>NC_084664.1:2257057-4657057 GCF_028389875.1 Rhea pennata | reverse complement strand
TCAGGTGCTTGTTGACATTGGATTGAATCAGCCAACAGCCTGCTAGTCGTGGTCTAATAGCTTCCTGCCTGACCATCAGGCTAAGGAAAGGAAATTGTTATGTGAATTCAATATCTTGAAAATCCAGTGAGCTACGCTCTTTCACTTAGAAGCTGTCTGGAATTTGGTCTCCTGAATTATAGGACACATAGGGAGGAATTCGTCTAACTTGAGATAATATATAATAATAATAATATTATTAATTAATATAATAATAATAATATAATAAATAGCTAATTTTGAGCTTGTCGTACTGGGCTCCCTGTAAAAAAACTATATAAATATATATATTATATATATATATACATATATATATATATATTTAACAGGGTAGTTTCTCTCATTCTAAGACAGGTATATCTTGAAGAGTCAAATAAATCAGCTCTGCAGGTACCTGTTTCTTTCTAATGACTGTAAAAGAAGCCCGTGGCAAGTAACTTGCAACTGGACAAACAAAAATTCCCAGCTATAGTGTTAATTTTTCCATACTGGTCATATCAAAACCCTGTAGGAATGACACCTAGAAAAATATTGGCCTGTGGATGAAATAGATTTTTTGCTAAAAGCCTATTTGGTATACTCTGTGCGTATAAGTATGGAATAAGATCTGCAAGTTCTGATGATGTTTCAAGATTTCCTTTCCAATATTGATGCTCAGTAGGTTGCTGCTTCATTGCTTATTCATGGTAAGAAGCTGTTCAAGACGAGAGATAAAAATAAATCAGCAGTATTTATATCAAATTGTGTGTTTATTTTTAAAAGTACTGTGGATGAACAGCTTTCACACAGTCATGTTGCTGTGCCAACTTATCAGGCCCTTGAAGATGCTGGTATGTGTACTTTCAATATCATTTTATGAGTTACTATTACTAACCATACTCACCAAAGATAACTAACAGAAGCAGAAAGTGGTTAGTGGTACATTGAGAGGTGGGGGTGAGTGAGTGTTTGCATGGCATACACATGCTAAGTTTTTAAAGAAAAAATCCTCATCTCTTTGCATGCCACATAAATTAAGAGATAAAGATGCTCTCCAGATAAATGAAATGGCTTCTGTTGGCAGCATAAACATCTGACTGAATGGATTCCCCAGCCAACATTCGGTCTCTAAATACCATCATGCTCTTCAAGCCAGCTACCAGGCCCAGAGGATGCACAAGAAAGAGCAGGGAAATGTATGACATCAGACTTGGAAATTCAGCTATCTCTAGCATTTATTTTGTGCCTGTAGAAGATTGCTCTTATTTTTGCCAAAGTACTGAGAAGACTACCCTCTTCTCTTCGTCGTAGGACCGAGAATTATCCACTCATGCTTTTCTGAAGACCTCGCCAATTTTCTGTCATTACTCTGTAAAAAGCATATTTTGGGTACCTATGTCAGTACTTATTGCTGAAGATCCAGCTTATCCATTGCTTCTGTGGGGCCGCATAAAACCTGGGGTTCATTTGACTGAATGTAGATGCCTATACAGATACACTAGATTCCTTGACCTGTAGTAAAGAATTGATCGGCATAGTCTGTGATTCCTAGGGTACAATTTTTCTCCTCTTAATGTAGATGTAGAGATGAACCACATTGCTCTCTAAATGTTTCACTGTAAACTCACTAGCTGCCCAGTTAGTTGCTCAATGTACTGTGAAAGAAGAGCAAGCAGCATGCATGTATATTGCAAAGGAGTTGGGATAAATGGACATTTACATGTTCTCTCAGCTGGACAGCAAGCCAAAGAGTAATTATGGTCCAGGCACAGATGGGTGAGGTGGATTTGGGATTCATTACAGATGAGGAAAAGGATAATATACAGAAAATTAGAAAATGATAATTTAGCTTCTAATCTGAGTTATCAGTCCATCTATTCTGTGATGGCTGGGGGTTGCCACTGCATTGGCTTTTTAATATATGACTCTTGCAAGTTAATAGTCTTCCTATTGGCTTTCCAAAATTTGATTCTTACTAACAGCACGCTGTTTTTGTGGCATTCTTGTGCTCATATTTTGTCCATTTGGTTTGATCTCTTCTTTAGCAACTCCAGGGATCCTGGGAAACTGCATGTAAAGATAAAAGAAAAAAGTCTTACTATTACATGTCTCTGGAGGGGAGGAGAAGTGTCTGTGCACATACTACTGATGAAAGATTTCCCTACAACAAACCACAAAAAGTGTTGGTTTGGGATTGAATGGAATTGAGGAGATAATCCAGAACAGCCTATGGGTGTGGATATGCTCAGCAATTAATATTTTACTTTTTTAAGTAGGAGAATTTCTGAAACTGGAAAAAATTGATTTTTTTTTTCCCATGGCCTAAGTGCTGCAAGGTGGAAAGTTTGCAAATAAGTTTGACCTGCTGAGTGAGGGCTCAGTGACTCCTGAGGAGTGCTAGGGAAATGGCAAACCTCAGCAGAGCTCCTGTGAGTGAAGAAGTGTCCATGCCTTAGTTTGCTCAGTAAAACTGAATAGCTAGTCTGAGACTGATGGGGAAGAAGAAACCTAGGGAGAAAGAGTATCTTTATCCTCATCCTCAACAGTCTTACCTGGTACAGCAAACATGATGGTAGAGAATGAAATGATGGTGGGCATTGGACATGTTCAGAGAGAGCTTTAAGACTCCTTGCAACTGTATAAACAATTCCTTGCATCATCACGTTTAACCACATATATTTATCTTAATTTGAATTGATATAGACTGTAATTCATGCCCTTTGGGAACAGAATATTTATCTTTTTGGAACACTATTACTCATCTTATTATTGTTACTAGTGACTACAAATCGTATCACTTCACGAGAGTTTTTTTTCAGTTTTTTAAGTTACATAAAAAGTAGATTGTAAGCTGAGGTGAACTATTAGCCAGAGAAATTTACAGTCTGCCTGTCTAGATTTCTCGCCTCCAAAATTAGCTTGATAGCCTAATCTTTCCAGCATGTATGGCTGAAAAATTGAGTATTTCAAATATGTAAAAGGAATGAATACTTTACATAAATCTAATTATAAATTATAAAATAGAAATAAAGCAGAACCCCATTTTTTTGAAGAAGAAGGCAATTGGTGAAGGACTGAGATCTATGGATAATATTTTCTAAGGATTAGTTTTCAATAATGATCACTGATAACAGAATCCTTAGGAGAAATGTACCATAAGTCCTCATCCCTGATTAACTTAATAGAGACTTCTGATTCTTATCTCCTGATTAGATTATTCTAAAATTTGTATTTCTTTGAGATAACAGTCAGGTTTGGTGCACTTATAAAGAAGATGAAGAATGAATTTTCCAACACTGTGCATTTCACATAGCATCGTCCAGGGGTAGCCAAACAATTTCCACTAAAACTGAAGACTGTGAAAAAATTCACCAAAGGTTAATTTCAACTCAGAAATATTTGCAAGCATCTGAAGGATACTTGAATTTATTTATATAAAACTCATGTATGGTCTTTTTCCCCTGTGTTGCACCCAAAGTGTTCAGAGCACAGCACGAACAGTTGTAAATTAAGCACCGTTTGTTTCACATTAATGTTCTGAGTTAGGAAGGCACTTTGGACCAGATCTTCTGCTGGAGTTAAAGGACAGCTTTCTGTGAAAATGAAGGCATGCTAATTTGTGCTTGCTGAAGATATGATCTCTGTAGAAGTATTACTACACGGAAGGTCTGATTTATTTTTTAGAGAAAAGTCTTCTCAACATCCATGTAGGACCTTGTGACATGAGCTGGAAAGCAAAGACTGAGGGGATAAGAAAGCCCAGGTAAAAGTCATTTGCCCACATTATTTAGAGAAGACCAGGGTTGTCTAGGGTAGGAGTAAGGATGGTCTTGCCTCAGCTACCTAAACATTGAGCATCTACTTTCAGCAAACCATTAGGCTCCCCCTGCAGCCAGCGGAAAAAGTCACAGGTCCATCCTCAATGGCATACTGAAGATGAGTCTTGTGGCATAGAAGAGGAAAGGATTGGGCTTGTGCTGCCCTGCATGTCTGGATCCTTTACAAACCTCACCTGGTGACAGGTTTGAGTTGCCCTCAGATCATTCTGGTTCGTACAGAGAAATAAATGTGCAATGGCTGACTCATCTAACCTGATTTAGTTTAGTTTACTCTCCAAGTACGTAGTGGATCACCTTCTGTAGGTATGTGCTTTTAGGGCTTTTGTTGATTTGTTCGATTATTATTTACTATTGACTGTAGATGGAGCTTGGAAAACTTGGATTTAAATGTTAAAATTTCAGAGGTTTGCACAATTCTACTTTACAACTCATCGAACATCACCTTAAGTTAAGCAGAATTTCTTCACTGAGAGAGTGACGGAGCACTGGAACAAGCTGCCCAGAGAGAGTCTCCTTCTCTGGAGATCTTCAAGGCCCGCCTGGATGCAACCCTGTCTACCATGCTCTAGGTGACCCTGCTGAGCAGGGAGGTTGGACTAGATGATCTCCAGAGGTCCCTTCCAACCTTAATGAGTCTATGAGTCTATGAACTGGTGTTTAGCCCAAACTTGCAAATATGAATAACATACAAATGCATTTACTTGAGATAGCAACTGACCTATGCCTTTTAAAGGAAACGGTGTACCACAGCTGGAGACCTGAGTTTCCACTACTACAGATAATAAATTTAAGTTGGCACATATTTGAATATAGTCATTCTTAACAGAGGCATATTCATATGAGCAGTTAAAAGCAACTCACTTGAGAAGAAGAAGCTACTAGTGTTGCTGTTTATTATCATGTCATTGTGACTTTTAAAAGCACATTAGGATCATGTTCACTAATGAATTGTTGTACCATGGATTTCATTTTGTGTGGTTATCAATAGCACAAAATTGTTTCATGCACTGTTATAGGTCCCATTTGACATGGCTTTTAACTCATATTAGATGACTGTTTTAAGTGCTCACTTAAGCTGGCAGGCTCCAATAGGTTATTACTGGAAACCTTTTTCTCCCTTAGAGAGTCAAATATTATCTGAAAAATGGTCATAGATGTAGTTTTAAAGCCTATTTCCTGCATTACTGAGTTCAACTGAATACTTCCAAAAGTGGAATTAATCCCATTTTAGATGTCCAAAAATTACTCTTCTATTTCTTAATCGGTCCATCGTTTACAGGCGACAGAGAGAAACAGGTATCTCCAGATGGTGGGTCAGGTCATTTCATTGCTGGTGCCTAAGGCAGACCATCTGAGTTGCCCTCCAGATATGTGTATTTTGTTCCTCTGACTCCTAGTAGCATGATATTTGTACCACTTGCAACAAATGTCCAAGTATCTATTTTAGAAGAGTGAAATAGCTTTCTAAACTCCACTGTCTATATCTCATGGACAGCTCACCCACTACATATAAGCAAATAAATTTTAGTGTCTTAATCTGTAGCTGAATCCCACTCCTAAAATAAGTCACATGAATCCCACCTTAAAACTTCCTGCTTCTTTCTTGTTCTTACAATCCAGAGTGCTAAATTCAGATACAAGTGTCAGCACGCAAGCTATGCGAGATGAGAGTGCCTCAGTTTGTCTAGGTCAGATTAACAAGGTGGGATGCCCTTACCTAAGCGTAGCTACCTCATGTCTTTGAGATGCCTTGAGGTATATAAGGCATTTCTCTGCTGCTGGTATCATAGGATCATAGAATATAGGTTGGAAGGGACCTCTGGAGATCATCTAGTCCAACCCTAGCCCATACGGGGATTGAACCCGCGAACTCGGCATTAGCAGCACCACGTAAATATGATAAAGGATTTTACACAAACTTCTGCACTGGCAGCTAGATGTCAGGCAGGTATAATGTACAGCAAGTGATGCCCATTGTAACTATCCTATCCATTAATTCTGACCCGTAAAACCAGGAATGAGTCCAGAATGGTATTAGCTGCTCCTGGCGAGTTAGAACAATCTCTCCCCGTGGTAATAATGGAGTGTGGACAATGATGCCATTTCCAGACAAAAAACAGATGTTGACATTACTAAATATTCTTTAAATCATTTCTTAATTCTTGTATATGTTATGACTACAGCTGGTTTTGTATAACCAGCTAAGATAAAACTGATAATCAGTCTACTGGTAAAGTAGGCATTATTGCTCCTGAAACTGTTTTGACATGTTCATTCATGCCTTTGTACTGATCTTGGGAATTTTTACTTTTGAACTGCCAAAGGAGCCCTTCAGCAAGTCAGGAAAGGCTGTTTTCTTCACAATGTTTATGGCAGCTCTTTATCACATGAAGCTGTGAAGTAATCACATATCTTCTATTCAACAGGGTTTAAATAATCACTGTTGATAGCATCAGAAGAATTATAATCAAAGCTTACCTTAGTTTGCTAACTGAGACAGTTTAAAGTGAAAAATCAATGAGCTTATACTTATCAGAGCCATTAGGAGAATTTCCAAAACCACAAATTCACATAGAGTGATTATCACTGCAAAATATGACTTAACTTTAACCCTCCAATAATTAGGTAGTAGGTAGGGTATTTTGAGTTATCCAGCAGACCCACTAGCCTTACACAATGACTAACCGAGACAAAGACAGGTATGTTCTGGATATCATGTGTTGCTGCCAAAAAATAAATAGTATCAAGGAATTTTCCTCAGCAAATGAGAGCAGTTTCACTTCCAGTAGTGATCAGTTGGTACAGGGGTTTCCTAGAGAATTTTTGAATTGAGTATCAACCTGAAGAAGACAGATCTATTTAATCAAGTGACTGTATAATCCTAATAACATTCGTATAGCTAACTAATAACATTCGTATAGCTAACTTGGTTGAGCAGTTCTGCTCAGCCTCACCAGCAAAATATTCTATCCTGAAGCACCTTGGGAAATCCTGTTTAAACATAGGTGAAAGAATATAAGGACTTTTACTCCTCATTTGTCTCTGATTCTAAGCAATTCTGTTCAGTCAGATCCTGGTCCAAAGGACATTTAGGCCTGCATCAGGTATAGATGAAAGTCTGTTCAAAATCATTCAGGATAACAACTGGTGTTTCAAAGATTTATGTTCCTACTTTTTGAAAATGGGCTTTAGTGCAAATGACCTTCAAAATCCTTGCCCCATTAAACCCAATATCTAAGAGCAAAGGAAGATGATAGAAGTCAAAGAATAGAAAAAGATTCATTTTTAAAGAAAATTGATGAGATACTCTATAGATAGCCTGATGTGCTGGGATTATTAGGAGATTCTAGAGTGTGAGGAGAGAGTTTTAGGTAGAAATTCAGGAGTGTCATAAAAATTCTCCTCTATCTAGTACTTCTGAGACGACATCTGGAGTACTCCATCCAGTTTTGGGCACCCAGGACAAGAGATATACTGCGAAGCAAGTTCAGCAAATGGCCACCAAGATGTTTGGGGGCTGAAGCACTTGTCTTGTGAGGAGAGGCTGAGGCTTGACTTGCTCAGCCTGGAGTAGAGAAGGCTTCAAGGGAATCATATCACCATCTATAGACACCTGATAGGAGGCTATAAAGAAGATGGAGCCAGACTCTTCTCAGAATGAAGATAAGAGATTGTGGCATCTTGACCCTTGGAGAGTCTTAACTGGACACAGCTTGGAACAATCTGATCTGATTAGGTCTCCTCTGAGCAGGAGGTTGAACTATATGACTTCTAGAGGTCACTTCTGACCAAAATTATTCTGTGATTCTGTGTTTCTAAGATCATGAAGCATATGTTTCTTCTTACACTCATATTCTAGTATCCAAGGACTGTAGTGACAGCCTGCTCTGTGGAAGAAGAGGAGAGTGACAGATGGAGCATTACTTTGTCTATGCCTTGATGCTCTGGGGTAATTCAGACTGGGAGAAGTAAAGAGCAAGACGAACCAGTGTTTATATTTCCATAGACTTCAGTGAACACATGACTTCAATGAAGCACACAAAATTGAGAGTAGTGGCCATTTTCTATTATATTTTCCACTGAATTTATATCCTACTAAGTTTATAAAACCAGTTACTGGAGCATGCCATATATGTACTTGCTTTCTCTTTTTTCCCTCCTTTCTGATTTAAAGTATTTTAAAAGTCATTTTAAAAAACAAAGGATCTTTGTCTGATACCTACTTGCCTGAATGTCAAGGGACTAAAATAACAGATTTATTTGCAATCACAAATCTTAGTGTGATTGGTGCACTAAACCATTGCTGAGAGATACCTCCATACTATTTAAGTACTCTTCAAAGCAAAGGAGTGTAGACTGGAAGTTGTGAGGACTGTTTTCCTCTTTGTACATCTGTGGGTATGTCTTTATGACTGAAAAGGCTCCAGGCATTTTCTTTTCTCATCTGGACACATATTGTCAACTAAATAAATTTCCTTTGGGGAGAAGTCTCTAGATAATTATGAAATATAAATTTGTCTTGTAAAGATATTAACACTGTAAATATGATTATAAATGTTTAATATGTGATACTGCTAAAGAAGTGTTATTATCTAAGGCAATATTATGACAGGGTTCTTAATCTGGTTGCTGGCAACGTGGGGTATGTGCTAAAAAAGGGCTTAAGAAAAAGACCATTTAAGTTTTCACTGGAAAATGCTGCACATGACTTGGGAGTGACTTCTACAAACAAACGTGTGAAGAAATGTGTTACTAAGAAACCATGCGACGAGTTTACTCGTTATGTCACTCATTTGATGAAACATTCGTCACATTGCAGGAAGATGAGATGGACAGAGACAATCACGTCCTTGAGGTCCACCCTTTGCGAGGAGATCACTGAAGCTGACTCCGATACTGAGAGAAGGTACGATACTGCTAGGCTTTGGCAGCCTGCTCAACCTGCAGTCCACATGGCCCACAGTTACAACAAAACTCAGAATAACAAGTGGAGCCTTCTGGATCTGTCATTGTCACTGTCACTGTCATTGTCACTGTCACTGTTACTGTCACTTTTCCAATGAAGATGGGGAAAAGTAAAAAAGAAAAAAAAGAGAGAGTCCCTTTTTTTTTTTTACAAAATTTACTTTCTTCAAAACTCAATATTTTTTTCTTAATTGAATCAAAAACAAAGAAATTCTATAACTTTCTGTACTATGGAAGTTTATTTTCTTGCCAGCTATGGGAGTAAGTATACCTGATGCACCCATCTAGCAAGGTGCACCTCCAACAATATTGATAAATGAAGCCTTTGAAGGGGTGAGACGATCTAGCGGGTCCAAAAATCCTGCTTTTGCAGACCACAAGGATAGGAATACATCTTTGAGTATGTTTCACTCAGAGTGAGAGAGAAGCAATCTGGCTTTAGCAGCTATCTGTATGAATTTTTATCAAGGCTAGAGAGAGGCCTTAGGCTCTCCAGTTTTCATGAGAAATATCTTCTTGGCTGCTCCAGTAGCAACTAAAGGGACAACTTTCTGACCCTGGAGCTCTGTACACGGCTGTTACATGTCCTCATGAAGGTGTCTGGCCTGATGCATTTGGAGACACTTGGCCTGTGTCAAAGTACCTAATGGTCAGACACTTTATGGCTTCTTAAGACCTGGATACTTTTAAAATCTCACTCTCAGGCCTTGTATGTTAGCTGGTTAATAGTGTTAATACACACAAGAGGAGAAGTGTCAGCTGTTCTCCAGGGCTCCACCTTGAGGTTTAGCTTTCCAGTAATATATTCAATAGAATTTGTCTGCAAAATTTTGACATGAGTAAACTAGGAGATTAATTTTCTGCAAAGTGCATTTCTTTTATTGGTAGTTCTGCACAAATCCTATGGCTCTTTAGTAGGCAGGACGAAAGTGGAAACTGAAATACAGTAAAAGAAAATCAAGGTCGAGAAAAAGAGCTGGTAGCACTGTGTGTTTGACACCTTTATTGCTTGAGTTGTGGTAGATGTGGACCTCATATTTTTGGATCAACAGTGCAAGATTTTTTATCCAGGGTCAAGAAATGCCCAGAAGCTCAAAGTGTGAGGCCAGTGTCTTTGTGGTGACAGGAACAGCAAGAGGAGTGTTTAGCTGGAAGAAATCAAGGAAAAGACAAGAGGACAATATTCAGAGAGCAGAGACAGAGCTTGCATCATGGGATATTGTCATTTTTAAGCTGCTTTGATGACTTCTTCAGCAACTTTCTACAGAGTAACTAATACTACTGGTTTTTAACAGTGCTGTCTCTCTGATTTGTAAGAACATAATGTTTATATCCCACTGCATAACACACTTTTACTATTTTGAGGATTTTTTTCTTTGTTACTTTCTCAAACACGATAATGATGGAAATTGCATGTTAAGGCAGCTTTTGCAGGGGAATATGAGGAGTGTTTTCAAAAAGAGATAGCAACAGTGTGGCAAAAGATTAGCATTTTCAGCATATTAAGATAGAATTACAACTTCAAAAAAACCTGAGGTTTCTATTTTGTTTGTTTGTTTGTTTGTTTGTTTTGTACTTTACAGAACCAGTGCCTCCTCTTTTCCTTGCTATAGCATCTTTCTTTAAATGGTCCAAACCAGTGAGTGGCTGAATATTCTTTGATCTGCTAATGACCAAGACAGAGGAACTGGGAAATAGTCATCAGGAGATACTGCCTTTTAAATGAGGAAGTAAGGAAAGAGAGAACTGGATTCACTATTCCAGCTTAGATATAGGTGCACTTACAAAAGCAACCGCTGGAGTGTAAAGAACTTCAGACTTTCTCATTATCCACAAGATTACTGGTCTTACTGCAGGCAACAGAACAGGAAAATTGACAGACACCTGGTGACAGGATCTAACGCACCTTCAGGACATGCTTGCACATCAAGTGTTGCTTCTATTAATCTATTCTGATATTCCATCTCTTAACTCAGTTACGGTATAATGCATCACTATGTGAGTTGAGCATGAATTTCTTACTATATTATGATTGCCACAATGAACGAAGAAAAATGTATAAACACATCAAGATTAAATTGAGGCTAATAAACAGTGGCTAGAAAAAGGAGGTGAATCTCTTATTCACTTTGGGCATCATGAGGGCTAGTCGTGGCTCTGGAGACAAAACTAAAAGGTTTTGTCCTGGAAAGTGGAACCAAAGTTGATGGAAAGAGTGTTTTCACGGTAATCATTGCTGTGAACTATATTTCAGATATCAGACTCAATGGATCAGTGTTGTGATGATATATCTATTAATGCAGCATGGCCATGCAAAAAGATTTTGGCTTTTTATGGAAGCCTAAGTCATTCTGCCTGTGCTACATTTATACAGAAACTGACTCCCATTCACTGTGATCTGTGGATATCCTCTGCTTGTGCTATTTCAAAACTACAAATGCTTTGGTAGTGTTAGAGCAGGAGAGTGCAATCTGTCTTCATGCATGAAATAAGTAGAATGGGCAATGCAAGCAAATTGCAGCACAGGGAAAAGCAAATAAGCCTGAGCACATGGGTTGTTCTTTCTATGTCACTCCAAAAAGTATTTTCTGCTTCTCAACTCACCATAGTAAGAAGAAGAAGAAGAAAAAAAAAAAAAAAAAAAACATTACTGCAGGAATACAGAAATCAAGTTGTTCCCTTCCCCTGCTTCCTCCCTTGCACTGTTTGGAAGAGAAAAGGAACTAGAATATTACCCAATGTCCCTGCACAGAGGAGTCCTCAGTTGGCACAGAGCTGCTATAACGTTTCCTGCAACCTTGTTTTTCTGATGGGATTCATCTTCCCTAACCTTCACCGTCTAATAATTAGGTATCTAATCTAAGCCATTCATTATGCTCTCTCTGGAGTCAATGGGAAGAGAAAAGTTGGATGAATTGCCCTCTGGGGGTACTTGTCTCTGTGTATTGACAGCAGAGTCAGCTTAAATGACTGTTTTAGAATAGACAGCTCACTTTTTGGCAGCTAAAATTAAATTAGATGAATCCTAGCATCAACTGCACTAGTGTGACTGGCAGACTGGCTCAGAGCAAGTCACAGCCAGCTAGGGTACTTTAAATGCTCTACAGAGGCCAGTATATTTCTGGTGTCAGGATCACTGAGCACGTCTTTAGCCCTGGAAAGAGTTTGGACCAATATATTTGGTCTATACGTGTAAGTACTGGGCAGCTAAGCAGATGCCCAAACAAATCAGGAAACAATGATGAATTGACTATGATCTATATGGACATACGTGATGAAAGGACAGTGAACTGCCAGCCCCAAAGAGTTGTGATGAGAGTCACAAAGTCCAGGTGGAGCTGAGTCACTCGTGGTCACCCCAGGCATCAATACTGGGACCAATACTGCTTAACATCTTCACTAATGATGTGGATTGTGGGACTGAACACACCATCAGCAAGTTCACAGGTGACACAAAACTGGGAGGAGTGGCTGATACATTAGATCGTTGTGCTGCCATTCGGAGGGCTTGCCAGGCTGAAGAAATAGGGCAACAAGAATCTCTTAGAGTTCAACAGGGGAATACAAAGTCCGGCAGCTGTGGGAGTATAACACCGTGCACCAGTAAACTGGTGGGGTCTTATAGGTTGGAAAGCAGCTTTGCAGAAAAGAACCTGGGGGTCCTAGTAGATAACAAGTTGAACATGAGCCAGCAGTATGCCCGTGCAGCAAAGGCCGACGGTCTCCTGGGGTGCATTAAGAACGTTGCCAGCAGGGCAAGGGAGGTGATCCTTCCCCTCTACTCAGCCCTGGTGAGGCCACACCTGTAGTGCTGTGTCCAGTGCTGAGCTCCCAGCCCAATAGAGACACAGACACACTAGAGCGAGTCCCGCAAAGGTCCATGGAGATGATTAAGGGACTGGAGCATCTCCCACATGAGGAGAGGCTGAGAAAGACAGGACTATTCAGTCTGGAGAAGAGAAGCTTTGTGGGGGGGGGGGGGAGGAAGGTGGATCTTATCAATATATACAAATGCATGATTAGAGGGTGTAAGGAGGGCAGAGACAAGGTCTTCTCAGTGGTGCCTAACCAAAGGATGAGATGCAAGGGGAGGGGTGAACTGGAATACAAGACATTCCATTTAAACATGAGAAGAACTTTGTTACTATCAGAGTAGTAAAGCCCTGGGACAAGTGACCCAGAGATGTTCTCCACTGACTTAATGATTTCTCCATTCTTGGAGCTATTCAAAACCCAGATGGACCATGATCCTGGGCAACCTGCTCCGGCTGACCTTGGTCTCAGCTAGGCACTCATTCTAGACTACCTCCAGAGGTCCCTGCTGAGCTCAGCCATTCTGCGTGGTTCTGTGTATATTAAATTTCCCTGGTAAATGAAGAAATAATAAGCTGAATCTGATAAAACAGAAGTCTCTTTCTTTCCCACATTGTAAAAATGTAATGTTTTTGATGTCAGTTTTATAGGGTGCAATCAAAAAGAGGCACATCTACTGTTTCCTCTGAGATATCTTCTGATTATTTCTAATTGTGAAAAGGGTAGAGCAGAATTGGAGCATGAAATTCTGACACATATGTCAATAAAACCTATGAATTATACTCAGAAAATAATGCAAAAGAGGATATGGATATTCATTACAATGTCTGAACACTTTTGCAACAGCAGTCACACCCATTACAGTTTCTGAGATACTGAAAGAAATGAGAGTATTGACAAAAATCTTCAAAGGAAATTTTAGAGTATGACAGTGTCATTATATGGCAGAAGTATTTAAACACTTACACAGTCAGGAACCAGAAACAATTGCTTTGGTGAATCATCTCGTTTAACATTAACCTTCTAAAAATTCAGTGTCTAGCCTAAGATACTTGTCTGCACTTTCTAGTTGGCTTGGAGAAATAAATGTATTAAATTGCCCTCTAGAGACATCTGCTCTCTCTGTTGATTACAGAGGAAGCCTAAAGGCATGGTTCAGTTGTCCAGATATGGATATCTAATACCACTGAGGATGCCCTGGAATATCATTCTGGGCTTCCTAAAGAGGTATCACAAGGGCACCAGTCTCAGCTAGATCTTATGTCATATCTGCCAGCCTAGTACATGTGTTTTGAATACCCTCTGTGCCTTTCAGATTGCTAAATTGAAGGAGACTAATGCATTCTTTCTATTTTCATTAAAATGTTTATGTAAGGCCTTGAATGAGTTTGAAGGATCTTTATGCAATCACAGAATTAAACACAGCATTATTATATAAAATAGAGGGAGAGATGCTTGAACAAGCCTAGAATTTCCTGATATAGGCATCTTTTAGTACCTGTGTCAAATATATTATGAACTACGCCATGTGGATAAGTCACAAGAAATACTTTTATTGACCTGTCCTCTCTCTCTTTGCATGGTTTTATATCATTGTTCAATGGCATTTCTCATAAATCTTATTAATTCTTTGATCATTCTAGATATTGCTCTTTTTTTTTTTTTTTTTTTTTTTTTTTTTTTCTCTCTCCAGATAAGTAATAATATCTCTTCAGTTGCTACTCAGAAAGACAGAGCTCATGCAGGTAAATCCTGATGCACATTTGAAATGTGTTTCTTTGAGATCTCAAGCTCATGAACTACAAGTTCCTTTCTAGATTCAATCATACTTCTAGGGAAGAATTCCAAAAATATTAAATTATAATTTTCATCTCAGAGGCTCAGATATTTTCCAGCAGCACATGAAATATTTGCACTGGATATATGGCGAGTTAGGCTTACAGGAACTGTGGCCCACAATGAACACTTAAAAAAGGTGTCAACATTTAATGTTTTCATTCTCCCAGGTCCTTTTGCACTCTACAGAAAGGGTTAGGTACGTGGTCTGATCTTATCTGTACTGAATCACCTCTGGAGATGTATTTCTCTTTGTGTTGGGTCTAGAGAGTACCCCAAGAGACTGTGAGTGTAGATATCTATAACTCACCTAATGCGATGATTCATTTAAGACTTTAAAAGAGCATAGGCAGAATCCAGCCTGAGGGAGTTTTCTCCAAATACATTTAAGGTCCAGATTCAGAAATATTTCCTTACATAGTACGGTGATTAAGCATTCACTTAAATTTAATAAAGTCAGCGGAAACTGAACATATACATAAGGCAGGTTAATGGTGAATCATTTTCTCTAAGGATAGCTGTGATTCTAATGTTTGAAGTCCTATCTTTATATTGTAAGAACAGTTTTAATTACATATTGCTGCATGTATAATTTTAGGATAATTATGTAGCAACTAGATTTAGTTCTTATTTACTTATCAAGCCTGAAGAGCTTATTTAGCAATTACTTAATATTCACCCAACGTAAAACTGTCCTATTAAATCTAGGCTGAATATCAGAGTCTTTTTTTTAATGTTTTATTAGAAAATTTCAGAACTCTGTAAAGAAGGACTGGAATTGACAGATATTTACAGAGGAAGAGTATCCAATAGTTGATTATTTTAAGTTAGTTTGGGTTTTCTTAAAGAAATGCATGTGACGTGCATTTATTATTGCTGACACGGACCAGAAAGGTCACAATATGTCTCCCTGCCCAATAACACAGTGTCTAAACTTCCAGCTGTGGGGTAGAAGCATATCCACCACCCTTCAGATACAAGCGTGTTGGCCAACTCTTTGCTCTTAGATTCCTTCGAAAGATCCCATGTGAAGGGGTTTTCTGCTGTAAAAGAGAGCAACCATGTCCTAGTACTCATCCAAACAGGATGAACCAACTCAGAGAGAACCCAGCCTTGGTGAATGAGACACCAAAGGGTACGGTAACATAGGCAATCAGTCAAAAACAAAGCTGACCACTATTGCACTTCTGCTGGTACACACACACACACACACACACACACACACATCTATATGTATGTACGGTGCCTTGAAACCTTCAAGTCATACTGCAGGCAGTGCCTGAAAGATTCTGTTGTTTTTTTAAGACTCAAGGGAAATGCAATAACGTACCTCAAGAGTATAACAGTTCAGACATTTTTTACTGCAGGATCAATGCCTACCATGAAAAGGAAAAGAGACCAGAGCCCTTGAGTGTCTATGGGAGAGCAAGCGCTTGAGTGATGGCTAGCATTTGTGGACATCTGCTTTGTCAGCTTTATGCCAGATGCCTTACTGACAAATAAAAGAACATTGGGGTTAATAGAGTGTACGTGTCTCAGATCCTGCTGCTCCTCCTGCTGCAGGTTTCCTAGCAGTTACCACTGAGGTCTTCTTTGACAAGTGTATTCGTACTTGATTTGAAACCTAGCATTGCCTGTTCTCTATAATAAGTCGTACACTTGCTCATGGCTAAGCGCCTGTGAATTGTTGCATGTGTGGTGAGCCATAGACTATTCCATTGACACCTAAGAACATAGATACTATTTCTACAGATACATGTGTGGGGATATGATCTTTGCTCAAAGTGTTTCAGGATTTTTTATCAATATCAGTTAAACTCCTTAAGGTTTCTGGAGCCAGGTAGATGTACTCTTTTCTTTTTAATGTGAGCTACATGTGTCAGAAAGATCAAGTAAATATATCAGTGAGGCAAAGGTAAACATCAGCATAAACAGAGTAGAGGCTTTTCACCTTAATTGTGTTTTGACGCTAACAAATCCTAGATGTCTGTGATAAATTCTCTCTTTCACACTGTTTTATCTGTTTTTTCATATAAGTGGAGTGAATCCCTTCACTAGCTGTTGTGTGTAAGTAAGATCTATGAACATCAAGACCTATTTTCCTATTAGACTGAATCTATGGCTTTGATGTATGTTTAACACACAGCTGATCTCCTGAGCCATGGTTCTCTGACAGCTACTGAAGAGGAATACCTTCATCAACCAATTAATTCAAGGTTTATCTTTCTAGGAAGGAATTAAGATTCTGGTGATCTATGATCATATCTTTAAACCTTGAATAAATAGCTATGAATCAGTACAAACCAGAGCTGTCTTGTTTTCCTTCCTGCAGCCACAGGACTTGTTGACTCAGTTGTTTGTGCTGGCAAAGCTTCCCAAATGATGTTTTCTAGAAACAAAGAAGGTAGCCCAAGCATTCAGAGCAGGAAGCACAAGCTAATTTATAATAGGATTAACTGTGCTCCACCATCCCCCCTGTGACTTTGCTGGGCTTTCAGAGGTAAGACCTCTACTACAGCTGCCCTATTTGATTATAATTCTGCCCATGTCTCCTCTCTGCTACAAGGCAGAGGCTGGTTTTGTTTTTGTTTGGGTTGTTTTGTTTACCCCACTCGCCATACATAGCCACCTCCACAATAGCTGAATGTCTCTTAGCAATGCTGTAGAGAATGGGTGATATTCATGCAGACTTCTTTGAGAGGCCTAAGTCTTGCCCCTTTCTTATTTGCCATGCATGGCACTGAAAATTAAGAAGGGGCTTTATACACAATATCTAGGCTTGGAACGATGGTGTACTATGCTTGGATCTACTGATCTTGAAGTAGCAAAAGCATGACTCCACCTGAAGATAGAAGAGCTGGCGTGAGATTCAGCCGAAGATTAAAACAACGAAATTTAAGTAAACATTCAGGCATTTACATGAGTAGTGTGTTTCAGTTCTCATTGTGCTCAGTGGAAAACTAGATCCTAGTTGCCCACACCTTTGCATCTTATTCCATTCGCAATACTATAGGTTACCCTGCTGCAGTTGCAAGAGGACACAGATCTACCCACCCTGGATATCTCAGAGACAGATCATTTGAAACATCTCAAATGGTGTTGCCTGACTGTATGAGGGTAACTAAACCTACCCCCTGGTCAGAAAAGTCCAGAGAATACTTTAGTGCCTCCTTTAGAATAAGGAAATGAAGAGATCTGTTGCTTGGACTAGGTCTCTTGGGTAGGATCCATTTGCATAAACATGCAGTTAGTGCCATTGTAGGGACCGCAGGTTATGACACCTTGCCTACAGCTGCTGCTGAAGAAGAAAAGAGGACAAGGTCAATCTTCTCTCACATTTGTGAGTCTCATGCAGGTTTCTCAGGTGTTTTGGGCTATCCCCAAAGACACTGTATGTCTTTGTTGAGACTGATGAATTATACCCCTCCTTCACACTAATGGAAGACTGGGTGCTTAGCTGACATGTAGGTGCCTCCTTACCAACACAGAAATATAAATGTTTGTTAGCTGAATGATATCACTGGTGTCACAGAACAGCAGCTGAAAAATTAAATGTTCAGTGATGACATCTATTAAGCTGGCCCTAGAAATGGTCATTCTTGTAGTGCTGGTTAAGGAAAGTGGGTCATATTCTGAAAAATATTCAGGTGTCTGCACCTGTGACATTCATGATAGACATTTCTTAATCTCTGAGTGCCTGGAACTGAAGGGTTTTTCTTTTTTCTTTTGTTTTGTGCAATTCTGGAAAAATTGCACTCATAAAAAAAATTGGAATCCCACTGTACCTTGCCAAGCATGTTCTGCCAATACAATCTCACCAAATGTGAAAATAAAAAATATTCATTTGAATACAGAACAACAACATGTTCGTAAACTCTTTCTTACTGCAGACTTTTACCCAATTTGTCTATTAGATTATAAAAAAAAAAAATAACAAGGGATGTGTATGGCTGTTTTGTGCCTAGCCTAAGAGATGACATTTCAGTTCACCAACTCTAAATTCTCATGAAAGTCTTTTTATAAAAAATATAATGTAATGCAACATAGCATAATACAATGTAATGAAGTGTAATTTATTTAAAGATGCTATAAAGTGATTAAGAGTCCCTTGCATATACTATTAACTCATAGCAATAATGTGTCTCTGTAATGGCCGTAGAAGAGGAAAGGAAAGAAAATCTGTATTAGCGGAAAATTTATAGGTGAAGTGTTTGTCAGAATTTCTTGACCCCGCATCGGTAATATCTCATCTAACTCCACAACAATTATTAAATGACCATGCATTTCTGATAATCTACTGTTACTGACACCCATGTTTAACGGTTTATTTGAGGCAGTGGCTAAATGCTCTGGTCAGACTAAAGTTCCATCTGACTCAGCATCATGCCTGAGCAAATTTATATATAAAAAAAGGGGCAAATAGAACCTTGTCCTTGCCTAGACATGTTCTTCAAGCTCCTGAAAATGAGCTGTTTATATAAGCTGACATTTTTTATTTAAGAAAAGCAATTACATGTTGTTTGGATTCTGCAGTTCAGAAGCTAAGCAGCTCTCCTATGTCTGCACTCTGAAAATGTATTTTTGGAGAAGAGACTACAATTTCATTTTGACTGTAGTCTTGAAACTTTATCAGGAAGTCAAAATTCAGAGAACATTCTAACATCAAGGCTTTATTGTCTTCTTTTTGTTCCCACTGAAAAATGAGTTAACACCTAAGTCTGTTAATAGTTGGTTCTCATAGGATCATAGTACTTTTATTATACATTTATTAGCATTATCACTGTGACTCAACATGCCTGATTCTTTCAGAGTTTCTGATTAAACTGTAGTGTGAATGATTCTTTAGTAACCTTTCCACATTTTTTTTCCTATATTGGTACTAGAAACTATAATCAACATCATTGCACTAAAAGACTTAAAACAGGACATGGTCTCATCTCCTTGAGATATATTCCCCCACCTCTATGACATAATGCTAGAGTCAGATTTTATCATTTTGTCTAAAATTAAACATTTGAGTTAGTTACGGTAGGTTCATTTTACAGTTAAAAAGTTACCAGCAGAAAGAAAGGATAACTCAGGTCACGTTAACCTAACTACCCGAGCTAGACAACACCAGAGTTTTAGTTATTGTACTTAAATCCTATTGACTACAAAGGATGCCAAAAATGACCAGCTCCCATTTGGATATCTACCCATTGGGAGTCCACGTTACAATAGATAGATCTCACCTTTGGTAACTTAGCAACATGTAATTAAAAGGGTACTTTGACCATTTAGGGAGGCTAATCAGGGAGCCACCTGAGTGTGTGGCTGGAGATTATAAAAGGAAAGGTCTCCTGTCAGTCACTGTACAGAAAGCATTAGGCAGAAAAGGGCCTGAAGAGGGAATATTTTTAAGACAAGCAGAGCCAAAAATCAAAGCAAATCTACCTGAAGCAGCTAAAAAGACAAGGGTGGGTGAATAAGAGAGGAAAATTAGATTGAAGATTTCTTGAAGAACAGCCTATGGCAATGAAGAATCTAGGACAGGAAAATGTCTATTCCATTGCTAGGAATAAATTAATGTGCTTATTATGCTTCTTAAATGAAGGATACTTTGCCTTGGAATTCAGAGAAAAGTCCTCTCCGTGCACGTCCTTGCTGTACCTTGACGGAGTGTGCTCCCACTGGGCTCTCACTGGGCTTTTGAGGTTGGAGCTCTAGGATGAGATATTCTTAAACTTCATAGACATGGGGCAGGGAGACAGCTTTGAGAAAGGCTGGTCTTTCTTTTGTGGAAAAGTAGAAGGGTCCTCCCTTCTCCTTCTACTTTTGCACCCAGAAAGGGTGTGTCATTGCTGCTGAGGAGCCTGTTTAGATCTAGGCAACCTGAAAGAAAATGAGGAGATCAGGAACCAGGATAACAGTTAGTGGCTGATTTGAGGAAAGTTTGCTAGGGCTATGTCTGCTGTTTTCCCACACGTGATTTCAGAGCAGTTTGACATCCTGTCCTCCTGTGAACCCATAGGTAACTCTTTGTCAGTGACAATGTCATTTGTAAAATTACATTCTATATTTTGAGGAAAGGGAGCTTGCAAACTCAGATTCTGCCCACTGGAGCTGCAGCACTGAAGTTTGAAGCAACCAATTTTCTACTAAGACAAAAGTTTGTTGTAAAATAATTCGCATGTTCAATTTAAACTGCAGCAAGGATTGTATCTTTTCCCAAGTAAGGAACAGTCCTTTTAAACCCAGCTACCTAGTTGGGCCTAAAGCACTGAACTGAGATCTGAAAAATACACTTCTGGGTTTATTCCTCGGATATTTTGGATGTCACTTTTCTTTCTCAACTGTAAAATGAGAATGACAATATAGCTGTCTGCATCTGTGGATCTCAAGGCTTTTTACAAATATGAAGTATTTTTATTTTAATTCACTTCTGTCCTTGAGACTGATTAATATAAAGACTCAGGCAAATATTTTGATCATAGAAGGTAAGAAGAACGACCAATTTCTTTGATTTTGAAGGTAAGAAAGTACAATCAATGCTCCATAGAAGCAGACCTTTCAAACTATCTAAGTCTGTAAGACTCATTTGATTCAGGGGGATTTCTGTGAGTTTTATTACTTGGAAAGTGCTCAGAGGGAATCCTGAGATGAGAGAACCTATAGACAAGTAACATTTTTATTTTTCTACTTCTCTTTTGTGTGCTTTTGGCTAATCAGATGGACACGTGAACTCATTTCTAAGAACAAAGGGACACAGGGATTGCCATTAAAATCTTGATATTTACTGTTCCCTGTAATTGCATTTAGCAGAGTTTTCAAAGCAATCTTCCTTCTAAACATAGTAAATGCAGGGGGTCAGGTAAATATTATTGTTCAGTAAACACTGAGGGTTTCATGGTACCTATGGTAACATAAGGGGCATATGAGGTGACACACACTGAAGATCTTAGTTTTCACTCAAGACCTAAACAAGGATTTATTTTTCTATTTCAGTTCAATAGTGCTTAAAATTACCAAGACCTGAACCAGGGAAGGAATCAGTATTTCCATGCAACACTTTCTGAGGTCTAAAGAAAACAGATCTGAGCCTGATAACATACTCAAGTCATTCAGGAGGCAGAAGAGCATCTTGGCCTAGAAGAGTCAGTAACCTGGGGGTCACAGCTTGCATCTTGAATATGACACACTCAAATTCAAGTCTCTAGTTCTCTTGCTACCAGAGAAAAATTTGAGCCTACCTTTTCCAACCTGCAGGTCTTGTAGAGTGTCAGTTGGTAGGGCCAAACTCAGAGTATTCTTCACTGCTGCAGCTCTTCTCCTCACGTAGGCATGTCTCATCACTTTATGGCATGAAAATGAACTTCTGCGGAAATAGTAAAAGGTACATCTCTAAGGGTAAAGCCACCCCTTCTCAGCACTCATTCTCAGCCCTACATCTGAGGAAGGGGAAGGAAGGAGGAAGAATGAGCAGAACTTTCCTAAGAAAAGGTAGATTTTGAATCCTGGAGTTTTCATAGAAATTTAATTTTTATATATACACGTATATATAAAGCCCAGTTGGAGAAAGAAAACCACAAAGAAAAATTCTCGTTAGAGTGATTAATGGATTGACAAGGTCCCTTCTGGTAAGAGGGTCTCATATCAGGATCTGTTTGTCAAGCCCAGTCCATAACACATGCTTTGCAAGCACTGGAAGAAGAACCTCTCTCGACTATTTATATCTTTGATAGCTAAATACTACAATGAGCACAGGGCAAAATCCTAAGCAGAAAAATCATCAATAAGAAATTCAGCTGATGTTACAGATATTGAGAGTTTTCTTCTCATCTCTTTCAAAATCATGACAGTCCTACAGCTTAGGCTTGGTATAGGAGTTTGTAGGCTATCGAGTTTGTAAGTTTTGATGCTAAACCTATGCAAAGAACTCTTTGTGACAGTTTTCTTGTCTGGAAAAGGAGTTTAATGATACCTTTCTTCTCTCTCCTCTTTCAGCCCTGATAACAAAATAGATTATGTGATGGTTAAAATTAAATCATTTGGACAGGATCATGTCTCCTGAGATGCAAATAATAAATCTTAGGTAGTTACTAGGTGACCATGTCAGAGTGTTATCTTTCCTCCTGAATGATTTTCTAATTATTATGTTTTTTAATACATTTAATGGGGAAAAAGAACAAATGTTTCAGCCCTGGGACTTCACTTCAAGGTTACACATTGTACAAAAGTGCATTACGAAAAGCCTTTTATACTAACTGTAATTAGAGATAATTGTCAGCAGTCTGGCTGTTCATTTTCAGGAACCAAGCATGGGAGGTTATCTCTGTTTAAAATACCCATCGTATTTGTGCCTGCTAGCATGTTTTTATAGCAAAGACCTCTACAATTTTTCTTAAGGATATGAAAGGATAATATACAGCATGGCTAAGTACCTTCAGACGTGTTATGGAAAGCCTACTTTAGCTCTGGTGGTTAGAGAGTAGCAGCGCTCTTGTTGCATAAAATGAGAGTACGACCTAATCGAATGAATTCTGCTATTGATTCCACTTTATGGGACCTTAGTAAAGTAACTTTACTTTCTGTGTCTCTCTACCTTATTTTCTCAATTTACACAGAATGGAAGAGTAGGATACAGTAAAGGACAATTTTTACTTTAGATGGGATTCGTGTCAAATAACTCTTGATACCTAATGTGTAGACATGTACCTGTTACCCCAGGCTCTCTTTCTAGCCAAAAGAAGTACTTTTAGGGAATAATTCATATGACCTATTTTAGACTTAATCTGTCCCCCAAACGCCTTTTTCTCTCCTTCAATTATAAAGAGAGCCAGGAGTGACTAGATCAAAGGTAGAGATCTTCATTGCACATATCTGCATTTAGTCAGATGAGTCTCATCCCTTGTTTTTTTAAGATGTGGGTGGTGTCAGGTCCGAGGCAATGTGGGAGGCAAACAGATACACATGGAATACAAATTAAGAAATGTGAAATATTATCCCACTTTTTAGCTGAAAAATGGGACATAGCTCAAATGACTTCATCTACATAACACATGAAGCAAAAGGCAGAACCAAAGCAAACTCAGATTTTTCTGAATCATCCTACTGGGTCTTATTTGCAAACTATACTTACTGTCAGCATAACTGAAGTAGCAATTAATACCAAAGTAGCAACCTTAAATAACTTGACCTAGGCAGATCATTGAGTCATCTAGCTTGATATTTGTATTGCTTGCTTTGGGGGAGGAATTACTTAGATACCATCTGTGTCCTTTTAGCTCAATTTTGAGGAAAAAAAACAGGATAAAGATTCATTTTGAGTAAATCTAATACTTTCAGTCATTATAGTTAGCAGCCATGTACATCCTTATTATAAATGAGCGCTCAGGACACATGCAGGAGAAGACCTGGTATGCATGATAGAGTCACAACTTGTGGCTTGCTGGATTTTGGTAACAATAAGGTAAGATGTCTCATATCTTTCTGAGTATCCTTTTACCTTTGCCTAGAGGCAAGTTCACAGGAAGTTCATGCTATTTCTATTTCTGCTCACTGATTTGCAGTTGAGCAAATATTTTGCCTAATGCAGTGTTATAGTCCTTTGGGAACTGGACTGAGTCCACTGGACACATTTCTCATGATCATTTTGTCCATACCTATTAATTTCTGTAAAACAGTTCCCAGTCCTCAGGACAGGTTCCTCGCTGTATTATTGTGCAGCATCAGGAGCCAAAAAAGCAGTTAGAAAAGTAAGAAATGAGCGTACTTACTTAGAATGATTTTACCTAAGTGTTTTTAAAAATAAGAGCCTAAAATTAAGCCCATAAATTCATGTCTTGCAGTTATGACTTCCAGAGGCTTGGCGTATAATATTCCTAGAATTTTATAAAGCAGGTTGGTTTTGATTCCTACCTTTAATTAAAGACCCTTGAACGCACTGACTCTGCTAGGAATGTCATTGGCATTGAAGTGGATATCTTCAGATCTTTATAGGGTCTTCTATAGCACCCAATGCCACCCAACCTTTACAGTGTTTGCAATCGAAGACAACATCTGCAAAAACCCTTGTGTAAAGAGACAGAAGAACCATGTGCGTTTAATGTTACAACGAGTGGGCAGTACTAACAGATCATTGTTATCTGTGTCTGCTACCCTATCATTTGATATGGTGAACCTATTCTAATCAGAGGGAGAAAAAATTGCTGCTTACTTATCAGGCATCTCAGTTGTACAGTTATTAATTTGAACACAGAAAGGATTTTTTTTTTTTTGCCCCTTAATCTCCCATATCTCCATGAGTGAAACATCAAATCTGTAAATCCTATACACCATTGGTATATAAAGCGTTTCTTAATGAAAGCCTATAAGACACTAATTATGTAGTTGGGTTTCTAAGCGGAAACTGTGTTGTACTTGAAGCTCAGATGGTAGAAGAGGTTAAACCTGAACAAAATGGAATATAGGGCTCTAGTTCCCCCCCCCCAAAAAAAAAATCTAATAAGCATATGCTTAAAGTTGTGCATAGTTGCACACAGTCTGCTGAATTGGGGTAGAAATCATTCCTTCGTTTTTGAAATTCTTGATATAGTCAACTGAAATGTTTGCTGTTTTCTTGACATTGGAAAGAGCAGTTAAAGAATTCAGTCTTCTCTCTTTTCAGATGAAGAAATCCCTTACTTTATGAATAGATTTTCTATTAAGTTAGGGAATGGGGTTCACTACATGTATAATATTTTTACTTAAATGAACATACTTAAAAGAACATATTTAAATGAATACTTAAATGAAGATGAACCTGTAGACTCAAGGAAGAAATTGAATTCATGAAATTTCTGAAAATGGCTTTCTTAATGATTTTCCTGTCAGTTGTTATTGAAAGCAAACTTGACAACTATTTTGTTGGGTTTTAATTATTTTATAATAGCAACAGAAGACTTAATCCTATACTGTAAAGAAGTAGAAGATTATATAGAGATAGAAGGAGGGAGAGCTCTTCAGGTAATTCTAATTCCTATACTTCTGGTGGAGTCACTTCTTCCCAGCTGAAGGTCAGGACCCAAATACGCAAATTTTGAGCATTAAGTAACTGCTTCAGCTTACTGAAATGCAGAATGCAGTACATTCAGAAATGAAAAGTAGCCTGATGTAGTTTTAACAGCTGGAGAGAATGGAGTAATTAAAGAACAAATAGTCTGCATATTTATACAGTCTGGGCAACAACACTAAGGATAAATACATAAATCTTCACCAAACTGCTCTGGTTGTAAAACAAATTTAGAAAGGAAAGGATAAGGATCTCCTTTAGCAGGAGACTTTGCAAAGCCTGGTTCTCTTTCTATCTTGAAGATTCTCTGGTGGCAGATACTGTGACTGAGAACAACCTATCCTGTAGCTGCAACACCAGCTGCGATCCGTCTCCACTTTCTTCCTAGCTGCTGTTAAAATTCTAAATTTCTTTGAAGCATGTACCTCCTGTCTAACCGTGACTGAAACCAGCCAACACAGTCAATGACTAGAGGGCATCTGCAGACCTACCACAGCACTGCAAAAGCTTTCTTTCCTTAGGGAACCGATATGAAAATAATGGAGATTTTTGTGTCTTGCATTTTGTAAATTATTAAAAGTGTCCAGTAGGTTGAAATGGAACAGAGAACAGATTTTGGTTCAGCTGGTAAGAGATCAGAAGTATATAATTGCGGTGATATCTCAAGCCTGTAGTTCTAATCAGACCCTTATAAGCATGTAAACATGTAGACATCCAGGGGCTTGCTAGAGAGTGTGTGTTTGTGTATGTGTGTGTGTAAGAATATCTCACCTGCGGAAAAAAACTGTCTGGTGAAGGAACAGCTGAGAAACAGGGCAGATTTTATAAGTTCCAGTCAACTCCTTTCAGTCATGCAAGCTTTGCAAAAACATCTGCTGTTCTGAAAACCTGACATTTCCTAACCCCTGCAGCTTCGGTGCTGGTCAGTCACAGGGCGACCACTCTGCTCAGCTCTGCCTGACCTCCTCAAGGGCAGAAACACCTGCAGAAGGTGCCGTTTAATTGGCATGAAAATAAATGTGGAGGATCAGAACCTGTCAGCCTCTCATCCCTGATTGTTCCTCCTTTCTCCTCAGCTTCTCATCACTCTGTGAAGGTGCCACTCATTGCTGCAATTGCACAATCTTTCATTCATTGGGCTTAGTATCCTATGCTGCAAGCTGGGACTGCTGGCTTCTGTGGAGTTTCATACCACTACCTTTCCATAAGATGGCATAGAAGCTTACAGAAGGATAAAGCGTTTGGCTAGCCTCACTTTGGGGAAAGCTTTCAATCTAGATCGTATCTTTGTCTTCCTCACTGGGCCAAATGATTCAAAGAGGAACAAGAGTAGTAAATGCAATTTCCAGATGTCTCCACTATCTTAAGATGAAGATAAAAGAACGAGGATAAAAGAATTGTATAGAGGCTAATCACACAGAATGCCACTTCAATTAAGATACTTCAGCATGGATGTGCAGTGGTGATGCCACAAGCCAAATAGCGTGGCTGGCTTGTATTTGCAAACCCAGGACGAAAGAGTGAGGTAACCCAAAAGATTCAGTACTTTCTTGTACTTCATCATATTCTCAGTTGTTTCTTCACTGAAAAGTACCACATTAACTTTAAAACCTCTTTGGTTTGACCACATCACTTTAAAATCTTATTTATTAAGGTAATCTTTGGATTATGGAATGCATGTCTGGAATATGACACAATATCTGTATGTTGCTCAAGTGCCATCAAGTAATTACAAAAAAGAAATGTTACTGTTTATTCTAGTGCAGCTTAGGTGCACAATTTATTATCTTCAGTCTTTGCTGAGCTCCATCTCCTTCCATTGTTGACTCCCATTGTCCATTGCATTAAATCAAAATGGATTTTTGATTCTGAGATTAAATTTTAACATTGCTTTCCTTCCCTTTCACAGCTCTCACCATTTCAGTTGTGCTCTGTGCTGAACAGAGACCTTTCTGCCTTGCTTCTTTAAACCTATTTGTTTTTCACCCATGAGAAATAATGATCTGAAGAACCAGATCAGCAGAGAATCAGGCCCACTGTGGGCTGTATGTGGGAACCATAGATTAAAATTACTATGTTTGTGTTTCCTGTAACAAGCCGTCTCAATAGCAACTCCTGATCTTAAATTCAACATATATGTCACTAAAACAGCAATGGAGAATTAAACTTCTTTTCCAATATTTTTGCAATCAAGGGTATATACTGCTATTCTGCACTTCTTAGAGAGCTATATTTGTATTCCTCTGGTTAGTCCCTTTTATTGTTGTGGATACTGGTCCCATGCTAAAAAATAAAAAAATGAAAAAGTGCAGGGAGTTTGTTTCATGTTATATCCAGAGATAAAGATTTCTACATATTTGTGGCTTCTTTTGTTACCTGCATGTAAGCAACTGTAATGATCTTGAAGGGTTGATAGCTTAATCTCTACGGAATAGTAAAGGTGAAAGGAAAATGTCATCCTCTGACAGTAATTGCATAAGTATGATTAAGCTGAACTACTGAATGAATGCCTACAAACTTTGATTGTGATATAGCTAAGGGAAAAGCAAAATTGTTTCCTGCTTCAGAGCAGCAAACAGGAAAAATATATTTTAATTTTTGATATATCAAATGACAGAAGAATCAAACTCCAGCATTTTATTTATACAAATATACTTATGGATGTAGAATGATAGCTCAGGGAGGGAATTTTCATTGTGCGTTATCCAGAGTCAGTAATCTAATTTGTGATAATGCAGAGAAAATAAAAATGTGGATAAAAGTGATTCTGTGAGTTTGTGCGTGCGTGTGTGCGTGTGCACGCATGCACAAACACAGCAGTATGAAGTGGTAAAATACAGCAGTTTGTAGTGGTAAATCATGATTATTTTGGAAGCTATGCAAAGACAGCAGAGACATGACCTGTTTTTTCTCTTTCTTCTGTATTCTGGAGGGAGCTGGGAATATTTTGTTCAGTTTAGTGTTCTTTTCAGGCATCTTTGATTCAACAGAGCTATCTCGTGCTTATCCTCTTGGGTCTAGACCACAACTGGAATAATTTGACCCAAAACAAATGATTTCACTAGAATCACACCATTTACTACATTTGAGAATTTAGCCTGTACTGATTTTTGTCTTCTTATCATTGCATTTTCTAGTTTGTTACTGCCTTGACTTTTTTTTTTATTAAATATGATCTTTCACAGCTTACTAAACCCTGTAGTTTGCACATAGTCAATGCAGCAAAGGTTAACATCTTGGATTATGCTTCCTGATATGAATACTTGGGCTTGACTGGGGCCACCAGGGAATGACTTTAAAGAGCTCATTGGAATCTCTGAAAAAAAAACGTATTATTTTCAGAAGACTTCAACTAATACCATATCAACTAAACTCCTAGTAACTATCAAAAAGTAGAATATGTCCCTTACAACTAGAGGATCGTAACAGTACCCTGTACCCTGTGAAATCAGCTTGGTATGTACTATAGTGGCCAGAATCGGGTTTTTCATATAACAGTAAAAGAAATCAGAAGCCGATAGATGCAGCATAACTTTATCTGTCCAAGTAGACATTTTCCCTGGAAAGTTCTTGTGCCTTAAATTGTCCTTATCCTTCTCAGTTCCATCTTACCCTGCAAAACCACAGTGAAGTTGATAAACAGGCAGGAATGTGGCAAACCATTTGCTCATGTGGATGTTATCTACTTCATGACTCTTGTTAAATTTTCTCCTACAGCTCTTGTCTCCAATGCAGATGTGTGTGAGCTTCTCACCCTGGGGATCCCTGGTCACCAGTGGACAAAAACAGACACTTTTACAACATGGCCCATCTGGTCTTTATGAGCTGTCTAGTTGAGGATGAGATGAATTAAAACTTGGAGTCCATTGATGGAATTGATTAGATCTCCTGAAGGAGCCCCGGGAGACCAGCTCAGACAGAAGTGCCTACATTGCAGGTGTTTATGAGCGATGAGGTGAATACTTTCTCTAGCGTTGTGATAGATCTTGTCACTGTTTTTCTTTCACGCAGATGCCTAGGGTCCTATTGTTAGTCCAGAGCTGCTTTTTTCTTTTTGTTGTTTTTTTTTTTTCCTTTTTTTTTCAATTCCTAAGAAATCTGCACACAAGATATCTGTTGCTCCAGGAATTTTTCTCTTCCTCTTTTCATAGCCTCACCTAGAAAAGCTGTTTTTTTCCCAGGTCTCATAATTATCTCCACAGCAACTAATGGGGATTCTCAAACAAAGGGTTGGTTTTTTTTCAGCTGAAAAATAAGCAGTAGGAGCAGATACATGTCTGTAAGCAGTAGAGATATTGTCTGGCCTGCTTTTCAGAGATTCTGAGTATTCCCTGTCCTGTTCTATTCAAAAGAAATGACTCCAATGTCAGCTTAAGAGCATAACCTTTTTATTACGTATTCTTGCTACCAAAAAGAAGGAATTCAGTAGACATTGAAAAAAGCTCTTGAATCCCCATACACGAACTTGATATTCAGGGAATATTTTTTAAGGTAGTTACACACCTAAGCCACATAGAAGTTTATCTACTATTTTTATTTATTTGTTTATTTCCCTAAAAGATAGGTGTGTGGCCTGGATTAATCATAACTTTGGAAGTGTATAATTTAGGAATCTAGTCATATTGGCTCCCTCTAATGTCAAATGAGACAACCTTTGGAAGGAAAAAATCAGCCATTTTAGGTGCTTCTCTCCCTCTGTCCCCCATCCTGCATCTACATCCCACTTTTGCCTTATTCAGTTTCCTAGCCTTAGAGACCAAACCCTAGAGATCTAGGTAGGTACCTAGAGACCACCTCAGATGACACAATCTGAAATCTGAGTATACTCAAAAGCATCAAATGGTACTTTTTAAATGCATGTGGCTTGATTTATTTATACATAATGTATAATGTTTTGGAAATCACAGACTTGACCTTCCATTCGGCACAAAATATACTTCACCCTCCTTAGCAATCAAAGACATGCTAAAAGAAATATGACAACAAATCACCCTTCTTAAGCAGTGCTGAGGAAAGCACTAGACTACAAAGTGCTTGTGAGAGATGACCTAAGTGTCCAGGTTGTTCTCACTGGGCTTACTATATGTTCTGTTCCATGGAAAGGCATGGATATCTGTAAAAAGGTACCTCATGGAGTCTGTTGCAAACCAGGAGGGAACTGAATGCTCTTGTGTTGCAAGCAAGACTGGAGAGGAAAACCTGACATGTCCTGACTGAACAGGCTGCGAGCAGATCTGATTTTTAATTTTTTTACATAAATTAATCCCAGCAGCTTATCTGAATTTTCTCTGTTTAGAGGTTGTTTAGCTCTAGTTTGCTTTCTAATGCAATTGAGCAGACAGCTTGGAAACATTTTAGATGTGCTTCTTGCAAGGAAAAAGCACAGAGCCACCTCAAGCTCTAGGTGTCTTTGTTCTGCATTTGAACAGCACCAAGCACAAAGTCATCCTCATTTATGACAGGCAATTTGAAGCATTATTGGTGTGTGTTATCTAATGCTAAATAATCACTGCAAGTTTAACCTGTTAGTCAAAAGGCAGCTTGTACTCAGTCCACTCAAATGCCTGCATACAATCATTTTACATTTTCATTTTTTATGTTTTTCTCTTGCTGGGTTAAAGAGCCTCACTGACAGACTGAACAAGATTTATCTCGCTTTAGTTGGCCTCTCAGGAAAAAATAAGCAACAAAATAGGTTTTTTCTTTGTCATTCTTAGTGACAGTTGCAGAAATTTTCTCTAACATTTCCCCTGCTTGAGTTAAAAAAAAAAAAAGTGTTTTTTCAAAAATGCTTGTTGGCTGCTTGAAATCACTGTGTGCTGCAGCTTAGAGGTGGGAATGAAGGGTTCTTCTGAACATGGTTTTCTGCATTGTCTATTCTCTCTATCTCTGTCAATACAGCAAGACCTTGGCAGTAAGGGAAAAGGGAAGGAGGGTTTCCAGGAGAGAGACCAGAAGATCCTGCAAAACACTTCCAAAGAAATCAGTCCTACCATTCAGGAGAGCAGTAAGTGGCATTTCTAGCATCATTAGAGTTATATGACGGTGGTGACAGAAAGCCCTTCGCGAAGGAACAAACAAAGCCCCCCCGTATCTCACGCTGAACAAACTGAGATTTAAGAACAGTGTTTCACTGATGAGATGAGGGTGAGAGGGAAAGCAGAGAAGTACTTCAAGCATGAATTGAAATTCTTTCTAGCTGATGGCAAGAGCAGAACGCAGGCTCCCTGATGTCTGTCCCTGGGGACCAGGTCCTAATCACATATCAGATGCTTAAAACAGACTTTGGTTTTGGCCTGTGCCAGCTAGTGGTTCCCCAGAAAGCACCTGATCACTTTGATGGAGAGCATGAGCTACAGATGCTTGCAGGAGCATTTGGATGAGACCACTCTATTTGGAAGGAGCAATCTTTACTGTAGGAAGTAATCTGGACTTCACCTGCCCTCAGGGTACATTCTCTCTCATTTATATGACACTGACAGAAATGATGTACCAAGAACCTCAGTTATAACTGGATAGCAGTTAAAGTTCAAACTTTTTAAACATGGCCTAGTTTTCCACTCTCCTTGCAGTCGATTTATCCAGCCTATGTCTTCCCAGTTGCGTTGTAAAGATGCCAATCTAGCTTGAAGTTTGCTAGCAAATGACATCCACCCTATGCACAGCAGGTTTGGAGAAAATATGCCCTGGGCCCCCAAATCACTGTTGTCCAGGCCCTGGGCACTATTCTCCATGGTCCAACTCTGGCCACTGCCACACAGATTCTCATCTCCCATTCACTAGGGCACTCCCAGGAGCTGGCATGCAGGATGCACTGACCCTACAACCCCTCGTCCTGCTCCAGTGGCTGAGGTTAGGACCTACTCTCATTCCAGTTGCTGCAGCCACATATATGGGGGGCCACCATCACTAGAGAGCTGACACCGGTTGCTGGCCACAGATTCACACACAAAGGTCACCCCAGCAGCTGACGTTCTTGACACACAGCCCCATAACACCATGGTCCCACCAGCTGCTGCCACCAGGACTCTCACTCACCCCACTTGCTGACACCACAGAAAGGGACCACACTGTCCCCTAAAGTCTTACAGTAGTTGCTGTAAGTAACTTCTTACAGCAGCCCCTTTTATGGTCTCTCCTCTCTACTCGCTTCTTTGTTCCTCCTTGTTCCACTTCCATCAAACTTCCTTGTAAATTTTGGCACAATACCATAGTACCGTCTCTTATTTAAAATCATCATATTCCTCTTGTTTCCTCCTTCTTTACAAAGCCCTGGTCTTGCAGTTCCTTAATGGCCCATCAAAGAGTGATATGAGACTTTTGGTCTTGGTCGTTGGCTCTGTTTTCCCTTGTCTGTCAGGTCTGTGTCTCCATGTTTTGTTTATGGCTTCCCGCTTTACTTATTATCTCTTTTGCACTGAAAAGGTTCTTGATTAGCTAAACTTAATGAAGCAGGTGCTCTCATATAGCCACATACCTTTACACCATGTGAAAATATGTTGAAAGTGCTACTAAAGTCATCTACAGCTCTACACTTACCAGCTCTGGCTTTCTTCCAGTCCCCAGACATCTCTTCTGTTCTCCATGACTTTTCAAAGATGATGGAGAGTGGCCTAGCAATAACATCCACCAGCTCCCTCAGCATTCGCGGGTGCATCCCACCAGGGCCCATGTATTTGCGGGTGTCAGATTTGCCTGAATGATCTCTAACATGATCCTCTTCAACCAAGGGAAAGTCTTTCTTTCTCTAGACTTTCTGTCTTGTCTCCAGGCCCTGGGATTCCTGAGGGCTGGCCTTAGCAGTGAAGACTGAAGCAAATAAGGCATTCATTAACCTTGTCTTCTCTGTACCCTTTGTCACCAGAGCCCCCGCCCCATTCAGTAGTGGGCCCACATTTTCCCCAGTCCTCCTCTAGCTACTGATGTATTTGAAGAAGCCCTTCTTGTTGTCCTGGACATCTCTTGACAGCTTTAATTCCAAATGGGTCTTGGCCTTCCTTGTCACATTCCTGCATACTCTGACAATGTTCCTGTATTCCTTCCAAGTGGCCTGTCCCTTCTTCCACATTCTATGTACTTTCTTCTTCTGTTTGAGTTTTGCCAGGAGCTCTTTGCTCACCCACGCAGGTCTTCTGTCCCCTTTGCTGGACTTCTTACTCCAATTGCTTTCTCCCACAAAGAGCAACTCCACCACCTCACCTTCCTGGCCTCTCTTTCCTAAAAAACATGTAGCCATCCATAACAGCATTCCAGTCATGCGAGCTATCCCACCGTGTCACTATAATTGCAGTGAGATCATGGCCCTGCAAGTGCACAGAGATCTCTAATTCTTACTATTTAATCCTCATGCTGCGTGCGTGTTTCCTCACAGAAGACAGATAGATTGGTCAAGAATGACTGTCCCCTAGCAAGTTCATGTTGGCTGTTTTCAATCATTTCCTCCATGCATGTCCTCCTGCCTTAAAAATGCCTTTTATGAGTAATTGTTGCATAATATTTCCAAGGACTGAGATATCACTGATTGCCATGTAATTCTCAGTACTCTCCTTCTTACTTTTTTGAAGACTAACTTTTTTTTTTTCCCAGTCATTGGGAATCTCTTTTAATCACTACAAATTTTCAAACAAGATAGAAGTGGCTTCACAGCCATGCCAGCCAGCTCCCTGCTAGATACATCCCATCTGGTTCCAGGGCTTGTATATATCCAGTTTACCAACCTCAGGAGTTTAGAAGACTCTCAAATCCCAAACACAGTACCTGAATTTCTTTTTCTCTGAAACAAGAGAGCTATTTTAATTCCTATTCCTCTTTAAATCCATCACCCTAATTATTATGAACAGCCGCAGCTGAGACAAACAGTATCTACAACATTTCAATTAGCTCTCTATTGAAAACACTCAGGGCTGCTTGTATTCACTATACCACTTCCATCCATCCTCCTTTCTCCCCTCCCAATCTTAACAGAAGCCAGACAGAAGAGAAACTGTGTACAGCAAACCATACGTTCCTTTCAGGTTTCCACCGTGAGGCATGTAACATGGATCTTGTCCATCCTGCCCCAGACGTTCAGCTGGAGAGCCTGTGCTTGACAGAAGGTGGCTTAAGGTGAGAAGCAACTTTGTCAGTCAAAACAGAATGTTGTTTGGTTCATCATCCATGGTCCAAATACTTACCATTATGCAAAGTGGATACAACTATCAGTGTAGTTCAGAGCATTTCCAAAGGTGTTTATTCTTCTCTCATCTGGTATATGACCCTTGAAGGCTGTTGGACACCCAAGTAAAGTCATAAGTACAGTGCAGGCTGGAGTCACCTCTTTTCTCCTTTGGAAGACCAGGGAGAAAGTAATAATCTTTGCCTGAGTTTGCCTTGGATAAAGGGAGACAGTAGTGTATCACATAAATACTTCCCGTGGTGAAGGATTCACAACCGCAGTGACCTTCTTCAGTTTGGGCCTCTTTGTGCCAATGCTACAGAGTGAAAGGGCCAAAACTGATAAGGCATCTGGTTGTCTGTTACCTTCAGCTGATGCTATATACAACCGTAAGCAGTGGATCAGCAAGATCCAGCTGACTAAGTGTGGACGCCAACATTGCAAACATTTAAACTGGAGGTGGACACCTTCAGCTACTTTCTTTAAAGTCAATGGAGATGTAGGGAAAGATTCTATTTCCTACTGCACTTGCCTGCTGGTGTCCTGCCTGCTTCACAGCAGCATGCTAGAAGGACAGAAACTTCCCATACATCCTGTATCATGTTTTCCAGGCCTGTATGGATGTCCTGGGTGCCCTCAACACAAGAGTATTTCAAATGCCAATGGGCAGCTCTGCTTAAGTAGATGAATCCCTCCTTTGAATATTGGGGAAGTTAAATCATACCCACATGGGCTAATTCATTTCCACTGCTGGCTGTGTCTTTAATTCAAGTCCAGATGGATAAAATAAGATTCTTGTTTTATCAAAGAAAAAAGAAAAAAAAAAAACCCTACTCCTTGCTTAAGATGTTATTTTATTCCTTTTTCAAAGGGTTCCCTAAATGACATGGGAAACAAACTGAAATTTTAACTATGACAAGTGTGATTAATATGTTGGAAGAGCTGTTAATTTTATCTTTCCAATGAAAAAGCTTTGTCATTCAAATAATGGAATGCATTTTTAAATAGGTTTTTAGTGAAAAAATAGTTAGAGTTATAATTTTAACCAGTCTCTTTTTTCTTCCTGGAAACATTTTTTTCCAAAATTGTGGGAAGGGAGGTTCTACTTTTATATTTACCTTTCTGGCTCATCACTCTTTTCATGCTGTTAAGTCTCCCCTATCACACAGAATGATGTCTTTCTCATGGAAATGAGATCTTTAGTACATTTCATGCAACAACCCCCTCAGACTACATTTTAAAATACAGAAATAATATACTTTACTGAACACCTTAGGATACTCTCACAAGAAGATTGAATTAAACAATTAATTAAAACAATTTTGTTGTGTAGAGAGTATGACCTATGCAGTATTTTCCTTGAAAATCACTTCACGGTGTAGCAGGTTTCTTATGGTTCATTTTGTTTCTGTGGGGCCCACTGTAGGACTAGAGCATCTCCGCCACACTGGCTGGGCCGAATATGCAGATATGATATGGAGATGCACATGAATGCACCTCAGCTACAGGCCAGGACAAAACTCTCCCATTATGTGGCTTGGTTTCTTTTGGATGAAAGCCCGGCTGTGCAGATTTAAAAAGATGAGGTCTTAATGCATTGCGGGAAGTCAGATAAGGAGGAGGACACCCTTTGAGCTGTGTAGGCAAAGATATCCCTGATTAGGAGCAAGACATACAAAAACACAAGGGTGAAATCCCTTCGCTTGAGATTCCTCTAAATTTCACCAAATAATAGCCATATTGTCATCCTTTCTTTATTATTATTATTTTTCCTCTTTTTTTTTTTTTTTGGGGGGGGGGGCTGCAATTATTCAAGAAAAAGTATGATTTTTTTTTTCTTTTCCCTGGAGATATTGTTCCATTCACAGTGGTGAGACAATTTTGAAGATCATGGCTAGGCTGTCTTTGAAGGCAGAGCTCTATAAGAAGTTGCTTTCCCCACCTCAGCTGGGAGCTACAGCTCTCAGCTAGGCTGCAGCTTAGCAGTCGGGTTACTCTGGTCCAGCTGTAGGCTGCTGCTGACAAATCTGCCCCTTGACGCCACAGATCCGGTGTACCAGTCCAGTGTGAATGTCCTGTGTAACCTAGGATGGTTGAAATAGCACTAGAAGCTTGTGCTAGGAGTCAGACTCTGAAAATCAAATTACAAAGATCAACCTTTTAGTAGCGTAGGCTATTCTGATAGATTGTCCAGCTGTGACTCCAGCTGGAAGGAATTGGAAAAAGTTCAGGAAAAACTAAAAACAAGGAGGATGTGAAAACTAAAGGAGGAAATGATAAAGTCCTCAGTGTGACTGAGGACTTATTCAGACCCTCTGAAAATCCTGTTTCTTTCCAGGACAGGACCTTGGTTTGAAAAGAATAGAGAAATTAGAGAAAGATCTACAACAGAAAGCAATAAAAATGACAACCTCTACCTGCCAGAAGGTAGAGATGACACACAAGAGAATGATGATGATGACAGAAGACTCTGCGGAGTCTTTTGTGACCTTTTGTGACCTCTGTGCATTTGAAAAATTTGGCAATACAAATGTTATTTCCAGAGTACAGAGATGCCAGAGAGTATCAACCATAACGAAATACAGTGCTGTCAAATTACAGACATTTTATAGAACAAAGGAGATATGAAAACCATATAGGAAACCAATTCCTTCCAACAAAGTATCACAGCTCATTTGCTTCAGTGTCTATCGCTGGACATTTTTTTTCTTTCTCTTTTATTTCTTACTTTCTTATTTCCACTATGTCTCCCTGTCAGAAATTTTATTCCAGGAGTGCAAAGGCAACGATAAACGCAAGCAAGTGTCTTTGCCTGCCAAGACTTGGGAAATATTGCTGCTGAAAGATCAGCCATCAGGTTTGTCTCAGCACTCGTTAATTTGACTGTAATATTTCTTATTTAGTGACTACTCAACTGCATAGAAGTAGAAAGCTACAAGACCATTTCTAGGATAGACCTGACATCAATAAGTGTTAATGGGCTGCTTAGTTCAGGGTGTGGCTAGGAAGATCCAGTTGCTTATGAAGAACATAGCTGCATCACTTTTAGGTTTAGCAAACAGCAAGTCCTCGCAAGTCCTCCCTTGTGCATGTATATGCTGAGGGATTAGGGAAAAAAAAAAAGAAAAAAAAAAAAAAAAAAAAAAAAGGAAGATTACTTAAACCAAAGCTATATTCTGTATGACAAACTCTTCTGCTGTCCTGGTCTGCAGCCATATGCTCTGAACAAAATTTTATGCAAAACATGGAGTGGACATTCTCTTCCAGGTGAGATTTACAATACAAGCTTCTCTGGTTAAAAGTTCACATTTTTGTGAAAAAGAGAAGCCTAAATACCAGACAGTGCTTTGAGATTTGTTTAATTTTTTTGTAGAGGGAGATGGAGTTTACAGACACTATCTGATTTTCTTTTTCAGAAAGATTATCAGCACAAATGTAAATAAAAGAGGTATAGAAATTTGAAAGTGTTTTACAAATATATGGCCAAAAGGTATTTTTTTTTCTGGATCAGGGAAATAACAGAAGAAAGAGAGAGCAGGAATAGGAAAAATAATGTGAATTAGAGCTCTTAGTATGGTCATAATTGGAAATCAAATCTCTAAAACTGAAAGATCATAAGATCATAACATCTGCTGCTTTTTTTATGCAGAAGAGGGTCAAAACACTACTTCGTAGAGAAAAGAACAGTCCTGACCTCCAAATTCTGCACATAGAGACCATTGCCCAGAAGTAATGAAGATTCCTGAAGCTTTAGAATAGTCTTCTTCTCTGATCTTTTGCTTGCACTCTCCCTTGTACTTGGAATGAATTTGTAACAGATGCACATGACATCTCATTATCTTCTTATAAATATGTTGGGGAGGAGGGGTCTTTTTTTTCCCTCTGCCATTACATTGCCAGTTTAAAAAGCTGAAGACCATTACCTATAATTCTAGTTAGTATTTTTGACGAATAGTTTATCTATAACTTTCTTTAGAAATTAATCAATCTAAAAGAGTGTGTGCATGTTTCACTGTCTGCATTATGTGGTCTCTCTTCTTGCAGATGTATCCAAAAAGTTTTATTCAGGCACCTAATTTAAAAGTTTTATCGGTTCAGGAGGCATCTGAGGTCATTAGAGAGATGTTTTTTCCAAAAGAGTGTTCAGATCTGCCAAGATAGCTTCTTACTAGTCCATCTGGAGCCAGCGGTAGTTGATACTGCTCTGCATTATCTGCAGACAGGTCCATTTTTGCATGCTAAACTGGTCACCTGAAACAGCAGCAACATGAGGGTAAATAGGACCATATAGATACAGCCAATAGCTACATTACTTACTCTCACAAGAGTTTTAGAAAAGCTTTAGCTGTCCTCATCAGTGGGAAAAAAAAAAAAAAAGAAAAGAAAAAAGGTATGATATTTCTGCAGGTAAAAAGCAGAGACAACTTTTTATGTTGTGATGTTGCAGTAGTTTGGTGGATAGTAGGACAAAACAAACAAACACCTCTAACGAGGCTAATGTGTTTGACAAGACAACAAAATAAGTCGTGTCAAACAAGAAGTTGTTTTACTAGTTAATGATTTATAGCATAATTATAATCCCATGTTTAGATGGCAGCCAAGGTCCTTTGCTATAAATAATTCATAAGACAATGATCAAAATTCAGATGTAGCAGGTTATAAGAGATTAAATAACATAGGAAGTGACAGGAGGTAGAACCCAGGCCACAGGCACTAGAAGTGTAGCTGAGATGTTGAGATGTACCTAAAAAGAAGGTATATGGCCCAAATAGGATGATTTAATTAGTCTAAAATAGTTTGTGATGCTCTTTATACAGTCTTCGAGGATATGTTGGCAATGCCAGGTGCAGTATCTGAGCTCCTCTCCTCTGAAGCTCTTGTAACACATCAGATATGATCACCTTTTCCAGACTCAGACTTGCCCATCTTCTCCTGAGGAAAAATATCTAACTGAGAAAAGCTCTTCTGCTCTCTTCCTCCTTTCACTTAGTAACTAAGTGACCAAAATGTCCCCACTGGCAAGGAAGGATTCAGCTCTTTACTTCCTCGGATGGAGAGGGCTTGGACCCACCACTTCTGGGAAGAGTTCATGGTCAGCAGCACATGGGTTATTTTAGGAGGACAATGAAGGATCATGAAGAACCACAAGAAGATGGAGGAACGAAACCATAAATATCCATCCACATATAACTGGACATTGTCACACAAAAGTAAATCATGTCAGATGATGAGAAATCATGGCACCGACAATAAACTTGAGTGAGGGAAGTTTGCAGGAAGATGGAGAATGTATCATTGCCCCAGATCTGGAAAGGTGACGGCATTAGAAAACGAGCTGCCTGTCTGATCCAATAACAGTAACGAGATGGTTGAGATCAACTGGGAAGTCTTTCCGTCTTTAATTTCAGTGCTATCAATCTATGACTGACTGTTTCTTTTGTAGTTTGACACTCGCTCAGTAACGCACTAGCTCTGCTTTGCTGCATGTTTCAAAGTCTCTTTTAAAGAGACATCTGGAATTATATGAAAGCTATCAGGTGTCAGATTTATAAATTAAACTATAAATGGAGTTTGGATATGCAATTAGTATTTCTGACATGTTACCTAATTTTCCTCTGAAATTTGTTTTTTGGGGTCCCAGGTCTGCAGCTAGTATAAAGCAGTTCAGCTCCTCTTCCTCCACTGGAGAGTCTGCTTCTATGGTCTGAGTTCCCTTTTTATCCCTTTCAGATGAATATAACCCCAAGTCCACTGTTGATGATTTTTCTTTTACGAGGAATGTAGAAACAGGTTTTAGCAGATGAACAAGATGTCTCTCCCTCTCCCATTCTCCATCTGCATTATAAGTCCATCCATCAATCCTAATAAAAATAGTAACCTGAACTTTAATTTTTTTTCAATTTTATTTTGCAGAGATTTGTCCCTAGTGTTGGAGTAGTGCTGGTAAACATATATTTTTGTCAGCTTTGATTTTATAATGTTGCTTGAGTGTCTAGAACATAAAAAGCACAGGTTTAGGCACCAGACCTTGCCTTAAGCTATGTCAAATCTAGATGGGATCTTGTATTGAATGAATACCGTTAGTGCCTGCTCCAGGGAATATCAAGACTATAAATGGCATAACTTGCAGAGAAAAAGGGAATGGCTTTACTGTGCAGGCCAGCCTGCAGTGGACAAAGATCTAATGAAGACATTAGTCCTGATCAGAGCAGCAGTCCCTAAAGCTTTGGTAGAATTTGTGGCAACCAATTTATCTGGCAAATACAAGATATTTTATGTTTAGTTTGTGTGCATCTTCCTTACTAAATGCTTGTGTCCCTGTTTAAGTGGCTGAATCATAAAAAAGAATAAGAGCCAGTTGAAGCTAACAAATTTGATCCTCTCTAAATTTAAACTACATTTTTAAAAAGAAATATTCTATTTTTTTTCCTCGGTTTTAATCATTTCTGACAGTTGTTGCGTACTGCAATTTCACATATTAAAACCAAAGCAAATCAAAACAAAAACACCCAAGACTCTTGTTCAGGTCCTCTTTTTGTAAGTAAGTAGAAATTGTTTTCCATGAGCAAGAAAAATGAGTGGACCCACTTTTGTTGCACATTGCTTTAAGAAAGAGACAGAAAGACATAGAGAAAAAAAAAAGAAAGAAGAAGGAGAAGAAGAAATTATCTCTATTTGAGATTACAATACAAATTTAGAGATGAATTAAATAGGAAATACAGCACCTTGGTTCTTAATCTGGAATATGAGTGAGCTGTGAATTATGATCACTCTTTTTCTCCTGTGTTAGACTGCGCTCCCTTCTACTTCTGACACAGAGTTAGAGAAAGCAGTCCAGCTTTCTGACATAGGGAAAATTTAAACTCATAGGATTTACAGTAAATGTCGCCATCTAATATGACCTTTCATCACCTAATATAATCTTATGCATGCCAAAGCACAACTTGATTTTACCAGCATTTGCACTCTGGTTGACAGGCCAGAAACAGTTTTGGAGAATCACAGACTCACAGAAGGGTTGAGGTTGGAAGGGGCCTCTAGAGATCAACTAGTCCAACCGCTCTGCTCAAGCAGGGTCACCTAGAGCACGTTGCACAGGTTTGTGTCCAGAGAGTAGCAGTTTTCTTGCCACTGTTTGTGCTAAAAGAAGAAAGAAGCTGAATCTCTGTGTATTCACAGAAATAAAACTACTCTCAGATGCTTTATCAAAGTCATTATTAATAACATTATAAGCAAAACTAAAAAGGGTCATGGATGTTTTTAGGACTGTTTTGGTGAAATTCAATCCATGCTGAGCCTGTGTTCAGTAATTTGCGTCTGGCTATAGCATCTGTTCCAGAAAGACATTTATTTTGATTGTGAAGACTTCAGAAAGAAAGAATTTATGGTTGGCGTTTGGAGTTGTTTGCTACTTTGAGGATTAAAAACATGCTTTATTTCTAACATGAAGTCATTTGACTTTAATTTCCAGCCATTCTTCCTATGCCTTTTGCAGCTGGATAGAAGAGCTGATCAAAATGTCTTCCTTCCAATAGGGCATATGCATGTTAGAGCATTATCAGGCATCTCTCGGTCATCTTTTTGATAACCAAAACAAATTGCTTTTCTTGTCTTTCAGTCTGGGATTTACACAATAGCATACCAGTTTTTACAACAGAGATAGCTCCATTTCACCTCCATGGAGATCAAGTCAAAACAGTCAGTGGAATCCAGGCCACCATTTATCCATTTATCTTGTCCTAAAATAAACACCTGAAATATGTCATATAGCCTACACCTGAACAGCGCCTATTTCTTAACCACTGACTATAAAATGAGTCTGATACGACCTGCTCAGCAACAGATGTCTATTTTGGAGACATTTAGTGTCACTGTCAAAGCATTTTCTGTAAGCTTTAGTCAGTTAATTTTTTTCATCAATAATTCACACGGGCTGCAATTTTCCAAGATGAATCCCACTAAAACAGTTCAGAGAGGAAAAATAACCCATTATTCTTCTGTTCATAGATCAAAAAAATGCTTCTGCTCTCTTTCTCACAGCCTGATGCAGGGTCACAGGGAATCCTATCTGCCTTCCCTCCAAATCCTTTCTGAAATCACTGCTTGTCAGAATACAATCCCAGATATATCTTACATTGCTAATTCTCCAATGCATAACTCTCCAGATGACTGGAATTCATTGCACTGGTCTTCTTGCATTAAATTATTTTCTGGAAAATAGACCACATATAGAAGTAATTCCACCCCCCCCCCCAAAGGAAAGCACAGATTTAATAATAGTCAGCATCTTTGTTAATTCTGGTCATCAGTGCTATCTCGCATCTGGGCTTCCATTTCTTGCATCTAGGCTATATCAGGATGTTGCAATAGTCAAGTAGTCTCACTGTGTGCAAGGAAAAAGAGACTCAGAACTGCTGGATTTGGTCATGATTTTAGCTGCAGTAAAATGAATATTTGGCCATCTGCAAGCAGCTGTGCAAATGGAAAAAAAGTGGCCGTAAACCTCTTCCTTTTTTACTACAATATGATTAATCCTTTTGCACGAGGCTGAAAAGGTTATCTATGCACTGTATCAAATCATATTAACATTTATCATCGGCACTGGATAGGGATCTTGCAGTCAGCTTCTAACCTTCGCTTTTAAAACCCTTACATTTGTTGGCTCATGAGCTGAAATGCTTTCCACATCTTTAATCTCCTTTACTAATTTTTTTAGGACTATCTGTAATGTCTGTTAGCAGGTAGGATCTGCAGCTGTAATATTTTAATACTACCCTTCCTGACATTTAGAAAAAGCTCCTCAGCTTGCTTTAATGGGAATAATGGGAATTGATTCCTCCCAGATCTCACCCTGATATCATGGAAATGCTGCACACAGCAAGGAAGTGCTGCTGCCTTTCCTGAGTGATGTATGATGCTAAAAACACCCTCTTTGGGGTATGGGGAGCCCAAGCAAACTGCGGTGCCATCACTGCTCTGCTCCTCTGTGCAGTACAGTGAGGCAGAGATAACAAGCCCAACTCACCAGAAACTAGGAAAAAAACCCAAAACACCATAACAAGTAGTTTAGCTTTGATCTGCTGCATGCCATAATTGTTTGCAATTTCAAGGTGATTGCAGGGATAATTCCCTGCTCCTTCTTTTTCTGGTCACCTCTACCGCTTGTGAAAAAAAAAAACAGAATCGCAGGATATGAGACATTTTAAAGGGCTCCTGGAAGACAACCAAATATTTCTGATTTCCTCCTGAAGGAGGTGAAAGTACAGGTACTTGTCCTTCCCTTACATCTCACTGCTAATCAGATTAATTTGTGAACGAGCAATTATTGCCTATCAAGACCCAGTCAGATATAATGAATGAGTCTGCAAAATAAAATATTACTGAGAAGAAGGGGAAATTTTTAGACTACGATTGGAAGACCTCATCTAAGAGATAAACAGAAGCTGTCACCTACTCCTTGCAAAGATATGTGCAGCAGAGTTGGCGATGTTTACTTGCATGCTAGGAAATTAAGCCTATTTAACTGACATTCCTCTGAGATCAGAGGCATTCTGGACATGCTGGAAAGTGGTGGAAAGCTAACAGAATCTCAGAGGGAAAAGACTGTTTCACTGAAGAGATAAAGAGATAATGATGGACCCTAAAATTACACCGCTGATCAACTATTGTATGAAAGAAGTTTCTTTCTCCGAGCAGAAGGAAAGTTATGTTCAAAATCTTTCCCAAAACTATGTGCCAGATCCCTTCAGTGGTTTGGGTTGAGTTGTTGCTCACACTTGACTTGCTAACATAGACCTAGCACAAACGGTGTGAGATTGCTTTCAGGATCAGCTCTGGTCCAGAAAGAGATTAACCGCATTCCCACAGTGTGGAGCCCAAGTATATATGCTTTGAGGGTCAGATGCCAAGCACGGCAAGCCAGATAGACCCTCTTTTCTCAACAGCTCTGCTGGTGGCCAGTTGGACCTTTCTGGGCTTGCTAACCCAGCTCAATGCTGTGAAACATGACTGAGTCCTGCAGACCAAAAAGAGTAACTCATCGAGTGCCAAGACTCCCAATAAACATTATCTTTCTGGAAAAATGGTAGGTGGTCTTCCTCCCTCCTGTCTCACTTTCCCCACTCTCCAGTATTTATTACATGCTCATTTCCGTTCAATATGAGTTTGCAACGTGATTGTTTGAATACAATCTTATAACGAAAGCATATATATTATCAAATGTAGCAATCAGAAAATTGACCTGTCTCTTCATTTATAGTCCTTGGGCTTCCCAAATGTTCCACCATTTTAATGGTTTCTTTTTCCACTCCCTGTTCTGTCCTCTTCCACAACCATGAATACATAGCTACCAAGTCCCACCCCAGAGGTGAGGGCTACATCCAATTCTGCTACATTGGTATCACTATCCAAAACCTTCCTGGACTGAAGATGGTGCTGGTGTCATTGTGTTCCTCCTTTCCAGCTTATTTGCTTTTTCACAGGCTTAGAAGGTAATAATTCTGAATTACTCCAGATTGGCTTTTGACCCGTTGTCCCTGATGGCTTGTGGCAGCTAGGGTAGCTGAGCTATTTGTAGGCTTACATGTGCTATATAGCACTGGAGGGGAAGAAAATATAGCAGTTCACAGATGGGAAGATATTGAAAACCACTGTTTTAGATTTACACTGAAGGAAACAAGAAGGAACTTGGCAAACAGCCTGCCCTGATTTCTGGACTCATTCGAAATGGAAAGTCCATATGGACAACAGTGCTTATATTTCCCAGGTAAGGTTACTTAGGTAGCTTGCTATAGGAGTTACTAGGTACATAAATGCCTTAAAAAAATCCTAATATGTTTATCAGTAAACTCAAATCTGTAAAATACTTCCTTTTCCTTCCTTTTATTTTATTTATTTATTTTCCTCTATCATAGCTATGGCACTGCTAATGCCAAGGTCACGGTTCAATCCCCGTGCAGGCTATGCTGAGGGTTGGACTAGATCATCTCTGGAGGTCCCTTCCAACCTTACCTTTCTATGATTCTATATATATTTTAAACTCATCTGGGAAGGAAAAAAATACTTTTGTGTTTGCAAATTGTTTAATACAAAGGAGGCAGCAGATGAGGCTGTCCGAACATCGGCGTGAGCTTCCACCCCCGCTATAACCCTGCGTTATCCAGCGGGTGACGCGCTCCGTTAGCAGGTACCTTGCTTCTCTTCGGCGACACGGCGCGTTTCTAGCGGTGCAGAACACGAAACCTGCATCCGACTGCCTGGGGACATCGCAGGGCTCTGTGATGAGCCGTGTTTCAAGCACAGAGGGTAATTATTATTTCACCAACGCTTGGTTCGTTATTGTTCAGGAACCCCCAGGCTGCTCGGTTCCCCCGTGGAGCTACTTCCGAGTCACGTTGCAGATTCCTGCCTGCGATTCCCCAGCAGTTATAATGAAGTACTCCAAATCAGAGCAAGCGCTGGCAATTTCACTGCTGCGTCCTGGAGGGAATTCTGCGCAACGTGGAATGACTGTGTTAAACCTGCCTGCTTGCCTGTCATGATTTGGGAAGCTCTTAAAAAGCAAGAAGAAGAAGAATGAAAGAGATGTCCACAGAAATTGCAGCTTCACCATATATAAAGTCTTTATTGCTTGAGATGATATTTTCTTTCTTTTTTTTTTCCCTAGATTTCCAATCCACGTTCATTCAGAGCATTTCATTGTGGTCCTATGTGGAAAAGAGCAGAATTGATAGAATAATGTACTTTATTGCTCGTAAAAAAAAGAACTAGAAATAAATAAAGGGAACATTTAGTGTTCAGAGGCATTGTGGCTGAAGTGTGTTTTCATACTTACTGCAGAAAACTGGATAATGTTGCAGTGTTAGTGTCTCTGCGGTTTCTTGAAATATTTATCAGCAAAACAGAGTCTTCAAAATCACTATCATGATTACAGATATGTGGAGAACCACTCTAATTTTGGCCTTTCCATGCTACTGACAAAATTTTCATCGAATATGGGTTACCACAAACAAGAATGCCAATTGCTAGTCCCAAAGGAAACAACAGGTATTTTTCCTGGTGTTGTACTGTTTTACCTATAGAGTGTATCACGTCTCCATGAGAAAGTGGCAAAAATACTATATATTTCACAGTTGTTTTGGTACTTTCTAGAAAAAAAAATGTTTTTTAAATGGGAAACTGAGAAAGAGAAGGAAAAATGACATCTCAAAAAATCATTGAGGTCACTGCCAAAACTTTAGCTCAAGTCTTCAATACCTTGATCCATCACTTTTCAAACAGAATCTGTCTTGGCTTAATTCTTGATGCACCTGCAGGATATGTGCTTTTGACTTAGAAGTAATACATTTATGGAGAAATAGCTTTAGATATACTAAATGACACTGTAGCAATTTTGCAATACATAATTTTATCCTGTATGTAGAACTGATCGAGTGCACACATGCTTGGTGAAAAGCTAAGGATATCATGGGAGACATCTGAGGGATGTATTTTGTCTGTGACGATTAAATGCTCACTAAAATGGCATTGGCAATGTGTATTACAAGAATTATTAACTTTAGTTCTACATAGTATGTGCACATATGGAGGAGGACGCTGTTGCGATAGTCGCTCCCCATTTATACACGCAAACATTTACACTGTAGATACCTTTACTTCGTGGAACAAACCCATCCCAAAGTGTTATTTTCAGAGGGGACACATGTTTTAGGAATCCTTTCCACTAGGGAGGCACTGTGACACTCACCCTTACTATTGAGTGGAAATGAGTTGAATGATGGCATCCTAGATTTTTAGAGTTTCCATACCAATATTTCCAAAATCTGATATTTCACCACTTCAGACAAGGTGGTAATTTTACTCCTGGAGGTTGTGAGATCCCCAGGTGTGATGCTGAGGAGGGCTGCAAGAAGCTTCTGAACTGACATAAGTGGGTCAGGTGAATATCTCACTGAGTTTCCTCTTTGGAAAGGTCCACAAAAAAATGAGAAGGTGAATGGAGGGAGTGAAAGATGGTAGACAGGTAGGTGAAATGAGTATCTTTAAAGCAACAGCCAGATGCATGGATATCAGAGGAATGAAAACTAGGAGAGATGCAAACAGCCATACTTGGATACAGTGCAAAGCTTTGCGCTGATTAAAGAGGGAATGTTGCAGCCTTTATACAAGAATTTAAACTGAGTAAGAAAAAATTAGATTGCAGGACAGAGATTTAATGAATTAATGATTTTTTGATGAAATAAAGAGGAAGAATGGCTTGCCCCGGACATTAGTAGTAGTTGATTCTTGCTAATCTTGTTGTTGCAAGGCAATAAACCTCACAGACTGCCAATATTTTAGGATGAGAATGCAGTATATCTACCTTTTGCTGTGTCAACTTACTGGGATCTGAGTGTGCTTTGGCTGAACAGAAAGCAGAACCAAAGGTGATATTTAAAATAAAATGTGAGGAGCTCTTCATTTCAGATGTCAAACGTGTGAAGAGCTAAGTTAAATTCTGATGAATTACTGTGACAAAAATCCAAAACAAGTTATATTAAACCTATTGACTTTATGCACGTATTTTGTTCTAAGATTATGTAAAACAAGCATAATTGATTAAAAAAATGCAAGTTAAACAGCTTGAAAATAAAAAGAGTGTTAAATATAACTTTTTGGATTGTTTCCCCCAAAGTGACACTCTGCTTTGTCTTGTTTCTGCATAAAGGTGGTGAAGTATGAAGTCTTTTGTTCAGCGTGACTTTGATTTTAGCAATTAAGGCAAGTAACACATATTGTGTCTGTCTTTGCGCAACATTTCCCTATTTAACTCTAATAATTTTCATTATTACTGTTGAAAGAGAACTGACAAATTCAAGAATCTCACAACTTCCTCTGGTATCCTATTCCAGTGGTTAATTTTCTTCCCTCTTTAAGAAAGTACTTCTTATGCTATAAGTGAATTTGTCTGGCTTTTGCTTCCAATCACTAACTTTAGTTTTTACTTTTCTCTCTTAGATTTGACAGACCTTTGGGAGTAATTACATTCTTGCAGTGAAGATATAATCTAATTTAATATTTTCTTGTATTCCTGTTAAAAGAAAGAAGGACCGAATTTTCTCATGAATCTGCCACGATTGTTTGTCTTATATTGTCATGGTCAGAGAAGGGAAGTGGATAGCCAAAGAAGCTACAGGCTGTAGATGATTGGATCTCCACTGGACTACAGAGATTACCATGAAATGTGTGGACAGCAGATGAGAAAACTTCTAGAAGTGGAGAGAAGAATTTTATCTTTGTGATATTTAGCAAAGACAGCTGACTTTCAGCCAGAAGTAGAAAAAAGAAAAAAAAATAAATTAAAATTTTTAAAAAAGAAAAGGCAGAGGGAGAAAGAGCATATCTGAACACAATTTCCACTGATAGTTGAGCAACAAAGCATGTTCATCATTACAGAGTCTATCTTCAGACTTCTTGAAATCTGCTTCACTGTGTCTTTCTTATGCTTTAATAAAGGAGAAATTGTCTCAATCAGGGCTTATGCCCTAAATCCTCAAACTATCATTTGCAAAGTGAAAATTTTCTTGTGTACTCACCTTAAACCACCTTTCAGGTTTGAAGGTTGAGGTGAAAACTTTCTAGAGTGGGTTTGATTTTAAGAAAAATCTTTAAAAATTATTGATAGGTATCCACACTTTTCTTCCTGATAAAAGTCCATGAAGGTTTGTATACCTGTGTGGACTCTTCCCACATTTGTTGGAAAACATGAATGATTGACAACATTTGGTTTCCAGGGCACACTTATTTCTGCTAACAGCTTATGGACTTTATCCCACTATGATATCCACTATCCTAAGGCAAATATTAATAACAAGCTCTCTCCCCATTTCTCGCATGCTCTACTAAAAAGATGCCACAATCCACCCCCCCCAATAAATAAAACAAACCACCTCCTCCCCAAGAATATTTATTTGAAAATAGCAAGCTTCTCCTCCTCTAAAAATCCTCATGACACTTATGCATAGTATATAGCTCTACTGCTTTGAGCAGACTCACTAAATTGGTAGGATGATTCATGACAACAAAGTAAAGGACACGAACAAGTGTTCTCAGGACTGTGACCCTAACAAAGGTCCTTATACTCCTAGTGATCCTTTTTTTGTCTCCACGTAACCCCTCCTGTGCTGCAAGCCAGCTGTCTTGTGTGCTCCGAGGTGTACTTGAGCAGGACATGAGTCACAGCGTAGAGGCTGTCCCTAAGAGCTTCTCAGATGACCTACTTGGTTGCTGACCTACAGTTCTGACCAGAGCTAGCAATGCACTATATATTTTCTTCCCTGCCTTCCTAGAAGGCAGAAGACTTAATTCACATACGATTATATATTCTTGGCTGCAACGGTCTGAGAACCAGACTTCCAGGAACAAAGAAAATGAAATCAGTAGACTAGCTCTCATTTCAGCTGAGCAGTGCTAATGTCAGCCGTTGCCTTCCATTTGAAACTTGAGTCTGATTTCGGATATGACAACAGCAGGTTCACAGGTTCATCAAGACAAAATCCAGAGCCACAGCCTGAGCTTAATACACAGTTTAAGCCCAGCCTTTCTCTGCATCCTTGCCTTGTTGGAGGTGCTCCTCCTTAACCAGCACCAGCTTTGCGTATCCTCATAGAGAGGAGCTGAGTAGTATAAGGTGGATACCGCTTCAGATTGCTCATTTCAACTTCCGCTCCCTTTAGCACCATCTGATCCAATGTTCCTTCTTATACCAGCATACTGTGATCACATCTGCATGATTAGGCAGCTCTTACTATTCAGAATAAGAATGCATTCCCATCTGGTTGTTTATACTTATGTTACAGTTCTTATCCATTTGTTCCCCCTAAAAAAATCAGCTTAAGAAAATCAGTAAGGAGGAAGATGTAGAGTAGAATTTAGCAAACACTCACTATAATTATTAGCAAACACTTTATCTAGAGAACTTGCATTTTGATTTTTCAAACCTCAAATCTTTTTTTGCTTTCTCCAGACTTTCTATAAACTTTTAGGGGCTCAAATTCCAAGATTACTTTGCAAACCAAAACAGAAATTGAACCTTAAATACACAAACATGAATGTTCGGTTATCCAACTAAGGAACAGAAACATTATCGTGTAATTCAGCTGTCTATTAACTGAACATAGACATCTGAGTGCCTTCCACTCACAGAATACTTTAGAGAACATAATTATGAAACTGGATAAAATAATAGCCTACACTCAAGGAACTGACTTTGAGAGGCAAATATCTCAGAAGAGCATAGCCAAACTACCAAGAATGCCACCAGTAGAAGTATTGCTTGACATTTATTTGTTCACGTTTGATAGTAATACCCTCTTTTAGAAATGATTGTTTTGCAGATCATTTTCTCCTAAATAGCAGTATCTTATGTCATTACAGTTTATACCTGAAAATACTAATTAGGTTGCATATGTGATATACATGTATTACCCATTTATCTCATATAGCTAGAAGTACTTTAATGAGATGAAGGGTATAGTCACTGTAGGTTCCTTCTCATAGTCAGTGAACAGAGACTGATATCTTAGAGGTATCCCAATGCTCACCTGAGAGGTCTAGCTATCAAGACAGGGTGCAAGGAAAAATCAAGACAAGGAAAGTCCTAGAAAACCTTACTCATCTAAGTGCATAAAATGAGGTAGGATATATCTTGGCCACACAGCAATAGGGAGGTTGTAAATAAAGTATGAGAGTGCTGGAGGTTTTCAGCTTAGGTCTGAAGGGTAATTGAAAAAAAAAAAAAAACATATATATATATATATATATTTAAAAATCAATTTGTGTCAGTCCAAAGCATCTTTTCCCCCTACACAATCTGAAAAAAAAGTATAAAACTTTTTTCCAGATTGACTCAAGTATTTTGCTAAACATGTCAAAAAGGAAACCAAATTTTCAAAACACTTTATTGAGAAAGCACTGAAATGAAACTTCTCCATCCTTTTTTCCCTTTTAAACACACCCAATCTGATTCCAGTACAATTTTCTTCCTTGAAACTAAAAATAAAAAAAAAAAAAAAAAAAAAAAATAGTGAGAGAAACTCCTGAACAGAGAAAAGCTGAATGTCAAGGTACTTTGTGTGAAGACTTTAATGACATTATATATTTCTGAAAGATGTCTAATGAAGCCTGTGCTTTAGGTATCCCCTAAAAATAAAAAGGCTGATGCATAAAGTGTCTCTTGGTAGCCTGTGGCTAGTCACGGTATGGAGAGGTAAGAAGTTACTACCTTACAGCTCTCTACTTGGACCTTCTGTTAGAGGTAACTATCCTCAAAATCGAGTTGGCAGAAACAAGTGTGTCTCAGCCTCCTAGCTAGAGAGCTCAGAGCTTAGTGATCAAGTCAAAAAATCCACCTATTCTTGCCAATAGCAGATCCCTCAAAAAGAATATGAAGTGAGGGCAGGCATACAGGCATAAGTGCCCTAAATGCTCTCCTGGTACGTATAGACCTGTGCCTCAAGAGACATTTGATGCCAGAACTGGTCTTTTGGTGTTTGTCTCCATGGATTTGTTTTAAATCTTTGGAAACTTTTAATGTTGTGTAACATATTAAGATTTTTTGAGTTGTTTAGAGCCAGATCCCCATTGATTTTAGCCTGACATTTTCCAGTACTTGTGTTAGCATGGACAACAAATATATTTTTTTCTCTATTCACCTTCTCAACGCCAGTCATGATTTTATCAGCTTTCAGCATTTTCCCTTTCAGTTGTCTCTTTTTAAAGCTGAAGAGTCCTAGTCTATTCAGTCCATACAAATAAGTCATTCCATATATTTGATTAGCTTGCTGACCTCCTATTGTATCTTGTTCATTTTGCCCATTTCCTCTATTTTAGAGAAGCTGATACACATTCCTTTCCCCTCAGTGGGAATGCAGCTTCCAACGGAGGGGTGATTCACACAGTGTAATTTCTTTAACCATTTGATTGTGAATCACAAGAGCTTGTCAGAGGACATCTTCAACTTATTTACCTGCAAAGAGGAATGAACAGATTCTACCCTTCTGCTAAGAGAGGCTGAGGCTCCAGAGAGAGGGAAAACTTTGGATAGGGAAGATAATTTTGACTTTAATGAAAACTGTGTTCTCAACTTCTGAGTAGGATTTCACTCTGGTGCAGAATCCTGCATTCGTCACCTGAACTGTACTCTGCCTGGCAGATATAATACAGGAGCTATCAGAGACCCACCACCCTCTGGGACCTGCAGCTGGGGACAGGAAAGTTCTAGGGCATTTCAAAAAGCACCATTCATTCATCATAAGGCAACTGATTGCTCCCTAAATCTTACCTAAGTTGTAGATATGTAGTGAGCCAACAGAGTACAAAGAGCTGTTGACCACATGGAAGTATTTATTTTACAGTGAGCTGAATATATCTTAGGATTCACTGACTGTAGTGACTAGATCTCCATCGACTATAATGGGAGTGTAATTCACCTTTCTTAATCTGCAGACTGAATCCCACCTTTTGCCCTTGAGATGTTATGTGTTGTCGTGTGGCAGTCTACGAAGCCAGATCAAGACAAGGAATGTCTATCACAATTCAGATAAGTATGTTTCTTCTTTATAGCTGACCCGCAAGCTAGCTAGCAGCGTGTTTTTGTGTAGTGTCTTTCTTCTGGTGGGTGATCTTTGCATTTGGAGAAGCTGCACTCAAAGGCAGGTTAGCCTAATATACATGCACTGTAAACTAAGCTTAATATATATCTTCTCCCATTGATTTTTCAGGGTGGCCAGCTCCATTATCTACTGTAGCAGCACATGTGTGAGGAAAGAGTGAGGAACTGACGACAGAAAGTATAGATGTTCTCTAATAAACCTCCTTACAGGACCAGGGGAGGGAGAAAAATGGAAGAAGACTGCACGCCAAGATTGAGGGCTTTGATTCAGTTAAATTCCCTCTGAGGATGGCCATATAAACAGCTTCCTGTCCAGTCCGGAGTGAATTTACAGCACCTCGGCTTCTCCATGATGCCTGCTTTCATGCCCACTGCTACTGCCAAGCCCCCTAAAGCAAACATCACTATGGGCTAAGCTTCCTTACATTTATTGCAGAGCAAGAGCACACTATATACATATATGTATATGTATATATGTATGTACGTATAAGTGTGTGTATATATACATAAATATCTCACAGGGGCATGGATATTTCTTTGTCCTGTATCTTATCCTTTAGGATGTAGTAAAATAAGGCTTGTTGTGATACATCTGAGTAAGTGATAGGTGTCTATATCTGGTTTAGTTACTCTTGGCTCCCTTTATAGTTTATGGAAATCTAGTTCTTAAATTAAATGGGATCTTATCCTAAGGTATACATATAAAGTAGGTTTGAAAGATATCATTTTTTTCTCTCTCTGCTGTCTCTAAAGACTGCACTGGGTTTTTAATCTCAGCTGTTTAATGTAGATGTCTATTTTTTTTTCTTTCATTCAGCATGGTTGCTAAAAAAAATGTAAGGTGTAACTAGAGAAGCTAGCATAAGCAGGGAAGGAGAAAATGTAAAGGAAAGCTTTGAAAAGTCCAGCTGATTCTCTGGCCTGCTCCATGATGCTGGAATAAAAAGCAGAGCTGGATGCATCCACATTGTGCCTGTGCATACATTTCTGACGAGTAGGTGGATATGTAGCCATGGGGCTTTTAATTGCCAGCGTACTGGGAACATGCACACTGCCTTGTCCAGTTGTTCTGCTGTGGAGCTGCATCCCTCTCAGGCTCCTGCACCTGCACTGGGAATAACATACAAGTGATCCCTGAACTGATAACATTTTTGGTTGCTCTTGTGACCAAATTAAATTGTTTTTCCTTTGTTTAATCTGAAAACAGAGTAAAGGCAAGGAGAATTTGAAACGGTTTTACATGCTAAGAGAAATGGAAGGTAGAGGATACTTGGAAGGGAGATGCAGAAAACGTAGGGAAAGAGGTGAAAGTCAAGTGGAGGGAAGGACCTCCACACTGGGAAGAGTCACAGTATTGGTATCGCAGGGGTTGTGGAATTTTACGGTCATTGGAAGACCCTCATAACCTGGAAGGTGCTCATGCAGCACAGGTCCCAGGGAATTTGGACAGAGATGCAGGCTTTCAGTATCTCTGGTTCCTGACATGGATCTGCAGGGCCTGGGAGCAGTATGGTTGTAGCAGTAGATGGCTCCTCGAGGCCTGGATCACTGTCTCGGCTGAAGATTTTTAGATTCTTCTAGTGGTCGGTTCCCAGGGTCAGGGAGAGGGTTTTGCTCTTTGCCAGCGGGAGCAGAGACTGGATGCTTTTGAGAGATTCCCTCGTGGGGGCATAAGCCTCCTTGCTGCTCTCCAGACACCAAAGGATGTGGCTGGACATCTCTTTTCCTCTCACCAGCCGCTTTGGTCTTCTCTACAGCTCCTCTCCAGTAAGAGCTACCCTTCTTGCACCGCTTGTTGAGGGGGCACCTCACGCTGTGTAGCCATGAGATGAGGTCCATGCAGCTGCTGTCGTTCCTGTGCAGTCACTTCCCTTCCTGAGTGTGTGTCTCTCTGCTGTGGAAGGGGAAGAGACAATTTCCACAAGCTCAGAGAGTTCGTCCTGGACACAGGCCACTTGCCCATCTGGAAATACCATCTGCAAAATGACATTTCTAGGTGAAACTCCTGCTCCACTTTCCCTCCCTGCCAACTTGAGCTACTTTGCCGCTTTTCTTTGCCACCTACTCTTCTGCAGCTCAAGGGAGAAACTGTCTCCCCTCCTCCCTCCCACATCCCCTTCCTCCTTCCAGCAGTGACACCATCCTCCCTCCATCACCATATTTTGTTGACTCTGTCTCACCAAGTGAAAAATCTATGGGGCAGCAGAGATGGTGTTTAAGTGACAGGGAGAAGGAGGAGTTGGGGGAGGGCAAAGAGGAGGAAAGAAAAAGAAAAGGAAAAAAAAAAGAGTTTGATTTAAGCAACTTAATTTGAATAAACCCCTCCCCCTCCGCGGTCCTCATTGGTTTCTTTCTCTCTCCTCCATACTAATGAGAGTAGCCAAGGAGAAGCGATTGGCTCCATGTCGCCTTCCCTTTCCTCAGGCACTCGGGGGAGGAGGTGTTCGCATTTCTCCGCAGGACCAGCTCGCTTTGCAGAGCATTGTCTGGGTAGGAGAGCCGCGCAGCGGTGCGCGGGCGAGCGCAGCGGCGGCCGCACCATCGCCCCGGGCCGCGGCCGGGGCAGAGCCGAGCCAACCTGACCCCCCCCCCCGCCGCTCCCCTCCCTCCGCCCCTTCTCCTCCAGCCGCTTCTCCTGCCCACCCCCGCCACTCCCGACGCCACACCGATTTCCAAAGGGGGTGGGGGGGGGGGGGAGGAAGAGAGAGAGAGAGGGGAAAAAAAAAAGTTTGCAAATCTCCTGCCTCCCTTCTTTGCCGCTTTTTTTTTTTTTCTCCCCCCCTCCCCTTTTTTTTTTTGGATTTAGCGATGGCACATTCCTTCATGGCCAGGACGTGGCCCATCATCCCCCGTGCACAGGCAGCCTGGACATGAGCGGCGGGCGAGGGAGGAGGAATTTTGCTTTCCCTCGGAGGCGCCGACCCCTCCTCCGCCCGGTGTGAGCGAGGAGGAGGAGGGGGAGGTGGGGAAGGGCTGGGCAGCGTGTGTGTGTGTGTGCTGGGGAGGGGGGGGTGGAGGAAGACGCCGGGCTCTCTCCTCTGGGCAGTTTCCCCCGTGCCGGCAGCTCAGTTGCTCCGGAGGGCTCTTGGGAAGAGGGGCCGCCGCCGGGAGCCCATCACCGCGGCGCACCGCCTCGCCCCGACTCCTACCGCAGCATCTCCGCCGCGCACCGCCCCGCGCCCGCGGTAAGTGCCGCTCCTCCGCGCTCCGCGGCCCCCGCTCCGGCAGCGCCGAGCACCTCCCCGCCGTGCCCGGCTCCCGCCCGCCGGAGCGGGCTCCGGAGATGCGGCCGCGCCGGGCGTTTTGCCCTTTTTCACTCCGTTCCGAGAAATACCTCTTCCCTCGGCGCGCGGGGACAGGTCAACGTGCTCGGCATGGGAAGCACGTCTGTGTTTTTTTTTTTTCTTTTTTTTTTTCGTTTTTTTTTCTCTTTCCTTAACACACACAACATGGCTGGTAAATAAAACCTGATTGCTAACAGACCCAGTGCTGCTGTTGGCATTTTCAGGCTCAAGGCTCCCTTCGCAGCTCTGCATCTTCACCTGCCGCAGAAACTCTGATTCGCCCTTCGGCCGGTGCACCAAGGCAGGACTTCTTTATTTTTTTTACCGTAGGGTAGTAGTCAAAATTGATGTTAACGTGCCTTTGACCTCTGCTTGCACACCTCTGTGCACCTCTCCTCATCAGAATCTGAACAGCGGGCTCTAATATCGCTGTCCCTATGCAAAGCACATCTCAGTCAGAGCGCTAGCATGCAGGACAGACTCCTCACTGCTAGGCTGTGAATTTAACATATGAATGGGTCCAGGTATGTACTGGAATCTTAACAGTACCGCCAGCATGAGAAAGATGATGCAGCGTGGTGTTCAGGAGTGGAAAAGGCATGGAAAAAGGCAAAGCAGAACTGTTTAGTGACATAGTGGTGTTTGTGGCTAGATGATCATCCCACTTACATAGAAGTTCACCTGGAAGAACTTGGAAGTCGGTGGCTTTCCTCTGCATTGAATTTGCTGGTAAACAGAATCTGGCTGATAGCTAGAGGTAGCACTGTAAGTAATAATAGTAATAATAATAATAATAATAATAATAATAATAATAAATGTTAACCAAAATGGATAGGGCAGCAGAGTGACCTGGTTCTTTCCTGTGAATTATGGATTACTGTCCGCTTTGTTTGTGTATGTTAATTACAGTGCATGTGTTTGACTGATATTGCAATATGAGATGTGATTGAAGTAGGGCTTTTTTTTTTTTTTTTTTTTTTTTTTAGTCTGCTGGAGTCAACAAAAATACAAATAGATTTTCATTTGATGTTATTTGGGTACACAGACATTTCCCTTCTGTATTCTTCCTATGCAACGCCGGTAAGGTACAGTGGGAAACGTTTCCATGGCTAATACATTTTAATTAAAGGGAATATACGATTGCTTAAGGTTACTGTCAATGACAGCAGGAAGGCAAACTGCTTAAAATGATGCAGGTATAGCTGCAGAAAAAGAACGCATTATGCAAGCATCCTTGCTTAGCTAGTGCAAAACACACTGGAACTGTCTTGAAGGAAGTTGTCCTAAAAGATGAGTAAAACAACACTGCTCCAGTCTAATGAATAGCTAAGCAGGGCTATTCAGTGCAGTAATGGGAGCTCGATTAAAGTTGATGTCTCCATTTGTATCTCAGTGATAGTTCTGGATTTTATATATATATATATATATACACATATATATGTATTTATATGCATGTGTGTGTATATATATACATTTTTTTTTGTTTTTATGTGCTGAGGGCAGCGGTTGCTGCTTTGTTGACCATTCAGGGCAACGGCGATTGATCTGTTACTGTACCGGCAATTTATCGTGGACGTTGTGGCGTGGAGGGCTTCTCTCGTCTTGTTTTCTCAAGTCGAAGGCATGTGTGCAGTGACTGGAAGGATAACCGTTGGCACCGAACCGACTCGAAGGTCGTGGGGGCTCCGCAGAAAGTCGGAAGGAAAGCTCGCCAGCCCAGCGCGCTGATCGTTAAGCAGGGAGCTAAGCGCTGCGAGCGCTCCTTGGCTCGAGCCATCCGGCTTTCGTTGGTGTCCCTGCAAGAAAGCCAGGGTGCTCCTTCTTCCCCGCACGTTTAAGATGTCTGCTGTTCGCACGGTGGTGTCACAGCCGCACGCAGCGTTGTAGATCTCCCGTTGTCAGCGTATATGTGAATCTCATAAACACGGAGGCAGAAGCTTTGTTGTAGCTTTGTTTCTACCAGGGAGGAAAGAAACAGAGATCTCTGAGGTTGTGGGCTGTGCTGTTGATCACGTTCAAACCTTTGTTCATCACATTTCTCTTGATTTGGCTGACTGAGCCGGCGTCCCGGAGATATTTTTTTTCCTGGGGTTGAGTTCCATATGTGCCTGCGCCTTTGATCAGTTGGGACCTCTGTCCCCAAGCTGATTCATTTGAATATAGCAGATTTTGTTTTTCTTTCCTTCCTTCTGAGCACTCTTAGTACAAACAGTCTAAATCCTAAATTAGCTCAGATTATCTTCTGATGAAACCAGCAATATTCAATTTAAGAATCACAGAAGGGGGGAAAAGAAAAAGAAGTAAACTCAGGACAGGATCATGCTATAACTTGTATCAGGGTGAAAGACTTGCAGGAATAAATCAGATCTTACAGTTTCTCTTGATTTAACTGAAGAGTCATTTACTTACCAGGAGGCTCAGGGTAGTTAAGCTGATATCAGGATATAGCGGACAGCGGAGATACTCAATTTTACATCACCCTACTACCTGGCCCAGAAGCAACAGCCTCAACCAAAATTTTAAGTCAGCAACATGCATTTTCATGTTGATTTGTGTTCCCCTGTTTTCTCCTTTCACGTCTGCGATCCGGTCGTCCTGTGTCACCTGTGAGGACAGCAGGGGCTGGACTCGGTGCCTCCCCAGGACTTTGAAGCGAGCCTTCGCGCCAATGCAAAACAGGAACAACCCTATCGAAAGGCTCCGAAATGCACCAGTGAGATCCCTGCTCTTTTTCAGCCATCCCGTAACTTTTAAGTCGTATTTAGTGGTAACGTGTTGGCAGGAACAGCTTTACCACCACCGTGGTTCAGAGAACTCCTACTACCCGCTGCATACGGCATCCCTTGGCGAGATACTTTTCCAGTTCCCTCTGCGCTGAATTCTCAAGAAAGGCTTTACATGCAAAAGAAAAAAAAAGTATTTGGTAGTTGTTAGCAATCAGTAATAAATATTAGAATTCATGTGTGTGAAGTGGCTATTGGAAACTCTGGGTACCGACGGCACATACGGCAGACTTTTCTGCAAAATACTTTGTATTTTTTTTGTGTTTTTTCCCTCCTCTTTTTTTGCTTGTCTTTTATTCTCTGACCACCTTTTGTAAATTTGCTCTCTCAGTTTAATGACTGTTTTCTTCGTCTTGAATTTTTATCTCCAATAGGCAAACAAGGGACTCTTGTAAAATAGGCCAGATTCTCAGAGTCTTGTTTAGGTAATTCACTGCAATTTGTTGATTGTATCCTTGTGCAAACTGATGGCCTGAGCTGTAGAGTAATCTGTCTAATAATTTCAGGGTATAGCTCCTGAGGAGGCATGAAATCATTCCAATTCCCAAAGAAAAATAGGAGCCTCGTCACACAGAGCATGCAGAGCTAACATGGCTTTTGTGCTGGGGAATATTCCCTCGGAAAGAATTCTGCACAAATACGTGGACACAGCTGCTGGGACACATTTGCTGCTTTAATTCTGTGCTGCTGCTGTATCTAAATTCTTCCAGCATAACTGTCCCAAGAAATGAGCTGATTTGCATTTGACATCCAAGTTTATCTGCCCTGGAGTCATTCTGACAGTCTCCCTCCCACTCGTTCAGGTGTCAGCGTTTACCCTTGGTTGGGGTGAGGTGTTGCTACTTGAATTATTTTAATGCCTTGCTTTCAGACTTTATCGTAGGACCGTGATCTGAAAGCACTCTGATCTATTCATTTAACATTTCTTTTTAAATGTTTTAAAATGTGTGAAAATCTTTGCTTCAAACTATTGAGATATTTTACACATAAAAAACAAATCAGTTATTCCAATTTGTGCTAATCTAACTTAAAATTCACCCTAAAAGTGTTAGAAAAGGTTGTAAATATTTATATGGCCTAATTCCTTTTCTTCTTCTTAACAGTAATGATGATAATAACAATAATGACGATGTCTGTTTATAACATGCTGGAAACTTTAACAGCTCCTTCTTGAACATACACCATTACAGCCATATCTGTTTGGAGGTATGTCTGTCTGTTGTCGAGGCATTTCACAAAATATCTAAATCACAACAGCATTTGTCTTTCATTTGGGATTCTTGGGTCACAGTTGCTCAGTAGCTGCCAATGGAAGGATGATTATAGTCTCTTATTTGGGATTTGTTGGGCCTGCTAAATGAAGCTAGGAGTTAGGACAGCAAAAGTTCTTTCGATCTGCGTACTGGGTTAATAGCATAAATTTTTATTGCTCAGTTCCTCGGAATGAGGCAAAATCTGCTATTTTTTTCCTAAGAAGGACAGCGTATTGTCCTATCTGATTGAGTGGGAATTTTGGTGGGAAATTTTGTTATTCGAAGGATGTGTGGTGGAATCGTGTTTTTTTTTTTTTTTTTTTTTTTTTTTTTTTTTTTTTGTCATAGGTAGCAGATGTATCATAAGGTCCTGTAGCAGCCGGGGGGGGGGGGGGGGTGTAAAATGCCCTATTCTCAAGGTGAAGTCTTGACTTCAAGGAATGCCCTGGCAAAACCCTCATTCATTTCACTTGGAAGCAGGCATTCAATCAGGAGGGGTGTTTGGCATACTGGGGTGACTTGCATGTACTCTCACTTAGGTGTCTGAAAAGTAGATGGTCACCTCTGGGCAAAATCCTCCCTGATTCTCTGTATTATCCATGCAGAGGGTGGTTCATCTCGCCCTGAAGTGGGTCAGATGAATCGCTCTACAGGGGCTCCTGCAGTAACCGGTGCAAAGCTTCACATTTGAGTTTGGTGAAATAAATCCCACTGTGTTATCTTGGAGACAGGTCTGAGAAGCATAATCCCTCCCTTGCTCTCATCTTTGCTCAGGGGAAGACTAGTAATTTTGTGCTAGCTCATAGCAATGGCAAATCATGATAGGTGTCCAGTTTTCTAACTGCCTAAACCTGCTGTGGTGGTTCCCGCAAATTCGTCACTGTCTTCTTCCATTTACCCAACCAGCAGCAGGTTTGGCCTGTCCCTTGCAGGGACCAGTCATGCCACACGTCCCAGGCAGCACCCTATATATTTGCGTATTTTATTCATTGATTACTTTGGATCTCAGAGGCTTCCTCACTGTATTGACACTTCCTATCTTCAGAGCACATCCCTTTCCTAAGAGGGATTTACCAGCTGAAGCTTCTTTGTCAGTCTGTGACCAGGTGGGGGCACATCCGCACGAGAGCACGTCTGGGACAGCGGCACGTGTTTTTGCAGGCACACGCAAGCTCGCCTTGCCTGATCCCGGAGCCAGCCAGAAGAAGCTGTGCAATGCTCCAAGCCCGATCCAATACACCCGACTTGTGAATAGCTACACTGTGTGTTGCGAGAAGATGTAAATGAATGTTGACCAGATCTCATTAGCTTAGGGCTGGCACCCCATGAAATACATTTGGGCCAGCTTGGAGCACTTGACATGCCTAGAATTAGGTGACCTGAAAGCCAGCTTTTTGCCATAAATCAATAGCTCAACACTTTCTTGTTATAATACACCCTCTGTCCTAAGCTAACAAAAACCAACTGTCAGTTGATAAATGGATTTAGCTAACACCTTTCTCCTTAACTATGACTTTTAAAAATATTTATTGAAATTCAAATAATGAAAAAGAGATGCAGACAAACCTCTCCCAACACAATCATATGTAGACTGGAATTAAGGTTGCAGAAGTAAAAGATATACCTCTCTACAGTTGAAAGAAGTTATATTTATTTAGAAAGGCAATTTGAAATAGGTAAGATATTCTTAACTGTTAAGAATGTGGATTCCACTTTTCTGGAATGCCTTATTAGACTTTCATAAATAATATTTCTGTTTCTACTTTTGTTGACACTTTTTTGAGGTAGATTTATAAAAAGACTTCTTATTTTTTAGAAAAATATAAAATGAGACATTCACATATATAAGTAAAATAATTTATTAAAAAAAAATCCTGTAATAATGATATTTATACCCATACATTAACATTTAAATAGGTACAACTTGTGTACCAAAATCCAAATAGAAGTATGGACTTAGTACATTTTATTCACATTTCAAAGATGCTGGATAGACAACAGGACTTTCTCAAAATTGGCTAGAAACAAATTATATGAAGAAACCAGTACAAATGCATTACAAAAATGCCCAAGTTAAAGTTAGCAAAGCTACTCATTTCCTGTGCTTTAGAGAACTGGATCTTTGGATTCTTTCCATCTTGAGATACAGAGGAGATGAGAGAGCATCAGAAATACCGCAGATGCTTAAGCTCATCATGACTAAGGCTATGAATGTGTCACAGCTGTCACTGGAGCCTTGAATTCCACAATCCACATTCATTCATGTGAGTTGCATTAAGTTTGACAGCTTGGATGGTGTTTTTGTGCTAGTGAATGGGTTAGTTAGCCGAGATGATTATGTACAGTGGGCGAACAGCTGGAACAAACTTTATCTGAGAAAACAGTACTTGGTGATTGCAGAGGAGAGACCAGCATGAAAAGCCATTATTAGCCATATTCAAGCTGCTTCTCCCCAGCATTCAGGTCCCTAGACATCGCTATGTGTTCTTTAGCTTTTCCGTCTCTGACTTGCTTTTTACACCACAGCTGGATGCAGTAATGATGGTGATGCAAAAGAGCTTTCAGAGGAGACTACCGAAGCCTGAATGTTACTCAGGAGAGCAGAAGAAATGAATATCACAACCTTTTCAGTTCCCCCAGCAAGTGCAGCCTTGACAGATTTTCCTCTCCAGTCTTCATCTCCTCTTCTTTCCTCGGCATGGAAGTTTTCCAGGTCCGTTTTTACTAAGATAGTTTCTATCCTATTGACCAGAAATGGAATTCTGCTCACAGACTAGGACATTGAAGGAGAAGGATGTACTTTGAAGCATTTGCATATGAGCTAAGTGCCTAAGCTCCCCTCAGAGTCAAAGGAGGTTTAGGGCAGGTTCAGTCACCTAAACACAGATGTCAAGTGCCATCTGAGATGCCCTAGGACTTCTAACATCCACCTAGGGCTAGGAGATGTGATGCTGATCTACATTAGATCTTTTCTCTTCTAAATGAGACTAGGTAGGTACCCTGGGGCATTAGTGACACCAAATGCCAGTGTGTAGGCTACTGACCTTGGCTCTAGACCGATACGGTGAAAAAATCTCAGAGGGAAAGGTTCATCTAAATAAATATAGCTATCTACTTTAGAGTGAGCTACGTAACTCTTTAGTCTAAAAAGTCCTGAACAAACATGACTGAGATGGTTTAACCGAACCTTAGCCCTGCACTGAGTCTTTAAGCCCTCCTGATGGTTCAGAATGCAATGCTGATTGAATCCTGGAGAACGTCAGGTATGCATCTGCTTTAGTGAAGTCTTCAGTTGCTTTTCTTTACCTTTTTTTTCAGGTAAGTTCTCCATCTCCAGAAGAAATGGAGGTGGGTCTGAGATGACTAAAGCAAAGCATTACCTATTTAGAACAAAAGAAGTCAAAGCACTAGTCCTTAATATTATTCTAATAGACCCAGCTTCTTTGAGCTCTTCCGAGGAGTTTGTTTCTGTGTATCAGTTTGAAAAACCTCTGACATAACTCTTCCTGAAAGAAAGTGATTTAATTTTTAAAAATCTATTTGATCTATAGCTTCCTGATCTCGGGAAGCAAGTCTCACATCTTCCTAGCAGACAAAATAAAGGATGCCCCAAACTAAGTGCCTCTCTATTGACTCTATTCCCTTTTCTTTTTCCCAGATGTACTGACTTTTTTCTCATATATTGACCTCTTGCTTTTCCTCCCACTATCCTTGCTGGGTTAGAGTAACAGGACATATTTTAACTGCTCTTCACAAACAGATTCTGAGAAAGACCTCAATAGTTATGTATATGCCTAAGTTACTTAACAGAAGTTTCACGAGCTCTGCTGCTTCATTGTACACCCCAACCCGCAGTCAGAGTTATTCACAGATACAGGAAGTTTAGTGGGTGAAATATAGATAAGATGTTATGAAAGCAACAGTGTGAAGGCTTAAGCACAGGACTTAATTTGGATAATTTGTACAACATGGCCATTTTCTTAAAAGATGAAAAGGAAGCTCATTTGAATGTTAACATGACCTCCATTTCTTTGGTATCTGACTGGAGAAGCTTTTACCTGATATTTCTGCCTGGCAGACTATCCCACACTGTTCCTAAATAGAAATGTTATAATTTCAATATCTTTTTTTTTTTTTTTTAATCAGAGAAATAACATTCTGAATTTTCAGACAATCATAACATACACAATTTTACATAACTTGGCTTTTGCTTCTCTTACAGTTACTTGCTCTAAACATGCCTCATTTTTGAGTTTGTAGATTTTGAGGATGGACTAAATGGCTATTTGTTATATGTTCTCTATGGGTAGTGGAGTCCAGACTGCAATTCTTTCCATCACAGAGTAGGTTTCTAAAATAATCCAGGTGAATTGGACATTTTTCTTTTCTTTCTTTTTTTTTTTTTTTCCTTTTTTTTTTTTCCTCCATTAACTCTAAGCAGATACTGGACAGGGAGTGCTGTTGAAGAGCTATGAAAGATAGGCAAGATTATTTTAACAAGTAAAATTTGATGTAACCATTTCATCTAAACTGATGAGATATAAAGAATATGCAGGCATGTCTTTCAGCATGTCCAAAATGATCCATACCACTGTCTTTAAGAGCATGTTCAAACTTGCATTTTATATATCAGTTTTGAGAGCTACAAGCCAAAATCTCACAGCTTGTGGTCCATGGGCTGGTTCCAGCCTGCCAGGTATTTCTACACTTTCTGCTGCGCCCTTGCCATTTTCAAAGTGCATCACCCCCAACATGCTACCACTTCTCTATGCCTCCAAAAAAGGACCAGCTTTAGTGCCTCAGTAGTCACACTCAACCTACAACAGGTAAAAAACTGGACCACAGATCGTAACCTATATATAATACAGGAAATTTAATATACATGTATATCAGGACTGACAAAGAAGATAAACTTTGGAAAGGCTGAACCTATCTTACTGTTTCACATTTGTACAAGTCCTCACAATATATAGTAATCTCCATCTTTCCTTTTAGTGCATTTCAAGACCTGGCTGCCTAGGCTAGTGCAACTTAGCCCAGAGTGTGGTCCCATCATCCTCCTAACTTTGCATTTGTAAACATCCATACTAGCCTTTGTGCCAAATTATTCCCTTTTAGCATCAAAAAGACTAAGAGAAATGACCAATGCAAGAGGATATAAAGAAGAAAAAAGGGCTTTCATGTTCTAAACCGAACAGGTAGTAGGGATGTCTCCTGAAGCTGACCTTAGCCTTCAAGGAAGAGCTAGTCTCTAAAAAGAGAAAAGCTTCTTCCTACTCAGCAAAATGAACCATACTAATCTGCCAGCTTATGAAATAATCAAATGAGCAAAAGAGTAAACAAGTATGCATTCCTCCAAAGACATTCTGCTTCCTCATGTACTATGAATTGTTAAGTACCATTTTTTGCTACGTGCCCTTTTTGTTCAAAGGGATTCAGGCTCTTCTTGCCGATATCTTGACTTCAGCCGACATTAGGAAGATCAGTTCTTTGACTAAGAGACATATATTTTCATGTCTGGGTTTTCAGACTGTCCTTTACGATTTCACCTCTTATTCTTACTGTCTTTATTCATCAGTAGACTGCTACCTTTAGTGATCATGAGTAACAAAGCGAAGTAGGTCAGATACAGCAGGACTTTGCCCTACCTATTACTTTGAGTTTTCACTTCTCAGTTTCCTGTGAGCAATTTTAAAGGAGCGTGTAAATGATGCTTTGCAATGACCTAAGGGAAAGAACTACTATCACTAATATAGGCAAGGCTGAAATGTTTGTCAAATAGATTCTTCCTGCTTTTTGCAGCCTGACCTTACTGCAGTACCACTGAATCAGTGATACTTGATTCAAGAGGTGATTTTGCTTTCTTAACATGTCTATTAACAAATATCCTACCAATGTTCTTTGATTTATTTTAAAATAAATAATTTAAATGAATCAGTCGATATACTTAAAATTGTTTATTTGGTAATTTCTTCAACGTGCTGCTCTAGTAGACAGACCAGAACTCAACTGTGAAAGCACAACAAATATTCTGCCCATGATACACTTGAAAAGTTTATAATTTAAAAATATTTCTGGAAGATATCTATGTCTGTGATAGATCTAGGCATAATAATGTAGGGTACAATTAATTTTATCCTGAAGCAGCATATAAAATAAATCAGATGAACTGTTCCTCCCTATTGCCTGTTCCATCTACAGGCCATCAGAAGAGCCTGAGATGACTTACTTATCTGTAGACATCTACAAACTATATGCTTGAAGTTACTGGAAGGAAATCCACTATGATTTGCCTGAAGATGTATAGAAAATTTGTATAGATGTGTTGCTATCACAACATTATCACAATTCTCCTCATAAATTTACAGAATAAAGACCTTCCAAGTACATAGTAGGGTTAATAGAGTAAAAAGAAAAAAAAATCAAAATATTTCCTTTTCTAGATTCATAGAATTTAAGAGTGAATACTTACTCTTCTTCTCCCAAAGGATTTCTTTAAAGGATCACTGTCATTATGCTAAATTGATAGTTAATAAGGAATGATCTGCTGAGAATGCAGAACCTCAGAGCTCTTATATTCTCAGAGAATCAAGGTATCATCCTCCAACATTTATCAGTTACTTAGGTTTTTCAGTATGTCACTTCAGTTTTACATTATGCAATGACTGAAATTTCTGTTCTCTTTTCAAGGCAAAATACATCTCCCATGATGTGGAAGAGAGTGCTTTCATTAAGATCAATTTAGCAATGATACAATTGCTTGACTCAGCATTGCATGAATGTTAATTAGACTAGAAAAAGTTGAGAAAATAGATAATCATTTACACTACTGAAATGAATGGGAAAAAAAGACAAGAAGAATCTGCTGTAACCTGGAAGAATATGATTTCCAAGTGAATTACCCTCTCTACAACTTTTAATACATAACATCTTTGAAAAATAAGAGCTGACAACACTCTTTCAAATGACACTCAAGGATGGTTCATGAAATACCATGGCTCAGAGACTGTTCCCAAATGCCTTTTGGATGAAGTCATCCCCATTTGGGGCAAAGCAGCTTAGGAGAGTGGATGCAAGTGATACCATGTTACTTGTCCTCAAGACTAAAGAAAGATCCCTGACCTGCTTTATTTTGCAATATAGATGCGTTGTTAGTGTCCATTTCCTTTTCATGACCCTGCAATGAAACCTCCATTAACGGTTGTTGGCTGCTCAGTTGTTTCCTCATGCCCCTTTTCAATCACAAGCAAGTAGCTGACCAAACAGTTTTAATACCAAGGTGGGTGATGAATTTAGTATAAAAGCAGAGGCTCCTGGCTGGCTGGACAGATAGATTTTTACCTTGATAGAGAATTGCTCAGTGGTTATTGAATTGCTGCCATTGACAGATGGATTCACTGTGGTCCAGCTGTTTACTTGGACAGAATGGCTTTGCTTTTAGACCTGTTAAGCATTTTTGGTCTAAGAACTGCACAAAGGTGATTTATAGAGAGATAGATTATGTTTCTACATGAGGGGAAGACAGATAGAAGACTAGAGCTAGGGACACATCAGAGACAGCCCTGTCTACAGGGAGATGTTCTTGGTTCTTGGATAAACATTGCAGCACACAGGTTCTCTTGACAAATGCCAAGGAACATCAGGAGGTAGAATCTGACACAGACACCTGTCAGTGGTAATGACAGAGAATTTGCAAAGCTCAAACATTCTGAAATTATTTTATATTAGTGGAGCCTTTCCATATATTCCATTTGGCCCACCGTCTGCAAGACTTGGCTGAGTCTCTGCTGGTTAAAATAAATCATTCTGTTCCATAGTTGCAGCCCATGATAAGTTGTATCTCTTTTACAATAATTCAGCCCCAACAATTATTGCTAACATATTTGTGACTCTGCAGGAGAACTGGTGATGTGGGATATCTGCATGCACAATATTATCTGAATATGTATTAGTGGAACATGTTGTTTATCAAGTCCTTTGGGATACAAAGGACTGTACAGCTGTGGAACACATTATTTGTGCCTATACTGGCAAATTAAAGTGTATCGGGGAACATTCTGCATCATTGGAATTTGATCATTAAATTGTTTATAAATTATTATTAAATTAGTGTAAAATTATTGTCATGGCATGTTGTGGGGGTTTTGGGACAGGCCAGCTAGTATTCTTCTTGTGCGTGGGCACAGTTCAGAAATTATCAAAGAGCATATACCATTCCCATCAGGTAGTTCACAGGTGGCCACCCTATTTGAAAGGCTAAAAAAGTTTAGCAGTCTATAGGCAGCTTGCTCTGGGCAAGCTGGTGTCAGTGACAAGAAAAATTGCAGATACCTTATTAGCATACATCTAAGTTATAGGGGGGAAATGTATGGCAGAAAACAGCAAAACAACTGAAAAGAAAAAAAAAAGTCCATCTTATGCCTCCCATATTCCTTAGCTCCTATGTTATTCTAGGTCTCTGCCATTCTCTGCCGTTTAATCCTAGAGGGGGAGAGAGGATCCCAAGGCAAAAACTCTTAGTTTAGTCATGACTTTATGCTTTGGTATCTCATGCTGTGGCAAGTTTGGAGTGTGGCTTTTCCAGAGCATGAGTTCAGCTTCCACGTGAAGCAAGGACGCTTCTGGGATGAAGCAGGAGAGCTCCCTCTTGGCAGGCAGACCAGATTCCCTGGAGAGCCGGGAAGTGTGTTGGAAGAGGGAGTTGGCTGCACATCAGAGAGTTTGTGTACTAAACTTGCAGATTCCTAGGGAGTCGTTTCCTTAGTGACAATGACAACACGAACAATTTTAACGTATTTTCTTTGTGTCTGTTTTCTGTAGTTTGTATATATTCAGAAGTCAGAGTACAATTGGCATTCCCAGCAGAAAAGAGTTTTTTGGGTTTTTTGGTTTTTTTTCCCTTCTCTCTTCGGGAGCTCACAAAGGCACAGAGATCATGTTCATAACAGTCTGTCTTAATATTGTTGGCATTTCTAAATCCACACAGTGAGAGATGAAAGAGCAGATCCTCTTGAGTTCTTAATACATCTTGTAAGTGGTAATGAGCTGGGAAGTTGTCTCTACACAGCGAGTGCTCTGGGGCTTGCAGGTAGATAAATTTTAAAACTTACCCAACTCCAGTGAGGAGATGCCAAATCTCAAAATCAGACTAAAAATGGGAAAGAATAGGCAAACAAGATGAAAAAAAAAAGTAGGAAACTGTATTTAAGAAACGGCTCTTGACATAAGCAAGGCCCTCCGTATTTGCCACTATATACAGCAGGTCTGGAAAACAAATTATGGACCTTGATTCAGGGGGGAGAAAGGTGTCTTATTAGCTGCAGAATTGGTCTACTAAGCAATAAGAGTAATTTTTTGTTTTAGTGTTTGCCAAAGAAACCTTGCAGAATCAACACTCTCTTTATGTCATGAGCACAACCAGAGGAGTGGAGCTTTGATTTTCAGGAAAATACCATTTTGACTGAAAGTGGCATGCAGATATGCAGTCTGGAATCCTGGAGAGCTTTAAGAAGTCACAAGGCACAAAGGAAACAGAGGAATAACTAGGAAAAAAAAATGAAAGGATTTACATGCTATGACAAGAGGAAATCCTAAGAAGTGAAGCCCTGAAGTTAATACTGAAGAACAAGCTCTATTACCACGCCAGAATTAGGTGTGCCGTCAATACAGTCTTCCTCCATTTCCTCTAAAGAGAGCTAAGCAACTCCAAAGATTGTCTGAAGTCAAAAAATACTGCTCGTGCCATGTAGGTGCTTAGTTCTCTTCATTAGCTGTAGAAGGAGATTAAAATAGCTGTGTTTACAATTTAGAAGCTAATAATTAAGTGGGGAAAACCAAATCCTGTTTATCAGGAACAGTCCAGTCAGCCCACTAATACCATGTAAAACTTCTCTTGCTCAGGACACTACATAATTATAAATAAAATTTAGATACCTGAGGAACCTTATTTTTCTTTCTACAGTCAGGGTAGTGGGCGTTAGGCATGGAGGGGGGAGTGCATGTTCATATGAGTCAGTGCTGCCACGGTACACCATGATTAAAGTATGATTGTCATGAAGTAAATCATAATGCACCATATGACATAGTCTAATATCGCAAAGCATATTAAAGTAATAACTAAAATAGACGTCCGCTTAAAATCTTGCTTACATATATTCCCAGTTACGAAAAAGATTTTCCCAACTGTGTATCCCAAATCAATTTGCAGTAACCTTTTTGGGGGGAAAAATCTAAAAATTTATATGCTGAATGAAAATGGCACTTATGACTGAAATATAGATTTCCCATTTGCTATTTTAATGTTTTGATTCAGAGCATTAATTTAAAGGGAAATCACTGCAAACTATCCAGTAGGGGTAATTAAACTTAAAGTCCTGCTTTGGATCACTTCTGCTGATATTTCCTTTGCACATTAGTGGTTTTGGACGTTATTTCAATCTATCCAGTAAACTGTTCTCATATTTTGTCATATGCAACTACTTTTTCCAATAACTCACCATTGTGGTGAGTGGTTCCAGTCTGGCCCTGAATCTTTCGTCTTTTATCAAAAAGCTGATCAGGATTGAATCAGCTCTGGCATGAGTGGAAGATAAAATCTGGGATCACAAACTGTGCACTGCATGTGCATTTTACGTAAAATCACCCAGTAGTATCCAAGAAAATGGAAGTGGTTTTTCTAAGCTTCAGCCTTCTGAACTCTTTCATGGGAGAAACTATTAGAGCAATACCAAATTAGGAATTAAAAGATTTACTAGGTTAAATCAGAGAAATTTCACATGGGATGCAAAATGATATGTTGGTTACATATTGAGGAAGGGGGAAGTCAGGGGAGGAAAAAGGAACCAAAATAAGTGTATAATGAATTAAACCAGTAATACACCATTTAATGTGCATGATAGGAATACATGGAGTAAGTGGCAAATGAAATGGCAGGAGAATTTACTACATATTTTCTTCCTGAAAAGTGTTTCTAGTCGCAAAATTAGAATATGTGCATTACAACAACTCTTTTTCACCTGCTCTGTCAAGAGTAGCAGGACGGATGTACCGGTTGGTGGCTGAAGCAATGAGCATCAGGAATGAGGAGCAATAGATATAAAAAAAATCATCAGTAGTGTCATATGACTACTACTGGTTTATGAGCTCTGTAGCCTGAAGTGTGTCCAGCTGCTGCAAAGGCCCCCGACCAGCAACCCAGCTGGTCACTGACGGGGCTCGTAGCTGAGAGCATCACCACCTCCAGCCCACCCCACCAACTTGTCACCATCCCATGAGTCTGCCAGTTGAACCGCTCGCAAGAGCACTCAGAAACCTGATTGAATCAGACTGACCTTGGTTAGCAAAGCCTTATTATTTAAGCTAACTCAATTTATCTGGAGTGAATTGGGTTAGGCAAGGCTCATGCGATCAGCTCAGCTGGCAAATCAGAAGCAGTGCAGCATGGATTAGTGGCTCTAAGCTGACTGGGTGTAATGTTCTTTTCAGCATGGCTGCAGTTGGAAAGAGATATGTCCACAGCGTAATGCAAATGTCAGGAGCTTAAGAGCTGCCTGAAGCATTCATATGGTTTTTATGTAGGATGGTAGGCATCTCATTTCCAGAGAGGGCCAGTAGAAGAAAAAGAAATAACAGTGTTTTCATGAAGAAATCTCAAATACCTCTCAACGAAAACAAACAAAACATCTTGATCATCTCTATTAACTCTCTGGAAAATAATTTTAAAAAAGCATTGCTCGTGAATAACAGCATATTTTTTGTTACCACCCACATTGGCCATCAGACGTGATGCAATCAGTTGTCTGGGTAGATTAATCCCATGTATATCTATATTACTGAAGTTATCTGGATATGAAGTACTGAATGCCCTTATTTCCCACTCAAGTCACTAAGGGCAGAAGTTGCTGCTTCTTTCTTTAGAAATACAGGCCATTGATTTGCTTTATGGATTCACTGATATGCAAACGATGAGGGCTAGTCCTAGAGTAAATATGCATTACATCTTCAACATCAGTGTATATTTCTTTGTAGATGAAACAACTTTAAAGACTAGCATTGCCTATAGAGTGTGTTTATGTGTGTCAGCACACTGGGGTTGTTTGGCTTGCTTTGAAAAGCAGGTACACACACAAAAAAAAAAAAAGAGAGAGAAAAATAAAAGGCTTGTTTTCCCAATTTAAAGATGTTCTGATCTGTTTCAGAATACAAGGAAAATTCTGGCCTCTTGGATTTGAGTTGGATGACTGACATTGAACAACAGGTTACTGGATTTAGGCTTTATTCACCTACACATTTATGACCTCTCAACCTTAACTTCTTGTCTTTTTCTTTCCTTTTTTCTTTTTTGTAGAGTTTTTTTATTGTAACCCTGAATATTTTTTTTAATTATGATTATTATTTTCATGACTGACTTGAAGATAACACAGAATACATTTACTCCCTCATAGAAGATGAGCCGGAATAATTTCTGTGATTTATGATCATTGCCCATTAAGGAAGTAAGAATTGCACCCTGCAGATTTTGCGACTAGTTGCAGCCAGGCTATACTGGATGAAATTAAACAATCAAAAAGGACAACTAAAAACATATCACAAAATTTTGGTTTCTTCTATGTAGGAGATGCACAAGTTGTACAAAATGCTATAGGAAGAATTCTCCTTCTCTCATACCTTTTTCATTTCATGGTCATTTCTTAACTAATGCAGTCCTCAATAAAATACCTAATTCTTTAGACAGGCACGCTCACATAACGCTAGTAATGTCTCCTCCTTTGTTTTGCTCTCCTCTCCCACCTTTAATTCTCCACCTTACAGGGAAGAGTAAAGCCAAGAAGGCTACTTGGATATAGCTCTTTGCCATCTGCAGGTTGCAAGGACCTTAATAATGCAGAGGATGGAAACAAGGGCTTTGGGACATGTATATTGCTTATCTTAATAAATTGCATCCTTTAGAGACTGCTGAAGTGGATCTCCTAGTGCTGGAGATCAATAATGTTTTCTTTTGTCTTAGACTGTTTTTCCTTTTAAACCGTTTTTGTCAGATGCTGACTAGGATGGGCAGGTGCTGTGTTTCTGTGTGAAGGCCACCAACCTGTGAAGCAGAACCTGTCCACAGCAATGTTGTTGAAGTTACTTGAAGAGATTTGTGGGAAATCTCTTTATGGAGCATATGAGAAAATATTGGAAGAGTGGAGAACTGTTGATATGATAAGATCACAAAATCTTTGGGAAATATCCCTTGACCTAATGAGTTTCTGAAGAGTCAGGGTTTCACCCCCAAAGTGTTTGAAAGACACAGCTGATCAGGCTCTCCTTGAGCTCAAACACTCAGCAAAGATTTGGTAATGCTGAAGGTTCAGGACTGTCGTAATTCTTGAGATCAGTGAACAGCACTACTGGAAAGCAGGCTGCAGACCACTGTGGACCATGTCAGCACTTTTAGATCTTACCAAGTGGGTTTCCTTTTTTTGGAACAATTAATCTAAATAATCTTTGCCTTACATGACTATTCTACCTCCTTCTTAAGCCAGAGTTTCCTTGGTGTCATTTCTACTGAGCTGGAATTACCTATTAAACTCAGAAGCCATGCAAATGTAAACCTGGACAGGATTTAGACTTGACCTAATATGAGGAGAAAAAAAGGGAGGCTGGAGCAAAAGTAAAAAATTTTAGTACTAGAATACTTCATATTACTGGGTTTTAATATGTTTCCCATTATAAGATGCTACTAATCAGTAGAGCATATGCTTGGTAAACCTTAACTGTTTGGGCTGAACTTTTGTCTCAGGTCCCTCTCTTCCTGTCCTACCTTCCTTCCTCTGACTCTCTAAATCAGTTGACTCTAAGATCAAAGCAAAGGCAAATACTTTGCATATTATGGAGATGCTTTTAATTAAGGATTTCTAATATCTCCATGATTTGAAACTAGGAATTGAAATTTCACAGGATGGAAAATATGGCTTTTGGAATCAGTAATATGTCTTTTCTTAACTACCTCGGGTCATTGTTTTTCTAAATTAAAAGATTTTGGAAATGCTCAGAAGATGTTCATAGTCCTACTAGAGCATGGGAGCTGCAATACAGACAGAGTATGCCTCAAACTGGGTGTGAGCAGTTTGTCTGAACACGAAGGCACGCTGAATGCTCTGAAAAAGATCGGCTTATATTTTATATTTTGTACCCAAAATGAGTGAAACCTTTTGACATTACTATTACTATATTGGATTAAACTCACCTGCCTTCATCTATGTATGGTGTAGACCTCTTCAGTTGTACTCGTTGATTTAGAGTCTTTTTTGGTAGTCAATGGAGAGAAACAGACAAATTTAAAATATGAGCAATCATTCCTAAAAAGAATAAGTTGCATTTCTTATCTATACTATCATACATATATATATGGGAAGCACAGCCTTGGTCCAACTATTACAGTGGTGTTCTACTTGTTAAAGAGAAAGACAGTCTCTGTCATGAAAATTGTATAATTTAAGAACATATTCTCTGTCATTAGCTATGATTATGAGCTCCACCATAAAGGTGAATTTAATTGTAGGCTGCATTTTCAGCAGATGTAAACTATTGACTTAAGTGGCCCTATGCCCATAAAGAATTTTCTCTTCCGTATTTTATTGATTATGATTGTGAAATACAGAAAATACACTATCTAAAGTTGTGTGTGCTAGAATAAAACTACAATATATCAGAGTGATCTCTTATCTTACTTGATTAGCATGTGTGAATTTCACAACGTAAGTATTTAAACTAATAACTGGGCTAAACAGGTAAGATCAATTTTATCTAACTGTAAATGTTTCTAATAATAATAATAAGAAGAAACCTACTACTAATCTATTCACTTAAGCCTTCTTTTAAAGTAAATGGAGAAAAATAGGGCAAAATTCATCTAATGTTTAAAGACCTGTGATTTAGGATAGTCTGGCTTGTGCTCTGAACTCTGCTGGCTATGCTGGCTATGAATCAGTGTCTACGAGAGATGTTTGCAGAAATTAGCTCAGTTTTAGGTCTATATATTTAGTGGAATGACTCTCACCCAATGCCCTGAAAGAACACCAATGGAGTACGAGCATTTTCACTGTCTTTGAAACAACTGTTTCAAACTGAGCAGTGGGCATTTGGAAGATAGGGAGGTTCCAGCCTGATTGAATTTACATCCTTGTGTCCCAGGTTTTGCTGGAATGATGAATCTCAAAGCAATCCAGTAGCAAGCAATAACATTTTAGTTGTCTTCCAGCCCACATAGAATATCCAGATTCCGCATGATTTCTAAAGGAAAACGTGAATCATAGCAAGTTCATTTGCATCTGGTCTCAGGAACAGCCTGCTGATTTGTAAACTTCAGCATTACAGACCTCAGTATCCGTAATCAGAGATTTTAGCCCTCAGCACAGCAGCTGCACTCACATCAGAACAAAACAGTTTTATAGATCTAATTGACTCCTGTTCTCACGGCTTTTAAGCTTCTGTATATTGGGAGAATTCTTATATAATAAATCGGAGTTCCACTGACATAAAAAAGTAATAATGGAAATAGCTGATCTCTGCTAATATTCTTTTTTTCCCCTTTTTTGACACCTGCTGTAGAAATAAAAGGAGGAGTATATCATATCTCAGCCAACAAATTTTACACTTCTTCATGTGTGTTTATATTAAATTGTTTTAATCCTGCATTGTTGAAACCTTCCCAGGTATTCACTTAGGGCTAGATTTTGCTGCCGTTTCAGTTAGAATTGTCCCATGAAAATTCGTGAGCAGATCATGAAGATGCATACAGAAATCATTGAGTTTTACAGGCCAAAGAGTTGATTTTACATCTACTTGTTTTGTAAAAGGACAGTGGTAATCCTGCTCTGATCGGAAATGGTGGTGCCATTTGGAGGAGATAGAAGCCCTTCCATGGGATTGATTTTTTCTGCCAGAAATATCTAGCCAATTGAGGGTGAAGTTTCAAGGCTGATCCGAGTCTGGGATGATAAAAGAATGGCTTTTCCTCACCCCTCCACCCCCTCCACCCCTCATCTTTTCCCTGCAAACAAAGTAAATGTGATGAATGTGTGGGGTCATGCATGTGCTAGGGCAAGTGCATAGGAGGTGAAAAGACCTTAAGGTCGAGGGTGTGAGTGTGGGACCTTGTTCAGTGACTGCCAAATGCAACTCGTAATAAAGTCACATCGCGAGTTATTCTGAAGATGTGCAGCAATTCGTGTTCTTCCAACTTTAGCACCGGTTATGAGAAAGAGGAGTAAGCGCCATGACTTGGGAAATCACTTTTATAGCATTAAATAATTGTGCAGTGGTACTCAGGATAGTAGGGTCCTCAGCTTCTTCTAGAAGTATTTGCAGTGGCTGCTTTTTAAAATTTTATTATTATTTTCTTTTTTTTTCTCCCCAAATAATCTAGAGACAAGCTAAGAGAATAAAATAGCTCCAATACACTTCTCTCAAAGGGCTGGGATTACATGCAACGTTATCATGGTGTCGTTGAAGGTGTCCTTGCTTTGTGAGCGAGAGTGAAAAGGTCTTTGTAACTTGCTGAAGTCAGAGAAAAAAAGGAAAAGAAAGAAAAAGAATCACACAACACTTTCTCTAGACTCAATTTCATTTCTCGCTATGTCAGACTGAAGAAAAGACTCTTGGATAGCCCTTTACGTGAGTGGGAACATTTCTGCCCAGGCCTGAATGCCTCCTGTCTGTCCATCTAGCTAAGCTATAATCATACTCATCACTCATTACCAAGAAAAGCTCAACAGCCACGACTGTCTCTTAAGTTAGAGGGAACAGAAAAGGCTAAGAACATATTTCAGTCTTTCTCCTAAAACACTGATTCACTCTGTGCTTTACGGTGGCTGAATGGGAGCCGGCTGAGTCACAGGGCATGTGACTGGGAACCTATACGCATTACTGTTGCTGATAATCTAGATGATAGAGAAAGTGATTTACAAAATATTCAAATTATATCAAATCCTCTTACAACTGTAACCTTGTCTACATCTTCCTCCTCCTTCTGGAAGGCAATTCTAGGGCCTTTATCTGATGACGGTTAGAAGTTTTCCTCTAATTCCCATCTTAAACATATTTTTCTGCCAACACTGACTTTAATTTCAATTGCTCTTCTTCATTTATTTATATTTCTACTATGCTCAGGGCTGTCCCTGTTCAATACACATTCTTCTAAGGTAATCAAACTGGGTTTACTGCTTTATTAGTTTTCTGCTTACCAAGATGAGTAGCACATTGCCCCAGCACAAGAATAACCCATGTGATTCTGAGGGGAATTGTCCATCCTTTATTCAAAATAAAGAGAGACTAGGATGGATGTAGACATTTCACTTCTAGATAGATAAATTCATGTGACATAAATTTCATGCCTGGTTTTGCAAGAACACATGCTGTGGAAGATCATATATTGTTGAACTAAGATATGCAAATAATGAGCTCGTTAACTGCAAGTTGGGATTAGCCAGCCCAAACTTACAAACTTAGACTTTTGGAGATACAATAGAAATGAGTGGCATTCTTACTATGATCTTTTTTTTTTTTTTTTTTTTTTTTTTTGAGATGGGAAGGGCATACTCCCTTTTTCCTGGAGACAGTATGACCTGGGAATGCTCTTGCCAGACATGAGAAAATATTTCCTATGCATGGGTCCATTACCAACCGTGCAACCACTCCTTGGACTATGTCAGTAATATATAGTACAGTGCCATACTAAAGACACCCATGGTAATTCCTCACAGCTGATAGCATGCAACAGCTTGAACAGAGACTTGTTGGGTCTTTGGAGCAAGACAGCTTCATAAAGATAACTTTGTGCTCAAGGTAATCACTTTGGCTAATTAGCCTACGTGTGGCATCACATTCAAGTGAATATATTACTTTCAGTTCAGCAATTTGCGTGTACTGCATGAAAGCTGCATGTGGAATGACCTGCAGACACAGTGGGAACAATGATCGCTCTTCCAGAGCTTCAATTTTCAGGCCTCTTCTCTATTTTAGGTGTTCAGCTCTGCAGTTGGATATAATATTACGAATATAACAGACTTCCAAAGTCACTATAATATCTGCATACTCAGATGTCCAAACCAATCCTTTAGATATCAATATCCATCAATATTTTGTTGTTAACTCATGCATGTATGGGTGAAGCATCATAATATGAAGGATAAGAATTATCACATCATGACGATTTCTTTTACTCATACATTTTAACCAGTTTGTCTAGATTTGAGGATTGCTTAGTTTTATACTACACCTCCTGAAAGGGCATATATTTTCAAAGCTCAAGAGAGGCTGAGCTTCATGATCACAGATATGAATGTGCAAAATATACTGGATTTAGATTTTCAATAAGTTTTTGATAATATACTTACTGAAGAAGGAAAGCAGGCATCAGCTGAGGTCAGAAGAGCTGAGTGGCTTAGGCACATGATTGAGTTACCTTAATTTAAGAAGTTCCTGCACATCAGTTGCCCTGTAGTAACTTCCTGTGTGATCTTGCCTATGATGAACGCAAGAAAGTGAAACTTAGCTTATTGACAATGAAAGAGGACTAACATTAAATTGCACTGCCTTTAATTTGGTGTGAACCAAGAGGCATATGTGTCCTTACTGCATATCAGCTGAGAGATAATAACTGGGTAAGTTGTAAAACTCTGTGTGTCTGAGCCTTAAACAAAGAGAAAACAGAGCAGCAGGAGTATATGATCGTTTCTCAGCCCGACGGAAAATTAATAATGAGTGTCACAAGGAGATGTGCTAAAGTATCCTATGGAAGGTCTCAAAGGCAGTGAACAACATGTTAGAAAAAAATTACAGTTGATCAAAAATTGATTCAGATTTTCAGGTCTAAATTGTTATGTTTTTCTTGAATTGGTTGAATGACACTTATTAAAATTTGTTCCAGATCTGGCCTATTTAGAAGAGTTTTGAGAAGATTCTTTGAAATGTTAGGAAAATTCTATAAAGTTAGAGGACTAGGAAATACAAGAGCTGACAGGTTATATAGAAATGATAAGGGGTGTACTTTGTAAGGACCAATTATAATACTCTTATGTCTTCAGGGGATTTCAAGTTAATTGAAACCACTCAAAGGAAAAGGAAAAAAAATCATCTCATAATTATAATCAGGGACAGCTGAAATAAAGTATGCACAGAAATTATTAGGCTGTATTAAAAAAAGGAATAGAGATAGTACTGAAAGTTTGAAAAGGCTATGACATAAATGGAATTCAGTGCTCAGTGTTGCTTACTATCAGCTCTTAGAAGGTGTCTTACATTTAGGAGATGGAATTTTCTCTGCTTGCCTTAATGTGCCTCAGTGGACAATGGAAAAAAAATGGCACTTTCAAAGGAGTAACTCACTTTAGCTAAAATTAAACATCTAGTGTTAGGACAGAGAAATTGCTCCCTGGAGATACTTGCCTCCTCTCCATTGCCTGTATAGGGAACCTAAATAGACTGGATTGAACTGTAAATGCCATGACATTTGAATGTCTAATGGCAGGTGAGATCCTGGAAACAATTTCCAAATGCATTAAGAACAAGAAGGTAGTCAGCATGGATCATCCTGCTAACTTGGTGGATGAGGTGAAAACAGTAGATGTTATTTAGCTTGACTGCAGTAAGGTTTTTAACAATGTCTACCATGACATCCTCATACACTGAGGAAATATAGTCTACATAAGAGGACAATGAGGGGGACTGAAAATTGGCTGAACTGCTGGACTCAAAGGGTTGTGATCAGCAGCATGAGGTCCAGCTGGAGGCCAGTCACTGTTCAGGCACCCCAGGCATTGATAAGGGGACAAATACTAGTTAACACCATCATTAATGACCTGGAGATTGGCACCAAATGCACTCTTAGCAAATCTGCCGATGATATAAATGGTGGAGTGGCTGATACACCAAATAGTTGCTTGCTATTAAAATGGACCTCAAAAGTCTGCAGAAATGCACAGAGAGGAATCTCATGAAATCTCAACAAAGGGAAATACAGGGTCCTGCACCTGGAGAGGAATAATCCCATGCACCAGTACGTGCTGAGGATCAGCCACCTGGAAAGCAGCTTTACAGAGAAAGATCTGGCAGTCCAATGGACAGCAAGTCAGTATGAGCCAATAATGTGCCTTCGTAGCAGGACAACTGCGTCATGTACTGCATTAAGAAGAGTGTTGCCAGCAGGCTGAGTGAAGTGACTCTTCCCTCTACTCGGTGCTGGTGAGGCCACACCTGGAGTGCTATGTACAGTTCTGGGCTCCCCAGTACAAGGAAGACGTGAGCATACTGCAGTGATTCCAGTGCAGGGTCGCAGAGATGATTAAGAGGTTGGAGCATCTCGTACAAGGAGATGCTGGAATTGCTGGGACTGTTTAGCCTGGAGAAGAGAAGATCAAGGGAGGTGGAAAGAAGACAGCCAGACACTTTTCAGTGGAATCAGTGAGAGGACAAGAGGCAATGGGCACAAACTGAAATACAGGAAATTCAGCTTGCAACATACAAAAAGAGTTTTTACTGTATGGGCGATCAAACACTGGAACAGATTGTCCAGCGTAGTTGTGGACTCTCCATCCTGGGAGACACTCAAAACCTGACTAGACACACCCCTGAGCAGCCCGCTCTGGCTGACCCTGCTCTGAGCAGCAGGTTGGACTAGACAATCTCCAAACATCCTTCAAACATCAAGAGTCTGTGATTCTATGAATCTCCTTTACCAAGTTTTTTTCTTGTAAAACTTCATTACTATGATTTCTCTTTTCATAACCTAGGAATACAAGTACTCCAGACTTTCACTTGCACATAGGAGTCACAGCATCAGAAATTTACCATTTTCTATTTTTGTAATTATATCTTTTTCCTTACTTTAAAGAGAAAAAAGTGTACTAGTAGAATTCAGAGGTGTTTCCTGCATAACACATACCTATTCCTTCAGTTAGAAGGACTGCTACTGACAGGTTTTTTTATTATTACTTTTTAATATCAAAATGCCTAAGCCAGGCAGCAACATGAATATATTACTTTCAACTACACAGTGACTGTCCAAATTGTGTCAGCTCCTTGCTTTAATTCTTTTCTCTGAAACTAAAAGCTGTTCTCCTGAGCAGTGAAGACACTGGATGTTAAAAGAGACTGCATGACTGCATCCATCGCCAGTAAGTGACCTATACATCAGTCCAAATGTTAGAATGATGGCTAGATGTCCTACAGGCTGCATCCTTCTTTGTGGACAATCCTGTTACAAAATCCATGTTGCTCATTGCCAAGTCTTTCAAACAAAGCTGTGACATTTCTTCCTGAGGCCCCAAAGACATTCATGAATAGCTGGAAAGGGCTTGTACCTCGTAGCAGTAAATCCTTTCTGAAAATCTCCCTCTTTCATTAGACCTCCTGATGCAATTTCCCTTCAAAGCCTGTTCTTCTGTCACCGACAACAGATGCGGTGAGTAGAAGCATGAACATCAGAGACTTCTCCAATTAAGCATGCAAGCGGGGAATAGATGAATTAATATCTTCTTGGTGTGTAAGAAAAAGACAGGGATGGATCCACAGCTGCTATGAATCCACACAGACCCTTTAAATTCAGTAAACTGGCAAAGATTAAAGCAAATAAACTAAAACAATTTCAAATAGTTAAAGCTCACAAAATAATAAGCGGTATATCAGCGAAGTAGAAAAATTGCAATGTCATTTGTGACTATTGGTGCAGGATTGCTCCTTACTGACTACCTTCTATGAGAGAGTTTAGAGCTCCTGCTACCTGGAAGAGTCACTTGATTTTTGACTAAATCTTCTTTTAGTTATTTCTGTTACCTAAGTATTTCTGTGTGAAGCTACTGACATCCTAAACAATCATCTTCTTTCTCTAGTCTTTGTGGTAGGCCAAACTTTGCTATTTTGGGTTCCATATTGCTGATCTGCATTCTTCTGAAGAAACTAAGGGTGGGATTATTCTGTCCAAATTTAGATATCCACAATGTAATGTCAAGATAAGAGCAGTTAAGAATTCCTTTACGCTCAAGGGAGACAAGTAGGAATGTTTAAAGTAGACAGCTAAAATAGGTCAGCCCAAATGCTTTCTACATATGTCTCCTTCTTTCCATTGATTATATAAAAAGAAACTTGACAACGAGCTCATATGTGAAGATCTGTCTTCCAAGTTTCTAAAATTAAGTGACATGTCCTAAGTCATAGACTGGCTGCTTCCCCAGCCTTGCTTATTTCTTGCTAGTAAGAATCTCAGCTGATGTGAGAGGTACACCTTACCCTCTAATATAAATTAAAAAGCTGATATACTTCACTCAGGATGTTTTGGGAGGGAAATTGTGAAATGCACTGGATTCCACACCTTCTATGGAAATCCTAAAGAAGATGAACAGAATATCAATTACATAACTCCTCTTCTTGTATAAGCCACAGATATCCATCAAGCAAACTTTGTGCCTGTGGAGTTCCTTTTCCTGGGGGGGAACTTGGGAATGCAGAGGGGATGGTCTGTGAAGCAGGCAGATTGGTGACAGCTGGAGGGTACTCCTTGGCACCTTCTATCTTTTGTACTCTTATCATTCCCTGTCCATGTTTATTCTGCATAAGGGAATATATTTAATTCCACTAGGAAGCACTGGAAAGTTGTGTATGGACTAGAAGTCCTTGCTGCAACATAGAATATTCAGCCTGCGCGTGCTCGATTCGCCCTACACGTTCTCAAAAGCCTTATGCAGTAGTTCAGTCAGGAACTGCAGGAAAAGGATGTGGTGGGGAGCTCTGACTAGACATTGAATTAAGATTAATTAATTAATTCAAATTTGGTCAACACTGATCTAAGCCACTGTGGATCACCTTCAAAATTTATTGCTTTCTTTTAAACCACTGGCAGAAATCCTAGAGAATTGTAAACAATAGCCTAGCAGAGCAGGTTGTTTTTTTTTCTTTTGGATGAGATCTTAATAGCAGGTCATAGTTGCCTTTTATGGTAACGAAAAATCCTCTTTCACTCATCCTACATGAGTGCAACTTGGTTCTAGGTGCTGTATGTGTGGTGAAGAGTGAATCTTTTAGGCAATGATCCCTTCATCTCTCCCTGACAGTAGGAACACCCAACGTAGAAAGGTCTCACTATCTCTTTTTGTTGGTTAGTGACATCATATTCCACTTACTTAGTAAAAAGCTGTTCTTACCGTACGCACTTCGCACTGACTGGCTTCTCCTGGTGGAATTCTTCTCGCCAGCCAGTAGGCCTCTACAACATGTAGTCCACAGATGAGCTATGCACTCCAGAATTCCTTTATACAGAGGGGAAGGAATCAGGAACCAACAGCAGAACATGTTCGATCAGAGCTGCTCCAGCCAGCCCATGAAGGGTCTATTATTCTCCATTAAGTAACACAAAGGAAGAACCTGCTGTGCCACTGAAAATGTCTACAGTGGAAAGATGAATCCTCCTTTGTAGATGATACGTGTTTTTCTTAAGTCACCAAATGACCAAAACAAGCTTTTTAATTAGTTAATTAGCTGTTTGTTGGTAATAGGGGAACGCTACACCTGTTCAGAACATCACACATTCTAGGAGTGGCCAAAAAACATAAACAGGAATCTCCGCGGGTCCAGGGAGCAGGATCTGCAAGACTCTGCGATAACCAGTAGCTGTTATTACCTAATAAGCACTTATGCCTCTGTGGATGATACGAAAGCCTCAGTCCAGTTTGTGATTCAGGTTTCCATGACTACTCTGAAGGCAAAAATGAATTCTTTTACTTTCTCTGGAAAATGTCAAAGAAAGGCAGCAAAATTTTTAGCAGATGTTCTCCTCGTCTCTTTAGAAGTTCCTCTGAAACCAAAGTGAAAAGGAAAAACTTCCACTCTCTGTTCTTCAAGCCTAGTAGATGCCAGGTTAAACCAAAGCAGGGTCTTCAAATACTGAAAAGAGTGTATTCTGAAAGTTACTGTTTTTGCCCAGAATATTTGTCCTTTCGCTTAGTCAGTCATCTCCCTTCCTTCGATTGCATTTATACTGTATTTCTGATGCTTAATAGTGGCAGAAGCTGAGGACAGAATTCAGTCTCCTCAAAACTCCTTGGCCTTTCTGGCCAGGCCTGTGCACCAGAGTGCCAATTATCAGGAAATAATTTTAAATCCAATGCCTACTGATACGTCTGTCTGCTTTTCTGTTTCTTCTGCTAATGGAGAGGCTTTCCTTTTCCATCTCTCTGCTGCTGAATGTCACCATGGATGCTTTCTCTTCTCCTCAGCTGAGATCTTATCAGTCCCTTATTATTTGATAAGCCATCAGAAATACAGTTAAGTAATTAAATTCAGTACCAGAGCAGAGTGGGAGTGACTGATCGGGTGAGGATGGAAGAAGGCAGACCAGTTCAGAGGGAATTTTATGAATCACTGTCCTTCATTTAGTCAGGGTCTGGATAGAGAGGAATCTAGAGATGGCTTAATTTTCCCTTTTTACTTTTTAATTGAAAGACTCTCTCCTTTCCAAATGCTGATGTATTGGTAGTACCTGGCAGTCAGCATAAGAATTGAGTGTCCTCTGATCATAATATTCTTTTGTATTTCCCTTTGTCATTTCTTTATTTATCTTCTGTCTTTAGTCTGTTTTCTTTTTAGTTCTTCCTCCTTTGTTATATTTCCTCACATTTTCTCTGATTTTTATTTTTATTTTATTTTTGTACTTTCCCAATATACATGTTTCCACTATTTTATTTGTTTCTTAATTTTCTTAATTTTCTTCATTGTTTCTGTATGCTTTATTCCTCTTCTGTGTGATCTCTTTTATTCATCTCATATATTTACCTGCTTAAACATTTCTCTAGTTGTGAAGATATACGTCAGTCATATTTATGCCCACAGAGGTGACAGGTAGTGGAATGCAGAAATTCTGCATCTGACAAGAGGTTTCTAATAAATAAATAAATAATATTAAATATATAAAATGGATGAAGGACAGTTCTCTGGCTCTGAGACAAACTAGTGTGGCAGAGTATATGTCCATGAGGATAAAATCCGCCAGGCAGAGAGGTCACATCTTCACTGCTATACATATAACCTTTGGCTGACCTCATTTTGGAGGAATGAGGTCTAGTAGAGAGAGACAAGATGAAGTGGAGCCATCTCAGGTGAGAGGTGATTAGGGAAAGAAGACAAATCAGTCTCAAAGTATACCTCAGGGATAATAGCCTGCCTTAAGTAGCAGGTCAAGTGAGACCTCTGTGTCACCAAGGTATGAGTATCTTAGGCAAGATAATATTTAAAAAGGTGACACTGAGTAATGTGGTTTGCGTCTAGTTGGAAACTGAGATAGAGAGACTCTCTTGAATATTGTATAACTATCTTTGGGATCGTCATGACTCAGGGTGAGAATTTTGAAATACTAGGTCATGGAAGGAGGTGTTCTGGCAGAACTGAAGTCAAGGGTGTACTTCTGTCGATGTCCTGGTCACCTGCTTAGCCCCTTGTCTGAAACCAAGCAGTAAAAGTTGTATATATGCATGACATTGTCACCAAGTCGATCCTAACTTATGTCGCAGATGAATCCTAAGGCTTTCTGAGGGCACGTTTCATTCCTTTGTGTCTCTGTTGTCAAGTGTCTATTAGATTAACAGCTCTGAACATAGATTTTGGTATCAGGACAAGTGATCTCAGAGAGTAAGTCATTAGATCATACAATCTCTTAAAAAGCCTTCAGATAGTCACAATTTTGAGCTTCTACTGAAAATCATGAAGGTCATATTATGACTTCAGAAGGGAAACAGACATTCAGGTCCTCTTTCCAGTTAAAAATGCTTTATTCTACCTTTGCTTTGGATACAATTTAGATCTTTGCTATAAGAAAATCTGTTTCAGTAGTTTCTATGATCTAAGTTATTGATCACATAGGCATGTCCTTGGGCTTTAAATTAAGTATCCAAGACCAGCTATAATAGCTGCAAAACAGATAGCTATGGTTGATGTCTCATATATACAGCTCACAGCTGAAGTGCTATATTCTCTGTTTTATGTCCACTTCTTTCTCATTTTCTTCATATTTTCTATATTTATAATCATGATCTTATTTCACTGCAGATATCTGAGCCTTGACGTGAAGACACTGGCAATAGCACCAGCAGAGTGTGTGTGCTTCGGCCCTAATAATAGTGTTAAATAAGCGGAATTTGACTTAAGATCAAAATCAAGAGACATGGCTATCAATTGGAAGACCTGCTTCTTCAGTCTCATGTTGCTTCCACTGGTGAGGAAAGATGTCTTTATTTATGTTATGGTCATTTAAATGTATGATCTCAAGGCCAGCATTTGCTTAGGGTGAACGATCTGTTGTTGACACTGATTCTGGCTTTTTTCCTGCATGGCTCCATAGTTCTCATTAGGTCTTTTCCAACTTTCTTTGTGGGATGGGGATGGGTCATGTAGCTTCATTCTTGCCCATTGTCCTCATTTCCATTGTGGCTGCCATATGTGGCTGGCCACAAAAGCCATAAGACCACTGAAAAAAGAATGCATTTTCCAACTGTAACCATAGGGAATAGTATACAACCCCTGTAATTAAATAGTTTTGCATTTCAATTCAGTTCTTGCTAACTCATTGCTCTAACTGCTTTTCACTACTTCTGAATAAGCATTTTACTGAGGAATATTATGAGAAATAGCACTCTAAAAGCGTCTGTCATGTTATTAATAGCTTTCTACAAGTTTAATAAAAAATGCTTTACAATTGTTTAATATACAGATATTTGTGTGATTTTACACTTTAAAAGCCAGACATTTTATAGGATTCTTGAAATATATTTTATTTTTATTTTTAAATTAAAACAATTTAACATAATATGACTTGTCCAGCATATTTTTTTAGAATCTTTTAGAGTTCCTTGCTGATGCATACTGATGGCGAAACAGGTCTTTCACAATGCATAGCAGTCAGCATATACTGTTCTTTTTTTATTTTGACTCATATAAATACTCATTCTTTCCTCTTAGCTCTTATTTAGAGATCTAAATAAGATCTTAATTTACACTTTAACTAATAATATGTCAAAAATGTAGCATTAGTCAGCTAAATTCTGTAGAATGGGAATGGAACTAGTAATATATTTCTATTAATCCAAATACAGTCTATCTCTTACCAGACATACAAATATCTGGTCTTTGGATTCATTTCTAGTTCATGATGCTTATAACTATTACCTTGCTTTTCTGGTCAGGTAGAAAATAGTATTTATAAATAAAGTGGATATGCTTAACTTTTGTATTGTGTATCAGAGCTAGTCACACTAGACTTTCTCTAAGTTAAAGGCTGGTATTAGGGAATGACCCATCAGTGAACATATTTTAGATGCTTATGTTAATATGAGATGTTTTGTTTGCTGGAGATGCATATTTCTCTACATTAGCAATAAAAGGAGGTTAGCTCACATTTGTTTTTATACGTAAATTTGATTACATAACCCCACCTTGTCATTTCTGGTTTGACACCCAGACATGACAACAGCGCTCTTAGGAATTACCATCAGTCTCATTGACACTGCTACTGGTTGCCTGTCTTCCATGTGGGTGGTACCTGTGAGACTCATTGTGCACCAGGTGAAACTGGAAAGCGTATTGGTAGAACAACTGGATTCCTGGGTATGAAAGCATATTTTTCATACTGGAAAAAATAATTATATGATCATATGAAGGGAAGAGCAAAAGATATTTTTAAGTGACCAAAGAACTGTCACCAAAGAACTTCGGACATCAAAGAAGACATTAAAAGGTGTCTTTTTTTTAGAGGTGAATTGCCTTTAATTAAGGAAAATAAATGTAACTTAACATCTCTTGAGCTTTCAGATGACCTTCCTGCAAACATAAAAGGACAGCAAATCACAGTTTCCAAGTCGTAACATTTCAGGACATAGCTGTGATCACTGAGCTGGATAATTAGTGATCAGCTCTAGCTTTTGGAAAGAACAGCTCTCTAATGAAATACTGTGAAGCAAACCAAAGTTAATAAGAACAAATATGCTTTTATTTGAGTTGTTTTTGCAATGGCTATGAGCTTATTTATGAGTGCAAGGTTTTATTATAGTTTCCTGCAGGAATACAGGCAATAAAATTAGCTATTTTACACACCTGAACTTTTGTGTATGCACAAAAATATATATTTTCTCTTTGGTCAGTGAAGAGACTTAGGCCCATGGCAGAGATTGTACTGTAAATTGTATATACTAAATTATTCATTCTTTTTTTCTTCCCTAAAGTTTCTTTTCATGGACTAGAGCTCAAGGAATAGTATGCTATTTACAATCCTCCCCTTGCTGGGACTCTTTTGTAATGTTTCCTGTAACAGATTCTCTCCCTGCTGGGACAGACTTGCTCTTCAAACCACCTCTTACATGCTGTGTTGATGTTCTCAGATTGATACTTTCCTGTTATGTAGACTTTCAAATTTTCTTCTAAGGGAGTGGATGTGACACTTCAAAATACTTAGAATAAATTTATCTGTTTTCCTAGTCTCTGAAAGATCCCTGAAAAATTCTTCTACATTGTTTCTCTCTAAACACAGCTGGTACTGTTCAAGAATTTTCCCTTTGCTTTCAAGGAGAGCCACCGTTTTCAGCTGTGAAAACTGTAAGCCCATTTCATGGAGCACTTCTCCATCCTTCACAGTCACTGTGGAAGTATTAGCTCTGGAATCTGTACGCCTGCTTGGATGCACACTTTTTTGGCTTAACGATCCCCTGTAATAAAGTGCCAATCCTTCCTCTTCCAATTGTGTGGATGCCTCAGGGTTGGCTCCTGATGCTAAGCTCTTCTCCTGTGCAGCAATGATGGAAGTTATCTAGATACTGAATATGAGAGGAAGGTGCTAATAGTCCCATTTTACACACAGGACACCAAACTGTCCAGACTAAGGTCCAGATCCTCAATGGTTTAAAAAAGGCAAAAAGAGGGCAAACAATTCAATTTCCTAACCAGTTGGGTTATGATCATTTTAAATCTGGCTTGCAATATGATATATTTTCAACAAGCAAAAGAACATAGAAGTGCTTTTCTACACCTTCTCTGCTTGTACCATCAGGATCCTATTGCTGTTGGCCCTGTATGGCTCCCATATGCTAAATCAACTCTTGTTGGAACTTAGAACACTTGTGTTCTCAAAAACAATAGGATAAACCACCAAGTTTTTGCAACTGTCATCCTTCAAAATATGCCTTATAATAAGCTGATAAAGTCCCCGAGAGCATGGGTTTAACACACTGTATTAGTTAATGATTTTTATAATAAGTGGTTGATGGAAAAACCTTGTATTATTCCATCTTAGAGAAGATAGCTGGCATTAAATTTCCTAAATTTAAGGAAAAAAAAATGCAATAGGAGGACAGTAAAACTTGTAAAATATATTGAATACAAAAGGTGGAAACTCCCCGGATAAACTGATATTTTGTTTGTATAGAATCAAAGACTATCTAAGTTGTAAGGGAAGAACATGAGAACTGTTAGCCTGCAGAGTGATTAACTTTCACAAGAACTGAAATCTTCTTGAGTTACCACAGCACAGAGAAGGAATGTTATTAAGTATTAGCCACCTGTATGTTATTTTCTCTAGTAGTCTTGTGTTTCCAAACCTTGAGTCCCCATCAGTAAATGTTGTCTTTGTGCCATCGCTAAATCTCTCTGGGTTTGAGAGGCGGTAAAACAGGGAACAAAATAGATGAAGAAGCCCAGATGTGTCATTTTTGGTGAGCGGAGAGATTCGTGTAGCTCTGTGTGCAGAGGTGGGACCTAGCTATTCCGAGACACTTGGTGTGAAGGGTTGTGCTGCCAGCAGTAGTGTTCTGTGGAGAGGTTCCTCACAGGGGACATGAATGAGTTCACCTTCTGCAAGATGGCAAAGACAAGGAGAGACCAAAGGCTCTGAGTAAATTCTGTGGTGCCATCAGTTTGTTGTAGAAGCTCCATCATGACTGGAAGTGGCATTAGTTTGAAACATATCTTCTAGGGGTTGGAGTTCTCAGCTGAATTTTGACACCTGTATGGAACATGCTGAACCAATCTCAAGGCACTCACATGTGCGCGTTCATGGAAAATTCTAGGTAGCCTCAAACCTGAGTGTCTGTCTTGCTATTTTAGATGTTGTTTAATCTATTTGTTGTTATCTAAATCACTTATTTTCAATCTCTCTCATATTTGTCTTGCTTGAACATCCCCTGTTTTCATTTGCACGTCAGTACTCTTCATCCTACCTACTTTTTCCTTCTGGGTTCACTTTCACTGCCATTTGCTTGATTTCTGATTCCATCCATCCGTGACAGCAGCAGACTTGGGTTTTTTGTTGGAAATATTAACAGAAGCCATCATAAAATTATTGAACAGATAGGATCCTGAAACATGGTTCCTTTGTCTGGTTCCAAATGTACTTGAAAAACAATGAAATTCATGACTCACAAAGTTGGCTTAGAATATGAACTGAATTTAAATGTAACTGCAATGCAGGTGTTCTAACTGTCTGTAATAATTCAATCATCAGATGTATTTCTTGAACTAATACTTGGAATGTCTTGTGGATGCATATTTAATATTACTAAGCTTAAATGTTTCAGATGGTGATATACATTGTAGTGTTTCATTAACCAAGTAACTTACGTTCATCAACATCCTTAAAAAAAAAAGAGAGATGAAGGATAAAACTGACATCTAGGTGTGATTACTGGATGAAGGTCAAGCAATTAAATACAAATTATGATATGCCAGCAGTGTCTCACAGATCAGAGAACCAGATCTTTACCTGACTGTGTTCATGTCTCTGTTCATTAAGAGATGAGGAGATAAACTAGGTGCGTTTGCTCAGATCCTGTTTGCTGAATGGGAAACTATTTCCCAGTCTGTTAAGGGTATATCTCTGCTGAGCAGAGAGCTATTGGTATCCTCCATTATTCATGTGTTACTGTCATTTACACTACCAGGGTACATTCAAATAGGATCGTCTATGTTTCAATCTCTGTCAGTTTTTAAAGATGAGAAACAGTATTTTCAGGTGCACTGCTCCACTAGTTTTGCTTCTTCCCTGCTATATTTATGAGGATATCCATTTTCTGTTACAGCCCAAATGCGATGTTCCTCAGCCACAAACATAAATGGTTTAGTTATTCCCTCCTTTTTAAATAACTTTTTTTCCCCCTCTAGGACATCATGAACCAATTTTTAATAAGTTTATCTGCCTTATGGTTCATAAAATCTCATAATTTGACTAGAAAAGTCAAGTTCTCCTTAGAATTACAACAGTCTCTAACACAATACACACTTATGTAGTGCTTGCCTGTTACTCAACACCTCAGAAGTTCCTGTACAAATATGAGTAGGGACCTCCTCCAGAAGAGAAAAACTTCAGCAAGCCAATGTATTGATGTTGCTACAGTTTTTCTTTTTTAACATAAGGATATGGTGCTGGAAAAAACCAGCAGAACATAAAGTTGACTTAAAAGCCTATACTTTGTTTATATATATATATATGGATGTATAATATTAGGTAGTTTCAAAGAGAAGGTTAAGAATTTCTGGTAAGGCCTACCACAGGCAATCTGTGTTGCGAAATATTTCTAGTGCCTCTTGATACTGCCTGACCTCAAGTGCCTCTGAGGTACAAAAATTAGGATCCCTGTTCCCAGATGGTACTTAGACTCTCAGCAAGGTGAGAAGGGCACTTCCAGATGGTGACTGAATCCACCTGAGATCTCTGCAAGTCTCCATGTTTCTCAGAGAAGGCCTAGTATGTTAACACTTCTAAGATGCTTGAAGCTGGTGGGAGAGCTTGGTGGTGTTTTGGTGCTCTATCTAGTTTATATTAAACTGGCGTGTGTAATCTCAGCCTGGGGACTTCAGGTGTCAGTTATGATTATAGTGGAAGCTATAGAAAGACGCACACACTGTTAAAATGTTATTAAGCTTGTTTCTTAATACTTTTACATCAATTGCAGCCAAAAGCGAAACTAAAAATAAATATGCTCTACTAATACCTGGTTCACAACACTATGCACACACAGATATCTACATGTAGCTTTCCTTATTTAGACTGGCACAGTATCTGGGTCTTAGAAATGCATGGTAGCAGGTTACAAAGCAGGAAATGGTTGCCCTACATTAATGCTTTCACTTTTTTACCCTCTGGTAGTAGTAATAATTTCTATGTCAGGCAAATAATATCATGACAACACTGATTTAGGGACATTAATATGATTCTTTTCCCTGATGGTTTTGTATTCATGAGCTTGGAGGAGCGTTGGATGAGCAGTCAAATAACAAATTAGGAAATAAAAAGATCTCTTATAAAATGAGCCTTAAATAAATTCTGAATCAGTGATTTTTCATGTTACTCAGCTATTAATATCCAGCACCTGGAGGGATATTATTCAAGCCTATAGCTAGTGTGCGTCTGGCCTCTTCTTCCTTGGGTTTGCTGAGTCAGCAGCCTAAGAAGATTTACTGTAGAGTCAGCTTGAAGAGAGCTAGCTGGGATGCAGAACCAAAGCTACATTAATGGGAAGTGGAGAAAGGAGACAGAAGAGTAGGAAGAGAGGAAAAGAATATGAAACAATATTTGCATCACAACCCTGTTAGAGTCTGGTCTTTTATATGTCCTCCTGCCTCTCACTCCATAGCTTGTAATAAATAGCTGAATCTTTATTTTCGCTTCCCAATCGGTAAAATAAACACTTCCCCGCTTCTCCTATGGTGACATTTGAGGCCTCCCCAAGGATCAAGTAGCTACCCTATAAACCACCCTTGTGGAGCACACAGGATCAGCAGTTGCCCAAGGGTTACCTACCTTAAGATCTTCTGGATGAGTGGTCCGTAGGCTGTCTTTGAATTAGTCACAGGGACAAGAAGTAGATGAGAAGCAGAATGCTACTTCCAGGGTTTCTTTTACAAAGTAATAGAAACATGGCTATTTAATCAAAATCTGTGGGGCCCATTAAGGAGAAAACCACTGCCAACCATGAAGCCTAAGTGTTGCTACCATTGCAATCCCTATGGACAAAGAACCCAACTCAATAAAGCCCCCTTTGTTTCTCTGGGCAAGTGGTGAATAGTTCACTCCAGGCTACCTTGTGCTCATGTTCCTGCAAAGAAAATAGAATTTTTCTCAGAAACCCCCCCTCCTTTTTTTTCCCCCCACGTGGAAATTGCTTAGAAGAGAGGATTTGGGAGATAGATATGAATTCCTTCAAACTCTAAAACATGTTGAACTCTGTGGTATGGTTATTCCATACTGTATTATGCTAGCTGTGATTAAAACAGTAAATATCGCCTTCCTAATGAGTGAGCCTCTGTACTTCTCTGTACCTGTTGGAACTGAGAGGTATATGTGAATGGCGTCAGCAAAGGCACTTAGGCCTGGTCACTTAAAAACTGGATATCTAATCTAGGATATCCACTGCTATTATTGTCTACCAAAAATTCTACTATAATCAAAGAAAATGGGCAGGTACTTTCAGACAATCGTATATCCCATTCTAAACATCCCTAGGGCTCTCCTCACTGCAGGGTCACTAGAAAATCAGCTTAAATAAGACTTTACTGTCTTTAGCTTTTAGATACCTCATCGTTATTGAGAGTAGTTTACGTCTTATGGATGTCACATTGACGTTGATGAGCAGACGAAAGTAAGCCCACCTTGCCCAGTGATTCAGCTGTTGAGTAAGTCGCATTGTCAGTATCCTAGAACCCACCATTGCAAGGTGATTTCTCACAGAATCACACAAAAGCTGTTTATTACCTTTCCTGGAATAATCAAGTTCTGAACGTGTGTACTTGTTTGCAGGAGGGCAGATACCAAAGGATTATTAGGTCTCTAGTCAAAAAAAGAAAAAAAAACACATTATGTTAAATATTTCAGGATCTTTTTAAAAAAAGGAAAGATCAGTTTAAGAGAAAATGGGATTTTTTAAATGTGATTTTTTAATATTTTAAAAAATATTTTGTTGTACGTTGATCAGAATTGTTCTTTCTAGAAAAGTTTGAAGCATTTCATTTCAATTTCAGCTCCTTTTTTTCTCTTTTTTTGTACAGAACAAAACAAATTTCCAAATAAATATCCTTTTCAAACAGGGCATTCACCGAATGGAAAAGGAACAGTTTCTACCCCTTCTCTCCTTTCTAAGAAAGAACAAGCGGCAACAATATTTTTGGTCATTGACATGGTTTAGACTATAGGCTTTAACAGTATGTTGTTTCCTGAGGGAAAATGGTCTCAATGAGCATCTTTCAGTCAGATTTCATCTGTGCCTGTTGGTGGGTTTAGTAGCTTGTCAGCCTTTGTGTGCCCTCGGTGGCTGTGTTCACTGTTCAAATATATTTAATATATACGTATGCTGGCTCTAAACTGCTAAAAAGTTCTTCCAAAGATTGCAAAGTGACAACGATTTTACTGTGCCTGGTCTTTCTGATAACACGTCTGTGCAATGTTCTTTTCCATCAAACATTGCTCTGCAGGCTCCTTTCGGAGAGCAAAATTCTTATTAATTCTCCCGGAGCTTTACACAGAAAAAGAATACTCTTTAACTTCTGTGTGCTCTTTTCAAAAGCTTTGAGTCTCTCAGTCTCTGACTCAGCATCTGTGGCCAAAATGTGTTATTTAGGCTAAATACAGGCTGGTGATTTGGTGATTTGGTCTTTTGAAGACTCTTAAAACAGTTTGTAAATAATTTGAACTACTAGTGTTTGCAGATTTGGGAAGGGAAAATACAGAGGGTGTGGTTTTTTTTTTTTTTTTTTTTTTTTTTGGTCTTAGATGATAGCCACATTTATTTGAGCATTTTCTATATTTTAGTTTGAAACTGTTCTGACCTTTATTCTGGCTTTGTCACTTGTTAAGTGCTTGCCAGATAATTGATAATGCAAAATACATGTTGGATGAGATTAGAGATATTCTGAAGCTTAAGGGTATAGGTTTGTGTTTACTTCTTCACAAATATTAAAATGTATTTTCTCTTATTACCCTCTGATTGAGCTCTTTTTATTTGTTATATCTCTGTTATGCTCCATTACTTAAAAGCATAGGAGAATTCATGACATGTTTGCACTGATATAAACAAAATTTTGATGTAATTACAGACTAAGATACTCCATTTTAGTATTTCTTCCAGAATTGCAGATGTGTAAAATCTAAACATTTTTGTCCATCATATGTTGCCTAATATGTCTGAACTAATGGCAGGAAAACCAGATAAACATACCATGTGCTAATTTGAAATAACTATTGAATCTGACTGCATGTTTTCAGCCATCTCTGACATCGAACATGATTAAATTACTTCTCACCATGTAACCTACGTTGTCTTGTCTGTGCCATTTGCAGAGCAACTGTGGTAGAGCTGGGAAGTTCAGAGAGGCAGGTAACATCTGTGGGAATCTGCTGTAAGATGATGAAGAGCCTTTGATATATGAAGGAAGGCAGACTTACGTGATCGCATCTATGTATATGCATTTTTTCTATTTTCCCTCTCTCCGGGGCATCTCCCTCAAAATTCTGAATGTGGTGGTTAGTTTCAACTAAATTTGACAGAAAGGCTGAAGTCTCAAGTAATTTAATTCCTAAAAGTTTCAAGTAAAATAAACTACTCTAGGTAAAGATAGAGATTTTGTTGATTCCCTAGGGAAAAATGAACTTCAGCGTAAGTTCAAACTCTGTTAGACATCAGAATATCCAAACAGGAGCCCACTCAGGAGCCACTAATCCATGCGATCAGTGAGTAAAGCCTTGTGCTACTGCTCACAAAACGAGTTAGCTTTGTTTTTCAGAAGATCTTATGATCAGTTCAGCTATCACTGGATAAATGACTGTTAGAGTAATAACCTAAAACCTGAGATCTTAAAGTTCAAAAGCCCTCCCTGCCCCAGACCAAGCACTTGGTTTGAGCAGTGCCCCAGCTGCTTGTTCCTCAGCTCTCTACCTGTCAAATGAGGCCAGCTGCACTGCCCTGTCTCTGAGGTGTGGACAAGATAAATCCGCTTAAAGCCAAGGTGTGATCAAGTATTAGAGTGAGGGTGCAGAAAACAGATGTTTGGAGATATCAGCTGTTTTGTTAATCTCAGGGCTAGGCTACTGAGAAGTGTGTGCTAATGAGCTGCCTGGAAATTTGCATAAAAACAAAAACACAGGGCCTGGGAGCTCTGGGAGAAACCTGGCTTGCAGACATACTAAGCCTTAGACCTTCAACTAACCCCCAAAATGGTGAGTTGTTCCTTAGAGCTATTTTGCAGCTCCAATTGTAAGCAAAGACAGCAGTCATGTCCAAGTGAAGCATGATGACATTATCTCATCAATGCAATATATGTGTCCCATTCTTTTGCTTTTTGCAGTCTTTTATACTTCTTTGTACTTCACCTGCTATCTAACTTCTTTTTTTTTTTTTTTTTTTTTTTTTTCCCCACCCATAAAATCTATATACTTGGAACCAGAAGTTTGTCTGCAGTGGCATCCTTGTGGTGGACTGAGAGTACATGGCATGGCAGCAAAGGCAGCGCTGGGATTTCTGGAAAACCAGAAATGGGGATAGTCAGTGCACACTGAAGGGCACTGCAAAGGAAGCTCTGTCACCAGAGTTAACTAACATTAACATAAAGCCTCTAGTATATTTGCCTTCATCTTTGAGTTGACCTACTTATTCTGTGGACCCAGCTCCACAGGAGTTTATTTGTTCTAATTATTCAATCGTGTTTACACCCTACATTGGAAATTTCTTAGGGATTTTTCTGTGAGTCAAACGAGTAGATGGAGACCAGAAGTAAGGCTGAGTCTGCTTTTGTTCTCTCACTGTTAACTAGTGGTTAAGACAGATCGTTAAATCTGCAGTTACTTAATAACAGGAAACAAAGATGGAAATCCAAACTTTTTTTCCCTTTTGTGTCTATGGATTTTTCCTCTCTCCCTGATAACACAAGCCAAAATAGCTTGTTGTGGACGAGGGGCAGGTCATGTATGGAGGTCAGCTCCTACCACATAGCATGGCTTACAACTGGAGGCCCTTGGATGCTGAGCAATTTAATGCTACCACTTCAAGGGTTTCAGAGGTACATCTCTTCCATACAAACCACATTGCAGTTCAGAAATAACTGGGTTTATGTGTGTCTCTAGAACATTTACCCTTGGAAAAAAAGCTTTGTACCACTGCACCTGTAAGGATATAGGAGTGGCATTAAGGGGCTGGAGTCACTGAGAACTGAAAATAGGATACACCATGGGACTGAGATTTCTCTCTATGACTGGCAATACATTAGCAGAGGAGAAATGAACTTTTTGGGAGGAGAAGATAAGATTAAGGAGTTGGAAATGAAGGTAATAAGGTTAACATCTGAGAAATGCTAGTCACTACAAGTTCTGGACAGGCTTTCACACTACGGTATCCATCTGAACCTGAGCATCACCCTCCTCTGAGATGCTTCCGTTACTAAGAGCAACCAGCAAGGAAAAGTGATAGCCACGAACTCCTGGCAGGCAGGCAAACCAAGCTCTCTCGCCTGTGGTCATCTGCAGGTATCGTGAGGCTCTTACACCAGCTAGTAATGTTAACTTAATATGTGAGATTTGCCTAGCACTGTTGGGATGTGCCTAGTACATCAGGACTGTGGGGATCTAGAAGGCTGAATATTTCAGAAACCAGTATCAGTGAGGCTATGATGAAGTCAGAGTCACGGAGAAAATCAGCATTTTCAAGTCCAGAAATATAAAGGTAGGCTCTCTTGCTCAATATATAAGAACACTATTAAAGGTGGCATACATAAATATTCCAGCAGAATCCTCCCCTCTTTCTCTGGGATGCCAGTGTACTGAAGCTTCCATTGATTTAGCAAACAGTGTTTGGGAAGAGAGGATTAAAAAAAATTGACCAACATATCTTCTTTAGTGCATAGTAGTAACTGTGCACACTTGGGCTTTAAAGGTTTGGGGTTTTTTTTGTTTTTTTTTTTTTTTTTGTTTTTTTTTGTTGTTGTTTTTTTTTTTTTTTTTTTTTTTTGACACTGAAAATTTGTATCTTGCTTACATATGCAAAAGATTCTGAGTCCTAAATGTCTGTGCATTGCAGTCAGCTGCAAACGGGACAGCTGAAGCATCTGTTACCCTTGGAGAGAGCTCCTGTGCCACAGTGTTCTGCATTAAAAATGTCCTTGTACCTGCCAGCCAGAGTGGCTAGCTTAACACTTTAGGTGTCTGCTGCATTTCATTGGGGCTGAACTCAGCATGAGATGTACCATGGGGGAAACAAAATGCCTCCAGATTCTGTCCTTATCTGGTAAGGTCTTGCTTCAGCTATCTGAGCAAATTTCTTTACAGTGGAAGAGCAGAAAATGCTGAAGCAGAATCTGGGTCAAGACAGGATTCCGCAAGCGAGACCTGTGGCTTAGTTGTCAGAGTCTGGAAAGGATCCAAGTCCTGTAGATTTTTTTTTTTTTTTTTTTTTTGGAATAAAGTCACCCTTTGAAGGGGAGATCTGCTCTTAGAAGACGACCATCTCTGTCCCTGCATATTGTCCCTCCTTGAAATAAATCATATCCTGTAATGATAAAAGAGCAAAATAGGAAACTGAGATGAGTGCACCTGGCACTTCGAGTTTTTTTTTTTTTTTTTTAGTAACTTCATACTGTGTTTTGTTACACATCATATATCAGAACTATTTGAAGCCTGCTTGGGGATCTGCTCATGTAATATGGGGGAGTCGCAGGTAACATTTTATAAGAACATCTCACAAGTAGGGCATAACACAGCATGTTAGAAAAAAAGAATAAAACAGGAGGTTTTAGGGCTGGTGTCTAGAGGACAGGATTTATTGAGGGTTAGAAGGTTATAGCTGTTCCAGTGCTATTGTGTAGCATACAGTGTACGCTGCCTAGTGTGTGGTGTGGGACTGGCCAGGACATTTCATCCCCCATTGCTAGTCCATCTTTCTGCTCCCTTTACATAGTGTTGTTGCTCCCAGCTCCTCAGAAAAGAATTTAGATTGATTAGATTGATGGGTCGGGTTTTTTTTTTTTGTTTGTTTTTTGTTTTGTTTTTTTTAGTATATACAAATAAAATGCCACTATGCATCACACAACCTCGTCTAAGATGTTTGGAGTTCAGTTCCTGTGATTAAAGAAAGGAATTGGGTGGATTTCTTTTTTCTTTGTGGGGAATACAGAACCAACTACACGCTGGTGGGATTGTGTTCTTGTATCACTTAAGCGCCTTTGAAAATCCCCATTATTGCTGTCTGCCTACTGTGTTTTTATTGTGGCTCGTACATAAGCCACAACAGATAGTGAGTCTGGGCATATGCTTCTGTTTAGTGGGATATGTGAAAGCCATGTTTTTTACTGTTCTGTTGTAATATCAGGAACCAGGAATTGAGGTCCAATATCACACCGTTACCATGTGTTTGATTGGGGCTCACTCGAGTTGCATTTGGGTCACAAGGCATGAGCTCTTGTTCTCAGGTTCTGAAAATATAGCTAATGGGATTAAACACAAATGCACCCCTCCCAGCGCAAAGCATTATTTATCAATATACATTAGTTGAAGAGCCAGGTCCTTTACTTAAACAAGGTAAATACTACACAACAGGTAATGTGACTGCTTACTTTCAGTGATGTCTAGGACATCTTTAAACGTGTATCATTTTTAAGCTTACAAATGCTTAAGACAGAAATTTTGCGTGTGGCTAAATTACCTTGCATCACAAACATACTGACTACTGGCTGCTGCGTCGGTGCAGGGAACTGTGCTGGTGGAGCTAGTCATGCCCTTGGCAATGGTTTGCCTACCCAGAAGTTAGTAAGTCTCCGTCATGATATAATGGCACATCACCAGAGATTATGTTTTCTGAGAATTAAATTTAAACGTATCTGTCGAAGACCTCGTGGTGGTCAGGCATGATTAAATCCAGTGCTTGTTGAGATACTAATACTTCAAATGGCCAATGAAAATCTGAGATGTTGAAGGCAGAAAAGCAACATATAAATAACAGCTTCCAACAAGAAAAGTAGGTATGAGATTCACCTCATAAAGTTTGCAGCAGCTGTAGTACAAAGCCTACAACTGCACAAGTCACCCTGGGATCTCATTTTAGTCACTAGCAAGAAACAAGCACTGTTGTTGCAAGTCTGTTTCCATACCAAGTTTTTCATCCAGGTAACTTTTAGGCCGGAAATATTCATCAGTGTCGAATGCCCAAACCATTCACTGGCTGTGATCTTCTGATGCTTCTCATTAGCATAGCAATGAAGCAGTTGTAAATATGGAGATAAGGTAGTGATCATTTAGGCAATCATGGCAGTAGTATTCTTGTTATATTATGTCATCTGATTCATCTCTGTAATTGCATTCCCTGTGATATAAATCCAGACTGAGGGCTTGTAGTGGTTGATAACTTTATACCGGCAAAATTTGGAATTTTCTGTCATGTAAAAAACTTGGTTTCAATATTTTTTTCATCCTGATCCAACAGGGATATATTCATATATCTAAATATATTTTTTTCAAGGAGCAAATTTCATTACCCTTGAAAACTTTAATTCTAATACAGCATAGTATTTCATTACTGACGCTTGTAAACAGAGTAAAAACTTTCATTATTCCTGAGTGACACCTCTGCCCCTCAACTGATCAGTGCAACATTCTGGATTGCTAGTAACTATCTTTGAACCTCATCAATGCTAAATGGGTGTGAAAGTAGCAGCAGCATAGGAAAGCATAATTATATCATATTCTTCACAGTCATAACTTGGGACTGCAAAGGAACAAGGCAGCTCATGTCCCACAACTCGGCAAGCAGTCTTCTGCAGCCGCTACTGTGCATTCCTTCATGGAAGTGCTTACAGCCCAAGAGCAACCAAAACCCCATCTTCATGTTTCTTCCTTATTTGTCCGCAAAAGCCTCTTAAGCTGACTCTTCTCTTTCCCTGAGAAATGGTAAAGTGTTGCTAGTGATGTTGCTTTTCCTGCGTATGGTCCTGCTGTTCATCATTAGGAGGTTTTCCTATACTGTTTCTCTTCCTTCCTAATACCCTCTGCTCAGCTCCATGCTGGCTCATTTCACTGTATTGGTGCTCTGACACACCATTCACTCTGCTCTTTCATTTCCTTCTTGAATAGGTACTTTACTCCCCCCCTTGAGTGCGGTGGAACAGCAGAGAAACCCTCCAGAGAAAGGAACGCAGAAGGGCTTACCAAGAAAGCTAGTCTAGGTGCAAGCTTTTGTGTAAAGGTTTGATTCCCTGTGGGATTTGAGTTTTTTCTTTGTTCTTTTATTCACCCCCGACACACACACTTTGGCACAACATCTGAATCAGCATCTCTTAGTGATGAAAGAAGGAGTGAATTTGAGAATGAGCTCGAGTACTTCACATTACCACTGTTGTAATGAGCTTTTTGCCTCTGTTCTTCAGTGTTCTCCCCGCTCTCAAAGCCCCTTTGGGGAATATTAGTGAGAGCTACAGCAAGATGCACTTGTTGGAACTGTTTGTAGGGAGCAGTAAAAGGAAGGAATGTGCGTGATAGTCGAGGGCAAATAGTTTTAATTTAATTAGTGGATTAATTAAAGCTTTCTCCTTTGGGTAGGGTATAAGTGCACATGTGGAGAAGGTTTCTGCAGCCTCCTGTAGCTGTTCATCATGCATCTCTTTTCCAAGTGTGACTCAGATGAGCCTTCTATTGAACTTGCTGGGAGCCTGTACAAAACAAATTTCCTGTCTAAGATCTTTTCTCCTCGGGCTTTTGTTTAAATGTAATGAAGTATAAATGGGCAAATAATAATGAGTAATAACAATAACTTGCCTTTCAAATGAATGTGACATCTGGCAGCATGACAAGTGAAGAACTCCTAAAAGCCTCTCTGTTTCCCAATGTCCCCACAGTGAAAGAAGCCTTACACTAGCAGAGATTCCCTCTGCCTTAGCCAAGTGAAACTCATCAAGAGTTCCTCACTGTGATAATCCCTTCAGCTACTTGGTTGCCTTGATTCTGGGACACGTTACGGAATAGGAAGCTGTGTAGATCCTGAGGAAGTCAGAGGAAGGCCAGTAATGTCCTGGGCTGTATTAACAAGACAATAGCTAGTATATCAGCGTAAGGGATTATTCCCCTCTACTCAGCACTTACTAGACTACATCTTTTACATCCAGGCTTAGATCTCTCACTACAAAAAAGATGATAATCAGCTGAAACAAGTTCGGTGGAAAGCCACTAAGACAGCTTATGAGGACAGGCTAAGGAAACTGGGCTTGTTTAGCTTGAAGAGGGAAAGGCTTTTGGAGGGACCTAACAGCAGCATTCCAAAAGATACGAGAAGGTCATCAAGAAGATGGAGCCAGGCTCTTCAAAGTACATTGCAGGAGGATAAGAGACTATGGATATAGGCTGAAATAAGAGAGGATCAGACTGGATATAAGAAGAAACTCTTTTCCCATGGGGACAGTTAAACACTGAAGCAAGCTACCCAGAGCAATTGGACAGTCTTCATCCTTGGAGGCTTTCAGTGCCCTGAGCAATCCATTCTGACCCCATTGCTGACCCTGCTTTGAGCAGTAGGTTGGAGTAGAGACCCCCTGAGGTCCCTTCCAACCTGAATTATCCTGTGATTATATGATTCTGTCTAGAAAGTAAATGTCATATAGGTAGCTAGACAGTAGTTTGGGATTATCGTGAACTTGTGCTCACCAGATGAAGGCAGAGGTGTATGAGAGCCTGGAGCTCTAAACACAAAATCGGGACAACAAAGAAAAAAGTTAGCATAACTTTAGTATATTTTTTATGCCCTCCTGGTTTTGGATTGCTCTGTCACCAAATGCAGCCGTCAAAGGCTATTTTTAATAGGAAATATTTCTGTTTTACCAGTACTGTCTGAAGAGTGATGTAAAAGGTATGCTTCTCCCAAGAATCCTCTGAAGGGAACAGGAGAAGGAACAAGCCCTTCTGTCTGTTGCTATTCTCTCAGAAAGGGAATCTCTAAGTATGTGGCAGGACGTTGGCCAGAATCCTTCTAATGGACCAGCTGGAAGCAAAAAAAACTCCTCATTCAGAGTTCAGCTAGGAGCCTTTAGGCTCCAAAAGAGACCAGCCTTCCTGCCAGGATGAGGGACTGATTTAGCACAGCAAATCTGGGAGCTGGACAAACAATAATATTGTTACCTAACTGGTTACTCTATTGTAATGATCCCCAGGTCAGGCGAGCAGTGTGTCCTAGAAGGGTCAGAGATTAAAGAGGTCATCTCTTTCTATTCCACATTTGCAGATGTCCATCTGACTCTGAACACTTTATCCCAGATTTCTTTAAATGTTCTCATTTCTCAGCAGGACACAATGCATTAACAAACATTAAGCCAACCCTCCAACTTTCACTCCAGTCATTTCCATGTATTGATCCATCTGAACTCTTCTGCTGAATTCTTCTGCTGAATCTGCATAAAACACGGCTATGTGGGGCTGAAGCAGTGTAACCACAGAACCCAGAGAAAGAAAACTCATTATTTATTTCCCCTGCCAAATACAAATTTCACTAATTTACGTATACTTTATTTTCATGCAACTCCCATTAAATGTGTTTATGCTTGTTAAGACAGACTCTTAAGGAGGTTTGGATAAAGTTTGTATCTATATGGGATTGCTCTGCGGCTGATGGCTCTACCTAGAATATGAGCCATGTTCTAGTACTGCTCTGCCATGGCCTGTACCAAAACTCGGAGAATGTCTTGGGAACAATTTGTGGTGGTCTGCACAAGGCTTGTACCTCTGATAGCCTGCAGTTAGCTCGTTCCACTCATGTTTGCTCAAGAAGAGGTGAGAATCTTCCTATGAAGGGTTCAGTCAGATTTATAAAGGGCTAGACCCTGATTAAATCCCATTGTTATTGATTACTTTTGAAAATCAATGGGAATTACAATGTTGGCAGGTGACTGTCAGCTTTCCAAGCCTGGGCTGACCTCCAAGGAATGAGGGAGGAAGATATCAAGCATGTGTTATTGGGAACTGAACTTTTAGAAGTTGAATCTTTGGAGAAGAAAGTCTGAGGAACAACAGGAGAAATTAATTTTACATAATATAGTTGCAAGCAGAATTGGCTATTGAACTTTGAAAATTTACCTCAAGTACATTGGGTCTAACAGGATTTCTAAAAACTTTTCCAGTGAGTGGTTCTTCCCCTCCAGTAAAAGGCTTCACGAGACATCATTTGGGATTGCCTGCTGTTAGAGACAGGAAAAAGGAACATGTTGGTTTAACTCAAGATGTCAGCTCCTGCAGAAGTCAGAAACTGTATGGAGAATGCCTCATCATGCCCAGAGAGAGGTTTTACTGCTGGCTGAAAAGCCGGTTAAGGCAAATTCAGAAATGGCTCATGTCCCATGTTGTACAACACATCTTTTGTCCTGATCTGCCACTTCAGAAGGTATCCATCAAGTGAAGGGAATTGCTGATTGTGCTGCAGCTATTTTCTAATCAGCTGTGAGACATGCATCTCTCAGGGAGCCATTCAGTATTAGACCGTAACCATATCTTAAATTTATGTAAGCCAGCTTGAAAAGCATCAGTGCCCTATTTTGGCAGCTCGCTCTATCTTTTTGTGTTGAATTTGCTTAAAGCATAATGTCAAAACTATACTACAGACTGTACAATTGTGCCTTGGCTTGAATACGTTTCTAATCGCTTTACCCTTTCATTTAATCTGAAGTGCTTTGAAATTACAGTAGTTTGGGTGCCATTTAGACAGGCATACAAAAACGCAATCAAATAACAGCGTAAGACCTTCCTGGAGACAACAACTTATGTAATGGCAAGCCAGGGCTGTGTGGCCCAGTAATGATGTAAATCGATTCTGAAAAAATCCAGGTAATCAGAGCTCCTTCCCAAGCACCTATATTTTTAACATGATGATTTGCAAGCCTTGGCCCTGATTTGACCTGTTGAATCACTGTTGGTAGGAATAGGGATAAAATCCAGTAATATTGTTCCCATTGCAAAGTAGGCTTTCTGTAATCCCCACATAGTGGGTATGTGTATATATATATATATATTTTTTTTTTTTTTTTGTGCTACCTTTTTAAAACTGATAGTCATAATGGAATTAGTAACAAGTGTAGTTCAGTACAAAGTGGGTGATCTGATAGATCTAGTGGATTAAACTCTTCTCTCACATTACTTTAGGGACAACACTTAGAGACACATCAGAGACAACAGATGAATCAAAATCTGTTTAACTTTGTATCTTATATCAATGCAGAAGATGGTCCATGAAGGATTTAGTAAAGGGTTTTTGTTTGATTTTCCCCTGTCTGTATTTCTTTGTGCTTTTCTTTATTAACATGGTGCCTGAACAGACACATCCTGAATGGAATGGAAATATTCATTTTGCAGAACTCTGAATAAGGCCATTTCAGGTAGAACATGGAAACATGAAAGATGAAAGAATAACTAATGTTATTGAAATGCTATATTTGATCAGGTCTTTGTAGAAATGAAAATGCCAAAGGATTGCACTATTTGCTATCACATCTGGGCTCTTTCTTCTAAACAAAATAGTCTGATCCTGGAGTTTCTCAAGAGTATTGGTAACTTTTCTCATTTCTGCAGTTTCACTGAGTTAACTCATGGAGTCAAATATGTTTATAATCGATTCTGAATTTTCTTAGAGAGAGTAAAATGAAAAGAACAATATATATTTTTAATGACTATATGTAGTCAAAAAGGCTTAGGTTTCCTGTCTGGGTTTTGGGGGATTTGCATTTTTTTACTGTTGGCCTACAGGATGACCCAAATTTGTTTGGCTAACACCGAGACTTGTTTCAGTTCACAGCTTTGATGTGTCAAAGAATCTTTCAAATCCTTCCAGCCACCCAACCATCTCTTCCTATGCTCAAGTCTCTGCGACTGTGACACAGGGGTAACGTTCTCATTTATAAAGAATACCCTGTTTTTACCCTGAAGGGATCTGTGTCCACTTAATGTGACTGAAGAAATGACTCAAGTGCTGAAATTTAGGTGCCTTTTGCCACTGCAGATATCATGCAGTGTCCAGGACATCCTGACAGGGGAATGTGCTCCCCATCTAATTTCTTCCCTGGAAGATCTGTAGCTCTGAGCAACATCTTGCTTGAACTAGTGACTCTTAAATTTGTTAATCTAATTTACATGTCTAGCCAGGTCAGGTCTGGAAGCAGCACAGGTGCATTAACCCTGCTCTGCTCGGGTTTATGGACTAGCAATGGCTTTCTTAATGGAACAGTTCACAGTAAAGCAGCACCTTGAGACTATGCGTGAGAGAGTATACTTAGGTTGTAAACCTACTATTGCTGTAATGCCAAGGGAACCACAAAAAGTTAGCTGCTATAAGCTATGCACAGCACGTCAGTTTATTTCTAAAATAGCCACCTTAATAAAAATAAATGAAGAAAAAGAAAAGCTGTCAATCCGTTGTGCATTTAGAATGCCTTTACTAGCTGCTTTTCTCTTTTCTTATACTCTCACAGCTGAAAAAAAAACGTTGATTGCATTTATCATTTTAAATCATTCATCTGAATATGTTTGTCAGAATTTTATTCTTCAGTGTTTTTAAGTGCAGGGCTCCTGTGCCTTAGGACTGACTCTCTTTTTATTGATTTTGTGTTATCTATATAAATGTTAGCTTTTCAAAATTGTTGTGAGTCAAGCTCCTTCACTCCTTTGGGAGTAATAATAACCAAAAATATGTGAATTTCATGCAATTTTCACCTAATTTCTTGATTTTTCTGGTATATGTCAAAGTATTCTTTAACTGCACGTATCACTGATATCTTCTGGAAAACTGAAACCAGACTCTACTGAATTCAGTTTCTACTGAATTCAGGAAATTGCAAATGTCTTTGAGGCAAAAGAAACAAAATCAAGAGGCCATGAAAGCTCATGCTTACACTTGCATTGGAGCTGTGCTCAGTTAAAGGCACAAGCTCTGTGCTTAGTCCCTAGCAAGTGGAGAAATATTTGAAACATGGATCCTTTTAGGAAAGCATGGCAACTTTAATACAGCTCTGCATTCAACAGAGAACTCCTTTTTTCTCTAAACAATCCAAACCTGGCTGTGGTTTTCTCAGATAAGATGTTGAAGAAGGCAGGTAGCTCCTAGTCATTTCTCCATTGCTGAGGCTACTGTTTCCTGTCTGTCCTTGCCTCATATCCTCATGAAATCTGAGCTTGGACTCTTTTCATGGTCAGGCAAGTCCTGGGTGTGAAATATCCTTGGGAAAGGGGAACATCCTTTGATGGACTTTATATCCATAAAAGTCCTATAAGCATCTAACACCCACAATAACAAGTTTCAAAAAGTGTCACAAGTAAATAATAAGCATAATATTTTATCTTGTTTATTTTTAACCTGCCTACTTAGACGTGGCAAATATAAAAGGACAACTCTCGTAATCTACACATGCTGGAAAAAAAATAGAAACTGCTATGTTCGTAAGCAGACAGTGCCCAGAGACCACCTCTTTTCAGCCTGGACAACTGTGAAGAGTAAGCCAGTATTTGCAGCAGAAACCTTATTTATTTGCTATTTCTCTCTCTCTCTCCTTTTTTTTTTTTTTTTTTTTTTTTTTTTTTTTTTTAAGAGATTGTCAGAATTTGAATGTTGGCCAACACAATTTTCCCAGTCTTCTGTGAGATTTAGGGGATGATGTAGTAAAAGCCTTTATGTTCTTAGGAGATCCCAGAGATTTGTGACAACATATATTTTCCAAGCCCTTGAGAGCCCTTTGTGCAGAACATGCTTTGTTTTGAAGAAAAATAAACCTAATATGGTTATGCCTGATGTATCCCACCGAGAAAATGACTGAAACTTATTCCTGGGAAGAGCAGCATTTGAAAATGGCTCTGGATCTTTGAGATGAAACTGTGGAACATTATTGGTTCCTGTAGATGGAGAGTGAAGTTTTCCTGGACCTGCTCATTCAGAATTCATCTCTCTGTCTTTGAAATACAATTAGAGACGGCAGCTCATAGCTGTCATAATGTCAAACATGTGCAAATGTCTCCATCCCTCCTGGCATGTACAACACAAGCATCACCAAAGCAGGATGATGTGTGCCTTGGGATCTGAGTCTCGTGGCAGGTCAGTGCATTAGCGACCCAAACTATTCCCCCAATCATCTGCTAGAGACTGTCGCTCTTCCTGGGAAGTAAAGTTGACCTATGTGGATGAAGCTCCCAAAATAACCTAACATATTAGTAGATTGAGTTAAGTTATTGCTTATTCTATTTGTTTGCTCACACTTAACAAGTGAGGCAAAGGAAAGGCCACTTGGCAGGTACTCTGCTGCCGCTGTAGTTCACCATCCTCAAGAGTGATGATCCTCAACAAGAGAGATCTTCACTCTTTACTGAGTATGGGAAATGTGCAACAGGGGAAGATCACTTGCGGTGAGTAAGGATGACCTATCCCACTTCAACAAGTGCATTGATTTTCTTGGTGTTTTCCACAGAGTAGGATTTGAATCTTTGCATTGTCACTTTAAATTGATCTAGTGAAATCTGAGACTGGATTTCCCTTAAACTTATATCCTCTAGACATTCACTGCAGCAGTAATAAAACCTTGTATTGATTTCTGGGAACAGGTCCCATTCTTATCTTGTTTCTTTGAGATTGCTTGCGTTCTGTTGGCCACAACATTCCTCTTACACACACATTTTTCTTTTAACTTTTCTTTTTCTTCACTTTTTTTCTTATAGTGGACCAGCTGAAAGCTGTAAAGATAAAAAAGAAAGAGATTTGGATCAAGTCATCTTAGTTTAATTGGCATTGCATTCTCTTTTGGCAAGAAAGCTTCCTTGTATTCACTGGGAGGAAAGCAGGAAGGAACCATTAAGGAGTGGACAGGGTAAAAGACTGAGAGAAAAAGCTTTGAATTTAGCCTTGAGTCCTGAGTGAGGTTAAAGTAATGCCTAAGATTCATTAGAAACTGGTGGAAGTTCAAACTGAGTCTCAATTTATTTCTGATTCCCCTTTGAATGATTTTCTTATTTAGAGATCTTTCCTTTCAGCTGTATACAAGGAAGAGCTATAATAAGAGAAAACAAACATACTAGAAATTACACTTTTACAGGTAGAGCAATATAAAAAACCTTATGAGCATTGTAATTCCACAGGATGTTTTACTGCTTTTTTTTTTTTTTCTTTTTTCTTTCTTTCTTTCAGGACCTCAAATATTTCCTCACAAACTCCCCAGCTATTTTAAATTTGCAATTGTTCTTTCTTCATCAGGTCACAGCAACACACTCCAACTGCATCATTAAAAAGGAGCAAGAGACTTGTCTGGAGAAGATACGAAGGGCAGCTGCCCTGAACCCTCTCAATGACTCTTCACCTGGTGAGTGTCAGTCTGGGTTAACATGTGCACATTGAACTGCTGTTTTCTAAACTTATTCTGTTATGCGAGCATGGTATTCAACTAATATTAATTCAAAAGCTTATTTTAAATGTAATATTGCAATTAACTTAGAGAGACATTATAAGGACAATGAATCCATCCATGGGCATGTACAAGAATTGGTGGTTATCTAAGGTCAGGAGTTGGCTTCCTTACACGAGGTACTACACTAAGGTGCATCGGTAAGACTAATCAAAAAAATGAAAATGTGCCTGGGAAGGTCTTGATAGGGTTTAAGCCTTCTTCTGGTCCAGCTGGCAGTAGATGTCAAGGACTGGACATAAGACCAAGTGCATCATTTTTCTGTTCTGTAATAGCAATTGCTCTATCCCTTTCACCATCTCAGCAATAATTTTTACCACTGTCTCACGTGATCTGAAGACCTTTGAAGGATTTAGCATTGTGGTGGCTGTAATCTTGATAAGGAATAGCTGTGCTATTGCTGAGATAAGAAACTGAGGCAGCAAGCAAAGTAAAAATTAATAGTTTAATATCCTGTCTCATTTTCCACTGACTGCATCAGGAGCTGCAGGTGGCCAAGAGAAGGGCAAAGAATGACAAAGAAATTAATTGGAAATCAAGGTCCATTTTCTGAATCTTGTCCAAACTGCTTGTACTATGACTTTAATTGGTAAAACTTCAGAGAACTGCAGAAAAAATGCAGTAGGTGTGTGATAGAAAAGGAGAGGCATCTGTCCCACTTTTTGGGCTGGAAAACATGTACTTCAGGCAGTTCATTTCAGCATCAGGGATGCTCCTGTGTGTTTGAGATCTGGGGGTTTTCTATTGCAAAAGTGCTTCCTGATTCTTTCTCTGCCCAAAAGTGCCATAAGCAAGGAGAGAAGGAGAAAAAAACAGTTTCTCCCCCATAGTTTCTCCTGTTATTGGAATGGAGTTCTATTCTCCATGGATGAATCTGACCCTTAAATTTGATTATCAAGCACTATTTGGAGAAGTTGGTTTCTGAAACTCTCAGAAGAGCTGGTAACTGCCCATAGGTTGATGGTCATATTTACGATGTGCTGATCCCTCTCAGTTTCCACTTGCTTCAGAAAAGCTACTTTTCACTTGTGAGAAGTGAAAATTGTCAATATTTTGGATTTTTTTGTTGTTCATCTGAAACAGTAAGACCTATTAAAGATGACAGGTACTGGAGAAATATGCTCTTAGTTTATTTCCTTTCCAAGAAAGTATAATGCAGGAAATAACTCCCCTGCTGGTCGGACACAGCTGGGAGAAGGAAGACCTGCCTTGTAGCCAGTAAGTAAACTCCTGTTTATACAAGAGCGAGAAGGAACATAACACTACCTCTTCCTCCTTTTGACTACCTCTCTGTGCAAAATTCCATAGGTAATTTCATATGTAAATTCACTGAGGATTTATTTCTCCTCAGAGGGGCTGTAGGACACAAAATGGGATGAAGTGTTAGGGAATATACAGAGGCTAAAGCACATGTGCAAGTAACTGTGACTTAAAAAATTCTTGCACATCAGCTTAACTACAGTAACTTCTGTAGCTAAGGCAACTACACTTTCTTTTGTTTCAGGTCACACCTGAAGTCAAATGTATGAAACTTGAGTCTAGGACAAGATCAGCCTTTGTGATTTGTTTTTCTACAATACTCCAAGGTATCCGTATGACACAAAAAGTAACAAAAGTAGTAGTAGGTTCTCTGGTCCTGTTTAGAGACCTGGTCTTCTGCACTGATATTTCTTCCAGCTGAAAGAACTGTACAGAAAACAATTGAAATTAAAAGTGGAGGGACAACTTATGGGTTCCCATCTTGTGCATTAACTCAGCTGTCCTCCCTTTGCTCTCTGCCCTTGCTGTGCTCAGCATCTGTGAACACAAACATCAACTAAATGGCTCCCTGGAGCTCCTCTGGGTGAGGTCCAACACAAGCACAATGTTGATGCTGCAGCTGTAACTACAGGTCTTGAAGAGCAAGGCTAGCACTGTACTATGGAAAGCAGACAGCCCGCTGAAGTGCTAGAGCTCCGATGTTTTCTCCTTCCCCCCGCGCCGGCTCTCATTTCTAGGTGTTACGTTCATTACTGTCACAGTAAAAAACTTCAGTTTTTTATTCCTCTGCTGCTGTGCAATGTCTCTAATGCCTCAGAAACAATGATTGCCTTGAGATTTTCTGTTTGTTTTATATGAGCTTCATCATGGCTCTTTCTCTTAAATGCTTTAACCCTCTTCAGGAGTATTTATAAGAAAAGAAATAAGGGGCATATGTTGACTCTGTGTCTCCATCCCCTCCCAACCATCGCCTGCAAAGACTAGATGGAAAAGAGAATTTGAAGAAAATGAAATCTCTGTAGGATCCAGAATCTGACCCTTTTGCTCTGGAGAGGGAACTAAAGTCACAAAAGGAAATGATGAAAGTTAAAGATAGAAGAGAAAGAAAGGAAGGGAATAATTACTTCAAGATCAGCTCTTAGCAAGACAGGGGGACCAGGTCATTTCTTGCAACAGTGTCTATTTTTTTCAGTTTTTGTTCCTATTCTAATGGAGATCTGCACTGATTTCCTGCTGGAATCTCTTCTTGCTGTCAGCTGTCTTCAATCTACAAATGTATCTACTACAACTGAGCAATTCAGCGTGTTCCTTCTGTAGGTCTAGATATCTAATAAGTGGAGTCTGGGGCATAATTCTTCTCACACTCAAAATAGAGTAGAGGAATTGTGCCCTAAAAGTGCTTATTTTCCCTCTGTGCATGTATGTGGAAGTGAGATACTACTACTACTCAACTATAGATATTTACATTGTCCATGTCTACCTTTTTTCAGATGTATCTGTTAGCTTTTGTCTGTATAATACTGACTACTAGACCTCTTCTATGCTAGAGGTCTAAATTACCTGAGAGAATCTGGACCATGATTCTTACCATAGGATATTTTTAAACGTAGCTGTCAAATTCTGGATGTAGTATATCATCCATCTGTTTAACTGCAGCAGAGCTACTTGCACTTGGGCGAGCAGTTTTTGAAGTCAGTAATTCCTTGAGCACTTTGAAAAGTGTTTTCTTCTTCCTATGATGATGGAGCACAGCTTCTTCATTTTAGATTTTTGAGTCCCTCATCAGCCCCCTGTTATTCCACAGCCTGTTAGTTATCTGTCCTTATTTCTCTTGGCAGCATTGGGAAGAATTTATTTCAGTATATGCCTGTGTACGCATGCTCGTGCCTTCCATGTTGATGCAGCTGTACATGGGAACAATAGGACTATGATCATTCTTCTCACACTCATTTTTTAAAAGCTATTTAATCACTAGGAGCTGGTAAGGCTCAGAGAATAAATATATCTCTATACCTAAATCTTCTCTGCTTGAATCCTATTTGATACTGATCTAGATGACTCTGGTCTGACTGAGTATGTCTGCCTTAGGTCAAAGATGCTTTTTTGTGCTGCTGGATTTGTCTACACAACATTGTCTTCTGCTAACTTAAACTATCAATGGTAGAAAACAGGTAAGAATTTCAAGCTAGAATTGAGGGACCACAGAAAACCAGAGTGAGGATTCGTGCTCATTTCAGACATCTTTTTCATAGAGGTATCCATCTGAACACAGAGGCAGTTTAAATGTAGGTCAGATGTGGAAGTTGACCTCATGGATGGCTGAAGCAATGGGTAAGAGTCCTACTGATAACAGTGCAGTCGTACTGGAATGAACAAAACATTCACAATTCAGGCCTTAACTAAGCTATAGGTGCTAGAAAATAGTAGGGAAAACAAAACAAAACAAAACAAAAAAATATGTTCTCCAGTACAGCAACAGGAGCTAAAAGAGATGCTGCAAACTTACTATAAATTCAGTCACAACAGAGAAGTAGAAAGTCTGGTAGTGGGATCAGCTTTGTAGTGGGATCAGCTTTTATTGGGGAAAGAAAGGGTTTTGTGTCACAGATAAATTGCTTTGGAATGATCTACAGAAAAGTTTCGTGACAGCCTCTGCTGAAGGCTGGGCAAACCTCTACTGGGTGAATCGCCGGCGAGCGACCTGTTTGCTCTTATCTCTCAGAAAAGTCTCGAACATCTCCAATTGTGATCATAAGCCCTTTTTTCTAATTCCTTTACAGCCAAGCTATACTTACAAGGTCATGGCCTGCCTGAGAAACGAAATAGTATAGTAATAATCATTTTGCAGGTGAAGGATTGATAGTAACAGGGATTAAAAGCATGTCCATGTTGTATTCTAGACAAAATACAGAGAAGTAAATATTAGTGCCAATTGAGCAGGAAGGGTCCACGGCAGCTCCAAAGTGAGATCATAGCTCTGGTCCTGGCAACAGAAGAGTTGGCTCCAGGGCAGTGCTGTGCTAGTGCAGATCTACAGGTTTTGCTTACAGATCTAGCTGGGTTGCCATTAGTCTGGAGATCTGTGGGCCACATTTCACCAGAGTCTTTGGCAATATCACGAATCCTAGGGTCAAGAAAATCCATCCTCAGTGTACTGCCTCTTTTGCTTCGGTACCAAATGCTACCCACATTATAGTACCAAACCATAGTAAATTGGTGGAGTGAGAGGGGCCAAAAGTGCATCACGTAGAAGAGAAATATTCACACAAGAAAAATATTCTGGTATGGATTTTCTGCAGCAGATATATTGTGAGTCCCAGCCCCCAATCCTACTAGTACTTCTTTTTATCCACTGTTTTGTCTCTAGGGATGTGATTTGTTTTACTTGATTTTAGCTACTAAAAAGTCAAGTATCTAGTCTAAAGTAAGACTAATTACCCGGTGAGGGGCTGTGGATCCTTGCTCAGGACTATTCCTCTCAAACTGGCATGAGTTTCTGACACGCGTGGGATAAATTGCTCTCTGGAATAGGCCTTTTCTCCCTACTGACTCTAGAGGAAGGCAGGAAAACAAATTGAAAAATGCATGGTATTTCTAAGATGTTTAAAACTTAGATGAGATGATCACCAACCTCAAGAGGGTCAGTTAAGATGACAGAGTAGGGATGCAAGAATTGCAGTAATGGAGCAAAAATTTCTGTTAGCTCTTTGGGCAGCAAAACCACATTCTGCCAACAGGATCAGCAGCGCTGTAGTAGTTTGAGTGAGGACTCCTCCCTTTGCAAGCCTTGCAAAGGTTCAGTCATCTTCTCAATATTTACCGGACTTTCACTGAGATAGGTAGAAAAGAAAACAAAAGATATTAGTTTTTAATACCTGTAGCTCTGACAACATTCAACTAAGCATGTGTATGAGCTAGACTATTCCCACTCCATAATATACTTAAAATAATTTCTACCTGTCTCTGTCAAAGATACTACTTTAGTAATTCCCAGAACTGCTGGGGAGTTCTTCTTCAATAACAGACGAATATGATTTAAAAGAAAATAAAAGGTGGAATGGATTTTGTCCACACAACTTGGTAAGATATTGGCTCATCTAATGTTAGTTTCTGGGAGTGGGACTGAATAAAAGTATTTTTATTCAAACAGTTTATTTACTGAAAAATGCAGCTTCAGGTCGAAAAATAATAATCATTAACAAATTTGGGGGAAAAAATGTATTGGCATTCCCCTATGGAACATTATTTCCCCTCGGAAGTGTTAGTAATTAAAATTAATCAGAGCTAAAAATAAATGTTGCAAATAAAAATAAAAAGCTAAAAATAAAACTTCCTGTCTGTTTGTCCAGCCCTCTATATTTCACATCAGACAAAAACACGGAAAAAAAATATTTACAAAATAGAATAGATTTTTTTTCCTTTTTTTTTTTTTTTTTTTTTGGTTTAGCCATTGAAATGAAATATCAATTATTTACACAGCTACACTTGTGAGTTCCTTGTTTCTATGGTGACAGTTAGTTCATTAAACCACACCACGTCTCTTTTTTTGTCCAGCGTTAAATAGAATCGAGAAGCCTTGTCTTACCTTCTGCTGCATGGCATACACGATGTGCTAAGAGAAGCTGATCTAGGGTAAATAGGGACAGCTTCTTTAGAAGCCATTGGCCATCCATAAATGAGGGTTTTCCCATTATACTTTTTTTTTTTCAAGACTATACCCATTTTTCAAATGCAAAGTGCAGTAGAATCACTCGGGGTGTTTTTTTTACCTGTGAGCTGGTTAAACAGGGAGACTGTCTGCGTTCATGTTGCCCTGAGCCATAACTGGGAGCGTAGCATTCTTGAAAAATATACTGGGTCACTGCAGTTAAAAAATGAATGACGAATTTTAGCAAAACTTATGCAATGAAATGAGTGATGGTCGTACCTGTGCTCCTGTGAGCTATCTGTACTCTGGTGGTCTGTAGACCACTTTAACACTGTGGCCACTTACAGTCATTTAGCTTTTTTTAAAGTCTATAATGCTGTGTAAGATTTTTTTTTTAATTATTAACATTTCATCGCTATAGCTGTGTGACCATATATCATTTTAGTATGATTTTAATCAGCTCTTTGCAGCCCTTTCCAAACTGCGTGCTTGCGCAGCATCCTGTAAGGCAGCTGCTGCATCTGCTCCAGAATTAGATTTATTTCAGTGCTGAATTAAAGTGTTCCTAATCATGCAAACTGTGTTTTCATGAAGGTCCTAAAAAACAGCATTTCTGTTTCTGTAAAATGAGCGAGTTGGTTGTCAGATAACTGGATATTCTTTTAAAAGGCAGCTCTGTGAAATACTCCTTTGCCCCCACCTCCCCATGCTATGTTCTGTGGCTCTCTGCTTGATTTTCTGACAAAAGCGAGTCTTTATTGCTCCTTTAGCCTGTTAGTCTCACTGAGATAAACACAGCAGTGAGAGAGTGAGTTCGATTTTGCTAGAATCGATGGCACAGTTGACTGGTGTCTAGGATCTTTATTTCTGCTGACGGAACATGCACTAAGACAACACTGATTGACTTTGAATTTCTCTGCACCGGCAGCGACTACGTTTCAGAGAAATCCTAAATGAACCCCAGACTTTGCTTGTAAACTGCGTTCTCGTATCCAATAAGTTCTTGAACCAAGGACTTTTCTTTTTATTTTCCTTTGTTCCATACTTACAGAGAAAATAACTTGGCTGATGACCAAGGCTTCTAACACACAGCAAACAGTAAAGACAATAAATTGGAGTCCAGGTGTTCTTTTAGAGAATTACCTTGGAGAGACTTGATCCAGATGCACACAGATAAACAGGGCCTTTTAAGCCCCGTAGGTTCCTTAGACTACGGAGACACTCCGGCAAAGGACCTGCAGAAGATCTGTGCCTATCTGGAGTGGCAACTGGAGAACAGTTAGGATCCCCTGTAGCATCTCAGATGGCACCAAACACCTATCTTCGTGCAAACGAATTAAATCTTTACAGTGGATGTTTTTAGCAGAGAAACTACAGGATTATTATACATGCACAAATATACCCCTCTGCAAGGTTATAAGCTAGTTTGGGTATATTAGTAGAATTATCCAAAGGACAGTACATCAATAATTTATGATCTCTGAGTGAGCTTATAAAAGCCTAGAAGGATGGAGAAGACACTAATGCATAAGCTAGGTGGTTCAAAGATAAAATATAAATGTTGATCCCGTACATAATAACTCAGGTGTGGGCTTCGGCTGCTAATGAATTCACAAAGTACTGGCACTGAATATAACAGACAGGCAGATTCTTGGCTGTGTTGAGGATACGTTTTATCACCCTGGTGCTATGAAGAATCTATGAGATACTTGCTGATGCCCATTCCATCTCACAGTGGTTCCCTTCATGTAATAACATGTCCTGTTGATGGTAAGGACATTCTGGATCTTTGCTTCTTCTTTGGACTCTGTGTTGGGAAGAAGCACAGAAGAGAATAGGGCTGTTGCAGCAGAGACCCAATGTGTGACACCAGTTTTCATCAGCTGATAAGACTATGGACTTGGGGACTGCACAAGACTGTTCAAAGCAGAGCATGTGTGGGGAATAGGGCTCCCACTGGCGACCTGCTCTAGGAAAGCATGGTCATTCACACAGTCATTTACTTACACATAGCAACTGCCCACCCTGTCAGCCATTTACTTCAGACAACAAGGAGAGTCATCAAGCATCATGCAGTGGCCTTCCACTTCCATCTTGCCTCTGCTCAATCCTTATTCTAGTCTGTCATTAGAGATAGATGTAATAGACTTAGCAATAGCACAGCCCAGGATGTGAGCTGGTTGGACCTCACTATGGGACTACTGTGAGCCTGCCATAAAGGTGGCATTGTTTGAACTTCCTTGGTTATTTTTCTGTAGCTTGATAAGATGATGAGAAATACATAAATAATAAAATATAAATAATATAAATAATATACCTAAATATATATAATATATATAATGTAAATTATATACATATATATAAACAGATATACATACACACACACACACACACATATATATATATTTCAAGGAGATAGGATGGAGTTTATCTCATGGAACTTTAGATTTCTATGGCAAAAGCATTTTTATCTGGGCTACTCTTCCCAGGCTGCCTTCACAGTCAATGGACAGCAGTTGTTTCTTGAGAGAATGAGTCATCAGAGCTGTTTTGGATGTCTGCTTTCAGATGAGAAATGTTATTCCCTAGGATTGCCTATTTCTATTTATTGCTACAGAATTTCTGAGGACTACTCAAATATAAATGTTGGCAATTGCTCAGATGAATCTCACTCTGGCAAACACATTTGTCGGTTGCTGCTTGCTTTGTTATTGGGAATGGTAGAGGTAACCACTAGACCACTAGTGGGAGATCACTAAATGTGATGGGGAAAAGAAACCGTTACCATCAACCTCAGTGACTTTATTCCAAGTCAGACTTCAAATGGAAGATTTTCTGCACATTGTTAAGAACCACTTCCTTTTTATCAGTGGAGGACTTCTGGAGGAACTTCCTGACGTGCTAGTTTGGCATATTTGGAATCATTCCTCTCCTTACTAATGTATACTGTAAGATTACCTGGGAGGTTGTAGTCATGGATAAGATTTTGTTAGACCGAAGGCCCAAGAGATCGTTCGTAGCCAAGGTCATAGTTTCAGTCCCCGTATGGGCCACTCATATGCGGGTTGGGTTAGATGATCTCCAGAGGTCCCTTCCAACCTTACCAATTCTATGATTCTACGATACTCTTTACCTTGATTTTTTTTTTTTTTTTCTGTGAAGACTTCATCAAGCACTGATATTCTCACATAGTGACCTGGGACTAAAATTGCCCAATTGTACAATTTCATTTCTTGTTTCAGCTCGTTCTGAACTTCATCCACTATTTCTTAATATACCTCCCTTAAAAACTTAAGCCAAGAGCTTCATTATAGGAAACTGCCTACTCAATAATATATGTAATTGAATAAGTGTAATAATTTGGACTGCTGACAGATTTTGCATATTGATTTTTCCTTAGCAAAATAAGACTGAAGAGCAGTAAGTTAAATCATCTTCAGACAGATAAGTAAGCTACAACACTGTAACAAGTTATTAACAACTCTGCTAAGCAGCAGAAAAATATCTGCATGCACTCTTCTCAGCATGGCAAAAATGAGAAAATTCAGTCTTACTTACCTTCAAGAGCAGAGATGCAAAGAATCTTTCATACATAATAACATCTTATACACCAATATCTCTGTATCTGAACCCTACCTTTCCACAATGCTTTCTTTTTTTACATATATATATATATATATATATATATATATATATTCTACATAATTGAAAACTTAAGCTATCCTTTCTTTTGTTGGAAATGACTATATGTCGGATGGCATTCTCTTCTGTATGGCTCTGAAGAGATGTAAGAAGTGGAGACAAGGATTATTTGCTGAACTTCATGGTCTCTTCCATCACTGGATGAGCAAGGCATCAGGAACGCATGTCCAGTATTCATTAGGTGTGTTTTAGCTTCTGGGCAAGGGAGGATGGGAGTGAGGAGACAGAGATCCTTGGCTTTGCCCAAAACCTGCTAGCTAGCACTGCTCACTCAGAGTATGCATGGCAATTTGCTCTCTGGAAAAAAGTAGAAAAGAAAATGTTCAAATCCTTCCCAAAATTTCTTTAGTGAAATAGAATAAATAGGGGAAGCAAAATAGAAAGATCTTGCAATTTCAAGTAGTTTTACAGTCTTTTGATTAAGAGTAGATTTACTTTAAATAATGTGATGTTTTATTTCTTGGGTCATACAGCTTAGTGTCCTGAAGTACTACATCCTAGACAGAAGAATTTTATTTATTATAATAGGAAAAAAAGAAAAAAAAAAAACACTTGTACTGTGGATCTCAACTGTTACACTTCTGAGAATGGCTTTGAATTTCACTTTCTAATATGAATTCCATCACAGAAATACATTATTCTTTGGTGCAGCAATACTTTAATCTAAAGGTGGAATTTATCTCAACACACATTAGCAGCCTGAAAACAGAATATCTAGTTAAAGCTCTTCATGTAGAGTCCCTCCTTAGCCAACAGAGAAAGGTGATTCAACCAATGTATCTTTGACACATATTTAAGGTAATCTGATAATTTCACACACTTCATAAGTAGGAAATCTAAATCTAATGTCCTACTGATGTGGAATTCCTGACCTGCAGTTTTTCACATTTCACAGCTATCATAATATTGAACATTTTACAAATTATATTTCTTGCTTTTATTTTCAACAGTATGCATTATTCCTGCCAGGAAAGCAGTAGAATTTAGGAAAAGGATATAGTGAACTAGCCATCCAAATTTCAGAGTGATCAGCACTGAGTTAATATAAATGCTTTATTTACTTCTTTTCATGTCTACATTTTGTTTCTGGATGCCATAATGACTCATAATTTTGACAGTTTGATGAATCTATTGTGCCTTATATATTTAATGATGAATTAACGTAATTACCTACTTCTTGCACCATAATGTAGATGTGTGTTTCAGAGGCACTTTCCCCTTTAACACAAGTAATCGTGAGCCTCCAACCATATGAAAGTGTCCAAACAGACTTGCCTCCCAGCCCTCAGTATATTTATAGCTATAGCCAGCTTGGTTTTCCCGAAAGATCAATTACACTTACAAGATTCTGATAATTCTTAAAACAAATATTCCTTGTACCGAAATAACTGCAGCAAATGAACGGGCCCTTTGACAGTTGTGTGGCCAGCACCAAGAACAGCTCTTAATATCCTCCGGATTTAATTCTGTTGCTGTCAACTTGCAACCTAATCCTCCCACTGATTTCAGCAGGCATTTTCAATACATGCTCCAGTAAAGAAAACTCTATTAGGTTTTGTGTTTAGGAGAAAATGGCATTCTTGGGGAATAATTGCTTCACCAGATGTTAGGCACCTAATTTATTGGCTGAGTTAGCTGACTAGTCCCCCTATACTCTTTATGTAGATTATGGGTAGATACTGAGGTTCATCTTGCGTATTAAGACTTTTAGCTAAAGGTGGCATGATCTGCAAGCTGAGCACTACCCAAGGTGTGTCCACAACATCAGGCAGCTTAGCTTCCTATTTTGCTTCCAGGTCCTCGGTCCCTTGTTTCTACACAATTTATGTATATCCTTTTCTTCTCTACCTACAAGCTAGTTTTGCTGGGTAAAGGCATGTATCTGAACTTCGATGGTGCAATTTTCATCCTTCAAGAACTGATCGCTGAGTTTTGTGGACAAGCACCTGGAGCTGCTCTGTTCAACAAGCCTTTCCCCTGCCTTTCTGATTGCATTAAGAGCCTGATTTTCGGACTTTCTGAATACTTGCCTCTCCCATAGTAGCAGCTTGACATCTTTGATAATCAAGCCATGCGTTTCACAGTTGCTAGAGTTGATTGATTCACTTTCTTTACAGAAAAGCAAATCAAAGCATGCACAGTGAAACAAAGCAACTAGATATCACAATGAAAACAAAAGTCAGAATAAGAAGAATTTTTAATTTATGAATGAGGGAAAAGCTGCAGGTAGTACGATTTAGTGAATAGCTAGGCCCCGTGTGAGAAAATACTGAAAATAGAAGTCAATGCACAATGAAGTTCTTCAGAACAGAAAAATGACCGGTAGAGTATGTAATGAGACTACCAAACCATGTGACAACAGCAAAGCCAAACACGAATAATGACCACAAACAATTAATTAAAATGCACTGAAAAACTGCTGCACACGTTCTGAGAACATGCCTCGTCTTTGTTCCCAAGACATAAAAGTACTTGAATCGGCTCCAGCTTTTTGGTCATACAGCCAAATGACTAATATAATTCTACCCCTTTTCTGCAAACCTGCAAACTACTTTAAAACAGAACCCATTGTTACTGTAACTGAATAAGCTGGAACAAAATTAAATACAGTACTCTCAGGGAGTAGAACTTTTTCTTAATCTTTCTTATACCGGATATATCAGAATCTCATTTGTGTCCTGTTATTCTTTAAAGATCAAAAACTGATAAAGAAAAGTTCAAATGGTATAGTTGCAATAGCTAATCACTCCAGTACACATGGAAATGATTTCTTGCTTGGTCTACAAATGATTCAGTTTCTGTGTGCTTTCTAAATTTTCTTCTACATATATTCTAAAGAATTAATCCTTGAACAGTGACTAGCCTATCTGAGGGTACATATAAATATATAGCTGTACTCTATACCTATATAAATATACAGCTATATTTATAAATACTTCCTAAACTCTAGTAGGATTTTTCAACAGTGGTGATCTTTTTTCTCTCTTTAGTAATTTGTCTTCTGTTCATGCTCAGAATATCATGAAGAAATCTCTTATCATTTTGATATACAACATTGGAACGATCACAGTCCCTGCAAGTTAAAATCCATCTAATGGGTGAAATAGAAAGTATCTGGACCTCTATGTCCAGAAGTACTGTTTGTCTCATTAATACAGAATTGTTCCCTATAGCACACTTTTCTAGTCCTTTGTCCAGATAATATCATAGACAAAGAGAATTTTCTAAATTTCCTTTGTGAGATTTTAGTTATAGTTTATCCTGCCTGTGTGTAGGAAAAGGTTTTTGATCTCCACTGGTCCCTCTAGCCATGTTTTCTATTTTTCCATGTTTATTCCAAAGTTCAAGAAATATCGCCAGTAGGAGAGTACTAATGATACATATTCAATTTTTTATAGTAATTTATCATTTCATAAGTAAGTATAATTCCCTGCCCACGTTCTTTTGCAAACAGCATCACAAAACTATTTATTTTCCTACTAGGACTTTAACCTCCTCTGGTGAGGAGGTAGGGAGAGGGATTAACATATTCAGTTGTCTCAGTTCTCCTTCATATTTCTTTTTTAGTCCATCTTTCTAGCGCTGCAGCAATTTTTCTTTCTAAACCTCTAAATTCTCCAAAATGATTACTCCTCAGCTTATAAGAGATTCATACACGGAGAATCTCATTGACTTTTGTTAGAATTAAGTCCTCGTTTACAGAAGTAAACAAAAGAAAAATGAGGATCTTCTGATGCTTTTTTTCAAATATGATTAAGATACATATTCTTCCCAAAATACCATTTCCTGCCACGACTTCTGATATAAAACTACCATCTTCAATACTAATTTGGTGGAGATAGTAGCCAAACCAGCAGTCTTGGAGTTTTGATGCATTTCTATATGTTTGGAAACTGAAGCTGAAGTTATCATCCCTCTGCCATGAAAGGTCTAGTAGGGATGGCAGCTTCTGTGCACTTTAGCCTCTGTCTCCCATTTCTTTCTCTATCTCCCCCTCTTTAGACAAAGCAAGATAAATCCACGATGCTTGTGCACCTAACACATTGCTCAGTTTCAGGGATCTAAGCCACTAGAAATGTCTTTGATCTCTTTTGCTCTTTTCCTAGATCTCATTATACTTTTTTTTTTAATATACTTTACCATAAGCTGTTGGGAGAGGAATATATTTTAGCTTACTTTATATAGAGTTGCACACACTGTGCACACTTTTTTCCCCCCTTCTTCTGGATTAAATATGTATGGCCTGTGTTTGCTGATGATAGAGCTGGTCTAGGATGTGAGGGTGGTTTCTCTCAATATGTGTCCCCTTCCAATTCTTCCCAACCCCTCTATACGGAAAACTTTTCCATCATACCGTCTGTGAGAAACTAATGCAAAAAATGTGACATGCGCTGATGTAAAAAAGTTGAAGCATCCACTGCTCATCACTAGGGTAATGAGCACAATATAGCTTTGAGCTTTACTGAACGTCTCCTTTGACCTTCTTGGTCATGCACTCTCCCCTCCATTTTCACCTGTTGACACCCCTCATATTGCCTTTTCAGTGATTTCGGATGTAACCTGGTCAGATCATGATGTTTAGCTTCACTTTTGACTGGAAGACATCTAGTAGCTGGGAAGTTAATGAAAACTGCCATCATTTCATTTAGCTTCTTTCATATTGACCAAAATTCCCTAGGTGCACGTAAATCTTTGTAAGGCAGGATTGGGTTTATTTTTTTAGTATTGTTTTTTGTTGTTCACTGAGCGCATTGTGGGCACAGTCAGAGAAGGTCAGCATGAGACAGGAGATAGTTTTCCTTAAACTCTGCCGCTGTCTGTGATTCAGTCGTTTTTTTTTTGTTTTGTTTTGTTTTGTTTTTTTTTTGTTTTTTTTTTTTTTTGTTTTTTTTTTTTTGAGATTTCTTTCTCAGTTGCTACAAAGGCTTCAGCAAAAAGCAGCTTCTCTCTTCCTGTTCAGGGGTATGAAATGCAGTGTGTTAACATGCCTCTTAAGTACTTTTTTAAAAGCCAGTTCATACTCTCTGTTATTTCCTTTGTTTCCTCCACCAGATCACCAAGTCCCATGGGTTCTAATAAGGAATTGCTTGACTCACCACTAGAACAATTTCCAGGAGATATTATGGAATTTGCACACTGAAAGAAATTAAGTTATTTAATTCCGTCATTTCTCATACTCAGAAGATTTGAAGGAGTAAACAAGGAATAAATTCCTCTCAAGTGTATCCACATTGGCGTCACTGTAGTTACATCAGGAATGAATTTGGCCCAAGATCTGTTATAAGTTATCTTCTACTACAGAAATGGATTTCTCGTTGAGATAACTCTATTTATAAACAGTATAAAAGCAAGAAAATGGGGTGGAGAGGTGCCTGAATATGAAGGAGCAGCTTCCTTGTGAGCTGTGTTACAAGACTCGGTCTGTAGAGCGTTTAGCATTTGACGTCACCATTCTTTTTGTTTGTATTATTTTGATTTTTCCAGATGTAAAAAGAGCAGAAAATCTTCTTACCCTTTCAGTTACCATAAAACCTAAATAACAAACATTTCTAAAAACCTTTGGGAAGTTAATTTACATGCAATACAATTTAATATAAATTCTGAAATTATAAGTTACATAGACCTTCATGTCATTTTTTATTTTCAGTTGTTCGATGCCTCCCTGTTTTGCTTTGTACTATTTATCCTTTAAGGAACAAGTCCAAATTCGTGACAAATGCCTGTGACTAGGCAACTGTCGGCCTCAGGCTTTGTCTGAGTAAGTCCCATCAGAAATTCTGTTTTATTACTCTGGATTTTTTTAGACAGAAGCACAGCTCCACATTGAGAGATTCTTCCAAGGACCGTGTCCTATTTTAACCCTACTTCAGTATTATTATTGTGATAGTTGCTAAAAATTAGCAAGTCAGAAGAATATGCTATCTTTTTTTCTCCATTAGTGACAAAACAGATTTTAAACCTTGACTTTATTACTAGGAAACCTCAGTACTGGGGAGACCTACCACCAGGTCCTCTCCTCAGTCTCTTCCATACAACTAAATCCGTTTTCTATGTTCAAAGGAACAGAGACTCTAAAAAGACCATAAAAACCCGCTGATAATATTTCTGCTTTCTCTGTATCCATGGCAACTAGTAATCCCGGTGATCTTTGCAGATGTCTTCTTCATAGACCCATAAATCTCATAATGGGCCAAATACCAGCTACACTCCATGGGTTGCAAACGTGGCAATGAAGAGATTAGCTATATAGGTTGCAAAAATTTCATGCCCACGGTCCTAATTCAAAGCCGCAATTGACCGTTAATTGCATTAACGCTTGTGAAACATCTGCGTTCACATCAGTTTTACTTAAAAATAAATAAATAAATAACATAGCTACCTATATTTGTACCCAGCTCTTCTGCAAATAGTCAAAAATAGGCATAGGGAATGCTTGTAGGTAAAACTCTTAAAGGCAGGACATGGCCGATACCACTCCACTCTGTTGTCCTTAGTCAATCGCTCTTTACAGGCAGGTTTTGGCTATGGAGGGCAAGATCTTTTTGTGTAGGATCTGGCAGAAGAACCCAGGGCTTTATGAAAAAAGAACGTGTCTTTTCTCCTTCCTCTGTTCTCAGACTCTGTGTAACTCCACAAATTTCAGCCTGCGTTTTCATCACACTCTTTACATAAATGAGTTTCATCCCAATGATGTAAGCATTAAGATTTCTACCACTGTGATATATGCAAAAGCTTTCTAGATAAAGGTGGAATATCTTGTCCTTTCACATCTCTCTCTCTCAGCTTGAAGAAATAGTGGAAGATAAGGTCAATAAAGAAAAGTGCATTGCCTCTGCTTCTCCTAGGAAAGGAGAAACATGAGTCAGGATGGCCTGCTGATGGGGCAGAAGGTATTGCCTAAGCTGCTTCAGCTGCCACCAGCAATGAAAGGCGTGAGGGCTATCAGCTGCTGCCAGGCCAGGCTGCCTCCAGCAGTACCCCATGATCTCACATAACCCATGCCCTGAGTGATGCCAGATCTTCTGCAGCTAGCAGGCTTGGCACTGTGTCTGGTTTTGGCAGCTTGTCGGATGCGTTCTGTCCTCCAGCAGTGTTGGAATAAAATCCCCCAATTTTTGGAGCAGACTCACAAGGTATTTCTGACTGCAGTGTTGCAATGTGGGGACTTTCTCATAGATAAATGTCCAATTCTTTTTATTATATTTAAAGAAACTTTTAAAAAGAACTATTAATTTCCCAGATTATTGGCATTTTACTCTTTTGTATAATTAGATAAAGAAATGTTCCCAAGATTTTGCCAAATTGCTATTTCCCTTTAAAACTCTCCAAAGCTCACCTAAGGCCAATTGGTTGGCAGCACTTAAAGGATTCTGGAGATTTTCTTGGATGATGTTTTCTTGGCAGGTAACAATGCAAGAGCAATAATAAGCATGAGCTTAGAATAAATATCCGGTGACTGTAAAAAATTAAATAGCTTTAAAAGATGAAAAAAGGTTTGTACCTCTCTAATTATAGATAACAGCTTCTGTCATCTAAAAGCTGGTCTTTCCCATGTATAAAATGTTCAAGGAAAGAAAAATGGTATTAGCCATTCCTTCTGAAGTGTGTTTAATACCAGAAGTAGACAAGAACCTTTCACTCTCATGAAAGATGTCCTGGTGGTTGACTTGCTGGACAAGTGAGAAGATCTAGATTCTTTTTCCAACTGTGAGATAGACCGTGACAGAGGCAAACAGAGGTGTGTGTGTGTGTGTGTATACATTTATTTCCCTATCTAAACAATAGGAATAATGATAGACATCTATTTTATAATTAGTGATGCTACTGCTCCTTAAGTAGCTGGGAGGAGAACCAAAGCACTTGAGCAACACAGAACTCTGAAAATGGGTGGGATTCTCTGCTGAATGATGAAATCAACCAATTCCCAGTTCTAAAAAATACAATTTACTTTTGGTAACTGCAAAGCATACATACTTCAACTCTTGAAAGATAAAGGCTACTATCTTCATCTCATCTTTTTCTGCTGATATGCTATAAAAGCCGTTACTATATTCAAACAAAACCCAGAGTGTCTGTTTCTTTCACGTCTAATTTTTTGTACAACCCAGGATTAATTTAGTAGATGAGTCTGTTTTTCAACTATTTCAAAACAATTTTCTGATAATCTCATTCAAAAATTAAGCTGATATTTTGATAGTTCTTTGAAAATATTGTTGCAATATTTTCTCAAATAGTCTCAAATCTCTGAAAGTAATATCCTATAAAATGACTAACTTAGTGATAATGAGGGATCAGTAGAAAATATTATCATAGTTTTAATTATCATTATATAAACAGTACATTTTTAAGTGGTCACAATACTGTGCTGGATAACTGCTGATCCCTTGGTATGAAGTTATCTAGCGAAAGGCAAGAGAAAACATTAATATGGGCCAGCTGTTAGTAAGCTTGACCAGTTTATTTTTCTGCACATAAAAAGGCCTAGTTGAGTCATTTGGACTGTACGTTCCTCTGTTCCAAATCCAGATAAGCCTTAACTTAGTCTCTGTTGTTGACTTTTCTAAGCATTGGAAGAAAATAAATATCCCCAGAGAATAATTTATTTTAGAAATCCTCTAGTAAGGCCCTCTAGAGATATCCGTTCCCCTTCAGGTATTGTAACAGAAGGCTTGAAGAATTTAGCTCAGATTTTGATATCTAAATTATAGATTCTCAAGGTGAAAGAATACCGGATTAGACAAAACAAGATGCTACTTGGTGCAACAGTAGTAAAGTCTGACCACAGTAACAAATTGCTGTTATAATAGCTGATCTGGATGGCACATGATGAATGAATAACTAGACTTTGTTCAAATAATGCAAAAATTATGAGGAGTGAGTAAAAGGTAGTAATTGGAGAAGGAAAAAATTACTTTTTTATTCTTCTCTACACTTAGCTTCCTCCTGCACTTGGTCTTTTAAGTCTGCCTTGTATCTGAGATTGATTTCTACCCCCCTCCCTTGGTAATGATCAAATATTCTCCTTTCCTACATGGAACGTCTTCCTTCAACTGTTTTATTTGTTTGTTTGGGGGAGGGGGTTATAACCTATTCTGAATTTTTAGTTTTTTTCTTTTCTTTTTCTTTTCTACTCTCCTATGACCTGGCCTTCCAAAACATACAATTAAATTTGAAAGAGCTGCAAGCTTGATGCCTAGCTGAAAACACTTGCAGAACCTCCATTTCCATAAAATAAGTTGCTCTAAGGTGCCTCTGTTTTGAAATGTCAGTCAGTTTTTGAAAACCTAGGCTCCATATCCAGACCTTACTAAGCATTTATTTATTCTGCTATTTACTTAGATTTACGAAAGAACAGGAAGTACCTATCTCATATTCCCCCTCTCTCTGAAAGTCTTTATATGTTGTATGCCTTTTAAAAGTTATTGTGCATCAGATAATTCAGTTTAATATGCTGGCTTGTAATATTACATTTCTTTTGATACTACTCTCCTGAAGGCAATATGACCTTCAAGGTGATATTTTAAACTAATAAGTGAGGAGAGAAGCTGAAAATCAAACTGAACATTATAAAAATCAAACTGATTATTTTCACCTCAAGCCTTTATCTCCATACATGAAAAATACAGAAGTATCACATTTATGTATTTGCAATTGTTTCTTAATTTCAGAAGGATTTTTTTGCAAATGTATTATCTATTTTCTCTTGATTGTGTGGCAGTCCATAAATCTTTTTGTATACTTTCCTATCACTCCTCTCTTCACTCCTCCCCTCATTCAATAATTTTGAGTTGCGTGTTGCACTAGGAGTGGGATTATGACATGGGAATACGTTATGGATACTGCAAGGGGGAGCTAAATGTATAGCGTGTAAATGAGGGTATCACAGTAGAGATACCATGGGAAAATAAGACGCAAACCTAGATAGAGCGCTGTGTACATCGTTCTGGTGACATGACGACTCCATCTTGGTTGAAGACAGGCTCTGTATTCAGCAGTGTTGGTGAGGTCCATTCCTTGACCCCAGAGGACTTCAACCAAGGACCTGCCTGAAGTCTAGCTTTATATCTGCCACTATCAAAAATGGGACTCTTAAGACAGCCACTTGACAGAGGCAAAATTAAGATAAGGGAAATTTAAACTATTTCAGAAGATTTCTTTGCCATTCTATGGAATCTTTGTCTTTTTTATTGTTTTCTCTTGGGGCTTACCCAGACATTTCATGTAGGAAGAGAGCCCTTCATCCCCCAGGAATAGAGGAGCAGAGAGGAGGAATTTTGGTCTGAGAGACTTCGTTTGAAGCTAAAGGCAGGAACAAAGCTTGTGTGAGGCTCCGTGGAGGAAGGAGGACTAGAATGGTTTTAATGCTATCCACTAGGTTTAATTTTAAGGAATATCAGAAGACTTTACTATGATAAATATCCATAGTTTTCTGCTTGTCATGAAGTTAGGCCTGTCTCCAAGAGAGAGCTGTTTTTCTGGTGGTTGTCAGGTCAGATTCATCATCGGTGTCGCCCCCTCAGCTTCGATAGTGTTGAATTTAAACTTATTTGTCATGACCTTCACATGAAATTCATATAAAAATACATATTGTACTTCAGATAAAATCAAGATTCTACTTTTTATGGTACGTTTCATAAGAACACTACAAGGTGGACCAGTCATGGGGAGCTTACGATCTGAACAAGAGTTTTATCTCACTTTTATGCCAAGCAGCTTGAGACAGAGATTGACCATGTGGCTTTTTATATAGTCACTGGGGTTTGCTGGTGGTTTGGGTTGCGCAGGAACTGCATGGTTGTGCTGGCCCCGCTCACAACCTGGGGTAAAATGCCTTGATCCTCAGCTGACTCTCAGTCTGGGTGGGAAGGTGGTTAACTGGGACTACGTAGTCACTGGTCAGAGGGCAGAGATGATTCATGTCTACACCAAAAGACCACACAGATTTTAAAGAGAAAACATCTAGTTTCAGCCACGTAATAGGTAGTTATGTCAGCTAAGCTAGTTTTTAGCGTCTTTCTATTGAATGTAGTCAATGGAGACTTGGAAGTACACTAAGAGGGTAATTCACTCCCACTGCCACCTTAAAAGGGAATAATCACCATCTGGAAGGCCTCTCTCCATGCAATCTCCAAAGCAATCTTCATTTAGCTGACTGAGGGTAAATGGGTAAGTTTTAGCTGTAAATTTAGTCTAAACCTGAAAAATCCTGACTATACACTAATCAACTATTTCACATTTCCTCAAAAAGCAATTTCAGGGGATGTAGGCCCATCTCAACATCTCATCAAAAAGGAGGTGACTAGCTGAAGAAGATGAAGCACACTTCAACTCATAATGTAAAGAGGACATAGGTAGCTAGCTAAGACCACCAAATGCAAAGCTTTTACAACACTTTACCTTACCTGTTATGAGTCCCAGCCTCCTTTTTCGACAATGAAGTTTATCAAACATGATTTTCAGTCTGCAGGTTGGAGTAGACATGAGAAAGGAAGGCATAGCTTGTAATTCTCATGAGGTGCCTAGGTTGCAAGTTGATCCTTCTTGGATTTTTTTTTTTTTACTCTGGCCCCCACAAAAACTTATGTTTTAAACATGTGTTCATTCATTTATTTATAACATACTAAGAAGCAGGTAAATTAGCCCACATGGAGCTGTAACTTACTGCTTGAAGTGCCTGAGCTACCTCCCTCAAAACAAACTTGAGTGGAGTCCCCACTCACGCGGTGGAGACATGCCGTCAGTGCCGAGGAGAACCCCACTGGGCAGTTTCACACTCAAGTCACATTGGTTTCCATGGGCAGATTTTGCCCAGCAGGAGTTCCTGGCTGTATTGTGGTTTACAAGCATATGCAAGGAATTTGCACGCGTTGGCCTTCACCACGTTTAATCTTTTGGTAATTGTTTTCTTTGCTCTTCTGAAATTTTTAGTTCAAATATGCTTTTCCAGATGGGTTCAGGCAACATTCTCACTGATGGTGAATTCTTTTCTATCTCCATCATTCACCTATTTTAGTAACCTGAGGGAATGGCTCTCTACTTTTCTGTCGTTCTGTTCCAATGTCTGCTCACCAGAATAAGGATGCTTTGTAGCACTTTGATTTTGCAGTGTCTTTAAACAGGATTATTTTTCAGCTGTGCATAGTACTATCACAATACAAAAACAGACTTCTGATATTACCAAATTTCATACGTAGTGCTGCAAAGCTTTTATTTCACTTTTCTTTTTTTGTTTCTTGCCTGTAATAAAATATCTTTTTTTAGATTCTTTGCTATTCTATCTCAGTGTTTGTAACACAATTGATGCTCAAGTAGTAATACAAAATAAGAAAGTTTTCCTATTTCTATGATAGGTATTTAATTTATGGGAGCAAGACTAGTCCAATCTGATTTTTTCTAACATCTCTTGGAAACAAATGTCTCATTACCTTGGGTATTTACATATCCTTTGCTTTCATACAGAGTGCCATACATCTGCGAACTATAAATCTATTACTAAGTATCTTCAGATTTAAAAGGTAAATTCAGTTCCTACTGGATGTACAGACACTATCGAGGACAGTAAAATCGGATCAAGTTCAATTTGATCCATGTTTCCATCTTCAGTATACTGACTGTATTATTAAACTTTTCAAATAGTGTTTTTTGAACCTTTTGGAGATGTTTTAATGAATCACAATATTCGTACAATAAGATCCTCATCCGATAAAATAATCAGCCTAGGGTAGGAGTGAAAGAAAGAGACGATATAAAGGAAACATAAAGGATTCCCTTTTTTCCATCTCCAGTAGTGACTTAGCAAGCATTTTTTGCAGTAATATTTGAATTTGTTGTGAACTGGCATAAGTGGACAGATTTTTAGCTAAGAGGACCAGGATTTTTGTTATTTTATTTTAGTAATCTGATTCTACATCTTTTAGTTTGAAAGGTTGATTATAACCAGCTTATCATATGCCATCAAATGTTATTTGACACTATCTCAATACTTCAAACACTGAGCTAGTCTGAACTGTCGTTGGTTACCCATCCACCGTGCGTGCTGATGTCTGGTTTGTATTTGGAGAGAAAACGTCAGGCTTGATTCTCTGTAATTGAAGCTGATGGGAAAAGCACACAAAGCCCAGTCCTGCAAGCACATATTCTCCAGTGATGGAAATCTTTTGCCATCACCAAAGTTAATAAAGCCCCCACTCTTCCTACCAATTGATCACCTGGTCCATATTATGGTGTACTTGTCCCAGTCTGGAAATGACACTCTGAAGAATTGTCTGCTTTTACTGAAGATCTTATTTTCTCCAATATATACTCAAAGAGAGAGAAAGAGAATATCAACATAAAGCCACTTACGAAATCACGGGGCCTGCTGCTTTTAACAGTTGATAAGATTATGTGCTTGATCTCAGCATCAAATGCCAAAATAGAGCTGGATCTGTACAATAGTGACTGGATGTTGCAAGAAGAGAATATCAGATTAGAAATAAAAGCCACAATTTTTAAGAGGAGACTGGTTCTCTGCCATATTAAATTTTTAATTCAAGAATTATTACCAGAAACCTAGTCTATGAAATGGTTGTTAAGAAGCAGATATTGCATATGCAAGATTAGATTCTGCCTTTAGATAGTGCAAGAGAATGTTAGAGGTTGAAATCATCCTTTAGACATTACCAGTTTACATCGTTTAGAGCAAAGACTGCAGCAAATTTAGTGAAAGGTATTGTGCTGGTTCCACTGCTCATGGGCAACTCTTCGATGTTTAATATTTTCCCAAGAAAATAAATAAGGTGAAAAAGAAGAGCTTCTGTCAAACGCCTGTAGAGTTGACTCTAGGACAAAACAGAATCTCTTGTTTCCTTTCATCTCCCTGGGTCAAATTCCAAAACGTACCAGTACTCTGTCTTCGACAAGGATTAGAATCATCAGAAATTCATAGAATTTAAATCAAAGACGTGATTCATAAATAAAATGCCTAAAGATTTGAAAAAGAATTGTTGAATTCTATGTTCTATGGGAAAAGTAATTTCCGATGTATATTGGAGTGATTTAACCGTGACTAAGTAACGTCAGTTTCTGCCAGAGAAGAGTTTGGCCACTGCTGCACTGTGTAAATACTTAGCTTTTTATGCCATTACTATCAAGATGTGTGTGTGTGTGTTTGATTTTTTTGTTTGTTTGTTTGTTTTTAATTTTTGATACCAGGTAAGTTTATCAGAAGATGATACCATAATTATTTTAAATAAGCACATATTTATAGATAAAAGGAAGAGCCGACTATAAAGCACTACAGCAATGTGAAAAAAAATCTAGATTTACATCACAATTTTATTTCTTTTTCCTGTCTTCTATAGGTTGCCCAGGAATGTGGGATAACATCACATGCTGGAAACCTGCAAGTGTGGGTGAAATCGTCTTTGTTAAGTGCCCTGCACTGTTCAGATTTATCATCTCTGAAGATGGTAAAGTGCTTTCTCTTTTTTTCCTTGCGCCCATCTAGTACCTAGCAAGTACACAGTACATACTAAGCATAATTGCTAAAGGAAATGTTCTACCTTTGAGTCTCCACTGAAATCAGTGAAAACTAAGATTGTGCAAGGGTCTTGGACAGATAATCAATTCAATTCAAACCTGTTTTATAAAGGAAGCATTAGGGCATGACGCTAAAATTCAGGCTTTGGTTCTATTCATGCCTAAGGTGAACATAGGCATGAGATCACCAATGTGAGGAAATTCTGAGGGGCTCTGGGAAAGGTCAGTAGCAATCACAGACTCCTGGAAGGATGCAAAAGCTCCATCATGGCTCTTTGTAGTCAATAGAAATGAGAAAGCAGCATCCTGGCACTATAACCAGCGTAAAGCAAACAAAAATTTGCAAAGTTGCCCAGGTAGCAGTTTGGTCAAATGGATGGTTTCTACTTCCAGCATGCGTCACTACCTAACAGAGTTGTCCCTTTTCTTGCAAAACATACTGCATATGGTCAGTTAGGCTGCCTGGCGTGGTCTGCCTTTCCTCCCTTTTCCCTACTATTTCAAACGTGGGCCAAAAGTCCTATGCGCTTGCCATAATGGGTGACCAACCTCTGTCAGACCGCTGGCTTCAACCCTTCTACTCCACAGTCCTTGCTCTCCAACCAGACGTTATTAAAAGAACAACCTATCTTGGTGGTAATAGTACTAAATATTTGACTTAGCTTTTAATGCTACCTAGTGCTTTTTCATGGGAAGTGTCTCTATGGAAGCTACCGTTTGCATGATTGTAAAAAGCTCTTGTCCTTTCTCATATTTCTTTTTTTTTTTTTCCTTTGAAATCAAATGGAAATTTACTAGGTAAAAAAGAGAGGATATAGACAAGAGGAAATAATTACTAAGCTATTCACAGCCTGAACGTAGAGTGACTAAATGGCCTCTTGAAATCCCTTATTTTTTTCATGCTTCAATGAAATGAGCTTCCCAGGTGAATGCCTGAAATGGGCTACATTCTCCTGTCGGTGTTAGTCAGCTAACAACAAGCCTTTGGTGATAAATAACATACTTTTGCCCAGCTTCTCTCAACACCCACTCAGGCTAGTGTGGATCACTTGAATAACACTTTCCCTTGAGGAGGAAGCTCACCAGCTTCTATTTGTGGTCCTTTGTCCCAAAGACTGTTTTGCGAGCGAATTTCTCATTGGCAATCTTGAATCGCAAAGCCCACCTTCTTTCTCAGCGTTGCCACACACACAGGGAGCAATGCGGATCAGACAGTAAGAACATCAAGCATGGCTCCAGGTGGGCTGAAATCCTCACCTTCAAATGCATCCAATTTAACTGGCCCAGACACGGAAGCCAACAGCAACGCTCCTGTGAAGCAAGAAGAGCTTATCATTACCTAACCTAGATGTACCCATAAAACCCACAAACGTCTTCCCTCAACTAGTCTTCTACACTCCATTTGTAATCAGTGGAGAGAGACTGAGGAAAAAAGACCCACCAAAGGCAATTTATGTTACTGCCAAAGGCTTGAGGTGAATTATCCTTTCGAGATACCTCTTTTTTTCCTGTAAGTGCTAAAGACAGCTTGTTTAAATTAGATATCTATTTTTTTGATGGGGAAAGATGAGTCCCTCCTTCACTTATTAGATATAAAAATATAATTACTAATCTAATTATATGTGCTTTAATTATAGTCGCTATAATTAAACTTAACCATTACTACTGTAATATTGATTCAGTATTGACTCAGTGAGAGGGATGACACTTACTGAACCATCCATGTTTAGCAATAATAGAAAAAAAACAACATGCCAGCATCCAGTGGAGTTTGTATCTAGCATGGACAAGAAAATCAAGAAAATATTCTTCCCTCCTTTCTTTTTTTCTTTCCTTTTTTTTTTTTTTTTTTTTTTTTTTTTTTTTTTTTTTTTTTTTTTAATCTCAAGCCTTTATTGCCAGTTATCACTGCCTGCTTGTCATTCAGCCTGACGGACACACCAGCTCTAGTGGTCCCCTGTGCTGCAAATCCAACAAACCAGAAGTTTTGAGAACCGGTCATCAGTGATATTCCTAGTCTGCAGGCAGAATACTTTTATGCTATTTACTATGCATCTGCAGATGGCTGATTCATCGTTATCTTCTGACATAATTACAGGAGGTCTACTTCTCAACACAGGGCCTGCCAGTATTTCCATTAGGAGTCCTCCTTCTCCTCCTGGTCCTCCTGGCTTGTAATTTTCTTCTCTTAAATATCCTCAAGCTGCAGCTTGGTAACATAGGCAGTGTTTTTCTCTCCCTTTCTTTCTCCCTTTCTCTCTCTTCCTGACTTTTTTTAATGTGGAGGCAATGCTCAGAGAAATTGCTAGCTTGACAGTATGGAGAATGATGCCATGCACATCTACAGCCTGTCCAAACACCTCAGTTGTAGACCTATTAACCATTCCTTTTTTCAGGGGAGGTCCCTGAGTTAGTCTTGCTTCTGTTTGCATCTCCCAAAAATATGAGGCTTTCTCATTTTTACTGATGACTTTTCTATGGTGCCATCATTTCAGGAGTGATTAAGGCTGGGAGGGCTCTTGAGAAACCATCTCGTCCACCTCCCTCCTCAAAGACAAGATTAATTCTGTGTGATCTATTCCAGTGCTTAACTAATCTTTCAATTAGAAAGACTATATTGCTCTTTATTTAAATGATAATTGCATTTAAAAAAAATAATTAAAAAAATCTTTATATAAAAATGAAGAGCTCTACCTTAACTACAGCTAGGTAAATTAAAGGGCTGAAATCTGTACCATTTATAAATGATTTGCCCAGAATTTCCAATCTTGTTCATGTATTTTACTTCACATTTGGCCTCTAGCAGGGTGATAGCATGACCCCAGAGGAGAAGCAGTCAGTCCAGTGCTTTCTGTACCTCCTTACAGGATCACTAACAAAAGTGACAGCTGTTACCACTTGTAGTGCTGGGTTTGAGGGGTTTTTTTGGACATCTGTTTAGTAGGAACAAAACCAAGATTCATAATTCAGTAGATAAATAAACATTTAATCTGGAGTAGTTTGAAATCTCTATAGACCCAGCCTGGATTTGCCCTACTGACCCCAAGGTGGAAATATCTGCATCCATAATCACTCCCCTAAGTGAATTAGCATGAGTTTTCAGTAACATTGCTGCTAATTTTAATTAACCAAGTATATTTGCTTCAATGATGGCTTAATGAAAAAAGTCACATTTTATGAAGGTTCCTTAAATAAAGGTTTATTGGATAACTAAAAGGTTTCTAAGACATGGCCAATCACGTATTTTAGATTGTTACAGTATTCTCTCATTGCTGTTTTATTTCCAGAATATGCAAACAGGCTAGACATTACCACTGATATCTATTAATAGCATATTCACGCTTAATAAAACAAAATTTTCAGGTGATCTAAAATGATTTTTACAAACAGCAGCAATAACAGTAATTTATGTTTTAAAACAATTAACCTCAGGCAATACAGAACAACCTGTAGGTATACCTGTTTGGATAGCAACAGAAAAATCATACAGGGATGGGTATACTTCAAAGAGGGGAGGAATTTACCTCACTTGGCTCTGAAAGGTGCATGCTTAAATTTGAACAGATCACATGATCTTGTTGACCCACGAATGGAAAGAAATAGGTACTTGCAGCAGATATTTTGTCTAATCTGTCTCCAGGCTATGGTGAAGTATGACAAACTGTGATGTTGCAGCACAGTACGATGTAGCTAGACCTACAGATGGCCCCAACACAGCGAGCTGCAATCCCAGATGGAAAATTTAATTTGTTTTGTTATTTCCCCCCCCCCTTTTTTTTTTTTCAGGCAGTGATGATACTGCCTGGGAGAGGAAATCTGCAGATGCCGAGACTGTGCTCGTCTTTCTTTGTCCTGCGCAGCTGAGATATTCTGGCGTGATAAAACCTATAAAGCCAGATTACTCAAATGGGCCATTGAAGGAAATGCCAATAGCCAGATCAGAAATGAGCATATTCTTTGGCCCTTGATTTGCTGTAAAAACTAATATAAATGATAGTAGGCAGTTTCTGAGCATTGCCATATGCTCCACATTGAGAAAGTGCCTTTATTCACAAATCCAAACAGTGAATATGATTAGCTCTCGCTGAATCTTCCAGCTATTCAGCACGTTTATGCAGTGCTCAGTCTAGGAGACTACCTGCTGTATTCAGAAGAGTGTAAGTACAGAGAATGGTTTGATAGAGTTAAATGGTGAAATAGAGAAAGTGTATAGTTTTTACTGAACACATAAGCATCCTGTGTTCATACCAGGCCTGAGATGCCTAATTAAAATTCAGTGGAATAAAGAATGCATCCAGGTTTTATAAAGTTTAAGAGGGAATGATGTCCCGTTGCCACATTTTTAAAACCAAAATTTTTGAGGGTTTGCCTTGCTGCTGTTCTGGCAGTCTGTGTATGACTTCTGTGCTTATCCACCAAGTTTTGTTGTTCCAAAGAACAAGAAACTGGAAATACTCTATTACTGATCCCATTTAAACCACTAGGAAACACTTGAGCACTTTGTTGCAAGAACACCAAGCCTCATATATTCTGCATTAGAGAGATCACTGGTGGACGACGGGATTCATGAATTCAGGGTTAATTGGATTTGAGAAGCCATCCATGGCTTTTCTCTCCCTTCTGAGTTTGGATATTATTCCTGATCAAACTAAATAAGATGACAAGAGAGGGGTTAATGAGAGGGTAAGCTGTATTATATGTATGCATGTGGAATGCCCTTCTGTGTCGCTTATGGGGAAATAGTCCTGGGAAAGTCTTCAAATGCTGACTACATGCCACTGTGAAAATGGTACAAAACTCTCAGATTGAATGAAGAGACATTAAGATTCTTTGTCTTCCCAAGGCAAAAGCATTTTAGAATATCTCCAAGTTAGAATTTCTCTTAATTTGGCTTATTTATTGATATTTTTGATATAGAGAAAAAGAAAAGATGACGGTTAAAGATCAGAGACTTTCTAAGCAATAAAATGCATCTGGAAGATTGTGCACTTATTTTCTACTGAAGTAGAAGATGCAGGCTTTCCTTGCTACTAGCTAAAATTAAGGTCAGCGTTGCAGCAGCATGAAATTGGAAATTGTGTTTGCCTGTCAAATAGGCAAGGCAAAAGATCAACGCAAAGGTCTAGATTTTCTGTTCAAATATATCTCACCCCTGGTGGGTATTTCAGCTTCCTGCAAGAAAAACTGAGGAGGAAGAAAAACACTGGAAGCAAGAAGCTTTTCCTGAGAAACAGATGTGGCCAACCTCATGGAGTTCCCATTATGGGAATAATGAGTCATCAAAGCTTAATTAGCTTTTGGAGCATCCTGGACAATGCTTACTGCAGTTTCATCCTTTGCTTCTTATAAGGTCCTACATAGCATTCAGAAGAAAAGTCCACTACAAGGGTAGCTGCTCCTTTTTTAAACCAGCTAAAGGCTTTGGATAGCTTTCAAAGCCATCAACAGATTGAATGTTGTTGCTGCTTAGTTTTCAGCAAGTCCCAGAAAGGATCCCAACACAAGAGGTTTGCTAGGGACCTACCAAGTAGAGAGACTGCAAAAATCAAGTCTTGGCCATCAGCAAGGATTTGAGATTCAATAACTGTGCTTACTAAATAGTGAGTCCCTTCCTGCTGATTTTCATCCCTAGCCTTTTCACAGACAGTAAATCCAGGGAATTGCCTCAGCTTTTCCAAAGCAAGCAGGACAAGTTTAAATTCAGCATACTTCTCCTGCCACAGCATCGCAAAGTCTATCTGCATTGCAGAGGAAAATCGGTGAAAAATATTGCCATCAAAGACTAGGAACTCTATCTACATTTCCAATCAACTGCTTGAGACTTCATAGATACTTTTTAGAGGAAAAGGACATTTTTGGCCTTTCTCACTGCACTATGGAAACATAAGATTTCTGTGGTTTGTTTGATATCAAACATACAGATTGATAACAAGCAGCAGTAGTGCTCTGGTATGAGAGGACATCCTGCAGTGGCTGGGGGAAAGCTGTAACATAGCCCTTGGCAATGTGTTTTAAAAAATAACTTGGCCTTGGAGAATTCAAAAATGGTGCCCCTCTGGGAAGTTTCCAGGGGCTTCGGCCTTTACCAGCTGCCTTTATTCTCATTTCTTCTCTTACTCAAATAACTGAAAAAGGGATTTCAGCTGATGGCACAGTGGCAGGCATACACTCACACTTACCTTCAGGTAAATGTGCTAATAAGCTATTGGCTGTGGGACTTCGGGACTTCACAACCAATAACCTGTTTTGGACAGGATTTCTGGTTTTCTTTATTCTTTTTTATTTATTTTTTTCAATCTGAAGTATGACCCTCCCCACTCCCTTGTCTGAGCTAGGAGACGCTTGGTCTGTACTGGCGTTTATCCTGCACTTTGATGGATGTTCCTGTGACAGCCGGCTTCATAGGAAGGATACAAATAATGTTTAAATGATGCCTAGCAGTTGCTATGGTGACCTTAGTCCACTGATAGTTTCCCTGCCTTTGATAAGGAAGAGGAAGAAAGAAGAGAGGCATAAAGCTCCCTTACACGTTATTGATCATATCATTACATCAGTCCTGCCTCCCCCAGTCCTAGGCACTACAGCCTTTATGTTCTCCCTGTGGGACCTCACTAATATTCTCCCATGATCTCCAGGAATTTTTCACTGGTCATCATGCCACTTTTGTCATGCAGCCACGTGCCCTGAATTACTTGCAGGACATAGGAAATAAGGGTTTCACATCAACTCCATCACTCTCTCTACTGCAGTGTTTTGCACAAGCTGCTGGGTAGCAAAGCACTTGCAGAAAGCAGTTCATGTCATCCCACAGCAGATGTCTAAAACACATCACCCTCTCGAAGTTCTCATCTCTTTGCTCTTTACAGAAGGAGACTAAAGACCAGATTAACATGATGTTTATCTTCTAGGAGCTAAGGGATGAATCTGTCCCACTGGATCAGATCTACAGATATGCTTAGGCACCAGTTCTTATGCAAACACCTAAATATAAGTCATGCTTCCTATTCTGATGCTCAAGTTTCCCCTGCCTCAGTTTCCCTGTTTGTAAAGCATAGTGAACGATATCACTTTATTTTACACTACTGCAGTGTGAGCACTATGTCTACAAACCCCTTTGACCATGTAAATGGCAACATACAGTAAACTCATGCTCATGACTCAATATGTAAAGCGTTGTGTATGGAGCACGAGACCAGGGAGACCAACAATCCTGGACATACTTGAAAGAAGTTCTTAGCACAGGGGAAGGGTGTGGGATCCTTTAAGTCCACATGCTGTATGACCTTGCCTGGCTGACATTTTCTGCAGATGGATTAACGAGCCTGTAAAGATCTAGCAGCTGGATTGGGATCACTTTTCCATGAAAAATGAGAGAGATAAAGTGAAGGAACAGCGTCCATATACACGAACGGATGGAGGGCATTAGAGGCAGCAGGCAGAATGCATGAGCTTCAGCAGCACGGGGAGCTCAGGAAGCCCCAGAAAAGCTGCTGTCGAAGAAGGCTACTGTTGCCGACTGCAGCTCTGCTCTACCAGCCGGCTGAACAGATTGCCTGGTGCATACGAGCAGCATGCAGCAACGAGAACGGGAGCGAAATGGCGCTGTGGGGTGTTTGCTGCAGAGTCGAGCAGGAGAGCTGGCGGGGCTATTGAATAGATATTTATCAGTTAAATGTTAGTTTTCTAAACAGTGCTACAGAAAACAGGGAAAGGTAGGATTCCTACACAACCACCTCACCATCCACATCTCTGGGCAGCACAGTAGTAGGTGATTGTAGGAAATATTTTACATACTCTGTCTCTACCCTAATCTCCACCTTTCTGAAGGGACTGAATCTACCTGCAGTGGAGTCAGGCAGAGCTTTGCACATTGATCTCAATGCTGTCAAAATCCAACCTTTTGAAGGATTACCTTTGTGGACCTCCAACCAAAAATACCGAGAAGGGGACAACAGGAATAAGGGAGAAGTGTGAGCAAGTCATTTTAGGTCGGAATAGTTTCTGAAGCCTTTTCATTCCTCCGGCCGCTAATATGGCACAAATGTTGGAACCAAAGGGTTAAACGCGAGTCGTGCTCAAATAAACAAATCTGTGGGAGATAAATCAGTTGCCATGCCAGCTGACACCGAAAGCAGCCAGCGCAGAGCTGGCACGTAGGAGACGATCTAAAAGGCTGCACCAAGCTCCGAGGCTCAGCAGACACAGACTGTTTCCTGGCTCTCGCTTTGCCAGTCCTGCTCACTTTAAAGCAGAAGCAACAACTGCTTGCATTAAATTTCTCATCCAATGGCGGATAATGAGAAAATAGTTGCATTTTCTAGGGCTCAGCAATTAAAAAACAAGGAAGTGTAACAAATGGGCAAAGAAAAGGCATAAATGATCTCAGTCTCTGCCACTAACTCTCTGCGTAGCCCTTCACAAGTCCTCTCATTTTTGTTATGTTTTCTCGAACCTTTTCATCTAGAATACAAATGAGCAATACTTCTTAACATTTGATTTTTTCCGTTTGTTTTTTTCTAAACTGGCAGTTCAGCATTCTGGTGGATCTTATTCTGGGCCTTTAAGTAGTACTGCAAATAGCATCTAATTAATAATGACAGTTATAGCTCTAATGGAAGATTTGCTTTACTTCTGAAAGAGTGACGTTTACCTACTCAGCCTGGTCAAATAGTGGATATTACAGTCTGTCAATATACTGGACAAACCATCTTGTGTCAAGGCATTAGCTGCCTCCAGAGCTTATTGACTATTGCAGGCAATTATTGATTTAAAAAATGATGACATTGTTTAACAGCTGCTGCTGGCTCCGCTTTTCTATAGTTTGGGCTGTGCTGTTATTGCTGTTATAACAGCACGTTTGTTAAGTGCTGCTGTGCGTGCGAGGAGCACAGATGTTGGTGTAAAAGACATGAATGCAACCCGTGAATTAAAATCCTACTCTTCTTTTTTAAAAAAGTGCTTTTAGAAAGGATACTGAGAATTTGACTCCTGTTCCAGGGTGTGCTGTTGAATTGATATGGGGGAACTCGTATAAATAACTACTTTTTATTGTAGAAAACAATTTAAGGGCAATATGCTGAAAAATGAGACAGCTAGACTTCCTAGCTCCAAACTTCCTGGCTCAAACACAAACTAAGACCTTGTCTCTATAAAGGTCTATATATTAAATATTAAACAGAGAAATAACCTAGCTGAACTTCATCATATTCTCGGACATGAGTAAACATGCCCATTGGCATAGTTTTCTATTGTATAAACATCCTTAAAACCATATTTTGGTTTGGGATGCATAAACATATGGCATCAGTAAGTGGGGCAGCTGCAGCGCTCAGGAATTTACAGCCGGATGGTGGCTGTACATTCCCTCACACTGTCTATATATATATATACACATACACACACACACGTGTGTGTGTGTGTATGTATAAATAAATAAATAAACAAATTTATCCTCACACTCATTAGATGGACTTTGACTTTTAGCTGTAATTCAGAGCATAATGTTCAGCATAAATCTAATTGACTTTCCAGTGGCTTAACTTATTAATGAAAATTCGGTTGATGGATCAAATCTAAAAGCCTGTGTAATAAAAGGTTCTGCAGGACTTCTCCTAATACATGAACAAAGTCTCAGCTATAAATGTATGTTATATAAAATGTGTATTAATAAAATAGAAGTTTGGTCTTACAGCATTCACAAAATTAATGTTGTTGAAAATGTGATTCTTTTTATAAGGTCTAAACACAGTAAAATGCAATACTTATTTAGCTGTATATAAAAATAAATATAAATATTTTATAAAAGTATGGAAATCAATATAAAATGAAATTAAAAATCTCTTGCACAAAACTACATTAATATTATTATAATTATATAATATTATTACAGATATCATGTAATTCAAACCAACTAATTTTCTAACACAGCTATAACCATCTGCAGCCAGTATTTAGCCTCAAACAGTGGTATTTTTCTTTCTTCTTTTCTAGGAGAAAAAACATCTATGGGAAAAAAATAGCTAAATCTAAATTTTACATAAGGAACCAGTTTCTTAACAAGTTATTGGTCTAAAGGACTGGATGCTATGGACTTTCTGAAAGACAGGGATCGTGGAACATTGGCTTGTTCTTTGATTTTGTGCCTTACAAAGCACAAATAGTCAAAACTCCCACAAAATGTCCTAATTTTGGTATCCTGATTTCAGATGTTCGCAGTATAGGCATCCACAGCTATCCATCCTACTCCATGAACATCTTCTCAGTGTAGCTTTAAGTGATAGGAAAAACAGCAAGGGAATGACACCAGCAGAAATGGTTAACAAAAATGCAGTCGACAGCGGCTAGCTCAGCTGTAGATGTATGCTGCTAAAGCCAGGTGGGATGAGCAGGATGGTGTTTGGTAGACCCTCTTCGTGGTGGTCTCAGGAGGCGCTCGTGTCTGCCCAGAGCACTCGGCAGAGCCGCTCCTGCTGTTCTCGCAGGAATCTGGAGCACAGTCTTAGCGCTGCTGCTCTGCCTGGTTCTTCAGACTGATGCAGCAAGTGCAAAGACCTTTTGCAGAAAGCGTTGGCTAGAGGATTGCCATCATGTCTTCTATGTTAGCAAACCAATCCAATATTTGAAAACAAGAAATCTCCCGGGTGAAATCTGGAAAGTGGCTGGAGTCGTGCGGAGGAGCCAGGAGACCACAGGTGTTCAGACCGTGACTTTCCAATTAGTCCTGCAAAGTCATTAATGGGTTTCAACCCACTGCAGGTCTGATGTTGAAGACACCCATTCCAACAGCACAGTACAGCCCACCTGGAGGGGAGGATGCTAAAAAGGATTGAAGGGGGTTGAACAAAGGTTTCACCTTAGTGTTCCTGGTTTTCTAGACTCCACCATCATCTTCACGCTAAATCTTTCGATTTCAAGTTTAGAAGAGCAGAAGGCACATTTGATTTATTTTAAGTGTGTGTTGGGGGCAAAGGATTGAATTTAACATTACTTAATGGTAAGGATTTTGAAAAAGAACAAAACACAAAATGCATTTAAAGTTTTACCGAAAACCTACTCTTCATTATTTTGTTTTCTTAGATGTTGCCCTTCCCCTTCCCTGTCGTATCAAAATAATATTTTTGTAGAAGTTAACTTGTTAATAAATAATTAAAAAATCATATACAAATTCATGTATAACTTTCCTAATCCCTAGTTAGGAGGTGATGTATGTTCAGGGTTAAACAAACAAACAAAACCTGAAGTCCTGTGGTTATTCCAGAGGATACAGAGCTAAGCTAATGTAAATATTTAACCTATTAGCAGCAGCTAAGATATTAGCAACACTTCTTTTTTGGTTGTATTTATTCAGTAGACATTAGCAGAACTAGCACAGCCTTGTTCAGCTTCTCCGTGCTTCCCTGTATATGATGCAGCAGCACCACTCAGTGGCTTAAGGTTTCTCTCTTATGCATCCCCCAGGTTTTTTATTCTGCAAGCAGGATATTCAGTAGGGCAAAAAAAAAAAAAAAAAAAAAGTAATTCAATTTTTAATGCACATCTGAACCTTTGCGATTTCTCATTGTAATGAATATATTTCTAAGACGTGAATCGGCATGCATTTTGAGTGCCATATCATAATCTCCCACTCCATAAAAAAATCAGAAAAGAAAAATCCCACCTGTGTTTCTCACGTCTTTCCTAGGATTCAGCAACCTTCCACAATAACCAGAGGCCAAATAATATAGTACAGTGGACCGCTTCATCATTTCCACTTTCAGAAATGTGTATTATCTAACCTGAAAAAATAATTTAAATAGAATTTTCTTGCAGTTATTCTCTGGGCTTTGGTACATTTATTTCTCTTGTGGAAAGCAAACTATTACCTGGATCAAATTAATTATTTTTATTCTTTTGATTTCAGGTTGGGAAGTAGATAACTTGGGACAAACTCATGCAGGTAAGAATGAGTTCTACTGACCAGCTCCTTCTATATATCTCTGTCCTCAAAAATTGTCTGCAGTGTACATTATAATCTGAGATCATTAAAATGTTAGTTTATTTACTAGCTGTTGTGATAAACAAAATATGTAGTTCTCATGCTAGCATTCTGACAAAAAAAACTTTTATGTTTCTTAAAATCAGTTTGATTTGACTTAGAAACACAAAATTAAACTATCTTGCTAAAACCAATTAGTTATTACTTGTTATTGATGAATGGAACCCAGTTTTCCTGAATTCCTGAATTCTGTGGTAAGTGTTCATACTTGAATAGTTATGGAATTTGTTAATCATCAAAGTAAATTTATAAAAATATAATGTTTTATTTTTATATTTTTATAATAAAGTTGGTCCTAATTTGATTATATATCTTTTTAGCTAATTGCTAAATGTTTGCAATTGTGAATGCTTAACTTTATAGATTCAGTCTTGATTTAAACTCGTAAGTAAAACTACATTTACTTCCTCAAAAGAGAGACTCAAGAATTTATTGATATTGGGCCTGATCCAAGCAAATAAAATCCAGTTGAATTCTTCTCAGTGACTTCCACAGAGAGGCTTTCTGGTTCTAGTAGCAAACCCAATCAAAACAATTTCATGCCAAATTTCTACTTTTATAGGTGATTATGACCTACTGGAAAGTGCAGCCCAGTCTCCCATAGGTAAGAAATAGAATCTGGGAATGTTTCCCCTTTTTATTTTAACCTTTCTAAAAAGAAAGTTCCAACCTTTTTCTCCTGCTAGCTATTATTTTCTAATCAGCTCTAATTATGGTGACACATTTCCTAGTGTGGTACTTTTAGCCATACCATGAAAATTTATTCATCAACTATTGAGCACTGTGATCTAGGAAGTATATTGCTGTAAATTATATCTACCTGCTTAACAATAATTACTAAATGGTGTTAAGGAGACTGTGAGCTGTGATTCAGTGATCATTTTCCATAGAAAACTGGGGATGAATGTGCAAAAGTCATTTGCCAAAATTTACAAAGTATTGCAATGTTCTTAAATGAATGCTGTGATTAAATAGATATATTCTGTCTCAGGGATGGCAAACAGATTCTCTAAAAATAAGGTCACTGCAACTGTTATGAGCTACTTGACTAAATTGCTCTAAGAATGTGAAACAACACAATGCAGGAAAAAAAATCTTTGAAATTTCTATCGATTCTGTTCAAGGTGCAGCCCAAACTCCTGAAACTGTAATATTTCAATAAAAAGTGGTCTGTTGTGGGTAAAAGAGAAAAGAAAAAAGAAAGAGGTTTTCTATGTTCCAGCTTGGAGGTTCCTCACAAACCCTTGGTTTAGCATAAAGTTATAAATTGCAGTTGGCACCAATGATAGGAAGTAGAGGCATATGAGAAGCTCTGAAGCAGGTTTGTTCCCTGAGAAAGTAAGTGAAGCCACTCAGGACACCTGGAGATGTAAATGAATGTTTTGCTGTCAGAGATTCCCACTCTTTCTTTCCTTTCCTATGGACCTTCCTCACAAAGTCACTCTCAGAGAGGAGTCTAGGCTTTAAGATATATGGGTGGCATACATTGTCCTCTCACTTTAGGGGAGCAATGCAGCTGCTTCAGTATAGACCTATAATACTGTTTTAAAATCCTACAGCATCCTCCCTGGCCTCCAGCTGCTCCTCCAGAAAAATCATGCTAGACCTGTGTTTTACTTGCCTGCTCTATACAGATGCCTGAGACACAGATAGTCTAGGTCATCTCAGATGTCATGATGTACCTATATTTAGGCACTGGACTCACCTTCTAGCCAGCTGAAGTGTAGGCATCTACATCAAAGGTATATTCGCTAGAAAACTTCAAAGTCAATGGAGAGACATGGGCACATAGGGCCTCTTCTTTAGATATCCACCTGAGAATGAGATTTTTTATGGTCTAGAGACACTGCCTGTATTGATTAGATTCCTTTTGCTTTCTGGTGAGCAGCTGCATTAATAGACAGTCATTGGCATCTACTGTAGCAGTAGGTCATTAAAGATGTTATTAAAGATTAAAGATGTCATTAAAGCCTTCTATATATAGTCAGATAAGTTGTAGCCACATTTGTAGTGAGGTTTTCTTTGGTGGCATACCAAGGGGAGGGGAGGGTATGTCCTGTGGTTTGCTTCAATAAATTTATTTCAACTCTACCTGACACTCGATATAGGGGACATCAGCAGAAATTGCACTGAAGATGGCTGGTCTGAACCTTTCCCTCATTATTATGATGCTTGCGGCTTTGATGAAAATGAAACAGAGTCTGATAACCAGGTGGGAATTAATTTTATATTTAAAAATAGGTTAATGAGTGTGTTGGGGGGAGCAGGCTGTTTTTATTTTTTTCCCAGTCTCTGATCATGTCCTGATTTGATGGTGATTAGAATGCAACAGATATATAAAATTATATAAATATGTAAGAAGCAAAGTTTTAATCTTTCTTATGTCAATACTGAATATTTCCAGAATATGAATATTTACTGATGATATAGCTTGTAACCCTCAGAAGCATGGACTGGCCCCCATTTCTTCCCCTATTGACTAAGGAATTCCTGAGCCAACTACCTTTTACTGCAGATAACTGCATAGTGATCACAGAAGTTACAGATACCCTTTGCTAGGTGACTGATGAACAAACTTGACAAAAACCCTAACCTTAACCCAATGGTACATCAAACGTACAGCCACCTGTGTGGATAATATGCAGTGAGATATAACCCAAAGGAGAAGACAACCAGGCTGTTCAAGAAAAAAATCCTGTTTATGAATCCCCTTGCACTTTGACACGGTAAAAAAGATATGACTGAAGGTGAAGCTTTTAACATAGTGTTTGTCTCCCAAGGATTATTACTATCTCTCTGTGAAGGCTCTGTACACGGTGGGATACAGCACTTCCCTTGTTTCCCTCACCACCGCCATGGTTATCCTGTGCCGTTTCAGGTGAGTCGTGATATGAGCCATGAGTTGTTCACTCACTGGCGGAAAGAGACCACAGTTCATTGGCTCAAAACATTTAGGTTTTTGCCTCAACAGCTGCAAAACAAGTGGGAGAAGCCCTTTGCTGGGGGGGGGGGGGGGTGTTCCCTCAGGAGGCAGCAGCTCCAGTAGTCACACTTCAGTAGGCTGCAGGTGGGCTCAAGCTATTTTATGCTACCTTGTCTGCTTTCAGTTCTGCTGGGAAATCCCCCAGATCCACTTCTGTGGAAAATCCCCCAGACTGGATAGGTTTAGAGTCAGAATTATCCACATACCTGGCTTTTGGACGTTGAGATACTTAGCAGATACTTAGCACCAGGGTGCTGGAAGCTCTGGCTGTGGAATAATCTCCTTCTCTCTCTCTCTCTCTCTTTCTCTCTTTCTCTCAATCTCTCTCTCTTTCTTTTCCTCTTCTTTGGTCTTTTCCCTCCAGGAAGCTTCACTGCACTCGGAACTTTATCCACATGAACCTCTTTGTTTCATTCATCCTACGGGCAATATCCGTATTCATTAAAGACGGGGTTCTTTATGCCGAACAGGATGGCAACCATTGTTTTATCTCTACTGTAAGTAGAACTAAGTTCTTTTATCTTTTCAGTATGAAATAGCAAAAGTAATGAGTCAGGTAGCAGTTCTAGGGTATCAAAGGCCTAGAGAAGGTACTTTGTGGTAAATTTCCCCTCCCAGTTCACAGTAAAACAGCCAATGGCGTAGTCTGATGATGTAATTAGTGTCCAGGTCTGTGCTTTAGGACAAATCAATATGTTTCAATTTCTGACTCTGTTTAGCTAGTTTCTCCCTTTCACATGTCTACATAACTATAGACTGGATGAGAGCACAATTTCCTTCATCTAAGGTCAAGATTGTCCCTGCATAGGGGGGGGCAGGTATAAAGGGTGACCATTTAGACACAGAAAATTCCCCTAATGGTCATACCTACCCTTGCTAGCCTCAGAAAATCATCAGCATTAGCTATGTGTTTGTCTCTGAAGTCTTTTCAGTACGTAGTTTCATGGAAAGCAGTCTCTTTTATTGATGCACTTAACTATATATTGCACATAAATCCAAATTTAGTTCACTTTTAATGATAGCATTTGATCTGATAAATCAGCTCACTTGGAGCAATCATGATGGAATTATAGTGAGTCCCCAAGCTGAGATCTCCTTAATCCATCCAGTTATGAGCTAAATTCCCTACAAGTAACTTTCATAAGAAAAGTACATCTGTCTAATTTTTTAGTCCGACTTATTTTTTTGGTCATTTAAACATTTTTTTTCTGTTAATTCTCCTCAGTAGTAAAACTGAACCTATGTTTGATCTGAAGTTTGTTCAAACCTCTCTTCTAACAAGATCACTTGCCTCCTTGTTTTGAACCACCTGAAGAATAAAACATATTAAAGTTGGATTTATTGGCCAGAGCTTCAGCAGGCATAAACTGGTAGAGCTTCCTGGAAGCAATATACATCCAATATAAACTCTGACGGTTTATAGTGGTTGTAGATTTGTCCCAGAGGATGGAGTACAACTGGGAACCAGTCAAAATTGTCAACCTCCCACTGACTCAGGAAGAAGCTTCCAGGCCATAGGCTGCTTCTGCTGTGACATGTTGAAAAGACAGTTTTGGAGACCTAATGATATCTCCCTGGGATGCAACACCGGAAGGACAAGTGTGTCCTACTCTTGTAGAGTCAGAGTAGAGTGTGGTTTCCACCTGAGGCTTTTAGAGTGTGGGTTTTTTTGGGGGGGTTTGTTTTCTTTTGTTTTTTTTTCCTTTGCTCTGCTGCTTTCCCCTGCAGTAAATGAATGAAAGTTTCTATCCTTCTGTACAGTAAATCACTCTGCTTTCTTTACACCTAACACTCACTTTCATTTTCTGTTCCTGAGTGACAATTCCTGCAAATTGCACAGAAGTACAATTCTAAACCCCACGCAGGAGGGGGCATCCTTTATGCTCCCCCTCACAGGGCTTCCCACAATCATCTTGCCATTTCAAATCCTTCCTTAGGTTTCTCAGTAAACAACAGGCTTATTTTCTTGTCTGCACTTAATTCCTAGAAGAGGGCTTAAATCTAGCAATTAGTGTCCACTGTCGATGTGAACTCCCACTAATGCAAGACGTTCTCAAGCTCTCTGCAGGCACTTGTCAACCACCTCCCATGGATAAAATTGGCTACCTGCCCTTTAAAGCTTCGCCTCCTAAGTGGCCCCTCACATTCTTCTCATGCTTTTAAAACTTTACTACTGCAAGTGTATAATACAAGTCCCAGTTGTGTTCCTCTCCGCTGATGGATTTGGAGAGGTTGAAAGCATTTTCTTTCTCTGACAAAGCAGCGTGGAAATGACTTTGTTTTTGCTTGGTTCTCTACAGGTGGAATGTAAAGCTGTGATGGTCTTTTTTCACTACTGTGTCATGTCCAACTACTTCTGGCTTTTCATTGAGGGGTTGTACCTTTTCACTTTACTGGTGGAAACCTTTTTCCCAGAGAGGAGATATTTCTACTGGTACACTATTATTGGCTGGGGTATGTGACATTTCTTACGTATAATGTATCTCACTGTGCAAGAAACTTTCCTCTTTCTCCTGAAAGTTTCAATGCAGAGGAATTAATTACTGGATATTTCCACATACCAGCTTGAAGTATGGTTTTAGTCTCTGTATAGAAGGACCATTGTAGACCAGACTGTTTCTTTATCTAGGCAGGTTTGAACTGAAATCTGGGGAACGATGCATCTTTTGCTGAGATGTAGTCAACAGCTGAGAAGTCTCTTCTATAAGAGGTCTTCTTAATGCCAAGTTCTGCCTAATCAAATCCAAAAAATTAAGTCTAGTCCATTTTCTAAGACTTCATTTGTGACTTTCTTCCAGCTAATACCTAAACTGAAAATGTATCTAATGAGTGTACATGTATGCTTATCATACCTGAGTAGAAATGGAAACTGGTTATGCTGGAAGGAAACAAGATTTGTTTCAGAAAGTCCAGTTCTGCAATGATAATCAGTGTAATTATTTTTCACAATTGACTTCTGGAGCTAAACCAGTGCCTGTAACATGATAATTCAAACTATACTTTGCTGAAATTTTGTTTTATTGTTTTATGCAGTGGTCAGATGGTGGGTGCAGAAGAATTCATTCATTTTAAATGCACTCTAAGACACCTAAGCTCAATATTTATACTCTAACAAATTTACTTCTGAAATAATCTGGAAATAGAAATATCTTCTTATAATCCTGTATATTCATGCATAAAACCTACAGATAATCCATATCCCTTAAATTATTTTCCTTTGAGTGCAAATCCTCTTGCAACCTGAACCTTCAACAGCCAGATTTCTTTCTCGGGTCCTGGCAAAGACTCCCTACAAAGGGAGAAAAGGATAGAGAAGAAAGAAGATACTGCAAATCAGAAATAGCCTGTGATGTATCAGAGGCCAGGAAACTATTCCCCTTGTATTAACCATGTACAGTCGTATAATCACACTGTTGCTTCAATGTAAGGCCATTTTCATTGAGAATTTGTGGGTTACTTATATGATAATGTGAAAAATATAAAAGAAAACATTACAGAAATCTTTGCAAACCATACACAAGCCAGGACTGGGTTCCTTTAGCTGAGTTTGCACAAATTTCATGACTATAGATGCATGTGAATGTGAGAATATTGCAAAGCAGTATATCAACTGACAAAAGGATTTTTCAGTCTCCGTAATGAAAGAACTGCCTGGATAGACTTACTCTGTAGTGCAACGTCAAAATTTTGGGGTTTGTAAAATTTTTGTAAATTAGATCAAGCTATTCGGTTTATAGAAATCACCTCGTGTTCAGAGCAGCATCAATAGTATCCATGAGTAGCACTGAGGGAATCTCCAAAAGCTTTTTGTTTGTTTGGGTTTTTTTGGAGGCCTCAGTTTTCTCAGTTCCTGTGTATTTCAATTTGTATTGAAGTTCCCCAGGCTTGGTAAGAGCAATTGGCACTTTGCAGGAGCAGAAACTGTTCCGGAGTTTGCATTCAAGTTCTGAAGTTATTCAGGGCAAAAGCAGCCCCTCGATTGAGTAGAAGCAGCAATAAGCATAAGCTCAGCATTTTTCAGGAGCTGGATGTTTATCTGTTTTTTGAACTGTGCAGAACATGTCCGTGTCAACTAATTAATAAGGATTACATATGGCTATGTTGATCCAGACAATTTTGCCCTCTTAAATGCACAAGACATTGGTAATTTCGTGAAGCAGGTTGCTTGCTTTCTGGGATCTTTCCTAATGCCTGCTCCTTACTTACGACAGAAATAAAGCCAGCAAGAATAGCACTTTTCTGCCAACTTTAGGGTTTATATGTTTTTTAGTGTTACTCAGAAGCTAGAAAGAAAGTGATAGAGTCATATATTTCTCTCTGGTGTAAAAAAGGCAATGTGAGCGTATTCACATAGCAGATGGTCCAAAACTCCGAGCTGATACGAAACGTGTGTTTTGAATGAGATCACGACACATTGTCCAATTCTGCCTTCCTACCCTTGTTTCATATTTGCAACACCATCAGCATCAGAACTGCTGCAGTGGAAATCGCTGCAAGCTAGAGGGCTTGTCAGACCCACGACTGATATTTATTTTCATTATTATGCATCTATTGAGTGCACAAAAATCTTGGTGTTTTTAGGTGTTCTCGTATGAGAGTGGCAGACTTCAATTTAAATTAAACATGCGTAATTACTTCTCCCAAAAGCCTGTCATTTTATTTCTTTCTGTCATTTTTCTTTTAAATATACCTGTGTGTGCTTTTGTAAAAGGAGCAGGGCTTCGTCAGTTGTCTAGGTCTAAGAGGGATATTTTTATTTCTGCTGGTGGGAAGATGAGATTTGACAGAGACTCACTTAAATGGATTCAGGCGAATGACTAATTAGTGTGACATCAACACAGTCTTGCAAAATGTATGAAGCATAATTGTGCCTGTCAACTTATGACAGTCTCATTCACTGCTGCAAGCTGGGGTTATCCAGGTCTGTGTTTTGTTTGCTTTTGGCACCTTAATCTTTCCAGTGGTGCTTGAATTAGACAGAGACAGATTTCTAGTCAAAGACTTTATTTGTCGTAAAATGCAGTTTCAACTTATCCAGAATTTGAGGTACTTACAAGACCTCAATATTTTTTTTTCAAAATTTTCTACAGAAAAGAACACTGTACTGGTGCTTTGAGAAAGGAAAACCAATCCAGTTTTCTGAGTGGATTCTTTTGGTTTGGATTTTATCTGTATTCTACTTGTATATTTTAAAGGTTGAAGAAATCTCTGAAATGAAATTAAAACACTCTAGTGCCCAATATTCTTTTTTAAAAAATTTTATTTTATTTCAGGAAAAAATAAACATTCTTGTGATTGATTTAAAACAATTCTCTGATTTTTTTTTCAATAAGTAAAGCAAAAATCACTTGTTTACACAGTAGCAGATTTGATGCAATATACGCAAATCATTTAAAACAAAATGACATAAGAATTCAAAAAAATGCAATAATGCCATTACAACTCTACATCTGCCACTCTGCAATCACTACATAACCACAACAGATCTAGACAGAGAAGCTGATGTCACTGATTTTATTTTGGACAGAGCAGATTTTACTGTTAATACAATAAGACATAATACAAAAGCTTTGGGCAATAATGATCTGAAACACCACTGTTATTTTCTACTATCAAAATTTAGTTATACAGTCCCACCAAGATTAACCCAGCCTCTCACTGAGACATGTTTCTAGATGTGGGAATTAATCTAAAGGATTGCGTTGTTTGAAGTGTGAGCGATATCAGGAAAGAAAACCTTAATGTTGTAAAGAGGCACTCACTGCCGAGCAGGTACGTAGACCTAGACAGATAACGATCTCACCACCTTATCTTCTGCAGGCACCCCAACAATCTGTGTCACTGTCTGGGCAGTGCTGAGGCTTCACTTTGATGATACCGGGTACGTATCACCGTGTGAGAAACCGTTTCACAAGCGTTCAAGCACGATGGCAAGGATGGCGGAGAAATCTAGTGATCAGAGCACAGGGTTGGGATTAATTTTTCATTCCATTCCTGACGCTATTTCGGATATGCTTAGGCCCAGTATTCAGTCCAGAGTGCTTTCTTGCTCAGCTGCATGAACAGACGTAGTTCAGTGTTTATCTTCTTATGCCACCAGTGACCTTGTTGAAGCAGCCGTAGGCATCTGCAACGCAAACACGCAGCTGGCCCACAGCTCCCTGCTCAGTGAACTTAGTGGAGTCCACTACATAGCGGACTCATCCCAAAATAGCTGTCAGGTGAATCACACCTATGTTTATGTCCTTGTCTCCAATGAAGGGAGATGACAGTGATGAGCTCAGTTGTAGGAATCGTTGAAGATAGATCTAAGGAGATGAGTGAAAGCCACATAAGGAGTTACTGAGCTTAGATTTACAAAGGTAATTAGGAGTTTAGTTTACAGGTCTTCAAAGATCCTGTATCCTTTTCTGAAAGACCTAAAGGAAAGGCTGCTACCATGATGGTCACCTGTGTCCCAGTATTGACTACTATGTCAGAACAGCAGACAGCTGGTAGGAGTTAATGTGCAAATAGACCCTGAATATCAACCAAACTTAGCAATATTTGCTCATGAGAGATTATGTCTGAAATTGCTCAGATCACAGAAAAATTGCTGGGGAATAAGGAGATTTGAATAAAACTTGGAAAATCTGTAGTAGTCATTGGAAAACCTTGATCTGAGTGAAAGGTAGCATTGTGTGCCCAAGTCACATTTCCAAGGGGCTTCAGCTCACATTTTAACTTTCGTTTTATATTAGAGATTTTGGGAGCCAAAATCTGTACAAGGCTCACGGTTCTGTTAGGTTTTCTTCATCCTCTTTCTTTTATGGTCTTTTTGGAATGCACATAAAACCGTTCCTCCACAGAGGATTCCATTACTTTGACCCAATGTTCTATTTTGACATTAAAACAAATTAAATCACTTATTTCCATGCAAAACAAGCCAGAAACCCCTGTTGTGTCATTATTATGATTGCAAAACTGGTCCTAAATGCATTAATTTCTCTTAGGAGTCCAAACAGTCCTTGTGCTTTGCGGGTGGGGGGAATATCTCACAGAAGGAAAAAGGGGGAAAAAAAAAACAAAAAAAAAAAACTCTGCTTTCATTTAGAAGAGCTATTTAGCATGCAACACATTTAGGCAGATTCTAGCTGAATGTCTCAGTGGTTACTTTTTAAAAATCAGCGAGCATTGTTCTGGGGGTGGAGGAGAAGCCAGCATGAGCTGAAAACATTGCAGAAATTACAGAACTGAGAAACCACAGTCACAAAGGGATGGACTAAAATACAGACTCTGAGTCTGAGTCTCTTCTTGCTCGCTCCTTAAAAAGCTGGCAGAGCTTCCTTGACTTCAGCTCCTGATTCATATTGCTGTAAGTGACAGGTCTGGGGAGATAAATGCAACTGTCTGTTTATGCAGAGCTGTGCTACTGAATTAAATGGAGTCGTTCCAGATGTCCACCAGAGATGTAACAGAGATCAGACTCCAGCCTTTTTTAAATGGAGATGACATATCTCATCCTTCCCCCCCCCCCCCAATCTCACTGGTTTCCTTCCTTTCACCCCTCCTGAAAAAGCCTCCTGTGTCCCTGACCTCCACCATAGCAAGGCATTGGTAACGAAATTAGGGACCCTGTTTACATAGTACAGTTTGTTGTCTGATCTTCTAGGCTGCTTTGTTTTACATTGGTTATTTTTCTTTTTTCTCTGGAGAAGGAGGAATCATGTTTATCTAAGGAGAAAGTGTTATGTCTTCTACCCCATCCATCCAGTAGACCTCACAGGGCCCGGACCAAAGAGGTCCTTTAGAAAGCCTTTGTGCAGCTTCACCTGATTCACTGTTGACATCTACAAGGTTGCAACTGTCAGCTGAGCTTCTTGGGCAGGAACCCTGTAAAAGGAGAGGAATAGGTCAGAAAAGAGGAACAGGCATTTCTAGGGAATGATTTGTCTCATCCTAAAGTATGCATTTAAAATCAGCGGAAACAAGTCTGCAAGAACTGATTTCTCCTCATTGGAGTCCAGGATTACTAGCTGCATTGTAGATATCTTCAGCATAGATGACTGAAATTATAGCGGGTAGATTCCACCCCTTTTAATTTCTCATTTTGACGTGAACAGAGTGTTGATTAATAGTGCCTATTTGTATGGCTAAACTAATATTAAAGTTTGCACAAATTCTTTTCAGGAATGGTCAACTTGCTAAAGAATTTCAGGGTAGGATTAATGTGTGTCAACAAGCTGAGTTTTACAAATGGTGGGGAATTTTCAGAAGTAGCCATCTGATTTAGAAATGTGCACTAAGATTTTCAAAAATAATTGATGATTTCAGGTGCTTTTGTTTTGTGCCATATAGCTGTAGATGATACCTGATTTCCAGACAGTGGGTAAGAAGGGAGGTACCCTGCCTCTGAACTTTTGTTCCCTTTCAAAAATTTCATGTTGGGCCTCCAAAAAAAGTTACTTTACATTTGAAAATGTCATCCATCAGTCCAACAGATTTGGGCGGGGAGGAGAGGGACTTAGTTTCTAAGATTTGCAAATAGAAGGAAAAATAGGTGATTATTTGTGGGTTTGACCTCCCATCTCTAAATTTCCTCTCTTCTCACTTATGCCACCATGCATACACTTACTGTTTGTTTTACCAGAATCCAAAAAAAAATTGTGTTTAGAAGTGCAGAGGAAATTATACATGAATATAGTTGTCTTTAAAAGTTAAAGGGTTTTCACTTTTCCATGAAATACTATCGGATTGTCATTTAAATGACATAAAAGTTGCATTAAGGTCTCAAAAGATCAGTAGAGTGTTATTCTCTTATGTTCCTTCAAACTGTTATTTAGCACCTAACAACGCACCATGACAACCACTGCTAGGATTTCTGGCTGTTGCCCCAGGTGGAGGGAAACCCTCCTTCCCAAAATTTCAGGTACAAAGTAGACATTTTTATGGGATTTCATGTTTTCTAGAAAAGAAGTAGGACAGGAAGAAAATGTAAAATGATTGTAAACACAATCAACTTCTAGTCCATCCTGGTGGTGTATTAGATATGTACTGGAGTCCTCGTGTCAGAGACAGAAACCTACATTCCTATTTGTTAATCCTGGACATGTGATAGACACCAAATTTAGGAATATCCAGTTCTTTTCCTCTGAGACATCCCTGTCTTTCTATCTCCTCCACAGAGATGCTTGGGTTGCCAGATTCATAACTAAAGTGTCTCAAATAAAAGTCTGAGATCATTTTGGCCTAAAAGACAGATTTTCAAATGTAGTGTCTGAATATACAAAAACATGCATAGGGTTTATTTTCCAAAATCTCTAAGCTATTTAGCAACTTAAGACACAGAGATAGTACTGAAATTGCCATTTTTAGATGAGTCAGGCAAAGGCTGTAATAGAAAGGTACACCAGGGAGAGACTATGAAGTTACTATCTTTTGAATCCAAATGAAGTAGTTTAGGTACAAGATCATAGAATTGCAGAATCACAGAATCGGTAAGGTTGGAAGGGACCTCTGGAGATCATCTAGTCCAATCTCCCTGCTCAGCAGGGTCACCTACAGCATGGTAGACAGGATTGCATACAGACGGGCCTTGAAGATCTCCAGAGAAGGAGACTCCACAACCTCTCTGGGCAACCTGTTCCAGTGCTCCGTCACTGTCACAGGGAAGAAATTCCCCCTCATGGTCAGGCGGAACTTCCTGTGCTTCAATTTCTACCCATTATCTCTTGTCCTGTCACATGGGACAACTGAAAAGAGTTTGTCCTCGTCCCCTTGGCACCCTCCCTTCAGGTACTTGTACACATTGATGAGATCCCCCCTCAGTCTTCTCCTCCCCAGGCTGAAGAGGCCCAGCTCTCGCAGCCGTTCCTCATAGTTCAGGTGCTCCAGCCCTCTGATCATCTTCGTAGCCCTAAGCTGGACTCTCTCCAGTAGCTCCATGTCTCTCTTGTACTCTCTCTCTTCTCCTTCAGCAGCTATGGTAATTTTATTAACTTCCTTGTCATAGCTTCATCTTTTTCTTTCCTTCTCTTTCCCCAACCCATTCTTTCACTCATAATTGCAGCTGCTGGGACATGAATGACAACACTGCCTTATGGTGGGTGATCAAAGGTCCTGTGGTTGGATCGATCATGGTAAGTAGCACTCAGAGACACATCTTCAACGATTCTGAGGGGGGAAGGTAGGATCAGTTTCTTCAGCTTTTACAGCTCTTTCAGCTTTTACAAACTATGCTGCATCAGCCGTGCTGCATTAATCGACATCTTGTCTGAATATCTACTATTTCCCATGCAAAATGCCAGGCAATTGCGTTCCTATAATTAAGGTTAAGATACCAGCTAAATGATGTTGTATTGACTGCAAATAGAGTACTCAGACAAGGAGTTATTCAGTTTTAAACATAGACACCAAATGCCGTAAGTAAGACCAGGTCATCCAGGATGTCAACTTTGGGTTGGCAGATTTCACATGAGATATATGGGAGTCCTTTGGGATGGCAGTTGAAGGCCAAACGGGGTACCTTAGGGCATCTAAAATGACACTGGATGTCATTGTCTAGGAAGCTGAATTTCATCTTTAAGATGGAATTCATTTTGCGGCTAAATTTATTTTAATTTATATTAGATTTATAACAGTATTGTTTACACAGTAGAAGGTGTCCAACTGTCAGCAAGTATCTAAGTATCTAATAATCTATTCAGTTGATAGAAGCCTTAGGTTTGACTCAAATGACTCTTGATACCTATGTATGGACAACTGACATGATCTAAGATACCCTGCTTGGCCTTAAGCTGCTGCCCCAAAAGAATGTGAGAATTTCAAATGGTATTGGATTCCTCCCCTTAGGAAATCAAATTCATCCCTTAGTCAAAACGGTTAGTGCCAATCTAAAAAGTTATTTGTATTACTACGTATAGAGGTCTACTTTTAGGCACACTGAATTTCTCTCTAGTAACCATATTGGCCAGGTTTCCATTGGGAGAATTGGACATCCAGATGACAGATAGGTATATACATGTAGGAGTCTTCATCAGATGTGCCGCTTCTCCTCTTAAGGACTTGGGTATCTCTTTAAAGAACAGTTACCTTCACTTCACAGGCATCAAACAATCTAGTAAGGGAATCATGGGCTTCTCCGTCCATTTTTAGTCCTCAGACCCAGATTGAAAATTCTTCTGATAGAGATGCTGACTCTGATAGAGATGCTTTAGTTTATTGGTCTCCTTACAGGATTAAAAGGTTGCATTTCTGTGTTTTGTAAGGGACCAACTTAAATTTCATGGCATTTTCTTCTAGGCTTAAGAAACTGTGAAGTCAGTGACAGCCAAATCTGAAGCCAAAATATCAAAATAAATTGCTTCTACTCTTTAACACTTTAAAACTGTACCTGTAATGAGATGATGTTATAAAGAAGGAGATGCCCAGAATGAGATAAAACATGAAGATACGTAGAAGATCTTAAAAACAAAACGTTAGAGGTCATGTCATTTGGGGACAGATTCAGGCAAACAAAGGGAAAGTAGCACAACTTGGGGTTTTCAGCCAAGGTGAGACACTAAATTGTAGCTGAAGCAACTACTAATGGCTGTTGTTAAGCTGTGAGATGCCTTAGTTCAGAGAATTAAAGATTCTCACTACCTCTTAGTATTGAGATCTTTGCTGCATGGTTTCGAAGTGCAGGGGTCTTTCTTCTTTTATATGGTTGGCAAAGACAAATGTTGAAACTTTTTGATTTATGTTTGTTTTATCTTACAACTAGACACACTTTTCCGTAGTTTGGCTTGTGTAAGGGAGATATTTTTGCCTGGAAAGGGGGCAATATACTCTTTGTAAAGTTATTCCATTACTCCTGACCCTATAGAGCTCTTAGAGTGAAGTCTGGAGAAGAATAAGGCAATAGAACCATGAAGTTGCTGTGAATGTCTTCTCATACTTTAAAAAATATATAGCATTATCATTATTTTTCCTTTGTTTTTTCCCCTAGATAAACTTTGTGCTTTTTATTGGCATAATTGTGATACTTGTGCAGAAACTCCAGTCACCTGACATCGGGGGCAATGAATCCAGCATTTACTTGTAAGTACAAATAAATCAGTAATCAATTCAGATTTCTAATATACACATAGGAAAAAAAAATCCAAAAAAGACACCTTGACAGAATTCATTTGACTTTTGGAAGAGTCGCAGGACATATTAATGTGCTTTGGTTGATTTTTCCTTTTTTTTTCCTTTTTAATTCAAAAGCCGCCTAAATGCATTTTAGTGTCAGATTTTATCTTTCTTTAGAGAGACTAAGAAAAAAAAAGGATAAATATGAATGCTAATTTACAGGCCATTTGTCTGGAAAGTAACATACTGACCAGGCTTAGATATTATTGTATTCATAGGACAGTCTGCTGTGCTTCATACGTTCAAAAGACATGATCCAAAGTTGACTGGAAGCTATAGGATTTGTTAAAAGGATTTCATGAACTTTGGACCAGACTCTCATTCAATATAAGCTAAATAAGTCCCTCACATACCCAGAATTGCTTAAAACTTTACAATAAATCTTTAAAGTTTCCATTCGAATTTTTAAAGCTTTATTTGTGTTTTACTTCACCACTTTTCTTAAAGCTGATGACCTTTTAGTTAGTTTTTACCTCATTATAAGACTGGAACTGGCAGCTTGAGAAGGTTGCTGTTCACACCTGTTTTGGATGCATGCATTCATTCTGCATATAAAAAATAATTTTATTATTACTTTTTATAACTATGGAGAGTTGCAGCACATTCTGGTGTTTTCTTGGCTTTGCAGCCTGAACACCACACACATTTGCTTTGCAACTTTTTATAGGCTGCAGGAATTTCTAGCACTCATAAACATAGCTGGAACTAAGTTTTTGATTTAGCCCTGGCTTCTGTCTCTAGTAAAGAAAAATGACAGGTATGAAAGCCATAATTAAAAATAAAATAGGGCAAAGTAGGAGGCCCTTATTTTGCCAAGTTTTATTTTGTAAAGCCAGTTTTTAAAGTGATATATCTGGGGATCAATTTCACTCTATTAAACCCATAATATAATTTGTGACTACTCTGAATGGCCATTTTCAGGTAAAATTCTGTCCTCCAGCTGCCTATTTTTCCTCCCCTTTCTTTGCTAGTGTCTCATTTGTATTTACATGAAACAATAACATTTTTCTGCATCACTGTTTTCTTCTCCACAGTCAGACATCCATTCCCTGAAAGTATTTCCCTTGAAGCTTGGTCTAAACTGCATTTCCGTAGACACAGATAATTCTTTAAATTCATTCTGCAGGTGGACGTTTCTTGGAAATATAGCTCAGCCGAAAGCGTAGCGAATAGGTTAACTGGCTCGCCTGCATGGTTTGCCGATGGTATGCATGAAGACTTCCCATGTATGTGCTTCTGGGAAGTCATCTTCTGGATCTTAGTTTGTGGTTAACCCCCGAGATGTGCAGAGCTAGCTCTTATTACAACCTGCTAAGTGCATGTTTGGTCTCTGCTGCACATCTCTCACATATGAAGCAAAGCATGCCGTAAATTCCAATGATCTGACAAGGCTATAAAATATCCTTGCCATTTTTTGATCAATATGGTGACTGGGTTTTACTGATATTTTTCCTATGTGTATAGTCAGCAACCAAAACCAAGAGAAAGCATCATATTTTCTGTTTCATTCGCTGCCATTATTTTTCATATTTCTTTGCAACTTTATGAATGGGTGTGTATAAATTGATCTTGCATTTATGTATGTGTTACAAAGTGGAGTGTTGTTTATCCAAACAGACTCAGCAACAGAAATGTCACATTGAAATGATAAAAATAAATGAAAAAAATAAGTCTGTAGAGACATAGACCAGATATAAGAAATATTTATGCACACATATTCTATGAAAAGAGAGTTGTTTTAACAGTGGAAAAAGATAGATTGTAGTATGGTAATGTCACCATATTGAAGTCTCTGTGGCACTTAGACGTGGTCCATATTAAGCATTTTCCATGTCCTATTTTGTTGTTTCTAACTATTAAAGGCTTAAAACTCATTTCTTTATCACAAGCAAAATACAGATCAAATAGCCCTTGCTTAGTAGACTGATAAACCCCAGACAAGACGCATGCTAATAACTGTTTGTTTGATCCCTATCTCTTCATGCTAATGGTCTATTTTGAGAAGCCCACTGTTAAATGCAAACATGTTGAGTTGAGAGTGAGAATGCCTCTCCATCCTCAACTTGAAACCACAGACATTATTAGCATGAAGAAAAAGAAAAAAAAAACAAAGAAACAAACAAAAAAAGCATTGCAGTAAAGTGCTTGTCCCAGCAGCATCCAGTTGGACACTATAGAATTCAAAAATATCACAGTCTTTATAATTAAAACAAAAGTAATTTGATCCCTCTCAAGTCATACTATTAGACCAAACTCTTCCTCTAGGTCTTTATTCCATATCAAATTTAAATATTTCACCATTAGTATATGATACTAACCAGTCACAGTTCAGAAGAGATCCTCAGCCTGTTTCCAAAGGTGCAAACCAGCTGTAACTCAAGAATTCTATTTTTTTTAAGCAAGAAAATAAATAAAAAAAACACAAGCACAGACACAAAAACTTTGTTATTGGGTTTGGAGAGGATTTATTTTCTTCATATTCACATGTTACACTGTTAGGCGCAAGCCCTTTTATTGATGAAATTTGTTAGGAAAATCTGTACATGGTTCTGTTTCGCAGGCAGTATGGTCACGATTCTGCAACCCGCTTAAGCCTGTATGTTACTTTACAAGCTTTAGGGATATGCTTAAATGCTGAGATTCATTATATGTTGCTGCCACATTCATTATTAACGATCCCCACTAGCGAAGTTAGCTGCGAGCTATGTCAGGAACACTGCAGAAGAGTGTGCTACCGGGGAACTGCTGCTTAATTAACACAGCGTAGCCACTAGAGATTGCAAGATCTGATTTTTTTAAAAAATAAAAATGTGTACAATCAGCAGCACAATGCTGATTTCTTCACTCCTGTTAAAAAAAGAAAATCAGGCATTTTCTCTAAATAACTTTCTTGATGCTCATTATAGGTAATAGCCTTTGCCTTTAGGCTGACAAAATCTTGGAAACATTTAGCTAATTCCTAACGATTGTCTACAGCCGTCAAATGCTTTCGCAACCGTTAATTTCCATTTTACCAGCTTGTATGTTCAGTCATTCATTACCAGTTTCATGCCTAAGCAATCCTTCATCATACATTTAGTTCCCTTTCAAAACTGTCTGCATGCTGCTGATCCCATTTCGGATTGAATGGCTCAAAATTTGTCAGATCCTGAGAGAGCAATAACTCTATGGTTATTTTAGTGAAGTTTTAGACAGAAACCCCTCCTTATGTTTGAAATGAGGCTAGACTCATCAAAAATTTCTAAAAAGTCAAGGTAGGAATTAAAATGAAGAAAAAAAAATAAAAGCCGTCTTTGCTAAAGTTCTTTTTAATTTTAAGAGTCTTCTTTCATTTCTATTTATTTTTTCCCTGAGATCTTTAAGCAGCTTTCATAATTCCTCCCAGTAATCATCACAATTATTATTTACTTCTTAGGAGTGAATGGCCAAGGGCATATCTTTTTTTTATCGGACCATGTTCTGTTTTCAGTTAATCTCGTGTCAGTCCTGAATAGTTCCACGGAGCTAAGCATCAAACCAAGGCAAACCCAGTAATGCAAATGCACCAGATTTTAATCTGAATGAGAAGCTCTGAGATCGTCAGGTGAAAGTTGCTTGAGAAGCTGAAAGTGATATTGTTTTTATTCCTGTTGTGGTTATGATAACTAGCTGCATAGTCCAGACAGGTTTGTTGCCCCATTTAGAGAATGAATTATATAAACGTTTTTAATCTCTCACAGTTACAGTCACGATATACTTGATCCTACAGTACGAACAACAGCGAGTTGTGTTTCTCCTCGTATATTCAGTCCAGACAGATTTTACTTAACATGCTTTCAAATCGAATGCCTGCTCTGCCTCACTCTTAGAAATCTCTAGTTGTGCAGTTTGTAAACATTTTGAACAAGCAGCAGATTATTCAGGGCCACTGTTACACCCTAGGTTGAAAGCCGAGTAGCACCTAGCGGAAGTCCCTAAATCCAAAGTTTTTCTCCCCACCTCTGCGGATGGGGAATGCGTACGCACAGCCCTCCCATGGACGGGTCAGCGCACAGCGTGTCACGTCAAGCCCACGCTATTGGCACGTGCATCAGTCCCTGAGCTGGATACAAAAAACTAATAAAACAGTAAGTTTATCCTCCAAGATATCATTATTTTTCATGCGAGAAATCCAGCCAGTAGTGTGTAACATGACATGACAGAATCTACTTTTAGGCATCCTGGTTTCAGTTAAGCTATAGAAGGAATACATTCCCCTCTAAAAAGTCATATTCCTATAGGAACATTTACACAAAGTTAACGTCCAGGCTATTATTTTCACAAGCTTTGTTGCTTTGCTGAAAGCCTCACTGCAGACAGAAGAGCACCTAAGGTTGTTACTACCATAATTCACTGCAGTAAATATGTCAGTAGGTATGCATGGTGTAGATGCATGCTGGAATAATCCTTAAAACTAAAAAGGCGCACACATTTCCATCAAGCCTTTGCTTATTCATCCATTATCAAGGATCAAAGCATATTTGACTGAAAAAGCTTTTTTTTTCTTCTTCTTTTTTCCTCCAACTTATTGCTCATAGTGTAACTTGGGAGGGGAAAGCTTGTTTCTGCTTTTGCTTTAACAGATTCTTCATCCTAAATATTGTCTCACATGTTGAAAACTCAAAGAAAAGAAAATAAACCCCACATATATCTAGCTAATTCAGGTCTACGTCATTCCTCCACTCAGCATCTTGCTGGAAAGAAAGGAGAAACATGGCATATATCATAGGTAGGTATGATTTTACCTATGGTGCAACCTAGAGGGTTAGGGCAGAAGGAGCAATGTTCTGACACAAGTGTTTTGGTAAACAACACTCCTCTGCAGTTCACCTACAAAGTCACTGGACGCTCAGTGATTCATTCTGCTGCTGCTTTGTCTTGCTGCAAGTGCTCAGACTACCGGCATTAATGATTATCGCCAGGGTCGTCACGGCAAAGGTCTCATTTCTCTCAGGAAAACGGCAGATGTTTGATGAATGGTATATTCGTTATCACGGCATTTTAATTTCTTAACTCCAGGTTTTATGTTGTATGAGGTACTATCAGAGTGCTGGCATGTCCACTAACCTGGCAATGAAAGGGACTCGTGTCCCCGGTCTAATCTTTTCCTGTCACAAGGCAGTGGAAAGCACAAGAAATGAATATTTGGGGTCAGTGCATGCTCAGCAAGGTCTCAGTTCTCATTCCTAAGACATAATAGGAAAGCAGATGCTTGCTACTTTGATTATTTTTAAGATAAACTATTGCTGAATTTATATAATGTTCTAGAGAATATAGTCTCTCACAACTACATTTACATTTCCCAAGACAAATTATTATTATTTTTTTGGATTCAGTTTTAGTTTTAGTTTTGAAGGCTAGGAGGGGAGAGTTTAGTCTTATTTTGTGCCAAATCTCTTCAAACAGGGATTGGAATAAAGGAGGAGTGTGTTAAGAATATAAGTGTTAAGAATATAAGATCAGGTAGGCCGTAGGTCCATAATTAGCAAAAATATAATTACACAGGGATTTATTTGTTTTCAGAGAAAGTAAGTGAAAACCCTACCCTACTTTGTTTACTTATCTGTAGAACTGCTGTGGTCTCAGTTAGTGTAAATCCCATCAACTCACAATATCTGGTGTTTTTGTAATGCTCCTGTGAGCTGTTAATCCGAATGAACAGTTCATGGTCTGATGCACAAGGAGAGGGCCACACAAAATCACCCCAGGTGCCTGTGGAAAGTAAAGGAATTTGAATACACGTTTTCTGATGTCAAGTCTAGCTTCCTAACTTCAAGGTTGTCCTTTCGTCTGATCTGCATCCTTTTCATTCTTATAGTGGTGGTGGGAACATGCCTAAAACTATGTCCACCTTGAATGTGGTTTTGTCATTTCATGGTTAACTTGCTAGAGGCAGATTCCAGAAGAGGAGATATATATTTTTAAAAGAAATTCCATTCATTTACAATGATATACCAGTGCTTTACTGGAGATTTGGCAAGCTCTGGTCTTTAAACCATTGATCACAGCACGTAACTTCTTTCTCGTGGTTACAGGATTAGCCATGATGTACGCAATGTTGACAGGTATTCTGCTTCTGTTATTTCAAGGGCCTTAGAAAGTGGTTAGGATGTAAGTCTCTTGCCATATCTTTTTTTCTTTAACCTGTACAGGTGACACCTGTATCATGGAAGATTGCTAATATTTTCTATTTTGAAATAGTAATGAAAGATAGAATAACCTGTCTTTACTACTTGTGCACATTGCTGTAAGGTATTTTTATGGGCAACTTCATGGTTTCAGTGGATGTATGGAGAGAGCAAAGGATATGACTCTGATTTGTGTGTGATATGTGAATCAGTTCTCTCTTTTATTTTTTTTTAATCATGGATTTAAAACCTAGTATTCATAATTAACAGTTCTCTAATGGTGACTCAAATCTTCCACTTGAATCCATTACAATCTGCGTCAGCCTTGAAGAATGAAGTTCTCTGTCCACAGACTATGTACTAAATGAGCAAAAGCACAGATTTCCCTTTTTTTTTCACTTGTTAGAAAAACAAGTCATGAACTAGAAAAGGACATATTTGCATTAAAAAAGCCACTAACAGACTTACATAGCCTTGGTTCTTCCCAAGAAAAATTAAGGAGATGTGCCAGTCAGTGAGGAACAAGACACCGCCATGTCCAATTCAAGACTGAGCTGCTCAGTCTGTTGAATTATTAGTATTGAATTCCTGTTGAAATATTAGTAGCTTAAGTCTGGCTATTTAGGGTCCAAATAGCTTTGAAATTGTACCTAAAACCTTCTGGCTTGACTCCCATCATTGGTAAGGAACAGCACTCAACACAGCTGAAGGCTCAAGCCAATGTGATTTGTATATGTGTTTTGTGTCCATACCTGGGTACCTATGTAAATGTAGGTCTATACATACCTATAAATAAATGTTTGAAGTGGTATATATACATAAAGTTATGTTATCATTGCTTTTTAAAGTACCACAAATACTTTAGCAATGTGCACAATAGAAAGGTTCTTACTTTAATTAGTAATCAACTTAAATAAACTTAACTAAATTCTCTGCATTATTATAAGTTATCAAACCTTTGAGTTTCATAATCAGCAGAAATGAAGTAGGATTCCTAAAGAAAATGGAGCAGAGATCTCCTAAATGTGTTCTTGAAGCCACTGCACTTCATCTAAATAATAATCAAATTTTGATCTATATTGGTAAACTGCTATTGAGATCAGCAGAACTAGAAAATGTTCATCACTAAAGACCTTGTATCTTCATGAGCTATGATTTGACTGCCAAGATTTCAAAAATTAATAGAGGTGATACATTTTTTATCAGGATGGCTTACTCACTATGGAAAATAATCTCAGCAGTTTCTGAAATTCAGATTACTTTTCAGAAATCACATACTGAGAGCTAACTTGTGAGCAACCAGGTTGTCCATTCTGGCTGTTTTCCCTTTCCCTCCTACACTGCTCATAACTGTTAGTTGTTTTGCATTTATTGTTAGGCTGAAAGGGAGAGATTTTGAATTTTACTTGTCCTAAATCAGTTTCCATCCTCATTTCCTGAAATCAGTTACTTAGTGTAAAGGTAAAAATGGAGTCAAAGCAATCAGTCATGCCCCAGTTGCTACCGGACTACAGAGAATGGGGAATAATTCTGACATCTCTGATCTTAAACATGCTTTGAATTTCCTTCAGAGCTTGCTGCACAGCACTATTCATGGTCTTCCATTTCCTATTTGCTACCATTCACATTTTGCATCTACCATACCGAGAACTAAAGGAGTTTAATTTCCCCTTAGTGTCTCTGCTTCTCCTTGTCATTGACTTCTCGTGCCTGACTTTAGCAACTAACCCGCATCACATCCAGTGGTTTCGGTTTTATGTCTGAAGATTATTTGAAGGTACTCTAAACAAGTACATACTCGTTAGAGGAATTGGATGGGCCAAGAGAGATGGTGCTGTTGCAGTACAGAAGGTTTTTTGATCTGGAAGGCTGAACTTCTTATGAGGCAATCACTAATGATATACATAAAAGGAGCTGTGTGATGTTAACTGGATAATTGGTTAACTGCCTGAGAAGAAATTCCTTCTGCTGTGAAGATCATGGCACAAGCTCAAAGGCTGCCAAGTTACAATAGTTTAATACTGAACTCAATCTTTATGGAGATGATTTAAGGCAACGTGTTTTAGCTCGTGTGCATACGGCTCATATAATAGTCTAGTAATCTAGTTGCTTTGCATCTGTACCATTACTAAGAAATATTCCAAACTGTAATTCCCCTCAGTATTTCCAATGAAATCACTGGGATTGGTCGTATGATCATAAGTTTGCAAGCCAAGGTTTTTGCAACTGAGGCGGCATTCTTATTTTTCATCAGAGAAGGTTAGAGAGGTGGGATGAAACTTGAACCACTGTCTGCAGGGATGTCATGCAAAGTGTAAGGCAGATAAGGCAAAACAAGCTAGCTGTAGCCTCAGGGCTCCGAACTGTATAAACACAGCGTAGCTACACCAGTGATGATCTCTGCTGATCGACAGGGCTGAGAGTTCTCTATAGTATTTGAATGTCTACTCCTTGTGCCAGACTGGGACAACAAATTCTCAGTGGGATGTGTTTATTCATTTATTTTAAGGACAGTGAGGTATAAGTTAATCACATTCTCTGATTTTTATGGCTGGATTTGGATGTGCATATTCTTCATTTCAAACAGCAAAACTAAATTCAAACTCATTTAAGAATCCCACTTGGTGTAAAACCTTTTTCTCACTAAACATGCTACTGCCTTTTACCCCCAGAGTTATGTTAATGCACCTCCATCAGAATTATTCCACTGTTCATGACAATAGCCTGTGCTCTGGGGTAAGTGAGAATAATCTACTGTGTTAGAGTAGGTTCTCCAGTGTTAATATGTAGGAAAGATAGCTATTTGTAACATTGATGGTACAATTCATTAAAAGCAGGTATTTACTTGAATTATTCTTCTTTCTAGCAACAGTTTTCTTCTGTAGAGTACAACTAAATATTAATCTTTATCTCATTCTTTGATCCCTGCATACAGCAATTGCTTTTTCCATCCTTGCCTACCCATTATATAGATGTGAGCAAAACCAGGAATGACCAGTGTAGAATTGATATTTTGGCTTTCTGTGACCACTTGTCTTCCCTCCTCAGTTCTGAGCAAAGTTCAGGATTTTTGGACAAATAATTTCAGTTTTAATACAAATTTATTAAATATTCATTTTCAGCTTCAGCTATAGTCTGCAAGCCTCAGCCTCTGCGGAGGTGATGGTGGTTTCCTCAAAAACACACAGTTCCCTTGTCAAATTATAGCAGTTATTACCATACTAGATTTCAATTATAATGGATTAAATCTGAGTTTAATGGAATTAAGATGTACGTTTATGTGGAGTATTATACTGTACATCTTCTATAACCTGAGAGCTTTGGTAATCACAAAAGAAGATTTTTGACATACCTCTCAGCTTTTAGCTTGAAGATGTTAATTGACTTTGTAAGTACATAGATACCCAAAGTACAAATCTTCTTTATATTCCTCCAAATCACCAGGAAAAAGCAAAAAAAACAAAAAATTGATCCACTGATCTGTGTAGCACACATCTACTCAGAACAAAGAAGAGAAAAGCAAAACTGGCCTCACATACTAAAGCAATAGAAGAGGCCCCAAAGACTTAAAGACCATAAAGTCAGATGATAAACGAGTTCTACTACACATTAAAATTAAGTGATTTTAATGGGTTTTGGACAAGGGCTGTAAAGGAGACTTCATGTGGTTTATCTTATTGTTCTAAACTTGTTTTCAAGTTATTCCTAGTTGTGAGAGGAGGGCCTTGGAATATCTCAAGTCTCTCAAGGCTTTTGGATTTGCAGATTGTAGGGGGGAAAGCAGAGCTTTGCACAGCTAAGAGTCTAGTCTGTTTAGGTAAATAGACTAGGACTTTGACCACAACTAATGTGTCTAGGATTTTTGGACATGTTTTCAAGAGAACAGTAGAGAAATGAAGTTGCTGTTTTTATGAAGTGCAAAAAAACTTTTAGCAAGACAGAGTGGGATGCATCCAACTAAATAAGGTAGTTATATTGGGCTTCTACTCTCAGTAGAGATCTACCCAGTGTGGTGAATAAAGTCCTTGTTACAACTCATTTCATCCTAAAGAAGATGTTAAGGTCAGATGAATCTCATTTTTTTGTTTGTTTATATCCACTGACTGCAAAGAGAGCATGGGATGACAAGATAAGAAGTTGATATCTATAGTGTGGATTTGCATGGTCAGATGAGATGAAATTAAATAAACACTCTGTAAAATGAAATTAAATAATTATTCTGGAGGGATGCACCCATGTTTTATATTTTATGTCTGAAAGAGCTGGATGACAGGAGTGTAGTTGCATGCATTGGATCAGTGCTCACAGACAAGCCTGGGGCAGGATGGACTTCTATAATCATCACTAACTTTTTTTTTGTACTCTGAAAATGATTTCAGTTTTGTGGACTATTTATGTCTGATCTGCAAGTCCTGAGTTTTTGTAATTTGTATTTTGACCAGAAAACTAGTCTAGCTTCAGGAAACACTTAGGAATTGGATATCAAGAAAAACAATTCCTGCACCCACAGCAATACCAGCCATAGATAAGGAGGTGCATAGCATAAATAATAGACGGCATAAGTGCATTTTTCAAATTTTTTTCTCTTCTATACAGACTTCCTACTTTCACCTTAGTTAACGTTTTGCTGTAACTTCAGTACTTTATTTCAGTATGTTTTCTTTACATTCCTTCTCCTACTGCCACGTGTTTATGAAGTAACAGGTTGCCAATACTATTTGCAGCGAGGCTACAGGGAGCTGTTTGAGGAGGGTGCACAAAGATTCTCGATGACGCATGGTTTTAACTTGCGCACAGCAGACCCTGTTGCGTTTTCCCCAAGGCTCCACCTTCAGCATATTCTGAGACAACCCACAAACCCTGCCATTCCCTGTGTGCTGTTAATGACCTTGATCTTTTTTGTTATGGAACTACATGGCCTCGGTAACAAAGCATAATTTAATTCCTGTGAATTGGCAAACTCATTTTACTTCTCTAAAGCACCCATGAAAAGCCTACAAACTCTGTGCAACTGAATTGCAACTACCTTTGCCTCGTGTTTTTTACTCTCTCATTTGCACTAACTTGTTGGCCGTCTAGATGTTCAACCTGACAAGATGGTCTTCAGCCACATTAAGCATCATTTCATCCTGGGACTATTTAACTTTCTCTTTCCCCTTCCACTCTAGCACCCTTCCTCTTCCTCCCAGAGGCAGCTGCAGTCCATGCACAGGACACATGCGGTGAGACTCAGCTTGTTTGCCTTTAGCTGTCTAAAGTCTCGTACTGAATTTAAATAGTCTGGTTGTCGTCTATGGTCAAACCGAGAGACTTGGGCACCTCCATGAGACTGTACATCCCCTATGTCTTAGACACCCCTGTTACACAGGTCAGCTCAGCCTCTGGAAATGCCCATTTCTTTCCATAATTGAGTGAGCTAAAGGTGGCAGCTCAGTTTAGATGCCTCTTGGATATAGTTGGATGTCACCTCTTCCATTCTTTGTGTGCCTACAGAGGTCTGAAGATCCTGCCCTAATTCATGTAATGTCTTGACATCCATAATCTCATTTATATTATTTTTTCTTATTCATTTTTTTCTCTCATTCCCTCTCTTTCTAATTCCTGCCTTTTCTGCCTCTGCTCTCTTTCTTCATTATTTTTTTTCCATGGTTTCTGTTTTAATGAAAAGAAAAGACTTTATCAATTCTGTATTTTACAAATTTTGAGTCACCTTATAATGTTTAGTATCAGGAAAATAATTCTACTTAAATTGGACAGGATGGTAGAAAAAATAAAACTAAAAGCAGTGAAATAGTAATATTTTCCTATGAAATGCTGCAGAAGTTTTTCACCACAAACCAATATGTGAACCTTCACTCACTGACTGTGGAGTAGTGGTTGACTCTAGACATTATTTTTATCATCAGGTCTGTCCTTTTTGATAATTCTAGCAAACGAATAAACACCGTCATGTTAGTTCTACTCATTAGAAATATCTATAGTGGAAAATCGATCTCTACCACAAAAAAACAGAACATAATCAATAGAGGAAAGTGGGTGAGAATTTTTTTTCACATTATTACTGCAATATTAAGCATGCTGGAGAAGAAAACAACCCTCTACAACACTCCATGAGCACAATTTTTCAAAGTGATTACTGATTTTTAGGTGTTTCCAGTTATGTAACTTAAAATACCTTAACAAGCACTGTTTTTTTAGCACATGATGATCATCAATCTGGTAGTAGAAATTGGTCTAATAAAATATGTTTCAACTCAGGTTATCAAAAAATGAGATATTCAAATTGTGTTGTCACTTTTGAAAATCTCAGCCAAAGTAAAAAGGAAATGTCTCTAAAATGTCAGTCCTTGTTCTTGATCAGTCTTAAATCACTGCTCAGCTCTGTGAAATGAGACATGTTATATCAGGTAGTGGAAAAATTTATCAGAGAAGTGATTCTGTAAAAGTAGCACTATCATTTTCATATTTACTTCCTCAGCTTCACTCTGAAGAAATGAGGTTCAATTCACAAGTTGCTGCATATGTACATGTCACAACATCGTATTCTTTCCAGCTCTTATGCTACTGTGTCTAATAAATATTTTACGCTCAGAATATAACTGTCAGCTTTTGATTACCCAAAAGGGAAAGAGAAACTCTTGTAAATGAGGTTGGCTTAACAGTGTCAACAGCAGAGAGAAGTACAATCTGTTTTTTTCAGTTCATTCTACTTTACTGTTCATTTTATAAAATACATCTTCCATCTATGGCTAGGTGAACACAACAGTTGTATGACTGTGCATAGAAATAGAGTATAATTCATTTGAATAAATATAGACATTTGCCTGGTAGGAAATTGCATTAAAAAAAAAACAAACAAAAAAAAAAAACATATTCTCCGTTATAGTCAGTGGAGATCTAGTCAAGGCAGTCAAAGAATTTTACTGTGCTGTTCTTCTTGTCCTAAGGTGGATATCTAAAATACCCTGCCCCCAAAGTGTCTATTTTTCTCTTGACTACTTATTGTCGCCGATGATTTTAAAGGCAGCCAAGGATATTTGGCTCAGATAGAAATCTACACTGTAAATAAGCAGTCTGCCCTAAGGTGAATCTTACCAAAAAAGGAAATAATAGTCTTCCCACAAACTTCAGCAAGAGAGTAGCATTTTCAATTCCCATATTGTTTTCAGCCTGCCAGAACATGCACAAAGTCCCGATCCTTCTGTCCTTCAGATCCCTTGAAATACCTTCCCAAATTGTTACAAGACCACCCTTCTTGGCAGACAACTGTAAAAACCTCATTCTCCATGGCAGCTCTTGCTGTATAACACAACATGCAGAGGTTATGGTCTTGGGCAACAGCGTATGTGCCTGCTGCTTTTACAGGCATACATCTATCTTACTGTGTGTGACATGAAATAGGAAATGCCTCTGAACTGGCAGTTGTACTTGCAGTCTTCATACTAAACTCCCATCCCTATGTATGAAGGAAGCTGGGCTGAGAATCACTCTTGGTGTCCATACTAGCACTCGCCACTAAAAAGAAGTTATTCACATGTTGGATATTTAGACGTGAAAATGAGGAACATCTGATCCAACTTCATCTTAGATTAATTTCCATTCTGCAAACTTATGTTACTATTTAATTGTTCTCCTCAAGTGTGCAGTCAACTTTCATTTAATATATTGTTCTTTTACACTATCAGACTGCAAAGGTCGTGTGTATTTCTGATGCGTAAGGCTGACCACCTGCATCCGGGTTGTTCGATCTCTGGCTTGTCCATGAATCAACACATCACGATTGCCAGCAATATCCAGTGCTTATTTTAATTTATTTATTATTTTTGCTTCAGTTAAGCAGCTGGTTTGTGCTATAATTTCATTCCGTCATGTCCGCTTCCCATCTTTGTGATGTGTCTCATAAATATGTTGAAACTGTCATACCTTGGCCTGTTCACAATATGCTGAAAAAAATGCTAATCTTGTCGTATTTAGCAGCTGCGTTCAGAAATGCTACTGTAAGCCTAAGAGGGCTAACCAGCATTCTTGCAAGATGTCAGAACTATCAACCATTACCCTGTAAGTGTACGCAATCCTGTGACATTACTGTGTTTGTATGACGCATGTTGCAAAGAACTGATTTAATACCAGCAGAGGGACAGTAATTGGAGAGCGAGTGTTCATTTGGTTCTTGTTGCATGTAGAAATTTTTTGTTGTTCTGTGCTTTTGCTGATGCGGCACGATCAAGGATTTTAAGCTTATTTGTATGAAATTTCGTAAATTATTGCAGATGCTATTTATGGTTGTGGATAGTAGCTTCCAGTTCTGATCCAAATCTCTTCTGTCACTGGATATCTTTCAATGACTTGTTTAGATTTTTGAATCACTTGCTAATATCCTTCAACGTGTGTATAGCAATTGTTAATAATATCTCATAATTATACATTAATGAGGTGAGCTCTGGTCACACTGAGAGGAAATGCTTTTACTAGAAAGTTTCCTAGAATGACTGTGGCAGGGCAGAGTTGAGCAAATCAGACTCTCATCCAGTGTAGAACAACTTATATCCATTGAACTCCATGAAATTAAGTCAGTATATGTACAGAGGTGAGGAGAACATAGGGATCAAGTATGTCTATGGCTAGCCTAATAGCTAAATATTAGGTATGCAGTTTGAAATCATTGTCAGAGCTTCGTTATTTGCCCATGAAGAGTGAAACATCAAGAAAAAGTAAACTAATGCCATTTAGTTTAGACATGATGAATTAATCACTTTATCATAGTGCATCTCAACACGGTTACCTGTACAAGAAGTCCACAGGATTAGGTTAGAAGAGACTGGTACCTTTCAGAGATCTCTTAGATTCTATGTTCTCTGCTGAAAGTTCTCTTGCATTTGATGGCTGTCATCGGAGTGAAGATCAATATTTTCCAAGAGATCCTGCTGCACTGATCCACAAGTATAGCATTTTGCTGGAGAATAATCAATAGTTAGCTTTGTCACCATTAAAGAACAAAAGAAAAGGTTTTCGTAACTCATAGCTGCATATTTTATTATGTTTGATAGATGGCAAGACCCATTTTAATCATTAAAAAAATCTTTCTTGTTCTGTGATTTTGTCACTGCAGAGTAGTAAAGTTGTCAGAAGATTCAGCCAACAGACTGACATTGATCAATAGCAGATGGAAGAAACAGATAATAGAAGACAAGAGTAGCCAGAAAGTCAATTTTCCAAGCCCAGAAAAGCTCAAAGACCAGAAGCTCTTTACCAGTTAGGTAAAAATCAGACCCACATTTAGGAGACTGTTTTAAATATGACATTTGCCACTTAATCTACATCCTGATGCAGCATAAGTTTCTCACAGAGCCTTTGCAGAGAAACAGATTCCCCGCTAAGTAAACGCAGTATTTTAGAAAGACAGAAGACTGACAACTCTCCATATGACATCTTCTAGCTAGTCAATGCCAAGGTGTATTCAAGACAGTGAGGAAGCCAGAAAAAGACCTGTCTGTATGCCATCTCATAAATGAAATTAAACCTCATTTTTTTTGTGTCAAAGTATGAAGATCTCAATAAGCCTCCACAGCTTTTAAAGTCCTTAGTCTGTGATTTATACATGAGAAAATAAAAAAGTTGTAATCACTTATTGTGTTTAGGTGTTACCTCAAGTCTTCAAAAGTGATCCTACACACCTAATTAATCTTTTTGATAGGAGATGTACCTATCAAGGGGACAACTGAGTTTCTTGAAAGTCACTTGCTTAACTGTATTTAGCATCTTCTTAGGTAGCTTAGATAAAATAGATACATTTATTAAATCCCATCCTTACCAAGCATTTTACTACTATGGCATCCTGTATCTTCATGGTTTGCTCTTTATTATTCTATTTAAAATATTATCACTATTATTTTTGTACACATTCCTCAACAAGTTTGGAGAAGGATGTGGGATTCCTCTACTCTGGACTTTAGAAGTTGACGGTGCAGCTCTCCATATGACAAACTCAGCCCAGATTCCCTTTGTGGTTGATGGAGAGACTGTTAGGCTTTTGATGAGGCGTGTTATATTTGAACGTTTAAAACCTCCTTAGGAGGAGATGATTCATTCTTGTGAACACCTATTACTCTTCATTGTCAATGAAGCGAGTGTGGGTGTGGAATTAATTTAAATAAAAGACGATGTTTACTTTGTAGGTATCTAATTACTTTAAGATAGTCAATATATATCAAAAGATGCATTCAGTAGTTGCCTGACGGTGTTTACAGCAGGATTCACTTTAACGAGATAACACATCCACATGCCAGAATTCTGCTTTAAAAGTGCCTGTTTCTCTGCACTGACTTTAAAGGCATTATGTTAATAATTTAAATATAGATATCTGCAGCACGTACATCCATATATGTGAGATGAATCTTGTTATGCACAACTAGTTCAAAACTTGCTATCTTCACTGTAGAAGTCTATATTTGATCAGATTGATTCCACTTAAGGGTCAACATTCAAACCGATCCGTTCTCTTGCTTCAAAGAAGCAGGCTCAGGTAGCATAACAACGATTACGTATTCATTCAAAGGCTATAGCTTTGCAGATCTTTTGCATCCTTTGGCAGTCTATGGTATTTTGTCTCAAAGAACATCTAAGTCCAAGGTAAAAGGCTGTTTGAGAAAGTGAAAGTTATTGTGTATTTTCTCTTTATTTTAGTAGTATTCATCAAATATTATATATAAGTTACAACAGCTTTTGTTAAGCTACATGATTTTCTGATTAGCCCAATAGAAGCAGCCACAGTCCCGTGAGAAATGGCACAAGACACGTGTTCAGTGCAGAAAGGTTAGCTGGAATTGAAGGAAGACTAAGCTCTAAGTCTGTCACACTCGTCTTCTCACCTCTGCCTCAGAGACAGGAAGAGGAATGGCAACCAAAAATGTCCTCATACAATAACTTCCATAGCTATGGGTCCCGTGGTGTAGAGGACCTATGTTTTCAAAGTTAGAGGACCTTTCTATTTTCGTTCCCTTTAATGATAAAGGTGCCTTTCTGTAATTTGTATTGGTTAACAGAGCACCCTCACAAGAGAAGCGAGGAAAAACAGAGGATATCCTTACGTGCATCTCTTTGGACTAATATGTTCTGGAAAGTTCACTTTCATCGTCATTCTATTGGCAAGAATTTCAATTTTAAGCCATTTTAGAGGAAAACAGAAGAAAAACAATCTAATGTAACCTTCAATAGATGCTGGAAAATGCTTTGCTTTTTTAAAATAACCTTGAGATATTCCTCTCCCTGAGGGAACATAAATATGCTTTTTTGCTACACACCTTGGAGAACATGTCTCTTCTAAACAGACGTTTTAAGCCCAGCTGAACTCCTCAGAGCTCTTGGATATGTCCTCTTGCTTGTCCCAGAGAATGCGTAAAAAAAAGAGGGTGGATATCTGTGGCTGTTACACAGATGAGAATTTCAATGTATTCTTAGTTTTAACATCTTCATTTCACCATTGCACATAATAGCTGCTGCTTTAAGACCTCTTTCTTCCTAATGTTCTTGAGAAAACGCAATTCATCATCGTCCACACAACTCTTAATAACCTCTAAGGCTATTCTCACCATCCTTACAAAAATCTTTTTCCTCTTTATAGATCTTAATCATCTGTAATTTTCAGAATGTGCTATTTCTTTCTTTTCTGTATTTTCTTGATGACTTTTATGACAATACTGAAGACAATATCTCAAATAAGTTGAGGAGGACATTGTATTTAAAGACCCTGCAAACTAATTATATGAATAATCAGATGAGATTAACGCCAGAAAACTAACTGTAGAAAAAGCCATCCTCAGTTTTTTCCTCAAAGCTAATCCCCTATGAGGTGAAAAACAAGATATTATTAGGCAAATACATTTTTTTTCTTTTTAATCGAAATTTTATCTCTTTTTTTATTATTCTGTATATACAGGGTCACTAATTTTGAGAAATGATGTTTCTTTGTCCAGTTTACTACCTCATTTGATTTCTTTGTAATCCACGGCTAGTTTAAAACACTGTTATATGCCTTGCATACTTTTTTGTTTATGGAACTAGTATTGTTTTATATTTTTTTCCACAAATTTTCTGTTCTTTTTCATTCATTTGATTACATGTCCATAGGGGAAAAGGACTAAAAGGGACCTTGAAAGGTCTTTAAGTCAAAAGGATGGGTCAATCCTTGTTCACTTCCTTTTCCTAGAGATCACTGAAGTTGGAGATTCTGTATGCTTCTTATCAACCTGTTCCAAGGTTTTCCTCTCTCTGCTGCTAAAAACAATAATAATAAAAAAAGTATTTTTGGTTAATATCTATCTTGATATTTCACAAGAGCTATGATGTCCTCTAGTTTGTGAGTTGAGGTTTGAGAGCTGATGTACCCCTCACAAATGAATCATATGATATTTAGTACCATCTAAGGGTAAGGGCTATTGTATGCTTATCACCATCAGTACAGGAAATATAACTGAGGGTCACTCAGGACCAACAAGGAACTAATATCCCATTTCCAGTTTAGTGTTGGATATGCTCACAGACTTCTTGGAAGTGTCTTAGTTAAACTTTCACTTTCAGTGACATAGAGTTGCATACATAATGAGCAAATTCAAACCTATGTGTAATCTATCATGTAGATGAAAGCAGATTAAAAATTTAAAATTGAAATAATACGGAGCTCTTCCAGCAGGCTTTACAGTTTTTAGCTTTCTCTGCCCTCCCTCTATCACCTTAATTTATCTGAAGGGACTCGGTCACTTTTTGTTCCCCTTTAAAAATGACCAAAATGTTACTTTAGGCCATTTAACTAAAACAAAGCACTTGCTCATTCAGAGATTCCTTTTTCTTGCATATTTTCTGCTTCCCAATCAGCAAATGATACTGACCAAAGCTGATGCATAAGTCCTGTGCTGGACCCCTACATTTGTTGAATGTTGTCCATATTCAGATAGTGCTCAAAGGTCACACGTTTTTATCCAGCCCTTTTGTCTAGACCAGCAGGATCTGATTTCCCTGCCAATCCTCTTTATTCCGATGCAACAGAAATTAGTTACACAACGGAATTACACTTAAGTTTCCAACTCTATAAATGAAACCAAAATCACAACCTTGAGGAGTAATCGTGAGTTTAAGAGCATGCGTGGTTTTTGGCTTTAGTTTTGTTGTTGTTCTGGGTTTCTTGCTCAATGTAGAAATAAATTCACAAAAAAAAGTCATTCCACACACTTCATTGGGACTAAGCAATTAGATGAGAGGGTTTTAATGTGTTCTTGTAGCATTTTGAGTCTCATGCCAAGATTACCTTTTTCATGTCTGGCACTATAGAAAAAAATTCTGCTTTATAATGATGCAAACCAAAACAGCAATACAGAATATTAACCATTATTAATGTGCAGCTTTGTGCTGTTATTGTACTAGTATGAAGAACCGGGTGAAAACAACAGTGTGTGTAGAATCACTGTCTGGGAGCAAAGGGGAATGTTGCAAATGTGTATGTATAATTATATAATGTATATATTTACCAAAAGGGAGGCAAGAAAATATTTGCTGGATTTTCTTCTTTAATTAAAGCACAGGTTGTTTATTACAAAGCTGCATTAAAGTTCTTTCACTCTATTATAACAGGAGACTGGCTCGCTCTACGCTGCTGCTTATCCCCTTGTTTGGAATTCACTACACGGTGTTTGCTTTTTCTCCTGAAAATGTCAGTAAGCGGGAGAGACTAGTGTTTGAATTGGGACTGGGATCTTTCCAGGTGATTATACAGTGAATTCTGCTTTTGTTAAAAATAAATCTGCATTCATTGTGATCATTTTGCATGCAAAGTTCTCAGACTCTGTTTATTCACATATACATATGCTCTGTAGACTAGGATTGTTTGTTTGTTTGTTTTTAAACTCCAGCTATTTTCTGGCATTTCCTGAAGGATCTGAATTACAGTTTTTTCTCTCCCATTTACCTAGGGTTTTGTTGTTGCTGTTCTCTATTGTTTCTTGAATGGGGAGGTAAGATTTTTAATATTTGACCTCTCCCACCCTTACCATCCCCATCACATTTGCTTGTGGGACTAACTGTCATTCCAATCCCTACCTGTAACTCATCACCTACCATATTCCCTGGTACCTTAGTCCAAACCTCACAGTGTCTCAGCAAAAGAAACAGCAAGTGCAATTTCTTCATTAAAGCAAAACATTGCTCTTGCCAGAGAGGATGGCCCAGATTAATGCTAACAGACTAGTTTCCCAGGACTCCTTCTTGATTCAACTGAGAGATAAACACCTTCAAGGAGAGGCTCAGATCTTGACTGGACCGAAACACTCTCTGAAGGTGCCTTTATCTTTCCATTGACTACAATGAATCAGGAGCAAGTAAGTTTCAAATTTAGGAATCTTACTTAAGTGTCTAGGGTTATGAGGAATGGACCTCGACCACTCTTGCTAACATCATTAAGTCACTTGGACCTCCTTGCACGAGGTGAAGATTGGGCATTTTGTGTCATGTGACAAAACCCTTACTGCAAATACAGGATAGTGCAGTTGCTTAAGCAGTTGCTATTACTGCTAACAAATGTTTTGCTAGAACTAGCTGGGTAAACTGAAAAGAATATTCTATATAGAATATTGTTATTTTGGAGATTGGTTTTCTCCATAATGTAAAAAATTTTTGTCTCAGAAAGACAGTAAAATTTAAGTGTTCTTCATTGTTTTACTACACATTTTTTTTTTGACAGCTACTGTTCTGAGCAATCACCTTTTAGTTGCTGTAGCTTTGGTTTTGTATTTAAGAGCAGTTTTGATAATGGTCCAGTTGGACATTTGGAAATTGAGATATTTGTGATCTTTAATACAGTTCTACTAAATAACAAAGGCAGAGTAATGATTAAAGTTCTAAAATGGCTTCAGTCTGTACTTAGCTATTGAAATATTCAACATCTAAGGCTGGGGTAACCATCCTAGGCTCCCTGAATTGCCTATATAGAGAAAGAATAACTTCTAGAAGATGCTTTATCTCACCTTATGGTAGATATTTAAGACAGGCCAAATGAATTGTCTTTCAGAGGTGCCTGTTAAACTGACTTTAAAGGAACTAGTTCGAAATTTAAACTTCTAATTTCTGAGTATCTAAAGAAGGAAAGGATGAACCATATCCCAGACACGTGGTCTTGTCCTCGTTCAGTGGGTAACTCTAGTTTATGTTGGCTGACCTCATCCTACAATATATGGTACAGAGAGTACTATACTTGCAGGGATGTTAATGGGGAAAATGATTATCATATCATATCGCATTATGTAATATTGATTACGTTCTCAAGGCAATTGTAAGCAGCATCCTAAAAAGTCTGACAAAGATGAATTTATCATACTGAAGACTGATATAAAAATTTCTCCTTTGTACAATAGTACTATGCTATATCTTTGCCTACTTATTCAACCCAACTATTAAGCTCAAGAATACACTATGTAATTGGGGTATGGTATAAATTAGAATTTATAAAGCGTTTTCCATCTCTTTACCTTTGAAAGTCTGAAATTGTTTCCTGTTAAACTTTTCTGTAGGCATTTGTATGTGTGTGTTTATGTATGTTTATGCAGAAGTGCCAATCAAGCTTAATTTTTGATTCACTGTTCTGATCTGCAAATTGTCACTTCTCTGACTGCATTCACTGGACTGAATATCTGAGATAAAGTTTTTTCTGGATTAGTTGAAAATTACTCCCCACTCAGCACTGCCTTAAAAGAATTATACACGGTTCATCCTTTTTCTTTTACATTGATTCACTTCTATTGTGCAGTTCAGGAAAAGACTTCCTGAAATCACCTGAAATCTTGGAAAATCCATCAATAACTACTAAAGACAAGCAGAGCACCTTTGATACTGTAGGCTGAAAAATTATATTGGGAAGTATCACTACATCTTTGTCTTATTCTTATGCTCTTTTACTCAGAATATGGTATAGGCTACTGTCAGTAATCGATAATAGACTGGGCTAGTATGAACTTTCTTATGTTATGTCCTTACAGTCTTATGTATCTCTGTACACACATGTGCGTATGCCTATCAAATCATGCATTGAAAGTAGGAAAGCTGAGAATTACTCTTCTTTTTCTAACTAGACTTCCGACCATATATTGTTTTACATAGAAGATTTGCCCATGTAAAAAGCTCAGGGGAGAGGAGAATATTATAGACGTTTGTGCATACAAGAGCTGGCTTCTAATTAGAAGAGAGCTGAAAGGAAAAGGCAAAGTTTTCAGTAGACATGCAACCATTAATGACAGGTGGCTTTCCATCTAGCAGGTGTCTCCCAGAGCCTTCTTCAAAATGAAGTCAAAAGGATGAGTTCCCATGAATGTGTTTGTATTTGAGGCTGTAGGTCCTGAGGAACAATTTTACAGAGAGACCTCCAAAACTGTGAAGCAGGAAATGAATCAATTTATGTCGTTATGTGTGGGAGAGATTCGAGCATTACCTGAAGATGATCTTTATCAAGTTAAAGCACTACGATTTTGCTTGCAATATCCAAAGCAATTCCTGGCAAAAGACAAGCTACTGTCGTGAGCAGGTTATTTCATTACTGTCCAGAATCTTTTGGGTGCTGGTTTTCTTGGCTCCTTTTTATGTGTTTAGTAGTGATCAATGGTGAAAACATGATATTTTTTTTTCCAAGAGGCTAACACGTTGTTTCTGTTGTAGGTAGTGTTGAATAGGTCTTCTATTCATTAAGGATTCCCAAATTATCTGAGGTCAGACACAGATTCCAGGCAGTTGTTCCCATGGCATGCCTTGCCGTCTTTGAACATAGGGAAATCATCTCATAATTCACTGATATGAAGAATTTAACAATAACTTTAAACTTTTTTTTTTCTGAACTTGATAATTTGTCAGCATGTCCTCGAGCGGCTAAGTACATAAAAAATGACCTTTTGAAGTTTCTCCCTAAAGGTGCAATCAGAAATAAAGAGAAAATGGAGGAGCTGGAAAGTCAACCGGTATTTTGCTGTGGATTTCAAACATCGTCATCCTTCTCTAGCGAGCAGCGGAGTGAACGGGGGGACACAACTCTCCATTCTGAGCAAGAGCAGTTCTCAGATTCGGATGTCCAGCATAAATGCGGAGAATCTAGCGACATGAGCAGCTAAGGAAAACAAATCAATCAACAAACAAACCAAAAAAATCCCTTTAAAAAGAAAATAAAATAATAGATTTCAAGCTGGTGAGGGTTTATTTTCCCTTGTCTTCCCTTGTCTTCCCTTCCCTTCTCTTCCCTTCTCTTCCTTTCCTCCTTCTCCTCTCCTTTCTCCAAAATATCCTTGATGTTTTCAGAGGTGAAAAAGCAAAGGAAATGTATATATATATGTTTTTAACAGTCACTGTAAATATACAACTGTAACCAAGGCCATTGATGGAAAAATACTTACAAGAAAAACAACAGGCCAAGCCCACCCACTCAATGATTTACATTTCAGAGCATCTGCAAGTAATCCGTTGTCCGTCAAAAGTAACAAGTGATTGCTGTGCAGTTGTGATCCGTGGTTGCCAACCCGATACTAATCTGTGAATGGATATGATCATGTTATTTTTCAAGTTGGTTTTCATTTTGTTTTTGGATTTGGCTCTGTTTTTTTCTATTCAGACATATCTTAGCCTGTCCCAGTCTTTTGGCATGTGAATCTCTGTAGTGCCTCTCTTTTGAGTCTCTAGAATAGAGTCAACATGCTTGGGTTAATCATACCAGCCGGTTCAGGAAGGACTCCAGAAAACCAGTGTCGTGACTGGGTTTAGTCAGATGTACTCAGTGGACTTGAAGAAGCTGCTGTGCCAATACGAAGCTGCGTAGCTGTCATCAATCAGCAGGGGGGATCCAGGCCAGAGAGATGAGATCAGCTAACTTTTTCCATTCCCAAGGACACTTCAGAGAATGCTTTATGTTCTAGCTAAGCTGTGAATTTTTTAAAAGGACCATAAAGTTGAGATATATCTATATTTTTGTCATTGACTGATTGCTAAGTCGGTTGACTGATTGATTGGATTCTTTAAGTAATAAAAATAATTGACCCCTCACTCCCACCTTAAGAGTAAAAGTCAGTTCCAGGATGGTTTTCCCTCCAGATAACCTTGGACCCTCTGCACCTGTGTCCAATACATGGCATGTTTTCGGGTAGTGGTGTCACAGAGTGAGACCTGGTTGTTATGACTCTTCTTTGCCAGAGCAAGAGGCACAAGAGCAACCTGGCAAGATCATCCTGAAAGGTAACGGTCATCAGCATGTAGTGAGCATCTAAACTGAATAATAGGATGCTATAGAAGGAAAAGATAAAGACTTTGGATGACTTCCCACATCTGGCAATTTTCCTTCTCTTTGGATGTTCTGTTTGCTTAACCACAGATGTTCTTACTGCTTTTGTTTGAGAGAAACAAAAACATTCTTCCCAATTTTGCCTTGTAGTTAAAGCCACGACTGGTGCATATCTACTTCAGTCAAATGTTGATGATGTCAATTCTTAAAAGTCTTTATATGGTGCATAAAGACTTTGTGGACAGTACTAGCTCTCACTTCATTGTGGATTTATGAACTGATATATATATATATATATATATACACACACAAATATATATATATGTGCGTGTACACGTGTGCATATATTAAAAAGCAAAAATGGAAATGACATTTCAAATGTGAAGTTATGAACTCAAACTAATAGTAACCAGGAAATTCAAAATTCAAGTTTGTTCTTTGTTAGTTGACCTGACTTTGAAAAAAAGTGAAAGACTCAATTTCAGTGTCAACTGAGCTTTTAATTTCACTGGTTTTTGTTAGTTTAAGTTAAAAACTTTTAATGTCATTTTAAGTATAGATTTTTTTAAAATAATGTTAGTTTCCTTATTTTTAAAAGGAAAAGACAAAAGAGTCACAGAAAGTTGTGAAAGGAGTATTGATTATAATACTTTACACTTATATAGTGTTTTATGGGACATAATCTGCTCTCAGCTGCAGCAGTAAAAATGAATGTAAATTGAAGTTATTTCAGGAGGAGTCACTCCTGAACTCATTTGAAACAGACAGAAATGTCGAGACTGATTTCATACTGGTACAGAATCATGCTCTTACGAAACACTTACACCCCAGTCCGGTGAAATCTACCCTCGTGCAGAGGACCAGCAAAAAAAAATTAAGTCACTGAAATATACTCTGGTATCTTAAGGGTGTTACATGGCCCAGGCACCATGGTTTTTCAAGTCTTCAGCACTGGTTTGCTGCTTTGTGAGCAGAATTAGTCCCCTCCCGTGTTCCAGACTCTGTGCAAAAATCACTGAAGTATTTTTACCTGATAGACTGGATCTTCTTCTCTCGTTAGATGCTGCTAATAGTTCTTTTAGAAAGTTTCCCGAGGAAGTATTTTGCAGGCCAGAAAGACACAGTAGAGGCAGATGGGGAAGATCAGATTTATCAGGTAAATGTATACTTATACATTTTTTAAACAAAATTATCTAATATTAGATGAACAGATAACATTTAGTTTTGTATTTTGTGTAATATGGGCTTTCACAAGGTATTATACTGTCAATACTGTAAATGTATTATAAAAAAATCAAAAAGTATATTTTGCATGAATGGCTGATAGCCAATTTTCAAGTATTAATAAATTAGAACTTTTGAGAAAAAAAAAAGTTAAATAATCACATCTGGCTGGAGACTTTTGGTGCCATTTTCAGTCCAGAGCAAGAAGGTGTTTGGATTTTTTTTTTTTTTTTAAGGCTTTTCTGAGCTTACTTTTGGCTTCTGTTGTTCTCCTGGCTGTCCTACAGTACTCTGCAATTTGAGTTGGTGGATCTCAGTCCAGTGCCTCGTGGGCAAAAGTCCACATTACCAAAACCACCCATCAGTCATACACACTGCAGACTCGGTCCTCAGCTAAATTAAAATCAGTATGGAACAACATGTTCTAGCTATTGCTAGAACAAAGTCACTTCACTTCAGCTTGGGATTTGGTCTCAGTACATTATTATTACTATTATTTTTTGGCAATCTCAGCAAGAGAGGCCAAAGACTGAATAGTTGTGAAGACTTGAACTTGCCCCTTAAATTCCTAGAGCAAGGCAAGTAGGAGGGCAGTGGGACAGAAATTTCTGCTATTGCTGTCCCTGCGTTTCATGTTTAGTGGACAGACTGAAGTCTTCGGTACCTTTCACCAGCACTGAATTTGCTAGAAGAAATGATATCCCTCTTTATATTTAATATACACTATATTCTATAAGCCAGCCCCTTCTAATATGATTTTTATTGGAAGTTCTGACACACTTGCAAGGGTGGCTTTCCTTAGTCACTCTTAACTCTCTCAGTATTACTGGGAAGATCATACTTCTGATGTACATAATTATCTAAACTAGAATCTGATGCCATTGCACAAACTATGCTCAGAAATCTTTATGTTGAATGTAAACTGAAGATGCTGGACATGCATGGCCACCATTCACTGTGGTCACCATTTCTATTTGTTTCATGATGGAAGAAACCAAAAGGTGGTTTTGCTTCTAAGCGTGTGTAAATATTGACTGAGTGTAACAGTGCATTGTTTGATTTTTCACTGTGAAATATATTTTGGAATCAGAAAGGCTATGTTATTAAAAACAAAATGTAATTAAAAGGAAAAAAAAAGTGTGCAGTGCTCCTTGAGCCATTTCTTTTCTGCCATGCCCATAATGTATTTCTTCTTTTGCTTTTGTGTATGTACAAAACCCTTGTGTACTGCAGCTTTTGTGAATATTGACTGTATCTAACCACCTTTTGATGTGGAGTACTGGTACTAGAAGACAATTAACTTCTCAAAACGAAAGCCAAGACCTATATTTCAGAAGGAAAAGGTTTGTTTCATTGCTGTGTGGTGACAAGACCTCTACCTTCAGCTGTTTATGCATCTTGTATAAACGAAACTCAGAGCCCAGGTACTGAAACTTCAATACTTAGTTGTAGGAGGATTTATTTCATAGACAAAAATGCCAAGTTGCTTTGTCTCATTTAAGTATTTGTATTTGAAAACCTAGTATTAAGATGGGGTGGCAGGAGAAGGGAGAGAGAGAATGGCAAGTGAACCTGGAGTGGAGTACAGAAAAGGTACCATGTGGAAGTTACATTCAGATGCTGTTTTTGGTGTCTAACTCCTCCTCTTTAGCAGCCATCCTACGTTTCAACCGAAGTGATCCTTGAAATCACAAGGCTAAATAACAACCAGAAGGGGGCAGGGATTGCCCATGTGGATAATTCAGGATTGCGTTTGTAAAGATGAACTCTCACTGGACTCTCTCCATCACCAAAGGCAAGAGGGAGAGTCATTCCCAGCGGTGATGCAGAGCAGTTGTTAGACTTCTGCTCAGTATCTTACCGGGGGAATCCTGGTTCTCTTAATCAGTGACGAAAGGAGTCTGGGGAAATCAGCCTTTGCAGATGGACTTCTTTATTCTTGGGCCTGCAGAGTTTTACTAATGACTATGTTGACTTAAAAGGAAATATTTGTGGTTGAGGAATGGGATGTGAAAAGCTCCGCGGCTCCTGGGTGTTGACTTCAGTGAGCTTTGTGCAGGCCAGTTTCTGCTTCCAGATTAATTTATGTTCCCCAGAAACAATTTATATCGGTCAATATAAGTGAGATCTGAGTTCTGACATAGCTTCCATGAAACTGTGCATGTTTTAATCATACTTCGTCAGTTTTAACTGACGAAGGATCGTTATTAATATAATCCATAGTAATTGACCCTGCAGACCTTTCTTCTTAGGAGTGGGCTCTGCTATTCCTTGCTTTTCTGTTTTCTTGATAGCAATGTGATTGGTCATGTGAGAACAGATTAGGACTCGTTTTCTATGTTTACACCTTCAGACTGAGCCTTCCAGAGTGAACAGTTGTCATAATTTGCCTTGTTCATGGCCGCAGATAATACTGTGGCTTTTTACAGACTTGTCATACAAATGATGGATGAAATTTTGCTTCTTCTGTTATGATTACTTCTACCTTGAATACCAAGGGCTGTGCAGGGGCTCTGGTTAACTCACAGATTAAGTTTGCTTCATATATCTCACAAGTAAAATCTATGACAACAAAATGCAAAGCCAAAAGGAACAAGAATGAGAAATATTGGACAGAGTTAGAGTTCTTGGTCTTCTGACCCTCAGGTGTTGCAGAGCAGCATGGTACCTTAAGGACAATGAATCTGAAGGAAACTGTGATCACTTTTGTTTTCATATCATGTTATTCCCACTCCTAAAATGGACAAACTCTGTTTTTAAATTTAATGTGTTTTATGTGTTTTTCTTTCTTTCTTTCTTTCTTTTTTTTTTTTTTTTTTTTTTTTTTTTTTTTTGTATCTTCTTCTCCCACTGGAAAGCTACTGTAAAACTTCAGACTTCTGGAAATTAAAAACCTTTCGTTAATTTCCAAATTAAGACAACTCACAGCTAATTTATGCTCCTTGCCATTGGGCTAATCTTGTCTCCAGTTCCTTTTCCCTTCCTGAAACAACTACATTTCAGATAAAGTGTACAGTTTGTCCTTGATTACTTAGCAGAAAGACTAAAAATTATGACATTATTAAGCTATATCTGTTTCAACTCCCATCTGAACTTCAGCACCAAAAACAATGCGAAAGAATAAATCTGCTGAGAACAGCAGGAAACTTAACGAGAAGCAGCAGGCCAAGCAGCCTGCAAAGAAAAAAAGAATAATACAAGCTATAAGTAATTCTAAATCCTGAAAGTGTATAAAAGAAATTCAATTTCTGAGCAGCTTTCCTTGTTCCAGGTCAAATCTAAAGCTGGAAGTGATCCCAATTTTCTCTTTTTCTGGCTTCAGTTGTAACCTTGCAAGAGATTGTGTTGCTGTTTCCAACAGAGGGGTAGGAACCTTATTCAATCAGCGTATTACAGGAAATCTCTGTCATCCAGTTGGGACAAAAATATTCTGACTATATGAGATTGTGACTTCTTAACACTCATGTGTCGGCTCTGCTACTAAATCTTGACCATGACTCCAAAGTTCAAATTTTTTCCCGTGACTCATACAGACATCTAACTTTACATTACTACTCTGGCGCAGACCTGCCAAAACCTAGATGTAGAAATTTCCAGGGGTTCACCAAAGGAAAGTCTTTCCATAAGTCTTTCAAATAAGCAGTGACAATAAAAGAAATGCAACATTAATTTAATTCGCTTTATTTACCTTGTTGTTTTAAATTATTTTTCACTAGTGTATAACAGACAATTGCTTACAGCAGAGGTTTCCGACCTGCAGTCTGTGGAGACCTTAGATTTGGCAGGATATTTCTGAAGTGTGCATGGAAGATGATTAAGAAAAATAAGTTTATATATTGTAAATAGCAATATACACTTGTGAGGCTTATGAGAGGCTTTTATCTTGACTGGAAGCATGTGAGTGCTCCACACATAAAAAGGTTGAAAAACATTAATGCAAGAAGATGAGAATGAATTGTTATAAGCTGTTTCCTGGGAGAATCTTGATGAATGTCTTTGGTTTCTCATTTTTCTTTATATAGCTTCATCCACTCTCTGATGAACTCCTCAGTGCCTCATATCCACCCTTCACTGTGACAAACAGTGGTGGAGAGGAGATGGTCAGGAAAGCAGAACCACTGTCAGGTCTAATCACAAGGAGAATCTATAACTCAATATTCCAGAAGGGCCAGGATGAAAGGGGAGTATAACCAGGTCTCTTTCTAGCCTTCTCATAGTGCGAGATAGGTTTTAGAAGGTGCAGGTGGAAGAAGTGCTGCTCCTTAGGTACAGGTCCTTACTTTCCCCTTTGTGTCCTCAACGCTGGAACAAACATGCAAGTTCTGATTTCATAGCTGCCATAATGTTCTCTTTCATGACAAAGTGCAGGATCTTAGTGCCAAACATAATCTTTCTACTTATCACATTCAGTGGATATATCTACAAAATTCAATAAATTAAGCTTTTTCTCTCTGTTTTAATTACATAATTTCATGGGATTAAGACTTTCTTTTCTTCCAGTGAGTTGTTCATATGAAGAAGGCCTCCAGAGAAATGTTGGATATTTAACATTTTTCTGTTGTATAACACATGCAACAAATATGACCTTAGCAGAGCTGTTATAGTCCAGAAGGTCTAAAGGGAAGCAAGACATGGTAATATGGACAGACAGAGCAGGATAAACAGGGCACCTCATGAGATCCTGCTTGGCTTCTTGCTGCCAGACCAGACTGAAGTCTCCTGTAGATCCTATGCCATATCTCTGAGCTCTGTGTGGATATCTAGAAAACTCTAAGGTATCTCAAAAGTCCTCTCCATTCAAGCAATTGAATTAAACTCCTTGTGCGAGATTCAGCTCCAAGCCGAGACGTCTGCTTTTTAGTAGCTACACTTAGGTGTCTATTTGAGAACTACCTATCTGTTAGTCTCCTCTGAGTCTGCGACCATAGAAGTGCACCTAAACCAAAGATACAACCAAATATCTGGTTCCATCTGATTTCTAAAATATCTAAAACCTATATCATGTGAGTAGAAGTCCTGCCTGGTCTTGAGCAGTTTCTGCAGGAGACTGCATGAAATAAAAGCTTATATCTCAACAATTATATTTGCAAAGCTGCTCAGACAGGCTGTAGAGGTGCAAAAATCTCTAAGAATGCTCCCTCTCAAGGGCTGTAGATAGATTTCTTTGTCTCTTTCAACATTACTCATTTTCAGTACTAGGCATCCAGGTTCATAAGCAAAGTCCTGAGGAAGATCCTGTGTCACTAAGCAGGCACCTCAGAAGGCATCCACATCACCTAACTTTAGACATCAACAAAGAAACAGCCTTCCTGTGATCTAATTTTTGCACTTTATCTTTGTAGTCACAGGAGAAAAATGAGCAGTTTCAGCATATGAGCCATCAGACATATTCTAGATGTCTACTCAAGCATAAGATGTTTCATACTTTGCAAGTATCTATTTCGTTTCACAGGGAAGTCTAACTGACCAGGTTATAGACAGCTGTTTACACTGTGGAAGTCTATATGTAGGTAGACAAATTCCACCTGCTAGGACATTTGCTCAGTCACTATTACTGTGTCATGCATGATGAGAAATAATGCTCTTAAAAAGCTTAAAGGTGGCTTCTGTTGGAGCTACCGATCAGATCTGGGGGAGGTGCATGCCCAATAAAGGCTTAATAGTTCTCATCAAGCACAGTTTACAGAAAGTCTTGTTCTTTAAGCCTGGTTGCATTCCACGTATTCGGCATTTCTGTGTCCAGAAACAGTGGCATGTAGTGCATGTGAAGTGAAATAAATAAGGGTTTTACCATCTGCTTTTATCAGTGAGGCACATGTAAACAGTTTGGATTGCATTTATGAATTAGGTTGGGAAGATATGGAGCATGCAGTAATAGTTAATGATGCTCTGATGTTAAGCTCTTTGTATGTCTGCATTAGAGAGCTAAGTTAAGCTACGTACGCATTGTACTTTATGTATGGAAACACATCAGCAGAGCTTGCACAGTGTTTTGAACCTTGTGATCCTTTCACTTTCTTTGATTAATATCACAGTTTCCCATTGGCTTTCTTTTGGGAGATTCATCCATGTGAAGAGTTACCGCGTGATATGACACTCTTCGGTGTCTGAAGTGGCTTAGGCATCTGGATGTGCCTGTTCCAATGGACTTTGTAACTGCAGAGGAATCTCAAGAGGCCTTTGTGTACCTCTATAATCTGTAAAAAACAAGTGTTTATTATCTCCATTCTCTCTCCCTTCTTCTTGCCAATTTAGTGGCAACGCAACATATTATAGCTCTGAGAAGAGTTGTGCCAAGCTACTGTATGTAAAGCTGTATTTTGGCTTTTGAATGTGCCAAGATACACACTTACTGGCCTGTTGGGTCCAATACTGACCTTTTCTTTTGGTCAAAACTGGTTTAGTTGATAATGGCATTTGGGTTTAATCAGCTTTGTTATGTGGTGGACACAAAAATATCAGTTGCTGCTTTCTAACTTTTTTGTGTTCCAATAAATTGTTTTTTACATGTATATTGCTGTAGATGACACAATAAATGTATTATCATTTTGTACCAGTCTGTTCTGATATAAAATTGAACCAAAGAGAACTTTGCTGTCTGTAAAGTTACAGGGTAGTGTATCTCCTCCTAAGCCAACAGGACAGAGCTTTTTGGGGGGAAAAAAAAGGGGGGGGGGGGAAAAAAAGTTTATTCCTTTGTTATGGGTAGGAGCCCCGGTGCCCCTGGATTTTGCTTGAGAAAGGCAGCCCTGGAGAAACCAGGCACAAAACCTTTGCTTTGTTGGCCTTGCCCAATCTTATTTTACCATCAGACAGTGAAGTTATGTTAGCAAGGTGTTTAGCACATGGCATCTGCACTGAGGATGAATATGGTCTAATATTGCCAGTAAACATGCAACACACTCTTCTTTGTAACTAATAGCACAAATGGTTCTCAACTTTGATCCAAAGTCCTTCGAGGATTATGTATTTTTTCTAAGGCGCCTAAGCAAGAAAATAAGTCTACTGTCCTCAGATATAGGTACTGCCAGTTGGAAAAGATGGGAAGTCGTTGCTCTATAACACCTCTGATATGTTTTGAGGCTTCAAAGCAAATTTTGTGGGGGTTCATTTTTAAACGATCGGAGCATTCACCTTATCGTAATTGAACTCTATGGTAGATAAATTAATTCTGAGTTACTTTTCTCCTGCCTCTTGTTCACAGCTTCAGCTGCTAGTTGTAATCCTTTGTTTTACCCCTGTGGATGCCTGATTCCTCTACAAAGGCTACAAATTTCAATTGTAGGTTTTCTCAATCATTTGTTTAGCCAAGGTATTGACCGGGTACTTAACCAAGCACTTTTGGGCCTGGTCCTTTGTTGGGACAGCGAATATATTGGAATTGAAGTCAGGCATGTCAGGAAGCAAAGAGGCTCAGTTGCTTCCTAAAGGATGGGGTGCCCAGAACTGAGGCTAATTGCACGGTGAGGCAAGCAGGACAGACCTAGAGATGGTGGCCAAGCCCAAGACAGAGAACAGACCATCAGGCAAGTCCACAGTTACAAGGCAGCTCCAATGTGAACCCAGGAAGCTAGTCCACAGGTGAAGGTCTAGATCAAGATGGTCCCTGGATGGGGACCTGTACGGGTCCCCTAGCTGAGCTGGAGACTGGCACTCCCACAGCAGGAATGGGACCTTGGGCTGAGCTGAAGTGTGAGGAGGCCAGGTGGTTGCCCACAGTTGGGTTGGGATAGAGCATGGGTTATAACCATGGTGGGGCTGAGATGATGCCTGGTTAGCATGAGGGGACACCAAAGGGGGTTGGTCAGGGTCAGGAAGACCTGTCAGTGCCCTCAGGACCTTACCCAATGGTCCTTATTGCATCCACTAATTACACAGCTTTTCATTTTTACTGTACCTCGAACAACTTTATTCACTTTATGGACATGAATTTACTCAGTGAGCTGAGTCACAGTCCTTTCTATGAGCGCTGGACAATGCAGTGCAGCTTGTGTTTCCCCTTGCACCACTTACAGAAGGGCTGCACTGGTCCCCACCAAATTAAACAGGGGTTTCGGCAAATGTGGGATAAGTAATGTGAGTAAGGGTTTGTATTTAAACCACAGCTTACAGCAAGTTGCACAAGATGATCGAGATCAAAGAAAAGCACATGGATGGACATCTGGGATTGGATTTATCTCCCCTGAGTTTGTGCATCTAAAGGTTACACATGTAATCTGAGCAAGGCTTTCTTAGGCTCCTGTTATGGGTAAAGGGCAGGAAAAAGCAACTCCAAAGTGTATTTTAGCCAACTCTGAAAGTCCTTTGGTAATTATCCATAATTTTAAAGAAACAGTGCCACATTGTAGTACATTCATTTCAAGAACCTGACACCAGCAAATCCTCTTTTACTGGACCTATCAACACACAAACACTGCCTTGAATCTCACTCTTATTTTCTGAAACTGAATGTTTCTTGATCGATCACTTAAAGCTTAGTTTTCTTATCAAATTTCAGGACAGGAGCCATTTTGTGCAGCAGTATAATAAGTGACAAGAAAGTCATACTGTGCTGGTGATCACTTGGTGAACACTTAAGGCAGTCCGGGTAGCCCAGATCCAAAGAATTCAAGCAATTGCCCCCTTTAATATACCTTACATATAAAGTAGAATTCAGTTTACAGAGTAAGACTAAGGGAATAGATAAGACCGTACGTGTGGGCTAAGTGTGAACTTCCATTACAGATTATGGAGACCAAGAGCAGGAACTGGTTTCCTAAAAGTAAGTAGCTGGCATAATTCCAGGCACTGTGGGATATCCTGTCTGACTTTCAGATGCTTTTCCAGGAGAGTAGTACAAATATCTAAAAATCTGTATCGTATCTCCACAACAGTGCAGATATCTTGGATGCCCTCAGGATATCTCAGATGACATTAGATGTATACATTTATGCAACTGAATCCAACTCCAAACCAATAAGATCAGTGATCGCTAGAAAGCTAGATATGGCCAAATATAGTAGCCTCATTTAGAGAGAACTGAGGAACTCATGGATTCCACTAAGTTTGTTGCTTATACCTCCACTGGCTTAGATATCTAGCTCATATAAACACTGCAACAAACAGGCGCTTAAATTCAGCTGTCTTGTGAGCTGAACATCACCCTTTCCTTTACAGACACAGTGTTGTATTAGGCATTTTTCATCCCAACAGTTCCTCAAGAAAATAATTTTCTCTCATGCAACATACTCTTAAACTGATTAACTGTTTTATCCCTTCATTTGACACAGGCAGAAATTCCATGAAAAGCACAAGGATGAGATACATCTCATCTAGCTTTAGAAATCTACAGATCATTTGGCCATCCCCCAATCACTTTGAAGGCAATGAAAATCTGTTTGAGGATGAGAGGAACCAAGGCCTAGACTCCACCGGTTATATCAGATGTCTACAGAGTTTAGATAGCATAAGGAAAATAGCGTAGATGGAGACATTGCAGACACCACCATTTATTCAGAAGCATCTCTTCTCATGTGCTCAGTTCATACCAGACACTTTTAAATGACACGTTTGGACAATCTCAAGTCTATGCTTTCTTCTCACACACTGTCAGAGCTGCCTCTGATCCCTCGGTGGCTTTCAGACAGCCTCATAAACAGCCTAATACTATGTGCTTGCTGATTACAACCTCCAGCTATTCAATTACTTCATCTTTTCCGGGACAGTAATCAGACATCATGTTTTCCATGTCTTCTTTTATTCAATAGCTTCTCCTATCTTTCTGCACCCCTCTGGAAATCCAGTTGTGGGTGGGTTAAGCAACCTTGGGGTAGCTCAGCAGAGTGCATAAAGCTGTCTGCTGAAGGGATTTCTCCTGATTTGGAGTTCTAGTTCACCACACAATTAAACTTTCAGGAAAAGAAATAATGAATTGCTGACACCATAAAACTTAGAAACCTACTGTCAGTAAGAAGTTTCAATCATTTCAAGAAGCTAGTTTCTACTGTAGCATCAAGAACAACATCTACTCTCATCATTTTTAGCCTTTCCAGGTTATCATGTAGTTTGTAATGGAATTTAAAGAGAATATCTGAAGACCTGGATTGTGTAAAAGATTCTGGGAGATTGAAGGAAAATGTTTCTCCTAGTTGCTACGTTTAAAGATATATATTGCAATCATCTTTGAGAAAAAAAGTATTGCTTAGGTAGTCATTTAAATCCCATTTGGAAAAGGATGTATCTTTGATCCAGTTTTAGGCATACTTTTTGTGAATGGCAGGCAAAGCTTTGGTGCACTACCTCCAATTTCTGGACTGTGTGCATCAGGACAGCGGTGTGCCTGACACGTACTGCACACCACGAGATGGCAGTACCTCCACACAGACCAGAGCAGCATTTCTAGACCCTATTTATGACAATATCTTTGCTGCCTTCACCAGCCTGCTACGAAGCAATATATCCCTGAAACATTCCCCACTCCTGCACACACAATCAAGTCCTTACATGTGTCATCAGAAAGGAATCAGCAGCCTTTTCAGAGCCCAAACAAAACCTTTATCCAAAGAGCTATTGTACTCCCGAGGGTTATTAACCTCATTGCCATCTTGTTCCAAGTATGGACTTCATGCAAATTATGCAATTGATGGTTTGAATATATGAAGAATAGATTTATACAGTTCTCAGTTCTAACTTGATTGCTTACATATCCTGCCCTGAAGTAACAGAAAAGAAAAGGACTTGGAAAAAAAAGAGGGATAAGGATGAATGAAGAGACACTGTGGACAGGGTGGCAGAGCAGGGTGTTGCTTATGTTGCAGGAGAGTATTCGAGGGATTGGGTTAGATACGAATGAGATGAGCAGTAAGGGTAACTGAAAAGAACTTGAGCAAGAGAGATTATCTGGGGAGTTCATGAAAGCTGAATTAATATGTGACAGGAGATGGGCAAAATTAAGATGTGAGGTCTGTCAGGTATGGCAGGATAGTTGGAGTTGTTGAACCGGTTAAGGAGACTGAACGCTAGATGACTCATGCAAAGATCCTTCATGATATAATGGGAACTACTGCCTTTGCTTGCCGTCTTTTCTGCTTTCAGTGGATTCTTGGATCCAATAAAGTAGCTTACCACTAATAAAAGCAGAGAACGTATAGTGAGATAGATGGTCATAATATGAAATGCAGACCATCCTGGGAGCTCTGCCGTGAAGTGGCAATGTCTGTGTCGCAGACGATGGACACTGAGTAAACCACAAAGTTAGGTAAGAGAGAAAATAAAGGGGAGATTGTACTAGGAGGAGAACCCTCTGAAACGTAAAGCCTCAGGCCAGGAATTTTTTGGAAGGAATATTCTCAGGTCAGTTGAAAGCAAATGCATAATTCATTCTTTATCAAGAGATAAAAATCTCTTATTTTGCCCTTCAAAAACAAAATAGGAGTTATGGGTCACTTCCTTCACATGCAGAAAGGAAACTCAGTAGCCTCTAATACAGCTGTTTCCTCAAGAAAACATTCAGTAGTCAAACACTGGAATTAATGACCTTACCTAATAATTGGATAGAAGCAGGGCCAACAGAACTGTATCTTAGCGATGATGTCTTGAAAGGGGTGTAAGGGCATTAAATCAGGCTGCAGGATTAAGACACTGTAATGTAAATCTTTTCTTGAGTGAAGAGGTCATAACTATATATTCATTAGCTTCAAAACTGTATCCATAGTAAACACAATTATGGGACTCTCCTTTTCTATAAAGTCTCAAGTGACTCATCCAAATTGGCATAGGATAAAGAATGAAAAATTAAGAAGCTACAATAGCTGTAATTATCTCTTGCATTGTATAAGTGTGCATCCTACGAGTGTATCCAAATCACTGTGACAAGCAAAAGAACATAAATAACGTAGGAGTGAGGATCACATTTATGACGAACTAATAAAATGGTCAGAATAGAAAAGATGACACCCTGTAGAGCATATCTGAGTCTTTGGGATAAAGTAAGTGCCTAATTAATAAAGGAGTAATCTGAATGATAGGAATAGAATCTGGACAATTCAACTTGCTCTAGTAAGAGGACTAGAAATGAAGCACCTAAGATCACTGAAGAGGTTTCCAGAAGGCAAATGTCTCCTGGCCTAAGTAATTAAACAAGAGCACAGCAAAATGAGGTACTTCAGCACTAATTGTTTTTTTGTTTGTTTGTTTTGTTTTATTTTGTTTTGTTTTGTTTTAAGTTAGATGGATATTCCAGTTCACAGAACCCCACAGTTGTACTTGAATGCCCAGTTTCTAGCAACACTTTCAAGTTTGGTTGCAGACCCTCTTGGGAATGGATGGTCCTACCTTGAAAGAAACTATGACTGTATCTAGCGAACCCTTTATGGCCTTTCTTTGCTCTGGAGAGTTTGATGTGGAATCCAAGGTCACTTGGAAGTGATGCAAGGACCTGGTTGGTTCATTCTGTGGTTCATACTGTGCTTTAATAGACCATACTGCTTCCTTGATAATTCTAGCCCCAGAAACATCTTTCACTTGAGACGTAATATGCTGAGATACAATGGATAGAACTGAGATAAGAACAGTCACAACAGATTAGTCCATCCTCAAAGGGAGGCTCCAAAATAGCTCAAAAGCATGATTTAATTATGAATTTCACTGACTGATCCAGTTGACCTTCAAGACCGTGGTGGCAGATTGTCTATTTCAGCAACACGTCTTTCCCTGAACAAGGGTTTGGGGTTCTTTGACCTAATTTAATCTTTCTTACTACAGACATGGAAACAAAACACCAAGTAGATAATAATACCTCTTCTTTTTCATGTCACTTTTGAGATGCCTTGAAACTCCTTTTAAAGGAGGTTGGTTGCTGCTCTATAGGTAGGTGCTTAGCACTTTTCAGTGTATAATTCCCATTAAATTGTCTCAAGCTGTCTCAAAACAACTAGCACAAAAATCACTAATCATCATTGCAAACCTTTCTCTCTGTGTCTAAAAGTAGATGTTTCAAACAAAGATTAGAAATAGTTCTTTTGTGAACTGGAAATTCTGGGAAACTCTAGCAAAGGTATGATATACATATGCTGAGCCCCAGAGGAATTAGTGTACTTCTTTTGATTTCTTTTTAATTCACACCAGCTGCATATTTGGCTTTTTATTACAAATTAAGTGGATTTTGTATGCTTAAGCAGAGAAACGACCAGGGTTGTACTAATCTAGATGAGGTGAGAAAAGCAGCTCATATTAGGGATAAGACATTTTCAGAAGTCTGTCGACAATATGGAAAGCCATAAAGAATCCAGACTGGCCTTCTCTTAGGTAGTATGTTACAACATCCCAGCAACTCAGCCTGCTAGATAAGCTCAGACAGAAGTTACGCCATTCTGGTACACAGATATTTTCCTTTTTGGACTCATCTTTTCAAGTAGTGATAACTGAGTGACGTAGTTGACTGGACTGTTTTCTCTGGACAAAGTCCCATGTTTGTGTGTGAAGTTAAGGTATTCTTGATACTGCCATTTGCACAGTTGTTTCTTGAGCTCGCTTTGAACCTACAGAAAAGAAATTTAAAAACAGAGTCAGAAAAATGAGACTTAGAGGATCCTGATGATAAAAGATGCCAAAATGAATTTAGATTACTATGGCCCGGATGCATGGAGGACCCTAAATCAGTCAGGATTAAGCCCCAAAACATTTTTAGAAAGACTTAATATATCCTTATTTATGTTCCTAAACAAACAGACTTAATTTACCAAATTTAGAGTATAAAAGGGAGGTTGTTGATAGTACTTTCTTTCTCTATTGCTCCAGGGCTGCATTGTAAATATTTCCATCTTCTTGTGCATTTTTTATTTTTCCTCTTACTGAATCTCCTATGCTTCCTTGCCATGGCCTACTACATGCAATAAGTCCTTGTGTGTCCCTCTCCAGGCTTTCAGCCTATTCAAATTGAATTCTCCTCTTACAGATTCCTTACTGACTCTGAAAGATTCTGAATCAACTTGAGTATGTATTACACTTCGGAAAGGTCTCAGAGATCCTCAAAAGCATAGATAAAACTGAATTTTTTAACCATCCAACATATAAGAGGTTGGCCAAGAGACAGATAGAAGAACCATGGAGAGGATGTCCCAGGGCCACTGTTGACACTTCGTGGGATGAATTGAGAGGATTCGGGGAAAATAGCTTCTGTTGTCCCATATAAGCCAGCTTATATGCACTAAAAGCAGGGGCAAAGGGAGTGTGAGTAAGTGCAGGGGGCAGCCAGTCCTTCCCTCTCCTCCCATGGGATAGGGAGGCAGTCTGCTCTCCTAGACAATTTCTCACTGCGCCCTGTTGCCTCTGTTCACATTCAACCTCATTGCTGTTCAGTAAGTGACCGTCTCAAATGTCTACAATGTGCCTTGCAGATGCCATCATAAAAAAAAGAATATAAAACAAATGCTTATATCCGCAATCATCTTCCCTCGTTGGCATTAATAAAAAAGAATCTATGACAGTGTTAATTTTAGCAGCATTAACACAAACTTCTTTGAAATTAAATGCAGAAATAAAGTACTAAGTGAAACTATTCAGTGATTCAGGGGGGTTAGATGGACAAATCTGATTTATATACTCTGACCTTGTATGATCTGCTAATTCTGCTATCTAACCTTTTACTGTGCAGATACACCAGGCTGGCATATAGAAAGGAGGGTGGGATATTCAGAAGTCCTTATTTTGGACATCAGGGCCCACTGAAAGTAAATGGCAAGATCTCCTATGGAGATGTCCCCGATTCTGCCTTTAGCATAAAATCTATTAACGACAGAAATGTGCCAGCTTCTATGCGCAACTTCAGGTGTGGACAGAACACGTCCTCCAGAGCTTTCAGAACTCTAAGAAATAAAAGGGGACTTCCTCCACCAACCCAGTGCTCTAGTATCCCAGAGAACTCAGGACCCTTCAACGTTCCTACATACTTCATTCCACAAAATAGGATGCAGAATACCAGCCCTCAGTTTCATCCCATACAGACACCACCATTCTTGCCAGCAGCACAGTCTCTCATGTTGTTATTAAAAAAAAGTGAAGAAGCACATACAGAAAATAATAATTATGTTTGAAGATTGCAGGAAACCATACGAGATCCAAGGAAGATCCAATGGCAAGTTAGGAGGATTGGCCAGTCTGCTTTAGAAACAGTTATTCTTAAGCTTGGACATAAGTCAACTCATACCACTTGACCTTGGGGCCAGAAATCATTCACTCCTTGTCCATTTTTTAACAACCACTAGATTATCATGCTACCATATATGATAAGCAAGCAATATAGAAGCTGTTGGCAAGGAGTCTATGCAGACAAAAGGCAGGTGGGATGTACAGCATCCTGTATTTACAGTTAGTCCTAAAGGCACTCTCTAAGGATAGTATTGACATGGAAGTACCACTAGCATGGCCATTATGAGTTATTTTCCTAAGTAACAAACATATTTTGGCCATCACTCATCCTTGGGTAGGATTCCTCTTGCTGCTTTTAGCCTCTCTACGAGAGCTGCCAAGTCTAAGCTGGTCACTGAGACACTCTCTACAGTGAATGGAGAGAGAGAAGCACCTTCAGCAGGTCATTCCTCCCACCTAACCTACGCACCTTTCTGAGGATGAGATGAATCACCTCTTGGAGGTGTGTTTTTACATTTTCTATGGGCTTCTGTTTAATTCTGTTCTCAGTGCAAGCAAATTCTGGCTATCCATACTGTGTTTACACAGGGAAATCCAGATAACCTTCCTTTCTGTCGAAAGCTGTTAGTTTTTAAAATGGTAGGCACACTACAATATTCTGTAGGGATTTTATCTAAGAGGTATAATAGTGTCATAAAAATAAGAAAGGAAAGGATTTATAATAAGACTATTGAAAACACACAGGCTTGCCTTGGAGAAGAAAGGAAAAGGGAAAAGGAAACAGAAAGGGAAAGGATAGAAACTCACTAGGAGAAAATAGAACAAAAGAAAGTACAGACTGGTACAAGATTTCCATTGAGATATCTTCATGATAGCATCAGACATAAAGCAGAAGGAACCTCCCCTGACAGCAAAGTCACCAACCATTTGTAAAGGGTCACTACTTCAAAGCTTATTTTGTATCTTCCTGTTGGAATTATATGAATGCAGATAAAGTCAGCAAAGATGGCAGGGGAAAAAAAAAGATATATGTATTTTATGTTTTCAGAGGCAGATCAAAGCACAGATCCGTTCTGGAAATAAGGAAAAAAAATGCAGGAAAAAGAAAGGAAGACCATGAGTTTCAAAGGTTTTGATAATCTTACGTATGTGCTACTCACCTCTGCATTTGAGAAGCAATATAGGAGAGCAACGACAAAGCCCTAGAACAAGGAAGATGGGGATAAACAAAAGTAAGTAGTCGAGATAATCAAGTCAAGTAATCAATATCTGAGGCTGAAAATCAGGGAAAGACATTCATTCATAATTTGATCAACACAGCAAATATATATATATGTATATATACATATACAATGTATGTGTGTATGTATGCACACGCACACATGCACATATACATATACAAAACTTTTGTTCCATTTTGTCCCATTTGGATTTATGGGTTTTAACCTGTGGATGAAGTGCACGCACGTGCTGGATATTTATACTTTTGTCCTCTTTTGGAGACACTCAGGTTTAACGCATTGTTTACCATATCTTCTTCTTTAGATAAAGTGTCAGTGTGCTCTATCTTATTCCAATCTAGTGGGTGGCAACCAGTTCTTATCTTGCATCTTTACTACTAAATTATCCTCTTTCATTTAGAAGAGAATATCTATGTTCAAACAACCTGTTGGGAACGGTCTTTGGTTCATATGCACCCAGAACTACCATGAGGCGCTGTCTAGAAGAGCGTTAATCAGCCCAGACTGTGAGCAATCACTGGGCAGTGTTAAACTACAGTATACCAAACTGTGTACTACTGTACACTGTATTGTATGTATTAGGAAACCAAACAAGGTGCAGCCCTGAACATTGGCCCATAATTATCCATGTTGTTAAAATGCCAGTATGGTCTGTAGCAGAGATTTGACTTGGGCCAACAAATGTTTTCTCAAACAGTGTCCAGTCATAGGTGAGATGTAAGTGGGGGAGAGGGATCATTGCTAACATGTATGAACATGGATATGCTGTTGTGGGGTACGGGGGAAAGGGGAAGGAAAAAGACCTTAGTTGTTTGGTGCAATTTGTGCGATGCTTGGAGAGTGGCCTTTAGCCCTCCCAAATCCAAGATATTGCCCTGAACAGTGATACAGCAAAATAAGAGAAATGAAAAAAGTATTAGGAACTACTAACAGCTGAAGGATTAGTATACATTATCACTGTTTCTCCAATCTTCTTATTGTCACTTTGGTTTTATTCAGAATTAGTTTAAATCAGTTCACCTTAATCCATACCTTTGTCTTCATGGCATAATGTAAGATATCCAGTCATTGCTATTCAGTAAGGGTAGATGTTGTATTCTTTTGTGATTAGTAAGATGAAGTCTGAGTCAGAAGTTATAACTAGTATGAGATTTTAAATAATAATAAGATAGGGGAACAAACAATAGAAAGAGCTTGTGAGGGAGTAAGATGAATGTGTGTGTTGAATTTAGACATGTTATTAACACCTGCTCTAATAACCAATCTGAAATATAAAACTCCTCAGTGTGATGTTTCAGTCCAAGCCTCTTAAGACTGATAAATTTTTGTCTGGCTTACCTGAAAGGAACCCAAGCCCAACTCAATATAAAGTCGAGCTTCCAGACCAGTGCTTTCCGGGAAAAATGCAAATACAATATAGTGCACTCCAAAGAGAGGGATCAAAAGTAAAGTGGATTTAGCAAGTCTCCTGGCAAACCAAGAACAAAGTAACAAAGCTCTGTTAACAGCATGCAATTAGTGATAGCATTTATTAGAACAAATTCTTCTACAGAGGATCAACTTCAGCGTGGAGGCAACTATGTCCAAAAAAGTTCTGGAAATATTATTCTGCCACTCTTGCCATCAATATCTGGTCAAAAAAGATGACCAGATAAGCCTACAAGTTTTTTGGATTGACCTTCTACTCTCTACTTCTACTCCCCTTCTGTTTCCTACTAAAAACACAAAGGTAGAGTCACTCATCTAAGAGCTCTGATCTGCCCTCCTGTGATCAATCTCAGTCAAATGGAGGTATCTACCATGTAAGTGTCTAAGCTTCAACATCTATCAATGGCTACCCAATAATTATCATCCATGGAACTTGATTCAGTTGCTTTAAATGGGTGCCAGGGCCATTTAAGTTGTCCTAGGGTATTCTGCTTGTCCTTCAGCTCACTTCAGAAGAGCACAGGTTTCCTGCAGCCCTTGTGTCATATCTAACTGGTATTCACGGATGTCTTAGGATGAGCCAAATACTTTGCAAGAGTCCTCTGATTGTATTGATGACATCTCCATTGCATGTTCTAGAGACTGCAAACATCAAGGACAAGATTCAGTTAGTTTCATGTTACAGATGAGAATTTAGAGTATCTGTATCTATCTTTTTGTGGTCGTTTGTGTGGAAAGGTCTGGATGCAGGATGGATAGATATATCATTATGTGATGTACATTTGGCATCTAGTCTTTCAAGGTGGATTACTTGGAGTCTAAGCATTTTATTGTAGACTTCTCATTTCTCCTCTCCCCGTCTCACAAGAAAAAAGAAGGATAAAAATAGATTTGGGATAAAAATAGAAGTCTACTCTTTAATATTTTTCTGGGAACTTCCCTTTCTACTAGTAAGGAATAGAACATCGTGTGCTCCTGCTCACAAAACATCTTGTAGAGCAGCTAAAATGGGTCATCATCAACAGACTCAGAAATACTTACACAAAGTGGTTTGAATGGCTCCCTCCTCCCTCTTGAGATTTCAATTTATGGACTAGAATTCTGATCACATTAATAAATATAATAAAGTTAATCTGAAAAGACAAGATAGGACCTGTAAACCTGTTACAGTGTGAAAATACATCCTCAGTTGGTATAAATTATATTTAAAAACACAGTCACACAAAGTACATTGATACAAGCCAGTGAAGATCTGACCTCAGATCAAATCAATAGCATTTGAAACATTATTTATTTTTCCTCATCAAAATGCCGTTATTAGATGCAAACATTTGCTCAATGTTGAATGAATATAGGCATGCATATCTCAGTGCCATTACGTATGCGATATTAACTCCTTGTGTTCGACTTTCACCACCTAGAAGGTCTTACACGACCTTCTATTCCTTCAGGAATATCCTTTCCTATTCCCTTCATTGATTATGATAACGATTGCCATCTGAAATGACATAATGTTTGCTTCCTAAACTTAGTTGGAATGAATCTGCGCCTAAGAAGTAATTTTCATCTTAGGTTTGCATCTTAAGAACTTGTTTAAAAAATGTGCTAGATAAAAAAATCTGCATGTATTTCTTGTATTGAATTAGCTACATATGATCTAGAAGTCTTGCCGTTATGGATTGTTTTTCTTCAGAAATGGCTTATGGAGGTACAACAGTACTGTAATCTATGGAACGAGAGGCAATGTGACTCCGTAAGCTCCTAGCGTGACTCTAGAAAACATATGATTTGCCCTTCACATTGTGATTTAAGCTGTAAAAAGGCAGAGGGAGGATGCTGTACAATACTTTCTGGTTGTTTAATATCCAAAATAAATCAAACATAGCACATGATAGTGAATTTTTCCAATTTACAAGAAAGAGACACAAACTTAGCTTTATGATTTCAAAAGATGGCCAAGACAACTTGCAAAAACATACTAATACAGTTAGCAGGATGGGGCCTTTGATGATCCATAACACTACTCCATTTTCATCATCATCCCAACATCTGAAACAGCAAACAAAGACAATCGAGTTATCTATTCCATGTGACCTGTTTGCAACTCAGGAAAGCATTTCTGTATCAGGATAGGAAAGGACTCGACATTAAGTTTTCAAAGGCCAGTCCTCCCACCCCCATACCTCTGGAAAAGTTTCTGCACAGCCCAGATAAAAGGACACTTACTCATCAAGAGGCAAGGACTGAGAACCGATGTGAAGTCATAAAATACATGCTTATACTTTTAGGCTTCTTTCCTACTCTCCTGTTGAAAAGGTGATTATTTTACAGGGTGCAGATCAAAGACTGAACTACTCTGCAGTCAAGAATGCAATGATTTGTGGCTTGTAAGGTAAACGGGTAAGAGAAGTCCACATCCCTAGCAAAGGTACCATGAGGAGGGAGAGCAGATTGGGCTTTTGGTCCTTGCATTAAGGCTGTTCACACATTTAATGCTGATAACATCCCAGTTTTTCCTTCTTCCAGTCAAGTGACTTACATGCTAGGTTATATCAGGCTCCCTCTCTCTGGAATTTATCTTCTAATTTTGTGACATGGGATGCTTGGCTGCACAAAGATAAGGCATCCAGATAGTGGCTTATGTCAGCATGTTGGACTTCAGGGTGTCTTTGACCTGTGAGTTATGTGAGTTCAAAACAGCTCTGGCTGAAGAACTTGGATTTTCCATTTGCGAGGCTATTAGGGAAAAGATGAGTGGTGCTGATATTGTGTCTTCTTTATATATCTAATATCAGAAGAGTAACCAAGTGAACGGAGATATCTGCAAAGGGATTCATCGTCCTATGTATAAATGCCTTCCTCAGAGCTCTTCAGCTACATTCCTTTGCAGTCAAAGGAGATCAACACAGCAGAGGAGCCTATGGCATCTTGCATCTCATCTTAAAGCAGACATCTAAAATACGGAAGAGGAATAAAGCCCTAATAAAGTCTACTTCTTTCCGTGGACTAAAAAGGGAGAACACTGACTAGATTAGGTATAGACATCTAGGACTCATTTTTGTTGCCCACACATAACCGTCAGCCGAACGCTGATGTATCCCACCTGTCCTTCAGCTACTGCTACAGAAGACACAAACTCACAGAAACTGTGTGTCTGTTAGCCACATGTCTTGGACATCTTAGGGAGTCTCAGACTAGCTGCCTATGGGCAACTAATAGAACTTCTACATTATAGTGTGACTATTGTCCCACTTGTAATGTGTAGGCTATGAGTAGGCACTTTACTGGAAGAGCACCCAAAGTTTGGACACTGAAGTCTTCAGTCCCTTCTTTAACCCTGTGAGGACTTGTCTGAGTTCTTGTTCATTCTTTCCATCTTTTGCTGAACTCTCTTCATAACCATCTTGAGCCAGATTATTCCACTACTGATTCAACAAGTTAGCCCACCAATCTGGCATTTTTTTTCTTGGAAGAGGAGCAGTAGAACAGGACAAGAATTAAAAGTTTCCTCAGACCTCTCCTGACTACAAAAGGGAAGCATATGCTGTGGAAAAATAAAAAGCATCCATTTATGAAACACTAAAATGGAGAACTGGTCTAATGCTGACACAGTGAAGTAACATAAAGAAAGGAAAATAGGATGTGCCAAACAGAGTGGACTGCAAGACTTACTGCTTCTACATCATTATCCTGAGTCTTGAGCAGGTAGATATGAAATGGCATCTTTTTGATTGATCATCTGTATAAAATGACCTGAAAGCCTTCAGGGTATCTCTTAGTGAGCAAACTTCTGCTTTGTACCTGTTTCCCATATTAAAGGATATAAAAAAGACTGAAAGAACTGAATGGAATTGAAAGAATGAACTACTTACCAAGACATAACATGTGGACATACACATTTTAAGAAATTAAGATGAGAATTTTATGCCTGTTTTTAAAAAGAAGCAGTGATTTTCTTAAAATCCACCTTTTTCAAGGTCTGGATGATAAGAAACTAAACAAATTGCTCATACTTACAATGACAATTACAGGTTTAGTGCTGTCCCCACATACATCAGAATCAGAACACTGATTATTTTCTCATTTACTTGCTTTTGAAATTTAAAGATTAGAGGCACAAATTTAGGGGGACAAATGTTTTTGCCTATCTGTTGTTAATCTAATGTTTCCATGTTAGTAAATCAAAATGCAACACAATATAAGTTATCCTCAGGTTCTTTACCCAAACAGTAACTCACCCTGTATTTTGGTGATGGATTCTTGTGAGGACCCAAGCAGACATCACAAGAGTGGGAGCTCCTGGACAAATCAACATGGAGCACAACTTAGTATTTTTTTGCTTCCTATTTCCCATAGAAACTTTATTGCGAGAAGATTCACCATGCAGTAGCTTGTATATATATTAAAATTCAGGCAATGGACCAGAAAATCTTGTAATGACTTAACGAAAGAATTTAACTCTCAATTCAGGAGAAAAAAATACCCCCCCCCCTTCTCTACCCTCCAGGAGAACTAAATCAAAGTGAGGGAGAATAGGTGGGTATTTTGGAACTACATTTTCAAAAATAATATCAGAGTACTACTGGAAGGTTTACATATGAATTACAAGCACCTGTGAAGTTTGAGGGATCCTTTACTTAACTAGAGCTATATTATCCTGTGAATTGTGGCCATCACACAACTCCTTGCACACTGGAGATTTCATCTTTGTCCTGAAGTGTCTCTACTATTCACTGTAGACCAGATAGCTGATAAATAGTCTGTGAAAATTTGTTCTAGTGACCTCATTACCTAAATTGCAGGAATTGATGATTGATTCTAGTCTCTCTCCATCACTGCTTATCTTTCTGCATTTGTTAAATAGCTATTTATAATATTTTTTAAATAGTCCTATAAACTAGGTAATTAAATTTTGCTCTCCTTTTCTGCAATTGAATTTCCAAAGGCTAAGTGACTTTCAAATCTTCCCCCGAAAATGACTCTGAAGTAGGTCAAATTTTCACCAATAAATCAATAGAAATTCGGGTAATATCTGCTTACATGTCATTTAGGATCTATAAGAAAGGCACAAAAGTCTTCCTTCCTCATTTTAGCCCTTTTTTTGAGGTCTCTAAGATGGGACCATATTCAGTCCCAGTTGCCTTTTTCAATGATGAATAGAAATAGCCACATTCTGCCACCTAAAATCTGAGTTGCTCTTGTGATGTTTCTCACTCCCCATTGACTATAAAAGGAGGTGAGGATTACTACTCTCTTAATTGAGGCGTTTTCTTTATTGTGTGGAGTTAGTTGTGATTAACCAAGTCCTAAGCCTCTACTCTCAGGCAGTTAAAATGGGAGTAGCTCTAAATCATAATCTCCTTTTGAAAATTCATCCATTTTTAAATTTAGGTACCTAAATAAAATCTAAAAATCTGAAGATGAAGGCAAAATTCCTGCTCAACTCAGAAGAACTTGGATTTCACTCCTAAGCCAAAAAGGTACCCTCTTGTTTTGGGTACCTCCACTTTAGAATGATCAAGGTGACATACAAGAACATACAGAGCTACAATAAACAATTCTCTGCAGTGAAAGAAATATTATTTTTCTATAATTTTCACATACCGTGGCAATTTGATAATTCTGACAATTTTAATTGCTATATAAACTCAAAAGATTCTTTAAAGCTGTGTCGCTGCAAAAACTACAATTTTTGCTTCGTAGAACTGAACTCATGTGAACTAAGATTAATATATCAAATTCTGACTACTAAAAACAAAATATCTACTTAAAGTTGGTTGTCTAAACTTCTCTATTCAGTGGAGGAAGAAAAGATATTTCCAGGAGGTTATCCAGCCACATTAGTCATCTATTTGAGAACAGGATTAATTACCACCATGACCTGCCTATCTAACTCTACTGGCTACAGGAGAAACTTGGAGAGTTTAGATTAGATTACTTTTAAATGACTGTAGTTGTATGAAATTAATCTCAACCATAAAGATGAATGCTGCAATTTTTGAGTGAATATATTGTGTTCTAGAAATGGATTATATCCTCTCTTTCAAAGTTTAAAAACATGAAATATTTAACAAAACAAAAAGAAAGGAAGAATTATGCTGTTGTTTTGATGTGGCACTATCACATGAATAGGCACCCTTTATTGAAAGAAATCATCTCAGAACAAATATTTTATCTAGTTCTAAAGTGAATAGAAATACTAAATAACACAGAGTGGAAAAGAGTACTAACCCCAGCCAGCAGATATGAACCACCACACATACTGCTTATCAGAAACAAAGGTCAGCAAAAGCAGTGTTTGCAGGTATATCCCTTCTATGAGAAGCCAGAAGAAGTTGGCTAAAATGCTGAACTGAAAGAATGCCACAGCAGCCTTACAAGCAACCTAGAAATGCAGAAGAAGAAAAAAAAAAGTATTAGATCTTCTTTTAATGGGGTTAAGAGGGACTTTTTTTTCACAAGTATATAAAAATTTAACATTGCCCCACAAAAATGAAGGAGTAAACACAAGATTTCTATAGATTATGGATTCTATCATTTCAGTTGACTTTACTACAGACTTTTGGAAAGGGAGAACTACTCTCTTATAGGTGAAAATTTTACTAATAGAAACGAATCTATCTCCATTAGAGTCAACAGAGCTACACCTCATATACCAAGGCCGAGTATGGCCCATAGCTTGGTTTATGTAGCTTATTCTATAGGTTATTTGTTTTATGATTTCAATTCTAGCAAGCTAAAAAAGAATGTGATGACGAATTTTTTCCATGTTTCCTTCACATCAAGGATTAAACATTAAATCAAGGAGAGAGGAGCAGACTAGTACCGTTGACATTAGGCAGTGGTCCATGGTTTCATCAGCAAACAAAACAGCGTCTTTGGTGAAAACAGCAATTGCTCTCAGGATAAAGGAGACAAATAGGTGCATATGGATGTAATTCCGCGTACAGTGGAATTTTCTGACATGGAAAAAATAGAAAGATTGTTCTTCAAGAGAAATTTCTTTGGGTCTCATCAAGACACAAATAGGAATATGCAGTGACTTCAGACTTTCCAATGCAAATATATGATCTGTCACCACTTAAGAGGGAGCTAGGCACAAGGGAGTAGAGCAGTTATGATCTGTTTAGGCTAATAAAAGTGCTAGTATAGTTCTACTTGAATCACCACACATTTGAGGGAGTTATCAGCAGCAGGGAGTAACTCTGGGACTCTTGGGATGTACTTCAATAACACCTTTTAATTATCCTAAATAGCAATTTTTGTTAAAAAAACCTGCAAAAGGCTCTTCAGCTCCTTTCTGGCTAGAACAGAACCGAGCACTCAATGGGTATGAGTTGCATGGTATGACTACCAGAGCAGTAGCTGCTTTTTCCTAGACTATCTTGTCCACACAGTTTGATCTGGAGCTGAAGGAATATCCTTCAAGGTTTGGACAGATCAAGGTGTGTCCTGTGTCCTTCTGTAGTATAATCTCTGAGACTGCCAATATATGTCTTCTAGGAAGCTCTTTCTGTGCTCTGCATTCTCATCTGCAGAGAAAGTTCAGGACATTTGTTCAAGTGCATTGGAGCTAATCAAAAATAGACTTCTTTTCCTAATAACCAGAGTTATTAAACACGACATTAAAATTTCTTTAAACCTCTTCCACAGCTCCCGTTTATGGAAGCAATGGTCTTTCACAGAGGGAATGGGCAATTTAGAATGACTGTAGGTTCAAGGGATGAGACATGCCGAGTCTCTGCAGAATACCCCCCTGCTAAGCACTGGAAGAATAGTTACTTTATGTTAATAGTAATAACAGCCTGCGGCATTTACTGCATGGACAGTTTGCCCAGTCAGCTTTATTGTTTCAGCATCTTCAAGGAAAAGCCATAACAGAACAGAAGAGCCCATTGTCATCAACAAAATGTAATGTCTCAGAAGTGTTTGGAAATAATTAAAAAAGAAAAAAAAGGAAGAAAGAAAAACACAGAGGGTTGAAAGGAATAAGCATGAGACTCTCTTGAGACACCCTGGAAAGAGACCAAACTTTTACCTGAAGGCTGCAAAGACAATTAGAGCTGTAATGAGTGAAGTCACTGATGCTGCATAGCCAGCAGTGTAGACACTCCAAAATGCAGAATAATATGATTTCTATGAAAAAAGAAAACACAGACAAATTCTGGTGGTTATGCAGCATGCATTCTGGTGTGCTCATTTCACTAAGATGTGATTTCCCTTAGCTGGACATTCCCATTACCTTGTGCTGCTTTGGGTACTTGAGACCTACATAAAGTTTTTCCCTTCATCACTAACATGTCTCATTTTTTTAATCCTACACAAGCTTAGTTCTAGTTCCACAGCCCACAGCTCTTCTGAAACAATGACTTCTTTGAGCATGTTCAATAGGAAAATGGTAACTTTCTAAGTAACTGTGTTTTCCCCTATAGGTAGATAAGGACTCAGGCATGGAAGCCTTCAGATGAGTGATTTGTGAAGCAGTAATTTTTGGAACAGAGTCAGACTCTACTACATTCAGGTGAGAAGGATATTTCCATGTGAACTGAGAAGTGTTGTTTTTCATAAACATAAATGGCTAAGCAGCAACAGCTAATAAAGAAATAAAGCTTGCATTTTGCCCATGAGGAAACCAAGACACTGTGAAGTCACCTAACAGTGTGGAGATGGGAAAGTTAAGGCCAAGATAACTAGCTCTCTGTCTTTGATTCCTTGGACAAACACAGTTCATTCAGTAGCCCTATGCTGTAACACGGCAATATTCACCATAGTTCAATTTATTTTTGCATTGAAAGATCTTGTATCATAAGAAAAATGAAGCATGTTTATATAGCCTTAGCTATGCAAATTTTATTCTGTTTCACTACAAGATCACCTAATTATTCAAAATCCCAAGAAACCAAATTCTCTGAATCCAAGTAAATTTCCTCCTTGTAAATTCAGTGGACACTTTGTTCTCTAATTGATCCAAACTCTGTTTATCCAAAAGGCAGCATTGCCATTAGCAATTTTAAGTAGAGCCATAAATATATCAGGTAACCCTGACAACCTAAGAATCATCCTGATGTTTCTGAAATACTCCCAGTGTTTTCTATAGTATTTTTAAAACAAAGGTGTAAGTTAGAAAATACATTCTTCAACTGAAGAAGGAAGCATTTGGATGTCTTTTGTATTTTATTGTAGGGTATATAAAAACAGTGGCCATGTAGTGCAGACTATATCTGTGCACAAGTCACTGACTAGTGCAAGGCAGAAACTGCTACCAGTACACAGCTTGGAGAAAGCTGCCCTGATCTGGACAGTAAGAGAGTTTAGCTATGAAGATGACAACCCTGCATGCTAGCTCTGCCCCAGGGCTGGAGAACACTGTGTGCAGTGCCTGGAGAGCCTTGTATCCCTTCTGAAGTAGTTGCAGGGTTTCCAGCAATGCTCCAGAATTGTTTAATACATTTATCTTTATAGCTTCTCTACAGTGTAAAGAAGTGCAGAAGTGCACATTTTGCAGGTGGGGAATTGAGTTTGTTCTGCTTACTACAGCTGTGCTCAAGGTTTTAGGTTCATGAAGCCAAATGGATTACGTTAGTTGTGTATATATTTCCTAAAGACTTAGACACTTGAGCTCAGAATCACAGAATGGTTGAGGTTGGAAGCGATCTCTGGAGATCATCTTTTCCAAATCCCTGCTCAAGTAGGGTCTCCTAGAGCACGTTGCATGGGGTCGCATCCAGACAGGTTTTCAATCTCTCCGGAGAAGGAGACACCACAACCTCTCTGGGCAACCTATTCCAGTGCTCTGTCACTCTTGCAGGAAAGAAGTTCTTCCGTATATTCAGGTGTAACTTCCTGTGTTTCTGGGGTTTTTTGTGCCCATTGCCTCTTGTCCTATCATCTGGCACCACCGAAAATAGTCTGGCCCCATCCTCTTGACAGCCCTCCCTTAAGGTATAAATACCTTAAGGTATTTATAGACACTGATAAGGTCCCCCCTCAGTCTTCTCTTCCCCAGGCTGAAGAGGCCCAGCTCTCGCAGCCGTTCCTCATAGAGCAGATGCTCCAGCCTTCTGACCATCTTCGTAGCCCTACGCTGGACTCTGTCCAGTAGCTCCATGTCTCTTTTGTACTGGGGAGCCCAGACCTGGACATAGCATTCCATATGTGTTTGCACTTTTGCATTTGAGCTTTCATGCCTGGAGAGATAAATGGTTTAGTCCAGACAACAGCCAGAGTGTTAGTGATATGTAGATAATATAGGCAATCAACTGAGGGCTTCAGCAAAAGTTTGAGGTCAAGATTAACATGATTGTAAAGATTGTAAAGCCAGAATCCATCTTCTAATGACACTTGGTGTTGACTGGCCCAGGAGCATTAGAAGTTGAAGGGAAGGATGCCTGTCAAATTACAACCCTCCAAAACTTTACATGTCTTACTTCAGTCTGCAGCAAATCATTTTCTTCCACTGTTAATTCATAACTCTGAACACAGGCAATTATATATTAGACTTTTTCTTTCATAGATTGGGGAAAATTAGTTGCTTCTACCAAATACCACAAGAAGGGGAAAAGGCACTGATGATCCCCCAATGTGTGTATTCACGTGAGATATAAGAGTTCTGCTGGACGCAGAGTGGAGATGAGAGCATGGAGACACTCTTATCCCCTTGTGCTGAAACTGCCCAATTTAGCAAAGGTCTGAACTCAAGACAGAGGGAGAAAGTACAGCTCTGTAAACCAGTGCCCATCAGCTGTGCAGCAGAGGTTACCACTGAGAAACTAACTCCACCAGTGACTACTAACTACTCCACTAGTGAGGCATTGCCTTCCTGGAGCCATACATGATGATGAGGAAGGCAAAAATTTAAATCGTATGAAGATGTGAGTGAAAAAGAAGTGCTGCTGGAGCCTAACGGAGCACCTAATAATGGTCTTTAGACAGGAGAAAATGGGAATTCATTCCTATTCCTCTGAGTATCTAATTTAAAGAGCAGAAATACTCAGTAGCATCCAAGAGTTCCTCCCTAAATAAGTGCCTTGACCACTGTGCTGTAAAAGTGTGAACTCTTTCTTTCTTTTTTTAGTTTTCTCTCTGACTCAAAGAAAATCTGAAAAAATAATAAAGAGGAGGGATTCAAAGGCCTGCTCCCTGAAAAATTCACCATGGACTGTGTGGTAGAGCTTCCTTAGGAGGTGCATGATATGGATTCAATCCCCTCTGTCAGTGAACCAAGGTCTTCATTAGCTGGGACAAGCAACCTAAGCATTACTGAGTGACACCAAGAGGAGAGAATGGCTAGAGAGGAAAGCGGCCCTGTTACCTGCTTCTTCCATGCTTTATGCTGAGCATTGTTTGTTAAGCAGCTCTAAATGCACCTAAAATTTTGAAGTTTAGTATTGAAGGATGATAACTGGATTCTAACAGGACTTAGACGTGAGCAAGCTTTCAGCTGCTCAGCACATTCAAGAGAGGATGCTCTGGACATGCCCACAAACAAGAAATCAAAAGCTCACCTGATCTTCGGGCCCTTTACTGGAACCTTCATCAAAACCACATGCAACAGTGTAAGGTGGGAATGGTTCTGACCAATATGCCTCCTCTGTACAGTTTCTTTGAAGGGTGCCTTTAAAGGTGAAAAATATTAAAGAATGAGTTGCGGATTTTTTTTTTTGTTTAATTTTTGACAAGAAATAGCACATTTCTATTCCTACTTCAGTTCTTAAGTTAGATACTTACAGGTCTGGTCATGCTCAGCAAGATTAGCTGTAGAGAATTAATACCAAACATTTGAGAAGTTGAGACAGATGGTCCCATTCATTTCAAGGTGCAATGGAACATCTACATTTCATATAGGATATTCATTCAGTTAGTTCAGTCTTTATACAGAGGAAACTAAATTAGGCAATTTATCTTGCAGTTACAACACAGTTTGCGCCCGTGGACAAAGCCCTGAGCCACCTGACCTAGCTTTGAAGTTAGATCTAATCTTTGAACTTAGCCTCTCTCTGACTGGACAGTAAGGCTAGATGACCTCCAAGGATCCCTTTCAATATTAATTATTCTATGACTTTATAAGTCAGTGATTCTGTGATTTACAAATAGACAGTTTATAATCAGAATCTAGTGTGTTTACATGTTTTTTCAGTCCACCAAAGAGACTAAATAATTTTATGTAGCATAACACACAACAAAAGAGTGCCAACTTTGCATTGACTACAAATCAAGAAGCTTATCTGGGTAATTATTATATGTTGGCTGACATAAGATACCATGACAAGTCATAAAAATACATATGCTGGTGAATTTTTAACTAATATGATTTATTTCAAAATCTATCTACAGAAAATCTATCTACAAAATCTATCTAAAATCTATCTATGTATGAAAAGAAGAATAAAAAGTCTTGCCATGCATATTGGTGATTTCTTCAAAAAATCCTGGACAAGGAACTTTAACCACTTCCCCAAACGTTGCTCTGGGCCAGCAACTTAGGCCATCCCAGTCTCTGGGGCATCCTGGGGGTGGGGGAAATATAAATAAAGAAACAGACACAGAACATCACACAGATGATCTTCCGTAGCGATTTTTTTTTTGTCTTTCCCATTAATTCACATGCATGAATAGGAGTCACAACAGCAGCTGCAGCTTTGCACATGAAGGATTGCTTTGAATGCATCATCTCTCATGTGCACACATAGCATTCCCTCACTTTCTCTTGTGAGACAATGTACATGTAACTGCAATTCTTTCCATTGTCAAAAAAGAACATAAATGACCCCCCCAAAAATATGGAATAATTATTATACTTGAGATTTCTCATTACTGGATTCAGAGTCTGGATGAAAAGCAGACTTACTTAAAAATTCAGCTTTGACCTCTTAATTCCATACTGATGACCTATCAATTCCACCTGGCTTAAAGGAAATAAAGAGGCTGAAATCCCAGTCTCACGCAATCAATAGGATTTTTTGCAGTGGACTTCAACAGGGATTAGACTCATGCCGATGTGAAAGAACATCTCTCAGCATCCTCTGAAATAACCGTCAGCAGGAGTACGTCTGACTGGTTGGCATTCAGGAGGTTCCCTAAACCAGAGGTTACTGGTTGATGAGACAGGGCACGCTACTAGCTATGAGTCTGGTAACAAGTGTTTTCAGAAGAGAGAGTTAATCACGGCTTTGTCACTGATGCATCACACAGAGACTCGAGCTGCAGTCACGCAGTGTCTGCTGATAAGTAGGTGTGGGTGCCACAGAGAAAAATTATCAGCGTGTAAAAATGCCTGAATCAACAATAATAATAAAAAAAAAAGCACGGTGCTTTAACTGAAACTAATCTCTAGATAGTCGTAAGGTGGGTATAAAACAATGCACGGGTTTCGTTTGGGAGGTGTTATGTTGTTTCACTGATTCTTTTTTGTTTGTGACTGATGACAAGGCAAATCTAAAATTGTCAAGAGTTGAAATGTAGAAGTAATATTACTTTTCTGTAGCTAAGCAAAGTTACTCTCTGGCTTCCAAAAGGGTAATACTGAGAATCTCCCATAGGATTATGTTCACATTACTCTTGGGAGGATGAAATTCCTGGTATCCCCAATTTGCCAGATGGGAAAAGAGGAGCCTAGATTCATTATCCTTAATTTTAATTGTCTAAAATATGTTACTTAATCTAAGCCATGTTCCTTCTTTAATCAGCAGAAAGAAACAGGGACTTCTAGCAGATGATTCATCCCATATCCTGGCAGCTCCTTTCTGAGGGTGGGAATGAATCACTCGCTGCAGGTACCTAGGTGATTACAGCCTGAACTAGGCTGCTAAGTTTTGGATGACCGAAGTTAGGTAATATAAGTGCCACCTAGCCATGCAGTGGCCCACTCTCATAAGAAACTTAAATACCTAAAGGGACCCTCTCAGAGGGACTAAAACACCTCTGAAGAGCTGAGCGTAAAAAAACTAACCTATTTGAGAATGTGGGGTTAAAAAAACAGAATCAAGTGACATTATGTGGGAGTTGTACCTAGATGTTTTAAGTCCCAGATCTGGCTTCATTTCCAGTGACTGCTAAAGTTAATACCAGAGAAACCACTGAGTGCAGAGGCAGCAAGATCATCTTACCCACTGAGATATCCAACAGACTAATGATTGGGACACGCCACCTGAGACTCATAAAAACAACTGAAGTAGGATCTGTATCAAGTAGCACTGATGTTGCAGATATTTAAGTCTACTTCAGTCACCTAGGGCTCTTGTTTATTTTTTTTATTTTTTTTAGACAATGGAGAAAAATAAGCATTTTTAGAGCCTGATTCAATTGACCTATTTTACACATCTACTTCAAGATGAGAGAAATTGCACCCTGGACTCTACTGATGGCACTCATTACACAACGCTCTACACAAAGAAAGTAATGAGGAACTAGTTTGGATTAAAAAATTTGGCAGCATAAATGAATTCCGCCTCCAATTATCTGGAGTTGCTGGGAAGTGACTCTTTATAAATTTATCATGGCGTCTCATGTACAATTCCTGAAAACTGAACCATAAGATAGGAAATTTTTAAAAGTCTTCGTCTATTTTAAAAATATTCTAAACAAACTGGTGGGTATGAATTGTTTTTCCAGATTAATGGTTGTTTTTTAAATGTACTGAGAAAGGCTGCAAATACAGCAGCTTTCCATTAAAGGCTTTCCATCTCAATAGATACAAGGTAGAAAGAAGAACTTTAAGAAGATCAGAGTAGGAAACGTTCAAGACTTAAACAGTTAACAGAAATACTACTTTCAATAGTTTTTGTTACAAAAAAAGTTTCCAAAATCATGTAATTATCTTTCTGGTGAAAGAGAAAACATCTGGAATGTCATACTTTACTTTTCAAACAGAAAATGCACCTGATAAATCATTATGGGAAATGCCTGAATTTTGCCAGAACTTTTTGGAGGACTTCGAGGGTGTTCTGGGTGCAGAATCTGTTCAAGAGGCATTCTGGACTTGACAGGAGGAAGGAAAAAAACACTAAAATAGAATAGACGGCCATAAGATGGAGACCAGGCATTAGAGTGCTTGGTTAGCTGACAGAGAAATAAATAGGAAGACAAAGGACATATTCTGGGGTTGGTCTCTACATTTCTGTAGGTTGCTAAAGGTGGACTTTCAGATGGTCTAAGGTGGTTGCAGTGTTTCTGTTCACACCAAATGTATGAGGCATCTTTATCTCACAGCTCCTCAGTAACAAATGAGCATCTGATAATTCATACCAACTGAAAATCTCAGATGGATTCATATTTTTCGAACAAAAGCTAGCTAGAAAAGTATTACTGAATTTTGGGAAGGTTTTGGACATTTGGAAATTTCACTCTGAATCATTTCAAAACATGCTTCCCAGATGCATAAATCCTAGCAAAGAGAACTCACCTCCACACATCATTTCTTAAATATTTTATAGACTCTCTAAAACATTAATTCAAATTTTCAAATTTTATGCATGAGCATATAGTATATTTCAAAAAGCCACCACAACAAGCCATTAGGAAATAAAATAAATAAATTAAAAAAAAAAAGAACTCCATAAATGTTGAAATGTAACATATTGAAGTAGCAAAGTGGCTTTTTGGGGGGTGAGGGGGAGAATATTTTCAAAAAAATATTGAATTTATTTTCAAAGCAATATAATTTCAGTATACTTAATTTCTTACGTGGAAGCTTCTTTGTAGCTCTGATCGTAAGTAAAGAACATATTGAATGCTTCATCAATTTAAGACATTATAAATAGGATTTTTCTACTTTAATTCAAGTTTCTAAAGTTGTCAAAGTCTGAATGAGTTGCCTTAGTTTCATTCTGTAGTCAGTAAAGAGAAGTACGTGCCCAGAGAATGATTCATCTCATCCTAAAGTAAGCACCTAAGGCAAATGCTAGGAAGCATGTTCTAGAGTCACCCAGCTTCCTCCATTTACTATAAAGGGCAATCCTAGAAGACTAGTCCAAAAGTAGACACTGAGCTTTTTAAAAAGTCTGAAATTAGATAATATGAGGAATCAGCCTGTAAAAGCAAAACAGCTATTCAGAGACCATATAAAATAAGAATGTGGAATCAAAGCTTTGCTCAAGAGAACAAATAGTACCTTCACGCTGTGCCCCTAAAGCAATATGAGATATATTCAAATCAGAGCTATGGTTTCAGGACTGTTATTTTACCTTTAAAATCAGGTGAAATAGAGTCATTTTTTTCTAAGCAGAGAGCCTCCTCTTTCATCACCTGTTGGAATATCTTGCATTCTGGATGGATTCCCGCAACCTCGGTTAAAAAAAAAAAAAAAAAAAAAAAAAAAAAAGGACAAAACAAACCAAGAAGTTTGACTATCACAATGAATAGATCCAAGTTTCCTTCCAATTTGTACCTCATGGCTGATACTTTAGGGTCCGAGAATGTGAAAGCTCCTGCTGAAGATTTTTCTGCAAAAACAGTATGTAAAGGAGGAAGACAGACAAAGAGAAAAAGTGAATGTTATACTGCATATGTGCCAATTTGCATACACATGTGGGTATGGATTTTTGGCATATCATAATAGTTGAGCTCATATAGCACCTTCTCTCTAAATCGAACATTTATACTGTCTCTCATTCCCACCTACCTTTTTCACAAAACTTAAATGAATTTCATAATCTTTGGATCTTCACCTCTTTGTCGACAGGCAAAAATTAGACAACGAGTTTAGCTAATGGAACAGTAACACTGATTCCCCCAAACAAACACACATACTTTGTTTCTTCTCTTAAAAAGACAAATAAATAAATAATTTTCTTTAATCATAAGGAGGATTTCTTTAGTTAATCGGTTTGAGTGTTCAGAACTGTCTATTGGTAAAATATTCCTAATTACTCTCGGGAACACCCAAGAATCACTTTTTTTCTATTAAAGGAATTAGTTGACAATAAAGATGTAATTATTCTCCTGGAGGGGTCACCTACTCTGCCTTGATGCTGAGACTAACAGAATGATCTCTGAATCTTCTCTGAAACTTGTAGGCGTCTACACGTGACCTAGTTATCTGAGCTTTTACAGTCGACGGAGATCTAAGCCATGTGGAATCTCCTTCCCTTCCCCAAGACTTCCCCTTGAGGAAGTCTCAGTCCCTCCAGGATGTCCTAAATAATTCTACACACCCATGTCTAGGCAAATGAGTTGTACCCATAATCAACAGAGTCTATAGTCTAGAAAGCAACTAAACAGTGTTTGGACAACTGAATCCTGCCCTAAACCTCCACCGGTTATAGAAGCGTTTTCTACGCATACAGTGTCTTACACGGAATAAAGCAGCAGATCTACTCCTTTGCAAGCTGTGCTATTCAAAACCAAACGGGAGGCTCTGGGGATCGTGATTGTAATTGAAATGATGGACTGAAGTCTTTCTGAAACATTTCTGAGGAAGACTGAAGGCCATTCTAAGCCTCTAATGACTTCGAAAATACAGTGCAGATGAAAGCATCAAGGCTAATATTGCCTTTTCAGTCACAGGAAGTTGATTTATTGGCCTTCAGAATGTTTTTTAGAGAGAAGTGCAAGCCGGACTTCTTTTAGCCTCAACACAAACTTTGCTGGCAGTCGTGTAGACTATTGCAATTTTGTAATAGTATCTGCCTCGGGGAAAAAAAGAATACAACTTTATCTTTAAGAAACCTTAAAAAAATTTCTAGAACCCTACATCTGGGCTCTAAAGTAGCATAGACAAACTGCTTTTAAATATGAAGTCCTAGAGATTGTTCATACATCCTAATATTAGAACAGAAAAAAGACTAAAGACACTGTATGAAAATAAAATTAAAATACAATGTTTTTCATGCATTATACTCCTCCAGTGGGTAATTTTAAATACATTTTATAAATTAGCATGAGTAACTCTTAGAATAGTACCTCTTGCTGTTTAACTATAGTAACATAATTTTGAAATGCAGCTTTTCAGATTTTAATAGGATCCCCATGTATCACTTTATCTTTTCAAATATATTTCAATTTTCATTTTGCCTGAACAACAAACAATTTGAGTAGCAGTGACAAAGTGATTGCTACATAAATTCCCTTACCATTTAAATTCATATACATGGATTCAGCTGGACAGGAAATAAGTCATCTCTTCACTTTCTATAATTTCTGGACTCCACTGAAACTAGTGCAATCCCTGTACAGTACCTGGGGAAGCGTGCATTAGCCATATCCTTCCCGCAGGGACTTGTGCATTTTATGTGGGACATAGGAATGGCCATGGCAGGTCAGACCCCTAGTCAATGTAGCCCAGTCTTCTGCCTCTGAGAGCAGTCATGGATTGTGAGCAATAGCTAGTTTAGGACTTCTGAAAGAAATTTGCTGCTTATACTCACCAATGGTGAGATTGTAGTCAATCTTGCTACCCCTGATAGCTCAGCCATTAATCAGAATGCACACATCTTGCTTGCTTTTGGGGTGCTGGATTTGGGGCGGGTGGCTAAAGCAATCAGAGCCACGAGTTTTTATCACGGGTTAAATATTATGCACACTTCAGTGCCCATATCAATAACAAATGCAGTTGCAGATGTAACCTACAGCCTATCCTATAACAAACAAAAAATGAGACTGGTGTTAACTAAGAATCTTATAGCATTACTGGAAGTAATCCCACTGTTATTGGGGGAGGGGGTTGGAATGACACACAAATACAAGAAATTGAAAACAACAATGATGCTACAATTTGATGATTTTCCTCAGGCTTTAAGAAAAAGAGAGGCATTAAACCATTCTACAGTAAAAGAAAAGCCTTCTGGGCAGAACATTATTTGTGATTTGTTGGCTATGACTTACTTATGTTTTTATTAATCTCACAGTGCCTTGAGATAATAGTGCAGATTTTTTCTCTAACCTGCCTGGAATAGGTTTTCTAGAAATCAGTCTGGGTAATTTTTGCTTCTCCACGTGGTGGACCTAGTATTGCATATTGGGAGACATCAGCTCTTAACCATTGAGCCTTTGTAAGAAAAGAGTTACTCCTGTTGACAGTAGAAATGGATAATTTAGGAACCAAAGACAAGCGGAGATTTGAGGGGCTGGGGAGTTCAGTCTAACACAGAGGCTGCTTTAAAATGATACTCTTTGGCTCAGCATTTGCTAGTAGCTAGACAGCTTTCAAACAGTGGCATGGACCTTGCTGAAAATCACATTATATGGTGCCTCCAACCCAAGGTTTACGCAGAAAATTTAGAGGCTTCACACAGCATTGTAGACAGTACTCCAGGAACTCAGCTTTGCGTTGCTGAGCATCACAAAGTTTCAGTCTTTTTGGTGGCTTGAACACCAGTGACCAGCCAAAATTCACAAGAGTGTCTTAAATCTAAGGCCTAACCACTGAAACAAATCTTGCCTGAAAACAAGCAATCACAAGCGAATGTGAAAACGTTGCCTACAACAATAGTGGACTTGCTAAAAACCTGAGAGAGAGTTTGCAGAGCCAGATTTTGGACTTGTAAACTTTTCTTTTCTTAGTGTCCATGAGGAAAGAGCATTGATGTAGCGGTACAGTTAGTAACAGCAATAGGTGTAACATTGCTGTTTTCATTCCCTCTATAACATGCTAGTTCCTCTGCCCACATATGAACAATGAAATCGAAGCTCATGGCACTCTGCATTGCTATTTTCTCAGGCATCATGGATTGGGCAATACCAGGGTTAGCAAGCACTGAGAAGAGAGTTTTTTCTAGCAGTATCCTTATGCCACAGTGCAGCTCAGTGAAGAGCACTCTTTTCTGAGAACTTCTCCAAAGATGCTGCCCCTAGGTAGCTGTGATGGCAGAAGAACTGTAATTTGGATGTCATATGAATTTTGGATATCATCATTAGAAAGTCCTTTAGCACACTTGGAGAAAAGTAGGGACATTTTCTATGCTCTCTGAAAACAAGGGCCTCTTAAGTGTTTCAAAGCTGGGCACCTAATATATTAGTCACTTTTGAAAAAGCAATTCAATGGGATCAAAGAGTCAGGAATAAATTGGTGACACGTAGTATTTCTGAAAATTAAACAAAAATGAAAGGAGTGACTGAATTCGCTGACAAGATAGGAAGGTTTCAAGAACTTGAGGGGTATTTCCAGTGATCTGATTTAGTTTCCAATGTGATGCAAGCCAAAATCCTCACCAATAGGTTCTGCATCAAGTGCATAAATCATTTACTAAGAACATTTGTCACTGCTCTTTTTGTCTCTGTCTCCATTGCATTCATCTTTCAGATCTCATCTCAGATTTCCTGTGAAATCATCTCTGTACTCCCTGTTCTCCCTGTATCTGCTTCCTCAGTTCAGCTTTTCTGATATGACTCTGATGCCTGAATATTTTAGTTCTCCTCTGTATACAAAACCATAGCTGTCTGCAATTCACGTCACACGGACTCCCAGCTTGCAGGATTAAATCCCACCTCGTGTTTGGGGATACAGAAAGGCACGCCAAAAACATCCAAAAATCCTTCTCCTCCCTGTCCTTCCTCTGTTGCGGATCAGCCACTCCTGCAGGCTGCCCCATGGTACCGAAAGGCGCAGTCCAGACAACTGCTGAATGTGCTCTGAAATGGATACTTCTTTCCAACTGAAATTTTGATGAAATGGATAGTGTCGCAGGATGAAAAACTGGAAAATGAAAAATTTTGAACACAAGCCTAATTACTGACCAAGTCAAAGAAATCCTTGGCCTTTCATAAACTTTTCAGTCTGTTGAATATTGTCTCATCGAGATCTTCCATAAAGCCTAGCTCTCTTCATCTGCTAAACTGGGTGCTAATTAGAAAGCTTGGAGACTGGGAATGACAGAGCTCTGAAGTCAGGGCCGATGTTTCCAATGACTTTGAAGGCAGTAGAGTCGAACCTTGAGCTCTGTGAAATCCTACCCATTTCAATGCAACTACATTCACAATCACTGCTGCAAAGAGCTTCCAACACTTTGTGCCCTAGGAGTAATATTGAGATATTGATAATGTGATTTAAGTAGTATTATGTATCACCAGAAATTAGAAGAAATTATAAGAGCTAACCAAAGATTTATGATGTAGATTTCTTATGTTCACTGCTCAAATGCACTTGAAAAAAATACAAAGATCCACTTTGTTTTTGCAGCATGTTTACCACTCTTGATTCTGATTGACTGTAAAGCTTGAAGTCACCGCGGCAGAGACATGACATCAGGCACGGACAACGTATTTAGTTATCAGAGAAAGTCCTGCCCTTAACTTGAAGTCTTGTACCCAAAACGTTTAACCCTAAAGATAAAGGCCTATTTCCAATCTTTTTCTTCAGTCAGTTAAATAGATTATTTCAGGAGTCTTTTTGGCTGAAAATGACTACCCAGAGGACATTTTCAGTGTTTGTTTCCTCTCTCTAACTTGATTATCTACAGAACAAGAGAAGCTGAGACACTGATTGCCTTACAGTCTTCATTTAGAAGAATATCTTTTCAAGATTGCTTTTGGAGTAACACTTGAATGCTCTTCTGTGTATTGGATTGCATTTATCTGACTATATTTCATTGCACAACTTTATGCTAAAAAATATCTATTATACATATATGTCTGTGTATATCAATGTATATATTCACTCATAGGTATTCTATATGTGACAACATAGGCATACTAATTTTTTTTCTTGATAAATCATATTTAATTAATTTTATCTTGAGAAAAATTCAAAGGAAATGCATTTGCTTTATTCTAGATTTGGTAGAATATTTGGTTACCACTAACACTTAGATCCTTACTGTCCGTTATCACAAATATTGCTCCGTACTGAAGAGTACTTTCTCCTTTTCTGTGTGTGTAGCTTCTTTACCTAAAGGTGGGGGATTTGTATCGCTTAAATCAAACCAGCTGGAGCTTAGATGCCTGAGTCTGTCCACAAACTTCCTCAGCCAAACTCCTAGTTATTGTTCTTGTGGTGCTTCCACCTCTTCCCACTGGTATTAAGCGACTCTAAATGAGTAGTTTTATATAAGAGTCTTAATTTTAGGTAGATAGTTTTAGCTGATTTATCTAAGCTTCCCTATCAAACTTCCTTTAATAATCAATGTAGGCAGATAGGCAATTCCAGGAAAAGATTCCTCCTGCCTGCCTCAGACACCTCTGTGAAGATGCAGAGGTGCACCCATCATATAGGATCCTGCCTCTCTCCATTAATTCCCTCTGGGCTAACCAACTGCCCAAACTGATCCTTCCACACTTCCATTTCCCTATGAAGGGTATTTTCAGGTGTGCTGGGCCTGGTAGGAAGTGTTCCTCCAAAGCAGATCAGTCAGTTGTAGCTATATCGGGAATTTAGGCATCCAAATTTGTTTTTTCTTTTCTTTTTTTTTTTGGGGGGGGGGGGGAGGGAATTAAACAGCTAGCCATGGATTTGCATCCACGACCACAAGCAATGCTGTGTTAAAGCAACTGTATAGCTCAATGACAGCCCATTAATATTTCCATTCCCACCTCCATTCCTTAGCTTAGACAACAAACACCCCTTCAGCAGAAATGTGAAAAGCTATTAAATGTTTCGAGAAGAAGACACTTTAGCTTAGTGGGAAGGATAGTGAATGCACAGTCTCTTTTGTTACCCATCCTTGGTTTCCCCAAACTTCAAACTCTTTAAGACAAGAAATGTCTTTTTTATGCATCCCATTTCTCAGTTTCTTGTCACTTAGAAGCAAATAGTAATTTTTGATATCAAAGGCTTTATTCTATAAGGCATAAAGTATATTCTGAAACATGCAGCTCCCCATGGAGCCGATAGCAGTTAAAAGTGCCCAGCTTCACAGACAAAGTTTTTGTGATGACTCTTCCAGTCTATTTTCACATCAGAATAAAGAATTATTTTGAGGATCTGTGTTAGAATTCTTCTTCCACTCTGATATGATCCTTTGACACATGAAAGGACTATTTACTCAAAACATCCTGTGGGTCACTGGCCCTCCCTTTCTCTCTGACCTAGAGTGCAATGCTTCTCATCAACCTGGCTGCAGTCACTAACACCACCAGCATTTAGAGCACTGACTCTTACTAGACATGCAGTTGGAGCTCACACGTAAGCAATAGTTTGATGCTAAAACCTATGTGGATCATGCATTTTGAAAAGCAGGAATTTCTCTTCTCTCATCCCATCTGATAAGTATTTCATTATGGACACGATCTGCTGCAACACACTAAAATGTTAAAACAGTGCCCAGCAGCACACAGATGTTGCCTCAGATAGTTCCACTCTGCAGACAGCTGGATTTGGTTATGCCTCTGTAAGCAGGCTAGTCTACATGCCAAAGTCACTCTACCTGTAGCAGCCTAAGACTCCAGCCTGACTAGTTTTCCCTGAAAGAAGGGGATTAGACATGACTATAATGGTATATAACAAGGTTTATATAGCAAGGATTTATATCCTATCACTTTCAAATAAAGTTGTATAAATATGGAAGAAATTCGAAAGTCTCAGAAGTAGAAAGCCAGAGTCCCAGAGGATGAGAGAATTCACATCTCTTACAATTTACCTTTTAGAAGTTAAGGATCAAACCTATTCTGTAATCATTTATGCTCTCATTATCATCAGTGTTGGAAAACAGGCCCTAGAGGAATATTCATCCCATCTATCTTCCTCAGGACAAGAAGAAATGCTTCCCTGGAGGTGACTTTCTCCCCATTTCCTACAGTCAGTGTCTGCATCCTAGCCTACACTAAACATTTAACTGTGAAATCACTAAAGTTAGAATTAATGAGTCACCAGGAATCACACCCATAGGAAGGTTTCCAAACGGTTCTCTAAAGCTGGAGATCGGGGGAGCGAGGAGACACCACAGAATCACAGAATGGTTGAGGCTGAAAGGGACCTCTGGAGATCAGCTAGTCCAACCCCCCTGCTCAAGCAGGGTCACCTAGAGCATGATTGTACTTATATTATATATGATCGTATTACACCTACATCACCTTTTGCTAACTGGCCCAGGCAGCACTAGCCGTGGATCATGCGGCTTGAATTGCCTGTCTGGGCTGATACATCTCCCCTAATCTTTAATGTCAACATCTCACCTGCTTCCTCCAGTGCACTTAGCGGACTTAAGACAGTTCATGCTCCTGCTTGGTAACATTAAAGGCAGCTACCTTCAATAGTAAAAATATCAGTGCCTTCTCAAAGATGCAAAATGTCCCAAATCCATATTCTTTTCTGGATATCCTCCTTCTTCATCAAGGTTGCCTTTCTCGGGATAACAGGGGCAATAAGCCACCCCCCTCTGTCTCTCTAAATCCATACTATGGCTACTCAATCTGGGGATGCTTCTTTGCCCATTGAAAACTACAGCCCTAATGAATGGAAAGATATTTATTAATAACATCTGAGAGCTGGAAAATAAAAATAATAAAAAATAAGAAGAAGACCTGGGTCAAACCTCTAGCTCAGAAATATTTTCTTATTTTATTTTGGATTTTTTTTTCTTTCTTTTTTCTTTTCTTCCCTTATCTTTCTTTCTACCTACCTGCTCCCTGTTCTGGTGGGGCTGAGAAAAGTTGCAGTGCCTCCCCCCCCCCCCCAACCTCCCGGACCCTTGCAGAGCAGTCCTTGTAGGGCAGTGCAAGGACCAGCCAGCTGTGGCCAGCCAGATGTGTGCTTCACCCTCTCCCTCCCCACCCCAGACCCAGGGGTGGCCCCTTCCTCCCCGCAAGCTGGAGGCAGCCGCCGGGCACTCACCAGCGGCAGCAGCAGCCAACGCAAACTTAGCATCCTCCGCAGCAGCCGCCGGGTCCTCCCCGCTCCCGCTGCCTGTTGTGAAGCTACCAAAAGCTGAGGCTCAGCCCGCCCCTCACCTGCCCAAGACCCTCCCCGCAGGAGCGCCTTGCACCTCCCTTCGCAGACGCCTGGGTCCCGGCAATTCCTGCTCTCCTCCTGCATCTTCCTGCCCCTCAGGACCGGGCTTGCAGTGGAGGGAGGGAAACACTTCAGCATCCCCCACCCAAAGGATGGTGAACCCACCTCAGTGAGCCTGGCTGTCCTACCTCCAAAACTGTGGGGAGCTGGAGTGCTGGCCGGTCTTTGTAGCAGATGTTTGGAGACAGATGCTCTCTGTGCAAGAAGAGATGCTGGATTCATCTCTTCCTCTGCTTACTGGCCCGTGCTCGTGGCCCGTGTCAGCAGGTTTGCAAAGGATCTGGGTTTCCACTGGGGTTGGGAATGATATTTCTTAGGCGCTCTCGGAGATGGAGTTTCTGAGCTTTGGCATCTGCTTTCCTTCAGCTGGAAAATTTAATGCAGTGACCATTAGAGCCTCTCTTCTCCAACCAACATAAGGTCTTTTTGGACTTAATGTTACGAAGATGCCTCAAATGTCTCTTTATTCTTTTGACAGTTGTTTTGATGCAACAGGTAAAATCTGAAGCCTTTCCTTGCTATGACTATATTTTGTGGGAAAAAAAGGCACTAGCTCCAGCAGGTCCATGTCTTTCTTGATCTGCAGAGCCCAGCACTGGACACAGCATGGCCAGATGTGGAGGGTTATTCCTCCCCAGGTACAGGACTCTGCTTTTCCCTTTGTCAGCCTTCATGAGGTTCCTCTCTCCCATTTCTCCAGCCTGTCAACGTCCCTCTGAACAGCAGTACTACCAGAAGGTGTATCAGCCACTACTCTCAGTTTTGTATTGTCTTCATATATCAATATAGCCTCAAATGTCTTCAAATATGAACGTTTAGTTCTTCTTCCTTCACCTGCCTTCCATTTCACTGAACTGTCCAAGAAGCCTGAGAATGACCTTTCCATCTCCAAGAATTAAATAAAAATGCATCTAATGCAGATAAAAAAGATTTGGAGCTTTTTACATTGAAGTTGATTTAAGTGCTATTATATATCTCATTTATCATTCATTATTTCCCAGTTATTAAACACAGGAGTTCTTTACTGTCATAGGAAATCTAAGGCTCACCTTAGTTACCCCAGAATAGGCACTTAATATCAGTTGAGATACTATGAGAATTCCCCTACCTTTCTTCAAAAGCATGCAATCTCCTGTAATTCCTGTGCTGTATTTGCCAGTTCCATGCAGATATTTCAGATATGTAGGGACATCTTGAGTGGCACTCTGTATCTATGTTTAGGTAATCATGCCAAGGATATGCATAAATTCCTCTCTTAGTTCTGTAACTGTGTCGACCAGATGACTATCTTTTATAACAGGAATTTAGACACCTACACCACACATGGACAGTTGTATCAAGATGCTGAAATCTGGGTGTTTTATCTCAATATGTGCTCTATCTTAGACTTGCAGATGGATGGAGCTTGGGATCTAAAATTAGGTAGTAGCCCCAGGCTCATGCTAGAGAGACAGTCAGTTCTACAACCTGTGCATAATAGAGGGGATGAAGGCAGAAATTTGTGGCATAACATCTGCAACCTAATTCTCATTTAACTCCTCTTTTCTGTAAGTTTGTCTTCTATTAGTCATTGATTGCATCTGATCACTTACCTGTACAGATCAGCCTCAGACACTTCCCCAAAAAGTAAGTTTATCAAAAAATCAAGATTAAAAGAAATATATATACATATATAAATTAGATTTTGACTGTTTTTTCTCCTCTCAAATGGATGAGTTAAAGCTCCAGCTCTCCAGTTGTTGCCAGTTCTCGCAAGTCAATAAGGTGGTTCTAGTCACACTGAAACAACTTTCAAGTTCCCACTGTGTAAAGCGCACATCACATGGTATCAGGAAGTTCCTAACTCTAAGAGCTTCAAAGAAAAATAGAAAGTCAAGACCTAATAAATATCTCTAAGATAAGAACAGATTCTAATTCCTACAACAATATTCAACCAGCTTAGGTGTACAAGATCAAAGAATAATATAACAAGTTACAGTGGAAGGGACATATGGAAGTCTGGTCCTCCCATAAGAAGACAAATTTCAAAGTCAGGTCATGTTGTTCAGAGCCCTAGTTGCTGTATTTCAAGAGATAGCTCTCAAAAATCAAAATGTAAACATGAAAATGCAATCAAGTGAATATTAATATGACATTTCAGTCCACAAATTTTCAAAAATATTCCAATAATTAAGGCTCCTCAGGTCACTTTGATCTTTTAGGTCATCATAACCAGTCTCTCAGTTTGGAGCAGAACCAAGTGAGAACAAGGTTTTCCCTTCTGTAGTTTCTTGACATGTATGGTCACGCACAGCCCTTAGGAAAAGGCATTGATTCTTTGAGCAAAGGTGGTCTGTCCGTACTACATTTCTTTAAGATTTTCTCTTCTCCACCAGTTTTTCTTATCTGCTCACCAGATGACCTAAAAAATGGGCTAGATTCCAGTCCTTGAGCTTTAAAAGCAGCTATCCGGAAACTCCTTTTGTAAGACTGTTTTATGTGTGCTAAGAAAGAAAACAAAGTTTACTCTTGTTGGCATTTTATAGCATCTTTGTGCAACTAATGTGGTAAACCGCACCTACATACAAGGCTCTGAATTTCTTAATCTACTTATTTCTCTTCATTCACAAAATAGATCTCTTAGTAAGCCAAAAACCTTACTTAGAAATCTAATTTGGTTGTCATATTTATTAACTTTATTCATTCCACTCTGTTATTTCTCTGTAAGTATCCAGAGAAGATCCAGTAATGAAATAATATAGGAGACTATCTATGCTTTTACTAATCTCTTGTCTACTACGAAGGATTTTGCTATATTTTGTCACAGAATAGTTCCTTCTTTGATAAGCTGGCTATAACAAAACAATTTATCCCTAAACAGCTTTAGAATAACTAATCTGACATAAAGATTGCCTCTATTTCCCTACTGCTATGCAGAATGAACCACAGCCCAATATATAACACTGAAGATAAATGTTCTTTTATTAGCATTAATGAGTGATCTAACCATTATGACCATGTGAAACTTAATCAATGAGGCAATGGACCTGGGATTCTTGCTAATCCCTGCCATGGATGCTCTGAATCAAATGATGTGATTTAATGAAAATGACTTGACATTTACTGAGCTGCTTAAAGCCTTTGTAGGAGTTGGAGAACGTTTTCTGGTTTAGAGAGGGAGAGGGAGGTTGATACCATATGTTACCTGCATAAGGCTTTTCCATGACAAAAATCTTTTTGAAATGCAACTGCATTTCCTCTGAGTGTATATACAGCACTTTAGACAGTAGAAATACAGTGCTCCAGCACCAGATTGCGATATGAGCCATCAGCCAGAGAATAAAGGTGAATTTACTGACATTTTTAAACACTCTTTTGATGAATTTGACTAAAGGCACAAAACAAAAAGCCCTGGAAGGATGGAAAGAAGGCTGCAATTACTGAAAGCATATAACCCAATGGTTAGGCAGAACATGACATTACAGAGCAACATATTGCATCTATAATTAAAAACAAAGCACCACTGTATTTTAGAAATGAAGGGTTTATAAAGAAGATGAAAGCTTTTTTCCTGTTGGTGATCTCTGTGTGATGTTGTAGGGAGTGGGAAGAAAGCAGGAGATAAGACAGCCAAAGAAATAGATTGCTGCAGAGATGCTAAAGAGTTATTGCACTATATATTGGAAAACAACTACTTAGAGCTACATGAGGATAATTTGTCCAATTCATTTTCTGTTTATACTCTAGCTGTGTTATCTACTTCCTATTTTTCTTGGGTAAAATTGACTTCTGCTGTGTAGTGGGGCTCTGGCTCCATATGTACCCATATTCCATTACCTCTGCCTGGCCCAGCTCCACAGACACCACAGAAATACAGGTAGAGATACAGTCTAATTTGTTCTCTCTGCCTATAATTAGGGCTTAAAGAGTGACTGTTACTTGCTAGCCTGACTTCTGATTTCTCCTTGTTTCCCCCTGCCCTATTCTTTCTAGCTACATTAGATCTTGACTTGCTCTTAGAGTTTAAGTTTTTGGAAGCAGGGAGATCAACTAATCTTTGGCTGCAGGAAAAAAATCATGTGCTGACAGATCCCGGTGCATGAATGAAGCAGGAGTATTATATTATTATATGATGAGGTAAATATTATTAAAATATAAGTTGCTCCTAATATGTTATCACAATAGACAAAAACAAAAGCAAAAGCCCCCCCCCCAAAAAAAAACAAACAAAAAAAAAGATATGAGGGATGACTACATCCTAACTACATGATCCAGTTTGGTGTACAGGAAAGCCTGCACTGATGCTAAAAATAGCAGTATCCTCACCTCATCCTTTCTTATTCCTATTGTTGTCCTCCCTTTTTTTATTTATGTCACAATTGAACCATTTCTGCAACCATGAAGTGAACTAGATTTAGGAAGAAGCCCTGCAGAAAAGAACTTTTCCTTTCCAGCATGTTTTTTTTTTTTTTTTTGTTTTGTTTTTTTTTTTTAAACAGATCAGTTCTTAAGCCTGTTTCCCTACATAACCCTACAAATACTTATTCTGGCCCAAGACAGTGGTGACTTGAGGATAGGAATGAGTGACTGAAAAGAAGGGAATTGTTTCCTTCGGCAATGGTACAAGTCTGAATGAGCACCTAACAACAACATCAGAGGGCTAAAAGAGAAGCTGCCACAACTTAGATTAATGAAGAGCACCAAGTGTTGTGTAGCTTTATTTAAACACTCAGCTCCGGATGTGGAGTTCACAAGCCCAAACTAGGTGTTAAGGGAAATGGGAATTTGTGTCCATTTCCAGAGAATAAGAAGAGCTCAATACTTCAGCCCTAGCCAGCACGCAGCTTTTGAGATGAAGGACACATAGCCAACCATAAAAAAACACCAGACAAGGCAACACCAGTTGTTATGGTTAGTTATGATAAGAATCGCTGTATCCTGAGCTTTGGGAACAATTATTCATGTTCCTGTACATCATTGCATTAGAATAGACCCTTCCTTGCTTCCATTTAAGATTCCCTAGGATTTGCATCTGTCCCCCACTTACTGGCTCAGAAAAACTCAGGCAACTTATATATCTTCTATTTATCTGCAAGATCCATGAGAATGTTGCAGATTGGGTTCCTGAAGGTGTCTGAAATAGTATTAATCACTTATATCTGTAGCGACTGTCACTTGGCTCATGTGGGTTCCATTCCACATTTTTTAATATGTAAAACTTAATTCCATCCCAAGTATCTAAGATACTTTCTGAATTTGAGGAATGTATCCTACATATATCTATCTGCTACAAATATACTATTTAGATTCTTTTAAAAATAAACTTCTTTAATCATTTCAGTGTCTCTCTTAAAAAAAAAATCTGTCAATAATCCCTTCTCTATTTAAATATCCTATTTGTTGAATAGACAAGCCATTTTTTCAAACCTAAGGGAAGTATCTTTTCCCAGTGACACACACTGCAATCTTCATTCCTATTAATAGTCTCTAAAGAGTTGACAACCCAGCTGTTCCTGTCCTCAGAAATAGTTGTATGCATTATATTATTCATTTTTTTTCCCTTTCCTCTGGCTGTTTCAACCCATATTCATTTCTGTTTTCTTTTTCGTTGTTGTTTTTCTTCAAGATAAGTAGAACAACATTGATTTTTATTCACTAAAATCTGGCTTTAAGACTGAACTTGCTCCTTTCATGGGGGCCAAAAAAAGATTTATGCTCCTATTAGGTATTGACTGAGTCTTCAAAATAAGAGATAGGCAAACATGAATAACCTAATTTTATCAACAGAGAAGTTAAGCGACTAGTTGAAACTTATTGTCTCAGTTCCCTGATGTTTAACAGAGAGAGAGGGAACATCTGGTGTCCAGGCATTTCTCTCTGATGAAGTCTACTTCTCCATTGATTGTAGAGGGGGCTTAGACAGCTATCTTATCTTAGACCTCTACAATAATGCTGTTGTCATCTAACTTCAGATATTAATAGCGTAAGTGTGAATTGATTGTACAAGGCAGCTTCAGAGTCACAGACACTTTTAAATACAATTTGTCTGACATAATTTAGATGTCTACAAAGGATGAGATAAATCATTCCCCAGAACCTACTCCTCTCCACTGTTTCTAAAAGGAGGATAGGATGATCATTCAAATATGCTTGTGGGTCCTACTTTAGGGGTGGAACTCCACACGAAGGTTTGGACATCTAATATGATTGTCTATTTGCTTGAGTGAGCCAGAAGAGTGAGCTCCCACTGTGATCAATAGCCAGTCTAAGCAATCATCAAGGCTTGCTTTACAGTTATGAGGGGGAGGTTGAAGTTCCTGCTCAAAACTCACTCCTCCTCTATAGGAGGAACTGACTCCTAGAGCATACTGTCTTTTTGAATGACTTCAAAGGGAGACGAGAGGAGAAGCTCATTTCAGACGCTGAAAAGTTGAGGTATCAGCATGTAGGTTTCTAGATATGAGTTAGATATTTAAGCTTCCATTAGGGTCAGTAATCACCTAAAGGCAGATACCTTCATTTAGTCAGCTGAACAGTTCTTTAGGCTCTTCTGGCTGTATTGAATAGGTTCCCATTCACTATAGTACGACTTTAGTCATTTTAAAGTTCAGTTAAGTTTCCCTATAATAAGTGTCTAATGCGAATTTAGATGCCTTAGTATATTTAAGATTTTCACAGAAGGCTGGCAAATATGAAACAAGCCCTTTTGGTGACACAGACACTGAAGTCATGGCAGCTTGGGGCTAGTTAGATAAATGGTACCAGACTCCTATGTATGGGTAAATGAATCAAGCCCTGAGATCAAATAAGAAACATCCCAGTCGGACTAGACATCTGATTTGGAGTGATTTTTAACATTTTTCTTAGGTAAGATGAATCCCGCACCACATGCTTCTCAAAGATGATTTGAACTAGAACAGTATCTAGCCACACTCTCTTACTTAAACCTGATTTTCCATTCTTTCATGGTTTTGTTCCGCTGGTTTTCCTTAGGATGGTAAACTTTTTGCATCTAGTCGCAATGCACCTACACAGATTATTTCACTTCCGTTATTTAAAGTAGTTCCTTCAGTCTCATATAAAAATATATATAAAGTCTGGGGGTACATAATCATTAGATTTTTATTTTGTTAGCTAGCTGTTGTATTTCTGCAGGTTATAGTCAATCGTTTACTGTTTTGTACTATTAATAATTGGACTCTGTATAAGAAAGGGATGAGGTCCATGATTACCTCTATAGCTGCACTTCTATTCCTTCCATAGGTACTGAATAGCTGAAAATGTGTAAAGTTCATTTTCATCTTCAGCTGCCTAAGTGTGGCAAAATGTGTATTCATAGTAGAGTGTAGTATCTGTGGTTTTAAAAATGTGACGATGTTAATACTAGCAGTCGAGAGAATATTGCTGAGGCAATTTATTTCTATTCTTTCAGTGAGAGCTGCTACTACATATACCTAATTACACTAGTGCATTAAGGCTTATTGAAACAAGCTTTGGAAGAAAAGATGAAGAGGAGTAGACCTGTCACACAAGCCACAGCAGGAGGCCTGTGGGCTCTACAGTACTTTTTTGGCTGCGGCAGATCAGAGCGCTCTGCCACCAAAAATTCTAGTGGAATGCTTGTCACCGTGTCTCCCTGTGTTGTTCTTCACGTTAAACATCAGGAAATATGGTCAGCTCCTTTGTGCATATGCAGTGAGAAATATACTGTGAGAAATATATACGTAGGATATATTTTTCAAATTCAGGAAGCATCTTACATACTCGAGACGGAATTAAGTTTATATATTAAGATACGTGAGATGGAACCCCCATAAGCAATGCACAGAAGACATTATATCCAATACTAATTTTTCTGGAGGAACAAAAAAATCTTGTGTTGTTCCTCCTATGCTTCTTAGAGTTCTCCTCCTAGCTTCCCAGCTTTGTGGAGATACTGTATCACACTCAGCTCAAAATCCAGGTTAATGGATTTTACGAGGGTTGGATCAGGTCCAAAGCTTACATCTGTCCTAGCAAATTAAAAGGGGCATGAGTCCATTCTGTGGCTACACGAGCAAGTTATAGATATAGTTCTTGTCCATATGGCTAGCCTCTCTTTCCCCCCAGCCTCATCCATGCTGTGCATTGGGGTCAGTCTCTGGTGTGCTGTCACCTCAGTTGTGCCAAGGCATGACCTGGAAGAGTGTTAGGTCAAAACCGGTATGAGACAGTTTGCTAATAACAAAACGATATAGACACGCACAACACCACCAAGGTTTGTCAGTCCCTGGCCTTCCCTAGTTTACTGTTTTCACACCATGCAGATAACCCTGCTCTGAAGAAAATGCCATTCCAACCAGACTTTGGCGGAACTGAGAGCAAAGATTCAGTGAAGTGAGTGTGAATCAAATGTGGAATAACTACTTCCTTCAAAGCCCATGGACGTATAGTGAAGATGACAGAGTGAGAACCAGAGCAAAGGATATGTGCTGTTTTTACCCAGTCAGTTAGCTCAAAGATACATACCCATGAATTTTCAGGACTGAAAGTGGTAGTATGTGATAAGGGTGCAAACATATTTATGGAAGATTTTTAGTGTCTAGAGGACACATTACTTCTGGGAGGGACAATATAAAAGAAGGTGGTACAGGGTTATGACACAAACACCTTATGCGTGAGTGTGATGAGCTGGCCAATTTCCTGACAGATAACGTAAGGGATGACCATTCCTCGGCAGGAGAATGATGAACTGTTCTTTTTGATTAAGAATTTCACAGTTAGAACAAGATCACTGTCTGTAAACATACGGATTTTATCTAATTATTAGTTATTAGATAAACAGTATAAAATAACCAAATAGAAATAGCTGCAAGGACAAAACTCAGACATATATTCAGCCCCCATTCCTAGCTAATGAATTTATTTCTGATTCTAGAAAGTATGAGAGTCTTCTCCCCTTCTTTAGGTTTCTATACTGTAGATGTCTACACCTGAGCTAGTCATGCCATAGATCCTTTTATATTAAAAGGAGAAAAGCAGGCATTCTTAAGCATCAGTCTAATATTTTTCTTGTATTTTTAGTTTGAGATTAGACAAACTGGGTCCTACGTGCCTCTGACTGTACTGATAAATGTATCTCACACAGAAATCCTTTGTCATCTATCCCCTAGAGACTCATGATCGTGAGAGCTACATGTTACTCCATGTAAATTATGGCCTTTCGGGAATCTACAATGTAAAAGGTGGGTAACATCTGAATTCTCGGACTCTAGAAAACTTTGGTTCTTTTCTGGGCCCTTCGTGTAATCGCTTTCTGAGTCCTGGGCAAGTCAGACAGGGTAAGATTTTTCCGACGTGCTTTGCGATATGGGCACAGGACTGAGTACTATATATAAGTAAATCTCAGAGGCAGGAGCCCTGGCTCTGCAGTGGCTGGATGTGCTCTGTGGTGTGGCTCAAAGTCCTGGTATCCTGATCATCTTGCTATCAAAATGTCCTAACTTCAATATTGGGGCTATCTCTTATGATGTAGCTGGACATTGGAGCTCAGATTATAGAAGACTTTAAACAGAGGCAGTCACACCTCTAAATTTTCACAGAATCACAGTATTGGTGAAGTTTAAAAGGATCTGTGGAGATAGCCCAGTCCAACTCGCTCCTCCAACTCAAAATAAGGTCGCCTACAGCGAGTTGCCCAGGACTATGCCCAGTTGTGTTTAGAATATCTCCAAGGATGGAGACTTCACAGCCTCTCTGAGAGACATTTCACAGCCTCTCTGAGTGACCTGTTGAAATGGAATTTCATATATTTTAATTTATGCTCATCATATCTTGTCTTTTCACAGGATACCACAGAGAAAAGTTTGGCTCTGCCTTTTTTATTCCTCCCATCAACTATTTGTACACATTGATAAGGCCCCCCTGAGCCTTCTCTTCTCCAGCCTGAACCATCTCAGCTCTCTCAGCCTCTCCTTGCATGTCAGGTGCTCCAGTCACTTAATCATCTTCAAGGCCATTTTTGCTGGACCGTGATTTTCCATCTACATCAGCTGGCAGATGCAAGATACTGTTTCTTCTACGCACCTCCATTTTCAATCATCTCAGATGAAAGCCTTATATTAGTCTCATCTAAAGAAATCCAGACCCCAAAATGCCCAAATTAGGTTTTTACTCTGGAAGGGCATCTCTCTCGCTCTCTTTCTCTTTCGGTACTGATTACCCGGCTGCCTGGGGAGGCTGGCCCGTTATTTAGCATATCCAAAGACTGACAAAGCAAATACCCCCTAGAAGCTGTCCTGAGAAGCACATCTCAATAACTGCTCAGACTAAGCTACCACACATTTAAGAAACAGAAATTCATTTAAATTCTTAGGAGTTGAAGTGTTTTCTTTCTCATTAATACTATCTGACAAGCTAATAATGAGAAAGAATCCAGTACCAACGGAGAAAAGCTATCAGCTTTGACTACAAAAACTACTACAGGGAGCTCTTTCTTTACCTTTTTTTTTCTTACTTATTCCTTTCCTGCTTTCCTTTCTTTTTCCTTTTCTACTATTGATTTTTTTTCCTCCCAGAAGAGATTAAATATAAAAGAAAATCTTGTGGCTGTCTCAAAGGATTTTCAAATACCTCCTCTTAGACATTTGATGAAAAATATCTTCCAAATAACAAGTGAAACTGAACAGTAATAATAACAATTTTAGTGACCAAACACCACTTACGAAAAATCTGTTACAAAAATATTACAGAATCTTGTTATTCTTGGTGCTAATCCTTTATTCAATGTTAACACATGTGTGATGGCATCAGGTAATTATCACTTTACTCTCTGATTCATAAGTGCAGGAAGTAAAATCCATGAACTTCCTTAAGCAACAGAGCAATGAAACAAACAGGAGTTTTTATCCTACAAACTTTGTGAACATGCAACAGCTTAAGTAGTTTACAGAAAGCCTGTAAACCTGTAAAAATTAGATTTTCCACTATCTCGGCATTTCCAACGCAATTAAAAAGAAATCTTGGTTTGACTCAAAGTGAAAATATTGTTCAAACTTTTGGCAAATCAGCAAGTCCAAATACCATCTGGGGAGGATGGGGAAGGTGGTTCAAATTAAAGGCTGCAGTCATTGCTTCAGTGAGATTCTATTTTTGAGCAAACTTAACATTTCAGTTGTACATTTAAGAAGAACAGACACTATATTTTATTGTTGTCTGCTACATTTTTTACTGTTAAACATTTTTTTTTTTTTTTTGCAGCACAGCAATTATGGCATGTTGAGAGTAAGCTAAAGTCATGCTGAGTGCTACTTCAACATCCTGGATATGTTTTAATCAGAAAACAGAAGTAGTGGAAGTAGAATGCTATTCGATCTAATTCTGTAACGCAGGTGACATTACCTGAGTCCTGTCTAGCAAATCAACTTGATTTAGTAATTTCAAACGATGAAAAAACTAGCTATATTATTTTCATTGCATGTGGCAAAGATGCTGTTTCCTGATTATGCTTTTCTGCAGTGCTTGCACATTGTTTCTTTTATTTTTCTAGGATTCATCACAAAAAAAAAAAAAAAAAAAAAAAAAAACTGTCTGAGGAAAGGATTCACAAATTGCAAATTTCATGTAATTCAGCTGTAAGGTTTTCTGGAGAGACCTGCGCAATAGTTAGTGCAATACACAGTTATTCTCAGAGATTTTTTTTCCCCACAGCATTAGCTAAATAATACAAGAAAATTCTTATAGTAAATACACATAAAGCATAACTACCAGAAAATCAAGTCAGCATTAGCACTGATTTACACCTAGTGGAGCAGTAATAGAAAGCACTGTATGCATGCAATGCAGCCCAGACAAGTTTATGTTTTGGAACTGTGAAGCCTTCGTTTTTCAAACTTCAGGCTGTACGAACTTATTTATTTGCCCCAAATTTCATTTCTTTTAAAGGCAATTATAACCGCCTTCCTCTGCCTTCTCCTACACTGTTTCAAACTAGTAAAAACTGTGAATTTATAGTAGCTGGTTTCTAGTACAGAAAACCATAAGGTTCCTCTTAAACAGGGATAATTCCATTTATATTGATAACAGCTAGTCTTTACTGTTGAACATGGTGAACAGTTTGTAACATATATATACTTATTGAAACTTTTTTCTTGCTGCTTAATTGTTCATAAAAAGATTTTAATTCTCCCTGATTAATTATTCAAAAGCTAGTGAATCATTCTTGCACGCTGACCAAACAGTTTTGACTGGAAGCTTAAGGCAAATGATCTGTCTCTGTTCTCAGATCAGACTCTCTCAGCTACTGATCCTAGTTTACCAGCACAGAGAATTACAGGGATTATTTCAATATTTGCTTTTTTTGTGTAATCCGTAACATTCGCTTGATGATAATTTGAAGGTGATTGTTTCTCCACTTTTTCTTACCCTCCCAGGGAAAGAGATTTGTGGAGTGTGATAGTAGAAAGCAAGTCTGTCATAAAAGCTTTAAAATAGCATTGGAGAAAAATCCTTCAGTGTTACTCTGATCTGTAGGAAGAATTAACACTTACACACAAGCCAGTCATTACTTCCAATGACACAAAGAAATGAAAGAATTGCCATTGTGCATATCGCCCTTGACAAACACCTGCTTTTACTGGCAGCCACTGACAATTTTTAGGGCCAAAAATGACCATGAGTCATTCAGGTATTACCAGTTGAGCCTAATAATTTGTGCTTGAAGTGATCGGTTTGTGTAACGAATAATTAAGCCATCGACCGCCTTGGCCCAGAATATTTTGCAGAAGTCACTGAGCATGCTAACTGCTGGAAGCCGTTCAAGTATCCTTGGAAGAGTCAATGCATAGTTGCTCTCTTCTTACCTTTTTCCTGAGCTTTCTGCTATGGCCACTGTCAGAAAAAGAAAGACAGGCAGCTATAAATGCATTTGCTCTGAACTATAATGCTGTGGGTTTTTTTTAAATGTTCTTAAGCTTTTCAAAAATTATATATCTTTTCAAATTAAATATTTCTTTCCAGTACCGGAAAGCTGGTTCCCCTATTTGAACAGAAGCTATTTGAACATTCATGTTTAGTGTAATGAATGCCAGTAAGAGGTCCTGAATTTTCTCTGAGATAGTCTTAAGTAAATGATAAAGCAACAGTCCTAGTTACACTTGCCACTAAATCTGCAACTCATGATGCAAATCAAATGAAGTAGAAGCAGAAGGCAAGCGAAGGCGAGGGCACTAAGCAGTGCAAACGCTTCTGCAGTGCATTGTTAGTTTATTCTTAGCACTGCTTTTCAGGCAGACGTGCATCTTGAAAGGATAACTGATTACACCCTTGAGTACATGTCTGGCCTAGGAACACATCCTTATATCTTTTCTTGGAAACATCACCACCTTAATTCAGGTTGAAATGATCAGGTGATTAGATCAGGTTATTTCTGCAGCCTTCCATTACAAGAGATATAAATATCACTTGTATCTACAGTTCTAATCTGAGAGCAATGAAAACAGCTCCTGTGCCTCTGTTAATTAATAGATGACAGTGAGCTTTGTATCAAGGACTGAAATGTTTCCTCCTAATGCAGGGTTTGTTGTTGTTATTGTTTCTCCTCTGGCGATGCAAGGCTTATTACAGGGGAAGGGCAAATGAGATAGAATTACCATAATTAAAGACATTTCATAAAGCATGAAGCTGCAACAGGACTGTCCTCTTTTGTGTTGGCTAAATATAAGACTATTTAGTAGCATACGGAGTCTGAGGGGCTGGTGGTACGTGCCCAAGCACTGCTTGTTGTGGATTTCTGCTTGCAATGGAGAATTAAACAAAAAGAGCTTTATGTGGCAGAGAATCCACGGTTCTGGTGGGGAAAAAGAAGACAAAAAATAACCGTTGACCTTTAAAAAAGCTGGGTACACAGACAGCCCATACATCCTCCCTCAGTGTACTTCTCTCCCCACGCGTTGTCTTCTGCTGTGAGACCTGGCAGCAGGTGGACCAGCATCACCTCTCATTAGCGGCCCTGTGCGGTTTTGCACCGATCTGTTCGTTCACAGATAAAGGTCTCGCCTCTGACAGGTAGCTGACACATGAATTTCATTCCAGAAGCGAGCGAGTGCTGCTGGTAAGGAAGAAAAAGGAAAAGAGTGCACGTCAGAATTACTGAACTGAGATTTTGTACCAGAGGAATGGGAATAATCGACTTTTCAGTTTGCCATTAATTCTTACAAATGGAAAAGATCAACTGGTTTGAGTGTGTCGTCCCCCCCCACACACACACTTTGAAGTATATCAGCAGAGTAAAAAATTACAGGCTAAAAAAAAAAAAAGTAGAATGAGTAGCAATACTTTGTTTAGGTTTCACTAATTCTCTATTTTTTAAGTAAAGTTCCTAGAAAATCTCAAGCCATTTGAATACAAATGGAAGAGGGATATTTTGGCATTAAAAGATACTGAAACAGAAAATTGAATTTCCTGAGGATTTTTAAAGTTGTTCTTTTTTATATTTAAAACAACTTGGCAAAATCAATATGGATTTGCAGGAAATCTCAGCTGACATGAATCTGTATTTTCTAGTGTGCACTTTCATGCTAAGAATATTTCAGTCCCTGAGTGGTAAATCATGATGTATCGTGACTGGAAAGCCAGACAAAAGAACCACTTTAATACCTTTATCACCTTGGTTTACCTCTTCATAATTTTGTAAAACTAGAACGAGAAAATATGGGTCAAATACTGAGGGAAGTCAAGTACTTGGACAGTGGCAAGCTTGGGATGCTGCAAGAAAAGATGCTACATGTAAGGAATAGGTAACCAATTTCTTAACAGGCACTTGCTAACCAAAGCCACATGGAGTAATTTAAAACCAGTAAACAATCATCCCTTAGGGAAATCTTAGTTACATCAGAAAAAGGTGTACAAATCACAAGGGGAAACAAATATGCTTTGTACATTTATAACCCTGTCAAGGTTGGTACAAGCCCAGCTCTCTAAAGAACTACTGGTGCATAAATACACCTACTAATTAGAGACCGTCCTGTGACCAAGGGAAAAAAAAGCAGAAAAAGTTAAATCAGAGATATGACTATCCTAGACATTGACTTTTTTTGAGGAGCACCAAGCCATGAGCAAGAAAAAAACAGTCATCAGATTTTATTGTTTGAGCAGTGGCTTTTCAGAAAAGTTATAGGAATCCCATCCAAGGAAAGCATTCACCCAGACTTTGAACTTCACATTGGTGAACAGACCTACAGGCAGTATCTGGGGAGATGGTCTATGTCTATGTCTTGCTCAAAAATGTACTTTACAATATACACTTGATTCTGCAGTAGAATCTGAAACTACATCCAAAGACAGAGGAGATATTGGTTATTTTTTCACAGAAGCCAATAGAATGCTATCATGGCAAGGCAATGAGATTGGGTTTGGCTAAAACCCAAGTGTATCTTCCTCCCCTGCCCACCTCCAAAAAAATCATCAGCCAAGAACAGTGTTTTAAAATAAATTTAGGAATTTTACAGCTAAATATAACTATCCTTTTTTTTAAAAAAAAAAAAAAAAACACTATGAATTTGTTTTTGTTTTGATTGTGTGATTGCCCTAAAAATACGGTTCTTTCTTTGAAGGGAGATTTGTACCCTCCTCCTACTCTATATCCTGAACTATTAGGTGACCTCAGAGAACATCTACAGGCTGATTAGAAACCTCAGAAAAGGAATCAAATAAATGTCAATGTCAAAGAGCTCTCGTGTGTGAGATCTTGATCTTGATTGGCAATTACTGTGAGGAGGGCTAAAACTACCTCAATACATGAAGATGCAGGGCTTCAAAGGGGAATAATTTAATATCAGAAACTCTAGTGTTTATGGAGTTCAGGTACATTCTGCGTGATGATTTTTTAGAATTGTAACTTAGACTTTAGCACCTGTATTTTTACAGTTCTGTTTTGAAATGTAGCTCTGAGTAACATACCCAAGTCTGGAGAGGGAAACACGAGGACCAAACCATGCTCCCACTGGATTCTCATGCTATACACTCCACCAAAGGACACACATCACCCCTGAGCTCAGAAAGTCTCAGCTCCCACGGACACAATCGTCTGCAAGTTACTCAGCATCTCCGGTTCCCGGAGACATCGATTATCATTTGCAAAGCTGTGAGTTAAAAAAAAAAAAGAGAGAGAGAGAGAGAGAGAGAGAGAGAGACCTGTAGCTGCAATGTGCTTTTTGCCAACCTTTTCTGAAAGGAAAGAGCAAACACCTTTCTATTCCTGCGATCGTGTCTTCGGGAGTTGCTAGCAAGTGCGTTACTAGCAGAAGAGTTTCCCTCTGGTATTTCCCTTGCTTTTTGGGGTATTTGATAAATCCCTGGCCGTTTGGCTGTGAGACACTAGATGGAGCTGTGTATCTGCTAAAGGCAACAGCCCGTCTCTCCTTCTGTCTGCAGAGGGCAGCCGAGCTCTTTGCAGTTCTGGTCGTCCTGTCTTACCGAGGGATCATGAAAAGGTGAGTTCAGTTCTCTGGAAAACCAGTCAGGGATTTATAAGGATTGCATAGGGGAATCTGAAGGGTTCTGGAGGCAGATACGGGAGGCAGGTTTGATTCAGTCTCTCTAAATGACGATGGGACTTTATTTTGAACTGTCTGTAGCAATACAGGGTCTTGAGCAACCCAGATTTTTGGAAGCAAGAAGAGAAGGGTATGGACAACAAAACACACAGCAATGAGTCTGTGAATGAAATGTGTTTGTGATAAGCATGGCGTTATGGTGGTTTCCCAAGTTCAAGAAGTCAAGATAGGAAAGCAAAGATGAAGAGGGTCACTAAAAATAGAGCTTTTGAGAAGCTTCGTCTTTGCAGAATCACAGAAGACAAGTTAATGTCACAGAATCATAGAACTGTTGATGTTGGAAGGGACTGTTGGAGATTATCTAGGTCAACCCCCTGCTCAACGGGGTCACCTAGAGCATGTCAGACAGGGTTGCATCCAGGTGGGCCTTGAAGAGCTCCACAGAAGGAGACTCCACAACCTCTCTGGGCAACATGTTCCAGTGCTCCATCACTCTCACAGGGAAGAAATTCCCCCTCATGCTCAGGCAGAACTTCCTGTGCTTCAATTTCTGCCCATTGCCTCTTGTCCTGTCCCATGGGACAACTGAAAAGAGTTTGTCCCCGTCCCCTCGACACCCTCCCTTCAGGTACTTCTGCACATTGGTAAGATCCCCCCTCAGTCTTCTCTTCCCCAGGCTGAAGAGGCCCAGCTCTCGCAGCCGTTCCTCACAGGGCAGGTGCTCCAGCCCTCGGATCATCTTTGTAGCCCTATGCTGGACTCTCTCCAGTAGCTCCAGGTCTCTCTTGTCCTGGGCAGCCCAGAACTGGACACAGGACTCGAGGTGATGCCTCCCCAGGGCTGAGTAGAGGGTCAGGATCACCTCCCTCGACCTGCTGCCAACAGTCTTCCCAATGCACCCCAGGAGATCACTGGCCTTGGCCACAAGGGCACATTGCTGGCTGGTCTTTTTACTACCCTGCCTATGACAGTGATAAATGAAAAATCTGAGACCTGTTAGGGAAATTTAGGTTTTTTTTGTTTCATCTTTGTTGCAGTATGATTCCAATTTAGTTTTTGGAATAATATGTACGAACCCTCTGTTTGTAGCAGTGAGGACAGAGACTTTTTTTCCAGAGACTTCATATACAGCAAGCCTCTGTCTTAATGAGATACAATGGGTCATACTTTGCAAAGGGCATATTTGTGAGTAACTTTGGCTCACATGTCCATTATCTGCTTCATGTACGATGGCAAATCAAAAATCTGACCTTGTTCCCAGCAAGTCGACAATCAGATTGCTTCCAGCTTTAATAAAGCAAAGTCTGGGAAACAGAAGTGATTTATTTATTTATTTTTATTAGAATGACAGACACAACTGGAAAAAGCAAAAAAGGTTTTGAGCAATCTTTCTTTTCTTCAAATCTGAAACAATAGTAATAATAAAGTTCTGCCTAAACAGAGGTTGGGAAAATTTGTTCTGCTTTCTTTTCTTTTATTCTTTTTTTTTTTAACCTTAGTAATGCTACTCAGCCTTAACATGAGCAGAAACAGGCTTGAAAAATTGAAAAATTATGATTATCTGCCTAAATATGTAGCTGATTGATTATTTACCCACTTGCAGACAAATTAGATATCTGGGAAGCTTGTGCTAAAGTATTCTTATTTTCATTTTGTGCCTGAGAGAAGTAATTCCATTAATCTTTTTAAATTGACACAGGCCAGTTAAATTGAATGCCAAGCCAGTAAAGCTGGTTTGTACCAACCACAGTCATATTTACCTTTCCATTAGTAAAGTCATTTGGACAAGGAAACGATGAAGAAAGTCCATCTGGAGAAAGAAGGGAGAAAAGGAAAATAAAAAAAAAAAAAAAAAGAAGAAGAGATAGGCAGAATAGAGAGTGTAAGAAGCTATTAGATTAATTAGTTGTGTTTAACTCTTGCACTCCCTTATTTTTCTTACTGTTTATTTATTTTATTCTCTTTTGTTTAAAACTTCAGATACAACATAGAAAAGTCCCATACATTGCTGAAGGCCTCTCTGCAGTGCAACCAAAATTGGATATCCCATCCCTGGAGCAGTGAAGCCAGGGAAAGTAGAAAAAGTAATTGAGAGCGTGGGAAAGACAAGAAAAAGGGTGAAGGAGCTTCAAAAAAACCCACATTTTTTATTCCTCTTACTCCTGGGGAATAGGAATGGTGCTTCTGAGCAGGGCCATTGAGACAGGCCATCTCCCTGCGGTAGAGCTGCTCCTGTACCTCCAGCTTCTGCCCTTCTGGGGCACACTAGGTAGCAGAGATTTAGCTTTTTTTTATTAAGGCATTGCTTGTCTCCTGGCCACTTTAGCAATGCCTTTCAGTTAATAAACTTCGATAATATTTGGAGGCTGTTTAACCTCCTTAAACATCATGTTTTTTTTTTTCTCTCTCCAGTGAACAGCTTTATTCTTTTAATTGACTGAACATAAAACAATGAAATCTGACTCTGACCAGCAAGTCCAAATGTGAACTCACGCTATCAAGTTAATGAGAGAAATGATTTCATAAGCTAATGTGGGGCTTGTTCTAAACACAAGGATGCCGGAGACTTTGGGGAAAAAATGTCCATGAAAGAAGTTATGCATCAGGGAAGAGGACTTGGCTTATCGTGGTTCTAATGGGCACATTACTGTTTTGAGTTGATTCTCTTTTTCTGTCTGATTGCTTTCAATATCTTTTATGCACCTGCTTGCTGGTGAAGTAGGAAAATGCCTTGTTGTAAATGTTTCCTTACATCAAAAAGTCATTTCTGTTCTAATCTGGTATGACCACTGATGGCAGAAAGAGTTGAACTAAGCCTGTAATTAGAAGAATCCCATGCTGTTACATGCACTAATTTGACTTGCAAGCATGTCTCTCTGTTTTACTGTTATCATCATCATCATTATTACTATTATTACTATTATTACAGAACTTACTATGTAATGTTTCTATTTAGCTATAATTATTTTTAAGGATCCTTTATAAACACAAGCAATTTTTCCATCTACTGATATTTTTTTTCCTTCACATCTGCCCTGCACTTTCAGGATTTTTAGGGAGATAACCACAGGAGGTTCCCCCTGAATGTGAGGGGGAATTTCTTCCCTGTGACAGTGACGGAGCACTGGATCAGGTTGCCCAGAGAGGTTGTGGAGTCTCCTTCTGTGGAGATTTTCAAGGCCCACCTGGATGCAACACTGTCTACCATGCTGTAGGTGACCCTGCTGAGCGCGGAGGTTGGACTAGATGATCTCCAGAGGTCCCTTCCAACCTTACTGATTCTATGATTCTATGATTCTACGACATAATATGTATTACTATAGATGTTGATATAAAAGTAAAAAGCCCTTCTGACATATCCCAATACTGTCATGGCTACAGGAGTATACTACAAAAATGGATCATGCCAGCAGATTATGTTTCCTGCTTTAGTGCAGTCCCCTTCAAGGTGTTGCCTGGACATTGCTGGACCTTAAGTTCCCATTGATATAGAAGAGAGAGTGTCAGGTCTAGACTTGTCTTCCATATCTTTATTTCTCACTGAACTGAGGCCAAAGGAACCTAAATGTGTCCGTATAGCCCATACTTTGCAATGATACAGAGGTTTTTGTTTTCCCGAAACAAGCCTATAATTTGGGGGTTTTGAGTAAAAGAATGGAAAAGCAAAATTGTATATATGGTAGCCATTTCTGAAACACTTAGGAATTCATATTCTCCTTAGCTCCAGGCAGAGAAGATCTCAGAGGTGTCTTTTATCTCAATGCTTTGGTTTGGTTTCCAGTTGTCCTACTTCCATATGTCTCTTGTGTGCAGTTATGGTACCTCCTGCTTAACATGATTCAGATGTTTGCAGGACATAAAAGTCCGTGTTCATGATTTATACTAAGTGCACCATGTGAAATGACCATCAAGCAGCTGCTGCTGTTTCAAAACAAGATATGAGTTTCTTCAGTCCTGGAGAGTCACCAACAAAGACAGACAGGAAACTGCATCAGAGTTGTCACCAAAAATAACACACACCTCCCACAGAGGAAAAATGGGGAGTAGGAGGGATGGGAGATCACCTCTAATAAATGTCTTTTTATTTTTAGAAGTTTTAATTTCGTTTTGTTTAAATATTGTCTTTGATGAAGCCTAGAAAAGTAGAATTGGGGGAAAAAAAGGCATTTGCCGTTCAAAAATCATCAAGGAAAAATCTATATATGTATCTATATATAATCTACATATATCAGCTGAAAACACTCAGTTTTGGAAGAGATCTTGTCCAATTCTCCTATCCTTTCCCTATATAGTTGCTATTGGAAACAGGTTTCTGTGTTAAATGAACTCTTGTTAAATGAACTCACCACAGTACAGACATTTTATGTTCTTATGGTCATTCTAACATGTCTTATTTTACATACAGACAACCAAACTCTGCAGATGGACGAATCCAAGTGCCTTAGTGATTAAGCATATCCAGGATCACCAGTTAGCCTGGTGTGTTTCCAGTAGCTTCCAGTTCCACCCTGCACCAAACATCCTTCCAGATCTCTGTTTTGAAACCAAAGTGAGATCCTTCCCATTGCTTTGTTAAATCCAAACACAAGTGTCTGGAGAGAATTCTGGTAGGAATTTATCTGAGTCTTACCTTCCTCTTGGACTAACTGAAGTCACCAACCACCTTGAACTGAGCACAGTAACACAACATGCCAGAACTGGAATCATCAGACGCTTGCTCAGTAGCCATCATGGGAAGATCTTCCCCAAAGCTGCAGAAACAGGCAGGCAATAGCTTGGACTGAGCATGAAAATCAAAGCACCTTAGGAGAAAGTCGGAAGGTCCCAAACCCATCTATCCCCCCCCCCTTTTTTTTAAGGAAGTGAGAGGAGAATCTGCTGTATAACTGTGTGATTTTAACCTGTCTTTTTAAGATGCAATTAAATTAAAAAGATTTTTTGAGACTGAAAAAAGAAAGCTCAGTAGATGTATTACAAGATGCGTTACAAAGTCCTCATGGTTTTGTGTGCCTGCAGAATAATTCTCAGTGGGAGTTTTGCTTTCTATCCCCAAAGTTGCAGAGATGGGTATGTGGATATGAATGTGAAAATGGACAAGTAGGAGAAAATTACCAGATCATTTAAAAAGTAGTAGGTCTGATTTTTTTTTCTTTTTTTTTTTTTTTTTTTTTGCTTTTTTTTGGTTTTTGTTCCCAACTTCTACAGCTAAACATTCTTGTTTTGCTAGTATTATCTTGATATTAAATAGCTTTTTCTGTTTTGTACAGTGTTGTACTCTTAAACATCTGTTGCATTATATTTACACACACGTCTACTACAAATTTTTCTGCTAAGATCTCCACTAGCTAAAAAACATTAGAATCACTGAAAATGGCTATGTCCTTTTTTCATTGTTGTTCTCATTCAGATAATTCCTGCTCCTGTGCCTTTTGCTTTACAGCATCCCATCTGGTGACCCAGATTAGCTGGCTTTCTCCCAGGCTTATCTCACTTCTGCCTCACTTGCCCAAAATATGCGGTTGTGCTAAGGGCATCCTCCTTTTTTCCAAGCACACATCGAAGGCTTTTGCTGAGGGTTGCAGTTAATTTTCCAAGATTAGCTGCATTTTTCTCCCCAGACCAGTTCTAAAAGATTTTCTATCTAACCTGGCAGATGGGACAGTATAAAATGAGGAATAAACATCAGGATGATAAAAGACTCTACGCGTATGTGTACAACTTCATCTATACCCAGTGCAAGAATAAAAATACGTGTGGGTCTGTCTTAGCTGGGCCTGTTCTGGAGTCCTGTCTGTGGGTCTGCTAGTGGCTGGATCTATCTGAAATGCCAAAGCCTCCCTCAATATCAAACATATCATCCAGACACATGAGAGAACCTGTTAATGAGGCCACTAGCAGGTGGGGGAGAACATGCTCTCCACTGCTTGTGGGACTCCCAATCCCTGGGTGCAAGTAAGCCAAAAAGGCAGGTTGGTCTGGAGCTCTTGACCAGACACAAGAAAGGAGGAAGCACAGTCAGTTTATGACTGCTCTTAGAGCCAGATAGCTGTGGTCCCTGAGACAAAATCAACCAGGAATCCTCTGGAGGAGCCACTAGAGGGAGAAATCAAGACTTCTTATGACTCGTTGAAACTCACATTGGTGCAGGAAAAGTATTTTATTCGGCACCTACCCTACTTCACAATGATCTCCACGGTGCTTCAACATATAAATAATGATATTGAAGAAACATCAGCCCTGATCATCTACACCTGTCCCCTAGTGAGATGAAGGGAAGGCTGGCAATGATTTACACCATACCACTGCAATTTGGACATTCTTTCTTTAATTCCGGAGATGGCGTCCAAGCGAGCAGAGAGCCAAGCATACATCCACTACTCTATTCCAGGCTAAAGCTCAGCTCCCCACATCCATCTTTTGGCATTTAGATCTCGGCCTTTGCACACTGTGTGTTGCCATTAATATTTCTTTAACCCTGCTCATTGCCACCCACAGCCATCCCCTTGCAGTTATTAATAGAAATATCGGCTGTGGGGGGATTTGTCCGGCCATTAAGCTTCTGTTAGTGAAGCTCTTCTGGCTATGGGAATCTGCTGTATTTACTGAATTATCTCCAAGGTTTTGGTCCTGCTGAGTTAAGGCACTCAATATTTTAGGGAAAGGAGGAACACACTGAGCTAGGAGAGAGATATAATTACCCCATCGACACGCAAAATCTTGCTGGCGGGCTTTATGGTGTGGAGGAGGAGAAGGACCCCTCAACTGTGTATTATCGCAATCACAATTTTCCTAGCCAGCTCATTTAGCCTATGAAGTGGTCTTTGCTGTCCAGGGGATCTAAATAACATGCTTAATATCTGTTCCTCCCTTTTTTTTTTTTTTTTTTATTATTAACTTACTCCATTTCCAGCTGTTTATGATGTTTCTTTCTCTCAGCTGCAAATTGTGTTTGCATCTCTGACCTAAGAAACTTCCAGTTGCCTCTCTCCTTTTTATCTCAGAAATTTATATTCTACCCTAGCCAAAGGTTGAGCAAGTTTACTTCTTTTCAGATTTGGTCATGATTCATAGTTGCTTAGCACACTGCAGACACAAAAAATGAATTAATCATAGTACTTTCCCCTTTACTTCTTGAGGCACAATAAAAAGATACAAGGAACTTGTTTACAGACAGATATTTACTGTATTTTTTTGTTTGTTTGTTTGTTTTTCTGGAGTAGCTCCAAGTGTGCATACCAAATGTGAGGGCAAAACCACATATTGATCACATTAAGATCCCTAAGGATACAAAGGGTGAGATCATGGCCAAGAAAAATAAAAAGTACCAGCCTGGGGCTTTGGGTTAACTTTTGCTTCCCACCTAAAGAACTTTCCTGGTCCAGGTTCCTGATAAGTTTACAACATAACGTTAAGTTACTTTATTCTAGATTTTTCATCTTGATGAGGAATTATTTTTTCTGAAATAAAAATGGTATTATCTCAGAACTTCAATGTTCATAAGGATCTATTCCAAATAAAGTGTTCTGGCCAGTGGTATAGGCATAGACAAGACAAGACTAAGCAAGATGGCATTTTCAGCAAATAGTATTCTCCTGTCAACTTCTGCAGAGGGAAATAAGCCTGCATCAATCTTTCCTGAAGCTGAGACTAATTGATAAAAAATATAGAGCTATCATTAAATTCATTGGACTTGTAGACACAGGTGCACACGTCAGCACATAGACTACTTTTCAGTCTAGCTTGACCAAATGAGAGCCTCACCTGGCCTGTTAGTCCTGGTGAATTGCCTCTAAAATAATTCTTTTGAATTTTATTCTACACTTTTATTTCCTCTTGTGAGATGGTGACCTGCTTGGAAAAGAGCTCCCAAGTCTCTGTTCAGTATTTTTGTTTGTTTGTTTCTGATTTGCCGTCCTTTAACATTCACTCTAATTAGTGAATTTAAGTTAGTTTGCTGTGCTTGGTTTTTTGTAGAGCCTTTAGAAATATATTAAGATGTTCACAGATCTGTGGACTGCAGACTGAAAGTCATTGTTGCATGTACTCATAGCTTGGTGGACTGTTCCATAACACTGTAATACAAATGTTGAAAGAAAATTCACTAATTATTAACGAATATAGCAATAGAATTGAGTGTGAAGTGCTAAATCTTCTTTGATTACATCTCAGTTGAGTACTTTCACCCTTATCCAAACACAAAAAAGTTAGGGTGTGAGCAGATTCTGAGCAAGGTACTCATACGTGCCCAAAAGAGTTCTTCATCTGTGCCATATTGCAAGGAAGGATGGAGGAAGGAGACGAAGAGTAGTAGCGATAGTAGTAGGAGATGACATGTAATAGTACAATGTGCTTAAAAACAATTTTAAGAAGCATTAACTCCTTTGATCTTCTCTGGTGCTTTCCATCTGGGGAACTCAAAGCAATTATTCTCCTTGTTTCATTACTGGCAATTTTGGGGGGCCTTTGACTAATCAGGCATTTGAATTTGTTTGGCTTAGAAACATTGATCTGCCTCAGATGATCCACACAACAGTGCTGAAATGCATGCTGACAATGCCAAATTTTATATGCTGATGCATGGAAATCCATTTCAAATTAGATGTTTAGGCATTTAAAAATATCGGAGGTTTTTCCAAACCCTTCCCAACTCCCAAATTTCTATCCCAAATTGCACATATATAGGTAAATACATAAAGGATTTAGGTGGCTGTGCACTCTGGGAATCAATGGGAACCAAACATAACATGTAGGGGGACGTCTGAAGTCTACTTAATTTGATGACCTTGCTAGACATCTATGTCCATGATAAAACACATAAATGCTTTTGAAACTGTGGTTACCAGTGACCAGCTTCAAAATCATATCGTGAATGAACAGCAAAATAGAAAAACTATTTAGAAATCATAATGTCTGTTGTGTTACACCTGTGGTGTGCTACAGAGAGAAGCAAGAGAAGGTTTGTAGGCAGAAGGTTTATTTTAGGCAGCAGTAAAATTTTATTAGACTAGATAGTACAATAAGGAAAAAATAGAGATGCTCTTCAGGGCTTGTATGCTTTGGTCTAATATAAAATATTAGCTCTATCAATCAAATCCTCTTGCATTAGAAGTCATAGCTTCTATCTCTTCACTCTAATCATGAGAAGATTTTTGTTCTTTCATTTTATTTTTTTTTTATGCTATTATCCAAAATCATGTTATGTTATGCCATCAAAGAAGGACTGAAAGAGGACGTTTTTGGTAGGGAGATGTGAGAGTATTTTATGTAAGATCTTAAAGCACCGCCCCAGGAACTGGGACACGAGTTCAGATCTTTCCCCACTCTAAAGGGGTTCAGGCTCAGATGACATGGATCTCCAGGCAACAGGTAACTCTGTCTGTGAGCATCCCCTCTCCAGCTGAACCAAGTCACTCTGTCAGAAGGAGCAGGAGGGTTACGCCGCAAGGAATACAAGCACAAAATCTTCTGCTCCAAGTCTTAGTGATTTCGTCAGGTTTAGAAATATTTATAGAATCTCTTCATTGTTATATCAATTGAGTCGCTAAAATGGGGTTTAAACCAAAGCTTAGTAAGACTGTGGACAAATTGTCTAAAAGGTAAAGTAAGGGGAAAATAGAAACCTTAACTGGGTGAAACAATCTGTGCTACTGAGCAATTAACATGCTTTTTGATTTGTTTGCCCCTAAGACACTGTCAAAATTTCTAAGACAATTATATTCCTTCCTGCTGGTGTTTTATGTCTAGTCAGCTGTCCCTAATTAGTGCTTTGCTGAAAACACCAGTAGACTTTTGCAGATATACAGTTTTCTAGCAACTGTTGTAAGGATCGTAGTAAGAAACTGAGCAACTCTGCAAGGGAGCCATTTCAGCCCCTGACTGATGCAAATTAAAGACAGCAGGATTGATTGTGCTTCCAGACATAACTGTAAAGATCAAAGGATCTTTCAGAAACTTGTGCTGCCTGTCTTGAATAAATCTAATATTGCAATTCTGGCCACATTCGCAGGGGGAGCATTGCACTGTCTTATGTAATGAAAAGTTTGGATGGTGATATATTACCTTTTACTTGACCATCTGAGATACCTGGGGAATACAGACAAGGTGTTTGACATTCCTGCTTTTTTGCAGCTCTCAGAAGCAGCAAACTTCAAACTAAGCAATTGCTCTGAGTTTAAATTAGCTCTGCTAGTCGATCAGACATGTTGAGGTGAGATAGTGGTTGATATCTGAGGGGCACAGGTATAAGACCCAAGGGAGAATTAAACAGTGCAGAGAGAGAGACAGTAACTGTCACCTCCATAAAAGCATTTCTGTGCTCTTTCTTCTACAAAAGGTGGGGAAGACCAGTTACATAGGTTCAACCCTGCCAGAAATCAAACGTGGCATAAATGGTTTGTGGTCATGTGGGCAATACTCATGATTATTTTTGGCATGTGATCAGTGACGACTAATAGGTTTTTGCCCTTTTGTGAAGTTACGTAAGGCTCAAGAGACAGCTCCAAAACAGGACCTGAGTAGAACCTTGGAGCCTGCATTTAAAATTGACATCCTCAAAACACCTGCACAGCTGCCATTTATCCTTAATCCACTTTTTAACGCTGAAATGCCCAGGCACCTACACTTGTGGGCTCTCTGTCTCTGAGCATCTCTGTCTTGACAGTACTAAGGTGTCTGTCTTATACGTTTCCAATATTTTTCTTCGATGTGTACAGAGCCTCCCTCTCTTTCCTGTGCTCTTCCTGGCATGAGCCAGACTTGGTGCTCGTGGAGGAAACATGAGGTTATGAGAAGGAAACAGCAGGCATTGTGCAAATTTATATATGCCTTGTTAAGGGAACATTAGAGCCAATTCCAAAATTCAACTAATCTTCAAAATGATCTGAGGAGAAAACGGAGTAGAGAACAATTCATCGCAGAGATGTCTCCAGTACATCTCCTCCCCCTGATACCCACATAAAGCCTTCCCCAGAGAGGAGCAGCAATAACTGACTTCAACTGCTGAACTCGATTCCGACGCCCTGGAGGAGGACTGAGTACAAAACCTGTAGAGAGAGAGGGGGGGAAGTGCTTTATGCAGTGACACAGCCACTCTCCACACTCTCGTTTCCCCTCTTGACTAATCTGCCCCCACTTAGAGTTGGTCTGAAAACACTGAACTCATATTGCTCCCGATTTCCACTGCAAGAAAGAGAAGATGTTTTCAGAATCCCAGAGTTACTTGAAAAGTGTTTAATTCTGAACAACGTAATGGTACACAATTCAAACTTTTTTTTTGCAATGAGTGAAATATGCCTTAATTGGCCTCTTCCATAGGAAGTGGCACCCATTCTTCTGCAAGGAAGGTCAGGCCTCCATCTGCAGCCTGGCTGGAAAAACGTGGGCCTCCTCTCTCATAGTCAACCATTTGTAAGGCTGTGAGACAGATACCTGTTTGCACTGGTGTACTGCTCTTCATCAGTGTGTCTCACCACTTCCTTCATGGTCCTGTGTCCTTCATGGTCCTTCACAGCACTCCTGGATCTCGGTCTGTGTCTCAAAGTGTCTCGATGTAAAGCTTTACAGTACTATTGCACCAGATTGTCTACAATAGAGATAACTGTATGCCATAAAGCCAAAAATCAACAGATTTTAGGAGAGTGAGAGTAAGTGGGGAGACAGTAGAAATTGCCTTCAACCTCTCGCCCCTCCATGGAAGGGAAGAATTTAGGGTCAAACCATAGTTTCCCATTGGCTCTTAAGAAAGAGTGTCTAAACGGAGGAGGGCAGAAATAATCTTATTAAATGACTGCCTTGGGAAACACTTGCACTTTTATCAGTCAGTTTAATTAAACTGTATTTAGCCTTGTCCTGCTTCTATAACAACAGCATGGAGTGTTAATGATGAGGCAAAGCAGGGATGAAGGTTGGTGGTTGGCTTGAATACTCTTACTCTGGGGCCTTCAACAACCACAACTCTCCACTAAACTGAATATGGAAGATTATTGAAGACCTTTGCTAGTACCTCGATAGCATTTGTGCCTGTTTGAAGGAACCTCATGTCCTGGATCTGTGGTCAAGAGAAAGGATAGGGGACACTATAAGTAATCCCAATGGCCTTTGAATTATTCACTGCTCCTTGACGTAATTGTTTTTCTACTTGGAAAAATGTTCCCGTTGTGGTAGCTTTGAATTGACACCTATCAAAAATGATTCTTGATCTTACTTACCCAGAAGCAGATCGTGTTCACGGCACCTATGTATTGCTGTAACTTCATTGGTTCTAATGGGAAACAGCTCTTGGCTCAAGGCTTATGTCATTTTGCAATGCAAATCCCCTTCACTTTTTCCTCTAGTACTAAGGACACTAGTGTATTGTTATGTGGCTCTATCACTCTAAACAAACTTGGATTTAAGCTTTTACTGTAGCTTAATATAGCTGAAACATTTTAGCCCTGAAATACTTTGTAGTTCTTCTCCTTTCTTCTTTTAAGGGAGAATTTTGCCATGAGGCTAAACTTTGACTAAGCAGTTTAGTTCTTCTCTTAAAGACTTTTTGGGTTCCACATGTCTTACTAGACACTTTCCCTGTTTGCCTAAAATAAATTCCTTCCTAAACAACAGAGTTAATGAAGTCCAGGGTCTCATGATGCTATCGCCTAATCCCAGCTACCTACAATTGCAATAACACCTACCTCCACTCTGTATAATCCTGCACCTGCAGGCAGGATTATGGAGAGACATACCCTCTGCTTCCTGAACGCTGGTAAAGGGCAGTATGTAACCTGGTTCATCCCAGGTTGCGTATGTACTGATTAGCCTGCTAACACTTACAGTTTGTTTGATTAGATCAAGCAAAATAAATAACAGCTGATCACCCAGGCTTTTCGTTTGATCGGGGTTTTTTGTTTTTGTCTGTAAAAAGGTTAATTTAAGGTTTTGTTCTTCACTGAGATTTTTATGGTAGTGTATTTATCCCTAAGACTATAGGAAGTAGGCTGATATTTCTGAGTGTCCTCTGAATGGATTTAGTGATGGTTGGGAGGTGGTACAGCATATTGAATGTGGCTTGTAATATTTTTTCATCCTGTAAGTGCGTTCTAGTCTTTATATTGTCTATATAGCTTTGTTTGTTACCTTTTCTGGATGTTGCTTGTGGTACATAAAAAGCTGATATGGTCTAAGAGAATTTGGGGGAGTGCATATTATTGACTTTCACTATGGATTTAGTAAGAAACTGCAGATTTTCAGCCTAGCTAGGTTTTTCAGTACAGCTAGGTACATCTATTAGCATTAATACAGCATGGTACAGTTATTTCTTTTTTTTTTCCCCCTCCTCGAGAAGTTTGAAGAAATGTTTCTGAACTGTTGGATCTTTAGATGCTGGCTGTCAAAGTTGAGGCTGCTCTTGGTGGAGATGAATTGAACAAACTTGACAGTACAAAAGGCTCAGAAATCTGACTGTGCTCTTGCTCTTACAGGACTTAGCTCACTGCTCTCACTACCTCATTTCCCTCTCACTCTACTGGAGCTAACAACTTTAGAGTTTCCTATGTTACTACATCTCCAGATGTACCAGGTACTTTTTTTTTTCTTTTGAACCAACTAGGTGTCATAACTGAATTGCATCTCCAGCAACTGTTCTCAGCATCTGTTAAGCTTGAAATGTGTTACATCTGTTTCAGATCCACTTCACTTTTTACAAAAAAGTGAGAATGCATAAGTCATCAGACCTTCAGGTTTGACTTCTTAAACAAGGTTTAGTGTTTTTTTTTTTCTTTTCCTTTAATGAACTTCATAATATTACAAAGCAGAAGTTACTTTTTTTTCCCCCCTTTTTTTCTCTTTTATTCTAATGTTGCTACTGACATCAACATTTAGGCAAGGCATCCAAACTCAGTTTGGTCTAACTAGACTGATTTCTCTATTTATTGAAAGTAAATATTTGTATAGCTTAAATGGATCTATAAGGATTTGCTGGAATAGCCATATGATCTTTTTATTGTTTATCAACATCATCTGTTCTTCTGTATAGTTCTGACACTTTTACAACCCCGTTATTGAAAGATCTGAGCATTTCTGTCTTTTATCTTGCCAACTCTCTTAAGAGATAGGGACATATTATCACCCTTCTCCTACAGCTGGCTGAAGCCCAAAGGATAAAGCCCAAATTTCTTTCTTTCTTTTAAGTGATGTTTTATCTGTTCTGTTTCTCTGACTCAGCCATTCACTCACTGAAGGACCATAACTCAATCAAGAATTATTAAAAGTAAGAAGATTTGTAAGGATATAATATTGAAATTCCATTTAAATCCTGTTTTTAAAAGAAAAAATCAAGTGCATTTGGGAAATGGGATTTAAAGTATCTTGTTTACTCTGACCTTTTGATACTGTACAAAGATGCACCCTATATTCTCTCAGGTCTGACACAAAGTGAACTGCAGTAAAAGCAACTGGACTTGAACTCCCAGGTTAACCACTGTTCCAGTCTCTACTCCTATGCATCTATCAAATTGTCTATGGTGATTTTTTTTTAAGTCTTTTTTTTTTTTTTTTGACCATATGGTACAACCATCTCCCCTCAAAAAGAGGGAGAGTAGAGAAGAATATCAGACTCTCCTAGTCACCTATTCTTTTTGTGCCATCAGGAAGAGTTTCTCTGGTCTCAACTGTTTACTTCCTTCAGAAAGCTGCATGGGCTGAGACACATTTTTACTCCTATGCTTGCGCCTCCTGGTCTTTGTTCTCATTGAATGAAGTGATGCAATGTGAGAATATGGAATATTCCTGGCCACTTTTGCTCTTTGATTTATAACTTCTCTATCTAACTGTACATATAGGAGAGAAGACCTGTTCTCTTCTGTGAGAGTTCTGCTATTTTGGTACCACATGCTTGTTAAGACCATCATCCTCCTTTGAAATATCAAAAAAAAAAAAAAAAAAAAAATTATTCCATAAAAACTCTAAAAATAAAACTAGACTTCAGTTAGACTTCATTCTGTACCAGGACCAAAGAAAAAGATGACTTTTGCCCCAGAAGGATTATACTTTACATAATCATTTAGAATATAGGTCTAATCTAAATTGATTATTTAGGCTTCCTCTAGATTTGATGGAGAAGATACCTCCAGAGGGTGATTGATCCCAATTAAAAGACAAGTCAAAAAAAGCAGTCGAGTGTCTTTCTCCCTTGATTCTAGATAATTGGTTTTGTCTATATTTTTTTGGGGGGGGCGATGGAACTTAGGTGAATCCTGCCCTAAGATTGAAGTGAAACAAGCTAAAGTAACTGTATATATTAAAAAAAAAAAAAAAAAAAAAAAAAAAAAAAAAAGCAGTTGTGTAGTTTTTTATCTCATAACTTCTATTGAGACTTAATTTTGGTTCCATAAAATTTCTACAAAATGATCAGAAGAAATATAATGTTTGGACACTCTCTTCTGAACAAACAATCTTTTTCTTATTACAAAAAAAAAAGAAAAAAGAAAAGACAAATCACTTTACATGTTCTGCTAAGCTGTGTGATTTGTGAACTTCCTCTCTGAAGCAGCAGCATCTAAAGCACCAGAATTGGGGTCAGCCTTGGCTGAGGCCACGCGCCCCTCGTTGTGGTAGTATCTCAGAGGAAATGAAAGAGTCAAGTGACTCCCTAAAGCAAATGAGGTACAACTTAAGCTTCTCATATGAGAACTATGGTTTAGAAGAGCCCCTTCGTCACCACTTGTATTTTGGCAGATGTGGGCATCAAAAACTGCTTTCTCTGTCTTGCTACATCAGTGTACAACAACTCTTATTCAGTCCCTTGATATACAAGGTTGGGGTTTACCAGCTACATCTCATTTTACTGAAACAGTAGTTACTAACAACTTAAACCAGCTGGCCATTGACCTGACTGCAATTAGTGCAGTTATTTCTTTTCTTCCTCATTCTCATCTCAACTAATGTCTTTAGGCTGCTAACTTCTGCATTAAGAAATGCTTCTTGCCACCTGTCTGCAGTACTTTGTGCAGTGGAGTTCCAATCAAGGCTAGACACCTCCTGCAAATCATCATCATTGTGGTGTTAACAGTGGCGATTTGATTGAATCTTTTATTTCTAGTGGGAAACTTTCATTTTTCTCCAAGTTACTCTTTTTATTTATTCTCTATGTTACAAGAAGTATTTAAACCCAACCTTATAATTTTGAGAAAATTGAGATTATGCAGCTGCTGGAGCTGACAGTGTCTGACAAATTCTTCTCCTTCGGGGTTATGTCAATTATGCTGTTACAGAACATGCTGAGTTGTGGGTGAGTTGTGGGGTTTTTTTTTTCTTTTTTCTTTTTTTTTTTTTTTTTTTTTTTTTTTGACATATCGCTAGGAATTGTCATATGCAATGATGGATGAAATGGTTGCATTCAAGGCAAAACTTTCCTTAGAAAGTAGTCCTTCCTGGAAAAAGGTAAGCGTGTTTGATAGTAGACTGGAACTATTGCAGCGTTTTTCTTTTTTTTTCTTCATCTTCTTCTTCTTCACTAAGCAATCTGATCATTGAATAAACATGCCTCCTAAAGAACATTTAGGACGGTATGTTGTTGTAGCAGGTTGGATGGTTGGATGACACAAATAACCCCCAGAAGCTTATTTCTTGCCACCATTTGTAAAAGGAGTCAGGTGGCTGCCTCTCTCGTTGCCTTCTGTTTGGAATTACAGGCTAGCCTGGGGACATTGTACCACTTACAAAGTGCAAATGCAATTTGAAACAAAGCTTAATCAAGTTATCTGACACAGTTACAGTATTCTTCAGCTTAGTTAACATAAAGATAGAACCTGAAAATTAAGTTACTAACAAAGGTGGGTTTTTTTTCCCAGTTATTACTATTCCAGATAACTAGATATGGGTTGTCCAATAATTGCCACTTATCTATATTCATAGAAAACTGGCACCTGTAGAGAAATCACTTGGTTATATCTATATATCTGATAACCTTTCTGGCAGAGTACAAATCCAAGCTTTGCCTAATGTAGCACTGTTATGAGACAGCAGACTGCATATGACTTGAATGGGCCATTTTGAGTAAAACTGTATGATTGCTTTAAACATGCGGCATGCAGATATCCTCAAATGGACTCTGAGGCTGCAGATATACATTAGAAATTGGCCCAGATTAAACCATGATTAGCTTGCCCTGACACTGATCCTAGTAAGCAGTTCAAAATTTTGATGAGAAAAGCTACCATTTTCTTCCAGCCGAAGTGGAGCCAGAATTAAGATTCTATCTCTGCTTGTGATAGAGTCCCCTCAGTAAATCCTAGAAAATGTTCATGAACTACTTCTTCTCCCTGGTATCCTTGTCCTTTCTGCTTCACGTATAAGCTGCCCTAAGCATAACTTTAGGAAGAGGTAGTTAGAAACTCTGACATATTATATAAACATCCATCATGCCAAGGGCTGCTCAGGAAAGCTCATTGACAAGGTAAATTTTAAGATTTAAATGTTCTGGGTAGGATTCATCTCACTTAGCTTTAGACACCTACAGTTAATAGCTCAGCAGGTCCCCTTGGAAGTCTCTCAGTTGGCAGAAAGCGAAGAGCACTTCCAGTGTGCTTCACAATGCTTCTAGATGTGCATGCTGTGGTGAGGTGAACGGTACCCCAGATTTCACTGATAATGCGGATTATATCTGCTGATTATATCTCCATTGAAGAGAGCTCAGGATCCAAACTCAATTTTATAGCTATATGTAGGGTGTTTTTATTCCCATGTCTTTATCTTTTAATTCTCTATCTATTGAAATGCAGAACATACAAACAAGAAGGAAAGATGGTACTGCTTCATGTTTCCAGGGGTGAGCTAGGTCAATTACCTCTGCATAATTCTGGGTTATTTTACCAAGTATTTGACTTTGGTTTTCCCTTATAGTTAAATGCTATAATTATTCAACTAGTCTTGAGGATGAGCTTTTGATTAGAAAACACATCCTACATACAAAAAGCTCATTATAAAAATATTTTTGTAGATGTAAATGATTTAACATAAGCCTGCCTTTAGCAAAACAGATGACTATGAAGGAGATGAGGGACCTAGTTGTGGTGCTCTCTAATCACTTCCCTAAAGTGCCCAATACAGATACGCTATGATATTCTGAGTACATATCTATGCATTAGCAATGGTGTATCTATATACACAAAACATCCTTAGAGCTGACTCATTCAAGACTTACTTCAGTCCTACTCAAGCTTGGTGCTATTAGAAGACTTGAGGTTGTTTATTTTTTTTATAGCACAGAAATAATGAATGCTTGTAAAGGAAAAGATGCTTGACTGAGCCCATCAGTTTCTACTTTGATGTTTACAGCTTTCAGTCCATGTTGCAACATCTTATTCTAGTTCACCTGTGGAAAACTACAGTGAAGGAAGGAACTATTCCACGGTTATAACTGTGGCAATATTTGTTTAGTTGATATTTGTTCTGTAGGAAACTTTCAGCCAGATCTTTATCAAGTACAAACAAGCATATCTCCAGTTCATTCATGTTTTTCTTGTCAAATTGGCATGTCTGATTCTGTTTTAGTGTTAATTGATTCTTTCCTACATCAGTGTCAGTTATTGCTTAAACCAATGCTTTCTTAGCAAAGGTTAGTTAACCAGTCTTCATGCGTATCTGTTATGTTTGCTTGACAGAGGTCTTCTATAGGTTTTCAGTGTTATATCTTGCATGTTTAAAGAAAGGAAAACAGCCCCGGGTAGTAATAATGAAAAAGTCTGTTCTCTATCAGGTCTAACTTGATTCAGAAAAAACATCCTACATCAAAAGAAGGCTTCCTCTTTTGTTTTGTTTATTTAGAAAGCCAAATTAATCCCTATAAACATGACAGAAGGTGATAGAAATGTTTATTCTTTAAAAACACCTTCGAAAATGTTACTTGCTTAAATCTCAGGCAATGACTGCCCAGTTAACTAACTGCAACCCAAAGTTAATTCCTTTAAGTAATTTACTCAGTAACTAATTGACTTTTCAGATGACCCACATGAGTTTGATTAGCAGAGATCTAATAGTTCATCTTTTGGACAGAAATGAGGCTTAACAAATAGGACATTTGTTGTTATTCCTTATCAAGCTTGAAGCACAGTGTTCCTGATCATCATATGATGTGGCAATCCATCAGTTTCCAGTTTCTACTCCTAAACGAGAGATAGATACCAGAAACTTATCAGTGACACGCTTCTGTGTAGCTGAGACTAGAAAAATTTTCCACAAATTATCCATAAATTCAGATGGTGATCCGAAAGAAAAGATCCATGGCTTAGTCTGCTATGGCTTTTGCATCTTTTCTGACATCAAAAAATAGAACAGTTTTCTGGAGACTTGGTCAAAAATGTAGCACAACTACTTATAAAGTATATACATGCTCCAATTATATCTATACTCTAATTGTGCATAATGATGCTCTAATTATAGCTATACTCTAATTGTGCATAACGATAGCCTTGATCTGTAGTGCCGCTATGTTTACCATGCTTATAGAATACGTCAGGCCTAATGAAGGAGTGTGGGGACTGCTATTTTCACATGTTGTATACAGGTCTATACTGGGACAATGAGGGCTAGTTAGGCATTTACCTCCTCATGCTCATCCTCACAGGTAGCTGACTATAACCCCCCCAACCACCTAGAGCAACAGGTAAACAGGGTGTCACAAGGGAGCCCAAGGGGACCACAAGTCTACTGAGCTCAATACAGCCGAATGGTTGCGTACTATAACCTATTCTGTCTCCCAGAGGCTGTATTGAGTCACTAATGCACCTCGTATCTGGAAATCTCAACCTGTAATTTTTTGGAGAACTGAAGATTTGCTAGGTAGCTATTCAGCTCACTTGCCTGTTCAAGGGCAAGTGACTTAAAAACCCCTTAGCAAGTATTTCAGGACTCCTGGATCTTTTGGCCATGTGCTCACAGTGTAGCAAATGAGCCATTTCCATTCTCCTGCACGATCAGCCCAGAGAGAGAAAAATCCATTGAGGATAAGCTGCCTCCTGATTTTTCCAAGCTGCCCCATCATAGAAACAAACTTGGCAATTGCCTAGCTTTAAAGACAAATTGTTAGAGTCAGTGCTGTCAGGGAAAAGACAACATCATTTTCCAAACAATGAAACACCTTCACTCATGAGACTTGGAAATGAAGCTCTGTAGCCAATTTAAAGTTTGCAGAGCTCTTATTTTATCAGCCTACACGCTATTATCCTTTGCACTGTGGGCTAGAGCCTGCATTATGGACTCATCACTCTTGCAAGGACCTGGAGGGATTATATTAACTCCTGGGTTCCTGCCAGACTTCCCACTGCAGAACTGCTGTTGACCAAGTAAGGCAGAACCAAATTGGGGCTTCAGCTGCCTTTTGCAATTGTAAAGGCAAGCTCTACTGTAGCTAAAGAGATCTTCCTTGTGTCGTGGTCCCATGTGTACCACCTTTGAGAGAAAAGCAGCATCAGCAATCAGCTTCCAACTTAAAAGGGAAGTTTCAGCCCTCATACAGACCTGAGAAGTATCTTCTACTTCCTCTTGCAACAACCTGAACACTTGTTTTAAGATTTTACAACTAGCTGAACAGTAAGACCTAAATCTGTACTGATATGTTGGTGATTTGTTTCCATAAGCCCTTCCCACTCCTCTAGCTCTTCTTGTCAGCCATGCATTACACTGTTCCTTGCTATTCTGCTCAACATCTCTTACGCTCTATGGTTTCAGTTGCTATTCTAGCTCCAGAAACATCACTTACCATTAATAATATTTCAGATAATAAAAAGATATGGGCCCGCTACTGAATGGGGCAGGGGCCCTTGTGACAAGGGATACAGAGAAGGCAGAATTACTGAATGCCTTCTGTGCTTCAGTCTTCACTGCTAAGGGCAGCCCCCAGGAATCCCAGAGCCTGCACGTGAGGGAGAAAGTCTAGAGAAGGGAAGACTTTCCTTTGACTGAGGAGGAAAGGATTAGAGACCTTCGGGGCAGGCTAGACATCCGCAAATCCATGGGCCCAGATGGGATGCACCCACAGGTACTGAGGGAGCTGGCGGATGTTGCCAGGCCGCTCCCCATCATCTTTGAAAGGTCCTGGAAGACTGGAGAGGTGCCTGAGGACTGGAAGAAAGCTAGTGTCACTCCACTCTTCAAGAAGGGCAAGGAAGAGGACCCAGGCAACTATAGGCCAGTCAGCCTCACCCCCATCCCTGGAAACATGATGGAACAGCTCATTCTGGATGTCATCTCCAGACATAAGGAAGAAAAGAATGTGATCAGGAGTAGTCAGCATGGATTCACCACGGGGAAATTCTGCTTAACCAATCTGATAGCCTTCTAGGATGGAATGACTGGCTGGGTAGATGAGGGCAGAGCAGTGGACGTTGTGTGCCTTGACTTCAGTAAGGCTTTTGACATTGTCACCCATAGCATCCTCCTAGATAAGCTCTGGAAGTGGGGGGGTTAGACGAGTGGATAGTGAAGTGGATTGAGAACTGGCTGAAAGGCAGAGCTCAGAGGGTTGTCAGCAGTGGCCTGGAGTCTAGTTGGAGGCCTGTGGCCAGTGGCGTCCCCCAGGGCTCAGGACTTGGTCCCATCCTGTTCAACTTTTTCATCAATGACCTGGATGAGGGGACAGAGTGCCTCCTCAGCAAGTTTGCAGATGATACCAAGCTGGGAGGAGTGGCTGAGACACCTGAGGGCTGTGCTGCCATTCAGAAGGACCTGGACAGGCTGGAGAGCTGGATGGAGAGGAACCTCCTGAGGTTCAACAAGGGCAAGTGCAGATTCCTGCACCTAGGGAAGAATAACCTCAGGCACCAGTACAAGCTGGGGGCTGACCTGCTGGAGAGCAGCTCTGCAGAGAAGGACCTGGGAGTGCTGGTGGATGACAGGTTGACCATGAGCCAGCAATGTGCCCTTGTGGCCAGGAAAGCCAATGGTCTCCTGGGGTGCATTAGGAAGAGTGTTGCCAGCAGGTCGAGGGAGATGATCCTGCCCCTTTACTCAGCCCTGGGGAGGCCTCATCTCGAGTCCTGTGTCCACTTCTGGGCTGCCCAGGACAAGAGAGACCTGGAGCTACTGGAGAGAGTCCAGCGCAGGGCTACGAAGATGATCCGAGGGCTGGAGCACCTGCCCTGTGAGGAACGGCTGCGAGAGCTGGGCCTCTTCAGCCCGGGGAGGAGAAGACTGAGGGGGGATCTTATCAATGCGCAGAAGTACCTGAAGGGAGGGTGTCAAGGGGACGGGGACAAACTCTTTTCAGTTTCCCTGTGTGACAGGACAAGAGGCAGTGGGCAGAAATTGAACCACAGGAAGTTCTGCTTGAGCGTGAGGGGGAATTTCTTCCGTATGAGAGTGACGGAGCACTGGACCAGGTTGTCCAGAGAGGTTGTGGAGTCTCCTTCTGTGGAGATCTTCAAGGCCTGCCTGGATGCAACCCTGTCTACCATGCTCTAGGTGACCCTGCTGAGGAGGGAGTTTGGACTAGATGATCTCCAGAGGTCCCTTCCAACCTTACTGATTCTATGAGTGTATGAAACTCTCAGGCCACAGGAAATCTTAGGCCCCCAATATCTGTTCTACTTATCTTGAAAAAACTGCTTATTCAAATCATAGAATTGGTAAGGTTGGAAGGGACCTCTGGAGATCATCTAGTCCAACCCTCTAACAAGTGGCCCATATGGGGATTGAACCCACGACTTTGGTATTATTAGCACCATGCTCTAAACAACTGAGCTAAACCTAATCCCTTATTTTTTTATTTTGTATTTTATAATCTTTGAATCTAACCTTTACATCCCAGTGTTGGCTTCACAGATTGAGTGAATAGCCATCTCATGCACATTTAGAAGGTGAAAATTGGTCCAAACTTCTAAATGTCATTGTAATTATACAATGGTTAATGTACTTAAACAGAAATACCTTTTTAAACTAATAACAGTGCACATGTGAAAAGATGTCTGACTCCTTTTCTTTTTTTCTTCACTTGTTTCCCTATCTTTGCAGCAGATTTCAACAGAGTGCCCCTCTTTACATGTTCCCCTTGGCTGTAACACTTGGTCCCCAAGCCTGATTAAAGAGTTGAAGAAGGGAAGATGGAGGAAGATGCATGCTTGAAAGCTGAGAAGAAGCAAACAAGGTCTGTGTGCATGCAAAAGGCAGGAAAAATGCATTATCATTAGTCTGCAGGGATGGGGAGTGGCTGACATAAGCAAAATATTGTTTTTTCTTTTATGGATTCGAAAAACATCTCTTGGACTTAAAGGGATCTTGGCAAAATATCTTAATATGAGGTATAAATGACAGATAAAATATCACTGAAGTTGACACCTTGGCAGCGATATTTCCTGATCCTTCTGGAAGATTTTTGTTTTCTTGTGAAGACACCTTGACTTCCCAATGGAGTATAACAAGACTTTAGAGTGAATGTACATAACAATCACACCCATTAGGAGACTGTTGCATGACTGATGTGCAGGGAGGCAGCCAAGGTGGTGTGTAGGAGCAAGGATATAAATTAAAAAAGGGGGGTTGTTTATACATGTCATTCAAAAGGATGATTCTTTCAATTATGATTAATCTCTTTTTTTTTTTTTTTTAAGGTGAAAACTTTCTTTTAAACATTTAGCTCATTCATAATATGCCACACTATTAGACCATTTTCTGTCTCACACAGAATCACAGAATGGTTGAGGTTGGAAGCGACCTCTGGAGATCATCTAGGTCAACCCTTCTGCTAAAGTAGGGTAACCTACAGCATGTTAGACAGGGTTACATCCAGGCGGGCCTTGAGAATCTCCAGAGAAGGAAACTCCACAACCTCTCTGGGCAACCTGGTCCAGTGCTCCGTCACTCTCACGGTAAAGCTTAATAAAGGAAAATGATCTTAAAGTGAAGCATTTCATTAGCTGATTCTCTTTATTATTTTTGTAGATGATGCAGAATCACTTATTCTTCTCTCGTTTGTATTTAACTTCTCTTCTTCTGCCTGCAGAACCTAGGACCAGCAATTGAGTGGAAAATACTCACAAATGCAACAGCTTGATATCATTAAAATCCATTGTCTGTATATAGACAGGTATTCCAGACTCCATCGTTTCCATGCCGTGTCCTCAATGAAATGTCATTTTGAAATAGCCTGTTAGTGCTTTACTGCAGAACATGAAGAATCATTACCATTAGACTGTTACCTTTCTTATGCTGCGCTTAATAGTCTGATTGTAGGGATGGTTTGAATCAAAATCTGTAGAACTTTTGATCCTACAACTTAAGTTTAACTGTGTAAAGATACTATAGGGTATGTCTACAGTATGTAATTCAAAATCATGCATGTTGTTGTTTTGTTTTATTTTATGCTTCAGATAAGCAGAATGTAGCCCTTTCTCTTTGGCCCTATTTTATTGTAAATACTTCCTGCAAATACAATTCATACTTCCAAACTGGAAATGCAGTTCCCCACTGGTGCAAATCATTACAGAGTCACTCAAGCAAGCAGGGCTCTAGATCAGTGTCAACTAAGGACATGACTATTTTCCTTCTAAGCCTTTATATTTCTCTCCTCCTTCATTCATACCACTTCTAACCAGCACCAGTCTATCAATGTTAATGGAATTGTGCCTAATTTATAGTGTTGACACTAAAACCAAGCCAAAAGCCCATGAAACTTTTAATTAATCATTTTAATATGCAGTAATCAATGTAACCTACTTTCATGCCAATTATTTTACTTAGAAAAACAGATCATCATGAATTCTATTTTTTTCTTAAAGATAAAAATCACTTTAAGCTATTTACTATGTGCCCACAGCACTACAGGACTCTGCAACGTGTCTGTATATTCCTTATCTGCTACAATTGCTTGTATTAAGACTTTTCATATTTTCCCCAACCTAAAATGTTCATTAGAACAATATCATCAACCTGAATAATTTTAACTCCGTGTATCAGCCTCCTTGATGTAAAACTTTCAGCCCTGCTACTGACTCCAGCGTCCCAGAGCTTCTCAGATGGAGCATCTTCCTCCCAAGCAGAGTACTACCTGCCCTTTATTTGCTTATCTTCCTCTTCCTTGTCTCCTAAATCTTCCATCCTTTGCTGCACCACACCACAGCTTCAACATCTACAACTGAGAATTAAAACACTCTCCTGGGGATGGAAAGCATGGGTTTGTGTCTCTTCAGGCCAACTAAGGAGCTGAATCTCAATCTATGACTTCCTAGGCAAGCGCTCTACGCACTCAGCTCTCTGCGTCATCAGAGACACCTTCTGGAGGTCAGCTCTCACATCTGGATTAGGCTGCTAGATGTTTTATAAAACCTCCATCTAAAAGAAGCACACAGCAAAGCAAGAAGTCAGGGTCATCCCTTGTTTCATACCCACCAGATCACTTTTTCAACTTACAGTTGATGCTGAACGGGCTCAAATTTCCCAATCTCTTCCTAAGTGTGCTCAGTCTCTTAAATCAAAACAGCAGTCCAGATAAATTCAGCTAGGGAGCTTATTACACAAGTTACTTCTCTGACTTTAGGGATCTTTTCCCCTCACACATGAAGGATTGTTTTTCCTCAGTAGCACCTCTGTATTGTTTCACCTTGGCTACTGAATCAAAAATATTCATTTTGAGCAACTGAAAATATCCTAATAGATCAGTACAGAAAAATATGTATTAGTGAACAAGGATAACTGGACAAACTCTCCCTTAGTTCCTACAGAGAAGAGCCAGGAAAGAGATGAATTCCTATCTCTTATTCACAATTACAATTAGACTGGATGCTTTATTTTACTTCCTCAAAGGACAGAAGCTTACTAGTTGCCTTGCCATATATAAATTGCTGCTGTTAGAGTGACTACTGCAAATTTTCCTCCATTAATTCCGTTCCTCAAATCCCTGCTGTAATTTTTGTTATTACTGTGGTTTTTTTCATGAGTAGGCAATGTGCTTTTATTTTATCCTTGCCCTGTATGCACAGACTGTGGGAAAACATAAACAGTTGTTCTGAAGAGTCTTCTCAAGCCCTAAAACTGCATAAATGTCATTAAAGAGTGTCACCTTTCTAGCACTTATACAAAAATTAGGAGTCCACCATAGAAAGAGAGAAGCAGAAGACAGCAGAGCAATAATCCAGAAGGAACCCTGCCTATCACACTGGAAGTATCTAAACCCACCAGATATCTTATTTGTCTCTAAAAATTTATGTGTACCTAGACTCTTGCTTCCAGCTGAAACCATCAGGACTTCACACGCTTGACACCAATTTCCTGCCTAAATATAGGTGAGATTGCAAAGCTACATGTTCTTCTGCCCCTACTGCAGTCAGTCTCATCTCCTCATTATGCAAAAAGCACATCTAAAACCAATCTTTCAAAACTGGACTGCCCTCAGATAAATTTACAGCCATTTTATTTTAAAATGCACTCAGGCTAGGATACGTGCTTACAGCTTAATGGCTAGCAAAAATGATTAATAATGGGAAAGATAAAAGTTCAAGTCTCTCCTTGCTCTGAGACAGACAGATTTAAGTCAGGTAGTAATTACTAGGCTACGCTTATATTGCTTCTGAGGTAGAGCGTTCCTAGCCTTTGGGGACAGACCATCAGTCATGTGCACCTTAGCGGTGGCTAAGGAGCCTTTCCAACGTGGCACCACCACCTGCTGACAGCAGAAAGGTTGTTCTGCAAAAAAGTTGGTGTTGAGCTATGTGATAAAAAGGTTTATCTTCACGATCATGAAGGAGCAAAATGGCAGGTGGAGGAACCCTGAGCACCTTACCAGAGAAATGAGCACCCTGTCCTAGCTGCTCCCAGGGCTCTCACAGGAGAGCCACCAGCACCAGGTGTGATACCTACTAGGAAGAGGCTCTTTGGGTCACCTTTCAGACTGAGGGGTACAGGGTTACGGGACTCACCATGGGATGAAGGGGATGAGCATCTTGGGATGACATGAAGATTTTATTATGAGGTGTTTAGAGGAAGGACCCAAAACAGGGAAAGATACGAGCTGAGGTGGTTTGGGGAAGAATAATTGTGGGAAAAATAGAGTGATAAGGGGATAAAAGGTGACATTAGCATGTAAACAGGTTGCAGGTCCATATCTGCCTGGCTGTGCCCTGCTGAGGATATCCCATCTCCTCATTAAACTCCATTCCTGCAAAAACAGAAAATTCATGTCCCAATGAATAACAAAAGGTCATTTCATAATTATTAAGAACATTTTCATTAAACTGCCCCTGTCTAAACAACCCTGATGTGATTGCTCCAAAGTGAATTACCTTTTCTAAATTAGTTCTGCCAAAAGCTAAATAGATTCATCTAACCAGAATGAAAATTAATATTAGAAGAGATTTTATATGGATTGAATACTCTTATGATCAACAGTTTTGGGACAATAGGTCCCACTTGGACCTGTAATATAATTATAAATGGAACTTTTATTAAAAATGAAAAAACAGATAAACAACTGGCAGTCCAGTGAAGCACTTCTCCATCAGCTTCTGAAATCCACCCCTTTATAAGATGCAGTGCTGTTCTGCATTAATTTACACTGTACTAGGAGAGGAGGGAGGAAAGCTGCAAAAGTGGCAAACTTCTAGATGAGAGTATTCCTGCAAAGTGTAGCAAAATTCAAATGATGTAGAAAACAGGAGGTAATAAATCTAAAAATCATATGGGAACTCGGGACCAGGAACCATGATGAGAATCCTATTATTGCTATTACTTTTTTGAGCTGTAAGAGATCACAAGCATTTACAATTTGGGCTAGAAGAAACATTTACAAACTTGCACACAATAAATGTGGTTTATTCCCCGTGTTCCAGAAGCAATTTTCCCTCACACATGCACTCCTTGAAAGTACCTATATTGCTATCAGGTGAATAATGCAGTTATATGCTGGTAAGATAAGACACGGTCTACAATAGGCAATTTCCAAAACAATATCCCTATTAGTGAATTCAACAAATATTTCTAAACAAATCTCAGATAATCTATCTATTTGCTAGTGGATGCACAAGTAATTACTTATTTTCACTAACACTGGTGGAAAATGGCAGCAAACTGTGATAAATCTCAGCTTACTAGTGTTTGCTGACAGTGGGCTCCATCAAGGTTCCTTCTTCAGATTCCCATGCAGTGAACTGCAGCACTAATCACCGGGATGTATTGCGAAGCCAATTAATCTGTGGTCTCCTAAAGCAGAGGAGGATGTTTCCCCATGTTTTCTGAGTTCCCTTAGTATTTATGGCCCCTGTTCTTCTGTTGGCTAGGATGGTATCACTGGAGTTGGTCTCCTGAAGTGGACAATTTATCCCAGTCCTTCTGACCAGCTGAGTTCACTTCTCATCCTCCTGCAACACCTCTCTCCAATGATTTTTCAGGTTCCCAATAACTGCTAGGGTTTCCTCATCATTGTGCTAACCTTCCTTAGGGAAATACTTGAAGCTAATGAAAAAAAAGGGACTAAAACAAAGGAATAGTTTTGGTTCATTCCTGTAACTTCTTGACCTTCGTCTTCAAAAAGCCAAGACCGTTCTACCCACTTGTGTGTGTGGTGGGAGGAGCTGCTCTTTTTTACCATCCCATTTCCTACCATTATGCTTATACTAGCTCTTTATTTTTTTTATATTCTGCAATGTTTCTAAGTCTTTTTTGCTTCTCTGTCATTGTCATACAGTGTAGCTTGTGCTATTTGGTCGATAACTTTTTAATTTCAATGTTATTTTTCATAAGAGATATGATCATGTACCTAATCCTTAACTGCTGAATTTTTGCTTCTGTGAAGATACAGCTAAGTTATTGACTTCTGTGTTAAAATGATGCCCTCTGTTATATTCCTGTTCTACCAGAACACAAACCAATTGCCAGGCATTGGATTGATACATTTGTATAAAATCAAGGTGTTGCACCATAAAAAGATATTAATTATCTGCAAAGACTTTTTGCTACGTATTACTGATGACCTGACTGTCACATTTTCTAAAAGCGTTATACAACACTGCTACTTCTTCGTCTCTCTCTCTCTCTCTAAAACATATCTGAGAACTCAGATGAGTGAGAGAGATAACTCTTCAGCAGCTTTTTACCAGGGTGTCCTATGTATATGTAACTGGAGGGGCGGGAAAATTTGAAAGGTTTTCAGCTTGTACCTCATCATGGTAGATCTATTAGAGATCTCTCTGAATATACCTCTATATATCTATAGACTGGTTTCCATGTTTTACAGCTAGTTAAATTCGTAAAACTCTTGTGGAGTTAGGGAGTAACCACCGTTGTGCTGAGGACGTGTGCAGATACCTTAAGGAATGATTAGGGGAACGTTTCTGGAGGAGGTCTGCATCACAAGCCTGAGCTCACAGCACTAACGTGTCCTTCCTCCTCCCAGAAGTCAGTCAGGAGCAAGTCTCAGGAAAATAATTTTGCAGTTCTGTGTATAGAGCCTAATTAAACCTGGGCAATAACTGCATTTCTTTAGAGATGTGTGGTAGCAGCTGAAAGTAGGAGGTGTCTGTAGACCTCTGCAGATAATGAAAACTGAACTCCTTGTAGAGCCTGGATAGCAACCGGAACAAGCTCGTTTGAGGGTTAACTGGTTGTCTCTAGAAGCCAAAGGCCTCAAGGTGGTGACAGAGCTCAGTGCTCAGCGCTGGTACAAAGTCTGCAGTGAGCATCAGTGCCAAAGTGGCTAAGGGGAGAAAAATCATTCAAGATCGTGTTTGCCTTGGAAATGTTAAGGTAAAAACTTATTTTAAAGTCAGTAAAAATGACAAAACTTCTAAAATGGCAGCACTCCTAAAATGATAGCTGCAGAGACTTCTTGGAGATTCCTTCTATTTGGTATGTTCACAAATTTTGTTCAGTTCTGACTGCTAACTTTGACCCTGCCTATCCTCCCTGCAGGTGCAGCATGGGTTTACAGTAGATACATGATTCACGTGCGGTCTGCAGACCTCACTTGAGCCTGAGCTTCTGTCGACCCTCCATGGTATAAACCGATGCCCTCACAGCATTATGGTCCCTTCTCCATGTGGCCCACTGTTTCCAGTAAGCAGCCACACACCAAATCCAGTTTGTGACTCCTTTCCCAGTTCAACTCTAGAAAAATTTGGCCTAAGATTTTCTCTGAGGTTGCAGGCAAAGCTCTCCCTAAGTCTAAAGATGTGTTGTCTGAGATTAAATAATTCATCTTCACATCCTAGGTATTTTCTGCAGAATTCGATTTTTCCTCTTTTTTCCCCAACCTAGTTATATGGGAAAGATTTTTTTTTTCTTTTTTTCTGGAGAAGCTTGGAGGTCTAAAGATAGCATGAAACTTTGTTGTTATTGTTGCTTTCAGGTGCTTTTTCATCGTATCTTATGTTTTCTTCCCCTTTATTCCTGTTTTTGTTTTGTTTTTAAGACCCTTCTAGACATATATAGAGTTAGTGTGTTGTAGGATGTGTAATTCTGCAAGGCCTTTACTCCTTGCCCCAGCTTTCAGACACTCTTTGTGTAGGTGTACCTATCTCTGCTAAACACTATCATTAAACTCACTGCTAAAGCACATTTCTGCAGCAATTTTAGTTCAGTCCACTGCAATGAAAGCTTTAGCTCAGTGCGTGACACTTTTCCTGTAGCACCAGTGTCCTATAAAAAAAAAAAAAAAAAAAAAAAAAAAGAGAGAGAGAGAGGAAACTAATACTGCACAAACCCAGCAGCAACCTTCAACATTAACACATAAAATTCCAAAACCTTCAAAAAACTGCGCTTATACTAATATATTTGAGAGAATTTCTACTGTCTTCATTTTAGATGAATTTTAAAGAACATTATTCCCAAGATCCAGTTGACCTGGAGATTAAACATATCAAGGGACCCTGAGAGCTGCAAATGTTATCACAGAATCAAAGAATCAGTAAGGCTGGGAGGGACCTCCGGAGATCATCTAGTCCAGCCTCCCTGCTCAGTTATAGTACTGTTACTGCTTCAACACATAAGTGGAGGGGGAAGCAAGAAAAGCTTAGACAGGGAATTTTCTTATACATTTAAGGAATAAGACTGCTGGCACATTAGACTTGCAAACAGTTCAGGACTGATCTTTTCAGGCATTCAAAGCCCTTACTTTATCAGGTGTTTATATAGCCTGGAGAAGCAAAACAAATTTGCAGACCTAGGACGCTGTGAAATGTATATATGTGCTCATTTGCTATTGCTATATCTCGCTTGAAAACACACAGAAAAATATTGACAGAGAGATTTGCATCACCAGATGAAGATTAATATAGCCTAATCATAGTATATTTTGGGAATAGAGGACAAGGAACTTTGGAACTGAAGAAGTAACTGTATATTGTTTTACTATTTGATTTAACTCTGCTTTATCCAAATCCATTACCGAACAAAAGACACAGCAAGCTTAAAAATATAAAAATAAAATATTTGGTGCTCGGAAAAGCTACAGCATGCCTTAACCTTTTTGTTTATTAAGATCAGTTAATCAACATGTCTCATACCACAAAGTGCACTTACAATGGTTATATGAAGTTGCTTCTGTTTAAAATAACATTGAATGTGGTGGGATTTTTCAGTTTGTATATCGTCATTAAGAGAATTCCTCCAGGCCATACTAAAGGATGCTGGGGTGTGAGGAACTTTCACTAAAACCAGACTTCATAAGAAAACAGGAAAAATGTAATACGGTATAATCAAACAGTATGGATCAGTTGTTGATATCACATATCTTAAATGTCCATATGCACCACTTCATTGACATTTTAACTGCTCCTTGAAATGATAATTCTTAATTTTTGTATGAATGGAATTTCTCCACCCACATGGGCCTTGGTACATAGTAGCAACGGTGGCAGTCACCCAGCTCTCCCTCTGTGGTCAACAGAGATCGAACCAATACAGTCTGTGGACTGTATTCCCTTCATCCAACAGTAGACAGTTTTTGCACAGACACTCACAGACTGATTGCTTGTTAAAAAGGAAAACTAGTTTACTAGGATCTTGTCCTAGGATAATGCCCACAGGTGAAATCAAGTCTCTTGAACTGGACTATCAGTACTTGTCCAGTGGTGAAAGGAGCCTCCCTTATAGGAATGCTTGTAGCAGTGTCCTCATCTGGATCTGATGAGGCTTCTCAGAAACCATCTGTACTGATAATCTTAACCACAAGCAAAACATCTCCTAAGTGTCTCAGCTACATATAAAAGACTGTCCTACATGAGCACTTTGCGTCTGCAGGAACAGTTTGCATTGATAAGTATTTATATTGTATACAAATACTTATGAACAGTTTGATCAGCAGAAACTACCTGAAAATCTCAAGACCACTTTGTTCAGGATGTTAATTGAGACATTTAAGCATACAAATTGGACTAGGCTCAGCAGGACCTGCCTTAAGGGAATCTCTAGAGCTGTATAAAATTCCCACCTGCAGAGCTTGTGTATTAATTAGTCAAATACTTAATCATGAGGGTGGCCAACAGTTCAGTAAACTCCCAGTTTCAGTTCTGTCCGTTGTCTCGAACCAATCCATTATCTCATCCGTGCAGACTAGCAGGGGAGTTCCTGGATCACCCAAGGAATTAATGACTTAAATGCACTGTGCAAGTAGAGTTACAACTCTGCTACCCTGCTGCACTACAATTGAAGCTGAAGGAGAAATTTGATTTTCATCCTTATAAGTCACTTGTAACTAAAGTCTCACAGCTCTTGCCACATTGCCAAAACCAAGGCACCAAGGCAAGTGAATTGCATTCAGAAAGTTTTTTTTTTTTTTTTTTTTTTTTTTTTTTTTCTCACCACTTCTGCCAGGGAGTCCAGAATGACTGCGTAGCTCCAGGTATTTCCACTGCGCATGTTGCTGCTTAGTCTGAGGCCCAGACACTGTGACTTTCAGCAGTGACTCACTGTTATCTTATGACAACTCTGAACCATACGCTAATATTGGCTGGAAATTAAAATGGAAGTATGAAAGTTTAAAAGAAATACAGAATGAAAATTTTTGGAACAGCCGTGTGATCAGGAGAGTACAAACTAAAAAGCTGAATAAATTCTGATTCTTATTCTATGATGGATTTTTATTTGTTTTTAAGGCATAGTTGCCTATCATAGAATCATAGAATCAGAAAGGTTGGAAGGGCCCTCTGGAGATCATCTAGTCCAACCTCCCTGCTCAGCAGGGTCACCTAGAGCATGGTTGACAGGGTTGCATCCAGGCGGGCCTTGAAGATCTCCAGAGAAGGAGACTCCACAACCTCTCTGGCCTATATTAGGAGGAGACAGAATGCAATTGTTATATCTATCAAAGTAAAAAATATTTTGAGCCACGAGGAAATGATCATCTGTGTTGCTAAACTGCCAGAATGATCCCTGTCATGCTTTCCTCCTGGGCCAGCTAGCACTCTCTTAAACACTACTCAAGCAGAAGATTCAAAATCTGTGTGTACATTAGCAAGTTGTGCTTCTCAATAGAAGTGGTTATGTAAACAGAAGTAGTTGGCGATGGGATTCAACAACCAAACTCTTACATATTTCAAGACGATTGTATTAGACTAACTGTAGTCTTCATTTATTGAACTGCCGTTTAGCAATGGGAGCACATTAGTTGTGCTCTTGGAGTCTTCCAGTTTAGCTTAATCTCTAAGCAGCACTGTTCATGGGTTTCAAGTCCACTCCACAATGAAAAGCAAAGTGTAGCAAACGGGATGATCAGGAGACTTCCTTCTAAAGTAAATGCCCAATCTGAACTAAAATATTAATGTCAGCACAGTCATAACATTCCGGGAACGTTGCTACAAAGCAATTTGGAAGAAATCATCCTATTTTGGAAGCGGGGAGTATTTAACAGCAGAGATGCAAGCAATGCTGTGCCAGGTGATGACAGTTTCCAAGGACTTTTCTCGGGAAGATTCGGTATACTAACATAGATTCAGCCACTGGAAAGCAGTGGCTTAGATTCCTCGTATCGTTCTCTAAAGAGAAAAGAGAATAATATTCCAGCCCCATCTCTCTCAGCCTTTCCTTATATGAGAGATGCTCCAGTACCTTAATCACGTTAGTGGTCCTTTGCTGGACTCACTCTGGTAGCTCCATATCTCTCTTGTACTGGAGGGCCCAGCACTGGTCCCAGCATGCTGGATGTGGCCTCTCTAGGGCTGAGGAGAGGCAGAGGATCACTTCCCTCAACCTGCTGGCAATGCTCTTCCCAGTGCAGTCCAGGATACTTTTGGCCTTCTTTGACACAAGGGCACATTGCTGGTTCAGCTTGTTGTCTACAGAAAGACCTTGGTGAGTACAATACCGAGGCAGTACTGGGAAAAGACAAGGAAGAAAAAGGGAAAAAATATCTTTGATAATCTTATTTGTAATTCAGAAGATCACAACAAGAATCAGAGTAGGACCTAGAGAACATAGAGAGAAGGAAGGCAGAAACATGACTAATGGTGTCTAATTAAATATTCAGAACAAATCGAATAGTCCTAGACTGATAAATCCACTAAGTTATCAGCTCAGATTCTCTATTGTGCAAGTAATATTTTATCAAGAGTTTTGATAGGGTCTTGATATTACAGTCTCAGTTATTAGAAAACAGACTTAACTTGATGGATGTTGGCTGATTCTGTCCAGGCATCCTCTTACCCCCAGGGAGATCAGTGATAAGTAACTTTCTACAATGTAGTGCAATGAAAACACCTTACTTTTTCACACTCCCATTTTCTCTGTCTCGTCACTCATGTATTGCATGACATCTAACAAAACAACCACTGTATTACTGTTTTTTGTTTCTTTTTTAACAAGGTTTTATTGTTTCGCCCTAAGGTCCAACGGGAAAACAGAGAGAAGTATAGAAAAAGAGTAAAAATCATCCAAGTTTGACAAAGACAAGGAATATATAAAAGTACTGATCAAAGAAAGTCAAGTCTCAATCATTGATGATGACGGTGAAATAAGAGAGAATTTCATTCTCTCTGGGGTTACATTTATCACTGTAATTCATGTTAAGGGAAGATATGTGGAGATGTATTGTGTCTGGATTTGCCAATTCATACCCCAAAGCTGAGCCAATACCAACACTGTCATGAGACTAACGGGGTTAATGCTTCTTGGTTTTAGTCAAGAGGCATTAGAGGAAAGTTTGAGCCACATTATGTATTAATATTTTATATTCCCTAGATTTGAACTTCCCTGTTTTCAGCATGACCCCAAAATTCAAAGGGAACTCCAGGTAAAGCTACCAAGATTTACCTCATTTCTTCTTAAAAATGCAAAGAAATCTTGAGGTTCTCACTGTATGCTTAAAGAGAAATCAGGCTTTTTTCATATTAAAATTCTTTTATAAATCTTTATTCAGCATGAAAACGTATTTTAGTATATGATTAGCCTTTACAAGCCATAGCTAACAGGCTATGTGATAAGATGGCCTATTATTGCCAGGGATTACCATGTGTCACTATGTTATAGGAAAGGCTACTGAGAAAGGAGAGATGGAACTCTCCAAGGATCCAAAAACAGTGACAGATCCAGAAAACCTGTGATGGAAGTGCGCTGCTTGCCTTCAAAATTGCTCCATGGTAAATGTCACAAGTTCTCTAACTTCAAGCATTTCTCCAGATGTATCAAGAAATGATTTGTACCTATCAGAAACACAGCTGTAACACCCATTTACTTCAAGAGACGGGTTCTCAGAGCAATATTTTGAAAATGTGAAAAGCAAGGTGAAGTATGAATTATATCATAAAAGTATAGATAGCCAAATATGTTATGGCTGGGTATAGGTTTTTAGTTCATCACTTTCTCCAGGCTAACTGGAGGTGCACGTGCTTTTTACTGGGCATCAAGTGTGACATTGCTTCCAATGAGTGAAAGAAACAAAATCTATTTTTCATTCCAATCCAAATACTGTAAGAGTGAGCAGATCACTGTTACCAAGTAGTTTATGGATTAATCAGCAGCAGTTTATGGATTTATTAGCAGCCTATATTTTCAGCAAGTCTTTTGGCACTGTCTGCCATAACATCCTCCTAGGCAAGCTCTAGAAGTATGGGTTAGACGAGTGGATAGTGAGGTGGATTAAGAACTGGCTGAAAGGCAGAGCTCGGAGGGTCATCATCAGTGGCGTGGAGTCCAGTTGGAGGCCTGTGGCTAGTGGCGTCCCCCAGGGCTCAGGACTGGGTCCCATCCTGTTCAACTTCATCAACGACCTGCATGAGGGGACAGAGTGCCTCCTCAGCATGTTTGCAGATGCTACCAAGCTGCGAGGAGCAGCTCACACACCTGAGGGCTGTGCTGCCATTCAGAGAGACCTGGACAGGCTGGAGAGTTGGGTGGAGAGGAACCTCCTGAGGTTCAACAAGGGCAAGTGCCGAGTCCTGCACCTAGGGAGAAATAACCCCAGGCACCAGTACAAGCTGGGGGCTGACCTGCTGGAGAGCAGCTCTGCAGAGAAGGACCTGGGAGTGCTGGTGGATGACAAGTTGACCATGAGCCAGCAATGTGCCCTTGTGGCCAGGAAAGCCAATGGTCTCCTGGGGTGCATTAGGAAGAGTGTTGCCAGCAGGTCGAGGGGGTGATCCTGAACCTCTCCTCAGCCCTGGGGAGGCCTCATCTCAAGTCCTGTGTCCACTTCTGGGCTGCCCAGGACAAGAGAGACCTGGAGCTACTGGAGAGAGTCCAGCACAGGGCTGCAAAGATGATCAGAGGGCTGGAGCACCTGCCCTGTGAGGAACGGCTGCGAGAGCTGGGCCTCTTCAGCCTGGGGAAGAGAAGACTGAGGGGGGATCTGATCAATGTGGACAAGTACCTGAAGGGAGAGTGTCAAGGGGACGGGGACAAACTCCTTTCAGTTGTCCTGTGTGACAGGACAAGAGGCAATGGGCAGAAACTGAAGCACAGGAAGTTCTGCCTGAGCGTGAGGGGGAATTTCTTCACTGTGAGAGTGATGGAGCACTGGAACAGGTTGTCCAGAGAGGCTGTGGAGTCTCCTTCTGTGGAGATCTTCAAGGCCTGCCTGGACGCAACCCTGTCTACCATGCTCTAGGTGACCCTGCTGAGGAGGGAAGTTGGACTAGATGATCTCCGGAGGTCCCTTCCAATCTTACTGATTCTATGATTCTATCTAAATAGTACTATTCAAGTTAAGCTTCCTCCTTCAGTCTTCTGCATGTTTCTTAACAGAAGTGTTTGTCAGTTATGCCTGAAGTGACTCTCGTATGGTATCTTCCAGGATTCCTTTTCTTTAGTTTGCTCCACCCACAAACTAGAGTCTTCAAACAAGGTTCAAATTCAATGCAAGAAACAAAGATTTCCAGTGGATATCTCTGAATTAGCAGAAAACTTTCCAAAATTTCTAGGAAAGCAGCATCTGACTGGAAAGTGGGGCAGGTATTTCATGCATTCTTGTTAGTTTTTGCCTGAGAACATTGCACTGTTTGTTTTACCTCATCACCAATTCTTTTGAAAGAGAAGAAAAAAATGAAAGAGTTAAGAGCTTTGCCTTTCACTCGAATTCCAGATAATGATTTTGGTAGAATCATGAGTAATGCTTGTAAAAAAGCAGAGCAGAAGTGTCAACATCTCTAATGCTACTACCGTGATAAGCGTTATCACAAGGTGCTTTTCTGCTTTTGTAGCAATATTTTATACTCTGAGAGGATGCCACTTCGTCAGCTGATCTGAAGCGGGGAGCTTTCTAATAAATTGCTTGTGTGTTACGTTTTATGTACTTAGGAAAATCTAATTATGTTTTAGACAGATAACACGAGGTGAAGTGCCTCTGTAAATTGAATGGCACGACACTTCCCTCCTCCATAACACGACTTGGTCTTTGCCCCCAGAGATGACGTATGTTGTGTCAGTGCCTTTTCATGTGTCGGTCCCAAGGATGACAAAGCTCGCGTACTTAATCTCTCTCTTATTCATGATTTCTCTTTCACTGCAAGCACAAAAGTGGGGAAATAATAACAAGCAATACTGCAGGAAAATAAGATCCCCTATTGCTTAAACTGAATTATTTCAGATCATTCCCTTCTCTTCTTTATTCATACTTATTCAGACATGGAACAGAGATATCAGATGTCTGGAGCTAGCTGAAAATATTTAATTGAAAAATTGAAATCATTGTACTGATTGTACTACTTAAGTTTTTTTTTTAATGATACAGTATCATTCTAAAAAAATGTATACATAGATCACTGTCTTCAGAAATAAAACTTCAGACTTCATTCAAAAAGAAAAAAAAATCTGAAAACTATACTATTTCTGCTATGCTTTTGGTAGGTCTCAGGTATGGTAAAACAGTGAGGAGAAATGAATTTTATTCTGAGGTAGCCTGACCTGAATCAGCTTTGGTCCTAAAGCCATGTAGCCATGTCAACTGTGCTTCAGGTTGAGCTATTACACACTGTCCCTCAGCCGCATGTAATAATGTTGTTCTGGTGAGACTCCAAGTCCTCTGATTTATCATGGTCAGAGACAGGTTAGCTGCATCTCCACTTCATAAGAAAGAAAGAAAAAAAATGTTGCACCATGGAAGATTCAACATGCAGGAAGATATCCTGCCTGTTACGGAAAAGATTCAATTTCAGCTCCCATGAGGCAGCAAATGCTAATTTGAATGTTGCTTTGGCTCTCAGAAAATATTTTACTTCAACATTTAAGCAAGAAGTCAGTAATTTCTTTCACAAAGAAATGCCAGCCTCTTACCAGCTCTTCCCATGACAAAGATAACCACATGCAAAGCCACTGATGATTAACGACTACATCTGGCCAGTCTTCTGAGCTAGTCATCTTTTGGAAGATGCTTTCCTCAAATGTTCGTAAGAGAGTTTTGAAAGAGGATACAAATTAATTGCAGATCAATCAAATGAATCTATACCATGTCCAAGAAAAAAAAGAAAAAAAGGAGGTGGGGGAAGGTGAAGGTAAAGAATATGCCATTTTCTCATCTCCAGTGGTTTTTAGATTCTGAGCAGAAAACAAATACAGGTGATTTTTGATGAATTTTCTCATTTTGGAAATTTTAAAGCAAATTTATGGCCGTGGCTATAGAAAAATTACAGGATGATTCTTACGCTGCATTTTTTTTAAATTGATCATAATCTAACAGATCTTTTTAATTTTTCTTTTGCTTCTGCTTATCCACTGGCATCTTTCACTCTTCCTTTCATCATCAAATTGTCAGCAGCCTTTACAGCCATCCTGCATCTCTTCAGCCTATATCATTGCTTTTTGCACATGGCAAAGTGTTCTCTCATCTTTCTCACATGCCTCTTACTGTAACATTAAATTTCTGTATTCTATACTTCAGCAAATCAAAACACTTTAACTATTTTTTATTATACTTGAATAAACTTGTCTTGCTGGGCTCTTTACTGTTCATTTTATTTATTCAGAACTATGTGTTTCAAACTGATTTATTTTTATCACACTCAAGAACATGTGCATTTAATCTTAAAAAAGGGCAATTACAGCTCCATAAGTTCCAAAAAAGTTTTTGTTCAGCTTCTGACGTATTAGTCTTCTCTTTATAAAATGCCACTCACATTAACAATTGACTTCCGCTCATTCTAGTTTAATACATCTTCATTTCTACCAATAAAACCCCATTCACTTTCAATAGAGATGGGTTGTCACATGCACTAGTAATTCAGCTAATGTTGACATTGGTAATCTGCGGACCAGCAAAAGATGATCTTTAGGCAACTACATTAGCAGAATGGGAGCGTGAAACTTAAAAAGAAATAGCATTATTTCATAGGAAACAACCTGGATTTGCTCACCTATTCAGACAGAAACTGGAGTTGCTCAAAGGCCAGTAATGCCCCTGAGGTATGCTGTACTGGCTAAGAGATAGCTCTGTTTCTGATCTCTGCGTGAATACTGTTTCCATGCTGCAGACCTTCCAAACACAAACAGGACCTCATACATAATATTATATGACGTTAAATGTTCAAGTAATATGCAGTGTTCTGTAACATGGGAAAATATCCTTAAATAAATTGCTGAGAACTCTGCATGAGTTTACTATAGCACCGTGTCATACATTACACATATTCTCGTATTCTTGTCCTGAGCCACCCAACGTAGGCTCAAGCAACACCCAGGTAGGGGACATCTCAGAGTCTTGAATGCTGCAGATACAAAACAAGAAATTGCAGTCAAGCAGCCAGCAAATGTCAAATGACTGTAAAAATTTAATTTCACATTATCATTGCAATTCAGCTGATGGAGAAGAATAAAAATTTGGATTATGTATATGGAGCGTGTCACCCTTGGCTCCCATTCCAATCAGTGGAGATCTGATCAATAACAAAGCATGGGGAGCAATATATCTCATCCTAAAGCAGTGCCTCAGGGATTGAGTAGCATCCTGAAACAGACTGTTTTTTTCTCCATTAATTGCAAAGGGACATCTAAAGAACTATTTCAGCTGGAGATGTTCACACTAGGATCATCTAGCATTCGATGAGGAAAATGCCACACTCAATCTAATAAAGCAATTATTCAGTATACAACTTCTACCTATATTCAAACCCTGTCCAGACTGGCTTTCTACAAAGCAGTTTCTGAGGTCACAGTGGACATGTCTAAAATTAAACATCCTAATTAATAGTTACTTGCTAACTATCCATTGCCTGTTTTGTACAAAAAGTCTCCACTTGTGGATTCCAGATAGTGACTGACGCAAGAGGAAAAGGAAAAGAAGATATTTGTATGTTAAACTTTTTCTTTGCTTATGCTTTACAAGTCTTACATTTCAAAATCTCCTCCACATGCTCAGCATTGTTCTATCTTGGGTGGAAAATTCTTTATTCCTCATCTGTTGAACCCTGACACATCTGCCTGAACTAATGTATTTCTTTTTCCTTCATTAAAACCCTTTCATATTCAGAATGTGCTTGGCATAATCTCACCAAATACTCTAATGAAAATAACAAAAACAACAGTAAATCTCTTTTTTTTAACTATTCTTCACCTTAATCACTCATCACTTACCAATCCAAACTCAGTTTCTCAAGATGAGCCCAACATTCTTAGCCCAGGATTCCCATGATGAGACGAAAAGTAAACTCACAGTCTCCTGCTAAAAACATAGCAGCATGTGACCATTGCCATAAAATATCATTAATCAGGGATATTTACTTGCTCCTCTGGACATTCTGGCTGTGCTTGAAGTTACAGGCCAAACTGGAATAACTGACAGCAAAGACTTCCAGCTTGGCTGGAGGAACAAACAGGTTGTCTGAAGTGAGAGCACGTAACAGTTTGGCTTGTTTAACTTTGCAAAAGGAAGGCTGAGAGGCACCAGCCTGGGGTGAGAGGAGGGAGGACTGTGATTTATCCGAGGTATGTATACATTTAGAATGCAAATTGCAAGGTTTGTAATTTTGAGAGCAAGGAGCTTTTCTGAAAGCCTCTGAAGAAGAAGCAGAGGGACAAAGGGGGCTACCCTCAAGATGGACTACAGTAGATTTTTAAAGGTAATTACATAGTATTGAGGCTTTGATAGCCAGACATGGAACTAGATTACTTAGAAATCTCCTATACTTATCTTTCCATGCCTTCAAACCAGTGCATCCCAGAATCATTTAACTGTAACTAAGCCACTGGACCTTGAGGATAAATATAGACCTATAGAGAGAGTGCCTAGCACATGTGTTAAAAAAAAAAAAAAAAAAAAAAAAAAAAAAAAAGTCAACAGAAAGTGTCTGAAATACTATGGAAAAGTAAGATGCTATCCAATCATGTCATATATCGACCATTATGCCTACTTTCTAGTGCAAGTGCACATAGAGTTAAAATATTCAGAATATAAAGTAGAAAGATTTCTGGTGGTGGAGACTAGATGGGCTTCTAACTTCACAAGATTTTTTTTAAAAAATTCACATACTCTGAGAAAGAGACCTGATAATGACCACACTTCCCTCTTATTTCTGTTAGGGAGATGTTAAAGGACTCACTATTCAGTTTTAAAGCAAAGCATTAGTACCTATACTACTAGAACATTAAAGCAAAGCATTAGAACCTGTAGTAGGCACTGAACTGAAAATAAGTAGAAAGACATGAATTAAGGAAAGATAAGCTGATTTCACTGTAACGGTGGTCCTAGATGTAGCTCACAAGAAACTCCATTTTTTAACCACCCATTCTAGGCACATTCTAGCCTAAAATTTCTAGTGAAATGTTAACCATCTGCAGCATAATGATCTTTGATAACAGTGATATTGTGTTTTGACATAATGTATCTCATTTAACAATTGGTTCATACACAGTTGGCTGGGATTCACCATGTACCTAAGAGCTGGGAAAATATTTTTAGCTTGTTCGTGAAATGTGAGATCTCACATGTATGTCCATAGTATTCAAATAAAAACTGAGTCAGAAGTAAGGAGACAGAACCAACAGCAATACTGCTATGGAGTCCAGATTTAATCTGTGGACACTTCCAGTCTCACCAATGCAAAACCCACCATGAATATGCACCCAGCAGAAGATGGTGCAAAGTTCACAGTTCATAATTTACAAATGAGCAGCGAGAAAGGAGAGCTGGCATCAAGTAGTCAGGCTGAAGTACAAATATAATTATTGAAACCATTCTGCTGTTTGTAGACAATGTAAATACTTCAATTTAGAATTGCTTTCGGACTGTCTTCTGAGGACTGCAATTTAGATGTGTCATGCTACTGTTCTTGCTATGCCAGTCTACATCTCCCTTGACCCATAAATACACTTAGTCTTGAAGAGCCCATCATCCAGAGAAAACCTTGGCATCCAAGATGCACTAGGGGAAGAAGTGAGGACAAGAGCAAGCGTTAGTGGAGAAAGAAGTCTTGAGGCAATGGATCTAGATCTTCCATGTGGCACCAAGGCAGTATTTCATACGGAAGTTTATTGATGTGAAGCAATGATTTAAAAAATAAAAGTAATCATGACTTTAATCCAAAGTGCCTATTTTGTTTTTAGCATACAAGTTCAATAGGATCTTTTTTACAAGGGTCTACAATGCAGTTTATCTTTCAGTTCTGGGTGGAACAATGCTCAATACACAAGGAAAAAAAGACTTAAATATTCTAAATTGTCGAGCACCACTTCTTGCTGCATATTTATCTTTCCCAAAATGAATTAAGGATTGTCATAGTAAATGTACTGCAGCTGAAAACAGCTCAAAGCAAATCTGGGTCACTGATTTATGGAAAGTTCTGTTTTGTGTCTGCAGGTTTTTTTGGTATTTTTATAAATAACTAAGACTACAATATTAAAAATTGTATATAGATGAATAGCTTATAGATGAAAGCTCCAGAAATCAGGGCTAGCCAGATGAAGGGACAATTTAAATACAAGATTAATGCTATGGGAAGAAATGAGATCTAACACAGATAAATGTAAAATATTCAACTTTGGAGCAAACGCCAACAAAGAGAATGTATTAAATGAAAAAAGATGCTGAAAAAAATTATTAGAGAGTGCTGTAGAAATAAAATAAGATAAAATAAAATAAAATAAAATAAAATAAAATAAAATAAAATAAAATGAAATAAAATAAAATGCAAAACAAGACCAAAACAAGACCAAAACAAGACTGCATGGATGACTGCAGAAAAAATGTAAAGTAAAATGTAAATACACTTCCATAAGATGAGAACTAAGATGGAAATTCATGAAATATATTAGAACTATATTCTGCTTCTGTAGAAGTCAAGGTCAAAACTAGTGATTGGGCCAAGAATAAACTATAAAAAAAATAGTTATTTATAAATAATGTATGTGCTTAATAAATACAGAGTAATTTCAAGAAGAGTTTCAATGGGAGATTAGGGAGTTGTGTAGGAGCATATATTTCAATTAAAGACAGCAACAATCCTTACTATATCAATCACTTTTGCAAGAAAATGTTCTGCTGCTGGCACTGACTTTCAGTTATTTCAGCTGAGACTAAAAATATCACTGTAAAACAATATTCATTATAGCTCTGATGTATGTAGTTTCAAGTTGTCAAACATTTGTTTTCTGTATATTAAACATCCGAAGTTGCTACGAACTTAGGAGAGACCTACCATTTGCTTCAAGTCTGCTGCAACCTGCTATAAGAGCAGGCACATGCACGCGTTGTACTCCTGAATGGTCACCTGAGTTTTATTTTTTCTCACATTGCTCCCTTTAACATTGAACATCTCATTTTATAGGTCTTTCTCGGATGGTCTATATCAGACTAGGGATATTCAGAGACTCAGTTTTGTACAGTCACCGCCAACAAGTCATAGTCACTCCTGCTCATGGCTACACTGCAAATAAAGGTCATGACCCATTCAAGTCTACTGAATGATGTGCAAATAAGTAAAACACAGGATGTGGTAAATTTGCCTTTTATCACAATAAATAATATCTTTGTACTCAACATCCTTTTTTTAGCTCTATCATGGATTTTTTTTTTTTTTTTTTTTTTTTTTTTAGATTGAATTAGATCCTCACACATGCCTGAGAAATAAATACTTCTCTCTCCATTTTGGAGGCAAGTAAACTGAGGCAGAGGCAGATTGGACAATTTACTTGTCTTTGCAAAGGCCATGCCTAGAGCTGTGGATCTCAAAAATGGTTCTTCTCTCCTGGCTTTAGGGACATTCCCTAGCTGCTCCCTTTTCTTAAATTTGGAGTCTGGTGCTCACCATCCTTCCCTGCAGTCCCACTCTCTTCTCATGCAAAGATAAGCAGACAAGAAAGAAATCACAAGATGCCAGAACCTGTTTGCCCTTTAATTTAAATAGCTCCACAGAAATGCAGACTCAGCTCCATGGGGTTTTCTCTTGTCTCTCACCTTTCATTGTAGACCTTTAGGAATGGATGCACAGAAAAAAAAATGAGTTTGTGACAGCATGATTTTGACTCCTCCCTGAGACTCAGGCTCAGTATGCCAGCTGAACTGCAGCATAGCAGCACTGAAACTGCAGCTACTTCAGATCTGCAGAGCTTAAGAGGGTCAGGAACTGACAGGAAGTCTAGCAAAGTAAATCAGGTTATTCTCTCCTGTGCATAAGAACTGAGAGTTTGCCTACAGCAATATCCAGTTCTGAAAAGGATCAGAAAAAAAAAAAAAAAGCTTTGCATATGAAGTAGGGCTGTTTGGATCAAAATACATTGAGAGGTGAAGTGACAAGGTGTTTTCTCTTCTATCTTTGTTCTCTTCTAGCTGTGTCCTGTTAAGTGCATCCTCTGTGGTGGGAATAGACAAATTCACCACCTCTACATATTAGTAACTTAGCACCCATACAGCACCCACGTAGGTATGCCGGATGAATGACTGCCTTGAGTTAACATCTTTTATATTCCTGAGTAGGCTTCAAGTTATAAGCATAGACTCATTTACATTGAAAGAGACCTCTGGAAATCATCTGGTCCAGCATACCACTCAAAGCAGAGCCAAGCCCCAGTGCGTTGCTAGCATGGGCCCAGGATAAAGATTCTCTACAAAAAGTAGAAGAAAACACTAATAATAAAGTAACCTACTAGGTAAGGATGCAGTCTAGCCTGAAATACGCAGTGGAGTTCCTTTCACTGTCTGCAGCAGAGAGGTGAACAAGGGTTATGGCATCTCCTTCGCTCACGCTCTTCATCTCATGGCCCCAGTTGAAGCCAGTGGCACTATACCTCAGGAGCATCTGCTCACATGCAGAAATTGTCAAAGAGAAGAAAGTCTCAGACATTGGGGAATGAAGGATCCATCAATCGGTCTAGCCTGAGCCTTTGCATTTTTAGGCCAAACAGCCCCCATAAAACCCTTGTTCTTGCACAGTTTCATAGGCCAAGGCCTTTACCCTGCTTGCTTGGAACAGAACCTGCTCCACAAACGGTTCCTCTGGTTCCTGTGGGGTCACTCACGGAGTAAGCTGTTTACAAAGATTGTCAAATGCTGGCTCAGACTCTACCAGGAAAACTGTTGAAAACAAGGAGATCTATTATCTAAGCATCTCCTCCCAGCCTTGTGCAACATCTTTCTGCCTCAGTGCAACACTGGTGCATTGTGTGTGGCTAGGAAGAATTTTCTGCTTTTCTTTGAATCCAGTAAGAGATAATGTGAAAGTTCATACTGAAGTGATACTCATTTAGGTATGAAAAATTAAATAAATAAAAAGGTGTGTGTGTGTGTGCTTTGAAAAGCAAAATGGCTTAAGCACACACACGCATCCAGAATAAACAGTTCTGATCAGAAAAACGACATTAAAAAACAGAACAGCCCCTTGTAAGGAATGCATGGGGAAGATTTTTAATTTCTTAAAAATTTAACCTTTTAAATGGTGCATTAAATAATGAAAGCAGTGGAGGGGGAGTTAGCGCACCCCTGCTTTGTGTCTCTTCCTAGATTTAAATTCAGTGATGATCCATTCAGTTGTTTGCAGGCTGGAACAACTTTCTTCCGAGATTAAAACAGCTTGAAGCAAATGGTAGTGTCAAAAATGAGCTTGATGTTACATAAAAAGGAATGGATCAGGCTGCTCTTAAGACTTGGTTAATTTTGAGATACAGAGCAGAGATAATCTAATTGCAGTGGGGAGGATCAACGGTCATTTCTTTGCCTTGCTACGTGTTCTCACTGATTTCTCGCAGACTGCCTAGTTTCAGTTCCCGAAAGACGTGTAAGCACTTGCTTCCTGTTGGAGTACATTAAAGCCAAGAGGAATTAGGCACATAAACTCTCTTGAAAAGCTGGGACTTTTCTCCATCTGAATAGAAGGAAAATAACTCTCAGCATCACTGAGGTATGTCCGAGACTGTGACGTGTTTGGATGTCACCAGGATTTTGCAGAATCCCAGTGACAGGTGGGAAGATCGGGTGAAATTAAGTTCAAGAGAGAAAAGGATGCCCATCAGTGCACATACGTGATCAGTATTTTCCATTTCAAGGTGGTATGTGGAGGCAGCAGCTGAAAGGGAGAGATTGCCATTTTCCAAGTGTGTACTTTCATTTTCAGACAAGCAGCTCTCCTTTAAAAGAGCCCTTATTTGAATGTAAGTGCCTTAGGCAGCATTCACCTTTATACGTACAGCACTCTCAGCTGATTAGCTACAAAGCTGAATGCAGAGATGTTATATATATATTCTATGTATGCATGTTTACATTTATATATACCAATATAAGTGTAAACTCCATTGCTGCTAAATCATACAGATTACATACAAAAACATACAAATTGCAATTCTACCCTTATGGAGTTTATGAATTTTAGTGTTTAGAATCATAAAATAATTCAGGAGAAGAGACCTCTGGAGGTCTCTAGTCCAACCTCCTGCTCAAAGCAGGGTCAATTATGGGGCCCAAACAGGTTGCTCAAGGTTTTATCCAGTCAGGTCCTGAAAAAAGGATGGAGACTGCACAATCTTGCTGGCCAATCTGTTCCACTGCTTGTTTCTCCTCATGGGGAGAAAGATTTTCCTTGTATCCAGCTGGGACTTCTCTTATTTTGTGCTTGATGTTTCTTCTCCTATCTCCATAGACTGCTATGAAGGGCCTGTCTCCACCTTCTGGATAACCTCCTTGTAGGTACTTGGGGGCCACTATTTGGTCCTGCATCCCCCAAGAAGCCTTCCTTCTCCAGGCTGAACTAGCCCCATTGCCTCAGCTGCTCTACACAGTGAAAATGCTTCAGCCCATGCTTGTCATGGTGGACCTCCATTAAACTCACTCCCGTTTATCAATGTCTTTCCTCTGTTGAGAGGAACTGGATGTAGTATTCCAGATGTGGTCTTAGAGCTGAGTAAAGAGATCCTTTTCAAAGAGTTGTCCCTTATTCAGTAAACCTGTACCCCTGAAGGAGGTTAGTCCATCCCAGGTGCAGGACTTGGCATTTTAATTTGTGAATTTCATGAAGTTCCTATCAACACATTCTTCTAGCTTGTCCCTTTGAATGATAGCCCTACCCTTAAGCAGGTAGATTACACCCCTCAATTTGTTGTCATCCACAAACGTGATTTCAGTCTTTAAAATAAGCCACATCTACAGCAGGTTTGAGTCATGTAACCTGTACATACATAGCCTTGCATAATCCTTTTGTTTTACAGATTTTCTTCACAGGGATTTATTAAGTTGTAAAAACAGTGGAATATTTTCATGTTATTGCCTCAGGCAAGTCTCCACTTGCAACAGCCTATTCCTCTGTAGTTTAGAGAACCTTGTGATTTATTTTTGCTTTTATATTACTTCTGAGAAAATACCCACGTATTTTATAAGGAAGAAATCAGATTCTTCTGGTTTAATTTTAACAAGATTATTGAAAAATTAAGTCCCTGACATGTCCAAGGAAAAATAGATGGAAGAAAAAATTCCGATATTTCACTGAGTGATATGATTCAGCAGGGTAAGGATGAGCCATATTTTAAGAAAGAGAGATGTTACAGAGACATCTTCATGGCCCAGAGCCGGAATGAAGTGTAGAAAACACAAAATAATAGATGCTACCTACCTCTTTTGAACACAGTTTCCTCCTACAAACATCTTGAGAGGTGGGAGCAAGGCAAAAAGCAAGATCACAACCCTGGACTTCAGGAGAGCAGCCTTTGTCTGCTCAGGGACCTACTTGGAAGGATCCCATAAAGTATAACCCTGGAAAGAACAGAGGTCCAGGAGAGGTGGTTTATTTGCAGAATAATCCAAGATCAAGAATAATCCATCCTGACAAGCAGGAGAACAAGCGAAGGTAGTAGGAGGCCTGCATGGATAAGCAAGGAGATCCTCACAAAACTCAAACATAAAAACAAAGTGTACAAACGGTAGAAGAAGAGACAACGGGTGTGGGAGGAATATAAATACACTGTCTGAGTATGCAGGAATGGGGTTAAGAAAGCCAAAGACCATTTGGAGAAGGCATTGACTATCTTAGTCTATGTGTACGATTCATCTCAGTTAACTTAAGGCTTATGAAAACTACATGTCCAAGTCAGGGCTAAGTTTCCAACTCAGAGTCAAGTCTCCCTTAGGTTCCTTTTAAAGTAAATGAGGAAAATAAATATTTCTCCCAGCTGGCTCTCTGACTGATCTTTAACACCCACATTACATAAAGATGACTCTCCCTCAGGTCACAACTCAAGGGATCCTAAGCCTCAGCATCGTACCTGCAGACATCTAAATAGAGGTAGGCAAACCTCACTTTATGTCCTCATTCTTCAGTGGAAAAGCCATGGCTGCTGAAATAACAGCAGGTATTTCACAAGCCATCAGATAAAGAATAGGCTGATAAGTCAAAATTCCAGAAAGACATTCTAGGGGAAAACATGTCAAGAAGAGGAATAGAAAACATTAAAAAAAAAAAAAAAGAAAGAAAGAAAGAGAGAGAGAGAGCTTTCACGAAGGTCAGCAAGCAAGGTCTTCTTGGTCATTTATGTTCTACAGATCAAATAGAGGTAATGTTTTCCATTATGATTTGGCATAGGGCAAAAGCCATTCACTGTCTTTCCTTTGCTCTCAACAGCTTTCCATGTCCTCTTTCAGGGTAGAGTATATACAGGAAATACCATAACAAATCTTACTGATAACAACAATCCAACATAAAATTGGAAAGTTGAGAAATACAAGCTTTCTTCTCTGCATTCCACTTAGCTGTCTGTCAACATAATTTTTCATGCAACATTTTGATTTATGAACAAAAAAAAAAAAAAAAAAAAAAAAAAAGAGTGAGAGAGAGAGACCTGGTCTTTTCTTTTTCCTTCCCTTTTGCCTTCCCTTTCCTTTCCTTTTCCCTTTCCCTTTCCCTTTCCCTTTCCCTTTCCCTTTCCCTTTCCCTTTCCCTTCCCTTTTCCCTTTCCTTTCCTTTCCTTTCCCTTCCCTTTTCCCTTTCCTTTCCTTTCCTTTCCTTTCCTTTCCTTTCCTTTCCTTTCCTTTCCTTTCCTTTCCTCCAAAAGCAACTAAAGGAATATTGAAATTTACCTCCTAGCAGTAGAGGTTGGAAACTGAACTCTAAGGATGAAATTCATTTCACCTCACTTAGTCATCTAAAAACAACATGCCTTGCCTGTGTTACATACCTGTGCTTCCTGTATAGTTAGTGGAAAGAAGTAGATATCTATCGTTGTTCTGTACCTATCCATTATCAGTGATAAAACACCTTCTGGAGACATTTAGCTCACTTTTTTTAGCCATTTTTGCCATTATTATAAATGATTACTCAGTGTTTCTTCACTGATTGAAACGGTGAAGGAAGTTGGGTGTCGCAGGAAGCTGAAAATTAACAAAAGCTCTGAATCTATGAAAGACTCAGTCCCAAAAATCATGATCTGCTTCCACAAAGCAGGATGTCATGTCAGAGAGGTACTGAGCAAAAGGGGCTATAAAAGACACCTAGATCCTGAGCAGAAGGCCAGGCAAAAGTTCCAGCTGACATAAACAGCCGAGTATTAGAAAATCCTTTCTTTTCCATCTAAAGGGGATGTTCATCATGCCAAAATTTCTGGAAAACATCCGATAGAACAATATTTCATCAAAAAGTACAGTTTGAATGAAATTCAAACTTTTCATAGAACTACACAGATTTGACAAAAAAGTCACATGTAAGTCAAAATTGATGAAGGCAATCATTTTGATTTGACTATTTCTAGAATGTCAAACCATTTATGTTTCATTTTAACTGTTACCTTTTCGATATTTTATATAATCTTATACATTGTATGTTATACATTTCATATGTATCTATATGTTATTTTATGCTATAAATTAACACACATAATGTTTCAAAGATTACAGTAGTTCTGGATAAAAATGTTACGGAATTGGTTTTTCATTCAAAATCTGTAATAGTCACCTTTATATTTTTACTCAGAAATCATTTTGCTCTCACAAATTCCAAAGAAAAGAGATTTCTGCTTCCAGCTAGTTCCAGTGTAAAACCTCAACTATTACTTAAGGGTGCTAAGTACAGAGCACTTTAAAGCACAGACAAAAATGGATTGCATAGCATTTCATTCCATTACTGCTGAAGTAAAATCCTTTATTTTTAGCAGCCACGGAGACATTCCCATATCCTTAACAAGCACTAAAAGCAGCTGTGATAGCAGACAGTTAAGCTGAAGACACTTTAACCTGAAAATAAGTGTAGCTACCTCACAGGCTTATTCTTGTTTCCCTAACATATTTGCTTTCTTTCAGTTCCTAAAAAACTGTGTGTTGAGAACCTGGCTCATGTGCCCAGGCAGACATTGATAACAACCTGGGTAGATGCATGGCATTGGATGCACGCATAAATACTCATAAAGTATAACATCCAAAGCAGCAATATTGTTGGTTATTTACCTCAGAAGACCCATTTGCTTGCTCACTTTTTAGAATTTATATGGTCTGGTCTTATTAAAAAAGGTATCTGAAATGCCTCTTCCAGTAAAAAAAAATATTAAAACTAATTACTTCAGTGTCTACCTTCCCTTTTCACTTCACTATGGCAATTCCAATTTTGCTATATAATATAAATTTTTAAATAGTTTCCACTTCAGAATGCCTCAATTAAAAAAAAAAAAAAAAAAAAAAAAAAAAAAAAAAGATCACCTAGTTCTACTTGAAATTTTTCAGTTAAAAAATATCAAAGAGAAAATGGCTCAAGAAACACAGCTCATATTTAAACAGACATAGTTTCCTTATTTTCATTACATCACCCAGGTTTACATCATCATTACACCCTCAGGTTTGCTTTATCATTTGCTGAAAAGTAGTGAATCAGCCTCACAGGACCTGTTCCTTTAGCTTCTGATCTCCCACACAAAAATGTTTTTAAGTTTATGGCACTGGTGTGGAGAGTCTGGTGATTCGGGGAGCGTACGTGTTCAGAAGAAATGACATCCAACTCCCTGATGGATACTTCTTAAATACTTCTTGCTTGGTTGTGTGTGACTGACACATAGTAGATTTAGATGGCGCCTCCAGGTCTGATATTCCTGCCATATCTCATACTGCTAGGTTATGTGAGAAAAGGTTAATCTCCATCACGATAAAGAAGCATCGCTCAAGACTCATAGAAAGGGCTGCAGATGCCTCAGCTCACCTAGTTAACCCATACCCAGTATTTAATTAACAGTAATTAAAATTATTCAAAGTATAGTAAGATTGAAAAGTTGCGTAACTAGCACATGATCCCAAGGTGCCTGAAGCTAAACTTTTATTTTTTCTCCTCCCCCCCCCCCCCCATATTTGTTAAACTCCCTGTTTCATATGGCAAGGATTGATGTAGCCCTTCACTGGTGGCTGGTCCCAGAACTGTCACAGTCCACCCGTGGGACAAGAGTGATACCACAAGTCAACGGGAGAGGCTCCCCAATCTCCTTGCAGACCGAGGGGTTGCTGCTTGCAGGGGTGCAGGGCTCACTATGGGATGCAGGGGAAGATCATCTTGGGATGGTACCAACCCGAGATAGAGCGAGTGTCAATGTACCATACCTGGAGGGATCCATAGTGTGTGTGGGGGGGGTCTGAGTATCAGCAAATGGAGAGGGGCTCTGTTGGACCACTGAATTTAGCAACTCCTAACAAATGCTTTTTTCTTTCTACATCCTAGAAGATCTGTTCAAACATATCTACTGGTGTAGAAATGTCACTGACAAGTTTTTAGTGTAGCTGAAGTCAGTTTTCCAGACAAAATAAACTCTACTGATACAGCAATTAGATGATTCTTTGTTGTTCCCCTAATCAGCACAATGAAGCCCGAACAACTTTTAATTGTAAATCAAAGTATAGATTAAACTGTTAGATGCAAAAAATTATAAGGATTATTGATTCTCAGAGTTCAGAGTGTGAAAGAAATCTCCCATGGCACATCTGAGTGCTGAGTACTTACTATTTTGAATGTATCTAATTTTTAGAAACAAAATTTTACAAAAGGAAAAAATGTCGAACTGCATAACATGTTGCTCAAACAAAATCCTTACAGATGGGTGAAACAGAAAAATCTATGGGAGTTATCTTCCTTTAAAAATTCACTGAACGACAGTTTCTCTGTGTTTGACGCAGAAACAGTTGGAGACTCTATAACATGAAGAAGGCACACCCAGTGAAGCCAACTGGCCGTGCTCACAGCACCCGGAACTTGGTCTCCGTTCTTTGGGGTGTACGCATCACCTTTACGCAGTGTAGATGAGTTTCACTCACACTCACAGAACAAGAAGCAAGGCAAAAGTGTAGCGTCAACTAAACCCCCATTTTCTATGGATCTACTGGAAATAATCCCAAAAAAAGGAATCGAATGGAGTTGCAGAATATATTCTGTCATCATAATGACTGAAAAGCCTTATTATTTACCGCACACTTCTGAACTGATTCTAAATCGTAGTTTTAATCATTGCACATATAAATGATTTACTGCAATATGATACTGTTCTATCTACTAAGCCATGACAGGAGGATCCTTATTTCTCTTTGGTTTTATTTACAAGTCATAAAAGTGCAGAACTCAGATCTATTGGCAGCTTATACACAACCTTCCTGTTTACTGGCTTTCCAGGAAATTCAGAGCATTGAACAATCCCAGAAAATGTCCTTGGGAATGTATCGGATTGAGATGTTAGATTTTTGAAGGGGAAGCCCTAATTGTTGTGTGAACAAGAAATGTTCCTCTGAATGATTGGCCCTCCCTGGGAACTGATAAGGAATTAAGTTCTAGGAAAGAGTTCAAATCTGTCCCATGGCTGTGAACAACATATTTCTATAACCGAGATTTGGTTTTGATGAATTCTGTAAAAAGAACTGATGAGGTCAACAGGTATCTATTCAAAAGACCTACAATGTGCAAGAGTACACATTAACTCCATTACAATGTAAGCTAGCAGCTATTTTCTCTCTCCATGCTAAGGAATTAAGAGTTACAGGAGCTAAGCTATCCTCCTTCTCTCCTTCACAGCAAAAACCAAAGAAAACAGCGAGTCTAGATCTGCTCAGAGGACTAAAGGACAGCCCTATAAATCAGCAGTACGAGCACAAAGGCTCACGTAGTTCCTTGGGCTAACAAGAAACTTTGCAGATTTTAACAGAAGAGAAGTGACAAGGCAATACTGAAAAGCTCTGGAGTCCTGAAGGGGCAGGGTACGAAAAATAGGCTTTGCTCTCTCTGCGTACTGGTCAAGGTTTGAGCTGCTTTTAAGCTTGTTTGAAGAACGCTTGTAATCCAGAGTGAAATTCTGGTCTTGCTGAAGTCATCCATAAACTTTCCTGTGACTATAATTTTTTTAAAGGTTTGTTCGAGGACTTTGAGTGTCAGCAGTCATTAATCTGCCAGTCTGGTAACCAAATCAGATTAACAAAGAGTCACTGTTGTAGTTTTGATCTGTATCTGCAAATAAAGGCAATAAAGAAACAGAATGTTAAAATAGCAATATATATTTGGTTCCTGGTCTCTGATTTCATTTTTTTTATTAAATAATTAATTTTTTTTCATATCTGACAATACAGATATTCAAGAGGCTGCTTGGTACAGATACTACCTTCCCTGTGTATGGAGTATTATTTGTTCCTTATCTTAGAAGAAATGATAAAAACAAAAAAATATCCCTTAGTTTCTTTGGGGACAAATTGATGGTGAAGGGTATGAGAAGTCATACCAGAAGTCCTGCTGTGTGATATTCCTGCCCCTCCCATGGGTGGTAAACCTGGTCATCAGTTAAAATGCATTGCATGAAAATACTAAGAGAACAGAAATCTTTTAAGTAAAGGCCCTGCATAGAAGGCTTATTTTATATTTTGGATGCTATAAAACCTTCTTATTGTAAGTTATTATCAGTTTGGGGAAGAGCACTATGGTTTTGCCAGATATGTTGATGGGGATTTCTGTATAGCTTTGTATAGCTTTTTGGTAATTATTGGATGAGAACACCCAGAAAATGTAGGAGATAGAGTGCAAGCGAATGAGTTTGAATGGAGACAGGCCAAGAATGAACTGAGAGGGCAGTGAGGTCAGGGCGGGGTGGAAAGAAATGTTGGACCTACTGAAAGAGACGTTGGCCTCAGGATTTTGAGGTGAGGGAAATGAGGATACAAATATAGAAGAAAAGAAGAGAAGGAAGTGTTAGAAAAAAGGCTGAAAACCTTGAGGAGGTAAGATGGATCTGTCAAGGTAAGGTTGCCTCCATAAAGAACAGTCCCACCTTATATGGCAGATTTGGATTAAAGATGCAGTGGAGTGCATCTCTGGTGCTACAGTTGGTTAACATTTCACATTTCTGCTATTCAGAAGTTGTATTTGCCTTGTTATAATTGCAAGGCCTCAATAAATAAATAGAAAGAACTGGGGAATGGCAGGGAGCCTTGATCTCTTCTTGAGGGACTGTGAAGGGGAACAAATTTGTTTCTATCATGGAGGCGCCCAGACAATTCTGCCATGACTTGATCCAATTATGAAAGAAAAATGGCAACTAAATCCACATTTACTCAGAATTAGAGCTGTGTGCTGTAATTCTGACTAATTCTGCCAAGTGACTTTTGACAGCTAGCGAAATTATTGCAGCTGGTTCAGTTTTGTGTTGGATGATACTCAGTTCTCTAGAAAAATGTTGTACTGTTCACTTGGACAAAATTTTTGAGTCTTTAGGAAATGGAATACTTCCTAGCTATCTGTCTCATAGGCTTTGTTTTTATTAACTACTGAAATGAGGCCATGGCGCAGGATCAAGAACTAGGCTGTGATAGCCTATACTGTGTATATGTTGGCATCCTTCTTGGCATCGTTTCTCCTCTGGGCCCACCAGTGTCCCAGACCAAATGGTCAGGTTGCATGTAACCATCCTATTTATATGAAGGTGAAGGGGAGAGAACAATTTAATCAAACAAATGCCTAGATGTACACATACAGACGTGATTATACATACAGCCTACAGAGAACTTGCTTGCTTTTTTTTTTTTTTTTTTTTTTTACTTTGTTTTGTTTTGTTTTCTTTAATAGACTTCACATACTCCTCAAACCTTTTTCTGATAGGTAAAACTTATTCTGGTGGCAACCAGAGGATTTATTTTCTCTCTAAGACCAGGAGACAGGGAGTAGGATATTGCTATAAAATATTTTCAATATGTTTGATTAGAAAAGGAAAAATTAGTATGCAAATGACATTAAGTTTGACCTTCCTTAATAGGTGAAATAGTAGGTATCTTTCGTATATTCGTTCTGTTTAATTTTATAAATTAATTTCACTTCCTTATCTCAAGAAAATATATGCACACGGTTCATTGTTGCAATACTCAGAATGCATTCTACCCTTTTCTCAGTCATACCTAGTTCACTAAAGTGAATGTTTATTTCATTATTCAGAATACTTTGGTTGATAAAGAAGCACCTTCACCTGTATAGCATAAATACCCATATCTGAGCAAGTCATTCTGAGGGATCTTATTCTTTATAGCCAAGAAATCTAGCCTATACAAGCAATGGAAATCAAGCTGCAATTTGTCTTATCTTTAAGTAACTGTCTACCACATGTCAATTAAAATAGGTCTAAAAGTCTCCATTTCTGGTGACAAAGAAAACTTAGGAGTTTCTAAGCAGCTGCAGATGCCAAAATTGTGTGTCCTGATTCTCACTACATGGGTATGTACTTCCATCTTGACTTACCAGCTCCAGCTCAGTGTAGCTCTGCTGAAATTGAGATACTTCATGCACGTTGATTTAGGTTTGTCTTGTGTCATCCAGTTCTCCAGGACTGAGATAAACATAATATTTGAGACAACCATTGCACAGAGTCGCCTTCGATTCAGTTTTGCAGCCAATTTCGCAAGCCCTGGTGAACTTAAGAAGGCTCAACTTGGATGTCTCTGCATCCATGACACCATTAACCTACCATCTGGAGACTCAGCCCACAGGTAGTGGAGAAATAACTGCAGAATATTATGTTTCAGATTGCAGGGCATGTAATGATAGTTTTTTCGTTGTTTGCATTTAAACAAGGGAATGGTGTTCTTTGTACAGAGAAGGAGTAAATCAAAATGAACATCTAATTGTCATCTTGAATAGGATGGTGTTAATATTAATAATTACAAGTGTCTTCTTCAGCTGGATGTGAATTTGGCACGAGGAGGATGGGTCAAAATTTCAGTAGCTTATGAAGCAAAAATGAAAATTGCTTACTTGTGCAGGAGTCAAAGTAACTCTGAAGAAAATGTTACAACTAATAGTGCCAACTTAACTTAGTTGAACATGCTGATATCGCAACCTTCATCCATCTAGGTTATAAAAAAAAAATCAAAAAAGATCTGATCAATATTCTTTGAAAGTTCTTTGTTTTGATTAGATTTGATTACTGCTCCCCGTATAAATCACTTTACACATTAACACTGCACAACCAAATTGCTGCTTATTCTCTCAGAGAATCATTTGGAAGTCTCATCTCCAATAATGATGTCTTAGTTCTTTGAAACAACACCTGTGTCACTTGTAAAGCTGTCTAGAAATTATTGAAAGAAAAGGAAAGGACAGCTTTTCAATTCTTATTTGCCTACAATTCCCATAAGATAATTTACTCTGCAGGAATTCAATTGAAATATAGCAAGAGAATGCCTTAACTCACAAAATGTTATTGGGACTCTCTTTCCAGTTGTAGGAGTAATAACACCATCCATATTGCACTGCTGAACACTAAAGATTTCCTTCCACCATCCTTTATTTTGTTTTGTTTTATTCAAGGTTTGCAATAGAAAGAAATTCTGCCACAGAACATCAACATGTGCATCTCTGCTTTAAATACTCTTGGCTTCTAAACTGAACTCCTCCATCTGCCTTCTATTTTTGAAAACTTTGAAGAATCTATTTGGCTACAGAGATCATATAATAACTATAAGCTTATAGCTAGTTACTGGCGTATGGAAATGGTGTTGGGCCATCTTCTAACTTCCTGGTTGGCTTTGATCAAACTCAATTGTGAACAAAGCTAAGTGCTGCTTTTACTTTTCTTCTTGGATGAAGACTTATTTCTTCTTCTACTTACAGATCCATCAGTGTAACTATCTGTTTAATCATGCTCAAGCCTCACAGTCAAAATCAATCAGGCTGTAATCAACAATGTGCTATTGAAAATATTAATGCTAATGGAATCATTTTGAATGAAATTGTTTAAGGAACAACCACCTGATCAGTGGAAAGAGCAAAAAACTTTTGGCCAAAGATGCTGAGTGGCAGCTGGAATCAGGATGAGGGTAAAAATACGGAAGAGCTGCAGGCTACCTGATTCCAGCCTCTGATAATTCAAGGAGCTATAGAAGAGACTTTAAATTAATATCAGTCAAAAAATGACAGTTATATTCCACATGGCTCACAGGGATGAAAGTGTTCATTCTCATCCCAGCAGCCCTTTCCTTAGGTATCTCTAAGCAAATATCATCCTCACCCAAAAAACATAGAGTAAAATATAATAAAAACTCCTTTCATTTCAGTTTCTCTTCTTCATCACATATAAACAAAATGCAGAAAGCATTCTTTCCATTGCAGCTGCTTTTCATTGCTTACATTATGATGGGAAAATAATCAATATCTCTGAGATGCTTTGAAATACGTGGATGAAAGCTGCTACAAAACTAAAAAAAAAAAAAAATAATAATTAAAATAAATACTTACAGGTATCCTGACACTAAAACTTACCCTTCAGCTTGGGCTTTTGGCAGAGTTTTCAAACTCTATTTCTGTGTAAGGACAGCAATAATACACAACTTTCTGGCAGGGAAGGAATTGAGTGAGTGTTCTCCATTTAGTGTTCTTGTTAGTTATACATTGTTCCCTATTAACATCTTGACCTCCTGAAGAGAGCCACAGAGACATAATACATCAGAATAATATTTTGTACTCTTCCACATAATTAAGCTCATTGTAAGGGGGAATAAACACTTTTAAGAGACAAAAACCAGATGCTTAAATACTCTTATGTTTTCTTCTTATCCTTTCCAATGTATCCACAGAAAAATAAGGTATTTTATACACACATGCAATGTACAAGGTAAAAATAGAAACACGAGTTTTTTACAGCCACCGATCACTCTGGAAGATATGGAAGAAATGGGTCGAATGGTGAGAACAAATAGTTCGGCTGGGATTTCTGATTTCTACCACTGTTTTCTTATAGAATTAATTAACTTTTCTATACTCCTGCTTTCCCATCTGAAGAGCAGTGAAATGAGTCTTCACCCATCTGCCACTGGTTTTATGAGGCTGGTTTAGCATTTGCAAGATACCCATCTACAGCAAGCTCCTTTTGTGCAGAATATGTTTTCCCTTGTTTCTGACTCATTTTGTTAATATATTATTTTTTCACCTCTGGAGTCTGTGTTCTAACTAGAATAAACTTAAATCAGTTTGCAATCCAATGTGGTTTTAGTTACGCTACTTCTCAAGCTGCCTGAAGCATGCACATGGGTTTATCAGGATTCAAAATTCATCCTACCAGCGGGAGTCAAGCTGAACTCCTTTGCGGTTCAGTATGACTGACCCAGTTAAACACGATCTTGTCTAAGACCCCGTGATTTTGTCCTCAGTGTTGTCACACAGATTCAGTCAAGATAAACGCTCCTCTGCTAATCTGCCATTTCACAGAGACACTTGCCAAACCTCATTGCATCTCCTATCCTCAAAAATGTCTCAAATCCGTCCATCTGCACAGATTTTCAAAGCTCAGACATGGGTTTGTTGTCCTTCATCACTGCTGTTTCAGGCCCTGCTTTAATTATGTTCAGTTGTATTTACTGTCATACCAGTTTCAGAGTTTTTGACTACTAGCAAAATATTGCAGCATCACTTTCTCACCCTCTGGCCTGAAGAAGTGCAAATGGAGGTGATCAAACACCACAGTGATGCATTATAGTAAGAGGAGAAAAACAGGTGGGCGATGCAGAAGAGCACCCACATGGCAGCAGTGTCACTCTCTTCATTGAAATCTCTTCCTTTCACTCTTTGCTTTGAATTTAGAGCAAAATCAAAGTTCCAGATCTCGTAGTCCTTCCTCTCACTCCTTTCTCGCTGTTTCTTTTCTTTCCCTTTTCTTTCTCTTTGCTCATATGCATCTCGAAACTCCCAGGTGAAAAGCTGCCCTGGTAGCTTCCTCTGGCTCCCATCTTCAAGCCTTTTCGTCTGGGGATGTCCTCATGTTCCTGCTGACTCCCATGTGCTTCACGTCTCAAGCAGAAACTTGAGTTAAATGAGGTCAGAAGGAAATAGAGGTGGTGGTGTGTTGGGGGGGGGAGGGTTGCACAGCCATCCTACTGCAGAGTGGGAGTTTACTGCACACTGGATAATGCTAACACCTTCCTAAGTCCACTGTTGAGTCATGATTGTCCTCTAGTGACCACATGCTCTTCATTTAATCTATGACTAAGAGACATGGAAAGCAATCAAGTCCACATATTTCTCTGGGTTTATCAGCTAAACTCTCAATGCAAACTCTCTTTGCAGCTTTTTTCTCTGGCCCCAGCCAGATCAATGATCCCAGTTTCGGATCAATGCTGTCTTTAGCTTCTCCACCCAGACAAGGAAAGGAAATGCAGTTTTACAGCCAGCAAAGGAAGGTAGAGAGGGGCAGCTTGAATCCTGGCTGTAAGGAACTGATAAGGCATGCACAAAAAAAAGTTTCAGTACTGTAATCTGTTAACTCCAAATACTTAACATATCCAAAAGAAATGCAAAAGACTGTTTTAAGACTGATCTGGCTTATGGTAAGTGGTAAGTGAAGCTGAATGTGACGTTTCTTGGGTGGCTTCCACAGCGGTGAGTTTTTCAAAACTTCAAAGTATGTGAGCGAATATGATTTTTCCTCCCTTAATTGGCAATTAGGGATGTAGCTATAGAGCGATCAGAACAGTTGCTGCTCTGGAGAAAGCATCTGAAGGACAGTAAACAGATTGTTGGGCATTCAAAAGACATAACAATGTAAAAGGAGAATCTTTATAAGCAGGGATGTTTCTGGTGAAAGTATATGAGGCTTTCACTGCGAAACACAAAATCAGAAATGCAAAGCTTTTCCTGCAGAGCTTATGTAATGGATATCATATAAGATGCTCTTCTTTACACAGGAACAAAGCAGCAGAGCATGGCTCTGGACACCGGGCAAGATGCTGCTTTAGCTGCTGTTTTTGGCCTCAGATGCTTGCAGCAAATGAGCTGCTTCACCGTTATTTGCTGTATAAACTCACAACTTTTCTCTGCCTGTCGTAGCAGAGCCGCGCTTGTTGTAGGCACGCCTTCGAGCATCCTGGGACTTAATGAATATCCAGAACGCCTGCAAATTCATAAATGCTAAATGCCTCACAGCGTGAATTGGAGTTCATATACGCAGTGGGGGAGGCCTATAAACAGTAGGGTTAATATTTTGTGAGACTTAGATCACCACATTGTGACACTGGCCTTGCAATGAAAAACCAAACCATTCACAACCAGATGCAAGTGAAGGATCCATGGGCTATATCTACAGAAATAAATTAAACAGGCCAGAGCTCATTCTATGGCCTTGGGAGCAAGTAGCACCTCATGGCCTGAAACACATCTGCATGGCTATGGTCGTATCCAACTTGCCTACGGGGACCCGTTCCTGGGCGGTCCTATTCCTCGTGCTGTGCCTGGGTAATGCCTGGGAAAGAGCTCATTTCTATGGGAGAGAACCATTCTGGAAAGCGGGATGAGAAATTAATTCTGTTGACTATCCCGTGACAGCGCTGAAAAACCTTATTTAGTTTGCTAGCTTTGCAGTGGCGTAAAGAACAAGAACTCCTCCGGCGCACGTTCTTCTGCCCGTGCGTAAGTGTGATCACGCTGATCCTTGCCTATGTGTCATACAGATTTTTCTGCCATGTCTCCATCAGTCATGTTCTAATTGCTTTGCTGATTAGCCTGCACCAGCTCCTAAACGCATTGGTATTGTATTTCTCAGTCATACTTGTTTTCACATAGTAGAGATGCCTAATTCTGCCCATGCCGGGAGCAACGGTGCAAAATGCTTCAGCTTGGACTCAGCTAGAGTTCAGACAGTTGGATTATAGCAGTCCCCTGCGGTCTTACAAACACAAAAAATCATCACCTCTTGAAATGGCCTTGCAGAGTCTTTCTAATTTGCAGTCTCTTGTAACTGTATTTTGTTACTTCGTGATCTCCACATTTTATTTTTCAGGATAAATTTCCTGTACAGTAATAGAGGCCAATGGTCAATGATAGAACTATTTACAAAATAGTTTTCATGAAGAACTTCAGTAAGAATGTCCTTGGGTTAAAATGAATCCTTGTTTATTATCACCCGGCCTGTTTTCATCTGACATATTAGGGTGAAAAGCAGAATGATTTATAGTGTATAATCACTAGGTACAGTAGATTATCTCAGTTTGGAATAATAACAATAAAAATGAATAAATATATGCAATATTTTGCAGCATAATAAGCATAATAATACTATTTAAATACCTTGATTTAATCAGATGCAGGCTATCCTGGTTTCAGATGAACCCTATGTTCTTTCCCGAGGCACGTTTAAAAAACAAAAAAAAATCCAGTAAAAAAATGAAGAAGTAAAAGCAAATCTCTTTCCTTAAGCAATCAGTTTGACTGTCTCTGTACTACTTACAGTCAATTTCAATTTGGCATTATACTTAGCCATTTTATTTTGAAAAAAAAAAAGCTGAAATTATCAGAGCAAAATATTTAGGTTAACATGAATATGTTTTCTTTCTTTCTTTTTTTTTTTTTTTTAAGATTTCACAGATGAGAACCAGCAAAATGTCACCTTTTTTGTCCAGATTTGAGCTGAGAAATGTGTAACACTTCCAATTTTAGTGCAGAAGGAAAATTTTCCATAGAATTAGATGAACAGCTGCTTCGCCTTATAGATGCAATAGAAATAGCCCAGTAGCTACCGCAAAGGAAGTAACCTCAGAACCCACAACAATTTGCAGTGGCTGTGCAGATTTTCCTGAGGCACTAATTATTGTTAGTAGAGCACCTGAGGTGAAAAAGGGTGATGTTTATCTCACTAAAGCTTGTCACCTAAATTAGAGGTAGTGACCCCAAGGAGAGAACGAGGACCTTCTGCATGGCACTATACTCAACCCCTGCCAGATGCCCATTTTAAGTGAAGATAAATTCTCCTCCCTGGAGGTGCCTAAAGGACTCCAGGGGTGACTGCATCAGATTGTAGAGCTTATTTTAGACACTGACATTATTAATATAGAAAAAAAGAAAAAAAAAGAAAAAAAGAAAAAAAAAGAAAAAAGTATAGGAAAGGAAAAAGTAGCAGCCTCTATGTGCTTGAAGCATGAGTGTAATTTCTCTTCCTTCATGGTGTATTGGATATTTCACACATATATAATTGCTGATGTGGGAGGAAAATAATATGTAGGGGAAAGGAAAATAAAAAAGAGCTGTCACTCCAAGGTTTTTCTGTTGTTGAGATGTATCTACCAGCAGAATGTTCACCTGGAAGATGCAGGAATCCACTTTTTCCTCAGCACATTTAAAAGCAAAACAGAAGTAAACATTGAATCATGCTGGAAGATACAATCGTGCAGCTAAGAAACTGTGGTGTAGATTGCAAGTAGATTATTTAGAGGTCACCAGCAATCCATTTAAACGTCCGCAGTAGGACTGCTATGTTACATAAGATGCAAAATGCCTGAAATAGCATTATCACAAGAACTGCACAAAGCTGTTGTATAGAAAAAGCTATATAAAGGCAAGGCATTATTTATTTAATATGTTGATTCCACTTGTGTTCTTTTCCCCAATTTCTTTTCAAAATTAGGACGAGAAGATTGAATCAAGAAAAAAAAAAAAAGAAAGAAAGTAATCTAAGATATTCACTCTGAAGTCCTCTACAGTAAGATGTTTCTCTCTCATGTCAAAAGTGCTGGTTTGTGTTCATTCTTCATTATGTAAAAAGTCTTAATGAGACACACCTTTGGGGTGTGGGGAACAGACTGGGCTGAATAAACCAGCCTGTAACCTGCAAAACACAGCAAATTATCTTTCCACTCTTCTCAGCTTGGGGCAAGACCTCTGCTAAAACATAGGGTTCAAATTCCAGCATTGGTCTTCAGGTCCCAGCACCATCCATAAGGATATAGCCAGAGTCCAGAGAAAGGGAATGGGAATGCTTAAAAATCTGGAGAATACATCCTACTTCAGCAGATTGACAGAATTTGGCTCATTTAGGCTGAGAAAAAAAAAAAGTGGTGGAAAGGAGAAAAGAGGACAAAGACTAATGGATTTGAGTTGAACTGTAGATTTAGGCCAGCTGTTGGGTAGGTCTTTCAGGTTGTAAGGAGAGTTAAGTACACATAGATATTGCTTAAGGATGTGGTATGATTTACGCTACCAGGGGTTTTGAAAAGGTTAAAAGGATAGAGTAGACAATCTCATGATCTTGCTTAAGGTTTAATAAGACCGTGCCCTGTACGTGTCTGATGTGCTACACCAGCCCAGAATACGTGCAGAGCACAGATAGCAGGAGAGCTGGGCGGGAACATCACAGCGGGCAAAGCCACAACAATTTGCCGTGCCTCGTGAGAGCAACAACACTGCTGCTGTGAAACCAGCCTCTTAGAGAACTAGCCATCTCAGTGACCTCACGCTTTGCTCTTGTTCTTCCTCCTGTTGCACTTTGGCTCACTCTACCAGCATCATCACAAGGTTCAGCTCCGTGGTCAATTTAAGCTGATCTAAATCTGTTCTGCTCCTCTCCTCTCCACCCATCTCTGCTCTCTCCCTGTGATAACAGAAGTAACTGCTTTTGTTTCTGGGAGGGATATGCCAAGGAAAATACAAGCTCAGAGCATTTTTGAACAGTGTCAAAGGCAAACAAGAAGTCCAGTTAGCAGCAGCACCAGAAGAAGATTTTCTGTGAATTTCTACCTTGAGGGTAAACCTACGCTCATGCAGCAATCCTGCTCCCAGTGATGGCATTAACGGGATCTTTATCTCACCCCTACTCACAAGCAATTGCAATTATTATTGTAGGAATTCACTGGTGTTTAATTCTCTGTCAGACCTGTTGGAAATTAGCCAATAGGTTCAAGAGAAGGAGTGGCAGAGAGTTCGCCTATAAAAAACCCATATTTTTGATACCTAGGCCAAGACAGTGTAAGGTAAAAGACACAGCAACCACAGAGTATTTCCTACTACAGAAGGAAGAAGAGAGGTGAATTCCCTTCTCAATTACTTGCACGCCCATTGCACCTGATAGAGATCCCCACTGCCTCACTTTCCTCAGCCTTGTTTGGGCAGGATCCATGAGAAAACCAGCCTTTGACACATGGAGCTTTATTCTGACTCTAGAATCTACATTATCTTTGAGGAAAGCGACTTTAAAGATTCATTTCTTCAGAGCTGCTGGCCACCAGAAAGTAAAAATACTATGAGGATTAATTGTGCCTATATCTTTATAGTGCTCCCAGCTGAGTGGAGGAGAAAGAGTTTATCCAGAGCACGAAAGCAAGATCAGTGACCACAACTCAGAAAGCTCAATTTTCTTCAAAGCAAAGAAAAAAATGGGTATAATAAAATAAAATAAATAAAATAAAAGCCATGGATAAAGACAAAGGCCATTAAAAAAATGTAGAATTAAGTCATACTAAGATACTTAAGATTTATCTCACCTTCTTGTAGATATGTGCAGCAGAGATGTTTTAAGCTAAGCCAAAATTGAAAAATCTGTCAGTCTCTCTGGAGTTGGTAGCAAGGAATAGGCACCTTTAAGGTGCAGTTCATTGAACTCATTTTGGAGATCAACTTTAGGATCAGCTGAATCTTCCTCCACTTTACTGGTCAAATTCCAAACTGCAGGTCTTTAAAGAAGCTTCCAACAAATAATTTCAAACGAGAAAACATGTTGGAAAAACCACCTTCCCTGTAAAATACCATTGTTTTCTTTAGGTTGGATGCATCAACAAACAAGCATGAGAAAAGTACGTATGACAGACTGAATCGTTGTTTCAAATGAGGATGGACATCAGCGAGGCCAGCACCCTCATGTTCCAAACACGCACACAGTGAGGCAACCCACCCAGAAAACCGACCCACACCGGATCCAGCAATGGCTTGAGATTGCCCCTGCTGTGATCCAATGAACACATATCTACAGAAATCGGGCTTAATTTTCAATGAAAATTGTTTTTAACATTTTTATTTTATTCTCTCAGAAGTTTTTCCAAAACAGACCATAAAAATTCATGCTACGCCCCCTATAAATTTGGAGTAGAAATTCATAGCTGAAGTACTCATCTCACCATTCTGTCATAACATCCATAGCTATAATTACATTGAAATAAATCTGTATGTCTATATTATATATATATTATATATATGTACACAGTATTAGAGAACATGGAGTGATCAGGGCCCATTCTCTGTGATGCCCAATGGTAAAATCTGACCAATTTCCTTGTTAGAAATTCTGTCAACCTCAAGGTGGGCTAAACCAAACTGGCTCTTGGAACTGATGTATGACCTGTGCTAACTCCTTAACCGTATCCAAATTATCTAGAAGAATGCTAATTGGCCTGGGCCATTACGGCGTGAAAAGCCATGCTTGCAATTTGATAGGGGTCAGTTGCCTCACTGTGTCCTGGCCGGTGCAGTCTGATTTACTGGCTATAAACACACCCTTTGTGTGCATAATGGCCAATCTTTTGTTCTTATATTGAGGGGACAGAATAAATTTATTTCTGGAAAAGCGAAAAAAAAGAAAACTCTGTACTAAATGTTTTATTTAGTCTATTTAATGAATTATTGCTTAATACCTAGTTTAATCAATCATTTTGTTTCTCTTATGCAATTTCAAAATACCTACCCTGCATGATGCAGCTGCTGAGAAATGTTTCCAGCAGCTCTGGGTCTGGTGTGTCTCTTCGAGGTTAGTTAAATGAATCATTCTGCGTTGAGCATCGGTTCAATTACTGTGCACACCCGTGCTGCTGCTGCAGGCAGCAGGCTCTCGTGTGAAGTCAGGACATACAGGTTTCCATGTGCTTAACTTGATGAGTTTGTGTAGTTTCATCAGGGCGCTGAGAGTCTTCACTCCCCGGAAGTCTGCAATTCATCTTCCTCCTTTGCAGAACCTCAGCTTAATCTAATGTGACTCCTTTGAAAGAAATAGTCTTATTTGCAGTAAGATGGTCTCTTTATTGGCCTGCTTATTGGAACATTTTCCTTATGATTATATTGGTTCAGTTAAAACTGTGGTTTTTTAATTATTTTTTCTGGAAAACAGACAAAGAGAAAAAGAAGTAAGAGCCTTGCCAGCACATACTTGAGTTGTAATGAGACAGTCAGGTCCAAAAAAGTATTTAGGATGAGAATCATCAGCCCTAACTTACGCGCCAAGAGCGTATGGTTAGATTTAGCTTGCTGATTACGAAATTCAGATGTCCTCATGTAGGTGTCCACATGACAGCTGGCTGTCAGGACAGTCAGTGAAATCTAAAAGGCATTTAAATTCACCCTAAAAATTAGACAACTGGAGCAGAATTCGGGTCCCTAAATATGGTCATCAGGTGTTATTTGAGATGCTGTGGAGCATCCTACTTGTTCCAGAACTGTTAGGGTATAGGTGCCTAAAGCCCTCTGTCCGTGGTACAGTATTTCTCTCCTAGTGTCTCTGAAAAAATCAGGACTGTTAAGATATGTCACTGTGACAAAAATGAAATTAGAAATTCCCTTGAAAAATTAACAGCGTGTCTCGTGGTGGGCCCATCTCATGGAGATAAGACTTCCAGAAGTTGATCAGTTTATTGGCACTATAGTCTTTAAAGCCAAAAGAACTGAAGTTCACAATGACAAAAAAAAAAAAAAAAAAAAAAAAAAAAAAAAGCTTTTCTCTATAACAGTGGTTTGAAATCAGACCTATTCTGAAACCATTATTTACTTTTTTTTTCTTTTGTCAATGGACTAAAATTGAAATAAAAATTACACTGAGAGATACTGAGAACAAGAATTCAAGTCAATTGATAGAAAATTGATAGAAGCTGTGTTCCATAGTACAAACAATGCTATTAATTTTTCTTCTACCATGAAACAGGGAAAGATCTGTTTGCCACTTAAGTCTCCTCAAGCCAGAAGATATTGGCTTCAGAGTGTGTGAAGAGTATGGGAGTATTCAAATATGATGCAGACACTCAAGCAAAATGTGAAGCACATGTAAAGTAGGAAAGGAATTTTTATGGCCCATCATCCAAATCTGTGGTTATATTGGCAATTTTCTTTGTTTTATCTCCCATTTACAGTCATAAGCTGTTACCTTCTTGAAGACATTATTTTGATGAGCTGAAAACCTACTATACCTATTCAACATTTTTTGCTGTTGCATCAATCTTGTAGCATAGGAAATCACCTGGATGAACAATTACTTTGACCTTACAGTGCTAATGGAAAATATGTCAAATATATTGATTTGACTGCTTTCCTATTACAGTTTCAGGGAATAAGCCAACCATTGTAACTGCTTTTTAACTGCACTAATAGACTGTACGCTATGTTCTAGTATTAGAGAAAGGCTTTACCTATTGTTATACTTGATTGCTCATCCTGCTAGATGCAATCAATAATAGTAGGTGACCAGTTCTCACTTTGACAGAATCTACAAACATTGTAGAACATTAAAAGTGGTCTAAAACCATTAGCTAACCACGTCACGAAGCAGCTCTAAGAGGAACAGTGTATAGAAATGCACCTGGGAAAAATCTGAGACAAGAATGGCTGTGAGCATTGACTCCAGCAGTGCAAGGGCAAGGAGAGAGCACAAGTTGTTCTGGTAGCCATACCTGGATGCAGACCACTGCTCTGAACCAGACCACTTAGCCTCATTAGCATGAATATGAAATGATCATCTACGAAACTGTTCAGAGTTTCAGTTACAGTACTACTGGAATATCTCCTGACACATTCTTCCAAAAACCTGGAAAAGGATTGAAAGGTGCTGAGGCATGCATTAATATCTTAATGGCATATCTTGAATAGTTTTCTCCCATGTAGCACTGACATTATATCCAGCACAGAATTAGACTGGTAGCTCCCATTGGAAGAAGTCTGGTCCATGGGTCGGTATGGTCCATATATAATGAGATGAAGATTTCTGCTCATGTACTGCTAGACATGGAGGAAAATGGCCAATGAATTCTAGTTGGTGATTGAGTTTATAAAGTCCTAATACACTCAAATTTTGAAAAGAATTTTATCTTAATCCTATCAGAAAGACCATTAGTGTTTAGATGTCCAAAAGGAAGGAAGCAGAGGAACTTGGAAGAACTAAAGGACAGGCAGAAAAATCTTTTGAAGCTGTGCCAGTCAGAGAAGAACGAACTCTGAGTAGGAGCTTAGTAGTGAAATGCACTCTGCTTAACCTGGGAGAAACTTTTCTCCATTGTGATAAAACATCACATTTATTCTTCTGCAATCTGTGGACTTTCAGGAGTACTGTTAAAAATATTTTACAATAATACTTCTGGCATTCTGAAGTACTGTCAAAAAAAATAAAAGCAAAGATATGGAAATATATATTGCTCCTTTGTTGTTAAGAATCAAGCATTATATCAGGCAATCTGTCAAGAGGCAAAAAGTGAACAGACATAGTTATGGCTCATATTGAATATATACTAGAGACATAGCAGCAGATAAAGAGGTCAAAAGTCCTCCTCAGCGTTACTTGTTCGAGTGAAGGTGTATCAAGGTCTGCAGTCAGCAGTTCTGTAGGAGAGTGATGCAGTCAGTGTAACAGCCACCTTTACCCTCTGCTCCACTTTAAATGAGCAAATATCCCCTCAGAGTTAGTTTGGCTGAAGTAGCTTTTGCCACAGATCAGTGATTCAGACTTGGCTCAAACTTGCATTTTTGCACAGTCTGGCAGTTTAATCACCAGTCTTTCACTTCCCAGTGAGATTCTGAAAGGCATGAATATTTTGATATACCACAAACAGATAGATAGCAGATATCATTGCCTCAAGAAACTGGCAAACAGAGGTTTGTAAGAATCAAAAATGAACTGGAAGGATACATAAATATGTAGGGTTCTCATAGTGAGCAAAGCATTGGTTGATTAAAATGGAGTATTAACAAAGAAGGATAGATTTAAGAATGGGTAACAAACTATATGCACTGAGGCCTAAACTTCTACAGAGACCACAGGTGGACCTGCTTGTAGATACCCCCGAAAGACCTCGTGCGAGGGGTAAAATATACCCAAGGTGCCTATGACAGGGTGATTCACCGAAGGAGCCGAACCGGTTCCTGTAGGACAACATCTGAACAATGTGGTCCTGGCTCTGACCCAGTCTGGTAATCTGTGTTTTCCTAAAAAGGAGAGCACTGCTGAGATGTAATCATACAAACATGGCTTAAGATGGTAGTAAAAAATAATATACATTAATATGCATCCCACATGGTAGGATTTGGATGACTAAGCACAAATGTCTGCACAAGGTGTCATTGAGGTGTCCCTGCACTGTAGTAACACAAAGAAATTAGTACCAGGAGTGTAAGGTGCAGTTCATTTTATCCTAAGATAGACTTGTAAAAAATGCCTGATGAATTTCACCCTAAAAATATCTATTTCTGATCGTTACCTCCCAGTGAGATGATCCCAGGAGAAGTAGCTGGCCCACAGGCAGCTAGACTGTGGGTATGTAAAATTACATTGGGTAAATCCTAAAGCCCTGGAAGACTTTGCAGTGCCAAGCAAGGCAGAACTGGGGGCGTGTAGATGAGTGAGTGAACCTGTGAGACACAGATGCTCAGAAACTCATGTGGCTGGTTCCCATCAAACAGCCAAGATGCGCATGCTGTTGCAGGACCCGCTAATGGGATCTACAGCACTGCTTCTTCTCTTTCCCACTGCAGTTTAAAATGCCCCCCGGGCAGCAATGGTCGCAGGGCGACAGTGAGAAGCTGCCCAATCCACTTGTAAATCTTGTGCAGAGTTCATATGTGAAAATGCAAATTGATCTGAGCTATTAACAGGGGAACATGGATTCACATCATGCTTTTCAGCAGCGTATTAAGTGCATTTCCACTGAATTCCTGCTGCTCCTAGCTCCTCTCTCCTGCAAGAGTAAGCTACCTTATATGGTAACATTCAAAATCAGAAGACCTTTTAAGCATTAATTTAAAAATTAATGAATTAGTTACAATCTGATAACTGTCACTGCTGAATGAGATGCATATTCTAACAAAAAAAAAGATCACTCAGAACTTATTCTAAATGTTATATCAGCAAGCATCTGCTGAGATGTGGGGGAGAAGTTGCATGGCCTGAGCCTGTTCTCTTATCTTCAGCAGCCTGAAAGGCATCAGTGCCTCTTGACACTAATAGAAACAGCTGAATAGTGAGTCACTGAGGCTGAAATTTCATAGCTTAAGAAGCAAGGAGTATGTTACAATGAAAACTCTCTCCCCTTCACAAAAAATAAAGAAAAAGGGGAGGAAAAAAAAAAAAAAAAAAAGATTTGCAAGTTTTTCCAAATCAAAGTGCCCAATTCTCATCTGAAGTAAGACCACTTAGTACCAGCCTTGAAGGATGAAAGGATTTTGTGAGGACATGAATTGCATCTATGCTAAAGCTAAGGCATCTTTAGTCAGACAGATCATCATCACAGAGCCTTCTTGTGGCTGAGACTCAGTCCATGGTTGCAATACTTACTTCTCACTCCATACTCTGGAACTCCTGTCAAGAGATCTCTTAGACCAGCAGTGATGAGAGAACATACAGAAGCTCAGTTCCTTAAGAGGTGCAATGAGGTCATGGGCATCCCTGACATGACGACCAGATTGCAGTGAAGGCCAGTGAAGGTAGTGACCTCACTGTGGAAATTTATTTGTGGTTGTTGCTCCTAAACACTCAGAATGATGAATGCCCATCAATGAACAGGAGGCACATAGGGCCACCAGATGTGATGTGCAAATCAGTTTGCCCTCGGCCTCTAGTCATAACTTAGAGAAAGCCTAACTTGTGACATTAAAATAGTATATAAAAGTATAAAGGATCAGCCGTAGATTTCATTCTAAATTGATTCAGTTGCCTAAAATAGATATCTAAGAGCTGCTGGATATCTACTTGGATAACTTAACATCCTCACGGGGTTGGCAGGTAGGGAACAGCACCTATGGGGGCTATGGAGCCTTCTGGCATGGCAGCTGGGGACCCAGTAGGATATTCTAGGGCATCTCACATGGAATTAAATGCCTATTTTAAGCAAATGGATATTTCATGATGTGACCTCTGAATTAGTCAACCTACCTTACCTTAACTATAAAAGTTAATTAACACAAATTTTAGGTTGTGGTTTGCCTGCTATATTTACATGTCTACTTTAAGATCTACTTGATCCTAAAGATGAATCCTTCCATGAACTGGACTGTACTGTTTGGCTTTCACTGGCTCAGATGGATATGTCTGCACTGCACTACTGCTCAGAGACACAGAAAGCTTCTGGAAATAGGACAACCACATTCATGCAGTCCTGGGTCACAGCGCACATAAACACTACTGGATTCCAGCTGCTTCCCCATGGAGTGAATATAGAGGTCTTCAGATGAACAGTAATTGTATTAAAACAACCACGGGAAAGGTGGCAGTATATTTCTTGGCAAACTAAATGTGAATGGAGCTCTTAGCAAAACATTCTGTGGTAGATTTTCTATACTTTTCTTTCACTTGATGATATTCATCTCTGTCCAAACAATGCTTAGTAAATCCCTTCTAACATCATCTTTCACCTTTCTGAATGATAAAAAGTGACCTTTTATTTTGCATGAAAACGTGCATTTGTGTTAGTTTGGAGACAGATATTTCATAATGGAACCTAAATCTTTATTAAGCCTACCTTAAATAAACAAATTCTTCCAACTGCAAGACATTTTGCTCATTATTTTATTGCTAAGGTTCTGCTTAACAGTTTCTTTGTGTGCTCTTAAGACATCTTTTCATTGCTGGCACAGAGATCCCAGGGCATTCATGTAGCTCATTTAAAATAATGAGACTGGGCTTCACTCAAAGTCCACCAAAATCAATGAAAGCTTCTTCTTCTCTTTTAATGAACTAGGGATCCAACACAGAGCTGACAGGTAACAGATATGTTCAGGCAGCAGAGGGGAGAATTCAAAGCTGTAGATGTACACAGCTCTTTTGAAAAAGTCTTCTTCATGTGCTGATTTTTTTCTTTTTTTTTAATGGATGTTGGAAGACAGGATGTCATTTCCTCTTTCTCTAAGGAGATGATTTTGATTCTAGTAGAAAACGATTTTTAAAGTGAATTGGGAACTGAAGGAAGCAAAAGATAGTCATCTAGCACTAAATCACCCCCAACAGGCACAGCAGTGAATCTATATCACAGTTCACATGCTTAGTGTCCCTAATGAGTGCTCAGGAGAGTTAGGTATGTAAAAGTGAAGCCAGCAAACAGAGTAGGAAGCCATTTGAGCTATCCAGCAACAAATACTTTCATAACCCTGCAGACAGGAGGGTTCATCTCCCACACCCACTGTGACCAATGAAAGTCATATCAGCGTCTTACACCAGGGTCCTAGCCAAAATATCTGCTCTTCTGAGATTGGGATCTTTTGTTGAAATTGTGCATTAATGGAGCTTTATCACTGAACTATTAAATAGAAGAGAAAGATTGTTTTGCTGAATTTTGCACACAAGCTCCTCGAAGAATACCTCTTGGACCTCGTGGACAAATCATTCACATTTGGAGGAAAGCCCTTCCTGAAGATCTGAACTGGTTATAGGAGTGAGAAAGAAGAGATGCTTCGATCTGTCAAGAGTAAGACATTTGCAAGCCCACTAAGAAGGAAAGATTAGGGATCTGCCAAAATTTAACACTAAAAAGCTGGGCCCTTTGGAGTTATACACTTCTGTGGGAAGGTAATAGTTTGAGTGGGATTTTTTTAGGGTTGTTCATGCTTTTGAGGATATGAATCCCAGCTATAGTTCACTATAAAAAAATCTACTTGATTTTGTGAATTCAGTCAGTCATAAGCATCAGGAAAGCTTTGAAAATCTCAATTTATTTTTGTCTTTAAACTTTTACATGTTTATTAATCCGACCTATTCTACGCCTTTAGATATACACAATCTGTGTCATGCAGAAAAAAAAATAGGTTTCAGCTGGTCAGGTGGAAAATAATCCCCAATGCTTTCAGCAAGCTAAAGACTCAGTTCTCAGTGTACAATAGCCCATAAAGTAGAAATGTAATTTCATAGTGTAATAATGTTGTAATTGTATCTTCCCTGGTTATGTAGTTCAGGGTGAGTTATCCTGCAGTTAAGATACAGTCATTATAATAGCTAAAATACAACACTACATTTAAACATTTATAATAATATTCCATAGTTACTCAGAAAAAGTCAATCTCCAATAGTAATTGAAAAATTAAAATCATATTAAAATCAAGAACAGGATAGAAATCTGTTCTAAAATGGCTTTCTCAAGTCTATCCTTTTGGATAATGTTACCCTTTTTGCACAAAGTGGAGATAGTTACTAGTCAGAACAACTAATTCAAATATACAGTGGACTTCAAACATACAAATCAAGACTTTTTTCGGTCGTTAGTTTAATGAAAAAATAATGTATTTTTTTTTCTTCATGGATAAATAATAATTGAACAGGAGTTAATTAAGGAGACACCAATGACATATGGTGTGTAGAAGCTTAGACGAGCTGACTTGAGTGGTCGTTCTGATTTGATAATTTGTGAAAAGATTATGCTACATGCACATAGTGTTTGGAATAGACAAGCATATGAGATAACAGCAATTCGAAGAAATGTTCCAGCTCTTCCTGAGGCTAGAATATGAGAATTCATAATAGCATATGTTATCTGTCACACTATCTGGCATGTCAGATGTCTACACTCATCACATGCCCCAGTACGTATGTGTTTGGGGGATAGAGGTAAAAGCCTGATGCATCCAAGATTTGCAAGCTGCTTCTTTTCTTTAAATGCAAACGTGATAATTCAAAGTAGGTATGTTGTGAAGGCAGCGGGAAACAGTTGGAATTGTTGCCCAGCTCTGCTTAGAGTGCCCCTAAGAGGAATACTCAGATGCAGTAAAACATTCTGAGAAAGGAGACCCTACAATAAAAAGAAAGATTGAAAAACCCTTAGTTGCTTTCCCCTCTCTCCCCTGGAAAGCAGCAGAGCACACTCTCATGTCTCTCTTCCCATCACACAGAAAAGATATCTCAGATTTTCTCAGCACCTACATATACTATCAAAATGCTCCTTGAAATCAGTTGTAATACGTTTCGCACCCAGCCTGTCTGTGACGAGGCAGACCTCCTGGCCCACCCTACACTCAATCTCCTCTGAGATATTTCCTGTAGTAGGTGATGGTGAACTCTTCGTAGCATCAATTTTAGCCTGAGTTTCGGTATGAACATCTTCAAATATCCTGGCTGTGCAGGGTTAATAGCTTCTGCTCAGTGCAAAATGCTGCTGCTGGGACTGAGCCCAGACGAGCACAGCTTGGATCCCCATCCTTCATTTTTTTGCCAGTTGTCATTTACACGTTCCTCTTGGTTTATAATTATGCCAAATGCTGGCATAATCTTGGCTTCTGTTTCAGAGTTTCACCTCTAAGGACATCAGCTGAAGCTCTCCTGGAACTCGGACCACTACAGTTGCCGCTCAGCATCCTCAGTAGCTGTTCCAAGCACAGGCTAATGCCAAGCTGCTCCTGACACACAGTGTCTTTATTTATGCTGCTTTGCCCCTCCTCATCCGTTTCTCCTTATATCTTAGACTCCAGACATCTTTTAGACTTTAAAGTCTACTTAGATTTTGATATGAGTGACCTCAGTAGCCCTGCAATATCCAAAGCTGAATCTATTCTGATGTTTTCCTGTGCTTTTTCAGTCACTGTTTGCTCAGCAGGAGGCAGTAACAGGGTACTTAATGCTTTGCATAAACTGCCTATCACAAGTACTAGTGATAATAATTAGGGTAGAGGCATAGCATAGGTCATTGAGAGTCCAAAAGTGCGTAGAGTTCTCTATTTGTGAATATTTGTCTTTGTGTGGAGGCAATTTAATCACCACTGTGGGCTATCAGACTAGTTTTGGCAAAGTTTTAAAGTCTTTAAGGAGATTTTTTTAAAAAGGGGAGACTGAAAGAATTTCAGCACAAAAGGTACATTGCAGAAAACTCTATTTTGTTTCTGCCTAGCACCACATCTCTACATTTTTTACTTTCATTTTCCCAAGATCTCAGAAATTCTCTTTTCCTCTGCTCAGTAGCTCGCCAGTGTTGAACCGTGACTGTAATTCATGTGTTCTTGTACCCGAGCCATCTGAGGAGAACTCATCCTGTGAAACACAGCATCAGCCTTTCTTCCTCACTTCTTTTCAAAAGAAGTGGTCTATGGTTCTGTGCATTTCGGTTGCTACAGAAGAGAGGTGCCACTGCCACCACCTTTTCTTCTAAGGCCCTGATGACTCTATTCTGTCTTGAGCTTAAAGCTGTCGGAATAGGGAATGTCTGCACTGCCAACTTTAGCATCTCTTTTAGCGTCAATTAGTAGTTAATCCTTCTGATCAGCAATTCCTATTTGCATTTCCTGGTGTTCCGTTCTTGATCATTTAGTATTCATGATTTAAATCATTCCTATATGCGGATTGCTGTATGCCTATTTGCTATGTATTGTCATGATAGCATGGTAAACACTGTAAACTGTATAATATCTCTTTATCCTCATTCATATTTTCTAAATATTGGCAGTTTAGTGGCTACAGCAACACAGACATATTTAAAATTTACAATCTATGTTATATCTTTCTGGGTAAAGAACAATACCTGATAATTTCTTAGATATTCTCTGCTGTCAAAGGTGAGAGATGAGCATCTCTAGAAGGTGATTCAGAGAACCTGAGCTGGCAGCTGGGTAGAGAGAGAGAGACAAGAAGGATTATTTTCCTAAATGAAGTGTGAAATGAGACCGAAGTTAGGTGATGTGAACCGTTCCCATCCCCAAGATGGATTGGAGACCTCAGGGAGCTGCTTGAGAAACTGCTTTAAGTGAGTAAAAGTAATCAGTTGTGAAACCTAAGTGGACAGGAGAAGATAGTTTCTACCTGGTGAAAGTGCAAGCCTCTTAACAGCTTCCAGGCAGGTGGAAGCCTGGGGACTCTGCTTTTCGACTGCACTATGTGCTACCTCACGTTTCATAGTGACTGCCCCCATTCGTGTCCTCTTTTGTATATGTGCATATAACACCTTTGCTCTCCATATACTTTACAAAGAAAGAAATGACTGTTTCTGCTGGCACAGAAACAGTCTCGCTATTTTCATGGAATTCTTTAGAAATTCGACATTTTAGTAGAATGTTTTCTGCACGCTCTCCTGACTATATGTTATATGCTTTAGTTTTGGTATAAAAGAGACATTGTAACTATTCAAATGCATGAGCTTTTCTCATAGCATTCTGCCACAAACATTTCCATCGCTACCAGGTGGTATATCAGGTACTAATTGCTGTCTGTCTTCAGTGCAGATGTTAAAGCATTGCTAATTTGCTTGAAAGGCTGACAGGCAGTCTCTATAGGCTTTAGCTTAATTATTTGATCATTTACTAAGAGGTCAATAGAGTAATTTGCTTTTTTTGTGTTGATCGTATGTAATAGCACTTATGCAAACTTTATAGGTCAAAGTATGTTTCACATCTTCAGAAGCTGAGCCACTATGAGGTAAAGTCCAATACTGTTGCTAGCTAGAGATGTTCTTTCTACATAAAATGGTGTTTGGAATTGAAGGAGCTAAGGGATAACACATTTTTGATTACATAACAGTCATAATCATTGTATGTTCATCTACATAGTATATTTCTTATTTTATTGCATGATATAAATATTCTATTTCTTTTGATTTAGGTGATTTCTAAAGGGGTTTTAGCTGCAGGATAATGTGTAATATTCCTCTATTAGTAACTGAATTGACATCAGAGTGTTTTTCCTCTGAAGAAAAATTTCTATATTTTGTTTCCTTGCCATATCCCCAAAGATCTCCCATATTGAGCTATTCATTCACTAGAGAAAAACTATGCAGTCTGCTCCAAGAGACCATCAGCATGCAGCTCCACAGCCGCAAGGTCTCGTTATCTGGGGCTGAACTGCAGATCTTCCATTTAACACCTTAATGTGCTCTGAGTAGAGTAAGGACATTGACCATAAAAGGAACCTAGAGTTGCTAGTTGAGAGCTGGCATTTGTCTTTAAAATATCTATATCAGACTAATCACAGTCTAGCTTCTTTCACATTGTGCTTCTTATCCCCTCTCTTAGTACACAGAACATGATAATACAGTTTCCATCTTTTAACTGGCCACTGTTTTTTTCATTTCTATCAGGGACAAAATATTTTGTAGAGTCTTGTGTTGGATGCATGTGCAGGATATCTGAGCACCCCAGAGCCAGCTTGGCATCAGGTTACCGGATGTTCAGAAACCTTTAACAGCTGAACAACTCTTCAGATTTATCCCAGGCAAAATATTGAGATGGAGTGGAAAAAAACAAATTTTCTTGAGAAATAATGATGTAGGAGATATGATTCATATGCCCCAACTTACTTAATCAGGGCAACAGCATGATGTCACTGCTGTGCCATGGCCATTCCACATCATTTACAGAAGCCAGGCCATGGGCATTAACATTAGCAGACTGGCCACGGGCAGCTCCCAGAGTGGGGAAGAGCCCTCAGCACCATGCTGCCCTGGGCAGCAAAGGTGGGTAAACATTTTGGAGGGTGCCGTAACAACCACCACTGCCCTGTAGGCTTCACCTCACCCAGATTTAGATGCCTGAAGTGTAAATGTCAACAGCTGAGCTAATAACTGTATGCTATCTTTCTTGTCATCGGAGAGAAACAAATATTTTGAAGCATGAGTCATCTGTCCTGTTCCAGACATTTGCTTTAGGATAAGATGATTTTTGTCCTGGACTCCACTGAATATATTGGTTAGATCTTCATGAAATGGAAATGAATATTACAGTGATGCGCTCAGGTGTAGCTCAGGTGAGTGGCAGATGACACCTACATTACCTACCCTTAATACTTGATACTTACCTACACTTAATACTTCTTTCCTGTTCTGAAGCAGAATAAAAATGAGGTGTGAAAATGATGCATGAAGGCAGTATGCTGCTCTTAAATGTCTACAGAGCTAGAATAAGTATGTAGAGTAATATTTAACTCTCTCGGCTGAATAGAGACGAATGGATTGTTAAAACTTAATTGAATGCAACTGCTGCAGCAAAGGGAGAGTCAGTGACTGATTTACTTTAACAGAGATCTTCATCCTGCTTCGAGTGCACATGCAGCTACCATAAATCTAGACAAGAGACAATTTATATTTTTCACATCCTTTTTGTCTTCTTTGTGTTGATCGTTGCTTCCAGTCAGTATTATTTTATTGGCTCTCTGTAGCTCTTTGCAATTGAAATTGCTCTATTAAGCCTGGAAGTTGGAAAAAATGTGTTTTATTCAATTTCACTTGCTCAGCTGAAAGTATATAATGATAATAGTATTATACTCTTATAATTTTATTATACACTTAATAGTAGAACCGTGGTAGTATAACCTTAAATACTCATTTTATCAGAGGAATACAAAGGTCCTTACAAAAGAATGAAGGAGTGAAATGTCTTGTAGAAGTTCACTCCATGGAAGAACGAAAGACAGCGATCAGCTCTCCTGAATCTGAGGCCTGCAAATGTTGGCCACTCTGTTTCTATATGCTCTTAAGTAATATTTAACATCCTGAGATAAGTTTAAGCTATCTTCTACTTCTCATTTTGAGCTTTTATTCTCAACCAACAATTAAGAATGTAGATTATACAGGCTAGAGAAACCTCAGGACCATGAAGTAGGTAGGAACTTGCATGTAGGATACCAAGGAAGAATTTTGGCAGAGTGCAGTAGCCTAGGAAGACATTGAATAAATTCCACTGTAATTTTAAACACCTTCAGTCTTCAAGTTACTATCTTCCTCCTGACAAGCCATCAGACTTGAAAACAGAGTACAGCTCTATTCAGTTGGCTGTTCGGGGATGCTACCTTCACGAGGTGAAGGGTAACATCGGTGATGTCTGTGGAGTCTACTTTGCAGTCAAGACTGGTAGGAAGGACATTACACTGCTGAAGAGAGAATCCTCCAGTGTCCTGAAAGGGTCCATTCAGTGTCCTGAAAGTTTCCACAGTGGTTCGTTTACTGTTAGGAGCACCTGCCTACGCTTCCACGGGAATCTCCATTAGTCTGAATTCAACTTTGCAACTACACGATGTAAAGGTAAGGGAAAGAAACAGAAAATTTGAAGCACTCAACCACTGTTAAGAGATCTTTGACCAGTATTTAGTCTAAGTAAAGGGTGAGAGTTCATATTTGCTCAAAATAAGTAGCATTAACAGAATAGTTACTGATTTCAATTAGACTGTCCATACATCTAGGAATAATGCAGCCTGGCTTGTATAACCCAAGAAGATTGTTGAGACAAGCTTGTAAAAGTGGTGGGGCTTTTTTTGGTTTTTTGAGGTTTTTTAAGTAATTAGGATGTTTTGGGGAAAGTAAATGATTAATCTTCTGAAACCCTTAGGATCAGTTGGGATGAGGACTTTTAAGATTCCTGAAGTAGAACATTTAGTGCTGTATTTAAGCATGATTTAACTAATAAAGTACATAAATTAGTCCGACACCTTTTTACCATAGGGCCATAGACACTGAGAATGGGACATCAGCATGTCCCATAATATTTTCCCATTTCACCATGGGTACTGAAAACCTGCAGCTATATTCTCCACTATTGTTAAGTGTTGCATATCCATGGCCAGAAATGCTAGTTCTATATGATATATACATATATATATATATATGCTAGGCTATACGAGAACATTTATACCTTTCCACTGACTTATGTGAAGATGTTGCAAGCCTATTTTGTTTAGACACTCTGATTCTAATGCTTAAGACCTAAAAATGCTCCAAATGTTCTATTTTAAGATCAATTGAATTTTGTATTTAAATCAGGGGTTAAGGTGACCTGAACCACAATTTGTCTAGTTATAAACAGACTTGCAGTTTGCAAGCAATCACTATGAGAGCAGTGCTTGGCACCTTTGGGATCCTACTGCGAAGCTGCTTTTCCCTCAAGCCTGCCCGTGGAGCTCTGTGTGTGAGGCTCTGCTTCCTAATCCCCCTCCGCCAGAATGAGTAGACCAAAAAGCAGGTCTCTGCTGATTCATCTCGTCTTTACTGAAACTAGCCAAGGAATGCTTAGAGAACTAGACCTGCTAACAGAGAGGGCAGGAAAACTTCCGGAAGAGGAGCTCTGAGATGCCCGATCACGCATCTACTGGTGGTAGAGGGATCATAGGTATCCTGAGACATGCAAAATTGGAGACAGGGAGGAGAAAGAAAGGGAGAAGAAGGAAGATCAGTCCGTGGCATCTATATCACTACTCTATTTCCAAACACATCTGGTCTTGCACTGTTTTACGTATATAACATCAAGTATTGAGTAGTGCTAAATGCAGTGTTGCATGGGATCTTATCAATGTGGAGAAGTACCTGAAGGGAGGGTGTCAAGGCGACGGGGACAAACTCTTTTCAGTTGCCCCGTGTGACAGGACAAGAGGCAACGGGCAGAAATTGAAGCACAGGAAGTTCTGCCTGACCGTGAGGGGGAATTTCTTCCCTGTGAGAGTGACGGAGCACTGACACAGGTTGCCCAGAGAGGCTGTGGAGTCTCCTTCTGTGGAGATCTTCAAGGCCCGCCTGGATGCAACCCTGTCTACCATACTCTAGGTGACCCTGCTGAGGAGGGAGGTTGGACTAGATGATCTCCAGAGGTCCCTTCCAACCTTACTGATCCTATGATTCTGTGATTTCCTCCCTTTATTTCCTTCCAAATCTTAAGCTGAAGTTTTATAATGTTTTCCAGTTGCCCAATCCTGTTGTCCAGCAGTGTCTACAGAAAACTTGTTCCAAAAGCTTGTGCTCTGAAACAGAAAGCAAAGCAGAGACTATTGCAGTTTGCTAGGAATTAGAGTGCTTTAACTGGTGGTGACTTTTAATTCCTACTCATTTATTATGTACACTGTTATTTCTAGTATACAGAACACAGCTACATAGCTTTTATATCCAATACATTATTTTCACTATCATGCAGGCTTCTAGGAACAGTGTGGGAATTTTTCTACTCAGATATTGGATCATTAAATAAACCATAAAATAGAAGCTACGGTAGAACTACTTAGAATGCTTCCACTGTGTTTCTTTGCAATTGTTAATATGTATATTATGACCGTAATAATTCTTCAGTAGACGGGTTAAAAAAAAGAGCAGAGGAAAAGGCATGAGAAAGAGATAAAGATTTGTTAAAGTCAAACTGGCTGCTAGTGCTGCACCTAAAAAGGGTGTTTGGAACCACAGTGTTCCTAGTGGTGCTGCACTGAAGCCTCGTTTTCTTAAAAGACTAGTTACTTTTGCCTCTTTACTCTGCAAGCTGCTATCAAGTAAGGAATATTGATCAGCCTTAAGCTCATTAACCATCCAGCTTGTCCTAATTAACTTAAGCCAGTTTCAGCTAGTGTTTTTTCTCCTAGTCCCTGAAATCTGCATCTTCATGCCATTTCTGTCAATGTGACTTTGATTCCCTCACTCCCCTTCTCTGGCTTCAGCTGTTTTCTTTAAATGCAAAATTTCTTGGCCTAATTGGAGAAGGATGAATGCTACTAGACACATCGAGCAGGATGTCTGATTTGCAAGCTAACCTAAATCCTTGTTCCCAACAAATAAATGAGATATCTGGCCAATGGAGAAAGTAAGTGTGCAGTACAGACTGAACTTCTGCCTGGCACCTCTTCATATAGCCTGGAGTGGACAGTAGAGTTTTCAGACCTGATAGAGATTCTCAGTATAGATTTTAGGGCTTTTCACTGTTATTGGATATTATCCCTGTCATGTTGATGGCCTAAGACCAGAAGAGAACTTTTAAAAGGGACTGAAGGAAATATGTGCCCCAGATCTAGTCCAGATGATCTGATTTACAAACCTTTATTTGTTATTTGTATTACAATTAGCATTGAGTAAGATTTTTTTTGGCAGATAGTAAAAAAAACTGAAAAAGGTGATTGGTAGGAGAAAGATGAGACAAGACAATTTCCAGATTTGTCTAAAAAAAAAGTGAAAGAAATGTCAAACACTTGGAAAAAAATATTTTGTTTTGACATTCTGAAACAAAATAATTATATTTGGTTTTAAAGCTATTTTTTGTTCAGAAACACATCTTTAAAAGGGGGTTAAATCTTGCCTTTTTAACATTCCATTTAAAGCTGAGTACTTCATTTTGGATGAACTCCAATGGCAGCTTCATGGAGTTTTTTATATTTTGTTTGTTTCACAACAAAGCATAAAGTAAGACTGTTCCTTCTCTCTGCTGCAGACACGACAGACTAAGGGAAAACATATTGCAATGATTTTAAAGAGATTTAGGACCCAGAGCAGTGAACTAGAACTAACAAACAGAGAATAGTCTAACTAAATGTAACAGCTGCAGTGTGGATGTCTACTGAAACAGTCACCCTGGCTTCTGCTTAGAGTCGACAGAGAATAAAACACTGCAAAAAAATGCATCCTGGAGAGTGATGTGACTCTTCCTCAGGTAGACCTAGTAATAAGCCACCTAGTAACCTAATGACCTGTGGCTGAGGAGTGTCAAGGACTCCTATGCAGCAAGAGTAAGGTTTTTTTGTACAGTTATCAGGAATAAAACACAACCAATAAACACAGGTAGTAAGATGAAGGGTAACTAGCCATTGGCAACTCTGGAAAGCATAGAGAGAAGCAGAGTTTGTCTTCGCTCTCTGACTCCCTCAAAAGATGTACCTTGCAAAATTGTAGGGAATCAGGTACCATCAAGTAGAAATGAATCCTTTAAGAAAAGAAAAAAAAAATCCCCATCATTGATGGGAAAGTAAACAAATTTTACAGGAAATAGATAATTTTTACAGGAAATCTTTCATCTTTCCCCATGAAAGACTGTGCAGTCATGAACTGAACTGTTTTTATAAGGCATTTGTTATGGTTCGTTGTGAGTTTAAAGATAAAACTTTGATTTTCTGGGGTATAAATGTATTTTCAGGAACTGTTTGCATGCTGACGTTTTATGGTCTAAATATATTGGAATGACTAACTCTTAAGATATTAGTCTGGACAGACAGCAACTTTTAGTAACATTTAGTATTTCTTTGACTCTGGTGAAAGCTGCTCCTCAATGCTAAAGATGTAGAAATGGATTCATGTTTAATAATTGATGGTAATTTCTAATAATATTAATTGTATTTTCTGAGCAGTGTGTATATTACTGAATGCTATACATATTTATCTCAAAGTATTAAAATGTATTAGCTTCCTTTTTTAGATTACTTTAAACAATTCTTTCAGGGGTCTTGTCAATGTTGTAATAGCATGACAAATTAATGCATTTATTTGCTGACGTGTATTTCATATCAGAAATTATTTAAAACTGAGAGAAGGTTGTGGATGAGATCTCCAAGTTTCCCCATCACATCTAGATGCATTTCTTCCATCATAGCTGGTATTTCAAAACTGTCTGTCCCAGCCACGAATCCACCTCCCACTCAAAAACAACACGGATAACATCATCCTCACCTTTAAGCACTTGAAAATTGCATTTGCATTGTATCTTAACTGACATTTTTCTGATTGAATAACCTTCTGTTTGGTCAATTAATAATCACTTACATAGTTTGCATTTTTAGATCCTTTTCTGTATATACCTATTTTGCAGGTAGTGCTACTTCACAGAACATTCTCCTGGATTTTCACTGCACACTGAATAAAGTTAAGCTTGAGCATATACATTCATAGGAAAAAGGCCTATGGGTCTATGTGCTATATGGGACAGCAAGTGTTCATTTATTTCCATCTAAGGAAACCTTCTTGCACTGATTTCAGTATTTTAATAAAATGCATTTGATCATCTTTTCCTAGACAAATGTTTAGACTTACTATTTGTGGCATTAGTACTGAAATGATTTAGGACAGAGCTAAGGTGACAGTGGAGGACTCATCTGACCAAAGTTATCTGTCCACCTTTTGGCTAGATGACTCAAGGGAGAAGACATCTGCATTTAGTTAAAACGCAGCTCTTGCAAATCAGAAGGCAGTTGCTTTTATGGGTGTAGGATGTCATGTTTTAGATGCCCTGGCCACCTTCCCAAGCAATGTAGGTTGCCAGAGGCTATCCTGGACACCTCACCAGCCTTAAACCTTAAAAACGCTCTTGGAAATGTAAGAGCAAAGTGTGGCCTAATATGTCACACTTTATCTTTTCCTCACTGCCTGCATAAGCTTTCCTTGACCCCTTTTGTCCCCAGTATGGTCAATCACAGTGAGAAACTGGGCCCTGATCCATCTGCTGTGAATGCCTGGAAACTATCCGCAGATGGCTCCACAGACACGCTCTCCAGCCCCAGTGATGCTGTGTCAGGGTGGATGCATATCATATTTATTCAATTCATTGCCCACCCCATTACCAAGAGAGCATCTCTTCCTAGTGACAGAGTAGTGAGGGGGTGTTTTCTCCTGGTCTGACAGCAGCCCCTTTACCCTTGGGATCTTTATCCTGGTGAAAGCCAAATGAAGCTCAGGAGATGAGACATTCAAGAGCAAATCACTTTATTAAACCTTTATGGACAATATACAACTACGAAACATAGCTATTGGAGGACATAATTAATTAGACCCTAAACTAAACATCTAAGATAGACCAGGTAGACAGTGTCATGAAACTACCAGCTCTTTTCTCTTAAGTATTACACTTACAGGTCAAACTACAGACATCCCTACGACAGACCTCTAAAATCAGGTGAGAGCCCCAGCCAGATAGTGTAAGGATGTTCAGTACCAGAGTGGGGCTCAGTTGCTCACATAATACTTGAGATAAAATACTGTACCCTATTTGGACTCCAGGTGCCAGACCAGAAAAGGATGGATCTTCTGAAGCTCCTGTTTCTTGTCTCTCATGCAGATGTCTCCGATACCATAGTGTATATATGTATAGTGCATTTATGTACTCATCTACGCTGAGTTACATAAATACCATAATACGTAAATAAATAATACTCTTTTCAAGTTCACCATGAGACAGATTTTCATGGACCTAGAAGGAAAAGTATGAATAACTGTTACTGGACTGGCTCTCTGAAAATATTATCTTTAGAAATTCCTCTCAGCTTTGACCATTTATTCTTAACAAAGCTATTCATAGATCTTTTTCTATCTAGTTGGAACAAGGAGGCAGGGAAACGAAGGCAGGGAGAAGAGTACTTTTCAAAAAGGGCCACTTTTCCCCAAATATTTTCTTGACATAATTTTTACAATCTCTTAGTGAAAGCTTTTTTTTTTTTTCTTTTTTCAATGTAATACTGTCAGCCATGCAAATTACACTACATAATAGAATTGACTTTACTAATATTACTAATAAGAGCACTGCTCTAAAGAACAGTTGTGTTTTGCAGTTTTTATGTTAGAAAAACTTACGGTTGCGGTCATTGAACAGTGTAGGTAGTAAACAATGGAAAATAGAAATTCAGTAATGTGAACAGAATATTTAATATCTGAGAAAGTAAAGTAATCTATTCCAAATAATTCTTTTTTTTCTCACTGTGTCTTGTTCTATTTGCATTTCAATTACTGCTATTACACTAGCGTATTATATTCCTAGATCAAGAGGATATAGTGAATAGTATTTGCTCAGTAAGTGTCTTGACAGTTATGCGTATTTCACTTGAACAAAAATATTATTGGACAAAGATACAAGAAATGATTCCCATAGGCATGCATACTCTCTCGCATCACCTTATATGCCATGGGCCCGATCTTATTTCATCTACTCTGCAGTAAATTCATTATGACATGTGAAGCTGTTCTGGTTCTGCTTTGCTTTAAGATTGATCAGGACGATATGTCTCAATGGCTCTGTATCTCATGTTTCAATACTGTACGGGAAAAATAGTTTTAAAATGAGCTATGATGTAACACTTTATATTCAATTGACTTCATGCACAAAATGTGCGAGGGAGGTGAAAATTTTCTGTATTTTGTTGAAAAATAGGATTCCTTCAGTTGTTTTTATTTTATATCCCAACCTTTTATTTTCAGCAGCTGAAAGTCACTGAGGTGTTTACTATAAAGGAAAGACTCCTGAAAAATGACACCAGATAACCACAAGAAGGATTTTTTCTCAAAAATAATTGGAATGTTTTTGCTGAATTGTCATTTCCAGTATTTTAGTTTAACTCCACTGTGCAAGCTTTCCAAGTCGATTTACAGAAAATAACGATTCCAGCAAAACCTGAAACCAGGAGAAGTGTATGTGATTTGGTGGGTCTTAATGGAGGGTTGTTTGAAGCATTAGAAGAAACAGAAATAACTGAGCAAGAGTTTTCCTGTGTTGACAGCAGGAAAAGACCAGCTGCTATCAGAACCTCCTTCAAGCTTTCTGAGGTCCTCAAATTTCCAAGCACACTGCAAATTCAAGGCTGCTGTGGCATCAGGGCTTACGTTTGTGTATACAAGCAAGAACTTCTACCTGTCCCAACAGTATGTTTTCATATTGAAATAGCTATTGATGGGTGTCAGCACAGCTCCCCTCCAGTACAGATGACAAAGATCCTACAAACGTGCCCTAAATGATTGGATTTTCTCTCTCTACTTTTTTTTTTTCATCAGGCAGAAAACTCTGACAGAAGCCAGTCAGCAGTAGGTACATCAGTTTGATTAGTCTTATCAAATTTGACTTTATATTTGAGAGCACATGGTATTTTTTCCATCAGTCCAGTAATCTGCCTGCAGAAGTTACTGCTGACATAACAGCAAACCCATCATGATGACAAGCAAGCCAAGTTTCAGAGAACTAGCTGTCAAATATAATCAACTCACTTGGAATAGTTTGCTTCCTGGATGAGAAGAATTTTCTAAATTCCCTTTATAATCAGAGAGAGTGGCATTTTCAGAAAAAAAATTTCCTTCTCCCAACAAACATATCCTGAACAGGTAAAAAGTACCTTTCAGAGGTACCTCTCTTCTGTATATAGGAAGCTGAGACAGATAATTTGTACTAACCACCTGGCTTTTATATGACTATCTTTTGTTGGCTAATACATTCATACAGAACTCATCACAAATCTGGATTAAAATCATAACATTTTCACTATCCCAAGGGAGAATCTGTTTTATATGATTATCTAGACCTCCTGACTTATGTTGTCATCCACCATCCAGAGTTTATACGGTAACTGCTGAAAAATTAACGTTTTATATAATACCGTAACAACGATGACTGGATAGTCCGGTTACTATTTTTCCTTGGAAGCTCCTCTTGGTAGAGAACACCACAGAGAATTAAACCTAAAATGAGAGAATAATTAGTAAGAATGATTATTAATTGAAGTAAATCACCAAGGAATTTGTAGATTTTGTTTCTCCTGGAGACTTATGCCTTCACTTGAAATTCCATAGAATTTATGTTGTAGTTACACTCTTATCAGCTGGCCCAGCAGGAGAGAAATTGTGGAATTCTCTTGACTGTGTTATCTGGAGGACTAGACATTTTAATGTCTTTTTCTAATCTCACATGTGATGACAGTGTAAATTCATGGATAAAGGAATCACACTCCTACTTACAATACACAGAGAAAGTTATAGGAGAACTCTGCAATAGTGTAATATCTGTTAGCAGGGATATAGAAAAAAACTCCTCACTAGACGCTGCAGGAATAACTTCAGATGGCTCAATTTTCTGTTGGGACAGGTAGAAGTTCTTGCTTGTATACACAAACGTAAGCCCTGATGCCACAGCAGCCTTGAATTTGCAGTGTGCTTGGAAATTTGAGGACCTCAGAAAGCTTGAAGGAGGTTCTGATAGCAGCTGGTCTTTTCCTGCTGTCAACACAGGAAAACTCTTGCTCAGTTATTTCTGTTTCTTCTAATGCTTTAAGAACTGAGCAGCTGAAAAACTCCTACAAACCCCACTGAACTTAAAGCTAAGATAATTAGCTTGGCCTATGTAGGAGAGATCCCTTCCACACTTGCTTTTTCATTCATTTCACCCTGGTCTCATTGCACTGACTCATTTTAAGACCCAACTACCCCCAAACCAAGACCCAAACTTTTCCAACTTCTACTCCAGGTGGAAAGTAGCACCTTAAAAGAAAAATGCACTAAGTATATTAGACGTTTGTGCCTCTTCTTGAAGTACTAGCATCCTTGCCCTGCTCCACGTTGGCCCTGTTCCTCCTCTCTGTCATCCATCTGCAGGTCATTTCCATGGATGAGCATACCAGGAAGCCAAGGAACTATGATACATCACATTCCAGCAGTGTTTGCCCTCACATCAAACTCCGTTTGGATCAGCTGCGGACTGCTCGCCTGGCCAACTGGCAGCTTTCCTGGGAGAGTGTTGAAATGTCTGCTCTGCATCCTGGCCAGTGAGGACTGGTCTTCAGGAATGTTTTGGGGTCAGTACTTTTTATCTTTCACTAATATCTTGATTTCTCATTGGTGCATGGGAATCGAGTGTTTTATATCCAGTATTCTGATGAAGCAGAGCGGAAATTTTCCTGATGAAATGGCATTTTTGGTATTGTTTTTCCCAGGCCTATTCTTCTCCTGTGTGTGGGAGTCTTAAATGGTTCATCCATTCCACTGTTATAATTTCAGTGACTGTTTTTCTCAATGTTTTACTCTCTGCTGAGGAGGATTCTTTTTGCAGCTTGTCGATGAGACAGTGAGATTGCAAGACTAAATAAGATGAGAAATTCATTCTTCCTTCTCCTGTTTTTTCCAGGGGTGATTGTTCTGAATATGGTATCTCAATGTGCTCACAACCAAGATCCATGTACTTACTTATGGCTTCCTGCATTTAGGTTTTTGGATACAAACTTTTCTAATACAACTAGGAGGGAAGGGAGAAAAGGAAGGAGGAAGGATGACTATCCTTTGAATAAAAATAGTGATTAAAGCAATCACTAGTGGGATTTTCTGTGTTTGCCTCACAGAAAATAATTATTTAATGGTCATTAAAACAAAGAGAAGCTTTTCCTCAAATCTGGTTTGCTCTGGCATTTCTTTACCTCATATTCTTAAAGGCAGTGAGTTCAAAATAATAGGTCTCCTGAAACATGAAGCTTTTAAGCTTAGGGAGGGTGTCAAGAGGATAGAGCCAGACTCTTTTCAGTGGTGGCCAGTGATAAGACAAGAGGCAAAGGGCACAAACACAGGAAGTTCCATCTGAATATGAGGAAAAACCTCTTTCTGTGAGGGTGACAGAGCATTGAACGGGTTGCCTAGAGAAGTGGAGTCTCCTTCTCTGGAGATATTCAGAACCAGGACACAGTCCTAGGAAACATGATCTAGATGACTCTGCTTGAGCAGGGTGCTTGGACTAGATGATCTTCAGATCATTTCAACTCAGCCAGAGGTCTTTCCAGCCTCAATCATTCTGTGATTCTGTAATTAATAGGCATCAAAAATGTCAAATCACATTGACCCACCTCCTTTTTCTTTCAGTCAGAAGTCCCTGAGTTGCATTTCATTTCATTTCATTACAGTCCAAGAGGATCTTACCAGGGCAATTCGACAGCTCCTCCTGTCCCTTCTCCATGTAGCCAGGTGCAAATATTCTTCACTGAAAAGAGGTCTCTACACCAATTTTCATCTAGCACATTGATAGGAAAACAATCACTGAACTTGATGCAATTCAGATAATATTCTTCTACACCAGCGAAGGGGACTGGAGAAAGTCTGAGTTCACTTTAAGTGAGGCTATTTGTGAAGGGAAGAGACAATTATCTTTTATAAGTTTGTGTCCTATAAGCTTCATTTCTGCTCCACCATCTTGACTTTCTGGTGAGAGTTAAAAGTCATAAGTTTTCAAACCTTACAAAATGGGTCCCAGGTCATTAAGATAAGTCCGTGAAATAATTTGTCCTTGGCAGCTACACTTCAACTACAGAGAAATCATCTCTCAAAGATAACACCCGAGAGGTAATTATATATTTCTGAATGGAAAAGACAAAGATAGATGAGTCAATTCCCCTTGTGTGAGAGCCATCTTACGTACGGAGTGCTTGAAAGACTGCTGCCCACATCGCTGAGGAAAACTGAAAACTAGCATGAGTAACAAATACTGGAAAAGGTCTGTATGACTTTTTCATTACAGTTATGGAAATTTAAGTGTTAGGCGTGAGAAAGTGATTTAATTTAGCATTCTGTAGTGACCGCTGTATTTTCTAGGAATTTTCTAGGACTCTACATGGAAGGCTTCATTAAATGCCGAAGCTCTGGCAAAAGACTCATCAAACATAGAACTGAGCATGGCAAAAAGATATGTGTTTTCTGGTTAAAAGCACCATAGAAAGATTTCAGATCCATGAGGAATAGAAGGAGACCAAACTAGTAAGGTTATTTTTTCACTCAAGTGTTGCCTTAGATTTAACATTCAATTGCTCATATCACGGACTTTCCCAGAGCATGTCCTAGCTATTCTTAGTTTCTTTCTCCAGGAATCAAGAAGCAATGAAACTGAGAATACTGATGTCTCCGCTGATATTACTTAAATATGAGAAAGTTCATCACATTAAACAAAGCTAATCAAATTGTTAAATAATTGGAATCATTTCTTTTTCCTTCACTGCAATGCTAGCTAAATGTCCTCCACGGTGATATGTACAACTCCCATAACTAAGTGTAAAATAAATAAATAAATAAATCCAAATGCATTTAGAGTAATAGATCAAAGGAAGTACAGGGTCATCTGGAAACCAACATCTGCAGTGCCAGAGAAAGCTAGGACAAAGGCAGAGAAGAATTTAGGAATGCAAACCCCTCCGCTCGAACAGTAACACAGGCGGACACATGCAGCAGTGATTAAAAACAGTCCGGTTGGCAGGGAGTGACTGCCAAAGGAATGGAGAAAAGAGGAGACCTTGTCAGGGGGACGCTGGGTGAGACAGAAAGCACCAGGTTGAAAGGAAAGTATTCTGCCTGGAGTGCTTTAGATCTCAAGTATTTGTGCATAAAGCAGTAAGTGTTTGTGCTCTGTGTGTGCAGGTTGCTGCAGACCTAGTAAATCTGATGTTCCAGGAAGTATTTGAATCCAATCGCATGGTCTCCGTACCAATTTTCCACGTCCATGCAGTGAATCCAGCTTTTTCCCCAATTCTTCAAAGCAAATACATTTCAAAGAAATTTGAAATTCTTCAAATACAAATATTGTATTTTTTACAATATTTCACAGTGCCTGTGGATCAAGTAGAACAGACAGCTGGCGTGTGAGTCAGAGATTAAAATACCTATTTGTAGGGCCCGCATGTGAATTAATGGTATAAATTCTCATTAGTCAATGGAGATTTATGAGCCAGTTCCATTGCACAAATACAGGCACCAGGAATCGTAAGAGACAAGACCTTTAAAGACATCTGCGGGGGCTGGTAGATATGTGACCTCTGAGAGACATTTGTCCTTTGAAAGCAGCAGCTGAGAACCAGGATGGAGGCATGGACCTAAAGGCATCTACTCTGGCACTTGTGTGTGATACCTTTGTGTGGACAGCCAAAGCAGAATGGTTGCTGTCGGGTGACCTACTGGGTGCTTAAACAGCTTAAACATTCAGCTAACATCTAGGCATTCCGCTCTAGGTAATTCTTTTTTCTGTAGGCAGAATTTCCTGCTGAGAAATCTATCTTCTGTGTTGCCTTACAGCAAGTACAATGTATCCCCAAAATCTGAGCATATGAAACTATTTTCATTATTTTTGATTTTGATATCTCCTGCCAGTGCCAAAAGCCATATTCATCTCCTACAAAGCAAAATCAAAGTTTTAGAAAGCAGTAGCCTGTTAGCAGTGATAGGCATCTGTGAGACTGGCAGAATAGGATGAACGAATCTTATCCCAATAGAGTTGTGCTCCTGCAGCTGCTGTATGTTTGCTCACGACACAAAGACACAAAATCATTTGTGTTGCTAAACTGAGACCTTGTCTCAAGTGTTAATACTTTACTAATCAGCAGAAGTCTCTTGGTATTTGAGTTGGGCCATCAGTCCTTTTGATGGATGTGCAGTGTCCAGTAGTCCAGGTGAAGACTGAACAAAAAGATTTTTCAACGTTTTTCCATTGGATCAGTAAAGAAAACTAGCCTCAGGCTAAAGTGTGAGACCTTGGGCCTGAAAGGTACTCTGCAAAGGCATTGACCAGCATTACCAGCTCTTCCTTTCTCACATGCACTAAAGTCAATAGGATTGATTCCTGTGAAAGAGTTTGCAAAGTCTATATTATAGACCATATTTATTATGCTGTTCCTTGACCTCAGAACTGATGTATGGTATCTCAGAGAGAGACATCTCAGGGAACTCTTCTGAGTTCTCTGACATCAACCTATCTAGGTTTCTGGCCAGAAACTACTGAGGTAGATTAATTTTTTCTAGTACTTCTTATATTTGCTGTCCTAGCCTAAATATTTCTCATGCTTGTCATGCACTGTTATCATGATACTCAGAACTGAAAATGTTGCAAGGACTCCTTAGACCAGAGATCTTCCAGACTACCTTCGGACCTTGTATGAGGATATTTGGTTTCCAAGACAGACTAGCACTGTAGTGCTTGTATTTAGATGAGCATTCAAGTGCTAGCGTCACTTATCTAAGACATAATTGCAGTCATTTATGTGTTTCCATAGCACCTGCTTTAATTCAGTTCCGAAACCTCTAATAGAAACTTCAAAATCTTGACATCGGGGCTGGCCACAGAAATGAGGTAAAATTTATCTAAAATATTAATGAACATTTTAACACAACTAGAACCCTATCAACACAAAAGTGCCATCTCTTTTCCCGATAGCCCAAGATATGGGGTCAGGTAAGACCCCACTCCTAGAGAAAAATTTCAATTCAACCTCAGCACCAAGTGACTGTTCCTCGAACATATTCAAGCAGAACACAACCAGTGAAACCACCGTAATTTCATTCCTATATGTTCTATGGAGTAGACAGGAGAAGGAAACTGCATGGCTTTGAGTAAACTCCTGTCCCACCAACATTTTGGCCTGTTCTAACACTTTCCCAGGCAATGTTTGGGCATGGTTGAAAAGCACGCACCAAGGATCATTCCCAAAAGGCTGTTACGGAGGAGAAACAGGTAAAAGATTTGAAGTAGATGGATGTGACATTCCAATGCCATTTCATCCTAGGGCACAGAGCACTCCCTGTATCAGGGCCAAGAGCCCTGGACACAGGACCCCTCCTGTCCTGGGAGTAAGGCTGGCTGTGCCCAAAGCCAGCTGTCTCGTAGGAGAGAACTCCTTCAAAAAGTTCAGCCAGCTTTGGACTTCTTCAAGAAGAAGCTAAAAGAAGCCTTGACACATTCTCTGCACAGCACCTTCTTAGCTGTGCCAAGAAGCCTCATCTTTCTCTCTGAAGCAACTTTTAAGCTGCTGTATAGAAAGACACAGATGGAGAGATCTAGATTCATATTTGGTCCAGCAATTGCGATCATCCAATTTAGATGTTAGCCTTCAAAGATCGGCCAAAATAGGGTGAGGCAAGTGTCTTATCCAAGATCATACAAACCATCTGGTATCACCTTGTGGTCTCCAGAGCCTGCACATTTTAGTTACAGAAAGAAAGGTGAAATGAAACAGATGTCATTCACATGGTTTTATTTAGGGCAACATTTAGCTCATCTCAGCTATCTAGTAATTAGATTTCTACTATATCTTAAACTATTTAGACTGCCTCTATATTCCCTGCAGAAACATATGCAAAGGGAATCATTACAGGTGTTGAGAATATGTAGGTTTTCTGTCCTGGCTGATGAGAGGGACTAGAAGTTTAAATTAGAGGTGATGAAATTCACCTTTGCGATTTCATCCTTTTCCGCGGCAGCCAAAGGGTCATTTGCTGCTAGACTGCAATTTTTATTCTTCTAAAAATCTTAACTTTTTTTGCATTTATGACTGTGCTAACATCTTTGTGTAGTAACCCTGTGTGTGAAGTAGTTCTGCTTGTCTTTCTTCTCTAGGTTCTTAATCATATTTATTTTTGTTTACTTGCTTGATTCTGCGAATAAAATAATAGGTTTCTTCTTTATATGGAAATAATTGCAGAAAACATAAAAGAAAATGCCAGCTGTCAAAAGCCCTAGCTTTCCAACAGCCATGCAGTCAATGCATCCATTCTATTATTCCTCTAATGAATGCGGATAACATTTTGGAAAAGATGGAGCAGAATACCTGCTAGCAGGCTTCTTTTGCTAGGATCCAAGAAAACAGTTTTGAAAACAAAGTAACAAAAAAAAAACAGTCCCTTTAAATTGATGCTGTGATAAACATGGCTTTTGTTCAGCTCGGAACCCACAGGGCTTAATCCAAACAGTTACACAGCGATTGTCAACATAAGCCTGGCTAAGCAAACAGCATTGTAACAGTCGTTTTCTTTTTCTTTCTTTTCTTTTCTTTTTTTTTTCAATTCACAGAAATGGCTGTGTGTGCATGAGTCTGTGCATGTGTGTGAGAGAGACTTTCCTTTCTCCCCTTGTCTTGCAGCATTATCTTTTCCAGCAGTTAAAACAACTTACAGGAACTGTACTATTTTTAGTTCAGTATTTCGAAACATTGCACAAACTGGAGAATGTTAACTCTTAAAGAAGAGGAGACTTTTTTTTTTCACTTGTATATTTGTTTCACCATAGGTGGGGCTGGTTTGACCATTTATTACTACAACTGCTTGATGTTTCCCTTTACAAGACCCAGTTTTCACAACTTATAGCTTTGCCAGACTAACCATTAGGGTCTGAAACTGTCCAAGCCAGGTTTCTGGCTCATGCTGATTTCTCTTTTTTAATTTTAGATGTAGACAAAACATTAATCCATCTCTGAGTAGAACAGTTAGAGAAAATTAGTTGCTTTGCTCACATAAAAAAAAATCAAATAGTCTTTTGCTTTTGCTTTTTTACCTTCTGCTGCAAAAAAAAGGGGCATTGAAAACTGGCAGAGGGCATAGACGAAGAAAAGGGTTTACATTAGACGCAGGCTTTTCATCCTTCTTTTGAAAAGCACCCCAGTTTAAGCAATGTAAAGAGCTCTGAGAAATCACCAGCTGCGCAGGGATAGAAGAAAGTTTTTAACAATCTACTTATTCACCTTGAATAGTACAACAGGAGAACGATAGCCCTAAATTCAGGGGGTTAATTCAATGAAAACTCACCTGAATTGATATAGCATGCTCCGGTTTAGGTGCTCCGAACACTAGAGGAGGAGGTTGGTCTTCTCCAGCTTCAGCTCTCACGATGCTGTTCTTTTTGTACGATTACCCGCGGGCTGGAGCCCTCACGGAGGAGATGAGACACCTCAGTACGAGGTCAGTCTCGGTCTGCGAGATTCAAACCTGCATCCCAGTCTTTAGGAACAGCTGTAGATGAGCACATGCCCCAGCCCTGCTGAGCACTGTGGTGCAGCCAGCTGTGAGTAGATCAGGGGACAGAAGAGACCAGCCAGGAGGAAGCTTAGCCTCTATCCTGGTGATTAGGCTCTTGAGCTGAGAGGCAGTTGTAGGACTGCAGTTCCTGTAGTTTTTATTATTTGTGGGTTTTGCCCAGCTACTGTCTCAGGCAATCGTAATACGTAAGTAATCCTTACATCAAACAGCGGTCTCAGCTCTTCGGTAGAGGAAACATTTTGTTCTGAGCTCCATTTTCAAAGAGGCACCAACGCCTGTTGGAAGAGAGATCAATGGTCATGATAGACACAAGATGGGTGTATGTTTGCCCTTGATGTAGGTATCTCTTAAGAGCCTAAACTCCTGGCACTGTCTCTGGAAAGAGTAGATACTTTCAGACATTGATTTAAAGCACAAAAATAATCCAGGTTCTATGATCTATCCTCTGGAGGAACATATAATGCCTCTTGAATTAATAGTACGGCCATTAGTTGCCCAGGTTAAACAGCATGAACATTCCCCAGAGTCTCAGCTTCTCTCCACCTCCTGTCTTGAGCCCCGGGGTGGCTCAGCCGCATCACGAACCCAGCAGAGAAGCCAAAAGCTGTCAGTGCACAACATGGGACGTCTTACTGTACCTCTCTGTAGAGGTTTGCTGGGGACAATTGTTTTCTGCTTGGTTAGACATAAGTCCTTTGAGCAGCACATAGTCAACATCGCTTTCCAACACGAGTGTTTCTTCTTCACTATCTCTTGCTGTTAGTTCCTGACTGACCTCAGCTGGCTTATGAAATCTAAAAGATGTTTGTCTGTCTTCTCAAAATGGGAATATATTTTTCTTGAAAGCAGGCCATGCTTTTCTCTCAGTTTTGGGCAGGGGTCCATACCCTGACATCAAATTATCCGTAACTTTATAGCTGTCTAAGATGGCAGAGCTCACATGCTGCAACTCAATAGTCATTTTCTATGGCTAGGTTAAGGAGAGGATAGACAGAATTTTAGTACAGTTCATTACCAAAAAAATATATGCACATAAGGCTGGACTTTCCTGGAAAACTTTATTTTTCACAGATAATCTTATTATATCTCTAGCTGGAAATTTACAAAAGGATTATTATATATTTTGTTCGAAACAGAGCATCAGTCTTTCTCTCTCAGGTTTTTTTAAAAAGCCTTGCTTATCCTATTATTATAATGATATATATGTATGACAAGTAGCATTTTAATACTGTTCAGTAAGAAATTCAAAAGAACTCATTGCCAAAAAAAAAAAAAAAAAAAAAAAAAAGGAAGAAGAAGTAGAGGAAGAACAGCAAGATTTTTAATTTGGTTAATTTGTGGTTAATTTTTGACACGGGCTTAAATAATTAAAATACATTTATACAGCTTTCTAAAGTGATAAAACAGATTCATTTTAGCACTCTTCACACTCCTTGACCTTAGTGGGTCTATTCAGATTTGCTCTCTGAAGGACCTTCTCTTTCTGCACAGACCACATAGCTTAGCCATCTTCCTTGGGCTGCAAAGAGCTGGGGTGAATATTGCTACTGTCACCATGCAGGAGGACTAGGTTATTGTGAAGGAATAAAAGAAAGAAAAGAAGAATGATCATAAAACCTTGAGAGGTAGAAAAAAAGATGGCAGGCAAATTGCAAAGCTATGCACATTGGATAGGGCTCATATCTCCAGACTGTAGCTATTTAAAATGCTCATATTTAATGTAAGCTGGGAGGAAGCTAGGTGGATTCTGTTCCAGCTTCTCTCAGCTACCTAGAAAGGGGACTGCTCCATTTCATTTACTTTTACAGAGAGCTGTTGTGAATTTGGCAATAAAAGAATAATAAACATTAAGTTTATCTGAATCCCACGATTATTCATTAACCCACATTACTGGTTCTTCTCTGTCTCCCTATAGATATAGTGGCTTGATAGCAACATGTGGAAGCAATAAATTGTGCTAAAATTACTTACTAATTATCAATAATTAATGAAACTAACAAGCTATTTTTCCAAGCTCCACTGGACAAGCATTTAATCCCTGATAGCCTTTGGAAATGAAGCAACTGGAAAGAAGAGAATTCCTTCTTACAACATACTTCCTTTCCGACTTCCATAAATGGTCATTTTTTCCAGAGCAGAGGCAGGCAGCATCTGGTGCAATAGGAACATAGAGGTCAGTTTGGTTTTTTAACTGCTGCTGCAGTATAGATAAATATGCAAAGCTGGACTAAACATTTTTCAGAGGGTGCAGATTTATCCTTTATTATTCTACTTGCCTCCTTGACTTGTTAACCCTTGTACCAGAAATGCAAACTATAATAAGAATCTAATTCGCACTTTAATGTAACATAGAGAAGTCCTGATCTTTATGAGCATGCAAGTTTAAGAAGACCCCTGGCAGTAAAATAGTAGCCTGAGTATACTCTGGCTGAATAATTAGACAATTACTCAGAAAATAGTCATGTCTGGTTACACCCATTATAGTACATTATGGTTGCATCTCTACTAGTAAATGAAGCAGGACTAAGACTCATTTTCTGATTCTTAGACCATCAGGCGCAAGCCTGTATGAAGTCAGTTGAATCATGTTCTTTGGTAAAGTCAGTCAGACTGGACAGTTTGCAACAAAGTGGTGGAATATCAAGATGTAAAATAAGTATTATAGATCCCAGGTATTTTGATCTATCAATATATAATCCAATCAGTCTTGCTTTTTCTCCATAAAAAACAAGATAAAATGAATGACAAACATTTTGCAGGCATATGCAAGTATTGTGATACAGGTATTACAAAAGCTTCTTACCTAAGTGTTCGGTTATTGCAGCTAAAGGCTTTGATGAAGAACAGAATTCTCAGCAGCTCCAGACTGGTGCTAGATTTTATTCCAAGTAAAGGCAAAACTGTACACTTGCACTTTCCAAAATTTGAAAGAAGATATGGCTCACAAGTTAGAAGAAGAAAAATTGGAAGGGATGAGCAAAAATGGAGCTTGTCTGCACGACTAGCCATGTTTCAAGCAGACTCAGGTTTCTCTTTAAAGACGTAAACTCTACTTCAGACGTGAGTGAGTGCAATCTGCTCTTTCTCTCAAAGGAGATATTTGTGATGATCTTAGCATCAACAAATCCTTTAAATAAATGCAGCTTTCCATGAGGAACTTTGCAGCTTGCTCTGTCTCTCTGTCTGCAGGTATAATGGCTGGTTGCATGTCTAGCCAGTTAGTGCCTATTCTATATGTTAGATTTCCTATGACGATGTCTAAAAATCAGATGTTTTAAAAATTGTGATACTTCTAACCACTTCCCTGGGAAGACTTAACAAGTCACTGTGTTAGGAAGTTGCTGGTTATTCTTTTGTCTTATAGTCACACTATGCTTCCCTTGACTACAATGCTGCAGTTGTTATATTGGGTTGAAGGCACCTTTTCTTGTCTAGTTTTGAAAGCAAAGCAGTCCTGGGTGTATCTTGCTTCTGCAGGAAAGACTACAGGGAACACAAGACTTGAGGAGCAGAGCTGCATCGAAACAGTGAAGGAATTCATTTCCCCTAACTTCAGGGATCTAAATAGAAGCTACTTAGAGATGTTCTTTGTATGGTCAAGCCACCGTGGAAAGAGATTGGTCTGTCTGCTAACATCTGTCTATTGACAGTCAAGGGTGACTACTTAGATTCAGATATGCAATTGTTAGATACCTAAGTTAAGGCAATAAATCCACCTGCAGTGAACTGTAGACCCCAGAAAGTGGCCAAGCTTGAAGAGTGGTTTTCCATAACTGAACTGGGAGACAATGAGGAAAGGGGAAAGAAGTGTATTGTCCTACTGCTTCTAGATAAAATCCTTCTTCTCTCTTGCCTGCACTTACCCCTTACTCTTGATGTTTCCATTTTTCCAAATAACTTCAAACCTGTTTGTATCTTCTGTTTTCTTTCAGCTAAGTATGACTGTGCAGCCTGAGAGAATGCATAAATACGAGTGTCTGAATTTCTGAGATGTATTCCTATCTGAAGTACATAAGGTCAGAACTTTACTTTCTTTCATGTACTTCATGAAAACCACTTCATGTACTTCATGAAGTCCACCACTTCAGTGCACACTCCTCTATATAGAAGCATCTCTTCTACAACATCTTTTAAAGAATATTATCCACTCTGCTATCCAGGAAGATGGCACAGTTCTTCATCAGGTCAGAACTGGTGGAAAGTCGTGAAGGATAAACAGCACAGCAAATTTACCTTGACAAGTTTCTTCCAAGGGAGCAGCTTGCAAGTTGGATGAGATTTTTTTTTTCTCCTTAAGCATAAATGATCAGGAAATACAAATGATCAGGAAAGTCTAGAACTGTTGAAGAAGTGAAAGAAGTAAAAAGAGATATTATGCAGCGGATGTTTTTTCTACTGATTTCATATTCCCAGGACTTAAACCCTATAAGAGATGGAAAAGGAGGTAAGAAGAGAGCCAGGAGCTTATGCAATGAGTTACAGATCTTGCCTTGAGATAACCTGCAACTAGAGGTAGACCCAAGAGAGACAAGCTGTATCTTCTTTCCTGAATTTTGCATGGAGGCTGAGGAGATGGTTCAAATCCAGATACTCAGAGGGAAACTACAGACAGAAAATGTTCTGTGGCAAAAGTAAATGCTCTGTATTTCATACAGAAGTGTTTATTGACTGGTTTGAGAATCACTGTAGCATGGCAGTGTGTTAATGGAACCGGGACGCCAGATGAGTCAGTGCTGAATTTTTTCATTTTACGTAAAATACCAAACAGGGGAGAACAAAGGCAGGCAGGATATATCTGCTTTTTTCCAGTGTAAACATGAAGTTATGCCACCCAAAGGGAAGAACCTAAAAAGCTTGATTTAGATCTAGTTGAGCCTTTTAATGAATTTGAAAGAAATCAACTTTTACCACTTGCTCATAGAAAACTCACAGACCATAAACAGCTGATGCTTTCATTATAACATATTGGGAGGAATCTGCTTTCTCTGGGTGGCATCCTTATTGCATTTTACATGCTATTAAACATACAAAAGGCTGTGTGTTACAAATGATTAAGAAATGATATTTAAAAGTTAGCACATTTATTTTTAAAATAGAAGTGAGATCTTTACTTGTCAACTTCTCCATAGCCCTAGTACCTCGCTCTGTCATGAAAGAGGATTTTCGTCCTGTAGTAACTTCTAATTAATTTTCTTTTTAGTGTGAAACTCTTCAAATCCATGCTTGTGCTTAATCATGTCAAACCTGCCAAAATACATGAAGGTTTGATGGGATTAAATCCAAAGTAACATTGCACAGAAGGATGTGTCACAGCTAGAAATTTACGTATTCTTTGGAATATGGACAGAAATAAAATTCATTTTATGGTGGCACCTTACAGCCAGCACTCACTGAAAACACCTATTAATGTCCAGACATGCTCATAACTTTTTCTTTTTGACTGCATAAGGATTTTCTCAATGTAAACATCATCTGCTATTTTACATCTTCCTGTTTATGATGGCGTGGAAATTATTTGCAAAATAAAAACCAGAAACATCAAATTGTGTTTACAGGAAGAAACTGGGGACGATGAGGACTGCAAGCAGAGTGTGTCTCTTGAACCAAAGTAGAGAGGGAAAAAAACCTCACTGAATCCTCAGCTTCATTTCTCTGCAATTTCTCCCACACTAAAGTAAAGGTGGAGGAATGGGACTGTTTAATTAAGATCTTGTGAAAGTAAGACAAAAGGAAAACACAAGGAAAGCAAGTTAATTGAAAAGAATACCCACTGGAGGGGGAATCCAGACTCAGGTCTGTGGCTGGCTTTGAGAAGCTGAAGGAACCGAGATTCAGATATTTGAATGCGGATGTCTGCATACGGGCGCCCGCAGACGACCCCGCGGTGCATAAACTCGAGTTGTACACAGCGGAGATCTCGTCGATACGGTCAACGAGTTTGAGAGCGCTTTGCAGTTCAGCCTCACGCGAAGGCGCTTCTTCAGCTCATTAGCTCTCTCCGTTGACCGTATGGTCCTGATCTTCACTGGCAACAACGGCCACTTTTATGCTTAGCTCGAAACCGGAGACGTATATTAGCCATCCAAGGCTCGGTTCGGTCGTCCAGAGCACAGGGATTTGGGATGCCTCAGGGCAACATCTGCATGGGTTTGGCAAGGAAGAGCCTAAAAGGAAAGGCAGCAGGGCAGATGGGTTACTCCGGAGCATCCCCAATGGTCCTAGACACACGTATACGGGGAGAATCAAATATAGGTGGCCGAATCTGGGTCAGACAGCCTAATTTCACCTTTCTTTTCACCCTCACCTTGTTTTACCCTATCTGCCTGCACTCAAAGCTCCACGCTTGCCCCTTCTATGTTTGGAGAGAGTTTTGTTTGGGGCCAAGCATCAGCTCTTTCGCATTCTATCATACCGTAAAAAAAAAAAAAAAAAATCTGATTCTTAAGAAAAATGTGTGCCTAGTGATATTTTCCTCCCAGATCAAATTCATGAAAGGTAGGAGGTTTTTTTGTTTTTTTGTTTTTTTTTCTTTAAAATTGAGCCAGAATAAGGAAAAGAAAATTTCTTGCAAAAGTCAGTTCCACTGTAGTGGAGAGTAAGTCACTGAGACCGTTGGAAATGAAAAGGCTTGCAGGACTGTCTGCAAGAGCTTCTCAGCTGATTTACTGACGGTGGGTGGTATCAACACAGCTGCAACGTGATGCTCCTTCAGCACGCAGAAAACCTCAGCACAGGCACCGTGAACACAGGTTAAAATGAGATTGCAGTACAGATGCCTTGAGCAGCTGCCTATACCATACTCGAAGGCAGATACTCAGTTATTCAGTTTCTACACAAATCTTTGGTTGATATTAACATCACATATTTATTTTGAAGCTCATGTGAAAAGCAGATGCCTGGATGAGTTTTCTGAACGGTTCATGAGACCAGCGCAAAAAGATATTCTGATCAACCTGGGAACAGTTATCCTTTTTTCCTCTGTATGCATTCACCTCCAAGCCAACGTGTGTTTTATCCTACACTGGAGCTGTGTGCTGTTATTATTTATTAGCTGCACTGCAGAAACACCTTGAAACTCCAGACTGATGTCACTTGTGTAAAGTGTGGTACGAACAAATTAAGAGACAATTCTAGTTTCAAATTCTAACTTCAGGGTGACCCAGAGGCCAGGAACAAAGCCAGGAACAGAACCCAGATGTCTCAGACCCTTGAGACAGATATAGACCTTTATCTGTCTCGGGCTCTACCAGTTCACGTTAGAGCAGATCAAATCACTTGAGCCATTTGTGCCTCCTCCGTATGGTGTGGTTACCTGGTATTTTTCTTTTCTTCTAGAGCGTGAGAAGGAATGGTCCCCATACCAAAAGGAAAAACAAAACACAATCTTTCCTGAAGTTAGATAATATCAAATAAACAAAATATTAGTAATTTTTTTCATTTTAAATACGATTAATATTAAAATAAATAATGTAATCGTGTTTAATTTATGGATGGTGTTCCCCTTTATTTCAGAGAAAGGATTGAAAATTCTGAAAAAATAAAGGAAAAAAATTATATATGTGCATGTGTGTATATATATATATGTTTTTAATTACATGTCTACTTGACAGAAAGGGAGACTTTGTACAAATATATATAGATACAGATCATATATATATACCAAAACCATATGTATGTAAAGATATATATAGAAAAAGAAGAGATTTAAAAAATCTCAAACAGCATTTTCTCTTTTTTTCTTGCAAAGGTCAAACATTTGGGTTTTTTTTTTACAGTGAGTTAGAGGAAAAAATGACAGCACATTTTGAGAGTTCTACCTAGCTTTTTTTTTTTTTTTTCCTCACCATTTTTGGGGGAAGAACAAAGGTAAAGGGGATCCTTTTCAACCACGAATTCAAAGTTATCACTTTAACCTGAAATGAGCAGCATCAGGCTTTGTTTGGGTTTGGCTCGTGGCACTTTCCATGCATGGGATGAATGTTTTCAATCAGCTAATGTCATTGCTAAGATAACAAGAACTCAAAGAGGCATGAAATAGCCTTTGGGGATTTAAAAATCGCAGCAGTATTCTTCCTTTCCAGTCTCACTATTTCACTATCAAATTCAGACAATTCCTAAACGGAAGCAATGCTACAAAAGACTAAAACCTTAAAGCAGTTTACAAGCTGAAATCAAAGGGATAGTTATCATTTACAGTGAGTCTTCCTCAAAATGATCTGAATTTGACCGTTTACTTTCAAAGCTGGGTAGAAATTTGTAATTAGGCTATGACACTTAATTAATCATTAGATCAGCACAACTGTCACAAGATAAAAAGTCAGGATTTTCAGTAATCACCAAAAATCTTTAAGTCAATTTTATTTGTATTAGTAACAGGGAAAAATCAAGATTTACTTCACTGGGTCAATGGATTACAATAGTGTCAAACTCGTTTGAAACAAAATATAATCAGGTTTATCAAATCAGTCAAGCAGAATAAGGAACCAAGCTCTCATTAAACTTCCTCCTTTTATATCGATGCCTTAAAAATTGTATAACAATGATATAATAAGGTTAGAAGAAATACAATTATCAGGGTAGGGAAAATATTGGCTCTTCTTAAGTGTTTTGTTTCTGATTGGAAAGAGGGCAATTTAGAAATATTATAATTACTAAACTTAACTAATGCAGCCTTCAAAATTTCATAGAATAATTAAAATAAGTTTTTGAACTATTAAAAATTGCTGTACGTTATATTTGCCTTTCCCAGTAGAGACGGTAAATCAGAAAGACAACCTTTACTACAGAATAAAATAGAAAAGCAAATAGAAACCTAATCAGGCAGGCAAACCAAGAGCACACTGATCTTATTCCTCGTAGCCTGCGCTCAGATTGCTTAAGAGAGAAACGACAAAAATGTTCCGCACATGGGTAAGGACGCTTGACACAGCACCGTGACTGTATGGATGAACAGAGTCCACAGCCTAGTTGCTATTCGCTTCGTATCAGTGTGTAGGGAAAAAAGTTTGTGCCATCTCATTAAGCACCAAAGAGCGTGTTAGCCAGAGATGGATGGATACAAAGTCAGCCACTGAGATACCATGCATTTTCAGAAGGCTGAATTTAAAAGATCTTAAGGCATGTGATAATCTAATTTTATTTTATTTTTTCTTAGTATGCCCTCTAAAGAAGTTTGCATAAGCAGAACATTGCTTTTTGATTTTTTTTTCTTTTTCTTCTTGCTTCTCTTTTAGAGAAATTTGGTTGCTAAAAGGTTGAAAAAAAATAGATTTAGTGCACAAAGTATGGATAACATTAAATGCTTTGTATAAAATCTAGGGCTTTCTTCTCATGCCTAGAATTATAGAAATACAGAAATTTAAATAAAGAAATATAGAATGTTAATATAAATAGAACATAATATAGGACAACCATGTATATTTTTAGAGAGAACTCTGAGAACAGAAGAGAAATACAAATCAAGGAGAAAATGTCATGACATGGAGACAGAAATTATTATATTAAATTTTAGGAAATTTTTCTAGCTACCAGCATATTTAAAACTGGATTTCGCTGTTCTAAACTAGAGACTTAAAATTTTGATGTCTGAGCTAATCACCCATGCACCTTTAGTAGTGAATGGAGAATAGACATTGTATTAAGATAGAAGAATTTGTAGCTCAAGTGTCCAGATTCATCTGTCAGCTCAGGAGAGCTCAGCTGCATTTTTCTGAAATTAGGAAGGAAAAAGATAACATCACTAGTCTCAGAACCTGGCTTGCAGGATTGCACCTGGAAACTCACTTATAATACTAGCTTGTTAATCTTCTGATTTTTAAAACCATCCAAAGTGCTGACGTTCAGCAGAAATGGACGGTAAGACTCTCCCACGAGAGTACCAAAAGAAATTAAGATTCTCGGCTCCTTAATTCACTCACTGATGCTCTTTTATTCACTCTATCTGACTCATGCTCTCATCAACAACTAGTGCTCATCACAGAAACATCTCCCCGAAAGCAGCATGACCCTTGCCTTCCCTTTGTGCAGATAACAGAATGCAGAAATATTTTCAAATACGTATTTTCAGCAGTCATTGCTGTTTGCTGCTGTTTCTCAGGCTGGGGTATGTGCTTCCCTTTGCCAGCGTGGAAAGGCCAAGGCGCAGCGCTTGGGAAGGAGACCTCTGAGAACATGGTTAAATATCTTCCTCTGGCTGCAAATGCAGGAGCAAAAGCCTCCGTGAAACCAAGGCCTGATTTGGGTTGCCTGTGGATGAGCATTTGCTTGTGTTACCAGGTCAGGAGAAGGTCCGAATTTCAGCGGCTAGCCACACTGTTTCCTTGAGCTTTGGTGACTGCTGTGTTTTAATGTCTTTAGGCATCACGCTGGCCTTGTTTTATATATATACATGTGTATATATATATACATATATATATATATATGTATATCGAGAAAGGGCGACCCTGCCCTTCAGCAGCACTTGGAGTAAAATGAGCTTTGCTCATGTAAACGGAGATTGGCTGGTAAGTGAGAGGGCTGGAGAGGAGGGGAGAGCACCATCACCAAAACAGCATCCTTTCTGTACCAATGGGAAATGCAAATTTGAGGAAGAGTTCATCCGCCTGCACTTTACTGTACAAATCTGAAGGTACCTGAGTTAGTCTCCCTGGGGTCCTATTGCAAATCAGAGGTGAGATCTGGTACCTCCAGAGTACAATTCACATAATCTGAAATACCCATCCTAGGAAGAGATGAATTGCCTTTAGGAGGATCCTATTTCTTTGGATTGACTAAGGTCCCTTGGTTTTAGACATCAAATATTTAGGCCTCTTGTTGCAGTACAGATGACTCTCACCTTGGGTTATCACTTCTTCACACTCATGGTAGCAACCTACCTCAGCAGAAAACTGTAGATTAGATGCAACCTAACAAATGACATGTAACTCGTGCACTTGCATGGCAGCAGTTGGGTCTGCCTCTGGAGCCTTTTTTTTTTTTTTTTCTTTCTTTCTTTTTTTTTTTTGAGTCCCTCACTCATGGCCTAGATCTTCACTGGTGGTTGAGGGTGATCAATTTGTCAATATAAGTAGGATGGTTGGCCCATTGCAGACATCTGCTTTCTATAGGTTAGGTGAATGTTCCTTGCTCTGATGAACACATCGCTTCACAAAAACCAGTTGTTCATGCTGGTTTACATGTACATAACTCTCTGTGAGCGAAATTCTTGTGGGTTAGTATACACAATTATAATTTGTTGAAAATGAATTAAAAATTAAAGGCAAATTTGAAATAATTGCCTCTAATTCTCTAGTTTGGTAAAGTTTTCATGTCAAATTTATATCATGATAATTACCCATAGCATATTAAGACAATTATCCCCTAAAAAATGGCCATCAGCTAAAATGATTGATATTCTTGAGCTTATTGACATTTGAGAATGCTGAAAGTAATCCAGAAATCTCTTTTTCTCTAGCTGAGCACACTGACTCACTTCACTGTGTCTGCAATTCTGATAATCTGCTAGCAAACAACTTCATACCTACTATATATGTTACTGAGACAACTGAGGAGGCTTGATTACCTTCACTGGGCTTTGATTTAGAGATTTAAGTAGAAGAATCCAACTCTCATCTGCCAAATATTTAGTCTGGTTCGAATATTCCATCTGTTTTCTCTGAATTTTGGCTAGACTTTAATCATTTTAATTGAAAACACACTTATAAGCTTTAATTATTTACTCAGAAACCCCAAAGAGAAAGACAATTTAATCTTGTAGAGTCTCTATAGAGAGTTAATATGTCCAGGAAAACTGATAAAACCTAATCAGCAACAAGTTTCCTGTAGTTAATTGGATGGGGTTGTGGATCTGAGTTTCTTTATATGTATATAAATATGTATGTAGATAATTCACAGACAGTAGATCTTTTGTTTTAATTGGCAGTCAGTATGCAAATGGGAATACTTTTAGTTTTGGTCATTCAACTCAACTTTAGGTAAAGTCAGCGATAAAAGTTTTTATCCTCTCCTGGGCATGAAATCAGTTGAAAGTTCAATTTTTTCTCCATCTGGACTTGCTATTCCCAGTCCTTGTACCTCTTATTGTAAATCTTATGACGGGAAAAGATGGAAGATGATTATACTACATTTGTTTATGTGCTAAATAGGCTTTTTATTATTATATATTTTTCTCAAATTAATATTTTCTTAAGGAAAATCATCATAAAGAAAAACATTAATCTCCATGGATTTACAAGGAAAAAAAAAAAAAAAAAAAAAAAAAAAACTTTTTCACTCTTTCTTTAAGCAAGTTATTTATGGTGTATTCTTTATCTATAAAATTTTATAGAATCCCACCAGGAAGCTTCAGTATGCTTCTACCCTCATTCAAAATGGCATAGATAGACAACTCTAGACATTGATTCCTCCTGGACATCTGCCTTGCAGCTGGGTGAATCGTTCTCCGTTATTAGAGCTGCAACAGTTAGAGGTTTAATGCTAGGTGACAGAAAATGCCAAGAGCCAGCACCCACAGATCAGATAAGCCAGCCAAAATCAGTACTTTCCACAGGAAAAGTGATAGCACATGATGCTACAGTCAAGATTTCAAAACAGCCTAAATTCTATATATTTTTTTAATCTTAGTTTTCCAAAACAGTAGTTTTCTGAACTGAAATTACCTCCACATGATCTTTATCTGAAAGAGTTCAACTTTATTTTTAATCTTGAGAAAAATCTCTTCAATCTCTTAGAGGCTGAGGAGAAGTGACAAACTAATACAAGATCCCCATTCTCATGTAAAATCATTCAAAGCGCTTGTTCTTCATTTGTCCAAAAATAATAGTTCTTCAGGACTTAGAGGTCTGTAGGTACCAGACACTATAGAGCCTTGCTCTGCTTTTGCATTAGGACATGGACACAGAGATGAAGGCCATGCAATAATAATATCTCACTTATTAGGAGATTATGCCCCCACATTTATACAGGCCTTGTTTGGATTTTGGACAAATAATTGAAACTGAGATTCTCCTCACCTAACTACAAGGGTCTAGAAGTGCCTCCCAAAAGAAAATTACAGCAACCTAAAGAAGGCAATTCATCTCACCTGATGATAGATGAGCTACGTCCTGAAGTGTTTGCCTCTTGCTTTGAGAGTCTGAAACTATCTGCCAACAACCAGCCACTGGGTGGCCTGTGGTGTCCGAGATGAATCTCACCCTACAGCAAGGAGTGGGAGAAGACCTAAGCTGGCCTTTCCCACACCTAACTGGAGCCTAGTGAAAGTAAGGGAGCAAGAGCAGGCGCCTCTGGAGATGAACCATGGATCTGAGAGCAATGCACGGTCTCAACAGGTATATCTTCCTGCAGGAAGAGCCAGGGCATAGGCAGAGCCACCTCCTGCAGATGAGACAATTCCCACTAACAAAAATTACTGGGGACAGGAAAATTATAAGTCCCCAGGGACTTATAATATGTAGATCCAGCTGCGGATCTACAAGCTCAGAGCTTAGCCAGCCCAGCTCCATTGCACAGCATGGACTTTTGCTGCCCAGTGCCTTGGTTCTCCAGAGCAATGATGCGGATAAACAAACTGAGGAGCCTTGACAAGACACAGAAATGAGAACCTCTGCGAGGATCTACGGCCGGTACATACGGGGCTGCTGAAAGGACAGTAAAGCAAGAACAGACAACCCATAGCAGCACATTTTACTACATGTTTTCCCCAAAAGGGAGGTCAACATAACAATGCCTTGAAGATCTCCACTGCTCTGTTTCTGTCTGTTTCTCTCTCTTTCTCTTTTTCATGAGTCTTCCTGGCAAAGAGGACTATTAAAGATGCCTTTTCCCAAGCATCCAGTTATTTTATATAGTTATAATACTTATATTGGTTTCTTTCTTGGGCAGTTTTTATCTTACTGTAGCAGTCATTTTACAGTTTTCAGGGCAAAGCTCATTGTTAAATCAGTACAGGGAAACTGGCAGACATTATGTCCCCACTCTTCTTGGACAGAGCTTAATTCCTTCCTACTGTTGTTTTCGTTCTGCACATTACCAGTGGAAAGTTTTGTTTTATTTTATTTTTCTTTTTTTTTTTTTTCTGAGATATGCAATATGTTGGAGTGTATTTATTCTCAGCATTGACAGGGAACTGACACCTCTTAGCACTCTCATAAATCCACAGAGCTTTATACAGTATTAGTACTGCCATGGCCAGCACATCTGATCTGTCTCCCTGTCTTTCCAGCCTGTTATTTTGGTATCAAACTTTCTTTCTTTCTCTCTTTCTTTTTTTTTTCTTTCTTTCTTTCTTTCTTTCCGTTAGACTATTGGATTTAAGGATTAGTGGAACTGAGATTTTGTTGTTTTCTTTTTTTCTTTCTCCAGGGAAATTTACTCTTTTTTTTTTTTTTTTTTTTTTTAATTCCTTGAGTCTCAGCTTTAGGATTCTGTAATGATGTGTTACAAACAAACAAATGGGCAGAAAACAATCCCTGAGAAAAAAATGTTCAAACAGCCACTTTCCATGGCTGCTTCCATCATTTCTCAAGTTCACCCTGACTCTGTTCTCAGTTTGAAAGAAGTCCTGTGTCAGCATTTCCAGTTGACATGTTTGGGGTTCATTAAATGAAGAGACTGAGTAGAGAGAAGACATCAATAGCTCCAAAACTGCATATTCTATTGTCCTGGCAATTGAAGGAAACAGCTGGAAATGGTAACATTGAAATATATAGTTTTCTTCCCTTCACTTCTTATTTCTTCCTCTCATGTGTTCCTAGTGGCTCACACGCGAGCTGGACATAACCATACGCTCAGAGCGCTAAGGAATGTGTCGATCTGTAGTCAGAGTTTCCTTTAAAAGGATAAATGAGGCTACTTTGAGTTTAAAGCACATGGAAAGGGAATTCGGGAAATGCTTTATGGAATTAAGTAATAGGGTTAATCACAGTATTATTAATCACAGTATGTGCAGGTACGAGAGAAGAGTTTCCATGTATTAACTCTGGCACGTGTGAACTACATCTCGTGTTCACTCCTGCAGCGACTTCTAATAAAACTCCAAGAGTCGGCAAAATTGAAGCTTTCTTTTATTAGATTTTGTTATGCTCGCATATTACAAACAAAGATATGTGATTTCTGGGAAGTCTTTTCTTATGCCAACTCTCGGGATGTGGATTTTATTTTTGCCATTTCTGTGGACACCAGAATGCCGTATTCTTACAATGTTGTATGTCTTACAGTTTTGCAGTAAATACAGATTCTTACAGTCACTGCCCGTTGTCTCTCCTCTGACATGTTGATTGCCTAGAAAAGCAATTTAGGCTGATGCTGTATAACAATATTTACCTATTTTGTCCTTTTGTATCATAGAGACAAATCTCAGTTTTATAGTAAAATAAAAATGTTTGAATTTTAAGCATTTCAAAGGTTTACAATTCATATGCAAGTGTCTCAAGAGAAGAAAAATTTCAGAAAATTTCTGAAATATATAATAACAGAACTCTTTCCTTGTCTATGGTTAACCTGAGAAACAGACCTTACTTTAGTTATAGTGATGAGATAGGTCAATTGCTTTGTCTGTAAACCAGCTCCAAAAAGTGACATTTCAATATATCCTTGGAGCATCACCATGATGTGAATAAGAAAGTGAGATAATCCAGTGCATTTTTCATTCTGTGACATTTAATAAGGAATCGCATTAAAATGGATCATCATCATTTGCATATTATAATTGTTTTTTGCATAGATTTGGGAGGGCTGAATTAACAGGGATCTGTCAATTATATCAGCTTTTTAATTAGTTTATTTCACTACTGTTCTCGAGTGTCTAAATGAGTGAACTTTAACTTCAGAATAGATTTGTGCATTAGACTAAAATGTGAACACAATAAGCTATACTTGAACAAAATAAACTATGTTTCTTATGTCTGACAGTACTGCTCTCCCCTTAGCTACTCAGATTTCACAGGTTTCTGAACTGAGAAAAATGAAAACGTACTGGCTCTTATTCCTTCAGCCTAATATTAACCAGGGCAACCGAAGGATTAATCTTAACTGACTTTAGTCCATTAAAAGTTTAGGCATAGAATTTAGACTAGCCGTCTAAAATCACCCATTTCTTTCTGAAAACTGTAAGGTGAGATTAGGGTGCATAGTTCAGATATTTAATCAGATGAAACCCACCCTGTAAGTCAATGAGGGGAGAAGGAAGGGGGCGGGCAAGGGAGAGAGAGAGAAATCTAATGACTGTGATTTATAACATCCATCTTATAATCTCTTTTTGGATGCAGAATCACTTTCTGGAAAGACTCATACCTCTCATTAATTGTAGAAGAAACCTCAATAACTAATTTATATGAGAACCTCAATTTTTACACAACGGAAGTTGTCTGAGGTAAAACTGATGATCAGAGCTTTGGGGCCTTAACCTTGAAATGCACTCAGGCATTTTTCTAAGTTCAGGGAAGTGCAACAGATAAATATAGGGATGATCACTGAATGAAGTATTTATTTCTTCCACCTTTCCTAGAAAATCGCCCTTGAGGGTTGAATCCAATGAACACTGCTGGCCAAAGGTGACACTGCAGGTCTATTTGGCTGGAATAGGAAAAAAAATATATCAAACTTTCATTTAAGCTATTATCAATGGTATAAAAGCATTTATCTTAAAAACTGGGGGCTGGATTGTTTAAAAAACATAGGAAATGCCAGGAAAAAAATGACAAAAAAGGCATAAACTATCCAGCATTAGACACAGAGCAGACAGTAAAAGGAAGGGATTTATAGAAGAGACCAGAGGTGTATCTGATACTGGGTGATACCCATACCTGACACTCAAGAAGATGGGAAGAAGCAAACCAGTATTCCTTTATTAATAAAACATGTGCCAACTACATACTTCCATGAAGAGAAATAAAGACAAATATGGACTGTTTTATAGGACCTCCTCTGAGCAAAATCTGGTCACAAATACTATGTACTTGGTGTTTCTCTATGTCAAGAAATGTGGGTGCCTCATAGGAGCCACCTCGTTTTGTGCCTGACACCTTGCTGTGTCAGTCAGAAGAAGGTGGCCCACCATCTCTAACAGTTCAGGATAGGCTAACTGAAGAAGCTCCATCCCTGGATGTCCTTCTCCACTCCGCACTTCTCCTAGATCCCTAGAGGAGAGCTGGCATTATATTAATAAGAGACATCTACTCTTCAGCTACTGCAGGTCATAGACCAGAAACCAAAATCAGTGCCAGAGTAGCATACCAATCTGCTGCCTCCACGCTGGGGACAAATTCGCCTACTTGAGGCACAAAGCAAGGCACCACTTGCACTGGTGACTGCAATGTCTTAAATGACATTAGAATAAGTCTCATGATATTGTAAGTTGCAGGTCCCTCAAAGAAATACTCTATCATATTTATAAGCACATGTTTAAGCCAGAAAACACTTTCTGTCCTTATAAAAACATGGACATGTCTGCTGTGGCAAGACATCAGTGGGGTCTGTCTTGTCTATCATACAACTGCAGCAAATATGTCTGGTCCATTCAATATTCATGGCCCTGTCATTCATATAATGGAGTTTCACTATTGAGTCTCATCTAACGATCATTTGCGCTTGCAATGCAACCAGACAGCTGTCTGCCTGAGATTCCCCCTAAATACTTGCAGCATTAGCCAGCCTATAAAAGGCACAATTCTTAATTGCTTGGCTGAGACGGTACTTCTTTCCTCTAGGTCATTATATAAGGTGAGGCTAAATTAATCTGGCATCCACAAGAAACCTTGACGACTGCCAAGGGTTCAGGAGACAGACCACATTAAATAGGAAAGAATATGAAGTTGGTCCTTTGTATGTTTACCAGAAAGGTATTGTTATCTCTTTCTTTTATTCTTCTCTATTCTTCTATCTATTTCTCTATTCTTCTATCTATTCTTCTCTGGAGATATTCAAGGCCCACCTGGATGCAACCCTGTCTACCATGCTCTAGGTGACCCTGCTGAGCAGGGAGGTTGGACTAGATGATCTCCAGAGGGCCCTTCCAACCTTACTGATTCTATGATTCTATGATTTTGCCCTATCTACTGGTATTTTTACTCATTTTCTTCCTTCCTTTCTGGTCTTCCAAAAGTGACAAGTGTATTTAGTCCCTCTCAAGGGCTGCTCTTAGTAATAACCTGGAGGTTCACTCCAGATTTTATCTGATTACTCCTATGCAGTCTCATTCCCACCATTTCACTCTTCCTTTGCCCAACCATACAGTTTCTAGAGTGTGTTGCTATTGTCCTGTTAAAACTCCTGATGTGAGTTTTCACTCACTTAGCTTCACTTTGGTTCTTTCCACTGCTTCTGAAGGTTTTTAGCTGATGTTCATTCCCCTTCTGTTTTCTCAAAACGTGGATGTCCTCAGAGAGACAGGCAAGTAGAGACCAGACAACTTGTGGAAGTGGAGGAGGGAGAAAAAGACTATAAAAATAATATGAGATACAGAAATGCAATTTTTTTCTTCTAGGAAAGGGTAAATAGTGCATCATGACAACAGGCACTGGAGACAACACAGGGCAGATTCAGTTCCTGAGTTCTTGACACTCAAACAGCTTTATTGCTTGAAAGAGTCAAAATATTCCTGGAAAACACCATTCTCTGCTATACAGACATGCAGGTTTGCCAAGGGAGCTGGGTGTGGATGTATTGCCCTTAAGTATACATATATTGTCGTATGGAACATTGCTTGTAGGTCTGAATGAAGGCATGGAACAAAACCACCCAAACTATGCCAAAATAAAAATCCCCAAACCTCTAAGGTAATTTCACATCAAATTACTTTGGAGTCCAGCCACAATACTTTAGATATTTGGGGATTTTTGAGTGAATAATAATAAAGAAAGAAAAGTAGCAGCCACATTAACTGAAAAAATAATTTTAAAAACCCTGTCTATATCTACCTCTCCTTCCTCCATTTTTCTAAAAAGCTTTCAATCAGCTGGTCAAGTCTCATATTTCTGCTATCTCTAACCCAAATCTTTTTTAAAAAGGAAAAGGCTTACAACTGTGGTCTGGATATCTTGCTAACTTCAGGTTAGCAAGTAAAAGGTTTTCTGACCTTTTTCGACAATTATTTTGGAAGCCTTTACCACAAAGATTTTGCAGACTAAATAGAAGAAAAGAGTAGTAAGGTAAGAGAAGTCACATAATAGCACAGTGACACAATAGGAACAGAAGGCTGATGATATTGGTTCTGTCTCAGCAACAGACCTGAATGTCCGTCAACATTGCTGAAATTCATCTCATCTAGCTTAACTTATGCCTGAGTTAGCCACAAGACAGCCATCCAAGCGCTCTAAAGAGCCATCTGGGAGAAAGAGGTGTCTCCAGAGAGTACCTGAAGGTAAAACGACAGATATGAAAAGTGTGTTTTAAGCTGAACTGCCCAGTGGAATCGTGCCTCTCTTCCCTGATTACAGAAGACTTAGGGATTAATTCAGCTGTCACATGTGCGTATCTAGTGCCATCTGAGATGCTGCTGATAATACCAAACTGGGAAGAATGGTTGATACACCAGCAGGCTGTGCTGCCATTCAGAGAGACCTCGACACGCTGAAGAGTTGGGTGGAGAGGAACCTCATGAAGCTCAAAAAAGACAAGTGCAGAGTCCTGCACTTAGGAATAACCCCATGCACCAGTACAGGCTGGGGGCTCACTTGCTGGAAAGCAGCTTTGTGGAGTTGGACCTGGGAGTCCTGGCAGACAACAGGTTGACCATGAGCCAGCAATGTGCTTTTGTGGCCAAGAAAATCAGTGGTATCCTGGGGTGCATTAGGAAGAGTGTTGCCAGCAGGTCGAGGGAGGTGATCCTACCCCTCTACTCAGCCCTGGGGAGGCCTCATCTGTAGCACTGTGTCCAATTCTGGGCTCCCTAGTACAAGACAGACATGGAACTACTGGAGAAGGTCCAACACTATGAAGATGATTAGAGGACTGGAGCATCTGCCCTGTGAGGAACGTCTGTGAGAGCTGGGCCTGTTTAGCCTGGAGAAGACTGAGATCTGATCAATGTGTATAAGTATCTGAAGGAGAGTGTCAAGAGGATAGGGCCAGACTCTTTTCAGTGGTGCCAAACAAGAGGACTAGAGTCAATGGGCAGAAACTGAAACACAGGAAGTTCCATCTGAATATGAGGAAAAACCTATTTCCTGTGAGAGTGACGGAGCACCGTAACAGGTTGCCCAGAGAGGTTGTGGAGTCTCCTTCTCTGGAAATATTCAAAAGCTGCCTGGACGTGGTCCTGGGCTCTAGGTGACCCTGCTTGAGCAGGGGGGTTGGACTATATGATCTCCAGAGGTCCCTTCCAACATCAACCATTCTGTGATTCTGTGATTCTGTGATTCTGTGATTCTGTAATTTATTTAAAGGACCCACAACTTATTCCTGTTGTATTTTGTTTGTGACCAAAAGATCGTAGGGACTTTCTTTAGACCAAAAAGTACAGTGACACTACAGGATGAGTTTCTCACACATTTGTATGACTTGAGAATCTGATGTTTAAAAAGCTACAGACTGCTTCAAACTACCATTAAAACCTAACATTGAAAGGCCTCAAAATTTGTCATTGACTGACTGATTGATCAGTTTTTATTTATGGCTCATTCAAAAGGCAAATAATGAGAATAAAACTCAAGGCTGGCAAAGAAAATGCGAAAGAACATTTTACTAGAAAGTGACTTTTTCATAAGCCTACACATTTTCTTTAACAGTTTGAGATGTGATGGGGATGATTAGATATTTGTCGTATTGTGAGTGACTGCCAGATGATGGGTTATTCACTACAGATCCCCAATGCTCAGAGCTCATTAGGCACTTGCTGTAGTTGATTGAAGTGCAATAATTGAATCCACCCATCATGTTCAAGAGAAGTTCATTGCAACTGGGGAAATAAGATCAAGATTCTCTCTATGTCAATGCTAACTTTGGAGGCAGCTTATTACAATAGAAAAAAATGTATTAATTAGCATTGAGACTATTATAAGCAGTCTAAATGGTTTGGTCTTATTTTTACTTTTAGCTCATGGCTACAGGTTTAACACATACATATTTTGCCAGAAGCTGCAAACACTAAAAAGGGATAAGATAAAATCTCAAATTATTTCTTTTAAAATTATCAGCCATCAGTAATCCAAGTCAAGTTTGACATAGATTAAAGTAGAGGCCAGTAAGTCTTATACTAATGCAAAAGAAGTCATCGTATTTGGGTAAGCGGATTGAGAATGAGCTTTTGAACCTGACTGAACTCATCTATGGAGAACTGCACAGCAAATTGGCTATGACTGAAACTTGGCTTTGCTTTTAACTTAAGTATGTAGGAGGTTTTTCTCCGGTATCTGGCTCAAAGTTGTGGTGTTCCTCCCTCACGTGTCTGCACATGTCGGACACATTCACCTGCTGTGTGGTGAGATGCATGCCTGCCTTGTGGAGCAGAGAAAGCTCCAGCCATCTACAGCATCACGGGGAAAGTGAAACTCTCCAAAAGAAAAGAGCCACCAGGCCACCAGGCTTCTTCCCTAGTGAGTAAAGAGGGAGAAGCAGTTATCTTCTGAAGGCCTGAATTCAGTTGCTTGATTTCAGATTAAAGAGCTTTCCGTCAACTGGTGCAACTGAAGTGTGCCTTAATTGATAGAGATTGCCTGGTGGTATTGTGGGAAAGGGCCTCAATGACAGCAGGAAGATGAGCATTGATTTGTCCCCGGTGTTAACTATTAAAGCAGATACAACAAGTCAGAAAAATAATAAGAAGAAATAGAATAAAGCTTATTAATTGTTTCATAAAAGAAGGGTTACTCAGAGCCCTGAAGGTGTGTGTAGTATGGAAATAACAGACCGAGAACAAGTAAGCTTTTGTATTTCTTTAAGGATATTCACTTATTCCCTTCCAGCACACATAAATAATGGATTGTCTCAGATTTATTACTTTTTTTTGGCATGATTTGTCCTTCTGTCAGGTTTGCAGTTCTTAAAATGACATTTGCAATTTTACCATTTTCCACAGCAGCGCTCGTTCCCTCCTCCCAGCAGCTGGGTTTTGCTTATAATAATGTCTATTGCAAAGTCCTCCGGGCCTATTTTCTTATGCTCCCTGCAGCCTAATGAATGATCCGTGACATTATTACAGGCTCACTAATTTCCAAACAGCTATTGTTCCAAGAATCACTGCATTCAATGTGATGCCTGAGCAGGCAGTTCCTGACTCTTAAAAATCTTGGTTCTGATAACGATTTCCACCCAGTTCAGCATTTCAGAGGAGCTATAACGTAGCTGAGTCAGCACAGATAGGTAGATATCTTAATCTCTCTAAAAGAAGCATAGGAAAAAAAAGTGCAAGGAAGTAAAACTGGAAAACCATCACTTATATTGCATGGGAAAAGAGACCACAGTACAACAATAAAGCAAAGCAACACTGAAATAGTTAAGTGACAGGAATATCCTTGCTGATTATATTGTTATGTTCCCATTTTCATATTGGCCATCAGCCAGACTTTGAAAATGTAAATGTCTTTCTTGCAGCTTTCTGCAAATTTAAGGAAGAATTTAACTGCTTAGCAAGACATGTAAGTACGACATTAAAGACATATTTGAACATATAAATTGTAAATGTGTTTTCTTCCTTAGTATTGCACAGCTCTGAATTAGTATCCGTGGAGGACCTGGGATCTTGCAAAAGAAATGTAACCATGAAACCATAATAACAGCCAAGTATTCCAGCACAGTTTTCAAGAAAGGTAGAGTAGAGATCTGACTGCAAATTTTCAGTACCTAATTTAACCGGGACCATAAAATAAAATTAGAAGTGTATAAAACAAAAATATTTTTTACTCAAATGCTAAATAAATTGCTGTTTTCCATCCTCTCTTTCCTTCCACAAACACACTCAACCACCAAGCCACAGAAGAAGGTCCCTGGCTTGTCTTGGTCAGAGGTTAGGTGCTCCTGCATGTTCCTAAGGAAATGTCATGACCTTTTTTGACTGCATTTACTGAAAATTGCATTTCTCTTTCATTCCAGCCATTCTTTTTCCACATTATAGTTAAGTGCACATACTTAATGATTAATCTCTTCATCTTACAAGATAGGCCGTGCTTACGTGCACTGAGACTTAATGGCAGAGGGGAATTTTTACAGCTGGGTTTTCTCTGCCACTGTTCACGTGAGTGAGCAGGTGGACCAAACTGCTAATGAGACCCAACGGTCTGATTTCAATAAGCCCCTCTGGAAACCTCTGAGCAGATGATCATACAGACCTCCACCAGCCGTGAAGAGATTGGTTGTCCTTGAATAGGTACTTCAGGAGCGATTGAGCAGTGTCACACTATTGTGTTTCCTCCTATTGTCCTAGGACAGTGCCAGCCCAGGCACTGAAAAGCACTTGGATCCTTACGAGCTACTTGTATGGAAAATGTTTAACTCATTTCTGAAATGCAAATTCTCTTTCTCTGAAAAAAAGAAATGAATTCAGTTTTGAATCTTATCCTGGAGACAATATCTGCCTGAAATGCTTTCCTCTGTTCAATGAAATAATATTTAGATACCACACTTATGAGAGCAAAAATTTGCAAGATGATTTTCACAGGAATAAGAGTATGAACCTAAAGATTCTGATTTGACTCTAAAATAGATTACTCTAAGTTGCTCTTCTAAATCCTTAATTTTTTCAAGCTGATACAATGCTTTCACTTTTGCTATGTAAACATTAAATAACTAGGATACTCACAAAGTGATATTATCTCCAAGAAAAGCTGAAAGCTACTGCTTGCTTTTGGGGGCTTGAATATGCAACACAGTGCTTTTTTTAACTCCAGAGATTGGCAGCCCCATAATTTAGTGCTGTAAATTTTAATGCTTGTCTCTAACATACGGAAATCTTCATCAGTTTCTAGCTTGCCAGGTGTGCTCTGGAATGAAAAAAAAAAATCCAAAACCAAAAAAATGCACATTCAAATGCTCCTGCAAATACTGCAAGAGGCCTGGATTAAGCAATGCCTTTTGTTTTGAAATAGGTAGTCAATGAAAACAGGCATTGTAGTGCTGCCAGAAGAGATCTTAAAATGGTTGTTGACAAGGCAAACAGAGTAGAGTTCACCTCGATAAGCAGACCATACCACACCTCAAGACCACACCACTTCAGAAAGATTTCATCAGTCTGCAAGCATTGATTTGCCTTTCAGAACAGGCATGAATTTGACCTTTTGACCTAATACAGTATTTTTCCTAGGTGAAGAACTAAGAACAACTTATGTTGTAAGACTCTGAGTGGCCATGGAAACCAGTTAAGGGTGAAAAGTTTGCAATCTCTGTTGTTTGGCCCAGATGCACATCCAGCAGAGATTATCCTCCGGACATCTAGTAGGAGATATACCAGCAAAGCCTTTTCAGAAGAATTATTCCCCCAAGAGTCAGCATAAATGGGTAAATACACACCCTCAAAAAATTTCCATCCAAGATTTCCCAGAGATGCACAAGAAGCAGTGAATCAATTTGCACAGGATACGTGGGACCTGTAGGCCACGAGACTTTGTTCCCTCCACAGAGAAGGACACCAGGCACAGGCTGACTCCATAACACACAAGGAGTGAGTCAGCTGCATTTGCCTCCAGTCCAGCCAGAGGCCTCTTCTCTCTACACTGCAGAATATTTATTTTTCAGTAACTTTTAGTAGTGAGGGAAAAAATATCATGTGCTTTTGCTTCTGTTCCCTTAATTTTTTTCCCCCGTTTTGTTTTTTTCTCCCTTGGCACATTCTTAGCTTCCATTTACATGATGAAAAGAGCAAACAGACTACACCCCAATGAAATCATTCTACCTTGAAATGGCTTTTGTATTGCTATTCCTATCAATTACAGTTCAGAAACAAATATTCTTTATAATTTTACATAGATGTCAATATGTAAGATAATTCTTTATTAAAATTCAAGGGTGCTTTTCCATAAACGGAGTAGTAAGAAGTGTGTCGAAAGAAATATCCCTCCAGCAAATATTTCTGCTCTCTGAAATGTGTCACTTCTATAATTCATTCTGTGCTCTGGGTAATACGCATGACTGTACTGGAAATGAGCATTTAATTAGTGCTCTAGTATAAATACAAACCACCTCCTGTGTTAATAACGAATGTTTGGGGCTGTAAATGTTTATCAGGTAAATATCAGGTAATTATAAGGATCTGTCTGACCTCAGGCATGGAAAATGAGTGTGATGAATTTGCTGGCTACATTACCCAGTGAGCCAGGGAAATCAACTGGTGGCTTAACATGGTGCTAGCAGAAGGTGCCAGCGGTCAAGGAAAGGCTGTGAATGGATTCATGGGGGAACCTGAGGCATGGCATCGACAAAGCTCGGCGGTGATTTATATGCAGGTAAAAGCCATTAAACAAAAGCTTGCGTAATCAGTGATTTTACATCGTCATTACATATCACCCACCTCTGGCAGCCACCCCTGGCCATATCTGAGCCTGAGGGACTCCATCACTTGAAACGCTCTTCAGCAGTCCCGCAGTCCCCTTATTTGGGCTCCCAGTCTTTCTGCATCTTACTATCCATCTTGGCTATCCACAGGCTGAGACACACTGGGAAGAGCAGACAAGATAAACATCCAGAAGATGCTTTGCACAACTGTGGAATCTGGACTATGAAGTATATTGTAGCTGTGGGTAAAGCAACTTCAGTGATGAGAAATGGGTGAGGGTGAGTCTTAGGACAAATCCTAAATACAGCCGTAGACACAGCCTAAGGCATCCAAGCATGAAGAGCTGTTTTCAGGCTCTGAATACTCCTCTCACAAAGACGCCTGTCCCAGGGTACCTGTCAGCACCTAGCTGTAGCGTTGGCCCCATCTGTGCCCCATTTGACATGTCCTGCTGGCTGGTTGAAACATGGGGAAGTAATGAATAGAGGTAAAGGAGAACGTACTGCAATCTAGATCGTCCAAACAGCAAACACCTGAAATATGTCTGAAGAGTCTTCTAAAAATGCCTACTTGTCTCTAAGCAGAGAAAGGACTACCGGGTTACCAGCTCAGCTAAAGTTGTCTCTAGCTTCAATGTCTCCAGCTAGCAGAAGACAATCTAATGCTTTGCCTAATAGATCAAGTACTTTCTTTTTCATTTAATTTCTGTGTCTTAGTTCCACATCTGACAATGGAGATCAGCACAGCACCTCACCTTACCATGGTGGCAAAAACCTTCCTATGTTAGCGCAATACTCAGTTACTATAGTGACAAGAACCAGGATGAAATTAATACACGTCCGTCATCAGACAGTGGAGGGTTTGAGAAGTGTTCAGTAAATAAGACAGGGATCCGTTGCAAAAGAAAATATGAAATGCTGATGAGTTGCAGATTTGAAAGAACACCAGTGCACTGAATAAGAGTGCTGTCCTGCTGAAAAAGTACTAATAGAATCAAAACATAGGTTTGCATTTAAGTACATCAAACAAAAAAAGAATGATTTTGCATAGGCAAATATTTCTAGGGTTTTCAGACTACTAAGTGATTTTAACTGCAACTTCAATATTTAAGTATTTTTATTTATATACAGCTTGCACAATATAGTATATTCAGTGTACTCAATATATTCTACACAAACACATCACTATGCTATCAGATAAAAAATATATTCTGTTGTGAAACTTTTGAAAACTATTAGAACACAGTTTTCCAGCATTTGTAGTGAAACAGAAATTGTGAAAAACAGCTCTATTTTATTATTCAGATATTCAGTTTTAACTACAGCTTCTGAGAAAATTTTGACTGAAAAAACAATTTATTTATAAATGGAAAGATATCTTGGGTGAGAAAAGGATACCTAAAAATTAACTAGGTCACTTAAAAAAAAATTAAACAAAACACTATATATTTTTCATTATTCTTCAAAAATAAATACTGGAAAAAAACGAAAACTCTTTTCAACATCTCTGATGTGGATCTTCATTTTATACTAAATGTATTTTTTGTTGAGTTCATACTCTTCCATCCTCCTTTGAAGTCAATGGAAAAAGCATTTCAATTAAGCTGGGTCAAAATACATCACCAATGCCCAAATAGGCTTTGCATTAATTTGGTAAAAGTTTTTTATTGATTGAATATATGAAAAACTATAAATTCTAGACAAAATATATTCCTAATAGGACCCAGCTCATAATGAAAGCACAGCTGAATCATAACAGGAGAGAAAGATTTTGTTCAGTGATTTTGAGCCCAATCTGCCACACTGAATCTCAGCAGGAAACATCAAAAATTGAGGACAAAGACATTTTATGCCATATGGTGAAATCTATTGTCATATTCTGTGATCTATGTGCGCAAGGGAGAAACACGTTTATCACATCAAATATTTCTTCCAAAAGATGCTGTTTTAAAGGTCAAAACAGAGATCTTAATGATGCAACATGCTGGTAGCGGTGGTTTGGGGGAGTTAAGTATGACAAACAGCAGGTATCAGTGCTATCAGTGCTTCACTGATAGATTGTAGGATGAAACCCCAGGCTGCAGCCCTCTGAGTCCTCCCCAACCAACTGGTGTTGGTAGATGCTGCAGGTAATTTGGAAACCAAGTATCCAATGTAGCTCATGATGCTCTTGGCTCTGAAGCTCCAGCACTAGCTTTAGACCAGTTGTATCACCTTAATTCCTGCCCTGGGAGATGTTCCTCTAGAGAGTGGGAAATGTGGCCCTCAGCATAGACCCACAAGCACACAAGAGCTGATAATCAAGGTTATTATTCTGGTTTCTCTACCTGGCAACATTTGCTGTTATATTAAGAGAATATTTACATTTATGGGACATGTGAGGGTAATTGTGCCGTACAGGTGAAATCATCCCAGTTACTAATTAGCTAGTTGACATTAGAAGAATGTTTTGCCTCATTAATATCAGTTTGTGGCATTCTTTTTTTGTTATTGTCCTCCATCTCCACACACACTGTATTTCTGTCATTTCACCAGGTTCCTCTTCCTGTTGGACCAGACTTACTGGTGATATTCAGTAACTAAAAAAAAAAAAGAGAGAGAGAGAAAAAAAGCAGACTGTTCAATTAAGAATGATCTCTGCAGAATACCCATTCCTCATCCTAAAATTTGTTCTGAAACAGGAAACACCTTACTTAAAAATCAAATTACTCTTTTTCATTCCTAGCTACAAAGAAGGGGCCTGGGCTGCCCATGGCTTGACTGAGGACATGACATGGTTTGACTGAGGACGTGATTGTCCAGTTTGATTGTTCAGAATAGTTTATGTTAGCAAGATAGTTGTCTTGAAAACAAATTAAGATTGGGAACATCACAAAAATAAGTACTTTTGGTGGCTCCTTCTGAACTTCAGTCATAAAGACGTAGCTCGCTACAGTATTCTCTGTAAGACTCCTTTTTCCGAGTAAACTTACACCGTCTGAACCCAAAACAAACCTTTTACTTGCTGTCATTAGCCCAGCAATCAGTAATCGCACTGCTTAACATGATGCACAAGATCTATTCAAGCACTTGTAATGATGTCAAAGTTCAAGAAATCAACAAGTATTTTAACCTATCTGCTGTCCATGGCTGTCAGACCCTGTTTTCCTGTGCAGTGAATGGAGAGAAGTAAAGACGTATTCAGATAATCTGTTCAGCTGCTCTGCCTATTCATCTCCTTGGATTATTTAAAGCATCGCTGATAACAGCGCCAAGAGTCATCCAATGCCACTTGTAATGGACATTTGCCTGTGAACCAGCCACCGCCACCTCCCCTGCAGTCAGTCAGTTGGTGGGAACACAGATGTCTGGAGTGCAATTCAGTGGGCCCAATCTGGATGTCCATTTTCAGATGAGATGACTCGTGTCCTAGACCCTGTTCACGATACTGGCTAAATCTCTGCTACAATCAAGGATGCCTCAGAGAGATTACTCAGGTTTATGCCTCTAGACATCTATGTTCTGTCAGTTGGATTTCACCCCAGATATTTCAATCATTCATCGGTCTCTTAAACTCTGGTACTCCAAAAATACCTCATTTCATCTGAGGCACCACGTTAGGAGAGCTGAACACAACCAATCTGAAGGTATACCCTCCAGTGTCTGTTGTTACTGAAAACTGTAAAATCAGAGGCAGACTTCAGCAAGTGCAGCATTACAGCTTGATGTGAAATGTGCTGTGACACACACACAATCCCCATCTAAGAAAACCAGGTCCTTTAAATAGGTTCACGAGTGGGTTTCAGTTGTACCCTATTTCTGGAGCTCTCAAAAGTAAGCACTTTCCCCATTCTTCAGGTGAACATGAAGCCTGTTAAACCTCTATTTTGAGAAACCATTCCTCAGCACAGCAGCCTCATCTACATTTCATCACCCATTGCTTGGTTGCACGCACAATCTCATCCCTTAGTTGAGCCCTGCGTTGTCCTTTGTCAGCATTTTAGTTCCGCTTGAAGTACAGCACTGTCCCACCAGATTCAGCTTGATTTACAGCCTCAAAATAGAAATCTCTCAGAGGAAAGCTGTTGATGTATGACATTACATTAAAGGTTATTGTCCATCCTGGGATCCACCTGGTGCATTAAAATATTCTATGGTAAGACGTGTGCACTAGGGTAATAACTGCTATCTTTACCCAGGAGATGGGGCAGAGAGACCCAGCGAGAGCTTGTTGCAGCTGAATGTTGCTTACCAGAACAAACTTCAGCAGTTATTTGAAAAATGAACTTTCTGTCCACTCCTCCACTCTCAGCTTGAAGGCCAATACAGTCATGGGAAGGACACAATAACAGCTAAGAAGTGGTTTTGACAGTTCATGTTCCTAAAGGTCCTTTGAAAACCAGGGCACTGTTGTGTCAGGTACCCCACAAGCTCAAATCTACAGCAGCTTGGCCTACCGTGTGCTTGCTCAAAGTAAGAAAAGGAAAAAGCAGTGAGATGGGAATGTGATATTTCCATAGCAGATAGACCGAGCAATGTGTCATTAAGTGAGGTGTCCAATGGCACATGGCATGTCGCAAAAACAAGGCTTAAATGTCGAGTCTCAGCACTAGCGTGACACTGATTATTGCCAGCAGCTGGCTGAACACTTCATCACATACGATGTGCTAGATAAATTCGGCACTTTACTCAGTTAGCTTTTTTTCGATGAGGAAAGGTGTAGACGCTCTTGGAAGTAAGCACGGCAGAGATGTAAGAGAGGGCATTCCTGTTTCCCAGTGATTTCACATTTTAAAGAGGAGCATTTGGAAACACCCTGAAACACCAAGAATATAAGATTTTTCAGAAAGAATAATGCAAGCCATCTTCTGAAATTCTCTTCCCCTACTTTAATCTTTCCCAAATACAGAAATGTCTCTTCTTTCATGTCTTACTCAAAGCAGAGTGCATAAATACAGCTGGTTATATATGCATGTTTTTTTCTGAAACTGTTTTAAATACAGAGATAAATCAAACACACCATGGTTAGTGTTTACTGGAGCGTATCGGGAAAACAGAGCAGCTCCTCTGCTCCTCAGGAAGAAACTGTGTAAGTGACAGTGCTAAAAAATGTGACAGCTCGTGTAGTACTCTCTCCTATGTGACCTGAAGGACATATTTTTATGCAATGCAGATGTAGAAAATTGTCTCCCAGCTTCTCTCATTGCTCTCTTCCCCTTAATCTTATCTGACCTGCCTTTCAGAGTGAGATCTGTACAAATCATCAATGAAGGGAGCAGAATGCTAGAAAGACAGAAAAATAGAAGATATAAAGCAATAGAAGGGAACACTGTGCCAAAGAAATGTGTGGCAAATGTCATTTCTCCTGCTTAACAGGGTTTCTGAAGCACAGCATTAACCTTGAAATTTTACTTTGTTGGTGAGGAATGAAAAAATGTATGTATGTGGTCTTATTTTCCTTGCCCTATGGAAATACCTCTCAGAGACAAGATTAAAAACACTTGACAGGGCCAGGCGTTCTGAGATTTGCAGTCACTTCACTCAAGAACCTGTACTGTAATTATTTTTTTAAAACATTAGCAATTTGTCATGTCAAAGACTCATCACAAGACGGCTCCCAACTTGAATGTGGTACCTGGTATAAAATAGAAAGCAAATGAGTGACTTCCTAGATGGCTATTCAGGAGAGATCAGGTGCATCAAAGCTGATGTTATGATTACGTGAAGGGCTTCTTCTCTGTACGCCCTGGCTCATATCATAGGCTTTCAGTCAAAATGCATTAAGTTGTTTTGGATAAATAGAGATATGACTCAAACTACCACTCAAAAGTTAGACATCCCATGATACTATGTGCTATATATTAGGGTTAATCAGAAAGAAGTCTGTGGCTAGACAAGCCACGCTAAGTACGTCACCTTGAGATCTGCAGTGCCTGTTAGGACAGACTTCAAACACAAAGCTACTTTTTCTTGACCAAAAAGTAGTACTTACCTCTCACAGTGCCTTCGATGTGCTTGTCTGTCCTGAGATGCCTCTTCCGCCGTTTACCATTACTTCCTCCCCATGCCTAGTCCAACTGACAAGAGATATGGCACAAGACTTTTGTGCCTTGCGTGTTTGGAATTAGGAACATAGACAGCTGGGATGCTTTGTGCCAAATTGCCACCTGCAACACAGCCAGTTTATGAGTAACCTCCATGCAAAAATAGCTTTATTGTGTAAATATGTATAGCTTGAAAGATGCTACATTAGAGACCCATGCAAGGCCCTCAAAAAATTTCTGACTTACTGTGGTGCTGATTGTGTTCAGTGCAATAATAAACTTGTCACTCTCATGTAAGCACTACCTTTGGCCTGTAAGATCAGAGCTGTGTCCCTCTGATTTTGGTCACATGTCAGAACCTCCCTTTATACTAATGCTATGCAGCTGTGCCATGAACCAGATGAGGGAATTGATCTGGGTGAAAATAGCTTCTTTTCCTCTTTTGGGGCAGATTGATTTTTCAGCTAGGGCAGTTTCTTGATCCAGTTCATTGTACCAACCCATGTGCTTGCAAGGATATTTGGTGACAGGGACAGGGCTGGCAGTTGTTTCTAGTTTAAAGTGTTTGGAGAACAACAACTTTAGTTTTAGCTCTACTGAATGAGCCAAAGGTGACTCCAGCTTATGGGGACGTGTGACGTTGATTTTGATCTAACTAGCTCAAGTACTGCGATTAGGATAATCCTACAGTCATATAACTTCATGTGAAAGAACTAAGTTCCCTATATCTCAGATCATTAATTTTACAGTTCTGCTAGAGACTGAAGATGCAATATCAAAATAAATATCAACATGTAAATATCTGTGCAAGCCGAAATAGCATTTTTGATCTTCTATATTGAGAAACTCATGGATTTATTGTGAAAGCTGAGGACCCTTATTCTCCTTCGTCTTTTCTCCTTTGATTTTTTTTTTCACTCTAGTAAAGGGAATGGGACTCTTTAGAAGCAATGGCTTATCCCACTTGCAAGGAAGGAATGCAGAACACAAACCTGAGCTGAAATATTTCTTTAGGTACTTGAAAAGTTCTATGGGTAAATCCAATAAATACGGAGAGGTCATCTCACTAATGTGTTAGCCTGGTACCTACATCCAGCACCAGTTCCAGGTTTCACAGAACCTGAATGACACAGGGCAAAGTCACCTAGCCACAAAAGTCTTGTTACATAGACACTGCTGGGGTGGCGAGAAAGTTCTATTGGAGAGGAGCTGCTCTTCATCATACAATCTCCTGGACTTACTGTGGACCAAGCCCTCAGAAATGAGCATACCACAGAAAAACCCCAACTAAACTACAGCAAAAAATAAATGGTTTGTAAACTACTCATTTAATTTTGTGTATTGTGGAATTATCTTGTATGTTCTGATCACTTCTCTATATAGCCTTTCATGTCCTAATTAGAGTTTGAGGAGAAAATCTACACCACCCTATCCATAAATCTCAGTGATGGTGAGTCACATTCTTCAATGTTATTGTTCCATTTTATTGCTTTGACTGATATGATTTTTTTTGCCTTAATTGATTATTTTTTCCTCTCAGTATATCCAATTTAATACTTGCCAAAGTAAATGTTGTTTGCTATGGCTCTTCCAGAAAATTGGCCATTACAAGCTCCTTGTGTGAAGGATAAGGACACCATTCATCATGCTCTGAATGTCTAACGATTCACGTGACAAACAGAAGTTGGTTATATGTTGGCACCTTTTCAAACAGTGGTTTTTGACCATGACTCGCACAACACCTCGCTGTGTTGCTCTCCAGTGTGTGTTGAGTTGCTCCCCAATGTGTTATTCTCATTTGCTTTTTACTTTTAGTTGCCTAACATGTGCCACATCTTTTTGTTACCCTCTTCTAGCACTTTGGAGACCTTAGTTTTTGACTGGAACTGTTGACAGTATCTGAATACAAACAATAACATACCGTAAAATATGAAGGGTAATTGCAATTGCCTTTTTTCCCTACTTGAGATGTTTAAATGAGTAACAGTTGTTCTAAAGAGCTTGGTTTAAAGGGCATACTCTAAAGTCTTTCCCTACATCATGTCTGAGGCACTTGCAAACTCTTTCTGCGCAAAGTTGCTTTCTCCATGGAGTTATAAACCTTGCAAAATGGTACAGTGTCTGAGCACCTTCCAAGGCAGAGTTTTCTCTCAAGATTATTGTCTTCTCATGGGCAGAGTGTCTTCCAGTGCTCAGTTTCATAAATAAGGACTATTAGTGTAACTGTGCTCTTAAGTCCAGGCAAGCTGAGATCCACCACTCTAGTACTGTCTGTGACTTTGTTACTGTCTTACAGGAATTGCAGCAGCTCCTAGTGGGAAGAGGTGGCAGATCAGAGTTAAGATCGCTCTGGAATGAAAGGATAAATTAGCTGATGAGTCAATGAAAATAGAAGGCAAGTGCAGTATAGGTTGAATTGCCTAATCAGTGGAAGAAGGTGAACCTGCTGCATAAGGCAGCATAAAGCCCTGGAGACCCTTTCAGGGCTCAGATTAACTTTGTTTTGGCTGGTTCCTGAACAGGATGGATGTCAGACTCACCTTATGTGGGACCGGTGTCAAGGAGCTCTGGAATATAAGTGATGGCTCTGTCTCTGCAGCACTCCCCCAGGTTTAGAAAATCTTACTGTAAGTCTATGTGTAAATTCCCTAGCTGGTAAGTTAGGGATAAGAAGGCCCACTGACAGCTTCAAAATATTTTTTTACTTAAAAAAAAATTAGAGAGGTTTTTGATGAAGTGTCTAGTGCTCACTTGTACACATGCTAATTACTGTCTTCTAATGAAAGACTAATTGAAGAAGCTCTTAAAAATCAAAAATATTAGCCTGACATCTGAATTGTCTTGATTTTCAACAGGAGACAGGTGCTTTGATTTTTCTTGTGTCTTTCCATAAGTCCCCCTCCCCCAACTTTTTAATGACAATAAGCAAATCAAAAGTGCTACTGAGTTCTCCTAAGTTGCAAGTCATCTTGACTGAGATTCAGTCTGAGGTGAATATATATACATATATGTATATATATATGTATATGTATATATACATATATATATGTAGATATCTTCATGCGAGCTAGGTGCACTTAATAAAGACCTAGACAGTGCAGCATAGACATATAGTCTGAAAACCAACTGAAATCTCTAAGATACCTAAAACATCTGCAAAGGGCTGGCAGATATGCTCCAAGATTTACAAGAGATCCTATCTTCTAGAGCAGCCAAGAGGCCAAGAGAGACAGCCCAAAGCTCCCCAAATGGCAACAAATGTTCATCTTTAGGTGACTGAATCAATCCCTAGGTAGCTATTCAGAGTGAGCTAAATAGCACTCTAGGCTTCACTGACTGCATTGACTAGTTTTCAGTAGACTATGATGGGAAATTATGCATCTGCTCATGTGGAGATGTCTATTGACTAGATTGATTATAATAGGTGCTTAGACATCAAAATTTTGGAGTCTTAATTTGCGAGCTGAATCATACACTAGAAGAGGGTCTCATCTTCCTCGACATTAGTGGTCACATCTGTCCAACTTTCATCTTCTTCTATTAGGTTACAGCATTTGGCACAAAGTGGAGTATTAGAGCTTGCACGTGGCCAGTTAATGCATGACAATTACTTGGCAATAGTATGCGAAATGATAGTTCATATCCTTGGCACAGAGCATAGTATAACACACTTCCAAAGCAGGAGATAAGTTACTGGACATGAGCAAGACGAGATGGAGAAACTGAAAGGCACTCAGCATGGAAAATTCTTTAGAATAACTCAAAATCTGTGTGTAAATTTCATTAAGGAGTCCATGATTGTAAGAAACGCCATGGCTTTCTACAACTTCTTTCTCTTTCGGTAACTGCATCACTAGAGTAATTAATATCCTTTTCCAACTCTTGTTTGTTCCGAGCAGTGCAGAGAGCCAGAATTGTTTTGCTTTATAGCAGCAAAAGGATAGTTGTTCACCAAAACCTAGGGACAAAGCCAGATGTTCTTGGTTGACACCTACCAGCCCAATAGATTGTGTATTCTTCCTATATGGATCATTGGTGTAGCAGATTAATTTCTTTGTCCTATGACACCTTCAATATTTGAGTATTGCTGATAAAAACATATGTGATAGATTCTAAGTAGCAAAATTAATGTTAGCTGTTCATGTTTAACATCTTACTAGGAAAGTATCTTTCTTCTTAAAAACTTACTTCCCCAACAACTATATGCTGCTTCCAGCTGGACCTTGATAGCTGATAGTCTTATCTATGTAACCTATTTTTACTTAGCAAAATTACAGAATTAGGTAAAGCATTACAAGCCCCACTGAGCAGTATTTTCTGCTCTCCAAAAAGACAAGTGAATTAATTGCCTGCCTTCTTAAAATGAGCTTTAATATTAGAATGTGCTAGACTTGTTCCTTGGATAAGCTAGTAGCATAAGTCAACATACAAGTGACCTGTAAAAAGCCTCATTTGCATAGACTTGTATTGGATTTCTGATATTAGGAATAAAAGGGATTTTCTTCAGTCAACAGACTTTTCCAGTCAAAAGAATAAAAAAAGAAGATCAATAGCATTGCTCTATATCCTTTTGCTGAATAGTCAGGCAAAAGGAATGCTCTGCAAAACCAGTCTCTGGTAAATCCAGAAGTATTTTTATAGGCTCAGCTCCGAGAGTAGACACTAAATTTTTCAGCTTTTGAGAAACTAGGATATGGTTGCTTGCAAAGAAGGAAAGAAAAGGTATAAAGATAATATTCTAGCTGCTTGTGAACCCTTGCATTGAAAGCCTACAAAGAACATTAGATCTGCCTGTAGCAAACCACATCAGATCTTTTGGGATGGCAGGTAGATATCTGAGTGTTGACACCTGTGTCTGGATTGCCACGTTACCAAGGGTAGTGCTTTGATGGATTTCACAACTTACTCTTTCCACAAAGGCTCAATAAGGTAAGATCTTGAGTCTGGTGTGTATGTCAGGTCCAAAACAACTTAGGTATTAAGGAAAAATGGGTATAGTGTTGAGGTCATTACGCTTCTGTATGGTAATTTAAACTGTGGTAACACCAAAAGCTCACAGCTGAGACATGAACTATATTTGGTCTATACTGTATACATCCATAACAAAAACATTTGACTTCAAAGAGCTGATGAGAAGAAATATATATCCTCTTTGTTATGCATGTAAACATAAACATCATCGGAAGAAGAGGGCCAACAAGTAGTTTGGCTCAGATCACTGAGAATGTCTCTGGGTGAACTGAGAATAGCAGAGAGAATTTATGTTCAATCTGATGTCTTCTCTGAGCTCCTTAGGTGTTGTAACTTCAAGCTATTGCTTCCTTCAAGAATTTCAAAACTTTAATCTTCAATTTTAAAACCTTCAGAAGAATAATGAGGGTTGAGTGTGTAATCCAGCATGCATATCAGTGGCATGTACTTTTTATTCTGCTCTCACACCAGAAGTTTTCAGGATAGTGCTTGTTAACATGAAGAATGCATGCCCAAACCTTAATTAAATCTTGTAAATGTCCTTTGAAATATTGATGATGTTTATTAATTTTTCAAAAGACAAAAAACAAAAAAAACTCCTACATCTTCTCCGTAACACCAACTGGGGAACAGATAAGTTTGATATTTTACAAATATCCCATGCATCAACCTTTTAATTCCTTATCAATAGCTGAATCAATTCTGATTAGCAAACTTCACAGGTCAGGTCTCCCTGGCAGTTCAGTTCAATCAGAAGATTAGTGTCTAACATTTAAGGAGAGCTCTTTGCTTGTTCAGTAAATTGAACTATCCATCATATTGCTGAACTCAGGCCCGGTGGACTTCAGAAAGACACTATGACCATTTGCACAGTGTTTGGTGATGCCTATCTCCATTGTCTATATATAAATGAAAATTCACGTGCTTGCCTCTGGTGATTCTCTTCTCTGTTATTCTTTTGCCACAGCTGTTTTTCCCTTCATTGCCACCCTGCACTGCTCAAGTACTACATGATTTGCTGGCTGAGACCTGCCTCTCTTTTTTATTGCAGTTGCTTTGTAATATAAGCTTACAAGAATGGCATCCCCTTTAAGCGTGTCTCATTTTGACATTCATTAGTCAAGTTGAAATAAGTGCAAGAAGTTTGACAAATCATGTCTTTGTTGTCTGCAAGACATGTTCTATGTACAGAATCACAGAACTGGTAAGGTTGGAAGGGATCTCTGGAGATCATCTAGTCCAACCTTCCTGCTCAAGCAGAGTCACCTAGAGCATGTTAGCCAGGCAGGCCTTGAAGATCTCCACAGAAGGAGACTCCACAACCTCTCTGGGCAACCTGGTCCAGTGCTCCGTCACTCTCACAGGGAAGAAATTCCCTCTCACATTCAGGTGGAACTTCCTGTGCTTCAATTTCTGCCCATTGCCTCTTGTCCTGTCACATGGGACAACTGGAAAGAGTTTGTCCTCATCCCCTTGACACCCTCCCTTCAGGTACTTGTACACATTGATAAGATCCCCCCTCAGTCTTCTCTTCTCAAGGCTAAACAGGTCCAGCTCTCGCAGCCGTTCCCCATAGGGCAGGTGCTCCAGCCCTCGGATCATCTTTGTAGCCCTATGCTGGACTCTCTCCAGTAGCTCCAGGTCTCTCTTGGACTGGGGAGCCCAGAACTGGACACAGGACTTGAGATGAGGCCTCCCCAGGGCTGAGTAGAGGGGCAGGATCACCTCCCTCAACCTGCTGGCAACACTCTTCCCAACGCACCCCAGGAGACCATTGGCCTTCCTGGCCACAAGGGCATGTTGCTGGTTCATGGTCAACTTGTCATCCACCAGCACTCCCAGGTCCTTCTCTGCAGAGCTTCTCTCCAGCAGGTCAGCCCCCAGCTTGTACTGGTGCCTAGGGTTATTTCTCCCTAGGTGCAGGACTCTGCACATGCCCTTGTTGAAGGCCTTGTTGAAGTTGCTGTCTCGGGTGAGCAATGGTTACAAACTACTGGAAGAGCTTATAAACAAAAGTGTAATCAAACCTGGAGTGGAAGGAAAGTCAACAGGGTAATGGGCTCTAATGAGGAAGAAGCACGTGATTTCATCTGTGCTTATGGAAGTAGCCCACTTAATAGATGATAAAGCAACACTGAATGTCAAAATGTTCCACCTCAACAAGGTGACTCATCTGCTTCTTCTCCTGCATCCCTCACAGCTGCCATGTGTTCAGGATTAGCTGTGAACTGCCATTTGGACACTTATCTCTGCTATTATTTGACAATACACACTCCTAAACTGCTAAATCCAAGAGAATCACAGCAAGAAATGATTCTCAAAAATCTATGCACAAGTGATGGACAATGTCAAAGACTTTTCCTTTCAGAGAAATCCATTCACATCTGAGAGGTTCCATATCCATCTAGCCTTCAGGACTTATGGTCCAGGCATCTGTCAGCAAAGGTCCACTTGGTTTCGGTGTAAAATTTGGAGGAAAAGTCAGGTGTTAAAAGATAGGCATGCCAGGCCATTTTAGATGTTGCCAAATAGTGGATATCTGCACAGCGTATGCAAACGTGAAACAAAACCTAAAAGAAACCTACACCTTTCTGAAGGCCAGGGGTGAAATACTCCTTGGGAAGTCCTACTGTCTCTCCACAATCTTCCCGGTAATGACTTCCAGCTCTACACCATTGAAATCATGCTCTCTCCTGGACAGTTTAAATTTCCCTTAGGCTATTTCTTTCTTATTCTTCTTTAATCTTACCACTTTTTTCTTAGTTCTGTCGTATTAATTTCACTCACTTCACTGCTACTGCCATGGCTGAATCATCTCACACTTTCATCACAGCATCCTTTCCCTGCCAACTCAGAACAAAGTGTTCCGAGTCACTGTGTCCTTCTACCACTCTAAATGCACTATCCCCTCTGAGGAACTTTTCCAACATTTATGGTCATGAAAGGTGTCATTGCTGAAGCATATATAACTCTTTTGCGCTAGGTATGATATGAACAAAGAGCAAAAAACAAATACTTCTTCTGAAAACTTAACCTTATCAGCAAGGGGGATACAAGGGAGATAAATAAAGAACAGAAGAGCCCACACCAGACATAATGACATTTTCCTACCTACAGGCACCCCAAATATCCTCTTCTTCTGTTAACATAAAGTGGAACAAATATTCCTTGCTGAAAGCTTTAATAGAAATTGAGTTGAGATTCATAGACTTCAGTGAATTCAAAAAGGTCAAAGCTTTCAAAATCCTTAAAAACATTTGTCAATAATAGCACATGACAAGCTGATTATTGATTTTTCTGAGGGACTGAATGTTTAGGTTACATTGGTGTACTTATGACTTCCAAATGCTACTACATTTCATAAATAAAACATGAATAAAACACAGGAATATTAATGGGCAATATATATTTTACAGCATAAACAGACAGCTAAGGCAAATGCCTGTAACTGTAATCTCTTCTTGTTGTTCTTGAGATTGCACAGATTGTTTAACTCCCAGTTTTTAATGTGATTTAATAATTTATATGCTCCAAGTAGTCTTCTTTTAAGAATTTTAAGGGCTCCATAAAAAAGTTAATGCTAAGAGCTAGACCTTTCAAATACTTATAACTTGAATTATATTAATTTGATATGTGTTTGGAGAAACATAACAATTGATTATTTATATACTATTCCTGGTAAGGCCTTGATCAGCTATGACCTGGTTAATCCATCTAGGACTTTGTTGTTTGCAATACTGTGGTCACTAAAAACACGTTGGGCTTGCTGGACTACCGATTGCTATGCTTCATCACACAGAGATTTTGCCAAAGAATGGGTCAAAGCAAGCCCAATAAAAGTTGCAAAAAATAGATCAAGTATCTCTACCTGCCAAATAACCCTACCAAGTAACAGAGACAAAGAAGAACAGAGTAAGGGAAATATTTATTGACCCAAGATGGCCCAGCACTCTGCGATAGGGATAGGATATGAACGCTTAGAACAGGATGTAAACGTAATCTAACACAGAATTGTTCTGACATCTTTATAAGATGGGATTCTGAAACGATGAAACCATTTGTGTTTTGCCTGTATAGCATTGTGCTAATACCAAGTCACAGATATAAAGTGCTAAAACCTTACGAAGTAAACAATTAGTGTAGCCATTTGCTGTAAAAAAAGATAATTTTTTACTGGAGAGGAACATGGCTTTGAAGTCTCTGCCCAGAGGGTCTGGTAACCCAGACATTTCTGAGATTATCAGTTTGTTTTACCAGTGCAGTAAACCTAACCCTCCTGAAAGCAGTATGATTTGCTTAGTTCTTAGTGTCTCCATCAACTTTAACTTCAGATCAATCTATGACATGTCTTTGCCCTACTGTCTTTCTTACTATTCATTTCTGCTCTTAGAGAAAAGCTAAGTTAAAAAAAAAATCTGAAGAGGAGAGTGGAAACAAAGGTACGGAGGAGATAAAACCTACTTTTGTCATTGTCAATCATCTCCAGTATGAGATTTTGTGAATAAGTTCCTCCTAGAAGAAATATTAAGTAGCAGGCAGAAATATGCCAGACTGATGTCCTTTGGCCCTAGACAGTCCATATCTTCAGAGGTAATTTCCTGATGGTCCTAAGCAGTTTGTCACGGAGAATTACTTTGGGTTTTTTGGTTTGTTTGTTTTTTCATCCATGTAGCTACATAGCAAATAAGAGGCAGGTGCCTAGTAGGTAAAAGGCAAAAAAAGACCATAGACTCTTCTTACCTGCCACATGGCATGTTCTTCCATCAATAAAAATTAGAAAAGCTATGAAACCTTGTACGAAGCCTTGTTGAAATACTAGCATAATACCAGCATTGCAGCACATACCCAGATTTTCAGTACCATACACTTGCAGTCATTTTGCCATTGAGGTTGGTGTTTTGACAGACCTTCAGAGACAACCAAGCCATTCTCAGTGGGTTACAGCCATCTTCATTGAAAATAGCTGCATATAATTCTCTGGTTGTCTCCTTTGAGGCTAAAAGAGGTTGAAGGCAATCAGGGTTCCACAGAAATCTGTGATGAGATTGGATACTACTGGTAGAGACAGTAAGTAAAGAATTATCTAATTGTTAGACCATGGGGCTTATTGACTAAACATATCTTTCCCCCTGTGCAATGCATGGCCTTATAAGCAAAAACCATCATCTCATTCACACTGAATCATTTGCAAGACATTACCACAACAGAATGGAGTTAGTAGATCCCAGGCTAGCTCCTTAGAGGACATAAATAAGTGCAGCTTTTTTCCAGACAGTGGCTTTATACTGAATAATGAGTGATACCAGCTGCACAAGTGGAAAATGCAACCTCTTGGTGGAAAGTCTTAATGCTTTTAAGATGATTCTAATAGTGCACAATTTTGAATAGACTTTGATTTGGTACACAGGATGGACTATTGCAGGCAACTACCGGGCTTCTCCACAATATATGCATAATTTTTAAATAAAAATAGCTATCAATACTGTCACTGTAATAATATTATAGTTTCAATAAACCTAAAGCTACTTCATTTAATTTGTTGCTGATGAATTATCCAAAGGTTTTGGTCTGAGTTACTTTTGAAGAGATCATACCAAATACTGATATTGCATGTTTTTCAACATGAGCTTGTTTAAGTAAGAGCAGAATAATTCACTGAATTGACAATTTTGGAATGATTTAGATTGGGAATTAATTATTTATTATTTTGAAACTTTTTTTTTTTTTTGGTCAAGATTCCTAGAGCACTGCTGAAACTAAAGGCCAATGGTTTCCTAGAGTGGAGTTATAGTGAATTACAGTCTATAACTACATAGAACCAAGTGATGAGGCCTCAAAATACCCCCATGAAATAACTAGGAAGTAGCTCCAAGAATGCAAAGGGATAAAATAATGCGTTTGCAGTAACAAAAAGAATCTATCATCTCCAAGCAAGAACCTCAAAGCAGATTCTCTTGATTCTCAAACAACTGTTTTACTCATCCAAAAAAGCAGCAACCTGGTCATATTAAAATATAGGCACTGAATTATTTTGTGGAGCTTAGTCTTCAGAGATGTCATTTTCACCTGCTTGTGTCACTTGTTTTGAAACTGTCAGGCTGCAGTTTGTCTGGAATGGGCTGACAGCTCTTGTATCTCGGCAGGTGAAATTTGCTGTCCTCACCCTTCTGAGTCACTGACTGTTCTCCAACTGCTGCCCTCAAAACGTCTTGAGACATTAGGAATGGAAGCAGTTTAGACAAGGAGAAGCATCTCTGCATGCTTACTGTGTAAGCAGAATACGAATATGAAATTGAAAATGCTGAGAAAGCAAAAAAAAAAAAAATCCATATGCATTTGCAACAAAATCCATCCAAATCCAAAGAGGTCGGTTTGGGTGCAACAGCAAGCAGTACATTGCACATTATTTAGTTACACACAGTATTCAAAACAGGAGGAGGTATAGTTGAAGGCTTAAGTGGAAAACAGGGCAGATCAGCACCCTCCAGGAGAGATATAGAAACTGCCATGTGAGCACTCACAGTCCATTTCAGTGAGAAGCAAATCAGATTGCCTTTGAAACACTCACACGCAAGAACTGGCAAATTTGGCCCCAGCTGAAAACAGGTACTGTTTTGTATATTGTAGAGGACTGTATCAGATTTTGCTCTTCTTGTCTGGTGTGTATCTGCATCTCCATTTTGTTGTTTTGGTTCTTTGTTTTCTTTTTTTTGTTTGTTTGTTTTTTGTTTTTTTGTTTTTTGTTTTTTTTCCAAGGGGAGATGAACTTGGTTTCTTAGCCAGATTCATTCCCTGTGTGTTACTAATTAAAGTGCAGCAGATATTTGTTACATGCCCTATCATTAGAGACAAGCCTCTGGTTATTGCCTTTACATGTAAATTCTCTACTAAAGCCCGTCTTTGACCATTGTCTCCCATGAATTTATGGAGATCTAGTGTCAGACTTGAATGCTGAATGTTGGTGTATACCAAGGCTGGGATTCAGTTTGCAAAAGAAATATTTAAATTTGTATGTATCTATATCTGAGCTGGTTTTAAGCTTACATTATACCCTGTGGAGAAATAGTTAACAGAGGCGGTGGAGCATAGACAACAAATCAGCTCACGCTGAAGAAGACATAGAGGGTTTGAATCAGTTGCCCATACGCAGTGCCACTTGGGATGATCTGTGGTATTCAGCACAACCACAGAGGGCTGGCAGACGTAACACAAGGCATGTCGGAGACCTAAGCCCATCTAGAACGGCAACTAGAGGCCAAAAAAGTTGTTACAGACCATATCAAATAAGCTATGACAGCTAAGTCTGTGGGCTCCTCTGACCGCATTGGCTAGATTTCCATTAACTGTAATTTGATCTGAGGCAACACACTCACAGGCAAAGCTTACATGTAGACATTTAAATCTGAGTCCAATCTGTGACTTGAAATGCACCTGGAGTTGTACTGTACATTAACCTTATATTCTTGAACCTCGTAACTTTGAATTTCGTGGCGCTACATACCGGAGATGCGCTGTGCAGTTACACACAGTGCCCAAAACTGGTCCAGAGACAATGTTTTACACTGTGTATACACAGAATCTCACAAGTGTTGTCCTTGTACGTGACAGAGATACAAAACAGTTTTTCTTTCAAAAATAATGGAAAAATTAGGGATTTCAGATGGTCCAATTGGTTGTGCAGCTGGTGTCAATAACAGGGTTTTGGTTTCTATGATCATGGGACCCTCTTTAAGGATTCATAATTGCTTGGTTGAGATGGGATCTGCCTGACAAAATGGAGCAAAAGTATCTTTGCCAACAAGCTGGCCAACCTGATAAGGAGTGCTTGAAACTAGGAAAGATAGGAGTGGGAGAGCATGATCAAGTGTCAAGTAAGTGGTGGATGGGGTCGGCAACCAAAGAGTCTGGTGTAAGCTGAAGGGATCTCTTAACCGACAAAACATAGCTGAAGCGGAATGGCCCCAAGTGTTTGCATGTGAGCAAGGAAGTGCCTACACGACCGGAGTGCTGTGACGGATCACCTATGGCAGGCCAGCAAGCTCCACCTTTTGTAAAAGATACAGGGAAATCTTAGCCCTCCTGCCTCAGTTTCCCCACCTAGCACTGCCTTGTTTCTACATGCTGTGACGCATGGGGAGTTTTTCAAGCACCATAGTCTTTACGGGGCGTGCAACTTGCACAGAGAATCTGCTCAAACGCATCCTTGGCACCTCTTAACACCCTCATCCGCTGTGAGGAGAATGTGTTGCATGTAAATCACCAGAATAAAGAGGGGAGATTAATAATATTTCCCTGTTGCCTTGTATGAAATGCCTTGTAAAAGTGAATTTAGAGGAAGGAGGGGCAAGTAGAATTCATCCTAAAAGTGGAGAGGTTTCAATTAATACAACACTTTGAACATCAATCATTGAATGTGGTCACGTTATCTTCCTAGACTTCCTCAAAAATCCACAGAAAGCCATTAGAAATCTTCCAATAGAACTGATAAGATATCCTGAACAAGATAAGATACTTTTAAGAAAGTTCAGTATACTTTTAAGAAAGTATCCTGAACAAGAAAGAAGAAAAGAAAGACCAAAATAGCTAATATGCCCTATCAGAGCTGTAAATCTGAAAATATTGCAGATTTTCCCTGATAGCTATATTTCACTCAATTTATTGTTTAATAAATTTTACTCTCCATGCAAAGCAGATAGATCATTACAGAAATTTGATAAACAATTTCTACCGTAATTTCCAATTTTCAGTTATTCCTAACTTTGTGAAATGTTGCTCCTGATACAGACTAGCAGTTCCAAGCCAAACTTGATTTTACTTTTCATTGCTTTCTTGTTCAATACCGTATTGTTGTTTATTTCTTGTAAGCTTGAATAAAATAAACCCCTTTCCTTTCTAGGACAGGACAAATGTACAACAGTCCTAAATCATGTTCATTGAATCTTTTAGGGGAGGTCAAATACTAAAGTGGGTAGATGCAGATAGCTAAAGATTCAAGCTTAGGAATACCCCTGGCAAGGAGAAACATTTTTCCAAAGGAAGCTGATTTTGAATTGACTAAACTGGGTGGTTTTGACATTTTCATGCTGTTCACGATCACTCAATTTTTGCAGGAGGTTATTTGCAGAACAGCTTAAGCCATATTTCAGGGCTATAAAAAGGCTCTGTAAATGCTGATTAGGAGCCCACGACCATGCTTTCCACTATCATCTCAGAGCACATAGCCAACCAAGGGGTACTGAATGCAAAAGTAAATTTGTTATAGAGCAAAGCCATACTGGGAGCAGCTCTCTCAGACTTTCTGCAGACCTGTGTGCAAGTTAAACCTGCAATAGGGGAAGTAATTCACATGTCCCTCTGTCCCCTGTAGCCTGAGCTCCCTGGCTGCATTGCATCCCTTCATAAGGTGGGCATGTGGCCCGCTCTTTTCTAAGTGCAAAGCAGTGCCTCGTGGTAGCCAGCCAGCAGTTAATCCAGTGAGTGCAGCCCGGGGGCAGAGCCGCAGGACCTTGGCAGTGCAGAAGAGTCCTGCTCTGCTGAGGATGGATGCATCTGAGTGGGAGAAAAGGGAAACCTAGCTATTGCCTCAGCGCCAGGCGCGAACGACTCCTTTTGAAAAGGTTTTCCTGTGGATATCCTTGGGCTTTGAAAAGCCGAGGTAAACCATGCTTCAGAGCTTGAAAAAGCAGAAGTACGAACACAACCTGTGGTAAGACTGCTGCAGAAATACCAGACCAGGCTGTCAGTTGTGCTTCATGGAGATCAGGCTCCCCACCTCTCCCTGTTAGGTGTTCTCTCAAGTTTCATGATTCTGTTTTTATCCAAGAAGCTTTAACAATAGGGGAAAAAAAAAAAAAAGACTTGAATTAAAAGGACTCCGGGAATTGCATACTCTGAGCCCTGACTTTGCTAATTTTTCAGAGTGTGGGCTGCAGGATTTAAAATCCTTCCCGTCTACCTCTGATCTTCTCAGCCCTAGCAGAGTGCACTCTCCAAATTATACCCAGCTATGGGCAAGAGGTACTGCCACCAAATAGGAAATACACTCCTGGGCTGGCTCTGCTCTGGACGGCAACATTTATCCTCTGAGAAAATGAATCTGTATGATTTGAATATTGTACAAGGAGACTAAACCTTGAATTCTTAAGGATAATTATTGCTTGGTCTTTGTGATTCCCTGGGACCATAAAACAGTCAGGACCAGATCAAACCACTGCTAAAGGAAATCTGGCAATGAGCATCCAACTGTGAGCACCCTGGCGCATCAGAGGCAGAGGTGAAACGGCCCTGATCTGTCTCTGTAAAGAATGAGACCAACATTTACGGACAGGAAAAGAACCTTCCAGCTCATCCCTTAATGTCACCAGGACAGCGCTGTTCTCCTAGGTTGTTTGAGCTGCCTGACCTGCAAGGCAGGAGCAGGAGCTGCACCGCCTTTAAGGGCAGGAGCCCAGCTGCCTTCCAGCCACTGCGCTGCACTAGTGACGTGTCTGATTAAAGACTAATTCGTATTTGACTAAATCATAACTTCTAGGAGCATTCCTTATCTTGCTTTTATAAACACCACTGGGTGGTAAGCACACCTCATACTCTGGTATTTTGTTCTGATAATCCTCAGGTATATTTAACTGGGGGAGAGATAACATTTTTGCTGGAGGTTTTTTGTTTTGCTTTGTTTTTTGATTCTTAAACGGTTTTTCCTGCTGTATATCTCCCCACTTCATTAAAGAGGATTTTGGCATACAACTCCTTGTGCTCGTGAAGGTAGACACCCACCATTAATTATCAGAAATGTGCACCACATTGGAGAGACAAAATCATCCGTTTGTAACACCTTTCTTTGTCCTATTCTATTCGGACACAGTTTTCATCCCATTTCTGAAATGTTCCTTTGCAAGAGCAAATGACATTTAAGCAATTGCCAGATCAGAGAATAAGCTTGAAGTTCTTCTGGGTAACCAGCTCATATCATTTCTATGTTACTGTAAATTAAATTCACATAATTCTGTGTGTGACTCCATTTCCCAAGTCCTTGGCTAGGCCTTACATGGTGTTGAAGTGCTGCTTTCAGTCTCGGGCGCACAGATAGAAGGGAAGTGACATTTCAGTTCCCAATCACTGTTCAACACAAGCACATGCAATTTTTGCCCGAAGGTGTTGCTAATCTCAACACGGTGTAGGCAGTTGATGCAAACAAGGGAGTGAAGTGAAAACAGTCATAATAATATTAAATATAATTCAAAATCTAAGGTACATCCACATTAAATTGTGGTGTATAGCGCATGTTTAATAATTTATGACAGCTATCACTGTGACTACTGATTTATTGAAAATTATGCATTTGTTCATGTGTTTCAAAGGACTGAAGATAGGATTGAAGGTCACATTTCAGAAATCCTTTTGGGTCGCACCACGTTGAGACAACAGATCTGGGAGAAGGCTGCATAGGTATGGTCACAATGGTCATTCTGGGCATTATACAGTATTTTACCTGGCTTCCAGCTTCCTCTCTGAAAGGTTTGGATCTCCTGTAGGGCTGTATGATACTTGCCATGTGTTTATATCTAATGCAGGGAGGAAGATAGAATTAAGAGTGGCTTCTTCCAGCAAAAGAATTCAAAGCCTACCTTCGAAGCCTACAACAGATGGGACAGAAGCCTCTTCAGACTCAGATTTAAAAGATATCTACATAAGATATCTACAGAGTGGGCAGGGAGTGTCCCAGGAGCAACTTGAAGTGCTATACCTAGGTTTGTGTCCTCTTCTACATTTTGGCACCCCTAAAGTCAAGTCTTCATAGTCACTTAAGCACATGAGTGAGTTTCACCAAGGTTCTAACATGTCAAGGGTCCACACAGGTCTGGAATCACTACCTGAGTCATCATCAAATACTGCTTTCGTGAAGTGGACATGATATAAATCCCCTTTGTGGTCTACTCCAGCATCTTTTGTGTGCAATATGGATATTCACAGATATTCAAACCGGAAGCAGCTACAGCTTTTCAGGCTGTTTCTACCCTCCTTTGCCCAAGCATTTATGACGTGGGAACTGCAGCAAAGTTTACTGCTCCTGTATCACTAGATAACGGAAAAAACGGAGATCAATTTTAAAGCTTTTGATGAAGGTGTATGGTGATGAAGGTGATAAAGCCACAGGACTTTGGACTGAATTCAGAGTGGTCGTGTTTTAGCTGTGTTGGCTGCTGCAGAGCTTATGTATGGGAACAGTAACTTCCTAAGATACTCAAAATTAGATGCTTTACAGTTCACCATTGGCTTCACATATCTTGTATCCCAGCAGGCAACAACTTGTATCAGATGCAATGTATTTACCACATGTTGTGAGGAATGTGAAGCTTGTTTTATTGCCTTATCTTAAAGAAAACTGTAAGTTAAGCACTTACTTATGAAAATTAGTTAGTAGTCTCTTGAATATCAGTGGTGGTGCTTCCTTCATCAACAAGATCTTACAGGTTCTCTTCACCCCCTCCTAATTGAACGAATTATCTCTGGCTTCATAGAGGAACTGATGAGGCTATTCAGTGTCCAGTTAAAACTTGCACAAGCAGTGAAACAGAGTCCAAATTATATTTTCTGCTGGATACAATTGCTTGGGGAATTTGAACATGATTTCTTTTCTAGTTTACATCTAATCAGTCAGATCTATCTGCATGTTCTTATATCAGAGTTTTAGTGTTGTGATAATAACACTAATACAAATAATAAGATCTATTGTTATGTGCTAGGACCTCATTGTATTAAGGAGCATAGAAAATAAAGAAATGATCTCTCTATTTTCTTTTACACTCTTTAAATAAAGGCATTACCTATAAAAGTCCATAGCTATACACAGCATTATTTTCTTTCATATCTGTCTGAAAACCTACCCGTCCGTAAAGCTTACAAGTGGCTGGAAAATAATTGATCTCTTTGAATGCCAAAACTAGTGTTTTGTGATTAAATGATTTTTTAAAGTTCATTGGTGGAGAAAAATATTCATTTACATTAACATATTCATATTCACATTTTCCAAGCAACTAAAAAATTGCAAAAGTCCTTGGAATTAAACAAAATATTTTGTTTAAACTGAAAACAAAATATTTAATTTTTCAAGTCATCTGTGGGTTTGTAAAACACACTACATTTCAAAATTAAAAGCCATTTTACATTGAAACGTGTATGTGGCTTTGTTTTGCACAAACATTGGGAGTTCTGTACGTTTTGGGGATTTTTCTTTTTTTTTTTTCACCCGAAGAATTCTGTAAATGTACATTAAATTTGCAAACAAATTTTTGGACCATCTGACTGTATCTTTAGATGGGAGAAGAAAGTATTAAGTCTGAATAACTGGTACTCGTAGTTTCACTAACCTCTGCCTGCAATTACTCCATTCCTTTGGTCACCATAATTTCTTAAAGTCACTCACAGATGCAGATTAAATGGAGGAGGGAGGAGCACTAAGATTGCTATAACTTCACTGTTAGCAGCACATAGTTAATGAAACACATCAAACATGAGAGATACTGGCCAGCTAGAGAGCTAGGCTTTGCAGATGCTTTGAACAAAATTAGACTCTGATGGGCTTTAGACATTCATGTAAATTGGTGATGGCTTCTGGACGAGTGAATTTGGACCATTAGAAGTAAGAACTACACTTTTTCTTTTTCTCCTAAGAATTAAAAAAAAAAAAAATCAATTTTCTCTGTATTGGTTGTCTGAAACTCCCACTATACTCTTAAGAGTAAATTAATTCTCAGATGACACCCAGATGGTGGCCTGTTGATTTTATCTTTGGGAAAATAATCTGGAAAGGATGGGACTAGTTCCACTAGCAGCAGTAAGACCCACTCATCTGTGCTATTCTTATTTGTTCTGTAAAATTCTAATTACTTTCTTTGGAACTACGCTGGGACTAATGTTCAAATAATCCAAAGCAATTCTTGTCTGTGAAACATCCGTCTTGCAAATTGCATCCTCATATTCCCTGTACCACTGCAAAAGGCAAAGCAGGGAAAAATCTGGGATAAAAATGATGGGACAAGGTGAAGTCTATCCAGTGGCAAAACATGAAGAAATCTGGAAAAGCCTAGGGACAATGAGTGGGAATATTTCTTTTTGAAGGAAAAAAAAAGATCTGTGTTGCCAAGTATTGAGGTGGCTTTCCAGCATAAACACCTAAGTGTTGACCCAGTGCAGGGTAGCCAGGAGCCTCAAGATAATGTACTTGTTGCTTACTACAATCATTGGAAAAGAATTGAGCCTACCTCCAAGAGATGGATGTATCTCCACCCTTTTTTAGTGTCACACAGTGGTAGGCTTTAGAAGAAGTGAAGCTGTTGTAACTGTATATATGAGCATCTTTAAGGTTTTCATCAAGCATCTTTCTCTTATGTCAACAAGGACAGGATGAAAGAAAAGGATTTGTGACCAAGAGGAACAGAAATTCATGTAAAAGCCAGTCTACATAAAACCCCTGAAGTTATACTGAGGTTGTATTCAGAAGCTAATATTATTCGATTTCATAATACAGCGGATAAGTAATTGGACATCAGTAAGTTGAGCATGTAGTAGGGGCTGAAGGCACAGACAGATTCCCTTTCTCCAACATAGTTATGCCTTTCGGAAGGACTCTAACAAGGTTTCCTTGTCAAATGAAAAATAATAAATTTTATTTGCCCGAATATATAAAGATATGATTTTGTTCAGCCTTAACAGGAGGGCTTTGTCTTTTCTGCAAGCTACAAGCATGTACTTTTTTCTCTTACTTGCCTCATCGGACCAAGAGTAACTAATTAAGCAGTAATAAACTAATTGTCAGTCTGAGTCATTCCCTTTTTGACATGCCTTGTTTTCACAGAATAGGCTGCTTTTAAACATTAAGGACTCCTCGCCTGGCTATAGACTGAAATTTGGAGATTTATGAAAATCTTTAAGAATTCATTTTGTTAATGCAAAAATTATTCAGCTACAGGCCATAGTAAGTCTCTGCAGTAAGGATGAAATAACATTAATCTTGTGATGAAAGTGAATTTAAGCTTTAAAGGATGTTTATATACTTTATAAACTCATATTCTTTACATAAATATGTGTAATTCTCACCTCTAAAAAGCTGTGCATTGTTTATTCTTTAGTAAGCTGCTGTATGCTGAGAAAAAGTCGGTGGTGGGTCCCAGTCTTTATGTTCTTTATATTCCTCTGTGCTCTAACTTCACCTACAGGCTAAATGAGTAATAGAATGCTGTTGCTTATTAATGAGTCAGAAGTATGATCAACAAAATTAGTTCCCCCCTCCCCCCCCATTTTCATGCATTACCAGCTGAGTAACTGTGGACTTTCACTGGAATTGTATAGAAGCTAATTGGGCATCACACAAAACTGTGTTTCTTATGTCCATTACTGATGATTCTTTAATAATTTCTTCTCTGCTGTCATGTGTACCAGGAGAGCCTTAAGGTCCCATATTGGATCTGAAGTTTCTTGAATCCCAGGCATTTCTCCCTGTGCTTTCACAGCAGTAGTGCTGTTTGAATGACATGGTAACAGTGTCTCACCTCGTCTCAGCCTCTGTCCTCCAACCACGTGTCCCTCAGCCTTGCTCCACACATCCTCATGGCCTGCTTACACATGAAGAGAGGTTTAATCCCTCAGGAAAGAGAAACTCCTCAGATACTGAGAACGCCTTCTGGTTGGGAAACCAGGCTGAAGGTCTAGACGTTCAATGTGAAGAGCTGTTCTCCACCCTTTTAGCTGTGCCTTTGGGGGATAAAGGGCCTGAGAAGCATGGGACCACCATAGAGTGATTCAGGCAGCAGGGGGATGCTCTTTCCATGATTGGGGATGTCCCTTGAAGGTGATCTCCCCAGGAATCCACTCCTTCCCTATTACGTATCTTATATATGATGCAGGCAGGGTTTAAAACTTGGAATGATTTCAGCGGATTCATTCTTTACACCTCCTGTCCTCTCTGGGAGCAACGGGAGTTGCTCGCCTTCATCCTTCCTCAGTGATTTAGCCTCCAGGTAAATATATACTAAATAGGGGAATGCTACCCCTGAGGCCATGCTAGCTGTTGATCAATGGAGAGAAATCGTGTCTTTCTGGTGCAATTCTCTAATCTGTTTTGAACACGTACATTTTAGGAAGAGATTAATTTTTTCTTGCAAAAGAACAGGGAAGTGGGTTAATTTCAGCCACTTCATGAAACTGCTGTGTTCTGAGTAATATGTTTTTAATGCTTTATTTTACTAAGAAACCATCATGTTCAAGCACATTGTAGGGAAAGCTGAAACCAGTTTAAACCCTTTTTGACATTATGTTTTTTCTGTGTAAATCCTGTTAAAATTTACTTCATAGATAGACGTTTTTTGTTTTTACTCCTAATAATTTAAAAATATTTAAACAAGAACATGCATAAATGTGTCCTTTTTTCCAGATGTTATCTTACTGAGATTATTGGGGTAGGTAGTATCTTTAAAAGCACATTACTCATGCAATGAAAATAATCGTTAATTAGGGTTTCAGTGGGCAGAGTTTCAGCGGGCAGAGTTTCAGCGGGTTTTCATATTCTAGGTCTTAGGACATGAAAAATGGTTAGAGTCCCAGCTAGACCCATTGACAGAAAATTAGAAAGTGAAGATCCTTTTGGATAAAGGTGAGCATGAAGACTTTGAGCTGTGTAGAAAATTTTACAAAATGAGGCATCCTATTGAGATGAAAGTTCTCAGGGTCATAGCACAAAATATTTTTCTTAAACATTATTATTCATCCTGGAGATTAAAAATCTGACAGGGAAGAAAGTAAAAAGGAAAAATATATATCTATTAAACTATTAAAATGATGTGCAAAAATCTTTGAAAGTGCGTGTTTCTGTGAAGTGGTTGGAGGGACTTTGCCCCAAACCATGCAGTGATTGCTTTCTGTTGAGCTTTCCTTTTTTCCTTTTTTTTTCCTGCAAAACCTCTTTCTTTGGCAATGTTTTGATCCTGTTATGTAGCTCACTCATAGCTGAAAGTGAAATCCTGCCAATTCAAAGAACAAGTCACCAAATTTTGATGTGAATGAATAGTATGATCATAGAATGCTATTAACAACACAACATGAGGTCCCTACAGAGGTAAGGGACCCATCATTGCAAAAGTAAGTAGTACGGGACAATATTCTCCTTGCAAGCTTATGGTGGGAAGGGGAGTAGTGAGGTACAGAAGGGAAATATCTCTCATAGTCATCCCGAAAGCATAACAAAGAAAAAAATAAATGTTCCTCTACTTTTTCAGAGTTCAGTACATGCAAACTACTCATTTTGCCAGCGTGGATGACAGATGTGTTATCCTTAAAGTACATCCCCTTTTGGCCTGTTGCAATGACGATATGGCTTGGGTCTGTAAAGGAAGAGAAGCTGTTTCTCACTGAGAATATATAGACTGTATGAAAGATTGGCACCCTACAGTATATTTCCCAATAACAGACGTCATAGTCGTCATATAACTTCCATTTTACTTCACGGGCTCAGTTTTCCATGTTTTTATTGTCTCTTGGATTTCTTAATTTAAATGTCAGAATCCACTAATCTCTCTTGCCCATTCCAGTAATCATCCAATCTGAATCAATCTTGGTGTTTTCTTTTTAATATGTTTTTAATATTCAAAGTTCCAACTTTTAAAGCACTTTGACCACCACATATTTTGGAGCCAAGACCATTTCAAATCAAAAAGTGTTTTGTTTTCATGTTGGAAAATATCAGGCAGCACATTTAAAGAATTTCAGAAATCTGCGACTTTTTTAAATATGGAGATTTGCCATGCTTGACACATTGTTTAGAGCAATTTTCTTTTGGCAAATCTGCACTGCTTTTAAACCAGAATAACCACATTGTATATATTTCACACACTTCTAATTAAAACCATTCCAAGTAACTTTGTACAGAAAACCACTGTTTTCTGGTATCCATGCCAAGGAGAAACGGTGATTGGACTACACGCCATGTGGATCATCTCAGCCTCTCATGGACAAAGCTAATGACAAAATGACTCTGTTGCCTGCGAGTGCTGTGAGTTCCAACGATTAATGCACTCTTCTCCTGAATATAGGTGCATGCCATGTGTGAATTAGACAGCCAGTACTCAGACTTGGACTGCATACAGGTTTTTGCAGGAAAATTCACATCTACACTTAATGTCCTCAAAGCTCTGATGTTGAAGCCACTGCTTCAGATTGCCTGTGGAATTTGGGCCAAGTCTTCATGAGGATAAGTATCTTAGAAATTATGAGTCCTTTCAGTACTTTCATATGTCCAAGGGCCACGAAGGCATCAAAGATATATCTAGATTATATAAACGTAGTAAAGATAATATGCAAATTTTAATAAAATTTCTTTAATTAGTATATACATCAACTCTAAGTGGCTTTGTTCAGGTTCCACTTGGGGTTTTCTTACCATCTAAGCCTAAAACAAGCCCTGCAGGGTTGCTCCTAAGGGGTAGGTTCCAGCTGCCCCAAAATGGTGAGCCATAGCCCCTTTGGGTTAAGACCACTGGTAACTAAGAAGAAGAGGAATAACATAGCTCCTGAGAGCAGCAAATCACCCATATGCCTAGCTACACAGACACAATCTTCCATATGTCTTATGTCAGAATTTAGCCACCCATTCCCTCTTAGAATTTGTAGAAGAAAAGAAAAATAAAAAAGAATTGAGACTAGCAGTCATTGTTTCTGAGAGGAAAACTGTGTTCAAGTCATTCTTTCATTTCCCTTTTCACAACATGATGGAAGTCTGCCAAATTAGGCACCATTAGCCCAAATAATTGCTCTGCTCCCACCTGCTTATCAGCCAGACAAGATAGGGCATTTACATGGGATCCCTAAGGAGACTCATCTGCATCATGGACTTCTAAGCTACATGATCTCAGACGTTTACAACATGGTAAAAGATTAGTTGAACAAATATTTGTTTGTAATAGGAGTGTTTTCTGGAGGAAATGGTCTCCTTGGTACGGTGTTTGTACTGGTGTGTCCTGAAGGATGAACTTGGCTCTGTGCTAGGAGCTACAGCAATGAGTAAGGTGCATCAAGTTCTTGAGCAGCCATACAGCACTGATGTGAGAGTATCACTATGTACTCTTTTATGTAGTCTTCTTTTTTCCTTTTTTTTCCCCTTGTTTTCAGATTACTCTTTCAAATATCTTCAGGGAATGGAGATTTTACAGCATCTCCGGTCCCCAGTTCTGTGACCTCCCTCATCATGAAAACCTCTTTCCCAATGTCTAATTGATTTTCCTTTATTACAAGTTCTGTGTTTCATCCTGTCATTGTGGATCTCAGAGCAGATCCTTCCTATATCTTTTCCATGTGCCCTGCTAGGTTGCTGAAGATATATATGGAGAAAGAAAGCAGGCATCCTTTAAAGCACAACTGGCTGCCACTGAAGATTTCATTATTCTGAATTTCTTTATCTGAATAGTTTCTTTGTTCAGCTAAGAAAAAGTATAAAAGCAGCATTAATCCTACTGACTAATCATCTCATCAGTTTTGCTGATCCAGAAAAACTTAAAGAGGGGAAAAGCCTGCAGCATTGACTTAAGGATCCAGATATTAAAAGCCAGGATAAGGGGAAGAATTCTTTTATTTTTGCCTTAGGAGCATAGGCCTGGAGCATAGACACAGGCTCTCTGGCATCTCAGTGTTCAGCATTAGCACTCATCACCTTGTCTAATTCCTCTAACACATCTTCCTTCTTCAAAGCAATAAAGCTTTTTGTACCTGCACGGCTCCCAGAAGAGTCTTTTTGGTTTTTTCGTCGTAGTTGTTGGTGGTGGTGGTGGTGGGTTTTTTTTTGTTTGTTTGGTTTTTTTTGAGCACCAGTGTTTTCATATCTAGAGATTTTCTTCTAACTTCAAGCTAATGTTCCTTTTGCTTCTCTGTCATTATTGCTCTCTGGCCTGAATAGTCTTCTCCCTCCTGGCATTTACCTTGCAATGTTCATGCCAACCTGTCCCCAACCTGTCTTCATTTGCTAGACTAAACAAGTCATAACTTTTTACCACATTGTCTTCTTTTAAATTACTCTCTGGTCACATTTTTGAGCTCTTCATAGCAGTTATGAAGGCTAAATACATTTCCTGTTGTCTCCTGTTGTCTTGCACATTTTCTACTATTAGCTGGGAACTATGTAAATGAGAAATCTTCTAAGCTCTATTCATTTTCACCAGTTAAAACGTTTTTTAAAAAGGAAAAAAAAACAACCATCAAATATTAAGAGAATACAGCATCTGGGAAAATCTGGTATTATTATTAAGGCCTGGCTGTGAGTTTAAAGAGCTACACAGACAAAGAGCAAAACCATCTTTTTTCTCTCCTTTTTATGTTATGTTAGTAAAATTTGATTTTTCTGTTATTTGCATGAGTTAATTCTCATTCCTTTTGCTAGCATGTGCCACCTATACAATTTCCCTGATAGTGGTACGAATAGATAATCACATATCTCAGTCCAAAGCCAACTGAAGCCTTGAGGAGAGAAAAATTATAGGCAATTCTGTCCAATTTGCAAGCTTTACAATTTAATTGGTGTTCTCCTCTGCAATTTAATTGGTATTCTTCCCATGAGAGCTGTGTCATCATTTGCAATACAGGCTGCATTTTTCCATTAGAAGTGTTCATTTCATAGATTATCGTGCTCGGGGGGTAGCAGAGAGCCTAATGCACTGGAATACCTAGCCAGTGAGGTGCTGATCATATTTGCTGCACAGATTATACTGAAAGTGGGTTATTAACCCAAGTATGACAAAAATTAAGCTATCAAAAACATGACTTCAACATTTCAAGCGTGCTTCTCTCTCACGTGCCTTCAGAAGTCTGAAGCATTTGTAGATTTATTGTTAAAAAAGGGAAGATTAAATTATCTAGGGAAGAAATAAGTGAGGGAAGGCTAAATAGCTGGGCAATTTCATGAAGGGAAATGGTGTTGGATCAAGGTGAAATTAGCAGGAAAAAGGAGAGGACTCTACCTGCAGGTGACTATATATAAAATCTGATTGACTTGATGTCAGATTCCCAGTCCTTGCTCTAATGTTTTGAGAAGTTTGCAACTAAATTTGATATGATCCTTGAAAAATTCCTACTGAAGTAGCCTAAGATCTCATGGAGCTTCACTGACGACATGAGCAACAAAAGCTTTGACTGTGCCACAGCATAGCATGAGCCTGTCTAAAGCACATATACTGCAAATCTGTTAAAACATACTGTAGTAAGCAGTTATGCACTGCTTAAAGCAGCGATTTAAGTGAACCAGTAGAAAAATGAGCAATCCCTGGCATTTAGCTTGTTTTCCTTCTTCCCAAATCAGAAACTGGAATTGTTTGCTACATCTGTGCCCTTACTGCTGACGCCTGACCTTGTGCTGTATCTAAAACATTAATGTGCTGAGAAGCAAAAATGAGAAACAAATGACAAAAATGTGGTTGAATATCCCTTTCTTAAAGTGTATCTTTACTTCTCTTTGCATTGTATCTGATTGTTCATTTTCTATATTTTGGATTGTTATATATTTCATTGAGGACGTTAGCCTGATAAAAAGGCTGAATCACATCCTCCTCCTCAGAGACATAGTTTTATCTAATTACTCATGCTTCCATGTTTTAATAAAGGGGTGGAAAGGTCTCCTTTTCCTCCTTGCTCTGTTCTATCCCTATTCATTGCTTTGTTTGCTTTAATTTTGTTTGCTTTGGCGGATATGAACATTATCCTGATTGGATATTATCTTATTTTATTCCTTTCTGAAAAGCATGAGGCTCTACTTGGACCAGCTTTTTAAAAAGTATAACCTCTACTAAACTTGAAAATATTTTGTATTTTTTACTTACTGCAGCAGATCTGATATAACGTAGCAGAGATAAGAGGATATCTAAATTACAACGACTGAAGGTACTTATGTCTCTCCAGTGACTATAGAGAAAACCAAAGAAGCCTCTACCACAAGGTTAGGTGAAATGTTATTTGCCTTTAAGCAAGCATTTTTGAAACTGGTATCTTGTTTTCAAGAAAAGTGTGAAATGCAACTGCAAGTCATACTATAGAAAAAATTTTGGATAAAATTTTAGAGATATAAACCTCCAAGTGAAAATTTACGGTCAGAGATTGAGAGGTACCATAAAGGATCTTGGAAATCATTAATGTAGTTAATTCAACTGCCTTTCTTCACACATCCTATCAATTTTGGGATCAATAATACTCTTTTTTGGACAAAAGAAGGCAAAGTCCATGTCATGTGTTCAATTTCTTTCTTGCTATTGCTTCCATTTTCTTTCTGGGTGTTCTTTTTCCTCCCATGTTTCCCAGGATTGAAATGTTGCAGCTGCGGTAAATATTTGAAGGATTGAAAATTCTGTCCCTAAAGGTAAACAGAGCTGTTGGCATGTTCAAATTAATTGACATTAAATAGGAACAAATGCTTTAATGTGATTCTTGTGGTTAAAGATGATAAAATAAGGAAATTTTAGGGTATAGGTAAGACTGTAAATGAGATTGCAGCTGACCTAGCTCCCTGAGGATGTGATAAAGAGAGAATGGGAAGGAAAGAATCAAAGAGATTCAGGTAGAAAAGAAAGTGTGTAGTTATATGAAATCACAGAATCAAGCCCCGAATGTAGTGTCTTTTGAGACAACTTTGAAAATATATACAGGCCAAAGCAAAAGAGCAAAGAGAGCAAAGAAGAGATTAACCACAGAAGATGTCCTGGAGGATGTGGAGGAAAGGATGCCATCCTGGAACATCCTGGAAGTTCCAAATGCATTTTCTTTGCTTTCTAATTCTAGTGCATTTCAAACTACATTTGTATGGAGATGGCTTACAGGTGTATTTCCCCAAGCCTCCAACTAGATCCACAGCAAAAGCTGCAAGGATCACTTATAACTACCACGATCACGAGCAAAGGACTGCAGAGCAATGGCAGAGCAAGATGAACCACCAATGACACTGCACAAACTAATTTCTCTCCTGTTAATAGATAAAAAAGCAGAGAGTGAAACTTCTTCAAAACTAAGCCTTCAGGAAAGACCTGAAAACCAAAGCAGCAATCAAGAAATAGAAGAGTTGATTTATATTTTGCTTGAAGGCATTATTTTAGGCAGTAGTGGATATAATTTTGCAGAACTATTGCAATGAACAGCTAGAATTAAATACAAGTAATATTTTTTAGCACCCAGGACACTTATTATTGTGGTGTACTTATGTTCTACCAGCATGCAGTTGATCTATATATGGGTCAATAGGATTTAATACACGAAGTTTATTAAGTTAATAAACAAAGTTTATTATTTTAGCAGTGGTATCGGCTCTACCCCAGGGGAGGGAGCTTGATTTTGGAGATCTGGTCAATAACTTAATAATGTAGGAACATAACTTTTCAAATAAGAGATAAGATAAAACTGTTACCAAAGATTTAATCTCCCTTCTTTCAGTTTATGAAATTACATCCTTTTATCAAAACATTTTCCCTGTTCTCTCACACTCCATTAACTTTATTTATTTTTTTTCCTTCACCTCATTGTGGTACGGGCAAGTTAGAGCTCCATAAATGAAGCGTAAATCATTTAAGAAGACCTGGGCAAGTTCTTGCTTCTACTGAGGTCGATGGCAAAAATCCTGCTGATATTGCGTGACAGCCAAATTGCATCTCTTGTCACAGTTTTGATCTCTTCAGGTTGTTTTACCTCCTTATTAAAACTGCTACAACCACTGCTGGTGTCCCCTGGGAGTTTTGCAGACTGTAGTAGAAAAGCCTAAATTTACGGGAGAGGAGTAGCATGGTCCAGCAGCCCGACCATGGCACTTGGGCTCAGGAGACCTGAGGTCAATTCCTAGCGGTAGCCTGCGGGATGCAGCCTTCACATGAGATGCTTCATGCGTAGTTCAGTGCACCTCGCTTTCATTTCTCACTCTTCCTTCTCCTTAATTGCCTGCGGTGTGAGCTTCCTCGCGCAGGAGCTGTCTCTCACCATGATCTGAGAGCTTCTAGGGATTTCTGCAAAGAGAAAAAGGTTGTACAAACCTTTTTCCAGAATATGATCAAGAATCCTGCCTCTGCTGTACAATTAAATACTCAATTTCTTACAGAAAATAAACACCAAATGCAGAGAAAGTTTCACTCTAGTTCAGTCTGTAGGATTATAGCATAGAATAACAGTTAATAACTAAGGATATCTGTTCTTTCTAGCTCTGTTAAACGCTCTGGTCTGCGTCCACAATTCATATAAATTGGTTTCTGTTGAACCTGCTGTGTGCAGGTTAGGATCTGACATGCCAGGTGTGATTTGAGCAAGTTACATCGTTACCTGCTCGTGTTTTCTTAAGCCTTAAAGTCAGAAGTGTGTGTTCTCGAGGGAGAAGGGAGGAGGGAGGGGAATTGTTGGGGGGGGAATGTTAGTGTGAAAAAATTAAAAGCATAATATCCTTTTGTACAGGAGGGCTTCTCTTAGGATTTGTCTTTGCGGGCATTCGTAACATAGAATGAAAGAATTTCTGTGCAGTGTTCATTGCAAATATTTATTCCACTTTAATTTCACACTCTCTGTGGTCTTAATTAACCTATCTGTCCAGAAGAGTGCTATGCCCTTTCTTGTTCTGTGCTTTAGGCCACTTCATGTGTGGATCTTCATATGTTTGTATCTGAGCAGGATTCATCTGCCCTAATCACCACATATTTTTGTTTCAAGGCAAACCCCACAACCAAGCACTAGCAATCAAACAAGTTACCACCTGTTGGCCAATGTGGCGTTACCAGTCTGGATGCTTCTTGGTTGTTGACCCACACAACTTTAGCCAAAGGCAGGAATAATCTCAGATGTTCCTCCACTTCTGCCAACAGCCATCACCGCTGCAGAGAAGTTGGGGAAATGGAAAACGTAAACTGATGAAAACGAACAAAAAGCCATCAGACTTTGTGCGGCTGCAGATGAGATGTTCTTGTCTGATGACACTTTATGAGACCGGTATTCCTCACCAGCTGTACAGAGAACGCAGCTGAAGAAGGTCATGTTTAAACTGAACGCATCAAGCTACACTCACTCAACTAGTAGATGAAACTGAGCGGCTCCTCCTTGCCTTGCATCCAACAACAAACAGCTTTATGTGCCTTTACCTTGAAACGTTTTACATGCTTTGGTTACTCTGCCGTAAATTGACACTGAACATGTGGGATTCAGGTAGCCCAGCAACTGGGGCCATGGGACAAAAACCTGAACTGAGCAGAGCAGTGAAAAACAATTATTCTTTCCACTTTGCCAGCAGGTTGTAAAGATTTTCCATAGAGATTTCCCAGCTAAGATTTCAGAGGATTCACATTAGAGAATGACAACTGCTTCTAGGCAAGTGATTCCCCCACCCAAAGAATGTGCTGCTTGGAATGAGGAGCATTGCTAGTTTTGACAGTTATAATAATGTATATATATATATATGCACCCTGATGCAGTATAGTTAGTGTGGTAGACTTCTAGGGTCTAAAGAGAGAGAATTTTTTTTTACTAACGAGTACTGTTTCATTATCTTGGAGGGAGAAGAAAATCAGAGACAAGTCATTTTTCATAATGATCTAATTTTAGAGAATTGATATTTTCAATATAATAAATACAAATTTGGGGAATGATCACATCATACAGTCAATTTAATCCACCCTCTAAAAGTACTTTTTGGAACCTTTGGTTATTTGCTGTAATTTTGACATCTTTTCTGGCTCTATCTTTCTGATTTCGCAATGGAAAATAAGAAAAAAAAAAGATATTTCCCAATAGAAATCTTAAAAGATTAGGGTATCCGTAATGGTGTTTCCAAGGCAGCAATAACAGAAATAATTTGCAGAAGTTATTGTTGGTAGGTTTCAAATTTTATTTGCTTTTATGGCTTAACAAAACTGAGTAATGCTAAGAAACCAGGTTGGGAATATTCAGTGTAACAATGGACTGACTTCACCTTTCAGCCTCTAGAAATGATCCTCCCTCCCACTCACACAGCCTGTTTGCATTTTATACCACAGGCAAATAAACTTGATATTGCTATAAATTCATCAGGTAGTTTTTCTGCTCATTTCTGTCTTCCTGTTCATCAGCTGCTAAAAAAAAATGATTTTGAGTTAAACATAGTTTAAGAAAGTTCTGATCCTTATCATGCCCTAAATGATATCTCTGGGGCAAAACCACAGACGTTCTGATGTCAGATCAGTACCTATTATTAATTATGCTGTATCTTTAGCCATAAGAAATATAGATTAGAAAAAATGTGGATCATATGAGCAAACCCGCTCGAGCACAGGCAATTAGTGCTCTCTGAGCCATATGCACCCTCCAGAAACTGCTAATTGAATGGTCACTCTCGGTTTGCTAATATATCCCCCAAAAATGTCAAAAATATTTTGAAATCTTTCAGATATCTTAAATATCTTCTCCTGAATATGCCAGGAATGACTTGTAAGAATTAGCATGCAAAGCTTCACACCCTGATTATTTTGTTTCGCCATGTAAAAGCTGGCTGTACTTCAAAATCTTCATTTTAGGATCAAACAAAATATTTTGTGGAGTCCATATTTTGCATATGTTTTCTGTAGAAGAGTGAATTTCTAGCATAATAAGGAGCTAGTTTAAGCCTTACCTGTGGCAGTAAAATCTATTTGTTTGTAGTTAAGTCATGAAAAGTAAAAGTTATCTAGTATCAGACTATTGGTGAGGTGGGGTTTTCCTTTTTCTACAGTTTACAGTTTTTTACAGTTGTCTATCAACTCTAATCAACTATTTGATTTCCTGGAGTCTCTTAAAAATACAGGTTCGTGGAACTGACAAAGAAAAGTGCATCATTTTGGGATGTAGACTTCTACATACCTGGTACTCTTGAAGCTGGATATTCAGGACTGTACCATCAGGCAAAATATTCCCATCATCTCTTCAGGGGTGTTGTGGTCTCAGATCCCAGTGCTCAGTACCCCAGACAACCTGTAGTTACTGTCCTCTCTCACCAGGGCCAGTACATATGTGTGTGAAGCGAAGCTGTGCTAAGAAAACTACCTGACCAGCCTTGGCTGGAATTTGCTCTGCTACTTTGGAAATACAACCAAAGTCGTAAGTCAATAATTTATACTTTCCAATATTTTATCTGTATGCAAGCAACTTTTTTTTTTTTTTGTTTTCCTTTGAGATTAAATGTAATGACAGAGCTCAGAAAGTTGTGATCAGCAGCACAGAACCTAGCTGGAGGCCTGTAGCTAGTGGTTCCCCCAGGGGTCTGTAATGGGTCCAGTCTTGCTCGACTCATTCATCAATGACCTGGATGAAGGGACAGAGTGCACATTCAGCCAGTTTGCTGATGATACAAAACTGGAGGAGTGGCTGATACACCAGAGGGCTGTGCTGCCATTCAGAGAGACCTCAAAAGCCTGGGGAGTTTAGTGGAGAGGAACTTCATGAAGTTCAACAAGGGTAAGTGCAGAGTCCTGCACCTTGGGAGAAACAACCCCATGCATCAGAACAAGCTGACCTGCTGGAAAGCAGCTCTGCAGAGAAGGACCTGAGAGTGCTGTTGGATGACAAGTTGACTATGAGCCAGCAATGTGCCCTTGTGGCCAAGAAGGCCAATGGTCTCCTGGGGTGCATTAGGAACACTGTTGCCAGCAGAATAAGGCAGGTGATCCTGTTGCTCTACTGAGCCCTGGTGAGGCCACATCTTGAGTACTGTGTCCAGTTCTGGACTCCCCACTACAAGAGAGACATGGACCTGCTGGAGATAGTCCAAGGTAGGGCTACGAAGAGGACTGGAGCATCTCTCTTTTGAGGAATGGCTGTGAGAGCTGGGCCTGTTTAGCCTGGAGAAGAGAAGACTGAGGGGGGATCTTATCAATGCGTAAAATTATCTGAAAGGGGGGGAGGGGCTGTCAAGAGGATGGGACCAGACTCTTCGGTGATGCCACGTGACGGGAAAAGAGTCAATGGGCAAAAACTGAACCATGGGAAGTTCCTTCTGAACATGAGGAAAAACTTCTTCGCTGTGAGGGTGACAGAGCACTGGTTGCCCAGAGAGGTCGTGGAGTCTTCTTCTCTGGAGATATTCAAAATGCACCTGGATGAGATCCTGTCTGACGTGCTCTAGGTGACCCTGCTTGAGCAGGGGTGTTGGACTAGACGATCTCGAGGTTCCTTCCAACCTCAGTTGCACTATGATTCTGTGGTTCTGTGAGGTCTGTTCCAAGTCAGAGCCTTTGTTAGTCTTTAATTCTCAACTAGGGCTTACATGCCCCAGCCATCAGGGTGCAAAACCCTTCTGTCCTCGTAAGGTCAGCCTGGCAAAGCAAATTCTACATGGGGACCCATTGTAATGTGAATGTAGTCAAGTGGCCATCATGGCTCAGGGTACTCTGTTGTCGAGGAACAGAGAAGGAGAAGAAATCCTCCTTGGGTGGGATTTAACCCAACATTAAGATACCTGAATTTAAGCAGCTAGATGTGCTCATCTACATGTGAGTTAGATGTTTAAACTCCCTTTATAGTCATTAAAAACCCAGTCAGTGTAACCAGTGGAGTTTATAGCATTACTCAGTGCACAGACAAGTTGATACCTACTTTTAGACGAGGGCAATAACCTTCCAGGATCTACTGACCGTATTGACCTTCTCTATTGACTATTTACTGTACAGTCCATTGGCATAAATGTGATTAGACAATCAATCATTGCAGGCATAAATGAAGCAGTACGATTTAGTTGACTATAGCATGAAGTTTTATAGTGCCATTTGAAATACTGTAAGGTATCTGAAGCTGACAGATATCACACAGGGCCTGCACTCTTTTAGATTGACAGCTGGAGCCAGATGGCAAGCTCAGGGACATCTATAAGGATATTAGATGTTTATATAAGGCAACTTGATCAAATCTCAGGTGTCTTAAAAAAGAATCTTACTCTTTATATTTTTTTCCTCTCCATTCATCATGCTTTTAATAGGGCAGATTTGCAAACTGATTTTTGCTCCTGGGAACAGAGAAATCAGCAGATTCCTCCACAGTGCTTGAGCAGACAACTCTGCAGCACAGGCGCAGTGGGAAGTATTAGCTCCTGCTTCCAGGTGTTTTTGGAGTTGAACATAACAGACTGGTTAGTTCACCTCCTGGGTCAAAGCTTAAGGCTTAAACCCAAGCTTAATATACTGTATGCAGATACCCGTAGAGTGCAGGAGTGACCCGTGCAGTTTAACCTTTGCTAGTGCTCATCACTGAGCAGTTGTGCTACATACTAGAAATCCCACTTCATGGAGGCTGACTGCCACACGGGTCCTGGATATAATCAAACCATCAAAATCATGAGCTTTTCACAATGAAAATGAATTTATCCTTTTCTAGTCAAGAGCTGTTTGTTTGTTTGTTTATTAAAAAACATGGAAGCACCACAGCATAGAAGTAGTTTCCTTGCTAGAAGTATCCCTGCATATTTCATTGAAAAAGATCAAAAAAAAAAAAAAAAAAAAAAAACAAAAAAAAAAAACATTTTCCAAGACAAGTAGCATATTTACTATTCAGCTTATGCCTCGTGCCCAGAATCTCTTTCTCAGGAAGTGTACAAATGCACCCTGCTCTACTGAAATGACCTTTACACGGTAACAGAAAAGAGTTACTGCAAAAAATACATGACACCAAACACGTCTCCCAAAAGCAAATGTCACCTCATCACTGAAAGGTCGGTGGGCAAATCCTTTTGGAGGGAGTGCTGATGGGCAAAGTCAAGTCCTGTTGCACCACGGCACACAATGCACTTCAAGTGTTCGAGCCATGTGTGGTTGTTTTTGAAAGACTCCAACCATTTCTTTCTTTGTGGTTGGATTCTCCCAGGACTCTAAATGATTGACACTCCCTAATCAGTGGCTGATGGAAACTTTGAAAATAACAAGCTCAAAAAAAAAAGAAAAAGTTTAATAGGTTAATAGTTAAGGGCAAATTAAATTATCCAGAATGACTGAATGCTTCTTTCTCTGTCTCATATACAATGCAATTTTTTTTCTAGTAATCAGCTTAATCTAATTTTCTATTTTTTTAGTAAATTATGTAACTATGTAACAATTATGTAATGTATTTTAGAATAAATGTGACTTCTTCAACTCTTAAAGGTTTTAATTTCTACAATGTCTTTTTTGCCCCCCTTATATATATAAAGAATTAGTGTTTTTCAATATAATATCTACATATTACTGAGAAAATGGAAAAGTTAAGAATCAAGTAGGAGCTTTTTCACAACTTTACAGCTATCAAATATTACTATTCTTTGCACGTATGTTATATTCTTTTCTTGTGGACACTAATTGTTTCAAATCTTTGAACAAGTTGAAAGGCAGATTCTGTCCCCAGAGTACAGCAGACTGACATTATCATATGTCCTTACTCAGAAGAGCTACAGCAATTTAAATCAGCTGAAAAAACAGTCCCTTAAACTGTTCAGTGCACCAAGATGTAATGCAGACTGCCATTCCTCAGCTTTAACTCACGCCTTTTTTTTTTTTCAGTGCAGTAATTTGGAACATCATGATAAAGAGAGAACAAGGCCCTTGCTTCCTCGTGTCTTTCAAACAGCTTTCTCTAAGTGTTGTTAAGGTAACCATTGTGAATCTGTGTAATTCACAGAAGAAAACACTGCATGTGTGGAATGACGAACATCAAATATGAGCTAGCAGAATAAAACAAAGTCACAATCTCAAAAAAAGCTTCCCCCGGAAGATGGAAAAACCAACCTAAAGATACAGTTTCAAAGGAGTAGGGAGATTAGCTCTGCCTTTTATGCTGTTATTATTAACTTCAGCATCATAAAAGAAAATCTCACGGCAAGAAATCGACTTTCCTAACACACACACATACACATTCCCTTCAGTTCCTTCTTTATGGTCTTGTTGTGTCCTATATCTCAGTTTGAGAAAGGTTACTGTGCTTGTTATTTTTCCTAATTATTGGAAAAGAGACAAGAATGAAAATATTTTCTGATGCTTTTGATATGAGAACAAATACATATAAACAGTCTTCCAGTAACTGTAGGCTGCACTTTTTAATGTATTTCTAACCACAGAAGTTATATTTCAGTATGTTGGAGAAGGAAACCTAGTTAATTTTAAGATTAATATTTGATCAATTGATAAAAGCATTTGGTTCAATAGCAGAAGACTAGACTGGGGATGAGATTCCCTCAATTTCCGATAGAGAGAAGTAGACAACTCCAGAGAGCATCTCCCATACATTAGATTCTATATACGATGATCCAACCTGCAACTCCAGAGATGCCCATTTCTCTCAGATGATTTCACAGCAGACCAAGAAGGCTACCTTCAGCTAGACACAAAATTTGTAGAACACTGTAAATTGGGATACAATAATCTTGATAACCCAATAAATCTACCAGCATGTACCATGGTGCCCAACTTCAGCAAAAGGCCTGGATGGAAGATTCCTCTGACAAGGCTCCATTGTGATTCCAGATTGTGCCTAGCGATTTTGCACAAGATTGCTTGAGATCCAGACCAGGTGCATTGCTCCTGGTTCAAACATTCATTTTCATGCTCCAAAAATGCAGCAGAAAAAAAAAATAAACAGAAACTAAGCAAGAATACAATATTTTCTTGACAGAGAAGGTCTGCCCAACTCTACTTTAAATCCTCTAGAGACCTATAGCTATTTTTTCAGAAGCAAATTGTGCTTTTTCTATCTGTATATATCTTCAAGGAATCCTTTTGGTCTAGTTACAGTGAAGGTCACCTGACACTGTCTTACTACAGAGTATTCAGGAGAGAGCAAGGTAATCAAAAATCAGGCTGAGTAACAGTAGTGTCCAGAAACAGGAAACTGATAAAATTTCTGGGCTAGATAGACTGCAAAGGATGAAAGAAGGATCAGAGCTCTTCTCTGTACTTCCCTTTAAGTTGCTGATCCTCAGGTGCTAAGGCCATGAAGGAGTAGCCAGATTTCACGCACAACCTGAGGTTCTTCCCTACCTCCTTTAGTTCTCTCCCTGTTCACCCACTGGCTGATTTAACAACCTGGTTGTCAATCATGCCCAGAAAAACCTTCAGCAGAAAAACCTGGACAGAACTGAAGTAATAAATCCAAGTGCTGAAATTAGACAGGATAACAGAGCCAAAGACCCAACATGAAACTGGGCCTGGAGCAGAAGCACAGGACTAAAGCTGATAATTTAACTGGAGTAAAGGCAGAGGAGATCTGTGGTCAGTTATCTGGTTTTAGTCAGCCTGGGCTTAAATACACACGCTGTCGTGCTAGCCTTGTGGCATAATAAGGTAGCTAGGATGTAGCTGCAGATTTCATTTCTATATCTGAGAAAGTATGGCAGGAAACCGCTTAGTCTTCCTCTACAAAGAAAGAAGGATAAAAGTGAAAATGCTACACTGCAATTTAAAGGAATGATAATAGCTCCTCTAAACACATCCAGCATAATAATCATCTCTCTAACGCTGGCCTCACTGTTACTCAAGGTTCATAGATTTCATTAAAATTTGTAAAGCCCTCCCAGAAGTCTTCAGCACCATAGATTTGGATATATTTATATATAATATATTTAGATATATTTATATAACTTGGAATTACATACATAAGCTGCAAGGTGACTTTTTAATCATACTCCCAACAAAGTTTTAGTTCTATTTTTTAGAAGAACTAGGTATTTAAAATTACTAATGCCTAGGAAATTAGATAACACAGCTGGGCCTCCATGGCTCCACATGGTATCTGTCCCAAGACTTGAAGGTCTGCAGGATACCAAGGTCTAAGATTGCCCCCACTGCCATATACTTCCCACACCTTCCTGTTTCTGATGTGTGTTCAGGATTCATCCGCATGCCAGTTTCATCACAGGACATATGTCTCACTGAAAGTCAAAAGAATTTCTATTCTTAAGTGACTAAATAGCTCTTGAAAATACAATGTATGCTCCTCAGGGGCTTGAATCCCTTTGGAATAAAAATGACAATTAAACTTGTCTCATCATAGTTGCAAAGAGATGAGTAACAGCCAGTGCAAATTTGTTGAGTGGAAATCATTTTAAGTGTAATTTTCTTATGCACCTTGTGAATAGGAGAGAAAAATGTTGATGACATACATTATGGCATCAGCAAGGCTTCTAACACTGTTTCTGCTGACATTCTCATGAGAAATTAAGGAAAATCTGGTCTTGGTGAAATTACTATAATATGAGTATAAAACCACTCTATGCCATACCTCAGGAGTAGTAACCAGAAACATCCCGTAAAAATGCAAGTATGTGCCTTTAGGGTTCTGCATTTAATACCTTTTAATGATCTGAATGATCAAGCAGAGGATATGTTCATTAAATGGGCAAACACAAAGCTGAGAGGGACTGCAAGAAGGATCATAACACAGACAAAAAAAAATCTGCAAATAGATAAAATTCAATGGGGCAAGCATAAGATATTCCACTTTATCAGTAATAACTGACTCCACAAAGACAGCATGAGAAATAGCAGGTGAGACAACAGCTTTTCAGGAGAAGAGGTTAGAACGGGTGAACAAGAGTCGCTAATAGTTTGTGCTTGCTAAAAAGGCAATTACCGTTACGAGATGTTTGGCCTGAAGACAGGAGAAATTGTTTGTCAGGCTATGTACACTGCAATCCAAAGATACGATGTCAGTGCAAATATACTCATGCAAACATAATTAAATGTAAATGCAGTAAAACTAGCATCAAATTGGATAGCAAGTTACCTCCAATGGCACTGTCATCATGACCCAGAAATGCTCACAAAGGAGAAGTTTCTCTTGGTACTTGAGAGATGGGGCTTGCTGAATCATATTTCAGCCCAGAAAAGGATGTAGGAAAAATAGCCTGAATAATCTTGCAAAACTATCTGGAACTTGGTAGAGCGTGATGTCGAGTGTTGGACTCCAAGAAAGAGTAAGAGTCACTCAATGGAGTCTAAGAGAGAGGAATCTAAATACTTGCTGCTCGGGAAAATTCAGTGAATAAAGACTGCAGGAATCAGAGATATTTAGCCTAAAGAACAGAAACTGGGTCCAAAAATGGAACCAAAGGTCCATTGCAAAGTGAATGAGGATAGTCTATTCTCCACATCCCTTGATAAGGATCTCTAAGGATAGGACAAGAAGAAATGGGCTAAAACCATAGCACAGAAGTCAGAATTTAGGAATTTTCTTACAATGAGGATATAGAGAAATGGCAACAAATTGTCTAGGGAGAGTGTGAAGTATCTGTCAACAGTTAATTTTAGGGGCAGGTCAGATAAATACTTGTTAGGAATGATTTGTGGATGGGAATTATCCTGCTTTGAGCCAGGGTAGGATTAGACATCCTCTTCACACCTTTCTTTTATTCTATAGCCTACTTCACATGCTTTACCTTTTTAAACATGAAAAATAAAGGCAGAGTAACAGTAGCTGTCCTTAATAATTTCTTTACTCTCTATTGAATTGATCATCTTAAAACTTAAAAAAAAAATGGAAATTTTGGGGTTCGCATTTCTTAGGCAAATCATTCTGCTAGTTATTCTGTTTTTCTGATGTTTAATTCTGATTTTTTTTTTCCAAAGAAGTGTTGGAATTGGAATTCTAGTTCATTGCAAAAAATGTTTTAAAAATTAGCTACTTTACCTTGTCCCAAAACATTCTGGAATTGCCAGCCAGTAGAAATTTGTGCATCGGATAGCTTTAATCATGACAGCAAAGTAATCCAGACTATCCGGTGTGCTTTTCTGTGGTTCTACAGTACTAACAGGAGCATAGAAGAGTTCATAAAAGAGTTCTGTTGTAAACAAATACAACTTGGATAGATGCATATTGAGAACACCCTGTGAAAGAACCTGTTCATTTTATACTGACTTTCAAAGTTAAGCTGCCCTTTCAGTGCAACCGCCCCTGGAAGAAGAAAGTCTGATGAAATTCTGATGCACTTTCGTATGAATTACCTCTTTTGGTACGTGCATGTGCATGTTTCACTATGATAAAGCAAATTAAGCTGAAAGAAAACTCTCCTGAAGGCTGAAATGTGCAACAAGCCAGATATGGTTTGCCACTGAGAATTTAAATATACTGAGTGGTTTAGAAACCTGATAAAGAAAAAAACACTGTACCTCCTTCAGATCTGGCATGCATCAGTGGGCTCTGCTTGTAGCGTTGTGCGCTAAGGCTGGTTTGCATCTTGAGACTGATGTACAGCAGCACCAGCCAGAAGTCAAACTCTTCCCTGTTGAATTTCAGTGGCTTGCCTGCTTGTTCTTAGCCTTTAGTCCTGATGTCAAAAAGGCAATAGTTCATCACATCAGTCACACTGACCTCCCTGAGTGGGGCCACAGCACATTCACTCTGGGATTGGGAGTGGGATGAACAACATCTTCAACTCAACAAACTGCAGGGAACTGTTGAAGCAGATCGTACCCTTTACTGCCCACAGAATGGAAACAAGGCCAGAAGAGGATTCATTTTCCTGCTCAGCCTTGCAAGGAAAGATTATTCATCAGCCAGGCTTGTTGCAACATTGCGATGTCAAAGCTTAAGCTATGAGGGACATGGTTTCACTGGAGAATGAAATGGAGAAAGGTATTGATCTTTTTGTTCTGTTTGAGCTTACGCTATGTGATGGGGTCTAAGGCAGGGAAGGACATGTTGGCTTTTGACCTGTGCTCTTCCATAAGAGGAGCAGTGGGAAAGGCATGGGGTTGGGATGACCAAAGCTCCATGTCCCTTAAGTTCATCCGCTATAGAGGCGATGCAGTCACAGCCACTCCATCCTCCCTCCCACACTTGTTAAGGGAGCAGGATTGGAGTCAACAACTTATCCTCTCTCCTGCTGCTGTCACAGCTGGGCCACCCTTTGCTCAGGACAGAGGCGGAAGTCACACTATGCTACAGGGTTTAACTTTTCGGTTTGCAAGAACACAATGTTTGCAGATTGGTAATTCCTGCAATAAGGAGAGAGGACAGTGCCCAGGTCTTCGGATACTCTGGTTTTCCTATTCAGAATGTAATTGGCTCTCACCTCAAATGCCTTCTTTCTCCTCATATAATATCTGTGTTATCACTACTTAATCTTCCGTATCAAGCAATTGGCCCATTAACATCAACTCAAAATCTTTGCTTTATGCCAAGAAAAATGCACAGATGATTCTCTGTAAATTTCAGATTTGGGGGACATGTATAATTCTATTAAAGCTACTGATTTCTTCTATATTAATGCAGTTTAAAAAATGATACCAAACCTTCCAAACAAGAATCTTTTCCTTGCAGCAGAACTAGTTTCACTCAGAAACCAACGGAGTAAAATAAAACTTAGATCCACCTTGCTAGAGCAGAAACGCTTTATATCTAGCTTTAATCCATACCTGGAAGTGACTGGCAGCTAACAGACTGCGTGAGACAGGCATTTTGACAGACTCACATCATCCTTCTTGGCTTAAAGAATCAGTAAAATGCTAATAACATAAACACTTACAGGAGACAACAGCAGCTGACAAGAACAAAACTGGGGATCCCAATGGCAATACGCTGATCACTGACAGAGGAGGAAGGATGCAACGAGCAGAGAAAGGGATTCAGGTCTTAAATTCAGGATCACTCAAGTTATAAGCACAGAAAAGTGTTTGTGAAAAGAAAGTGTTGGTAATCCTTAGTTTAAGAAGACGTTTTCCTATTCCCATTTGCCCATTGAATGAGTTAAAAGAAACTCTGTTAGACAGTAGTGATATAACTGCTGCTCTCTTTGGTAAATCTGGTAATTCCTGCTTTTCCACAGCTTAACAGTTCACTGACCTCCTTTTCCATTAAGTAAATTTGTAATATAAGATGATTGCTTCAGTACGATTCATATAACCTGACTTTAAAGTCTAAGTTTTAGATGTCTAAGTCTGAGCTGGTCACGATGGATTCCTTTTAGCAATAATGGAGAGAAATCAACACCTCCAGAGGCCAATTCATCTCGACCAGTGCATCTCAATTTCTCTCTCCGTTGTCTGTAAAGGGACACTATGGTGACCAGCTTAGATATAGTCACTTAATAAGTAGTTAGATATGTAGAAAAATCATGAGATATAAATCACAGCTTGAATTACCTGAACTCCACTCTTCTGGTTTTGTAAAGTGAGAGATTAGCCTTAAATACTGCATAATCATCCGGTAATGTACTTCTAAATGTTACATCTCATGGGCAGCACTGGGGTCTATAAAGGAATTATATCTTTTTTTTCCTTTACCATTCATCATGCAGGAGTTTAGCATGCAGTAAATGAGACAACAAGAAGTTTCTTCTAGAGATAGCACGTCTGAATGATGATCTTAATGCCCTATCATTACAAGTCACCATCTTCTCTAAGGTGCAATTTATGGTAGTTTCCACACCTGTTTAGTTCCCCTGATATGTTCTTATTTATTTATAGAATTGTTCAGTGAGCCCATATTTCTAAGTTTCATCTTTTCTTTTTTACATATAAATATTATTTCCACCCTAGGGAGCCATGAACCTTTTTCTTTTAGTCTAATACATTAGGTAATGTGATAGCTACCCTTCTCACATCAGGAGTATAATTCAACTTTCAGCTGTCAGCCAGACTCCCAGACTCCATAGCAAATTTTTAATGTTTGGGGTGGGAGGGGAAGGGAGGAATTTGTTAGGGAAAAGGAAAAGGATGCTTATGGCCCAAGGTAAAGCGAAGCTAGATTCACAGGACCGTTTATAATTGCAACAAGATCTGTCTCTGTGTCCTTGAGGTCTGAATATGGAAAGCTTTGCCTTCAGTCTGAAAATCCCTACTTTTAAGCAAAATCAATGCGAACTGAGGACTGTAAGCTGGAGCAGGAACGTATCTTTGCTATGTATAGACAAACTCTACCTTTTGCACATGAATAGACCAAAGATCCCAAATCAAATCCAGTTAGATAGCTCTCTCTTTCTAGTAGCCCTTGATTCAAGTGAAAATTCCCCTACTATCAGAGGAAGGGTTTTAGTTTGATTTGGTTTGGTTTTCCCCAGAATAACTACTCAGTAAAATCTTTAGAGTTTAACCAAATAAAAAAGATAATATTTCCTGTTTCTTCCAACTAAACGCTGCATCGGAGTCTTGGAAACTCTTTCTAAAATGACACATTAGACAATATCCCACTTCTTTCATTTTAATTAAACTGGGATTTGTATCTGCTCGGTTTTACTGTGTTTTACATGAATCCCACATTTTGCATGATCCACCATTGCAGAAACACTGTATTTGTTTAAGCTGATTCCAATTCAAAAAAGCCAAAAGAGGTAAGAAAATAAGCATGCTAACATGATTTTTGCAATTTAAATTTGGATATGTTATAGTAGGAATCTTGTTATTATTTAGAGGATCTGGCTGTGTTGTTCAGAGGGAATTAATCTCTTCCCCAAGTGACTCATAATCTATGGGAGACCAAAATGAAAACAAATACAGAAAAAGAGCTGAAAGAAGAAATTGAAAGACAGTATCTGCTCATATCTGACCTTGACAAATCTAAGTGAGCTTGTTTCAGTTTGAATAACAGTGAAAATGGGGAATTACGAGCTGTAGACATTATAGTGTGGAGATCATCCATATTTGAACTAGTTGCTTTTAGTCAATGAAAAGAAAAGAGCCATTTCAGAGCACAATTCTTTCTCAAATATATTTCAAATTATCTCAGATGAATCATGGAGATTATTGTAAGGGGCCACACTGTGACTACCTCTCATATAAATGCCTGCCTTGTAGTCAGCTAAGTCCAGCAAAATGACTTTCACTGAGTAGAACTGAATTTTCTTTTCCATTCTGTGCTTGGGAAAACAAATGAGGCATTCCTTCATTCCCAAAGTGAACTAAGATATAGACGTGGGTGGCCCACAAACTATGGAATTGTAGGAGCCCCACAGATAATACCATCTTGTAAGCCCACCAACCAAGAAATGATCAATTGGCTGCAAGAGAAATTAGTCCGTAAACACCCCTTGTATTTAGAGAAGGATCTGCAGCAGGTTAGAGTATTCTGAAGCAGATGTTAGAAATGACCATCTGCTGAACTCCCACAGTTCCCAACAAAAGAGCCTTAGGCTAAGACCTGGAAAGCCTTAGGCCGTATTTACACTTCTAGATGCATCTACTGCAGGGAGACTTCCCTGGTCTCCAGCCCAGGTGACACAGAGCAGCTCTTGTCTACCCTGTTTAAGATCAGCACCTCTAAAGCACAGCGGTGTAGTCACATGATAGCACGTGGTCCACGTCTTTGCTGGGTCCTATAGAGTGCTCTTCTGACCACAGGACAAAATTATCATCTTTTACGACTATTTTTCCAATTAAAAGTGTCTGATATAATACGAAGACTGTATTACGCTTTGTAATATACATTTTTCTTACTGTATAAAGCAGAATTTGTATTGCATTTCCAGGAGTGCGACATGAGGTTATGCGGTTCTTGTAATGATCACAGTGATATTTCTGTTTAGTAGAAATAGACCTTATTCATTAGTTTTTCACTATGACCTTGTTCTGTTGCAAACACTAAGCTGAAATAACATTATTAGAGAGGTTTCCCATAGCAGGAACATCTCTTACCTCAGTTCTTCATAGCAAAGAGGATGTGTCTTTTCAACGTAGGTAACATGGCAGTAACCTCATTCAGAAAGTTGTTTAATAGTTCCTGTTTAAAAAACAGTGACCTTTCTTTTACACCAAGGGCAGCAGAACTTTGGGATTTGGACAGAGGAATACCTTTGCAATAAGGTGTTTCGCAAAAAGGTGTTTTTCACTCATTGTTTAAACATTACTCCTGTTCGGCCAAGACACAGCATACTAAAAAAAATAAAAGAAGTACCACTGCTCGTCAGTGTTTCACACAGTATGGTTTATTTTTGGCTTGCTGCTAGGCTACAAAGTGTTGCTTGCCTTACATGGTTCAACGGCTTCAAATAAACAGCCAGCAGTTCATCTCTAAAGGGGACTGGATGTTGAGTAATGTTTGCAAATAGTGAATATTAAAGAGCACAAACACGATTGAACTTTAGAATTCAGCTTGTTGTTTGCCATTTTTTTATTGGTTTTGAAGGAGGGATTCGACCAAATACTAGTGAAGATATAGCAGTTTAAGATCATCAGCTTTAACTCAGAGATGTACATAGCAGAAAGCCAATACAACACATTGTATGCAAATAGACAGAAAATCCCTTTTTCAAGATGATTTGTGTTCCCTGTAGATATTTACCAATCACATGCCTATGACTTACAATTTGCTTACTAGAGGTCAGGCAATGGGAAACATCTTGGAAACTGAGTTACAGTTAACTGAATAGCTGGTGGTTTTCTCATTCTGTACTCACATGGCTTTTGTTGGCTGAAACCAGCGGCCAAAAGTTTTCCATTTGCAAGAGCAGGACCAAAATCTACAATAATTCTCCTCAACAAATTAATAAGAGCAAGACAACATAGCTAAAGACGGGGCTGATCTCAAAATATATGTTACTCAGGAGCACTACAGCTGTAAATCGGCCATACATACCAGACAAAACAGCTGGGTCCACAGAAGCGTGCACCAGGCCTTCCCACGCTTCTGAACGGTATTTTAACAGTAATGAAAAGATTAACCGTAATCCAGGGATCGGGAATGACCAGAAGAGTTTTGATCATCAGTGATCGCTCTCTAGGGACATTGCCTCTACTTTTCAATGCAGCCTTGGTCTTGGACCATGCCTGGCTGGACCACTCTGTGTGTGATGCCAAGGGTGGTGTTAGCCAGTAGATGTCACTGGTGGAGCACTGGGCTTTGAAATGGATACAGCAGACCATCCAGAGGACAAGCTGTAGTGTAGACCTGCCTGCAAATAAAATAGCTGATTATCCAGTGATACTACAAGAAGCAAATGCAAACACACAGACAAAATTACTCGAAGCTGCATTTTTCTTCCATTTTCTTTCTTTTCCTTTCTTTTCCTTTCTTTTCTTTTCTTTTCTTTTCTTTTCTTTTCTTTTCTTTTCTTTTTGTTTAACACAAACCTTAGTCAGCAATAAACTGCATCTGAGAAAGTGTATTTTAAAACTAGTATCAGTCTGGAAAATGATACAGCAATTTTCTTTGACACAGCTCTGTGGCTATTCTGAGGAGAGGGGAAGTGAAGGAGAGCAGGTTCAATTTGCTCTCTGCATTTTGCATTCTGCTGCTCTTACTGGTACATGGTGAGTGTATTCTGAGCAGAAAGGCAGTGGTTTAATGAAATGTATTACGGGTGACTGATGCCCAGCATGGATTCTTCCCTTAACTCCAGCTGAATGCCAAAAGGCCAGTTTCTACACCAGAAAGTGCCAGGTGTTGAAAGATTTATCTGCGCAGAAGTCCAAGGTATAACAGAATACCCTTAACAGCATCTTGGAGCTGGCATCTGTACGACCTTTAGTTAAAGCTTTCATTGAGGCATAGCCAAAATAAATCAGGATGAGACCTTGCCCTTGGCTAGCTAGTGTAAATCTAGAGAGGCACAACTGTCTCCAAACTAGATATTCCAGGCAACTCCAGGTTGCTTTGTTATCTGTTATTATTTTGGTACCTGAGTACCTCAGAAGCCCGAAATAAGAAAAGATGGTTCTCGTCTCACAGCTTACTAAAAAAGGTAATTATAAAACAAGTAATAAAAAATAAAAGAGTACAAAGAAAGAGCTGATAACAGATAAAAGAGTGCAAAAAAGCCAAAGATACTCAGTATGGGATTCATCTGACTAAAAATAAGTTCCTGTTGTCTCCTGGGCTACCTTTCAGGTAGAGGAAAACTAACCAGAAAATTCAGAGGAGTGCAGGACCCTAAGGTCCTAAAGTAGGTGTCTACAATACGTTGGACGAACTACACTGTAAAAGTTCTTTTCTCTCTCCATTTAGGAAGCTGGAGGGAAGGAGCCTCCAACTCTTACAGAGACTTCTGCATTAGAGGTATCTAAACGCAGAGGCATCCCACCAAGTGGGGCAGAATCAAATGATGGCACCAGAAAATATAGAGAATTGAGGATGAAGCACCACTTCCACTAGAAACCAACCCAAAGGTGTCCACACTCAACTTCTGACACAGGCTATGCACAATCAATTTCTGTGTATAGTACTAGCAGAAACAGTTTAATCCAAAGCTGAGACACAGACAGATTCTCCCAGGAAACAGTTTAATTTAATTCAAAGCTTTTTGACACTCAGATTAAGCATTTCTTTTCACTTTGGCATGAGGTAATTAGGTCTGCAGTTCAAGTTTCATTTGCATAGACCTTGATTCAACTTCAGACGATGGGATTGACTTAGAGAGTGAAATAAAAATATTTAATTTGGGCCTGAGTACCTCAAGCCATGCACTATTTACCAGGCTTTTTGATAACCTGTTCTGCACACTAAACACACTCGCTTTAAGGACTAGTGCCTTATTTCTACTTTATCTAGATTCTTGTTTCCAGTTAGTGATGACTTGGGGTTTTTTTCCGCCTTTTTAATAAAAAATTCACATCTAAGTCCATTTTCTTCCATTTTAACTTTGCAAATTGTGTCTATATAGCTAATAGAAGCCATCTGATTCATTTATGCTGTTCAATAGATCAGAATAATTGCTCGGAGGTGGAAAGAGTTAGAAATATACTGACTCATCAAGAGATGTTTTTTAGTGAACTATGAGCCAGGATTTTTCCCTCAGCTATACTAATAAAGTACCTTTTATAGCATCTTACATGCAGCAGGACACAAAAACAATTACAAAATGGATCAAATGTCCCCATCCTTGAGAACACTCATAAAAAGAAAATTGCTTCAAAAATAGCAACCCAGGCTCATTTTATTCATCTCTGGTAGGATAGAGCCTGTTGTTCTTAAAAACTCCTCCATAAGGTATTCCTGTGACGTAGGCAGCAAACAGCCGTGTCACTGAACACTGTAAAGATAGTTTATTTCTGATTGAGCCAGACTGCTCTGGGGTTGATAAACTTTGGTAAGCCTCAAGTAAATGTTCTCGGTATGGTTCTGAGCATCTCCAAACTTTGCGTGCAGAGGGAGCAGGAGAAGGAAGTTTAGATTCTGCACATGACTCTCCGTGCAAGCTATTCAGCTTGTAAATTCTCTGTATAACAGCTCCAGTTAGAACCTCAGATGCCATAACTTTGTAGTTTTTAGGATTTAAATCACGCTATGCTTTTTACTATTCAGAAAACTCACATAAATAACATATACAGTGGAATCATTTGCTTTCTTATTATATCTACCTCAGACATACTAATAAGAAAATAAATGAATGCAATCAAACTAAATGTTCTCTTGGTTATTTCATGAGAGGTAAAAATAATCTGCCAACAAAATCATGATCTGTTCATGAATTTGAGCAACACGAATATGCTGAAAGGATAAACAAGATAATGAAATCTGCATAATACAAAGCTTTTTAATTCAGAAAAGGAAAAAGAATAAAGTACTGGATTTTGGTAAGACAAACAGAAGCTCAGGAGGAAATACCCTGAGAATTTCAGTATTCACTGATGCAATGTCATGGTCATTTAGAGAAAGATTTCCTCAGATGGGCGTTATCTGTAATTTTTTGTATTCTCACCAGTTTCATGTCTCTCTTGGCACAAACAGCACAGATCTTCCAGTCAAAGAGGCTTCAGAATTTCCTACCATACAGGTGGTAAGAAACACGCTCTAGCCACGTGCAGATTGCTTAGATGTTGCACACGAGGGCCTGATTCACAACAGGGACTTATGCATCACATCTCCCAACCATTCAAACGGTTGGTTATTTGCCACCTCAGAGTCAGCTCAAGGCCTCGACAGATTCAGACTCTTGCAAAGGGATTATTAAAAAGGCAATAAACCTGTTTGGTCCTTTGCCTCAAACTCTCTGGTACAGCAGGGTCCTAAGCTGCTGGGATGTCCCGCTCTCTTCCTGTTGCTCACCGCAGTTGTGACCTTTGGTTTCTGTCACAGGGCTAAGAGCTGTATCTGCGTTAGGGAGCTTCTTCTAACCCTGCAAGAGATGAAGAAGGGAAGGATGTGTTTAGGGTAGGTAAATCAAGATCCAAGTTACAGTTGCCTGCAGTTGCAACATCGCAATAACCCTGAACAACCCCGAATGAGCTCCTCAACAAGGCATGTCCCCATCGCTCTGCGGCTTTGTGGCTCTCCAGGAGAGGAGAGACTTGAGACTTTTTTCCACTCCAAACAGCTGTCTTGCTTGCTTGCCTGTGCTCCTTGATGGGCATGGAAAGCCAAGCTTGTAGGAGATGGGAATTACTAGAGTTTTAATGTTTGAATTCATAAATAGTCTATTTTTATGTCATCTTTCATGCAGAAACAGTATAGGACCTTAGGAATATCAGTTTTTATCTTAACAAGTAAGCTAACCACTATGCATGGGAACAGGTTAGGTAGCAAAAAAGACAGAAAGAAGCAAATCTGGCATTTCAGCCTCTAGGATTTGTCCAGCCCTTTAACAAAACTGCCTTGATCAGGATGGCGGTACCACATTTCAGCCTGAGTCTTAAAAGACCAGATAGCCCTACAGTAACCACCAGCAGAAATGCTTAAGGAGCTTAACCACTGGGATCGTTAAACACTGATAGTGTGAGCTGGTAGTTCAGCAGAAGTCTCAGGAATGTCAGTAATTCCTCAGTAGTGGACTTGGCACCTAAAAAATAAAATGTTAAGGGTCTAAAATCTTTTTTAACTCTGGATTTACTGGGCAGTAAGGAAAGGAGAAAACTTGTGCATAGTAGTTATTTTGGACCTATGCTTTCAAATACACCTTTAGTTCATGTTAAAAGGCTTCCTGCAAGGCAACTTACTTCGCTTTGAGAACAAATATTTAATGTACTGTGTGCAATGTACTGTGCAGCCAAAATTCATCCAAGCTTTCTCTAAGTGGGAATTAAACTACACACAAAGTCAATCTGGACCTAAGAGAATCCGCAGGTGAAGAAAGTATATTTAACTTGCTGAGTGCAAAACCTCACACACACGAGCTCTAAGCCCCTGTGCATGACTCTAAATCTGAGAGTTTGCGCTAATATGATTCCTTGAAGTTGAAGATAGCAATAACCACCTTAGAGAGAAATTCAGCTGGCTCAGCTTAGAGACCTGGAGCCAAACTCGGTTCCTGAAGGTGTGAGTCACAGCTGGGACGGAAAAGCATGACCACATTGACATTGCCCCCAGAGAACTGCGCAGACCCTGCTTCACAGATGGCCACATCCCTTGAAATCAGCTACCGAACTGCAGAAGTCTATAGCACTCTGTTTAAAAGTAAGCTAAATTCAGTAATGTTTTACTTCAGAAAGGCTTCTCTTCACTGAGCAGAGTACATAAAAGTAGAAAGCGCTTTCTAAACAGCTGCCCCAAGTGTGGCAAAGCCTACACATAAATCAAAGCTCTCCACAGGTGCTCACAGGTGCTAATTTGAAGTAAATCCATAATGGCTAACAGATTTTTTTCCAGATTTCCAAGCATAGCAGAGAAGAATGTGGCTCAGGGGCTCATTATGGACTCTGCACTGCTGGGCTCCCTAGACTAAGCTTAGTGAAAGTCTGTTTGCATTAATTTTTCACTGACTAGAAAAATGGAGCCACAGTGTTATTGCTTAATGACTGAGTTCCGCTAACATAGTCTTGATCGATTAAATCCAATAGATTTATATGGCTCCAAGGTAGAGCAGGGATTTTGCATGATGCAAAGAATTTAAACAGGATTTAGCAGCAATGGCATTAGCGATGACCTTTCTCCTGACGCACATATCATATGTAATCATATCAAGGGGAATAAACTCAATCAAAGAAAATGCTGTCAAAGATAGCTAGCACTAGGCAAAATCATCTACAAATATAACCATTATAGACCTTCAAGTCTGATCCGTGGTTCTGTATGGATGGGATAAACAAGGCCTCAAACCTTGTTAGCATTAAGCCAATTTTCATTCAAAGCGTAATGTATGATTCTTCCAGGGAAACATATCACTAGTGAATGTTCCCGCCTCCTCCTGCTTCACCAAAAACCTATGCCATTGCAAGGGAAATCAAATCAGTTATGCTCAAATGGCTTGACTGGTTTTGTCTTCTTTTTTATTTGTTCTTAAACATATTCTTCTCTCTCATCTCAGCATTTTAATCCTTCATAGAGGAGTAAAAGGTCATTTTATTTGCCAAATGAGTACAGACATCTGTTACACTGAGAAATCAACCTTAGTCAGATGGTAGGAAGAGAGGTTAAGAAGTGCCGCTCTGCAGACATGATTTACCCCAGATTTCCTCCTCATCTCTGATCATAAAAACAGTCGAAAACTCTAAAGCTGGAGAGTTTTGTCATTACTGGCATTATCCCTCAATTCTTGGCACCATATAAGTATTCGTTCCTTTCAGGAATCTTGTTAAATACTTAGCCCTAGAAGAACCCTATTACTGCAGCTGCATCTATACTAGGAAATTAAATGTGCCAGGAATGTTCCCAGGTTTTGAGGCCAACTGTGAAATACTATGTGTAATGCTAAACCTTTTCAGCACCAGAACAATGGGATCACCTACAAACTGCCTATTAAAAATGGTCCCTGGTTTGTACTAAGTCCTGAATCAAGCTAAAGAGGTCTAGTTGGCTGAACCAAAATTTATCAATACGGAACATAATATTCCTGTGCCACTGAAGGTCTCAATGTGGTATTTAATTTACCGGTATGATGTAGCTAGTGAGGTCCGTAGTCTCGTAACATACTGAATGAAAAAAGAATATTCTTTATTTAATTTTGTTCAATTCCCTTTCGTGTTTGGAGAATATTCTCCATGTATATGGAAAACTGGGTGGAGTGGAACCTCGTGAAGTTCAACAAGGGCAACTGGTGGGTCCTGCACCTAGGGAGAAATAATCTTAGTCTTATCCCTGGCCTCCACAGGGCAGCAGGAAAGACAGAAGAGGACAATACATGCCCACTCCAGTCACATTTCCCCATATCCTAATAAATATCCCACCTACGGTAGGTCCAAATAATGAGGAGTGATGCCAAGAAATGAGGGGTCCTAAGATTGACAGAAATGCAGTTTTAGCTGAGATTTATCCTAATATTCTGGATGGTATTTTTAGGCAGAGGGGCATTTTATGAGAAATGTTAATTTGTGTAAATCTACAGATTTAACCCTTCATTTTCTATAGAGGAGCTTAATGACTTGGAGTCAGCAGAGCCAAGCAAGAAGATGATAAAGAGATAACAAAAAGGAGACAGATAAGAGAGGTTTCTTGGTGAGCAATGTTTTTTAAATGCAAACCTTGTATTTTTCTTGTCATTTATATGAAACCACCTTTTAAACTGAGACAGCACAGGCCTCCACTGTAAATAACCAATCAGCCTTGTGGGCTTGGTTATACTGCATCCATAATGCAAAAGACTTTTTATTACTTCAGTAAAAGATTTTATGAAGAAATGTCATGTTGTCATGATAAGAACCACCAAAATCAGCGAGAGTCATTTTCTTCTCCCTTCTCAAAACAAGCATCAGTATTACCTAAAGCTAGGTGGATTTGAATAGTAAATTATTCCGGTTGTTTATATTCTCAAAGGGCAATGCTATTATTTGATACAGTTTTTCATTGCCCCTATTTATCTGTAATTTGTCTGTGCCATGCCCACCTACGCAGGACCCCTTGTTTCGGCTGTGAGCCTGAACCGTATCTGCCTTGCCTTGAGAACTTGACAGTAAGCAGAAAAAAACTTACCTATAACCACCCAGGTTGCAGAGGATAATTCTTTTCCTTTCTGTTTTTTTTTGCCATTCATTGTCCATGACATATCTTTGAGAATTATTTTCCCCACACATTTGGATACATCAAATTGGACACCCAGTTATGTGAGCTAAAGCCTTAGCTATAAATGAGAATCAACAGAAAGCACATATTCCCAAAGGCTTAGGGCCAGCTAGCCTTTTTTAGATTTATTTTATATTTACTGAATTTTATTCAGAGAAAGAGAAAAGGAAACTCAAAAGCCAGCATGGTCCGTGGCAGTTACAAAGTGGAAAAGAAGACAAAAATGTGACACATTGAGGGCAACAAGATAAGTTTTCACTTATATCCAACTAGAAAATCAGACTGCATTCAGACTCTGTGACAGAGCCTTGTCAGCCCTGCATTTCTCAAAATTACAAGAGGGAAACTGGTGGGGTTTTTTTTGATCAATGCAGAAAACAGGCTAACGCCTAGAGGGCATAAATGGCACAGGAGATGCTCTGGAGGGCTCAGAGCATACTGGCATGCTTAGTATGGCTTTCGAGGCAGTCGGCTTTGTTCCAGTCTTGCTGCTCGACCTTGCAAACAGCCAGAGATGGGCTCAGAGGCGTTGATCCTGTGTCTCGTCTTTGCAGACTGTGCTCTTTCCGATGTCAGGATGCCATCCAGATCAGGCAGAGAAGTCTGAGAGCCTCCTTTCCTCTGCTTTGCAAACAACATTGCCACAAAGACTGAGCTATTGCCTGTTGAACCTTAGTTTTTCTGCATACCTGTGAGTTATGGCTGGATGGGTTTAAATTGAAAGTGGGTGAAGGCTGATACATGCATTTTTCTATTCATTGTCTGGCTTATATACTTTACACCTGACAAAGGTAACTTTGGTCTTTAGTTTTAATATGCTCTGCATACTACAGTATAAAAAGCATGAGCATGTTTCCTGCTCTACTCACAATGTTCATATTACAAGCTATGGTGTTATTGTGAAACATTTTGTTTAAAAAGTTCGCAGTTCTCACAAGCACAGTTAAACATGATATCCTATAGAACGTGTCAGCAAGTTAAAAACAGAAATTGCTGAGATTTGCATGAGGTTTTGCATGACAGCTCCCTATACTTGAGTTAATATACTCTACGTGAGAAAGTCTAAGCTAAAATATGCAGCTTGTTCCGCTGTTTCCCTCTTCACTTGAAACATGGACACAACAGAAAGAGAAAGCTGGGACGTATAAACACCGAGATTTTTTACAGATGAAGAGAAACAACTGCCACACATGTAGATCTTTAGGATATAAGATGGATTTTAGTACACTCCTCTCAATCCCTTGAAGTAAAAGACAGCCAACACTCCAAAATGTGAGCAATTGGCAAAATACTCATTTAGGTTGCTGTTTCATATCCAGAATGGGCATGAGGTTTGCTGTTTTTCCTCCTTTTTTCCTGCTCTTCAGTCAAGGTCAGACCATTCTTAAGCATCTGAAAGGGATGAAGTTCTGGGACAGCACATTGACAAAAGTAGTAGAGTTTCAGGTGAAAGTGTAAACTTCTTTTGGGGTGGAGTTTGATCCGATTATGAAACAGCTATGGTTGTGTGTGATAGCAGAAGCCTAGAATCATTATTCACAAAGGTCTCCACCATCTCCCCCTCTTCTCTCTAACCTTACTCTGCATTGAAACAGTTTTTTTCCTCCTGCAGAGTGATTATCGAGGGTGCAGATGGCTGGATGCACCCCAGTGACTCTCAGTCAAGGTTAGACTGCCACCATCCTTGCTCTCATCAGCCTGATCAGTTCCTTTTACATTCCCACTTTTCTCCTGTAATACCCTCAGGAACATGGCATATTTGCCAGCATATTTCATCCTCTGAAAGAGTGAACATCCTTGTTTTTCAGGGAGTCCAGAAGTCTGAGTCTATTATTCATACAGAGAAGACTCCCGTCACCTCTCCTTTGGAAAAGCGTTGTTTTGTACACCGGCAGCTCCCGCTCGTTCATTCTCCGCCCTGTGAAACTCCCATTAACTTCCATGATAGAGTTGTTCAATTATGACAACTCCACATCTTCTACTGAGACATGAGCAAAAGAGTACAAAAATGGTTATGAGCACATCCATCATCTAATTGTTCAGAGCAGAATGCAAACTCGGGGCAAAATGCTGTGAATGACATAACTCCATTGAAGTCATGTCTGGTACATTTACTGCTTTATCTAGCCAGACTTTTGAATGATTTATCCATCCAGGTAAAAATTTCTATTGACTGTTCTTTCTTTAGCTATAAATGCAGACATCACAGGGGACATTTGCATGCCCTAGTGTATATTTTGCTCTATTTTTTCTAAAAATGATTGATATTGGGCTCGTTTAGCACTTATTGTAAAGCAGGGGATTGGCTGAGCTAACAGTGACTGTCACTTTCTGCCTACCCTACTCTTAAGACAGAGTTCAATATATAACCAAAAGATTGCATGGCATCATATTAGTGACTTTATGTCATAGAGACTTGAATTTTTACACCAATTTATCCCAATTATCATGCTGTTATTTGAAAGAGGAGAGTAAAGTCTTTGTGTGTTTTTTTTTTCTTTTATACTTCAAGCTTTAATTAAGTTTAGGACTTGTCATTATGAAAGGAAAAAAAAATATCTTTCTCAGTCTGACCTGGGGATAGATGAATGGAAACTGTGAGAACATCCCAAGTTAATCTCGACAGAGAGACGCTTCACCAGGATAGTGGAATGGATATTTAAAAGACAATTTTGCAATACTTTCACTATCCTATAATAATTTACAGAAATAGGCATCTATATGGAATTTGGAGTTGGTTTCAGAATACATGACACCTGAATTCAGCTTCCTTTGCCACCAAATCCTAATTACCTTTCAACCTATCAGATGCAGAAAGAGAATTTTACACAGCTGGGAAGCCAGATTTCCAGTGTAATAAGGGTTTTGTGCTGAATGGTAGTGATCTGGATCTGACGTTTGCAATACTTTGATTTGCAGATAAGCTGTTGTAATTCATTGATTCTCAGACATAACTTGAAAAGGCTTTTCACAAATATTATCCTAAGAATTTCGCAAAACTAACAGTGAGAACAATACATTTCCTGCAGAAATTAATGAGCTTCTTCCTACATCCTATTTAAATGCTTGTTATTGAGGTAGCCAGTCACACATATTCAGTAAAATTTCAGAGAAAAAGGGGGTGGTTAAAAAATTGCCTATTAGTGTTAGGGCAAGGGAACACATCTGATGATACATTTTAACCTCGTAAGTCCATTGGGCAGGCAAGCAAGATATGAGCCTGCGAGCCTCCACGTGCAATGGTTACCAGCTGGACTCACTGGCTAGACGTTCTTCAGCTGGTCAGGGTGTTGGGTCTGGTGTCCCTCAGGAGAACAACTGCAGTCAGATTACCAGAACTTGGTTATCCAGATGAAGCTTAATGGAGGCTAACACAAAGGGAATCTTTGATGGAAAATCCAGATACTTTCCTTGATTTCCGAGAATCATCTTCACCACAGTGTTAGGTTGAGCTATAACTTGTCTGGAAGTTAGCTGTATCTTGTCAAGGCATGAGTCTCTTCTTTAAAAACAGACTAACATGCCTTGGAGGGCAATTTGAATCATAAAATAATTTAGGTTGGAAGACCAATGCACATCTGGAATGGCAGCTGGCGTCCGGGGGGAAACCCTATGACACCTCAAATGGCATAAGGTGACACTTTAGGCAACTGAATCCCATACTGACTTTTTACAACATCAGACAGAGTTCAGGCCATTTTTGTAGATATATCAGACTTGCTTACATGGAAAAACAAGATATGCAACAGCTGGACAGTGATAGCACCATGAAATTGTGTGGTGGGATGGGAATAATAGAATTTGACATGAAAGGCGTCCTGCCATTAGAATAGAGAAGACTGGATTTAGTCCTTATCTTTTCTACTTTTGTTCCAAATTGTATTCCTCGCATGTTTCTAGGTTTTATGTGTCTGGGAGCTCTTGAAATGGAGGGAAAAAAGTAAAGGAAACAAAGTAGTTAACACTGCTGAAGAGTATACAGTGAGTATCTGGATTTGGTCTTTCATTAAGAATTAGCAGGTGACATTTTCTGGACTTTATTACACAGAAGCTTAGAAAAATCTCTTGGTCTTAAAAATATTCATATCAGTTACTCAACAATGAGTCACCCAATACATGCAAGCTCCTTCAATATTTGGGAGTTTAGACACTTAAATATAACTGTTTATTGTCTTAAAAATTTAGTACCTGTTTTTGTCTGCTGTGACTTAATTTCTATGCCTAGCTATTACAAAGGAATAACATTTTATTGAGACACCTTAATGATACTAGGTATGTTTGCGGATTATGTATTAAGAGCAGAGAATGAGCTCAAAATGACAGTTTTTCTCCTGCTATGAAAGAAGTCTGTATAAGTATCCCCAATTCCAGCTCTTACAATTTGCTGTAACTGCAGATACGAAACATTTTAAAAATGTATTCATATTCTTCCTCCTGAGCAATGCCTGTATCGCAGATCCAAAAGCTACTCCCACCCCATAACCACAGTTTACATAGCTGATATTCAGTATGATGACAGCACCTGATATTAAAAGCAGATGCAAACCTGGAAGAGGAGTTTCTCTTCTCTGCAAAGGCTGCAGCAGTCAGAGCTTCCCAACTCACACTGCTTCCGCTGCTTGTGAAATGTGGTGTTGATGCAACTTAGTAGCACTAAATTGCAGTTCACGAGAGAGAAGTTTTTCCAAAAACAATGGCGCACTATGTGACGCCAAACAAACCATTTCCCCCTTCTCAACCTTTACATTGCTACCTATAAAACTGCAATAAGGGCACTCTTAGCAGTAATATCTCAGCTGAGTCTCTGAGCCTTTCAAAAATATACCTGTGAAGTTGGAAGAGAAGAAAAACTGAAACACTGCAACAGAGGTTAAATGTTCCTACTTAAGCTAGACACTCCAGTGAATACATATTGCAGGTTATATGGCATGTATGTATGGTTTCACTAGAAAATGAAAGCTCATTCCAGCACCTGTAATCAGGTTTTCAGCTTCTTAGGGAGTTAGTGCTGAATAGGACAGTAGGCTCACATCTTCAGTGGGTATGCATTAACATTACCCCAAAGGTAGCTGTTACATCTACTTGTTTGTATCAACACCTGTAAAAATGGCTTTTGTATGTAATTTTTATGCTGACACACATACACACACACAAAAAAAAAAAAAAAAAAAAAAAAAAAAGCTCTAGCCAATTCTTCAGCATAAATAATAAATTTAGATCCTCAGCAATTCGAGTCAAAGCCCATTAGGTTCCTTCCATCCTCTTGCCTGTCCAAAGGAGAATGTGGATCAGACCACCCCCTCTACAGTTCAGTTTTATTCCTTTGAATTGGGTTCCAGATTGACTTTTAGAGGCAGTGATCTACATCAGTTAGGCAGCATCTTTGCAAAGAGAGAGGAGTTTTTATACAGACAACTGAGCATAAACTATATGCATAGACAGATATCTACTCCAAAGGTAGAGTGATGAATACAGCAACAGTTTAAATATCTGTAAAATCTCTATTCCTCTCATACTTCTTCCTAGATATTCCCATGATACTTTGGAAATACAGAATAAAGAGGTAGTGAGAGAGCCAGGCAGTTCTGTCTGCTTTTCAGGAGGGGATGATGGGTCTAAAAGGCCATTTTATTGACAGAGATTCATGAAAATGTGGGCATTTGGTCAAATACATTTCTCACACACTCACCCAGGCACGGAGAGCTTTATCCAATGATGGCACATCCGTCATCTCTCCAGTCTGCAACTATCTATTTTGAGTACCTACAGAGAAAAATGACTGATTTGCTTTGCTTTGCTTTGTTTTTTTTTTTTTTTTAACCCTTCAGCTTATTTGGCTTCTGACCTGCAAGCTTTAACTTAAGGTATGTCTCATTTTGTTCCTATAATACTAGGCTCCTCTGTATTTATTTTATCATTGTTTTTTATGCAAAGGAAAGAGGGGACCAGCCTAAAGGGTGAACATTTAATACTAACCAAGTCAGTAAAGAGAAAGAGGTTTATCAAAAGAGGGATCAATTACTTTAGGTTAGCAGCATGATAATGAGCCTGATCAATGACCCCAGTGGTACTTAATGTCATGGCTAGACTACACAAGGAGACAAATGTGCTGTTACTAATGATTAATATCATAGCTGACCTGAGCACAAAAGGTTCATAGAAGGCCTGAAGGGATATTTAAATGCTTTGTATTAGCAGCTGGAAGTTTTATATACGATATTGTGCAGACCTACAACATTATGGAGAGCCTTAAAGTGATCAGAAACAGGACAATAATATGTGAATCCTTTCCTCCGTGCACCGTGTAGTCAGTGCAATGCTGCTGTGTAAATGACAGTAAAGGAAAGTCCCAGTAGAATGGGTGCCGGAGAAATGATGACACAAGTCCTTCCCTCATGGCCTCCTTTTTTCATAACTGTTGTTGGCATAAAGAGATGCTGAGCCCTTCTGCAGGATCCAAGCTGCACTTTAAATGGGAATCCAAGCAGGTGCCAACACCAGCAAAACTCTCTCAAGAGTCATCAAAGTCCAGAGGCACTTTAACTCCCTCAGCACCACCACTTTTCACTTGAGAGCTTTCTAGACACCTACAGTTCTGCTCATGCTTTGAGTTGCACTGTTTTTTATTAACTAAGGCATATACACACCACTGGAGTCCAAAAACTAGCTGGAGCAGCAGGTTGAGCCCAGACTGTAAGGCTAGTTCAGAGCCAAACTGCCCCACATGGACCCCAACTGAGCATCCTGCAACAGGCAGAAGTAATTATTTTCTTTTGACCACAGTACAGTAGTGGTATTAGACCTGCTTTTGATGTAACAGCCTGTGTTCAGAACACAGCCTGAGACATTTTAAGCCTGCATCACCCACATAACAAGAGATTCTCTATTAATCAAAGAATGGATGAGAAAGAAATTAGAAGATGGAGAAAATACAGGGCCAAAGATGTTATTTTTTCTCAATAGTGATGCCAAATTCACAGGCCCAGTGGAGAGCAGTCCAGAAGGAAATGAGTCCGGACCACAAAAGACCAGGAGCCAAATATACTAACTTGTAGACCTTTGTATCTTTTTATTGAAAATGTTTTTTAATTTCTCTGGATACACCTATATTACATTAGCTCTGACACTATGGATACAAACTGATTCACCATCAGACCTCCAGAAGCAACCTGGAAGGCTGATGGCCTCAAGCTCCAGGCCCGCTGATCTCTTTGACTGTCCACCATTATTGGGGCTCAACAGCTCACCTGCCACCATATCTGATGTCTTCTGGCCTTTCCTGGAACCTCCTCTGCCAGATAGGAGCCTAATAACATGTTTTAAGGTCTCTTTCAGGAGGCAGGAGGTCCTCATGGTCCTAGACCTTTTTTTGGATTGGAATGGTCCAGAACTAGATGCACATCCATAAGATCAGTCTTCAGAAGGTGGTAGAACTTCCTTAACAGTTATTTTCTCCTGCAAAAAAAGATGCATTGCCTCCATCACAGCCTTAAGTTGATGGAAAGGGGCAGTGGATGTTCAGGCATCCTGATGTATCAGTATATGGAGCATATTCCTGATGCACGGGTCGGCATATCTGCTGTCACAGGCTGCCCTTCTTTCAGGGAAGCCAGATATGCTGCTGGTGAAAGAGGCTCCGATTACCCTGTTATTCTGAGCAAATGGCCCCTTTCAGCCTTGTAGAGGTTGTGTGGGTTTATACCAAACGTTCTACCTTGTGTTTACCATAGGCTAAAAGATAATCTATAATGACTCATGAAGTCTTGGAAATCTAATCATCTGTGATAGCTCTCAGAGTCCCCTCCAGATTTCACCCCTTTTCTCTTAAAATGTCAGAAGAAAATGCAAAGGCAATAAATTGGGCATTAATACGGAAACTTTATCTTCTAGCAGGCCTATGAAAGCTACATTATCTTAAATAGCCTAAAGTTATTTAGACTACTTGCTGCATAGCTGAATGTCATTTCCATTAAAAGAAGTAAATTTGTGCCTGTGGATCATTGTAAAGAATCTGGATGCATTATGAGGGGGGAAATGGTGGCAGTGGGGGGAAGAACAAACATGGAGCCAGAGATAAAGGACTCACTGTCCTGGTAGTGCTCGGAGGTGTGTGTGTACACAGAGGTGCAGAAATTATTTCCGATATTCAGTACGGAAAAGTGGGAAGAAATCTCCATTTGGCTGTCTTTGCTTATCAGCATAATGTGGTTCCTTTTATTTAGAAAGTAAGTTGAGCAAATTATTGATTAACAGGATGGGGGGGGGAAATAACCTCATAATAACCTAACGGTAAAAATGGAGACAGGCAGTCCTGAAAATAAGCAGGTAACACTGGCATTTTCTCTCTAAATACTATATGACTCCTGAGGCATTTGTTAACCAAAACATTGAAACAATTCAGTAAGCTCTTCAGCTGAGTTTGCTCACCGGATTAGATTTGGTCTCCTGCTATGGCCCTGGGATTTGATGTGAGCAACAGCCTAAGAATTGCTCCCAAAATGCTGTTTCCGAACCTTCCTCACATCATAAGAGCAACAGGATGAGGAAAAAAGCTATAACTTAGAAGGTTAAATATATGCAGAATGGCTTTTTTAAAAAAAAAAAAAAAAAAAAAAAAGGTGTGATATTGATTAATTACAGTCTCTTATCATCTGCTCTTTGAAAAATGCAGTCTTCACGTTTTTTTTCTTCTTGCATAAAACAAGGATTACATTGTCTTTCCTTGTAAGAAAATGTACCACAACTGATATTCTTAATTCCTGCTGGGGCTTTCCAATATAAATTTGAAATAAATTCAAAGGACCCCTCGAATCTAAAGTTGAGCAGGATTTGCATCTTTATTGCACTTAGAGGCTGGTGAGGACAGCCAGGGAAGCGTTGCCTCGCTACCAGACCAACTGTCACTGTCCATGGTGCTGGCTTCTGGATTAATAAATGCCTGAGTACTTGGGATCACTTGCTCCTTTGCTGCCAACACACTGCAAAAGGGTTTCCAGCAGATTTCTGATGGCTTTTGTTAGCACCAGTGCCAGCATAAATTCGTAATAGTGTTTTCTTTGGCAAGATCTCGTCTCTGAAGGGCTTTTATAGATCAACATCCTGGCCATTCTGTACTGCTGTGACTGTGAAAGTCACTATAGTTAACCCTGGAATTCTTCTGATCTGGCCTGAATGTCTACAGTGATGAAGATTCAATGACAGTCAGATGAGATCTAGTCAGTACGGTCCAGAACAGAGTTAACTCAGTCCTAGAGAAGGTGCCTGAATAGGACAGATAAACAGTGGCTCCAAAATACCTGTGCTTTTCCATTGTGAATAAAACAGTCTTGCTTCAGTGTATCTTTTTACACTAAAGTTATCTGAAGTTACGCAAAGAGAATTCAACTTCATTTAAAATCAGCCTGCATAAAAGTATTTCAAGTTACAATAACCTCTTTCATTTAATGTGGGATTCATCTTTTCCAGCATTGACTTCTTTAAGTCAGGCATCTATTCAGATGCGAAGTATTTTGGACTCCTTCTGAAGTCAGAAAAGAAAGACTGACATGTTCAGAGAGTGATCCTAAGATAGTTAATTAATATGAGTGGGATAATCATCTTACAAAATGGATGAGGCCAATTAGTTGACCGATACAGGAGAAAGCTTGTGTTTTGTCAGCATTGCTGTGGCTTGTGAAATATGTCCTCCATGGGAATGCCTCTAGATGACTTTGTCATCAATCCACATGCACATACAAGCTACTTCTCTACCAGGCTTCGTCTTGCATGTGTTTTCTTTTTAAATATTCATTTGCCTAGCTTCTTATATTTCTACAGAAAGGACTCTTGTGTCTCTGAAGTGATTTCCTAGAATTTACGTCTTCAGATACAAACCCCAAAATTACATTAAGTTTTTTTTCTCCTCCCCTGACTCTCAACAAAGCAGACATTTGTCAGGCTTGCTTCTTCTTTTTCTCAGAAACACATACCCAACCATGCTGAATTCTTTCAAATTCCCTTTAAAGGTGTGCAGATTAATTAAAGGTTCACTGCATATTCCACTATTCCTTCCTTAAGCCTCTGGGCTGTTAATAAACAGAAGAGAATCTTGTTTCAATAACCTCTCTTCTAATTAACATTCTTCTCTGCTTTTCCCTAGGTATCTTAAAGTGAGCCTTGAAACCTGAATGACTCATCACTCATCTAGTGCCACACTGGGACTTATTCTGACAGTGTCTTCCTACAGACAGCGCAACGTAATGATCAGTTTATGTTAAAAAATTAAACACGCTTGGAAAGCAGATGTCTAAAACTGCTCCCTTTCTTCCTTTCCCTTCCCTTTGACTTTGGTTGTATTTATGTCTATTTGTTTAATCTGGTTATCTTAGGCACCTCAGTTTGCCTGCCTGATATTCTCCTACCTGAGTATCTGCATAGGTTCTACCAAAGGAGATCATTAGGAGGAAATGAACAGAAAATAAAGCAAAGAAAAAGGGAAGATGCTTCCAGAAGGAAAGTTATATTTCCTCAATGGGAAATATTCATTGGGAAAGGCCAAAATAGTGGGCTAATGGGTTATTATTGCTCTTCATGTTATACTCTCTATAGTAAGATTTGGCTTTTTGAAGACATTGATTATTTGGTAATCCAAGTCCTTATGAATATTTTGCTAAATATGATCCCTTATTTACTCAACGACATGCCAGCCTTTTTTACAGTGAGAGATTTAAGACCTTTACCCAGCTTTTAACAGGTAGTTTCTGCTTCTCACACAGAATTCAATTTGCTATTAACAAAAGAAATGCTATACATACTCAGAATCAGTACCAAATCAAGTCTGAAGAAGCCTGTGTCTATACCATCGATTTCATGGATCTTACATGTAGTACCTTAAGGTAAACCAGAGTTACCCTGTTTGTGAAACTCTTCTACCAAACAAGTTTCTACATTGTTGTTTTAGCTTGTGCCTACAGACTAAATAGCAATTTTGGAAAAGATAGCCCCCCAGTGCTTGGTGGAATCTCATTTAGCCTTCTTAATCCTGTTGATGGTCTTTGAGGTTTTTCAAGAGCATGAAGTATTCTGTACCTCATCTCCTGACACGAATACTGGAGACAAGTCAGTTACCAAATGAGCAGTATCATCTATGTGAAGGGTAAGATGGGCATCCTCAAGGAAGGATGAGATCACTAGACCTCATTAAGATTGAAGCATATGACAGAAATTGGAATTTCTCGGAGAGGATTTAGTGGGGTCTGGGGCAGGGGTTGGTTGTGTGCTTTGGTGCAAGATGTTTTGATTTGTATCTAAAAGATGCTATGCTAGTTGAGTGATTGAATTAGAATAATTAGAGATGGCCACAGCTGTATTTTTTAATTTAATGAGTGATCCCATTCTTCCTGCCCAAAAGCAAAAGAGTAAGACAAGAAGAAATAATAAAGGTTGAAATAAAAAGAATAGTGAGAAGAACAACCCTCTTTCTTCCACACCATTCTAGATAACCTCAGCGGATTTTGATCGAACTATACTAAAATGTTCTGCTTTGTTTGGGGTTTGTTTAATGCTTTTGCATTAATTTAAATCTATTTTAAGCAAAAAATATAATTTATAAGTGAAAAAATTAACAATTTAAATAAGCTTCTGCTTCAGCAACTGTTACATAAAAATAAAATTTTCAAACATTTCTGCCAATTTAACTTCATGCCTTTTTCTACCACTCCAAGCACAAGCATAATGTGGTCAAAATGTTCAAGCTGCAATGTTGCTTGTAATGACAAGGAGTTGCCTTAGTTTATTGAATGAATGTAGATTTGTTTAAGATGACTGATTCTAAAGATCTTTTTTCCTCCTGATTTGGCTTCTTTGAAAGGGGAAGCCATATTTCATCGCAAAGTCATTGAAGGCTCCTCAGCAATGAATTTACAAGCCTTGTAAATCACAGCACATTACTGTCCAACTTTTAAGAAAATAACCACAATTATCAGGCTATTTTAGGACCTTCCACTGAATCTGGGAGTTCAAACAAAAATACATTAGACAAATGACTTCAGCTGGCTTTGGAAAGAGAACATCTTCATTTTTGGTTTAGTATTTTGTGATCTCTTACATTTCCTTCCTAAAGAATCTGTCTTTTCCTGGAATTACAGTCCATTCTCTTTCCAGACTATTTATATGCACCTAGGTTTGTGCACTGTGTTTATTTATTGAACTAACAGTTTAAGCTGGGTCCCAGAGCCTCTCTTGTCTCTCAGAATGCTATTTCAGACCTTACCAAATCCAGTCCCTTTGCACCAGGTCAGACAATGTTCTTACTCATTCTCTTCATCATCCTGCACAATTTCTACTGATTTCTTATTAGCCCCGAGTCTTCCAACTGCGTATTACTCTGCTGATTTTAGAATGAGAATATGTTGTTTTCACTCTGTGCTGTTTTTTCTTGGTTGTACGTTTGCCATAATTTCTGAAAATCACCCCACATTATTTTGTTTTTCCACAACCTGAAATGATTTCAGACCATGCTCTTTGCACAGCTTTTCATGTAGTTTTTTTTATATTTGGCAGATGTTCTAAATCAGTAGTTGACATCCATGGTCATTTTTCCAATATGAGATTTCCTGGTGAAATCCAAAAGCTCTGAAACCCATTTACTAGTAGTTTTCAACCAAGATAATCTCAATACTTGTCTCAGTGGGTTATTACTATTATTAATTGAATATGAAAATGCATCAAACAGCAATTACTAAATCCACTGCTGTAGCCAGCTGAACTTGGAAGTCCATGTTTGCAGGACATGGGCGGTAGTCCTCTACAGCTCTTAGAGGTTTCTGTACACTAGGACTTCCCTTTGTTGCTGCTCAGCTCCTGCCAGTCTTGATCATTCATATCATTCCCTTCTCCCAGAGTGCTTTTCTCCCTTTTCAGTAGGATTTTCCCATTTCATTTTTGATAATGTCTTAGGCATATCCATTCTGTTTGTCTTTTTCATCTCGTATAATCTGGGGAAATAATATAGGCACTCCTTGAACTGTTTTTCATGGATGCAAAACGCAATTTCTTGATGTCATAAATACTTTGTTGCTCTATTCCACCTGAGTAGCTAATGGATTCTGCTTTTAACTTTCATGTTTTCTGACAGTAGTGACAATTTGGCTTCTTAGTCCTTTAAAAACAAGAGTGTGTATCAGAAATAGCCTCAATTACTTTTTTCTGTTTTTTCTAGATCTGCATGTCAATAACACATATTATATTAAGTTTTCCAGTGGAATTACATCCAAATGTTGTATATGTGGTTTTAGAACAGCCCTAATATTTTCTATTATTCTTCTGCCATATGGAAACAGACTGTAGAAATGGACTCAAACCAGTCTGGGCCTCGATTGTTTGGGGATGCCTGGCTTTTTCTATGAAAAGAAAAAAAAAATATCAGATGCAATCTCAGTCTCACAAGCAGGAGAACCATGTAAATCCACTTTTTTTTTCTACTTTTTTGCTATTTATTCCTGTAATTCCAAAAATCTTTCAAAACACACTAAGGAGATTTTAGTGGAATTGAAAGTGACTGTCACCTCACTACATTCACTGTCTACTTCAATCTTGTAATAGGAGAGGTGCTACACATTTCCAATAGTAGACCATCATATTTTATCAGAAAGAACTATTTATCAAATCTGGAAGCAGTCTGGAGACAAGGGACTCTGGCTGCACCAGGTCTTTGCCACACACTTCATGTGAACATATTTCCAGGGGACTTAAGAGGCATCTAGAGAAGGTCAGCATTGGAGGGGCAAAGAGGGGTATCTAGGTTAAAGTTTTGAGCATGTTATAAGAACCAACACATCTCTGATGACATGGCCCAACATATCTTCCCTATATAGCACTGGAAGGTTGCAGTGAAATGACGAACTGCAGGCAGGACTCCTATACCTCTTTCTGCTCCTAAATCTTTCTATTTGTCAATTCCATTGTGTCTCTCCGAAGGGCGGATAACAAGGTTAATTTTCCAATTAGGCTGAAGCCTCTTTAGAGAAGAAGATTTCGGGGTGAGATTCGGCTTACAGAAGGCCGTTTACATTTGGTGTGTAGCTGTACAGGTCTACTCCTCAATTAAGTGTTTAGAACACCCATTTCAGCCGATGGTGGTCAGAGGAGCCTAAAGAGCACTGCAGCTTGTCAGATTTACCTGTCTGTTTTAGGGTGAGCTGAATAGCTCTCTCAGGTCCCTTGACTGGCACTTCCTTGCTTAAACAGAGAAGTCTGGACTTTGCAGCTATCTAAGACAACCACACAAGACCAACAGATGTGAGAAGGGCTGACAAAAGACCAAAACCCTTCTGAAACGGTAGCTGGACCTAGGTGGGACACCATAGAGCATCTCCAACAGTGTTAGACACCTAAGCCTGGGCAAATAAAATGTACTCTAGCTCTGCCTTGACTGGGAGAGGGGAAAGGTCTTAGTGTATGTAGACAACTATATACCAACATAACAATTTGGTATTTGTGCCTTCTTCTTCATACTGTCTCTCCCCTCCCTGCCAAGGTCCCTACCCTACTAGTTCAGCATCCTAATCTATGTGAAGCCGTGATCTACCGCTAGTCATGCTGGCTGACATATCTGGAAATGAAGCAGGAATCACTTGTGTTGGAATCAAATTTAAATCCCTTTAATAATGTATCTATTCCTGTTTTCCACAGATAGGAAGCAAGAGAGGAGGAAATATAAAACACTCAGCCATGAACAACATCAAAGTAACAAAATTAATCATCACAACAAGAATGCGATTAATCCATCTTCTTACTTCAGCTAATACATCTTACAACTTCAGCTGCAGTGGGTAATGTTTCTGACTTCCCTAAAATATTACCATTTTTTTCTCCTCTCTCCTCTGAAGCTGGCAGATAGGTAAAACTGCTCAACAGTCATCTTATCTATCCTATCTCTCAGTTCTCATTTATTCTATCACTGACTCAAAACAACAGGCAATAATGCTGGAGGAATAAAGAGGAATTATGAATATGACATTAACATCTTCATGCTAAGCCTGTTAGATTAAATGATGGATTTCGGAAGAACTACATTGTAATCTCAAATTTGGCAGCATTGCTGTGAAAGGGGAAGGATATTTCTAACATGTTCAATATTGAATGAAACTAATCTTGACATCATTAAAATGTATGTTTTACTCCTTCTTCACCTGCCCTACATTCTGGGCTTTTGCATTCTTAATCCCGCAGTATGTCCATTCTGCTCTTCTAGTCCTGATTCCCAAACGAGACTGAATTCACTTGAATCCTGAACCTCAGTAGCTCTTTTAGTCTACTCTCAGGTGCTTAACAGCTCTGCCAATGCCCATCCACTGTTAACTAAGTTTTTTTTCCTCTCCTGGGTATGTGCTGAACAATTTGTCAACATTACCATTTGATAGGATTAATTAATGAGGGAACCGTAATCACCACTTGTGGGCTGGATTCAAAGCCCACTGCAAAGTGGCATTCCTTTCACTTACCATGCATTGGGCTCAGGGTCATATTCCTTATGCAATACCGAATGATTTGAAGCCTTTCCTCTCTGTGTAAAGCCCCAATGCCTGCCAGATCACTTAGCTATCCATTTGTTTGATAAAAATAAATAGAACTATAATGAAAAGCACTGAGGCCAGACCCAGGGATGGCAGTAATCAGTATTCCACCAATGACTGCTGTGATGATTTAAGGATATTAAGTGACCATCAGTGCAGCAGAGCATTAAATCAGTGTCACACAGAAGAAAAAAAAAAAACTTACCTTTGCAGCATTAATACTGAATAGGTCTATATAGCACTCTGTGTGTGATGTTCATTTTGGTATTGCATTCTCAATTCTCTTTCACAATAGGATTGTTTTTTCCCAGCGTGGAGTCATTCAGTAGCCTGCATATTGAACAAAGCCACCATTCACATTCCAGTGCCTTGCCAACAAGCCCGTGATTTGTGTTTGGTTTGGTGTTCATTGCTGGGATTTGTTTATGTGATCTACTGATACAAACAACTCTGATTGCGTGGACAGAAATGTAACAATTCCATTGCACAAGTCTGAGAGTTGTGTGTATTTTTAGCATATGCCGGAGGGTTTTTGGTTTGGTTTTGCAATTAGGATATAAGTGTTTAGTTTAGGAAATGTAAAACAATGATTTTCCAGAATTTGGGATTAAGCTTGGGACTCCTGGCTTTAGAAACTGAGCATTTATTGCTGGAATTCATAGTTCCACCCCTTCTGTCTGTGCTACTATGCCAAATGCTTTTGTAGAGGTATCAAAACTAACCAGAAACCAGCTGAGTCTTTACCCACCCCAGGAGCTGAGTAAATACTCTGGCAACAAGCCCCTATGGAGTGCCTGTTCCCTGCAACACCACCACTGTCGATATTTCTCCGTGTCTGTCCCCACTGAGATCATCCCTCATGCTGAATCACAGGCTGCCCTAGACAACTTAGCTATTTGCCAGGGAAAGAGAGTTTGCATGTAACATCTGTGACGCAAATCACCTACAGGAGGAAAGAAGGAGAATTTTGCCTTTACCCTTTTTCATTAATCAGTGCAAGTTTTAAAATCCCTGTAAACTGGAGATATTTTCCTTGTCATCATGTTCTTCCCGTGTATAAAGGATGAACAAAGTATATTAAAAAAAATCAAAAGATAACTTAAAGGATTTATCACAATATACCTACTTTTTAATGAGAACATATTTTGAAACTGTGATGTTCCTCAATCAACTGTGTATTCCACAAAATAAGAGCAACTGCTATTGATGCTACTGAATAACAGTTATATTTTTAAGATAGATGGGTGAGATATATGATTTTTTATACTAAAAGTCTGCTTATTTTGCTACTGGTAAAAATGATATTTTTTTCTCTCAGAACATACAACATTCTTCCTCCACTCTCATCATACACAATATTTTGTTCTGTCCTGTGGAGTGACAAATGTAGAGAAGGAGTCGTAAGGAAGAAACAATTTCACGTGGCTGCAATATTTAACCATTGCAGCAACCTTGGTCTCCTTCTCTCTTGAACAAGCAACCTTCAGTTCCAAATAAACATTATCATCCACTCTATAACTTACCATGTGCACCCCACATAACCACCCCTACCTGATCACAAACACTCGGAGTGCTGCACATATCATGACTTAAAAGTCCTTAGAGAGACTCTGTTCCGTGTCTGCACAGCATGGGTCCCTGGATAAGTTTGGGGGCTTCTGGGACTTACAGTCATGTTAGCAACAGTAGCATTAATCATGGTCTGAGGTTGCGAAGATGCCTTCAAGCTTCCACACTATCCACATGGTGCCCATGGAAGTGAAGGTGAGCTCTAACCTGGAAAGTGAAGTGCTGTTGCTCCATAGCTCTGTCACAAATGAAGGATCGTTTTGCTTCTCAGCCTTACACAAAACCAGTTAAAAAGGTATAATGGAAGTGGCAGTGACTGAGTCCCGAGTCCTCAGCAAGAAGGGTCAGATTACAATTTTCAAGATGGAAAGGTCATTCTTATGTGATGGAAGGCTCTGCTATCGCTGTTATCGCTCAAGAATGAGGTCTTAGGACAGTAATACTTTTATGAAAATGTCACTTCAGCAGCAAGTAGCAGTCAAAAAAAACAAATGAAATGTTAGGAGTCATGAGGAAAGACTGAAATAAAAAAAAAGAAATAAAGAAAAAGCATTGCACTACCCATTATTATTCATTATTATCCATTAATATGTATTATTGCATTATCCAAAGCATTATCCACCACTGACATGAGGTCTAATGTGCAATGAGATTATTACATTTCTCTCATTCTATCTTGAAAACTCTATGCTGTTCTGGTCCTCCAGGCAGAAGGGATATAGTAACTCTTGAAAAGCTACAGGGAAGATATCACTAAAGTGAGGAATTGCAACTGGACGAGGAGCAGTTGAATAGGCTGGTGGTTAGCTTGGCAATGGGATGACTGAAGTGGGGCATAATGGACATTTATTAAATCATGAGCAATGTGAGCAGTAAGAGAAGATGAAAAGGTACCAAATGTTCTCTGCCTCTTCTAGCCCAATAACTGCCTGACATCAAACAAAACTAGCAAGTGGTAAATTCCAAAGAAGTGAAAGAGAAGGGATGTTAAACCGTGAAATTTCTTGAAGTATGTTTCATCTAAAAGTTACAAGAGTTCAAGAAGCAGTTGGAGATACCCAGAAAAGGAAAACCTATGAAAGCTGGTACACACAAACACACCACATCATCTCAGAAGGTCACCAGGTCTCCAGATCACATCCAAATCTCAGACTGTGGGAGATTGAGAGCGTACCAGGGAAACTTGCCCTAATCTTACATTCTTCCCTGGACAACTGCTTTGGACGTACTAGAGATAGGATGCTGAGAGAGATGGCTTGAGGGGCTATCCCAGAAAGGACATTATTCTTTTCTTTCCTTTTTTTCTTTCTTTCTTTTTTTTTTTTTTTACCTTCTCAGTATGCCTATTGGTAATAATTATTACTATGCAGAGCAGGATGGATGTAGAAAGTGGCAGACAGGAGCGTGTTTCATAGGTTTAATGTATAGGATCGAAGTGAGGGAAAGAGCTCATCAGCATTTCTTGAATGAGGTTGTGCTATCTGCCTGCGTGTCGCCTGTGAGAAGGCCACCTAAGAACTATGCCATTCCACATGAATAATGACAGGGGGAAAAATAACACTCCAAAACTCCCAGAGGTGGTTTGCAATTATACACTTCCTCTAATCAGAAACTGAAATAAAACAGAAATAAGTCAGAAGCTTCGTATTCACAGGAAGCAAAGACTAACACCCTGTGAACTGCAAAGGTCTTTCAGTAATGGTTACATTACCAACAGAAAAAAAAGTATTATTTTTACTGACTGAAAGATATCCGTCTTTCAAGCCTCAGCCGTATCTATTATGGTCTCTAAGAAGTTTCACAGCGGCAGGGTGAGCTAACGGTGCAGCGCAGAGCTGGAAGGCAGCAGGGTCCTGCCTTCTCCCTTCAGCTACTGAGCTTTTTCCTGTCAGTCTGCGTGTTGGTGCAATCTCTGTTGACTGCAGTTCTGTGAAAAACTGACTTTTCAGTTCATTGCAGTACCAAAAAGAAAAAATAAAGATGGAAAAAAAAAATGTTTGGGGTCAGTCTCAAAGACTTTAATTTCCTAATGAATGAAAAAGGGGAAAAAAACTGTTCTGTGCCAAACAAACAATTCCATTTAATACCAAATGAAGTATTTGTCCTTTTTTAAAATCTTTTATGAGGAATACTTTTTTTAATAATATCATCTTCAAAATTAGAAATGAAACAGTTATTTCAAAAAAAAACTATCTGGACATTTTATTTTAAAAAAGTTTTTTGGTAAACTGGACATGAACTCAGTGTTTTAATTGATATAAATTTTTAATTTTTTGGTGAAAAGGGGTTTATACAAAAAGAAAATTTTCAGCTCCATTGCAATAAAAGTAGAGCCAGGATTGCCTCCCATAATTAGCTGGTAGTGCACTTAACACAATATAGTGTGCTTGCTACCAATGTTAATTCCAGAATAATAATAACCAAAAATTTTAGTGAATATTTGAATCTCATTGAAACCTTCTATTTCAGTCCAGATAATTCACAGAACTGAGATGCTAAATGAGATCCTAATTTAACAGCTGCTGAGACAAAAATAAATTAAACATATCCATCTTTCCACATTTTTATGCTTGTCCCAGCAGCTGTTGCCAGACTCAGAAGTACAGAAAATTTAAGAAAGGTGAAGATGGGTTGGAATGAGCGTTAACTGAGTATTTTGAATTCCTTCATAGGTTGGTAAGGCTTTTGAAACAGTGAGGCCAAAGGAAGCTAGCTTGAAGAGACTGAGATTTCACAACTTGCTTTCCAAGACCAGTTATTTATATCAGATTTGAGCCCAATCCAGAAACCTAGATCCCACACTCCAGACTTTAAAGAGCAGAGAAAAACATTCAGTGCTTTAACGTCACTGGGCTGATCTTTACATAGAAGATAACCATTAACTAAGGTTCTCTATTTACCAGGTTCTCTGCCCTCATAACACTGAGGCATTTTCCCCCTGTCCTCAACTTGTATGTTTATATGTTCCCCCCAGTCCCTGTATGTTTTGGAATTACAAACTGTATCGAACGACAGTAATTTGACGGAAAAGGCAGCTGCACAATAACAAAGCTTTCATGCAGCTTACACCCTATTTTTATCTCTACTGTTTGCCAGGGCTGATGTCCTCCTCAAATTTCTTTGCAACAAACGTAGACCTATGCTGTGCATGATAATCCAAAAACTACTCTCATAAACAAGGAGCGTACGTGTGTTGCATGCTAACAACCATAGTTACTCTTGCTGGACTAAATGTACCACATTTGGTGTGAACTGGAAAAATTACGTATCTTCATCCATGGTATTGACATGGCCTTTCAGCGTTTCCATAGCTGCTTAGTAGATGATTTCTTTAACCCAGTCGGTTTCAGAAGACAATTAAAGAAGTCTCTCTGCTTCTAAATTTGATTCCATGCTTCTACCGGACAGCTTTAAGATCTCACTGTTATATTCAGTGAGTATTAGACAAAATCATGCCTAAGCTGCCTTATGTCTAAAGTCAGTGCTTTTCAGCATATGAAAGCCAAAGGTATCAACATTTTTTATAGCATTAAGGGGCATTCAAACCACATGGCTGCAGCTCTCAGAATGGGAGCAGACTGAAAAACTTCTTGTTTCCTGTATTCAGCATCCTGCAGCTTTCCCAGGAAAATTAAGTGGGATTCTTCTGACTCTCTGTAAAGGAAGAATCTCATTACATAGGGCAAGAATTTTAAAGGTACTTCAATACCTAATTTCAAGGGGAATTAAGTTTTTGACAGCTTTTTAGAAATATTAGCCTAGAGAGACATCTTCAGATTGTATGAATCAACATAGTTGACTTCTAAAAGATCTCCATTAATCTCAAAGTAGATCTACTCTGAAGATACAGAAGGAGCTTCTTGGCTGGGATGCATCTGACCTAAGGTTATATATCCACAGTAGAGACATTTCCTGCAGGATTTATCCTCATTTCCTTTATAGTAAAGGGAGAAAAAAAAGGCATTTCAGGCTAATGTCCATCTGCTCAAATGTAGACAGCTATTTTAGAAAGAAGCAAATCATGCACTAATTCCATAAACCCTACTGACTGGACCTGTCGTCTCCAGAAAGGCGCTGAGGTTAATTAGCTCATGTGCAGTGTCAGCTGAATGTCATGCTTGGTGGCCTAAATAGGCACTATCGCGAATATATTTCTCAGATAAACTCATCCTTTGACCATTCAACTCTTCCTGAATCCTATCTGCTCATCTAGATGCAGGGCTAATTTCAGATTCTTTTCTTTCTTTTTCCTGCAACTAGAGCAATAGTTGTCTCGTGTCAGCCAAAATCTCTAACTCTGCAGCTCCCAAGCTTGTCCTGCCTCGTCTCTCCCCACTGGTCACTGTTTTACTTCTCTTTGCACTTCCAGGCTGACCACTCTACTTGGGCCTCTGGATATAGCAAAATGAAATATATGCTATTTTGAATAGGGGTTAAGATAATGCTGCCTATCTGCTAAATATCCTTCACTGAGCCCTGCGGTTCCTGCTCCAGGGTAATCCTCTTTATGACCAGCTCACTTACTTATTAAAGCTCACTCTTATCATGTCCCTTCAATTACACTGACGAGTATTATTTTTCTTTTTTTTTTTTAATATTCTGCTCAGCTAAGGGAGACGTTAATAATAAGTAAGCTAATAAAAATAGCTAATAGCTATTAGTTAATAAATGAGCTAATAAAAAGTATGTGTTCTTTGCCACAGCTGATTGGGTGTCCTCGCTGTCTTTTTTGCTGTATCTATTTCTCCAAGTTGTTATTAAATGGGTTGCTTTCCCATCCAACAAATAGAAAATATGAATTTCTTCTGCCCATGGTGGCTTCATCTGCCCTGTGGACTTCTCTTCTGGAGTCATTTGTCTGTGAAAACAACATTCACTGTCATGCATTCTTTTCCTCCTTCATCCCAGAGGAGAGCTGGCGCAGGCTTCAAACAGCATCTCTAACTGCCTTTTGCAACAAACCAGCCCTCACCACTGATGTTACTGTGTGTCTGTGAAGCATCTCACTGAGGTCATCATTATCATTAGCTCCTACCTTGTGCTGTCCCCTGGAGAGCACAGAGCGCTTTGCAAAAGTGAGAAGAGTATTAGCACTGCTCTGTAGGTGGGAAAATCTGAGCTGCCAGTTCAGCCAAGCTCTAGCATGAGATTCAAGGAGTTACCAGCCAGGTTGCCTCCTCTGTCACTCTGCTGGAGATTATTGTCACAGCATATCTGGGGGAAAAGAGCATATGAGCACTCCAAAATCACATCCGGCAAAGTTTAGCGGCCGACTTAGCGCCCCTCCAATGCCAGTTTATGTTGTCCTGCTGAACCTTGTGTCTCAGCATCTCAGGCATGTGTACACACTCCGTTCTGCTGCATGGTCAACAGCTGCAGCCAACATGCTTTCCCTTTTCACGGCATGCTGGAAGGTCACATGGACCAACTAGGCTCCATGCTGAGTTGACTATCCATCATACACAGGACCTTGCTTGTAAAAACACCACTGCTCTGTCTGCCTTCCAAGACATGCAGTGTGGTGGACACTGCTGAAGACTTCACAGGTGACTCAAACAGATACAACCCTTTTTTTTCCTTTCTTTTATTGTGGCCATAACTCATTGGTGGTCCAGTGAAAATTGTTTAGACTACACCTCTCATTTACTTCTTATCTGACATTGACATCAACAGAAATCATTTATGCCATGCCAGATAAAGTGTGGCACTACTAGCGTGTGATTCATTTGGCATATTTCAGTTTAATTGAACCACAGCCTAAAGGGACCCTAGGGAAATCCAGTCAGACATTGGTGTCTGGAGCTACGTGAAATGAATCTCATCTTTAGGGTTGCTGTTTCCACATCTCTTGCCCAAGCCTTGCCTTCTCTGTGCTGCATTATTGTTTTGCCAACTCTTTATTTTCTCTAAAAAATGCACAGTTATATCTGGAGGATATGCTCGTTGTTGCCCAGTATGAAGAGGAGTCAGGTCCCAAATACACGTGCTGGTTTGGAGGCATCAGCTTCTAGTGGCTTTTTTCTCAATACCTCTTTTAATCACCTTTGAGCTTTCTCCCAAGAACAAGGAAAACCTCAGTCCTGGGGGCAGTACAGTTAAAGCAAAGCAGAGGAGATCATAGGTGGGTCACACTGCACAGAACAGGGAAAGGTCAGAGTTTCATCGTCGAGAGAATAGCTGTGGACACAGAAACTGTTGACTGGCTTCTTAGAACCACTGTCCGGAAAAGAGCTGACAGAGGTGTTTAAATAAAGAGTCTACCCATTCTCTCCATAAACCATATAGAAATTTTCTTTGGTTAAATTCCGTCCAAAGATCCTCACTGGAACTGTTGACACAGAGTACCAATTCAAAGCATCCAAACTGATAAATTTAATTTACCCTTTTGTCACTTTGCAGTGCTGGAAGAGATCTAAGATAGACAACATCAGAAAGGATTACTCATGTATCCAGAAGCAAATTCATTGCTTGAAAAGGAATAAAAAAATCTCTTCGTGATTGCCTTTTAGAAAATTCCTAGGAGGTTATTCATGGAGTCTTAAGAGACCAGAATTCTATTACAAATAAGCAGAGTATATATATATATATGTATATGTATATATATGCACACACACACACTTGCATATGCATATACATATGTGTATAAATGATTTAGAGTATATAAGAAATGACCTCAAGATGCACTGTTAAAGAAAGGGACTGAAAGAGTCCTGTATCTTTCAATCCCTTCCTCTGTATTTGATCCATCAGTACTTCTGCTTTAGAACTTCACTACAATCAATGAATTTACCTGTGTCAAACCAGCATCCCAGAATGATGAAGCAAACACCGAATTCCCAGAGTTAAACATCAGTGCTGTGAATTGATTTTAAACATTCTTTGTTTCTTCTCTTGGCACACGACAGGTGAATCCATGAATGTGAACAAGACGCTTACAAGGATGTAGAACATCGTTTTGAAAACACATCGAGTCCACAGGCAGCAATGGTCACTATTAATGAATCCTCACGTTTGCATTGTATTTACTTTAGCTTAATGAATCAATGGTGCATGCTGTGACAGCTGGAGGATTGCTGCCTGCATCCAAGCTGAACCTAAAATGTCAAATCAAGCACTCCGGATGCAGAAGGTGCATCAATACAGAAAAGTACAAAGCTCTGATCAGGCACAGGGCTATCAAAGTGGTCAGAGGCCTGGATCATATGCCTCATGCAGAGAGGCTGAGGGCCTGAGAGAGATGACCTCAGGCAAAAAGGAGGTGGGTTAAGGTCAGATTTATGGATTTTCACTAAGAGAGTAGTGCAGCACTGGAGTAAGTTACCCTCAGAGGCTGGGCAGTCTCCATACTTGGAGGTTTTCAGGACTCAGCCAGATAAGCCACAGCTGAACTCTAGTGCTGGTGATACTCCTGCCTCAGGCATGACACTGGGCTAGACGAACCAAAAAAAAAAAAAAAAAAAAAAAAAAAAAGGCCCTCCAGCTGACATCAATATTTCTATGATTCCGTGGTATGCATAAAGTAAGAATAAAGCAGAGATAAGGGAGGGGTCACTGAACTGTAAATAAGAAAAAATAAATAAAGCTATTTGGATCAAACCAAATTGCAATTTTGGGGTAAGCTGATAAAAAGAAATAAAAAGGAAAAAAAATTATAAACTTAAATTGGTATGTGAATCAGGCCAGCCTGAAATAAATTATGAATGTGAAGATTATTTCCCTATATCTTATTTTACTTTATGTTAATGCAGATCACCTCTGAAAGAGACCAGTTCAGAACAATACAAAACAAAAAAAATATTGATTTCGGTTCCAGGTTACTGTTTTAATACCTTTCAGCACAAGTCCATGTTTTTCCTGGAAGTTACTCAATTCAGCCATTCAGCTGACAAATACTTTGATCCACCAAAACACGTATTCATTAATGCAAGTATCATTCATCCAAAATAAACAATCAGAAAAAAATGTTTAGCTATAGTCAGGAATATATCAACATGAGAGTTCATTGAAGTAGAAACCTTGGAGTTCTCAAGCTCAAATTGATATTAAATCTCATTCAATATCCAGAAAGACTGGACCCAGTGATTAGGGCTAGAAACCTGAATTCAATAATGCGTTGTCTGCACTACTGACAAAATACATAAAGAGAAAAATACTTTGTCTTAAGCAAATCCTTCAGGGCTCTAATCAGACCACATACTGCAGGTGCTCAACACCCTCGTTACAAATCCCATGCTCTTGTTCCGGAGAGCGAAACAGATGACTCAAAGTTTAGGGTTGCTTTTTCCGTTTGCTTATACAGTTAATGAAAGGAGTTTGATTTGATATCTGAATTAGTCTATATTTACAAGAAGTGTGAATGTGTTCCTTATCTTTTCCATGATTTTCCCTGTCCGTGTATGTATTTCCTACTCCAAAGAGGCGTCATGAAGAAACATTCATTCAAACTATGATATTCTCAGGTAATATGACAGGGAAGAATATCAAAGTTTCACAGATATGTTTGTCTCCAACAAAGACTAATATTATATATTTCAGAAGAAGCTGCCTATAAAGCTACGTACCCTACTAGCTTTTTATTGATTTGTACCCTCTCATTCTATTATTAGTTTGTACTTTAAAGTGTGAGTTATTTCTGTTTAATGCTGCAGTAGATATTCCTTGTTATGCATTGACTTTCAGTGGAACATGGTCATCTATAAATGCCACCTACTACTGTATGTTCTCCTTTTTAATCTTGCATTTGGCTTTAAAATTATCTTGTGGCAACTATTTCAGGTCAATTACGCTCTCTCTAAGTAAACAAGTTTCCTTTTACTAACTTTAAAATAGTCACCATTCAGCTTTATCAAAGTCTCCTTGTTTTAGTATCAGGGGAAATTAGTATGCCTGACTTTTCTCAACTCCTCTGTGTAATTTGTATTCTTCTATCACATCCCTTCACATTCATCTCCACTTTCCTTGCCTTTCCTCTGTCCCTTCTGGAAATCTTTCCATGTTACCAATCATTTTTATCACCAACCTGTAAAGATATCTCACTGTCTACTAACTCTTTGGGGAGATAAGGTGGCCAGAAGCAGAGAATGGGGATGGATTCATCATACAAGAAGGCATATATCTCCATTTCAGGCAGTTACATGAGGTTCCCTTTATAATCAGTGTCAATCCAATCAATGCTATCACTGGACATCAGTGCATGGTTTATAGATATCTCAAAAGATATACAGTTATGAAAGAATTCAAAGAAAGAATGATGTAAGTGAAACTAGTGGTTGAAGCAGTGATATACTGGTAAACAAAACTGTGTAAACTATGCTATTGGTATTCCTGGCCAGGCCCAGGTAAGATGTGGGTAAATGGCATTTTTCTGTTTCTGCACTCAGTCATGGAAGGTGTAGTCACCCAGAATCATTTCAGAAATAAGGCAGAAGTTTTCTAATAATAAATCCAGTAAAATAAGAAGGAGTGGATAAGCAGTGGATTCTTCATCTCTTGGTGTTTTTAGGCACTTTTCTAGGAAGTTCACCTTCCTAGAGGCTATGCTTCAGCCAAAGGCTATTTAGTGAACTCAGTATATGAAGCCCACTGTCACAGCAATCTTTACCTCCCACACTCAACATGTAGCTTAGCCTAGAAAGAATCTCCCTGTACAGGGAATAGTCCTTTTCCATTGACTATATAGGGAGCAGAGTGAAACCAGCTCAGTTTAGAGCTGATAGTCTCCACCTCCACTATTTAAATAAATAGTTGAGATGAATCCTATCCCCTGTACTATACAAGAGACCACAGCAGATGAGGTAATGATCTCATTTGTCCTTAAAATACATGGAAAGTACTGAAATACTAGCTGATTCAGTGGGCTACTTTCCCATACAGCTAAACAATATAAACAATTCCTACAAGACAGAACTGAGGTCAAGATTTTGAAAAGCATATGCAGAGGTAAATACTATGGTTTAAAGCTACTAGAGAGTTTTGGGGGAAGGATTTACATTGTCTGCTTCAGAAATAAAACAATTGAGAAATAGGATTAGGAAGAAACTTTCCACATGTCTGAATTATTCCAGAGCCAGCTGGTTCATGAGTCCTTCTCCCTACAATCAAAACAGACCTGCTGCCTTTTTTTGCTTTAATTACACAGTTCACTTTTTTAAATTTCCTGTCCTGGAGCCACTTATTTTGTCCCAGGATCTCATGGGTTTGCAGTGCCGTAAAGCTGCTCTGCTCCCTCTGTAGGAACCCATGCATCAGGCACTGATGTTGGCAGATCAGCCAACTGCCTCTGGACTTGGAGGTCCCAACACAAGGAAGGGGCCATGGTGGTTTGCTACAATGCAGAGAAGGTACCGTTAGAAAGCTCGTTCTTCAACAGCAGCCCACGGTTATGGATTTTCTCTCACTGTGTGACCTGAGTCCATGCCCATCGCATGATGCTACTCAGAAGTGCGCATCTCTTACATGAACAGCTGACTTTCTCCATGCTATTGCCCAGCAATATCGGGTTTTCAAAAACCTGAAAGACCAGCCGTATGCTTGTTGCTATCAAAGACAGACTACATGACCAGATAGACCATGATTTGGTCCAGTATAGTGACATCTAATCATCTCATTCACCCCTTACTTGGATAGCTAAAACTGAAATAGACCCTTCTGCACAAGGCAAAATTCTATATTGATTTTCTATTTTATTTTAAAGACCAACATCAAAAGAGAATATTCAATATAAGGACTACTAAATGAGCCTGAAAAATGAATCCAGGGACGCAGTCTTACATTTCTTCTCCCAAATGAGCATGTAATTAAACATTCATTTTTGCATGTGAGTAATTTCAGTGAATTTAAAGCCTTTGGGCTATATTCTGAAGAGGAAGATTGATTTTATAGGATTTTGCTGAAAAACTGGCTGTATTCTTGGAACTGATTCCATTTCTGTATCACATCTGAGGGCAATTCATCCCTCTTATGGTTCAAATTACTTTACTGGAGATTGATGTGAATTAAATTTGACTGGTGGTACCTCATAAATTTCTAGATACCGATATGATAAATTGTTCTACATAGTTACAGAACCTGTTGCTTCGTGTGTGTCTACAGCTAAAGATATTGCAGGACACCAGGCTACTATCAGAGAGCATTGCTACCTCTATACTATTAGAATGTGGACTTTGCAAAATGATCTCCTGTACTCATGACTGTAAGATAGCTATTTTAAGTGCTTTGCAATGGCAAGAAACCTCAAAGCTGATCCAAATAGTAAACGAGCCAGTTGTGGTATAAGAAGCAAAATAATCACATTGTTGTGATGATATACCCAAGTTAATTAGCCATAAGTTAATCAATGAATTAATTATCAGGAACATCACGCTTCCCTCATGTTTTTATTTTGCCGTGAAGACCTGATTGAAAATCTGCTTTCCACCTCTCTGAAGAGTAGTTTTGGAGAGCGGGCACAACACTGTACTGCCTAGAAGAGGTTCCTGGGCGGTTCTCTTGCCAAAGGAGAGCACACCATAGCCTATCTGGATCAAAATGACACCATCCTCCAGGAACTCCTCCAGGTTCAGTCCATGGTGGAGAAGTGCATCCACCTCTGGGGACCGAATCTGTATTCCTCAATCTGGGAACTTTTGAAGGTTGAGCTCTGCTTTGGATTCATTTCTCACCATGTTGGTGTGAGTTTTCGCTGGTACCTCTATTGTAATTTATCTTTGTGTCTGTTGATCTAGCTTATCACTGTGGCATACTAGCAAATAATTGCCTGAGGATATAAATAGTGTGCCGATTAGATTCAGCATTTGAGTGTTGGGTATATCTCCATGACAGCTTAGCTACACCTTGGTCTCCAGATAGTTACTTTCCTTAAATCACATTCCATGCAAATACAAAGGACTCATGATCTAAACACAACCCAGTCCTGTGGGAATGCCTGGCCGGCACAGGAGGTTGGAGTCCTGGCACTCCCTATCATGCCATAGGAAAGAAACCCACAGCCAGGAGTCAGGAAACACTGGGCAGACACACCTCGCAGCCGCGTCGAGTGGAAGGCAGGGGAAGACTTAAAAGGCTTTGGAAATGAACGGACTAGACAGGGTAACACTGATCTATCTGCAGACTTTAAGACAATTTATGTATCTGCAGACTTTAAGACAATTTATGATGTTTAACTATGTACCAAAGTCAAAGAATTATGCTTGTGAAAGTAAGTTAGGCTGAAAGCACTGCCACCAGCGGAAGATGGTAGAACTATGGTAGAACTATAAAGACAACTGCCAAATTAGCCTTCTCTGAAAATATTTACATGGGCAATTATTTCAAGCAACAGCCACTATTGCTATAGCTGAAAGAAATTGAGAAGTATGGATATCTCATCAGCTTCTTGCATTTCATCCTTTCACAGCACATTAGATTTCTCTATTTCAATACAGATCACTATCTTTCTTCCTTGTGTACATCTTTTACAAGCTGCTAGGGAAATGATTCTATGATTCTAAAGACAAGTTTTGTTTTGTTTTGTTTTACAGGTTATAAAGCCACAATAGTTTACAGGAGCGCTCTATAGAGCGCTCTATAGGGGGGGCATAAAACTTGAAATAACTTTTAATTTATTTGTTAAGTTGTCTGGATCTCAAGCATGACCATTTTCTGAAGGAAACCACAGCTAATTGGTTCCCTGCTTCCAAACTCAAAGCAGAAATAGGTCCCAGAATACAATTTCAGCTCAGACCATTATTGTTTGTATTACCATTGCACTTATAGGTTTTATGCATTAAATAGTCATTAGCAACAAATATCATCCATCACAAATGAGCCTAAAATCTAAATAAACTGAATAGCTAAAAAAAGAAGAAGACTCAGCTTGCCAAAATAGCTGAAAAAAAGAGAGCTGTACTGGACCTGAATCTTGGGTCTCAATTTACAAGCAATACTCTATCTCAGAATTAAGTCCCAGACAGCCTGGTGTCTGAAAACATTTCAGCACCAAGATTTCCATTCAGACCACCGTTTTTGTGCCTGAAATGACCTGCTACATAGCCAAAAATGGAGCACAAGGCAGGTCTTGAGAAGATACTGCTAGCTGCGACCAAGCACTCCTAGAAGAGAGCATTATTGCCCAGGGAACAGGTCTAAGCTACTGTCAAGATGGTCAAGAGCGGATCCCACAGGTGCTTTCTATTAAAGTAGTCACAACATTAGACAACGAAAACATGACTCCCAGAGAAATCCATGTCACCCAGGCTTTAGACATCTATAGTAAATACTTTTACATCTGAACTAGTCACTCCAGAGCTGCATTATAGTCCAGGCAGAGATAAGTGTTTTTACAGTAGTTCATCTAACCAGTTTCAGATGTTCACACTGGAATGAGTTGCATCATGTCCTGGACTCCAGGGGTTAAGCCCTCGATGATCATATGAAGCCTGGGGAGACTCAACAGGACACATTCACACCAGGTCAAAGGACTAGGGCTGGGCCTAGCTACCTGAAAGCTAAGGAAGAACAGGCTGGCAGAATGACCCACCTGCCCTGAGGAACATCTAGCACAGGTTTCCAACCAGCCTCTAGGCAGGATGCTCTTGGGGTACACTGAGATGAGAAGGCCCTAAAGGGTGCCCTTAAGTTCTTGGTGCCAAACTGCCATACAACCAAACAGGGTTGCTGTGCCCTGTGGTGGTGCTGGTGGTAGCAAGGCACGCCTAACTGTTTCTGCTGAGACAAAATCACCCTTAGAGACACATGAAGACCTGTCATACCATGCTCCATAGCTCAAGTCCTACAGCACCCTCTTGGAAGAGCAACGTTTCTCCCAACATAGTACCTACATCTTGCCTGGACTTATCTGTAGGTCAAGAAGAGCATAGATGTGTTGTAGATGCTGTATCATTTCCGTCACATTCATGTGGCTATGACGAGGTATCTCAGATGACATCAGCTGCCAATGCTTAGGCAAACAGCTTCCACCTAGAAAGTCTAACGAAGAGGCCATATAAAGGATTGATGCTGCTTTTATATGTACAAAGGACACAGTGGCTCCAGTAAAGCCAGATTATCTAAGGATGCAAACCATGGTGCCCTATGATAACCCTTCACTGTTTACAGTCTGTCCCCGCACAAGGCGTGTGCTTGTTTGCATGGCTATGACTAAAAAATCTCATGCAAATACTGACTTTTATTACAGGACCCTTTTGCTAAACAGTCTACTGAGGAATAGCCTGGAGGGCAGAAGGGAGGTTGTCAGAGGAGGTATAAATGTCATTACTTCTCCTTGAGGTGAAACAGATTTCACACTGCATTCACTAAAGGGTTAAAAACCAAGCACTGCCTTAGCAGAGCACATGTTGCAGCCTGGGTATGCAGGGTGCCTGCTCCATGCCCCACTGCTGTTTAGCTCAAGGGGAAGGTGAAGCAGCAGTGGGAAGACAGACTATAGTCACTATTGATATCTAACTCTTTATAAAAAAAAAGTTTGACTCTTTTTCTGGGCCTTACTGGCTGCTCTGAAGTAGAATCCAATTTACATGACATGGGACACGTCTGACCTGGCTCAGGAAATCACTGAAGGGTATGCAGGATAAGTTTCTTGGTGGCAAACAATTCAAACAGATGTTTAACTTTAAGCACTTACAGTAACCACATCAGCTTTAATGGTATTTGAGCACGCAACTGAAGCTGATCACAGGTCTGAGCTCATTACCCGGTTTCTTAAAATGAAGCCTTAGCTGACTACAATCCACAACTAAGATATTCCGTGTTAGCTTTACATTATTTAAAATAATGTTTTTTGTCACTTTTAAGCAAATTAGAAGACTGGCTTTCACTTTGGAGTTGCTTATGGATTTACATTATATAGTCATCCTTCATATACAGAGTAGCAGAATATCTTGACTTGGCGTGAGCATGGATAAATAGATAAAGATCTTCAGCTCTGCAAAATCTGTTTGCATATCTGATGATCTGCTCTGTGGTCCTCCACCCATTTTGCTGAAAAAACTTTGACAGAGAGTGTGGCAACTTGATGCAGTAAGTTTCCAGAGCTGGGTGCATCATCAATCAGATATGCCTGGAACACACACATAAACAAACGAAAATTGGTAAGCTGCAGTTAAACACGATGGTGATGACTCACTGCAGAGTGAGTACAACCCACTCACCTCCCCAAACAGCATGAGATATGGCACAGCTGCCTTTGAATTTACCCTCAGAGAACTAGTGGCATTAAAGAGGGAAAAGATATTGTAAGTCATCTAGCCCAGCTGCTCTTGTCAATGGGATGTTTTATGTGCAAAGCACATGGATCACCTCCAGTTTCTCCTGGGAATCTTGTTTGATACTAATGCCTCAAGGTAGCAGGATCTTGGTGGAGTCAGTAAAGATACCTATTTTAAAAGTCTTCTCATTTATCTTATCTATAATCAAGAACTTCTGTGCCTGAGAATAAAATTTCCCATAAGCGTATCTGCGAAACGGCATACAGCCCCATTTGTAGGATATCCCCAGTCCAGTAGGAAACTCCCATCCTCCACAAAGTTGCATAGTACTAGTGGATTGCTCTTTGCTACTCCTAGCCCAAGTACTTACTTGCTGACCAAAATGTATCTGCATGCAACACAAAAATAAAAACCAGCTCTGCTCTGAAGTGTTTAAAGTCGAAGAGATGGACACAGAAGAAGACAACACACTGTAAAAACACAGAAGATGCAGTGTAAATAGAGGAATAAGAGTGTGTAGGGAGCAAGATGATGCTTTAAAAGCTAAGAGACAGATTTTTAGTTGAAATTAATAAATAAGACCTCACAGAACAATAATGAACCTGCTTGAATCTATGCCAAGGAAGACTTAGCCCTCTTATGTGTGGGGAGTCGGTCCCAGGCATGGCAATGCGCCATCTCAGACCCATGAGCTTGCTGTGAAATCCCTGTCAGAGTCAGCAGGTAATGCAGGAAACATCAGCACAGAGCCAACACGGTGTGAAAGTTCGATACGTTCAACAGCAGTGTTGTCACTCAAAAGCACCGGGGTGTTTCGCTTCCCTTGACATACGTTATGTCATCTTCTCTGATAGCGTTTAGCTCGCTACGGGAAGCATGTCTTTATATCCTGGTATTTTCTCAATGGCTACAATACCATTCAGTTTTAAACTCTTTTCCTAAAAAGGCCAATGTTAAACCTCCTGGAGATGGCTGCAATCAATTCACAGGCATCAAATTAACATCGTACACTTTAACTCCTTTGCTGTCGTTTATCTTTCGTTTTTGATACAGAAAATAAGAACAGGGCCTCCCTGGAGAACTGATTGGTTCTAGAATATAATTATGTCAGTGGCATTTATGCTAACCAAAAATGGCAGGAACAGTGGAAAATCCTTTGTTGTGAATCCAGTTAAACCTAATACGATTTAGTCTGTAAATACCCTTGGATTAGAAGAGTGTTTCCCTGTCTTCCACAGTCAGTCTGGCAGGTTTTGAGCACAAAACCAGTTTTCACTTATAAAGAAGGAAAGAGTTGTCTGACAAAACAAACTGGATTGGAAAATGCCATGCATATCAGACTAATTCTTCCCAGACAGCATTCATTCAAGAGAATGAACTGTCATTTCTTATCCCAGAAACTGGGCTTTATTTTTGTGCATTAAAGGGACTTAGAAGACAACACTTTGCTTCATTGATAACTGTATTTTTTTTTTCAGCAAATAGTAAGGATGCCTAATTTGCTTGCACAAATACAACCTGGAGGCAGCAGATGTACTTAGGAAACACATCTGAGGGATTCAATCAAGTAGCATAAGTCTTAACTCTGATATTCAGCAGCTGAAGAAAGAGATCTAGGCTGCAGCAGACAGTAAGTATTTCTTTACCATCAGATTCATGATGAAAGGGGAAGGAAGAAGAGCTCCCTGCCATAGTGTCTGGTTGGGCTCTTCCTCTCCAAGAAAGGATAACAGTGAAGGACAAGTAGAGCCATTCTCATTTCTTTGCTGCAAAAAGGATTGGGAACAGCAAGTTTGAATCAGAAACAAGGTATATCCCAATTAAACAAACACAAAAAAAAATCAGTAGTCTGGCAGAAGGTATTCACAGTCTGTCAAAAAAGCCTCTGGGGCTCCAGATTATTCTTCACTGGTGTGAAGGTGTTGGCATTGGTTGGTTTGGGGTGCAAGATAGTGAACTCACGGGAGTCTCCTCCAAGCACACAGACATCTGCAGAGTTCACACAAGCCAGTCAAAGAGTTTCTAGTTTTATTGGAAAGATTGAATTTCTGAGGTGTGCGATATACAGCAAGTTTCAGACTCAGGTGGTTTCCTCGCGGGCTGTGAAAATGCTCTCTTCTTTGCAGGGGGCTGTATTCCCTCTCCTTCTCTTGCTTGCTGTGCACGAGGCCCAAGCTTCGGTTGCATGCTCTGGTCTCTGCACAGTGTATGCCACAGATGCCTTTGGACAGCCTAGCAATGCCGAGGAAAAAGCCCAACTGGCTGAGAAGCTATTGCATAGCTGACTAGTGACCTAAGTCTACCAGTTTTGTGCAGGCAACAAGCTTGAAGACAGGTGAAAAGACCAAGGCTATTCTCTGTTGAGACTAAAGAGCTCGCCCATCGCATGCAAAAACGGGAGGGTGGGGTTAAGGTAGGCTAGACTTGCTGCTGATTTTGAAAAAGAATTGGAAAATTTTAAAAATTGCAAAAGCTCTTGTGGCAGATAAATCCCAAGGAGTCTCTTGGTTCATGTTTAACTCTGGAGGTCAGCTGGACCTGTCCTCCCATTAGAGCTAAATTTAGAAAAAGGAGAAAGGTAATTCAGCCCAATCGACCTACTGAAATGGGATGATACTCCGCTGTCTGGCCACAAATGCTCTGCTGGGCATTGTGAGCCAAAGGAGGGGCTCTCATTTTCCGCTTACATCCTTGAGTCTTGCTGTCCCATGATTCAGAGTCCACAGCTCCCTTGGGCTCTGTCAGACCTCTCAGGATCCCTGAACCAGCTGCCCATGTGAGCAGTCTGAGTAGACTTCATCAACAGGACAAAGTCAATGGACATCGCTGACATTTGAAATGATACCCTTTCCCATTTTAAACCTGATTGAGATGAATGTAGCAGTTCAGACTTCTCAGAACCATGGTTTCAGGCTCCCTACAAACTCAGGCATGCTCGGTCTCTGAGATTTTGTCCACAAAATCTCCGGTAGAGAGGTACCACTGGTAGAGTTAGAGGCAAAGGAAACCTGGGATCTTGGAAAACCATTATCAGATTACGCGGAAGAGCTGCTGCTGCTATCTCCTGTTCTCTGTGTATTGCACTTCCCCAGTCTACAAGACTTAAACATTTATTTACAACATAAAACAATATTTATTACAGGAATTAGTTCTAATGGAGAAATTTATGTTTTCAGCTGAGGATGTCTTAAATACAGCTCATGATATGAGTCACAGTGGTTCTCATCATCCATGCAGAAACTGTTTGGAGCTCAGTCTGTGGATATCAGCAACAAACTTTCTCTGCACAGAGCAGCCCTCTGATGCATTTGACCAGGTTATATAAAATGTTCCACTTCCTGTCTGCTTCACAAAAACATCCACTGTGCCACATCCTCTGTTGGTAAGCCAGAGCCTTTATCTCAATCTGTAGAGCATCTTCTTTGTGAGAGAAAAATGTTTCCTCTTGGTGACCATGATCTGGGAGGAAACCTGCTTCCCCCGCACACAGTTTGTCTTAAGAAACGTGGTCTTTGTACTGCTAGGTGTTCTGCATATCAATTCCTGTGCATATAGCACTACTCTTAATGCTTCTTTGTCCTCCTTTACATTGCAAGACTCTAAGGAGAATGTCTGTGGGGAGAGGCAGCTACTCTGTCTCCACTGTGTCTTTAGCAGATTATATACCCTGGAGAAGCTGCATCATGTTCACAAGACAAATAATGTTTTAATAACGAATAGTTTTCTGCACACCTTGGTTTGTTCTATTTTCAGCAGACTACCATTCCAAATGCAGAGAAAGTTGTTGTTTGCTTCTTTGTTTGTCTGTTTGTATGAGAAGATTTTCTTTGTTTTTCCTGAGCCCTGAAGAGTTCGTCTTTTTCTGCTCAAACACAAAAAAAATATTTTTTGAATTATTTTTAAGAAAATTCTTTTATCAGAATACCCCATGAGTGAATGGTCCCCTGTGGAAGTGTAATAGTAATTGCCAAGCTTATTTTCCTGCTCCCAGTGGTACTGATTGTGTGAAAATAAATATTGAGCCCTATGAAGCAATTAATCCTCAACTCTTCTAGGAGTTTAGTAGGTAATTATTACTATCTTTAGCCTACAGAGTGAGGAATGGGGCAACAGGAGATGGGTAATTTGCCCTTGCTCCAGAGACTGAAGACAAGATCATTGTCTGCTTGTATCAAACAGATCCTTTTAATTAAAATGTCCCACCGCTGCTCATGATCTTCAGACATTTCACAGTCTGCTATGTTGTATCCACCTCAGCTGCTTTCACTGCTCTGTGTGAGCATGTCATTGAGTTGGTGGAGATTTCTAGAACATCTCCACTGCTTAACCGCCCATGACTAAGCCAGCCCTAGGATGGGAAGCTGTAGGCTGTAGATCTGAGCTTTTCACCCTGCTGGAGAGTGGCCAAATCACTTCTCTACTGTTCCTAGGGTCGTACTGGTATTGGTGCACTATGCTGCACCACAGCTAACCATGCAGCTGGGTCTGCCAGATGGCTGCTTCAGAAGCCTTTGTGCTCCACTGAAAAGCAGAGGCATAGCCAGGGGATTAACAGGGACCTTCACGAGCTACTCCCCTGGCTTTACGAGCAACAGAAGTCACTGAACATCTTGGGCAGGATTCAGCTTCAGATCCAGGCACCTAAATTTCAGGGTCATCCTGTAGGTGTCTGAAGTCCAATAGAAGCCAGTGGAGAGTCAGTCAATGCAGTCAGTGGAGCCTAAAGATAAATTCAGCTCAACCTGTGCAAACATTTGGTTTGCTGAATCTCCCTTGAGCCTTCATTGACTTGAGACACCATTAAATCTCTTGATAAACCCCTACACATAAACCCAAGAAGATGAAGCTCATCAGGTCTTTCTTCACAAGAGGGGTTCCAATCTTCCTTTGCTCTCATGGCTCTTCTCTGATTTACAGTGCTGTGGCAGTGCTCCTGGATAAACATCCTCACCGCTGAGGAGAGCATCTTGGCTCCAAGGGCAGCAGTCTTCACAGGTGAAGGTTCTCTGAGGACCTCTGCGAATGACATATATGTCTGAAGCAAAATATTGATCCTTGAGGAGAAGTCAAAGCAGATGTCAAGTGGAGGAAAGATACTTTATAGACTTGGTATTTAGAGTTAGGATCAGCATTAAGGTAGGAGAGTGCAGAGTGTATATTGTCTGAAAAACAGCTTTTGCTGATGGTCAAACTCAGGTTCGGTAAAGATCTTGTTTGCTGAATTTGTGAAGATGGTACAATGAATAAAGTTCTCTTTCTTAATCAAAGCTTGCCATTTTTCTCCATGTTACTTTCCTTAATGATCTAATTTACTGAAATCCTAAGGGTTATCTCTTTTACCACCATTTTTCCGCTCACGGAAAAATGTAAATAAATCACAGCGATATACTGAAGACCTCAATAAACGTTTATACAACAGACTGGATGGCCAAGTTGCACATATGCCTGTGCACACAGTGCTTCTAACTAAAGTATGGTTAGCACCACTCAAAGCTCATAACTTTTTAAAAGACCCTGTTTCTACATTCTCCAAGCAGAGAAAATCTGAGAATGGTCCAGGACAGTGTTCTAATCCATGACCTATCCCATTGACAGTACTACCTCACTGAGTTTGTAATTGCCTGAATCTAGTTTCTGAATCTCGCCTTTACCTGATGGCATAAGCCTGGTAGAGCAAAACTTTTTATTCAGTGTTAGTACAGTATACTGTGAACCTGATGCACAATTGGATGCTGCAGGCACTAATATGAAGTTAATAATAATTAATCATTAACAGTCACTTTGTGCAATATTGCTTGAGCAAAAGGTAAGTATGATCTATATGCCAAGGACTATAAATAAAACAAAATAGTATAAACCAAAGAAATCTAATGCATATGATAAGACTTTGATTTGCATCAGCTGAAAATCTGACCCTTCCTGTTATTTTTGGCTTGTACAATTGCTTATGTGGAACCACATAAATCAAACATAGCTTTCTGTGTTCAATTTCATCACTATATCACTGAAACAACTGGTTGATGTTTCAACTGTTTTAACTTCCTTGATTTTGATAGTTAAATGTAAACTATAAAAGGAGCTCACAATATATTTTTTATGGATTGTTCATAAAGCTGACAATCTTATACAAAAACGTTAGGCAGCTCACTCCAGTTTTAGCACCTTGTTTATTTTCTTTACATTTGAAAGCTTTTTCAGCATAACATAAACACTCCCTGTACTTACAAGAAACATTTTTTACTGAAGTGGCATGGACCTGATACTTAACTCTTTTTGCTGGTTTTGGCTATACAGTAATTGGAATTGCGAATGGTGAGGATAGAGACAATGGTGAGGACGGAGGCAATTCAGGCTCAGTTAGATGTTGGAAGCATTAGTTGTGTTGAATGATGCCACATCAACTGTTCAAAACAGCAAAGTTTTATGGGTGTAGTTTAATGGGTTTTATGGGTATAGACTAGCTGAAGCTGGTGAAATGTAGGTGTTCACAGGTAGACATCAACCGTCATGCTTGTCACATGAAAGCGCTTTAGAGTAAGCAGAGGTAGAGTCAGTGTAGTCAATAGGGCACAAGTCATTTCATTCTGAAGTGAGTATACAAAACAGATTAGAGAAAACATGCCTTTGAAGTGCTCCAATGGAGATATTTTGACTTGAAACATCCATAGTTAAATAAACTGAATTCATCAGCTAAGCTTAAAAGGAATTGATAAAACTCATACTCATGTACCTGTCAGGTCATTACTTTTCACTGATGCCCTGTCTTGCACCCACCTTTCTCGAAAGACATCCAATTAAGAGATGGATTACTCTAAACTCCCATATGGAGTTTGCTACAACTGTCAATTGCTTTCATTATTCTTTTGTTAATAGCTTTCATTATTTTTTTGAGGGGATGGAAGTTCTCTTCCTTCATTTGAATTTTCCTGCTTTCAGCAAACAGACATTGACTCAGGCTTTTACTTTTTTTTTCTCTCTCTCTCTCTACTAAAGGGTTATTTAGTACCCAATAGCTGCTCCCTCAAGGTGCTGAAATTTAAATAAGTCACCACATTTAAATATATCGCCACCAAACTTTGTTAATTAGAGAGTGAAGTAGTTCCATTTCTTGATTGCTAGTGTTGCTCTCTGGACTAGCATTTGCTCCAATGTGAGAAAGATGTTAAGATCTCACTTTGCAATTTGAGACTTGGAAAGGAACTTTGACTAAGTGTCCCAACAGGTTCTCAGAAAGATGTCCTACTGGATCTGGTCATTCCTGTGTACCTGTGGACTACTTGTAGTTCTTGGCAGAAATGGGTGCACAGATCCATAGAACTTCATTTTAAAGATAGACTGCTAAATTCATATATTCATTATGACATTGAAATAAGAGACTGCACCAGATAAGTATTTGGAGTAAATTGGTAGAGCTCTCCACATAGCAGAGTGATGCGGGTTAAGCCAGCCCAAGATCTGGTACAAAGCATTAATGCTAAATCAGAGGAGACCTACAAAAAGAAATTCATGAGGAGAGCTGCAGTACGGAACTACTTTAGATCCATGAAGCCTGAAATCCTTCCTGGTGATGGATAACTCCAGAGACTTAAATGAGCAATTGTTTATGCCACACTTCACAAATAATGAAGTCTTGTAGATGGATATAACTGTTTTATTTGCAAAACATCAGAGTAAATGTTTTCTTGTCTCTAATCCCAATGCAAATAATACATGGAAATATATTTCACAGCTAGTTTGTGGAATGTGATTCTATTACTTATTCGAATAAACTCGCAAAGTGGAAAGCAGAATAGATGCACTGTATTGGGTTTGCAGAGAGAGCTAAACGGAGAATGCAACCCCGGGGGCGCAGAACAGCAAATCCAGCCTTCAGAGAACTGCTACATGAGTCAGCTCCCGAGCAGCGTCCTTTCAGAAGAACTGTTAACAGTCTTCGTTTTGCTGATTGCTGGGAGCAGAGAGGAAGAACCCCAATTGCTTTTATTTACCCAAGGCCTCTACTATTAATCTTTGACAAAGATGGGCTGCTAGACAGTAGCTCTAGCTTAGTATCTCATTTCTTGTTCCCAGGCAATATCCAGAGCTATAAGGTATCTTATGATCGATGCCTGAGCTGAGATGTTGACTACATTTGAGCATCCCACTTTGTCCTAGACCTGTGTTAAGGAAGAAAGAGGGTTAAATAACAGAAACAAGGTGAGGCAGTCACTAAGCTAAGCCAGTGGCCACTGAGATAACTGTGCTGCTATTGATTTGGACAGGAATTAGATCAAGACTTTCTCAAATTGTTCGTGGCCGAGATGTGAAAAATGCCTTCTAGTCTGCTACATCAATCTACTTGCTAAGAGCCCATTAAACATCACACAGCTACTACCCTCCCAATCTTGCATTATAGTTTTGAAGCCTCATAAAACCTTTCGCGGAAATATATCAGACGGAAACACAGAGGGGCAAGTACCAGCCTCCTGGCAGAGCAATAAACTCGAAGCTGAACTTCAGCATGGCTTAATGGAAGGTGAAGCAAATGAGCAAAATCTCTCAAAACGTATCCGATCTGGCACACACAGAGAGGGGCTCAGAACCATCCCTTGGGGAAAAGACATCGGAATTATGATAGATAATCAGAGTTGGATAAATAGATAATATAATGATATAATAGATAAGCAGAAAATCAGCTCAATACTTTGAAATGCTCCCATTCCCACCCCACACAAGGAAAGGAATAAAGATTTTATTGGTGACTATCACTGCAAAAACCACAGTGCACCAACATTTTGAACTGTTTCAGCTCCCTTCCCAGGTTCCGGACAGATACATTGGGATGAAGACAGGCACAGAGGAGGGCAAAAAGGATGCATAGGCTCCAGGCCAAATAGTATGTGGCTTTTCAGCCTGCAGAAGAGGCCACTGATATAAAATCTGAAGCCCCGGGGGGAGGGAGATGTGTTCCCTGTTCCACCCAGCGTAAAATCTGGAGGGAGGGTATGAGATGATCAGAAAGCAGATTCAGATCAAACACCCTGCAATGTGCAGTTAACTCAATGTGTATGGAAGTATTGGACTAGGTGGACCCCCATCCGGTCCTGTCCGTTGGGCAAAATGTACCACTCGAAGTGCTTGAGATTTTTCTCTGCTTGCCCAGAGAAGTTGTGGAATCTCCTTCTCTGGAGATATTCGAGGCCCGCCTGGATGCAACCCTGTCTAACATGCTCTGAGTGACTCTGCTTGAGCAGGGAGGTTGGACTAGATGATCTCCAGAGGTCCCTTCCAACCTCACCCATTCTGCGATTCTCTGATTTTCCTGCAAAATCACTGCCGCGAGACACACATCACGCAGATTTACTCTCAGCAAAGCATCCAAAGAGCAACATCTGCCAAGACCTTTCTATCTACCCCACAGGGAATTATGTCTTTAACAGGCTACTTGAAAGAATTCAGGCCACATGAATAAATGAAATGAGCAAACATAAAGTGGCTGTTATTAGCTGTGAGATGCAGTGACCAGCTATATGGCCATTCCCTTGTCATTTTGTGATGTCAACTGAGTTTTATATAGCTATGTTTCATGTTCACATCATTGTACAAGTAATTGATATAATTAATATCTTCTCTCTCTCTCTCTTTTTTTTTTTTTTTAACTCGCAATTATAAGCCTCCATGAAGCCTACTATGAAAATAAGAGATGAGACTGGAAATTTACATGTCAAATGCAAAAAAAAAAAAAAAAAAAAAAAAAAGTCAACAAAATCCTTTGGATATGTTTTAAGAGATTATGGCTATGAGCAAGGGACTGTAAGTGCTTGACTATAGGCTTGAGGTCTTTAACCTATTAAACCCTTTCCCTAAAAACAGCAGATTTTATGGTATTGTCAATAAGTTTAAATATCTGGAATTAGGGAACTGTCTCTAGGGCTCCCTGTGTATGGGGAAAGCATGATTTCTTCTTTTCACCTTTCTGCTTGTAGGACCACACTCTGTCCATTTGTTTCAGCTTGAAAATCTAGCAAGATCAGGGAGAAAGGAGAAACACAGAGGATATTATTTTCTCATTGTTACTGTTATTTAGGGGACTTTTTTGTTTTTCGTGCTAAAGCAAGTTTATACCTGTGGTTTCTTTCAAGGCAAACAGAACATTTTCCTTGATATGAAATGAAACATTCCACACTGTGCTGGAAACAGGAGGGATTTTTACATTTGCATAAAATGTGCAGGTACATTTGGCCTTGAGCTGTTCTTCTGAAAATGAAAATCCAAAAATGTTGTATCACTGGCACAGACCTTGGTGCTTTTTTTTCCTTTTCTTTCTCATGCCTTTTTCAAGCTGGGATTTGTCAGCTTTGGTGGCCCACCTAAACCAAATGGTTGTTTCAGAGAAAGCCAAATTCCCCAACTGTCCAGCCAACCATTCTGGTCCTTTTCCAGCCTCACTCAACCTTGTCTGGAGCATCTCCTGTGGCCTCGCTGAGTCAAACACCAGGCAGCAGCCACCTCGCTCTGCCCCAGCACCTTCCCTGGGGTCTCCTGCACCCTGCAGGGAGCCCCAAAGTGGGGACTGCTTTTGCCCACTGGGCTACGGCTCTGCAAGCTTCTCGCTCTGGAGCTGGAGAAATCACATAGTGACTGCACTGCTTGGTGGGTGAAAAGTGAAAAAATCAAGCTTTGCTGTCTCAGTTTCCCTCCATGTTGTTGCAATGAGTTGGAAAGAGAGGGGAAAAAAGGAAAAATAAAAAGAAGGTTAAAAAGAGACAGAGAAACAGAGGAACAATAAAAAGGGGGGGAGGAAAGAATGGGAAAGGAGAAAATGGAAGAAGAAAAAAAGGAAATAGAAAAAGAAAAGGAGGAAGTGGAAAACAGAAAAAGAGGAAAGTGGAAAAAGAAAAGAGAGAAAGAGGAAGAAGAAAAAATAAAAATTGAAAAATAAAAGGGGGGAGTGGAAAAATAGGAACGTGGAAGAAGAAAAAGGAAAGTGGAAGAAGAAAAAGAGGAAAGGGGGAAAGGAGGAAAGGAGGAAAGAAAAAAGATAGAAAGGGTGAAAGAGGGGAAGGAAGTGAAACGAAGGAGATAGGGAGGAAAAAGTGAGGGAAAAAAAAGAAGAGGGAAAGGGGGGAAAAAAGAAAGGGGGGAAAGAGGGAAGAGGGAAAAAAAGAATAGGGAGAGGGGGAAAGAAAGAAGGGGAAAAGAGAGGGAATAAAAGAACGGCAAAATGGCCAAAGAACAAAGAAAGAAAGGAAAAAAAAAACGGGAAAGGGGGAAAATGAATGACAAAGGGGGAAAGGAAAGGGAGGAAGGAGAGGATGAAGGGGGGAAGGATAAAATGAAGGCGGGAGGGGAAAAGGAATAGAGAAAAGGAGGGGAAGAAAGAAAAGAGGGAAACGGGTATAGAGGGGAAAAGAGAGGTGGGGGGAAGAGGAGGGGAGGGAGGAAGATAAGCGGGAAGGGAGGGGGGAGAGGAGGCGGGCGGGGCAGGGCAGCGCCGCACCTGGGGCGGGCGGGGGCGGTGCCGGCCCGGCCCGGCCCGGCCCGGCCCGGCTCGGCTCGGCGGAGCGTGGCGCGGCGCAGCAGCCGCGGAGCGGAGCGGAGCGGCCGCGGGCAGCGGCGCCGCCTCCTCCTCCCGCCCTCGATGCGCGCAGCCGGGGCGCAGCGGCGCGGCCGCCCCGGAGCAGCAGCAGCGGCAGCAGCAGCGGCGGCAGCAGCAGCAGCAGCAGCAGCGGCAGCAGCGGCAGCAGAATGGAGCCCGCGGTCCTGCGCGTCCTGGTGCCGCTGCTCGGCTGCCTCCTCTCCGCGGTGAGTGCCTCCTCCGCGGGCGCGGCGCTTTGCTTTCGCCTGGTGCCTTCCCCTCCGCGCTGCCCTGGGCCGAGGCAGTTCGCCGCGGGCAAACTTTCGGCAACTTTGGAAGTGCGATCGGTGCGGGACAGGTGTATCTTTGATTTTTTTTTTTCCTCCTTTTTGTTTCCTTCGACTGATCTAGAAAATAGCAGTCTTTTTTTCCCCCCTCCCGATGTGTACTTCCTCTTCAAGAGTGAGGCGATCTTTTGAACTAGCAGCATTCACTTTGGGTTTGCTAGCGTTTTATTTCAGGGCTGCTCCCCACCTCTCTTTCCATTATTTTTGAGGATGGCTTTCCATTTGCTTTGCTTTCTGTTTAGGAGCGCGATGGTTTCATAAAAACCTTCCCCCCCCCCCCCCCCCCCGCCCGGGAATGGGAATAACGGGATGAAATTTCCCAGAGGAAGCGCGGTGGTGCCAGGGCAGGGGACTCCCGGGTGGAGGCGTGCTCTCAATTTGAAGAATAGTTTCCCCAAAGAAGTTCTGCAAAGTGCTGCTCTCGGACACTTAAACCTCACATGGCCGCAGCGTCCGAGGAAAGCGCAAAAGCTGGGACCGAAGGATGTGTTTTTGGAGCCCCTTCTGCTCGCGATCCCTGTGCTCGCAGGTTCCCGCTTGGGGGTAGTGCCGTTTCCTCCCCCCCTCTCCTGGCGATGTGTCTACGAGCGCGTACACGCACACATACACATGCACGTGTGCAAAAGCTAATTCTCTGTGCAAACAGTGCAGGCGTGGAGTTGGCTGCCGAACTCTTTGCTGAAGCTCCGCTCTTGTGGCTCATCTCCTCGTAGCATGTGATTTCCAGCTTAGACAGCTCGTTTTAACTAGCCGGATAGGGGATAGGGAGTGGATGTGGCTGACTTTCACTCTTCTAATCCTGTGCCAGCATTTGTTTTCTTCTTTTACAAGGTGAGATTGGCTCACCAGCATCCTGTTGGGCTGGGTGAGGTTGCCCGCAGAAACTAGGTTGTGCCATCGGGGCTCGGCTGCGAGTCGCTTCTGTTTGCTCGGCTCAGCCAGGGGCAGGGGATGGCTCGGAAAGCTGCTTTGATCTCCAGCGGGCAGAGGAAAGCCAACCAAACCGAGCCTCCGAGTGTAAAAAAGTAATGCAGATTTTGCACTGCATCACTCCTGTCTCTTTCCTCCTCTCCCCTTATGAAATGAGACAAATGTAGCTCTTTTGATTTTTGTGATTTTCAGTATAACCCATCCAATCATCTGCATCGTCCAAGACTTTGAGGAAGAACAGGCTGGGAAAATGGGTTAAAGAATCCAAAAATGACCAGGCGTTTAGTTCCTGCAATTCTACAAACTGCTTCTAGGGAGGATGCAAAATAGCTCAAGTCAAGGAAATGAGGAAAAGGGGATAGGGCTCTCATCAGCTTGCTGGAACTGCTCCAGAACCTTCTTCCACAGAAACCCGTGGCAAAAGTCCCATATCCTTAAATATTATTGGCAGGACAAGGTCCTTTGGAGCCAGCTCCTGCAGCGAGTTAGTCATCAAGTCTGCCAAAGTTTAACACGCGAGTGTTTGCAGGATCGAGCCCCTGTGATGCAAGGTGTCAGTGCGCTTGGGTTGGTGTCCTGTCTCTAAGCATGAACTCCTGAAGCTCTGGGATAACGGCAAGCCATAGACTAGGTGCAGTCCATAGGTCTCCTTTCAACCCTGACCTCCCCTATGCTATTTTGTCCCTCCACGCTGTATCTCACTTTCTTCCTTTGCTTTAGTGGAGCCGCCAGTTGCTTTTGCATTATACTAATGTCACTGGGACCTGGTTCATGCCAGTGGGTTAGAAGGACTTGCACGATAAGCATCTGTGTTGATCTGCAAGGTGACTAATACCAAAGTATGTAAAGTTTCCGTAATAGTGCTGAAATGCTGGAGAGAATCCTGTTGTTTTGTTTCTCGGTTTGAGCCTCGGAATCAGTATTCACTTTTAAAGCAAAAGTAACCCTGAAAGTGTAGCAGCCTGGCTCTGGAATCTAAGATTACCCAGTGACATTTTTCTTATGATTTATTGTGATAATTTTTATTTGTATGTCCTTGGGAAGGCCTTGAACAGCAATTATTGGCTGATGCTGAAGTTTGGTGCTATAAAAGTGTTGCAGCCAGGTGTTTTCTAATTGCTGTTATGAACTTTCACCCCTGTGCCTCATGATCCACAGACGTGGGAGAAGGAAATCGAGCAAATCTTATTTGCTGTAATTCATCAGGCCACATCCATCAAGCCTCCCACATTGGTCAATTTTTAAAATTTTGGAGAAAGGGTGGTTTGTCTTGTTTTGGTGTAAATTGAGGATCATCCCTACTAGGTTCTGATGAGTTATCTTTTTCAGTCATGTAACTAAAATAAGAATCTGGGCGAGGAAGCTACAAACAACAGCTTTTTTTTTTTTTTTTTTTTTTTTTTCCCCAGCATGTGTCCAGTAAATGAGATGTGGGTAATTGAGAGCAACTGGTGGATTCCACAGACTGAAAGCACATTGAATTAGCCACATCTGTCCGGCTGGTGTAATTTGTGCTTTTCTTCAGAGTTTTATTCTGCTCCAGCTATGGAGTATAAGCATGAGGGAAAGGAATGAACCACCAAGTTCTGGTCCTTTAGCAGCCCAAGGGTAAAATGCTAGAATGAGGATCCCTTTAAAATAATTTGTTAAACTTAGGCTCATGGGGCCACCCCTTCAGCTATATCTGCTGTTTTTTCCTCCTGCCATAGGCTGAGAATCTGAGAGTTAAAATAAATATATTGAAACAAAAATAATCAGCGTTTTTAGAGGAAGATGCATGGTGCACACTGGAGTCCTCTAGTGTCATTTTTGCACCCAGTCTGAAGTTCCTTCGGTGGTGACAATACACATTGAAAAAGGCGTCATCACAAAACCTCACTATATTACTAGGTGTTGTGTTTTATTAATATTTATGCATGTACAATGTATGACTGATCTTTCTAAAAGACGTTTAAGAGAACCAATTCCCCAGCTCCATTTAACCATAACTGGGTAACTCTGGAAGTCTCCTTGTCTCTATAACTTTGGAAGAAGTTTTTCACTAGTACAGATGCTTTAGAAGCTCTTACTTAGGGTGTAGCAAGGCAAAAGAACACATAGGCAGAAACATGGCGTCTGAGAAAAATCCTTTGTGGAATATTTAAGGCTACATGCACCTCTAGCCCAGCAGCATGTCAGCCGGATATTCGTACCATCGCTCTGACACCCTACCTGGCTTGTTTGCTTTCCCCCCCCTTTTATTTATATATATATAGTGGCTTAAAAATACTATGGTTCAAGCCCCTTCTGGTTGTAGTATCAACAGCAGGGTAGCAACCAGACAGCTACTCTGAATAAAAATGCAGTCACAGTAGGATGCGCCTTGTTTTGTGCTATGTCTGGCCAGTGCTGGCTCATGAAACTCCTGTTACATTTTGTTCTCATTTTCATCAGTTCATAGTGATGTGACTTCACTAGCTGGAGCCTTGTTATTTGATTCTTCACTCAGGAGTATCCAAGAAGGTTTCGCATGTGCTGGTAGATGCAAAGCAGCCTGATACTCTCCTGGTTCTGCAAACTGGGAATGGCAGCATGAGTAAGTGTTGGTACCAGTGGAGATCTGTGTTTTGGTTCTCCCAAGCCTTCTGCATCATCTGCTCAACTGTGAGGTTATCTTGGGAATGAGAAGACAATGAGACCTCAAAGAAAGAGGCTTAGGAAGGGGCTGTGATGATAAGCTGTGCAAGTCTTTCTCTGTGATTTGTTGTGATTACCTGGAAGCCCTTTTGTGTCTTCTGATGTCTGCAGGCAACGTGTGTGAAAGTGTCCCTCAGCCCATGTCTCAACTAGGTCCTTGACCTGCCTCTTTCTGTGTCACTGAGTGGGGTGTACTGTATCATGTCTCTTTAGGGGTTAGTTTGTGCGATTTTTCAGGAAAAAGCAGTAGCTTATTCCATTTACTAAATGGTCTCTAGTCAAAACTACTGAAAAGATTGACATCTCATGGGCATCAGTCTTCTGACTGCCGCATCATATGCCAACTTGCACAGTCAGGTGGGGCTGGGAGCTTACATGGTATCTGCAGTTTGTGGACATGCATCCTTGTAGATGGAAAGAGAGGCTGGGGGACAGGGTGAAAAACATCTCCCCATCCAGCAGTAAGTGTCCCATTCTTTGGCCTTCTGAGAAAGGGCACTAGACATAGTGAATGAGACCCAAGACAAGAATACTTTTTACTTCTGATCTGAAGAGGGAGATTAGTCACACTCTGAATGGAATCAATGGCTCAAATTCAGGAAAGGAGCCAAACTAACCAGGCAAATTAAAAATAAATGCTCAAGTTTTGATAAGAGCAGGACTTAGCTTGGTTCTATGAACAGAATGGGTCACATTCTGCTTTCAAGCAAGCATAGTAGTGTAATTTCACTGCTGCGAATGCAGTCGCTCTTGCATTGCGCCGGCTCAGGGGAAACGGGTCACTAAGTGTTCTGCTTGGGAGAGGATATGTGATTAAACATAGCCCTGTTCTCTGGTCTCATCAACTTGCTCTGTTCCATATTATGGAGACAGATTCCTGCAAAGGAAAGTCATTTGTAAGAACACCTCTCCCTCCCCACCCCCCCCCCCCCCCCCAAAAAAAAAAAAAAAAAAAAAGTATTGGGGAGGTTAGCAAAAAGAAAGAAATGCAGCTGGGGAAAACCCTCAGCCTAGGGATGGAAGCAGAGATCAACAGGGTTGTGGGTGCATGAAGCCTTCAGAGCAGCAGAAAGGCTGGAGCTGAGGTCCAGCCCGTGGGATAGAGTAGAGCTATGCCAGCATGTGGACAGACGAGTGAGGAGCTCCCATTCCCTACAGGAGACTTGCTGAGTCTGCCTGCAGCCCACGGAGGTCTGTCCTCCTGCCCCACATGGTCTAGCAGGGTTTCCCTCAATGAGTGCTGAGCACTTGCTGTTTCACTGTTCCCTCTCTCCAGAGCTCCAGACTCCCAGGTGTTTTTTCAGGAGTCACAAGCTCTCATAGCTTCGTTTGGGTGGGAACCAAGCCAAGCGAGGAGGTGCCTGTGCCTTGGAAAATGAGATCCCAGAGGACTGCAGTGGAAGCAAGACCAGACCCTGTGTTTTTGAGGTACGAAAGGGGCAGGGAAGCAGTGCCGGCTATCAGGTTGGCCTCCATCCAGAGCTAAGACAGCTAAGGCTGTGGCCGGGAGGTCCTGTGCCGAGGTCAGGAGGCTGCTCACCAGCTGAGCGATCCTCTGGTCACCCTTCCCTTTTGTAGCAACCTGCTGGCTTGCTTGGCGGTGTGCCTGAACCGCCAGAAATCCCTCTGGGATGATTCATCTCTCCGGGCACAAGCTTCACCTTTCACGTTACAAGACCAGCGATGCAGGGAGAATTCATTCATTAACATGCAGAAAGTGCCTTGGGGACAGTTCGAGATGCAGATGGTATCCCTGAGGCCTCTAGTTGCTGGTTATTCCCTATGTCGTTCTACAGCCCTTCAGTCTGCTTGACAGGGTAATACAGAGCCGCAGCAGCACCAAGTTTTTTTTTAGCAAACCTAAAGGCTTCTGCAGATGTAAGTGGAAGTGTGAAGTTTCCTGCTGATAAGGATGCTATTAATAAAGCGCGAGGGTTTTCTCCTCCTGAAACTTCAGCCTCCCTAAAAGCATCTGCTGGCTATTAGCTTTGTTACAAATCACTTTTAAACTGCTTAGCCTCGTACAAAAACCCTAATGCAGGAAGAGAGAGAATCAGAAGAGCAATTATGTTTAATAAGTGCCAATCCATGCAAATAAAAATGGCCTGTCCGAGCATGGCTTGAACTGCTGGAAGCGAGCCGGCAGGGCTGCGAAGGGGAAGCAGGTGAGCAGCAGGGCTGCAGTTAAAACCCTTCCCTCTGGTTGGTTTTTGCAGGGGCTTTGGGGATGTTTTGTGCGCAAGGTTGTGTGTCGTGGGTTGCTTACGGTGAGAAAACGCACGTTAGTGCTGCTTTAGTGGCATTTCGTTCTGCCAGGTTTTATCTACGGCCGTAACTTTTATTTTTGCATATCGATAAATAGTATTTCTGGGATGTAAGGACCTCTTTTAGCTTCTGAGATGGATGTGAATTTTGGAGACCGTAATTTACTTTTTATTATCTAAAATCATATACCCAGCCAACTGAAACAGTGCGTGAAAACAGCCTTAAACTCTGTCATAAATCACATTGGGTAGATTTCTTACCCCCAGGGCGGTCTTGGGCCGTCTGTTTAACCATTCCCACTGCAGGCAGGTGAAGATTTACTTCCCTTGTTTGCACTGAAATTCAAGAGGTCAAACAGGATCAGGATTATTTATTAAGCTGGAACCGAATCAGGATTATTCTCTAATATGTTTCACTGGTGGGTTAGAGGACAGACTCCGTGGTACCAGCTGCTGGAAGACTGTCTGGGAAACTCTTCTGGACGTCATGACTTGGCTTCGATGCTTTGTGTTTGGTTGAGGGCCGGAGGAGACAGTCAGCTGAGCCGCTGTCCTGTGATGCCTTTCTTGCTTTCACTGCAGGCTCACGGATGTTCCCACTCCTGCCAGTCAGATGTAAAACCCACTGCAGTATCAGTGTCACATATTTTTTAATCGTCATCCCTATGAAATCCTATCTGATCAAGAGGAAAGGCAGGGGGGAAATCTACTTAAATATAATTACTGTCTGGAGGGGGAAATAGCAATAATTTGTGTCCCCTTTGTAAAGCTGAAATCTGTAGGGTGCCTTTTTAAAAGGTGTTTTTTGGGGGCTCCATCCTTGATTCTGGATTTAACAGATGTTTCAATTAATACTTAATGATTGTAATTTCACAACGAACAACTGAGCCGCCAGTGTCTCCAGGGCTCTGATAAATGTCATTGTCCATCCCAGCTAAGCAGCCTGTGAACTTCCTTGCAGATGACCTTTGGGTGGGACTCCGCATGCAGATGAAGACACTTATGTTTTGGTGGGAATACATAGGTGTCTATGTGCGTCAAAGACCCTGTTGTGCTGGAGAATATTTTGTGGGTCAGTTTGGTTGCCTGCTGTCACGTGTATCCTGCCATCGGAGAGGTGTCCCATGTCTCCTTTCTGTGAAGATGCTGAGTTACCTTCCTACCCCATGTGGATGCCATGAACCCACAACACAGAGCCATCTCAAATGGCACCGCGTGGCTATATTTAAGCACCTTTTAGAGCCCTTTTTGACTAGAGTGGCATTCCAGTCTCCTAGGCGCTGTGTTGGCACCTGTATTTGGAGGTCTCAGGCTGCAAGCTGAACCCCACCATGAGGTTCCCAATGTGTTGTAAAAGAATGAAAGCAGAAGAGCGCTGCTCATGCTGATCTTGTTTCTCACAGCCTGCTTTATTCAATACTCAAAAACATCTTTTTTTTCCCCTCTTCTGTCCTATTTTGTGAAAGTTGCCAGACTGCTGCAGTTCAAACTTTAAGGAACTATCTCTCTGCAAGGCAAAAAGAGGAAACAAATGCAATATATTGAATGCACCTTCTTCTCTCCAAAAAATCCTTAAGAGCTCTGTGCACTTAGAGCAAAGGGCAAAGCTGGTTCAACACTGACTCTCAGCACTTTTACGCATTCAGCTTGCAAACGCAGCCAGAATCCAAAGCCTGCTGGAGATTATGCTTCTTCCACTGTTATTCTGCTGTAGCCAAATTTAGCTCGTAATTCAGGTGAAGGCAGTGGTTTTTTTTTTTTTTCCCCCAACCTTTTTCCTCTTATGGGCCCTTAGCTATTTATCGAGGAGGTGCAAACCCCTTTTAGAAAGTTCACCTCCTTTGTGGCCATGTGGACCATATGTCCTTGTGGACCATATGTCCTCGCTGGCTTAAGTCACCTTGCACAGCCCCCAGGAGTGCAGCACACGGATTAGAGCCCGCTGCCCTGGCAGATGTGCCCTCTCGCAGAAGGGGGAGTGAATGAGCTTCTCCCAAGAATCGTTATGTCATTTACACACTCCTCTGTTATGTCTGTGTCCGTCCCTTTGCTTACCTCTTAGTTTCGCCCCGGTTCTTAATGATAATTATTCTCCCCCCGCCTTCACAATAGAAGCAGGTTTCCCTTCTGCTTGGAATAATCAAGGATGGGAAAACGCTGTTGCCGAGATGGTTCCCAGCTTCACAGGGCACTGGAAGGAAGCCAAAAACATTATGTGAAGAATTACTGACTTGCTCCAGCGTGGGCCGCCGGGCTGCTTGCATTTTTGGGGGTGTGACATTAAACACGGCTGCAGAGCTGTGTGAGCCTTTGCTGCGCTGCGCACTTTAATTCCATTGCTGCAGTGATTTCTTTCAAGGAGATTTTTTTTCCTTGTTTTTCTTTACTTACTGTCACTGGTTGTACAGTTTCCTCTTTCTTTTTTTTTTTTTTTTTCTTTTTCCTCCAGACAGCAGTACCTGAGATGACCTGCTTCTAGAGCTTGCACAGTTTTCCACGTGCGAAGCTTTCTCCAGCTTTGCACTTTGTGGCTGGGGCACGGGCGCTGCATTCGGGTGCGGGAATTCGTGCCGTCTCATCCCCTTCGTGCCACCGCACCGCTTTGGGCAAAATTAACCTTTGTGCCTCCTTGGCCAGCCCTCTCCTCCCTCCCCCTGGGAAGTCATACACGTTTCAGCAAACAGCATGTCGACGGCTTATCTGCGGGCTGTTTGCGTACAATACAGATGAGGCAAAGTTTGTCAAGAGAAACAACAGCTTATATTGGAACAGCTGAAACAGAGTATAAAGAAAATCAGATACGCTTTCAGACGTGGAGACACTTCCTGAGGTCCGAAGGAGAAACAAGGCTAAGTAGCAGTTGCTCTGGGTTTAGCCTGAAGGTGTTCATTGGGGAGTCAATTTGAGAAAATAGTATGCTGCCTGGAACAATTTTTACCTTTATTTTACTTTTTTTTTCACAAAACCATTGCTGACAGCAACAGTCTTTCAGTCCTACCATATTGAAGACCCATGAAATATCTCCAGAAGCCAAGGCCACAAATCACTGTTCATAGTTCTTCTGGGTATTAAAACCCTCGGACTCAGCGGAGCCATTGCTTTTATGACCCGCTGCAGTGTTCTCCACATCTTGCCACCTGCTAGCTCGTGCTGTCACATAGGTGATAATTCTTACCTGCCCCTGCAGCCCCACAAGGGCTGGCGGTCTTACCAGCTCCTCCTTGGCTAAGAGATTCATCTCCTCTAGGGGTGTTGATGACCCTTTTCTCTTTAATTAGCTATTCTGACTACAGTCAGGACAGTTATTTCAAACTTATATGTAGCCTGAAGTTTCCTGATTCCGTTTAAAAGACAAGGTTCAAAAGGGTTTCCCCCCGCCCCCCCATATTCTTTTGGAAGGCTGCTACCAGAGCCAAATTTACTAGTTAAACAGTTTAGGGCAAGCCCCCGTCCCTCCCCCCCCCTTTTTTTTTCTGTAGATGGAAAGGAAATTAGTGGTTGGAGCTCATTACTTTGGGTTTACCTGACCTGAACCTCAGAATTGTCTTAAGAGAACAATAAACATCTGGAAAAATCATCTTTAAACCTAGCTATAAAGCTGAACCTTTGCTGAGTTTTTTTTCTATGTATTATTGTTACAAGGAGAGAAAACAAAACCAAGATTTGCTGAAGCAGTGCCAGAAAATCTGAACTCACTTGTGGAAGAGCAGTTGAGTAGACAGCTGATGGACTCATTTTGTAAAGCCAAGATGCCTTTTGTGCTCAACGGCAATATATTAACTCTTTGCAACAACAGATGTGGAAGGGAAAATAACCCAAGTGGTTGTGGCAAACCGAGAGGTTGGAGGCTGGCTGGGGGAAGTGGTCAGGGAGATGGTGGAAGTTACCTGGGGACAGAGTGGGGACCTGGGGGGAGGGATGAGGAGGGTTATCATGTGGTTGGGAAGGGCAGCTGCAAGCACTAGGTGAGAGAAATAAGGAGGCAGTGGCGATGACTTCTAGCTGCAAATGATCTAAGAGTCTTCAGGTGGCTCAGCTGTGGAATGGTCCCTGGCCTGGCTTTGGAGCAGGTGGTAAGTCTCCTAGACTTTGTGCGTGCCATGTTTTCTTGGGGTCCTGGACACAGGAGAGCATCAATATCCCCAGCAAAATGTGGGGTTGCTTTGCCATGGCCAAAGCTACTCAAACCTTCACAAATGCTGCTCCCTAAATGCTTTTGGCCTGCTTTCTGGTCTAGGGCTAGCCTGAAAATCTGTGTGCCAGCACACTGTATGCTGGAGATGAATCGTTTGTGCAAGTTGGTCACAGGACCTGCTGGTCCCACTCGGATTGCTCTTGTCCAGAAACATCTTAGAGCTATAGCATTGCTAGGGACAGCAGATGCTGGCAACTCAGAGAGACCTGGGTGCACAGTCATCTCTCCTGCACTGCCTTTTTCCGGTCCAATTTTTCTCTGCATATTGCCCTAACAAATTTTTCTCCTAGACTTTCCTCTTGAAGGTCTGACAGAATTTGTTACTACACAATTAATAATATTTAAATAGCAACTGTATTTTTGATGTAGACTTGTTTTCTTCCCCACTGTGGGACTACTGAAGAGTCATTCCTGTCTTTCTAGAAGGGATATTAAAATATCTGGCAGGTTGGTACCCCTTTGCTATGTAATTATTTCTTCCCTGCCAATTTATCACTAAAGTTCCTGATCTGTCAGCTCTGGAAACAAATATTAAATATGTATTGCAGCCCTGGGAGGAGAGCCCAACCTGCCAGGGTACAGCACAACTAAAAATAAATGCTTGTTTCCCTTGCAAAGTAGCCTGGGGAGAGAGAGGGGCAAGGAATAATGTCTACTGGAGTAACTATGAGTAGAAGGAGACGGAGCAATAATTTCAGCTGCACTTAGGGAGAAGAAGTCACAGTTCAGACATAGGATGAGGCTGAGAAGCTCGTAATTCAGTCCTAGCCTTTGTAAATGGACTTTCTGCTAAGGGTGGTCTTGCAGCTGATGACCAGGGTCAATCACTTTCCAGGTTGCAAACTTGTAAAAGTGATGTCAGATGTGCTCCAAAGCTGGGGGTTTGAGTGGGCCAGTGCATCCACACTGAGCTCTCTCAAGCTGTTCACACTGTAATGCCAGTACTCCTGCTCAAGGAAATAAACTTTGTGATCAAACCCACCTTTAGCTAGGAGCAAATGAGTACAGACCTACCACTGGAAAGAGCAGAAGTGTTGCAGAGGGATGAGTTCACCTTGGGGCATTAGCAGTCCTCAGAATCCTATGAGAGCGGGAATGGGAAGATGGATGGACTTGGGCACACTGGGAGATGGACTTGAAGTATTTTCAGTTTTGAGATTGATGAGAGTAGGAGGTGGAGAGAGGTGGTCTCTGGAAACTGCCAGTTTGTCTGGAGTTGGGCAGGATCTCTTTAGGGTTTCACATAGTCCCCCCAACTTTCAGCTTGCAGAGTTGAAAAGGTTGCACTAATGGTGCCTATCTTGGCAAACTTTTGCTTGGTCTCTTTTTTTGATGGTGCGTGTTTGTGTGTGTGCTTACAGGCTTGTTACAGGACATGTTGTTGCAGGAAGGTTGACACAAACTGAAGGGCTTTGCTCTGCATGTGACAAGGGTCACTGTTCTCTGCCACTGTTGTCCCTTGCTTTGAGAAATTCATCCACTGTGGATGCTAGCCTTCCTGTGCCAATGTTGTCATTCAGTGTTCATTCAACATTCAATGTTGTCATGGTTTGGGGGTGAGGAGGAAGTGATTTGTACAGGAACAGAGATCAAGAAAGGTTTTCATCAGAGTACTGACCCTGGCTATGTGCTCAATGTTCCTCTAGTGAATTGGATTAACAGTCCCAACACAGTGTCTCACAGACCAGATGAGCTGTTTCTTTTAAGTCTTATGGGGTTTTATCTGGGGAGATGGGGACACAATCTTTTTATTTCTTCCATACCAGCAATAGGGAGCCTTTCTCAGGTCTTTCACGTCATCCTAAAATAGCAGCTATGAGCTTAGAAAAAGTTCTAGAGAAGTATGTGGTCAACCTTCTCCAATGCTGCTTGTACAAGGACACGGGCTGCCTGCAGTGTGGGTGGGCAGGCACAGCCCTCGGTGAGGGGGAGAAAAGTTTAAAGTTGATATCGTACACCAATTATGAGCCCTATAATGGGGAAACACTTTTACTTCTGCACAGTTCATCCGCTTAGTGGCTGCAGCTGACCTCTGGGTGTAGGGCATGTTGTTAATGTGAAATGAGATTTAATGAATCTTGAGACCAAGATAAACAGGAAGACTTGACTGATCACTGCACACTAGACCTTACTGACCATTTACTTTCTAGATGTCTTTAATAAAAGTTATCCTTTTACTTAAGGGAGGTATTGGGGAAGGTGGTTTTTTGCTTGCAAAGTTGCAGTGGGGTGGGGGGTAATTTATCCTCAGGGGGCGGTGGTGGTGATGAATTTCTTAATTGATTGGAGAGGAGCTAAAAATGAAATATTATTTTCCTTTTTTTTTCTTCCCATCAAGAAATTTTAAAACTTCACAAGTGCTGCATTATTTTCCTGGACAGAGGGAATTCTTTGTTGTTGTTTTTTTTCTTATTTAATTCTTTTTCAGGCCAGAAAATGGAGAGAATGTGCTGAAGTCTCATCTTTAAATTATGTCACAACCATTTCTAGGAGAGAGGGAAATATCACTTTCTTAATTTCCGGGTTGGAAGACTGACACATACAGAGAAGGGATGATGACCTGTACTTAAGATCATAAACTGGATGCCATTAGAGGAGCATTTTCAGTTTTGAAGGCCATTCAGTCAAAACTACTACTTAGAAGCATATCCAGTCTTAGTGTGGAGACCTCTAACTTACTTCAACAGCAGCAGATTCAATTGTGGAAGAAAATTTCCAAGCTTGGAAATACGATATTAGACTAGACCTAGATTTTTAAAGATGTTAAGCAGCTAACAGAAAGCCCTGACTAAGGAGATCTGGATTTTGATGTTTCCTATTGATTGTTAGAGCTTACCCCCAAATTATGGTTTCCCTGCTAAAGGATGGCACTTAAATGTTGTGGCTAAAACTGGAACCTCTGATGGTTATGAGGGAGACATTTGGAGGTCAATATGTCTGCCCGCAGGTTGGTTTGGGAGATGGTTATTTCAGTCTCTGGAATCCAGCACCTTGTGGTTGCAATGCTCTTACTAGAACAACAAATAAAATGAAGTAGTATCTGACCTTTCTGTTAGTCAGAAAAATGCTTCTGAGTTCCTCTGACAACCCTATTCTGATAAAAAGTCTCATAGAATTGTTATAGACAGCATTGGTTCAAGACCCAAATTTTAACATCTGCCTCAACATTCCTGTCCATAGCAGGGACTGGCACTGAAAACAGAAGGATAAAATGCATGCATGCAGAAGGACAAAATGCATGGAGACCTTCAGTCACATATTCATTCAGCCCTAGGAATTTAACAAATACTTGTGCTGGGGAAAACCCTTCCCCGAAGTTACCATCCTCAGGCAGAGGAAATCAGCTTAGCTTCACTGATGTTAACATTGTTGTGCTGTACCATCTGAGGATCTGACTGTGAATTTAATGCTCGCAGAAATTGTTATGGGAGCAGCCCTAGAAGACTGAAACCCCATGCCCAAAGCTAGCACAAGCAACAGCAGTGTTTCCTGTGGCACGGAGGCTGGGACCTGTGATGCACAGTTCTTTGGGGAACATCTCAGGATGGGTAGGTAGTGTAGCCCATGTGATCCACCCTTGCCCAGGTCATGCCCTGTGAGCTCCACCTTTGTTGGCACCATCAGGAGAGTCCTTGAGCAAGTTTGCTTAACTCTGGCAACAAGTCAGAGTAACAACATCTGTGAAAAAATGAGGTCCTTAACCATTGGGTTGGGATGCTGTAGCGTATTTGCTAAAAGTGGATCGGTGAACGGTTTCAGCCTTTGGCCTGAGTATCCATATGAGACAGTGGGAAACCTTTCAGTGGTCTATAAAGATAAAGAAGAGCACAGCCAGGGAGTTGAAATTAAATGTGTAGATATTATGTGCTTCCACTGGGAAATTTTTAGGAGTCAGCAAATGAAAGCAAGAATGAACTCCACCGGATTTGACCAGAGTGAGGGAACTGGCTTTAAGTAGATCTTTTTTTATAGGCCATAGAGATCCTACATGAGTTTTTGTGATTGTACATGGGGTGAGAAGAGCTCCTGTGGGGTGACCTCCAAAGGATTACAGCACAGTTTAACAAGAGAGGCTTTGCTGCACAGCCTCGCTGGAGCAGGAGGAACACATTGCAAGAGGTTTGAATGTTTCATTTGTAATCAGTTAAGTGTTGTCACTCAGATAAGCAAAGTATGATTTTAATTAAGAAGGCATTCCAGCTACATTTAATTTTTATGTCAAATTACTGTGGATTAAAAGAAGAAGAAGAAGAAGAAGAAAAAAGGTCTTCTGATTCCAAAGAGCTTTAATCCACTCTGGACCCCAGGTCATGATCATTTTCCTACTCTTTGTGGGAAGTGTTAAGGTTCTTTTCCCTTCTCACACATCTTAGCAGAAAGACCAATAAGAAACCCCGGCTTTGACTCCATATATTTTCTGCAGAGTGCAAGGTTCCTCTTGGTTGTATATAAGAGCACTCTGAAGATCTATGAGTTGGGTGAAGAAGTCTATGTTAAATGCAAATGTATACAGGCAGGATTTGCAGCAAGTTTCAGTCGCAGTGGCACTGGGTAGTGAAGGTGCTACTTACCTATTGTTCCAGTCTCTGGAAGGAGTGATCTTGTTGTGGATGCAAAGGAAGAAAAAGAGAGAATCCAGCTTATTCTATAATCTTTGGGGTTCTATGGGAGTCTCAGGAAAGGAAAAAAGAGACAATCTCTCCTCTTGAGTTTTTGGGTAGAGAAGCAGGAAATAGTTGAGGTGACTTGTTAGGAATCTGGAACATGAATCAAAATTTCTTTCCAGACTTGAGCTGAAAACTTTTTCTGATCAACCTTGCAATATATTGCAAATAAATAGTATTTGACTGTTCATTTTGAGGAGTCGTTAAGGACTGACACCAGCCACTGTATTCTGGTGAAATGATACAGAAACTGGCATGTGTTAATTATGCTGTCCCAGAGGGCTCCTGCACTTGAGGAACCATCATTGACCTTCATCTACTTTAAACAATGGATTTTCAGAGAAGAACTGTATGTTTTGAGGTAGTACAGGTACTCTGATTCTTAGGAAAGCACTTAACTAACTTTTAAAATCTTTTTCTTATGTTGCATTTAATTTTGTAGAGTAAAGGCTGTGCCTGGTACTAGACTGAGGGACATTTAGTGGTGTTTGGTAGAAAGTGGCTGTCCACCTAGGAGCAAATAACGAAGCTATTCTGTTTGCTCACATTGCTTAGTCTTGTCTGGCTAGGATATTAGGCCATGACATGAGGTGATACTATCACCTAACTCTAGTAACAGCTATCTGATGGCAGCTTTTATCACTGAGGGTATGAAGGATATCCTTCCCCAAAGCCAGCATATCTTCACATCTTTCAAGGGAAAAAGAGAGGCTGGACCAGAAGTGCATCAAGGTGATCGTCAGAAACATCATCCAGAACTTCCCAGGGTCTATATCTTTTTTTATTATTATTTATTTCATTTATTCACCCACAAAGGTATTTTCAGTTCAGTAATAGTTGTTTCCCCTTCATTAAAAGGAAGACATTACAATTATAGTCTGGAGCTGTAAATACACAGTAGGCTGGCCTCGGAGGGACAGCACAGAGCTGGCTGATCGGGCTCCTGATTTCCATCCCGTGCAACATGAGGCAGGATCCTTGGGTTTCATTTTCCTAAAGCACTTTGCAAGCCTCAGCTTTGAATGTTTAGCTGGGCAGACCTACCGGGAGCACGTAACAGTGGATGGCTCCTCGCCCAGCTTGGGAAGGTCGCGGAGGAGGAGAGCTCTCTCCTTGCCCATAGTTTTGCGAGTGTGTGAAGCCCAGCAGTTATAAGTGACAATAAGTGTGACTGTGTGTAGTGGGCTTTCTATTAATATATGCACTATATGGTAATAAGGTGCTACCGTTTGATTGTAGGTGCTGTTGCTCGTTCCCTGCTTTCCTCACCCTGTCCCAGTGCTGTGCCTTCTGTGCAAATCTCCTGATCATAAGCCTGATTATTTCAGAATCAAAAGAAATTTTTTTCCTTATTTCCACACTTAGAGAAGCCGCTTCTTCTACAAACACTGATAGCTTACTAAGCCTTTAAGAGATGCACAAGGCACAGCCATATCTCAGTGCCTGTTTCACCGTGATTTAAAAGCAATCCGACTTTGTGCTATGACATAACACCATAAATTCTCATCTACAAATAGTAATCCTTGGTAATGTGTGCAGGACCGGGAATGGGACGTGCTTGACAGGAAGCAATCCCTTCACGCAGGAACTCCAGCTGAAGGAAGTTAGCAGCAGGAAGCAGAGGATGGTGAACACAACTTGTCACTGTGGTGGCCAGGTGAAGACTAAGTGTCTCTAAACACTGAACAGAATATCCTCCTAAATGGTCGGCTGGGGAGCTGGGAAAAGCTCCTTGAGGCACCCTGTCCTTCTCAAACATGATGGCTGTTGCCTCTGCTATCTTGTTTGGCAACGTTTCCCTAGATGGAGCAACCTCTGCCGTGGTAGTATGATCTTGTGCCGCTGAGATGCGTTTTGGCTCTGACCACCCATAGTTGAGCCTGGGGGAAAAGGTTACATTCTTCACTGAAAATATAAAGCAATTGGATTGTGAAATCCCTGCGCTGCAGATGTGTTCTGGAACCGTGTTCCCAGCTTAGCGCCCAGATTAAGCTGACAAACAGTGTACGAAGCAACCTTCTTTTACACGGAGGGGCACCCCAGACAGAAAGTGGGTTGAAACGAGGGTTGAAATGCTGTCCCAGAGCACATCTGCAGTTCCAGGGATTGCACGGTACATTTGTTCTCGTTAGGTGAAGTGCATCCAAGCAGTTCATAATCGGCAGATGCAGCCAAGTTCACTGTGTCCCAGGCTGAATACTCCAAGCCTGGGCTGTAGGTCCTGCGAACCCAGAACTGGCAATGTGAATGCCTCTGCTTTGAAGACCAGGAGATGCCAAAGAAAGTGAAGAATGGTGTCACTTCTTTTGGGGAACAGCAGAACAGCTCCTTCCTCCAGGCTCCCTTCTTCCCTGAGCAGGAATAGAGGAAAAGGTTGTACCAGATGCAAAGGTGGCCAACATCCCTTAGCCTGTAGTAAGAACAAGATGCAGACCTTTCTTTCATCCTGTAAAAATGTCCAAGGTGGTATTCAGCTTGTAGGTTGAGACACCTAGTCATTTAATTATGGTCACTGAAGTTTCAGAGCTTGATTTGACTGCCCACACATAGAGTCTTCCACTGTTGGAGCTACCCATGGGCTCCCAGCTGCCCCGGCGGAAGGGCATGGGTCTCCCATACCAGCCAGCCTACGTGCTGTTCCAGCTGTACTGCAGTGTTTCAAATGGCACTGGACACCAAACTTTAGGCAAATTAATTTTGCTGTGGGTGTGTTTTTGTATGTGCATGAGTGTTTGTGTGTGTGCAAAGACACAGCATCACCAGTATGCATGGGTGAAATACCAATAGCTGCTAGTCACTTTTGACAACCACAGGAATTAAGGAAGCAAAAACAACAGAAATCATGAATCAGTTCCGAAAAAGTAACAAGAATTGAATTTCTCGTAACTGTCTCTTAGATTACAAACTTTTGGAGTCTTTCTTTTCTTTGCAAATGAGACAAGGATAAATGCCTGCAAGTGCTGCAAGACTCCTGATGAAATCTGTAGGTAGGTAGCACTCAGTGGCTCCAGTGGCATCAGTAAGACCTTGCTGTGCCTCTTCTTGCTTTGTGACCTGGATATATAAAGTTTGAAAGCTCTGCTGTGTTTTTGAGCTCATACTATCTGATACACCTGACTTTTTTTTTTTTTTTAACAAACAGTCATTAATAAAATGTGGAGTTTACAAGAATTTCTGTGCATCATTTCTTCTCTTGAAGAGCAGAAAATTATTGAGGCAGAAAACTCCCTTATTTGCTTGTGTTGCTTCCGAATATATAGCAGCAAAAGCGAGTGGGGTTGCACAATTGTACACCAGCAGCTATTTGAGAAAATCTAATTGTAATGTAGCATCTCAGTGCCTAGGCCAACATCTGATATCAGATATACAGGAAATATGTGCAATTTTAGTTATGTTAAGATTCAAGTAATCCCTGATAGGAATGGTAGCTTATTTTATTTGGCTAGTATATTGAAAGCAACTAATTTTCACCAAGTTATTTCCAGTAATTTGAATTCCACAACCTGCCTCTGATAAAAGCATAGCTAACACTTTCCTGACCCATCAGCCTGTCTTCTGTTGGGGAACTGAAAAGGACAATTTGGCACATCCATTGACTCGGTGCCCCAGTGGACTATCACGCTAGCTATTAAGCTGGATGACTTGAAGAGTCATGAATTTGCATAGGTTTCTACTCCTCTGCATCTCACTGTGCCTTTCTGTGCAAGACTGAATTGCCTTATCGTAGAGTATCTCTGGAGATATTCAGGGCATCCAGGTGCTGCTCCTAAAGAGCACAGGGCTCCTGTAAGTCTCGGGTCCTATCTGCCTGTCCCATGCAGATAGCATGGATACTAGGACTGTCTCAACTGATATAACTGTATTCAGGCAACTGAATTGAGCCCCTAAATTTAGGGAAGATGAAGTGGGCCCTTACAAATTATAATTGGGTCTTGTTTTCCCATAATCCTCCTATTGCTAAAACCAAGCTGATGGCACTTGAGTCAATCACTCTGAGACATTTTGTCTGACCATCTTACAATTGCCTTTGTGGCCTGATATTGGTGTTATGGCACAGGTCTTTGCAGTGCCCTACAGAAAAGGAGAATTACCTTCCTATTCTTCGTTACTATTCAGTTCATACCACAAAGAATTGTGTTAGCCTTTGTTTCAACAGCACATACTGGGTTTTCATTATTTACCTTTTTCTAATCCTTAAATCATCCTCTGTGTTACTGCTTTCCAGAATTCGAGCCGCCTTGCTGGAGATTTGTGCTGAACTCCTTCTTTCTAGAGTGCGAATTTTACATTTGGCTGCATTCAAATAGACTTTCTCACCCAGATATTGTAAGTGCTCTTAGGTGCAAGTTATCCAGGCCTGCTCTTCTAAATGTTTATCCCTCATAGATATTGTTTAACATCCACCTTTGTTACTAATGGACTGGAAAAAGCTTCTTCATCATCATCAGATACAAGCACATTGCCTTGCTGCTTTCCAAATACAGATCAAAACTGCACTTGCCTCTATTGGACTGTAGCATCTGCAGGATTTTGTTTGTTGCAATGTCTTTGTAAAAAATGAAAATAATAACTTATTAATCTTTTATTGCTTCTAGCTGCAGCTCTTTCCCGATGTCTTGAAATTCCCATTTCATCTTTCTAAGCCTCGTTACACTGTAGTTTTTCATCTTTCTTTTTCTTCTATTTAATAAATATTGTTGGGTTTGGGGATTCTTTTTTTTTTCTTTTTTTTCTTTTTTTTTTTTTCTTCCTTCAATTGCCTCTTTTAGTTCATTGTTGAACCTAGGTTAGGTTTTACTCAATCATTTTGATTGGGAAATTATGGTTGGCTTGGCTTGTTGCCTTTTGGCCACCTTATCAGCCCTCCCAGAAGAACTTTGACCTGTCCCACAGCACCATCTCCAAATAGGACAGCTGGGGCACATGATGAAGGAGGAACCCTGTGATTAGGGCAGGTGCCAAGCCATAAGGGGAAAAGGTTTGTCTAGCAGCTAGGAGTCACAGGTCACAAGAAGGTTGAAGGCAGGTTTTCTTACAGAACTGTAAGTTGAGGGATGATGGGGAGAGTTTAATAGGATTTCTAAGTTGGAGAAGCTCGGAGAGATTCTCAGGTAAATCGCTTGCTTGCCTTCTTCATGGGACATATGGAGAATTTGCTTGGACTATCAAGACAATGTCTGATACAACAACATGCTGGAGTTGTCCTCTGGTAAATATAGATCAGCATTGGAGTGGGAAAAAATAAAAGCATCCTAATTACATGTTCCTGAAAGTGTAGGCATAGGTCTCTGGGAAAGAAGTGAAGGATGAACAGAGAAGGAGCACATAAATGCAGTCATCCACTTCTCAGAACTGTTCACTCAAAACTCAACCTTTGATAAATACTGTCATCTGTGCAATGAAATGTGCCACAGTTCAGATACCTCCTGAGAGAGTGAAATCGCTTATTCATTTCAATGGGAAATAGTTTTACCATTGTTGCGAACAATTTAAGTGCAATTTCACTAATAATTTTATTTTCAGTATAACTAATAATACCAGAGAAGAAAAAGCAAGCATGCCTTGTATTACGATGGTCTACACAAAACTCTGTGGATGCATCGGTCTTTAACAGTGACAGTGATGAAACAGGATTTGTTTTAATTCCCTGATGGTGGGAGAAACTCAGTTTTCAATATATAGAATACATACAAATGAGAAACTTATGATGTGTCTTTGCGTCTAGAAATACGTCTGTGTTTAGAGAATAGGAATGCTCCTCTTCATTTGTCTTGGGGGCGAGCTTAAAAATTTGGCTGGGTTTTGTGAGTTAATGTTTTCAGAGAGTTCTTGGAATATGTTTGCTGTGTGTACGTGTTTGAATTGTTACTGTGGTAAATGCTTTCTGCTAGAAATCTGTGACCTCCAGGAGTTTGTAATGGGGTCAAGCAACCTCTGTCTGAGATGAAACTTTGGAGGGAAAGGGACTGGATTTTTTATTTTATTTAATATATTAAGCTTTAATTGCTTTAAGATGACTTGGGTTTGGAGACTGTTTTCCCCTAAGTAAAACTTTATGAAGTTTCCAAGAAAAGAGAACTTTATGAAAACTAGGAACTTTGATGGCAGCATGGGCTGTCTGAGAGGGCTATCTCAGCTCTTTCAAATCTGCCTGCACTGACTCATCTCTATAAGCATCCAGAACTTCTAGAGGCCATGAGGTTTATTCTCCTTCATCCTTGGCTGGATTCACTGTCATTAAAGGGAGAGAAAGTAAGTTTAGATGGCTTAGAAGGTGACATTTTGTTTTCAGTTGCATCTTGAACTAGTATCCAAACAAAATCCTAGTGTAGGCTGGGAGTTGCCGGAGTGCCTTGCACTGGTTGCCATAGAGGTACAAGACAAGACAGCACTGCTGTGTCAAGCTGTCGCGGGTTTAAAAGTGAAAGCATGTCGTGGATCAGAAATGATCCAGAAAGGCTGAAGCAGCTGGCTGTATTTCAGGAGGGATACGCACTAAAGGCCAGTGAGGAGTTACAACCATCTCAGATGGAGTCAGACACTTAGTGTAGTTACTAACAAAAGCAGTCGGGCAAGGAGCGAGCGTTGCAGCTGTGGAAGTGTCACCCTACGCTAGTGATTACTCGGTGAATGTGTGTGTTTGAGTAAGGCACTAAGTTCGTCTGAACTCTAGGAAGAGAGACCTCACGCAGCTTCACAGGCAGCTCCCCGAAGACCTGCACCACTCGCATCGATGCTGAGGAGTGTTAGATCTCAGAGATGGGTCAGGCTGGAAAACAGCATTTTCGAGAGCAACTGCATTCAGTTCTGCTCACCCCAAAGGGTACTGAGATTTAGAGGCTGAGGTGGCAGTGATTAAGGGGTGATGGAGAGACCAGTAGTCTGGTTGGTCCTGCTCAGCTATGCAGTAGCCTGGAAAAGAGAGAAGGCCACAGTGAGCTGGATGAGAGATGCCTCCTCCATAGAATCATTTTGGTTGCCTCTGTTCCCCCTATGCTAATTTAAGCTTCCTGAAATGTAAATAAGGACTGAAGTGCCTGTATAATAACAAAAAAAAAAATCTGAAGTATGTTATGAGACTGTTCGGGGAGCTCTCGGGTTCACATGTGCACATGCAACTTGCTGTGCTTGTATACAAGCACAACTGGCAAGCAGCTGAAGTGAGGAAAAGCTAGTTTTCTACGTGGAAAGCATTGTTTATTAACTACTGTTACCTTTGCTGGACAAATCTGTATTTTTACTTTTCCATTCCAAAGTGCATGTGTACATCAAAGAGACATGGGAACATGTGGTGGCAATTAGAGAGTTGGGAGGTGCAAAGGAGGGGCTTGTATTCTCACAGCTTTTCTGCTGCTCTTTGAGGAGAAACTATTGCTTTAGTTTATTTTTCTTGTTCAGCAGTAAGTGGCTTTGTGCAGTGTAAAGTTCATTGAATTGTGACTTTCGCCTGCTAAACTGATGTTACCAGAATTTGTTGAAAGACAATTTTGTTATTAAGACTTTGATAAGGGATTGGAAAGAGTTATGTTCTACTCCTGGTTCTGCTAAAAAGTCTTGTGCTCCTCAACTTCCTCAGCTTGTCTTCTCCACCTGTAAAATCAGAACTCTCTGTCTTTTTTGCCTGTTTTAGTCTATTTTCAATGTAAATGCTCCAGAGCAGAGACTGCACACGTAGTAAACCCCTCTTATGTTTGCCTGGTCATTATGCTAGGCTCTCAATAACATAAATAATAACCATCTGGAATCAAACTTTTGTTATGGTTAAAGAAACACAGTCAAGTCGTCACTGGTAGAGTCATAACTGGAGAAATGTGTCCATTTTGGGGTAAAAACTGACCGTGAACCAAGCTGGAGAAACTCCAGGCAAGAAGAATGATAAAAGATCTAGAAAACACTGTGGGAGGAGGAAAAAAAAAGAAAAAAAAGAGTGGAAGAGGTGGGAATGTTTGTTGTAGAAAACAAAACACTGAGGAGAAAATGGCAACTTGTCTTCAAGTATGTGAAAAGTCTGCTGTAAGTAAGAAAGGAGGAGAAAAAAAATGAGAAAAAAATCTCTTCTCCATAACCAGTCTGGATAGAACTAGAAATTCTGAGCCTAAATTGCAGACATGGAGATTTAGTATCTCATGTACTAGAAAACATCTTTCTAATGGTCAGTTTAGAGAAGCATAGGAATGGATGAGCTGGGGACACCATGGGGTGCCCATGAGTGGGGGCACTTGAGAAGCGATGCAGCCAAAGCCTGTCAGAAACAGCTGGGACTTTTTCTTCTCACATATCAGAAAATAGATCATCCTTTAAGGATCCTCCTAATCTTCCCGCTCACTCCCCAGTCCGTGAACTTGGAAAAATAGATAGCTGAAAGAAGAATCCCAAGAATTGCGTATGCTCCTTTTTCTCTCAGCTAATTCAAAATGATTTTATAATGCAATTTCCAGTTAAGCCCCACAAATCGTTAGTCCTTCTGTGTTCTTCTAGGAAGCAGGGACTTGACTTTCTTAGAAATCCTACTTTTGAGGCAGGGAAGATGACTATCCTGCCAGCTGAAGGGAAGCATACTTGAGAAAAATCTGCATGTGTGTTTGTAAGTAGCAAGTATAGACAGAGGTTTCCTACATTCTCTGTATCTTTCATTTAAACTTGGGCATGGACGTAACTTGAAATTAATATTTGAGTTAAGATATAAAAGCTAAAAGCAAAGAAATAATAGACAAAAGGACATCTAGGAAGGGCAAGGTTGGTCTGCAATACTTACCCGTAAACTAGCTCGAACGCCCTGCTCTTATCGTTCCCTGCAGCCCTGTTATCGAGACTTTAGGGAATGCCGTCCCTCCAGTGAGGGTCCCTCAGCTCTGTCACACGGACATGATTTATTCTTCCTGATTTCAGGGCTGGAGGGACTGCTGTAAAATCTAGTTTGACTATCTACATAACGCTGACCATTAACTTCTGGTTTGGGACTGCAGTACAAACCCCCGTGATTCAGTGCGACAGTCTTGAAAGACTCTTTGGATAGGTTAAACCACTCAGTCTTAAACCATTCACAAGTGGTACTTTATTTTTACTTTTATTTTTAACTCTCATTAGAGAGTTCAGCCACAGGAATTTGTTAATCTTTTTTTTTTTTTTTTTTTTTTTTTTTGCACATTAAATAGTTATCCTCAATAGGAAATCTTATGGTTTAGATACTTGCTGTCTGTGATTGATTTTTTTTTTTTTTTTTCTGGATAACTTCAGCTGGGTTGTCTTTCCTTTTCCACTGTAGGATGGGTTTTCCAGACCTTGAATCAGTCTCATAATGCCATTCTCAGTATTTGCTGAGGTTTTCAATTAGCCACAGTATGTACTGTGCCAGCTGTCTGGAAACTGGTGGTGAAATTTTGGCTGTTTTCAAGTTAATGACAATTTTGACTGCTGTTTAAGTCTAATGACCTACGCACCCTGCAGAAAGGCTGCCAAGGTTGGTCAAAACAGTAAGAGATAACTCATAACTATATTACTTTGCTATTTTGTTGGACAGATTTCTACAAGCTTTAAAGTGGAGAGAGTCAGTTAGTCAGGCTGGGATCATGTTATTAGCTGGAAGCATACTACTAATGTTACTAATAAAGGATTGAGCTTCTTCTGGGGATTAGGATCTGGCATTCAACTTGCCAGAGCATCTGTATCTCAAACTTCCAATGAAAAGGAAAGCACTGCTCTATACCATCGGGGTAGTATTAGTAGATTCCTAGGCTGCATTAGTAAAATGACAGCTATTGATGTTGGTTTTATGCAGAACAGAGTTTCTTTATGCATCCACAGAAGAGTTGAGGTTCAGTTTGAAGTCACACTACTTCATAAGGTCATTTTACAACTGAAATCTCAGTTAAATCAAAGGGACACCTTAGAATCTGCTCTTCTGTTAGCCCAACCAGTGTTCAGTATCTGAAAGTCACATATGACTAGGGAGGAATAAGCATTAGGCTTTTACAGGTAGGACTGATTTCTTAAGAGCAATTTTCCTTTTCCCCCTCTTTTGTTCTTCTAGAGATGAATGGTCTTACAGCCTCTGGAAGAGTAGATGGTTCCTGTGTTCCTTACTGATATTCCTCTTGCTCAGCATGCTACTATTTCTTTCTCAGTATATTCAATTTAAATACTTGAAGAAGCTGTTGGGTGTCTGCAAGATTGTTTTTTGCCTTGGTTTCCTACTTTCTCCCCCCCCCCCCCCCCCCCGCCCCAAAACAAAGTTGGTTTCAGTAGCTTGTTTTCTTTTTTTTTCTTTTTTTTTTTTCTTCTCTCCCCCCCCCCCCCCCCCCGAGCTTTGCAGCATTAATGGAGCTAATCTGCAGGGCTGCACCTTCTGAGACACCAGTCTGGTATCATTGCAGTCTCCTGATTTGATGTGACCGAGCATTCAGCACCAAAGGATGCTGGAGGAGAGCCAGGAGAGATGAGGTTCTGAATGAGGAGTTGCAGGGTGGACAGGTGGTGCTAAGGCATGGAGGAGGGATGAAAATCCAGGCTTATCAGCTTCATGGCTGTGAAGGACTGATTAATCCTCTGCCTTTCACCATGAGTATCTTGAGTCTCTTTTTCCACACTCTCTTCACTTATGATTTACATCAGTATGTTCATACTCAACCTCATTTTTAAAGCGTGCTTCTACAGTTCAGTTTATAGTATTCATTCTTTGGGGGAAAGTTTGCAGCTTGACTGAGCATTCACCAGAGGCACCATCATCACCCTCCAAATTATTCCTCTCTGTCCCTTTTTAAGGGACCTTGCTTCCATTTCCAGTTGTAAGCAAATCTGCATTGGTCATTTGCAGGCATGGGTGCACACACATGACAAATTTCTGCTCTTTGGAGCAATAAAAGAGCATTTCTCTCTATGGAGATGTTCAGAAAATGCCACAAGAGGTCTGTTGGAGATGGAGACCATGTGGAGAAGAGAGTCTTCCAAGGGCTCCTTGCATCCTGTGCTGGAGACACATGTGGAGCTGAGAACTTGCCATGGTCCTGTAGATCCATGGTGTCTTCTGAATGGGCAGTTGCCTGGAGCTATAGATGACCACAGCAGTCCAAATCCTCATATGTGTTGGAGCCTTGACTCTCCTGTGCTGTTTAGATAAAATTAGGAAGTTAAAGGAACAGTCAGCAGTAAGAACAAAATCTAGCATAGTCTGTAATGTTTTAGTCAGCCTTGCTGTGTGTGAGCCAGAGAAAGTTGGGGATCTCTGTTTTCTAATGTTTCAGCTGCAGTTGCTGCTTAGGTGGTGGAAAAACTTATTTAGGCTGATTCAATGGACACGGATGGTAGCATATCTATTCTCTTTAGCTGGGGGCATATGGCCTCTTCTACTGAGTGAGAAAGAAAACTCAGCTGCTCTAGAAAGAGATGAGAGAGCTAAAACACCAGCATTTCTGTATTAGTGACACCCCCAAGTTGCCAAAATGTGACTTTCCAAGAGCTGAATACCTCTTGACTTAGGATATTCCCATCTGCCCCTTTTCTTCTTTGTGGACAGCACGATTTCATCTATAATGTTGGATCCAAGTGCTGTGGCTGCAGATCCCCGTTTCCATATAGCAAAGCCTCATCTTCCCCATCTTGTCTAGGTGAGCAGGAGAAGACCTATCAAGTTCTTTCTGGTCTAGAACTGACAGATCTGTACAGCTTGGCGATGTCATCCTCTTAGCATGCATCTTCCACCTGCTTTGTACTTCTTTCATTTGTAGCTGGATCTGTTCTCTCTGTGGCCAGTATCAGTGTGGGCAATGAGTCTTTTCTCACCAGTATTGGAAGGAGTGAATGAGGGAGGCAAAGAATACCAAAAGGAAAGTGTTGGATTGTTGATATAGAGCTGTGATGACACAAGAAGGCTTGTGTCCTCCTGCTTGGGCTGAGTGCTGTGCTCATATTTGAATACTCACTAATGCCTCATTCTGAATAGTGCTGTTGAGCTTCAGAGCAGCTTTTGTGTTTGAAACTCTTGCCACTGGAGGTAACAGAGGCTTGGAAAACCTTCTAGCTTTGCAGCCTAATCTCTTCCAAGTGCTGCACAATATGAACCCACCTTTACCTTGATGACCTTACTGAGACCTCAGAAGGAGCTTTTTTATTTTTTTTTTCTTCACCTGGGATTGGTTTATAGTTTAATCACCAAAATAAACAGTTTTGTTTAATTTGAAAATGTTTTGAGTTGAATTCTCAGGTTTTTCTCTGTAATTTGAGGATAATTGGAGGTATAGTGAGCAAAGAACCTAAGAACATCTTAGTGTTTTTCTTCTCCACTTTGCAGCTCAGAAGTATCGTGACTGAATGAACTGTGACTGATTGAACTACCAGGCTTTCTGCTCCATCATTTCCAGCTGAGAGAGTTCTCTGTTCTCATGGACCTTTTTGTTAATAGCCCCCTAAATCCTTTCCTCTTCCTTTTTAGCATTGCATTTCATTCCCTACCTAATAAAGCCAGCCATCAAGATCGTCATTCTTCTAAATCAAAGCTATCTCTATCTGTCCATCATGCACATCTTTGGTAAGGATCTCTTCAATTCCTTCCCGAATGATTTTCCCCATTCTTGTGAATCTTTGTTCTTCACTGCAGCAATGCTCCCTGTGGTTGTCCTAACCTAGCACTCCCTCACATGTGTTAAGAAGTGACCTACTGTTTTACTTACTTCTAATCCCCAGCCAGTGAAGGGAGAAATGGCCTGATTTATTAAAGATGATAGCTCTAGTGGCTCTGAGTCACTGGAGTACTCTCGAATTCCTCATTATCAGGAGCAATCCTTTGTTTTGAAATGCAGCTTCAATATGGAGGTCATCTTAGTAGGCTGTTCTCTTTGGAAGACACAGTTTTATTCATCCGGCCATCCATGAAGGATCTTTTTATAGAGAGCTCTGATGCCTTATAAAGGATGCCATATAAATCCATAAGTAATATCTTCCCCCATAGCCTTGCTGATTTTGGGTTGATTTAAAAGGGAGAAGATTTATTTCTTCCCAAACACTGAATGCCCTATAAGCAAATGCCATCTTTTGCCAGCAGCTTTGTAGTTTGGGGGGCTCTCCTCTCCTGGAGCACAAACAACACCTCTTAGGTGCACTTTTTCAAGATGGAAAATGGCATGTGAAGAGTAAGATCCCCTGGCATTGGTCTTAATGTTGGTTTAATAAAAAATGTTGAAGGTATTTATAGCCAGGAAGATTAAAACCTTATCATCAAGTGTATTATAAAAAGGTGCCATGGTGACTGCTGGAAGGAGGGCCTATATCATGGGAGGGATTACTATGTGCAGTGCCTTGTTTCCTGTGCATTCTACACTTCTTGTTTCTTTATATCCTCCTGGCTGCTCCTGGGGAAGTGATACTGAGCTTAACAGACCCGTGCTGTGACCCGGTCTTCTCTCTCTCTTATGAGTGCTGGGTCACAGGATTGGACGCTACATCTTCTGAAATCACTGACTATTCAGTGAGCTCAGGAAAATTACAGTCTTTCAGTGCTCCAAATATTGAATGTCTCTTGTTTTGACTGTTCAGCTGGAGATGTTAAGGCCTCAAGTACCTATTCTGCATAGGAAGAGCCATACTTGGGACACTGGCTGCCAGACTACTCTAACATTGCCACCCTGCTTTACTCACCGTCCTTCCCAGGATGTGTGAAGAAAAGTGTGCATGGGAAGTCTACTCTCTCCAAACAGCCCTAGATCTCCAGCTGCAGTTGCTGTTTAGTGCAGCTCTGAGAGTTTCCAGTGTGAATGGTGAGCAAGTCTGGTGGCAGTCACTCCTGCCTACGCTGTTCTCATAGTGTAGAGACATTGGATTTCTACTCCTGCTCAGAGCTTTCAACTCTCCTAAAAGTTAAAAGGAACTGCCTATGTTACCAGCCAAAACCATGGTTCCTCAAACCACACAACCACAGTAATTCTGAGAACTAGAGAAATCTAGATTTCTTTATCCTGTAGCTTCCTGATTATAAATAACATCCAATAGCGTGCCTGCTTCATGAGAGGCTTGTGGGGTCCTATTTGTCAAACACTTTGTGTCATGGTAACTCCCAGACAGTAGGAGAGATCTAGAGCCTGACTGAGAACATGCACCTGTGGTTTCTTCCCTTGAACTTCTCCACTGTAATTTTTATCGGTCTCTTATTTTGTCACAGCCTCTAGACTGAACTGTACTCTGATGTGGCGGTGAGCTCACCAGGGTATTACTCAGACCACTAGCCTCTGTTGCTCTGGATCTGGGAACCTCTTGTGCTCTCCTCCCCAGCCAAAGCCTTACAACTTGTTGGGGCTGAGATCAATCCAACCCTTCTTTTGCATTACAGTAGGTGGTCTGGGTGAGTGATTACATCGGAGTTGGATTTGGGAGGAAAATGAGAGTCACATGCCACAGCTGGAGTGAAGTGAAGCACCGGGAGATGCAATGAGGAGCAGGCAGGACTAAGTCAGGTCATTGACCAGCACAAGAAGCAGAGCTGGATGGAGGATGGATGGAGGCTTTGTCGGGAATTAGGGTGTGGACCAGGACAAAGGAGACAGAAGTGAACACAAGCAACCAACAGGTTTTCCTCAGGCATCCACTCAGTGCTTTCTAGTCCATTCAAAGGCAGCAATTTCATGAGGGATGACTTGTTCTGTGCACAACAGTTGAGAGATGACTAATCAGGAGATGACCCATCAGTTCAGGACAGGATTAACAGGTACATCACCTTCTCATGAAACCAAGTACCTTTTTGGGGAACAGTAACATTTCAGAGTAAATGTATCCTGAAACAGCAAATCATGTAGTCGTACTGGAGTAGTTAACAGTCTTTCACCCAAGTTCTCAATATGGATCCTGCCAGGTACCATCTTGCATTTCTTCTTGGAGTATGCTAGGAAAGGAGGGGACTGTCGAGAGCATAATTGTTCAGTTTAGAGTTGAGCCCCGATCTGTGGGGTTTATCTCATTTAACTTTAGATACTGACTGGATGTCTATCCACCCCTCTGCCAGTTGCTTAAGGCTCTCTTTATGAAATGGTATAAGGTAAATTTCATTTAACTTATTTTAGACAGTTCCTAGACAGTTTAGACAGTTAATATAAAGTGAATCATAGCCTAAAAGTACCTATTTCTCTCCACAGACTAAGAAAAAGGATCAACATGAACTACTCAGATGTAGATGTCCATATTATAGACATGTACATTTGGCTCAATGGCTCCCCAGCTGAGTCCTGGGAGCTGAGGAGTTCTGAATGTGAATTGCATTTGTCTTCCTGCTGCTTCTGTAATGGGCTGAACAGAACCTTTGGAGCTGAATTTCCTCCAGAAGGTTTGATCAGCTGAGTAATCAAGGCACCAGACATTCCTTAAGTAAAAGAGCAGAATTTTACCTAACCATGCTCTGCTCCTTAGACTCAAAGATTAAAGCAAATTAAAAGCAATTAATGACTGGTATTTCAGGACAACCTATGAGCTACTTTGCTGCCTTCTAATTTCTACAAAAGTTTGGTAAAGGAGTCCACTTCGGTCCTTTCTTTGCTGTCCCTATATAACATTGGGCATATAACTTCTTGCTTTTTTCCACAACCATAACAGAGATACCGTGACATTTTGCTCCTCTGTGCCCTGAACTGTGGATCAAAACAGTACTGATCTCAGCATTATGGCTTTTCTGTATTTCTGCAATAGCCTGAACTGAAATCCTTCATCTGAGCTTCCTCGAAATGAAATTCATACTTACCTAATCAAGATGATATTTTGAGGAGCTAAGTGTGCTTACCCAGCCATCAGGACTCCCTCCTACTCAGTAGTAGGAATTTAGTGAAGAGCTGCCTCTCTTTTAATATAACGTGTGTCACTACTCCAGTGCCTCCGTATTGCTTCCTGCTTAAGACCCTAGTTCAGCACTGCTTTCCAAGAGGGGGAAATACAAGCTTGTCACCAAGGAGTTAAGCAACACAGCTGCTCAGCTTCCCTTTTCTTCTGGGTCTCCAAGCCCTTTGCAAAACACTCTGCACGTGTTTCCTTCATCTTCCAACCCTTGTACAGAAAGGGGACAATCAGCCTAAGTGAAGTCTCCATGTCTCCAAGCTGATGGATTGATTTGGGCAAGCTGCCTTTGTTTGACAGGGCCTGCTTAGATGAGCAGGAAGAACATCTGCTTTCCTTGTCAAATGATAGATCTGTTATTGGCATGATTGTATTTGGCAGAAGCATAAAATGGAGTGGTTTGAACAGCAAACTGAGAGTTAGGATTCTTGGGTATTTGCCTGGACCTCTTTTATTTGGAAAAATCTCCTAGGGATATACACTGCTACCCTCACTCTGAGTACCTTACTGATGAACTATTTGCACTGCAGTGTACTTAAAACATGATGAAAAAGAATTGTTTTTTTCAGTTTATTGTGAAACTAAAGTTTCTTTGCTGACCTTACGAAGGCCACACAGGGTGTTAGATGTGTTTTGAACTTGGCCTTATCTATCAGTTTATGTCTGTATTACTGATGTCTAACACTTGCTTCTCCATGCTGTCATGACATATTTGTAAAGTGTGTTTGGATCCTTAGGTAAAGGTCCGTTAGTAGAATAAACAATTATAATTCTCCATAAATGATTAATGTCTTTTTTTTTTCTTGTCAAAGCCACAAAAACCTTGCAGTGTTTGGCTTGGACAGTCTTATTTTTACCTATGGGTAACATAACTTCTGAAAATAAAAGTCCTTTGCTGGTATCCTCCACTGATCCACTCTCTTTGCTCGTTCTTGCTTTGAACCATAGTGCTTTTTGGCTCATTCAGAGGAGTTTTATGAATAAAACTCCATTTCACTGAGTATGTTCAAAAGGAAGAAAATAAAAAGAAACTGAAAATCTAATTTTAAGACCTAGATGAAGCTGTAGAAGGAATCATGAACCAAGACTGTTGCCTAAGGGGTTCCTTCAGTCCCTTGATCATATAAATAATGAGCACAAATGAAAGACTGGACTGAAGCTCTTCTTCTGACATAGCCAGAGTAGCTTCTTTGGGTTATGCTGCTGAGTTTTGGTTCTTATCCAGAATCTATTGATGTAATTTTGATGGGTTTTCAGCTGCCCTGACATCTTCTGAAATAGCATTGAATTAGTCTGAGACTAAGGGGAAGAAAGAACTGTCAGAACTAAGACCTACCTAATAAAATGTTTTATTTCCTTTGCTGTCCACATGGAAAGGTGTTGAGAGACTTCATCTCCACCTACAGTGGTTACTATGAAGCTGTGTTACAGAAATTGTAGGAAGGGAATGGATGCTCTTGTTTTATACTGTTACTGCCCTCCTGTAGCTTCCAGGATGGTATCTTTATTCGGACAACTGGCAGAAATATACCCAAGTGTCATCGCCATGTAGGCTCTGGGAGCTGAACAGAAATGGGTACGGGTTGTACCTTCACCTTCTGTAAGCTTTTCTATTCTGCTCTTTTCTTGTTTGACTCCAAATCCAGTTATCATCGTGGTAACTCTTGTAACCATGGCCAAGCCTCTCTGCTGGGGTCCCCATGTGGTGAGCTCCAGGTGAGCCCAGGAACACTCTAGGATTGAGGGGCAGAGAGGTGCTGAAGCCCATGTTCCTACTGATGGGCCTGTATTTTTGTGTGCCTATGGCTGTGGCATCACTGTAGATCACATCTGCCTTTGAAGAGCTGCCATTATGAACAAAGGAGTTGGCCCTGGTCTTGCTAAAGACAGACAACATAGATGAGACCTGAATATTTCTGTGGCTCTTTCAGACTATGGCAATCCTTTGAATCATAGTTAATTAAAAAATGTGCATAATGGCTTTATTTGCAATAGCAGACTATGCAGTAATCCTCTAACAATTGTTGAGATCCTCTGGGAAGGGAAACTCTCATTAACAAAGACTTTGGGAATAATTCCACGTGAGAGTTACGGCAGAATTCAGAGAAATCATGTCCAGAAAAATATTCCCTTCGTCTTTGTGCTCAAGACCTAAGAGGGCCTGCAGGAAAAACGGCCCCTGACAAATTCTGCACAATTCTTACATGATACCTCATGCATTCCAGAAGAGCTTAGAGAGGGAGATTTTACTGAGTTTCAGCTAGCTGCACGTCCTGGATATACCCAGGAAACTGGATTACTGTTTACCAGCAGATGTTAATGTGAGCTAACCAAAGCTGGTCACGCTTTCCCTGTATCTATGCTTTTTGGGAGGGAAGCATGAATAGGTGTAGTCTTCAGCCACATGCCTGTATGCTCATCTACCCACTGCTGTGAAGGATGCCAAAGCCCCAAATCACTTACCACGGTGTAGTGGGGGGGAAACAAACAAACAAAAAACTGGGGAATAAGTAAAGTGAGCTTTTAGCAAGCTATCCAGAAAGTCTGCTGCAGCCTTTTCTGGAAGGAATATAGCAAGGAAGGAGTGTTACTGAGCCTCTGCTCCCAGGGAAAACACATCTTGGCATGCAAAATTCCCAGCTCTACTGGAGTCTGTTCAGGCATGATCCTGAACATGAGCCTGGAGTCTCTTCGGATATTTGTCAGTAGGGAGATGAATTAAGGCAACCGAATGTGTTGCCCTGTCACCATCCCACCAGCTGGACTGTTGACCTTCCAGCAAAAAAGAAACACTCTCCTAATCATAGTCAAAACTGTAGTTTTCCTGCTGACTTTTCTGGCCTGCAGCAACAACGGCTGCAATATACAGGTTGTCACGGTTATCACTGGGAGTAAAGCAGGTTGCTGTGTTTGTACGGGTTATTCATGTACTTATTTAGGGAATGTGGAAAATGAGGCATAAATTAGAAGGCCTCAGATGTGAGCCTGTCTGTTGACCTTGATTCAGTTAAAGATCTTTAGGCATTAAATGCACATCACTAACTTTCTGCAGCTAAACAGTCTTTTATTTAGTCTGAACTGGTCCAACCACAGCCAGCAAAGGGGGTGAACACCTTCAGGGCTGATGCTGTTGAGTAGAAGGGAGATGAGAATAAGTTCAGACTAAACACTTAGCTCTTCTCCAGCTAAAACGAGGTGAGATACATCCCCACTATAAACACAGGTATCTAGCACTGTTTTAGAGAGCTTAGCATAGGTGAGGCAGCTGGATGGGACTTGCAGATGCAGCATAGGATCCATGTGGGACCAGGTGCTTCTGGAGCGAGGGCTGTGCTCTTGGCCAGGAGGAATACCCTAGGAAACCTCAGTTGAGACTAGATGCCTCTATTCAGGAGACTAAATCCCACCTCGGTATCCAACTCTTCTTGAAAACGCTGGGGACTGGGCACCTAAATACTTCTTCAGTCTTTAGAGCTATCCACCTTGATTAAGATCCCACAGCAAGTTAGCACCAGCACTACAAAAGCCAAGTTGTCTGTGTCTTGAGGTTTTAGCTATTGGGACACTGTTTTTCCACCACTGTTTGCCTAACACAGATGCTTTTCCTCTGGGACTGGATTGAGAAAGGCAATATTTTTTAAATTACAACTGTGCAAATTTACCTGACTCTGTCAAGAGCCGACTTTTCAGAATGCTAACGATGCTTTTTGAAAGGTGATAAAACATTTGCTCAGGAGTAAATATTAAGCTGTAGAAGTAAATATGCAATCAGCTAATCTAGGTTTGGATTTTTAGTGAAGGGGGGACACAGCTGTGAAGTACTTTTTAATGGGCTCAGGAGAAAAATTTGCTACGTAAAAAATTGTAAAAATGTGTTGTGAAAGTACACAGTGCTTTGCGAACTTTGATCAAAGTTACAGCTGTATGAATTAATTTATAAAGTGAAAACCCAAGCTATTTATAGATGTGAGATGAATTTGGCAATAGTTTAAGTCCAGAGAATTTTAACTTTCCTTGGGAAAAGTCAGAATGCTTTGAAAACAGAACATTTCAATCTTTCTTTCTAAACAAGTGTTCTGGAAACCCCTCACTTCTTTTTTTAAGATAAAAAGGAAAGAAGCATTAGGAATTAAAATTAATCTATAGTATTTTGATGAGTCAGAATAATTTTTTTTAGATCTCTTTCACTTTGGAAAAAGGAAACTTTTGAGTGTCACGACACCTCTAAGTTATTCATCTCCTTATGGGCTAGCAAAGCACATTTTCTTTTTGTTTACACACTACTAATGAAGGCAGTTTCCCAACATAAGGAAATTATAATATAAGCAAGGCATGTGGTAGAAGAGAGAAGAGACTAAGCTGGGTTAGTAGGAGAGAGTGGGAATAAAAGTTGCTGAATTATTTTATAATTTTAATTTAAAGAGCAATTTGTATTAAACAATTGCTCCTTCTTCTGGACCTTCTGTCTTAAAAACTTGGCTGGCAAATATATAGGTAGAAAAATAACTCAATGAAATGTGTGAAAAGGTCTTTTTTATTCCTTTCCTGTGCTTACTTCAAATAAAAATAGGTGTTTTTTTCCCAAACTCAGAAATAGCGATCACTGAATCAGTGAGATTGAACATGAAAAGCTGTTCCTGTGCGCCTCATATCTGTCCCAGAAGCTCACTCAACTCATGTTTTTCCTACACTGCGGTCAACAGTGACTGCATAACCTCAAACTGGGACTGCTACTCTCTTCACATCATTTCTCTTTCGTTCTCTCTTTGCTGCTGAGTTTCTAAACAAGTTGCTCTGGCTGAATGCAAACTCTTTGAAAGATGAGGTGTTTCTTGTTTGAGCCCATACGGTGCCTTGCAGAATGCTACCTGGATTCCCACTTGCTATTGCCATCGCAGGGAAATCAGATATTCCCTCCGAATTGAAAGCATGTTGATAACATTCACAGAATTGTATTATATAGCCCCTTGTGTAGCTCCTGGCTCCTTTTTCAGAGTGCAGATTGTTACAATCCACATTTAGTGATTGAAGTAGTTCATAAAGTATGTGATGTAAGGAGTCCCCGATTAATTACCTGGGCATTTATAGGCACTATTAGATTACAAACATAATATAATTACATCTTACTGAGAAGAAACTGCTTGGGGGAAAAGTTTTGTCATTGGGAATTTTCTGCTTTTTAGCTCCCTGATCTCTTAATCTGCATCTGAGATTTCATTTTTAGCCATTGATTTGGCTTTTGTTTTGTATTGAGTTAGCATGAGCCAGAAGGCAGACTGCATGAGCATGGAGGGAATAAACTGAGTAAGCAGAGATCCCACTGCTCTTGGCATGAATTTTAAAGCTGCCATATTTCTGCCCTAGATAGCTGCTGGTGTTAGGTCAGTCAAGCAGGACTCCCAGAGAATAACAAAGCAGGACTGCTCCTAGTTGTCAGAAAAAAAGGCAGTTTTTTTTGAGGAAGGTAGGGAGGGAAATGCTGCTTTTTCCCAGCTGTCGCTGGGCTGTACTCCCTTCCCTCAAGCGAACGTAAAATCAGGCTGGAAGCATGCAAAATTAATGCTGGTTGCAGCAACCCGGGAGAGCTCAACTGTTTGTGAATCTCCTGAAATGCATCCTTGAAATGAATTGACCTCACTCTCTTCTTCTCTACTCTTTCTGTAGGCATCCAGCACACGTCCGGAGTGCAGCATCATGCAGGAGATTGAAGAAGAGCGCGACCAGTGCTTGGCAGAACTGCCCGGGGATAACCAAACTTCAGGTATGGGGCAGCTCTTTTTACTCCCTGGTCTGTGAGCAAGCATCACCCAGCCTCACATCTACCTTGACTGTGCCATTTCTCACTCCTTCTGCTGCAGGACAAGGGCAGCAGATGCTGTGGCTGGATTCACTCCAGCCAGTGTGGAGCTCTTGCATTATGAGGAGTCCGTGGAGAGAAATAGGCACTTCCAAAGTGTAATTCAATCAAAAGTTTGAGTAGCTTCCTGGAAATCACCCACCATCTCCTGGCTGGGAAAGCCTAGCTTAGGTGTATCAGTGTGTTCAAGCCAAGAGAGAGATGTCTCTTAAATGGAAGTGTCTTTAACGAACTCTTCCCTGGGCTCTGAAAGACTGAAATTCCTATGGGCCCTGGTTTGTTTCAGGGGAAATTATGGCAACCAACTCCTTCTGTTGAACTGCTTTCCTGTCCCCATGCCAAGGTTGCTTCTGTCCTGGGGACGGATCAGAGGCAAGAAGGATGTGTTCCAAGGCTGTAAGATATCTGCGAGGTTGTGTCAGGCGGCTGCAAAGCCCCTCGTTGTTCCTGTGACATGGAGCACACACTACATGAGGCAGTTCTCTTGGAAGGCTTTCCAGGACCCTAATCCGCTCCTTTCTTCAGTGATCAGAAGAGGAGGGTCAGGAGCACGTGGTCAGTGGAGCCACCATGGGTGTTTAACCTCTCCTCCTCCAGGTGCCCCTCTGAAGTTACAGGTCCTGGTTTTGTGAGTAAAAAGGGTGTAGGACCAATGATAGACCATAAAACTCTGAAAACAAGGGATCGTATTGCCAGAGAAAGGGATGGGAAGATGCATATCCTGCATGAAATTTGCATCTCACCTCCTGAAAGAGTGAAAGAATATGTCTTCTTATCCTCTTTCACTCACTGTTGGTTTTGATTAGGCTAGACAGAAGGCTTGCTCCACATGCTCCGTGTTAATGGTAGAATAACATTTTTGTGCCAAGCTTATTCCTGGAGGAACTTTACTGAATGCAGGGATGGCTTTTGGCTGCTGTTTTTTTCTGCTAAGTTATGGCTTCCTTTGATTTGGAAAATATTACAAATATCCTTTTAAAGTTAAATAGAGCAGTTTGAAGACATGTTCTCTTAGAATCTAGTAAAGAAGGGAAGAGTCAGAGTAGTTAAAAAAAAACATCCATTTGAAAGCCAACTAGATATTTTATTTAATTTTAGGGACATTTAAAGTAATTCAATTAAATACAGTTATGTTCAAAATGGAAGAATAAATACTTAGTGTTAAATATTTTTCCTACTTTTTCAAAATGTTTTTCCTCATTTCACGATTGGAAAATCTCAGCAGCTTAGGTCCTAAATTCACTCAGGGATACTCAAAAACATTTTTTTTCTCTAATGAATAAATGGTTGAAAATATTTTGCCTGGTTCTAATGTAAAAAACATAGTCATATTTCAAGCTCTTGATATCCAAGCAGTAGCAAGTATCTAAAAATCTTTTGGAGATGATTTTCGTATTGGAATGTTGAAATATTGCATTGAAATGATTCTGTATTTCTACAACTCGGTATCCACAGTCATTACTCTAGACTGATTCTGAAGTCATGGTGGTTAGTGCTTTGAAATATTTTTAGTCATCTGAACAGTATCTGTTACTCCTGAATCAGTGTAAGATGTCATTTGTGTATGCACATCCTGGGTCAAAATAGTCAGTGATGACATCAGTGTGGAACGAGTGTGTGTGCATGTGTGGACATGTTTTTCCACAGCACGTGTCCAACCAAATCTTACAGTACCAAGTGTGCAGAAGGCAGCTGGCATCTGTTTGCCACCATGCATCAGCAGGCATTTAAGAGTTAGACATCTGAATCTGAGATAGGCACTCACAACCTCCTTTACAGTCAACAGAAACAGGCGTCTTTAAAGAGCAATTAATCTCAATTTTCTAATGAGTGACTGTGATGCATCCAGTGAATCACCTTCTGAAGATGCCTGTTTTGAAAGTCACGTGGACAGCTAACTTTTAAGTGGCCAAATAGCACATTTCCCCCTTGGAGTGTCCATGGCCCACCTATGTGAGCACAAGTCGGAAGAGAAGCTGTTTTTCTTTAGTGAGGTTCCCCAGCTTGATGAATGTAACTGAGCATAGTCACCTAATAGAACTTTAGGTGCAGGGTTTTCGGTGGCGGGAGATCTTGCAGCTCCCAAGTTATGAGAGCAATTACCATTTAGTCTAAGGAATATTACTGGAAAGAGAAAAATCCTAGCATAAAACTTCCTTGCTAAATCTTCCAGGAAAAGCATAACTTTAACACAGTTCAGTCCCACGGGGAAGGAGAATGGAAAGCAATTGAGATTCCCTGTCATCCACAATGTAATGCCTTGATTTATGATCAGGTATGTGTATTGCCTTCTGTACATACAACATCCTGTTAGCAAAAAGAAAATCACTTGGGGTTTAACCAACAATTTGTTATCCTTTCTAATTAAATGAGTTGAATTAAGGAAGCATACAATTTCAGTACAGTCTGGAAATAAAGCTGTATTTAGAAGCCATTTTCAATTGTATTGATCAGAGGGGATTAATCACAGATGTAATCTGATGTGTCAAATAGATGAGTCATTTATTAACCACATCTGATGGTAGCAGCGAGATTGATCACTGACTCAGGATAAGCACTATAAACAATATCCACTTATAAATAATAATGTCTGTCTTAACACTACTTTGTCTTTGTAAAATCATTCATTATAGTGGGTGTATTTGCATGGAAAGCGTTAAATCCGTGCTTTCTTTTCAAACTAAATCATTGCATTTTCAGAGTTGATAGTAGGTTCCAATTGCTGTTGCTATTATGAGGATTCCTTGATCACAGATACTACTTATTGACAAGACTAGAGCCTCTCTGTTCTCCATAAGGAGTGTGATTTAGTGTCTGTGGAGTTGCCCATGTCTAAGGAGACTCTAGCAGGTATAGAGGAGAGATGCAGGGACCACAAACAGAATGGGGTGACCATGTCTGATGAGAAGAGGTTAACCTATGGAAGATGTCACGAGGTAGAAAAACAACAGGGAAGACTAGTTTTAGGCAACAAGCCAGGATAAGCTGGCTATGAATTTGAAGTCTGGACTTCAGAGGAAGTTTCTGACCATCAGAGGATATTGAACAGCTTTGATGGAGGAGATCTGGGGCAAGGAATTTTATTGATTTCATGACAGAGCTTGCTCAGTTTGTGAAAGGGTCTGTAAGATGTGGATGCATGTTGCACGTAAGATTGGATTTCATGTGATAATTGTGACTGAATATAGAAGTGGTTTGAGACTCTGATAGATTGAGACCTGTTTGTTGCGAACAGCAACAGCTTGAATCACAGAATGGTTGAGGTTGGAAGGGACCTCTGGAGATCTAGTCCAACCCCCCTGTTCAAGAAGGGTCACCTAGAGCACGATGCACAGGATCGTGTCCAGACAGGTTTTGAATATCTCCAGAGAAGAAGACTCTACAACCAATCTGGGCAACCTGTGCCAGTGCTCTGTCACCCTTACGGTAAAATTCTTCCTTTTATTCAGGTGGAACTTCCTATGTTTCAGTTTGTGCCCATTGCCTCTTGTCCTATTGCTTGGCACCACTCTAGAGAGTCTGGCCCCATCCTCTTGACACCCTCCATTAAGGTATTTGTAGACATTGAGCTCGGATCACAGCAGCATGGGCTATCCCAATAAGTAAGTATCCAATATCCTCAGTGATCTCCAACTTGGCCCAACTGGGCAGGATACGAAAGTCCACAGCTCCTGCTCTTTGGAGAGGAGTTATTGTGTTGCTAAAAGACAGTTGTGACATTGCCTGTACCTTTTCCGTAAGGTGATAATAGACGTCTCTTTGCTGGTTTTGGTTTACTGGGAAGTAAGTTTCGGTCATACTTCCCCTTATCACACAGCCAAGGAGAAAGTGCTGCTGGGTTCCATCAAACACAGCTGTACTCCAGTACTGGACTAGTGAAATCTGTAGTTTTGTCATGTGTGAGGTGTCTGGCTTTTCTTTCTGAATAGGCTCACTCAAGGCAGGCATAGCTGGGATACAGTAGATAAGATGCAGCTAATGACCCAGGTCATTCGTGGTTGTAATGACATGATGTAAAAAGGAATCATGCACTCTGACTGCCTTAATTTTCCATCCTAAACATGTTTTAATCCCACTCCATGTTAGTCTAGTGGTTGTTTTCCCTGAAAACTTTAGCCCACTTGGTATCCATAGACTATTGCAACTATCTCCAGAGGTCCCTTCCAACCTTACTGATTCCATGATCCTATAGAGTGCTATTGCTGAAATTAAGTTGGCTCCTGAGACCCTTGGCATTAGTTTTCCTCCTTTAAAATAGAATTAGTAATATCTGCTACTTAACAGGGGTAAGGTAAGGACAAACAGATTGAAAGCTGCCTGGCTTTTTTGTGATCTGGAGTTATAAAAGCACCTTGTGCAGACAGAATAAGGGAAAATGCAGTCCTTTGGCAGCACTGACAATTTCGGTTCTCAGGAAGCTACTCTGCACCTGGAGGGAAATAACATCCTCAAAGAGAAGATTTAGGGCATCCAAGTTAGATTACCTCTTCTCTTTCCCCACCTTTCTTCTCCAAAATAAATCTGCATATAGTATTTTACATCAGTCTCTAATGGCTGCGGGTGCAGTTTCTGTTGGTGATACGGCTGCAAGTCTTCTTTTCCCAATGAGCTGCTTAGGGAGTTCCTCAGGGAAGCTCAAGTTATATCTAATACATTAAAAAAAATGCCCTAGTTCTCAGTGCCAAGCAATGCAGTACATTAATGGGCATGAAGAAGTAGGAGCTCCAGTTCTGAAAGTCCTCCAGCATCTATCATAGCAGACATTTAGCACACCCTCATCCCCGTGACCCTGCAGCGCTGCTTTTTGCAAGGTCAGTGTATTTTATGCAGCTGGTAATATGTCAGCTGTGTGGCTTCAGCTCTGTAGTTCAGAAGATTCCCAGTTCATCCCAAAGCTTCATCAGCCAAAGCCTGCAGGAGTCTTCCTTTGCTTCCTGAAGCCTCCCTTGAGAGCTGAGTTTGGTCCCAGGAGAAGACACAAATTCTACTCTTGCTTGTCCCAGGGCAACTTTAACTAAGTTAGGCCTGAGATGTGAATCCCTTCACAGAGAGCTCTCTGTCTCTTCCCCACCAGCCGAGCACAATGAGATGCTTTTGGGAATCTCCCTACAGAAAAGAGTTTCCATGCTGCCCAGCACCTACTGTTGGAGGAGGCTTCACCCTGCCCAGTAGCCTCCTGAGATATCTTCTTGCTTTTCTCTTTGCTCTCTGGCTGTACTGGGAGAAATGCATGTGTGACTGCTTCTCTGATGGCATCTCCTGCATTACAATCTAAAATAAGTAAATATAGTAAAGCAATTCCATAGCCTGGCGTTCCTCAGTCCTCTGGTTACTTGAAAATGCTTACCTGCAGGTTTCAAAAGTCAAAAATGTGAACGCAGCTACACTGAAAACCAGGCTTTCACTCCTGATACATTTTTATTTGGGACATCTGTGTGCAATACACTGCTTAGCTGATAATGCAGTTAGCAACAGTAGGGAAACTCTCCTGCAGATTCGGAGATGATAGCTGAGGGGAGTTCTGCTTTCCAGACCTGCAGACGGTGGCAAATCTCTCCCCGTACGGAGTGTTACTGAGAGCCGAAAGGCATGCTGCGAGGCGAATTTCGCCACCTTAACTGCAGCACTTCTTGCTGACTTGCACTTACTTTCATTAAATAACAATCCCAGAGCACAAACTGAGGGATTTTGTTTTGTTTTTTGGGGAAGAAGGCTTCCACTCTCCAGGGCTGCAGCTTACAAACAGCTCAGTTTAATTTGAAGTACCCAATCAACATAAAAAGAAAAAAGTAAACCTCTCTGTTGTTTTTTTTTAACAGTGAGACAGCCAAAGCAGTCAAGTCTAGGTCAACTGGCTGTGCTCATTGTCTGTTTATCTCGTTATTGCTAATCAATTCCCTCCACAATCAGATATTCTTTCGGAAGTGTGAGGGTCATTTAAGGATGGCATTGAACAAGGTACTGTATGATGCATGTTTGGATGGGGTGAACTGCTCTGCAGGTCGTGCTGTTGTGCAGGAAAACATGATGCCCTAAGGTAAACGGGCTTCCTGGAGAGTTGTGGGGATGTCTGACAGCATTCTGGTGCGGGAATACTGACCAGAACTTGGTGATTACTGTAGTGTCATGGAGGTTTGGGTGTAAAACATTGAAAATATTCAAGAAGACAGAGAAAACCATTAAAGGGCAGAAGATTCCTGACAACAGAGCCTAATGATCTAAGTGGATGGGATACAGTTTTCTTCATTAACATTGTTCCTTGGCTTGGAATCACAGAATGGTTGAGGTTAGCAGGGACCTCTGGAGATGATCTAGTCCAACCTCCCTGCTCAAAGCTGGGTCAGACTAGGTTGCCCAGGACTATATCTATTCAGATTTTGAATATCTCCAAGGGTGGAGACTCCACAACCTCTCTAGATAACTGTTCCAGTTTTTTAACCACCCTCACATGAAGAAGTATTTTCTTATGTTCAGATAGAATTTCTTGTGTTTCATTTTGTGCCCATTGCCTCTCATCCTGTCACTGGACACTGCTGAGAACAGTCTGCCTCCATCTGCTCTACAGCCTTCCATCAGATATTTATATACACTGATATTATCCCTCCAGAGCTTTGTCTTATCCGTACTCAACAGTCAGCTCTCTCAGCCTCTCCTCATATGAGAGGTGCTCCAGTCCCTTAATCACCTTAGTGGCCCTTTGCTGGACTTGCTCTGGAAGGTCCATGCTTTTCTTGTCCTGGGGAGCTGAGCACTGGACACAGCGCTCCAGATGTGGTTTGCAGCAGTGCAGAGTACAGGGGAAAGATCACTTCCCACCACCTGCTGGCAACACAGCCCAGGATACCATTGGCCTTTGTCACAGGGGTGCATTGCTGGCTCATGGTCAGTTTGTTGTCCACCAGGACCCCCAGGTCCTTCTCTGCAAAGCTGCTCTCTAGATGATTGTTTCCGAGCCTGTACTTGCGCAAGGGGTCATTCTTCCCCAGGTGAAGGACTTTGCACTTACCTCTATGGAACTTCCTTCACTTTATGTTTTTTCACGATTTTTTTTTCCCAAAAGGGAAAACCTGCTTTATTTGGATCCTGAATTCTTGCAGAAGTTAAGTAGAAGTGAAGTGAGTCTGGAGCTTCACAGCTGGAGGCTGTCAGCATCTCACAGGGTCAGATTGCCATTTTATATATCTGCACCCTTCAGTTCAGTAATGTGGGAATAGATTAGGTGATTTTATAAGTTCCATTGTAGGAATCACTAGTAGCCATCAAGGAGCTGCTATAGTTGAGCTGCTTCTACTACTAATTGGTTTAATGATAGCTTAGGTACTTCAGCACTACACTTACAGTTGCTGTTTAGATCTGTCTGTCTTGCGAGCAGGATTTGAAACCCAATCAGATAGTCAGAAAAGTGGAAAATATGAAATATGAAAGAAAATAATGCCAGTTCACATGTGAGTAACTCAGACACACTTCACACTTGTTGTGGGCAACTGAGCTGAGTCCTACAAGCTCATCATCATCATTGTTGCATGCAAACAAATTCAAGTAGGGAACAGCCCATAGTGTTCATCCTCCATAAACTTCCTCCATAGTTCCCGAGACCTACAGTGGGCACTGGCTTGACATACCAAATTTAAAACTTGAGTTTCTTTGTCTGTCTCCTTTCAAAAAGTCAAGGCATGTTTGATGGGAGAAGAAGCAGTGAACATATGGAAATTAAAAGTCAGACTGGAAAAACGTTAATGAAGTTTAAATGAGGAGTCTGTTTATTCATCACCATCTGTTTATAGTGCAGTAAGAGAAAAAATAATTAATAGTTCCTTGCTTGTAAAAGTTCATGTGAATTCTTACCTTCCTAGTTGCAGAAGGCCTCCCAGGGTGTATGAGGTGTAGCTCTGGATTCGTATGATGGCCCTATGATCAACAGCACTCCAGGTCCTCTCTCACTGGACCAAGCACTACATGGCTGACTACAGCACAAGGGCTTCACTTGTGAGCTCCAAGTAGAACATACAGAAGGAGGGGGGATGGACCACCCAAGGCTGGGTAGGTGTTGCTTTTCCTGGCGACATCAGGGCCATCAAGTGGTGGTACAACCCTGAGACCTCCCAAGTGCTCACATGAGCACTCTGTGCTTTCACAGAGATCTGGGTGGGGTTTTGATATCAAAACCCTGCTGTTTTAAACTCGATGAAATATTGGAGGGGGCATTCAAATGAGGCACTGCACTGGCAGATTTGAAGACTGGTAGCTTCCAGGAGGGATTAAATATCTTGGCAGACATCCGGGGGAGCATCAGATGGCACCTGTGCAGCCAGAAGGCAGTGCCTATCCGCAGCCTGAGAAGGCCTGCAGAGGAATGTTGCCTACAGGCAGGCTCTGTCCCACTGGTTCCAAGCAGTCAAATATGCAGTCAGGAAAAAACAGACTCTTGAACAGAGGATGATCCTGACTTATTAGCAACACATCAAAAATGTTAACCTAGTCAACTGCCATGGACATACATGATGTGTCTCTGAGAGCAGAGGGCGAGGAGACTCTAGAGCGATTTATGAGCAGAAAGGGATGGCTTCAGCCTATGGATTAAGTCATCTAAATTCAGCTGTCTGTGCAAGGTAGATGTCCAAACTCCCAGTGTAAGAGGGTTTGATTCAGCTGTGCAAACACAGCTGTGCAGTGCCATTTGAGATGCTCTTAGATAGCCAGTGTCCATTTGTCGTTTCAGAAGTGTCTCACAAGTCCTGTAGCATATTCACCAGCCCCTGTGTAAAAATGCTTCAGATATCTTAGGGTATCACAAATGGCATAAATGTCTGTTTCTAAGTACCTAGACCAAGCCCTCAGAAGCCCCTTGTTGCAGTCCAGTCCTACCCTATCATCTGCAGTCCAGACATCTATGATATCCAGCAGGACTCCTGTTACAGAGGTGAAATTCAAATGAGGATCTACACAACACGTTATCACTCTGCCTTGTACAGTTAAGGGCTGATTTTTGCCTTGATATCACAAGATAAGGCATTACAACATCTGTTTTCTACCTTAATACAAGGCAGTGGTGGAGGCTTTGCCTTTTGTTTTGCCTGTTGCTGAAATGTCCTGGCTGCAACCTTTCTAACAAACAGCAGAGTTTATTTGACTTAAGAACAGCTGTCTTGTAGCTTTGGGGATTAACAGCCATTTAATGGACATAAATCTTGTACTGAAAAAAAAAAAGGCATTTTACTTTGGAGAATATCTAACATTTGAAAATGCCTTCAAGCTTTTTAGTTAATTATTTTTTTAGCATGGGATAATATATAAATGCACAGCGTCAGTTATGCAAAGGTTATAAAAATAAGCAGGAGAAAATGCCATTGCTCCAGAGCAAAGGAAAACAAAGCATTTTCAAAGCTTTAGATAATTTCTCAGAAGAGATCTGTTTATGCAGAGCTTTGAGTTTGTTTCTGACAGTAATTTGTATTTGTCCCCCTCCTGTCCCATCAGATTTCTCCATAAGAAATCTTTTTCCTGAACTTTTCTTCTCTTGCTGACTGTATCTGGGAATTTTCATGATAATATCCACCCTTGTACATTGGAAAATGATGCATATGCCATAAATTATGTTGAGCTCCCATCACAATATATAGTTGTGATCCAAAACTTGCTGAAGCCAGTGGTGACTTCTTTCACTGATTTTACTGTGCACTGGACTTTCTGTAACCTAGGTGCATTTATTTCTTGATATCTGGGGCTTTTAACATAGGAAAATGAAATTGTGGAGAACTGTGGAAGTTGAGGTCAGAGGTACTGCGCTTTACATCCACCAGGTCTATACTGGCCTTCTCCTAGAGAAAACTTGTAAATTGTAGGTGCCTCCCAGATTAAGCTTTTCTTTTTTTTTCCTTTCCTTCTAACCATTAAATGTCCCTTCATTTAAAATCAAACCCCAGATGAAAATACCTTCGTGTTCCTCTTGCCCCTACCTACAGAGCCAAGATATAGGTCTTCCACATAACCTTTCCTTCCTCTGCAACTGCCCCTCAATTTTTCTGGGTACTATTCCAACATATTTATTATGAGTGCCAGACTGTAAAGGTTTCACATGGATGAAGCCCTCTCCAGCTATGGGAAAGGACAGCAGAATCATGGCCAACGTCAACTGTATCAACTGGAGTAGTTGGGACAGGCAACTGGTAGTTTGTTGCAGAAACTTCCTTTTTACCCTTCCCTTTTCTGGTCGGTGTATCATATCTGAGCCTAATATTTGCCTTGAAGAAAAGCAACAATGCAGAGATCACAGCATTGGTGGAAAAATCTCTTCCCTTGCCAAAGCAAGTCCTTTGGTCTTGAAGGTACAGGGTTAGCCTGTGGAATAACAACAAGGTAGGGCACTTAAGAATAAATACTTCTCTTTAATTGTTTTAGGAAAGAGCTTTCCCCAGCTGGTTGCAGACTGATACAACTTCAGCATGTTGCCAAGGGGAGACTGTCACTCTCCTACTTGCCTTCAAGGAACAGGTCTAGCTGAGTCGGACAGTAAGGTGTGCCTCACACATTTAGAGAAGTCAAGAAATTCACATTGGTTGGGCTAAATGGTGGAAAGCTGAGGAAAAGTCTCCTGATTTTCACAGCATTTGGGTCACCAGTGAGAGCTGCTGCACTCATGTCCTATCCTTCCTTTGTTAGGAAACCCCACAAAATCATTAACACACTTCTCCTCCTAGCATCTCTGTGTCTGTCTGGTAGGGGAGGTAGAGAAGCACAGAGGAGCTGCAGCCTTAGTCCCATTTTAGACCCTGCACCATGAACAGTGACCATAGTCACTGTTGCCTCCCCTGGAGTCAGAGAAACATTTCTTGAGAATGAGCTTAATCATCTTCACTGTGCCCTTGGGGGTACCAACCTGGGAAAAGCCACACAAGGAGGTTAGGTACCTAAATTTGAAAAAGCTAAAGATGGTTCTCCGTAACTTCTACAAGAGCAGGAGGATTTCAACGAGGAGTGAGAAAGCCCTAGAATAACCTTTTCGGCATGCTACAAGTCAAGGCGCTACAGAGCTGTCTGTTGACTGAATGCTGGTGAGGAGATAAGTTATGTTTTGAGCAACTCTGTTTATAAATCTTCATCTTAAATCTTGTCATCTTTTGTTTCAGTTTAGACATTCTGGAATTAGGCAGAAGTGCTCAGCTCACAGTTTTCGTTTGTGAAAAGAATGATCTGGAGGGATAAAAGAAGTCAAGTCTTTCTTTCATTTGTTGGTTAAAGAAAGGCCGAAAGATTAGAAACTCTTCTTTTTTTCATATTTCATACTAGACTTTGATGATGGAAAAGCTTGTAGGATTTTTCTGCTTAAAAAATAATCCTCCAGAAATATTCTCTGGTGATTTCTTTCATGCTGTTTAGAATGACTCAGTCTGGGGGCTTGGAGTGAGATTTCCTTCATGTGTCTTTGACTTAAATTTCTGCAACATTTAAGAAGAAAGACATCTCAACATTTCCTGTTAAGTGCCCGGACAGCTTCTACTAGAAGTCACTGCAGAAGTGCAAACCATTTGTTACAGTGAATAATGGTAATTTTAATATTTTGCAGCTTGTAAAATCAATGTCTGATTGATACTGAGGCAAAGTCCAAGATAAATTCTTTCCTCAGTCTGGGAATCCTTTTTGCTTGCTGTAATTACCCAGGTCCATTTTCTACTGAATTTGGACTGTAGATTCTTCACTGGGGGAAGAATTAAGGAGCATCTATGTGCCACGGAGTGCGAATCAGTGGTAGGAAGGAAATGCTACAGTTCAAGGGTTTCGCATCCCTAGCAGGACTGTGGTTTTCCTCTAGCAAAGTGGTTTCTCAGTCACATCCTGCCCTCGCCTATAGTGCTGAAGCGATGGCAGGCAGCATGACAAGCAAAAAGCATCTGAAGCAAATGCAACGCTGTGCAGCGTTGCAAGGGAACATGTTTGCTTCAGAACAGACTCTCGCAGCTGATAAAAATAAAAACACGGTGATGCCCCGGGATGCATGGTGGGGGAGGTTATGGGGATGGAGGAAGGAGTCCCAGCAGTGAATACAGAAGGGAAAGGTTTGAATTTTAGTGGCAGAATTACTATACTGAAATCTTGATGCACAGCTAGCCCTGGTCAAAACTAATCTGTCAAGTCAAAATAAGGTAAAACCCATTCCGCAAATCCAGGGCAGGGAAGGATGGGATAGAAGGAGAAATAGAAAAGGTACAAAGGAGAAATGGTAGGGAATAGCTTCTCTACAAGAAGCAATTAAATAAGTTGGACACCTCAGCTTGAAAAATTGATGCTTGAGGAGGGATATAAAAGAGGATTTTATGGTTTTTCTCCCCAGGGAAAGGGTGACTGTGAATAAGTTATAAATATTTCTTTATGCATAAAGGAACCAGGCAATTCCTAATGAAACCAGCACTGAACAGGTTTAAACCGAATTTAGAAAAGCATGTGCTTCTTTAGTCAGCAGATAGTTAAACTGTGCAACTCCCTGGCCCAGGAGGTTATGCATTTTTAAAGTTTCCATGGATTCAAAAGCAAAAATTAATTGCATTTATTTTTTTTAATTACAGAAGAAGAATCTATTTTTTTATTATTATTATTACATACAATTTTTAATATGTAAATAGAAAGCTATCCTTGACTGAGGAAATTGCAGCCTCTGCTTGTTGATTAGGCTGGCAGTCTGTGCCAGGGCAGTATTTCTGTGCACTTAAGCCCATTTATATACTTCCCTAAATCCCCAGCTCAGTATGGGCTTTTCTGGAGAAAGGAACAGTAACAAGGGCAAGTGCAGAGTCCTGCACCTTGGGAAAAATAACCCTAGACACCAGTACGAGCTGGGGGCTGACCTGCTGGAGAGCAGCTCTGCAGAGAAGGACCTAGGAGTGCTGGTGGATGACAGGTTGACCATGAGCCGGCAATGTGCCCTTGTGGCCAGGAAGGCCAATGGTCTCCTGGGGTGCATTAGGAAGAGTGTTGCCAGCAGGTCAAGGGAGGTGATCCTGCCCCTCTACTCAGCCCTGGGGAGGCCTCATCTCGAGTCCTGTGTCCAGTTCTGGGCTCCCCAGCACAAGAGAGACCTGGAGCTACTGGAGAGAGTCCAGCATAGGGCTACGAAGATGATCAGAGGGCTGGAGCACCTGCCCTATGAGGAATGACTGCGAGAGCTGGGCCTCTTCAGCCTGGGGAAGAGGAGACTGAGGGGGGATCTTATCAATGTGGAGAAGTACTTGAAGGGAGGGTGTCAAGGGGACGGGGACAAACTCTTTCCAGTTGTCCCATGTGACAGGACAAGAGGCAATGGGCAGAAATTGAAGCACAGGAAGTTCTGCCTGACCGTGAGGGAGAATTTCTCCCCTCTGAGAGTGACGGAGCACTGGCACAGGTTGCCCAGAGAGGTTGTGGAGTCTCCTTCTCTGGAGATCTTCAAGGCTCGCCTGGATGCAACCCTGTCTACCATGCTCTAGGTGACCCTGCTGAGGAGGGAGGTTGGACTAGATGATCTTCAGAGGTCCCTTCCAACCTTACTGATTCTATGATTCTATGATCTGTGCAGCTGTCTTGGTCTGTGTTTGAGGCAAGTCTACCAGGCAGTGGAGGCCACTCAGAGCTATGCTTTAAGGGAGCAAACTTGACCTTCTAGTTAGCTAGCGAAAGGCTATTTCTGATCTTCAATATGGCTTGCTGGTTCCAGTGAAATGGAGATGCTAACATGCAGGGTATGTTCCTTCAGCTGAGAAGTGGTGGTGAGCTTAATCTCTGGCCAGGCTCTCCCTCTTTCTCTATTGCCCTGCGTGCGAAGGTGCAGATGGCGTTGGCACAGCAAACCGTGCCAGCCCTGAGAGCCCTCGCTGCTGGCCTGGCTCAGCTGGCGTGATATGGACCAGAGGGCTTAACTCAGCTTGGCTGTAGTGGATGAGCAAGGAAAACAAAAGAAGGAAGGAAAGGAAGTTAAATTGAGAGGTCATAAATAGAATCACTTTGATTTTTATATAAAAAAAAAGAAGGATAGAGGAAAGGTCAGAGGAAATGGAAGTGTGTTTTGCCTTCAGATTTTGCCCTGCTTAGTAATACCCCAAGGCTCAGGATGGGTTTTCCTACTCTCTGGTGTGACTGATTTCAACTTGTCTCTCTGTGACTGATACTCAGCAAAGTCGCAGAGCCTTTCTTTTTCAGTCTGTTTTCTTCAGTCAGGTAAAAACTGAGTGCTAGACTGGGTCAAAGAGTATCACGTGCAATGATAATCACTTGTAACGAAAGCAAACTGGCCAAAGCAGGGAAGGACATCCAGCATCTAGCTGTAACTTCTGCGCAAGCTGTCAATGAGGGAATAAATGTCACCTAATAGCGATTTACAGCCCTAACTCCAGAGAGGTTGGAAACTGCCTGCTGATATCGAACCGGGACAAAAATGAGCTTCCACTGGAAGCACACCAGGTTGTTGCCTGGGAAGGTACTAGTGATGGTTCAGCTTGGCTTAATGAAGCTGTACTTTGCCTTGCTGTTGTCAACCTGTGGCTAGTGAGAGGTGTACTGAGATCCTGAAATACCCCAGGCATCTAATGAGCATCTTTGCATCTAAACATGGACTGAAAGAGCAAGATTCTTCTGAGCAAATGTCTTCCAAAAGAGATCTGGAGTGACTCCCACTCCTTAGGGAGAATTTGGTGCAAATGAGAAATGTACCAAAAGCATTTCTTTTTTTCTGAACTGGGAGTTCACCTGGATTAAGGCCTTGCGTCAGCACCAGCCTACTGCCATTAATTTCTTTCCTCAGCCAAACCCAGTCACATCTCAGAGCCATGCCAGAGCTCTGTAGATTCATATTTATTCATGAAGGGAAGTTGTTCTCTGCTGCTTCCCAGATAAGCCTTGACCGTGTATTTGCTGTGCCTGTAGATATAACTGAAAGAAATGTTCTTTGCACTCTTAATCTACCAGTTCTACAAACCACCGTATAGCTGTGCCTCATACAGATTGGCCTGTTTTCCATTTATTAACCTTTTGAAGGGAGAGAAAGTGAGAGCCTGAGCTTTTATTCACATTTGGCAGTAATGGCAGAAAAAGGCTACCACTTCCTCAGGGGGTTATTTAAGCCGCTACAGCTGAGTCTGGTAGGGACAGCGTCAGCACCTTCAGACGCTGTGGACATTGGCCAGTGAGCCGTGGCAGTTGGGGATAGGCGTGTCCCATTACCCTAGGGTGGCAACTGCTGGCAAACGAGTAGGGAGAAGAGCTATGGGGGAAAGCCTTCATCCATGCCATGATGTGAGCCTCTCAGAGGAGAGCTCTCCAAAGCCTGACCACCTGCAGCTGAGCAGCCCAGGCACCTGCCTTGCAAAGAGGGAGGTTGATGGTTGAAGGTGAAGATCTGGGTCTGGCATGCAGCCAACAGCCTCCAACCCCTTCACTGATGGTTCTCCTAGAGCAAGACTTGGGGAGACCTCTTCAAGAGGGAGAGCAGTGGCTTCTGTTAATTACACTGATTGCATGGTTTACAGCAAGAGTATGAGTGGTTTGATTTGCTTATCTGAGGGAAGTCTAAAAGGCAGCTTTGTCAAAAAAGGACTTCTTCCTGTGATCTCCAGAAGAAAATATTTGGCTCCAGAAAGCATTTCACAATCTACCAGACAAGAGCATGACAAAGCAGAGTATCTGGAAGTCACAGTAAAAACAACTGAAAAGAAAAACAGTCTTTATACATACATATATACACATATATAATGGCATGAGTTTAAAGAGTGTACCTGATTACCCAGGGTGTGCTAAGTGCTCCCATCTTTGAAAAAGTCAGTGCTTTTACCCACGGGTCCCCCGGACTCACTTGATCTTTTGCAAGGCAAAGACAGCCCTTGCTGGAACAGCAGTGTGTATTCTTTGCTTTTTGGTAAAAAGCAAAGGAGCAGAGCCAGTCTTTTGGTTGAAATGACATTAGAAAGTTTGCCATACAATTTTCTAGGGTTTTGGAAATGCAAGGTAAATCCATGACTCATTCCCACCTGCTGCCTTGGATAAGGATTTGCATCCTTCCCGCAGGCATTCAGCGCAAGGGCTTTTTGAAGAAGCCCTTAATAATCACTAAATATAATTTGGTCAGGCAAAACAAACTCATTTTTGGATCCGTGGAGGCCAAGTGATGTCATTGGGAAGACAGGGATTCCCCTTCCACGAGGCGCATGACAGCTCTTTCTCAGATAGTTTCTTTCAGATATTGGTCTGTTGTAGTGACATGACTCCGTACTGCCTGCTGTGGTCCCCTGATCCCAGCAATTTGTCTGGAAAAAGTCTATCAATATGCTGGATAGACTTTTTTTGTCTTCTTTTTGGAGAAAGAAGACAATTTTCTGGAAGGCCATTTGGTAAAGGCTGTCTGTGTCACAGTTCGGAACGACAGGCACAAACTTATGTCTGACATCGCATAGGCTGACTGCAGTGTGAGCAGCAGGCATTGGACTACAGATTCAAAGCATCCTACAGGTGCTCGATCTTCATATTGTCTAATTCATTTCAAAGGAGAGTGCTTTTTTTTCTGCCTTGCATTTCAAACAAGAAACTTGCATTTCATAGAAGTTATTATAATGTAAGCATTAGATATTAAGCTTTGTTCGGATTTAGAGCTAGTATGAGTTAATTGTATCTCGCTTAATTTCAGAAGCCTCAAAAGTAAATATCTAAACATAAGTTGGTCATGGCAGGCCACCTTCTAGTCATTGGAAAGAGGATACTTCCAGAGAATGACTCATTTGCTCTACTTTTAATAACCATCCTAGGGTGATGTGACAGGCCAGCCAGAGCTCCTGTTCCCATTGACTTCTCCAGGTTTACTGACACATCTAACTTGTAGATGCATAAATTTAGGTGTATGAATCCCACCCATAAAGCTTGAGTCCTCCCTGACAGCTACACAAGTAATGTCAGCAAATGTGAGGGGCCAGCAAGGAAGAATGGTATCAGAAGAGCTGATATGCAGACACGAGAGGTCTTTGCAGACGCAATAATTTTTAAAGATCCATTCTGTGTATCTTGCAAATCCAGTGTCATGTCTTCACCTTATTTAAATCAAAGAGTTAACAACACTGAGCAAGACTGAGCTTTTAACTTGCATCAGCAGTGGTGGTGAAAAATACTTTCGTAGAAAAAAGTAGAGATCACAAATATTCTCAAAAGTGCATAATTCAGAATATTAACAAGCCATCTTATACTGTCCTCTTGTATTTCATTTTGTCCTGGGGTAATGGGGGCTTTATAATTATCAAGGCTGATGGAGGTAAAGATTGTAGAATTTGAAAGACCTTGTCACAAAATCATCTTTTTTCCATGGGCAGAATATCTTATGTCATAATACTCTTGGAGCTGCTGGCTGTTTGGTGGCAGATAAATATGACTCTGTGGGAACTGAGCTTTGTAGCTGACATTAGAAATCTGCAAATTGAATTTTAATGAATGATACAGTAGAGCTTTCTCCAAGAAGATATTGTCAACTATTCCTTTTTCAGGCTCCAATAAACCCACCTCCGGACTTTATTTGAAAAGTTCTATTTACTCATGAAAGAGTGAAGGAAAAATTGTGCCATAACTGAAAGAGACCTGAGGTTTCTTTTTCAGCTTCAAAGCCTTCTTGCGTGCTCACTTCATTGATCTGAGACAGCAAGCTGCCTCCATCTGAAACAACTTGTGATGACGCCAGGCTTTTTCTTAGCATAAGGGGTAAAAGATGATTTAAAAGAGGTACTAAAAGCAGGATACTGTTACCAAAGAAATGCAGCTTAACAGTGGTTTTCATAGTTCCCTTTGCTCACAAGTGAAACGTATTATCTCAAAGCTTTCTTCTTCATTTTATGGTTTCCCTTGTGAGGCTGTTGACCTTAACAACAACATTTTAGTCACAGCTGGAGAAGTGTTGCAAGGTAATGGGGCATGACAACTGCAGAGCAGAGGTGCTATGAAGAAGTGACTCTTAGGGAGGTCTGATGACAACCCATCTATCTAATCCAGGCAAAAACTGAAGCGTACATCTGATGGAAATTCCAAGAGGGAAAAAAATGATTTCAAATTTGTAGTAAAAATCCTAAAATCTGAAGCATGCTGAGGCAAAAACAAGCCTGAAGTGCTTAAATTCAGATTGACCAACTCCTTTTGGCTTCAGTGCTAACATTACGATATTCAACCGTGTGACTTGTATGTTAAATCATTAATGCCTTATGTGGAACTGGAAATGAAATGAGAAAATCAGAACACCATATTACTCAATGAACCAAAATCAGAACATCTGCAGAAAGAATATGTCTGGCCTTTTTTCTCACAGGAAATTTTTATTCAAGTCAAAGGATTGTTTGGAAACGTTTGATTTTAATGAAATCTTACAGTTTCAGTCCAAAGTTTGCTCCATGGGTTACTGCTTCTTTCTTAGCTTGGGTAGGGCTTTATACCACAACCTCGTGCCACCATGCCACCATAGTATGCTCCCTTCCATAGAGAGCAACTCGTGGGGACAGCACTGTCCCTCTTCAGCCTCCTTTTCCCTTTTTAAAGAAAGAAAGAAAAAAAAAAAAAAAAAAAAAAAAAAAAACTTGGGGAGATTTGTATCAGGATTTGGCTTCTGATCCCTTGAATATTTTCTGTGTCCTCTTCCTGCTGAGCACATTGCCTGTGCAGCCACTAATTTCACGGGGAAGCAATGCTAGGGACAAGTTTGGGGAAAGCAGAGGAGCGGGGGCATGCCTTGCATATCTCTGCATTTTCAGATCAGGTGTTTTAATGCAACATGGAGAGGTAAGGGCAGGGAAGAGAGACATTTAATTAAGGATTTCTGCTTTTTTTCTTCTAAGAAAGGCACTGTTCATTATTAAGCTTGACTTGTCTGGTGCTGCACAGATTTGCTATTCTCTGTGTGTGAATTCCTCAAAACTACAGAAACCTCCAGTGCTGAATTTCAGGGAGTGGGGTTGTTGAAAGCTACATGGTTAAAGAAAATATTCCTGTGTTCTCCAGGCCCTATGCTCTTTCTGGCTTGTTTGCCTTATTTGGGGCAAAAAACATAAGTTACTAAAGCCCTATTTGATTTGAGAAGATTTTTAAAAATATCTTCCATTTCACGCATTTAGGAATTGCTGGTAAATTAATGAAAAAGAATATAACCCTTCATTCGGCAGATGACCATGATTCACACCCCACCAGCTCCACCAAAGTAGTTGAGCTCCATATTCCTCTGTCTTCCTGTCAAGGACATGTCTTTCCTTCCAACAAGGGCCTGTGGTCTCAGTGGTAGGTTCCACCTGTCTTTGTACCACTGATCTGCTGTGCAACAGTTTCTCTGCTCTGGTTTCATATACTGTGTACCCAGCAGTCAGTCATGCTTGTCCTACCATCAGCTTTTCTCTTTTTCCAGGTTGCAGAAGGCAATGGGACAACATTACATGCTGGCCCAAAGCAGAGGTGGGAGAAGTTGTGGTGAGGCCATGTCCAAAGTATCTCAGATTCCTCACCAATTTCCTCGGTAAGTGAAAACAGACAATTCATCTCATTTAAAGGGCTTTATGGCTTCACTGCTTGTAGTGCGTTGCATCATATCATAGCAAAAACTTCTTGGTACAGATGGAAGCAGAACAGGCTCAGAGGGACTCAGGATTTGCACAAAGGTCTCCAAGCCATAGATGAATACCCAAGCCATTAGAGCATCCTCCCTGTCCTTCTTACAGCACAACATACAGCTTGAGATCATAGAGATGCAAACATGACTACTGATGAAATCCAACCATATTGGTGGCATGCTACAAAAATTTAATAAATGTATGTAATAGTATGTTTGTTGTAGAAGATGGAGAGTCTAGCACTGTATTAATTAAATCTCTAACATAAAATAAACAAGGTGAGACCAAATGTAATAAAATATTTTTCTGTTGAGACATATTTGGTCACTAGCCAAGAAATTAACCTAACAAATAACAGGCAAGGAAGGCTGGTGGAGAAAGCGCGTTAATGCACTGGTCGGCACATTCTCGTAAGCTTTAATTTAAAACTTGGGTCTCGAGGGCAAACAGCAACAAGACTCTTTGTCTCCTGCTAGTTTACAGTCATTATTTAGTATTTTTATTATAGTAGCCCTGCAGGCCTCCACAGAGAAAGAGGCTCTTTTGCTCTGGAGGTTATGCATCAGGCTAATAAGTGTCCACTTTTACAGACTTGTACTCCAAACACACAAGACAGATTATGAGGGTGAGTAAGGATACAATATTGTCCCTGTTTAACAGACCAAGAACTGTCTAATGAGCACACACTGATTAGATAAATTGCCCAAGGCCACACATAAAGTCTTAGTAGAGCCAAAAAGGAAAACCAAAAATCTCTGAAGTCCCATCCTAACGCTGTAATCGCCTTGTTTCCAAAACTCCCCACTATTTCATCACTGCTGAACCAGAATCCAGGAAAAGCAGGCAGCAGTTGTTGTAACATCCCAGCTGACACAAGAAGACCACTGAGCTCTGCTCCAGCCACGTGGAGGAATCGCTTTCAGTTGATGCTCTGTGTCCTCCTATTTCCTGAGCCCAATATTCACTCACTGCCTGTAAGGGACCCCTCAGAGTCACTTAAACAGGTAGAAAAAAACTACCTCAGAAATACCAATAAAGTTTCGAACTAAGAAAATTTTCCAGTATTTCTTCCCACTAGGGCAGAGCAATGATGAACATATATGATATATATATGTGTACATGTGTGTATACACACACACACACATATATATATACACACACACACATATATACATATACATATATACATATACATATATATACACACACATATATATACATACATACATATATATATATATATCAGTGGAGCTGTGTTAAACTTAAGCCAGTGAGAGCAGGATGCCTTTAACCAGGCACTAGAATAGGCTTATAAGACTCAATACAGTTGCCCACTCAAGGGCATCTGTTGCCCTCTGAGATGCCTTAGGACATCTCAGCTGGCCTCTAGGTTTCCCTGCAGAAGGGTGTAGATCTCCCATAGCTCATGTGTCACTGGAGATCCTAAAAACCTAAAGGCATCTCAGAAGACCTGTGTTTAGGTAAATAGATGATTCCTATTCTGAGAGAAGTCTAGACTCCATTAAGAGCAGTCAGGGCACCACTTAGGGCATGTACCTCAAAGTACAAGGCCAGGAAACAGCCGCAATACAAGCCAGCCCATGTCTCTTCTCTGCATATCCATATTCTAGCTTGGCTACTGGCATTTGTGCAGTTCTGTGAGCAGTGAGCTCAGTAAATGTCACGTGGCCTTGCAGCTGGCAATGTCAGCAGCCTTCTAGGGGAGGTTCACACGTGAACCCCCTTATCACTTGGGAAGAGTTTCATCTGGTTAAGTGTAGTCATTTGGACTGGCATCCAGGGTTTCCAGCCACTGGAAAGCTGGTCCATTCGGTCAATGATGGCTAGAATATGATTCATCCCATCTTACAGTAACTATTTAAAGAATTTTGAATAGCACCTTGAAAAGGTCTGTTTCGCCCCACTGAGTGTGAGGAAACAGAGTGATAGAGGATTCAGCACTCTTAATTTCCACTGTTTCTAATGCAGTTGTACGTGTACAGGTTAGGTTTCTAGGTTCCCAGTAAAGTCAACAGTAATCTAGTCAGTGCAGCCAAGGGATGGCTGTATTTAGGGACCTGAACAGCTCTGTTGAAATAATTTGCTATATTGATCAGTTGTCTGTTGAGCATAGTGGAAGCACTAAGCTCACGGGTGGGCATCTTACACTGTAGATGCTGAGAGCTTAATACAGTTTTCTATACATAACATATAGAGCTATTAGAGATACCCTGGGACATCTAAGAAATCCGTGAGGAAGTCTCAATTGGCACTAAACACCTATATTTGAGAAATTGAATGCCTCCCTAGAATGGCATTAATATCAGCTAATTTTAGAGTTTACTGTATGGAAATCTACCTCTGAGATTGTTTTACTGTCAATATGGAGAAGTAGACCCTTTAGAGGTGCAGTTCAGCTGACTTCTCGCTCAGGATGAGCTGAATAGCATCTTAAAACCACCTATTTTTCTCCATCAACAACGGAATGATTGTGGAGTGGCTGTGGCAGATGTAGATGTCTTACAACATGGATGAATCTCACCTTTGCAGAACATATGTGTTAGCATCTCCTTCTGTAAACAAAATGATGCCATTTCCTAGGCAAAAACACCATTTTTGATTTTCTCTGAGCTGTGCACTTTGTATGATTATTTACAAATGTGAAAATGAAGCCATGGTCATGTGTAAAGTGAAGGTAATGTTGCCCCTTGTTTTACAAGATTCCTTACATAATTAGTATTGTGAAAATTTCTGAAGCATTTCATTTGCAGAGATGAGTATCAGTGAGTAGTCCTTAAGGAAATTAATCATCTAGCAAATGTATGTTTATGTCCTACTCTTTGGTCTCTTTGCCAGAACATAAAAGTTTATACCAAAGCTGTGGGCAAGAGGAAATCTTATTTATAGCAAGAGAAATGAGAAATACTGGGAAACAAATAGTTATTGTGATTTACCTGCCTAATGGAGAATATGTTCTTCAAATGACTAATATTCTATATCATGGTAAATAATGAATAAAATATATCTTGGCATTTAGAAATCTTAAAATGCCTAGCATAGTCCTGATGTCATTTGACATTAAATTTTTATGCCATTCACAAATCCAGAAGATTTTCATTATTTCCTGACATTCGTCAGTACCATGCGGAGATGGATGGAAATAATTTTGGTACTTTGCTTTATTAAAGTACATTACTTGCAATCTCTGTACCAGAGTGTTCCAGCTTTCTTTTAATACATAGTGAAGATGACATTTGTAATAGGGATTTCTTTCCTACAGTTTCTCCAAAAACAAATTGTCCACACTGCAAGAGTTAAATAGTATAAATTAGCTCTGACATTTTTTAAGCTTCAACTATGATATGAATTGCTTAAGGGGTTGGGGGAGTGAGAATAACGAAGCTCGCTGAACTATTCGATCCCACTCAAAGAGGGGGATTGCTTTCTGGGTTTCAGGATTATCAAACTCCACGTTGAACCTGCTCACCTCATAGTCAAACCCCAGCACAATTTGCTGCTCCTGTGTGGCTGTGTGGTTTTCTCCGGCGCTTTAAATTCACTTGTGTTCTCCTTTCTCCTTCCTCGTGCATATGTTTTACTTCTGTTTCCTCCTTTAGTGTATTTCCTCTCTCAAGCCATCTAGAACAGACCTGTCCAACTTCTGCATTTCTGCAGACCAGTGGTGCCTGTTTGCAGAGTCGCACTGGCATGGCAGCTGCAGTGTGTGGAAAATGATGGGAAGTGACTTGCCTGATCCTACAAAGATTTCAAAAAATGTTGTAATTGCCTTCTAGGCACTGTCTTTTAGTTACATGTACATGTCATTTCCCTGTTACATGTAACTGATGAAGATGAACTAAAGTTGGAAAAGATGGATAGTCTGATAAATATAAAGTCTGTCATGCTAGAAAAGATGAGAAGAACGTGGCTCAGCAGCACTTGCTTAGTTTAGTAAGAGAAAGGGTGAGTTTCCATTTCAAGAGTGGAATTTCAAGGAGTGAAAATAGCATTTCAAGCCAAAATCCAACACTGGAACAAAAACAGATGGCTGTAAACTGCTATAAATGCCGTCAGACTAGAAATTGGAAGAAGGTTCAATGAGGATTTGTGCAAGAATTAAAGACAGAGTTTGGAGATGGTATTTGTCAAGCTTTTAAAGTGATCAGAAGATGTTAAGGATCCAGGACTGCTTCTGTATGTTCTTCTGATGGACCCACTGCATTTCACATTCACTGAGCCAGACAGAGAGGGAAAGAGACCTGGCTGTGTACCTCAGCGACTGCCAGCAGAATGAGAGACTCAAATCTGCGGCTGAATATTAAGTTATGATTTATGTATTATGTAGGAAAACAAGCCAGGACTTGAGTGTTGGTCTCAGGTGAATCTTGAGTTCCTATCTCAGGTAAAATCATGTCCCTTCCTCTGACTCTCATTGCTAAGAACACTCTCCATATGGCTTAGGACGTTTTTCAGCTCCAAGCTGCTTCTCTTGGTCCTTTTTCACAGCCACAAATCCTACCTGCTGAAAAGCAAATTCTCCAGGTTGTATCTGACTTTAGATCTCCATGGAAGCAATGCTTTTCCTGGCTTGCTGGAGACTTAGAATGAGCATAAAGCTATCCGTGCTTATCACTGACAGCTTTTATATGCACTTACAGTTTGTTAGACTGATTTCCATGGCTCATTCAAAAGGTTTTGTGCAGTTCTCCAAGCAAGAATTAGAGTGCGATGAGAGTAATGTAACCAGACTCCTGTGGCTGTCTAACACCAGCTGTACAAACTGGCAGTTCTGCTGTATGTCACCTGTAAGGTACATATTTGTGCATGGCAGCAGTAAGTGTTTAGATTTGCAACCTTTTCTCTTAAATACAAATCTCAAAATGACAAGGCTTTTTAGCAATATTGATTAATGAAACAAGCATACTTCTATTTTTCTACATGGAGACAAGGATTAAAAATGCCTAGGGTACATGAGAAAGATGATTCAATCTGGTCAAGTGATTTAAAGATATTTGAATTTAAACAAGAGCAAATATTAATAAAGATGCTTTTCAGCCCTACTCCTTTCTGTCTACATGGTGCAGGTAATTAGGAGAAGCATCATCTCACCTAATGTTAGCCATGTAAGTTCTCTCTTCTCATCAACAGCAGGAGAGGCATATCCCATCTAGCCTAGAGGTCATAGAATGGTAAGGTTGGAAGGACCTCTGGAGGTCATCTAGTCCAACCCTCAGCATAGCCCATATGGGGATTGAACCCATGACCTTGGAATTAGCACCACCATGCTCTAACCAACTAAGCTAAACCTGCTGAGGTGTTTCCTCTGTGTTTTCAATCAGCCCTGAAGATGTCTTTCTTTCTCCATGCTAATGGAGGGAAGTCCACCTGGGATTTTAGCTACAGGTGGACCAAATCTGCTCGTTTGCAAACACATGGATAAAATTTTCAGATACATCTAAATTACTTGTGCTTTTACCATTACTGCAAGTTAAGGAAATTTTTTGTAAATATTGTCTTATGCCTAAAGAACAAGTTCTTTGGGTTTACAATCTTTTAAATGTAGAGGAATCCAAGTTATCCTTATACCATCATCAGCATTCAAAATCTGACCCGTCTTTAAACAAGCATTTTCTGAATAAGCAGAGCCCCCAAATTTACCTGCGAAACTGTGGATGTTATTATGGATGTGTTAAATCCATATTGTCCATTATGAAGATTAAATGTTCATTTTATTTTTGATTTTTCCATGCTTTCTATTTTTATAAATTTCCAAGCTCATACTCTTCTGGGTAGACAACTTTTTGGTTTGAATTTAAAAGGTATCTTTCTCTCTGTGCTGTATTTCAACTCAACAAATATAAGTGAAGAGCTTTTTGTTATCATTTGTCATTCTGTTTCTTAATAGTGTGCTCAGAGTTATTCTGTCCTTTGATCCTGGTTACATCCCAGCTATTTCAAGGGCTTACACACACAAGACATGGTCCTGGCCTCTGGCTGATGGCCTTTTCACAAGTTTAGTATGGTAGACGGCAGAGGCTTAATTCTGTCATCTCATTCTTTTTTATGACTCATCTGTGGGGAGTTTTGGAAATGACATCCTCTCTCCGTACCTTGCCTTTGAAACATGTTGATTAATCTTTTCTGTCTTCATTAGAACAGAGGCAGATGAGTCAAATCCACTGGAGGTATGTCATTTACTGGTAACACCCAGTTCCTAACAGTTCAGGATGAAGCAGGACTCAGCTATCACCACTCCACAGCCCTTCCAGTTCTGGCACACACATATAAATGCACAGAGCAAAGGGAAGAGATCACCATGAAATAACATGAGAATGAGCTCCTGCGGGTATTTGAGCAAATGATTAAGCAGGCTGCCGCAAGCAGCTCCTTGATGTCACCTGTAAGCTGCTGCACTGATCTCAGAGCAAAAGCTTTGATAGCATGATCCCTGAATTCATTATAAATCTACATCCTGCCCACCAGCTGGCCCATTTGGGCGTGTGGGGTCCTCACATGCTCTGCGAGGAGTTCTCCAAACACTCCTGAATCCCTGCTGGCTTAGGGTGACTCCTGAGGCAGAGTATGGCCTCATCTTGTGATAGAAAAAGGAAATTCATAAAAGGGACATGGATATGGTCATTATTCTGCTGCCTTTTTCTTTAGTTAGCCAGATATACAAGAAAGAGTCTTTCCACTTCTCTGTAGGCACCTAATAGTTAAGCATCCAATCTAAATACCTTGTCTAATCCCTCCCTCTAGCTAGTGGAGGAAGGGCAGCATTTCCAGAGCATTAGTCACCCCATGACATGTCTTAGGATAGGGTAACATGCCCTGTGAAGGTATAGTGTGGACTACACAGGGAACCTAAGTGTCTACTTCAGATTAGAATCCCTACGTTTCCATGGGAAAAGTTAGGTGGAATGAACTCCTGCATTTTGTTCATGCAAAGATCTGTAACAAGTAGATGAAACAAACAAAAATGCAGAATGACATTCATATCCCCCCAAATTACTCTAATTTGCTTGAAAAAAAGTCTTAATTTCTCTTTCTTGGGCTAGTATTCTTTTCCTTGATTTCTTTTCTTTTTTCTTTGTTGTTCTTTAAACTGGAAAGAAAACTGAACAAAATAAAGGGAGGGAGTAGGAGAAGGTCCAATGAGCAAAGACATTACCACTTTCACTGAGAACCCCAGAATGGATCAGACTCACTGCTTATTTACTATAATTCTGTTTAAAACGAAACAAGCAGTCAGGTATATCTGTTATGCAGTTTGTTCACTGTGAGCCCTTGACCTGCTCTGGTGTAAAGTAGGCTCAGTCCAAATCATAAGGCAAGTATCACAAAGGCAGATTTGCCAGGAAAGTTTCTCATTTACATAGAATTATGCCAATTGTTTGCACCATTGATATCAAAGAAAGGGTAGAGGTGGACCAAAGCTTCTGCTTACTGTGACCATCAGGGCAGGCTCCAGCCCTGTCTGAGATCCATTTTGCTCATTTGTCATGGACAACAGAAGGCAGAAATCAGGGCCAAATTACTCCATTTCCATAGATGAATGTTGATTTTATGTCTGCTTTTAAGAGTACATCGCTCGTGTTAGCCAGCTCCAGCCATGTGGGAACACAGGTGGAAAACCTGTTGTCAGTCGATGGTTGTGGAGTTGTTACATCTCCACTTATCAAGAGCTGTGTGTTTTATTCTTGTAAATATTCCTTAGAATACCGTTATTGCAGTGTTTAAAGGTTTAATGAGAAATTCGTCCTAAAGCTTGACAGCTGTATTTTTATTGTGAGAAAAAAACAGTTTATAAATTCCTAATTAAGAAGAATGTATAATGTTATGAAAGAAGGAATTATCTGTCCTATTTATTAAGAATCAAGATCTTCACACTTAACAATGTGATGTGCAGGAAGGAGAGGGGAAGACAAGGGAAAATGGAAGGTTTCAGGAAATCAAGGATGCAGTAAGCTTCAGGGCAGTGAAGATGTGGCAGTAATAACTGAAGACAGAAATGGTGTGAAAAGGAACAAATAAAGAAACTGAAGTCTGTCATGGAACATACTGACACCATGTCATATTTTGATGGTTTGTTCAATATACCATCTTGGCAGTAAGTGTACTGAAAAAAATGATTTTATGACACCATGACTGAGGGAGATAAAGCAAGTTCTGAAAATACCTTTGTTATGACTTACCATACAAGTTTCTCCCAGATCTAACCATGTCTACATCCAGTTAAGCATAAATTGTAACTCTGTCTGGAAGTCTCAAGTGTTTTCCAGTAATAACAGAGTTGAGAAAACTGGAGATGTTCCAGTGGACTCAGGAGAATCTCAAGAAAAGTAAATGGTAAGAACTGCTGTTGCTTTAATAGCTTCTGGTTGAAGAAAATCAATTTCAGGCCATAGAATATGATCATAGAGAAGCAGGAGAGATTGCTACTTGAAGCAGACCTTCTCCTCTCTTTTAGAAGCTATTACTGGAAAGGGCAAAAGAAGCAAGAGGGAAATTAAGGAGAACATCCCTTAGCCATGACTGACCTTAAATCTCTTGGTATGAATTCAGACTCCCATTAAAAGCCAGTAAGAAGTCTTTTCCCAGTAAGTTCAAAGAGCTAAGACCCCAGCTATGACAAACTTTCAGACATATTTCTGAGTCTGATGTGGGTATTTGCAACAGCTGAGAGACAAAAATAAACTGAGAAAAAACCTTTTGAGAGCTGGACATATACAACAAATTGCTTCAAAAAATTACCTCTCCAAGTTTATTCTATTCATCTGCACAATATTTAACTCTTACTGAGATCAAACGTCTTTTATAATGAGAATTTTCCATGTTTATCTCACTTCCACTAACTCCTTACTTCCATTATGCCTTGAATAAATCATTTAGTTCCTCTATTAGGCCCTTTACTGGTTGGTATAAACTAATCTGCAAAGTCATTTCAGTTCATCTGTCTTCCACATCACTCCCAAATAAGTTTACACATCAAGAAATTGTATTATAAGTTTTGTAGTTTTGTGTTCCTGTTCCAAAAACTCTATTTCAGTTAATAAATTATATGTGCAGTGTTTTCCTGTAGAAGATTTTTTTCCTCAGTTTAGTGTTTTCTTTTTCTATCGGAAAAGGCAGGTTAAACAGGTGCCCCTTGCACTTGGAGAATAAGGTTGTAAAGATGTAATAGTCCTTCCTTTGTGAGGAAAATCATTCCACCTTGATCAACTGATCCTGGGAAAAGTGTCTTTTCATTTTCCCTGAGGAACAGCAATCAAGAAAAGTATTCAGTGCAGAGCTTGAGTTAAGACCTATTATATAGGGCTATGAGGATCTTGAAGACAGAGGAAGAAGCCTTGGAGTTGAGCCTGTGTTTGTGCAGAAAATGAAGGGAGTGAAGGAGAGGTGAGAAGACCTCATGGAAAGTGCAGCTGATCAAATTCATTGAGTAATAGTGGAGGGATTCAGGTCTAGTGGGACAGATGGTGAATAGGGCCACCATCGTGGTAACAATTCAACAGGAGAAATGAGAAGAAGCACTGTATGAAATTGTCCACCAGCAGGTCTAAAACAAGCAAAGGGAGATACAGTTTTATACAGCATATAACGAAATGGAAGGGCTGATGGATTTGGAATGTGTTAGTGAAAGCCAAAAGTATAAATAGATATCAGAATTATCAAAAAGATGTAAGATAAATTCAGAGGATAAGAATAAGATAAATTCAGTGGGTAGGTGTATGAAACACTAGCCCATATGCAACCTCCATTTGAGGGAACTAGGAGGGTACAGCTTCTCAAGGTGGACAGGCTTACTGTTTTCTACATTTTTTTTTCCAAAGCATCTACTACTGGCAATGTGGGAATCGCCAGGGCAATCCACAGCTCTGAGCCCACCCTGAAAGACTGGAAGCCTGCTAAGGAATAGGGAGATCACAGAATAAAGGTACCAGCTCAGTGTGGAGAGGGAGAATGCGTGGACTTGTGTCGTGCACCACTGCAGCCAGGCTTATCTTTTTGCAGGGAACGTAGCAGTGCAGAGGGACTTGCCTGTGCATCTGCAGTCAAGTCAATTTGTGCGTAATCAGTCAGCCAGCTTAGAGGGGGGGGGGAAGAGTGTGCAGCAAACAGCTTCTATCAGCACCGTGTTAGTAAATTATTAGAGTATGCGCCGGTGTAGGCACACTGGACACAACTTTGCGCCAACATTCAGCTCTGCTCAGACTTACCCAGAAGGTGACAGGTTCGTGCACTGTCCCATGGCAGAGCAGATATGTGAGGAAGGTGAATTTGAGAAGGATAAACCTCAGGTAGGTCTGCATCCACTAGGGTGTGTTTGTAGCAGGGAAGATTTGTGTGTGTTACTCTGTAGAAGTAGGGCAATGTGTAGAAGTGTGGCAAGAAGTGCTGCTTGGAGACCCTGTATGTCACAGAGAAACAAGTGAAGAAAGGAGGATTTGCATTTGTTAAAAGTATTATGTCAAATCAGAGGTTTACGCTGACCAAAAGGACCCATTATTTTTTTTTAACAAACTCTTTCGGATAGTTTAAAGCTGAGACTCGTGTCTCTCCTGATTTCTACTATTGGATGCTGTATTTGAATGGATCCCCTTTATTGAGGCTTCATTGCAATGTAATGATTTGAACACATAAAGGATGAACTTAAAACATAGGAACTGGATGATGAGGAGAAGCAGAAAAGGTTTGCTGGTCTGAGTAAGTGCAAGTTCATGCAAGTGCAAAGATTGTCTCCTGCAATAGATCTTCTAGACTAGAAAGGTAACACATTATTTCCAACAGCCACATTTTCCTTGATTTGGTAACCTCTGTGGCAGTGAATTCACCGGACATTGTCTTTCATACTTGACTTGGTTGGTAGTTTTCCTGTGCTACCATACTTTACTCCAGTTTAACCTGTCAGTGCTTTTAATGAGCTGAAGGAGCACTTCCAGGGAAAAGAGGGCAGAAGAAAGTCCAAAACCCACACCTTCTCTCAATGAGCAGAATATTCCCAGTCTCTATGTGAAACTTGCTGAGTACAGTGAGGAAATCCTTCACTCACCTTCCAGTAAGGAAACTGTAGCTGATTAATTATTTTGAAGCCATCTCAGGTCCAAAAAGACATTCAGCGCAGGCAAAACCATCACATAATGTCTTATGAAGTGATTTACTGGAAGCTTAGTTGACACAGCTTCTGTCTGCTTTTCTTCTTTACCATGTCACGGCACAGATAGTCCCAGACTTTGGGCTGAGGGCCAGCCTGTTGGTGACTGTCAGAGGTAGAGAGGTTACGGTGCTATTTATAGATATAACTAAAAGAGATAATGGGATGTGGGAAGGAAGAGGGGAGAAGAATGGTTTTTCTCCACAGAAGAAACTGAATTAAAAAAAATACTGTAATTTGAACATAAAATTGGAGTAAAAGCAGGAATACTTGGACATTCCCTTCTTGAGTCTTGAGGAGGGTTGAGTCTTTCTTATTTGATTAGACTTTTTATACTAAAAAGAAACACTTCTTTTTAAACCTAAAATTGTGTCAGAACGTGTTGGCAGAAAGCTTTGGGCCAGTCCAGCTCAATTTTGTGGAGAAGAGTTTCCTTTCCTCTGCCTTTGCTACCCAGAGCAGCCAGTTTCTGAATCATGCTGGAAGCGAGGACATGCCACTTAGGAGGAGAAGTGCGAGTTGTGTGCTGGATTTTGTACAGTCACACAAGCTAATCAGGAGGAAAGACTAGAACATTCAGCTAATTGCTTACAACCATCAATTCCATTTTCATAATAAGCATGCTATCAAATCGTGTAGATTAGCAAATTAGCTAAGGCTTTGTGAACTCTAAAGAAGCATTTGTTTAAAACATGAGCAGCTGCTGGGCCAGATGGCAAAGTCCTGCCCCGTAGCAGGCGCGTTACCAGAAAGATGGAGAAGTGCATGGAGGAAGTGCAGTCTCTCCTCATGCCGTGTCTATACGACCATTAATCACACCGGCACACTGGAAGCAGAGCTTCAAGGAACACGGGCATGAGTAAGCACTGTATGTAAAACCCAGCAGTTCATGTTGACTTAGATGGCCCATCACCACCGCTGATTAACGTTGCAATCAGTGAGCGTTGAGTATGCTGCAGACTGGCTGGCCTTGGCCATGGCAGAGCTCTGCTCAGAGACCCTGCCAGCTCACTGTCCGTGCTGGGGCTGCTCCCAGAGCTGCTAACACTTCCGCACTGACATCAAGACATCTGCAAAGAGGCAAGTCTTGTATTGGTGGCTGCGCCAAGGAACGCACTGGTTTGATTAAACACAGCCTGTCATACTATGCTTGAGCCTTAAAACTTCCCACAAACTGGTTATTCAGGCCTGCTGCTTCACCCCTTGCATTTCAATAGTGTTTTGTTCTGTGAGTGTCATAAACACTGATATAAAAGAGCCAAAGGTCTAGCCTTGTATTTACACTAGATACTCCCTTCTGTGAACAGAACAGACCTTCTGCAGCTTTTACGTCATCAACTTAGTTTTGGAAAGTTGGCTACTTAGTTTTCCATCCTGGTTCTCCAGTGGCAGTTACGGTCTCTTTAGCTTGTATGTGGATTACCTTTACACAATATATATGCCAGTTATAGAGAACAAACTTTTTTAAAAAAGATTTCTGCGCTGCTATTTTGCTTCCTTTGTTAGTGCATCCCCTCAAACCTGGGAGAAAGCCAATATGAAAAAGTCATCACCTTGTTCCCTTTAAAACCTTACCTTTAAACTCCTTTGTCCTGACATCAACTAAGAGAAAAGTCCACGGTGAAGGAGCTGGCATGCTGAGAGCCCTCTGACTTCTTGCTGGTCTGCTTTGCTGAGGACTCATGCACCATCAAGTTTAAAGTGATTTAGCTTCAATTTGATGGGAAATGGGAAAGTTGCAGAAACCTTGAGACCTTCCACAAGCTGGAGATGCTATTTCCCCAGTGTAGAAATACTGTAAAGCTCTCCCTTGTCTGATACAGCCACTTAGGTTTTGCAGCCTCAAAATACTTCGTTAGTGTAGGCTTCTGGGGAGAACTCATATTACACAGACAGGGTTAATGCGACAGACACAACATGGAAAACTTCCAGTTTTAGGTTCATCTTCAGAATGGAAAGGAATCAACCTAATGTCAAACAGTAATTAGAAATGTTGTCTGTCCTATCATCCATCACTAGAGCCAATATTAAAGTGTAGTAAAAAATCCCTATCTTCTAATTGTCCTTTTTGCACACACACCCCCCCAGCATCTAGTGCAGAACATGAGAGTTACTATAAGGAAGATTGTTGTTTCAGACCATGTGTTTGAATTTGTGAATCAAAAAGTGACCTGAGCAGCAAAAAGTGGTAGAAAAACTTCTGGGGGAAGTGAGATTCCATATAATTAGGAGGATTTTTTTTAAACCTCATGCATTTCTAGTAAGACCTGGGCAATTGCACTGTGCTGGATTCCAGGGTTTGAGAGGCCTACTGAAAATGCGTTTGTTTGGCTTTATTTTTTAAAAAAATCATTTTGTTCTTTTCACTTATCAGCAGAGAATCAACCATTCGTGCTTCCAGATCTGGAGCAAAATAATAAAAATAAACTTTGCTTTATGAGTTCCTCTCAGAGAGCTGCTTTTTATTCAGCTTCCCCTGAAGTGGAAGCAATGTATCGTGGCCTCCTGAGTACCTGATCTCAGCAGAGGACTGATGGAAGATTACTTCTGTGTGGGAGCACACAGCACTAGTCGCTGCCAACAGGAGAAAAACACACTGGATAGGTTTGCCAGATTTGCTATTTTTCTTCTGTGTTTTAGTTTGTTCACTTATTTAGTATAACATTTGGGCTGGAGACCAAGTCTCGTCCCAGTGATGCTGTGTCATTTTCCTTCCCTCTACCATACTAAAATTAAGACAACTTTGGAAAGTACTCTGAGAACCTTGAAAAGAATTACAAAAGAAGCAAACAGTAGTGGGGAAATGTGTTTAAAAAAGAAGAAATATGAGTATATGAGGAAATGAATGAAGCTGAAACAAGCACCTGTTTGTTCACTCAGGATAAGAAGGAAGGAATGAAGGAACCACCATGAAAACTAAAGGCATCCTCAAACAAAGAGGAGGAGTCTTCATCAGGAAATAGGAGGCAGAAAAATTTGGATGGTGGGATCTATTGTGAAGAGGAGAAGCGATAGAAATTACATAACTCTTCAAAAAAAAACAGTGATAATATCCTTGATTTATTTGCACAGATAGGATCTTTTATGATCTTGATATGAACCCTGGGAAAAAAAGAAGTGCAAATAATCACCATATAGGAAAAGCCTGAGGAATAACAACCCACTAAACTGTGCTCAAGTAAACTACTTTTGGGGCAGCTGTTAAAATGGACTAATGCACTAGAGCTTTCATGAAATTTAGATCTATTGCAAGGAAGAATTACAGGGAGAAGTTTAGTGTCAAAGTCCACCCGTGACAAGAATTCAAGAAAGATCATTAGGTAGATGGCTGCTGATTTCAGTGCAAGATACATCAGGTCTATAGTTACCAAGATGTCCAGATGACTGAATAGTCAGAAATTCCTGGAGGTGATGCTTGAGCATTTTCATGACTCATAACTGCATAATTGTTTTGCTCCTATTTGCAGAAGTTTTATTACTCCTGTGTGCAAAGAATCTCATTGTTAGAAATGTTTGCAAAGCTTTTGAGTTTCACTGATGCAATTCTTCCTGTAGGAAATCAGAAGCAATTTTTAACTATTTACTATTTTTTCATTATGATTTATTGTACTAACTGCCCGGTCAGGGGTGGCAAGCAGTTTTATGTGATAAGTGATGCTAAAGGAATGCTGACCTGTTGGTGTGTGAAGTGTGCAAATTAACAACACGACGATGTGATTTGCATGCAATAAGCAAGGTAGGGATCAATGGTTAGAGTGGATGCTAGAGTATTTGCAACGTACTGTCTGATGTATTGCTGCTGTGTTGTTTCAATCTGACAAATATCTTTCTTGGCTTTTTATATTATGAACCTTTTAGCGTAAGGTCTATCCTGGTCAGTTTGTTGGCCTCTTGCCTACTTTTATTTGATTAATGTCTACGTAGCCCCTGGCTATGCAGGACCCCTCATAATAACTAATAACCCTGTGGAGTCACCCTGAATTTCCAATTACTGTAGAAAGGAGCGAGAAGACTAGATTTGGCATCCTGTGCTCCTGACAATAATGTCTTTAGCTCTGTTCAGAGAAAGCTTGATTTCACAGAGGAGTGAGCACTTACCAGGAACAAATGAAGGTGCTGCCACTAAAGTCTTTCTAAGGACACTTTGCACTTGTTAGGCCTATTTTGAGCAACAGATAAGTTCTAATAGTCACCCAGTCCAGTTTGAACAGGAAGCAGAAATATCTTATGAAGTGAGTACAGCTTTGCTTGATACACACTGGATAGCCTCCTTACAATCCCAGATGGACCAAGAAGTACGAAGAGAGTATCAAAGAGGCATGGGAACTTCACAGTTTTGTCTTTTTTGGCTGAAGGACAGAGATGTACTTACATTAATTAAGCAGCTCCTCCCAGTCTGTTAGAGGCCATAAGCACCCAACTCATTTACAGGCCCAAGAATTCTCCTTCCAATGAGTATACATGTTAAAATGTGCAGTACAGATTGACACTCTCTGGTTTTTCTCCCTTCATTGCCAGATTTGATGTATTTGGTTCTCAATAAAGAGTGCAATAGATTTGTCTGGAGTCACATTTGAGTAAAATTCAGGCTTGTCTTGTGGACAAGGCATGGATTTTGAGGACTGCATTCATTTTCCTGCTCTCCCACTTTACTTATATAACACAGAATAAGCACTTTATCCATGTAGCTTCTCACAAGCAAAATGAAAGAAGTAAATATCTCACCACTCTGTTTAGATCATAAATTCTCCAGGAATAGAGATAATCTCAAATAATAGTTCCTTCTGGTGCCTACAGTTATGGGTCCCCACTGTGTTACCACTAGAAGAGTTGTTCTGTGGGTACCCACATATTAAACAGTTACTAATTTCTGAGGACTGAACTTTATTACTCAACCGGTCCCTCCCATTTATATTTTCTGTGTGACGAACACTTCATAATAATGGAAGAGTACAAAACTTTTATTCTAGGTGTTGAGAGGTGTGATCAGCCATCAAATCTACTGTAGGCAGCCATTTGTTTAATAGCAAGCCTTACATGTCTTTTTTAATCCTTCTTTTCTAGGGAATGTGACCAGGAATTGTACAAGCCAAGGCTGGACAGATGTGTACCCTGCACCATATGCCCTAGCTTGTGGATATGATTCCAACAGCACTCCAGAGGAAGAGGTGGGTAAACCTAGATGGATAGACTACAAGATTTACCAGGGATAGACGATAGAATCGCATGATGTTCCCCTGCCTGTTTTTTCCATTCCCATTGTTTTTCTTCAAGAAGGAAGGATCCTCTTGAGGACCCCTTGAAGCAGAGCTCGAGTGTCCTTCTGGTCAAAGAGCTGACCCTCGCTTTGATTTCCAAGGTAGTGGCAGCAGCTCAGCACCAGAAAAGATCAGAGCGGTGTCACTGTGATGCCCATGTGCCACTTCATGTGCTTGATTTTACATTTACATTACATTTACATTTGAAATGTTAGTGCAAACTGTCCCTTGAAATATTTATATATTTTGTAAGGAAATACACAAGCTCCCAAGGATATTGCCTGTGTGTAAATTAGTAATTAGTGACCCGTGTGCAATTAACTTTAAAATATTGTAGCATACTGGCATTTACACAGAAAGAAGATTGTTACTGGGTAGCTGCATGCTGAGACATGAAAGGTTAAATCTAAAGAGGATAACAAAAGTGTTTTTTAAAAGCGATATTCATCTCACCTAACTAAAAGTTCAGTATCTAAGCTAGTTACCTACAGCTGTGCCATAGTCAATGAGAAAAGGCTTGTTAGAATGGCATTGGATTTCACCACAACTCTATATTTGTTTTAAATCCATGCCTTTTTTTGCCATCATATGTCAATGTTGGTGAATGTTGGACATAGGAATCTTAGTAACGAGCAAATACATGCGGTGAAGGATCTTTGTGTATAACCACACATTACAAAGGCACTCAAACAGTTAATGGAAAATCTGAACTGAACTTAGCCAGCGTTGATAGTGAAGGAATACAAAAAATACCAAAGGGAAAGTTACACAAAGACTTTCGGGGATCTGCTGATGGCAGAACTTTCACCTGCTTTGGGGGTCAGCTGCCACTTCACATCTTCAAGTGTCCCATTTCTGTGACCAAAACGTATGGCGCCGTGTCCGCCTTGTGTAGGCCAGTGTTAGCGATCTGCACCGCGAAGACCCTCCACCAAGAGCTCGAGTTTACGTTCCAGCTGCGAAGGGATTTGGGAATTCCTGTGACATGCCTTGGCGACCCAAAGGACTGCAGTGTTGCCAGAATGCCTCGTTACCAAGAGAACACGTATTGTGTTCTTTTAATTCTCTCTTAATTATTTTCTTTTTATTTCTGTAGCTTTGTCATGCTGTTTAAGTCTACTTTGTGTGAAAGGTGGCTGAGGAGAGTGAACATGCAGTACTAGCTTGTGAAGAATAGAGGGGTTTTTTTGGGTTTTTTGTTTGTCTTGGCTTTCAGTTTGGGGAAGAACAAACAAGGAGAACAAAAAAAAAAAAAAAAAAAAGAGCAGCAGGCAGTATGAGGCATGAGGTCCAGAATAGACTGATAACCATCCATGCCTAAAATGCACTTTTAACATCTACTGGTCTCAAGTCAGAAACAACAAAAGTATAAAAACTAGGTAAGGCATATGTGTAAGATTTTATTCCTAAATTCTAGCTGTCCTTGGAAAGCAGATGGTGTCGGCACTGACATAGTGTTCCTATGAATCTTGCCATGATAATGATTCCTTGTCCAACCTGACTTTGAAGAACCGTATGTAAAGAAACTGGGGGTTGTTTTGCTACCCCATTTTCAGAAGGGATGCACCGCTTCCCCACTGTGTGTCTTTGATTAGAACTGGGCCACCCTTGATGCCCCCGTAGGCTCCATCTTCCATCTAGAGGCAATGAAGAGAAATAGGCATCTTCACAGGTCACTTCGTCCCACATTTCTCCCCAAAGAAAATTAATTCTAGAAGGAGCCTGGATAAGTTTAGCCTTAGAGACCTAAAGTAGATGGGATGAACTCTAAGCATGTTTGGATACAGGGCTGCACAGGATCTATTATCAGCATTTCTGCTGCCTCATGCTCATTACAAATGTAAGTGGTTCACAGTCTCACCTCAGTTACACAGGAAAAACATAGAGGCTGCTCAACAGAATTTAAGTTGATTCTGAATTGCCCTTAGTATAGCACCTGCCTTAACTAGCTATTCTTACAACATGCCTGAGAAAGTAAGCGGAGGTTTTTAGAATTCAGAAGGAGAATGATAAAGTTGTTCAATTTTGTGCAGTAATCAACAGCACATCTAGGTTTAGAGCTAGAGCATGCGTTTCCTGTACATCTCCAAATCCCTCTCTTTCTTCTAATATGAATATTTTAGTAATCTGTGCATTAAAGGTGAAATTCCAATTCTATTTGTGATCTTGGGTAAAATTCTGTACTTTGATATCTGTAAAACAGGAGGTGATCATCCTCAGCAAGTACAAATGAAGAGTGAGAATTGATTATATGCTGTTTCTGGAGCAGAGATAACTCCACATTCCCACATGAAAGTGAATGCAGAACTATCTCTCTATACACAAGAAGGATCAGTTATCATAAAATAGAAGGGCAGGGAATTGCTTACTGAATAATTCTAAGATCCTTCTGGGCATAACTTGCTTTGTGAATAAGAAGTAAGAGGCCCATACCTGTATTCTCACTTGCCAGTTTCCATCAGCCAGCCCACTGCTGATATCTCCAATGCTGTATTTTTATTTCCTTCCCTCCATTATACCTTCTTCTCTGCTCTCCCAAATATGTGTAGGATGACCTCTTCCTCCAACTCAGTCTCCCAACACAAGCTCTCTCCTGCCTGGCCAGAGCTCTCCTTGCCCATGAAGCAATATAGACATGACCACTGTAACCTCTGTGCTGTCTGAAATTCCCATCTTATTTTAATGTGCCTCCAAGCTGCCTTGTGCAAATACTAGAGAATTACCTCTCACCTCTGCCTCACTGGTTCTGTAAAGTTCCTACTACTCAACATGACCTACGAAAATAGCGTATAAAAGTGTCAGTCCTCACTATAGTCAAAGAGTGATTTCCCAGACAGGGTTGGGTTTAGATTTTTAATCAATACTGCGTTTTCTAGGATTTTTTGGCATGCATGTTTTTTTTTAATGGGAAATGATGGCAAGGGCTAGATTTTAAGATTTTCAACAATTGGAGTTGTCTTCTTATGAAAATATGGATTCTTCATCAACAAAACAAATGCCCAAGAGCCAACCAATCTTCTTATTTTAGGCTGATAATCAAAATATATGAATTTAGATTGTTGCTGCAGAGCCTTATGAGAGCTGGTGTTCCGATTCCTTATTTCAGCATTTTCTTTAGACCAGGTCTCCATGTCAGATTAAAGTCCCATGATGCTGCATGCTCAGAGACTCTCTCTATGTGCTGTCTTCCATGTCTAAGAGAGAAGCCATGAACTAATTTCCAAATTAACACATATTTCTGAGTGAATATATGTGTGCTTTAGTGAGAACATTTTAAGACAGCTTCTTTTTCCTTGCCAAAACAAAATCTATGTCTTCCACAAAAGCGAAAGCAATTTTCACATCAGTTCTGTCCTTAACCTTCATTAATAAAATGAGTTCATCATAGTCAGTGCTGACATGCCAATGCACTGCTTAACTGAATATTAGTCACTCTTGTTTCACAAGATTATAATCATGTAACTGTCTATGTGACTGTCAAATAAGACTCTTTTCTCTAGAAACCTTTCCCCTGGGAAATTGTGACCTGGTTGTGGTGTGATCCAACCTCTACTGCAACCAGACATTTGTCACTAAAAAAATCAATAAAAACTCACTGATGGTGTGTAGGAAAGCGTGTTGGTAGCTCTTTGAAAGTCCTGTTTTTCTTCTTTTTTCACGTTAGCAAACAACATTCTATGGCACAGTCAAGACTGGCTACACCATTGGATATACCTTATCGCTCATTGCTCTCACAGCTGCTATGATTATTTTATGTCTCTTCAGGTAAGACCATGAGAAAAAAAGACAAAGGTAAGGGGATGTCTCGGAGGAAATTGTGACTGTTCAAGCACAGATAAATAACTGTTTTAGTTATAGGCCATGAGTGTCATACATGGAAGTCAGAAGATTTCTGTCATGTCTAAGGTGGACAGGAGATGAAAGTTCTTCTGTCTTTTGATGTCACTGTTTTCTGATACGGGAATTGCAGCCTTTGCATGAGAGGTACAAACCCAATCTAGTTATTTACAGCAGGAATTATCTCACTAAATGCATAGTCTTATGTGGTAGATCTCTATATCTGAGCTAGTCATCACGTGTTCTATTTATGGTCCACAGAGATCTAGTTAGTATGGTTTATGTGGATTCTAAGGATAATACATTTCAACTAAAGCAGGTATTTAAAATGTGACAGATGAATTACACCCCAGAACTACCTCCAAAAGTGCGCTCAGAAGTGTCTCCTACTAGCCCACGTAGATCTAGGGCAAGACATAGGCAGCTAGTGCCATTTAAGACATGCTAGGTTCACTGTGACGTATGCACAGGGTTCACAGATACGAAGCAGGACCTTCAGGAGGCACAAGGCTTCATGGATTGGCAGGGAGATATTCTACAGTACATCAAATGACACCAGATATCTAGGTTCTGGCAGCTGAATTCGTTCTCGATTTCTATTACTTACAGTAGACTCAAGGCGTCTGAATTTGGGTGTCTCCAGTGAAGAAGCCTATGTATGGGATAGTCTTCTATTACAATGGTGTTTAAATATAGAGCGAACAGCATCAATGAGATGGAAGAATCTGATAGGTCTTCCATCTCCTTATGCTACTGTCTAGTGGTTTACTTTAAGTATCTTTCTTACTGTATCATTGCAAATTTATTACAGTCCAGTCCAGAAATCATTCCCCCACAAAAATGTAGGAAGCAATATATTCTAGAGTAACTCTTGAATTTACACCAAAACTTCATGACCCTTCACAGTCCTTGAGCAGAGGCAGCCACTTTCTTTGCACCTCCCAGTGTACACACTCTCTCCACTCCTCTCATAAGCAAAGGAGTGAATCAGACACATGATCAAATTATCTCATCTCCAGCAAGGTACAAGGTGCCAGCTAAACTGGTGAAGCTGTCTGGGTTCACCCTCTTCATCTGTGGCAAACTGTGTGAATTGACTGGGCTTCACCTGCAAGAACAGAGGACTCAGCTCAGTCACATTATCTTGCCATCATCAGAGATCAAGAGCACAAACTCTGCCACTCATAGTGACTCATTAAGAGGTGGCAATTTGATCACGTTGCTGAGTGAGGTCTGTTCTGGTTCTGATGACTGTACAAAAAGTACCCATTTCCACAGTATTAGGCCTTTTGCTTTTAGCTGATATAAAGTCCCACTTTGAAAAGCAGTCTTACTTGATCAAAATAGATCTTCAGAATACATTAGCAGGTAAGGGGAAGAATAAGCCTATCACTGTTAATATAATCAATACCTAGTCCTTTTAAAATAAAAATACAGTTCGTATTGCTCCAGAAAACATGTGGGATGTGTTAACTTTGGCAAAGGTTGCTAAGAATTTATTTCTCTTCCTCTAGAAATATTCCACTTCTAAAAGAATTATTACAGTACCAACATCCTATAAAAAAAACAGACCTTTATTGGGAGCAAAGTCTGTTTGGTCAAAAGCATCCCTTTTTCAATGCATCCAACCCTGTTGGAACTGTTTCCTATCATTCTGTATTTTGACCTTCTTTCTGACAATCTGAAAGATAGCAACACCGCTGCGTAGCACACAGAATGCCACATCTTTTGTGGCTTTAAAAAGGCTTAAGTGGGTCTTCAGTGAGTCACATCAGTATATAGTCAGTCTCAAAGTTTCAGATGATGTTTAATTGAAAGTCTGTATCTTGGCAGAAGAAACATGTAAATAGATAAATAATGCTTTTGAATAGCCTTGCTATTCAGAAATGTTTTTTTCTTCTCTTGCTTCTCAACAGAAAACTACACTGTACTCGAAATTATATTCACATGCACCTCTTCATGTCCTTCATAATGAGAGCCATCGCAGTCTTCATAAAAGATGTCATCCTTTTTGAGAGTGGAGAATCTGAACACTGCTTTGTGAGCTCAGTAAGTAGCCATTCACGTTGAAGCTTCCACCTTGTCCTGTTTGCCTCTCTCAACTGATGCACCAAAATGACCTTGTAAATGCTTGTGAGTCAGCATTTGGGGAAGATTTCAGTTTTCAGTCATTTGAGAAGAAACAAAAACCTAATTCCTACCGTTTAGTTTGGATGGAAAGGGCATAAAATAAATAATAATGCTCAAAAGTTTGTAGGTATATCTCCTCCTTTGTGAGATGTCCCATTAGCCTCAGTAAGTTTAATAAGGCTCTCCACTGATTGCATTAACCAGATCTCCCCAGGAACTTAGACAGCTATCTCACATGTAGAAGTCTATATATAAAGAGCAAAACTTAAATTTTCATCTGAATCTGAATCCTATGATAACCATATGTAACAGATTTTTCCACTGGGCTGATAGAGGAGGGTAAAAGGGAGCTCGGATATTTCTCACTTTACAAAAAAACCTCACATTCAGTGTAATCAATTGAAGCAAACATGAAGGCAGGAGAAGAGCTGTTGATCTAAAGGCTGTATTGACAGAAGAAGACACTAGTCTAAAATAAATTTAGGCAGGCAATTAAAATCACAGAAACAGTGAGATGTGACCAGAATTCAAAAAAAAAAATCCATGATGAATTCATAACATTAGAAGAGTTACTTACTCGTAAAAGCAAGACAGGGACACAGCAGGGGACTGAGCACAGCAGTGAAGCACAGTAGAGAAGCCAAGAACCCAGTGATCCATGGAGCCTGTACTAACCTCTCACCCCGGTGCGAGTTTCTACCAGGTCGTGGCTGAGGCATGATAGCAGAAGACAGTGTGAAAAGTGTTTGCCGCCACTGTCCATGCTGAAACACTCCTGTGTATAAATGCAGGACTTTTTGTCTTGAAGAACACCGCAGTTCCTGGAAGCCAGTGTGCTTTCAGCCAGGCCCATGGCTTCCACTATTGTGTGTGTTTCTCCCCAGTAGAGGATTTTTGCTGTCAATGCCAGCTCAGGGTGAATGGCTGGATGGTACATAAGGGTTATAAAAATACATGGAACAGATCTGTCTCTGCTGTATTAGGTTGGAGCTTACCCATTGCAAAATCTGCATCCATCTTGACCAAACATTTTGGAGAACTTACTAGGTCATAGGCAAAAAATACCTACCTGAAATGCAATCAAAATGCCTCTCATAATAATTATCTGCTTGCAGAAACACATATAGAAACCTTTGTATTTAGGCTGGGTTTAGTTGGGCTAGGTTGGCTTAAGTTAAGTTAAATGATTGGATTGTTTGTGTTTTGGATTCGCAGGATAAAGTTTTAACTTGGAAGAACTAGGTACTATTTTCTGAAGGTTGCTTGTATGCATTGAAAATAGCAAGAATGAATATGGCCTTGATCTCCTTCAGTCTGAGGACAGATTTGAACAAACGATTCCATTTACTGAATGCTCTCACCACTGTGCTATGTTAGAATAGGGGTGAACCAAGGAAATGATGATATTTTAATAGAAAACAAAATATTTCACTTAGTTCTTTTGAGAAAAAAGGGATAAAGGCACCCTCCTTCTAGTATAAAATCAGGGCTGCAAAATCCAAATGAGTGGAGGCCTCTCTCAGCATTCCTGATGAAGAGACCTAATTCCTGTGTTTAGCATTACATTTGGCAGTAAGAAGACCTAATATAATGTTTTGTACACCAACCGCGTAAAAAAAAAGTTTAACCTGTCCACAAACGTATGTGTCAATACTCCAGTCAAGTAAAAATTCCACTTCACGTAGGTGCATATGTAATTGAAAAAGACAAACTTGTCTGTAGTCTTTCCTACAGCACCATTTTTTGCTTCATTTTATGTAACGCAAGAAACTGGTTGCAATGTTAACTCCACAGCAAGACTTTTCATTCTTAAATTCAAATAATTTAGGATTACCATTGAGCTATTTGGCATGAAGGCCCTGGAAATTCAGCTTGTTGGGCATTTCCATGGGTCAGAGTGCCTGAGCATTTGTAGTGTTCAAATATCAGTGCAATAAGCATTTCAGGGAATTGAGGCCAATGCAGCACATATGTGATGAGTAGCACTGAGCCATCATATATCACATATATTCAGCGATGGATGGTGTTTAAGTAATGGTTTGTAGTCACTGTTGCCTCCTTAAATTTCTTGGTCCTTCTTCCTTGGTAAATCTATGTCTAGGAGGACAGAAAAGTTATTCTGGTTTGATGAAAAATTTAGCCTGCCTTTCATGTGGCAGAGACCCTGAGTTGGCAAGCAAGGCTAGTTTTCATAACTAAATGCAGCAAGCTTAAATGACCATTGGTTGCAGGGGCTATGCAAAGTGGCACAGGCCCTTTGTCCGGTGTTAAGGAAACTCAGCACTAAAGCGACAAAAGCTTTACAAATATCTCGAGCCGCTTGCCCTTTCCCGGCTGCCCAGATCAATTAAGCTTGTCCTTAAGCACAATGGTGATCCCATGGCACATGCAGCAGCACCTGGACTGACCTTCAGAGGAGGCTGGCCCTCCAAAAACCCGTTGTGTGGGGGGGAGGGGTTCAATGCAAAAATGAATTCAAGCTTCAGAAGACCATAAGGAGCAAGAATTTCTGGCCTATTGGTTAGAGATTTCATCTGAGAGGGAGGGGCAGAGGTCCTGCTACATGGATTTTTCCAGCAGTTTCTCAGTACTCTTTAACTTTCATATAAAATAGGGAAACAGTCCTACCAAGAAGTTCCTAGCACAGACTATTGGAAAGTTTTATAAGGCAACAGGAAGGCCATGTTTCAGAAAGGAACTGAATATTAATACCTTGGACCACAGGAAAAGCCATTGGCCTGTTGATGTTGTATAGAGATGAGGGCACCAACACAGCCTCGGGCTCATCCAACAGCACTTTAAAGGAGAGAAGGGCCCCCTGCTCCACCCTCTGAAATAAAAGCGTGCTACCTGAGGCATCTGAGAAAGACAGAGAGTAGGAAATGTAAAACTAACCCCTTTACTCAAGATATGTCCTGTGGGAAAAACATCTGCTTCCACTTACAGAGAAGGGGGCAACCTCTTGAATGTGTAAATGTGTAAATATATCAACTGACACTTTTTCAGCAGCTCAGTATGATGCTGCAGAGGTGTACCCCATCCACTGAGTTCCTCAGGACCAGTCAGGCGCAAAGGAGTTGCCTGAGGTAAGGAAGGGCATTGCAGTCTGTCCTTCCTCAGAAATGAGGTCCTGCATGCTCTTGTGTGATCAGCTGAAGGAGACCCTCACCATTCCCATCAAATAGATGGCAGCTGCGTTTGGTTTTCATGCCAGTGAGCAGCACGAGCAAAGGAAAAATCACAGCTCACGTACAGCAGACACTTCTCACTGTGCTGCTCTTCTCCGACCTGAACTACCTCACCCTGTCCACAGAATCCTGTAAAACCCAGCCAAACGGTTGCTGTTGGCTTAGGGACACAGGCATTGCGATGGACTGGCTTCGGTTCCTCTTTCTGGGCTTTTTAACAGCATTTGGTCTCTTCCTATGATTCTGCAAAGAATCTCTGTGATAGTAGCACAACTGTAACAGACCCACCTCTTCATGGTGCAATGGTCTGGATCTTTACCGTCAGGTTAGACTAAGAGATTTCCATCTGCTGAGCAGCTACTGAAGAATATTATTCCCGTATCCGCTGATTTTCTGCTCACTGCTAAAATCTAATTTTTACAGCAAGAGAAATGTCAGATGGAAAAAATAACTAGAGAAAGGCCCTATAAATAATACAAGAAAGTACAAAACAAGAGAAAGAGAACTGAGAGACATAATGGAGATGTATGTTTGCCAGTTCTCTTTCAAATCTCACACTAGGGCTTTAAGGTTCACTTCACCAAAGGTATTGAGACACTTCCAGAAAGTACCAGAAAATAGGAAAGAGAGTGGAGGGAGGAGAAGAAAAGAAAGAAAGAAGCTATAACTAGATTCTTTAATTAAGAGAGGCCCTAATGATCCAAACATTACCTAACAGTAAAAACAAAAGAGAGGGGGGGGGGGATAATGTTGCATGTATTCATATCAGTTTAGTGCCAGCATTAATTTGAAGATATACCGGCAAGTTTAGTGAATGAAGGATGTGTGAAGCAGTGGGAAGCTATAAATAAGAGGTTTGGGCTGTTTACTGTCCAAGACCAGTGGCAGCCAGGAGCATGGGCTGTAGGGTAACCATCCAACCCGTCTTATTCACATCTTTGTTTAGGTTTTGAAATTGTCCAACCAGAGATCAGACTCTTTGAAAAAGGACCAGTAGGTGCAAGCTGATAGTCCATCCACGAAGGTAGTATCTCATCACCTTTTCTGCAGCCAAAGAGATGCAGCTTGTACAAGCCCACACTCTGGTATTTATGAAGAAGGCATAAGATGTCTCTTACATCCCCTAGAGAAAGGATTTTCACACAAGTAATTACTATAGAGCAGCTGACAAAGAGTAACTTCTTTCTTTGTTGGTGAAACAGCTGCTTATGGCTATCATCCTTGCAGCCTTGGTTGCTGCACCATACCCAGCATAGGTTCTCAACCACAGTCAGAGTTGGCACTAGAAAGTAAAAAGGGTTGTGAAGAAAGATTATGGTGCTGGGAGGTGTTCTGCAAAACAGGTTATGGGAGAAGAAGGGAGCATGGGCTTGAGGTCTGAGTTTGGGAAGGGAATGTGCAGTGATGGAGAGTGAAGGAAATCATGAGTATCAGAGAAGCTAAAGCTGTCACACTGTCATTTTGAGATAGGGAGGTGATAAATGCCAGTGGGGCATGAAGCTGGGGTCCTGGTATGTGGAGCTGGAGGCATGCCAGGCTGGGAAGCTGGGGAAGGTCTGTGCCATAGGATTCGGGTTCTGCTCTGGAGAGATGGAGTTTGCAGTAGAAGCAGCGGAAAGGTCTTCATTTCAGCTGTAAGTTAGCCAATCTGAGCATGCCTAAAAGTGGAAAATAAACAGTATTTCACTGCCTAGTTCCACCAGAGAATGGATGGGCAGCGTCAGAGGGGGAACCAGTGGGAGCTCTTGCTGGCTTCCTTCCCTGTCAGTTGGTCACAGGAGCTGATAGTCAGTCCCAGAGGATAGTGCTCCACAGGGAAGGGATGAAATGATCCATTCCTTCAAGGAGCAACTATTACATTCAGAGTTATGTCCCATCTGCTTATTAGACTACTCATAACATCCTGCGCTTGAGATCAGTTAGACCAACTAGTCCATTCACTTTCAGGAGAACATCTGCCTGGTCAAGTTCTAACATGGTCTCACATGGTTAAGCTTAGATGAGTTAGCCCTTTGCCATCTCCTTTGCTCATAGGAATGGCCCAGGAGTGAAGGCAGAAGTTAAGATGGAACATTAGACTGTAAGACCTTTGGAGCAGGCACTTGCTTTGAATAAATAACCCTATCACGCCTGACATAGCAGTGCCCTAGTCACAGGCTGACGCTTTTAAAGCAATGCCGTATTGCCAATAATGAGATCAGATGTGACAAGTGCGGTGATGTGTGTCATTAAGGCCCTGATCACCTTCTCCTTGTGGCTGCTGACTTCCAATTGGCTTCTCTTATTACTGAGGTTGCATTCAGAAGCCCCATTATGATTCTCCCACTGATGAGCACAAAATAGGGAGAGGTACCCAATTTATCAAGATAATTCTATTTTTATGACTCAGCTCTGAGTCATCTGACTCAGAGGCTAGACCAGCTAGAGCTAATCACCATCTTAGAAATACTCACAAGACCCTAAATAAAATCAAACTAGTATTCCTAATAGACAAAAATGGAAAGGCCCAGGCCCTCAAAGGCTGTTAGTTATGTAACTCCTATTAAAGTCAGTGGAAACGAAATGCTTAAATAGCCTTGAGGATTAAAGTCACAGGGCTTAAACTTGCTTCTTACGTGAGGTAAAGCAGACATAAGAGCTTCCTATTGAATTCAACAGATGATAGTGTTATCTTTGAGGAAGCCTGTGTGGGAAGGCATAAAGTGCAGAGATGTGGACCACATTTTTTGTTTGCGTAAAATTGCTATAGCTCCATTTATTTTAATAGAGTGCAGCAGTTTTCTGTCAGCTGAGGATCTGACCCTGGCAGGTTTTCCTGTGTTGGAAGCTCATAAAATAGAGGTTGTCTTGTGTAACTTCCATATTAGCAGTGATTAAGTTTTAAAAGTCTTGCTATTTCCAGCTGGCTTTCAGCTGTCATAAAAGAGGTGAAAGTATGAAGAATGTCCAAGCTTATCTCGTGGGTCATTGGGGTCCAAACGGGTTAAGTTGATGATAGAGAGACAATGTTTTGTTCAGGTTCGTTACTGGCCCAGTTCTGGTGCAAGTAGAGGTGGTGGCAGGGGAAGAAAAACATGAAAATTGAGCCCAGTAGCTTCTTCCTGATATCTCCATCCTCGCATGTCCGGATGGGAGCGGGAAAGACTAAGCTCACTTGTACAGTGTATGCGTGCATGCATATGGCTGTACTATGCCTATGTACATTTGTCTAGAAATCGTATTTCTTCTTTATGAAAACGATAACAGCTCTACAAGCTCAGTCAATAAATTCAGGTTGTAATGGCTTAATAAATTGCTCTGTGACAGCTGATATGGGATAAGTATTCCAGTATGTGCTCTTAGGCAATGAAGGGTGCATGAAAATGTACTGCATCAAGACCTGGAGGAAAGAGGGTTAAGATAAATGGAATTAATTTGGTATTGCCAAGGCTTAAGAGCATTCTTGCATAATGTTTCTAGGGCTCCCTTGATGCACAGCAGCATGTTAACAGGAAAATGTGTGCTTCAAACCTTGTACCTCTGCGCCTGAGATAGATGGTGGCCATGAGCTTTTTCTGAATTCTGTCATGTTAGTCCATCTGCTGTACATTTTATAGGGTGGACCTACAGCTGAAGCTCCTAAGGGCAGCAGGAGTGAGGGACCGTCATTAAGATTTAAGACTGCTAATCTCATGAAGATCTTTAAAGGTGTTTTATCTTTTCTTTGTTTTAATTACTGGTAAATGAGAATTTACGTTAGCCAAGGTGCTCACAAACTGAAGGTCAGGTGCCTTGATCAGAAACCACTTCACTTCAGTCAAGATGGCATTTTAAGAATTTCTTTAGTGGGTGAATAACCAAAAATAGCGTTAGGTTCTCAGCACCCAACACTTCTGCACATCTCCCAGGAAAACTTACTGAGCTGCCCACTTGTGTGGCAATTTAACATTTAAAATAAATTATCGTACTCCACAATAGGGAAGGCAGGAAGGAGCCAAAGGCACCCAAGTGATTTAGGAAGTTAAGTCCCATTTGAATGGACCTTGGATCTCTTGTCTGGTAAAACATAAACCTTAGGGGTCTTTTTTTTTTTCTTGTTAACCTGTTTGAATCAAGGCTAAAACTGCAATTAAAAAGCAGGGAGAAATAAAGTGATGAATTTTTGCCAGTCAGTCGTGTTTGTTTGTGTTTGTAATTTGTTTTTCTGATGTTATACAAAAGGCTGAATGTGCCAAGGGTAAGTTAACACTTTTTATTTTCCTTTCATTTTTTATGGCTTGGTAAATTGGCTTGACCTAAGGGCTCATTTTCTGAGGAACAGAATCACCCCGTAAGAAGCTGCTTTATTTCTGTCAATAATTCCCATTGACGTCATGCAGAATTTCTGCAAATTAGTCCTCCAGAGCAAAGCCCTCTGGAGGTCAGCAGGGGCTTTGCCGTTGGCCTCTGTGGGGTCAAGCCGTCATCCCATGTAGCCAGATTGTCTGTGGAAGACTCGACACAGTAGCAAAAGGCTGAGATAACAAATCTCCGGAAAGTCTCATTTTTGGTTCACTGTGTCAGCTTCTGGAAATGCCTTCTGTGCTGTAGGTTCTGCTGCAGAAGCTTTGATGTGGCATGTTTTTCCATTCCTCTGGCAAAGCCATCTAAGTAGTGAAAAGACAGTATGTAATAGCCACTAGCTTTAAGCATGAAATGAGACAAGATACAGGAGATCGAGATATGCAAAAGCGTATTTTTGCCACCTCCTCAGGAAAGGTCCAAGCCAGAATCAGCAATCACTACTGAAAATCCACCTCTCATCTCTCTCTGAAGATGATTTGTAGAAGAAGATTGCTGTAGCCTCTAGTTGGGACAAAAAATACCCAGTGAAAAAAGGAAGACAAGTTCTCTTTCTGTTTCCAGTAAAGAAGAACATATTCCTAGGGTAAACTGCATAGAAGATTGTCCGCACCCTCCCTTTCTTAACAGAGGCAGGAATACTTCTGCCAGTACAGGATAGCCACCTCTCCCATCAGCCTTTTGGCCTCTCAGAAAGAAAACAACTTCATAAATAAAAGTAAAATTAAAAGCAGAGAGAAGTGACCCATGAAAAATAAAAATATAAGTTTGTAAATTATGTCTTTTCTGATATCTCTGTGCAACATGCATGGAAATAAGTGGACCATGCATAACTGTGGACAGTGCTGTACTGTATGTAGATTATATAATGATTTCCAAATTGTTAATTGAGTGAACTGCAGTGTCAAGATAGTGAGATGGGGGATTAATGATATCTTGAAATCTTACAAGCAGAGCAATTATTTTGTTACTATCTCCTCACTACAGATTATACAATAGCTTGTCTGAGATGGCCACCTCAACATAAAAAAAAAAATTATCCCAAATTGGATGGGATTCAGTCCTGCTTTAGGATGTCAAGATTGTGCAAACACAAGATTAACTCTTGAATTTAGTTACCTGCCTGATTTATGATATGACGGTGTGAAGTGGCAGCATAGGCCAGTCTGTACCTGAAAACCCTAACTTTAGCATCTCCATTGCAGAAGGTGCTTGCTCTGCATGCCTCGGCAACAGGATCATGAGTGAGATAATAAAAAGCTTTTAAATAATGTCTAGGAAGGCTCTTTGACCAGGATGGGGAGAAGAGCAGCTGTTGCTATAGGCAAAATCACCATGAGTCGCACAGCAACCAGCCTTTTGGATAGGTCATGTCTTCTGGACAGTATAAAAGCAAAGCGCTGGATAAAGCTATCAGTGAGAAAATGAGGTTTCATCTGTTTTCTGTTGAAGAGGCCTGAAGAAATCTCTGTTAGTCACTTGTTCCTGCTTCAGCGGTGGTAGGTCACATAAAAGGACCTGAGTTCCTTAAAGAAGGTTTGGAGGCCTGAAGGTTTCTTGACTGATTGAAGCTAACGTGAGCCCACATTTTCACTGAGGGCACCAGAGACAAGGCTGAAGGCACTGTCCAGACTTCATGAATAATGCCAGGAGCTGCAGCATAGCCCAGGATTAGAGGCGGTGGCTCCCAGAGCAGTTTTCCCATGCTCGGGGCAATCAGACTCAGGCAGACCCTTTATGTCGCAGTGTATCTCCAAGCCCCTTTATATTTCCTTGATCAAAATCCTTCGGCCTTCCTCAAAACCGAGGCGTTCTCAGGCCAGGTCTTGTCCAAACTTGTATAAGATGCTTATACTGAGCTAGATAAATTCAGTGGCTGGTCAAGACTGCCAATCCTCAGCAGTTATTAACGGGCAGGGATACCTCCATCAGAGTCATTATCGCTGAGGGGTATGAGATGTGTATTTAATACAGCAGCAGATTCAGCTCTGAATTAATCACTGCCTCCAGCATCACAGCCGCATTTTCCTTTCTGGATCAGTTGGTCAGTGCACCAGTTTTATGAGAAAAACATTTTTCTTGGGGCTAACATTATTTGAAAATGTAAAAGGCTAATAGCCACAGCACAGAAGCCTCATAGCTTTTGGCCATTGCTCAGTCTTGCTTTTCCCATCGTAATGCCCCTGCTCCTTGCTTCCATCTCAGAAACTCTAGTTCTATCTTGAATGCGCTTTTCCTATGGTCTGACAAAGTGGACTGTGGTTTTGCTCAGTGCACATAGCCCACGAATACCACAGGTAGCTCTTTTGTCCTTCCCTGTCATTACAATAAGCTCTGGATTTGGCCCACTGTTGCCACCCAAAAATTCTGGCCCAGCAACCCCACTACTGGCATAGGTCTTCACATCGCACCAGGTGTCTACCCAGCTCTCCTCTCTCCTTTTTGAAAGGCTAGCCTATATTCCTAAGTATCAGCAGCACATTAAATATTTGCCATAAAACAATTGCAAAAAGCCCTCTTCTCTTTCAAAGCAAATGCAGTCTCTTTGCCTTCTCTAGTCCCTTGTTAGCCTTTAGGCCCTTGCACTTGTCAGTGCCTAAATCAGTATGTGCTCGGGGCAGCTTTGTCTCAGAGGGCAATAAATGCCACTCACGTGGTGCAATCTTGCTTTGGAAGTCACAGGCCTGATTCCTATGGGGAAGGGAGACATTCACACCCATGCAGAGGGAGTGCAAAATGCTCCATGACCAGCAAGACAAGTACTTTGCACTCATTTTGCACATGTGTAAGTATCCATCTAAAGTGCAAAATAATTGAAATCAAGTTCAAGGTTGCCTCTACATTTGTGAGAAACAGCCTTCCTCATGTACTTTAGGACATTACTTTAGTACAGTGTGATAAGTTTGATTTTTCCCAGTCTTGCTAGCTCAGCACCTTTAAGGATTCTGCATAAAGGGCAAGCTTCTCCCATCTAACATGGGCGTCTCATACCCATTAAGATGCCTGTGGCTATGCCAAAGATGGGCACAGCACTGATGGAAATGATACAGGACCTATAGGAAACCCCCATCCTCCTAGACCAACGGCTGGAGGACGGACAGAATACCTGACAGTGCCTAAAACAACACTGGAAGCCTACGTTTAAACTGCTTAATCTTGTCAGGTGGTTGCTTTAGATTGTCCTCAGTTAAGCAGTCATCAGTTAATTAGACTAAATGTAAATGCTTACAACGTAGATGGCTGGCCACACCAAGTCTATGGAGAGTTGGTCCATATAGTGGGCTTCAGGCATGATTCATCTCATCCTCAAATAAACTTCTAGAATAAGTGATGTGAAATTCTGTTATTGAGTATGATGAATTAAAGAGAAGCACAAAAGTGCTTGTTTGGGTAAAAGAGGCTCTCATTCCTCATCGGTTGGAGGCAGAACCAGTGTCTCAGCAGTTGATGACAGACTGCACATGTTGAAGGGAAGGGTCTTGAGGGGAAAAGCAAATAGCCTGTGTCTAATGCAGGGGAGGGAACTAAGAGGGGGAGCAGAGAAGGGCCACTTGGCTAGATGTGACAGCATCGCAGCTGAGGAAAACCACCTCTCTGCTGTATCTTGCGTGGACGCAAGCAGTGTAAGCTGCTTGTAGAAAGGCAGCAAAACAGGTTCTTGTATATGAAATAGTGAAAGGGGAGAGAACAGAAAAAGTGGTGTTGTAATGCTGTTTCTCCTGCTGAAAATAGCTTTTCTAAACATAGCCTATATTAGTCTTTCAACACTGACATGTTGTGGGGTCTGCTCTTTATGAGAAAACGCCTTCTAGTGAGCTGTTATAGCTCATCTCTACCTAGTGCCTGTCATCTAAACAGTAAAGCATCTTACATAAACAGGGATTTTTTTCACCATCATTATAACAGCAATTCTGAGGCTGCATTAGATAGATCAGGAAGGTAGAAACCCTATTACCAGGTGCTGCACATTATAAAGAAGAGGAAGTCTCAATAGCCAGGCAAGACTGTTTTCCAAATGTGTCCCTGAGTTGCCTATCAAAGGGGATTCAAGGAGAGAACAACAGTGCAGTCAACAGCAAAACTGCTTCTCTCTTTGAAAAATCTAGCCTAGTTTAAACTTAGGTAATGGTATATCAGGCAGCAAGAGTGTACCATGAGTTACTTTGTAAGATAGGGGCCATCTCATGAGTTGCAGGACATCTGCAGTAGCATGTCTTCAGCTAGGCTGGGCTCCCCAGGCTCTCTGCAATGTTGGTGGGGAAAGGGTACTTTTACAATACATCTGCTCTCCTTTCGGTGTCTCCGTGTGGATGAGATAGATCACACTGTGGACTCTGTTGACTATACTGATTGTATCTCCACTGACTAGAAAGGAGGTCATGGGTGCTAGCTTAGGAGAAGATGATGACTTCATAGGTATCAAGATTTAGAGTCCCACCTACAGGCACTAGCCTGTACCACTCTAGCCTGTGCTAATACAGCTTCATTGTAGGAACTCACTTGAGTTTGGTCTCAGATAGTGCATCCAAATCTGTTCCAAAGCAGCAGAAACATTCCTGTGTCGCAGGAGATCCCAGGCTGCAATCCATTATTGCCACGTCCTCAAACCAATACATAAAAATATCTTTTCTGCAGGCAGAGCAAAAAGTGGCTAGGGTGGCAGCAACTGCTAAAATAGTCAGGTATCTCCCAGCACAGAGCTGTTCTGCTCTTGCTACCACCCACTTCAGGTGGTCTTTCTACCACCACTTTAGAGAAGGAGCTGCAGAAACCAGCTGTTGTCTGTGTGTGTGATTCATCTCTGGGCAGTTACAAGCCACAACTATATTAGAGAAGGAGTTAGGGTTAGGGTGTACCAAAAATATAATAGTTGCCACTGCTTGTGGAAAAAGTGGTGATATGTTTGGTCATCCAGATTTGGGATTTCTGCTGCCACAGAATTATGTTTAACACAGCTTCCTCTCTGTGACACTAGTAGCTCTACAAATACAGTTTGGAAATGCCTACCTGATAGCCTCTTTTATGTGAAACTCACATGCACTTTTTGTCAGCAGCCTTTCCTTGTCCCTGACGTATTCCAGCTCCTCATGATGTGCTCCAGCTTCATACTTCTGCTGTCATTTCAACACAACCATCCAGGAAAGATTCCCCAAATTCAATCCTCCTGAAAAGTAAATCCACTTTTGGGGAGGGTGTGATTGAGATGCATCAAGGTTGGTCCCTTAAATCTACCACTTCATCTGGGAGCTGCTGAATTAGGGCCATACTCTGCTGGGCACACTCACACCAGTAAATCCCCACTGGGTGCAGACACACAAAGCGGGCAAGCAGACTTTGGGTGAATGAGATGTGCCAGTGTCACACCACCCATACGCACATAATAGCGGAGAGGAGCAAAGAACATGGGGAAGCCATAGGGACAAGGTTGCCACATTGGGGGCCCCTGTCAGCTCAGCTCTGTGTCACCTTCCCTCCCACGTAGTTAACTGTCTGCTCTGCCTCCACCTTCCCCCATCCCACCCTGCAGCAAGTTTCTGTTTGTGCCATCTGGCTCGCAGGAGGGAGCTGATGTGCATATAAATTGATTAGCAGGAGCACATGAGGATCGCCAGTGTGACATACTGGTGGGTGCTAGGGGAGGGTTGAATTAATTTTGAGTGATCGGTGGGGACAAGTCTCTCTCTCAAACATGTGGCACTGCGAAAACACTTTCTGTGCTTCTTTTTTAATCAGTGTGTTACATAGCAACTGTTTCCAGCAAGAGGGGAGAGCAGGGAGAAATGTGAGCTTGTCAGGGGTGCAAATCGATAGTGCTCTAAACTCAGTGTAATGCACGTGCACAGACCAAGGAAGCAACCCAGTATGCAGGGAGCTGGTTAAGGAGCACCACAAGTCAGACTGATGCCCTTGCCCCAGCCCTTGCTCTTGACCCAAGGAGACTCACTGAAGTCAATGAGGCTGTTGCCAACTCATCATCTCACAGATGCTTAGGCAGCAGCAATGCAACCAATGTCTTCCAGAGAAACATTTTCTGGAGGAACAGAAGCTATTGCTAGAGGAAGCAGGCCTTGCACACACAAGGCTCCCGTGTGTACAGGTCCAGCTGTGGCTGCATTTGGGTATATCAGATGCTAGTGCAATGGCCAGCACTAGTGTATCTCTTTGGGCAGCTGATTTCCACCTTAGAGTTACTTGGCTCCTGAAAGTCAGAGGTAAATTTCCCATCCATTACTTTTTTTCTTTTCTAAGCTGACCGTTCCCATTAACTGCAAAATGTCCCATTTCTGTGCTGCAGTGAAATCTTCACACAGCAGGTTATTGTGTTTAATTATTCATTCTCTGAGGAAAAATAATCCTCCTTCCCCTTTCAAATCTGTTCCCTTCTAAGACGATCAAATCTCTCCATACTCATTAGTGTTCACTCTGCTTTTCCTCTTTACCTTTTCTTTATTTTTTTAAAAAATACGATATTAGCCTTTTTTTAACCATGCCTCCAGAATTCTTGGCCTTCTTCAAACCCCTGTCTCCAAACCCCTTTAGTTTTTACCATATCTACTGGGCCATAAGGTGATCAGAACTGACCTTGTTTTCAAGAGCTACTTCATACAGGTCTTTGGAATTGTTTTTTTTTATCCCCTGGGAAGTCTGTCTGTTTAAGTCAGAGCCTTCATTGCTTCAGGTTCAGAGGTCTTGGCAATACTAGCAGGCAGTGCCATTGGGAATCAAAGGGGCTTGGAAATGTGTCTCTGGACCAGTGCAACGAGGGAAGTCTTCCCTTTATCAGCCTACCTCAGGGCACATTGTACACGTTGAATTTGTGCATAGAACAATTTGTGTAGGGACTCAATTTGTGCACATTTTCTTTTTCCCCTCTGGAGGCTGGTATCTATAAGGAATCTGAAGGTACTCATGTATCAGAAAGTGCATTGTGGTCCCCTAGAAGGGAAGGGATGCCCAGGTTGCTCAGGGTGTCGTTCATCATGATGCTGACTTCAGTGGTAAAACCAGCTTAAGAAATCCCCACTTACTCTCCATTGCTTGTTTTCTCCTCTCTGGTGCCTACCACCTCCATTGTGCTGAACCAAGGGCTCGTGGGCTGCACGTAAACTAGCTCACTGAATGGATGTCAGCTTAAAGTAGCAACTTTTTGGATGGTTCTTCTGAACCAGTGCAGTAGTTTATTTCAAATCTCGGCCCCATGCACCATTGCAGTGGCACAGCAGAGAGGCTGGTATCTGCACATCACAGCAGGGCCTCCTAGCATCAGCTTTGCCACTGAGGCAGCTTCCCATAGATGTACATCCCAAATCCACAGCAAGCAGCACCATGCTGATGGGGATCATAGTTCAGCATATCAGCCTGTCACCACTCAGCAGGATTTCCATGCCTGAATGTGTCACTAGGCTACCTAAACGGCATCCTGACCGGAGCTGACTCACTCAAGCAGGCACGCTGTGCTTGCCATGCAGGAGTTAGCACACGTCGAGCAAGCCAGATGCTCCTTGCGCCCGGCAAGCTAGAGAAGCCTTTTGGCTTTCTATGGGAGGAGGTCATTCCGTACAAAATACAGATCCTTCAAAAAACAATCCCAAAGTTACATGGAGTTGTCTCCTCCATCGGTGTTTTACTGTGATTGACGTGTTTACGATGGAAATGCTCTGTAATTCACTGCTGTTAATTTCTTCTCTTGCAGATTGGCTGCAAAGCTATGATGGTTTTCTTTCAGTACTGCGTTATGGCCAACTTCTTCTGGCTGCTTGTGGAAGGCTTGTATCTTCACACCCTGTTGGTCATCTCCTTCTTTTCAGAGAGAAAATACTTTTGGTGGTACATCTTGATTGGCTGGGGTACGCATCTTCTCAAACCTGAATGCCAGGAGGTGATCCTGACAGGCATTTTTAACAGCAGTTTAAGGTGGTGAGAATGGGGATTTTTGGACAATCACTAGGAGACTCTGTCCAGGCTGTAAACTGTCTGACTCCGAGCCACACTCAGCTGCTAGGTTAGGGCCTTCAAAACCACACTCATATTCTTCCACCTAGCTGGACAGGTGTCCCGAACTCAGTGTCATGCATGGGCCTTAAATTTAAGGGTGGATCCCAGAGCAAAGCTGGACTCCTCGATTAAGCCCTTCCAAAAGACACTGTAATCCCTCACTCTCTCCCCGCATTCAATCTAGTTGTCCACGGAGATCCCATTGCCTCTGTGCTGATGTTGATAACCTTCTGCTTACTGCATTCGTGATTTCTCCATCTTTAATGTGAATCCACTCTCGCACACAAACAACATAAAATAAGACAAAATGAAACTGCACAAAGCTGCCCACAGCTGAAATGCTAATTTATGCAAATTAATCCTACCAGACTAGCTTTTCTTCTTTCTCCCAAGAGAAATCTCTTTTCCCCTTTAAGCTTTTTAGCTTAAGGTTTATATATAAACAAGCAAAATGGCTCTCTGTTCCACATTCTTGATAGTTGAAACCAGGAAATAATTAGAGCGGGAAATAATCTTGAGAAGTTAAAAAAGCATTTGTGTCATGCACGGGGGTATGCCTGGACTCAGGATTTGATCAACTAGCCATAGAGTAACTTCCATCAAAAGTGACAGAAGTTACGCTTGGGTTCACACTGCTGAACAGGGATCGTTCTCTGTGCTATAATCATGTGAAGAGGTGAAGTTAGCAGGCTTAGTTTCAGATGCATTTAATCAGGTCAGATCTTTAAATCCACCTTGCTCCTTGCTCACAGGTACTCTTTCTCTCAGGAAAAGTAGAGCTGGAAGATTTTAAAGAAATATTTGCAGAGCTACTGATTTTAAATCAAAGGAAATCTCTTGCACTTATAAGTATATGGACAACTCTTACAAATACTATAGACCTCTTTAGAAATTCTGAGGTTGTTTGGATGAGGAAGAACAATTTAAGTAAAGGACTGGTGCTTGAAGGAACTTTCGGCATTTAATTCATCCATCATTTGCAAGAGCTTCAGTGATGAATCTGAAATGAATCATGCAAGAACTGATGTTTTGCACACCCTCATTGCAGTTCTTACTGTTGCATTACCTTTGCACTCAGAAATCACAACAGATAACATGAAATACTGTGAGTAACACAGAGCAAAGAGAATTTTCCTTCCTGGAGCATTTCCTATCTAAACGTAATCAAAAACAACAGACAGAGCTAGAAAAAAAAGGATAGTACAAGTACATAACATGACTGCCCTAGTCAGGCAGTAGATCATGGAGAGAGGGGCAGAAATAGATTCATCTGACCAAGTACAGATACCTAGTCGCTCCAGGCTCCCATTATAGTTAGTGGAGATACAGTCAATACAATCAAAGTGGTCCAAGAAGTATTTCTTGTCCTAAAACAAACATCTAAATTAGTTCAGAATTGTGTCTTAGAAGTACATACATCTCTCCACTGATACTACAGAGAGCTTGCAGTGACTGGCTTAGATGCAGATGTTGCATACTGTAGATGTCTCAAGTGAGATGGGATGACACCTATTCCTTGTGTCTCATCATCATCAGGTTTTTGTAGGCATTGCAGCAGAAGGATAAATCAGGTAGGGAACAGTTTACAGGAAACTCATCTTACATGGTCAGTGAGAGAGAAAGGCAACATGTTGATTGGCATGTGAGCACTGAAGACCTGATGTACACCATTAAGGGAAGCCACCATCTCAGTCATTCTGGAGAGATGGTGGTGATGGGGAAGAGCAGCCTTGAAAACATGGATAATGATTTGTGAAAGTAACACCACGTCTTCTCTTGCCAGGTGCCCCTTCTGTGTTCATCACCGCATGGACTGTTGTCAGGATTTACTATTTCGATGTTGGGTAAGCCTATGGACTCCATTCTCATTCCTTTATAACTGATGCATCTTCGGGGAAGGCCAAGAAAAGCCCTGCAGGTTGAGAAACCCTGTCATCTGCTGCAGCTTCCTTCCTAACCTAACCCCAAGGATGGTCAGAGTACAGTCAAAGCATTCCCCCACCTCCAAGGCCCAGGAAACGCTCCCAGGCATCCCTGAAGACATGTTCTTTATCTGAACTTAGGCGAGTCGCTTAACGTCTTTGTTTCCCAGTCTGGTTGTCAGGATATTTGCAGGGGATTAGTGAACAGACCCTGGCTAAAATCACGAGTGGGCTGTGGGATGTTAGCAAAGATATTGTTTGGATTATGGAATATTAGGAGGATATGTCAAATATATTAACCAAAATTAACCTACAATGTTGTTACTGGAGTTACCTTGTGGATTTATTTAGTTAGATGAGTTTCACCAAAATGATTTCACACTCCTGGAAGAACACTTTAGAAGTTGAAAATGTGGGGTTTGGTTCTAAATATCAATGTTTTTCTTAGGTAACTCCTCTGATACTAAAGTGAATGGGGAATGAGGCATACATTTCCCAGAGCAGGAAGGATGCTGACAAGTCTTGCACTGATATATTCATTAGCACAATCAGCATATGCTCCAGTGCACCTGACAGGGGAATAGCCTCACGCTAGCAAAGCTCTTCTGCCCCCCATCCAGGTCATGTGTGGATGGGCCTTGGGAACTTCCTGCTGGACAGATTCCTACTGACCCTTCCCCTTTGCTGAGCAAGAGCAAGGCAACCATCAGAAACATGAGTGTCATTAGCACTACTGTCAGCTCAGTAGCACGGATTTCATTTCACACCACCCACTTGGGCTGACAGATGCCAATCCTGATACTACTGCAGTAACACATTTCATTTTCCCTTGCTGCCCTGTTAATATCTTCATTGCGATCTTATTTGGACAGGAGAATAGAAAACAGACCTCTCTGGGCAGGCTCATCGTTCTGGGAAAGTAAAATGAAGGCCACGTGCTACCATTAGGGTTGGTGGCATTTCCTACCAGTCCTTTGTTGCTGGATTTAGGGAGGTGCTTTGTGGCTTATAGTGTGCAATAAAACTGATGAGCTTTGGACCCTTCTCTAATTAAAGAGTTCTTATAAAGGTGTCTGCAACAGCAGAGAAATCACTGGATGTTGCATATGGTCCCACTTGGTCTTACAGTCCTACATAGCAAAGATACCAGCTGAGCAGCTGCCCCACGCTCTGAGCTGTGCTTTGCATCCTGCAGAAATGGCCCTGTGTAGGCTAGTGCAGTGGAAACTGAATAAACATCCAATAGCCCTCCCACAAAAAAAAAACACTAAAAAACTCCTTTTTCTTCTTCCTCAAATGTGTCTTTGGATCTGTTCTTCATCTTCTTTAACCTAACAGCTGCTTTTGATACTTTATGTAAGAAGCAGATAATTGCAGCTAACTAAATGGGGCAGATATTAGAAGAACCCAAGGATATATGCAAATAAATAGGAGCTGATCCTCCTATCCTCCCTTATGCTTTCACTCAAGCAGTCAGACTAGAGTAATTTGAAAGGCATTTATGGAAAAAAAAACCACTCTGGAGAATAACAGAATCAGGTGCTCATTATGTACTCACTGTGCATACCCTTCCTTCTTGCATTTACAGCATATGGTTCACTCCATTTTCTCCCTTGCATTCTCTCTCTCCAAATGTGTCCTGATTTGTCCTTATTTCAGGGAGAGAAGCAGCTCAGATTTCACATTGTGTTTTTTGGTGTATAGTCATGCTAACACATTTCCTGAGGGCTACTGACTTCTTTTATGGTTTCACTCTTTCTACATGAAGAAAGCCTTATTTACTCCATTAATAAATAGCCTCTGTAATGAGATAGACATCAGTATTTAACCACTCTGGCTACTCTGGTTTTAGTATATATTAGTATATATTCCCATTCAGCTCCAGCAAGTCATATTAAAACTAGCATTTTCCTGGGGCTTTAAAGCTCTACTTTTTTGTGCAAAGTAAATCAGGGTGTGAAATTACAGGATATGCTAATCCCTAATGTAGATTTTTTTTTCTTTTTTTGCATAATTAAACTGCCTACATAGAGAAATTACAGGAAATTAATCCAGATTAAATAAAAGCCTAATTATGTAGGATTAGTTAAACTGTAGTATACTCCTATTTAAACATTCTAGCTCCAAATTAAAGTGACCTTTATTCAGACTGCCTGAATTCATTTGGAAAATGAAGTACACTAGATATAATTAGGACCACTTGAATTCTAAATGAAAGGGTAGCATAGACCTGACTAAATATAAACATCTATATCTGAGCAATTCATTCTAGTCTCCATTTATAGCTAGTGGAGAGCTGGTCAGTGTAGCCTACGGAGTGTAATTCTTTTCATCCTAAAGTCAAAGCCTAAAATCGACTGTTATTTGCACTGTCAGAATTTAAAGTTAGATGAGGTGAATCCAGAGCAAACTGTCTGCAACAGGTTCCATTAATCTTATTTCAAACATGAATGCAGATCAATTTTCATGAATGTTCTCCTAAAAATGAGCTTTCAGTCACTTGATAGTTGTGAGGTCCATAGACGAATGTATTCCAAGTAATAGTCATCGTTTTCAGTTTATTCCTGTTCTGTCATTCACATGTTGGCTTTAAAACATGTTTCCAAATTACTTAGGTGAGTGCCGTGGTTTTCAGACTGTCACAAGCTGATCATTTCTCTCTGGGAGATGCATTCCTCATTTTTGAATAACCCGTAGTCCACTGTACGCTCTTCCTTCTAGTAGACCTCAGCATAGGGCAAAGTGAATCTCTGTCCTCCCACATATTCACACTGACATTAGCATTTCTGGCCAATGCTACTGCCCAAATTGCCAGTCTCATCCAAGGGTGAAGGAGGATGTAGGATTATAGCTGGGGTAAGTGCTGCCTACCAGTCCTCAAAGCAACAGCAAAGCAAGTCTTCAGCCCTTCGCAATTCATGCACACCAGGTATAGTCCTCTTTACATAACCTAGCAGATCTATCTTTTGCAATCAGGGAAAAACAAATTCTTAAGAAGATTATAGCTACTTGTTTGCTTTACTTGATATTTTAAGCTCTTTTTTTCTTTCTTTCTTTTTTTTTTTTTTTAGGTGCTGGGAAGAAATAATGGAATCTCCATTCTGGTGGATCATTAAAACACCTATTTTGGTGTCTATTTTGGTAAAGTATCAGTACATTCTTCTAGCTGAAAAGTCCTCTTTAATATTAAATGGTATGGGAGGTGGGGCTTGAGAATTATTCTGTAAAAGCCACCTGCAGACGCAGGAAAAGTCCATGGAAAAAGTGTTGACAGATAACATCCCATTGAATACTGAAGGTCTGTCTCAATTTGAGGAAGCTCATCCTCTGAATAAACATCTTTATCTTTAAGCACTGATTATGGAAAGAGTTTGATTTATTGAGCAACCAAAGTGGAACTCATTTCGTTTAACCCTGGACACCTCCATCTCAGCTAGTCACCCTGGTCACTCTGGTATGGTAGCCACAGGTGTGTTTAGCCAGTGGAGATCTAGGAATGTGATTATAGTTCCAGGAAAGGCACATCTTCTCTAATGAACCAATGGATGTCTAAATTAGATCAGATGAATTGTGCCGTGAATGTTTTTGTTTCTCTGAGCTGACTGTGTGGAGAGCCCAGGGTGACTTGTTCAGTTGTAGATGTCAACAGTGCAAAGGAATAGGGGCTGAATCCCACCTTGAATTTGTGCCTGGCTAAAAAAGGTTTAGATTAATTCCCCCAATGCTAGCATCCAACACACAGTTGGATTCCAACTGTGTGTTTTAGAAGTAAGTTCTTGAGAGACTTGGCTAATTGCAAGAGAAATAAACGGAAGTGTTTGGCTCACTTCCCCAGAGATGAACAGTTCTGACCATAGGAACCACGACACTTCTGAGGAACTCTAAATGCTTCCACCCATATTGAATATTACTCATTTCCTCTGTCAGGTGTTGAGGCCAAACCTGAAATCAGATGAATTTAAGTTAAATGTAGCTTTGAGTTTTCTCAAATCAAAGGAATCGTGTGGAAGGGAAGAAAAATGAAAACAACAAAAATAAAACCAAATATATCTCTTTGAAACCTTTCCTTAGAAAAACATTCTCCTTACTCCACATGCATTATGCCTTTTACAAGAAAAACTTTCCTGTAGCATTTCTCATATAAGCATCCCAAAAAGAAACATTTTGAATAATTACTTCTAACTTTATTCACATTACTGAAAATATGTAGATTACACATCTCAAAATGCATATATCATCATAGAGAGCTATAGGTAACATTTTCCTGAGATAATCTTTTGGTAAAGAAATACACCCTATTGTCCTAGGCTGTGTTTTCTTCTGTCCAATAAATCATTTCTAAACAAAATCTACCCAGCAATATTGGATTTTCCATCCGCAGATATTATATAAATCTGTCACAAAGGAAGGACATGATAACAGCTATCAGATGCGTAGCAGGTTTCTGCAAGGAGGAGCTCAACATTTATCTCCATGTCCCCTGAATAAAGCATAGACTTCAACTGAAGCAAGACACATAGAGCTTAAACATTAGAAAAATGTTTCCAACCTAAATGTATTTAAGCACAGTGAAGAGATCAAGAGCCTTTGATCCTATTCTAGGGTGAGAAATAAACGAGACAACTTCTCCAGTTGCTTGACAGGCATATCTTCTATCATGCCGTGCTAAAGCCTTAGTAAACCTGTAATCCCACTCCATCTGACTCACTGCTGCCCCCTTTCTTTACGTGCCGAATGCTTGCTCTTGACTGCTGTGAGCTGATAAGGTATTTAACACATAGCAGGAACCTGGGAAGCAGCTCAAAACTTACCTTCAAGTACTACAGCCTGGGTGCTGTCAATGCTCATTAAACCCACTGATCCAGATAATTCTGTTCTGAACTGATGAATTTTACTTGCCATCGAGTCAGTGCGTCAAGTGCTTTTTATAAGTAAATAAATATGAATAGAAACTAAAGTAAATGGCATGGGATGGATAAAATGCAATAATTACATTGTAGTCAAGAAATGCAATTAATTTACAGTCACTTGTAGCCTTTGAGCAAAGAATAAATGTCTAAATGAGAGATATGCCTCAGTCTAGTTCATTCACTTGTTGTTCAGATAAATGTAGGAGCTGCTAAAGGAAAGTTTACAATCTGTTTTTTTTTTTTTTAGGAAATAAATTAGCTAGTTAACACAATCCCTTCTAATCTTTAAATATCTAAAAATCAGAATCATTTGTGCATTCACTAACCATGAAAAGATTAAAAACAGAGGTCAAGTGTCAAACTAAATTAAATCCACAGAAGTCAATTATCACTTTTCTGCTGAATATCTTGCATGAATAACAGCCTGGTTCAGTGGATAGGCCTTTAAATGTGGACAAATTTGCATTCAACTCATGCGATCTACTATGTGCCATTGAGAAGTTCCCATCCCTATGTCCACACCTTTGCTACAAATGAAGTTTAACATTGCCTGTGTATTTTAGTAGAGCACTCTGAGGGCTTTCTTTCAGTGAAAAGCACCATCTAAAAGTTAGATATTAGCTAGATTCCTCTGGGCTAGCCTGGTTTAATCTGGTAGGAGAGAAGGTTTTCCACTCTGTCGTTATATCCTAAGGTCTGCAACTTGTCTCCAGAGGACGCATGCGTGGTAGCATCGAGTAGGGCCTGCTTGAGTAGATACTGCTTTGTGTTTTGGTTTGGTTTCTTTGGCTCACTGCCTCAGTCTTGACATGCTCAGCAGCAGGTCGCATGTCACCGTCTCCCGAGGGCTTTGACGTCCGCCGCTCCGCTCACTCCCAAGGCTCTTTTCCCACCCTGTCATCGGCGCACCCCCACGCAGCAGGACGTCGTGCATAGCTGTGCTCTATGGGTTTGACATCATCATACTTGGGATGTATGACACAAAGTCCCAAGCAGGCTGATGTCAGGCCCAAGCTGGCTGCCATCCTGGGTCGGTTTACTGTGTGCTCACAGAATGGGGGTTTCTGCTCATGGCTTTTTAACAACGGCTTGCTCCTTGGCAAAAAATATTGCAGTGAAAGGAAGCCCCTCCAACAACCAGCTCTTTTCACTCCAAAAAAATACTGTGGGAGAATAATTTGGGGTTTTTTCTCTCTCTCTGTCTCCTTTCTCCCCATCCCCACAGGTGAACTTCATTCTCTTCATTTGCATTATCCGTATCCTAGTCCAGAAGTTGCATTCCCCGGATGTTGGGCACAATGAAACCAGCCAGTATTTGTAAGTCCTAGACTTTTTCAACCATATTCTATGACTTCAGGAAGCCTGTTTGGTTGGGCTGTTAGTTGGACCAAGGAGAATTTCATCTGTCTATATCTGACAGATTAGAATTGTGTATTTTTTAATGATTAAAGACAATCGGAAATCAGGAAATGGGACATCTGCTGAAATGGCTGGGCATGTTTTATGTCAGTTTGAACAGACAGGGCAAGAAGGCTTTCTCCTGGGATTAGCAATGAAGAAGTGAGTGCAATAGTAAAGATCATGAAAAATAAAAGAGGCTTTTCAGTTGTTGATTCAATATTTATTGGATTCTGAAGCCAGAGGGACTCTGATGGGGAACAAAGAGCAGCCATCTATGGCAAATTTACCTTAATCCTAAAGAAGACCCCTGAACTAGATCAGATGAATCCTGAAGTGTTTGGAGGGAGCTGTAAAGTTAGGTGTCTTGAAGGATATGAACTCAGTTCACGCTTCTGCAAAATGGAAGAATTAATTTCAATGTGGTCCTTAAACACTGACCAACCACAACACTGGGTCTTTCTCTCTAGTGATGGTAAATTTGCTCCCGGACATGGCATTCTCAAGTTTATGATGGGAAGTTCCAGTATTTGACCCTAACTTCTCCCTGCAGCAGCAAAACCAATTACTCTTTTTCCATCATCACTAACAAGCTGAGGTTGTTGGTCCCTGTGCTTTCTACCACATCCCTTTATGCATTTGCAGTTGGGCATTGTATCTTCCTAGCCCAAGGACTGTGACAACTTTGGCCAGGTGTATAAATTAAATCAGCATATTGAAATATGTTCTCATACTAAGCAGAGCTGTCAAAAGACTATCAGTCTTGACAATTGGCTCAATGAACGCATCTCCCTTGAAATGCTGCTGGCATGCACAGGAGGGGCTATGCCCTGATTATCTGTGAGGTCGTGCTGAGCTTTGGGTTTAGGGCTGCTTCTGTTTACATTTTCCAGGGAAGTGGAAGCTGCCAGGAAATCTCTTTTTGCCTTGTAAACAAATCTAGCATGGCAAGGTGGTAACATGGTCTTCCCTGCTCTGGCTGCTAAGCAGGAGCCATTTCTGAAGCACAAGTGATCTTGACAACATCTTCAGTTTCTCACCATCCTCCTCCCTCTGGAAAAGCATCTCAGGTGGCACTAGGTGCCTATACTTAGGCAAATGAATATTCCTGTCCTCCCTGCTGTTTAACCTTGGAGTCAATATTCTTTCCATTTGCTTTAGAGTCTGAGGTGAAACATCCATTATCACTCACTACTTCTAATTCAAGTGCATTGTTAGACTTGATAGCTGAGATATCTGAGATGATTCCACTCTCAGATTGTAACACACAAATTTAAATGTTTAAACATGAGCTGAGTCTAAATTGCCTTATAGTCGTCCAGAGCTTGACTGAGGTGCCTGCACATAGGCATCCAAAGCCATATGAGATGCCTTGGGATGTTTGAGATAATTACCTTGACCTGGCATATAGGACACAGGGTCTATGGGAGCCTTGTAGCCTTATACAGTGGGAGTTGGCCATCAGCCAGGCTCCCCTAGGGCGTCTGAGAGGCTCCACTGGAGGCATTGACTGCCGTGGGACTCTAGACACCATACTCACCTGTACAATTAATGTTAAATGTCTCAATCTGAAGGCTGGGTCCCACCCAGGGGGGAGGAGTGTGGTCTTAAGTTTCTAATATTTCAACACCTCGCTTCAGAGACATTTGAAGTTGAGACCCTCCTAAAAATGCCATCAGGTATGCAATCTGCAATTTTAGGTATCAAATTCCTTTTACATATCATACTCTTAGTACCTGAAATGCTGCCGCTAGCTTCAGGGGTTTGGCCTGAAAGACCAAAGGGGTCTTACTAAAAAACTGTTGCTAATGATATGTGTGAATCCCTCCTGCCAAATCTGGGATAGATATATTTTAATTTAACAACATCAGGGATTTCTCACTTACTTTCCTTTTCTCTTCTATTTCTTTCTTCCTTACATTGTTTATTTTTAAAAAATAACATGTTGACATGTTGACAGTATTGTTCGATTCCAACCCATTTCAGCTTAGCTGCAGGCTGGAAATTCAGGTGTGCTGCTGACTCACTCATTAATGCTACAGACACTGTGCTGGGCTTTAATGTTTTGGAAATTGTGAAAGCCTGTCTCCCAAAACAGTTTTCTGGAAATGACAGAGACTCGCAAAAGAATGGGACAGCAATACTTCAGGCAAATAGAAGGAGAAAACACCTTGTTTTCTGTAATAGAAATCTTGAGCAAAATTCATCTCATTCTATTCTGTACATGTTCATAAATCAGTATTATCATCAGAGCTTTCTGGGCACCCTTCCTTTATGTGTTCAGGAGTACAGCTATCTTAAGGCTCATTCTTATCCACTCCCAAGGAGAGGAATAGGTTTAGTGCAGGCTAATAGAGGTGTATTTTCCCTAAATTACCTGTCACCATAAATCTGTCAGAGCGGGTAGATCTAAGAAGTGCACCTTGTGCTAGGAGTAGAAGCTAATGAGATTTTTGAGAACCCATGGCTTCCAACAGGCAGAATTAACCAGCTTTGGCCAATCTCCCAGACAGTTCTGCCACCTGCACAGTCAGTCTTTAGCCTGATGGAAGAAAGTACACCATGCTTGAGGAAGATAATTTTTGATAATATTCCTCATTCTGGGATTTCAGGAGGTCATGCCATAGGGACAGTGTCTTGAAGCCAACATGAGATATGAAACATAACTCAATATTCTGTGGAGCTCAGTTTCAGGAGCAAGAGACTAATTTGGTGTATTGTGCAAATTGGAGGATAAGGTTCGTAATGTTTGGCTTGCAGGCCCTGTTTATTGCTTCAGTTCAGACAGGAGAGAGGAGAGCTGTAAATGGGGCTTTGCCATTGTCTGCAGTGATAAAACAGAATTTTCTAATCACTCGGAGGTAGTAAATAGCATTGCTATGAATATGTTACATGAAAGTAGCATTCCATTGAATCCCTTCAGGTTGGCTTTTTCCTGAAAGATTGGAGAGAAAGGAGAGGAGAGGTCCTTGCAAAGCCACTGTTGGTGCTCACTGAATTGTGATCTGCTTAGAAAGTAATTTACTTTCTCATTTATCAGAAGCTGGGGGAAATCAGGGCTGGAGCTCTGAGATGTCTGGATCACACAGGCAAGAGCAGCTTCTGACAACGAGGAATGTGATACTCTGATTGATCACTCGTGACAGTGACAGTCCTTGTCCTCCTGGGGACAGGACATCCTCTGGCGGAGGAGGACATCCAGGAGGATTCAGGTTTTGGATGCACTCACTATGAGAGATGAACCTGCTAGTGAGAGATACAATGTGAAAGGCAAATTATTGGGAAGTTTCTCAGCTTCCTAAAGGCATTGGTTTTGCCTGAAATAGGTTGCAGCTAGCTGCTTTCCAGCCACACTGTCGTTCAGGTTTTCCTCAGGGAACCACAGCCTCTAACCAATGCCATAATGAGAGACTGTCTTTAGGCCAGGCCCGGGGAAAGCTTGAAAGGTCTGTTGAGAGATTCAGTGATGAACATCGTCTGCATAAAACTGGCACATTAGCCTTCTCAGCAGGCTTATACATATGGCAAATAAATGAAGATGGCCTGGGAGGACTGAGCCTGATGGGACTTTGGAGATAAAGGGTTGCAGATGGAAGAACAAGTACTTCTGATGTTCCAGCCTTAACTTCAATTCCTCTAGAAGCCTCTGGGAGAGGAAGACACATGAGGATGTGGGTGACCAAAGGAGCCAGAACCCCTTGAGACATCCTAAAGTCTTTTATTTCATTTTATTTTTGTCAGCTAGATTTTAATAATGATTAGATTTAATAAATTATAATCTCTTCCTAATTAGACCCCTGATTACCCTGCCTGGTGCCGTTAAGCACTAATATGGTTCATCCCCCTCCTTTGGAGACATTCATTGTGTGATAGCCTGTCATTATTCTGAGCTAAACATACCATTTCTCTCCCAGAAGCTGTAATTTTCAGACATCCCAAGCAAACAAAGACAGTGCTAGATGATGGTTTAGCTTGTAGAGATGAAAAAAGATCTCCAGTGGGAGGGGAAGAAAAGAGGAAGAGGGAAAGAAATACCTCCACTGAAGGTACTGGGAATAGAGTTTTTACATTTTATGTTGTCACTACATCTGAAATAACCAGCCATCTGCAGTCTCTGGGCCAAGGATAAATAATACAGGGCTGATCATTATGCCTCCGCTGAAGGCACATGTATTTTTTGAGAGATGTTAACAAAGAGGGAAATGAGTTTGGGGGAATTCTTCTAGCACAGTCCTTGGTTAGTGTTAACCGGTGTAAGTTGACTGTGTCCCGCTGAGAATCTGGCTCCATATTTCATCACACCACAGCCCAGACCTGCAGAGGGATCTCTGACAGCTTAGCCTATGAGGAGCTTTACCCCCAAGCATCCCCAAGCCCTCCTGGTATGGGCAGCCTCCTGTCACTGTCTCACATTAGGAAGCTATTGAAAGGCCAGATGTTCCCAGGAGCTCAGTGTAAGTGCTCACATCTCCTAAAGGGAAACAAAGGCACTTACCTTGCATGATGCAGGCTACACCATTCTGATCTATCTGAGCAGGTAATTGCCAAAGACATAGCAGAGCAAATGAAGGTTTCAGGGTTGCACAAAGCTGAGCTGCAGATTTTCTCATCAGCTTGGCGTTTAGCATCTCTTCCTTCCTTTCTTTTATGGCTTATGTTTTTCTTTCCAACAGGAGACTGGCCAAGTCCACCTTGCTGCTGATCCCGCTCTTTGGCATTCATTACATCATGTTTGCTTTCTTCCCTGACAATTTCAAAGCAGAAGTTAAGCTTGTCTTTGAACTCGTGGTTGGGTCATTCCAGGTAAGCCATCCTTTGCACCGCCAGATAGTCACCAGGTCTATTGGCACAGGAAAATGTAACAAAAATGACAAGACAAATAAGAAAACATGTAAGCTAGGGTTTTCCTAGACATGCCCAATAGTGCCCTTATACCTTTGGGGAAAAGGTTATTCATTACAAAGTGGCAGAGATGGGAGATTATTTTATATTTTGTCTCCTGCAGTTCCAGTGTGGAGAGTCTCTCTCCTCCTTTTAGGCAGCTAAAAAGAAGATATACCTCTATGAGCATCTGACATCATTCCTTTGAGAAATAAATGGACCTACTCAGAGCTGTTGTTTCAAGAACACCTCTCTGAATTGTCTTACACTCACTTCTTGCCCTTAGTGTTCACAACTGTAAGGTCTGGAGACAAGTTTTATTTCATTCTTTCAGTGAATGCTGAAAATGAGATGTCAGCATAGGTGAGATATGAAAGGAACAGTGTAAGCCCTATACTGCACCAAAGGTTATTCATGCCAACAGCATGCAGGAAAGTTAAATCTAATATTCCATCTAGTTGTGTTTCATGGCCCAGGCTGAATGACCAAGTACCTCCCTTACTTAGAGCTGAGCTGACTGTGGATGGCTTTAAACACCGATCTGGAGCAAGCTTTGAACTCACATCTGTGTAATATACCTTAGCTGATCTTCCCTTGCTCCTTTTATAGGCAAAATACAGTCATCGAGCTTCTCAGGGGCATCTCAGCAGGTCTGTGGCCACACGCCCTTTGCCCAAGGTTGCAGTCAGGCCTGGGTTGTGATATCAGGGGATGTAACCTGTGAGTTGCTAAGAGCCTGTTCTTTCCCCCAGGGATTTGTGGTGGCTGTCCTGTACTGTTTCCTCAATGGGGAGGTAAGATCAACGAGGCTGTTTGTTAGATTCATCTTTGCAACTAAGACAGAGTGAATGCTCATGGAGGGAGGATTGGGGAGTGTCCCGTTCCTGACATGACCGCAGGGGAAAAGCTTCCAAGTGAAATAACTCACTCCAGAAAATCAACTCAACTGTTTGCCTGACAGTTTCCAGCACATTTAATGAACATGGTAGAACTTGTTTGCACACTTTAGTATAAGTACTGTTGAGCCCTTCTATTAATGGGACAGAAAACATTGGCAGAATTCCTATAATCCTCATCAGAAGGGAGCACCTTCAGCAAGGAAGGATAAAACTCATCCTCTAAGCCCTACCCATCAGTGTCTGAGTGAATCCTCCACCTCATCCTTTTAAAACCTAACGAATTTTGCCTTTAACATTAAGGCCCAGAATCAAGCCCATTTCCAAGATGGAGGCTTGTTAGTGCAGTGATACATTTTTCTACTATGCCCAGCAGAAATTCGGTAGAGGTTCATTAAATCGATATCGCAAAGGCTACTGAGTAGGTGTCAGTGGCTCACAGCGTAGAGCCACTGTCAGCTGGGGCGTATTCAGCTCAATAAACAGCACGGACAAGAAAGGAGCAGCTGTGATCTGGGTTTTTGTTCCAGCTTCCTGGGAAGATGAAGAGTGTCCAGAATCACAATTTGCTCTCTTACAGCTCTGATGCTGCCTTCAGCCATGCTGAGGCCATGTGTACATCATGCAGTGAAATAGATGGTCTATAATATCTCACTTCCAGCGGAGACCTTTGTCAGTGGGTTTGCAGGGAGCAGGGGAGTACCATGCAAATTTATCCAAGGTCCAAAACCCAAGCAGGCTTTGACATGACTTGTTAGCCACAAACCAGTGCCACGTGAACTTACTTTCGGCTCACAGGCATTGGTCTTGCCTTTTCCACATTTCCAGTCCTGGAGTTAGCATCAGTGGAGTTGTACTCTTCCTGTGCTTGCTGAACCCAGAGACCCTCAAGCACAGCTGCTGTATGTAATTCATACTATTAATTAAAACTTTGCACTGGAAGCCTACATGAGGGGACAAGATCTTTGGCCAAGTATGTTCGAGGAGTTGAATCTGGACAGTGTAAACTAGATGATGTATGTGAACCCCCTGAGCAGGAACAAGGAGCCTCTATCAAAAAAAACACAGCTGTACCGATGGCTTTGCAAAGAACATGTAGTTAAATCATTTGTATTTAGATGCAAACAGGGCAGTGAAAAAAGCATAAAAGAGGTTGCATTGAAGTTCAGTAGTCTAGCACCTTCATTGTATCAGATAAGCAATTCACCATGCTTTTTTTTTCTGCAGAAGCTGATGCACTTCTGCTCTGATAATTTACTGACTGAAGTGTCACGTCTCTTCTTTGTGGCTAAAAGTTCTTTCCAGATTATGTCGATTTAGTGATCTTTGTGAAATAATTCCTTAAAATATAAGTTGAATCTCAGAGTCCCATTTAATACCTTTTTCCTGCTCCAGGAAAGCACTCTTGATTGCTGAGGGAATTGCATTCAGTCACCCTGATCACCTTAACAGCCAAAGCTAAGCAGCAGCTTGACCCCTTAGTAAGTGGGTCTCCCACTGCTGCTCATACAATCTAGTTAGAGCAACAGAAAATATTCCCCCCTGCTAACTTGCTTGTCTTTCCATGCCTTAGGTCCAAGCTGAGCTCAAGAGAAAGTGGCGGAGGTGGCATCTGGAACGGTTCCTGGGTTCAGATATGAAGTATCACCACCCTTCCTTGGGCAGCAATGGCACCAACTTCAGCACCCAGATCTCTATGCTGACCAAGTGCTCACCAAAGACACGCCGGTGCTCTAGCTTCCAGGCTGAATTCTCTCTGGTGTGATGGGGAGAGACTTTCTGAGCACCAAGCATCCGAGAGAGAAAGAGAGGGAGAGGGATCCCTGAGAATCAGTGATATGATGACAAATCCGTGTCAAATGAAGTGCTCCACATGAGCCAACAGAGGACACAAAAATGGAAAAGCCACTGGCATCCAGACCAAGATCAGACAAACCAAGAGGCAGAGAAATTTTCTTCTCCCTCTTTTCAGACCTCTCACTCTATGTTGATGACCTCAGGGGTTGATAACTATGAGTAAACGTCCTAGTCACTTGAGGAGAGCCTAGAAGGTCATGTTGTGTCATAAATAATGAAGTAAGGAGGGCAAAGGGAGCCTGAGTCCTTGACGGCTTTACCAGAACCAGCGTCTCCGAAACAGATAAATTGCACTTTTTTTCAAATGAGCCAGTAAAAGACAGAGGGAAGCAAGAAGTGGGGAAAAAAATGCCAAATGTATGAATATGTATCACAGAGATAGAGTCGGGGACAGCAGGGAGCAGGAACAGAAAAAACAAGCGGGAAGGGGGGGGACGAGCACATGGCCCCTGGCCCCTTTTTACATTTGCAAAGAAGAAGCTACAGCACCAGGAAGGTGGATCAGAGGATATCCCAACATTGAGATAGTCTTCTGCTAATCGCCTGCCGTCCATCCTATCCTCGTTAGCAAAAGCTTTCCAAGCGCCTTGGGTATTCCTCTTGAAAAGCAGCTTGCTGAGAAGCAACAGCGCGAGTGCCCTTCTCTGCACTATATTCATGACATTGAATTTTATTTGGTTGGTTTCGTTGAACAGGAAGCTCTCAATTTGCCTGTATAAAATCCAGGTACAGATGACCAAAAGCAGAGCACGGCTGTGTTTTTCATTTTGTTTAAATTCACCTATAGATCTTGGTGCATTACCTTACCCAGGATCATTAGGGATCAGGGGAAAACAATTGGTCTGTAATTTGTTTGCACTTGCTTAACACATACTGCCGGGAAAGGGAGATACAGAACCCTGTAATCCTTAATTGAATCAGACCCACCATAAGGAGCCACTCTCCAGATGAAAAAATTAGCTTCACAGCAGCAAGTAAAATTGCTTTCATCAAAACAAGGTTGGCTCAGCACGTAACTGGCACTCCAGGAGTCAGGAAGGAGTGAAGGAGCTATCAAATTGATTTCTGCTTCAGCTTTTTCAGGGAGTTTTCATCCTATGATGAAGGCACTGTTAGATCTTTAAAATGTGCATGTGCATCTTGCCTCTTTTCTAAAGGCTTATGAGTTTCCATATTGGGGCAATCCCTATTGGAAGCATGTACATAGATGTTGTTAAGACCAAGGGAATCTTTCTTTTTCTTTTCTTTTCTTGGCAGAGGGGAGAAGGAGTGAGGTAAGGCTGAATTCTGCTCACAAGAGCCAGGCTGGCAGCTGGGGAGATCAAAGTCACCTGCTTGCGGCACTGCATAGACTTAAAGACTCTGCCTTTGGCACAATCCCCGCAATCCCAAGCCCAGACAGAAGATAGAGAACACTAGGATGCTTGTGGTTTTTTTATACATATGTGTCCTGCCCAATTGGCTTGAGTGGGGCTACACCGTTTTTTCACCAAAGGGTGTGAAATCACTGCCCAGCCCAGGTATACGCTTAATAATAGGGCTGCTGCCATCCTACTATAACCTATATGAGCAGCGTCTGGATTGTCAAAGTAATGTGTGTGCATGGAAAGGAAGCTAGATTCCTCTTTCAGATTTTAGAGGTCTCAACTTGTCCACCAGGTACTTCCAGCACGAAGACAGTTTCTTTCAAAATGAAGGGCAACTTATTGAAGGGAAAGACCTTTAACTTGGTAGGTTTGGGGTTTATTCTTCATTTTCTTTCTGTTTGTTTGTTTTCAGCGTCTGTGTTTTTCTACCAACAAATCACACAAAGCCCAGGAAAGCTGCAAAAAACTGGGTATTAAGTTTCTTTCTCATTTCTGGGGGCTGTTGTACCAAGCCATATCCCACCCTGGAGTTACACTTGCTACTATTTGAGCTACACATTGCCAAAGTATTTTCTCCACGTGTATGGACTGAGGACAGCACTGAAGGCTGAAGTCAGAAAAGGGCATGAGATACTCTGACACAACTGCAGTGAAGGGTAGGTAGACATGCACTCATTAGTTTTTAATGAGCTAGCTCAGATCCTTTCACAGTATAGTCATGGCTTCTCAGATTGCAGCTGCAAAACCTAAGATAGGTAGACAGTCATGCAGGTAGTCATGCTGAGCTCCACGCTCCTGGAGTTATGTGACTGTCTGGTCCGCAGCCTGGCCAGGTGCAAGCGATCTGTGTTGTGGCTACATTACACTGAAACCATGTTATTAGCAGTTAGAATACAACACTGACATGCCATGAGATCTTCAAAATACCTTCTTAGTGCTTTCTAACCCTACTATCCAGAGAAACCATGAGAATGCTTAAAATTCCCCCATGTTGCTTTTACAGAAGCCCTTATGCTCTGATACTCCCTGGAACAAGGTCTGCATCTAAATCCCCGTCAGGTACTCAAAGGCAAGAACCTCTCTCTGTTTTCAGTGCTGGTGCTGCTCTGGTAGACACTTTCAGAACTAGATTAGGACTCACACAGAAGGTAATACAGAGATATACCCATCAGCCCCACTAGTTCTTCTCCCATGCATGGTTCAAAGCAGGGATTTGACCCAATTCTGCAGTTTCCCAAGTGAATGGCTAGCTTCTAGGAAGTCCAAAAGAAGTAAGGGAAAAGCTCAGCTTCCAAGCTGTTCCATCTACTATCACAAGCTTCCTTTTCTGGTTCAGAGTTTGGAAGTAATGTCAGTCTGGGAAAGGTCTGAGCCATCAGACTGCACGATCATTCACCTTCTTCATCTGTTGTGGTACCTATTTATTTGCAGCTAATGTGGTGTACTGCAGGAAAGCACTGCGAAATCCTGTTAAACCTTCACTGAGGCACCTGAGATGTGAACTCAAATCCTGGGTCCCAGACAAGCCAAGGAGAAATTTGAGCACAGAGCTGTTGATCATAAGTGAAAACCACCATTAGCCATCTCCTTTTGAAAGATGTGAGGGAAACCTTTCCCATCTATTTTAAGCAGCCTTACTGCAGGAGAAGGTTCATGCCTGTGAAATCCAAGTAGTATGAGCTACATTCCGCATTTTAACTCCGTGGTTCTTCAACATCCCTTTCACCTGCCTGGCCTTATAACTCCATTTGCAGGAAGAGCTGCTGGTTTGTATTTACAATTTCTCTTTGGTTTCAGCCTTGTGCTAACCTATGCCAGCATCAGACATATGCTAAAGGCAGCACAAATAGGCTTACCTTTAAGAGATGTGACAGGGAAAAATTAGATGGCTTATTTGCCCATGCCACAGGGCCTTCTGCAGCCCCTGATCTGCACCACAAGGCTGTTCTGCATGGGACCCTGAAGGTAGGATGTGACCTAAACTGAGGGTCACCATTCAAAACTGCTGACTACATTAACGTGCCAGGAATATGTCCTCAGGCATCCTACTTGCAATTACTTCATCATTGAACGGACATGCTGTGTTGCCATTATACTGTCAAGGGTGTTTCAGAGATGGAATGAATGTGCTGAACATACCTGCTGTGACAGGCATGGCAATATTTGTGATGCAGGTGGTGGAAAGCTGCTGGCCCAGCTGTGTTGGCCTCATATTTCAGGAGAACAGAGCAGTCAGGGGTGAAATCAGAGCTTCTCACTCCAGGGTTATGAGCAATCAAATGACCTAAAGGTGTTTCGCTGCCTACTCTGTGTTTTGAATCAGGCTCTCAGTTGAGTGACTCACCAATTAGGAATTAGGCCCGATGAGTTGGCCTCGTTTTGAGTGTGTCCTTTATGCAGGCCAGCAACAAAATAGATCTCAAAGACCTCGCTGCAGCTCCAAACTACCAGTTGAACTGCATTGTCCCTAACCAATGTGGAATACATGATCTGGTGCTGAGAACTGCTGCTATTTATCATAAAGCACAAATCTGTCCTCTTACAACTCCAGTGTAAGACAGGGATGACTCCAGTGAATGCAACTGAGTTACTTTGGTACAAAATGAGATAAAAAGCATGTTTGGATGTGCTAAGCTTTTAAAAATATTTGAGGATTATAAATTTGGACTCCAAAACTCTTACAGAAATCAGGCCAAATTCTGATCCCGGTTGCACTAATCATTTCATTACAGTGCCTCCTGATTTATACCAGCATGAAACTGGAATTTGACTTTTTGTAAGAATTCCTTCATCTTCAGTCTGGAACAGTTCTTGTTTATACCAATGAGACCTCAAATTCACTTCTGTTGATTAATCACTCTAGATTTCAATGATTAAACTATTAAGTAATTGTTATTAAGTAGGTAACAAAATATAAAAGTTAAGCTGTGACAGAATTTTGGACCATTAATCATATCTGTTGCTTAAAAGGAGAACTATTCTGCAGCAGTATTGTTACTGTGATTTTGGAAAGAAAAAGAAAGCCCAAAAAAGCCTGTCTGATATCTCTTTCTTTTTCTTCTTTTTCTTTTTTTGGTCTGGGAAACACTTACATTTTTCACAAAGAAGGCATTATTGGAGCATTTTTTTTATATTAATTAGTCGATTTACTTCCATCTCCATATCCCACCTCGTTCCAGTTCAGCTCAGAAGCAACGAGGCAGTGTGGTATATGTATGTGTCACATGGCTATGCGAGAGAAGGGATTAACACCAAATCTCTGATGCAGTCTTATGGAAGTACTTTGAGAGGGAGATGTACCTTCTGACTAATCCAAGACCACCTATTAGCTTTTTAAAAAGCAAAATGAAATTGCAAATAAAGATCAGAGATGTCCTTTGCTTGGCTCCACTGCAGGGATGAAATGGTTATGGTGGCATGAGTCTGTCTCCAGTCTCTTCTTCTACTGCCACCGCAGTGTGCTCCTGGCATTTTAGATCCTCCACAGCCTCCAAGCAGAAGCTGTGCAGCAGAAACCCAAAACAATGATGGAGTGAGTGAGATGTGTTTAAACAAGGAAAAAAAACGGGTTTCCACAGGAGATAAGAAAACATTTTTCAGACTAGAAGGGAATTTGGCAGACTTGGAAGTTCCAGCACTTGTTGTTGTGCACCACATTTTATTCTGCCTGCACAAGTTCATGCTAGCACCTGCTTTGATTAATAGCCTGTGGAAACACATGTGGTAGCAGAAACTATGAGACTGAGAAGTAACTTTTCTTCCCTAGAAGTTGACTCTAATTCTGACACGACAACCTGTGTGAAACGTGCCCTCTCTCCACTGTGTCCCAAACTCTGTCTTCAGGTAGTGCATTTAGCTAAAGGCGAAGGGTTCCCGACAGGAGCACTGACACAGCCCACATACAGCTCTATGCCTCCTCCCAGGGCTTCCCTGCACCAGTTGTGAATGTGTCAAATTCTCAGAGACAAGGATCGTGGTCCTGAACGTCCTGACTTGCAATGCAGCTTTGCCCTTTTCATACACGAAGGCGCATGGCAGCAAGGGCTGTAACGCTTCCTGACTGTGGAAGACCCTCAAAAGGCAGGAGGCCCAGCTTTTGGCCTCACACGTACTGGTATCAATCTGAAATGACTCTACTGATATCAATCTGGAGTTAAACTACTGTAATAGGGAAAAGAATTAAATCTCAGTCTGGTACCTCGAGTCAGACTTCCCAGAAGGAGATAGTTTTCAATCCATTTTCTTTCAGCCACCTAACTAACTGTTCACTCCATCTCCAAACCCAGTATATACATATCAGATTGATGAAGTATAATTACAGTGACTGATCTTGTCATAACCCGTAGAGATCTGTACGACTATAAACTATGGCTTTTAGCAGTTTGGAGTTTCCTGAGCCAACAAACTGTCTCTTCTATCCCCTATCATCTGAAAGACCTAACTCCTTATTTGCTTGCACCCCATTGTCCTATATAGTGAAGAGCCCTACCTTTGAAAACCTGGTCTTTTGTGGCATACTGTGAAAGGACAGAGAAGATGAACATTGGGACTGGAAACTCCACCAACAGATCTCTAAGGGAAGTAATCCCCATTGGGTTCTGAGCGCCAGGCCTCTAGGACATGTAAATCGGCATCACCTCTAGTGATCTACACCTACTGAGCTCAGACCCTAGTTTTGTGGATATTGTAAACCTGTACTTAGAAGAAATCAAAACAGCACGCTAAAAAAACCCACGCATTTTTGATAGTCTGTGGATGCTAAATCTAAGTTCAAAAAGGCACTTTTGAATTCAAGAGTGTATTTTTCAGATCCTGTGTTTCAAACACAGATCAAGCTGTTCTTGTTCAGTAGCTGGTGCCAAAAGAGCTCACTCTTTTTTTCTCATTCAGACTGTAAGCACCTCTGTTCTACTCTCCTGTAAATAGGCTTTGACTACAAAGAGTGATGAAAACTGGCTATGAACAGCAAATCGCTGTTAAGCCACCTCTCTATGGACTTTTATGTACCTAGGTGCTTGTGATGTATTCTTCATGCCAGTGAGAACAGGCCTGCTTGCTTGGCACAGGTGAAATCTCCGCCTTGTTTCATGGCCTTTTTCCCTTTAATTTATTTTATTCCGACTCTGTAAATATGCAAGGAATTGGCTATTTCTTTTCCTTTGTATTTGGTTCATCTCCTTGCTTCAGAGGAAGTTCTTCTCTGTGGTTGACACTGCTGAAAACAAGCAATAAAACCAATGTGAAGACATTGTGTCTTAGATGTTCTACCTGATATTTTAATTATTTTTTCTCAGTCTCAAAGAAGACACAAACAGAGGTGGTGGAGAAGGAAAAGGCAGAAGGGCGGTAGTGAGCTGGTAAGGAGATTGCCTAGATCACATAGCAATCTCATACATTGCACAGCTAGCCAGATAGACCAAGAAACTCTCAAAATGGGAGAACCTCTTCAAGAACCTCTGTGTCAATATAAGAATCGGAGAATCGGTAGCAATCCCAGTAAAAGTGATGCCCAAAGCCACCACAATAAAGGCAACACCACTGCGTATGCTGTGCGACTGGATGCAATGTCCTTCGGAGGTAATAATCACGCAATTTAAAAGACATTATGGTCTTTCTGTCAAGATTGAGAGCAGCTAAATGAAGGTAAACCACAAAAAGTCTATCCCACACATTCAGTTTCTAGAAGAAGCCACCATTCAAGATATCCCTCTACCTCCTCCCTTTCACCCTTTCCTTCCTTACCTTGCAGAGTTATGTGCACCTCTGGTCCTTTTAACAGCAGCAGTTCCTCAGCCAGCTGAGTCAGTAACGGCCAAAAGAATCCCTGTATTTGTAGGTAGATATGCCCATGCATGCACATATCCATCTGCTGATTGTTAGAAATTTAGAGCTACGTATTGGATCATTCTCCAACTGTCTTGCAATGTTGTGGCATTCAGAAAGCAAATAGATTCATCCGCTCTGAGACGAGCCAAAAATAAGGCCTGTCTTTTATATCACAGAATGTAGTAGCTCCTAACCAGTCTCCAAGACTGTGTAAACCCCCAAAATAAGTTAAAAACAACTTTGTTTTCATTCTATATCAAACACATTCAGCTTGGCAGTTCTCTGGGCCACCCACACGGGAGGAGAACCTGTAAGCAGCTTTTCAAGCCTAAGTGGTGGGTTCGTTTCACTCACAGAAATCTCACACCACTGTATGAAATTACGATGCTTTATCCATGACAAGGAAGCTGCAATCCAGAGTTCTCTGGAAGACCTGGCATATAATAACCAAGGACATCTTATAGTGCAGGCAGAGATGTCATGGATATTGAGTCAGCATCAAGCAGTATCTCCAGACTGTGAGAACAACTTCTCTCTCACCATCATTAAGTTCAGGGCTTTGTCACAACCATGTGATACCTCAGTGCTAGTGGTGTGAACAAATTCCACAATCTGTGTATCATGAGTACGTCCTGCACTCAGCTCTTTTAACTATACCCACAAGACCCATGAACCTCAGTACTGGGGAGTGCTGCACTTCAGCGCACCACCAGTATACACATGCACGCAAACCCACAATAGATCTGACTGTAAAAATAATTATGCGAGTGGATAATTAACTTTCAGATGTAAAGCTAAGCACAACAGCTGGGTCTGGCTTAAGCTGCAACATTTACTTCTTTAGTTTGCCTTTGGGACATGGTAGGAGGTTAAGTGAGGTTTCTAAATGAGCTTTTTATCCACCCCAAAAGGAATGCCTTGATTTTCAGAAATACAAAGTTCAGGAGGAGTGCTGAACATGGAGTACAAATCCAACCACTTAACTCCCTTCACATGCACTCCAGATTCAGAATAGCTCCCTCCTTGGAAAGAAATGGACAGGTCTTTTTACAGGGATTTCTCAAATTCCACACTAGTTGATTCCAATTCATTAGCAGGCCATTTTAATTAATATATCTCATGGGCAGAGAATTGCCCAACAGGGCTAATGAGATTTTAACTCTCTTCCTTTCCACTGCCCCTTCATGGAGCTGGTGGTGCCGTAGAGCCCTAGTTTGTCTCTGCTTCCTCAACAGACTATGTGTGTCAAGCACTGGCACATGGTGCACTAGTTCCTGGAGCAGAAGGCACATTGCAGTAATGCTCAGCCTACAGAGACCTTATGCTCATCTCCAGCAGCTTTCCAACCCTGCTAGATGACCAGATACCTCCCGAACTTCATGTAGTGACATTAGCTTTGCAGCTTCCCCTCCAGGTTTCCCAGTGGTGCTGCCCCTGCATCATGTACATATTTCATCCTTGCCGTGTGCCTGTTTCATTTAGAGCTGTCTTTTCAGGTAATTATTGCTCAAAACAAATCATGGGTCTTCCTCTGCATTGGAAAAATGCCTGGCATGAAACAGCAAGTGAATAATAATTATTCTTATAAGAGACACATTATTTAATGTGTATTTATGTACATATGTACATTTATGTACATATTTATGTTATGTGTATTTATGCACATGAATATTTAGCAGTGAAAATAAATCACAGTGAGAGATCAGTGAGCTTTTTTCTACTACATGGGGCCAAATCCACAGCTCATCCTGTTCTTAAGCTGATTTACACCCCACTGCTCACAGAAATTATGAAGAAAGGCCAAGTCTACAACTAGAGATGACAAGTCTTTGCTATATCTGTCCCTTTTTTTCTGCATGGGTTAACCATTTTCATTTAAAAGCAAAGGGTCTAATGCCCCGGGCCATTCTGAGAAGCAAAGATACCGCACACTGACTTTGACTGGATTCCTCTGTGGCTTAAATCAGAAGTTGGGAAATATAACACAAAGGCCAGGGAAAGAGAAGCTCAGCCAATTGCATCTATTCTGTGTCCATAGAAGTAATAAGAATCACATGCTGCCAAAAAATGTCTTTCATATGAAGAACACCAATCACTACCCAGAAATTAATTAATGTAAGTGGCTTTGATGAAGGTCACCTAAGAATTCTGAGGCAAAAATCATCACTAAAATCCAAACATCCTAAATCCCTGCTGTGTGTCCTTTGTGGAAGAGCCATCCCTTCTGGTTTATAATGAGCATAGCATTGCTTTCCCTGCGTACACAAAGTTAGACTGAATTTGACAGAACATGTAATCACATGTATCTGGAAAATCTTGATCTTGGCTTTTAGAATTTCTCTGTGTAAGCCTCAGCTCAGTGGTGAAGTGGCTTTTCACAACTGCAAAAACATTATTCTTGATAAGAAAGAGCCATGATTAAAAATGGCCAATAGCACCCTTTTCCTTTGATCCCCCGTGGTTTCCATGGCAAAGTGCCAAGATGAGGACTTTTGTGATCTCCATGACATTAGAGCAATTTCCCGCTTAGTGAATCAATTTTAGCTGTTAAATTATCCTCTCTCCACACACAATTGGTTGCATTCATTCCTACTACTGAGGATATTAACTTTGAACTATGACTGAATGCTGTCCATAGAAAGAGCCTGGTTGACTTCAGACAAGTTTAGAAAAACTCTAGATTGTCTAAGGAACACAAAGGAATGTAGCACAAAAGAGACTAAACACTTCCTCACTGCTGTAATTCCATTACTTGTATACTTCTGAAAGCCTCTAAACACGCTCCTCAGATGGTGACATATACTAGCAGAGAAAGCATTCCTACCAGCACAATTTCCTATGCATTAAATTTTTGGTTGGATCATCTGAGCAAAACTGGGTAAATCCAAGGGTCATCTCAAAATAACCATTTCCCATATTGTTTCTCTAAAACAAATCAGCCTTGCAGCCAAAGACTGGAAAAGGCCAGGGTTTAGTGTAAAAAGCATTAGATGCCTCTCCTTCAGGTGCCTGGTTATGAACCATCTCTTAGAGGTGATGGTGCTATTGAATGCATTCCCTCCTTCCATCTCTGCCCCCATCACACAGGTAGATGAAGCTCTCTCATTAAGAGTATCTCCACTCTGCCCAGTTGAGATCAAAGATTTGACCCCCTACAACACAGCCTAAGAGTACAGTATCCAACTCGGTTTGCTGAGACCAGCCTATGTCCGTCCTGCTCTTGGATGTCAGAGCAGCTCGGCTGGGCATATTTATTGCATGTTCACTGGGACAGAGAGAAAGAAAGAAAGGATATTTGCTGGAGAACCAAGTCCAAATACACTCTGTAAAGTACACTTAGTTGTCCAGGATCTAACAGGACAAGCACTTCAACTCAGACCTTCAGTACCTGGATAGTTAGACATCTTGGGTGAGAAGTAGAAGTCCTGTCAATTAATGTCAGCTTCAAATCAAGAAGAAGAGAGATTCAAAGCTCAGATAGTCTCTAGCCAAAATATTGCATGAATGAGTTTCATGTGTTTCATTAGCTCTTGAGAGTTCTGTGATTTCCATTAGACGTCACCAAAGTGTGTAGAAACAGAGGTGTGGGTGGAACCTGGGTGTTCATTTCTAAAACACAGTGATATTTATAGGTAAAATGAAGAAAATCAGGGTAAAATCATGTCATACCAACTCCTACACATTTATATCTCTTTCCCAGCCTTCCAGCACTTCATGACAGTTCATTGCACCCAATTGTCACTTTTCACCTGAATCTACATTTGAATAATTGAAAGCACATTCCGATCTTATTTTGTAAAGGGAGAAAGATACCAATGGCAGGAGCCCAAGACTGAGCTGACTGCTGCTGCCAAGAATCTGCCTCCCCTAATCCTTGAAGATTTACCTTGCTGGGATGCCTGATCAATGGTTGTTTCTTATCAATAGCTTAATTCTGAGCAATTCAGCATGAAATATTTAGAAGCCATGTCCTGTCTGCTCCCAGCTGATAAGCATGGACATCTGATAGAAACATAGCTTCTATCTGCAGTGATGGAGGAATTTATTACAAGACTTTTCACGCAATGCGTTTTCTGGTAGTGATCAGGTGCAGCTTTTCATTGCATCCCATCAGGTATTTCCCACAAAGTCAGTAGGAGTGATCTAGTTCTCAGCAAACCTCCAACCCTCTCTCCAGTGTCCCATTTGATCTGTAGCGAGGAGTCTAAACAGAGAGCTCTTTAGTTACTTAATTCCACCAAGGCTCTTTGGCCTTTGAGAAAATGCCCGCCATCCTGGTCTATGACGGGAGAAGGTCCACACATACCTCAGAGCCAACAGTAATCTCCCTGAGATATCAACATGTGCAAATTGCTCAGCCTGGTCCTCCTGCTTCCAAAGCAAGTCCAGCCTTGTCCTTTTGGCTGAGTCTGAACTCACTCCTTCCTTGGTTCATGCCGGTCACATTTTCAAGGATCTGTTTGTAAATGAAAAGGTTATTTATAATCATAGTCACTTATCTGATCTGGGGAGGAGGACTGGCTGTTTTTCTCCTTTCCGGTCTCCATTACTGGCTGGAGACGAGCAGTTTTTGAGAGGATTACTGTCGTCGTGGTCAGAGCTGGACAAGAATAAAGCTTGGAATCAAATTTAGAGAGTAGTCCTCAGTTCTGGGCTCTCACCAGCTCTCACAGGTCAGAGGAAGGTTTTGGCGTTCATGAGCTGGATTGATTATTATGTCTTGTGTGAAGAACTGATTGCATTTGTTTGGCTGCCAAGGAGAGAAGGGGAGGGAAGGAAAAAATGTGGTTTATTTTGGACAAAATGTTAAAGCAGATGAGTTTGTTTTGTTTAATTTTTCCCTGAACAGAGAAATCTAAAAAATTTCATTTGAAAAGAAACATTTGTGATATGAAATTATGCATTTTAACTTCTGTCATTTGGAATTATTAAAAAAAAAAAAAAGGAAAATAAATTAACACAACAAACACAAATACTCTCACAAAAAAGGAAAAAAGACAGCACTACCTCCCTTCCACTAACATATCTGATAGCCAAGTAAGTAACTATAGCTAAAGCGACAACCTGGATCTGCAAGATCCAAGTTCGAGTCATTTTCCACTGTGAAAATTTGGATGAAACTGATTTACTTATTAGTCTATGAAATAAAAGAATTTGACATCTCTCTGGATGTTATGAAGTCAAAGAACAAGACAGCAATTACACCTGTTAGGGAGAAATTTCTAGGGAGTTTTTGAAACAGGTTCCAAGCAGATCACACATATTCAGCTAGAACATATCTCTTGTTGATAAATAAAATCATAAATAAAAATTCATAGCATCAGCCAGCAGAACGGATCTGAGAGACCTGTTCAACCACAGGGTCCAGGTTATCTGATTTAGGACTTTGGATACTAAAAGACAGCGCCAACATGGGAACCTTTTTGCTTGAAATGCTTGAGAACTTGATAAATCTAATGAGGGCTGATCAGATAGATCTTATCAGTCTGTTGAGAAAAGCCAGTTTGCTGAGGACCTATTGAAAAGATTCAAAGTTGTGAAAAAGCACAGTTCAGCTTTACAATGTTTTGAAGAAATTGTAGGTAGTTGCACATCATCTACCTTTCACTAAAATATCAGTAAATGAGATTATCAATTTCTCTGTTTGAAAGGCATAAAATTAACTCCAGCTGGCTGCCACCATGCAAAGACCTCCTCTTCCAGAATACATTGCATATAAATCATCAAGAAGGGATTTAAGAGATGCCTGACATACATGAAGCCACTCTGCAAAAGTCTATGATGACTACAGAGATGTTGTCAAAAGGAACCTGGACATTCAATGCATGACTGGACCACCAACATCCAAAGCTATCTTTGACCTTATGAAACAGGTCTGGTTCCTGTCTAACCAGTGAACACAAAAAAAATTAGTAACAAGCTCTAATGAGCAATAAATGTGTATTCTGTGAGGAAATACCAGTCAAGATATGATGATGAAAAGGAAGATGCTATGCAAAGTCATTTCACTTCAAATTAGAAGGAGGAAAGAAGCAACAATTATGGTGTCGCCTGAAATACGCAGTTACACCTACATGCCTCACAGTACATCCAGTATGCTTTCATTAAAAAAATGTTGTTTCTGCTACACTTAAACATTCAACACAAATTCTTGTCATAAGAGTATGTTCACTGAATATGGAAACCTTAAGTATAATATAAATTATACTCATGACCAGAAAGGACAATTGTTAAGACATAATTATTGCTACATTAGCACTAAGTGAAGGTCATCATGTTTAAGTAAAATATATAAATACAGAGTTATTCAAAAAGGAAAAAAAAAAAAAAAAAGCATTTGCTACCTCTAGTAGTACCAACACTTACAAATACAATACCAATAACTCCTGACCTTGGTTCATCAACAGAACTCTTCAGAGCAAGTTTCTGGGCAACTTCAGCAGAGAGTGAATCCGAACACGGCTCCAGTAAAGATAAAATTAGCTGGCATAGAACATCCCACCAGATGATTATTAGCATAGTAATTTTCCCATAAAAAGCTCCTTTTCTCCCTAAAGATCAAATGAGAGTAAACATGCACTTTTTGTTTTTTCAGGGGGTTGTTTGGGAGGTTTTGGTTTAACATACTGAATTGCAATAGCATATATTTAAATTATTTATGCATCCAGCCATGTAGATTGTGACTAAGTTTCTCATTTTGTTGTAACACAAAGTTCATTTCTTTTCCTGGTTGATTTAACATGAAGAAATCTTCCCTGCAGGACTGCATCAGAATAAATTGCTGTTGGCAGATAGAAATGTCAGGTTTACCCTCCAGATGGGAGTAACAACAAATCAGACCTTTGCTTGCTCCTTTTTTCCTTCTGCACATGTGATGAGAGATGCATATTTGTCTCTGCTCAGTTCTGTCTGCTCTCAAATGCAGAGTTACGTTTGGGGGACTTTTTCACATATAAATTTCATGGTCACCAAAAATTGAAGCAACATAACTCATGGTCTATAAAACTATTTAAGACTAGTGAGTTTCCCAGACCCAAATTCCAACTTTACTGTTAATCTATTGAAGCTGAAATCACATCATTTTGGTTTTTTGGGTTGCACTTTCATAGCTAAGCTCTCTTTATCTTCACTGGAGATTTGGTCAATTCAAGCAATGTATCAACGATAAAATCTTTTCATCTCAGGTAGCCATCTGAAGCAGATCAGATTAATCACACATTAGATGATAGGACTTTGTTGTATAAAGTTAGCTGTCTAACGCCATGCCAGACTCACACACCCACCCACAAGATGTTGTAGACATCTACACAGGAATGAAAGATGTAACACAACTCAGAGAGGACACACATCTTTCTGAGATGGTAGTTGTACTCCCGAAATGACACTCCACAGCATCCAGTGACACTAGAAGCCTTTGTTTAGGCAAATGAATCTCATCTAAAATGTCTATTTCTTGCCTTGAAGACAAGGGAAGTGCTGGAACTATCTCAGCTGGAGGTGTCAGCATTGGAGACATCTAAGACTAGGCAAGGCCAATACACTTTCTGTTGCATATCTGTATTTATTGTGCTGGTAAGCTCTTCACAGCAAGGACTCTTTATCAATGGGTTCAGAATATAATGCATTGGTCACAACCATAAGTGACAAGGTACAAGTTAGTACAGTCCAAGCAAGAGTATGACTTCCAAGCTCCTGAACAAAGATGACTTTCTTCAAATTCTGGATAAAGCTGTTGGAGAAACAGGACCATGGCTGAAGAATCCTAGCCATCCCAGGATGTTCACATACCTGCTTTCGTTTTTCCCATTCTCCACTGCCTCTGTCTTCCTGAACACCAATGTGCTGCTGTTCACTTCTTTACCAAGACTCAAACCATTTGTTCCTGCTCCTGTTGCATGAAATCTACCCAGAAAGGGCAACTAGTAAAAAATGCTGATTGCTTCTGATGGAACAGGTGAAGGCAAACAGATAAGCCACTGTCACCTTCATTTTCAGCAGGTTTTTAGAACCTCTCTCATTCCCTTCCTCCCAGTTCAAGTTAAACTGTGACAACTGCAGCTAATGATTAAGCAGGGAGCGTTAATTCTACCTCCTTGCTTTTTATTCTCAAAGAACTGAAGTGATAGTGCTAGAATTGAATTTTTTCCTATATTTTATTTCCAGTAGACCATTATTCTTAAGTAGCATGTAATCACTCTTCCGCATTACATCACTGGTTATAACCGCAAGAGACGGTGCAAGGGGGATGGAAGCAGCTGCTCTCAGGAGAGGACGACCTTGCGTATCCAAGTCAACACACTGAATATGCCACAGTCAGATGAGGACTTCTTACAGCAGAAGAGAGGTTTGTTGCTGAGAGCTTTTCTCCTGGCTGAATTCCTCATGCTGTCTAGGAAGATGTAGGTCAAATGCGGCAGCTCTTCAATGAGGTCAGTTGCCTTCAGCAGCAGATGTCTCTAGACTGCAAAAACAGCCATAGTCCTTTGATGTCCCTTTTCCAGCCTAGGTCTTCACAGCTCTCCCCCGCATCCAACCATCTGCTTTACACCCTGATGTCTCTCTCCTGATTGGTAGTGTAGCCTGACCCTGGCCCAATCTCATCTCACTGTCCTTGAAGCATCACAAATCAGAGTTGCTTAGTCTAATCTGAACCAGCCCTGGACTCCAGAAACATCACAGGATGTCACAGCACGATGTCCACAAAGCTACGGGCTTTCTCATCAGGCAACACTGTCAGGAAAACGGGTGGCTACTGATACACAGCCTTGCTAATACCCTCATCGCCATGCTTATGTCTGAGCTGCTAAATAAAAGGGGCAACGGTTCATTCTCTGTCCTAGAGGGAAGTGGCCTGGTACGGCTTGTGTCCCTACTGGTAAGCTTGCTCCTTAAGCAGAAAAGGCTTCCTTTTCCATACTGCCCGCTGGGAATATTTCCTTCCCTCCACCACCTCCAAAAGGAAACAGCTAAAATTCAACCACTTGAGATTTTTATTTCACGGTGTGTTTCCCCAGTGACTGGTGCCATTTAGAGCAGCTTCCAGATCATACGGAGATTCAGAGAACGTTGCTGTTAAATTCTTGCCCCAGCGGCAGCAAGCAGTGGCTGGATCACGGCTGTTAGTACTGCCTGCTGCATCGCTAAGCTTGACATCTAATGCAAAAAATAAAAATAAATGACACCCCAAGCACTGAGCAATCTCACAGACAGCATTGTAAAGATCTAACCGTGTTTCACCACCTTTTCATCCCTCTGTTTTCATTCCTTCCCTCCTGCTCTGAGGCCTTGCTGCAATTATCCCTCATTTACCCCAGCGTATCATTTCATGTATTTTAGGAATCTGAGATGACATTTCTCTGTCAAGCAAAAAAGATAGAGAAACAACGGATATGCAGAGCCATGCAGACATCACCATTTATCTTTCAGATAAGCAAGGTGGGTCTGTTTTTTGCAGTAGACTGCTATGTCTGTCTGATGTGCACCAGCCACAAACGGTAAGTAGTTCGACTGGCTGACTTCTCCTGGGTGAACGATCTGACACCAAGTGAGACACCATTTGTCTACGTCATGGTGGTGTGCTTTGTTTTTCTTTGTTTTTTTTTTACAAATTTCCCTGAATTCCATGTAATAACTTGCTCAGACTGAAAAACACAGTGTTCTTACTCCTGGGACTACTGGAAAGGTGCATTTGAAAGCCCCATTTAATAACTGATAAACTAATTTACATCCATTAATAATAAAAGATTCTCATCCTCAGACACTGGGATAATCTGGACATGTTTAGACATGCAAAGCTCTCTCTTTTTAGTTCACTGGAATGCAGATTTACTGAAGCAAAAGTATTCTATAGAGGGTTTTTTGGTATTTTCTTTTCCTCTGACTGGTCAGTTAGGCTGAAGAAGGAAGATCTCGCTAAGATTACTCAGTAAGCCAAGGAAGATATCTGATGCTGCGGGTTCTACCACCTAGATACGATTTTATGGCACTTAATCAAGTGGAGTGTTCACTCCCTACATTGGTAAGTGAGTCGCACTAGGGCTGTATGAGATTGTACCAGCCGTATGACTTTGCGTAGCATTCATGTTGAGCAGAAGGCGCACAGATACTCCCGTTACACTCCATATTCCTGGCTTGTGTACTTCCCAAGGATGTACACTCAAGATTTACTCTCTTAAAGAAAGCAGACACACCAATTTCTTATGGGTTCCAGGAAACAGCATTTATATGTCATTAGAAACACACAAGTTGAGACAAATTTCATGGTCTTCTTTCGATTCCTCACCACCTCAGCCTTGGGCTTCTGTGAGCACCTCTGGGCACTGAAAACCTTTCAGCAGAAATCATCTCTTCCTCCTCAACAGAGGAGACATTCTCATTCTTCTCACGGCCATTTTCCTTTTGCTGTAACTTATCCTACGGTTAAGACCAATGCTCTGAAAGGATGTCCCAATTCCATCCGTTTCCTCCTTAAGCCTCTTGCATGTGACAGTGCTTTCTAGTTCTTCTTGAATGTCTCTAGTTGTGGCAGAACCAACATCTGCCTATTTTCTGGAGCAGGGAGAGGTACCTTTGACCATAGACCCAAGCCATCAATGTCTTATTTCTTCAGCAAAATACTCATTGAATTAAATCCATCATTCTTGCTAATTCCCCACTTTCATCAAGTAAAGAGGTATAACAGATGATAAATATTGTTTCACATTTACTTTTTTATATGCAGATTTTTTTTATGCTGCTTCTTGCTAGGCTAGGTAACTGTCATCCTGACCTAACCTTAAAGTCATCCTTCGGTTCCCTGACTTACAAACCCCAGAAATAATAGTGAATACAAATACAAAAAAAATTATTTGACTTCCTTTCAGGAATTTTCTATTCTCCAAGCTCTGGTCCCTTTGGACAATATTCCTTTGACTGGTATCCCTAGGCCAGCAAAACAAGGGGCTTTCAGTTGTAGGGGAACCATCACCATTTTATAACCTTCACTGTCTTTCACTTGGGAGAAAAATGACATGGCCCAGACAGCAATTGGCAGAATGAATTTAGAGCAGTTTTATAATATAATTTAAAACTCATGAGCCATAGCATGTCACAAAGAAACCCCCCAAAAAAAAAGAGTCTGTAATTACACATGTACATTATTTTTTGGGGCCTTTGGATTAAAGGTTGTTGAGGTCTAGGCTTTTCCCTAGTTGCTGGAAGTTTCCTCCTTTCCTAATATAACAGATTTTTTCCACTGACTCCTGAACAGTATATGACAGTAATAAAAATATTGCCATAGATGAAAAAACAGCCTGAATCTTTCAAAGTGATTTTTCCCTCTCTCTGTACCTGTTTCCTCACAGACACATGGAAAACTTTAAAGAAAGACAATCAGACTTTTAAAGCAGTGAGGGGGGAAAACAAGAAATAACAAAAAAGCAGGACAGGTTTGAAAAGTTAAGTGCCTGTGTTTTGAGTTGATTCTGCTGTGATTTGTTTTATGTTTCTTATGATGGACACCCATCCTGGATTAGGGCACGGGTCAGCAGTAATTCTCAAATTGCTCAGGTTTGGCAGAAACCAGATTCTGGCATGGATGACCACAGCATTAACCAACAAACAATAAAGTCTGACTCCTTTTTCTTTTGCTTTTTAAATAACTTTCTGCAGGAGGTCTACAAAAAGAATGATAAACAAAAAAATATCTGCTGAAATCTTGAGATAAATCTTAAATTATGCATCGCCTGCACACAGACAAAATTTCCTGCCTTAAAAAAGCCTTAAACAAGTTGGGTCATGTTTGTGCTTTAGGACCTTTGAAAACAGAACTGGATGGGATCTGGAGAAGTCAGTTTAACCACCCCTCTATTACAAAATATGGGTGACCATCCAGAAGGATGATTAACATTTTCAAATATACAGATCAACCCACTGCATTTTAGAGCAGCATGACAGTATGTCAAGTGTGCTGCACAACACTGCAGGCTATTTTGTGGACTATGCAAAAAAAAAAAAAAACTATATATATTTAGTTAAGAATATTCAGCCATCATTCTAAAATAGGAAACTAATAGATAGTTATCTGCAAATATAAGAGCTTGAACTGGATGATTGTTCTGCTCATTTCCAGCCTTTCAACCCACAACAGAATTGTGTATCAATATGGACTTCACTAATGTTTCAGCTGCTCTCCGTCACCTCCTCTCCCTGCTGTATGAATGACATACTGCTCATCATTAGTGTCATGCTCCTGCACTTTGAAGGATTTACATCCAGAGATAAATCTGATACCAGAATAAGGCCCAGCTGGGCTGGTGTGGTCTCTGACCTCACCTGGTATGTCTGATCTTATTAACTTTAGTGCCATATTTCATTATAAATGTGAAATGCCCTGGAGAATGGCCTGTATTCATTGTCACAATTAATATTCATTTGATCCTGATTGTCTAAAGATCAAGTTAGTGGCAGGGTCCCAATGCATTCAACTGCTGCCAACAAAAAATTTCAAGCTTAACCTTGGGTGGATTTTGCTGATCTAGCATTTTAATGAGTAAGTACAAGTTAATTGGCTGCTGTCTGCTGCTTTTGTTGAGATTTAATAGGATTGCCTTTGACCCTCAAAAAATAGAAATGACTGCAATAGAAGTGGCAGCCTAGTGCCACTTCTTGGAGATGCTTTCTCATGGAGTACCTACACAAGCTTACCATCAGCTGCACACCCATCCTGCCTAACCTCATGGTGGGACAGGCTTTCACCTTCAGGAAGATCTAGAATCAAGGAGCACAGATATGCCTGAGATCTTCACTACTTAGTTTAAAAAAAAAAAATCAGAGAGGTCATTTGAGCATAGAAACTTAAAATAAGTGAAGACCATGTGAAAGCTGGTGTCTAGTTTCCAAAACCATGGGCAGCTGTCCTATGGACATCCTTTTCCATAGGGTCAAGAGAACACTGTTCAACATGCTGTCCACTGTTCCACCAAGGGCACTTCCTGAAATCTATCACAAACTTAAGGCCTTTAGTAAGAGGTAAAATACCAGTATAATATGCACAGGAAAAGAGTAAGAGAGGTCTTTACAATAGCAGGGAATTTCTTTCTAAAAAACGGCAGTTGATCCTAGGAAGCCAGTCATACTCCACACCACAATGAGAAGAAAAATTCCAGTGATCTTTGTCAATCTGACCTAGGGGAAACATCTTTTCCTCACTTCCAATTCATAGCATGTGATCAGGACACACCATTTATGCATCTTAAGGATTTAATGACAGTAGATGCATGAAGTGGTTTAGGAATGCTCGCTAGTTGTGGGAAGAGTTTTCTCCCAATGGAGTAAATTCTATTTCAGGTTATCACTTGAGACTGCTCAGGCTCTGCTGCAGCAAGAGGTAAGAAGAAAATGACCCACATGAACCTTTATACCACTTTTAGGCTTCCTTCATCCTATCTGAACTTTACAAAGCTTCAGACCCCACAGCTTCATTGTAACCCTTTGGTAAATTCATAGCTGACGATGATTGAAATGTTTTAACATTATTGGCATTATTATAATCCCATGCATAGTCTTGATTATCTGAGACTTGCAGGGAGGCACAAAGGCCAGCTGCTCCCTTAGGGATAGGGAACTGGGAACCAAGTGCGATAACACGTCCATGATTTAATCCACTGGTTCTAGGTGAGTTGGGCCTCTTTGTAGGAAAAGGGTACCAGGACTTCTGGTGGCGGGATGGAGAGAAAAAAAATGAAGTTAACCAGAGTTGGGAGATAAATTTCATCTGTCTGAATGTAATACAGGGTGAGATCTATATCTGAACAAGTCACTTCAAGCTGTCTTCATAGACAGGAGAGAAATAAGAAATTTTAGGTTGTACCTATGCTGAACTTCACTGCATCTGGCTTTCTACACCTCCTCATGATGTCAAAGCAAGTATTTCCATGTATTTCTCTGGCTACTGGATTAAGCTCTTAAGGTACTAACACAGTCTTTAAGATATGTCGCTTATCCCAGAACCCCACGTCCGAAGCAGGATTGATAAAGCCTTTGAAGCTCTGAGATGGGCCAAGAAATGGTCTGTACAACACTTTGATCCCAACTGAATTGCTGTAAAGCCAAAATCCTGACACAGAAGCCAGTGTACTTGAATTCTAGAGGGATGCTTGGGGTGACAGAGTTGTTGGGTTTGGAAGAATGAGTCTGAACCAAATAAGGAATTATATACATATTGCTTAGAAATGGCTGAAGAGTCAAGAGAAAAATGCTTGTTTCATCAGAAAAGGCAAACTGGTAAGTGCATGAAAAAGAATTGGGAAGTGTGATTTCATAAAAACATTTACTCGAGTAATTTATAAACCAGATGGTGCTAGCTTAATTTTACTTCATTGCTGATTAGTACCTAATCCACCTGCAAATCTCATCATCATCAACAGAGCCATTCACAGAGCACAACACTATTTAGCAGCAGTAAAGTCAAGCCTAAAATTAGACTACTTTTTTAAAGCAGTAGACAAAATGAGAGTTCCCAGTTTCTTTTCCTAGACACACAGTACGCCACATCATTGACTAAATATCCCCCATGTTAAGAAAACTAGCTACTGCCAGTAGAAAAACCACCAAATGATACAATTTCTGTGTTTAAATCACAGACGGGGAAGATTAGATTTAAGGTGAGACATTTCACAATATCCTGCTAAGTGAAATAGAAGACACTGTAACTTTTATTGAATTCTCATTTCCCACAAAGGGACGATAGGGTAACTTATTTGAAATTATGATTTTTTTTCCAGAATTTAGTGTCTGTAAATTTGGTTTTCTACCTAAGATTTCATTAGAAAAGATTTTAGCTAAAAGGTGCTTCATCTTTCTTTGTTAAATCAGTTGATGTTGAGCACAGAAACCACCTCAGGTTCCCACTAGACTGCCATCCCCAGAGAGGCTGTGTGGTAATTGAAAAGGCCCTGTCACACCAGCTCTGATTTTCTACTCTTAATGTGATGAGGGCCCCAGACAGTTTAGTTTATGTATTAAAAAAAAGAGAGAGAGAGAGAGATTGCATGGGTTATAAAGACTGTGGGGTGGAGACATCTGAGCAGTTGCATGCAGCAGGCCCTCACACCCAGTCGTGCTTCTTAGCTTGATCTTGACACTCTGCAAACACATCTATATTCTTTGTAGGCCATGTCAGATGAAGCCACAGTAGAGGCAGCTGGAAAAAGTGGGAGAGCATTCATCTAAGCAGTCAAAGCGAATATGGACATACAGCTGAAAGACATAAGGAAGGAGAGAGAGGTCAAGGTTGCCTGGTTGAGTGCCTGGGTACAAAAGCTCCCATGGGTACTGGATATTAAAGACTAGGTGCTGACCAGAAGCTCCTGCGGGGGTTGAATCTCTTCTCTGACCCATCTTGAACGTATCTGCACTCCTAGGCTGTGAAAGGAAACAAAGTAGAGCCTTTCTACTCCCTTCTGCCGAGGAAGCCACGTTAGGAAAATGTTCCCTTTCCTTTACGTTTTCAGGCTGATATAGACAGCCTGTACCATAAATTTTAGACAGGGAAGATGTGGTTTATTGCCAGACAGATAGACTCAAGACAATGTAAATCTGTAGGAGGTCAGAGATGGCAGCTACCCAGGATTTCAATCATCTCCTTTCTGTTACAGCTGACTCCTCCACCACCACCTTGGGGCATCAGCCTCATGACCAAGGAGTTGTAACAGATAGATTGGGCAGAAAAATTTCATTAGGAAGTCCTCATCACAACCTCAGACGCTTACCCCATTCACTCCCCACTTCAACAGAGAGCAAACGTGTCTGGCACTTGTCTGGGGAGGGCAGTGTCCTAACTTTGTGTAAACTGTCATTTAGCTGATGAAATATCTCCTCTAACACTTTCTCCCCCAGCAGACAGCAACCAACTCCAGAACTTTTCCTTTCTTTGCTCCTGCTTCTCCAGTACTGATCTACAGCTCGACGTCATCTGAGTTGTGGTGCTGACTTTATCATGCTGCTTATGCCATCTTTCCCCCTCAAAAAATTATTTTGCCGGTAGGTCTAAAAATCCTGGTCATGATCAAATTGCCTCATTACCTTGATTCTTCTATAGTCACTCCAAGTCTTTGTCCCCCTCTCCATGGTTGGGCTGAAACTCAAGCTTAGAGCAGAAAAGCACCAGGTCAGAAAGCACCTCAGAGATCCTAAATTACATCCTTCTTCTGAATTGCTACCTGCACATGACTTTCTCTCCACTGATTATATGGAGCTAATAAACTCTTCTCCTAACAGAGTCACTAATAGAGCTGCCTAAATTTAAGCCTACAAATATGCCCAAAATCTTTTAATAAAAATACAATAGGTAACACTACTTAACACTACACTCACCTAGCTTTCCCCTGAAAGTGATCTCTTTTCTTTTGCTTGTATACTTAAAAATTCAGGCTGGATACTATTTTCTGTTCTAGCTTTCCACCTGAGATAACTTTTTCAAGACAGAATGTTTCTGGAATGGTTGAGCAGGCTTCAGTAATGAGGGTAGCTTTTTCTTTCCTAATCTTGCAATCTGTTTCTATGAGAAATTCTTACTCCTGCTTCAGAAGAGGGATTAGACCTTGAAGGGTGATTGATACCACTGGCTGGTAGTTCTATTTTTTCCAATTCCTTCTTTTTATAAGCAAGGATATTACCCATTGAAATAATTGCATTTCAAAGACACTTTTCAAGTTGCAAGGTCAAACACTCAGAAGTTGAGGAACGCCAGAATAAGCAGGTTCCCTGCCTCTGTCAGACCAGCATGCAATAAATAAGAGCAGGGACTGCACATTCATATGTGCAAAAAGGAGGCAAACATTCAAGCAGCTGCCCGGCGATGCTCGGAGCATGGTATAAATACAAATAAAGCAGGCACAGGCGAGGAGGAACTTCATTATAGAAGTGTTATGGCCAATATTTCCAAACTCAAAAGCCTTAAACGAGGCAGCCTAAAGGATGTTGCTTGGAGGATCTGAATAAACACTTCAGCTCTCTGTTCTAGCCTCTTTTGCTAAGCTTAATCCTGCATTAAAACATCAGAGCTTGACAAACCCAAGAAGGATGCAGAACCGATACTCCCATATCTGACTGCTCATGCTACCTCCAAGTTGAAAATTGAATACACAAACTACAAAACAGACTCGTTTATTTACAGACAATTGGAAAAAGGAGGCATTGCAGAAGACACGAGTGAGTCACTGCACTAGCTGCAAGGCTGGAAAAAGCTGGGATTTGGATGGGAATGGTAACAAGGCCAGAGAGCCATTTCTCCCATGTGACTTTCCCCTGGATGGATGGGCTCAGGCAACATGGGGAAGTGCTGCAACGTATCTGCTGCCCTCTTCCTCCAACAAACTTGTCCTTGCCTGGGGCTCCCCTCAAAGGGCTTCAACATAATTTTAAGTCCAGGCAAGGTTAAATAACACCTTGGGAATTCAAAAAATATATATTCAGCTTGAGCAATGCAAGAGTGCTTCCCATCATGCCCACTCAGTTGTGGCAAATTACAACTTCTGTTTTGGGAAAAGTCCCCGAGGAGCAGCAGTCCCTTCCTGCATGCTGGCTTATGGCTGCAATGGTAAATTCAATGTGTTCGATATCAAGCTATAGACCAATGGGTGTGAGATGGCTCAAAGCCCTACTGTTAATCTAGTCTTCCTTCCAGAACAGGATCGTTGCATAGCCACTGCTTCTTAGGCTGTGCCAATTCCTGAATCATGTCCAAAAGTTGTCTGGGAGAAAGACTATTGGCGTGGTCCCAAATCATGATAGACCTTTCTAATAATTTAACCATACAGGTATTTCAGTGCTAGTGCCCAGGAAAGTTTGAGGCACCAACTGGCAAATATGTATGTAACCTTGGTTTCCACAAGTCCAAAGGTCCATTTTAGCCAGGTGCCAGATCTAAACAAGCCAAGATCTCTGACTCTGAACTATTCACTACTAAAAGCAGACATAAATCTTATTTTTCAAAAAAGGTCAAAGCTACACATTTATCCAGGAGGAAATTCATCAAGCCTACATGTAACTGCACATTAAGTTTGACCCTGCCTGTTGCCAAGAAATTTGGGCAGGGAATAACGACTTAATCTATGAAGAGCAGGAGGTGTCCTGCCTCATGCAAGGTTAGACTTCTTCATCATGACTTACTTCTGGTGGCATCGCAAACACTGCAAAGATGGCTGCGGGATGCTGCTCATGCCGTCAAGCAGTCTAAGCAATATGCTACATATCCTTATACCTTCTGTGGTCTGACAGTATAATGGGGCCCCAGAAAGCACTTGGAGCAAGCAATAAGACTATCACTATTGCAAGAAATGAAATGAGTTTGGGATCATTCGCTGGCACTAAGGCCAGCTGGCGTGGAAAGCTATTTTATTAAACTCTTAGTTTAAAAAATATGAGGCTCTGTCCAAAGTGCTCATCAGGAATGGCATTGGAGACACACTAGCTCTCAGCAGAGCCAGCTCCAGAATTTCTTTGAAAAGGCCTAATTAGCCCTGGCACAAAGCACACCGAGGAGTATCGTTATAATTTACAATATAAACAATCGGTTCCAATGTGTGGAAATTTTCATGCTAATACTTTGTAGAAATAGCCTCAAACATTAGCAGGACTATCTAGGTGGTTAAATCCTATCTGCAGATCTCATTTTACTGGAGTTAGGGCACTAGTCAACACATCAATGTCACTGTGGTCTTTGCAGCGTATGTGTGTCTGGAAAAATGGAGACAAACATCCAGACAAGTGTGCTTGGACAGAAAGATATTTCTTTTGCTAGAGTGACAGGATGTGCTTTGGAGAACAAGCTGCAGGGCTTCACTAAAAGCATTGATGTGAACTAGGAATGTGATGCCCAAAATGAGCTTTGATTGGGAAGCTGGTGCAGATTCATCCTAGTGCTTCCTCTCTGCCAGTGCTAAGATCCTCATCAGGTTTAACAGCAGCGTAGATCATCTAAGCCAGAAATCTCAAAGTGCTCTTTAAAGCAGGCCAGGACTGCAGTCCTCTACCTTACACATAGGGAAACTGAGGCACAGGCAAAAGTCATACAGCAAATTAGTGAAGGAGCTAGGCATGAGCTCCCCTAAGTCATCCAAATCCTCTTATCATGTTGTGTCTCCAGCACATCTCAGTGAAGAACCAAGTGAAAGAACTCACCCTGAAAAGAGTATTTCCTGCAGTTAGGAACAGCTGCTTGCTGCATTGTTCACAGGGGAAAAAAGTTTCTCTTCAGTCTGGGATGCTGTGGAAAAAAAGAGAAAGAGAAGAGGACAATGAATTAATATGCTTTGATCTCTTTTTTTTAATAGCATCAGCTCTCAAGTGCCTCTAACAGCTGCCAGACCCTCCTCTTTACTGTGGGCTTTTAGCCAATGTACTGCACCTCTTCACCAAGGAGAGAGAAGGCTCTGCTGCATATTAATGTGCTACAGCTTCTAGCTCGGCCCGGCTGCGGTGAGGAAACGTCTCTTGCGATGTGTTTTAATTCCTATTATGCACAAACGGAGTCCTGCCACGTGCGTGTTCCTTGTCACAGCCGTGACCACTCACCTCCCTGGGGAGCACAAAGACAAACACAGCCTTGTTGCTGTGAGAGAAAAAAAAAAAAAAAATATATATATATATATACACACACACACACATATGCAACCCCGTAGCCATGCCCCAAAGCCAGTGAATGTATTTGCTGGTTTTACAAGGCAAAAAATTCTGTGTGCACCATGTTTGAAAGTGCAAGTGAAAAATAACCCAGTACAGCAACGAACGCACACGGCTCCTACCTCCTTCTCACGTGCCACAGCCACCTCACAGATCTGGCAGTCAATATCTGAGCTCCTGCTGAAAGATTTCAGGCCAATGCATTTAGTAAGGAAGAACCTTCCATGTTTTGCAAAGAGGACTAAGGTAGAAATTGTCCAAAACTATATGCTGTATCAGGTGGTAGGGAACTTTGGCTTATTTCCACTACCTGAGATTTAGCTCCTGGTCTACAATTCTTCCTGATAACTCCACTCTTTAGAAAAATCCAGGGGAAAATGGCTTTGTACTCTATTGTCGTGCTAAATAAGATCAAGCTGTGTTGAACCATAGAGCTGAGAACACTCCATACCAAATCTATTTGGGTAGAGCATCTTCCTTCAGCCCCAAGGCATACATGGAAGAATTATGGAATAACACTACCACCCCAAAATCCCAGCTGACCGCCCTGCAGAACTCCCTGCTTTCCCATACCTGGCTTCCCTCGGATAAAGACTCTGCTTTGTTCACTCGTTTCTTCCCCACTGTTGCTAATCACATGGAAAAGGCTATTGCCACTGATTCGTTCCTGCACTGTTGCTAAAAGTTGGAAGCAGCTGCAGCTCCGCAAGTCATTCGGCAGCCAGACCTGCAGCCGAGGTAATTGTGCTTTTATTGCCGAGTTTGGAAATCCTCTTTGCTTCCATTTAAGCAGCGGAAACGGTTATTGCTCCTTGAGCCAGTCTGCTGTTTGCATCCGTCACAACGCATGGGGGTTTTATGAAGTATCATTTGTGAAGAAACAGGGAAGGAATGTAAATGAGATTATCCACAGGGCAGCTTCTACAGACAATAGGAAATCAAATGCGCTCTTCCTCAAGGGAGAGCAGGTGGTTTTCTGAGCACAGGCCTGATTCAGGAAGGAGCTAAGACCTTGCAAAGCGCTTCGGAGCCTCAGTACTTCGCTCTGATAGCACTCTCAACGCAAGAGATTAAATTCCCTAAAACGAGGGTTCATCCCTCCTGACTGCACTGTTCTAAAAGAGAGACGTGAAGTCTACCAACTTCCCAGGCCATCTTTGGACCAGTGGAGTGAGCTGCCCACCAGCCAACTCACTACAGGTCCTACCAGGTCTCAGATGGGTTGTCTGAACTGTTCTCCAGAGGCACCCGCCTCCCTCCGTGGGCTCTAGAAAGAGCTTAGAGCTCCAGCAAATTAAGTGGGGCTGCACAACAGGCTGTTTGACAAATACGGATGAATTCCACCCAAAAATAACAAACCTACTCCCTTTTGTCTATCCACTCCTGGAATGCCCTATTTGATCTGCATCCCAGATTCAGCCCTGCGGAGCATGGTTTGGGAAGTCAAATGTGCTTAAATGTGTTGTTTTCCAGGCTGCAAGATCTGAGCTGCAGCAACAAGGTTTTGGGAGGTGCCACAGGCTTCCTGAGAAGGATCTTTTAATTGACTGTTAGTTAGATATCTCTTGGGTTTATTTTTCTCTTCATGATAGCAAGATGAGATATCATCCTGTGTTTTATTTGAATAAATCTCATATGATCTTGACATGAAATTTTTGAGCATCAAATAAACTTGCCAACTGTATTTTGCCAAGTGAAATGTGTGAACGTATAGTTCTTGAGGGCTCAGTATCTCAAGAATAATATAGGGGACTCACAAGCAGGAAAAAATCCCTTGCTATGCTGCAAGATTCAGTGTGAAGACTGATGCCTTGCCCTGAACAGACATTTTTCCTAGCAAGGAAAGATGCCAGATCAGAGCCACTCTGGCACTGGAGAGAGGGTACTCAGCTTTGTGAAAACTGTCACACTAGTTTCTTCCATTTCATCTGAATATCAGGGGGAATTTCTTTGCTGTGAGAGTGATGGAGCACTGGAACAGGTTGCCCAGAGAGGTTGTGGAGTCTCTTTCTCTGGAGATATTTAAAATCCACCTGAATACAACCCTGTCTAACATGTTCTAGGTGACCCTGCTTGAGCAGGGAGGTTGGACTAGATGATCTCCAGAGGTCCCTTCCAGCTTCAGCAATTTTGTGATTCTGTGATTCCTGGCTTGGACCCATCACTAATTCCAATATCACTTTGTGAACTCTGTTTTGTACCTAGTGCCCAGAATCTTTCTTATTCTCTTTAACAGCAAAAGAGAACAGTATCTTTATTACTGTTCCCAGATAATGAGAACTCCCATCTAGCTCAATTAGCAGAAGTTATGCTTTGGAAGATAATGCAGATACCAAATTTAGCACTGACACTGCCTACTCTATTTACGGTTTCAATCATTGAATTAATAGCAATTACTTTTTCCTTGGGTGATTAGTGAGCTCGCATCAAGAGATAGCACATGAAAGTGCTCTCTCCAAAAAGTCTAAAATCTCCCTTGGTATTTTTACTCCAATATTTATAATAATGAATCAATTTCCACCTAACTGTCAAGCATCCAGCTGTAAGTCTGATAGCTAAGCCAGGCCAGGGCATTCACATCTCTGGTCTGCAATATTTAGACCGGAATGAAGCTCTTGGCCTCACACAGCTTAAGTGACAGCTTTAACCACTGGAAAACTGCACAGCCTCCTGTGTGTATTTTTGTGTGAACCCCAAGCCAGCAGATGGTTTCCCAGCATGCCAAATTGATCAGGCTGTGCAGGAACAGTAGATAACTGAACACCTACTTTATTGAATCCAGGATGACTATGTTGGCTCGTGAGGTTGTACATGCAGCCATCAGTAGAAGAGCGAGTGCTTTAAGGAAGACTTTCTTCATGGAATTTCATGCAGGTTTCTACACTGAAATACTGTATCACACAGATAATTAAGCTAACTTTGAATAGAGTAGCTAGAACACCTCTGCCTGGAACGGCTTTGTGTTGGATCAGCGTCTGATTATACCCAGCAGGAGCTAAGCTCCAGATGAGTATTAATTCTGATGACCTCAGTTTTAGGTTGAGCTAATCAACCTGATCACTTAGGAATCTATCCCAAATCATTTTCCGAGGAACTCCCTAATATTTCTCTCATTTTACAGATGCAGCAGCATAAGTAGTTGGAATTAACCCAGTGGTCAAAGCAAGCAATAAACACCACACCTTCCACACCTTAGTCCAAAAACAGAGCAGTCACTAGGTAATAATTCGTATTATCCGTTCAGTTATAAGCCAGGCGTGAACTGGGAGGAATGCCTGAAAGATTGTCTCCATTGGCCTCATTTGGATTTGGATCAAATGTAGAGGCTAATCTTTAGATGTTCCCCTATGGAGCTATGCTCTTAAATGATTCATATAAATGAGGTGCATACATTAAATCTGCAATGCCATAGGCATAAATATGCAAGTGCTGGAAAAAGCTCACTATTCAAGCAACCTGGGCAAAACCCTGATTCCCTCGTGAAATCAAATCCTAAAGGAGCTGGGATAAAGATGATTCTTTTAAGCTCAAATATAGGAAAAAGCAAAATAATTTGGAATGCATCTATGTCCTCTCTTCTTCCCTAGAAAAGGTTGAATCTTTTGTGCATTCATATATATATAGGTATATTCAGGTCGATGATTATGCTCCTCTTCTGCCATGGCTATTTTGTAATTAAATTATCAGTCTGAATTTCTCTGAAATAAAGCTGAATTTTGCAAATGACTTCTTTTTCAGAAAAAAAAAGGTGTAGCAATCCCTTGCTTCTCGTATTCAGAAAGTCAACCATATTAAAAAAGAAATCCACTGAATTAATGACAGAGTGACAGCCCAACTTCTCACTTAGTCTTGGAAAGCCTTGAAGTATGTTAATTTGCGCATGAATCTCACTTGTAAACCACACACTTGTGGATATCATCACAGCTTTTCTGAAACAGACTTAGTCCAGCTGTCCACACAAAAGGGTCAAATAGTGACATCTGAGATGCTCTGGTACCTCACCAGCCTCCGAATATTGCTCCAAGAGGACACAAGTCTCTCACTGCATCAGCACCATAACTGCCAGCCTCCTACGGATGTCTTAGATGCCTTTGGATGCCTATTCTGAAGGTCTCAGAGGATGAGAAAGGAAAAATATTATTCTCATAATTTACAGAAGGAGGAATGACAAACTGGCAATTACATTAAATGTGGACTTTATTTCTGAAAGAAATAGATATTAACAGCAAATCACTCCAGCTAATACCCTGTGCTGTTAGTAGAAGAGAGTCCTTCTTTCTTCTCAAGATAGAAGCATGAACCCAGAGCAGTTTTGTGTACTGGAGAAGTCTGACCTGAGAAAAAACAGGATAAATTCTCCAGCAATGTCCATGCCAGTAATCAAAAACTAGCACAAGCTCATCCATGCTGTTAAACCCTTAAAAAGGTTCCGGCACAGTTTTGGCCCAGGCCAGTGAGCCCAACCATCACCCTCCTGGTCATTACCCAGGCACGGTTAGGAGTTGCCACGTGTCAGGGACCATTTGCAGCAGCCCATTTGATTCCCTTTGTCCCCATCTGGAGAATAAAAACATTCAGCTGCATGTGCAAGGGCTATGTCCATGTTGGCTTCGTAGTCAGAAACCCATTCCAGGCCTAATCTTTTTATGATAGAGATGTAGCCAGTAACATCAACTCAATTGCATTTTAAGATATAGAGTGCATCCAGATTGGAGACTTCAGGGGATACAGCCATGGAATTCAACACCTCGGAAAAAGTTTACATGAATCTCTGCCAAACCAGACAGCCCTGCTTTGACAGGCAAAACCCCACAGAATTTTTCCTTCTAATTTGAACAGCAGGAAAGGGATGTTTACTGGCATGTCTCCAAAATAAGTTTCTAGCATCTAGAGCAAAATATGCAATTCCCCCATACAAATGCAATAGCAGAAGTCATAGGGGAGAGGGAAAAAAAAACCTTACAGTTCATAATTTTATAGAATAATGTGGTGTTATTTATGCAGTAGCTTCTCATCAACTGCAGCTCACAGCTTCTTCTAAAGTTTTTTAATAGACCTCTGAGAATATTGCTTTTTCAGCTTGCCCATTGTACAAATAGAAAAAAAAAAGTCATTTCAGGATAATCAAATTCTTCTTTTTCCCCCAAATAAAACTCCAGTTAATGAATGGTTCAAAAGCATTGTTTGAAACTATATGAAACTCTCAATTCAACCTTCAAATGTTTTCTTCTAGGAATCTTTAGTAAAGGGCTTTTTAGGAAAATGTCATTGTAAAAGCTTAAAAATCCCTTCGAATAAGAAAATCCAAAAGTTTTCATTCTGAGAAAAACAGGCAAAGGGGCAATTTTCACATTCTGTCTTGTCAGGCTGATGACACTAGAACTTTTAGCATTGTGCCTTTAAATCCAAACGTCTGTCCTGGGAAAGAATTTTGATCATAAAACATTGTCCTGATTTACTTAATAATTCACTGCACTGTTCTCTAACTAGGATGATTTTCAGAGAAGAGACCATTAACAAACTGCACAGCATCCAGACCTGCTGGAGAGCAGGTATATTAAGCAAAAAAAAGAATGGTCCAGAACTGGAACATGAATGCACTTCAGTCAAATGTCTAGTGGCACTGCTAAGACCTCGGTATTCCTGCGATAAGGTGTTTGCAGTACTGTCTCTTCTCAGAGTAGAGAAGATCTCCAGTACGGGTCACCCACGTTGTGCCCGTACCATAGGCACAGCGCGTTTTAGTGCGTCCTGGACACGTCAGATTCATTGTCCGTGTGGCACAGAGTCCACCAGACCTCGAGAGCACGACTGGTGCTCCAGGGCACATCGCGTTTGCTCTGCGCATGCAAATCAATTTTACAATATCGAACCAAGGGGGTTGATAGTTCCGATACGTTACCCCTCCTGTTTTCAGAGCTGTTCACATGGCAGGTCTAAAAATGCCACCTCTCATTCCACCCCCTATCCTAGGAATTCATCCGCATTACGACCCACTTGTTCTGCAGGAGCTGGTTTGAATACTGAGTGTGTGATGGGTGCTCCATATCCTCCAACTTGTCAAACTACCTGTTCATGGAAAAGGCCACTGGAAATTACGGGAACATTCGCATGCTGGCTATTCCCAGAACTGATTTCTCAAGCCTAGAGTTAAAAGCAAGTTCCTCAGCTGGTGCAAATCAGGCAGATGTTGATGAGTTACACCACTGTCACAGGCAAGGAAGGACTTTCCTGGTCCACAAAAGGTTAAATAGCTCTTTGCTAACAGTAAGAGCACCTAAGTATATTACCCTACAAATTGATTGTTTCTTTAATTACATGCTACAGCTGCTGTCATTCCAAATACATCACAGATTTTCCAGACATATTTCTTTCTTTTGATACATACACACAAATATACACGCATATATACATATACATATATATGATGTTTTTAAGTTCAGCATCAAACCAACGGCAGAAACGACCCTAGAATGACACATCTGAAATAAAAACTACCACAAGCCCCTGAAATACTTTCTCCAATAGATCCTCCTCTTCCCACCTCCTCCTCTTCCCCCCTTCTAAATCAGTTACAAAGGAAACAGTAATTAGCTTCCAGCATCAGGCATTTTCTGTATTATATGCTGCTTTCAGCTGACAGATACTGTACAGTAATTGGGTCAAATGCACAGATGCTCAGAATAACCAAAGCATCGTGTTTTTGCCTGCAGCTCTGTTGGAGGAAGAACGGCAAATTTCACATTAAAGGAGGACCCAACACAGTTACTTGAAGCTTGACTCCTTTAAGGATGCTTGACTAGAGCTCTTTACTAGTGTTAAACATTTATGAGGATTTTTACAACAACTACCAGTATCTGACTGAAAAAAAATCATTTTGTCTTTATAGAAAAAACATCAGGCTGAAGGATCACAAATATGTTATTAACCTCACACAGATTATCTCCTCTGCCGCATCCATCCACATTTCACAGCTTTCCTGTTCTCCAAATTCAGAATTAAAGCATGTACTTCAGTGAAATATAGGATGGCATCATTAAGAGCTTCACATTTCTGCAGTAAGATATTTGCAGCATCACCCCTACTTGGCATGCATGCCACCGGAACAGCCACAGTAAATGTAACTGCTGCTGGCAGTTCACGTCGAGAAAGCGATGGTCTGTAGTGTGATAGTGCTTACGCGGTCTGAAAGCTGTGAATTCCCTCACCAGCTACAAGCTGAGGTTGAGCTCAGCAGCTGGTTAATTACTTGTTGGTGAGTTGGGAAGCACGAGACCCTCAGAAAGGCCAGACCCTGAGCTAATACAGCTCTTCACCCACCAAGGTCACTATGGTGTATATTAGAGTAGCTAAATGGAACCATATCAGTTCTTCACCGAGATAAATGGATTCAGTTCCTTTGCAACCAAAGATCCTCAGTTAGGGAAAGTCAGAGGTGTTAGTGGAGCTGGTGTTGCCCTGCCGAAGCCTGTGCAGATATGCTGATTTACATCTGCTGAGATTTGAATCTGGATATTTACAGTTAGAGCATTTTCAAACTGGGTTGACGGACATTTCTGTTGGCCAGTCTTGAAAACCTGGTCAGTCATACGATGCTGGTACTTTTCCTTCTTGTCAGATACAAAGTCGTCATGAGAATTCAGCTGGAAGTACTTCACAGTACTATCCCACCATACTGTGCTTGCTGCGATACTTCTACAGGATGAGTTGGAGGAGTTCAGTGAGGACAGGGAGATGGTCGGTATTATCATGGACAGAGGGGTTCCATGAGATGCTTTTCCTCTAGCCAAGCTCCATCTGAGGAAAGAAGCATGAAAAAATGCTGACTATAAGCAAATGAGTTTTCAAAGGGTTCCAGAGGACCTCTTTTGATAGGAGAGGCTGAGAAGCAAATGGCATCTGCTCTTAGTAATAGTTCAGCAGAACCTTAAAACCCTTCAGTTGGTAAATAGGATACACAAGCTTTTCAGAGACATTGCCAGCAACTCGACCAGACATCCCACACCAGGGAGACACCAAAGCACTTCCTGCAAAAGATGCTAACAGAGTTCCCCCCTTTACTGTGCTGAGAGCCTAGTTTTGGCTAGACAAGGGGGTGACCCACTTTCCTCTTTTGCTCCTTGCATTTACCTATTCCACACCACTCAGCAGAATGGTTATACTCTTTATTGCTTCCAGTTTAAGAAGGATGTAGTTCTGTGCCTAGCATATAATTTAACTAAGGCAGAGGAACTCTTGATCCCAAAGCACAGATCTTCAATGCTGCGAAGGCTTGACCTGTCAGGCATGCTGATCCCTTCAAAGGGCAACTCATCATTATTTGCACAGCAGTCGGGGCAAGCACAGCTTTTGAAGATGCCCACCAAAGAGATTCCTTCACTAGCCAATAAGTGGCCTCCTGAAATGACTAGTTTTTGCTGATCAAAAACCTGCACAGGGTAGACCTAGGAAAAAATCACAGAGCCCGGTTAACTTCATGCACACTCCCTTTCTTAACAAAGCAAAGGATCCATGGTGATTTTACACACAGTTTAGCATTAAGGCAGCTCCTCTCCAGGGGAAACAATCTTCCGTGCCATGTGAGGACAGAAAGGAGTGTCAGGCCTAAACTGCAAAGCCCTTCTATGAAGGAGCCTCCTAGAGGCACGCAAAGCCAAGGACCACAGAAACAGTTTAGTTGTTCAGGCTGGTTAACTTTCCCGTGCTCAGACCAGCAAGCAGCTTGGACAGAACTAGTGTCTCAGCAGTGAACAGTGGCACTTGCAACCTCCAGCCTCCTCACATTGCTTCTGACCTGAGCTGCAAAGATCCCTAAATCACTACTGTCATGGTCTGTAGCTTTCAAATGCTCAGATGTCTAGGATGAAGCACAGGGAGAGATACCAGTGACCAGAGGGCCCAACAGAAGCCATACCGTGTCACGGTTTCAGTACTGCCTCCTCAAGGTCCTCTGTTCTCCTCAGCACTACTAGCAACAGATTGCAGCTCAGCTGCACCTGGTTTGCTGGCCAGGGACCAAGTGAGGGGCCACCACTGCATGTGTACAATGCACTGTGGGTCAGCACGTGGGTCATCTCACATTCGACATATGAGACTTGACAGACCTGCAAGGCTTGGCATGAGTCAGTAACAGCCATTGAAGAGCCTTTCTAGAAACCTTTCCCAAGACTGCATGTTACCTGAAAGCTTTCCCCTTCAGATGAAAAGTGAGGAGAAGCAACCTAGGGTTAGGTGTAGTGGTCCTCAGGACAGATATTCTCAGCTCTCAGGAGAGCTTTCTTCTTTTGGAGCAATGGTCCAGAGCTCATGGCCTGGCTCTGCATAGGGACCTTCCACCTGCCTTAAATGAGCAATGGTCAAAGCTGCTGTGAGTAGAACAGGAAAAGTCTCAGCAAGAAAGTTCAAGCTGTGGTTGTCCCCCTCCCACCTCAGCTACCTGCACCTTCTCACTCACCCTTCCACTGCTGCCCCAGTCCTGCTTCCTGAACAGCTAGCAAGGGCTGGTGGGACCTGCCACAATTTTGACATTTCCTCACAGAGGCACCTGGGGCAGGATTCTCAGCTCCACGGCACAGACCTGTGGAGAACTCAAGGCACCTAGGTACAGCTCAGCTGAGGCTTAGCAGCCCCACTCTTTAACCCCCTTCACCTCCTGTGGGCAAAGAGCAGGGTAGAACGAGGCACGGTAGACTGTTGCCCCTCCCTCATCCAGATTTGTCTGATCCTGCCAAAAACTAGGACAGCTGCAAGCACATTACGTGTGTATAATTTCTGATATGAGTCTACAAGAGCAATACCAGGAGAGCGGCTCCCAGCACTGCTAATTTTCCAGGAAAGTCAGGTGCACCTTTTCCTCTTTATGGCTGTGGTCCTGCCGTCAGTGTCTGTAATGAGGACCAGGAGTGAGCACAGGGGCTGCAGCTCACGAGCACCCCACGTAGCGTCAGCTCCTCACTGCTATTCTTGCCCATGCAGGTCACATTCCTGGAGCTAGCTGCACACTGCAGTCACGTGCCACTTGCTGATTTTTTTGAGAGCATGACTCTAGAGTAAGAAGTATACGCTGCTGCTGTCTGAATATTAATAAGCACAATGCATATACATACGATATGCATATTAATTCTGCTTATTGGGCATACAGCAGTCTCTAATAAACTAAAGTGCTTTGAATATAGAGCTGTGATTTCTTATAGGCTTCCCCATTTGTCACCTAAAACTGCCAGGGCAGCAGCCCCACTGTTATAGGCAACCAGGTACAAGGGAAGCCTGACGTTACGACTCCTTTCACAAAATGTTCTTAAATTCCAAAGTGCTTCTGGATTCTTCCCAATGTCGTGCACCCCTGATTCTGCCAGCTGTTTATTTGATTAAAGGTAATGGAGTATCCCCTTCAACATCTATAAAATCAAAGATCAGGTGTAGCACAGTAGCACCTGCACATACACTGGGGGAGAAAAAGGGATTTGTGACAAAATGAGTTTGCTCCTTTTCTTCTTTCTTTTTATTTTATGCATGTTAATGTATTTCTTCTGGGTCGTGATAGTTATCAGAGAATGAGGAGGAAAGGTGTGTGTGTGTGTGCTTGGGGGGAGGGGAGATGTTTCTTAAAGGACGTATGAACGTCTTGGCTATTCCTCCACCAAAACCTCGTTGGAAGTCTACAGCATTCTGCAGAGGGGGAGGGCTGTTTCAACCCTTGCAATCTTTGATGAAAAGGAGAAGTGGAAATGCTCTGATTGCCATATAGCATGTGATTAATCTGAAAGAAGAACATCAATAAAACATGATCTGTGTCTCTTCAGCTGATAGAGACTCATAAATAATACAGTTACAAGATGTGGAGTCCAAAGTGAAAAGATTTTTTCAATGTCAGAAACAGTAGGAAAAATTCTTTGAAAATGAGGTGGGAGAAGCTAATTGAGAAGCTCCTGTTGCTTGTCCAGTGCTCTGCTTTGCTTCATCCCCTTCTTACAGCAGTCAGGTACCTGCAAGAAGCACTAACCTAGTGCTATCAAGGTGCTGAACATCACGTGGGAAATCAGTGACCAGCTGGGAAGAGGTGACCTAAATCACACCTAAAGGCCTTGGAAACCCATAGAATTAAGCAGCATATAGATCTTTGAGGGACAAATGTGTACTGAACAAAGACAGAGACAAGACAGAAAATGGGCAGTAGAAGGAAAATGAAAGGGTTTCCCAAGGGAAGGCAAGAAGTTTTTGCTGGGATCAGAACCCAGAAGTCTTGTATCTCTGCCCTTATCATGTCCCACCTCCTCCATTATGGCTCTTTCTACAAACAAACTGGATTCTTATTTTCTTAGTTGGCCTGAAGAGCAAAGATTTCCCTGGGAAAATTTAGGATGGATGTAACCCCTCTTCCTGCTCTCTGGAGAGGAGGCCATCTCATAAGACTGTGGTCCCCTCCGTAACCACCATGGCTGCACTGACCCAAGGATTGCTGGCTCCACTTCCACAGGAGTCCTGTTGTTCAACCTTCACTAGTTCATTAGCTCTTGGTATATTTAATAGTACAGCATAGCCCCGGATAGTAACATAAACGGCAACTTAGGAGAGTATGAAAAAAAAAGTAATAGATAACAGAATAAAAGTAAGAGATAATAGATTCCTACCTTGCCTTAATCATGCCAGTAGAGAACTGTCTGACAAGGGTAAGGAGGTTCAGGAGTAAAACTGAGCCAGGGACTTTCCTCAGTCATAGGTCAGAAAGCAGACTTAATTAAATGATTAACAGTTGGCCTTCCAAAGAATAAGATAACTTGATGCTATAAAGAGTAATATCAAGGTACTTTGCAGAGGTGAAGGTTATCTAGTGTTAGCAATATCCAGTTGTCTTCCACAGATTCAGACTTTTTTATGTTTTTTATAATTAAAAGCGGACACTAAGATGCTTGTGCTGTGGCATTTGAGTAGGTTAGGGAAGGTTTCTTCTCCACTAGACTGGCTGATGGTAAGTGACCTTCAAAGTAAAATTCAAAACTCTGTTATGAATCTAAAGCATTATTTTCTTTTGCATCTGTTTTTTTTCTCCTGTATTACACATAGGAATTTCGCAAGTGGCATAATAGTGTCACGTAGGAATTCTTTGTGCCTTATTTGAATTACACTTTTCTTTATTTACTAATTAGAATGTGCTTAACATTTTAAGCAAACATTCCTTCCATTTCTATTTGTATGAGAGCCTATTTTCTCTGAGGAGTTCCTTGAACTCTCTGTGTTGCTATATAAAGTCTGGGGGAGTGCTGCAAGATCTTGAAGCCTTAAAAATCCACAATGTCTACTGTTTCCCTGGCATTTTAACAGCAATTAAGCCCAAAATGGTTGAACTTGGGATGCAGTTTCATTATTTTTTCAAGCACATCATAGCACAGTTACTTAGATCAGCTCAGAGCAATTAAGAAATTGCCACCTTAGACTATCTTATGGTGGACCTGGAGAGCTGTAAGTGGTCGGCTGTGTTAGACATGAGCAGCTCCATTGCTCAAACTTGCTGAAAGCAGGTGGAAATGAACTAAAAAGGAAAACATGTCAATGTAACATAGTGGATGCCAGCATAAAATGGCTGTGCATATGTATACTGCCCCAGGAAAGGGGAGATGAGGTGCAGTACAACCTCTGCTGCCAGAGGTTGACCACAGGTACACAGTAACTGCCCTCTCGACCAGGGGTGCATGACCTCCCTTTGCTGCTGCAAAAAGTCCACCCCTCTCCAGCTGCTGAATTCTCCCTATATCTGATGATAAATACCTAACAGCGTATTTTTTTCTCGGAGACAATTTCCAGGAAGGTGGGCAGGCTTTGCCTCTCTGACATAACCTAACACATTCATTTGTCAGAACTACTTACATTATGCAGTGGATACCAAAATCATAGGTGGAATAACACTGAGATTTTTGACTGGGAACTACTAGAAATGTTTGCAAATAAGGAGGGGCTCCACAGTTGCTACATCAGACAAAAGCCGGAGGCTGCTACAGAAAAGTATTAGCAAAGCCAAAGACATGAGATTGGGAGCATATTCTGACTGTGCTAAGAAACCCTTCCAGGCCTGACCCTCAACAGCAAATGGGAAAGAGAATAAGCCAACGAACTAATCCATCTTCCTGACAGTATCCATACAGACAGCACTTTCATCGGAGGAAATTTTATGCATTTATCATAGTCTCTGTCCACAGAACTTGCAGTACACTCCTCAGCGTGGTGTCTAAACATATTCCTCCACCCCCTCTGTGGTAAACAGAGATTAATATACTCTATAAAGGAAACCAGAGTGCTAGACAGCGACGGGGGCAGAAAACAGCTATACAAACGTCAATTAAGCCCTAGAATTAAAACTGAAGTATATTTTTTTCGGAAAGGTGGTTCTCTGTTGTTGACAGAGCATCAGGGCTTTGTGACCTTGATTTGGTCCCAAATGGTGCAAATCTGAAAGAGCCACCTCCACCATCCCCAGTGCTGGACTGTCATGAGCAGCAAGGAAGAACAATATGTTGAGGGACAGCATTGGTCTTTCCACCACGACTAAAGACTTTGGAGGCCTTCATGACAACCCCTATGATCCCCAGCATCCTGCACTCTGCAGCAACAATTTTGCCCATGGAGACAACGGCAGAGCTATGGCACCTCCAAAAGTTACCACACAACTGCTGAGCAGTAGTGACTGCCCAAGCACTTGCCTTTAATCATGGCAAACGTAAGGTCACTGGACTCACTAGGCATCTAGAAAACACATTTAACCCACCCCAGATCGTTCTGCACACATCTCCCCCAAAGTCTGTGAACACGGGCTCATCCAGCCCAGGGCAATTTCTGAGCAGAGGCAATTGGAGTGTCTGAGCTCCAGTAACCTGAAATTCTGCACGTTGGCTGCATGGGATCCCCAAATAGCCCTCGCAGAGGCCAGAAGCAGTCTCCGCAGTGAGATCCCCATCTCCTCTTCCAGGAGCAGGTAAGGTTGAGCAGGCAGCTCCGAAAACACTTCAGTTTTTCATGAGGAAACACTCCCCTGTCCGGCTGTTTGAGGCAGAGTGGTTGCATAGAAGGCAGCCTGCCAAGTCAGGTCAAGACTATAGTAAAGGTGGAGATATTTGGTTTTTGTCTTCCACCTTGAACAAGCTGTGGAGCAGAACTCAGTTCTGCTTGGTTCCCCAGCGGTAAGATGGAAGAAGAACAAGCCAATTGCTGGTTGTCCAGTGACTTGCACAATTGACCCGAGTACTCTGCTCCCATGAACGTTTGAGATTTAGATCAAATGTAGTCTCAATTCAGGCCTCAAGCAGAGCAATGCAGCTGCAAAGAAGAGCGAAGGGCTGAGATCAGTTGCCAGAGGATGCTCTGCAGTTTCTACCCCCAGTTGTGTTGCCAGTATTTGAGCATCATAACTTTGAACAGCTTTTGAAACAGACTTCATCTAGCTCCACTCTCTACCATCGCTGCTTCGTCTTGCAGCAATGCCGGTGCTTGGCTTAGGGGATGACTTCTCCTTATCTTCTCAGGCTTAACCCCTGACAACCTGCCTCTCACCGTCTGCCCCCATACACATGGAGGGCCCATGCTCTGCTAGCATTTTGTGCTTTTTTAGCTTCAGTCTCATATAGCTCCTGCAGTTCTCCCCTAGAACCAGCTGATAGCCATACCAGTACCACTCCGTCACTGGATGTCTTTAGGAACAGACGAGATGGTTAGCAGTAAGAACAAAGCAGGGATATAAGTGGTTCTGAGCACTGGGAGCAAGGAAATGGATTAAATGACCTCTCCAGAACCCTTCCATGGAAGTTTTCCCAGATTCAGTGCTAGCTTAGCCTTTGTCTCTCAGGCTAGGCAGGGAGGGAGGCCATCGGCCCTTAGGTCTATCTTTCTGAATACAATAATTTTGCACAGAGTGAGTTGTCAGCATCAAGAAGTGCTTGCTGGATTTTGAAAGAACAATATTTTGGATCTTAGCACGCCAATTCAGCACTGAAGATTTTGGTGAAGAGGCAACAGCCAGATTCTCACTCTCTTCTCAGGCAAGCACGTCTCTGGAGCCTCCTCTGCTTTGTCCCAGTCTCCATGGTGGCCTGTAGGAACTTGTTATTTTTCTCAGTGGTGCTCAAACAACTGCTAGAAACAGATGCCCTTTTAGAAGGGAGTCTCATTTTCTCTGTATAACTTCAGCTCCAATATTGTAGCATCTGAATAATGTATCAGAAGCTATGATGTATACTATTCCTTCAGCTCAGTATTTGCCCTGAGTTTCCTGTCATCTTGGCCTGCTGCAATCAAAGAAATAGCACAGGATGTTTTCCTAGCTTCTGGGTGACACTGCTGAAAAGTCTCTGATCACTGTTAACAACATTGGTTCAGCAAGGCCCAAATTCTAATACAATTAAGAAGGGAGTAACAGAATCATCTTTATTGTGTCTCATCAGGGACATACGAAAATGCTTCAAGGCCTATTGAGGCCATGTGTAAATCTGCTGGTTTAAACACTCTTCCTTCACACACCTCCCATATCAGAAACTGCCAGAAGTTTAATCACATTTTTCTTCCCAAATTGCAGCTTAAGGGCTACTTGTACCTATAGCTGAAAATCTTTTATACAAAGGCTCTTGATTTATCTTGATTGAGATGGATAAACCTATCTCATATTCCTAGCAGAGAAGGGCATTTTAAGATTGATGTGCATTTGGTAGATGTGCCTCTGGTGGTATAATCACAACTTACACCATGTAACCAAATGCACTTTAAATAGAGCCAAGCAGCAGGCAAGGAGAGGATTTAAACCATTTACCTATGGCAGGTCTCAGTAAGGAACTGGTTGCTGCTTATTCAGCATTCATCATTTCAGAGGTTTGTTTTCCCCTCTCCTGGAGTTCACTTTTTTTATTTTCCAGTTTTATCATAACTAATGAGAAAATAAGCAAAAAAAAGAAGAGATGACCAAAGGAATACGACTCCTGAGCCTCTACCCCAGGACGCGTAAGCTGTGCAGACAGCCTTAATTATAGCATTCATTAAGTTTTGGTTACTTGACCTTTATGTTTTGTGCATGTCAATTGTGTAGACCCGCTATTAGTGATCAAGAAAAGTGAGGGAACAAGACAGACTCTCTGTTTTTCATGTTGGCCACTTACTATCATCATTCATGGAAGACATTATCTTGCTTTTATCAAGCTAGATATGAAAGTTCAAAAAGCTATTTTTCTCCTGTGTCTGGATTACAATCCAGCCTGAGCCAAGTGTCACATTTAAGTATAAACAAGAATGTAATCTGTCCAAATGGTGCTCCAAATTGCCTCATATATATCCACAGAGTTTTTGCAGTTATGCTGGTGTAAATAAACAACCCAGTGCAATTTATTTAGCTATAGCAATAGTCAGTACAAGCACTGAAAGGAATTGACTTATGCCATGACACAACTGAAACACAAAATTAAGTCTAAAAATCATGAGCTAAACCCCATATCAGCAGGGATGCTACATCATTTGCTCAAAACTGGCGGAGAAAGGAAACTCAGTGCACCACAAGTTCAGTTACTAAAACTCAAGAGTTTACAGGTGAGAAAAGGGAAAGACAGAGCAGCTAATCTCCATCGTCTGATGTCCTCTTAGCAGTACAAAGCACAGCATCGTGACATCAGCATTTGAGACCTTCTGCCACATTTCACAGTTGTGGTCTGGCTGGGAGAGGCAGAGATCCACAGATGTTTATACTGTGTAGGATTCAGTTCACTCAACAGTGGACATCTCTAGTGTGGACATCTCCAGCTGGGCTAATCACTGCAGGCCACCTTTACAGTCAGTTGAGACAAGTGGGCACTTTTATTGAGTGGTTCTTCTGACCTAAGTCAGATGGCTCCTTTTTGACAGGCTGAGCTGCATGGCAGATCATATTGACTGCCATGACTGATCTCCAGGAACTACAGCGTGAATCTGAGCTGACATATGCAAGGGTAGACTTCATCACTGTGGAGCGCTCTTTCGAGCCAGATGAGCCTCCCACCTAATATAGTGGACTCTTCTTAAGATAGGTTGTGCGCCTGCAGTTGAAAATTCAAGCAGCCTTCACCAGAAACCAAATCCTCCTGTTCTCGTTGATATTCATGTGCTTTCCACGTTTTTAGATGACCACTAGAAAGCTGATCTTCTCAGTAAAAGCTCAGGTGCAGTCTGGTCAGCTCAGCAGAGGATCCTTCACTAGCTCAGACCCAAGATAGATGGTGGTTCACAGTTGTGCCAGTCCAGAGGGTTACAGCTACGGATTTGTGATGACATTTTGGTCACCAAGCTCAACCTACTAAAGTAGAAGAGGCAGGAAGAAGGAGGCTTCCCAGGCACCCCTGAGAGCACCAAGTCACACTTAGGAATTGAATGCCAGTTGATATTCTTCTGGCCATTAAAGTTAGGCAGGAGTCCTCTCAGCTGGACTCTCAGGCACCTTGCTCCTTTTCCATTTACATGCTAAAATTCATCTCATAGATCATGTAATTCCCTCCTGAATCACTTACTTTCTTTTACCCTCTATGTACCCTGGAGCAAGGGCAGTTTATTACCATTTCAGAAATGGCTGTTCAGCCAGACAGATTTCTATTCCTTTCCTACAAGCTGTTTATGGCTCAGGTTTTGTTACTCAGATTTCAGGAGATTCCAGATCCCCCTCATTCAGGTCCCTAAGCTCCCCAGACCAGCTGACCTCACTAACGCCTTTGGTAACTTTGGTTAAAAGCCAGATTTAACAGAGGCTGTCCATTTGAAAACTAAATGTGTTCCAGACCTTTTTGCTTTCTCTTTTAGCCTAATAAAAAGGGAAACAATCCGTGATCACTTGACCACAGACTACTTTCTCCAGCCATATCTTTGTTATGTACCAACATGAATTCTAAGATGACAACACCTTTTTGTTGATTCTGTACGGACTTGGTGAAGAAATCTTCCAGTGGTCACATCCAGTAACCTCTTGGGAGATTCATTTGTTCTCCATTTAATATCTTCAAAATTGTAAGTTGCAAAGATCTCCCCAATGACATTTTTTCTATTTTAATACTGGCACATAGATGTTTTGCCATATTCGAACATGAGCTAACATGGTTTAGCTCAAGATGCTGGGTATGCCAGGTTTCTTCATGTTGCTGATGGAGATAAGATGATAATAAAGATATTTAAGTGAATATAACCACAGTAGCCTAAACACTGTCTCCAGAATATGCACTGCCACGTCTCCATGTGCCACTTCAGTTCATGCTAATATTGGGTATAGCTAGTGCAGCTGTAAAGGAAAGGATCTCTTCCATGAATACTGAAAGTTGGTTCAGAGAATGCCAGTTCTGCCCATATTCTCCATATTCCTACAGGAGATGGAGAAGGAGTTATACCAGTATACTGGTATATAGCACCTTTTCATAGATACAGCTCTCCCTTATTAGAAGCTGCCATGATCTGTATACCTCTGTGTGAATGCACAGCTTCCAAAGGATTAAAGATACTGTGAATTTTTTGGATGCTGCGGTGTGGCTATAGGCCAGTTTTTCTGTAACTATTGCTCTCCTGAGGACCTGGGGTAGATGCAGCTCTGAGGACAGTGGGGAAGATGAGAATGGGAACCCTTCCTCTGGGTCTGATATGTTCAAAATGCAGATATTTGAGTCTGAACTTCTCCCTCCAGGCTTCTTCTATAGTCAATGGAGAAAAATGAGCACATTCACTCACTTCACCCTAAAATAAGAGTCCAAGGTCAATCTCAATAGGATCCTTTAGAATGGCTTATTTCCAGCTGCTAGTTACAGGGGAAGCCCTGCTTGAAAGGGTCATCTAACTTTTGGATGCCTAAAATCAGCAGATAGGAATCTCACCCTGAATCTCCTCCCTGTCCCTTCCCACCTTACCACATGAAAAGAGGAGACCTCTCTTTTCATGCACACCTCTAGGTGTGTCTCCACATCACAGGGCTATGGATGGGCTGAGAGGTACAACTTTTTTCACCTCTAAAGGGAACAACAGACTCTTTCCCACCCCCAGCATTTGGGGATGAGGAAGCAACCTACATCTCTGCATGAAGGACAGGTGGATTCTCAGCCATAGCAATAGAAGCATAAATTGGACGATAATGAGAAGCTAATGATCTTCCTGCTAAATATGAGCCTGAAAAAATCACACTGGATCACTCCACTGAAGCAACTAAAATTTCACCAGTTTAGACCATGTCTGTTTAGGTTACATCCAAAGCCTTCATTCACCACTCACAGAATGTATGATGAAATCCTATGTTTCCTAGAGAGTTTGGGTTTTGTTTCTGTCTACTTTCTCACGGGAAAAGGCTTATAAGATCCCCTCAATTGCTTAAGAGCCTGATATTGGCTGAATCATGCCCCACCGAGGGAGTGCTCCGTCATATACTGCATGATCGCAGTGATGGCAAGTCTGAATTCCTATCCGGGTTGAGAGACGATTTCAGACTGAGCTGGATTCATTAAAGAACCCGAGCAGCTCTTGTGCTCTGCACTCATTTATGCTCAGACGCACTCACTGATGGTTCGTCTCTTTTCCCAGTGCAAGGAAATCATTTCACTTGTCAGCAAGACAGAGCCTTTTTGATCAGCCTCACACAGGATGCCTTACACGATACACTTTGCTGCCTGAAGCAAGGTGCAATCCGCACTATCTTCTAGGCACAGTTCCCTTCATTTTTCACCCCCAGGTTCGTTCTTTCACAAACCATCACTGCAGACCGGAACAATTTGCATACTATTGGAGTCCATTTGATAACTTTTCAGCCCCTGTGAGTTTTTCCACACTTTTATTTATTTATTTATTTATTTATTATCTTTAGAATGGAATGAGAGCCTAACAGGATAGCCTTCATTGGACTACTCGTTGTACAAACGTACCTTAGATATGGAAATTTCAGCAGCTATAGGTCTCCAGCCCACGTCTGGGAAACAGTCTTTCCCACATCATACAGAGTATGGTAAAATGTCCTGGAAAAGGGAGAAAAGAGGAGGAGAATAGGTGATACTAACTTGTGACACACACATGTTACTATGTTGTTCTCCTAAATGAGAAATTCTAAAACAAAAGGAAAAGAAACATTCTTAAAGAGTTCAGATGTTTTGATGACATTTTTGAAAGAAACTATTTCCACCCACATCAGCTTTTCATTTTGAAATTTCTCTTAATTGCTCTATTGTTATCTTAATGCTTAAACTTTGATCAGAACACTTTGATTGAAATGAAATGTTTTATTCTTAGAGTTGCTAGCGCCTCAAAACATCATTTTCCCTAATTACTCTAATTGCAGAGGCAGGGTAATTTGCAGGCTCATTACAGAAGGTATCAGAGGGCCCTTTTGCTCTCAGGACTCAGAGCTGAGACCACCTCAGAGGTCACCATCACCTCTCTACCAGGATAAAAGCAGCATGCAGCTCTGTAAAGGCCGATCTCATGAGAGAGAAAATGGACAGGGACAGGAGAGACAGGGCACAATTCCAGTTCCTCCCGTAGGTTTTGTAGGTGGCATTCATTTGAGTAGACATAGATACCTCCAGCTGAGCTCATTACCCCAAATGAAATCAGTCAAGGGAGCAACTGATCACCTCCTAAGGGGAATATATAGGTGAAATATCTTGTTCCCTACATATAGGGAGTAACTTTTCTCCTTAAACTCTAACCAGAGCCTAGGGTTATAAGTTAGTTGCATCTAGCATCATTTGAGACCGATAGGGTTCTCTCACTTACTGTCTAGCTGCTACTTCAGAAGATTTCAAATATTTTGCAGGTTCTGCCAGCCCCATGCCAATGTCCCACCGTCATGTCAAAAGGCATTAAGCACATCTAGTCAACTGAACAGAGCTGACTGCAGACATGAGAGTCTGAGAAACCAACAATTCCCTTAGGAGTTTGCTCTAGTAAGTGAATCACCCTCCTGGTTAATTCTTTGCTCCTTGCTGTGTTTTGTTGTTCTTGCCTAGATTAAAGAGTCCATTAGCATCCAGTATTTTCTTCTCAGTGATGCACTTTTAAAGACAGTAATCAATTCCCCTATTGACTGGAGCAGGGTAGACAGAGTTTGTGAGGTCTCTTACAGCAAGATTTATTTTCCAGTTCTGAAATCTTTTCCATGGGTAGTGGAATAGACAAAGTAATAGACAGGCAAAAATAATGTTTGATTGGAAACTGGCACCTAATGGGAATTAATTCCCAGCTGCTGCATATAATCCACAGGACTAAGAACTGCATTAAAGTCTTCTTAAAAGCTGATTCTTGTTCCTTCATAGTATCATTTCTAGCACAGAATGTTATTCTTGCATTCAAGAATTAGCCGTGCTCCACGCAATGCAAGTATAGTCCTCTTACCTCGCTATTGCTCTTAGCTATCAAGAGGCAAACGACCAAGGTGAGCTCTCCTAAGGAATTTCTAGTGCCTTCTACACTGGACGAGAGTGCTAGCATGCAAACTCCTGAATTCCCTTGATGCTAAGGTGTGGGGGAAGGGAGCTTTACTGAAGCCAGCCAAACGGTGAAAGAAAAGTCATCTGTTAAGTCACCATACCATTGATTTTTATTAGCATGCTATCAACCTCTATAGCTTTCACCAGGAGGAACAGAGACATTTATTACAGTCATCAGCTAATGCAAGGAAGTAATTATGCTAATGAACAAGACAAACAGAGATTTGTGAGGCAGAGTCAGGGGAATTAGCTCATGCAATACATCAAAGCATATTTTAGCGGGACACAGGTGACAAATGTCCTCATGACTGAACAAGGAAATTGAACCAGTAATCTCAGGAACAGAAGTGCAAGCAGTTACTGCTTCTCCAAAAAAAAGAGAAACCTAGAAAGATAAGAACTGTAGAGTGTCTGGGCAGGAACCTGCGCTACATACGCAGCCCATAAGTCCAACGGCACAGATTTTATCTCAGGGACATAGTCCTGCTGACATACAATTGATTCCAACTCAACAGCCTGAGATACATCACCAGAGAACGAAGCACACTTTAGAGGTGTCTCTTTCTTTTGATAGATGTAGGAAGAGTCTGGATGGCTAATTTAAAATAAGCACCTATCTTTAAAACATCTAAAGTTAGGTAACACTCCTCTTATTTCAGTAGAAAGGACAGGATGGACAGTTGTTCAGAGAAAAAAATGACTCAGTAAAATAGAGGAAACTTGGTCTACCTGAGTTTAGCAGTATTTTATCAGATTGAGACTTGGAAATCGTTAGATTTTCTAACTACTTGATTTTGTGCTTGTTTTGTTTTAATGAAATAGTAAAGATTTAGGGGAGTAGCTTCAGATTCTGCACTCAGGCCAGTAATGGACCCAGTAAAGTCTTCCCTCATCAGACAGCTCTTCCCTGTCCTCCCATCTGCTTATGAAGGGAGTGAGGGGTCAGACCAGTTCTCTCCAGAGCACAAAGGCAGGTGGTTTTCAACAGTCTCCTGTTCCTCCTTTTTTCAAGAGCTTCCTGACAACTGGGATCCAAAGGAGGGCTGGGAATCAACTGTTCCCAGATCATCTCTTTGCAGCAGACACCACATCAACATCATCTGCTTCAGCTGAGGATGACTTGGTGTAACCTACCAGCTCTCCTCCTGCCAGCCTGCACAGCCACTCAAAGCCCTGCAGCACCAGGGTCAGGCTGTAATTTAACCTTCCTCCACCTGGGTCTTGGTTGGTAGAAGGGATCTGCATACTCTGCTACTCTGGCTATCTTGTCATAGGGTTTTGAAGGACAGCACAAGCCAAGCCAGTACAAGATTTTAGAGGGTGACAAGTTATGGAACAAAGTACCAATCTCCAGTTAACGGATGTGCTCTTGATCTGTGCCAAAGTGAGCTGTCGTAACCTCTTTCATTGCTTCATATCTGCTCCCCACTGAAAGCTCACCTATGACAAGCCACCATTGCTCAGCTGATGGTAACGTGTCTATGGGTTCAGATCAAAGGTTGCACTATTTCATATCACTGCAATTAAAGCTATTAAACAACCTTAGGACCAGTCACTCATATCTTAGATCATTCTCGCTAGTCCATGGATACAAAACAAGGAGTTGTCATTAACCTCTAGGCCATAGAAATGTAATGATTTGGAAAGACCGTCATTATTGATAGATTGGAGAGAAAAGGGGATAGACAGTCCTTCTGCCAGCACATGAACTTTTGTATCTAATGCTACAAAACTGGGATATTTTAAAAAACATTGCCTGCTAATCCAAGTGGTTTCACAAGTACAAAATGCTATGTGAGGACCTGGCCCAAACTTCATGCATCCTACTGTTTCTAGATGAAGGAGGAGATTCCCCTGCATAATTCCATGTAGTGCTGGGGAATGGTCTTCAGTGGGCCACAGCAGTCTCAACAGACATCAGCAAGGCAGGGATGTCACCCTGCTGTGCACAGACAAGCATGGCACAGCACAGAGCTTCATGTGAAGGACACACATGCTCTCCTTGCAGAGGAGAACGAGATTATAAAGAAACCTTGGCCTCCCTCCCCACTGGGTTTAGCACACGTCATTATATGAACACACTATCTATCACTCCAGAGTCAGTCATTAGGACATGCCACAGCTCAGCATTCAGCATTCAGGTCTTGCAAAGAAATTGAGTGTGCTGACAGTGCAGGGGGGGAAACACCTCTGCAAAGTCAGGAATAATTTTAAAGTAGGCAGTGCAGCTTCTACCTCAACAATAAATTCTCCCCATTTGGCAGGATAGACAGGAGTTCTGATTTCCTGGACTAATATTAGCAGTGAAAAATCAATTACACTGAGGTCCATTAAATTTATCAAGTAAATACATTAGGAGGTACATGCTGTCTGGGCATTCGCACGGGCAGGGAGTTGAAGAAAAAGGACTTGAAGAACTAGTTCATGATGAATTTCAAGTATATGTTCAGAACTGAGATGAGGGGATATACTAGTCTCCAGATACACTTCATTCTCCAGTGAATAACAGAAATGGATGAGGCCCTTGCTGAATAATTGAAGAGAGCTTTGGATACATCTCAGTTTTCAGGCTAAGTAAGTAGCCAACAAAAAAATAAAAGAATTGAAAATAATGTGTTCCTCAGGGTTATTCATTAAGGAAAGAAGGGGATTGTGGGCATTTATGGCTTTTGTATGCAATAGATCCTTTGTGAAGGCAGAAAGAGGCATTGGTCTATCCTGCTTTTGAAGCCAGGTTTTGAACAGCTTTTGGAGTACATTTCTCTGAAGTAGATAACATCATGCTTCTGAATACACGCTGATCGTGAACCGGCATCGAGGAGGATGCACAGCAGACACCCTCTGACATCTACTCAGACTGTTTTGTGGTTGCCTGGGTTCCTCATATCACTGAGCCATGCTCTTCACAGCTCTTCTGTCAATGTGCTGCCTCATCACTAAGCCCTGGGAAGGTCTAACATTGAGATCATTAAGGAGACAGCATGTGCTCTACCCATACAGTACTTGGCAAGTAGATGCCCTAGCAAAACTATGGAAGTTTTCACCTGACAGATGTTTTCATGTACTGGCTGCAGGGATTCTGCTATACTGACATGTGTCCTTTTGTCAGGAGCATGCCTAAATGCCACCAACACCTTGGTGAAACTCAGCACAGACTGCCACACTGGTCTAGAGAGAGTGCTGGTGCATTAGACACATACTCGCAGACCCTGGTATAGACCAAGGCCTTGCTGATCCAGGCACAAACTGTGCCAGACAATTCCTGCTGCAAAAATATCCTAATCCAAATATAAGATAGGAAAAAAAATCATACGGCCGTGTTCTTTATAGTCGGGAAAGTGAGACCCTTTGTGTGACTTCTCCAAAATCACTTGGGGAGTCGCTGTCAGAAGACAGGAGTAAATCCAAACACCCTGAGACATGCTACATTACTGAAACCTGCCCTTCTTCTCGGACATGGCACAGAGAAGTAACATGGGCAGACAGTCATGCTTTGAAAATTCAGCTGCACATTCACTAAGCTTAACAGAGTGGGACATCCCTGGAAAGAGCAGACTGGCAGAAGTTCATATAGCAGCTTTGTAGTGCAGAGATGACTTGGAAGTTAGATTTTGCTTATTGTGTAAGAGACTGCATTCAGAGTTGATACGAGGGTTACAAACAAGCAGCTCTTAACCCCCAAAAGAATAACATTTTTAGAGAAAATAAAATTAAACTCATCCTAGGGAAATTGGGAGATTGTAAGGCAAGATTTTTGCTGTGACACACAAACATAAAACAGATGCTAAAGACCAGAAATGCCATCACTTTATAGATGCAGAGACTGAATTCAAGTGTCATTATTTCTGCCTGACTCGTACTTGACAACACAATTTTCCTCCCAACGCTTGTTAATGCCATCATAAACAGAGGCCAACAGTTGACACATACCATTGATGCTAATAAAAAGCATGGTTGCTTGGCACACAAAGACCCTTTAGAGAGCTTCTAATAACTGAGAAGCTGTTGCTAATATAACTGCAGCCTCTATGAATGTATGTCAGAACATCTCTAAATGGAGGGAGTAAACTGCAGGGGAGCCATATGATTTTGGTTGACTTCAGGGCAGCAATAACATTTCCATTTCTGACCCACCATTACTTCAGGTGAGAAACTCTTGAAGCTAGAGCTCAGTCTCTCATTTCTTTGTCACATTGGCTTTTACTTTGGGGCAAGTCATAGGTGGTCCCATCACTGGGGTGTGTGATCAGTCCCTAGGCTATAGTATGCTGGTCCTTGCAGTGACCCAGAGGGTTACAGAAATGCCTACTTTCTAGATGGTATTATGCCTGTAATAGTAAGGAAAACATGCTGAGTCCTGGTCTTTGGCCTGGGAGCCAGTACGCTAGCATTCAAGGACCTAAACTTCTCCCTCCCCTCACAAGCTATGGTATCCACCTCCAACCTGCTGATTGCTCACAACCCATACGAACACACAGACAGAACCCTCTTCTAGTCAACAGAGAGAGCTTTCTAGAGGGTGCCATCCCACCTCTCTTACATCTGGAGGTTCCTGTCTCCCTTGACACTACAGAGAGAACTAGATGGTTCATATAGATTGTCACGTCCAAACCACTAAGGGAAGATTCATCTGATAGCTCTTCACTCTGAGATCTTTCACAGTCCTTCACAGATCCTTCACAGGGATTAATACAGTCAGCACACCCCAGGGAAGAACAGTTAGGTTGGTGGATCTAGGAATGCCTATCCATGCTGTGGGGTGGAGGAAGGAAGGAAGTCAGGAAAATTCAACCTTTTACTTATTATCTGTCCCCAGCCAGATCTGCACATGACCAGGATCAGTTTTCTTTCTACCAAAACTCTAATTTCCCTAGCAAATCCCAGGTCTGATGAGGAATAGACTACATTTTCCCCAGCTCAGAACCTTCATCCAGATTGACAGCTTCTCCACACCTCTCTCACGTAATTATCCTCCTGGCTCTCCATTCACAATCTCTGTCTTCTCAGACATGACTTCTCACTTTCTTGTTGTTGAAGCGGGTCAGCCTCATCTACAGGTCCTGTCTACTTCCATCAGCTCTAAGAGGCAAAGGTTTGATTAAAAGGGTTTCCTAGAACATTTCTTATTTGTCACTGCAACATCTTTGTTCCATCTTTCAAGCATGTCAAGCCCTTTTCCTCTAACTTTACGCCGTAGGTTACTGCTGATGCCAGGCTGTGGTCCACCTTTGCTTAAGATAGCATGGCGAACAGATTGTTGCAGGATGAAGGATATGGAAAGGCCATAATGAGAAATATCTGCAGTTACATAAGTAAAGAGGAGTGATTATTCAGCTCAGTTTGTAGAAGCTGAAAATCTCTTTTCTTTCAAATGCAACTAAAAAAAATATATCTATTGGAATGTATTATAAGACCTAGTCAACACAGCAATAGTTCAATTGGTGATGGAAATGGGTGTGTCCTGCTATGAAATTTTCTCCTCTAGAGGCCCATGTTGTGCAAAGGACCAGTATGGTGCCAATTTGACCAGCATGGCCAGTTTGGCGCTAGGAGAAGGGATAGTACGGCAAAGTGTGCACAAAACCCCATTTCAGCCACTGATATTATATCTATTCTGGTTGTTCAACACACTTTTATTCAACCAGTACTGTTACACCAGTACAGCCCTACACATGCGTGCAGTTAAAGTTGTTTTACCACCTGTGGATTTACACAGTTTCTGCTGCATGCAGAGCTCCAGTGATGGCATGTAAAACCTTGGGCTACAGGTAAATCTGCTCTTCCAGATCCAGCTGTGTTGGTCAGAGATGACATGAGCTACCTCACTGTGTCCCGTCCCCCCCCCCCCCCCCCCCCCACACACACACTTTGGGTGATTGCACTGATATTCTGGCCGAGCTGCTTGCCCAAGCTCTCCCAAATCTCTGCAGGCAAAATCAGACAGATTAGTTCAGACCAGATACTTAAATCACTTCAGCTCAGCTGATTTAGTAAGAAGATTAAGGAAAACACACTGCTAAACTGGAGCAGCCTCAACTCTCTGCCAAGAAGGCAGAATAAATTAGCTAGGAGAGGGACTTTTTCCTTGCCCCAGTAAGATCTGGCAGAAACATCCATCCAGTCTCCTTCTACAGAAGTATCTGTCTGATCTACTGAGTTGGCTTGTCTGTCTGCTGTAGCTGTTAGTACTGCATCACACTGTCACCCTTGAACTGTCTTCATATCTTCAAAGGACTCTTGTGAGACCAGCATTCAATATGCACCTGAACAGGTTGGGATTTCCTACACACACTGATGTTCTTGCTTTGATTTTCATCTATAACATTCTATAAAATTAACTTAGTCACACTGATCTTGTTTTCTTCAGTACAATCAAATATTTTTTGCCCTCCTTGTAAACATCTCCTCTCACTGAAGACTTACTCACCTCTCTTTGAGAGGATATTCTCACCAGTAGGTTATCGTAACACTGATGCTATTTTATTTCCTGTGCGTCACTCAATCATTTCAGGATATTCAAGAAGCCACAGTCAAGAAATCTCTCAGTGCTTTTGGGTCTTAGGTTTCATAGTAGGAGGAGTAACAGCAGGTTGTCGCAGAGAAGGCGTTGAAAAATGTAATGGTATGAGAAATTTGACCAAGGTTGACACATGACAGTAAAATGCACTTGACATCCTTATACTCCTTATATCCTAGGGCTCCACCAAGTTCCAAGCTTTATTTTTACAACTCCATCCTAAAAGCAGAAATGTATTCACTTGGCAGATAGAAAACTGAGTTTAAATGACATCTCCAGATAAGTCATGTCTATATTAGTAAGTAAATAGAGTCAAGGCATGCATATTTTCCAGTAATCAATCGCATGCTAACATGGTCTGTTGCCAGGTAGAGGGATTTTCAGAGACTATTGATAATAAACATGGCACAGTGGAGATAGAGCCAGTCTGAACCCAAATGAAGAAGCTATTTTCTGCAGCGCTGGACAAAAAAGTGGAGAGAATGGACAGTAATTTTCCACAAATGAAGGGAAGGGCAGCTCTTGTCCTTCTCAGAGACGTCAGCTTGAGGCATTTGCACTGCCCCTTTGAAAGCACTGAGCAAGCTCACAGCAATGGTAAGGATATACTATATGTTTCAGGATCGTGGCTTCTGAGCACATGTACATGAGTATAACAAAAGCTTGAAACACCCACGCTCTTATCTACTCATCTAAACGCTGTTACTCGTTCAGAGATAAGTTATATGATGTTCTCCTTGGGTCAGCTGTTAGTGTTATGCAAGAAGTATCTTCCTGGTCAGGGGAGGTATCTGACCACAAAGGAAACAATGTTCTGAAGCAGAGGGAACTTCAGGATAAAAAGACCTGACGGAGACTCAAGCACAGCAGCCAAAGAACACAGCCACACTGTTTCAAATCAACACTTCCCCCTGCCTTGTTTTCTGACCACAACTTTAAAATAGAAAGCAGACATCCTCTTGCAATCGAGAACCGACATTATAATCTTAAAGATTTGGGGGGTAAAAAAAGAATTGCAAAAGTGCAGCTGGCCAGATTTGGCGCTGTCTGAGATGCGAAGCAGCTTGTGAACAGTGACTGTGCTAACTGTGCTAACACCCACTCATCTCGTTATTCCTAAGACTGAGTCAAACCTCAGAAAAACCAGACTCCCCCTTTTCCTGAGGGGGAGTTAGGGTGGCCAATCTCTGCGTTCAGAAATGACAGCTCTCCAGCAGCCCACTGGAAGGATGTCCCCGGTTTAGTCCCACAAGCGTGGGAGTACAAGGTAAGGACACAAGAACTGAGCTCAGCGCGAGGTCTTCCTGCTGCCCCCAGCGTTTATTTACTCCTTCGTGACAGTAGCGTTTGATCACCACAGAGCTTTTAAATAGTTTAGCTGACAGAGATAAGCATGGCTTTTCCTGTTTCTGAAGAGGGGGAAGCGACGCAGACTGGCCATTCGCTCAGGAAATCTGTGACACCACAAGGACCTGAGTCACCACTTCCTGAATTCTTGGGAAAAGGCAAACCCTACTCACCATCTATCGCTCCTCCTTGCTGGGAGTAGCCACAGGAAATGCAAAGAGTGCTTGGCATCTCTCTCCACACCACCTCTGCCGGGACAGGGGGGAATGGTAGGACATGCAGCCATATGGAGGAACTTGAGTCCCATCAGTCCCCTCAGGCCGCTTCTAGACCTAGTTATATCCCACATCAGATAAGCCACTGACCATGTTGACCTTAAAGGTTTAACTTCTGAATAGAATACAATCCTAAAGAAAGCACGCTCTGAAGATTGATCAGGCAGGTAGCTGAAGTGATGGGTGCAATAGGGGAGCATCTTGCTGTCCTCCAACTACATCACAACCCTGCTTCCTTTCAAAGCTCTCTTCACTCTGTAGATGTAAAAGATACTATCCAAAAATACAGGACACAGATATAAAGGATCACTGGTGACAACAGCTACATTTTGGAGCAATGGCTCTACCCTCCACGTCCCTTCATCCCAGTGAAGAAATCTGATATCAAATCTTGGTGCTGCTCTTGGTTGTGATGTAGGTCACAAGGTTTTCCAGAAAGTAAAAAAAATGAAGAATTAGTCCTTGGCCATGGTAATTTAATATTATTTATAGAACCCTGCAGAGAGCCATTTGTCAGCCAGTTGCCATTTTCCGGTATTCCCGATCGCAGCCCCCTTAATTCCAGGTTTCTCTCCAGGGCTATAAAACGAGGCAAATTCTCCTTGGCTCTAGAGCAGCTCATGCAGTCTCCAGCAAAGTCTGACAGGATAAATCATTTCTTAAAACGTTGAGCACAATTGCTTTTTACCTTACAGCAATAAATGCCTCTAAGCTACATTACGCTAGAAATAAACTATAAGCTACAGTCAATCAATGTGAGGTTTTAGAGATCTAATTCTTTTTTTTTCTCCCTTGCAGGCTGCATACAAGCGACAGCTTTGGTTTTGCTCAGAGGGTGAAGGAAGCTGGGATGCTCACGCACACACGTGCTTACACACACACCTCCACGTCAGCAGTAACAAGTGATGCACGCACAGCTCCTGCTCAGGCCAGAGTTTGCTATAATTCCCGTCACTGACATACATCATTAATAAATTACTCTGGTTTTTCAATACCTATTAGATGGGCTTTGGTAGGTTGTGGTAAGAGAGCAAAGCAAAATGACAACCGTTTGTCAGGTAGTGTATAAATTCCTAGACATTTTCAATATATTTCAGATTTGTGAAATCACTGGATTCCTTCTTCAGGGTAAGTTTCATCTAAGACATCAACAAAAAGACAAAGGAGAGCCTCTGAACTGCATTGCTTCAGCTTCTCCCCAACTTCCAGAGCATCCTGGCTTTTTAAATCAGTGTGCCAGAGTCTGTGTTTTTAAGTTGGGAAGGTCTCAGTTCAGTCAGGAAGAAGGCAGTAATCACAGATATATATTAGCAGTCTTGACAACTTTTCATTTTGATTGAGAGAGGGAAAAAAATGACAGGAAAATGGAAATGAAAACACGGATCTCTCTATGAAGTCTTTCACATGGCCAAAAGGTTGCAATTTGCAGCCAGAGGACAGTGACACAGCTATTTTTAAAAGACTACTGGGAAAAAAGAAAAAAAAAAAAAAAGAAAGAAAAAGAGCAGATATAGAAGATAACCATAAAAATAATTCATGGACAGGACTAAATTCTTTACAATAGGATCTGAATCTGTTGAGTTTATCACACAGAAAAATGAAAAGGAGACTTGACCGAGGTGTGTAAATACCTCAAGGGGAGGTAATCCTGGGTACCAGAAAGCTCATGAGTAGAGAACGCCGGACAAGAATTGAAGAGTAGAAAGTAAAGCCAGACAAATTTAATCTGGAAACCAGCCACGCTACTTGACCAGGTACCACTGCCCACTGCCAAATATGCCCAGAGCTTGCTTCAGGTCTCACAGGAGGCTCCATAGAGTTGGGATCAAACTTTCTGGAAATATCTTCAGTCTTCTCGTAGTTGCTGTGTTTGCTTTTTCTCTTCAAGGCAACAACTCAAGTTGGGTAATATTGCTTCAAAAGTTGACCTGAACATTTTGAAGAGAAGTATTCCTCCTTTTCTTTTCCATTTCTTCTCTTTTTTAAATCTAACAACTATTGAATGGAGGCAAAATATAGCCAGGAGGGCAGTCTTGGTCCCTTAACATTTCTGTGTTTATATCAGGAATAACCTGGTGAGCTACTCCATCATCCATTTATAATCTTCACTCAGTATTCAGCATTCCTCACATACTCCCTCTGCAAAGGCAGGCTTCTATCTATCCAAATATTTACGTGGGTGTCATTACTAAAGTATCTGAGCATTTACTTCTTTTTTAAACATCCTACCCTTAGCTGAAGGAGCTTTGCTCCTGATCGTGAAGAATGTCTCTAGCAGAATACAGATTGGTCCAGAGCAGTGTTGCTAATGCTATGAAAACACAACGCTGGCTTTTTAGTGATTCCAAGTAGCCTACATTCCTATTTAATTCTTCTCAAGAGAAGAATTTCACCATGATGCAGCGACTGCCTACAAAACAGTCAAAAAAAAAAATGAAGAGTGAATATATTTAGTGCTGATCCATCCCGTATTTAATCGGCCGCCCAGCTAGCCCAATATACTGTCTCCAACAAGGTTCAACAGAGCCTGCCCAAGGGAGAATAGGGGAAATCTACAGCTCTCCCCTGCACTGATTTGTGGCTCAATGACTAGGTGAGTCAGAAATGATGTCTGTCCATGTATTAGCCCCAGATTTTTTAATTATTTTATGAAGTTGTCCCATTGTTTCTTGAGCTGGCGTGAATTTTTGGCTGCCACAGCATCCTGGGGCAATAAATTCCACAAATTCCTCAAAAGCAACATCTCCTTTTCCTCATTTTGAACCTGCATCTAATAGTTTATTCAACACTCCCTATTTCTTATATTAAGTGATTGTTCCTTATTCACCTTCCCTGCGCTCCTTGTTTTATACACTTCTGTCAGGTCCTGTCCCCCTCAAGCATGTCTTCCCAGGCTGAAGATCGCCACCTTATGCAGCCTATCTTTAACCAGTTGCTATTCTACACCCTCTTCTCCAGCTCTGTTATATCCTTTCTCCAGAGGCAAGCATCAAAATTGCCCCATGTATTCAAGGCGCAAACAAACCACCAGTTAACTCAGTGGCAGCCCAGAAAAACCTGCAGTACCTGGGCTTTCTGCTGCACGTTTCTGAAGGCGCACTCCCGTGCTCTGAGGCAATTCAGGAAACCTGTGCCCAGTTACTGCTGCAACGGGCTTTAGATCTACTGAGTGCAATTTGGTGCGACCTCTGTTGCCTCTGTCACTCTCTGAAAAGCTTTTATATCTCTATGGGAGAAAGAGCCAACCCAGTTCAAAAAGTAGCTTCCACATCTCTGAGACCCAGCTTTGACAAAAGAGGCTTTGTAATTAAACAGAGCTTTAAGTGGATCAGGTTAAATGAAACAATAAAGGTAATTTATGGGTTCAGAGTAGCTTGAAGCCAGCATTATCTCCAGTTCTGGCACCTGGAGTCTATCCCTGTTGTTTTCAACACCTCATCCTCAATGTCTTTTATTCCTTGTAATTCCCAGCACCTAACCCATTAGCTAAGTTTTGCCTCTCTCTGGGATTCAAGTAGAACTCCAAAGGCACTTCACTTTCATACCGAGTAACTTTGAACACCACAATGCAGGCTTGAAACCAGACATGCTCCTCAAGCAGAGAAGAGCTGTTGTTCCTTCACCCAGAAATAAATGCTCTGAGTGAGGAAGAAAAAGGATAAAAGTGAAAAATGCAGCACACCAGCATTCAGGGCACAAGTTAAAAACAAGAAGGTGATTATGTTTCAGCTGCCTGAAAGGTTTGATTTCTTTCTCAATCTCTATTAAAAATCACCTCTTTGGTGTTGGGACTGGAGCTTGGAAGTGAGACAAACCTTTCAGAGGCTTAGATGGTCCAATCAATGGTGTGCCAAGTGGTAACCTCTGGAGACAGAGAAACACCCACGAAAGCTGGGAGGCTAAAAACATGGCTAGCTCCAGAAAAGGACAGGATATTTCCTTCCAGACACTGAAAAAAGCCAAACTTTTCCTCATGAGTATCAGAAGTTTCTCAGGTTAAATCATTTGAACTTTGGGGATTTAAAATCAATTTCTAATTGTTAAAGGTTCAGGAAAAGGAGATGTTACACCAAAACAAATGGCAACAGTTCCTTACCTTTCAGGTCCTGGTGTTGGCTCTTCTTGGAAACACACTATCTGTATGTGCTATCCTGCTGCTGAGGTGACAATACCTCTGTCATCAATTTAGCATTAAAATTGTTTTCTGAGGCTAGGGTTTTGCAAAAAGCCTGAAGGAGCAGATGCCCAAATTCCATAGAACTGGAACTCCTTATCCTTGTAAGTACCTGCAAACCCCATGATGTATTCAGTTTAGCAAGACAGTGAAATCTAACCCTGCTGGATATACAGTTCTGCTCAAAAAAAAAAAAAAAAAAAAAGTAAAAAGTGATACAAATTTCAGGCAGTTCACTGGAATAGGATTAGTGGCAAAAGAAAGGTGTTGAGGAAACTGAGGGGGTTGCAGTCTCCTCCCTAATGTTACCTGGAAGGATGCAAATGTGATATGCTGCAAGATGATGTAGCTCTGCAGCTCCTCCACCCACACTGCTGCACTATCTGGCCAGGGGTGGCCACGCTCCCTGCAGGGTATTCATGGTACCCATCACATTTTCTTGGTGGGTGATGTGACAGCCAGAACTGGTACCATGAGGCAGGAAAAGACAAGACACATCATTTTCCAGACGGGCCTGACATGGCAAATTAAAGCTAAGGAGATTAAAGCAGAGCTGAGATTTATTTGGAGGGAGGTGGTGTTCTTACTCTTCTCAAACTCTGACTTTTCACATAAGCCCTTAAAAGATCTTAAGCAGCTAGGAAGGTTTTGTTCCCAGGATCAAGCCACAGAGGCACTACTTCGTTCACACGCTTCCTTTCATCTTGCTCTGGCAGCCTTCCACCCCCTCATACTCCTCCTCTCCTGACTGGCGTGTCAGCAATGCCATGGAGAAAATTTGCAGTGTTTTCATCTCTTTTCTTCCCTCCTTCCTCCCTCTGTAATTCCCATATCTAGAAAAGCAGCTCTTTACGTTCTCCCTAGCAGATGCATGCTGTCTTCTGCAAGAACATGGGAACCACGGCGTTGTTGTTCCCAACACAAATGTGTCAGCTTGCTCCCTGCGTTCCCCTCTTTAACACGCACACGGCGTCATGGACCTCTCTCAGTTTTTTGTTTGCTTTGAGGAGCTGACAAAAGACTATTTCATCTATGAAAAGTTTAAGGAATTCTCTGAGTTTTACTGCTTGAAACTCTGCTGATTGTGCTTGTGTCGGTCCTATTTCCTCCACCACCACCTAACGGCAGATAAGAAAACAACAGTCAGACCTGGCTAAACTCTATGATGATTTTTATAAGACTAGATTGCTACAGAGATAAAGAGTTATGTATAGGAGGCTGTGCTAACAGTTCTGTAGCCAAGGATTTACACAGGTGACCAGAGTCCACCACATACTCCTGCTAGAACATCAAGCTTCGAACCTTCTCTTCCTCTCCTTTCCACAGACAGGGCAGACTCTTTCACAAGGACACAAGGCACACACTAAAAAGTTATTATTTCCACTCTACTATAGGGAACAGAGACCTAGAATGGTAAAATGACCTTCATCAAAGCTATGGAGGCACTCTGGTGTGGGAAGGAATTGAACCTTGAGCTCCTGGCCAGGGTCTTAGTCATTGCAGAAGCGCAAACCTTCAACTATTCACAGCAAAATGTGAATAGCTCCTGTCCTGCTCACAATGTTTATGCATGTACCTGACTGCTGAGGGCAAGTGCCAGACCAGACTGCTCAGCACAGCCAGACTTGCACAGACATTAAGTGAAGTAAGGACCTCTGGGTGAGGGGGAGGACCTACTGTCTTCCATTTACAACAAGGGCAAATACACCAGTATCTTCCCTTTTTTATATAAGTCTTCACCTCGTACCACTGGAGAAAGTCGTAAAGAGTGGGATTTATCTGTCCTACCATAGCTATCCAAAAGCAAGGCGTCTATGCCTGAGCTGGTTGAACTACACCACCTCTACAGACAAAGAAGGAAATGAGGCCACCTCATCTCACCCTACCTTGGGTGTCAAAGATGGGGAGGACTGTTATTCTCCACTGGCAATGCAGGGGATTAGCATAACTTGCTTGGAATTAGATGCTGTTTTTCCAGGTGCCTAATGTGAGGTGAGACAAATCCTACCTGAATTGTTCATGTGTGAATTTAAAAAAAGCTTTAGTTTTGCAAAAAAGAATGAAATCATTTCTTTCTCCAAAATATTCCTTCCTTTTGCATTGTTTCTAGCCACACCACATGCCCCACTCAAGAAACATTTAAAGTAGCTTTCCTGACATTCCCGCAAGTAAATGTGATCTTGTGTTTTATATGGTCTCTAACACAGAATGTATCAGTAAATCTTGTGTGTTCACTCAGTAGGGATTTTTGCCAGTTATCCAGGGGGAATTTAGTGTGTCATGTTCTAAAAGTACTCTTTCACAAAAAATCAGAGCGCAAGTTTAACATCACGATGTCTGACTAGATTAGCGATAAAATGCTAATAAAGAAGTGGCGCTTGACCTCAGCAGAGTCAGGTACATACAAAAACAGGCCCCATAGGTTTTATCTCAAGAGGAGACAAGAGTGCTTATGTCATTGAGAAATACAAAGTTAAAAGCTACCTGAGCCCTTTCTCCACAAATCAATGTAAGAAAGTGTTTTTTTTTTTTTTAAGAGAGAGATGAAAGATGAAAGTTTAACCTAACATAGGAGTGACCCACTTCTCTTGCTAAAAAAAATGTACTTCAAACCTGCAGACAGCCAAGGCCCACATATGTTATGCTTCTTGGGGAGCTGAGGGGGGTCTGGGGCAGTTCCCAGGCAGAGAGCAATGCTGGTCTCCTCAAGGGTCTAAATCCCATTGCAGACCAGGACTCAGCAGGTACACAGTTCAGTTCCTGCATGATCGGGTGACGTTGCCCACAGCAGCCGTTTTCAGCTCTCATCTTCTCCGAGATGACGGTTTTCCAAAAGTCCCTGGAGCAGCCCAGACTTTCTGCCAGTGGCAGGAGGTTGCTGCAGCACGGGAGCTATGCCTGAACTGCTTGCAAAGCACACCAGCGCTGCAGCTGTATTTGGCCGCTCCTGGGCAAATCTGACCATCGCTTCTCTAACTCAGCACTGCAACATGCACTTCCCTCGGAAAAAGGGATATTCGTCTGGAGGGAATTCCCTCCCTTCTGATGTCCCACCATCCTGCCAATGGTCTGACGGATAAGCTCTCTGTTTATGCCAGCTGGAAAACTCGCATGTGCTAAGGTTTCTTCCACAAATGTGTTAGCTCTGTCCTGTTTTCTAAAGTGTCTCTGCTCACATTCATTGCATGGGGAACTCAGACACAAGCCTGGGCTCCCTGTGTAAGCCCAGGGTGGCTGGGCGAGCCGTGGGACAGATTGTCTCCCTGGGGTGCTGGCCTGTGTTGGGTCAGGCCGTGCTTTCACCGAGTGTCCTGACAGCAGCGCCTTGCTGGGGTGCCTGTTGGGGGTCTTGCTCTGAACAGAAATCGTTCAACAGGCACAGCGAGAGCCATGCCTGATCAGCAGCTCAGACTTGCTCTTTTGAGAGGTAACGAAATGCTGTCTTCTGCCAGCCCAGCCTTCCTTCCCACCATGAATGGCAGCTAATTAGAGAATCTGCCCTCAGGAGATCACCCAGGCTTAAACATTCCTCTGGATTAGGAAGAATAAAAGCATCATTTGGCACTGACAGGCACAATAAAAAGAGATTCTGACAGGTCTACCAGAGCTGAAAGTCATTGGCAGCATCAGGAAGAGACAGGATATGTGGCATGTCAGGGATGTCTTGTCCCTTGAAGGACAGAAAGCAGAGAGAGGGCTTGCTTTGCTTTAGCTAAACCTCATGCAGAGTCCTAAGCAGTGCTCACCAGGCCTCCAAGGAAGTAACTCTTCCTTCCTAGAAAGTCTGACCCTGTTACTCATTGGTGAAGAGAGTTAATACCCTGAGACAAGCAATCAAAACACTGTGCAGTGCTCCACAGCCTTCTCAGTCTGCAAGAGAAAGGACCCCCTTCCCATCTTTCAGGACCCATCATTACAGTAATGACTAACAGGAATCAGAGCTCCCCACGGGGTACTGCCATAGCACGTCAACGGGACAGAGCATGCCATGAGGAAGTAGGAGATCTGGACCGGCTCACTGGCTTTGCCTCAGGCTTCCTGAGTCACTTTGGATAGATTTTTGATTCCTCACTTGCCTTAGTTTCCCAGTAATACTTCACTACCCCAGAGAAAAGTTGGAAGGGGCCAGTGAAAGGAAGGTGTCATGGGGAAAAAAAAAAAAAAAAAAGGATGGTTTGATACCCATCTCGGAGACGCAATTTCACTCAGTTGACCCACCATCAAGCACTCAACACTTGATGAAAGTGAAAAGGGTTAACAAGTGCCATTAAGACCTTGGGTCAGTCCCCTCCCGTGGTGCAGGACCCCCTGGCTGATGCTGCTGCTACAGCAAGGAAGAAATCATCAGCGTTTGGGGGCGTATTTGGCTCCATTTGGTATTCTTATAAGAGCAGGCACCTGCTTTTACTCCATTCTCCCTGCATCTTCAATGAGATCACTTTTCTCTTGTTTATTCACTAAAAATATCTATGATACTTTACATCATGCTTGGTAAAGGCAGAGGGGTGCATGAATGGGGATAAATTTGCTTTTTCCTAACACCTAATTTCACAGCTCTAGTTGCTTTTTCAAAAACAGTTTGAATTACAAGTCATTGCACTTCCCAGGCAGAGAAGAAGTGCATTTTCCCTGCTTAGTCATGTCTGACATGGGTATTTGTTCCTCATTTGTTGGAAATGCAGAAGAAAACAAGCAACATGTTCACCATGGTCAATTAAAAAACAGCCTCTTTCTCCCCTGCCATGGAGCAAAGAGAAGACAAAGTATCAGCACAATGACAGCAGAGATTTTAAAATCACTTTGCACAGACAGAGCTAATAGTGAAAATATAGGGCAGTCCATATACCTTCTGGATCATCAATGACCTCAGGAACCATGTTACTGGGGCTCAGCTCTGTAATGTTATAGGGTAAATTTTAATTTCTGATACTAAAAGTTGTTTGGTGCAGCTTCTGGCATAATTCAAGCTAGTTTATAGAGCTGTTTTGATTTTTTGCTATCTGCAAAGCTCCCCAAGAGGCTGCTGTGGCTGGTGGTTTTTGGAGGTCAGCATATCCCTAAGCCATGCAGCCACACAACCTTGGTGATGAAAAACTCCTTTTGAGATGGATGGGGCAAAGGTTTTGTCTGGAAATTCCTATTCTTCATAAGGAGATCATAATGGCAAGCAGATCCTTAGGTAGGTGAGCCATAAGAGTTCCCATCCACTCACAGCAAAGCCAACCCTGTATGTGAAGTCCAAATGAGTGCACGTTGCTATCCCCTTCCCCTACATAAATCTCCTGAACCTTGATCCCTAGGGCCGGCTGTGTCTTCCCAAAACCAACGTCAGTAGACACATAGAAGCTGTTCCTGAAGCTACCTTGCTGCTCCTTCTCACCCATTTCAGAGGGAGCAAAGGGACTTTTTTATTATCAGGATAACTATTGATAGATAACATCAAGAGATAAGCCCTTGCTAGAACATAAATGGAACACAAGTTCTCCAGGCCCAAGTAATAAAACTCAATAATACTTTTTCATGTAGAAGTTCAGTTTCCATAACCAGCATTTTCATTTTCCCTGCTTCTACTGCTAGTGTCTTCATACACCTGAACAACCCTTCTGACATCTAGGATTGGATTCAGAGATCAGCTTTAACCCTGGCTCGATACAGAGTTGCCGTGCTTTTTCTCAGGACCTCCTACCCTCTGGCACAAAGAGCTGGAGGCCAGTCCTGGGGCATCTCTAAAAATGGCTCCAACTGCCAATGCATAACAGCTGAATCCTGCTTTTAGCTCACAGGTGTATATCTACATGTGCGCATCCAGATGAAGGTGTCTTCATTTGCTAAATGCCTCATACCTTTAAAGTGTAATCAGTTGCCATCACTCAGGTGTAAAGCCATGTGAAACCAAGATATCCTACCCAACCTCTGGCTACCATTTCAGGATGTAAATCCTGTGTCATACCAGGCCAGTGTCATACCAGGCCAGTACAATGCAAAAGTCTTAGATGTAACAGACCATCTCAAATGCTACTTGACAGATATGCACAGGCATCTGAATCACATCCTAAATTTGTAGAATATGGGAGCTGAAGAATGTGTCAGTGGTGTCTGTTTTTCCCCATGGCCTGTAAAAAGAACCTGGGGTGATGTGGTTTAGACTTAAGGTCTAAATTTTACATGTTAGGAAAGATTAATCCTCTACTGGGAGAGCTGTCACTGTTTAGCTTCAAGAAGAGAGAACTCAGGGGATGATCTTGTTCATGTGAGGATATGAGGATGTAAAGAAGACAGAGCCAGACCTTTCTCAGCAGCACCCAGTGAGGACATGGGGCAATGGGCATAAACTGAAATAGAGGAATTGCCACTCGAACATAAGGAAAAACTTTTTCACTGTGAGGATCACCAACACTGGAACAGGCTGCTCAGAGAGTTTGTAGAGTCTCCATCCTTGGAGACATTCAAAGCCCTACTGGACAATGCCTCCTCTCATTGACCCTGGTGTGGGCAGGGGGTTTGTACTAGAGACTTCCAGAGATCCCTTCCAACTTCATCTGTTACATGACTCTGTGCATCCCAGTCATTTCTACAGGATGGCCAGAGATCTTCGGCAAATATCTAAAGTCTTCCAATTCATCTAGCAACATTTCTGATGAAGAAAGAGGCCAGACAAATGAAGTAATGCAGGTCCTAGCTTGAGAGAGTTCAATGCTTCATTGACAATCTACTTAAGAAAACTAAATAGAGTGTTATGAAGCCCTTTCTAATCATCCTTATCCCATCAGGTCTTCTCTGTCCACTAGCAGGCTCCTACCAACGATGAGGCAAAGAATGTGATTAAGGAGGATGTGAATAGCAAACAAGAGGATGTGAGAAATCCAGGATTCTTGTGCAACGAGGTAACATCAAGAAAAGGGAAGTTACACAGAAAGGGCTTTATTCAACTCTTTTCTCCAAGCTTAATGAGATATTCAGTGCTAGACAAATTTTCTTCTGGATAGTGCCCATCAACAGCATGATACTGCTCACAATGTTGCTGTTCACTCAGCAATGGTACCTGCCTGTCCTAGGTCGAGTGTCCCAGCTTCTTTAACAATTGTATCTTTACAGTGTTCTGTGAATCTATAAAAATACTTCTAAGACGGAGAGTGAAGGCAAGGCGAGGACAAGCAACTTGTGGAGACAACTCAGGAAATCTATAGCAGAGTAAGGAATATTAAGCACAGATATGATTTTTTAAAAAAATCACCTTCTTTTACACCTTCTTCTTAGAATCAGGATTTCTCTCTGCCCCTCTCACCCTCATCATGATTTCTCTTCATGAAGAAATAACTGAATAGGCCAATGCTGATATCAGCAGAGCCTTGCTCAGCATCAAGCAGTAGTTTTCATCTCTGTTGGAAAATGTACAGAACACTTTTTCATTATGAGAGTTTTTATCAGAGCTCTGTCCTAAATTCACAGCATGAGGGGAGGAGAATAATTCAATCCCAGGGGTCAAGCATCAGCTAACCACACTAGACTTCCTCCCTGCTGGGATCCTCTGCTCTGACCAGAGGGCTGAGACTTGGATCACAGTGTCTGACTTGAGCAGCTTTTTCCTCAAAGTAACACAGCGCCTCAAGTCAGCAAGCAACTCCCGGCAGAAGGACACTCCAGGGAGTAGGAGGGGTTGGTGCTGGCTCTGCTGCTGCTTTGATCACCCTTTCTTAATGGCTTGCCTTCCCTCAGGTTGTTTTTAACTGTCTTTGATGTTAGAGAGAAGGACGAGTGCAAGACTCAGTGATGTTCAGATACAGATGTACTCAGGGCCCCCAGCATTGGAAAAAAACCACAGAAAATAAGATTGAAAAGGACATCAGGAAGCCATTTGTCCACATTCTGCCTTAAGGATTCATTAGTTCTACCAAACTCATCCTGATAATACATTTTTAACCTCCTCCTAAAGACCTCCAGGGATGGGAGCCCTTCCCCAAAATCTCTTCACATTTTGAACCACCCTCACCATCAAAAAGCTTTTCCTAACATTTAACTAAACCTCCCTGTTGTGGTTTAAGCCCATGATTTCTATCCTTTTCCCCTTGGATATAGAAACATTTTATTCCCTTCGCTTTTACAGTTCCCTATTACCTTCTTGAAGACTGTTAACATCTCTTCAGCTCTCTTCAGCTCTCTTCCCACAATGCTGAACAAGTCCTTTTCTCCCATATGACAAGAGGTTATATAGTACTCTGACACTCTTACTTCCACCAGCTCTCAAAAACTGGCCTTCATCTGATTAGGTCTCATTCACAGGACCTTTCCTTGTCGCCTCAGTATCTTAAGGATCTGTTCTTTGACATATCTAACCTTGTGAGTCCCCTTCACGCACAATTCACTTCTTCAGGGACGTACAAAGAGACACACATCTTTCATAGGCTTCAAACACTAAATACTTTTTACTTGAGCTGTTACAAGCAGTATCTCTGAAAGAATTATTTCACAAATCGGGGAGAGTCTAGGGGTACTTCGGTTGTCCTTATATATCTACACACCTGAAGGATCAGAGGGGAATGATTTACTACTAGATTAGCCAGTTCTATGGCATAAGACACACCTCTTAAATTCAAGGGCTTGACAGCTATTTGGATATGGCCTTTTGTCACATTTGAGTCAGGCTTCTAGAACTACACCCATTCTAGCAAAATAAACAATATTGGGGAATGTTTCTGGGCACAGAGGTTTGCCTGCACTGTAAATTGGTACAATCATCCCTGGCCAAGTTTTGGCCTAGACTGATTAGTGCTCACCCAGACAGTTTCCAAGCTCAGTCCAAGGCTATTCCCAATATGCAAGATATATCAGCAATGCTTTACAGGCATTCAGTTTTGCTTTCCTTAGTGCTTCCTCCCTCTGGCTGCATTCACACTTCAAAGCAATTGGTCTTGGTCTCCTGTGATACAAAAAGAGGGCTGTTACTGTTTGTTTCTGCTCTCTAGAGCATCTAAAATAATGCAGTAGGCTGTGCTGCCTCCCAGCAAAGGGGGGTTTATAGGACTGGAAGACATGCCTCTGCATGCCCCAGGGTGAGACACGAGGACATGCAGGGGTGTTTGAGAGTGTCAAGTCTGCTTAGACACTGCTGGAGGACAGTGTAGAGGCAGGGAGACAGAGCTGATGCAATCTCATCCTCTCCGTCTAGTCGGAAACAGCCCCGGGAGTGAATTATCCCCCAAATCATGCCCATGCTTCGTGTTGTAGGTGGAGAGGTCCAAAACACAGTCAGGGAATGTGCAAGCAGTTATGAAGGAAGGACAATCAGGCCTCTAGCAGTTGTGCTCACTCCCTGGTCCTCTTATTTTGTGGTCTAGAAGTACCATCACGTTTGCCACAATGGGAAGTTTTTTCAGATCAACTCATCTCCATGTTTCTTCTTAACACAGCAATCTTCTCTGTGGGTTCACATCTACACCCACGTGGTTACACGTACTTGTACATACCTCTTGTACAAACAGCCTCCCACACACCAATTTCGAGAAGCAACAAGCAAACACACCTGAACAAATGCATACTCAAGCACATTCTTGCCCACTCAAGAAACATGACGTTGCTGAGTCCATCTTTTTTCTTAGTTTGCCAGTTTGATCCGATCTCTCTCATTTCACTTTCACTGAGTCCTCACCTATTAGCTCAATTAATTCCAGCATTTCTGAATCAATCCATTTCATTGATTTAAGGAGCCACTCTGATTTTATGCTGGCCAAACAGATCAGAACCAGTTGGCACTTTTGTTAAATGTATTCCCTCAAATCAATTCTTAATAGGTGACAGGATACCTTAGAGTGAATACATTTTCTCCTGAGTGTAAGATACTTCATTACAACATGACTGGTGTTGTTTTCTACAATCAATTTCCAATCTACAACAAATCTCAAAATTATAGCAGATATAACTGAAAACAAAACAAACCAGTAAACAGGCCTTGTGAAAGACAATGCAGCCCTGCCCAAGACAAATCTCCCTTTGGAAAGACAAACGTGTTTTATCGCTGTTTTTTAAAGGATTCATCCAAGTTCTGAAGGTAAAATTGGGAATTTGGAAGAAAATTCAACTTGATTAAGGAGGACATTCCCTAACACAAACCCAGGGTAAAGTAAAGTAAAGTAAAGAATTGCCAAATTGTAAAACATACCTTCACACTTCTGCCAGTTCATGAATATGTGTCAGTCTTGTAGCTGAGATTTTTCTAAAACTCCAGATCTTGAAATCATGAGAGAACATGGAAACCTCTGCTTCCAACTAAAGGGAAGTGGATGATTTTCCTGGATGAGGACAAAACATTGGAGCAACAAATGAGAAAGTCTCAGAAAATAGCAGATAACTAGCAAACCAGGCTCCTGCATCTCAGGCAACCACATCGTGATCTCCTGCTCCCCTTCCCACAGTTAAATAGAAAGATTTGAAATACTTGAACTAAGAAGCTCATTATTTTTAAATCAAATTCAGTGTGCTTGGGGCAGGTGTTGTTTGCTTCAGGTCAATGAAAGTTGCTTTTGCATGTGAACATCCATTCAACAATATTCCAGAAAACTCCCGTCAGAAAGAATTTTTCCAATAAGCAAAGAGGAAAGAAGGCACATCATCTCCTTTCTTGTACACAGGAAATTATGGTCATAATTATATTTAACATAAATAGGTGCAGATTTAGCAGGCCAAGGGCAAGAAAACTTTATCTCATTCTTCTACTTTTGTTTGGGACCACTGATAGTGTGGCAAGTGGTCTCATGTTGTCCAGTCCTCGCTTTCAAACTAGGACTGCAGCTGCCTCTAACAAATGTTTAGACATATAGAATGGTAACTTGACTCTAGCAAAATAAAACCGAAGGCAAGGCCCAGCAGCATTAGCAATAGGTAACAGGTAAAGAAATGCCTTCTTTTATGGAGGCCAAACCATATGATTGTTCTGGACTTGTTTTACACTGCGCTGACATACTGGTTTTACATGTGCTGACAGACTGACTAAAATCTCTATATAAAATTGGAAACCAATTGAATGGAAGAGCAACCATTCACCAAATCCCAGCGGAACTGGGCAGCATCGACCCAGCTGCTGATCCCACCAGGTGCATGGGTGCTCAGTAATTTCTTAGAAACATCTATTTGAAGGCTCTGTATTTTGAGTGAGGTGCATTTTTGCACTCGGTGATTTGAGGAGTAGCAAAATGCCGGTTGAATCTCTTCAGATGTCCTTCTCATCCCACAGAGCAATGCAAAATGACAGTTACAACACTAGCCACCTGCTGGGACTGACGTAGCTGTACAAGCCAAAGGAAGATGGTTCTGTTTTGTAATTTGTTGATGCTTCCTTTAATAAACATCCGTCTGAAGTTCTTTTCTGTTGACTAAAGGATTCTCTCATCAGTGATAGTCACTCAGCATTAACTAACTAATTGCTTCTCTGAGTTTCTCAGTTTCTCTTGGCAGAAGCCAAAATCTGGCAAAGCTGCACAAACAGTATTTGAGGATGAGACTAACACAAGGCCATGAAGGATGTAACATTATTTTTTTCACTTTTTCTGTGATCATGAGATGTTTGAGCAGACTTATCTGCTCTGTAATGTCACTATTACCTCAATCAGACAGTACAGTTGGGTTAGGCTCTGGGTGGTAGCCTGTCGTTCCATCCATACCTGTCATAAACACACTGATCTCAGCACTAGTTATGAGAAAGAGAACATCATCAAAGTGCCTTTTACAAGCAGCTTTGCAGTTGCTCAGCTTGGCACAGGAACAAAGTGAGTTTGGTTTAGGTTGGAGGAAATGTTTCAGGAACTCATGGGACGCAAAGCAGGGGATATTCTGGGAAACCCACACAAGTTTTGGCCATGGTCCTGAAGGAAGCAAGCACAAGGCAGCAGACTCAATAAGGAAAGGAACAAAGTTTTTGTGACATGGACTTTATTTCAGACAGAGCCTATGTGGAGTTTCTTGTTAGCCTGAACAGAAAAGCCAAGGACTTAATAAGCAAAAGAAAGCAAAACCATGCTCCCATGCAACACAGGTGAGTTCTCCTAATCACAGCACACATGATTAGGATGGATGATGGAGAAACAAGAATTGCCCAGCCACCTACCTTCCTGTCATCACCCCTGGAGCATCTCTTGGCCTTGCAGAGGGAAAGATCCTTAGAAGAAATGTCATCCTCCAAGACGTCAAAGTATTCAAATCAATGGGAGGAGACGAAGTTACAGGAATATCTGGCTAGAGATAACATGTCGCAGCCAATCTTCTCAGGACATGCAGTCACTGAGCAATGAAAAGTGGCTGCACTACTTCTGACTCTCTTCAATATTGAGTTGTTTGTGATGAGAAAGTCTCCACCAAGAGACTTCATTTGCCACAGCACACTGCAAATGATCCTGTCTGTCTGTACATCTGACTTACTGCAGCTTAGTGGTCTTGAAACAAATAAGGTTGTTGGAAAAGAGAACCACTGTGTGGAAAAGAAGTAAGCACTCCCCAGCAACAATCAGTCCATAACTAGGAAACCCCAGACTAGATCCTCAGCAGGTGTAAAACCCTTTCACTTTAAGAGTGTGACACTGGTTTATACCAGCTAAGAATATAGCGCTTTATTTTAAACTTAGATGCATGAAAACAAGAGGTGACTTGAGCTAACACATATGTAAAGTTAGAGAAGTGAAAAGATGGCAAAGGATGCTGGAAAAATAACCAGGCTTCGAGAGAGAAGTTTGTCAAATAAACATGTCTTCAAATTGGCTCCAGCTCAAGAAAAAAGACAGAGCTGAATCAACTTCCCCCAATACAATCACGTGCCTAGCTACTGTCAAGATGTGAATGAATACGGAGATATTCTCTTGTCTGGGGTGCAGAAAGAGCAAGTTTATGTTGGCCACATCAGGTTTGCGAGATGATGGGTCTGCAGAGCCAGGAAGGGACACAGGAGCAGCTGTGAAATACCTACGCACAAAACTTCTGCAGGTTCACACAAGCTCACCCCTTCACAGACACACAGCCCTGCACCGTGACATACCTACACATACCTACAAGGCTGCAGACACGTGTGTGCATGCAGGTAAAGGTACTGTCCCCAAGTAGGTATTCATACACCCCGCAGCGTATGTTACCACTGACTGAGCTTACATGTCTCTGTAGTCACCCTGGGCTTCTCCTGTACCCAGCGGATGTCTATTGAATACGGTCAAAATCAAAATTCATTTGGTAATAAAGCAGACATCCAAACAGATAAGATGAACGGACACTTCAAAAGTGCTGACGTTGACTGCCGCAGGAACCTTTAAAAAAGGACTTTGGTATGCAAAAAAATAAATTGACCATTTACAGAAATAGGCAGAAAGTCTCTCACTGCTGGAGCTGCTATTGGAGCTATGACAGTTCCCCAGCCGTTTGATGTCCTTGACTTACATGCACAATAAAGACTGTAATTGCCATGAAGCAGGCATCTGTCAAGGTGAGTGGCCAAAGAATAAGTTTTAAACATTGCCTAAAATGGTTTAAATTGGTCTAAGTATAGTAACAGAACCAACATGAAAGCAGATTCCTGTTTTGCCACAGAAGTGGAGTGGACAATGTAGCTGGCTTATTCCTGCTCCGACCTCTATGAGCTGAGCATTAAAAACATATCTCACTGTGCGTTCACGATGCAGAAAATGTCACCAGGAATAGATCACCCTGCCAGTGGGTTGTAAAGGACTTTGAGAACATTGTGGGGGGGGCTGCAGTTGTTTGAAACATCCTTTCTCTCCTGTTCAGAAACAGAAAGTCAGTTCCACCTGACTCCAGGTGAGACAGCTCATTTCCCCATCCACTGCCCAAGAAGAGAGCGTCTAAGATTTCAGTAGAAATAATTTCTTGATGATATCATCTAAAGCTCAAACTGCAGAAAAAAGGATGAGTTAGGATTTGATACACTGGGCTCAATTTGCTGCCTAAACATAGAGATCTGGTGAAGTCTGAGAAACATTTGGACATTGAGATGTCTACACAGGACTGGTAAATGTGCCAGAAGGCCCAAGAATCTAGAAAACCCAAACCCTCTGCGACTGGCAGCACCTCTAATGGTACTAGGCATCTGTGTTCAGACAACTGAATCTCACTATGTCTAAACTAGGAAAAAAAAATGCTCAAAGACAAATTTTGGCTCTTTCTCAGAATCACATTAATATTCAGATGTTTATCATACCACTTATGCTACGTATCATTTTTAAGTACTGTTTAAGCACCACTTTAATATGCTTTGTAGAAATCTCTTTGCAGAAGAAAACCAACGATCTTGTTAAACTCTCTTCATGTTACTCAAGCCCTTATCAGCCCGGTTCCAGTGATTGCTCGCCTAGGACATGTACTATCATCCACTGCGTGGATTTTATTGGTCTATTAAGCTATCTTGATACTGACAGGTATTGACTAAACTTTGATAGAAAGCAATACATCCACATTGTCAGAGAACTCCCAAGATGCAAGATGATAAAAAAGACTGTCAACCAACTTTTAAATTTAAAATATGAGAAATCTCCCTTAGCCTTTGAAGATGTGCCTTCCAGCTCCTTGCCTTCGTGTATGAAACTGGCCTAAAGAGCAGATGTCTGTGAGTTCCTATCTTTTACTATATCAGCAACATATCTGGAAAAAAAAAGAGAAATTTTTGAACACACATTTTCTTCTTCAGACTAAAATCAGAACATAAATATTGAAGACAAATATAGGATGAAAGGAAAATCTCAGAATTTAGTTGTGTTGGACATTTAGGTAAGTTGAAAGAAACAAATAGTTCATAGCTGCACACCTCATGCGGCTGTTAGCCATAGGCAAGGAAATAAGTTTGTTAGCCTTCCTGAGACCCAGAATGATGGGATGGGCAGGGAGAGAGGAGGTGTATGATTAATTAATTATTTATTGCTTGTCACTTCAAGGGATAATGAGGTATACAAAAAATTGTAATATACTATAAAATCAATGTGTCTATTCATTTTTCACATCTAGCACATTCATATATTTTAGCTGATAGGATCATCTTTTAAGAGATTTGTAGGTCTTCCTTAGGGATGAAGGCTGATTGATCAAATATGGAACGATTGTACCATGAAGAATATTCTCCCACTGGCACCAGAGTGTTCTGGTCTGTACGACGATGCCCATCTGAGCTCATTCTGGCTGTTTGTTTTCATCCACACAGGGTTTCTGGTAGTATTTGGTGCACTGGATGAAATACATCCTGTAGGTGTGCTTGTGCAGGTTTAGGTGGATTTTGACAGTCCAGTTCTGGTGTATGTTTCTATGGGTATTCATAGGAACACTTAGATAAGCTTTGCATTTACCACCATCAGGCTCCTGAGCCTACACTGGATCATTTTGAAGTCTCTAAACTGAGCCAAGAGGAATAGAGGAACAATTTGAAGGCTTGTAGATCATTCTGTGAAACCTTTCAGGATATGTTCCTCTTCGAGTACAATTCTCTAAAGGTTTTCTGCTTAATTTCTGGTATAGTTTGATATGCTAAACCACAAACATACCCATACATAGGAAGGTAAGGACCTACTGATGCTGAGACTTTCTCGCTTGCATTGCAGTGAAAGCTGCTTTGAAATTCAGGCAATTCATTTTGAAAGTGGCATCTATTTGCCCAGATAAGTTCCCGAGTGAAGGTCCCCTACTGACTAGAGGCACATGTGTCACAAATTCTGTCTGAGAAAAGGACTGGAGTGGCCTCCAGTGGTCATACAGCCTCAGCAATATATCATCACTCTTCAGTGCATTTTGGATGGTTAGTGGGTGGTTTTGAAGATGTCAGTGCTATCTCTATGTCCCGTGGAGGTTTTCTGTTTGGGGTGACTTGGAGGTGGCCATTTTTCATGCTGATTCTGGTGTCCTGAAAGCTGATACTGGGATAGTGGAAGGGAGAAGGTAGTATGGAGAGAATGAAAATGTATCAGTGATAACTCAGCACTAACAAGAATGATTGGGAGTAACTGAAAAATAGGAGTAAGGTCTTTTCTTAGCTTTATTATTTGTTACATCACATGTAAGAATTAAAGTTGGGGTAGCTGGTGTGTCCTTTATAGTGCAAACTAAGCTAAATTTGGCAACTTCAAAGCTAAGCTCACACTAAAAGTATCAGATGCTGCTGGTCTGACTGTCTTTTAACTTCCTAAATCAGCCGAGCAGGAGGATAATGAATTGCTGGAGAGGGAAAGCAATTGCACACTGAGCAGTTGTTTCATTTGCTTTCTCCAGCTTATGAATCCAACTCTCCAATGGCACTTTGCCCAGTTCATTTTACTTTAGCAGCTGGTAAATGAATATGTGATCAGGAAGCATTTTCAATAAATGTAATTACTCCTCTGCTGGGGAGGCTTGTGGCAAATGCAGCCCAGCAACATTTTATATTAAACAATAAAAGAGAGAGAAGAAATTAAATAAGGGGGCTTTTCTCCAGAAATTTTGTTTAACTCAACTCTTTTGGTTAAAGATGACTACTGCTCCGATCTGAACCTGGTGGAAATCAGCATTTAGCTCCTTCAGATACAGACAGAATTTCCTCCAGCAGCTCTACACACTCCACAACTAGGATTTCTCCATGTGGGAACAGGTTGGTCATGGAAGTAACAGTCCTTTTAATACAGCAGCGACTGGAAGCTCAGCTGAGAGTGGGATCCCACAGCACAAGGGGCTGTGCACACCACGTTTGCTGACACAATGGCTGTGGATTTTGCCCTCGAGTACTGGAGCACTGATATCGTGCCTATCTCTTCTCTAATCAGTTGTTAGCAGATTACAGGCTGTAATCATAAAATGTGGCCTCTGTCTGAGCAGATATGATATATATAATAAAGATGTCATTGACCCAAGTTCAGTTCAAAGGCGCTCTTGAAAATCCTGCATTTAAGGAAAGACAAAACAAAGGACAAGAGAAAAAAATAGCTGGATGGAAATTAGATTATTTATTTTTGTTTAAATGTGTCCACAAAAGTATTGCTATTCTACAATAGAAGCAAAAAGGGTTGTTTTTTTTTTAAAAAAGAAAAAATAAGTTCTATTTAGACTCATTCAAATGTTCCCACACTGATAAAACTGACAGTCTCATCAAGACTTGAACTCCTATTTTATTTGATTGTCAAAATAGGACAGAAGAAAATACTTCAAAATGGAGTCAAAATGCTCTGTTTAGGGTTTTTTAATGAAATTTCTTCAGAATAGGCACATTCCCATGAATTTTTCTTTGACAGAAAATATTCCCAAGAAAACGTTTGCAGCTGTTTTATGCAAAAAAAAAAAAAAAAAAAAAAAAAAAAAAAACACGAACAGAGAAAAGACTTCTTTGTATTCCACATGTGCTCCAGGATGGTGTCAAATCTGCCTTCATCCAAAGGTTTTAAGAAGCCCCAGGCCTTACAGATCTGGATAGCTGATGGCCTTGAACTCAAGACACTCTGCTAGTCATGACAGCTGATTTCAGTGCCTACCTGCTTCAGCCTCAGCACAGCTCAAAATGATCTGCCCAGAATCATATAGAGAATTTTTAGAGAAGAGGAATTGAACATAGGGCTTAAGCTGCATGTTGCCAAAGTTCTCCATCTCTTTGCCTGATGGGTTTCCTTGCTGAGACTTGAATTGTCACTCTAGCCCAGGAACTGTCTAAGTCTTCAAATTGGAAAAGTGATAAAACTGAGCAAACATTGCAAGCTAGCTTCAGTAAGATGAGTCTCACAAATCCGGCCCTAAATCCAACCTATATGCCTAAAGAAAGGGACTGAGTTCTCAAAGGTGCTCTGAAATTGGTCCTACTGCTTGGACTTAAGGTCCTCTTGTTGTGTTCCTCAAACTCTGGCTTTCCTTCAATTTTTACCTCATTTAAACACTCAGGCCTCTCTTAATGATGCTGACAAACCCTCAGCTGTTCCTGGGGCCAACACTCCCAATCAGCCAAAGCCCACATGGGACCTGAGACCATTTATCTTCTCTCTGTGACCCTTCACTGGACTCTCAAATGTTCTCATAAAACAGTGTTTAATGATCCTTGGAAGAAATGTTCTGGAGACCAGTTACTGCTGCTTCCAGTCTGATGCATTCAGCGGCACTGGACAATTAAATTGTATGGAACTTGCCTGGCTTACACGTTTCCCTTTGTTTCTAACCTCATAAAGCGTCACAGTTTTAGAGCTGAGCTCCTTTTTATGGAGTCATTTGTAATAATCAGGAATCTAAGTAGCTAGTCGCATGGACTCCTGACAGCAATTTGGTCTTTCAACAGTGCATAAATCTCGGCACCTATCACACACAGCTCCCACTTTTGCCTCTCTTCCCCTTATATTGAGTCTACTCTCTGTCCCAAAGTATTTCTACATTTCAGCCACTTTAAAGCAACTAGTGTTATAGAATCACAGAATACTTTAGGTTGGAAGGAACCCTGCTCAAAGTAGGCCCAACTTCAACATTTACCAGGATACCCAGGGTCTTGTCCAGTCAAGTTTTGAATATCTGCAATGACGGAGATTCCATAACCTCTCCAGGCTCCTGTTACAGTGTTGTTCACTCTCAGGACAAAAAATGTTTTTTTTTATATATATATATATATCTCATTGGAATTTCCCTTGCTGCAACCTGTGTTTCTGGCTTCTCATCCTTTTGCTGGGCATCTCCAAGGAGAATATGGCTTTGTCTTCTCTATAACTACTCATTAGATAGTTGAAAACTAATTAGATTCCCTTTATCCTTCTCTTATTCAGGCTGAACAAACCCAGTCCTCTCAGCTTCTCTTCCTATGTCATGTCCTCCAACCCCCAAATCAACCTGCATCCACCGGACTCACCCCAGTGTGTTGATATCCCTCCTGTTCTGGGGTGTTCAAAAGCGAACACAGCACTCCAGATGCAATTTCACGAATGACAGAGTGAGGGGAATCTACCCTTTTCTTGGAGCTGTTGGCCACACCCTTAGCGATACAGTCCAGGACGCTGCTGCCCTTCATCACTGCAAGCGCTCCTTGCTAATTTATGTTTCAACGTCTTGTTCACCAGAACAACTAAGCTTTTTTTTGTAAAGCTGCTTCCCGGCCAGCTGGTGTGGAATTCGGGTATAGAAATCAATACAGAGTTCAGCATGAACTTAAATCCCAAATATCCAAGAAGATCATGCCTGCGTTTCCTTGCCACGACAGCATCAGCTCTCTAAACTAGCCAGATTAATCCCTGCTTCAGATGCGTCTGTGTAAACTAAAGTGGAAATAAATCCACAATCTGGGAATGTTTGGTATTAAAATGATCTCCTTTGCCATGGAGTCTGGATACATCATAGCCCTTGCAAAAAAATACTTATTTATTTTTGTAAGACTTCAGCCATCCATGTTGTGCCCCAAAATGGTGCAATAACCAGAGATGATAGCTTGAGAATCTGCTTCTGTCATGCTATAGGTTACTGCTTATTCCATTACAAACACTGACCAATACTCTGCTAGCTAGAAAATCAGTCCCACCTGGCCAAGACAGTCCTCAATACGCATAAGCAGAGCAGACTCTAAAATGGGAAAGAGATTCTTGCACTTGAGGTTTCCTGGACAAAAGAACATGCTGAGGAAGGTGACAGCAACAGGCAGGTTTCCCAGAGAACTACAAATGTGCATTTTTTTTTAAGGCAAAGCCATAGCCCATCACTCATTTAAGACACCACAGTATTGTGCATAAAACCAAGATCTTCTGCATTATTGGGTATACTCATTGCTACAAAAATGATTGATTTTCTTTCCAGATAGTCACAAATAGATAGACATAATCCAGGTGGAATAGCTACTTATTAACCTGGGTCAAAGATGTTCTCAAAGCCCCTTTCTTTCTTTTTGAGTTTTCAGAAATGGTATTTTGGGAACAGTTCTCATCAGTACATTCTACAAGGCAGCCCAGGTCACCTGCTGAAGAAAATGTTCAGATCTGAAATGCTAGAACTTCATCAGACAGATCAGTACTGCATAGCCCATTCATAAAAGGTGCCGGCAATACAGCTAAAAGGCAAAATCCAAGGCTCAGATCTGGCCTTCAAACTAGCAGTAATTGGCCCTTAAACTAGGTTTTAAACCCAAAGGTGGTACAAGCCTGTCAAGTTTCAGGTGATGACTGTCATAACAAAGAATATAGCTTTTGCCTCACATCCCTCAACAGCTGCATTAGTGCAAGCGAGTACTATGGCCTCTCTTCTGCCCCACAGTCTCATACTTCCCAGAGACTGAAGCAGGTCTCCTGTATGACCTATGGTATCAGGCAGCACCCCTCAAGCCCCAGCCCTGGCAGTCAAGTGATTCTGATGGACCATAGTGCTGTATTTTCGACAGAAGTTCCCAGAGAAGTGTCTAAGACTGATTCCTGGAGGGTCAGTATCCAACTTGCACAGAAAAAAAAGAAAAAAAAGAAAAAATAGAAAAAAAAACCCTCTTCCTCCTCTTAAATTCTGAGAGATTTAAAATCTTTGGATTTGGCATACAGTGCCTAGCTCATATTTAATAGCGACAGGGACAAAAGAAAAGGGAGCTAAAAGCAATTAAGAATCTGAGCTAACTTTGCAGACAGTGGAGAACTGGAGCAGGATTCACAAGCCAAAACAGAGTCACCAAGAATCATTTTAGATGTTGGGGGTTATCTGCTCATCCTCCAGAAGAGGATAGGTCTTCTGCAAGTCCTCTGTCATATCTGTCAGCTCCACGTGCATGTCTCAGATACTCAGTAGTATCTGAAGCAGCACTAGGTCCCACGATTAACCAGCTGAGCCCCATAATTACTCAATACATCAGTGGATTTGGGATCCAATTCAGCCAACCAGCCAGTAATGGATCAGTTCAGTTACATCCACTACTATATTAAGAATTTCAAACCTTAAGCCAGTCCTAAAAAGACAGTGGGGTCCAGGCAAGGCTGAACCCTGAATTTTAACTTCTTGAGATTGTCAAAACTGGTGCTAAGACCAGACATAATCCTGTCTTTAAAATCCCATGTGATCAAATTCTTCAGTTATGACTTAATTCTACTGTCTCTAGGCCTTCCAGGACAAAGAGTGTGGAGTAGAACAAGATGTTTCATATTCAGGATGTTTTCCTTTTGACTTCTAATGAGATTGCAGCCTACAGTGAACTAAGGTTTCGTTTAGAATGAAAACTGCAACTTTTCATGTTAAAAAAAGATTAGCTTTGGATATTTTTAAGTTTGTGACCGAAACAATAGAATGAATTCTGTTCCTGTTTAAAAATCTCCCTTTTCGTGTTCTGTTCTTGCTGAATGAAATATTCAGCGTAAGTATTTTGCTTGGTCCTAACATTTTCAAATATTCACCACAGAGAACACTGAGAAAGAACTAAAAAAAAAAAAAAAATCAACAATGCATGCACACATTTTAGGACTGACAGATAGTCTGTGTTTATCAGTCCCCCCCTCTAATGAGCATCAGCCTCTGCCATCAGATCAGCTCAGTAATGTGTTAGCAATCAGAAACAATTCACTGAGCTTCCAAATGACCAGAGAGGTTCAAATAAAGACCTCATTGCTGTCATAATCTGACTCACTCAACTTATAGGCAATGAAAAGATGGGAAAAATCTACATAGATGTCAAGAACGAGTCAGCATGGCAGCAAGCTAACAAGACTCCACGGGAGTTGGGAAAACAGCGGGGTTTAAAGAATAACCTGAAATCACATAGTCGCCTGGTGTCAGTGTCACTGTGTTGAAGCAGCAGTTCCTGGTGGTGACACAGGGCTGCACAAGCACGCAGTGGGTGGAGAGTGATGGCAGCTACTCAGTTACGTCCACACCTGGATGGCTGGGAGCACGTGTCTCGGAAGTGCTAATGCAAGGCACAGAGGGGAAGACCAGCCTAGATTTTCCTCTTGCTTTCCAGAAAGTGCATTTCTCTGCACTGCTGCGATGTTTCAGGGTAAGGCAGCTCACAAAAGCCAGAAGTGATTTGTTACACTGGAGCAGGCCTCAAAGGCCTGACAACCAGAGGTGCGCCAAACAGATGAGTGTTGTCATCCCCAGACATCCAGCCATCACTTGTCTTTCTCCAAGAAACCACAGCATAAATATCTGAATTTCTTTGGCCACTGGTTTTAGAGCCTCTGATATAGATCCAGGTGTTATTTTAATGCTTTTCCCTGCAACAAAGGGAATTTACAGCATGAGCAGCACAGAAGGATGAGGCTTTCACTCCATCACCCGCCTTGAGGAGCTGGTGCTTTGAGAACATGATGTCCTAAATGACAAGTCTCACAATAAAACTGAGACATAGCGACATGATGTCTGTTCCTCAAACACAGGCCACCTCTTTTCAAGACGACTGAGCCTCTTATTTTCCTGTCACAATTAATGATTAAAAGCACCTGGTAGTCCTCTAGAGTAGGAGTTACTAACAATAAGGATGAGAGTAAGACTAATAACACCTAGTGTTCCTAGTTACACGTCATATCCTTACACGGCTATATAGTGAAGCAGATCTCGTACAAAGCACATTAATTTTTTTTGATGCTGATGCATTTCAAACATAAATGAAAAATAATTGCCTTAGGACACAGAAATAACAATATACTTCTCCCAGGCATAAGTCAAAACAAACCTGAATCTCGTCTGGGAAAAATACTGTTGTTGCTCCGTTGTTGTGACATTCACAGAATCATATTACAAATACCCAGACTGGAGGTTCATAAAGTCAGTTTCCCGATACCTGGAAAAATGATGTAGGGACAACGCTCAGAAAAATGCTATCTTGCGTTAAACCAGTCGAGGCAGCTTTAAATAATAATCTGTGTGTCATTATGCTGCTTCATTAACAGCAGGCCCTAAGGTCACCTTTCTAAATGGAAAGCAAGATCATTAAACCAAAAGTAATCCCCTCAAATTGTATCATAAGTCATAAATCTGATGGGCCGTAAGTCAGCATCGTTCCAACACAAGGTTAATTTGCTCCCCGTTGCTGTAACGCAGACTGCTTTGCATGCGTAAGGTCATGTGTTTCGTAACCACAGGAAGCCAGGCGATAAGCATGTTAAATGGTAACAGTGAGCATGTTCAAATTACTTTGTGAAGCCCTCCTTCTCCTTCTAAATAATGTCAATGTTCAATTTAGAGCAAGGGAGCCCTCAGGACAGTCAATTTGATTTAGGGTTGTTTGTTGGGGGTTTTTTTAATATTGTGTTAATTTATGAGCCAATTGTTGTGAAGTAGCTAAGCAGTGGCCAGAATCCTAAACCAACAGTATGTCCTAGAATCATAAAAATCACAGAGATGTTGGTTAGAGGGGACATCTAGAGGATATCTAGTCCAACTTTCTGCTTGAAGAAGGATTAAGATCAACACCAGTTCATGTTAGCTATGGCTTTGTCCAGCCAAGACACAACAGCCTTCAGGGATGGAGAAATCACAACCTACGCACTACCATCCTAGTGGGATTTTTACCTAGTGTCCAACCTGAATGTACAAGCTGCAACTCGTGCCTGTTGCTACTTGTTATACCATTTGTCACTAACAAGAAGAGTTTGGATCCATCATCTCTGTAACTCCCCTGAAGGTAGCTGAAGGCTTTATTAGACCATCCTTTAGCCTCTTACTCTCAAGACTAAACAAGCTCAGCTTCCCAAGGCTCTCCTTGTGGATCATATGCTTTTGCCCCTGACCATCCTGATGTCCTTTCAGTGGATCCTCTCCAGTTTCTCCACATTCCTTTTGAACTTACTGGGCTCTGTATTTTAGGTGCAAGCAAGTAGAAGGAGATAATGATTTCCTTCAGTCCACACTAATATAGTCCAGTATATGGTTTATTCTTTTCACAGAGATGGCACTGTTGGCTTACACTCAGCCTGGCATTCATTGCAATCCCCAGGTCCTTTCCAGCTGGCAGCTATTCATCCAGTCATTTCCCAGTCAGTACTGAGGGACTTGCCATCCTACTCCATCCTCTGCTTCCAAATCTGGTAGGGTCCTAACCCTTAAACGTGTGCTTTGTGGAGAAAAATTACACACACACACACACACACACACACACACTCATTTTAGCACTGAATCAAAAGCTGCCCTTGACAAAAGGCAATGGACAAAAAAAATAAAAATAAATAAGAGAGATTTCAACTGGATACAATGAATTTCTTTTCTTCCTTGAAGACAGTCAAGCCTTGGAGCATCTTGCCCAGAGAAATTTTACAGTCTCCATCCATGAGTTTCAAGCCAGTTTCAAAATTCGACTGAATACAATCCTGAGCAACATCCTCATAGCTGACCTAGCAGGGGGTTGGACTAGCAACCTCCTGGGGTCCTTTCCAACATAAATTACCTTGTGATCCTAATAACCTAAATAGTATCCTTTAACTGATAGCTGAGTTTTAAGGAACAAATATTGTTCGCGATTCCTGAACTACTGAACGGGAAGGAGTGACTGGACATCCCTTCAAAATGGCACATGCAAGGACACTGCTGTGACTTGTGTGAACAGCTTCAAATCCAAGCACCTAAAATACTACCAACTTAATATTTTATAGAAAAATAGCACAGGTGATTCTGGAAATGTGCTTCACAGCTCCTTGATGGCTGAGAAAAGTATTACTTTGTTTAGTGGAAATATACTGATGAATTTTTAAATATAGTTACCTCAAAGTAATACTGACTTAGTCTTTGGATTTCAAGTCCTAACTTTCCCTCAGTAAACTTTCAAAGCTGCAAGGCCACATCTGCTCTGTGTGACTATTTGAGGAGACAAACTGAAAGACAACAAGAACACTCACTATCTGGTGCAAAGACCTAGAGGAGCCATAAACACTGGGAAATGCTGTCAAAACTCCTGAACTTGGGTGTGTTGATTAAGACTCAGTGGAGAAACTCTGCCTCACATTTCATCCCAGCTGTAATTAATTGCCAGATTTCAAAACAAAAAGAGATCCCACAAAACTGTAGTTAGACAGTAACATTACTGAATCCACACTGATTCAAATGATGATTATTTATGTCAGCTATTCACACTGCAAGTTTTCAACAGAGCCTTCAATTTTCAGCCACTGAGTACACAGTAAGTACACAACTTCACTGAAACATGAATTAGGCAACGATGTTGAAATGATGCTATATACACTACCAGTGTTATATCTACTGAACATAAGGTATTGCATGTGGGGGACTGATATATGAGCATGACAAATGGGAGGAGAGGCCTGCAATAAACAAGATGTCATTCAATAAGGAATGTATAAAATCCAGTAAAGCATAAAACACCTAAATTGAGTAGAAGTAATCAGCTTCACAAATACGTGATATGAGAATGACATTTGAGGTGGCAGGTGGGCAGAGCAGGATTTGAATTGCACATTGATTATAATGACAATGTCATGTCCTGGCGCTACAGGAAAAGGTTATTTTCTGATTTGCCCACCTTGATAAACATGTGGCATAACCCTTCCACTCTATTCAGCTCTCCCCACCTTGGTCAGACCTCAGAAAGCTGAGGTGAAAAGGTGTAACACTTGACAGAACTGAAAAACATTCACTCTTGCCATAATACCCATCTGCACTGTCAAAGGAGCATGAAAAAGGACCACTACAGGCCAGTTGGATTTTATCCCACACTCCATGCTTTTGGGCCAGAACTGCTGGACTTTAAGATACAGCAGTCCAAGGCTAAGTATTTTCTCTTACTCCCTCATCCTCGAGCCATTCTCTTCCTTGTACAAGCCAAGGCCTCCTGGGGGGTGCGCCCGCTTCCCATTTTCTCTTCAGATCTTTTGCAAGTGACATGATACAAATCACAGCTGCGAAGCTGAGAAGAAAAAGGGCCTGGGAGAAGAGAGGATTTTCAGTGGTAGGGCTGATGCCAAAGTGATGCGGTGAAGGCAATGTGGAAGAGGTTAAAGTCAGCCTCTAATGACCAAGCACCTGATTTCCAAACAGCGACGTTGGAGAGGTTTGTCAAAGAAAGGTAACAGCCCTCCAGTTAACTCACTCTTCCAAAGGCCTGAGGTATCAGGTGAGTAGAAAACATGCATACATGCATCTCCAATACGTCTTTGGGAGGTGACAGTATCGACGGCATTTATTTCAATTTATGTTGAATGCCTTTCCAGAGGCTGCACTCTCGTTTAGACATCAGCTGGTAAATCTGTTTTTTCCTGCTTTACAGCTGGGAGGTCTTTGTGCTGTCTCTTGAAGGCACATGGTCTCATTAAGTCACTGAATCAGAAGTTCCATTCAACTGTTGTCGTGATGCCCACTGGAGTGGATCAGAGACAAGTCACCCAACCCCTTCGTAGCTCAGTTCTCCCCTGAGAGAGTGGAGGTGTCTGTTTATCTGTCAAGATCATTAAATCCTTGGTACAGAGCCCGGGGAGCACGTACAGAGCCTGGCCCCAGGGACTCACCACTCAGTTAGGGCCTTTCAACAGTGTCATTACCAAAAAACAGCTCCTTGCTGCCTCCCTGACTCATCTCTTATACCAGTACCAAGTCTGCTCACTAACCCCTCGATAGCAATCCTCAAAACTAAGCAGTAGTCAGAAGGGCACCGGTTGCATTTAATCACTATGTGGCCAGTATTCCTGGCTCCCAGACAGCCTCCCCGAGAGTTACTTCCAAAACAAGGACTGGAACCAGGGTCCTCTCTGATCCTACAGGAACCGGCATTCTCAGCTGTGGTGGAAAACAGTAGCCATCCCAGCTGTTCATACAAAACTCAGTGCTGTAGGATGCTCCATGAATGCCCCAGACCGTGCTCTCAGAAAGCACGCACAGTGGCTAATTCCTCAGTTTCAATAGGGCTTAGGAAAAAGGCAAGTACTAAAACATCCAGACCTGTCAAGATTAAGCAGCTCCCAAACACAGACACAAATATGGATATCTTAGGCTAGAGACACCCAAAGTGACAAAAGAAACTGTTTTGACTTTTATGAGCTCCCAGCATGACTCTCCTCCACAGCTGGGCAGTTTCCATTCACCTTTTAACAACAGCAAATTTACTGCAGGATTAAACAGAGCTAAGTTTGTCCTCTTTACCCAGCCTGGTTTCACCACACAGCTTCCTCATCTCCCCTTGCTTCCTATTACATCAGCTGCCATTGCACAGGTTTCTCCAGGAGGACATATCTAGTCCCACTTCTCCCTCTATGTCCTGCTAGGAAGTATAAGCATCTTGTAGATTAGGATGACACTGGAACAGACACAATCACAAACACATCCTGCCTTTCCAGCAGTCCCACACATCCTGGTTGCTGCTCTTCCCTACCTCCTCCTCCTCCATTTGCTCCTTTTTCCCTCTGAACTGCCCTCTAAGGTGTGCTGGTACTTGCAGCGAAGTAGATCCACTCTTATCTTCACAGCCATCCAATTTCTCCTGCAATCCCACAAACAACTGCAGAGGAGGGAAAACAGAAATTAGCATCACTAGCAACTAAAAGATGGGATGAAAAAGTGGTATTTAAAAAAAATAATAATTAGAAAAAAAAAGTTAATCTAAGGGCGTATCAGCAGCCTGCTGCAGAGGAGGAAGACTAATGCCCCCAGTGAGGTCCCTTTCAGCTCAGGCAAAACATGTCTCAAACACGTTCTGGATGCTTGGATACAGGAAGCAGCCTGGGACCTTCAATCAACTCTGACTCAGCCATCTCTGCCCAGCATTAATTTAAGGGATGCATCAAAGGATAGACAGCAACTTTGGAGACTCTGCCTGGAAGCAGCCCTGTGTGTCCTGTATGCTTGCTGAACACCATCCCCACCAACATGAGAGCTGCCCATTGCCATCCAGGCACCTGGAGATAGACTGCGTTGACCTTCCCCCTCTTCCTGGTAGCAAGGTGGAGGATCACAGTTCGACAATTTATCAGCAAAGCTTCAGAAACAAGGTTTTGCCTCAAATCCCTTTCTGTTTGACTTAGCTTTTCTAGCAGTCATTGCACATGGATTAAGTAACAGAAATGCATGTATGCCTCCAGACTTCTTGCTAATTAAGCCACTGGTTTCATTTCCCAGAAACACTCTATTCCCTTCCTGAATCCTTCAGGCTGTGAACAAAGCCCCGATGCTCAGAACAAGAGAGCCAACATCTAGCACAAAGAAGCATCCCTTGTTCATTCAAAAAAAACTAGAGAGGCAAAAAGAAGCTACATTAACTTTACTTTTGACAAATTGGTTCCAGCCTCGCTAGGTACGTGGATTTGCACTCCTGAAGTGATCCTCCTACTGTCTCCAGGTTATTTTAATCTCAGTTTCATCAATCCCACAGCAAAATCTACTGGGAAACCACAGCATTCGCACAAGCGGGTAGGAAAATTGGCAGGTTCCCTGAGTCAGCTGCTTGGCTTCCCTCCCAGCCTGAGAACAGCATTAGCTTGTACGCTAGTGCCTCCCAGTGCTTGCGAGAGAGATACGCAGAACAAACTCGGTAAGTAACGCTGAAGATCATTTCAAATCAAAATACTTCTTATTTTGGCCCTGCCCTTTCTTGTGGAAGATCTGGAAATCCTGTATGCAAACATAGCCACAAACACAAGATTCCTGGGAAAAGAAAATCAAGCAAGGTGACTCCCTGCTCAGTTTAGTATATTAGGACATTCAGTGCATTAGGACACAGAGCTTTTCCGCTTCTCCCCTGATCCCTCTGATCCCGTGCACTGCAGCCACAGAGCGAACCAGCTTCAGCAAAAAGCTTCGAAGCAAAGGGGAGAAAAATTACATTATGACTTAGGGAGCCATGGGCTAAATGAAGAGCCAACTTCAGCACCAACATCAGGGGAATTTTGGCTCGTGAGTCCAAAACAGTGATCCAGTCTGACTATACTGCAGGGATTGCCTAAATCTTGAGATGTCTCAAGCACCAAGAATTCCTGTTTTGAGTGACCTCAAAATTTCCCAAAAGTCTTAAATAAGATCTGTGCACAAGTAAAAGACATCCCCTAGAGATGCACCACCTTTTGGAAGTACTCCTCAGTTCCTGGCTATGCTTCTATCTCATGAAAGGAGAAGGTAGATATAACCAACCTCCTCCTCAGCCCAGAGGGAGCCCTGACGCGGCACATGCATTCAGATCACGCCTAATGCATGAAGACAGCAGAATCCAGGATGAAACAGATCCACTGACATCCCTGCCACTCAGAAGCACATTAGAAGGATCCCAGATGACTGGAGCACTTGCTTTGGAAGCTAAGTGTCAATTCCCTTTGCGGTCAAATAGGATTCGACTCTCAAAAAATACCTAACCACCAAAGCTGTAAGTTGCCTCTTGAGCCTTCAGCAACAGAGTTCACACGGGACCACAGTAGTCTGCACATGTATGTCTGGCTCTAGTTGAACTGCCGCCACGTCCTCGCAACGTAGCATTTATTCCCCTTCTGGGAGAGGGCATCATATTCCATTAAATGCAGTGCTCACACGTTCAAAGCCCGATGTGACGTGAAGGCCTTATTCAGCATACCCAGCACCTTCACTGCAGCGTCTTTGACTTGGTTCTTTTGGCCTCATCCACGAGGAAAACATAAGCGCCTCGGGGCTGATCACGCCAGAAGGTCTGTGCCCTTAGCCGCAGCAGCTGGGAGGATGCGGCACCTCCCGGGAAAAGGCCGCGTTCGTTTTGCGTGATGCATACTGACGAGCGCTAATGTATTTCAGGGCTGAACTTTCCGCATAATTGCTTTTCAGTGTTTCCCTACCAGAGCCCCTGAAATAGAGGATTTTGTATGTTAATGTCTTTCCCTGCATAATGAAAGAACAAATCTCAGCCCTCCTAGCCTTATGTCATGCCACACCGACTAGTGCTTTACATTTTAATGGTCATTATTTCAAGCCTTTCTTATCGCTCTTACATCGAATAATACTTATTCCACTAAAGGGAATTTGGTGTACTCCTGGTTTTGATTATTTTATAAGTAGTAGCAGAAAGCAAAGGTTTTTAAGGGCTTTTTTGTTTGTTTTGTTTTGTATGACCAGTTAATTACCTTAAAAAATGGTGCTCCTGAGCAGCCTGGATCAGCATTCCTTTTTACCTGAAAAATACAGTGTACAAATGTGCACACACCATGGGATACAAGTTTTAAGAGTCAGCAGAGAACAGGCTATTTTCACACAAGCAAGAGGTACCTGTAAAAAACCAGCAGGCATGGAATAAAGTGTCAAATCTCTTCAGTCCTCAGCCCAGGCTTTAGCAGAGAGGTACCTTGGTGGTACCAGGCGCGCAGCACAGTGACTGCAGGTTGAGATCTGTGGTCAATGTTTTTTTTTTTTTTAAAGAAAACAGCACTAGAGAGCCCAGAGAAGCTGTTCAACTGGCCCCACAACCTGCCTGCCCCTGTGTTTGGGCTTATTCTGCAACTGGCCACATAGCACCCTGCTGTCCCTGAAGCATGACGACAACAGGGCCACCCGGCATCACAAGGAGGTCACATATTTGAAGATTTTAAAAAAAGAAAAAAAAAGTAGCTCTTTTTCTACTATTTCCCCCAAACAGTTTTACTCACAATTAGGTCAGATTAAAAAGTCAGCACACAGCAAAAGTTGAGTTACTTTGTTTAAAATAAAAACATGTATTTCTATCACCTTAGGAGTTGTTCCTCTCTTGGCACAGGGACCCTGTGATCCTCCCACTTCCTTTTATCAGCATCTTCAAAAGAAAAAGGAAGTTATAATTGCTTTCTCCTCTCACCATAAAAAAAAAAAAAAAAAGAGCAAGTCTGCCGCTCTTTTCCATTTCACATCTTGAGAAGAAACATGCTTTGAGCAACCATTTATTTACAGAATAAAAACAACATCTCCTGGATTTCAAAGGGCAGAGCAGTTCAGAAGAACAAGGCGATCTCCTCCCTTCCCTACCATCAGCTTTTGCTTTTTACCACCTACTGTCTGTACAGCCTACTGCACTGCCTCTTTCCTCATTACAGCAGCATAATTTTCCCCAGCTTTACCTATTTTTTTTTGAACAGTGCAATGACAGCTGCAGCTCTGTAACTACTGCAAACCTACCACTTACAGTTCAGTGCCACAAGCTAGCATCTAAGCAAGCTCCAAGGAGAAAAAGCCAAGTCAAGGTGAAGAGTGGGACATAAGTCTAAAGCAGAGGGACGACACTAAAGAGTTTGAAGCGTCTTTACTGTCAGGCTTCCTGCATGGGAAAAGCAGAATGGGCCAGGTTACGACGCATTAATCTCCAGACAAGAGCAAGTTGGCCATAGCTCGGTTAGTCAAGGGAAATACTGAAGCCCAGTTTCCCCAAATCTGCTTACCTCACAACAGCCTTCTTGACAAAGACTAAGCCTTGAAGATTAGAAAAGATCTCACTTTCACACGTTGGAAAATGGAGGAAGACAGACCCAGCCTTTTGCTTCTGCTAGGGACATCTACGTTAAAGCATTCTGCTTGGGGAGGGGAGTAGAAATATGGGAAGAAATGAGCAGTTTCATAAGCACAAGCATGGAAGCCTGCTTTTTTTCTCCCTTTTTTTGATTTTTGCTAATTTTTTTTAGTTCCTGATTAGGCAGGGTCCAAATAATGTTCATTTGAGAGTCTTAGCATTCAAAGCATCACTCTCAAACTACATCCTCTGATATCTGAAGAGGTCACATTCACAGATGCAGTACGAATGATGAGTTTTCTCTTGCATCCAGTCATTCATTTCTACATAGCCTGATGAAATACAGTGTCTTCTTCAATGCTTTTATCAAATATGTTTAAAATTTGTTTTTTTAAAAAAAAAAAAAAGTTCACAAGCTCTGAGTAGGGACTGACTGGCAGTACAATTACATAGGCTTAATTCCATTAAAAGACTAGGCTAAAAATCTAACAGCAGTATGCAAAATCTCCATTACTTACTGCTAAATAACTGTAAAAGGACCTACAGGACTGGATTACATCTTACTTCAAACACTATGACATTTCAAAATGTAAATTTTCCAGGAAAAGCCTCTATATTATGCTCTCTGAAAGCAAACAGCAAGAATGTTAAAACTACGAAGGGACTGTATCCTAGCCTACTGCAATCTGTTGCTCAATGGCTTAGACAAGCAAGTTCATATATATGCAGTTCAACAGAGGTAATAGTTGCTCTTTACTGTGTAGGTGGCTGTACATAAATCCTACCTAAATCCCCACAAATAAAAAGCAGTAACGTGAACTCAGGCTCATTAGAGTGTAGCATCTTAGCATCTCAGCGAAGGCCATAGAGAGTACGCACAGATACATCTCCCTGTAAGAGACTGCATACAATCTAGCACGTTATGACAACATCTGAAGTTACTCCAATTTTAAAGCTATTTGTTAAAGAGAACAATTGAGCTTATTTTTAAAGTATTTTGGACACTGGCACATAAAATATTAAAGATGCACATGAAAATGAAAAGGCTGAAATACCTTGTTTCTAAAATGCTTAATTACTTCCAAAACTATGAACAGAGACAACAATTACCAAAAAGCCATTTATTAGATATGTACATATATACATACACATGCAAAATGATTTTATACACATTTACACAGGTTCAGTTATTAATACAGTGCAAAAATAGTTTAAAAGATAAACCTTCCATAAACTTAACAGGTCTTTGGAAGCAGAAAAAAAAAACAAAACCAAAAAAATCTAAGACAGAAGACGGTCATTTTCATAAAGTGACTTAGCACTTCAACTCTTTAAATTAAGGGAGTTTATTCTTTGCCAGTTTTCTTGTGCTGTACTGCTGCCTGAAGAATAGAATTTCCAAAGGAAATATCTTGAAATCTGACAGAATTAAGGAGACACCAGTCAAACTACATTAAATAGTTTAAAGTCAAAAAAAAAAAAAAGAAGGAATTATGAGTCAGATTTCATGTATTCAAACTGCAAGTCGTTCTTTTTATTAAATCTCAAAGCACTAAGATCAATGTAAATTATTCTATTCTTCTTGCTGTTTCAGCATAAGAAAAGCTTTAATTGTATAAATACCATACAGGTGTAGAAGCCATTCTAAATACTGATAAAAAAAATACATATATATCAGATAGTGCTTCCTCTGCCTAGTCCCTCAATCACAATCTAAACCTACAAAGTGCGTACATACTATTCAATGTAGATTCCTTAATATGGTTTACACATATGACAGAAAAAGGTTGCAAAGGGATTAAGACTATCAGCAAATCACAGCCTTGTTCATTTAGAGGATGTAACTGAATCCTTTCTACTAAGTAATCCACAAAGAAAAAAGAAATTACATTATGGAAGGCAGAATTGTACCAACAGATTTTGCTTGGTTTTAACAAAACAGTTGAAGGAAAAGGAAAGTATTAAACAAAAGCTGAATTTAATCTTTACCAATTCTAAATATGTTAATTACAAAAGCTCTCTAAACACCTTGTTCTACCACCATTTTTCTTATTGCAGAACTGTTGCTAACATTATCTGGCACAGGGATATATTTGTTTTACAACAAAGCAAACAGTCAAATGCCAGGGCAAGCACTAGGAACATTATAATTTCTTCCAATCAACTCAGTACGAGCATGAGGAACAGAAAGAAGGTAACGGTTCACTGGCCTCAAGCGCCAGTTGTTAATGTTGCTCGCCTTAAGCTACAGCAGACTAGCTTTAGTCAACTCAATGGAGAATCAGTAACACTGTTCTGGACTCTGGTAGGAATTGGGAGCTGGAACAGGTCACTAAGGTTCCTTTCACAAAATTTTATCCATTTGTAGGACAAAACGCTTCATCCTTTCCCTGCGGGATTAGATTCCTCTTCATACTGCAGTGGAATGACACCTAGTTTAGGCTCCCCAGCTAACCAAAACCACAGTCACCAGATCCAGTATCCTTACCAAGGCATCAGCTTCCAGTATGAGATGCTGGGGAGTGTCTTTCTTTAAGATTTTTTTCTTTTTACTGGTAATCTAATCTCATGGCGTAGGCCCCTGAAGTCTCCAATCACATAGAAAAAGTACCTCATCAAGTAGAACAGGAACTGAGCACTATGGCAATTTAAAGCTTGTCAATATTAAACGTCCCATATCTGTGCGTCTCAAGGACAGTGGTTTAGTGTTGGCTCCACTTCTCCACTTAACCTGTTTTCTGCTACAGTCTACAACAAATAATTTTAATCTATCTCCTTCCAACAGAAAAGTATTCCTCTGATGGCACACAGTTCTAGCTGTTTGGTAAACTGGCTGGCTATAAATATTCTTCCATCACTTCTATTAGACTATTCCTCACAGTTTAAAGGGTCTCTTTACGTTATTGTTACAGGAAATGGGCTAGCATGGGATGGAAGAGAAATATCCACATTTTACTGCTGGAAAAAGTTCTGGCACCAAGTCTCCTGACGTCCTAGAAACTATTTTCAGATTGTAATGGGCTGCAGATCTACACCTTTGTTGCAGGCAGCTGTATCACAGAATTGCTTTCAGCTGAAGAGTTTGTAGCCTTATGAGATACAGTACCAGAGGTTTCTGGTCTAGCAGTCTAGTACTACTCATAAATGTTTGCATTATATGGTTTCAGAAACAACTCACCAAGATGCAAAGAAGTGATTTTGTTAAGCATTTCTGCAAATGCAGGAAGACAATTCTGCATCATGTTAATCTCTTTGCAACCACTAGAGGTAGAGACTATGTGAAAGGAAAATAAATCTTTGGCATGAGACATTTTGTAGAGCAGACAGAGTCACCAGAAAACAGTTTCCTATGGAAAAAATTTAAAAAAGAAAAAAAAAAGAAAAAAAAATCAGCATCATATTTCCACAATAATACACCTACAGTTCCCTACTACTTTTCAGTTTCAGGCTTCATAATCCCTCAAAGACAGCTGCATCAAAGTGCTGTATATTCTTTAAACATAACCTATTCATACACATTCTAAAATGCCCATACGCATTTCAATACATTAAATACAAGAGAACCCAGTGCAGCAGAGGTTAAGAAATTCAGCTCCTAAGTACTATATTCAAAAGTGCACGCTCATAATTCATCTTAGCGTAAGAACTTCAACACCATTAGCTAAAGGTTTTGTATGTAATAAAGAGAATCTGCTCTTGCTCTCCATTACTGAATATGGCTTTCTACTCACCAACTGTACCTTTTATTTTATTTTAAGGTGAAGGAGTCAGTGGCTGTCATAAGTAGGCTTGGAAGATTTATTATCGGTACAGACCAAGCAAACATAGAACTGCCCTTACAGTAAGAGTGACCTTAACCAAGGAAATAAAGGCCACTTGAGCTGAAAGATCACTTACATTCACTTGGTTTGTTTTATGCTGCTCCAAGTGTATTTACAGCTAACCAATGAATATATACCTAACTACAAAGATGTGCTGTTTTGCCAGAAGACATTTAGAGCTTTTATGGTTTTTAAAGGAGCCACAGCCTTTTCGTTTCCTTCAAAACCCAGAAAGGTTATCCATGAGCCTCTGCTAACCACACAGATAACGGGCTAATCTGATTATGGCAAACTCCTCCTTCACTTTCAGTTACCAAGGGTCTTAATGCTTAGCAAATTCCACAGGCAAAAATTTTACCTGTCACTTTCTCTTTGCTTTGCTACACAGTTCAGTATTTTTCATAAGAATTGGCAGGGCAATACACTGACATGCCAGACTGTTACAAAGCCAGCAAGACAACTGGCAAAATACTGACTGGATGATATTAGCTGAGAAGTAAGAGCCTATTTATGGCAATGAGAAATTGCCATAAATTTCTCAATCCGTTAACAACACCTGACAAAACGTACCGTGCAGTTACCATGTGCCGTGCTGAATACAGCTAGAGTCCTCAATGTACGTTTGATATTACTACAGGGTCCTAGTTTATTTCAAATTGCTTTAAAACATCCTATTCACAATAACCGTTGTCACAAATCTTTAAAAAACTTCCAAGCTATTTTTGGCCAGTTTAGTAAAAGAAAAAAAAAAAAAAAAAAAAAAAACTGTAAAAAGAGAGAGTAGCAAACCCGAGGTCTCTTTCATACGCCGCAGTCAGGCTGTTTCTCCATCAGCTGCCTTGTCAGTATCTGATACGAAGAAAGAGATGCCACTCCTACATGAAAGGCTATTTGCCAGAGGTTCCGTAATCCGTACAAGTAAATGTTGCACACGCAAACAGAGAAAAAGAGTACAAATGTCTTTGTCTTCCTTCCAGAGCTGTAGAAGAGGTACAAGTAACACTACAAAAGCACCAGAGATAGAGTTAGCATTAAACAGTGCGTGTGTGTACAAATATTTATATCTATAACATATCTATGAGATAGATAGATAGATATTTCATAGATACGTTATAGATTGCAACTGCTGGCACATCCACACTACTTGGATGTGCCTACTACTGCAGTCATCACTACGAAGCTCAAAGCTTCCTTCCAACTGCTCTGTTTTAGGTCCTCCAAGAAGAGCAGATGGGTGGCCTCAATCCAGATCCTACTGGGTAAGCATACATACCAAAAGCAGCCTCTCAGCACAACCGGTGTCCTCCCTGGCTGCCTCAGGCTGCGTTAAAATGAGTCTGAACGCTGAGCCAGCTTTCAAAACCCACACATGCTTTTCACAGGGCAAAGGCCCAGCAGGGAAACGGCAAACAATTTTATGCTTCTGCTGTATTTATTCTTGAGACAGGTAAAGGACTTCATTCTCTAGGCTTGACTTGGTAGAAGGACCATCTTTTCTGTTAACAAGCATCTCAGAAAGAATTTTTAGGTTTTTGTTTTTAAATTCAAGAACAGGTGGACTGCATTTGCTGAGCATGTGTGAAGGACACCAACCATCACGGCAGAAAACAAGCATAAAAAAAGTGCTAAAGTGCTGGCAGAGGAGTTGCTTTTTTAACTCAGGCAGTAACAGCTCATGCTTTATCACTTAAGGTCACAGTTTCCAACTGTGCTGATGACACAAGCAGGGATCATAATGTGGGAAGCACTTCACATTAGAGCACAATTTATGCACAAAAATTTTGTGAGGATGACTGCCACAGATCAAAAGGATAAGAGAGAACACATTTTTAAAAAGTAAAAGCTTCTCTAGTTTCAGGCACTAACTGGAAAAAGCAGGGCAGAGCTACTCTTTGTGAAGAGTGGTTTTCATCAAGTTTTTAGGCCCAAATTACTACCTCTGTTTTAAAGTTCTGCCGTGATCGGAAGTGTAAGAAGGCTGAAAGACACTAAATTGTCCATAGCACATACAAATAGCAGTTGGTGAGCAAAAGGTATTGACAAAACAATATGAGCTTAGAACTTCTTTATCTGAAAGCATGAGAATCATTACTGTTCAGCTTTGAAATCTGAGGGTTTGGGTTATTTATTTATTTAAACCTCAAAGCATTGGCTAACACAAACCTCTATGGTCTGGCAACTAGAAGGCAACACAAAACAGAGGATGAGGTACAGGGTACATGCAGAGTTAGGATCACTTTCCACCACCACTTCCAACAAAGGGGAGGGGATAAGGGAAGGAGAGAAATCAAAATAAAATGCCACTGTCCAATCGAGTTTGTCAAGCTAAGCTATAAACCACGTGACGCAATCAACAGCCTCTCTGCAAGTTTTAAATAACCTAGATAAATAAAAATCTTCAAACAGAGCTCCCCAAACTTTCAGAGGCAACAGTACTAAGCTACTAAAACACTGCAGGCATCGTATTATTTCCTCTTTGTCAACTAGTAGCCAGATCAGAGTAGTTGTGACCATAGACTAAATATAGAAGATTTTGCAAGCAATACACTGCCCTCAAGCCAAAGGTTATGGACCTCTGTTTTAGGCACTTAAGAAATATTTCAGAAAATATCTGCTCTCATAGCAAATAATATTTTTCTCATTCACACCACTACAAAAAGAGGTCAGAGAAAATCATCCACTAAAAAAAAGAATCACCCCTAAAGAAGTCAGGAACTGCATTTGTTTTAGATTTAGAAGTAATTTTGAATAATGATGCCATTCTGTATTCGCTTAGTCTTTCAGACGATTATGCTACAAAAGCCCATCACTAGGACTGTCACTGTTACAAAGAAAATGTATCTGCTCCGGGAAACCCATCACTTTTGGACTAACATTTATTGCACTCAACTCCATTTGGCACATTACAGTAAGGAAGCACTGTTAAAAGCTTGCTACTACAACTCCCAAGAGTTAAATTGTGCCCTTACTATACTTGTGCCACTTCCCTAATACCTCTGTGAAATCACCTTTGCACAATGCTGAAAACTAAAGCGTTCCTTTGCTTAATTGAAAATTATGTTGTACACAGTATTAGGCTTACACATAAAAATTTTGTGGCTTTTTCTCATGGAAATTTAACATGATGCCCAAAGTAGCTCACTACTCAAGAGAGCCTGAGCTGGTAGCAACCTGCAAAGTTTTTACAGCATATAGTATTTTGAATGTCTCTATGCTAATGAAGGTACTAGCTAGCGAAGATGGCTCCTGTTAAGGCTATCTATCAATAACACTTATTCTAAAAAGTTTTAGTTAAAAGTGATATTATTTTAAAATAACTCTCATAGCCATAAAATATAACACATTATAACACAATATGTTGTCAGTTTTCAGTCCATTTTCCATAACTCAAAATCCAAGCCAGTAAATACTTCAACTCTATCAAGTGCAATGTAATACTTCTCATAATCTGTTTTGTGTTTACGTGTACCCCAATTTGTTTAGACCTGACCATTCACCCATGAATTCATGGTGAATGTCAATCAGAAAAGCAATCATAACTCAGAAAGCAAAAGCTCTAAGGAATGCTAGGCATGAGAGCTGCTTCTTTCACTATCTTGAACAAAAGACCATTTGCATTCGTGAAGCATTCTTGGGAGTGCACTCACTTCACTTCTTCCTCAAAGAACATTTAATGTAAAATAATACCAAGAACATTGACAGACATGTAAATAATAAGAAAGGCACTGAAAGGACATAGTCTGGATATTGGGGTAAACCATCTTAGAACCCAAATGTGTGTCTCTACATTACATTCAGCAATATCTTAAGTTTTGTAAGCTAATAGGTAATAGGAATAATATCTTGCCTAGACAAGTTGTGTATGGAGACCAAATCCATCAAGAATTTCTGACTCACAAAATGCAAGGTAGGGGCAAGTGGTAAAATAATGTATTTTTAATATGCAAATTATATATTAGTGTGAACGAGTTTAATAAGATTAGTTGATTTCTTATTTCAGTAATCAAACATATCTGTCAGAGCACTGTAGGAACAATATGAAAAATCTGTAACATCAAAATAATATCAAAAACAGAATAATATAATATTAGAAATTGAAAAGTATATTATTTAAATTATTTAAAGTTAACATACCTGAAAAACACAGGCTAGAAAAGGTAGAAAAAAAGCTATCACATTTCCAAGTCCCTCATGGTCTTGCTGTTTGGATACAAAGGAGTGACAAACAAGAAACTGCATCAGCTACAGTTTTGTTAAGTGTTGCTTGATATTTTACAACAATATATTTTGTAAAGCACCTCTCATTCTGGCTTATGATGATTGACTAACAGTGCTGCACAGCGGCAAAATCAGTATCACTGAACAAGGTACCACCAACAAGCTTGCATAAAAACTTTTGCTAGACAAAACCATGCCACCATAAAATCAGGACATTATTTTCACAGTTTAAAGTTGTTTACAGTTTTACTTTTGTTAAAAATAATAATAATAATAAAAGAACATCTAGAACAAAGTACCAGAGTCAAAAAAAAAAAAAATCTGGTAAGACTAAAATATTCTTCCAAATTTCAATCACACCACAGAAGAACAAAACGCAATGTACTCCCACACAGCACAACACAGGATCCAGCAGGTGAGCAGTCACAATTGTAAGTTCTCTTGAAAAACAAAGTAATTCTTGTGCAAAGATGTGCAGCCTAGCCAACTATGAAGTAACATAGTTACCCATAATCTGGTTAACCAAACAACTCTTTTCTTTCATCTCTTTTACTGGTTTCAACTCCAAGTTACCTGAAATGAATACTCCGCTAGGTGAACGCCTCGAATGAGATTCAAAGCTCCACACATGATGTTCAGAACGAGAGAGAGAATGCCCAGGGGAGTCACACGCTGCATTCTGTAAGTGGGCACTTAGAAGCAAAGAAAAGAAAAGAAAAAAAAAAGACTAGTGAAAGTTAGCACTGTTAACTTGAATCCTTTAACATAAAGCAACTCAAATCAGCTTAAACAGGTTTTATACATTTTCCATACCTTTCACGCCTTGCTCCAAAGGAGATCAGTTATGAACAGGAACACCCTTATTGCTGCATGACCCTGTTCAGTTCAGAGCTATTTGGCATTAATGTCTTACTTTAGGCTGCATATGGACATTTTTTCTGCTATTTACTTACAGCAGATTTTCATACTGAACACGTTTCACGGGTCAGTAGACAAGCTAGAGGCTTCAAGCTCTGAAAGGTCTGGGAAAGAGCTCTGATTCCTGACACCCAAAGAGCAAGAGAGCACCTCTTCTCTTTCGCAACTGGTAGTTACGTATATGTCCCCATACTCTGCCCCTGGATCACCGCAAGTAGAACACTACCACTATAGCAGTAAGAAGGGTTAATATTCATAAAACACAGAAGAGAATGAAGTGCAGGAGCCCTCAAGGAGTCTCTCTAACTCTCAGGATCTTCTGGCTCTTGTCCAGACCAAGCCAGCTGCTAACTACTCTACACAAACCATGCTCCTCTCTGGCTTCATTTCAGTGACAAGCAAAACACCCTAACAGCTTAAATATTGCTGTACTGCACGGTCTAAAACAGAAAAACGCTTCTGTCTTCTCCTGCAGCAGAGATTTTCTTGATATGTGGATGTAAAAAAGGTCTGGTCCCAAATTAATATAGAGATTTAAATTATCCTTTATAAACGTCTGTGTAATTTATTGGTCTGACACGCATCCACATCTCCCTGCTTTCGTCTCTAAGGCTGCTGCAACAGGAAATATATTAATCTCATTTGCAACATTTCACATTATGCAGCATTACTCTATATTATTGTTAAACATTTCCATGTAAATAAAAGATGTAAGTATCCTAGGCATCTAAAGGCAACTTTGCTTTTTGGCCACGCAGTGAAATTCAAAGCCCCAGTAGGTCACTGAACAGAAGCTGGACAAGTATGCTTGTTCTTATATGATCAGAGTATCCAGTCTACAATTATTTATTGATTAATTAAATATTGTTGCCACAACTACATATTTCTCTCTCGTGGAAATACCCTCATAATGACTACTGTTTCTTCCTCTTTCCTCCTAAGTTGCTAAGATTTACTTCAGAGGCAGCCAGCTTCTCTTTTAAACAAAGAGGAACTATCAAGCACAAGTGTCATTTATTATACAGGATCGGGCAAACTATGCTCATCAACACTTTCCAGTATCTAGTGAGGAAATTGCAAGTCTCTATATATTGTTTCTGCACATTGAAGACCACAGCATGGAAAATTATTTACAAGTTACAATTTTTGCCCAGCAAACACAAAGACTTACCATCACAGAGGCAGAGGAAATTACAATATTTAGTTGCTCAGGGTTCATAGCCTGTGAAAACTGATCTTTAAATTGTTTTCTGTGGAGCTTTATTTTTGCTATGTCCTTCTGAGGTTTAACCCACAAACTGAAATTGCACATGTTCAAGTGATAATGGATAATGCTAGAGCAAAATTATGACAACCTCTTGTGTAAATTTGATTACATTTTTATAAAAAGAAGTATATATTAAAATAGCCTGCTACAGCAAATAAGGAAACAAGCTATTCTAGTAGAGAGTAATTTTGCACTGGCACAATTAAATGGCAATTGGGATTCAAACCAGTATGACTTTTCAGGTAGAAGTGTCATGCTCTTGAGAGCGTAAAAAACTATGCAGAAGATATTTTTGGGACTGTAGTTTACCTAGCACCCTGGAAAAATACATCTGCAGGTTTAAACAAGTATAGAGCAATTCCACAAAAACACCCTCAAACAATGAGGAAACAAACTTTCACCTGCAAAAGATTTTCTGAGCATAGCCCTTTGGCCATTTAACCGGAGACTAATATTAATGCCTCTGCCAAGTGCTGTGCACTGAAGAGAGAGAGGAGCTTGGCAGAGCCACAAACTCAAGGCTCCAGAGAGAGAGAGTACCAGCAGCAGAAAGTGAAATCAGACTTGAACACTTTAAAATAAAATACAAGCACACAAAAGAAGAAAAAGGGGTGAGAAGAGATTATTATATCTTTTTAAAATACTTTAAAAATGACCCTGAGAAGTACTCCCTGTGTGCCTACGAAAGACTAAGAGCATTCATCAAGGGGAGTACACTGCTGCATAATTTAGTGGCAAGCTTATTAGACTAATAGTACAAGTTTTTCTTTCATTTCATAGAGCCAATTCTGACATGAACAGTCTCCCTGTTCACACAAAGCTACTTACACTTCACATTTCTTATATAAATGACTGCACTTTCCTTTTCATGCTATATTGACCAAGGACACAAAGTTTCAATATCTTTCAGAAAGAACTGGGCTTGGATTTAGTTAAGAAAGGAAGGAATAAAAGGAGGAAAGAATGCAAAAAAAAAAAAGGGGGGGGGGCTTGTATTCCTATATATTCTAAAAAGAGCAAAAACTCCCTGACTTTTCAGATTCCTTTCACACTACAAGAAAAAGGAGCCAGTGAATGAGATCATACAACTAGAAGGAAAACAGGAATCAACCACAACCACGCTAGGAGCCTGTTGTTTTGATCAAGCCAGAATTCATCTTCTCTACAGAATGCAAAACCAATTACATTCTGCTCTCCTGTAACCAGAACACTTCACTGTATAACCAAGTCTCCGGTATAGCACAGTAATAAGGAAACAAACACTGTTTACATGGCTAAACTTAGAGCAGCAAAGTGGAATTCAGCTGCTAGTTAATGATGAGAGGAAAGAGACAAGCCAGGAAAGCTAATTCCACCTGAGGGAAACAGATGATCATCAACATGATTTTTAAAATAAAGAACAGTCTGTACAAGTATTTGGGTTAGACCACGGAGGACAGCCAGAGACAAAGCCAGATGGAAAATAACAGAAAGCAATTAAGAATATGGGGGAACTGAAAACGTATTTCTCAGCACTGAGCACAGAGTAGCTCGCAAACGTTTGGCACTTCAATCATCACACTAGTGTGACATGCAAAGAATTTCTAAGCCCTGCCACACTATAAACATTTAATCTTCAAGAACGATTCTGAGGAAGACTCACAAATCTGACTCATCATTAAGATGTTGTCATTTCTATCTTTTCCTTCCCCTAGCCACTGTCCCTGCAGATTTTAATCTAAAATACCTATGTCAAATTATATTCCAGCTCACCCATCAGAAACAATAAAACTGAGCAACTGGAACATAATTTTATTAGTGTTTTGTAAGCCACCAAGGAAAAAAATAAAAAAGGAAATACAAGCTCATGGTATCCCAGCTGCATTTAAATTGCCCTGCTAATAGGATTAAAAGCATTTTATTTTGTAAATGAAGTAAACAGGACATTGACTATGGCAATTTTATAATAATAAAAGAAAGGATAGAACTTTTAAAAGTAGATAAAATGTCAGTATTTGTTATAGAAAGCTCCCCTGTCAAGTCTCTACATATTTTTATGCAGATACGCATATCATCTTTCAGAGTTTTACTCTAATACATTAAATTTGAATGAATGAGGTAAAAGGAGAAAGTGCAGATTGGAGGTGAACTCAAGACAGTCTGAAAATGACAGTACTCTCAGCTCAAACATATTTTTGTAATCATTTTCTTCCTCATGGATAAAGTAACTCACTGAGACTGTACATACCTTGTATCTTAGTTTACAGTAAACACAATGAATTAGTGGAGTTTGTTAAATTTTATTTGACATAAGAATCAACTTGCTCTTCACTATGACACAAAGGCAGTCTTTTCTTCAAGGTTATATACAGATAACTCTGATTTCTCAGGTCAAAAGAAACCATATTACTGCTTTTCTGTCCTTCACAAATTAGATGTTCAGGAAGTCTGTACTGTCACCTTTGCATAGTAGTAACTTACCAACCTCCACATGAACTTCTGCATGCCCACCATTAGCCATCCCATTCATCAGCTCTGTATCCTCCAGTTTTAGCTGCACTGGGGGCTGGAACTTCAGCTCCTCCTGAATCTTCTCCCATTTGGACTTCATATGAGAGCCACTTGCATGGTTAAAATGACACTTGATTTTCTGAATAACGTTATCTGAAATATTATTTTTTTTAAAAAAAAAAATCAAGAATTAGCTGCACAGAAGTTGAGTGCTTCAAGTAACTGATGAGTTAAATCCTGACGTTCTTTGGGTTTTTTGTTATTATTTCTTTCTTCGTTTCTTTTCTCATTTCATTCAGATATAAAATTTCAACGGTAATTAGGGAACAAAAGTACCTTTCCCAGGTGTTTTGTATTGCACCACATCCCTTCTGGATGCTTTAAGTAACTCATCTCAACATCTTGCCTGCCAGTGGACTGAAAGCAGGCTTTCATATTGCAAGTATTATCATGACAAACATTCTGAACTTAGCCCATGAACTACCATGAAGCCTGAAAGATGCAATGCCATATCACGTTTTAATAATGTCAAGGGTTAAGGTTTTTTTTTCCAGTGTAGAGCTAATTTAATTCAATTCTTATTTGAGTCATATAACAACCCTTACTGCCAGAGGCAGTGATTCCACCAACCCGCATGCCATAGATTTATATATAGATTATGCTGCTATGTCTTTCATACTTAATTTTTTAAGCACAATTCATAGACAAATTCCTTTCCACAAATTTGGCTAATGGTTTGACATGAGTTACCACGGAACTGAGACCAAGTTGTGAATCTGTCCGAGAAAGAATTATCCACTTCTCCGGACTTCTAGTACCTCACCATGGATACTGCTGTTTCCTGTTTTATTGTGCAAGAACACGAGCAAATTCAAGGTCATTATGCTAAATACTTAGGCAAATAAAATGCAGAAACATCAATTTTGTAAAGACATCCTGTGAATAAAATTCCCATCGTTAAGATATTGTCATGCTAAAAGACTTGCACAGGTTGACCACAGCTACTACTGAATACCAAACATATGTAATAGCTTAGAGCACAAATTCAGAGAGCACACAGGAGGGCTTGATGTCATGCCATACACAGTGTCATAAGCATTCATCACTGAAAAATCCTGTATTTTACCATAAATTAGTCTACTGTAATAATCTGCGACTCTCAGGCAGAAGGCCAAGATCTTATACATAAGTGCACCTCAGATCCAGACAAACAAATAAAAATCACATCCAGACAAACACAGGAACAACATGCAGCAACATGTGGCAGGCCCAGTAACAGAACACATGATGACATTAAAAATAAAAAAGCAATGTTTTGCATTTTCCTTTCTTAGGAAGGAACATAGTAAGACTAAAAGAGGCTAGAAATTCCCAGTCAAGTTGCAAAAGGAGTAATTTGGATTTCAGCATAAAGTTACATCACACCTAAAATGTGATTCTGCAGGTAATTCACTTAAAATTCAAGATCACCGTATAACATACTTTTCTTGGGATTTCTCAGTCTTTTACTTAGCAGCTTAACTCTGTTCCTGAAATCTGGATAGAAGCGTGATAACCCACTGCCATATCTTATCCTTTCCCAGAACAGAGTTTCTTACTGCAAATAAAAGGTGTTTTTCAAAGGTGTGATGTTCAGTAGAGCAGCTGCTACTTAGCAAGAAAGGCATTTATATCAGATAAAAAAAGAAACAGTAGGCATGATTATGAAGTAGTATATGAGTCTAAGTCATGCCAGAATTGTCCACAAAAAATCTACTTTGTCTCCCTTTTTTCCTGTACCCATCTGTATCCAACTGTCAGATTTTTTTTAATTAAATTATATAGTGTTTGAGACATGGATTGCCTTATTCTTCTGTGCTTGTTTGTTAATCAAAACGACATTTTGCTCATCTATTACGGGGGCTCTCAGGAACTGCAAGAACAATAATTTAATAGTTTAATGCAGTTACAAAAGCTCCCCCTCCTCCTACACAGACACGGACAGGCATACAGACAAATTCCTTTTTATGATCAGGCTTTAGCCAAGTAACATTATTTAAGATCATAAAAGTAACAGAAAGTATTCTTACTATTAAAGAACAAAGCTACGAACCAAATTCAAGAAAAGCATATGGTCTGGAAGCTACATTGATGCTTGTTGTATCATAGGAAGCCGCAAATTCCCACTGAAGCTCTTCCAGGAAGCAAAACGCCATGATGGTTGAGTAATTGCTGGAACAGATTGCCATGCAGGCAATATCCCCAGAGGAAAGAAAACTGAAAGAAATATATATCATTTATCAACATAAAAAAGTAAAAGGGTCATGCCGAACATGAAAATTAAACTGTGCTGTCAAAACAAATGTAGCGACTGCTCTGACAGAAAAAGCAGATTAGAAAAAAAACTTATCGTATTTGCACCACTGTAATACTTCTGCAGCCTCTGCAGATCTGTCACTTACTCTTAAATCATTCAACAGGCTTTAGCATATTAAAGATCACAACACAGGTTTTACTAAATTATTACATGAGTAAAAATTGTGGATACTATTTTCCCAGATCAGCTTTAAATCATGCTAATGAGAAAAGAAATGGCCAGAAAATATCACAGGAAAGAAGACTAAATGGAGAAAAAATGGTGACTTTCTACAAACAAAAGTAAAAAAGAATGGAATCTTTTTCACAGAAACCCTGCAACTGTATTCATTGCTCCCCCTGAATAAGGCTTCATATTAACAACAAAAGATTTTCGTTACCTTGCACAAACCAAGATATTTGAATGCCATTAATGTTAAATCATTTTTTACAAATTAAGATGATTTTGTATCAGAGAGAGCATTAAAAAAATTCTACTCCAGGATGGAGTTCCTGTAACATGAAACCATATTCATGAATAAGTCACCATTTACAGATGCTCCAAAACCTTCCACAGGAAACCCCCTGGGGGATTCAACTGACCAAATGCAGGTGTCTAGGTTGGGGTAAGTAAAATCACTCTCTAAACTTCATTAAGTAAAATGCGAGTCAGGGCACATAGTTCAGATGTCAACACTTACAACGTAAATAGCTAAACTTCAACAATCCCCACTGTAATTATGAATTTTGATTATCTCTGGACAAAGACAAGTCTTTCCTTAGAGGTTAGCCATCTGTTTGTAACGCTCAGCGTAAACCTTCAGTTTTGAAGCTGAACAATTGCTCCTTTTCTGCATTTTTCATCTCTTTTACCATTTATTTCATCCCTGTCATATAGAAACGTGAAGTATTTCTGTCTGTACCACACTGCTACATACTCACGTACATACTCATACATACTATGTGTTTGGGAGTTATGGTTCTGATTAGCCTCGCAACAGCCTCGTTACTCTGGGTTTGTTCCTTAAATTCTTTCTGTTCCTGTCTCACAGCTGCAAAACAACACCACAGCTGTGTAACACTATCTTCTCCAAGTTGTCAAAAATTTATAGCCTTTATGCCAGGTATCTGTTTGTACTCTTGTCATTTCACAGTCAGATGCATAGATACTTCTGTAGGGACTATGGAAAATTAAAAGCAGCGGGAGATATTAGTATCAAAGGGCACAAGTTCACTTTGAAGGAAAATAAATTAAAATGCTAATCTTTTTCTTTCCAATGCACTCAGGTATAAGTTCACACATCTTCTTCCTTCCAGCACTCCTCCTAAAAAGAAGGATACTACTTACAGTTTTATCTCAGGATTGCTATAAGTTCTCTTTGCTAACCGGAATGCAGTCACAAGCAAAAACTCATTTTTAAGAGTTAAACTAAACTGAATAGTAAATGAAAATTCTCCTATCTGAATTAAACCTTAATTTCTTAAAATAAAAACTAGCAGATCCCTCTCCAGTACATAGATCTCTCTCCGATACATAGAAACAGAAACTAAACTCTTCTTCATGAAGTCAGTATGCTTCAGGCCTCCTTAAGACTGAGCTTCTTGGGACTTGAACCTTGTTGGTATTCAGAAACCAGATAGAATGGATTTCTAGGTGAGCCAGAATCAGAACTGTAGGAGCACAGGTGTTTTCAGGCCAGGAAAAACAAACACCTAACAAGAGGAGGCATCAGCAAGATTAGACTGTCACTGAAGAGAGGCGGCTTGGGTACCATTTTAGTCTAAACTACTTTAAGTAATTCTTCAGCACTACATTCCTTTTGAAAAGTTATTTGTAGAAGTCCAAGCCACTCCAACTGCTAACATGAAAAAGCCCATTGAGCAGATTGAATTTGCTGCAAAAGATAGCGACAACTAAAATAAGCAATTCTTAACATATGCTTTCTAAACTGAGTAGGAGCTGTGTGGTTGTGGTGCTAAGACTCAAGGTTTCAAAATACTGCTAGGAGTTTAAAATCTAGACAAGCACGATGGGATTTCATAACAGAGTTAAGCATTACAAAAGATACCTAATCCCTAAAGTTCAACTAATCCCCAGGACAACCATTTTCAAAGTCAAGGTAAGCAAAGAGAAAAAACAGGGACTTACTGTATGCTAAGGTCACGTCCTTTTGCTGTGCCTCGACTTGGATACTGTGCCAGAACTGATGATAATGCCTTTAATCTCCTTCTGCATTCTAGAAAGTCTTGGTTGAAATGAAAATCTGTGGAGGCTGAGAGGGGAAGCCCATCCCTCACCCGCACCACACAGGCAAAGATGATCATGGACATTCTCCACTGGAGTACTCATGAGGACAACCTGAAAATAAGTATCAAATTAAGTCAATGGTAAATTAACAGATGCGATCTCAATTACTTACAAGCCAATATGCAAACTAGTACTATGTCAAAGTAACTGTTTATCCACCACTATTACTAAACAATACCTCTCGTACCACTATCACTACTGAAAGGCAACCAAGGTATTTTAAAGATCAGAACTGTATCCATTTTTGCCTCTCTCAGGCAAAAAAAAAAAAAAAAAAAAAAAAAAAAAGACAGGCTGAAAAACTATCTGAAAAGAAATCAGTATTTTCTCTCCCTGTGCTTTACCTCAAGTGTCAGAAATGCTGAGGAAAATTCTTAAAGGTATTTATGGAAACTGGCTAACTCCCATTGAGATGCTGCAGTTCCACTGGGCCTCCAGAGGCCTTAGTGTTGCTGATAGGTCGGGTTTTCTAGTATAACACAGAAATACAAAAATAAATTTTTGGCTATAGTCTGTCAGGCTCTTTTTACAGAATGAAAGAAGAATAAATATAGAATTAAGGTTGTCCTCTCTTGACTTCTTACTCCTTAGTAGACCACTTAACCTTCCTGGAAAACTTATCATCAGGATTTACCTGGTACATTCAGAACACAGAGGAGATCTGTCCTTCAGACATACCACAGATACTCATTACAACATGTTAGAAGACTAATGCATCAGCTCACATCATCTCTGAAAGATAATCATATAGAGCATTTTAGAGATCTCATTAATTTACTCACTTCATATATATACAGATACATACAAATATATATAAATATATTTCCCATTCAGTGGGTAGACATACCCTGGAAAGTATTTTGCCTCAGAAAAAAGATGAACTAAAACCCCTCATCTTCTTACCCAATAAGTCAATTCCTACATGTATGCAAAGACACCCAGATTACCTACTAAAAAATTCTTTGCAAAATATGTCTAATGTGCTCCATCACTGTTTTGAAACTTATTCTAGCTTCTTGTAAAATTAGAGCTCTAAATCAGCAGACTTCAAGGGATTATCACAAACAACTCATAGCAAAAAAGTCATTTACAATGCTTCAGGCAAACTACATAAAGGATTAGACAAAAAAAAAAGACACTGAAAAGCCAAACCTTTGATACAGTTAATCGCTGCTTTAAGTAAAACTCTTTTAAACTATTAGTTCAAATGCTGAAGGTTTCTTATTCATCATCAGTGTTCCTGCTGTTTTCGGAAGGTAAAAGAGCCGTCATAAGGTCAGTTCCCTATAGAGCTTCTCCTATACCTAATAAGGGGTGAGTTTTCACTACAAGGGGCAATAAGAGGGTCTCATTTCTTCTCCATATGAATCATTTCCACATAACCTGTAGGAATTTAATATTTTAGACCACTACTCCTTTATCAAAGGTGGCTGAAATCTGTCAACAAGATTTAAAAACAAACAAACAAACAAAAACCTAACAATTGTCAGGAAAAATGACAGAAAGTATAACTGCACATAACTTGTTTCCTTTGAAAAAGCAAATTTAAACTACAGAAAGGGTTATTTTGAGCCTCTAACACTTAGTGTTCTTTAACCTCCATTTTAATCTTTCTTTCACTGTCCTTGTAATCATTTATTTTCTCTAGTAGTCAGCTCAGCTGCAAAATTAAACTAAGCTCACAAACTACATTTCAGTACATATCAAAATTAATTTCAACAATAATCAAAATAATTACATATCAACTTGAAGCATCACATCAATCTTCAATATGCTGCGATAGTATCAATGAAAGAAAACAGTGCAGAAAGCTGCTCAAACTTGAAATGAAAATAAAAAAGAAGTTGCCAGCTCAGAAGTATTAACTTTGATACAGTTAGCTTCTAAGTTCAATTCCTCAGAGCACCACATTTTTGTCAGTGGTTGCTAATGCTGATAAAGTGTAGTTCAGAAGTATCCAGGCTGAGAAGCACTACAGAGGCAATATACTGAGCACTCTCATTTACCTTTCAGAAAAAGCCAGGAAATGAACAATAAAATGGAAAGGCAATAAATAGAACCCAAGATATTTGCTAAAAACAGAGTGAGTTGAATAATTTCATGGACTAAATACATGAACAGCTGCAAGATTTTAGGGGGAAAAATAGCCATCATTACGGATAACATTACCTACAGCTAAATAACTGTTTGCCAAAAGGTTTACAACTTTCTAAGGCATAAATATCTTCATGCTTCAAGGCTTAAGTCTTTCAATAAATATCAGTGTAGCTCTCACAGAGCTGCCCATTTTAGGAATGCTGCATCCTCCTGTGATAGATCTGGTAGTGGCCACTGTCAGACTCCTAAATCAGCCACCAGTCTTCACTGGAGAAATGAGCCAACGCTCCTTCCAAGGACAGTACAACTCCTGTAACGTAGTAGTATATATTTCCATATTCATCCAAACGGCTTGACTTTTTAAAAATCTGCCTGCCTGTGAATTCTCAGCTTTGTTGCCTAAGGAAATGAGGTTTATACAATCAAGTCGTAAGTTCAAGTGGGAGAGACATTAAAATCTTAAATTTCTTTTAGCTTTGAGAAAGTAAGCAACTGTGTATTAAACAAGGATTCCATTAACATCTCAAACAGAGAGAAAAGCTGATGCAGGGACTTTTAACAGACAGCAGAGAACAAGTAAGCACAAACTCTGTGCAAAACTGGAAAACTGCTCACTGGTTCTGCTTCTTGAGAGTTCCCCATTTACAGTCTAAAGGCATGTTTGCATATTAACACCCTACTCCCCAAGAAAGCAGAAAAGGTGCGTGTTGCTTTCAGATATAAGAACAGTATCTTTAAGGCTCCTGTCAGAGGGTGTAAGAAAGAGACCAAGTTTTCCATTAATTCAGGGTTTTATCTGAAGTGTAGCACAGACTTGGTTGAAAGAGATAAGTGCCAACATCACTCCACTAGGGAGGGTAAAGCCTGAAAAGGGGTAAATTCACACAACTGGTACACCTATCTGTCTTCTGTGTAACTCCTGTCTTGCCATCAGCCACATCATTCCCTCAGACTCCCCCTAAAGCCTTTCCTTTTGCTTTCCCACACTCCCCCAGCCCATCTTGCTTTGGCATTGCACTTTGCTTAGTTCTCTTCACTTTTCACTGTGGCCTCCTGTTACTTACACTTTGGAAGATGTTCTGCCCCCACGGCAAAAGAAGTTATTTATGCCTCTCTCAAACATTACTTGGAATTAATTACTTGGAAGGCAATTTTGCCATGTCACTGGTAAATGAACACATGCCATCATAAGTTAATGGACTGATCAAGATCTGCACATAACCAAGTAACTCTATGATATTATTTGAACTTGGTCCTTCTCTCCTCTGGCCTCTTTCTGTTTGCATATGATTATTTACCTGAATTATCTGCAGCTGACTTTACATGGCAGGCCTTTGCACTCATGTCTTGAACTTTGACTATGTCACTGTGTTTTTCAGTTAAGCACATATCAAATCTTCGAGTACTCAAAACTAATCCTGTCAGAACCACTACTTTACCAGCACAGAGTAGGCAAAACCTCAAGAAATGTTTTAAGGGATTGATTCAGAAGAACGAATTATAATTTCTGACTGAAGTACATGAAGAAACACTGTTTGAAGCACCTGTGCATCTAACAACATTTCACAAGTAAACTGTTTAACAAAAGATTAACGTAAATGGAACACATTTACCCGTCTTTAAACAAGATACTTCAAGGTATTCCCATAGTATGCATCTAAATTAAGTTACTGAAATACAGTTCCTCCATCCCTAACTCTCCAAGTAGCACCAAGGCTCTCTAATGACTAGTTAAGGATTATTAAAGAAGTCTTAATCAGACTTCTTACACTTTACTGCACTGTTATGTAAGCTCCTCCATATAAGAAGATTAGGCCCATTCACATGCATCAAGCTTTTCCAAATGTTCTACAACCTCCTACCTTTTTTTCTGTATTTAAAAAAAGTATCTATTCAACAGGCTATGAAAGCAAATGCTAATGTGGTTGTGGGAGGGATTATTTTTAAAATATTGCTCTTTATTTAAGCAATTATTTTATCTGATCATCAAAAATAGAAGCATTCTTTGTAAGGATGGGATAATACTAACAGGGACTCTTTTGTTACCAGCAAGTCTCTCAAGCATTCGTTTTATCTCCATGTTCAGAGTGTTTCCTTTCCTCCCAGAGGTGGCATAAAGGCCAGTTGCAAACCCAACAATACGCAACTACTTTGTCAAGTTCTGATCTCCCTGTGAAAGATCAGAAAGCGTAAGCAAACATTACCACACTCAAGAAGGCTCCTGAAGCAGTCTGTTTCAAAGTTTGAGACACCTGACAATTTGTTACATGATGGTAACTATTATATTTAATGCAGCTCTCCTCTGTAGCATAAGCTTCAGTCATGACTAGTCAGCAGTGGGATATGAGGGTATGAAAGGGATTCAGATTCTCTTAATAAAACATAAAGCATTTAATAGAGCTGCAGCTAATGTGCTGGTTTTAGTCTCAACCAACAGGAAGAGAAAAGGGATTAGGAGATAGTTTAAGAGAAGGAAGCTGGTTATTGTTTTTCTGCTGGATCACTAGGTGAATTTTATCCTTTTCTCACATAACTAAAAAGTTAAATCTGAAATGCAAATAAATTACTAGTCTCTTAAGATTTTGGTAACTGTATCCATTCTTTCCCCGCTTCTCAACTACTCTCACACCAATGCTGACCAAGTGAGTGAAATCACAGACCTACAGTGCAAGAAGTACTACTCTTCACATTCAGCAGTGAATAAAAAATTGTTTGAAAGTATGATGCTATCTCAATTTCAAAATCAGGACTTGTGGTTTGAAGAGCCTGTAAGCTCTTGATACACAATTACATACAAATTAGAACAGAATAGATATGATCTACTAACTCTGACACAAACCCAACCACCTTCAAGCATCAAGCCAGGAACAGATTGCCAAAAAACACTTTGTTACTGTAAAGAATGCAGAGTAAACTCACAGCCACAAGTGACTGAAATATGTGAAACAGTCTGTGCAGTTGCATTTTTAACTATGTGAATATCTGCTTTATACTTATCCTCAAAGGGGAGCAAGCAAAAAATTTTTGTTATCACAAATCTCCTATCTGCATACACTCCTATCAATTACTACAAATGACGCATGCCACACAAAACTCAAACCCCCACATTCAGCTCCCCCATCAAATCTCCTGCCTCACTAGACAGTCTTCCTAGCCCACACCACACCTTACCCATCCTCTAAGAGTCTCAGGCTCTTCGCCTAATTTAATCTCTCAGAAACATCAGCCACCTGAAGTGCTCCCAAACACCCACCCACTGATACCCTGAAGCCTCCTTAAAAAACACCAGTTCACCTCCAAACCTTCGCCACCTGAACATTTTCCCTCATCCACCCCACACTAACCACCACATTCAACACCCCTAACCTCCACCCCCTCATTTCCTTTGCATTAGGAGTGTCAAAACCCCAACCAGCACTCCCTCCTGACACACTTTTGTCATCCCAGAAACCTTGAAAGCCATCTCCTTCATGCTAAAAAGCCCCCCTCAAAGTCTCAGGGCCCCCGAGATGCCCCCAAACCTTGCTTCCCTCCTGCAGGATCCCAAACCCTCAGAGCACCCCTGCTGGCCCCAGCCCACACGCTCAGCGCCCCAAATCCCCCTTATTCCCTCCCTCAGGGCCCCGACCCCCCCCCAACAACCCTGCTCACCCCAGATACCCCCGGGGCCCCTCGCCGCCCCCGACACACACCCCTCGAGCACCCCGGACACCCCCAGCCGCCGCTGAGAGGGGTCTCAAGAAGGGCTCAGAGGAGGAAGAGAAGGAGAAACAGTCCCGGGCCCCCGCCGCCCGGCCTCTCACCTGCCCCCGCCCCTGGCCGCGTCCCCGGGCCTGTCCCGGCCGCGCAGAGGCGCCGGCGGCACCACAACCCCCCGCCACACACACCCCCACACACCCCTCTTCCGCCCACAGAGGCGGCGGCGGCGGCGGCTAGAGTGTCCCGAGCGCGGGGCACGCCGGGACGGCGGAGGCTGGGGCCGGGCGGTGCTGGGCGCTGCCGGGGCTGCAGGGCGGCCGGGCCGGGCCGGGCCGGGCCGGGCCGGGCCGGGCCGCGGTGCCCCGTGGGGCCGCGGTGCCACCCGGCTCTGCTGGTAGGCGGGGGTTGGACTCCAACAAGGCTTTCTAGCGTCGCTCCCGTGCTTCACTCCAGCAGGAGCAGCACGCTGCGTCCTGAGTGACAAACGTGTGGGTTTTTTTCTTTTTTTTTCTTTTTTTTCCTCTCATCCCTTGGAGTTACCAGTCGCTGCAGAGGACGAGGCGGGAGCGCCGCGTGGCGAACGGAGACGGCCCCGGAGGAGCCGCCGTAACGAGCCCTTCAGCCATCGAACGCCGGAGCTTTGGACCCGCGGACCGTGGTTCCCCGAGCGCGGTCGCGTCGTCGCCGTCTCCGATCGGCGGCGGCGGCGCCGGCGGCGCCGGCGGCCCTGGGAGCATCCTCTGACCTCCAGCTTTCCGGCCCCCTTTTCACCGTTCCGGCCCTTCGGCGTCCGCGATAGGCCTGCGGGCAGAAGACTGAGCAGGAGTATCGCTGGCAGAGGAGGGATAAGCAGAGAGGAGAAGCGGTTGTGTTAGATGATTAGCAACGGACAACAGAGATTAAGATTGGTTATGTCCGTTTTGACCTAGAGACAAACCCACTCTTGCCACCCTCTCCTTCACAAGGAGGAGAGGATTGACCTATGAGTATTCATCTGACGTACAGCTGTGACCTCCCCGTGTTACGGTAGCGCAGCAGCACCCCAGTGAACAACAGTCGACATGCTCCAGGGTTCCTCTTAGCGACTGCACCGGGCGAGAGTTTTAACGCAAAAGCGATTCCCAAGTTTCATGGACCGAAGCCCCTTCTTGTAGGCAGAGCTCCTCAGTGTTTTGCATGAGCACGAAGGTCTGCAAGCGAAGCAGAAGGTGTCTGGAGAAGATGATGAACCCATAGACTGCACAAGAGCTGCATTTCCCTCAGAAATGTCGTAGCAACCTCCTGCATCAACAACAGAGCACCCAAATTGTCACAACGCACTGAAGTCCCCTGCCTGAGTATTTCAGAAGCAGCATAGATTCCCAGGAGGATGGAGCGGCAGGGAGTGACGGGGAAGGTTAGCCACACGCATGCCAAGCACAGCTGGTCCAGAGGCAAATGAAAGAGCTGTCACTGACTCTCTGGGAGGAGGCACTGGGAGAAGGTGGAACTCAGCCAGTCTAATAATACCCACAGCCTAAAAGTACCCATGCACTGCCATGGCTGGCCAGCAGCAAGTGTAACATTCCTCCTGCAGTCGTGCCACATTGGACCACCTCATGCTTCAAACCTTTCCTGTCATCGTACCCATCTACCAGTAGTCACCCAACATTGTTTGCAGTTTGCAGGAGGCAGTGAATCTTGGGCAAGAAGTCTGAAGGCTGAGTCCAAATAATTGTGAGGAAAAAATGTTTCCATCTACATCAGCAGTCATTTACCCACAGGGGCTGAGGAGAAAGGAAGAAAAAAAAAAGCCAATTTTCTGTTTCACCGCAACACTTGCTTTAAAAAACGAGAACAATGAAGCACAGAACAAAGATGCTGAACTTCCAAACAACGATACGTGCAGACAGGCTTGAACCAGATGAGCTGAGATGCTCTGTATGCTGTATAAGAATCTTTGCCAGGAATTTTGAAATGAATATTTGCTTCCATTTTGAAGCAACACACCCTCACATCAAAAACAAGAGTGGAGTTAAAACATAGACTGATTATCTGGGGAAAAAAACAAAACCAAAAAAATCAACCACCACTGAGTACTAGACTGTTTGAAGCATCTTTCTATGTTAACCAGTACACTGATGATGCAGGAAGTTGCTGAAGAGCTGTTTCTTTCTGCTGGCTGAGAGGTGGTGATAGTAGCGGTTAGCAAAAACAAACCAGACAGAAAACTATTTACCATCACCCAGACTATTCATTTTTTCCACTTCGTGCATGAAGTAGCTTGAAGATGTTAACAAAAAGCCAAAGAGCAGCCTGAAGTCAGAGCAACTCAGGCCAGTTTACCAATACTGAAAATGAGCTGATGAAAGATTGAATGTGGTCACATTGATAACGGGTGACAAACCAGGGGTATTGAACGTATTTGAAGCCTTCTTCCAAGAAGTTATAGAGACTGGAGTTAGAATACGTTAGATTATGGCACATTCAGGGTCAGGCAAGTTGGTTATACAAAATCATCCTGTAGTCGCTAAATCCCCAGAAAGCTACAGAAGTGCCAGCTAACATGAGAAGTGCCTTGCTGTGAAAATAACTTTGTTACTTCACTGAATGTGTTTTCACACTTTCATCTCTTTGGCAATAAATGCAGGTTTACTTCTTGTTACTGAAGCATGGTGGGGAGAAAGAGGCAGGGTACTAATCCGCTCCTCCTCAGTGCCTTCGGAAAGGCCGGATTTTTTGTTTGACTTTCTGTTTGAATTCTGTCCGCCACAAAACAAAGGCCTGCTTAGTTAGATTGCTTGCCTTCCGGATTTTCTTATGATTTGATGATCCTAGCTATTACAAGGAAAGAATAGGGTGCTTTTCAAAATGTATGGCAAATAGTGAAGCTTCCATTAAGAGGTTTAAATTCAAAATCTGTCAAATAAAAGAAAACACGCTGACATTCAAAACCCTTGACAGCCTTTTGGATGAATAAAAGTTGACATATGATGGTGACATAAAAACAAAATAGATTTAATAGCATGTTAGAGGTCAAGTGTCATCCTCACCAATACTTCCTGAGTGAGCAAGAATACTAGGCGCAAATCCTGTTTACAGAAGGCCACAATGCTCATTCCAAGATAAATAGTTGTGAGTTATCCAGCTGCCAGCACATAGTTCTGGTTAAAAAGAAAGCTACGCTGCGATGTGAAGGAGAAGGCTATGACCGTCTTTATGCCCTTCACAATCGCTTCCTTATGGTTTGTGGATATATCTAGTGCGTGTGAACAGTGGAACTAGACCACTGTTGTGTACGTTAGGTATGCAGATAGTGAATCTGAACTTTTTGCAATATGGCAAAGCATATGTAAGATTAAAACCTTCTAAACATGCTAAATTTTACACATTCCAGCAGTCACAGCTTCAGTGAAAGTATGTTTTATCAGAGTAGTCATTTTCTGCATGTAGATTTTATGTCTTTCCTGAGATACTGGATCATGAAGCTTCTTTGATAATGCCTGACAAGGCAAGGTACCTCGAGATTTTAGTTTGTAGCTGGTGTTTCTTCTGTAGCTCCCACATTTCACTCCTGCACTGTCACATATTTCTTTCCCACACTCTCCCAGTGTCATGAGAGACAACATTAAACATTTTGCATCACAGACCTATCAGTGTAAGACACTGGCTGAGTGCTACATTCAGACAAGTATAAAGACAGAAAAAAAGCCATTCGCTGAATCATTTTATAATGCTCACTTCATTACTTCCCAGAACATCCCTGAATGGGGCAACATAAGAAGCAAAGTCTTAATTTTTCATTTTCTAGGGATTTGGAAAGAAGACTTGTTAACTTCTAGAATAGCTTATTTATTATTGTAACAGGAGCTAAAGCCTTCTCTTTGCTCTACGTTATTGTAGAGGAACATAATATAATTTTGTAATTTAAATCCTCAATTCCGTGAGCATTTGATGAACACATGAAAGGTTTATTTGGCTACGCTCACTGAACTGAGTGCATCTTCTCACATGTATTTACAAAATGTAATGTTACTTCATAAAAACATTCACAGAATACAAGGTTTGTTTTGGACATTGTGTGACAAAAGGGGTCAATAAACTATTATTCAGTGTTGTCATATTCATATTAATGGTTTAATGCCAATAAATAATTATATTATAAAAACAAAAGAACGGGGATACTGACCTGGGCCACATGCCCAACTAGCCCAGTGCACTGCTTCCAACAGTGCCCATAAGCAGATCTGAAAGGAAGAATAAATGATGCTTCCTCCACCAACTACTCTTCTAGTCTCCAGCTACTGTCATCTCAGAGTTTCCTGAATCTGATGTGGTTTATCTACTTAGTCATGCTCACAAGGTTTCTCCTCCAAATTCCTGTCTAAGCTCCCTTTTCATGGGGGGGGGGGGAGGGAGAGTTCAACTTTTTGCATCCTCAATTTCTGGAAAGGATTTCTACAGTTCAACTATCTATAACATGAAGAACTACCTCTTTTTCTCTGCATTTGTATTGAAGTGTGCAAATGCACACGGAGTTTCTTGCATATACAGGATAGCATACTTTCATGCACATCATAGATTTACGCTCAGTTTCTCAGGTGTTTTTCTCACGTTACCATGATTTACATACAGATTATTTCTATGGCTCCTGCACAGCCAACAACTACTTCCCAAACTAGCAGATCATTTTTATTCCCTCAAGAATAATCATCGCCCAATAGACTCATTTTATAGATCCAATCCTGTTTCATTTTTATACTGGTTGTAGCAAAGTATTCAAAATGAGCTACAGTGAACTTTGAAAGACATTAGTTAAATAACCATGCAAACATTACATATCAAACCCATGGTTTAAAATTGAACCGTTCATAGAAAATACTGACTGGTTATAATACAGCTTGGAGTCAAACCAAATACTGCAACTTTTTAGTTCCCATTGCATAAACCAGTATTTATTTTGTCATACCAGAGTCATCAGACTGGATCAGCTCAGCCCATCCAGAGCAACAACCTGACTTCATCAATAACCAGCAATGTCACTTCAGGAGAAGGTACAAATACTCCGCAGCAGGGAGGCACAACCTGCACAGGCAAGTCTCACTGCCACTGTCTGACTTTTCCTGAGCAAGCTGAAATACTCTGTGCTCCCTCTTTCTCTTCTTTCGCTGCCCAGATCATACTCAAGAATAAAGGCAGCAGCTCAATCCTCAAGGCAGTTCACTGTAGCTTTTAACTTTCTACGGTGGTTTTGCATGATGCGAAGGGGATACAACTGGCTTAAGGTATTCCCGCGCGCTGCTGTTCATTCCTGCCCTGCACTGGCATGATAGTTTGGGGACAGCTCTGAGAAAGATCACAGAACTAAGGAGGAAAGAAACACACCTACTTCTCTTCTTTATAATCAGCTCCCTGATCCAGTTCGCAGCAGGGCCCCTGGGCGTGTTGCTGCAACCAAAGGAGCAGTGCAGAATGATAGCGAGAATGCTTCATGCCAGTACTGCCAAACGTTTTGAGGAGATTTCACACTGAATTCACCCCTGAGTCAAGCAGCAACTTGAAATATTTTTATCAGTAAGGAGCTGTATGTACTTTGATTTTAAAAAACTTGAATAGCATTAGCAATAACCCAGTTCCACCTTCTACTAAATGTAGCCCCATCAACACAGTTTTACTCTGTGCACCATTTGTGGTCCATGCGAAGCAGTAACTAAAGGAGATAATGTCTCTGCAAAATGAATTAATAATCATTTATACATATATCTATATTGACAAAGAGTCACAATATTTTAATACTTATTTAAATGAGCAAAGTGGGAACAAGCCTTAACTCTCGCTGAATTATTCTGACCTTAGTCTTGCTCATTCCCTCTGTCAGGAAGCGGCAAGAGTGGGCTGCTCTGCAGGGCAGAGCACAGCCATACCTGCAGCACCACTCAGGCAAGCACCAAAGGCAAGAGTCTAGGTTTAAATGCAGCTCTCAAGCCAAGAGCTGGCCGTTTCCCAGGTAAAGGTACTAGTCAGGACTTCTCACAGCTCTTTCTCACGACTCTTTTCATAGCAGTCTGAGCAATCCAAGGTTACAGCTGCACTACATCAGGGCTGACCTTCAGCACAGGCAGCAAAGCCCTAGGAGGTGCAAGGAAGAGGTTGCAGAGCCTGCTGGTGCACTTAGTGCCCTGACAGCCACCTCCCTCCCCATCAGGGTTTGTCTTCACACCTTACAAAGGTCATCTTTAGAGAGGTACTTGTGCAATGCTCAGATCTTAGCTTGGGTGTGCCTACTGCCCACCCGCTCCCAGGAGGAGCCTGCATCTCCACTCTGCAGTCTGCAGCCCTGCATCAATGAGAACATGAGGCTTTCCCTAAATGAGAGTAGAAGAGCAGATGAACACACATGCCAGACTCTCCTTAAGGTATTCACGGGTCACTAATTCAGGGTGCAACAAAGTATAGATACACTCAAAAGCCACTTCCTTCTCTGGGATCAAATTCATCGGAAGTCGTGCAGGCAGTGTGGTGGCGGTGTTTCCATGTCCTTCAAAGTTGTTGACAAAGTTCCTGTGATTGTCTGGGAGTGGTGTTGAGGGTGACTCGGGTAGAGACATGAGGCCTGGGAATGCAGGATGGAGAAGGACAAATTCAGAGCATCCAGGTGCCACAGTGACCTGGAGGGGCATGGTCCCATGGGTGATGCCCCCCCCCCTCCCAGCCCCTGAAGCAGTTACAGTCCTTGGAGTGCATCACTACTGGGTAGGGATCCAGGCACTTTCAGCAAATTCAAAAGCAACAATATTATTGGAGGCTGCAGGGCCATCAGAGCCCCTGCAGGTACCTGGCAGGTGTAATAATAAGCTGTGCTGTGAGATGGGGCTCTAGTAAATACATTCTTGACCATGCTCCCTTTGCAGCAGTCAGGGCAGAGGTTTTGTTGGCACTGTGACAAGGTTGTCAGGGCAAGTAGCTACATGATGGCCTTGCTCACCACTATAAAAGAGACTGCCTCCTCCCTGTCTGCATTCTCACTTGGGGCGAGCAGTGAGGGAAGGTGAAGGCTGAGTCCTGGCACGTTCTTACCACTGAAAAACTAGATAGGTGACAAAGCTGAGTCGCATATGACAAGTAAATCCCTAAATGCTCCCCTATCCTCCTCAGGTCATGCTGTGGCATCTAAGAAGCATTGGCAGGAGATCCTTTACAAACTTAGGCATTTCTTTTGGCCCACAATTAAGCTTATTGACTATATCTATACCTATAAACAAAGCAGACCAGGACTCATTCTCTGGCCAGAGGGCAAACAGCACGTCATGGCTCATGTCGGTATAGCTTAATTCTGCTCCCGTTCTTTGCCTTCAGGGCAGGGTGGCTTCCTTTTTTCTGCTGACCAGGAGAAGTTGCTGGCCCATGACCTTCTCAGACCATGCCCGGGTCAGCCAGCAGAAACCAGAGCCACGCTGAGGGCAGTGCTAACAACTGAACAGCAGACAGTGTTCAAACCAGTGTCCGGCCCTGTTTAGTTTACTGGTCTGGATATAGCCATTTAATCTATTGGGTAAGTATATGCATAATTTTTTTGCAAGATTTGGCTGTAAAAACTGTGTATTTTTTCCCCCCTCAGATTCCCTGCTCGAGAAGGGAGAGTTTTCTATATCTGCAAGTCACCAACTTTCTTGGTTCCCCTTTAAATGACAAGTTATCAGGCTCTACGGAGGAGTAACTGGGGAAAAATCCAAGTACAGATGAGGTCAGACTACATAATTTCCTAGGCCCTTTTAGCCCTAAATATCTGCTAATTTAAAGTGCTAGCACTTCTACATTTTACCATGCTTACTTGCCTGACTTCTGCCACTTGATCGCTTTGGCTGTGCAGGAGCTCCAGCTTTCACTTTTGTACCAGTAGGCAAGAATGCAACATTTAAAAGAGGGAAGCAATGACCTTGGTTCGCAGGCATCTCACTGTCCCCTGGGGCACTGTTAGAACCAGATAAAGAAACTCTGCGCTTGATGAGCACTTTTACCTACCATCTAGTAGTAAGAATATTTCTGTTTTGCAGCCTCTGTTTCATTTTTTAACCCTTCCCCACCTGGATTCAGCGCATTTTCTTCCTCCTAGTTTCCAAAGAGATTCAAATTGGAGGTTATATTTGCCTATTTAGCAGCAGGCAAATATGCAGTTTTGCCTGCTCAAGGAACCTTTTTCCGTTGAGGACTTCTAGGATTAGCCCATAAGAGAAACAACATTATCCATACTGTAAATCCACCCTGGTTGTTGTACAGTCATGCCATGCACAAGAAAGACCTGCAAATTAAAAAAAAAAAAAAAAAAAAAAAAAAAAAAGGCATCAAAAATATTATGATCAGTTTTAATTATAGGAGGATTTAAGAAAGCAGCCTCAGCTGGGAATATCAGAGCTAATATCCCTTCTTCTGTGACACTGTTTAATGATCTACCACACAAACATAGGACAGGAAGAGGGGCTCTGGCACCTACACTGGTGCAACCTGACGTAACACATTCCACGCACCCAGTGAGACTATAGGAGCTGCTTTACTGCACACCGCACCTCTGCTCCATGCCCTCATGTCTGCATTCAGTCCTGAGGTATGCCATGCTCCAAAATATATTCTCTGCCTCCTATCAAATAGCACACGTCATCAGATGCAGAGTGCTGCCTAAGAGCGTGTCGGGGCTCTCCTGCAGAGCACGGCTTCGTAGCAATTAGAGGCTGGATTGCAACACGTGTAGGTGAAGTGTGCATCTTCCAACACAGTTTTAGTTTGGCCAGGGAATAGAGTAGTCTCACCTTCAGTATGGACCACCTAAACCTGCCGTGGGTTCTGAGTATCCTCTTAGGTTGCTGTATCACACTGAAAGTCTGTGCCACCAAGCCATCTTAGATAGATTAGATAGATAGTTAGTTAGATTAAATCTGTCCCAGGCATGCCTACAGGCTTCAGGCACGCATCCATTTGCAGGTACCTACAGGCCTTCACTAAGGAGACAGGACATATACAGTTTCTAAGTTTCCCTGGAGATCTTCTTTGTAAGAACCATCCATGTACTTCACTGTGAGGGGATATACAGTACCTTCAGCAAACTAGAGTGCAGTTACATACTTCTCCAGTCATGTTAGAGGTGATCTGAAAATTAGACAGTTCTTCATCTGGTAGAAGAAGAGAATAAAGGAGCTTACACAGCTTATTCTGAGCACTATGAACATATCTCTCCCTCAATTTTACCATGATCTGTGCATTATCTGATGTTTGCTTAAGATTGAAAGTTATGGAATAATGGAAAGTCTGGGAAAATCTCAGGTTTCTTTCTAAAACAAAGTTCTAGGTCTCACAGTAGGAGAGTAGAGCAAAAATGTGAATCCTGAAAAGCCTAAAATAAAATGATGCCAATGTTCTTTGCTTTAAAAATCTCATAGATTTTAATTCAGTTTTAGGATTACTTGGGGCTGTGTTAGGAGATGAGCATCTGGAGGTGACTGTATCACAGATGAACATTGGGAGCGGTTAAGTCAGGAGAAGTGAGTCATCTCCTAACCAGTTTACAGCTTTGCTGATGGGGAAATGGAGCAGCCTTGCGTCAGGTTTACAGAATGACTTGTCTTCGTAATAAAAATATTTATTTCACATAAAAATGTGAAAGAAGTGAGTGTCTGAGATATATGCCCTGCACCATAGCACTAATTAACCCACTCATAAATATATTTGCTTGGGAAAAAAACATTTGAGTATGGAAATTATGTCAGTCTCTATTGTCTTCATTCAAATGTTCTGTCATTTAACATTTCACTGTTTGTTTTCTGCCAAAATTGTGTGTGGTATCAGGACTCTGAATATGAACAGAGAGTGAAACTTTCAAATCCTGTTCCTGCCTCAGTTTAGACCTTTGTGTAGTCTGATCAAGATCAGAAGATGAAGATCAAGAAAGCTATTTCCTGAGTGATACTCATTTGCATGCTGCAGAAATATTTCTGGACAAAGAGAAGGATATTTTGTGGGTATTAAGCAGGGAAGAATGTGGCCACATACCTTCATTTATACGGATCCAGTAGCCCAGGAGCTATGCACTTATATGTCTTTTCCATGAATTTGAATGCCATTTAAGTAGGATAGGACTATAGCTGCCTGATCGGTGGCTCTGAAATGATTTAAATTTTGTTTCCTCAGCCTTTCTTCAAAAGTCTGAAGAGATTTTCACCAGCAAAAGATGTCTATGCTTATAAATATTGAATGTTTGTCCTAGAAATCTGCCTTGTAGAGTGAAGCATATCCAGCTATGACCCTACAAGAGTCACATTATGACTAATCAAAACTAACTAACCTAGCTCAGTTTTAGAACCTCACATGTCAACAGTATTTGTAACAGTCTATAAAACTGCAAATGACAGGCCAAAGCACTGGAAAAAAATATTTGGAAAGGCTGATCAAATGAAGAGAGAACAAAACAAATCTTAAGCCTCAGGAACATAAAAACAGGTTGGATCTACTGCACACATTGTTTGCTGTAAATAATATGGTGCACGCTGACTTTTGCAATCACTGCAATTACTGTATGACTGCCCTAAATCTTCACACCGTCTCTGGAGACTCTCTCTGCTGTGTACGATTTTTCACTGCTCTTTCTCTGAGCTGTTTGTTCCCTGGCAGTGCTGTTCAGCTGCTCACCATCATTCTGTTTTCCCCTGCATTTCTTTATAACATGGAAAACAAACAAACAAAAAAAAAAAGATGTGTAGAGACAGGGTGTGAGTTAGTTTCTGTAAGAGCTTGGCTACAGTTCAGTCAAGGCAAAGAATCAGAAGGGTCAGGAAAGGTCATCGTACAATTTTTTTGCAACAAGTCTACAGGAGAGGTTGTCTTTAGTGAAGGAATATGATTGATATCGTGCTCTGGCAGAGCAGAGAACTGCAAGAAAATAAGGAAAGAAATGGGCCAAGTGATCGACAGAGACACATTTGTGTTTCAGGGAATGAATCACTTTCACCTGAGAATTAAGAAACATTTTCTGCTCCCATTTATACTGCCAGGAGAATTTGGCTTGGCAGCCTTATGCTTGTCAATGCCAGTGGGGCACGCACTAGAAAATGTAGCCATGTTGGAGAGATGCGATCAAATCCTGTCTAATGAAGTTTCCATTGATTTTCCTTGATTCATATCTTTTAACTAGACCTGAGTGTGTCCAATGCTTGGGTCACAAATTATAGTCAAATCCTGTTTCTGCTGTATGGACCGTGATTGGGCCAGCTTTACAGACATTGGCTAGTAGTACTGAAGCTCAATTACAGAATGTGGAAGAAATATTTTCTAAAAGCTAAAAGATATAGGTTTATAGCAGTTTCTGGATCAGCATATAACCACAGCTAGAGATTTTCTTGACTGGCCCTCTATAACAAACAGAATATTAATTAGATAATTTGAAGGTAGATAATTTTGCTTTAAAATCTTTGCTTTTTTTTCTACTCTATCCTTGACATAGATAATAGAATGTACTTTAAGGAACTCAGTGCTACCATTGCCAAATGAAGATACCATGATTTTGTAGCTTTAAAGCCACTGAATCCATCTTCAGAATTTGTGCAACCTGTATTTTTATTGATCTGGATTTACATTTACAGATACTCTGTGATTATGTCACTCCTTCATCTACCCAGCTACGTTAACACTTACAGATTTGACTATTTAGTAAGATTCTAACTGACAGTAATCACTGCGTGGCTGGATTTTCGCATGTTCTGTTCCTTAATTCACCATTAATACTTCATTTATTACTGTGACAAAAAGCTTAGTTATTCATTATTATTCTCACAAAGGCCAGGTAGTTCCTCCAGATAAATGCTTGACAGATTTGAGCACCAGGATTAAAAGTAATAGAGTGCAGAAGAATATAACACAACTAATTTTCCCGTGATTTATAACCCTTCAGAAGAGCAACATTTATCCTTATTTGACTGAGACTCACACAAGTCTCTCAGGATACCTTTGCCAAGCTGTAGAGAGAGAATACCTCCCCTAGATCACACTCTGTGGTTTGGATTCATCCCTAACCCTAAACTCTTATGACAGACAGCAACAGGTCAAGTTTTGTGAAATTCCTGAGTCTCTCTAACAGCTGACTGCTGCCTACAGCAGTGATCCAGCTCTCTCCTTCCTCACTTCCAGATGTGCAAACTTGACTCCTTCTTTGTTTTTATTTGTTTGGAGTTTTCTGTTTGTTTTGGGCTTTTCTTTGCTTAGGGTCGTTTTCTGCTGACTTAGTAAGATGAGCTCATTTATTCAAGATCAGATAAATTGCATAGGTAGTGCATGAGAAGTGGGGGGAGGTTGTGGCAGGATGCTGGTGACTGTGAAGAGAGACAGGATTTCCCCTTTTGCTGGTAGAGTCTTTAGATGGACTCAGCTGTTTTGGGAAACCTCACTAGTACATGATTAAGGCAGCAGGTGGTTAAGGCATTAAGGCAGGAGGAGCTGTTTTATTTATATGTTTACATTTAGGTTTTATATTAAGCTCCTGCTTTACCATAAGACAAATTGTTCTTCTGCAGAAGCATAAATGTTTTCACTAGATCATACTGACTGTTTTATATGTCTCTCTGTCTACCAAGATCTTTTAGTATCGAATCAAGTGAGGTTGAAGATTCTGAAATCCCAGCACAAATATTTTGCTGTTGTTGCAGAACAGAGAAATTATCATTCCCAAAAGATCGATGAAAGATCCTGTCTCTGGCAGTGGTCAGTGCTGAATCTTTCAGAAGACAGTATAAATTCTTCCTCCTAATGTTCTCTCTCCACAAGTGCACACAATGCACTTAATTGTTCAGTCCAGAGAAAAGAGCATCTTCCTGACCCTAGCTGATCATAATTTCATTATAGCTTTATTTATATCAACATTAACATAAATCTTGATGGTTATTGCTGGTACTGTTACCAAGAAGGACTGTGTATTTTATTAGGGCTGTAGTCTAACCTCACTCTGCAAATCAAGAACTTCTGGCAACCTTTCATTCCCCAATAACTTCCTTCTATACAACCTCCTTACTTCGTCTTTGTAGGAACTCCTACATGAATCCAACTCCCTCTTTCATCCCAAGGATTAAATTCCCATTCTCCACGTGCCAGAATCTCTGTGTCCTCTTCTGTTACCAGGATTGAACATTTTTCCCTCAGTGTCAGGAGCAGATAATCAATCACTTTTCCCTTTTCTATGCTTTGGATCTATTGAAAATTACCCACCTCACTGAAGCCATAGATCTGCTAAATACTCAAGTTACTTCCTTACCAGCACTATTCCTGGTAGTTTTATCATTGGGCTAAGGAGAGTCAGCCAGAGATTCACAGATTTAAGACCACACCATAGTCCTATATAAACTAGTTTGACCTCTTCTATCACACAGACCATTGAGTTTTACCCAGTTACCTTTGTGTTGTGACTTGAATTCTTTATTTTTAAAGTACTGTCAGATGTCTGGATATAGAGGTACCTGAGCTGGCTTTGTGCAGAGTCAGTTTGGATTCGATACAGTTTAACAGTTCAGAAACAGCAATGCATACAAATACAGCTATTCTGGTTATAGGGCCGATTGGTGCTAGGATCCCAAGGATATTACATTGGGATATTACATTTCATCCCAAACTTCTGAAAGGGATACAGACACACACAGACATGGCCCAGCTTTGCCAATGTCTGTATTTCACTGAGTGGCCACCTTCACCAATGATCCGGAGGCCTCTGTGAGACTGCTGCCTCTTTACCATTCTTTTCAATACTGCCAAGCACAAAACTATCACTGATCAAAGCAAGGACTAACACCAATCCCCATGGGCTGCACCACAGTCCCCACTAGCTGCTTTATGTCATGATAGACAATAAACATAACAATTACTACTTTTTGTCATTGCTACTAATGAACATCTCTCCACTAAGGAACGTTTGCATGCTATTGCTAGAAATTCTTAGTCTAATGCACTTTCAAAAACACCATCATACTGGCTTAAGCCTAAGAAGCCACAGATTTTTCTTAATGGCTTTTGCATTTCTTATCAAGTGTCTACACTTCTTAACTAATTAATGTAATTTTGCCTTTTTTCTATCTGTTTAGTACCACTTTTTGTTCCTAATTTGTACTTTAGTCTCACTTCTGAATAAGGGCAGGCTTTTAGTCAAAATTGCCCTATTACTTTCATTGAGCTAAGACTGATATAGATTGTCAAAGTATATATACCAAAAAGACATTGATGGTCTTCCATTTCAAAAGCTCACAATTTAATACAAGAGACAGCAGGTTCAGGGAAGCAGATGGTAGACTGCAAGAATGCAGTAACACAAACAGTCTAATTTTACCATGAGAGTAAAAACTCTCAGTTGTGCTGTTTCCGTGTAGCACAGCCCACTCATTGGTTTCCATGCAGGATCCCACATACAGAATCAGACATTGTATCATTAACCCCTGCACTTTCGGCGTCACTGAGCTTCACAGGTCAATTATATGCTGCATAAAATAAACTCTTTTTTTGACTTATTTTAATTATTATTGAATGGGTAAATCAGCAGGTCTGTTCAAGTCTGGTATGAAGCAGCCTTCATCTTTTAGCTAAGGAATAGTTTTGATAACTAGTAAGACTTTGTTTTCTTTCAATAGCCCTGAGTTATAACCTACTGAATGAATTAAAAAATAATAATTGCACTGGGGTTTAGATCAGGCCAAATATAATCTTCAGATATACATAATACATCAGCCCACATGTCAGACATCTGGCATTATTGATCAAGAAACTAGAATCAACAAACTCTTCCTCTACAAGCACTGAAAGGAGCAAGAGATGGAGACATTTTTGCAAAATTATTTGAGAGGTACTAATGATAGGGGCAAATAAACAATTATATACATGGAAAGATTCTAGAGTAAGGAATCAGTCTGGACTAGCTGGGAGACTTAAATAGGAAACCACATTAACTAGAGCTGCATTTCCACTGGAATGTCAATCTAGCTTCTGAACTCACATTCAAGCTGTTTGTCAGCATTTGCTTTCTAAATGTTTTTTGCATGTTTGCACTGATGCAATTTATGCCATATCAGTCAGGGAGGTATTTACTTATCCGGGCAACTGGAGGACAACTACCCTTTTCACCATAGTCCTTAAAGTCTCCCAAACCTGGTCTGCTTCTCTGCAACTGGCTACCTGTATTTCTAATCTCAGCAAGATGCAGGTAGTGATCTGCATGTCATTCCCATTTGAAGTCCCCTATACCAGTTTATATGAAACATGGATGTCAGTGGCTAAAGAAGCTATACATACAGGAAAATACCTTACCCCATTAGCCAATTTACCACATAGTAGATTAATAACTTGCTTATATTTCTATCATGCTTGGACAGTCATTAACAAATTCTGTTTACTGCCTGGATAGCAGGTGGCTCCACCTACTCATGCCAGGGATGGAAACATTCCTGAGCTTTAGGGAAGGATGGAGGAGTGAGCTCAATAATTCTTTCGGAAGTCTGTTAAAGTATTAATTGAGTTATGGTTCACAGGAAATCCCTGGGGAAAGGGGAAGTCTGACTCTGAACAGAACTGCAGGGAGTCTTTGGATAGGTGAGGTTACAAATATTCTTATAACCTGAAGATACACGTATCCCCAGATCAATGCTCCTTTTCAGTAATAGTGAATCCTAGGACAAAGCTTTTTACTTGAGATGTGAATCTCAGCTGTGAGGCTAGTGTGTAAATAGCCTAGGAGCTTGTTAGAGAGCAAAACAGAGAGAAATTCACTGAGGCTCACCTAATATATGGGTAGCCGAAACATGCTTTTATTTACTTCTCTGCCCCTGTCACAATGAAGTTATTAATGGAATTGTTAGTATTTGAACAATAGCAAATAAAATCTTCCTTCACTTTTACATAATGTTCATGCTCTGTTAAAGAATGATTTCAAAATATCTGGCTTTCCATTTCTATAGGCACGGCAATCCTTAAAACAAGGTACTGGACCAGTCTTGCACTAGACCACAGTACTCAGGAACAACCAACTAACCTTCACAGACTAGTTGCGCAGCTATTAATGCACAGTGCCGAAATGGGAAATCTATCATCCAAGACAAACATTAGTAACACTCTACGTGGCAGGCAATGATACAGTAGGGAGAGTGCCTGAACTCCTGACTCTACTGCTGTGCTTGTAACATTCCCAGTTTACTCAGTCCTGTTTGACTACCTCTCCTCCGAGTCTCCATAAATGCCTGTTGTTTTAATGCTTTTCTGTAATGTGGACAGGAGCTTCCTGCTAGCCCTACTCAGATCATCAACATGTTGGCATTCAGTGCATGGAAGAAAGTCAGGTATTACTGATAGGAGCTGGGTGTTGATCAGCAACCTGGAGTTGACAGATTTTATGTTTTATTACTTATCCCCAAGCCATTTACTCCCTTTTAAAATTCTAAACTTCTAAGCTAGCAAGGATTTTTTTTTTAATTAAGTACCTTTTCAGTGTTTAAGTTTGCTTAATGGATAACCGCCTGGCAGCTATTCACTCTTAACTCAGTTTGCTCAGCAGTGAGGCATTTTATAATTAAAGCCATTTTCCAATTATTCTGCTCTGCAATATTTATGTGCCAGGCAAAATACTAAAGAAATGGTTTCGCCTGACTGAACAATTGAAGGAAACACTTCAGGTGCTCATCTGTTCTTCAGTGGTAACAGAAGCTTTTAAAATTTAGCTGTAGAACTTTTCGCCTATTTATCCATTATATCTTGATGTTAAAAACTACTGTGACCTTCATAAATAGTTCTAAGTCAGTTCTTTTCTCAGCAAAATCACTTCACATCCAATAAGAATCTGTGCACAGAACAGCTACAGAACAAGAGCTAGAATAAGCAGTTATGAATTTGTATCACACAAGTATTTTGAGCACCACCCCCTAACTGAAACGTCCCAGATAATGAAAGGCTATGTCAAAAATTCCTTCTCTTCCTTACATAACTAAAGTACATTCAAATCCTAAATTAGCTAAGAAATTTTCTTCAGCATTCAAGGAGCAGTCTAGAGGGGCTTGGGGCACTAGGTCCTCTATAGTATTACAGCTGACAAGTGCTGTGTAACTGCAATGGCAGCACTTAAAAAGTAAGTGAAAGAACTGTCCAACAATTTATTGCTCATAAAAAAGTTTATTTTTAATTTCAGATTCAGATTCTATGTATGGAATTTCCAAAAAGATAAGGAAAAGCCTCTATAAATACCTAAACAATTGCTAGTTAGTTAGAACTTCTGTGATCAAATTTAGACTAATAATTATTTGGCCAATCAAAGACCCTGGGAAATAAAGCCTAGGTCCCAAATTAAACAGTTTTACCCTAATGTATACATTGTGTTCAACAGTAACTTCTGCATCCTTATACTTTTCAAAATACTTTAGCTAATTACACACTATCTCAGAAAATAATGCAACTTTAAGCTAAGATTTGTCAATGTGACTTCTTGGGCATAAAATGTACCACTAAGAAATCTCTAAATAAAGTTAGATCTGCTGATCTTAGTGCATGCAAAAGTCGTCTCGGAAAATTTCAGCCTAATAGGGGTTGTTTGACAAATGTTTGTTTTGTGGCACATCAAAAACTAATATTGGACAGAAGCAGTTATTCAGCTGTCACTACGCTGCTTTACCATGCAGGACTTAATCCCCCTCAAACAGCCTACATCTATAGTCACTGAAATCAATGGGGACTTTGTCATTGGTTTCAGTGTCACAGGATGTTGCCAGAACAGCATCTGCAGTAGCTCTTAGACAGGAACACTATGAAAAAAATCTTCATCTGCAACTAAGATATATGTTTCATGTTTTAAAAGACTGGCCTTGAATGTGCTTTTTTTTTTTTGTCTTTCTTCTATCAAGCAGCATATTTATCAGCTTTAGTCGTAGAGATGATCTTGAGATGATCTTAAGAACTCACCTGCTAAGGGATTAGAATTTCTTTCTAATTTGCTTCTTTATTAAAATAATCAGGGCTTGAAATTAATTTTTAATTGCTCACAATCTTTGCTCCTTGCATGGAAAGTAAGTAGCACATTTCCGAGGCTTTTATGAGTGCTTTGGTTACTTCTTTGTCCATTTGCTTTAGGAAACAGTTCACATTCCAAAAACAGAAAAGCAAGAAACTCCAGGTAAAGAGGAATTCATTAGTAGTTTATTTCAGCTCAGGAGAAAAACAAACAACAAAAACCCACAAACAAACAAGAAAGCCCAAGCTTTTTCTTTTCTTTTTTTTCTCTCTCTCTCTCTCTTTTTTTTTTTTTTTTTTTTTTTTTTTTTTTTTTTTCCTTAGGAGTATTAAGGAAATCAAAGAAACAGGTAGCCCTGGAAAGGAATTTCTATGAACCTACTGTAATACACTTGACTTCTCTAGCTCTGTATCTCAAATTTCCCATTATAAAATGAGGCAAATAATACCTTTTAGTTTATAATGGCATTTCACAAATAAATAATTTAGGATCAGACTATGCTGGTTTTTCTATGTTTCCCCCCCACACACATTGTGTGATACCTTATCATGAAATTGTTCCCAAAGGACTGGTGAACTTATGCAAGAGCTCCAAAACCAATCTCCCTTAGAAACTACTTGCATAACCATGTGTTATTAGACATAAATTAAAAAGAAATGACAGAATCTAGCTGTTAAAACTTCATGAGTTGCTCAAATACGACGGTGATAGCAGTCATAAAAGCTGTAAATATATTACATCAAAACCCCACTTTGTTGCATTCCTGACTTCCAAAATATCCTTTGATTTCGGTCTTGCCACTGCTCACTCCCAAGGTTTTTTTTTAACTCTGAATTTCTCCTCAGACAAGAAACAGACAAACAGTTTGCTTCTCAAGTGGTGTAGACTTCCTAAGAAAGTGCCTTTCAGTGCTCGAAAAGCAAGGAGGTAATACAAGACATTTTTTGCAGCTATCTATGTGGTAGCTACAGCTATGCCACAGGATGTGCTGGGTGTATATTGGTAGTAGGAGGCGCTGCCTGATGTCTTCCCAGAAAAACCCACAACAGCCTCCGTAAGGATGTGTACTAAGTACCTATTACAGGAGTTACTAGGCAAATTAAGTGTATGTGAGGGGCTGCATGATTTTAAACCACTGCATTAGCCATACTGACTTGGTCTGAAAAGAGTAGTAAGCTCAAGCTGAGATGAGCATTTTTGGGTTGAATAAACATGCTGGCAATTTCCCACCTGAGTAATTTTACACTTCGGTGACTACTAAACAGTTATCGCTTCCATACTCTGGGATGGTCTGGTATCCAAAACTCAGAAAAATAACCCATGACTCGCTATCATAAATAAATCTTCTTTAGCCCCCTCCTGATGCTGGCTAAAGGAAATGTCATGAGGCTAGGAAGGAGAGTAAAGCTGGTAGTGGAGCTAGGTACCAGGATGGTTGTAAAACTAAACTTTAACATGCTTAGTTCACTGATGTTCAGTATGAAAACGAAGTGTAAAACTGCAACACAAGACTCGTAAGTCACAGCCGGACAAGTTTCCACTGGAGCAGAGCATCCACACAGGGTCTTGCACCAACACAAGGGTGGCAGCACAGCCCTCCCAGCCTGTCATGTGCTTGGCCAGGGCAGGGCAAGGGACAGAAACATTTCAGCTGGCTCCCAGAGCGGCCTTATTTTACTTCTGAAGAAAAAAAGAAAGAAAAAAGAAACAACAAAAAAACCCACTATCCAACCTAAGCCCTGAAGACTGTTTTGTGGGAAACATTTTCCACATTTCCCTGCTCCATTTCCCAGCGCGGCTGCGACGCCTCCGGCTCAGGGTGCCTGGAGAAGGGATGCTCCCGGACAGCAGCCACGCTGGCTCACTCCAGCAAGCCCCTTTCTCCTCCCGGTGCCCTTCCCCATCCACGGCGGTGAGGAGAGGCGCCCGTTCGGGGAGGCAGCGCGGCTCCATCTGCAGCACTGAGCTACCAAACCCACGTCGAAAGCGGGGGACGCGCCCCGCCGTACACGGAGAAGCCCCCACGCGTTGGCGTCCGCGCCCTCAGAAGCGGCGGCGGCGACGCCTCCCGCTTCCCGCCTCCCCTCCCCCGCTTTTCCCTCACGGCGCAGAGCGACCGTTGGGCGCGCGGGAAAAGGCGGGGGGGGGGGCGGGGGGGGGAGCGCGCGCGCCCGGCAGGCGGCGAGCAAGGGCGGGGGGGAGGCGCGCGCGCGCGTGCGCGGGGCGAGGGCCGGGCCAAGGCGGTTAATGGCGGCCGCGGCCGGCGGCACCTCCTCCTCCTCCTCGCGGGGTGGGCGTGGGCAGCGGTGCGGGAGGAGGAGGAGGAGGAGGAGGAGGAGGAGGAGGCAGCGCGGGGCCGGGGGGAAGGAGAGGGAACAAAGCGCAGGAGCTGCCAGGTAAGGCCGCAGCCGCCGCTACCCTGGCGGGGAGGAGAGGGAGGCACCTCTTCCCCTCCCCATATATCTATATTTTTGTTATTATTAAACATTTTTTTTTCCTTCAGGGTGGATTTCAGGGCTTCTGGGAAGGGTTGGGGGAGGGATCCTCGCCCTGGTCAGCCGCTGCTGAAGCTAAGTTCTCCCCCCGCCGCCTCCAGGGGCGCCGGGCAGAGGCGGGGCGGCGCGGGGGGAGCCCCCAGGGCCAGCAGGAGGTGGGGTGGTTTTTTCCCTAATATCTGGCCGGCGGTGGGAGGGAAAGCCGTACTTTTCAGTAAGAAGGCATATCCTTAAAAAAAAAATAAAATTCTCATCTAGTTCCTTTGGTTCCCCCCCCCGCCAAAACACTGCCCATTTCCTTTCATTTATTTATTTACTATTCTGTTTATTATTTTTTATTTTCTTATTTTTATTTATTGTTTTATTGTTTTTTGGGGGGTTTTGTTTTTTGTTTTTTTTTGTTTTGTTTTGTTTTTGTTTTTTTGCTTTTGGAGGGTTGCACTGCTTCGAGTTTTCGGAAAACGTCGCGGTGTTGTTGTAATTTATTTATTTATTTATTACCCTTTCGGTGGGGAGGGAGCTTGCTTTGGGAAGGATGTACTCAAAAGCTCGCCTTTGGTGATGAGAGGGGTGGGACCCGGCGAGGTGCCTCCGCTGCTGAGAGTTTCTGCTTTTCCTTGCCTCAAGGCGCTGAGGGAGAAGGGGGCCCCCAGGGCTGCCTGCGGCCATGGGGGTGCAGGACCGGCCTCAGTGCTTTTTTGACATCGAAATCAACCGGGAGCCAGGTAAGCCTGGGACTTTGCTGTTTGTCTTTTCATTTAAAGCTGTTTCTCTGCATCTTTGCCTTATTAATTGGCCCAACCTATTCGCAATGAATTTGGCCATTGTGTGTATTTGTGTGTGTGTGTGTATATATATATATATATATATATATATATATATATATATAGATGTATATATATACACACATAATTTTCCGAGTTAATACGTTTGTTAACTTAGTATTCTTTGGAACTTGATATTAGCTGGGTTGCTGCATGCTTTTTGTTTTCCTCTTGAGATCGATTTTTTTCATCTCATACCCCAATGGAGTGCATTCAGAAAGGCTAACCAATACGGCTTTGAACATAAAAAGCATTGTGTATTAAGAAGTTATGTCTAGCTGCATATTGAGTATTGTAAATTTACAGTCGTGTGAATTACAGAAGATTGAGGCAAGTTATGAGGGAACTGGAGATAATGATAAAGTATGTGTTAAGTGCTACAAGAAGCGGTTTTAATCATAGAGTAAGTGAATTGGAAAGGGACCTCAGGAGGTCATTTGGTATGAACCTCTCCTTCTCTTGCTTAAAATGAGTCTTCTGACTGCAAACAAAGAATGGACCAGGTGGCCTGGTTTAAAAAAAGAAAAATCTATCTTTAGCTCAAATTTTCCCTATGGAAAGTGTAATCACCCTTAAGTGGTAGGCTGTGAGTTTTAATCCTGGACTAGCTAGTTAATTCCCACTGCAGTTTCATCTCTTTTTCTGTTTTTGGCAATCTGTAAAAATGTTAATACAGATTACTACTACTTAAAAATTATGAAGAAGTAAATCCATGTATATGGTTACATAATATGTTTTCGACACTTTATATTGCTGTTATTTGTTACTCAAAAAAGAGATAATTGTGATGGCTTCATTACGCTTTCACTTTCATTTTCTGCTTCGTTTCTGTGAAAGCCTTTGAAATAAGAGTTTATATCTACATTTTCAAATTTCAGTTGCATTCAGATGCAGCTTTAACCATCTCATTTGCTTTTTCATTTCATCAAAAATTCAAGAGATTTAATTCCAACTGCAGTGGCCTGATATGGCATAACTATGATTTATGGCTATTAAAACTTCATTTGAGTTATTTTAGTTGTTTAACAGTGCTTTTTCTAAACCCTGTTTGAGGAGAAAAATGTAACTTCTAATGTAAAATGATTTTTAATATTTTCCATAATTTTAAATTCAATTTTTTTATGGAATTGGACTATTAAAAATAGTGTTTAAATGTTTTGGGTAAGCAGGCTTCCAGTTCAAAATGAAATAGATTTGTAGCACAATTATATATATGATTAGTTCAGTCTCACTTACTTTTCATCTTTGGTCTTTTTTTTTTGTTTTGTTTTGTTTCAACTCTTCTGAACAATCTTGCTACTCTCCCTACTCTGTTGTACTTATGCTTTACTTCCTTCTGATCTTCACGTGTGCACTCCTGCTTCTGTTCTGTAATAACTCATTACGAAACACATGATTGTAGAAGGGACAAGAAAATTGTCACAAGGAAGAATGGGCTACCATGTTTTCCCTTCTATCTACTTGAATTTGATGACTGATAAGAGAAATAGTAATGTTAGTGTTGGTGGTGCAGAACAGTGGTTCCCTGGAGTATGAACAGAGCCAAAGCCTTGCTGTTTACTTTCTCTTTAAGATGAATCTCACAGCTGTACATCAAATGCAAAACCGTGGTGTTTTTGTTGCATGTGATTAACAGCTTTTATTTTTACAGGAAAACATGCCAATTTATAAAATGTTGGGATCGGGACTTGTATATAATGTTGTTATAATACTGTATGCTGGTGTCTATTCATCGTTAATTTACTGTGCAGTTATGTCTCAAAACTTAAGATCAAATATATTAAAGCTTAAATATTGCCCTTTGGGCTGTAAGATGACCTTCAAAAGCTGAATCAAATGCGAGTGGTACAGCAGTGCTTACGGGTAACGTGAAGCCTTTGTACTATCCTTCTGATAACAGTGAGGTATTAATAGGGAAAGCTGCTGACAGCTTAAAAGTTAAAATTAACATTTTTGCTTATGTGACTTTAACACAATTATCCTATCTGCTTGTTCATCTTTCTTGGTTACAGAGATACTGGGGAAGGGAACAATGCTGCATGGTGCTGCTAGCCTAGAAGTAAGACATTGCCACCCTCCCTGTCTACACTGGAAAGTTAAGCTAACCTCTCCCCAGAGAATGCAGAGAATAAGAGGACATGCCTCTCTTTTATGACACTAGATACATGTCTTTGCTCACAAAATACGAAACTTTGTCATCCTAACGCTTTTGGTTGCTTAGAATCCAAGTGTTCCACTGCATGGCTGGCAACTGTTAGTTAAATTTCCCCTTACAGATTTTATGTTTGTTCATTCGTTGGGCACATACCTGTAGCAACTAGAAATAAGAGAGCAGTGCATGTACTTCATTAGAAGGAGCAGCAAAGGTGATATATATGTGTGTGTGTGAGAGAGAGAGTGGAAAAGGGAATACAGAGTATGAATCAGTTTTACATTAAACTAGATTTGTTACGCTATGCAAAATACAGTATTTATCCTGTAACTTTGGTTATGCTTTCAGAAGCTGTATTAGAGCTGCTGTGCCTCTATACCCTTACTTCAAATTTAGCTACAGAATAGTGAGGTAAAACTTGATGCCTATTTATATGTGCCTCTTGCTGTGTGGTAAACTTTGTAGGCTTTTTATCAGTATTTTTCAGTGTAACTTGAAATTTAGCTTACTTTCAATAAGCTCTTTGTTAACCATTTTTTGAGTGCAGATTGTGGTTGACATTTTTTAAAGAGCAAATGGAAAACAAATCAGGATTCAGCATTTTTTGGGAAACTACTAGCGGAGAGAGCTACTTTCCCATGTTTTAGGGTTTCTCCCCCCCCCCCCCCCCGCCCACCTCCCAATAATGGATTTGGGCACAGACCACTTGCAGATAAGAATAAACTACTTTTGGTACCTGTAAAATTTCGGGGTGTGAGCAGGTGCCAATTTGATGACAATAGCTAGATGCCTAGTAATGTCTTGACTCTCATGCAAGATCCTTGTGTGACTTGTGTTCTAATTATCATAGTGCCTAAAAGGTTGATGTCTGACTAGTAAGCCAAATACAGAGTCTGTTGCTGTGATAATTTATGTGGCTGTTCAAAGAAAAAAATAATGCTTCGTTTTCTTCCCACTCCATCATGTTGAGCAAAGCTGACTGGCTTTGTCTGTCAGAAAATGTTTAAAATCTTAGAATGTACTGATTTTTGCTGTGCTTCATACCTATTCACCAACGAATTTTCCTTGTTTTTACTGTTTCTTATTTAAACCTGGGTGTTCTTTTATTGTTTGCTAGCTTTTTCCTTCTGCTTCAGTTTCTCTTCTTCCTGGGATACTGTCCTTCCCCTTTTCAATCAGTCACTTTTTTTGTTAATTCTAGTCTCAGTTGTCTGAAGCTTGGTGTTTTGGGGAATTTTGCCTGCCAGAGCTGTGAATTTAATGAAAAGCTGCATTGGACCAGTCACGGTAGTAGTACATCTGTATTAATAGAACCAGGGAGACAAATTTATTATGAGGTCTTTGTTATCATTCTTGAACAGAGAAATTATTTTGAACTGGCTTCCCATTGACTTTTAGCCCTTTAGTGTTGCAGATTTGCAGAAAATAGTTAAGTGCTTTGCCTCTGTCAGTGTACCAACTAGCAAACCAGCTTAGTGCAATGCAAGAGAAGTCAAGAGGCCATGTGGGGGCCTCTCTCGGAGAACATGAGGGAAATGAGATGAGTCTCAGGGAGAACACATTTAACATGTTTTAGGACAAAATTGTAATACACATGTTACACAGAATTATGATTGATGTCAGTTTAGAATGTAAAGCCCTGCATGAGTGAATGAACATTTACCTTGATGTTTAAAACAAATTGTGGATTAGCAAATGAAAAAAAAAACAAACTGGTAAGTCTTTGCTACTAGGAGAAGACAAAATTTAATTTTTTCCTTGCATTTCTCAGAAGGCAGTAAATCTGAGTTGCGAGCAGTGCCGAAAATGCACAAATGTTCTTGCTGTTGTAGAGATCGTAGAAATTTGGAGCAAAGGGAATTTTAGGGAGTTTGTGGAGGACACAAGTTAATAGAGAGAGCTGGGGAAGGAAGAAGTTTGTGGAGGCTTTGACTGCACAGAATGTAAATTAGGGTAAGGAAGCATTGAGAAAGTGATAATGTGTCAAAACTTTTTGTAGATTCCTGCTTAGAGGAATTGTGACATCCACTGTTTTAACTGATGTTTTAAATCTTTTTCCACAGTGAGCTTTTTTTCTGAAAACTGTACCTACATACCTACATTTCCACCCAGAAGCAGTCTTCAAATATTATTCTTAGGTTTCACAAATGTAGGGATAAATAAATGCATAAGATTAAAATGTTTATTTTAATAAAGTGTTATTTAAACTAATATGCAAATTTATCTAAGCCTTTGGGCATCTGACAAACATTCTGGTCTGCCTGCAAAGGATGCGTACCACTGTCTTAATGACTGGACTCCCTACTTCCTTATTCAGCAGGATGTTCTTGATGAAATATTGGGAAAAATGCAGCAGTCTCCTCTTGCCTAGTTTGTGCTAAGAAAGCAGGAAAAGACAAAAACAAAAATTAACTTAATTATTAGAGCCTACTTATTTAAGTTCTCTAGTTTTAATTTGAATTAGGTTTATTTTGGGATTGTCTATCTGAAATTGAGTCCTTTGTGGCCTAAACATAATATAATCTAGTGAAAGAGTTTGTGTAAAATATGTTCAGGCAATGCATGTTTGTGTTTTTTGATTTTTTTTTTTTTTTTTTTTTAAAGAAGTAGAGCAGCTAAATTGGGGAAATCACTCAATAAGCATTTGAAATAAAATTTTAATAACCAGACTTTGCTAGCAGCAGCCCTTGTTATGATATAGTGTGAGTATTTCTACTCTGAATTTTTGTAACCTGATTTGAATTAAATTCTAGTTTTCCACAGGTTAGACATTGTTTAGACATTCAAAAATGAAAAAAAAAAATTTTTTTCAGCTTGTGAAATGAAGCTCTGAAGTTTGCTAATTTCTGGTCATTATGCCATTTGGCTTCTAGAACTGGTGTGCTTCATTAGCTGCAGATAGTGCTTTATGAAATCATTTAATTTCAAAATATCTTAGAACTTGTGTCATATTTACTGTATTTAATTACTTATAATTTAGATCTTTCTTTGTCACTCTAATTTCTATCCAAAAATGTCTTTAAAGAATGAGTTTAAAAGCTTCATAAAAAAATAAGAGTACTTCATTTTTAATAATACTCAATGTATTGTTTTAAGGTTAATAAGTTATCGGCTACATTTCTGTGATTCTGACGTAAAAAAATACTAATGCACTGTAAAAACTGCACTGTGGTATGAGTGAGCTTGTCTTCATAACTGACGAGAATCAGCATTTTATTGAGCTAAAATTATAGGAATGTCCTGCCAGCTGATGCATTACAATAAGATTAGTGTAACTTTCTTGTGATATTGGGAAGATTTGCAGCCTAAGTTTGGTGAGGGTTTCATCATCAGGAAAATAACCTCAGCATGTGAAGTGAGGTATCTCTTCAAGCTTATTTACTTGGCGAAAGCTGCGTGAATAGTCCATGTAGGTTTATGAGCAGACTTAACCTACTTGAACAATAGTTTTTAGAAAGTGGTATGTTTATTTTAATTTGCTATTAAAATTTTACAGTTAGTTGTACAAAGCTTGTTCCCTAATTAGATAACTTAAGCTTTCTTTGTGAGATAAAGCACTTCAGAGAGGAAGGTTTGCATTATGGAGAGAAGGTATATAGATCTGAGGAAATTAATAATACTTGAAATCTTTTTTTTAACCCATGTTATGTAAGCGAATACCTCAGTTATTTGACTGTGAACTCCAGTTTTAAAACGGATATTTCTTTTTTTAGGGAAGAGGTGAGAGAAAGATTCATTGACTTTTAGGCAGATTGTTAACAGAATTTTTTCTTGTGTTAAACTAATAGCTGTCACTTTATGTGTATTTATTTGATCAGAGTTTGAAAATCTACTTGATCTTTCTTTGGTGCATTCAGATGACTGTTTGTCGATAGAAAATTACCTTTTTCTCTAACACTCATGCAGTTTAGATAAAAGTACAGCTAGTAACCCACCAGATGGATACTCAGTATGTGGTTTGTGTATTACCAGCAAACTTCAAAATTTTATATAATTAGACATGACAGAGTGAGGAGTACTTCAGGTTATGTGGAGGAGAGACTTCCTTATTTATTACTTAAACTGGCGCTGCTGTGATGCAATCTTTTGATGCTGGAACAGTGTCATAGGCCAAGTTTGTAGGAATTGAGAAGGTATGACAAGCTAGCAGACGTTATTGGCAAAGCACTAGTAAAAGTACTATTGAGATCATAATATCTTAATTAGGAATGTCTTTTTTCATGCTCTGCCTCAAAATCCCCAAGAACTTTCAGGTTTCCACCTGAACAGCTCAGGTCAACTGCAGAGAAGAGCTCTGAGGTTTCTGTACTGTCAAGCAGGCTGTTTCGTAAAGACCATATATTTTTCTGGCCGTTGGTGCATGTTAGTTTTGACAGTATGAGTGGTGTATATACTGATCACCTAATTTTATTCATACATTGTTAGGAAATGTCTGTTCTGTAGTTCAGCAATATAAGGATAAGTGTTGTGTGAAATGATTTGCATGGATTTCAGCAGAAAAGAGCTTTTTTCTTGTAACTGTAGACTGGCTGAAAAGTCAAAGTTGGACTTCTAAATTCCTATAGCCTTAAAGTAAGCAAGCAATTCATATAGCTTCTGTTGGATTGTAAACAATACAGCCTGACCTCAGTAGAGAGGTTTTATGCTTCAATAAACTGCATTTTATCTTGCCTTCTCTTTGACCCTATAAAATAAGCAAATAGGTTATGTTCCCAGTGCACATGGGTAGCATGAGCAATGAAATGCAACTTGTGCAGGTGCTTTGAAACTTGGATTTTTTTTTAAGCTAGCAGTGAGATTTCTTAACTCTGACACTGTTTTGTCAAGATAATAGGGACTTACAGTTGCAAGATCTTTTTTAAATCGGATGCAACTCTTTTTCCAGCTCTTAATGTGCTAGATAGTGTCCTTTACATGAAGGACAGTGACTTGGAATGGGAAAGCTTCCATAGGTTATTACTGAGGGCAAAAATCTCCCCCAGAGTGTACAGGCAGTGCACTTACTGGTTATTTGACAGCTGTCACCTTGGTAAATCAATTGCTGATCCTTGCTTTTCTAATATTTGCAAAAGGAGGATAGTGATAACATTTTCTTCCTGAAAGGCATCATATGTTATTTCACGTAACAAATGCAAGTTAGGAGGAAATCTGTATGTAGCTTTCTAAAGTGCTTAGTCACTGTTCAGTTCAGCACTTTTGCAAACAGAGGGATAGGACTTCTACTCTCCTGAATTACTGTGCTTACAATGAAAATCTATCTTATTTTTATTTTTTTTTGTAAGCAGTCTTCTCTATTGTGTTCTGTGTATGAGTCTTCAATCCACATAGTTTATAGTGGTTTCTTCATTTCCAAATAGCTTTTTCTTCATAGTGGTAGTTGTAACTACTACTGTTTTACATGGAGTTCTTGTGTATTAGCTATTTATTCATTCTTTGGAAACTGTTGCATGCACCTTCTTGAGGTTTTCCTGATGTGATGACAAATCCTTAGAGAATGTTCTTAATGCAGTTAATTAATGAAATACCTTTAATTGAAGAAATGTCTGTATTTTGAGTTTTTTGTCTAAGAGTACAGAATAGTGGGGATCTTTGTGGTCTTCTTCATTTCTCTGCTGACTTTCTGAACCAATAATTCACTTCTTCGAAGTCATGTATGTTTGGACAAAAACTTTAAATTTATTGTAGTTTCTTGAGAATCTGTTAGTTTTTCTTACTGCCAAAATATTAAATAAGATACAACTGAACATTTTTTTTCCCCTTGCAAGGGAAGGTAAAGAATTAATTCCTGGAATATTTACTTGTTTTGATAATTGTCATTGTTTCCAGGCTATACCACTAGAGGGTAGTACTCATTAATAGATTATTACCAGTAGCCTCATTGCAATGCTGGCCAACAGTATGGTTTTTATGGCTTCTTGTTTCACAACCTATAAGGATAACAAACTTTTTTTAACTGATTATGTATTTCTTAAAGTTTTCCTATGTCTGCAAGCTTTTAAATTTTTGATTTAGAAATATTTTCCCACTGTCTTGGAAAATAGAAAATGTGAAGCAGTTCTAAAGTTTTTTTTCCCTATGATAAGCCGCTCTTCACCAGTATTATTTTCAAAGGTATGTAGCATAGGTACCAGCGATAGAGTGGGAGTAGGTGTACTGAGAGTGGGAATTACTAGGCTTACTATGCATGCAGAAGTAGTATTTGTTTCATAATATTTGACAAGTAGAGCAATAATCCTGAAATGGCTAGTATTGTTCCACCTGCTTTTATTTTTTTTCTATTTGATTTTATCAAATATATTCTATACTTTAGTAAAGACTAAGAATTTTATTTCATATGTAATCCTTAACATGGTATGACACTAAGTTGGATTCTTTAGGATCAGATACAAAACTGCACAAGTATAATTAATAGTATTTGTGTAAGCATAGTACCTAAAATTAAAAAAATCTCATAGCTCTCTGAAGCTCTATTTATTGTGAATCATCTTCTTTTTCAAAACAGTAATTAACTGACAGGATACACTATTAAAAGAAACCAGTTTGGCTTTCCAGGTTGAATTGAATCATTACAAATCTTAATTGATTAATTGAATCCTAATAAATTACGTATGATGAGGTTGCTTAGTCTTTATTCTTGACAATCGTGCTGTTCTTTTGTGCCGCTTAATATATTCATATTTGAGATGCCTGATTCTGCCTGATAAAATAACTTTTTCCAGAAAATTATATATTCAAAACATGATGATTTTTGTTTGCTAATTTGCTTATGTGCTTACAAAGAGGTATAAAACTCTTTTTTTTTTTAATCTTCTAGTTGGTCGAATTATGTTTCAGCTCTTCTCAGATATATGTCCCAAGACTTGCAAAAATTTCCTTTGCTTGTGCTCAGGTAAGTAATAGTCTTAAAATTAAGAATTCTAATATATTAGAATTATTCATTTGTAGTAGTAACAGCAGCATAATACAGTGCTGATAATTTTCTGATTAAAGCAAAGCTAGGACTTGTTAGTGCTGAGGAGGTTTTGAGTAGGACTTAGCATGAAATTGTCTGGTATTCTACCTGATTTAAAGTAATTCTACATACTGAATTAGAGTAATAGAAGTAATGTGTGATTACAGAATGCAAAATTGTGAATTTATGGAGCAAAAACATGTTTGTCCTTAATCTGAGAATCCTTTAGTTAAAAGTGGTTGGTAAGGAGTATGGTGGTATTATCGTTAAAGTTATGTATATGTGAAAAAGGCAAACTGGAACCTTAGAATTTAGTCAGGAGAGATTGTCACTGTACAATACACTGGTGGCACTTAACTTGGGATACTACATAGAATTTTGATTGCCCTTGTTCAAGGGACGAACATTTCAACTCAGGTTCATAGAAGTGCTCAGGGCAAGGAAGAGTCCATTAAATCTGAAGAGAAAGCTTTTTTGTTTTTAGCAAAATGGAGAACTGAGTATGATGATTCCTTACAAATCCCATGGGTTGTTTGCTGCTTCCTCGTCCATGTTACTCCTCAGACATTTTGCAACTGTAAGCTGATGTTGAGTTAGGTTATTAACTATGTGATGCAAAGAATACATTCAGTGCCTCTTGATGACCTTCAAGTCCGGTGTACCTGACTGCTCAAGTACTTAAAATTTGCCTTAAATCAACTGCACCAGCAAAGCCTTGTGTATGAAATAACTACTTTCCTGATAGTTAAAAACTCTCCAGCAAGACCATCCAGGCAGGATTTTAACATCTGGCTTTTGTGAACAGCTTTTAGCTAAATTGATTATGTGAAAGAAATGTCTTTGTGGTATCTTTAATGCATTCTTTAAAAGTTCATCCTCTCAGTGCTCAGATCCCCAAATGTGGTATGTTCTAGATATCAGTGATAAGAATTAGAAGAGCCTTATAATACTATGAGCTCATGGAGGAGATAGTAGATACCCCAATTTTTCAGGTGCCCATGGTGCTGCCCCTTCTCTTTACTCCCCTGTCTGGTTCTTGTTTATTATGCCTATTGAAGTGTCAACTGGGGGAGACAGGCAGCTGTGAATGGGAGACAACACTATGACTGGTATAGAATAAGGGACAAGTCTTACAAGTGCATCTTAATCAGAATAAGGAACAACAGATGAGAAATAGAATGCAGTAGCAGGCTGAATAGCGTAATAACTGAGCCTCATATTCAGTAGTTCTTTTATTTAAGCCCTTACAGTGGCTTTACTAGAAAAGGTTTAGCTGGAGATAAAGGGAAGAAAAGGTGTTAGAGATCACAAGGAATGAAACTGAAGTAGACACTTAGCTGACTGTACAGTTCATATTGAACTCTTCAGCCAGAATGTGTCTTCATTGTGCTTTCTTTCAAATGTTTTTCTGATGTCTTGCCTACCATTGAGATGGGACTAAAAGACTCACAACTGCTTGAAACATTCCTTTTCATTCTTACGGTTGCTATTACGGAATCATATAATGGTACTGTGATTTAACAAATATCTTTAAAAAAATGCCAGAAAACCATGATAACTAAATCTGGAGTGGAGGGAAAGACACACATAAAGGAGCCTGGTGAGTGGAATGTTTAAGAGAACAGGATTCATTTCTTTTGCTTGTAGAAGCTATGTGTCTCTGTGATACTGGCTCCCAAGTTTGGACTCAAGATTGCTGAGCTTAAAGGCTTGGGTCATGTGACTGAGTCTTTTCTTGTTTGCACTGATTGCATCTGTACTGCTGTTTTGTTTTCCTTAATCCCTTCATGTCAACTCTTCCACCTGTATTTCTGCTTCTTGACAGGTTTTTACAGTGTAATTGTTATTGCTAATTTATCTGGGTCATACATGCTGTTTTCCCTGCCCACCTGCCTTGTACTGTGAGTGTCTCTACTGCCTCAGCCCATAAGCACCTAGGCTGAACTCTCTGTGCAAGGATGCTCTCTGTTATGTGATAATATGGATGTGAGCTGTAGCCAGCTGCAGAAGGCCAGGCTTTAGAGTCATCCATGTTGTCCATAGTAGGCTCCAGCAATACTTTCTCTCTGTCCCCATGGACTGGTGTGGGTGTTCAGCTAAACTACTACTTCTGTGTCCGCTTAGACTATGTTACTAAGCCTATCTTTAGAAGAACAGTATTCTGTTGGAGGGAGATGAGCATCAACTGGTAAGATTGCTTTGACCTCAGGCAACCCAAACTTTTGAGATGTGAAGGATCACTTTTCATTTTCAGAGTTGTGAGCTGATAAAACATCTTCAAAGGCCAAATGAATCATTTCCTTCCAGTGACTTTATAAGCCACCAGCTTATAAAGGCATCATTGCTCCCTGGCACCATGTGTCCTCACTCATGCTGTTAGAGCCCTAGAAACTTTATTTGGACTCTCCATTTTCATTTTGTCATTGCCAAGTGAGTTTTTGCTTGTCTCAGGGCAAGGTGATATGCCCCAAGAGAAAGACTGGAGAATAATATTTCAAATGCTGTGCCTATCTTCGTGCCTGCTGCTCCCTCCATAATCTCTCTGAGGCAAGCCAGGATTACATTTTTGTCAGAAACGGATAGGAGAGGACAGGGTGATTCTGGCTGCCTTCCTGCAGCCTGACACTGTGGAAGAATGCTGTCTGCTTGGACAGCGAGATGCTTCTTGCATTTAAATTAAAACATCTGGGCTTAAACTGGCATATGTAGGTCAATTGCTGACTGACCCTCCAGTCAGTCTATGTATCAGGTAAACGCAAGCTCATGCGCTCTTTGGTGTTTTTTCAGGAGCTTCCCTTTGTATAATCTCAGCCAGAGACTGTTGTTGGGCACAAAATGCAAAATATTTGAGATTAGGCTGGTAGTGCAGAGTGCTAATAGGCCCTGAGAACGAGGTTTACCCACCACGGGAGACTGGTAGTTTGGTGAAGGCCTTTGTGTTGTCCTTGCCTCACAGATCTGTTTGTATAATGGAATAACCCTTAAAATCTCTGTAAATTCTCATCCATTCCTTTTCCCAGAGGTTTGCAGCAGGGAGGAGGCAACTAGATAGGGCTTGAGGAGCACTTTGTGGTTCAAGGAACAGGCAGCTGCAGGGAAAAAAAAGGAGATGCAGAATTGTGGATGTGTGAAAGGGACAGCTCTTGTCACTCTGTGGATACCTTGGAGAGGGCCGCTTTCTAGCTTTACGTGAGTAGAGATAAAATGGGGAACCTTCTGTTTTTTCAGGGCTTCCCCAGAAGTAATGGCACGTGCCCAGTTTGCTATGGGCTTTCTTAACACTTATCAATCCAAATGCAAGATTGGACCATCCTGATGTGTAATTAGGGCTACCTTATTTACCCTGTGCTGGAGTTCTGGAGTTGTGATGTGTAAGAGACTTCACTGTTTTCCTTGTATGCAGTCATGAGGCATGCTTGGAATAGGTAGCTCAATCCTACTTTTCCAAGACTGGATTGCATTCAAACTGAGTGGAAGCCCCTTCTCCTGAGCTCAGGTTTCTCTCCTGGGATTCTGCTGGCACACCCTTGCATGTAAATGGTTTGAACAGAACTCCAGTGTTACCTTCAGCTAAGATAACAATGTAGCTATAACCACAGAAAAGACTTAACCCATCCTTATCATGACAACAAATCATCGTAACAATTTCTTGTGAATTGTTAACTGACGCCTCCCCTCTGGGGGGGGGATGGATTTTTTGGAAGAAACCTAGTTTTCACTTATGCATGCTTGATGTCCTTTGTAAAGTTTCCATTTTTAGTAGTAGGAGGAGAAGAGACAAAAAGTTGGACTACTTTTATCTTTTATCATATATTTTGATGGCTCTCTTTTTCCTTAGCACTAGGAGGGAAGTCCTTGGAATTTGTCTAGTGACAATCTGTAGATTCTTTTTGTTTAAACTTCTTGCAGGTGAAAAAGGAATTGGAAAAACAACTGGAAAAAAACTGTGTTACAAAGGCACTACATTCCATCGTGTGGTTAAAAACTTCATGATTCAGGGTGGGGACTTCAGTGAAGGTAAAATAAGTTCTTTAAAATTGAAATGCCTTAGAACAGAAATATTAATCTATAAAGTTGTAAAGTAACTTTAGAAAATGATATGGAAGTATTAAAATGCTGTAAAATTTTCATTTTTTATAAAGTATAATGCAGATTCTCAGTTTCTTTGTTAATTTTCAAAATTCTAAACAGTTTCAACTGAAGTAATTCTTGTATAGAAAAAATTAAGTTAAAAGCTGGTGGAGTTGATAACACTTTACAGTTTGGATTTGAATTTTGTTTCCATATGTTATCTTAACTGCTTCACTGTTTTTTGTGCCCACACCGTAGGGTCAGCACTAGTAATACTCATTCCGTTTATACAGGGGCGTGTAACTTTGAATAAGTAAAACTAGTAAATATACTAAAAATACTTAATGGATGAGTCTCCAAAAGCAGATATTTTGAGGATTTAAGAATTCTTGTTTCCTTCCCTCTGATACGTGCGCAACTTCATGTTTCTGTCTGTCTGCATTCCCCAGAATATCTGCCTTTACTGAAACGTCTCTGGTCTTTACTGTAACTTCAACTGTTGTAACTGATGAAATGTATTTCTTTTATTTATTTTTTTTTGGGGGTGGTGGTGGTGGTGGTGATACCTTTAGAGTCAAACAGAAGAAAAGGTGCCTTTGAAAGAACTTAGTTACTTGCTTATCTTACCAATTCTGGTGGGGTCTCAGTTGTTCAGTAAGTTGGTTAGACTTACTGTTGTCTGTCTTGCTGTTGTATTTTCTTCTGCTGCTGCTTTAGCAAGTAAGAGGTGAGGAGTAGCCTTTGGAGCCTCACTTGAGGCTTTCCAGTGTTCAAGGGCACCAAGGCAGGGTTGATTTTTTTCAATGTTGTGAGTTTCAACAGGATAATGAAATGCATCGCTAGCATGGTGTTGCCTTATAAATGTGACAGGAGAATACTGTTAGACAAGCAGTTTGTTTAAAAATAGTATTTACAAGACTAACAGATTTATAAATCTGAAAGGTTGCCCTTTTTAAGGGGGATATGCTCTGATATTAATAACTGGCCAGAATATCCTGGTTTGGTATAAATGGGTGGGATAGTGCATACAGCTTTATTCATACAGCAAACATAAGGTTTAATTCATACTTTTTAATGCATAGGTAATGGAAAAGGTGGTGAATCTATTTATGGTGGCTATTTTAAAGGTAAGGGCAAATAAATCTTTACAGATTCTTGATTCAGTTCTGAGATAAACAAGTCTTGATTCCCAAGATTCTTAATGAAAAAAGGTCTACTTATAGATCACCTTTTGCATGAAACTAATGCTGCATGAGAATTATTTTTATATGCATGACTTTCAGATAATTTATTTTTTAATATTTAACTTTAACTGACAATTAATTAAGGCTAACATTATTGGTTAAACATGACTTTCAGCATGGAGGTTAGGCAACTTTATTCATGAATAAACTCCTATCTTCCTGCCTAAAACTGTCAACATATTCTTTTGTTTATAGAGAATGTGGTCTTTTGCAAAATGAAAAGGTAAGAGACAAAAGCTCAGTAACACAAATTGAAACTGTTCCCTTGTACCCTCCCTAGTAAATATATAGACAACTGATACGTCCATTTGTAGCTGGATATTTGTGTTGCTTGGAGAAGTAGAGTTCTGTCTAACCTTTTTTGAGGGTTAATGACTTATTCTATGAAAATACACTGGCATAATTTCCAGTTCTAAACAATTATTTCTTCTTTTGTTAACGTCCTTTTCCTCCCCTTCCCCATTCAAGGTTTGTATGCTTAGTGTTTGTTTTCTGTAACAAGAATGTTTGACTTTGTTTATATGCTACACGTTACTTTTATTTGTCAAATCTTTGTAAGTAGTGTACATGATGTAACTCTTTCTAAAATTTAGTATTGAAAAGAAAATAGTGAGGTTTATAAAATATTCAATACTTTAAGGACATAACAATTTTTTCTTAGAAAAGCCAGGAAGTTACTATGGTATTCCAATGTTGTTAATGGCACTATGCATATTTATGACACCCCACTGATTTTGTGTGTTTTTGCAAGTAGCTCTCTGAGGTTAAGTGCATGCTCTTTGTCTGAAGCAGAGATGTAGTCAGGTGTTAGAATATTACAGCATTTAGTCAAAAGCAACTCTAACAGAACCATTTGTTAAGAAGTTATTAGGATTGGTTTCTAAAGAGTATACATGAGGTAGTAAACGCTTAAACAGTACTGTGTTTTGGTATATAATCTTAAAGACTTTGTATTCTTAATTTTAATCTATTGAAAAAAATCAACTTTTTAAGAAGATCTGGTTTGGTGTTGTGTTGCATGACCAGAACTCCTATTAAATTTATGGAAATAAAGTGCCTTTTTAGTCTTAATTGTGGTTTTATATTTTGGAAGAATTTAGTCTTTAGTTTCTCATTCAGTCTTAGGGGGGAAATGTTTTTTTGTTTTTGTTTTTTTTTTTTGTTTTGTTTTTTTCCTTCATGTTTTAAGACCACAAATTTTGAATTGACAAGTGGATATCATTTAATGTGCCGTATCAGGGAAGTGGTTGTTTTGCTAGATCTTTCTGCCTGAGATGCATAGTGTGTAAATAACATTATTGCGTATACTAAGTCTTATTTTAGAATGATAGTAAAAAGTATGCCAGCTTTATTTTGCATCAGAAAATGTTGGATTTAAACCTGAGTATATGAGAATCTAATGTTTATGGAAGATGCTAGTAGTGACTTTAAATTTTCTTCATTATAAATCGTTATAAAATAATTTCCTTAAGAAGGAATAATGTGTCTTTTCTGCCTTATGGCTGTGTTTTTACTCTGATTTTTGAGAGATTTGGTTAGATTTAATTTTTTTCCCTTGATATGTTCAAGCTTCTTTAGCAGCAGAGGAATTTCTCCTTGTAGCATCCATATGTTACTAATAAAAACTTGTATTCTTTGTCAGGGAAAATCTGACAAACATATTTTTTCTTCAAACAGATGAAAACTTTATTCTCAAACATGACAGAGCGTTCCTTTTGTCAATGGCAAACCGAGGGAAACATACCAATGGTTCCCAATTTTTCATGTGAGTAGATGTAATATGACAGTTGAGCTTTTCTTAAACAGAGAAGCGCTGTTCATGAGAAAGATGGTATTGCTAAATTAACTGTAACAATGTTATCCACCTTATTTCAAATAGAGTTCAGTGGGTACCTGCAGTATAAGCTGTGATAGGAAATACTGATTATCACCATTTGTTTGTGGCATTTGTTTGGATTAGAAATTAATATTTTGTGGATATTTCTTGTTGTGTTTTTTTTTACCCTAGAAGACTGGGTTATGCTATTACATGTTCTTAGTGTCCAGAAAATAGATTCTCTTGCTTTGTGTGTACCAACTACAGCTGAGCAAATTAACTGTGAATTACATACAGAGCATTGTATACTGAAGGCAGTTAGATCTGTGGTAGAGATTCTGTAAGGTTTGTGTATGTGCTTTAAAATGTAGTGATATGTGATTGAGGTTTTTTGTTTGGGAGGGGATAGTTTTTTTTTTTTTTTCCTTTTGGAGTGTTTTTTATCTTGAAATGCCTTACATATTGCTGTGTAGTGCTGTTCAGATGAATGTAACAATTCTTTGGGTCCTAATACTGTGTAAAATATGTGCTGAAAGTCAGATTTTCCTATATTAATTAAAAATTCTGTTCTAGTATATAGATATAGTTTGTTAGACTGTAAAAAAAAAAAAAAAAAAAAAACACGACTGTCCATTATGAGTAAATATTAAACATTGAAACAATTCAGGGTCTTTTGGATAGAGCATTTTTTGTATTCTAGGTTCAGCCTTAGCATTTTTTGTATTCTAGGTTCAACCTTAGCATTTTTAAACCTGCTAATATTTATATGAATATTCATCTGGTTTAATTCTCTTTTAAAGTTTTTTCTATTAATGCGTCACAGTTTTTATTTGAAAAGATCTTTAACTTCGGGATTTTATTGAAAAGAAATTTCCTTGTGATAAAACACTAGCATTTTCAAAATTAAACTTCAGTGTAGATGCTTAACTATTAAAAAAAAAAAGAAAAAAGAAATCTTTTTCTTTTCTTTGCCATCTTTCTTGAGGGATAAGAATGAATGGCGCTTCACTGTCTTCAGTAAAGGATTAAATTGTCCTGAAATATATTATGATTTTTTTTTTTGCTTGAAAAGAAAAAATTCATTATATGTTAAAGTTCAGATAAGAGACATTTTTGGGTCTCTTCCAAAAGAATGTCCTAAAAATGGAAAATGAGTAGGAACCTAAGAGGAAGGCTTTCACAGTTGCTGCTGTTCTGACTTTCTGTAGAGATAAAATTGTAAAATAAACTTCAAAAGCTTGTTTGTTCTCACCTTCAAACCAAATTTGAAATGTCATTTTTCATTAGAGTAAACCTGAAAATACACTCACACACCCACACACCAATATAACTATAAAACTGTAGCTTAAAAAGCTCTCTGCAAGGCATTATTTCGCTATTTATTATTTGGTGTATCTTTCGATTCTCTTGTCACAATTTTCCATTTTTAAGCTTATCTGAACAATATACATGAAAACTTAATAATGTCACCTCAATCCAGAAGCTGTTGTTTGAGGGCTCTAAAGTTTCTTTTTCTCCTCTGCATTTAATTCAAATGTCTTTCTGTTTCCCCCTATGCTTGGTAGCCTCAACTTGTTTAATTAGATCTAACAGACATAAACACCCTATCTCTCCCCACGTGCTGAAACAACGTGAGGCTGTAGTAAATGCTAAATTGTAATTTACATGCAACAACAAAATGAACTGTTTTTTAAAAATACTTCCATCAAACCTAGAAGTATTTTTAAAGATGCAGGTGTTCTTCAAAAGTTCTTTCTTCTGCCTTTTTCTTCAAATCGCTGTTAGGAGAGAATTTTTACAGTTTGGGAACTCAGTCAGAGGTAAGACATCTAAACGTAACACCGGGCAGGATACAGTAGTGCAGCTCAAAAGGCGCAAGTTGCCCATATCTTGGCATTTAAATGTGGGCCCTCACTCCCTAACTAGTTGATATGCCTGGCTCGCCTGCAGATACCTGTATTTAAGATATTCAAGTTAATACATTTAAGCTGAATTTTAGCTTTGTCCTCCAGTCCTAGAGATGCGTACATTTACAAAAGCTCTGTGGAAGCCACTGCTCAGAAAGCAGATGCATGTGTATATGTCCAGTCTGCTGCAAAGGCAGGTTCCCGTTTGATAAACTATATAGAGACAAGGATGGATAGTAGGCAACACAGTGCAACAGTGTCATCTTGTGTGGAGGGTGGGATGGTTTTTGTTTTGTTTTGTTTTTCCAGGAGTAGGACTTGTTTTCTTCTTCATAACATGGAGACTATGGTATTTGAGGTTCAAAGCAGGGAACAACTACTAAAGTTTTTATCTAGACAGATTGCTTCTGATTTTTAACTTTAAAATGGAATACATCATAGCAGTTACTCTTGGTTACATTTGTCTGATTACTTTAGGGAATACAGTATGTATCTAAGTTTCTTTAGTGATGTACTTCAAACTGGAATCAAAATGTATTTCTTATACTCAAAAAGAATGCTCAGTGATTCCGTAGTTTATTAGTAAGAAAAGTGTTCTTCAAACATGTAAACAGAAGTTAGGTGAAAATGTTCAGTGGGTATTATCAGTCTTTAATTTTATTAAATAGTTTTATAGAAAGGGAAATAGTTCATCTCCGTTTGAATTCTTAATTTTAGATTTTTTTATATAGTCCATAAATGTCTTTGGGAAAACAGTTCTATATTTCTCTATCATATGTGTGCTTAATCTGTAGCAAATGAAGGGTGCTTCAATTTACTTTCTTTTAAATAGTATTTGTCCAGTTGGAGTTAAAATAATATTAAGAATCCTGCATATAACAATTACTTGCTCAGTCAAAAGTACTTTCCTTGCTTAGCATATTTGGAATCACCAGTCTTTACAGAAGCTAACAGGCAGCAAATACCACTTTGACAGACCACATTGTTAATACGCTCACTGTACAGGACAGTGTTTTATGCATTGTTCAAAGATCATAAATTTGAGCTCCAGTGGTCAGTTTTATTTACAATAGAAGCTCAGGACCATTGATATAAACAAGCATCTGACCTGTTCTAAAATACCTGCAGTTTTCTTCGATTTGTCAGGAATTTCTCAGACATGGATGAGTTTATCAAAGCATTTGTATGCAACAATAGAGAAATAGGTATGAAAAAGGTAGTTAAATGTTAGGAAGCTTCAGAGAGGTGAGCTTGAGAAGAAAGAAGGTAAAGCATTGGTAGTAGAAGTAGACTGAAGAGTGCCGGTTTGTCAGAAGTGCTGCAAATGAGCTCATTGACTAATTTTTGCTACTATTTTTACTTGAGAAGAAGTAACAATTAGATTGAAAGGAGAATTATTTACCATAGACAGGATTATGATTTTCACGTACACACACTTTAAACATACCAAGCCCATTTGCACGTGTGTCTGAGAAACCTTTCCTAGGTAGAAGGAAATGTTATTGAAATCTAACAAAGGATACACAGTCTGTCCCTTCTTACTATTTGGATTTGTGAAATATTGAAACTTCCACTTTGTGTACCCAAAGGGATGTGCAGTAGCATTTTAGTATAAGTTTGTGTTATGGACAATTGTAGAGGACCAGTTCACAAATTAGCTATTTATGTTCTCAGGTAGCACCACTGTTAAGTTGCTTCTTTCCTTGAATAACTTCTTTCAGAACCTTCAGTTATCTAGCAAGTTTTCTAAATATCTTCAGAGTTTAGAATCTTTTTTAATTTTTTCATTCCTTGTTGTTGTTTGGATGTTGAATTTCTAGAATAGGATAGAGGTTGACAGGAGGAACATTGGAATAATCTTTCTTTTTCTGTATATTTCAATGCCTGTTTTGACTTGATCTGGATGCATTCCTCCCCTGCCCCATAATATTGCACAGACATGACTGTATGTGTGCGTGATTGAGAGCCAGCGAGATTGTCAACCTAGGCTAGGATGTTCCAGTTCAGGGGCTCTGTTACAGTGTTCAATGATGTTCCTGAGTGATAAATTCTGCTGTCAAAGGTGCCTTGTCTCTTGAGAGCCCTCCGCTGTCCCTATGGCTATACCCAAGCTGCTAGTAAGGAAAATTGCAGTGTGAAATAAGTGCAACTCTTCTGAAAATACTACAAATGTGTATATAAAGTATTATAAAATACATGAACATACTAATCCTACGAACACGTGTTTAACTTTGCTTCTCTTAAGTCATGTCAAAATCTGTCAAGCTACTCTTACTACCAAGGTAGAAATGTGAATGTGCAGAATGAAGCATAGAGGAAATGGAGTAGGAGGTAGAAAAAATTAGTAACCAACTTCTTTGTCATTTAGAAGCTTTGTGTAATAACTAACTTATTACCTTGTTACTTAATCAGTTAGTTTACTGAGAATCCATCCTTACTACAACTTGGAGCAGTGCTAGAGTTTTGCTTCTAACCAGTGCAAACATTTGGAGTTCCTGTTTTACTTAAATTGAGGTGGTTCAGCTGTTGCTGTGAGGTTTTTTTTCCCCCATATTGAGAATATTGTCAATTTAACATGTCTCTCAAGCACTGCTTGAAGAATTCTTGATGAAGACTAGATATCTTTCTTTGGTTTTATTTTATTTTTTTTTATGTATGCTGTCATGCCTGGTTACTGAATTCAAATGAACTAGCCTCTTTGAATTGTTAAAGGGTATATCAATTGTGAGGATTTTGGTTTTGTTTTTACAAGTGACTTTCTGAATGTTATCAATATATTAGTAGTGGTTCATTTCTAAGTCTTACCAATGTCCTAAAACATGACTTTTTTTTCAATCAAGAGTTAAAGTGATTTTTTCCACTGTGAATAAATACCTTTGAGCTGGTTATTTTGCAGTTTACAGTTATTTAAAGGGGCACTAAGAGTTTCAAATGAAAGGGGCTGATGTTTGATCTGTGATCAAAAGTTATATAAACTGGTATATGTACACCTAACATGCAAGCAGTTCTGTTGGCTTGATTGTATGTTTGTAAAAAGTACAGTCTGCACAGAATTATTCACAGGGTGCTTGAATATGTCTTAAGTTACAAACCCGTCATTTCTCTGCTCAGATATGCAGACAGATAATTAAAAACTGCTGGTCTATGTAGAAGACAAAGTACAGTTAAGGTTTAACTGGTGATGTGTTTTTGAAACAACACTTCTGTTGAGAATTAAACCAGAACAAAACCAAAGAATTTTGGTGCATGTGCTCGCTCTCTTTTTTTAGAAAAAGCACCTATTTTTCCTATTTTTAGAAAAGTTTCATAATAAAAGGAAGATGTTAGACATCTGTGGAACTTAAACTGTGGCTTACTGACTTACAACACATTTCATTTGTAAATCTAAATGTTTCAATTATGGGATGCCATCCTATAAAGTATATACTTAGGAACGGCTTCAGTAGAGCATTTGAGCACCTTTATAACTGCAAGCATGTGAATAATCTCATTGAAATCAGTTATTCATTTGCTTAACGTTGTGCATGTGTTCTAGCACTTTTGCTGGTTTGAGACTTTCAGAGGGAATGGGAGGATTCTCTTTTCTAATGGCTTATCTTTTGTAATAGGGTATGCAAGCAGGTTATGTCTTCAGGTTTTTTTGTTTTTAAGGAAAACTTACGGTAGTTTTCAAAGTGCCTGATATTCTAAAGAAAATTTAGAGCCCTCTTTTTAGGCATCCTTGTTCTGCATACAAATTGATTAATATTAATTTAAAATTTGTGTTTAATAAAACATAGACTCAGTTTTGTCTGAAAATGTATTACAATTTATTTCTGCCATTTTTGTGTAAAATTTACAGAAACAGTGTTACATCGTGCGCTCCAAAGGTAATGTCTCATTCCTCTAAGGCTGTGTCCTTTCCTTTTCTCTTTCTGTTTTTATCTTTCTTGTCTTTCTGATCATATTGTTATGCATTGAATCTTTTAATAGGACTGAGTTTCTTGGGGGTGGGCGATAACATGCTTTTTATCAAAAAGATACTCTCCTCCTCAGCAGTATCAAACCAATTTACCTTAATCTTGAGAGAATAAAGGTATCTGTCTTTCTGTAAATAACTTGGACGATAGTGTATATTATGAAGTAGATTTTGAGTATTTTAGACTATAAAAGTTGTTTTATTAAAGCAATTCTATAGATATTATTTCTTGGGAGGAACTCATCATAACTGAGTTTCTAAATGCAAAAGTATTAGGTAGGTTTTCTCCTGGTGAAGTTCTGATATCAAAGTAAATGCTTAAGAATTGACAGGCGGAACATAAGCACACAACTAAGTGGTCTTCTAAAGTGGAAATGACTGCAGGATAATTCTAATGTCACAACTATAACCTTGAGATGAGAAAACTTTCAAAGGCCCAATGAGGAGTTAGGTTTCTGCTTTCCACAGGAAGTCTGTTAAGTCACCTAACTCCTTTTCATGCGTTTGGAGAAAGCATTACCCAAGAGGAAAACTTTATCCTAATGATTTTCATTTCATGAACAAGTAAATGAGGAAAACTCTAGCCATTTTACCTATCAAATTGCCAGTGTAATCAGAGAAACCTCTAAATGGCTTTTAGTGCTACTGACTGTCCCTCTCCTTGCTCCTTGAGGACTAGTCTAAAGAAAGTACATGCTCAGGTAACTTGCTGAATTGGTTTATAAGTGCTGCTGCAGCATGGCAGGAGCACATTACTACAGCATTTGTATCAAGTGTATTGAACCTGTTGCTTTCTCTAGCTAATTCTAAATGCTAAGATTTGTTTGCTTTTGGTTTCACTGAAGTAACCTTCTTCTATTTTCACTACTTCAAATCAGCTTTATATTAAGCCCGCTTAAAATGTTTACTCGACAGCAGGTTGTTAATGCAGTTAACTTTGGCTTATAGAACTTCAAAAGCTGTAACAAATTTTCTGTTTGTAGCAATATGCTGTGTGCAATATGCTGTATTGGTAAGAGAAAAACCAAGTACACAAAGTACTATTAAGAGAAATAAAGTATCTTCTCGATGCAATTTCTTTCCTGGTGTTAAACTAGAGAAGTTTTCTGTAATATTAAATATTACAGAAGTGGAAAGGCTGTTTGGAGCTTAACAAAATTGGAGTGTAAACACTCCTGATTTGCTGTTCCATCTTCCAGCATGCTTTCTAACACTAAAGCCTTTTGTGATCTAGAAGCTCAAAACTGGAGTGACGGTATATGCTTAAAAGTAGCTTTTCAGTAAATATAATGTATAATAATATATATAATAAAATACTGCTTCATTATCGCAAGTTTGCATTGTTACAAATTCAGATAAAGCGTCTGAATGATAGATAGACCCTGTGATTATTTTTTAAGGGAGATGAGCAGAAAAAGGCTAGAAAGACAAATCAGTGACCATGGAGGAGAGTGGAAAAATATTTTTAAGTAATTAATTAACTAACTTTAAATGCAAATCACCTTGACTTCCTTTCCCTCCCTGCTCCATATGTAAGTTTAATGCAAGTTCTCATGTCACTTAGATTTGTCCATATAGTTTGGTTCCCACTGCAACATTAATATAGGCTAGCATATAGAACTCAGATGAAAAAGTTGTGAGAATGTTTCTGAATACAGAAGTAATTTATTTCCTTCACTAGAAAAGGATTTAGAAAGGTACCAGGTGATAGCATCATTATCATAAACTTGAATCTTAATGTGTAATTATAGATGTACAGCATTGAGTATTTGTATTTGAAGTCAAGTCAGAAATCTGGCTTAGTTTCATCAGACATCTCTTAGGCTAATGTACAAAATGTAATGCACTGGGATTTCCCTTTCAGGCTAGAAACAGCTAAATATGGGAAGGCAAAAAATAGGGGAAGTCTGAATTCATCATGGAAACTGTAGAGTATCATATACTGTCTGCTTGCATTGTGCTGCTGTTACTTTAGGGAAGCCTGTGAGCTTATGAGCTGAAGTGCTGTAGTCTTGGTGGTTAAATACAGATTTATTGCTTTGTATTCTGAGTCATGAAGCTAATCAAGTAAATGGAGAGTAAGAAAGCAAGAAAAAGAGACAAGCAAAGAATCTCTCATGTATTATAACTGTTTTCCTTTTCTTTTTTTTAATAGAACTGATTTTTAAGTGACCTTATAATTACAGAAATGTTTAAATTGCAATAATTAGCCAGTATTTATTGTAAACTCGTACTTTTGTGATTAAAAATGTTGTTTTTGAGTGCTTATTTAAAGACATTTATATGGAGATTATTGCATGCATGTAATGATACTTGGTTGCACTTTCAAGTGTGCACAGTTAGCTAAAACTAAATGTCATGTAAAGGTTTAAAAAAGGGTGTATGTATGTAATTTGCAAGGCTTTTATTTCCTTATATGTAATTGATTTTTTTCACTGTTTTTTGTCTTACCTTCACTTTTTTATTTTTTTTCTGTGCCATTCTACTCTTACTTCACCTGACTCCCTGATTTTTTTTATCATCTTACCATCTTGCTGTTTGTCAAACAGAACAACAAAACCTGCTCCTCATCTTGATGGGTAAGGGTCTTTTATAGTTTTCAAATGCTGATTAAAATTTGAAGATTGTTTGTGATTCTTCATCATATTGAAAGTAGACAGGAAGGGAGAAAGAAATACTCATTTCCATGAAAGATTGTACAATAGAACCAGATAGAAAACAAAAGATTATTTTGTTCTTTTGTCAAAATTTCAAATCATAATTTATTTTCTAAACCTAGTCAAAAGCTTGAAAGATTCTAAATCTTAACAGTTATTTAAATTTGTTTGCTGCTCTCAGCCAATAAATCAGTGAGTTGAAATTGTTGTATTTAGTATATTAGGATAGTACTTTTTCCATACACCCTATCCTCAAAATCCTTCCTGGAAGTACTAATTTTGGGACAAAGGAGGAAGAAAAGAGAAATGTGATGAGATACAACAGAATTAGGCATACCTCAATTATAACTATCCCTGACATGTCAGTGGGAACTTGTGTGCTGAGTTTGTATTGACCTAAAATGCTCATTCTATGGGAAAAGATATACTTATGTGCTTTCTTGATTTACTGTCCTCAGATTCTCTTGCACAAAGTTTTGAAAATAGAAAAATGGATTAGATGTCATTTTGCTTTCCTAGACAGGCAGTGTAAACAGGTCATCAGCAAACATTTCTCTAAAATTGAACCAGAGAGGACTTTGTTTCCCCTTGCATGAAATCTTAACATTGTTGTAAATGTAAAACTGGTAACAATCTTACTTTAAAAGTATGTTATTTTAAGAGCCAGATGATGCCAATGAAGCTGAATGTTTCTATTTCAGAGTGACTTTTTTAATCTGAAGAATTCATTGGAAAAGAATTGTAAACATATTTTCCACATCTTTTTTTTCTGCAGTGTGCATGTTGTCTTTGGACTGGTGATTTCTGGTTTTGAAGTAATAGAACAAATAGAAAATCTGAAAACTGACACTGCAAGTAGGCCCTATGCAGATGTACGAGTTATTGATTGTGGGGTGCTTGTTACAAAATCAGCAAAAGATGGTAAGTATGCATGTACTTGAAGTTAACTGCCTGCTTCTTGTCCTCTTCTAATTAGTGCTCTATGTTAATGTGACATGCTAAGGAAGAACGGAGTGGAAAATGCAGACCCAAACATAAGCTTTAAAAACTGCACAGAGACTTAAAGACAAGGTTTATTGCAAGTTCATTTAATGTTAATATCTTTAGTGTGTATAGAATTATAACATAATTTTCTTTTTTCATTTTTTCCTTGGGATTTTTACTCCAGATTTGACTTTCCTCAAAGTTATTGTGGTTATTTATCTCCTAGAGAGAGAGTCAGTGAATAAATAATACAGAAGTATGAGGATGCAAAAAGGAGAGGATGACAGAGTTTTAGAAATGAGAAGTACATAACTGAGGCCGAGATGAACTTTTTCATAAACTTTCTTCAACTGATACGCTGTTGTCTGAAGAAATTGAAGTTTTGTTACTATGAATGATCTTTGCTCATCTGTATATTGTGGGAAGAACCTCAAAATGTGAATTCAGTGTTAAACTTGAAATATATTTTCAAAAGAAGAAGAGTGGAGGAGGAAAAGCCTCTTAAATTATACTTATTAGCCTTTCTTTGTATTGTCTTGGCATATGTTAATGTTGAATTTATTATAAACCTACCGTGTATGATAAATGTTTTAGCTTTGCAGTGGTACATCTTCTTACATGGCAGAAGTTGTGGATGGAAGTTTCTATAGCTCACTTGATAACAGCTGAAGGTTCCCTTCCCATCCTCCCCAACAACCTCTTTGAAAAAAATATTTTAATCATTGTATTGATAGGGGTTTAGGCTGGACACAATCATAGAAATTTTTATTATTGTGCTTAATATAATGACCTTAAACCTGTTCATGGTCTATGCACCGTGCTTTTCTGCAGCAGTGTGTGTGTATGTGTGTATGTGCATGCACACACACACACACACACACACACACTTATTTTGTGCTGTGTATATACATAATACGTATATATGAATATGTATGCACTGTAAAACTGGAATGCTATCTGTTTCTAAGCTTTGGAGAAGAAGAGAAAAGTATGTTCTGACTCAGAAGCTTCAGACTCCTCCTCCTCCAGTGCATCAAGCTCTTCAGAAACTTCGTCTGAAAGTGAAACTGAAAATGAAAGAAGTAGAAGAAGAAAGCGTAAAAGAAGAGCTAAAACTAAACAGTCAAGGAAACGAAGAAGAGAGGAGAGGAAGAAAGAGGATCCGAGGTGCAAGCGAACCTCAAACCAAAGACGGTGACTAGTGTCTTAAATTTAAGAATTCCAGAAAAATTTGAGTAATACTACTTTGGTTTCATGAAGGAGTCATACAATAAATATGAAGGTGATAGTCTGTAAGTTTGGGCTGCTTTGATTTTTTAAAAAAACCCCACAAATTAAAGCAGAGATTGCTGTGTAATTTTTATGTGAAACAGATCAGTTAATTTTGGTAAATAGAAGCTAATAGTGACTTTGAAATAAATGCATCTAGATGTGTTGAAGTATTTGAGATTAAGTATTTCTGTGTGAGAAGTGAGGCATGCAAATAAGTGGTCTTTGATTTTATAGTTGATTATATTTTTGTAAGTATTCTATGACAATTGGTAAATGGAAGGCAAAATTTTTAACTGTGAAGCGAGAGCTGAGCCTTTTTCTATAATACTGCACCATCATCCCTTTAGGTGTTAGCATAAAATAAATGAAGGAATGATGAAACACAAATCAGTTCTGCAGCCATCTTAAAGCCTAAAGCATCATGTGGGCTTATTTTGGTAATCTGTTTTGAAAAGTGGTGATATTCTCAGTTGCCAATTAATTTTGATTTATAAATTATTTTCTGTAGCAGTATTTCTGACAAGAGTGATGTAAATGAAAAAGCAATCGATGTTAGCACAAAGAGGGACAAGCCTGTGGTACGTCCTGAAGAAATTCCCCCAGTGCCTGAAAACAGATTTTTGCTGAGAAGAGATGTGCCTGTTGTCAACGTAGAACCTGAACCGTAAGGAACACTGAGTTTTCTTGTTATGTTAGCTTTTTTTAGTAGAAACTGTAAGTAAAATTTTCCCACTAACATTGTATTGCTAGCACTGATAACCAAATGATGACTGTAGTCAGAATTTCTAAATAAGGTAATTTAGCTATCTTTTTTATGATTTTCCCGGGAATTTTCTTTTCAACCTGGATCAGGGTGTTTTTTTATTGTTAAATGTAATGATTTAGCTTGCTTCAAGGATCATACATGTAATAACCTTATATTCAGATGATGCAAAAAGATTATTTGGTAATTCTGGAATAAATTCTATGATATAAAACATTGCAAATATTGGATTGCAAGGCAAGGTTAAACTGGAGAGGTGAGTCTGCATCTTTCTTATACCAAAAGAGAAATTTTGGTTCAAAATCAATCAGTCAACTAGAATTTTACAAGCAGCGTATGATTTTTGAGAATAGGAGGGTTTTTTGTTTGAGACGAAGTCATGAGTTTACAAATTTATTTTCAATTTGAACTTTGCACATCTACTGAATTTCATTCAGTTTGCGTTCTTTTCTGTCAAATTTTCTCAGTTTTGGAGTCAGTTGGGTTAATGTAACACATCACCAGTCATCTCTAAAATCTCTTCAATATATAAATCCCTCCCTCCATCCCTCCCTCCCTCCATCCCTCTCTCTCTAGATATATAGATAGATGGATGGATAAATAAATAAAATGTTAGAGGTATACTCTCCTGTAAGGCTTTTCTTAAAATAATACTTGTTATATCTCTAGAGTTTCTTTCAAGCACATCAAACAAACTATATAAAAAGGAATACTGAATTGCCTCGTGTTGTTTGAGAGAAGCAACCTTTCAAAACTTGTGGACTACCTGAGACTCCTGTTGGCATTGTTGTGTAGCTGCTGAGATACTTAAACTATTCTGTTGGTGTCATCTTCACGATTTGTGTGCCAACCACAAATTAACATTTTTGGAAAGGTCATGCACTGCATCAGCATAATACTTTGAAGTTCTTTGCAGCAGAGTTGGTTGTTAGCATTTATTTATCATGTTGGGAGGGGAGATAGTCAACACAGGTGGATGAAGGTCAATATGTATTGATTTCCTTTCATTGCAGAACTATTTGTTGCTTGCTTCTTAAAGTACCATTCACTGAATTCTCAGTTCCACTATATCAAAATATAAGATGAATATTTTGTATGATTAACTGAATCTGCTAAGTTTGTTAAAAATTTTTGTATGGCTTTTTGCACTCTAAGCTCATATTTTATTAATGTATTTAGGAAGCATCTTGATGCTGCACCAGTTCTGACTGACCAGAAACCATCAGTCTCTAAATCGGGACGAAAAATTAAAGGAAGAGGCACAATAGTACGTCTATATTCTTTCTTCCCTCCCAACCCCTTCTCTGACCATAAGGGTGAATTTTCTTGAAGGCTGCTTTGACATTTTAACTATTGTTGACATGCTATAGATTACAACTCTTCAACTTTCTAAGCTAGAAAGTAGTTCATTTTAAATGCTTTTTATTTCACCCTTCTTGTTAATGTCATCTTGCCAGAAGATTGTTTGAGAGAACAGAAGCTTACTCCTCAGCTTTGAGAAAAGCTGAAATTCTTACGTTTTATTCTTAACGTAAGAATGAAATTCTCACTTAAAGAACAAAATAAATTCAACCAAATTCACCCAGGCAAGCCACAGGATCTGAAGCAATGAGGAATACAAAAAGTTTTAATTCTTCTTCACTCATTGAATTTCCCCATTGCGTTGATACACCTTTGGACTGTAAAGCGTAACAGCAGATATGGCTGTTCTACAGTATCATAAAAGTGCCTAGCCTCATAGCTTGTCTCCTCAATTCTGGTATTTGCTCCTTCTGATCATTGTGTGTTTATTGCTGGACAAAAGCAATTTTGTTGCTAGCATTGGCAGAATCACCTAAATTTGTTTTCTTTTTCTCATTTTAGGGAAACTGTTTTCTTTCTTTACCTGTATAGCATGGTTTGCCAGATTTCATCTGCTCTCAATGCTGAGATGAAATTCGTGTAACTTTAGATGACACTGTTAAAGCAAGAAGTTGCTTTTCATAATGCAAGTAGAAAAGAGGCTTCCTCTCCCCCAGCCCCCAATGCAGAGGCTCAATCTAATTTTTATATCTTCCTCTGTAAAGACTGCTGCTGTTCATGTAGATTTCGTTTTCACTTCAGAACTTGGTATCCTGAAGACTTACTTTAGTGCCACTGTTGTCAAGCAAAAGTTTTGTCTCTGCTTTAATACATCCACAGTACAAGGCCTGAAACAATGCACAAATATATTAGGGGGTTTTTTTCAGTCCTTTTTTCTTTCCAGTCTGTGCTATTGAGTTTTTCAGTAGAAAAAGTTAAAAGTAAGAATGTTTTTTCTTAAATGTGCATTTGATGGGGTGCATTTCCAATGTAGAATACCATGAATGTATATTCTTCCCCTTAAGAATACTTTCATGGGTCAGTTTAGCAGGTAGCATTTGAGTAGCCATAACCAGCAGAAGACTTGGTGCTGCAGAATCAGCTTTGCATGTGAGAGTCCTCAGATACCCCTACTGACATAGCTTAAGACACTTCTCATTAGAAAGACTTAATTTAGACTCCCCAAAGCATTATTTTTCTTATATGATAGTCACTGGATTGTGGAACGCTTTTCAACTCGTTCCCCTGAGGCAAAGATCTTAAGCCACAAAATCAATGATTTAGATAGCTGTAACATAGAGCAAGGAATTTCCAGTGTTTGGGCCTCGTCTGAGAGCCTCCTGTTCCCTTAGTTGCCAGCCTTGACATTAAATATGAACTTTGGCATCTGACAGCTTTCATTTGTGTTTGGAAGTTGGGATAATCCACAAAATGAAGCCTCTGAAATGGAAAGTTCTGATATTTCTTTTTTTTTAAGAAAAGAAAACCTTCTGAAAAAATAGCTTAAAGTTTTAAGAGTCACAAAATCACTGAGGTTGCAAAGGACTTCTGGAGATCATCTAGTCCATCTTCCCTGCTTAAGCTGCTAAAACTAGAACAGGCTGCCCAACTGTCCAATTTTTGAATATCTCCAAGCCCGGAGACTCCACAGCTTCTCTGAGCAACCTCTTCCAGTGCTTAGTCATCCCCACAGTAGAGAAGTGTTTTCTGATGCTCAGCTGGAATTTCCTGTGTTGCAGTTTGTGACCATTGACTCTTGTCCTGTCACTGGGCACCACTGCTGAGAAGTCTGGTCCTGGCCTCTGGACACTGCCCCCTTCAGGAACTGACACACGTTGAGAAGATCCCCCTTCAGACTTCCCTTCTCCAGGCTGCACAGCCCCAGCGCTCTCGGCATTTTCTCATATGAAAGAGGCTCCAGGCACTTAGTCATCTGAGAGGCCCTTTGCTGGACTCGCTCCAGCAGGTCCATGCCTCTCCTGTACTGGGGAGGCCGGCACTGGACACAGCGCTCCAGGTGTGGCCTTCCCAGGGCTGGGGAGAGGGGAAGGTCACCTCCTTCGACCTGATGGTGATGCTCTGCCTAATGCACCCCAGGATACCACTAGCCTTCTTGGCCACCAGGGCACATTGCTGGCTCGCGGTCAACTTTGTGTCCACTGGGGCCCCTCGGCCCTTCTCTGCAGGGCTGCCCTCGAGCAGGTGAGCCCCGAGCCTGTCCTGCTGCATGGGGATGTTTCTCCCCAGGTGCAGGACTTTGGGCTTCCCCCTGGGCTTCCTGAGATTCCTGTTTTGCCATGTCTCCAGCCTGTCAAGGTCCCTCTGAGTGGCAGCACAGCCCTCTGGTGTGTCATGCACTCCTCCCAGTTTTGCATCATCAGCAAACTTGCTGAGGGTGCATTTTTGGGATCATCATCCAGGTTGTTGATGAATAAGTTGAACAGAATTGGATCTAATGTTAACCCCTGAGATACACTGCTGACTACCAACTAGACTTTGTGCCACTTACTGCAACCCTCTGAGCTTTGCTGTTCAGCCAGTTTTCAATCCAATTTTGGACGGAAAGTCTGCTTATCTGTTCTGCCCTTTCTGAGCTTGCTTATGCGGATGTTATGGTAGACTGTGTCAAAAGTTTTACTGAAGTCAAGGTAGACAACACCCACTGTTCTCCCCTCATCTACCGAGCCAGTTATTCCATCACAGAAGGGTGTCAGGTTGGTGAAGCATGATTTCTCCTTTGTCAGTCCATGCTGATAACTCCTGATCACTTTGTCCTTCCTGTGCTTAGAAATTTTATCCAGGATTAGTTCATCCATCACCTTTACATGGATTGAAATTAGGCTGATTGACCTGTAGTTCCCTGAAAATTAAGTGGAGTTGGCTTTTGCAAGGGTTTAGGGTACTTTCTTGGCAAAATTAAAAATGAAAAACCATAATACCAGAAATTACGTTAGTTAAAGCAACAGATTTTCTACCATCTCTCATGGTCCGTTTAACAACAGGCCCTATACTGAGCCAACTTCTTTGGTATTTAAGATATTCATCTGCAGTTTTGAATTCTTCTAGAACTCTGAAAGCAAAAGACTTTAGTATAACCTGAAAGAATCAGAGAAATCCTTGAATAACCTGTTATATGCTGTGCATCTGTGAAGCTGTAATTGGAGTGCGTGGTTTTTTTTTTTAAGTAGTCATTATTTTACTCAAAGGATAGGAAAGTTGCAAGTCTCTGTGGCAGATTTTCTTTATTATGTTTTATATAAATGTATAAGTCTTAAATACTTCTACCTGTAGTAAACTGAATTCTTTATAAACTAATACATGGATCTTTACATTTTTGTTCTAGTGGGCAGTGTTTTTTTTCACATATTACTTGCCTTATAAATGATTGAGTAAAATCCAGACATTTCTTCTCTGTGTTAATTGAGTCAGGGAGCATTTAATTTCCTCATACAAGTTATCTAAGTACGTTTCCAACTGGGTAATAGAAAACGATGAGTTAGCAATATTAATTTTTTTTCTGCTGCTGCATGGATAGCTCTTGTTGCCTACTTGATTGCTGTGCCTAAATATCAATTTTTATCATGAAGGATCATTTATGCTTTTGTGAGACTTTTTTTTGCTTGGAGTTCTTAAAGTGCATGCGCGTTCCTGAAGAGGTGAACAGCAGTTCCTTTTGAATGGATCTTGGCTTTACATGTACAAGCAGCTAAGCATATGTTAACTGTGAAGGGAGACTTTGTGCATTAATAGCCTGAAGAAAAATTGGTTCATTATCTGCAGCAGTTGTCTTACTCCAGAACATACTATGCAAAGTAAATCTGTGGCCATCTCATCAATCATGATCGATTTTTCCTTCCTCATTTCGAAAGATGGGATTAGCTGTCCCTTCTCTCCTTTGGCTTTGAGAAATGACCTCAAAATATGAAAAGATACAGTTAGCCCTGTAATCCTGTTCCAGATGTGTGGACTGTGCATATCAAAAGTGGACATTTTTGGTGGGAAATTCAAAATGTATGTGTTCCTTGGATTTTATGTGGAAATAAATGGATGTAAGTTGTCTGGCTAGTATTATGAAGATGCATGCAAAATCTGTAAAAGCAGCACCCGATAATTTCTGGTCTCCTTTGAGAAGAAATACATAATTATCTTTCTCTGGTTTTGTAGCGATATCACACCCCACCTCGGTCACGGTCATGTTCTGAATCCGATGATGATGAGAGTAGTGAGACCCCTCCCCACTGGAAAGAAGAAATGCAGAGATTAAGAACATATAGACCACCTAGTGGAGAAAAGTGGAGTAAAGGCGATAAGTAAGATCTATAATACAAACTTAAAATATCTTGGTTTTTACACAGACTTTAATAAATTATGTAGATACACCTTGTCATTCTTGTTGTTTAGAAAAACATGTAAGAGGATCTTTGTAGCTAACATATTTCATTTAAATTCAGAACACTAGAAATTTTAAAGTTCTCAACTTTTCTTCTTTGCTGATGTAAACCCAGCTGAACACATGCTGAAAAGTGTCAGGAGGTCAGAATGGTTGGTTTCTGATAGTGCCACCTTGGGCACTTACTTAAGATAAAACCTGTCCAGTTGCCTGTCACTTTTTATTGACCTAGTGATGTCAAATTTCGCTTAGCTTCAAACTTGGTTATCTGGTTTCTTTGGATACCAAGTAAGACTGCTGAATCTACCATTTCTATATTAAGTTTTAGTTATTTGTTCTTTCTGCAGTTACTGCTTCACTAGTGGAAGCCAGCCTTTTCAGGACTTCTGATGACTTGATAATAAATATGAGCCTGTATCAACGTGTGCTGGTTAAACCCTAAGGGCAGAACTGAAGGACAGTATATACAATGATGATGGAATAATTGCAAATGTTTGTCATAAACCACTTCAATAAAGTGAAGCAACGCAATATATAATATATTGCGCCACACAAGCTAAAAGAATACTAAATAAAATGATGTTATTAAATATAATCTAAACTAGTTTGTGAATTTTGTAATTGTAAGGGTATAATTTTGTGGACTAAGTCAAAATCTCTTTACATTGGTTCTACGGTATACAAAATTTTCTAATATTGGGTAACTCATCTCTTACAGAGAAGATATAGCCCTCTCAATAGCAGTGCAATTTCCGTGTCTTAAAGTGAGTGTAACAAGCTTAATTGAAGCACAGTTGTCTGTTACCAAATACATTTTTTTTAAAATAGTTTTTAAACTTTATTAATTGCTTTGGAGGAGAAAAAAATAGCCATCTTGCATTTTTTTGAAGAATTTCCACTTAGTGGGATTTGTTGTTTGTTTATTTTTAAGGTTGAGTGACCCATGTACAAGCAGATGGGATGAAAGGAGCGCATCCCGGAGATCGAGATCTTGGTCACCTAATGGCTATTCTGATCTAAATACAACGAGATATTCTAGCCATCACAAAAAACACAGAAAAGAGAAAAAGAAAATGAAACATAAAAAGAAATCTAAAAAGCAAAAGCATTTCAAGAAGCACAAGCAAACTAAAAAAAAGAAAACATCACCATCATCAGATGTGGAATCCTCTCATTCCTTCCTCAGGAAGGCAAAATCATCTTGTGATCATGAGAGGAAATCTCGTTCTTCTTCATCGTCTTCTAGACATTCATCTAGAAGAGACTGGTCTAAATCTGACAAGGAAGATCAGAGTTCATCGACTTTATCCAGCAGAGAGACTCGGTCATACAGGTCTAGGTCAAGGTCTAGATCTAAATCAAGATCTTATTCCCGAGGAAGTTCTAGATCAAGATCAGCCTCTAAATCATCACGTTCTCAAAGTAGATCAAGATCAAGTTCTAATTCTAGACATCAAAAGACAGTTTCCAATTCACCTCGAAATATTTCGGCACGATTAAATGAAAATAAGTTGAATAAGACTACTGACCCTGTAAGAGCAGTTATATTACCGACTGATAAAGTTATTGTACCACCAGTTGTCCCAGAAAACCTCCCTGTTATACCCTTAAGTGATAGCCCACCACCTTCAAGATGGAAACCTGGGCAGAAACCATGGAAGCCATCTTATGAGCGAATTCAGGAAATGAAAGCTAAAACAACACATCTAATACCTGCACAAACTAATTATAATTTAGTAATTATTAAAGAGGCTAATATTTCTTCATCCTACCATAAGCAACAAAGGAGTTCAGATAGTGATCGAAGTGGTTATTCCAAATATCATAGTGACAGAAGCTCAGATAGTTGGCTGAGGTCAAGAAGCAGGTCCTCTCGAAGTAGGTCATACTCAAGATCTTATACGAGATCAAGAAGTCCATCTAGCTCAAGAACAAAATCCCGTTCTTCAGGCAGATCGCCATCACTAAGTAAATACCACAGTGACAGGTCAGGTTATAGTGAGTCAACATCTTATTATTCCCTTAGTAGTGATGATAGGCACAGAAACAAAAGAAAATCTGCAGCCAAGGAGCAAAACACTCGGTCTCTTAAAATAAGACAAGAAACTAGCTCTGAACGTACTCTCCATTATAAAGGTACTAAAGACCATGATGAATCTTCTCAAGGTTTAAAAGAGAGTGACAGTTTATCATCTTCAGACTTTTCTACTGATAGTGAGCGTTCTGTCAAAACAAAAGTAGTCCAGGAAAAAGATAGCCATTTTCAGTCAGAAACAGATGCTCAGAAACAGGATAAAAGTAACCTTAGTTCTGAGAGAAAAGAGGAAAAATTGAAGTGTGAACGAGATTCTGATCATTCGAAAAAGAAAGCTGTTAAGGAGAAATCTTCTGGGCAATCTAGAGGTGGTGCAAAAACTAAACAAAAATCCTACTCGGGTAGTAAATGGGACTCAGAGTCAAATTCAGAACGAGGAGATGCTAGGCATAACAGAGGAGATTCCAGACCTTCCTCTGGTAAAGAGGAAGGAGAGGCCTCTTCAGGATCTGATACAGAGCTTAGCGTTACCAAAAGGACAAAAACAAAATCAAATTCTTCAGAAGGTTTTTTGGATTCTGATTGTACTTGGAAGACAAGCAAACAGCAGCTATCCTCTTCTGAATCTGAGAGTTCTCATTCTAGCTCAATAAATACTAGAGGAAAGTCAAAAAAACACAAACATGGATTGAAAAAGACTCTTAAAAAATCACATTCCAAAAAAACAAAAGAAAAATCAAAAGGGAAAAAAGAGAAGAAACACAAAGTTCAGAAAAGAAAAGAAATGTTTCACTGGCAGCCCCCGCTGGAGTTTGGTGAAGAAGAGGATGATGACCTAAATGAAAAGCCAGTCACCAAGGACGATAAGAAAGAAAAGCAGCTTATCAGAGACATAAAAGATAAAAAACAAGACACTTACGAAAATGATGAAATACTCAAAGATACAATAGGAAATGGTGAAAAATCTTGTGCAGATGAAAATTTCTTAGGTAAAAACACTACATGTGATACTTCATCAGATCACAGTAACCTTACTAAAGATAACATTGAACCAAACACTTCAACCAGTACGCTAAACTCGGGTATAAATGTGACTGCTTCCAGGAATGAGATTAAGCATACTGAAGAAAGCATTCAGAATGGACTGGAAGATGTTATTCAGACAGATGACAACATGGAAATTTGTACTCCAGATCGTAACTCGCCGGGAAAGGTGGTCGTGGACGTTTTGTCTCCTGTCATCCTCGGTACTAAACCCCAGGCTTTAAGTGTTAGTATGAACAAAGATGTACAGATTGAAACCCCTGAACCAGATGCTGTCAAACTAGGAAACAGTATTTTAGAACTGATTAATATCAAAGAAGAAAAAGAAGTAGGAAGACAAGAAAATAATTCTGTTTCAGTGTCTAGCGCTAAAGACAGCAGTTTAAAAAGTGAAACAACTGAAAATACGCACCGTAATGTGGTGGATAATAAATGGAAGCCTTTGCAAGGTGTTGGCAATTTACAGTCAGCTACTGTTAGTACTGCCACAGAAGTTAAGAATGCAGTTTCAGCTCCAGAGCCAAAACCAACAGGTTTAAGAATTGAAATAAAAGCTAAGAATAAAGTAAGGCCTGGATCTCTGTTTGATGAAGTTAGAAAAACAGCACGGCTCAATCGAAGGCCAAGGAACCAAGAAAGTTCCAGTGAAGAAGAATCTCCAAGTAGAGATGACAATAGCCCATCCAGGAGTCTTAGTAGGTCACGAAGCAAATCTGAATCCAAATCCAGACACAGAACAAGATCCATATCTTATAGTCGCTCAAGAAGTCGGTCACGAAGTTCTACATATTCATATAGGTAAGATACTTGTGGTTTTGTTCTCACAGCCTACCTTCTTAACGTGAAGGTTCCCATATTTCTAAAGCATGTTCTTTCCCAAGTCATGTCTTTATTTTAGACAGCACTATATTGTTCAGCAACTATGGAATAAATATTAAGCTTGAAAGATAAACCTTTATGCTGCTTCCTGTTTTCTGCTGCTCTTTGCTCCAGTATGTGCTTTTTAAAGTTGTTTATCAATTATAGGTCAAGGAGCTATACAAGAAGCCGAAGCAGAGGATGGTATAGCAGAGATCGGTCAAGAAGTCGAAGCAGCTCTTATCACAGTTACAAGAGTCGCAGGTAAGTTTCTCTCACTGGAGATAGCTGCAAATCCTGATAAATCAGGCACAGAAGTTCAATGCTTGAGTCTCTAAGCAAGTTGGAAATGTGCTGTGCTGAACTGTGCATACTGTAGACTGAGGCATCTATTTGAACTGCACAAATGAGAAGAATTAGGTTTTGGAATTTCCTGTTACTGAGAGTAATTTTGTTTAATGTTTTGCAGTATGGATAAGGAATTCAGAGTAAAATGTGTTCCTCTCCCATCCACCCCCCATTCAGCACTTATTTTTGATTTAAATTAAAACGTATGTTTGTTTGGTTTTTTTTTGTTTATTTGTTTCAGTCGAAGCTATAGTAGAAGTAGATCCAGAAGTAGTTCTTACGGTCATCGCAGTCGATCCAGGTATGGATTGTGTGTTTCTATGCTGATTCTGTTTTTTTTTTTTTTAAAAAAAAAGTGTAACAATGCCCCTTTATTTGTGGTAACTGCAAATACATGTCATCGTAGCAAATAAAATCAAAGCAAAATTAACACAAGTGAGAGTCTTCTAGAAGTTGAAAATAAGCAAATTATCCTGATATTGCAGGGTTAGGAGATTATATGGTATAAAGGAGAAGTATTATTTATTATTTGTTGTTACTGTGTGAGTTATAAAAAGTATCACTTTGTTTTCAAGAGTATTAGCAGGAAGTTGTTTACCTAGTGTGCAGTTTGTAGAGAAAATAAAAACTTGAAATGCTTAGTAAGTCTTTTTTAGGTTAATAAATTAAGGTTTATTCCTGCTGTTGTTTCGAAGATGCTTGTGCTTAAAATTCTTTAAAATATACAATTGTCCTGTTTGCCAAATCCTTCAAGAGTAATTTTTATATAGCAACTCATATGTCTTTATGTCTTTACAGCATACATTTAAAAATTAATGGCTTTTTAGTTAAGGAATTGTAAATCTACAATGACTTTCTTCTCCCTTTATTAAAGTAGGTCATACACTTATGATAGTTACTACAGCAGAAGTCGAAGTAGAAGTAAGAGGAGTGACAGCTATCGAAGATCTAGAAGTTATGATAGACGATCCAGGTATGTTATTTTACTAGCATGATTCTATGCAAAAGAATATAAGTATATATTTAAGTTTACAAAGACTAACATTTTTTCCCCAAGAACAAAAATCTGTTTTTACCAGAAGGTGTAAATAAGAAAAAAAAAAGGGGAGAGGGGGAAATAAATCAAGTGTTTCAGTGAGGGTGATTGGGTTTGGACATCTGACGTGCGAAATTGGGAGTGTGGAGGAAACTAGGGGAAGAAAGCTTTGAGAATACAGCAACACTTTCTCCTCTTTTGTTCGGTTCATTGTGTATACAACCACATAAGTTTAAAATAAGCACATTCTTTTTAAAAATGTTGCTTTTGATTTTAATCTTGGGAGCTACTTCCTTGTAGGATTAAAAAGCATTTAAAATTTTTACATGCCCTGTCATGGATTAAAGGCTACCTGGTATGCCAAGAATCCCATTGGATGGTGAATTCTTCTTGGCTAGACTGCAAAAATAGCTTTAAAAAAAATAAACTACTGGAAGAGAAACAAAAAATTTGTGTTATCTAGAATTAACTTTTAACTTCCTGGAGCATATTTCAGAAGAACTTTTTTCTGTAAGTCCGGTGCATTGCTCATATCACTGTTTATACTGTTGTCCATAGTATAAGTCTAGGATAAACTATCCTACACTGCACAGGGAGTTACCACAGCTGTCAGTGGAATATGATCTTTATATAATGAATAATCTTCAGTGATGATTCATTTTGTACCTTTTCACATGTCGCTTATTACCCAGTGGTAAATCAGGCAGATCTGTAACACCACTGTTAATTTTTGTGCTCTGCTGTTCTCATACTCTTTCTTTCACAATTTTGTACCAACTCAGAGGACTTCACCTCTGCCTATTTCCCCTGTCTAGTTCCAACAGTAAGACAACTTTCATCATGTATTTGAGGAGAAATTAATGATATTCATGGAAAGTGTGGGAACAGGCATACAAAATCATTGCTTTAGTATATCGGGAAGCTTCAGAGGAACAGCACAGGATTATAGTATGCTCATCCTTCAACTAGAAAACTGTCCTTTAAGGCATGAGACTAGATAATTACTAATGAAAGTTTATTCTATATAATCTGAGTATGACCTATAATGTGTGAAACCACCTGGACTGTATCCTGATGCTTGGCCAGGTGCTGAACTTGAGATTCTTTTGGTCTGGATAAGCAAAAACATTTTATTCTGCTATTTCCACCCTCCACATGTGCTCACACACTTCTGTTCTGGGGCCTAATTCAATAGACACTTCTTCACATTTATAACTGCAATATATAAAGAAAGGAATTGTGGAATCATTTGAGAAGCACTTGCAATATAAAACTATATTTTTAGAATATACTTTTCAGTCAGCTATTACCATTTATCAAGACTTATTTAATGTAAATGACTGAAGCTGTATTGAAGAAATCAAGAAATCTTGTAGTTACAGTCTGTCTTCAGTTGCACAAGGATTTCATCATGTAAATGTAGTGATTATTTTAATTTTGTGTCCTTTAATGTGTATTTCAGTTACATAACATGTGATCCTGTAAAAGAGTTTGTTTTTTTTGTCTCATGTTTCTATCCCTTAACATTTTTTGACGTGATAATATTTTGAAATTGAAACACAAAACACAATTTTCAGGCTTTTTAATCTTTTCTTTGTAGATCGTATGGCTCTGACAGTGAAAGCGATCGCAGTTACTCTAACAATCGAAGTCCCAGTGAAAGCAGCAGATATAGCTGAAAATGTTTCTTTGACGATGGAAAGTATATTTAAGAATTTTGTCAGTGTTGTGTAAAAACAAACAAAAATGTTGTTTTGACAGTGCTGCAGGTGAAGTTGAAGGATGTTTATACTGAGTGAGCTGAAACTTTACCATTTAGCAGTGAACTCATTTGACTGACTGTGTACCTATAGAGAGAAGTTGCTGATCTCAACTCAACTGTTTTTATGTCAAATGTACTTTTACAAAATAGGAAAAGTTGTTTTTTTTTTTTTTTTTTTTTTTTTTTTTTTTTTTTTTTTTTTTTTTCTTGAATCTGATTTTCCAAGCCATGAATGACACTTGTGTGAATTTGCTGACACCACTTTTCTGGGTGCAGCAGTCTGTACTGTCTTGAAGTATCTTTATATAAACACCATAGGGCTTTCTGCCTGTTCTAGTAAATATGTGCTAGCAACTATAAAACTGTGAAGAAGACTTCTTACAAAGGCTGCCGTTTCTAGTTTATTAAAATGTTTTTTTAATGTTGGAAGGTGGGTTCCATGCCACCTTGGTTGACTGTAACGTTATATAGTGTTTATATATACAACAGCTAGGTGATGAAAGCAAAGACTGCCTCTCTGTCTTAATTCTTACTGTACTGTGATATTACAGAAGTCTGCTGAAAAGGATGAGAATACTACGCACCATAGGTACTGCAAAACCGATGAGAAGTCAGAAAGCGTGATGAGTCAGTTTTGATCTTAATATCCAACTTGTCTAAATTCAGATGTTTTAAAGTGAATTTTGTGATAAATAACAATATTCTTATGAGTTTAAAAAGTGTTTCTAAGCAGTCCTGTTTCAATTCATATTACAGTGCTTGAAATACTTCAAGAAAGTTTGAAGTTGACTTGTAAAGTGCTGAGTATATCATGAATTTGTTCAAAACACTTTTTAAACATTTAAGTGAAGACAATTTTTAAGAAAATAAACCATAATGGTTCCTTTATAAAATATCTGTAGATGTATCCCACTGGCCATAGGGAATATCGTTGTGCAGATACTGAGTTATATATTATTAAAATGATATGACTATAAAAATACATGCCTAATAAAAAGCATGGACAGTAATTTCAAAGTAATCTTTAATACCAAAAATGACTCCATGCTACAGATGAATGGTTTGCAAAAGTGTAATTTTAAAGCATTGACTAATTTTTGCAATATTCTGATTCAGTTGATTTAATATCATTTGTAAAGGGTTTTTTTCAGTGTTTAGAAAGTTGTATACTAAGAAACATTTTTTTTTAATGGCATAATGTACCCTAGAAAGTGGGGTCTATAGTGGGGGAAAAAAAAAAACAGACTAACGTAGCTTTATTAGAGCTAATGAGTACAGTTGTATTATAATAGCTTTCATTACTGACTCTCTGTGATATCTTGAGATACTTTAGGTTTCTCAAATGTTTTGAAATGGTAAAAATAAGGGTTTTCTTTGTTTTATTTTTTAATTTCATCAGGACCTGGGAGCTTTGAGAAGTAAAAGTGATAATTTCTTGCTTCAACATCAATTCATTCTGTCACTTTGATTGAATTAAAATACCAAAAATTAAGTTTTGGTGACCTTCTGAAACATACAAAGAAAACTCAAGATAAATTTTGGAGACTTAAGGATGCCCTGTGTCTCTAAGATGCTTGTATGCAGGATCCTAAAACTGACACAACTGTCACGTGACTATTCCACTTTCCAAAAGAACCAAATAAAGGATCTGTATGTGCTCCATCTGGACTTAACCCTTTCTTACTCATAATTCCATGAAAAAGTATGCGCGTGTAGTCCTTCTAAATCACTATTTTGTAACTTCTTATAAATGTACTTTAATATTAAAAAACATTACTCAAGTCAGTATACATATATAGACTAACAGAGCAGCAGCTGTTTCAGAGTATTGAATAAATATTTAATTGCTAACTGGATAACGTTTGTTGCAGTTTCATAGTTTTAAGGGCAAAAGTAACTCCCCTTATTGAGAAGGTAGCAGTAGTGGGCTAATGGTGTAGTGGTGTAACACAGTATGCAAAATATAACACTATCAGTCAACTTTATGTTAAAAAAAAACTGCCCCTGTATCTAATTTTGTCCTATTTCAAATTAGACTTTTTTTTTCTTTCCTTAAAAAAAAAAGGGGGGGGGGAAAGATAGTGAAGTAGAAATACTGTTAATAATTGTAATTGTCCAAACCTTTATTGCAGTGTTACCAATGTCTATTTCTTATTTTGAATTACAAGCTTTATAAAGGAATTTGCTCTGGTAGATAGTTGGGAAGGGATGGAGGGGAGTATTTTTTTTTACTTAGTGAAATTATGTTAAATTGTTCTTCAAAGAGAAGATGCACCACTGAGCGGGTTTACTAATATTGGTCTATGTTTTTGCAATTTTGTTATTCAAAAGTAGCTGCTGTTTGTAAAATAAACTTTTGTATATATCTGTGAATGCTGTTTTCTCTACTTTTGGAAAAAAAAATCCCTTACTGCTTGAGGGAAACTTATAGAAAATTAAAAATATACTTCAATTTCTGTGTTCACTTTTATCCCTTGCAGTTCTGCAAGTTGTCCTTCCTGCTCCTGACCTACATAGAAAGTAATTCCTCTGCAAGACTCTGCACTCAGTTTACATAATAGCTGTAGGAGGAACAAATATTTTGAAATTTCCAAGTGATCTGAAGTCTCGTCATTTCCTCAAGATACATAAAAAGGTTCCTACCTTTTGTAAAAAGATATCCTTAACAGATCTTTGCAGAAATCTCTAAACGTGCTCAGTTCTACTACTTTGTTAAACATTCTTTCTCAAATACACATTCCCACATCGTTTCCGTAGCAAATTGGAAATGTGGTATTAGTTCAAGTCAGCAGATGTAATGGCTCACCAGCTAATCCATTAGTCTTTTAGACCTTCTGTTCCAGAAAAACTGGATTTCATTGGAAATATTGGCTTTGTCCTAATGGAGAGACTAATTGCCTTGATCTGAGGTGAAAAATTGATTTTTCTTAATGGCAAGGACAAGCAGGAGCGTTTCCTTGCAGTTCAACTTGGTCTTTAGCACGATCCGTCTAACCTGACGTTTCCCAAACTTTAGAGAGCTGCTGCTGAGGAGGAGACGCGGTTGAAAAGCAGAAAAAAGAAGGATGTCAAGATGACGGGAGCTACGGTAATGGCAGGTGTGCAAACGGTAATTCAAGCTAGGGGAGGGCTGAATGGCTGTATTAATTTGGGAGGGAAGGTGGTGCACAAAATAGTGCAGGAAATGTTAGACAACCTCTGTGTTGTGCTGTAGTATAACACAATCTCTCTCTCTTCACCTCCTTAAAGACAGGTGAAGCCTGAATTTGTGACTCTAAAGGTTCTTAACCTATTTACTGCCAGTTAATAGAGTACACCAACTCATTTTTTTTTCCACGAGATTAATATTATTCCTGATAGTATGGCAATAATCAAACTCATTTAGATATGTTTATTGGTGTATCTGCACACCAGTTAACCTTAATTTCTTACTCTTGAATAGCTGATCTTTGTAAAGAAGCACTACTGAAACGCCTTCAACTCCGCAAAAATCTTCCTTCTGCATAAATTCAGATTAGGCTACATGCTTAACAACCTTTCCTTCCTGCAAAGATACAGTGTTGCATTTCAGGCTTAAAGCAATATTCTGTGCAGCATGAGGGTTTTGTTTTCATGATATGGATAAATCTCTGGTGCTAAATGTCGAATTCAGCCTTCTGCCCTCAGGTGTCACGAGTTAGACATCAAAATAACTGGGCTGGTTACGAGGTGCCGTGGACCTGCTGTTCTAGAGGTCAGGCCGTCACCTTGAGCTGGTTACGGCAGTGGCCTGGTAGTATGCGCGGAGCCGGCTGTACAGGCACTGCTGTAGTGCACATAGTGTTAAAAACAGAGTAGCTGATAACCAGTTACGTATTCGCAGTTAGTGATGCTGTCTATAAAATAATCTTCAGACCTATAATGGTTGTTGAGTGGTGTTTTTAAGAAAAAAAAAGGGGGGGGGGTTAAATATGGTTAAGAAGTCTTGATGTGCATGTTCTCAGTTGTTTTGTTACTAGACTATCTGCCGCATAGCATCCAGAACGCTTTTTTGGTGGAGCTCTGTAGAGCAAGCTTACTGTCTCCAGCTGCAAGTAAGGGATTTCCTCCTAATTTGTCCAAAATAAGAAAATAATAAAGGAAGAGTCTGGCTATAAGGGTGTCTATCGCATGAACAACTGCTTCTGATAAAAATGCTCATTTAAAGAGCAACAGCATAAATGCAATTTTCCTAAAATACCTACACAACAACTTGAATTCCTGCTGTATCGCTTTTAAACTAGGGCTATTTGTGTACTTGCACTAGCAGCATTTGAAGTGCTCTTTCTGAAGATGACCGAGTATCTGACAGCGTATTAAATTTCTGTTGATGGCTTTGTGTGGTTCGTCATGATCATGCTTACAGTTCGGAGCAGAACACAGTATTTAGATGACCTTGAGCTGTGCTCTGGAATCCATCTGGTGTGATTTCCAAACTGAACGCAGCCTGGGATTTAAATCAGGAGAAGATAAAGCTTTGCACGCTCCACCCCTACTTAACATCGGTATAAATATTCTTTTTTTATATGCTTGTGAAACAGTAATGACTTTCCACCTTGTTTTAAAATGTTCTTAGCTGCTTAACTGTGGTAACTTAAAACTTTAAAAATCATATAAACAATTAAAGGGACCAAGTCTTGAGCTTAGTAATGCCCATATAATCTTTCTGAAGCAGAAAGAATTGCATGCACAAAATCAGTCCATGGCAGTGAGATTTTTATTTTATTGTTTGAATGAAGGTAATATTTCAATCACAGAGGATGTGCTAAGAGCTTGTTGGGGGGAGGATTAATTTGATATTCTTAATTAATATTTCTACTGTGATGTGTATCTGTCCTTGACAGAGCGTGGTGCTATTCAAGGATACAGAAAATGAATGTCCTTACCTAAAGAACGGGCTAGGACGGAGAGGGTTGATCTCTCGGCAGCTTGCAGACACTTACTCTGTAATTACGTCGTAGCCCTAGCCGTTAGCTGTAAAATTCCTTAATTCTTGTTTTTCACTGCTGCTGCCCCAAGGGCCTATCCTCCTTCTTGTCCTTTTCTCTTTTCATTGCAGGTCACTGTGCCCCCTTGGAGAGGATAAGGAAGAGTCTTTCCAACGCTCCTAGCGCCTTAGCCGCCCATCCCATCGCTGTTGCAGTGTCTGGGTACCTGGGGCGCCTGGAGCCTTAAGACGGGAAAATGAGCTACAAAAGGCATAAGGACCATCTGGAGGACCCCCGTCATCAATGTGCGAGAGTGAGGGGCCGCTTGCTGCGCTTCGGGAGAAACGCCAAACGATGCGGAGAACGTAGCAGCAGAGACGGGCTCCGTGGCCGCGGCACCCCTGACCAAGGAAGACAACCTGCTGAGGCTCTTAGGTCTCACAGTGCTGGCTTAAGTAGTACGTTTAACAAAAAAAGAAAAAAGAAAAAAAAAAAAAAAAGAAAAGAAGAACCAAAGCCAAAGCCATTCTGTTGAGCAGGCCAAATCCTTGGGGTGAAAAACGCTCTTTTAGCAGGGTAGCTATGCCAGTTTACGTGGAGCTCCAAGGGAAGGGAAGGGGAGGAGAGCGCTTTCCTGGCAAACCCCCCGCCGTGTTCCCTGCCCGCTCAGCACGTCCAAATCAAATCCCGCTGTTCCAGATTAGAGCAGTCGGCTGCTGCACATGCTTTGCTATCAAAAAAAAGTAAGTTCAGGGACAGCATAAAATACTGAGGGCTGTTGCAGGTAGCTGGCAAGCTCTGGCAGAGGCCTCTACGAAGGGTTTGTAGTAAAGAAGACCTGAGGTACTAGAATAAAAGTTCCTTAGTAGCATGTTGGTAGTTGTAAGTGAGTTGCAAGTACACAAAGAAAAGAAACAGGACTGTTATGTGATAGTTTTTCAGTAAACAGGCTTTTGCAACTGCGGGGTGTGAACCCTTGTGTTTAATAATGCCTCTATAGACTTTTTTTATTATTATTTTTATGCATCTTAGGTCTGCAGTATCTATCACTGAGTTTCACCATTTAATTGAATAACATGAGAGGGGAGGAAAAAAAAATCACTCTGCTTTAATGTGCAGTTTGGTAATATCCTTGAGTGTCCTAAGTTCTCCCGTTGAGACAAATAGTGAATAATCATTCCCTGGTTGCTCCCTTTCATTAATTTTCCATGTCTTCCCTGTAGGGACCAATCAGGCCTTACTGCGTCCTGGGATTAGTGCAGTCCAGGGGTCCTTTACGTTAGCTCCTAATACCCACTGTATTTCACTCTTGTAAGAGCAGGGCATTGCCTAGGACTTAGGAGACTGCTGAAGATTGTGTGTGTGACCTGGGCTGATTCTCCATTCCTGATGGCCCTCCAGAAGTGTCTTCTAGAAGGGGGTGCTTTCAAAAGGGAAGATATAATTTCTTGCAGATTAAGGCATGATTGGCTACTAGGGAAATGAGAGCTGTCTAAGAATAATTTGGTCAACATTGGTGACATAGGGAATAACGTAAAAGGCACAGGCTGCCTAGTTGTCTCCGTGCTTCACCTCCTGTGCTACTTGGTGTCATTTCAGACTTCCTGTGTGTACCAAACAGCAGTGTTATAAAACCTGTTTTTTCTCCATTAAACTAAAGGAGAAACAAAGTCAAGAAATAAAAGCTTTAGTTGAAAGATCTGTAGCTGCAAAAACTAAATATTTTTAAACATCTTCCTGAACAAACAAACAAACAAAAAGTGATGTCTAAACTAAAGGTCCTTTGCTGTCATTTAAGCCCTGCAGTTAAAGAAGAAGAGAAGAAACTTCTCCCTTTGACCTTGGCTAGCTTAAATAATTGTAGAAGAGTTGTACTAGCCCTTGCCTGTATGTGCTCTCGTCCGCACCAAGTGGCCCCGGTCCCTTTGGCCTGTCTCTGTAACCGCTGCTTCCTCCGTCTCTGATGGTTCTTCTGCTCCTTCTGCGCCTGCAGCTGGCCCGCGGCCCTGCCCAACCGCAGGACCCCAGCGGGCGCCGGGCGCCAGCTGAGCCTTTGCAGGGCCAAGCAGAGCCGAAGCCCTGCTCCCTACGTCTTGCAGACGTTCCTGTTTACGTATTTCTGGGAGGGTTTTTTTTGCAGCAGCAGCAGCAGCAGCAGCTGCGTGCCCGGGGCTGCTCACCGTGGGTTCACCACGCGCTAGAGCCTCTCCTCTTTCCCCCTGCAGCCTTCCTGCTCCCAGGCTGCACGGGGCAGTTTAAGGATTCTTACGCAAGCAGCAAGTTCTCCTTTGTTTTCACCAAGTTGCCGCCTATTTTTTTTTCCAGGCCGTCTCTCTGATGTGTCGAGATTGTTTTGAAGTATCAGCCCATCCTCCACAGTTCTTGAAGTCCCTCCCGGCTCGGTATCATTTGCAGCTGTAATAAGCAAATTTTCTATTCGTGCAAGTAATTAATAAAAAAAAATTTTGAGCAGTACCAGGCCTAGGACAGATCCCTGGAGAATCCCAGGCTATATATCTCTCCAGTTTCTCGGAGAATCATAAATAACTGCTCCGAGTAACATCCCCTCCTCGCAGCACAGTTTACCACCGCGTTCATGTCATCTGTCTCCTGCCATCCTCCTCCTTCCCTTGCAAAAACGCCCACCGAGCCGCGTTAGCACGGCAGCGCTGGGGAGCAGGCTTACGCTGCGCTGTGCGTTGTGCACGTTCGCTGGCGAGCGGAGTACTTGCTGTCTCTCCTCCAGTGCAGAAATGCTCGTGTAGCTCTGTCTCCCTCTCCCCAGCTGCGCTTCTTACTGAGCTTGCAAGACTGGATGCTCTTCAGATCTGCGCCTCTTCCAGATTTGCTTGGAACTGACCCGTTGGTTCAAAAGTTACTCAGGAGAATCGTCTGCCAGATGGAGAGACAAACGGACGGAGACAACATGATCTCAGATGCCTTGCTTTCTTAGGCAAGCAGTCTTTAAAAAAAGGAAAAAAAAATCTATCTTGATTTTAAAATGTCCCTCAAAGACAAATCGGGGAACGATCTTTGATACATTGCTCAAAAAAAAAAAAAAAAAAAAAAAAAAAAAAAAAAAACTTAGAAATTTAATTCTAACTTAAGGTTCTACATGTTAGATCTTACAAAACCTTGACCAAAGGTGTCTGTTACTTGTTTTCCATGCAGGCACTTGGAGGCTGTGATCTAATCTCCTCTGTAACTTTATCTTTGAAAAACTAACTGAGAGTGTGAGATCTTAGAGCTGTTCACTCTAAGCCATCTTTTTCCAGTCCTCCAGTTCATCCTCGTGACCTTTCCTGCTGCATACCTTGCCGCATCCTCCCCAAACTGAGGATATCGGCCCAAAACGTGCTATTCCAGTAGCTCTTGCTCTTTCACCCTCCTGTAAATCAATCTATTTCTATTTGATCTTCACATGCAATATTTCTGCTTGGGATTTTAGTTCCCATGACCATTAGCTTAGGCAGGAGAGGGAAGTTCATCGGTTTCTGTAACTGCATGCATATAAATGTAGCTATCTATTGATTTATTTTTGCAAATACGTTTTCCTGTGCTTCAGTTGTTGTAAGGCTGATGCACGTGCTGTGTTCCCAAGTCACTGCAAGCGAGTGAACCGTGTCAGCTTGCCATGTTACCACTGCCTATCAGCCAAGGCCTCTATGCACCCTCTTAACTCGTCCAAATTGTAAATGAAACAAGTTAATGTTCTTCGTTGTCGTAAAAAGAGAGCTGATACGGTGCTAATGCCTTCTGCTCCGGGGTCTCAATGGATGAAGAGCCTGGTGGTAATTTAAGTCGTTGTAATTGCTTTCCAGTGTAGGTGCGTGCTCCCAGGAGCAAAGGATCCTGGAAGTATTTCCAAGAAGAGCCGCAATGCTCTTTGCAAAGTGCCCTGTGCTGGCACCGTCGGTGCCGATCACAACGAACAATAATGCAACTGGAAAAGCACGAAGCCGCTGGAGTACCTCAGAGCGATCCGAGCAAAACCTGCCAGTTCTGCTGCTCCGGGTCGGGGTGACGGACTCACAGTGACTCCCGTAGATCTCCAGACCTTTCCCCTCTTCTTACTGCTTGGCAAAAGGCTTCAGCTAGCATTCACCCACTTTGCATAGGAGAAACAGTTAATACCTACCTGTTGTTCTGCCTTGACTCCCCTATATTCCACTGAGCTGTCAGAAATGAGGAATGAAGCTAGCTGGAAGGACAGATTTTGTAGATACGTAAGCTGGGACTTTATTTTGACATGCTGCATCCTACAGGACTTTGTTTCTAGAATAGAAACTCTTACATGGGGTAAAGTTTCCCTACTCCCTGGGGACTCTCTTGAATGTAAATGCACCTCTGGGTAGTTCCTGTAATTCTTAATCTTGATAATTATTTCAATCAAGATACCAATTTATAACTTCCTGACTAATGAAATGCTGCTTCTTATCGCATTCTCCTTTGATATGTAAAGATGCCTTTGAACTGCAAACCCCGTGGTGCTGGGAAGACCCATGCAGCTTTAACACCTGGCTTGTCAACAAACCAGCCCGTTGCTGCGGTGCAGACGTGGCTTTCCTTGCCAACCCTGTGCGTGACACCTAAACATTTCCCAGCCGTTGCAGGGGCTCAGTCCGTAAGCTTGTACGACGCAGCGTGGGACCCAGCTGATGCACAAACCTTTTTGCAACGGATTGGGTAAGGACTGACCTTTATTGCCAGTTCTTGATGAAGCCTAAGCGTGAGAAGCAGCAACCTAAGCGCATCTCGCTAGGTTTTACGGGCATTATTATGGGGGTACCGGCCTGCCAGATCCCTCTGCCATGTGTTCGTGGACTTCTTGCCCATGAATTTGTTGGACCCCTTTGTGAACCTGCTAACGTATCTGGCTCTTGTGGCAGCAGACTCCAGAAGTTCCCCACCTGCTGTCTGAAGAAGGTCCTTACGTTCCCTGTTTTAAACTAATCTGCTGCTAATTGGAATAACTCTTTTGCATTTTATTTTCTGCCTGCGTGATTTTGTGAAATTTGCTCGTAAGCCTCCCCTCAGCCTTTGCTTCTCTAGACTGAGGAGTCCTCTAAGTTTTTCGTCTCGCCTCTCAAAGCAGCTGCCCCATCCCGTTAGTCCTTTTAGTAGTTATTCGTTGTGCTTTTCCACCTCCATCATGGTTTTCTCGAGAGATGGAGATCAGAACTACACACACTGCTCAAAAGGTGGGTGCACTGGGGTGTCCTGTAGCAGTGAGGGATGCCCTCAGTGTTGCTCTCCATAGCTTTCCTGAGAATGCCCAACAACTCCTTGGGTTTTTTGGCTGCCGCCTTGAGCACAGGTTGGGCCCACAATTTCAGAGAGCTGCCAATGACGACTCCAAGATCTCTTTCTGAGCTGTAGTTGAAGGTTCCAAGTTCAACATTATATAACAGTGGTTTAGACTTCTTTTCTGCAGGTGTTTTACTTTGTATATTTCTATATCAAACTCATTTGAACTTTCTTTTTGTCTCCTCACTCACTTTTCAATGTCCTTCTGGAGTTCCTTGCCATTGGTATGGCAGTTGATGACCTGAAAGTGTTCATCTGGAAACTTGGAGATTTAGCTGTGCTCTCGCTTCTCCAGATCGCTGATGAAGATGTTGAAAAAAACTAGACACAACACAAGTCTCTGGTGAGCCACGCTACTGACTTTTCTATCCTGAAAAGTCACCAATAAGCCCTACCTTTTACTTCCAGGATTTTAACCAGCTTTCATGCAATAAAAAGACCTCTTCTCCTATCTTATGGCTGCTTAGTTTCCTTAATAGGCATGTCAAGGGCTTTTTAAAAATCTAAATATTTAAAATCCTGGGGCTTTTCCACCTAGAACACAGAATGCACTTTTTTTTCATGAAAAAGGTTGAATTTTATTGAATTCACATCAGTCTAGTGCCCTGAACGTAACAGCAGTTAAATCGTTCATGCAGGAAACTAGTGGCCAATAGCGGCTGGAGAAAGGCCGGATGGGAGAATAAAAATATTTCTTTCCCCAAAATGTCAGAACTGCCAAATCACAAGTGAAGTCTAGGCAGGCACAGAGCTTCACTGCCTTTTCACGCATCTTCTCTCTTCCCTATTTCTCACTTCTGTTTCTTTCCTATGCTGGCATGATTTGGAGACCCTGGCTCTCTTTGCAGTTACGCGATGCGACTGAAGCGCTGGTAAATATTCCTGAGTTAGTTTATGTTTCCCCAGCACATAGCAGCAAGGACAGAGGTGGAACAGGCTACTGGGCAAGTCACTGAAGGCCCTGCGTGCTGGATTAACCGCACGTGGAAAGCAGCGCTCTCGGCGTTTTCTCGTATGAAAGAGGCTCCAGGCACTTAGTCATCTGAGAGGCCCTTTGCTGGACTCGCTCCAGCAGGTCCATGCCTCTCCTGTACTGGGGAGGCCGGCACTGGACACAGCGCTCCAGGTGTGGCCTCCCCAGGGCTGGGGAGAGGGGAAGGTCACCTCCTTCGACCTGATGGTGATGCTCTGCCTAATGCACCCCGGGATACCACTAGCCTTCTTGGCCACCAGGGCACATTGCTGGCTCGCGGTCAACTTTGTGTCCACTGGGGCCCCTCGGCCCTTCTCTGCAGGGCTGCCCTCAAGCAGGTGAGCCCCGAGCCTGTCCTGCTGCATGGGGATGTTTCTCCCCAGGTGCAGGACTTTGGGCTTCCCCCTGGGCTTCCTGAGATTCCTGTTTTGCCATGTCTCCAGCCTGTCAAGGTCCCTCTGAGTGGCAGCACAGCCCTCTGGTGTGTCATGCACTCCTCCCAGTTTTGCATCATCAGCAAACTTGCTGAGCGTGCATTTTTGGGACCATCATCTAGGTCAATAATGAAGATGTTAAGCAGTTTTGGCCCTGGTGTTAACCCCTGAGGGGGTGGGGAGGTGACTGGTCTCCGGCTGACTCAGTGAAGCTGATCCCAACCCTTTTTTGACAAGTAGGAACAGCTCGGAGGGCAGGGTAAAGTCAACTGCACCACACTCCCTCCTTTACATTACATCTACCTGAAATATCGATGTGACCTGCCTGAAGAAAACATGTCGGAGTTCTGGTGCTGTATTTTTGCAGCTCCTAGGGTGAAGGACCCTACTCTGATGAGCAGTTTTACACCCATAAGTACTGCACAATGTATGCAAATACACTCAAAGCACACTGAGCCAGCTAGCTGGAAAAGGCAGGGCACGCAGTCTCACCTCATCGTGCATTTTAGTACAGAGAAAGTATTTCTTGAAGCCCAGCAGCAGGGCAAATAATTCAAATCGTGAAGGATACGTCTTAACGTTGCTCCTTGTCTCTGGATTCTCAGATTGAGTGCTGAGAGTGCAGCAAGGAAATAAAAAGATGAGAAACCCTCTGCTCTGAGCAGAACGTTGAACCTAGTGACCTCTGGAGATCCCTTCCAACCTATTTTGTCATTCTATGATTTCATTTAGGGGGAAGGGCAAAAAAGCGAAATATTTTGCAGGGTGTCTGGGTGTGGGTGGGAAGGATTCATGCCCGTCCTCCTCCAAGTAATTTTTCTCTGCTACTTAGATCTTCTCATCACAGTCCTGCAAATTCAAGGGCTTAAAGTGAATTTCCTAATCTTGGCATCACCATGTAAAAAAGAAAACTTGATTATTCCAAACTTTGTAGAAAACAGAACCTGGAATCTAATAAAAGCCCCTCTGAGAATTGCTGGTTCCAGCAGCTACCTGCTGGTGGACAAATTACCGCGTACGTGAGAAACCCTGAAAATATGAAAATAGGAGCACGGACAACCAGCTTCGCTGGACTTTCTGTTCAGTCGAGGCAGCCGAAAAACAGGCCCGCGTTTGCAACTTTGCTTCCCTGCTTCAACCAACCAAAGAGAAGAAGCTATCGCTAGCGGAGCTGTGATCCCTACAAAGGCCGTAGGGACCGGCAGGGAGCTTACTGTCAGTGTTGGGTGGAAAGCACTTGGATATTGCAGTAACAGTGGGACGAACCCCAAAGCCCCCCTGCTAACACACATATTCCGAGGCTTTTGGAGGTCGCAGCTTCCTCTCAAGCAGCAAGACTCTGGGGCAGCCTGAGCTGCGATTTGCAGCGGCGGAAGGGTGAACTTGGCACGCACGGTAGCGTTTAAGCGCGCAGAGTAATGACATCTTCCCAGGCTTGGATCGTAATCATTTATTTCGTTGCGCAGGGGAGGATAAACGCTGGTGGGAACTGCTCTTGCCTGCCTGCTGCAAGGCAGAGCGTAGTGGTTGCTGCTGGTGGGAAGGAGACCGTCTTCCACGCCGAGATCTGTCTGCTCAGGACATTCGCCCGTGTCCTCAAGCGGCCTTTCCGAGCCTGATCCTGAAAGGGATTGCAGCAATGTGAGGGTGTCACCTGAAACCAGCAGGCCCTGCGAGGGGATTCGCCTGAATAATTGCCTTTTTTATATGTATACATATATATTGCTGTTTGAAGGCAGAAATTTAAAGGAAGAGGGGAAAAAAAAATCGGGGTCAACGTGAAGCGGCAGTATTTCGATCGTCCTCTGAGAGCTTGTCTCTATTCACGCTGTGGGTGTTCTCATTGCAAGCACTTGAGCGGGAGACGTTTTCCCTTAGTAGGACAGGCTCCCGCGGCACGGCCCTCCTCGCCCGGCCATAAAAGGCCAGCACGTTCTGCAGGACCCCCGGGGCCTCCCCGCTGCCTGCCCCCTCTGCTGCATCTCGAAGCTGCTCCTTTGAACCGTGCAATCCTTCTGCTGATGTTTCTTTGGCTCGTTCTTTTTTTTTTTTTTTTTTTTTTTTTTTGTGCCTTTTGTTTTGTCTCTTCCTTTCTCCTCCTCTCAGGAGGTCAGAGGGAGAGAGCCCAGAGAGCCTCCAGGAACGTTCTTACTCTCCCACTCTCTCTTTTTTTCTTTTTTTCCCCCTATTTACCTGATTTGATCCTTTCTTTTCCACGATGTGCATGCCCACTCTCAGAACCAGTTGCTGAGCGAAAACCAGTTGCTGCACCAGCGAGATGTCTCCAAAGGTGGTGACACTGGCCTCCATCCTGCATCCTAGGGGTGAGGATGAGGCAATCTGGAGCCGTGTCCGACTTCTGGCTCTGCCCGAGCACCTGCTGACCCTAACGTCCCAGTAGTTCAGTGCTTATTCAGGAAGCGTCCATGTGTAGGAAGCTGGTCTCATGATCTCCTGGAGCCCCATCTATCTACGAGACCTGCAGTCTCTAGAAGCTTTTGAAGATGTTTATCAGAGCACGCCTTCTCCTGTCATTGCACTGGTCTTTCAAAGAGTGAATTTAGTCCAGGCAGGCAAAGGCAGAGAGAGGTGACAGTGTCACCTCGCAGATACACCTGGCTCTTGCATGGGTGCTCACAAACTCAGAGCTGCTTGAGTTATTGAGGGATATTGTTGCAGGGCCTCAGGTTTCTTCTTTTCCCTTGCCAGTGCTTGTCCTGCAGAAGGCCAAAGCTAAGGAAACGCAAACTGAAGCACCAGAGATCAGAGTCTCCATTAGACTAAGGAAGTGGGAATTCCTCCTGGTTCCTCTCAGTCTTTACCAGTTCCTATACGTATTTCTAGTGGTTGTGGCTGAGCCTTCATTTCAGGACCTTAGTTGCTATCTCATAGTCCCACGAGAGAAAGGAGCTGCAGAAGATATCCCTTCCATGACACCAATCTGTTGGAAAGAGGCTGGATGAGGTCCAAGACTTCTCCTGTGTCGTCAGGGCCTCGCTCCATTTGCTCATTTATTAATCTGATCACAGAAAAGGGGCTTCCTTCCTCTGTCCCATCTCCTCCTGTCATCACTTCCAGCCCCTCCAGCAGCTCTCTCCTCTCTAACACGACACCTCCAGCACCCAAAGTATTCCACAGGTGCCACTGTCTGAGGGGCATCACAAGTAGGTTCAGGCAGCACCCTCAGAGCAACCTTCTGGCTACGGGTGCTGTCTGAGGTTGACCAGCCTCTCTGTGAGGGTGCCCAGGAGGCTTTCCTTTTTCTGGAGCTTGTTCTCACAGACCTCTCGTAGGTTATATTTTCCTGCTCTAGGGAAGTTCTGGTTGACACCGAACATGATCTTAGCTTCAAGGAGAGCTTATCCAGGCTTAAACAAACTTCCCCAGCAACTGGCCGGCCCACTTCTCTGCTAGGAGTCAGTCTCAGAGGAGCTTACATTTGCAGGTCCAGGTACCTACAGAGCCTCTCTAGCTCCATTCACATTGTCACCGATGCTATGTCTCTACAACATTTGGTAGAGCTATCTCACAGCCCACATCATCCAAGGAAGACTCCAGATCTTACAGGTCTTTGTCTGCTCAAAGGCAAAACCTAGAGTTACCCACTTTCGGAAATCCAAGCAGATGAAGAAGAGCATCCTGAGCACCCCAAACATCTGCCCAGGATTGGTGGACATAGCACCTTTAGGAGACTCACAGTCTCCTCAGGCAGCATAGGAGGCCAGGGAAAAAGCCAAGAGCAGCTCAGATGAGACTAGATGCCTATGTGGTTAAATGAAGCGAGTGTCCTAGTCAGCAGAGTAGCAGAGCCTCAAGTAGATGCCCAGGAGGAGGTGGGCTCAGCTGCTCCTCTAGCTCCCTCTTTGCATTGGGAGGTTAATTAATCGCTATTAAGTCTCTAGGAGCTGAGACACAAGGCCCACGCGTGCACACTCCTATTCTAGGTGTCTTAATCTACGTGACGGTGTCTTACATCTCACCCTGCTTGGCCTTTGCAGGGTGGGGTGAGGAGCAGAAGAAGAGTTTGCTTTGTAAGCGCGTTAAGCAAAATGATCAAACAAGGTCTGTTTGGATTTATTGGGGGATTTATTTGCAAAGTTATTTTTCAGCAAATGCAGTTCAGCCCTTCCCGTGGAGATCAGCCCTACGTGGAACAGGGTGACGGTTCGTGGGCAGGGGCATCACAGCAAGGCCACCTGAGACCTCTCCTCCCTGACGTGCCTCTCCCTGCAGATCTCCACATGCTTTAGAGCCACCAAGGAATTAAGACTCCCCTCGGTCCCCACCCCAGTCCCCTACGGGAAGCGGCGACCCGGGCGCTTACGGCAAGGTGCTGCAGAGGGGTTGGCATCAGCAGCAGGGTCAAGAACAGAGCTTAAACCTCTCGGTTCCCACCTTGCGGACCTCGTGGCCCTTCCTCCCGAAGCTCCTGGCCTTCAGCTGGCTGCTTGCGTGGGAAGCTCAGCAGAGAGGCCGGATTTCCCTCTAGCTGCCACTCGGCCAAACGCTCCCACCAGCAGCAACTGGTTTTGCCGGTTTGATGCTAACCTTCACCCCGGAGATGGATACGTCGCAGCCGGATGTTTCTGAGGAGCTGATGTAGCTTTTGGAAGTGTTTCTGGGGTGGAAGGCAGGCTAAGCACCAAAAACGTTCATCTCTGGGCTCCTTGGGAGAAGATTTCCACTACGTGAAAGGTGCTGATAAAGCCGTCTGCCATCTTTTCTCTTTCTCTGGCACGAAGCCAGGTGGAAAGAAGGAAGGGGCATAAAAAAAAATGAAATAAAACCGGGAAATAGAGCATAGGCAAGACGTGGCTGCAGCGACATTGTGCAAAGAGTCATAAACATCTGGAATAAGTTACCGCGCGCAGCAACCGAAGCAGAGTCTAAACAAGTGCAAGACGTTACCACATTTATGTCTGGAAAAAAGGAGCGGTTAGAGAGAAGAAAATAGCCCGGAAGGTGGGGAGAAAGATAAAGCGAAGAAGGGGCCGCCCGAGTCGCAGGGGAAGGGGGCTGCGCGGAGCCGAGTCCGCCCGGCGCAACGGAGGCGCCGCGATGGCCGGGGTCCGTCCACGGCGGGCGCGCAGAGCGCTTCCAGGTTGCTTTCCCGGCGCGCCGCCCTAGCGGGCTTGCTCCCGATTGAAACAAAATAAAAATGATAAAATGAGATGAAATGAAATAAATAAAATAATAAAAAATAGTAAAAAATAAAATAATTAAAATAATTAAAATTAATTAAAATAAAACAATTAAAAAATAATAAAATAAAGTAACAAAAATTAATAAAAATAAAATAATAAAATAAAATAATAAAAATAATAAAATAATTAAAAATAAAACAATTAAAAATAATAAAATCAAATAAAATAATTAAAAATAAAATAAAATAATAAAATAAAATAATGAAATAAAATAATAGAAATAATAAAATTTAATTAAAATAAAACAATTAACAATAATAAAAAAATAAAATAATTAAAAATAAAATAATACAAAAAATAAAATGGAATAAAATAACAAAAAATGAAATGAAATGAAATGAATCAGGGACCGCCAGTCTCGCGGCAACCCAAGCGGGAGCGCGAGGTGCAAAATCTTTGGGCTCTTCAAATCCCGAGCTCGGCTTAAAAAACCATCATCGCCTCCTTCCCCTCCGCCACCGCGGGATCCGCCTTTCCCAGGGTTTCCCCACCCCCAAGAAAAAAAAAGAAAAAACACGCGTGGCGGGGGGACACCCGCTTTGCAAGCGGGTGCGGAGGGGAGGGGGGTGTCGTGCCCCGCTGGGGCAGCGTGGGAAAACCCGCGGGAGCGCGCGCGCGCGGTGCCGCGTGGGGAGGGCGGGGCGCGGTCGCGCGTGGGGGCGGCGGCGCGGCGCGGCGCGGGGTCCTGTCCCTTTAAAGGGCCAGACGCGGCCCCCATCTGATGCGGCGGCTCCAATCAGGAGCCCTCGGGCTCTTGGCAGCCGGAGCCGCCGCGGCTCCGCATTCCTCCGTCTTCCTAAAACGGGCGAACATGGCGATGGGCAGGATGAGGTGAAGCGGCGAGGAAGGGAAAAGGGGGGGGGAAGAGAAAAGAGGAAAGGAAAAAAAAAAGGAAAAAAAAAAAGGAAAGAAAAGAACCCCCCCAAAATAAAGGAAGAGAGGAAAAAAATAGAAGAAAAGGAAGAAAAAAAGGAAAAGAGGGGCAGGGGGATGCAAGCAGGGCTGGCGGCGGCGCGGTAATCTCCTCCTCCTCCCCACCACCACCACCTCCACCACCCCCCCGCTCCGAAAACGCAAAAAAAAAAAAAAAAAGAAAAAAGAAAGAAAAAGAAAAAGAAACAGAGAAAAGCCAGCAAAAAAAAAGCCCCCCCCCCAAAAAAAAAAAAAAAAAGAAAAAAGAGCAAGCAACCCAGCAAACCACCCAGCCCAACATTTCTTTTTTTTTCATGGAGAGCAAAAACCCCAGGCAAGCGGAGGAGGACCGGGACTCCTTTGCGCGGAGACCTTTGCATCAAAATGGTAGAGCTTGCAACCCCCTCCTTTCTATTTATTTATCCCCCCTCCCTCCTTATTTTTCTTTTTTTCCTTCCCCCTCCTGTCTTTCCTCCCCCTTTGCACGGGCTTTCTCGCGCTCCCGGGGCTTTGCTGACTTTGCAAAGGCCTCTGAAACTTGCCCCGAGCCTTGCAAGGGCGGCGGGGGAGGTGGCTGCATGGGCGAGCCCGCGGGCAGGCAGCGTGGGCGCGCGGGGGTCCCGCGTGGGGCGGCGGGGGGCGAGCGCTGCCCGCACGGCCCTGCAGCGGGCCTCCGCTTTCCACTGCAAAAATGGGGGGAGTGTGTGTGTGTGTGCGGGGTGGGGGGTGGGGGTGTGCTGGGTGGGTGCGCCCACCCCGTGCCAATATGGAGCATTTTGCAAAATGAGCCAAAAAAAAATACAAAAAGAAAAAAATTGCAAAAAAAAAAAAAATGCAAAAAAGAAAAGAATTGAAAAAAAAAAGACTTGCAAAAAGATTGCCCCCAAAATTGCAAAAAAAATAAAAGAATATAATAATAATAAAAAAACAGTGCATGCACAGGCCCCTTTGCAGCCCCGGGGGTGCCGCTGGGCTCCGTGCGGCCTGGGCCGAGGTGGTGGAGGTGGGGGGGGGAGGGGGAGGTCCTGCGTGGGTGTGGGTGTGTGGGGGGGTTGCCCCGCTCGGGCAGGGGGGCAGCAGCGTGGCGGAAAGTTTGGCTGCCCCCAGGGAGCGTGTGTGTGTGGGGGGGGGGAGCCAGGGGGGCCCGGGGGCGGCTGCCCGCGCCGCTTCCTCGCCCGGCCGACGGCGGGTTTCCCGGATGCCTCCTGTGTTTCGCTCCGGCGCATCCCGCGGGGGCTTTAGGGCATGCTATCTATGTATTTTCTTAAAAAAAAATATATATATATATATATATGTATGTATATGCACATGTAATATTCCTGCTCGAGTGCCAACGCTGCCACGACGGAGCTTTGCAAACGGGGCGCGGGGGCTGTTTCGGCTGCAGGACCCCCCCTCCACCCCACGCCGCCCGCCTCTTCCTCCTCCTCCTCCTCCTCCTCCTCCTCCTCCTCCGGCGTTTTCGGGCCCCGCTTTTGCCCGCAGACCCTTCCTCCCCGCGCCCGAGAAGCCCAACTTCCCCGCGCCGGGGCGCCCCGTGCCAGCGCCAAGCAGCTTCGCCGCGGCGGCGGGGAAAGCGCTAGGTTTGAAAGCGATTCTCGAGACGGTATTAAGGATTTACGCGTCTTTTTTATTATTGTTTATTATTATTATTATTATTATTCCCCCCCCTTCCATTTCTGGACCCCGAAACGCGCTTGGTGCAAACGACTCCGCTCCGAGGGCGCCTTTCCCGCGGCCGCCTCGCCTTGCCCCCCGCGCTCGAGGGGTCCCGCGTCTCTCGGTCCCGCCGCGCCGGGAACGTCGGCGCTCGGAGGACGAGCGCAGCGCGAGAGCGGTGCCGGAGGCGGCGCGCGGCGGGCGGTTGAGCCGGTCCCCTTGGAAGCCTCGGGCTGAAGGTAAAAGCCACCGAGATGAGAACGGGGACCCGGTTAGCGGACGATGCGGTTTTAGCCGCCGGAGCACGGATCTCGGCGGCCGTTGCCTCCTGGATCTTGTCGGGGTTGGGTTTGGCCAAACCTCGGAGGTGTCGAAACAGAAACCGCAGCTGGATTTCGAACTTTTCTTTGGAAACGGGTTGAATAATGCCGAGCGTCCCCAGCGGCGAAGCCGGCGAGGAGCAGCGGCTGGAAAGCGACGGCTCCCCGTTCACCTCGGGGAGGTTGGGGGCCACGTTAGCAGGCCCAGTGGTGAGGGACAACCCCGTGGACGTCCTTCATGTCCACTCAGCAAGTCCCTCTTCCTGCTGGAAGTGATGAGAAGTGATGGGCAATGGCCATCCGTTGAGCTGTCTTCTGCTTGCTGGGAAGGTCTTGTCCCGTTGTTCCCTCTCCAAGTTCTAGCTGTTAATCCCACCTGAAGAAAAGGGGAAGAGAAAGTTGTTTCTAGGGGCCCTCAGCACCTCTCATAACTGTTGTGACCATGGGGACACCTAAGCCCAACGGGGACGTGGCAGACCTGGTTCACTGAGCTGTCCGCAGGGGACACAGTGGAATCAGGGGCCTGAAGATGCTGTGGTGGCATCAGGAAGTCCTGCCCTTCATGGGTGAGAAACTTTGGAGCATGACGTGGCTGCTGCTTCCAGTAGCCCTGTGGTGTGATGGGTCAGAGGAGATGGCCGGTTTGGATGTTTTTAACCTTGACAGGTGGGCAGATGCCATGAAATTGCTGCTTAGGGAAGTCTGAACGTTGGGGCACTCGTGTGCTCCTTGGCTGGCATTTGGGTTCTCCGAGGAGCTCCTCCGGGACTCCCCGCTCTCCCCATGAACCTACTCCGTCCTGCTTGTGGCTGGTGCTGAAAGATCGTGGCCGCGAGCAGGCAGCCGGTGGGGCGGCGCGGAGCCGTGCCATCCCTGTGCGGCCAAGCGGACCGCGGCTGCGCCGGCCGGAGCGCCGAGGGTTCGGGACGCTGCCTTGCTGCGCCGTCAAGATTCAGCAGACCCAGGGGGGAGCTTCGTGTCTCGGTTAAAGTGGCCTTCGTGCCGGCTCTTTTCCGTGATTTCTGGTTCTTTCTCCCCATCACGTGGAGAGGTCCATAGACGCGGGGCTCTCCTGGCTGGTCTGGTGGTGGAGGACATCCCTGCTGTGGTCTCGTTGGGTCTTATCTGTGGGGCTGGTGGCTGTGCTGGCCACGGGGGGACCCTGCAGCCTTCCTGCTCCAAAGTGTCACGCTTGCACCCTCCTTTCTATAGGTGATGCACCCCTGACCTCTACCATGGGCTCCTCCATGGCCTTTCTAGTGCACCCTGCTCATTTGGGTCCTGGGGTGACTGTATCAGCTACCGACATGGTGGCAGACCCTGCAAGAGGTGCTTTGCGTGGGGAAAGCACGCGATGGAGGTGTTGGGGTCCTCCCTGCTGCTGGACAGCACAGCTGAAGCCAGGACATCCGCCAGGCATGGTTCTGGTGCCAAAAAAAAAGAAAAAAAAAAAAAAAAAAAGGAGAGGGGATTTCTGGATGAAAGGGTTGGTCTAGACCACGCTGGGGTTGGATTAGCCCTTGTGGAGCCTAGAAGACCCAGGGGGAAGTTTGCACCCTTGGTCGGGTGATATCTCCTGGCCTTGAGCCTGGTGGGCTCCTGCGCCACAGGGACGCGGTGTCTGCCGGACCCTGTGTCCTCGGGGCCGGCCTTGCACTGTCCCCTCTCTGCCCCCCTTGCCGGGGCCGGGCCGGCCGCTGGAGGGAGGTGCCGAGCGAGCCCCGCGGCGCGGGGCCGGCCCCTGGCGCCGGCGCCTGGCCCGCGGCCCGGGCCCGGAGCTGAGTGCTGGGTTTCGTCCTCGGTTCCTCCCTCGCTCCTCTCTCCGCGTGTTTTGCTCCGGCCGGGGTGGGGGATGCCGGCGCGCGGAGAAGGTTTTGCCTCCGTTTCGCACCTTCGGTGCCAGCTGTCTGCTCCGCCTCCGCCCTGCGGATGTCCCCAAGGACGTGTCCTCTGCTGTGGCCCCTGCCAGATGTCTTCTCCAGGCCACGGGGCGGTTGCCCAGGCTCCTGCCACCTTCGTCATCTTCGTTGCTGAAAAGTCGCCCTTTCGCAGCTCAAAAAGCCGCTTTGGTCTCTCCGGGGGCTTCCCTACTCCCTCCTGCTGGCCAAGAGGGTGGGTGGGTGAAGGATGGGTCACCCCAGCCGGTGGGTTTGGCCCCCTTGGACGCAGGTCGCTGCCTGGGCTCCGCTCATGCAGGAGCATCCACAAGGCCGCTCGTCCAGGAGCATCCCGGAGATGTGTGGGCCGGGCGGCGATGGACCCGGTGTCTCCTCCCTCTTTCCCATCATGGTTACGGACGTGAAGCTGCTGCCGGCGTCGTCTTGAACCGGTTCTTCTCTAGAGCCGAAACTCCAGCACTTTTGGGTCACGTTTGCAGCCTCTCTGAGTTGTCCTCCTCCGTCTGCTCTGCACGTGGTCCTCTCTCTTGAGAGGTCCTGGGAGGTCCATCGTTCTTGAAGTGCGATGCCCAAAAGGGGCCAAGGGGTGGGGAGGGAAGAGTCGGTGCCTCTAAAAGGAGTTTGGCGGTGGCGTTGCCCGGGCCGTCTTCAGCGCGTGGGTTGGCTGCGGTTTGGGGTTTCCTCCTGCTCCGGGGCTGGAGGAACCGGGGAACCGCGGGGCGTTTTGCAAAAGGGAAGCAGCGGCGCTGGGGATCAGCGCGGGCGGCAGGAGCCTCGGGACCGCCGGCGGGACGGACCAACGGCCGGGCGGCGCTGGAGCCCCGGCCCGGAGCTGCCCCGCCGCCGGCACCCGTCCTGCCGGCAGCGGCGGCGGCGGGCGCGCGGCTCCCCGGCACGTTCCCAGGCCGCCTCTCTGCCGAGCTATTGTTTGTCCTTCCTGCCTGGTTTTCCTGACGGCCCTCCCCTCGTTCAATGGAAAACATCTTTTTTTGTTATTATTACTTTTTTTTTTTGCACGCTAAAGGGCCCAGCAAGCCTCCCCGTGGCCCCCAAAGAGGTGATTTCTTGTTTTTTTTCTTTTTTTTTTTTTTTGGTGACAGCCGCCGTCTCGGAGCGCTCCCAAATTTTTCCGCGGCGCCGCCGCTTTGCGGAGGGTTCGAGCGGCTTCTCGCCGCCCGCGTCGTCCGCTGGGCGAGCGCCTCGCTTGCGCGCCCTCGCCGCCGTCCTTTCCTCTCCAGCCACGAGTTTTCCCGGGCTTCGAGGGAGATCTGGGATGGCGCCGGAAAACAAATTCCCCGCGCCCGTGGGAATCCAGCTTTGGAGTGAGAGGCAGTGATTGAGCTGGGTTTTCCCGCAGGTGAGACCCCAACCTTTGCTGCCTGTGGCATCGGAGGGGCGACCCCGGGACTTTTTCCCATTTTGGGGTTTTTTTTTGGGGGGTGGGGCATTGCAACCCATCTCTTGGGCTCGGTACCGGTCCCCAAGCCGCGCGCTAGCAAGGAGCATCATTTCCGCTCGTCTCCTCTGCCGCGGGTTATTTTTTTGCCTCGTTACGGGGTTTCGAGCCCGACTGCGGTTTTGCGCTTTTATTCGGGCGAGGAAGCTGGAAATATGGCAAAGGGGTTGCAGGACGTACCGCTGCCGGAAAACTCATCGGGAAAAGGCCCCGCGCTCGGGAAGAAACGATCCGGGGCTTGCCTTGAGGCGCTGCGACTCGGCGCCGTCTCATCGCCGGTACCCGGAGCTGCCTGTTAACTTTTATTCCCGCAGGCGCTTTTCTGCTCCGGAGCAAAAATTAGCGAACTCAAGGGGGAAAGATGAAGGGGTGGGGGGAATAAATAAATAAATAAATCCCGTTTTCCGGCAGGAGCTGCGCCATGGCTGGACGTACCCGGAGAGGGCGGCGGATGGGGAGGGGGGAGGCGAGCGACCCGCGACGTCCTTGCGACGGCCCGCGTGAAAACGCGGCGGAATATTCGTAGCTTTGGCTGAATTTGGTTTTATTTTTTTATTTTTTGATGTTGTTTTCTTTCCTTTCTCGTGCTTAAAAAGTTGGAAAAAAAACCAAAAAAACAAATCAGTGCGGGTGGAAGCGAAGCTTGAGGCTGCTGGGGCGAACGCAAGCTCCCAAGGCGGTTTCGTAACGCTGGCCGCCGCCGGCGCCCGGGCAGATGGCTTTAATAACGCCGCTCTCGGCGGAGGAGCCGGCTCGGTGCCGGGGTCGGGGCGGGGGGGGGGGGGGGGGGACGCCGAAAGCATCTGATGGTAATAAAGAGCGCGGCGGCCGCCGGGCGAGGGCTGAAGTCACCGGCGGGACGCGGCCAAGGCACGCGCCGGCGCCGGGACGCGGCCGGGAAGTGGCGTTCGCCCCGCGCCCACGTTTCCCCCGCTTGCCGTCGCGAGGGTTAGAAAAGGCGTTTCGGAGAGTTGCTGTTTCGGAGAGCTGCTGAGATCGCCGGGAGCGAACGGGAATCCGGGACCCGGCGCTTTTGGGAAGGGACTTGCTGGTATCGCCACACGCTGGCCGCCGTCCCGCGGGTGTTTCTCCATCCTCGTCCTCCTCCTCCTTGTGTTAGCGGGAGACGTGGGGCTGCTTTGCAGGGTTGGCAGCTTCCCGGGGGGCTGATGCAAAAATCCTCTATAATCCCGTCGGATTATATAATTCCGCTGTAGAAGCAGGGAGGTTTTCGGCCGCCCTGGCGGCGCAGGGCTCACTGGGCTTGGCTAGCGGTTGCTCGCCAGCACGGCTTGTTCTCCAGATTAGCTGCAATCCGGAGCAGATGAGCGGCCCCGAATCCTCCTGTTTGCATTTGGGCATGTGCCCAAGTCATTGGAAGTGGAGAAAGATGCATGCCCCCCAGAAAGAGGGGGGGATTTGGGGATGAGGTCTTGAATTTGGGCAGGGGCCCAAGGGGCAGCTCGGCGTATCTGCTGCTCCGTGGCCACGGACCGGCCTGGCTGAAAATTAGCCCAGCTGGAAAAAAGTGGTAGTTTCCAGCTGGATCAGCAACCTGATCTGACCCGCTGAGCAGCTGCAGGAGCTGGCATGAGGGTGGGAAAATGCCTGATGAAATCCTAATTTTAATCGAGCCGCAAGGATGCATGGTGGGGATGGATGGGACAGACCCATGCGAGCCCCATCTCTTGGGCTGCGATGGTCCCGTCGAAGCCGGGAGGAGCCATTGGCTGGGGGGCACCTCTCCAGGTGCTCAGCACAGGCAGACGTCCCCAGCAATGTTGCAAGTTTTTGGGTCTGATGCGGGTTTGTTATTTTTTGGAAGTGCCCCACCACTCTCTTGAGCATGAGGCACCTGTCCGGGGGAATCAGCAGCATGTGGTCCTTCACGGTATCATGTTGAGCAGCGTCATTGGCATTATATGCGGCAAAGTGGTGTTGCGTCAGGTCATTGCCTGTGGGGTGGGACAGGGTGTCGTAGAGACCCTCAGCCATGAATACGGCTGAGAAAGCACGTGAGGGACAAGAGTGCTCTGGAGGTGGCTGGTCCATGTTACATACCACCAGCCACCAAAGACAGTGCCAGGGCGACAAGCTGCCCATCAGCGGAGCTTCTGATCTTTCTCAGGCTGCTTGCTGCCCTGCTGGTCCTGCCAGGCTCAGGGGCCTCCTTGGCAGCAGCCCTGACGGGAGAGCTGGTGAGGGCTGCATCTCATCTGTACGTTGCTAACGAGCCCTGGGACAACCCCATTGGTGAGCACGTGTCGGGATTGGAAGGGGATGACTTCCACATCACTGGTCATGGCCTGACAGGAAGGGCTCAGCCTGTTTCTAAGGCCTCATCTTGGATTTCCACCACCTCCCTGAGGCCAGCTAGCTAAATGGAAGTAGTGTAAGGTGGCAGAGAGGTCCTCAAGGAGGAAAATGGTGGCTGCCCCAGGCAGAAGGATTTCCTTGGCCAGTCTTAGGAACTACCCTTGGTTTGAGGAAAGCCTGCTAGGCTGATTCCTCATCTCCCAGCTACCATCTCATGTGCACCTGTTAGTCCTTTCTTGGTTGAGGTCTTTGGCAGCTAAGTGTGAATTGTAACTGGTATCTGTGTTGATTTCCCAGTGCTGTGTTATTGCTGTCGTCTTGTGTTGTTGTTGTCCCACTTTGCAGTGGAGCTGTGGTAGGAGAGTGTGGCAGCAAGCGCAGGTCATGCCGGCTACGTTGCATGAGTGACAGATGAAGGCCCTCAACCATTTCCAAAATCCCTCTCCTGCACCCTAGAGATGCCTCTTGTTTTCTTGGTGTCATCTTCTCCATGTGTATTTTGCCAGCATCTCACATCTGGAGTTTGAGTGATTGCTCCAAGCCTTCCCAGCTCTGTCTGAGGCCAAGGACAAGTTGCCACCATGTGTGTTTGTTGCTTAGTGTCCATGGTGATGTGGGGCTGGCATCCCCCTCTCCATCCAGAGAGGAATAGGGATCCGCTTTCCCATAAAACACCCCCAGTGTGTCCCCAGGCCTTGGCCACTTTAGCAAACAGCTTCTGCGGTGGAGTTAGCCTGCAATTCCTCTTGCTGTCCCTGAAAAGGACAAGAGGCTTCCAGCAGGGATGTAGGCAAGTTCCCATGTCACTCTTGACCACCCATGTTTTAGGTTTTCTCTCCCCTCATTGATTGGACTCGAGAAGCTGGTTGGAGTTTCTCAGTGGGGCTCTCCAACCACTAGGCTGACTGGTCTCTGGTGTACCTGGTCTCTGAGCTGTGCGGAGAAGGGAGGGTGGGATGACGGGGTGGGTGTTTTTTTGGGAGCTGTTCTGAACTGCTGTATTTCTTTTCTCCCTGCAGCTGATAGTTGAAAAGACAACTGACTACCCTTCGGCCGAGTACTCCCTGGTGGAGGATGTAGCCCTCCACTTCACGTGTTTGATGGACAGACTGAATGAGCAGCGCCTCTTTCAGCCGGACCTGTGCGACGTGGACATCGTGCTCGTGCAGCAGAAGAGCATCTTCCCGGCGCACAAGGGGGTCCTCGCCGCCTACAGCCAGTTCTTCCACTCCCTCTTCACCCAGAACAAGCAGCTGCAGCGCGTGGAGCTGTCACTGGAGGCCCTGACCTCACAAGGCCTCCAGCAGATCCTCAACTTTATCTACACCTCCAAGCTGCTGGTCAACTCCTGCAATGTGCAGGACGTGCTGAACGCAGCCGCCGTGCTGCAGATGAACAACATCGCCTCCTCCTGCCAGGACCTCCTTGACACCCGGTCCCTGAGCCTGGCCATGGCTAGCGACATGGCCCTGCCTCCTGAGAGCTGTGCCAACACTGTCCCCCCGCCCTACTACTGCGAGATCAAGCAAGAGGTGGATGCCCCACACCCCAAGATCTATGCCCGGGAAGGCAACGACCCCTACTCGGTGCGTGTGGAGGACGGGGCAGGTGGTGCGGCACTCCCTGCTGTGCCGGCCAAGCAGTACTACAAGGAGGAGAAGGACAGCTGTCCAGCCACCGTCTGCAAGATGGAGGGCGAGGAGTCCGAGGAAGACCTGGACAGCCAGGGCTCATACAACCGGGAGCAGATCATTGTGGAGGTGAACCTCAACAACCAGACCCTCAACGTCTCCAAAGGGATGGAGGGGAAGCCAGCCACCAGCGAGGCTACTGCCGCGGCCACCGCAGTCATGGGGCGGCCTGATGGTGATGGGCACGACTCTGAGGAGGATGGGGAGGAGGAGAATGAGGAAGGGGAGGAGGAAGAAGAAGAGGAGGAGGATGCGGAGGCGGGGGAGGAGGAGGAGGAAGAGCACAGCGAGGAGGAAGACCTAGAGGAGACAACGGAAGAAGAGGAAGAGGAAGATGATGATGAAGATGCATCGGAGATGAAAAGGGAAAAGAGTGGGCAGCCCCGCAGACCCAGCCGGGCATCCAAAGCCACCAAATCTTCCATGTCCACCAGGTCCCAGGAGATGGCCAAGGTGGAAGAAGAGGAAGAGGAGGAAGAGGAAGGCCAGCGAGGGAGGAAGAGGAAGAAGGATCAGGATGGGTTGGGCCAGAAGGTGAAACTGGAGGAGAAGCAGCACTACCCATGCAAGAAGTGTCCCCGGGTCTTTAACAACCGCTGGTACCTGGAGAAGCACATGAACGTGACTCACAGCCGCATGCAGATCTGCGACAAATGCGGGAAACGCTTCCTGCTCGAGAGCGAGTTGCTCCTGCACCACCAGACCGACTGCGAGAAGAACATCCAGGTGAGACGGCCCCTGGGGACATCCCAGCCCAGGCCCTCCCACCAGCCTGTGGTGGGGAACCTCGATGCCCCGAAAGTGCCTGTGACCTTCTTTGGAGCTGTAGAGCCAAACACGATGGCGAGGGTATTTTAGATGGGCTCGAGAGGGTGGAGGCGACCTTGTTCTGCGCGTGGCCTGGATTTGGGGGACTGATGGCGGGGGATGGAGCTGGGCCGCGTGGGTGGTGGTTGCAGAGATGCAGCACCGTCATGGGACAGACGCGCAGCCCTGTCTGGGCTGTAATGGTTTGGGAGTCATTTTTGAGGCAATCTGGATAAAACGTTGACAGTCCCTGCCGGGGACACGCTCCAGCCATTTTTACCCAGGCTTCAACCAGTTTACCTTAATTTGAAGATTTACTGACATGGGATAAAGCGGTTTTAATCTGTTTCTTATGCCTTTTCGCTTGCACATTAGCGAAAGCAAAGGCACTTGGAAATCCTTGCTTAGCTCAGGTTAGGTGCGGCCTCTACCTAACACTTTAATTAGATCCAGATCTGGACTTTCAAAACAAGTAGGTTAAAGTGGCACAACCTTTCTGGGCCAGACAGGCTTTGGGTTTTTTTCCATGGCAAGGAATTTGTTGGCGTGCTGTTGCACTGTGGCACTGCAGGTGACCCAAAGTGATCAGGAGCCAGGAAAAGTTTGATTGATTCTCTGCTTCCCTGGGCACGCTACAGGCGTCCTGGGGGAACAGCAAAACGATGCATTCCTTCAAAACCCGCCAGCTAATCTTGTAATCCCTGCTGGACTCTCTTGCATGACGCTGTCACTGCTAATAAAAAAAATAATAACCTCCTGGAGAGCTTCACACATGACCCTTGCAGCAGCCAAAGGATCTAGTTTTAAATGAGCCCAGCTCTGATCTTGCAGCCCTCGTTGATGAGGCAACAGTGCGGTTGGAGCTCTTGACCCTGTATGACCTGAATTTAATGGATAGTAAAGTCGGTGATCGCAGCAGCGGACGTGCAGGGAACGCGGAGGTGGGAGCGATTTCGTTCAAGGCAGGGTGGACCTGAACAGCAGCTTGTAGCTGGGGGTGGCGTCGGCGTTGCAAAAGGGAGCCACGTCCCGTGTGCTCCTCTAACCAGCTTGTCGTGCCCCCAGGTCTCGTAATGCCAAAGGATGGCCCGTGGGGAGCTGCTTCCTTGCGCTCCCTTGGGTCAGCACTTTTCCAGATCCGGATGGATATATTCATGTTGCCTCCAGACACTGCTGCGAATCTCCGCTCGTCCTCGTCCCGGTTCTCTGTACTTTTCTGGGTTTCCTCGCATCCTGTTTGAAGTCGGGAGCTCTCTGCCTGTGCCCAGGCCTTCTCCCAGGTGTTGCCGAACGCAGCGAACTGCAGCTGCCTCCGCGGTGACCTCCCTCCCTGGAGAACGTGGATCATTAACTTTCCTTTAGTCATGCTTTTTTATTTTAGCAGTAGAATCAGAAGAAGCAGATTCACGTTGCTTGCTCTGAAGGTATTGAACGTGCAGCATGGAATTACAGCTCGGCAGTAAAGGAAACGACATTTCTCTTTGGGGATTATACCTACAATGGGCAGCCTTTATGGTTTAAGGAGATATTTATCCATGGAAGGACTTTCCCTCTGACCCCATGGCTATGCAGTCTAAGAGCCTTTGTGGGGAGACAACGTGGAATATTTCTGGAGAGCCACGTAGCTTCTATATTCCTTGCCAGTGTGGTGCTGCTGCCTTTGAAGGACCTGACTTCCCCCGTCTCTTTCCCTGTAAACTGATTTTATCATAATTTTGTTCTTAGAGTTTCCATCGGATTGCCAGGATGTCAGGGCTAGGGGCTTCCTCAAATCCCCTCTGGAGCCCGTTTTTTAGAGAAGTTGGTTTCAAGTTTTCTGCCCTCTGGTCCTCCGGGGCCAACATGGTCTTCAGCTACCTGGTGCAGTGAAGTGCTGAGCAGTTCCTTACCTCAGCTCCTTTGGAAAGTTTTCATGAGTGCCGTTTGGGCCAGGGTGCTCTCATTTGCAAATTTGTTCCAATATCTCATCCGTGACACTTTAGATGTTTGCCCACGTGAAAAAGGGGACCTTACCCCATGGCTTCATTTTCTTTGAAGGTTTCTCTTGCACTGCCACCTTCTGTAGCCCCTGGCCTCCTTCGTGGGCTTCCTGCTGCCTGGAAAAAAAGACTTTATCGTTTGCTTTTTGTGCCTTTATCGAGTTTCTCAAAAATCTTTCTTGGCCTGCTTCAGCGTAGTTTTCCTCTTAACTTGCCAGAATTTATCTTTTTTATTTCTTTTTCCCGTCATTTCAATATTACTTCACTGTTTCTGGATGCTGCTTTCTCTGTTTTGATAGCCTCGTTCACCACGGAGCGTTCAGTCCCTCGGGATTTTGCGTTGCTCTGATACGCTTTGCTGACTGACCTGGTTTAACTCTGAGCTCTTTAATATGTCTCATTTCAATGTACCCTCCATTTCCTTTCCTTCTTCTCTACTGAAGTTGTACCCTGCTGTCACGGGATACTGGGTGTCCTCCCAAGCCGAGCGGCCCTACGTCAGCGTTTCCCCTGCACCCAGGGGTTCCCATTCCTCCGCTTCTTCTCCCGGCTGCCCGGTGGGTATATAGCTGTGGGTCTGTGTTGGGTTGAGTTTCCCAGTTTTGGGTGCCCGCTTTGCGTGGAGCTCTGCTCCCCCAGTTTCCTATTAGTGTTTTGCCAGCTTCTGCCTACTCCTCGCTCCAGGACACAGGGTTTTTGCCCCAGAGGATGCTTAACGTGTCTTTGACACCCAACGACGGTCCTAAGCTTGTCCTGAAACGCCTCTTAAAGCAGAGAGGAAACTGTTCGGATCCGCAGAAATATCCACGTAGGCACAATAAAACTGAGCAGACCGTTCATGTTAATGTTCAGATTAAGAAATCAAGTGCTGGGATCACCTCCATCACCCTCCTCCTGCCACTTAAGCACCTAAAGACGTGTGGAGCGAGCCAGGGTAAGAAACTGCTGTCTCACGGGCGTGCAGTTAAAAGCTGCCGCATGGAAAACTCGTTTTCCGCTAAAGTAAATATCAGTAATATCTACTGAAAGCAGAAGCTGCTCTTTCCACCCTAGTGTAGGTGTCTCCCTGTGCTTTGCAGCCATCTTCTAACACGTGCAGGGATTTCTTGGACGTAACGTCTAAATTGTACGAAAGCGTAAAATTCCCGGCGGGGAGCAGGGCTCTAGGGCGTCAGCTGCTGTTTATACAAGTTTTGTACATCCGTTCCTGGAGAGTCTGCGTCTTCTCCTGAAAGTACATCACCTCCCTCCCCATCTGATGGAGAGACAGTTGGACTCTGGAGTTTTTGAGGTCTTGAGGTCTGTAGTAAACATGTATATTATTAGATTATTTAGGTGTTTAAAAGGTTTGCGATGACCTCCCCTTTCACCATTCGCTCCTTTTTTATCAGAAAAAGCCCTAATAACCTGGCTGTTTTAAAACTGGAAATACCGCGACGTTTGGCCAGGCCTGAAAGGAGACGCGTCTCCACCTCCTGCAGCCACCGTGGCCCCGTTTTTCCCTGCCGCGCTCCAGCCTCCCTGCCTTACTCGCCCCTCTTGTTGCAGTGTGTGACGTGCGGGAAGGGGTTCAAGAAGCTCTGGTCGCTCCACGAGCACAACAAAATTGTCCACGGCTACGCGGAGAAGAAGTTCTCCTGCGAGATCTGCGAGAAGAAGTTCTACACGATGGCCCACGTGCGGAAACACATGGTTGGTGAGTGCGGGGGGCGGTGGGACGTGCCAGCGCTGGGCTCCAGCGCTCAGCCGCACCGCGGCCACGCGAAGCGTCGTTCGCTTGCTTTACAAGCATCGTCGTTTGCTTGCTAATTACTAGATCCATCTCACCTAACCTGAGGTCCTTGGTCACCCTCAACTCCTTCTCTGGCACCTGGAGAGACAGGCAACCCTGGAGACCAGCTCAGGTCTCGGTGCCTTTAGTTGCCCTCTGAAGAAGCCTCTCATCTGATGACAGATAAACTCAACTCATCTTTTCTGCTGTAGCTCCGTTGCGCGGGCAATAAGCAGCTTCTCGTTCATTGAGTTATGTGGGTCACACTGCTAGCGCTTGGTTCGCCCTGTAAGGAACCACAGGCAGCTGGGGGATCTCTTTAGGGATATTCATTAGCCATTTCAGCAATTAAGGGCATTTTTCAGTCGTTGGGAATTTAGGACTAGAATAACTCTTGGGTGAATTCTCTTAACATCAAAGCAGACGCCTGGAAATTTGGCACGAGCCTGAAATAGGAAGAAGATTTATTTATTTATTTATTTTACACTGGTGTTTAATGTTTAACGGCTGTCTGCCTGGTACTGCCTCTGGTGCCTGGTGTTTAATGTTGAACGGCTGTCTGCCTGGTATTGCCTCGGTGCTGTTTTTGGAGTAATTTGCTGCTGTCGAGCCGGCATGGCACTGGGGAATCTTGTTTGTTTTATTTAACTAGAGGGGGCCGAAAAAAAGTCAGAAAGTATCAAAGGATGGTTTGAAACGTAGCCGTCCTTCCCTTGTAAAAGAGGACTCACCCTCGGCAGTGTTGGGCTTTGAGAAGGAAGTTGCATGGCAGCAGCACGTGGCAACATCGGTGGCACCTGGGTTGAGTTTCTCTGGATGCTGCTCGCAGACGGCACCGAAAAAAGGGGGGATCTGGCAGGCAACGGGGGAGTCTCAAATCGGGGGTTGTTTGGAGGAGAGGCAGGGAGGATGCACGGGGCACGGAGGCCCGGGGAGGGCGGCGCGGGCGTAACGCCACTCTGCTTCCTTCCAGCTCACACCAAGGACATGCCGTTCACGTGCGAGACGTGCGGGAAGTCCTTCAAGCGCAGCATGTCCCTGAAAGTCCATTCGCTCCAGCACTCGGGGGAAAAGCCATTTAAATGTGAGGTAGGCAACATTTTTGGTGGAGGGCAGCTCGGGCTGGCCGTGCCGTGGGGCAGCAAGAGCATGCTGGGCTGGGAGGCAGGTTCTCCACCCCTCCCATGACACTTCCTTCCAGATGGGGACAAAAATGATGATTTTAGGAAAGATCCTCCACTTTTGGGGGCATCCCTACCAGCGCAGCAGTAGGGATGTTTTCCCCATCTTGTCCAAGCTTTACATCCCTTCTGGTCTTGAAGGCCCCACCAACCCTATAATGAAATTGCTGCCTCTGGGTGACACCTGCGGATAGCAGTGTCTGCTCCTCCCTCTAGTGACTGGACATCATATCACACCCGAAACCCGCCCAGCCTTCAAGTCTGGGGCCTGGTTTTGTCTTTGGTTGCCTGAGTTAGGCTTGGCCCCAGCTCACAGCTGGGGCTGGGCGATCAGGGTGCCAATGGTGACTCAGGGCACCAATGGCGTTCAGGGCCATAGTCTCCAATCCAGCATGAACTAAGTTCTTCCCTAAACCCTGGAGGAAGGCTAAAAGCTGTGTATTTGAGGTTTTTCAGAAAAAGTGCATCCTGCGATGCTCCAGCTGCTGGCTGCAGATACCAGGGGCAGGTGGGGGAGATGGCAGGTGCTTTAGGTGCTAGACAGCAAGAGAGCAGATTGATGTTCAGGCCCCTATGGCGCCACTGACTTCTTGCGTGGCACTGAGCCAGTCCCATAGGCTTGGTGTGGGAGTCAAAACGCCAAGTGGGAGAACTTGAGAAGAGAGGCGGGTACGTCGGATGGGGATTCAAACCAGCCAGCTCGTCTCAGGTCAACGTGAGGCTGCTGGAACAAGCTAGTGGGGACCTCTGCTGTGGTGTGGGGCCGTGGCCAGACACCATGGCGTGGTGCGGCTGGCCACTGACGCCGGTGCTCTCCTGGCAGAACTGCAACGAGCGCTTCCAGTACAAGTACCAGCTGCGCTCCCACATGAGCATCCACATCGGCCACAAGCAGTTCATGTGCCAGTGGTGCGGCAAGGACTTCAACATGAAGCAGTACTTCGATGAGCACATGAAGACGCACACAGGTGAGCACTCCCCGGGGATGGGAAGACGGGTCCGGCTGCCACCCGGGGTCGTCGTCTGCCTTTCGGGGACGAGCGACGGGGTGGTGGGATGGGGCTGGTGGTGGCGGTGGGCATTTCTCACCCGTGTCCCTCCTGGCGCCGCAGGTGAGAAGCCCTACATCTGCGAGATCTGCGGTAAGAGCTTCACCAGCCGCCCCAACATGAAGCGGCACCGCCGGACCCACACGGGCGAGAAGCCCTACCCCTGCGACGTCTGCGGCCAGCGCTTCCGCTTCTCCAACATGCTCAAGGCCCACAAGGAGAAGTGCTTCCGCGTCAGCAACCCCTTGGCCTCGGACACGGCCACCGCCGCCGCCAACAGTGGCCTGGCCGCCCCCCAGCCGCCCGCCGGCTCGCCCCAGCTGCCCCCCGGCGCCTCGCCGCACGCCCACCCCCACCCCCTGCCGCTGCTTCATCCCCTCCCACAGAGCCTCCCTCCTCCTCCTCACCTACCGCCACCGCCTCCCCTCTTTCCCACCGCCGCTGCCGGCAGGGTCAACGCCAACAACAACTAGGCAGGAGCCGCGCGGACTGGACCGCCCTCTGGAAAACACCTTCACCGCGGAGCCCTCTCTATCCCCCTTTCTCCTGATTTCAGGGTTGTTTTGGGGTTGGTTCTTATTTTATTTTTTATGTTTTTTTTCTTTTTTTTTTGTCTTTCTTGGCAGAGAGGTGAGCTCTGGGCCAGAGCTAGCGCCGCGGGAAGAGAAGCCCCCGAGGAGGGGGGAGGAAGGGGGCACACGGCATCTGTCCATAAGGGTGTAGATAAAAGGCGTAGCTCAGCCCCAGCTTTCACCCTGCATGAGGTCCTTCCTGGGCAGGCAGGTTGGGAAATGTCCAGCCAAGGATTCTGGCCTGCTTTGAGGTGGATGTGCAGTCCTTGTGTCCTCCATCACTAGGTGGACATCCCAGCCACCACGACCAGCATCTCCCTGCAGATCATCTCCATCCCCCAGGCCAGTGGAGGCGGGAGGGATCATCCGAGGCAGGTTCCCACCCAGAGCTAGCTTGGAGGAGAGCGTCGGGGTGAGGACCCCAGCCCCAGAGCAGACAGAGAGGTCAGTGGCGGTGCGTGCCAGCTTGCTATCCTGATGCCTGCATCGGTATTTATAAGAAGTGGAAATCTAGTTAGCTGGTGCTTGAATCACTGTACTGTAAAGCTGGTCTTTCAATCAGGCTCTTCAGGAGAATCATGGCCCATGGAGGAATTACTTGCTCATGGCGTCAAGCCAGCGCTAGACAAGTTGTCACCACCCGCAGTCCCCCCTTGGCGAGGTAGTCCCTGGACCAACGGCGAGTGCACAGGTGTCCCCTCTCCAAACCCCGCTGGCCTGCTGTCTTTAGCACGTCTTCCTTCCCCATGCAAGGTGTTTCTCCCCACCACTGATTCAGTAGACGAAAGCACAAGCCAGCGGCACGCCGAATTCGCGAGCCACAGCTGGGTACGTTGGCACCCTGCCGTGATTTAATTCCCAGCGTGCCCTAAGGGAGTTGGAGTCCAGCGTCCCCTTTCTGCTAATCCCAACGAGATCTGGGTTTCAGGGACTCCCAGGAGTTTGCAGTGTTGCTCAGTTGGGCTTTGAGACTGAAAAGCAGGTTGGCGGGTTGCTGCTGGACGGAGCAGCGGGGTGTCGCGCGAGGCTGAGCTTTCTCGGGAGGAGCAGTCCAGAATAGTGCCTTAACAATTTGAGTAAGTGTCTGACCGATGAGCGAACTCCAGGTGTTTGCTGCGAGTTGTCGCTCTCTTGAACTCTGCAAGCTGGATCTCGTTGCCAGGATTAGAGCTGAAGCAAGACAGATTTCGGTCTCGCTTGATGGCATCTTGTCCTCAGACACTTTGCCGGGCCAGAAAAGCCCATGCGGCTCTCCCAAGCTTTACTTCCCCACCAGGGTTGTGGTGTTGGCAGCTGGTGCTCTCCTCGGCTATGGTTTGGCTGACATGGGATGGTTCTGGTGCAACAAGCACCTTTGGGAGACCAGAGAAGCCTGACTTGCCTGGGCCTCACGGGGGAGCACTGGGGTTGGTTCGATGAAGCCCCATAGCACTGACTAGTGTCTGTGTGGCCACGTTGTACTTGGACACTCCTCTTCCCATACGCTGAATGACAGTGAGGTTGAGCTGGTCTTTAACTTCACTTATTCAGTCTTGCTTTGTGCAGGCAGGGGAGGAGCAGAGGAACTGTGGTCTCAAGCGGCTGCCACCTGCCCTGCCTGCAGAGGAAAGTCCAGGAAGATTTTACTGTTTTTTTTTGTTGTTGTTGAATGCTGTGATATAAGCTGGCTCTCTTGCTGCTGTGATTTGCCCCAGGATGTTATGCACTAGTCTAACCCCAAAGGTGTAGCGTTGCTGCAGTTGCCCTCATGAGTACCTGCCCAAGGATGTGTCCGCTTTGGAGCCAAGCGGCTTGGGACCACTGCAGGAGCTGCAGAGCATCTTGGGCAGAGGCAGTGGGAGGTGATGACCAAGGCGTGTGGGATGCTTTGTGGCCGGTGCATTGCTCCCAGGGCCAGCTCTGCAGTGAGACTGGTAGGAAGGCAAAGGCAATGCACATGGACGTGGGCCGTTGGCGTAGGTAAGCTGGGAGTGAGGTTGCTGAGTGGGCTGCAGAAGCCCGCTCTCATTTGCACCTTGGTCTAGGTGACAGGCAATATCGGGGCACTGGTGACTGCGCTGCGTGTGGCTCTGCAAGAAGTCTTGATATTTCATCTCACAGACCAAGTCAGCAAAGCACTTGGGCACTGTTTAACTTGCAGAGCTCAGCACAGGGTTTTATCTCTGCAGAGCCAGGAGGATTTAGCCACAAGCTCAGGTGCTTTGCTGAAGGAGGACGTGCAGGAGTGTGAGGCTGAACAGGATGGGACCGTCGGCCGTTCCTGTGAGTGGTGTTTGAAGTGACGGGTTCGGTGACCGGTGTCCACTTCCGCTTAGTGCACCAAATGGCACCCCTCGTGCCTGGCATCCCCTGGCTGCTTTTGAGCTGTTAGCATTTTATAGGAACAATATGTTTTTCATTCTTGTGAGCCCCTCATGTTGGCTGGGATCCTCTGGAGCAATCCCTGTTTTGCAATCAGTCTCCGAGTGAGTGAGTTCACACTCATTCACATCTGCTTTGTACGAAGGGAGAAAACTATGGCTGAGTTGCTTTGAGATATTTTACCTTCTCAGATGGGTCTCAGATGCTCCTCTGCTGCCCTTCTTCTGTACACGCCCTGAGATTTATCAGGATGGTGCAATGCCTTTTGAAACGTACCCCCATGAGGGACTTGGGCGCTCAGCTGTTGGAGCTGTTGGCTTCCTGGAGGGAGCAGGATCCAATCTGGAAGATGATTGCTTTGGAGGAGTGTGCACCAGAGGTGTTGGAGGGCTTCAGTAGAACTGTCTATGTCCTCTCCTTCTCTGCTGCCTCCCAGACTCCATCCCATGGGACTCCCTTACATTTCTTTCCCCTCGCCCCCCTAGGCTTTAAGACCAGATAGGAGCCGCACACTACAAGGAAAGCTAACCTTGCCGGTATGGTCTTAATTTTATGATGAGACTGTTGGCTTGCCCAGCTGGTAAACTTGGCCGTCTCTTGGCAGTAAATCCCCACACCAACATGTGCCCCCTCAGTACTGCTCATCTGGAGACTGGATGCCCTGTCCTCAGCCCTTCTTCTCTCCATAAGGGCTGGTCCCACTTGGATGTCACCACGAGATGAGAGATCCTCCTCAAGGCTAATGACATCACGATCACTTCAGAGAGGAGAAGTGGGATGGGAGCACTTGCTGGTACTCATCCCGCAGCAGCTTGGTTTTGCCATGTGCACAGAAAGCCCGGCGAGCAATTTTAGCCACGTCTAATCATCTTTGAGACCCTGCCCAGAGAGCTGCTTGGAGACGTTGAGATGTGACCATGCACACAGCACTTTGGAGAACCAGATCCCTGCTGCTCCCTCCCCTGCTCCAAGGCCTGGGCAGCTCCTGGAGTCCTACATGGCCTCTGAACCCTTTTGTCTACACCCTTATTCAGTCCCTATGTGTCTCCTGATCTCTACTTTTCGTTAATGTAGTAAGACCTGTAAAGAGTCACTCTAGCAGTGTCTCGGCCCAGATTCATCCCAGGTCAGACCCCATTGGCACCTGTTGAGTTAGATAGGGTGGGAGGCGGGGGAATTGGGTCCGTTGTTTTCAAGCTTTTTGTATTTTATTTTATTTTTTTAACTCTTGCACCTTAATCTCTCACATCCCTTCTTCAACAGACCATGAGGGTGGAGAGGGGCTTAATTTCCATTACGCAGTCAACGAATACTCTGCAAAGCAACATTCAGCTGACAACTCTGCCCGCACGCTACCCCCGACCTTGTTTTTTTTTTTTTTTTATCTTTTTTTTTCTTTCTCCTCTTTGGTTGAACTCTGGGAAAGGAGGGAGTCATGCGTGAGGGTTGTTTTTGTTTTATATATCCCAGGAGCCTGGTAGCACAGACCAGTTTGCCTCATAATGTCCATGAGGCATGGCTGGCCCTTCGGACCACAGCCATAATCCGAACGCATTGAGAAGGTGATGGATGGACTTCAGGAGGAAACGGCTGTGACAGTGCAATAGAGATTAGCATCCGCTGCTAGACAACTCCACTGATTTAACTCTTGGTTTGCCAGAAGTCGAGAGGGAAGCACGGACAGACGGACGCCCTTGGTTCACACGGACGGAGACAGCTTTCCCGCACAGCCCTGCCTAGTGACACGTAAACATGATGGAGTTGGGTAGAACTTAAAAAGGAAGAAAACAAAAAGGAAACGAATAAATAAGAGCAACCTTAATAGCATGGAACTTGAAGGAAAAAAAAATGAAACCCCAAGCACTTGCCTCAAAACTAGTTTCTAATGCCTGATATTTGGCTCTGTATTATTTTCTGGCATTCAGTATTGGTTGCCCAAACATGCCAAGTTAAGAGTATATCGGTGGCTCTACTAGTGTGAACAAACTTAATGAAGCACTTTATTCTGTATAGATAAGGGAAGGCGGGGAGGGGAGGGGAAGCTTGGATGCTTTTCGGAAGCGTCTTAAGTAATGTTCTAGGAAACGTATTATTATTATTATTACTTTTTTTTTATGACCATGTGTAATCAATATATGTTTAACTCCAAGTACAGCAGTTACTCTCTTTGGGATGGTGTGATGAAGGGGAGGGTGAGATGGCCAGGTTAGTCCGTGGGAGGGGAGCCGCTGGGGAAAGGCATTGCCTACCGCAGGAACCTGCTGGTCTTGCTTCGTTGAAGGCTCTGTTGGCGCACGTCCAGGAGGTCCCAAGAGGTGCATCAGCGCTGCCTTCAAGGGCACAGCTCACAGACGGCCTCAGCACCAGGGCTGAGATAGCCAGTCTCCAGCACGTCTCCATCCTGAGCCAGCTTCTGCCTGGCGGTGCTGGGGCTGCTCTCTGAGCCGCCTGCGAGTGAGGTGAGCCGCAGTGGGCTGTTTTCATGCGTCTCTAAAGGCTATGTCCTCAGCCATGCTATGAAAACCTGCTTTTGGCCTCTCATCAAGGCACATCAGGGGCCGCTGGGCTCTGAAACTGGTGAGAGGTCAGAATTAGGCCTTTATCCTGCCTTCTCCCAGTCCGGAAGTGTTATGACTGTTACCAAAGAGGTTGCAAGTGGAAGGACTGAATCAATAAACGATTGGTCTTTTATAAAAGAAAACCTAAAGCTCCACTGCTTTCTTTGTTACCTTGTTTTTTAAAAATGCTCTTTTCAGGCAATGGCTTAGGGAATGCTCAGCAGCATCCGCTTCCTCGGGCACGTTCCCGGTAGCTGTTTCTTTATGTGCATAGCCTTTCTGTTGGTTTTGGTGGAAGATGCATGTGTGTGAGCCAGCTGGCCAACAAAAAAACAGCATTTCTGGGAGGGGTGATTTGGGGGTAAAGGAAGGGGCTCTGGGATTACAGTGCCGGGGCACTGTGGGAGGTGAGGGCTGAGTGTGCCTGGTCGTGCCTGCTCCACGCTTCTGCGTGCAGTTTGGGTGAGCTACGCAGTGTGCCTCCCCGTGCTCCTCTGCAGGCAGTGGAGAGCTCACAGAGCCCGTCTGAAAGGACCCGGCATCTTTATTGACTTCAAATGGAGCTGTGGGATATGTGCCAGCTAACGTCAGCACCTACGTGAGGAACCTAATGGAAGAAGAGATTAGTTTCCCCCACCCTTGCTTGGGGTGTAACTACTCATTTACAGCTAGCATTGCCCAGAAAAAATACCTACAGGACCACCAGTGGAGCCAGAGGTGCCTCTTGCCCATGATGATATCACGCTGCATCTGGAACTGTGCAGCTGGCATCACATGGGAAACGCTGGGCAGCAGAGAGGAGCAGTGCCTTGCCCAGTATTCATGCTGGCTTTTCTTAACCGGGGATTGCCTTTGGACTGAAGCAACCACTTGGCGAGAAGGTGGCGAACACCTCTGGGCAAACTTGCACTTGGTGGCGTGCAACTTGTCTGCTAGATCTTCTGCTCTTGGGCAGCGGGGTTTGGAACTGCGTCGGCACAGAGCTGCAGGCTTCCATTAACCCTCGCTCAGGACCACACGTTGAGACAATTTTCCATTTTGCCTCCAGCAAGAATTACTAAAACTACTTGCTTTCCTTGCAGTAAAGAAAATGATAACCCCAAGGAGTGATCGCCTGCCTGCACTGAGGATTAGCTGAAATTCCAGTTCATAGTCAGAGCTGGTGGAGCAGGCTGTGGCCAGAACCACGGAAGAGGGAGCTGAAACGCCACCTGTTTGCCAGCCTCTTTGAGAGAGATCCCTGCTGAGCGTTACTGATTTCTCTCCTAACGAGGGTCCACCTAACTGCAAGAGGCTGTGCAAGACCTGCCCACGAGGTCCTAGCTGCGTCCAACAGCAGGAGACAGAGGGAGGGCTTGAAAAATAAAGGAGAAAAAGTCACTTGTCCCCCAAAGGCAAAGGACATCCTTCCTGTGATGCTGCTATCCCACGCGTGTGCTCGGAGCAGCACGGAAGAGCTTCAGGCTGCCCAAGGAGCATCACCTCTGCTAACCTGCAACAGCGGGTATCGGTGGGAACTCTAACAGTCAGAGGTTTCTGATGCCCATTGCATGGATGCTCAAAGCAGTACTGCAGAAAAGATGTTGGTTTCGCAGTCCCTGGGCAGGAGGTGGTTTTGATTCTGTGCTTGGAAATTTTTCGTTTCTGCCACAAGCTATTGTATGTTTGGAAATTTTATCTGCAGTTGTCCTCAGAGTAGTCCTTGGGAAATCTTGCAGGACTGAGACTGAGAGGAACATCATCTTTCTGCTGTGTTTTTTCACACGTTTGTTCATTTTGAAGGGATTTTTCTTTTTTTTTTTCTTTTTCTTTTTTTCTTTTTCTTTTTCTAGATAGCCTACCTCAGCCAGCCAATTACCTTGTTTATTTTTCTTGTTAAAAATGTTTTCTTACCATTCTGATGTGACTGTCCTATAAGTGATTGCCTGGTAACTTACTTTTACTTTTTTTTTTTTTTTTTTTTTTTTTTTTTTTTTGTCCTTAAGATGAAACCAGGATGAGATTCTGCTTCCTTTACTTATGCCTAATAGTCTCCTCTTCAAGACGTTTTATAGTTTCTCCAGGTTGTATTTTGAAGAAGAAGACAACCAGATCAGCCAGTTATTGTGATTTTTTGATAAAACCAGAAGTTTTGTACCACTTTGGGGGTGTTATTTTGCTTTTTTATTATCGATTACCACCCTTGTTCCTGGTTATCAGGAGATCATAGTGGTATCAGGCTTACTTTCCTCTTCCTTGGTAAGCAGCTAATCCTCCTATCTGCAGAGAACAGCTTCAGGGATGTGAATGCTAAAGTTAAGGCCCAAAGAGGGGGAAGAAGAAGAAGAAGAAGAAAAGCTGTGGCCATGCGTGCAGAGTGGCAGGCAGCTGACAGAGGGGCCTGCAAGGCCGTGGAGATACCAGGGGCATGGAGGTGGTGGTCCGGCTTGTGAAGGGCTCAGAGGAGAGTTCCCTCGTAGCAGCAGTGAGAGGTGTGGAGCAGGGTTTAGTTGCCACGTGTCTCAGTAAGCTTTTTTTCAGGAAAAAGGGTTTGGAGGAGTTGGAGAGAGGCGAGGAAGTTAGATACCCCAGGTGTCCCACGTGGTCACCACCATCCCATGAGGCACCTTTCTCACAGCGCTTTCTGATCCTCCCTGTGCTTTGTCCTTATGGTTGTTTGCTGTGGACAGGCCATTACAATAAGCATACACGGAGAATTTATTTTCTTGTATTTTAATGATTTATTTTTAAATAAACCACTGGTTGGATGGCGTGAATATCAGAAGTTTTTCACTCCGACAAGTCTCTGTCCTGCTGCCAGTAAGATTATGTTTCTATCAAAACATCATTATGCATAACTTAAAAAAAAAAAAAAAAAAGATCCTCTGTAGGAAACTCTCTTTGAATCAAACACATTTGGAATCTCCATGTATACTGCAAACTAGGATGTTCTTAAAAAAATTAAAAATAAGTGAGACAATAGAAATATAAAACCTTTCCCCAACCACCAGCATTTGTCCAGCCGGAGGTGAGGACAATGCGGTCTGTGATTGCAGGTGGAAAGGGTGCAGCTCTGCGTGATGAGCCCAAAAGGATGGCAATGACCACACACAGCCCTTCCTCCCTGTCTCCCCCTTACCTACCCCACTGCTTGCGCCGCTCTTTCCTGCCTGCAAACCTTAGCTCCTGGGGTATCTTCAGTCCTAAGACTAGGCGGAGTCAAAAGAACTAAAACTCTTTTCATCACATATTGCAACATTCAAGCCACTTCTCCTGCCCATGCACACATGCTCTTTTCTTTTCACAGTCTTACTCCAACAACCGTCATCACTCTAGAGCTCATCAAAGGCCCCTGAGCCAATCTGTACCACTTGCCCTTGCCTCTGCTCTCCTTTTCTTCTCAGAGGAGACATCCAGCACCACACTGCTTATGGCTACCTTAAGTGGGGAAGCACTTTAGAGACCCCTTTGCCTGGGGGAGCTTCAGCTTAGCCCCTTGGGAGCCACCTTCTGCCTCCCCACATGGCTGGGGAGGTTCAACAGTGGTTGAGAAGGTAGAGAAGAAGCTGGAGAAAGAAGTGGAACAAGAATATAGATTTTTTTTTTGTCCTGGCTGCTGAGACTAGAGGAGGTCTTTGCTCCATGCTCCTTAGTCTACCCTTGCTCCTTGCAGTCTCCAGATGCCTTCTCTAGTTATACTATGAGCAGCTTCAGGTTCCCATAAAGTTTCAAGATTTTTTTTTCCCTTTCCTGTTTGACTAGATAAAATTGTAATAATCACAGATGCAATGTCCTACACCTTATGCAGAGAACCTCTGCCACATCCCTGCACTAGTAGACATGATCTCCACCCCCCACCTCCCCCTTGCCGCTCCCTCCTTGCCCAGAGCCCTATGGAAAAAAAAGAATAAACTGTGTCTCATCACATCTTTGTTAGCCGCAAAACGTTGAGGCGCACGGGAAGGAAAGTGGCACCAGAAGCGTACTGAATCTCTCGGAGGACCCCTTCCCACTTCTTCTGTTCTTCATCATATCTGAGGAGAGACAAACAGAAAATTACAGTGAGCAAAGCTTCCCGTCCTCCCCATTCAGGTCCTCCCTGCAGCAGCTGGAGCTTCTGGTACATGGCACAACATCCTGCAGACATCATTTGTCCACAAGATGTCTATGGGAGGGGCACGGGGAGCTGCAGCCTAGGTCTGGTTTGCTAGCACCAGGCTGGGATATAAGGTAGAGTTCTCACAGGGGAGGGTGTATTTTTTTTTTCCCTAAGAAATGGTTTGATACCACCAAAAGTCAACATCCACGGTGAATGCCAGCAGCCCAGTAGATGCCTGCTGAGGGGTGCTCTAGAGCCACAGAAGGGAAGAAAAGGGGCTGCTAATCCTGTGTTAGTAGCTGTCAAAAAGTGGTTTCTGACCATTTGCCTGGTTCCACTTAGGATAATTCAATTTTTAGTCTAAGCACTGGCTTTTTCCAGAAAGAACATGCTTTGCACTAACTTTGCATTAAGCCAAAAGGGAAGTCCAGAACCAGCTCAGAGCAAAATGACAATTCAGGAAAAAGCTAAAGAGTCAGATTTTTTTTCCAGTTACATTTTTATGTCAGGCCAGGAGAGAGTGTTGAATCAGCTAATGTGACCTCCAGTACAGCATAGGGCAAATGTTTCACCCAGAGATGCTGTGCCAAGCCTGTGGCTTCATGTTGCGATAAAAGCACTTGGTTTCATACCAAAGACATTTAGAAAGAGAGAAACTATGAGTCCCTTTGATGGCTTTCACTGAGTAACTTTCCTCCCATCTTTTGTGCTCCCAGCGATAGCCACATGAAAGGTCTTCACCTCCAAACGTCGTTCAGCTCAGTTGGCACCAGCTCTCCTGACTCCGTCTCCACCGTGGCAAATCCCCCGAGCAGGTAGAGTACCCCAGACAAGCTCACCAGGCTGACTGAGCTGCGCTCCTGAGGGAAGTCCGTGAAGGAGTCCCACCTGCCACATCGAGAGATCAGACATGTTAGGGCAACCTGCCTACCCCAGTGAAAAGGTTGGTCTGAAATTGGCAACCAGCAACAGAATTAACCAGTGATAGATCAGATGGGCTGTGGTCATTCTTTGACTATTGCTAGAAACAGCTATTTCCACCATCATAGCGTAGTGCAGTCTCACAGCCCACCCCAAGGCAAGGACACATTGATCATGTTGGGAGATGCTGCTGAGAGGAAGCTACGGCCCTGCAGTGCGCTCAGGCTCGGCGCCGTTCGGTGGAACTGCCTTGAGTGCGAGTCTGATGCAACGCGCAACCCAGCTGCAGGCCACTTGCAGCCTCACTGATGTCCGGTGGACCAAGAAATGCAGACTGAGAAGAACCAGTATCGGGCATAGCGAGCAAACTCCAAAATGCTTTGCGGCAGGATGTTTAAGGTATACCTACCGTGCTCCTTGTGTAACTACACCCCGTGGTGTGCTCCGGTACGTACTTGTTGGTTGCAATGTCATACACTTCCACTGAGTTCGTCAAGCCAGAGTCAGTCACGCCAGCCGCCACGTAGATTTTGTCCTTGTGCACAGTCGCTCCAAACAAGGACCGGGCAGTTTTCATGGGAGCCAGCTCCTTCCACTCAAACTTATTCGGGTTGTAGACACACATCTTCTTCAGACACTTCCTACCGAAACACAAGAGAGAAAAGGATGCCCACTTGCCTACAAGTGGTGTTTTTGCACTGCAGGACTTTGGGGCTGTCAGCTGGGAAGACTTTGGGGTCTCTACAAAGCTTTTTACTACCCTCCACACTGGAACTTGTTTATTTGCTTGGGTGCCCGAATCGGCCATGCCTGGAGACATTATCTGAACGCAAAACATCCCCTCCACACGTGCCTGCTTTGGATAGGCATACTGAAAGCCCAACATTGTGTTCACCCAACTGAGTCAGGGCCTGTCTAGCTAACTGCCTATCCGAGACCTTGCATGCAGCCTTCCAGGTGGTGGTCAAGTGTTGCTGATTCACCTTGATGCTGCAAAATGTCAACAATAAAGTCCCTGTTCGCTGAGATGGCAGTGTAAGGTTACACGTGTGTGCATGTACACAAGCACACGCACACACTTCTCAGCCCACTATCTTCTCAGAGCAGGGCCTGTCTTTGCTGGATTATGCCATGTTTGCTCTGCAAACAGGCGTACTTCTGTCTTGCAAAACAATCACTACAATGGTCCTCGAGAGTGGCAGTTTCTGCTGAGCCGTCATCTCCTGCCAGAAATCGAAGGGTGGCAGGACTAGGGTCAAGTCTGGTGAGGTTTTTCACTACTGTTGCAAATACACTGGCTAGGTTTGGCTCCTAGGCCCACGCTGCTCCGTGGCAGGTCTCCAGGCTTGAAGACAGGAAAGTCCTAATCTGGAGGAGGTTCTCACACTTTGATACCTCTCCTGATCTGTGTGAATTTGCTTGTTTAGAGCAAAGGGGGTGATACTCTTGCTCTCTGGTAAGGGCTGTGCCATCACTCTGGTGTTAGTTGTGCAGCATAGGGCTCCTAAGAGCCTGTGAAGCTGCAACAACACAGCCGAACTGAGAGGAGAAGATGCCGCATTTTACACCTCATCCAATCCTTCTTCATCCATGCGTTCCCTCTACCCCATAGTCTTCAGGTTAGGTAGGCATGGACTCGTGCTCTGAACTCCCACTCCTTCAGGGGTTGACATTCCTGGTTTCCCTGATTTTACTTGCTTTTTGACTTACTTGTCACTTCCTTTGCCGCCTATGACATAGACGAGGTCCTTGTGCGATACCACTGCATGGCCGTAGACTGCATAGGGAAGAGAGTCGGCTTCACCCCACTTGAAGGACCTGGATCAGGAAAAGATGGGATGCAAAAGCATTTGTAGCTTGTTGGGTGGGACCCAGAATACGTGGCACTTTCCAATCCTAAAGATGAGTGCAGACCCTGAAAAACTGAAAACACAATCTTAAAAATACTAAGTTTTCCAATGAGAGAATATTCAATCAGTAAATACTGTGATCCTATAAAAAGCAAAATAAAATTATACACAGGATGTTTAGGCTAATGCTCATTCTTTTTTGCAACATCCTTTACTTTTGGTGTTTGTGCATACACTCCACCTCCTGTCCCAGAGCCTCACCTCATTTATAAACACTAGCAGTCAGATGCAAACGAGACAGAGATTTCTACATTATGTAAAAATTGAAAAACAACGAGACTGAGGGATGCAAGATCCTGACAGCAATTTTTTTCCTTGGCCGGTGCCTTCAGTTTTAGGGTGCTTCATCTTGCCAGCACTCAGCAAGGAGCCGCTGGGGCTCCTCTAAACATCCACGTGATGTAGCGCAGCGCTGTGCTGAAACCTCAGAGCTCGCTCCCGCAGTGAGGCAGGACAGCCAAGCAGACAGTGCAACCACAAGGCTTCGGAGACCCAAACCAGTACTTCTAATCTTTCAACCCCACTGATCCTTCATGGCAGAGCCTCCATGTCTGTCCTCAGGTTGAGCTTTGGCACACCTAAGAATCCAGCCCTTATTTTTACTTCTTTATTTGTTTGAGCTGGGTAGCCAAAAATGGAGATTTGGCCCTCTCATCACATCTAAATTAACCAGTTATGTTCAGCAGGGAGCTATACAGGCCTAAATAAAATATATCATCCCACAGACCAGCACTTTGCCCTCTCCATAGTTTGTTACAATTGAAATCGTCACCTAATAAGAGAAATAAGTGGTGCTGATTGTATCTCTGCGGTGGGTATTCAAACCACCCTCTGCACCCTTTGAAGGAGAGAAAGCCTTTCCCCTGAGGGTTTGCCAAGCCAGATAAATGCCACGTTCTGGGGGAATGGAAGCTGATTTCAAATCTCTGCCTATAAAACAGACTTTGCAGCGCACACATCTAAATATAAACCGAGTAAAGGCTTGTTAACGCTTACGACTCCTGCTTCTTAGGGGCAGGGAGGAACAGTCTTTTGGACATCTCTGCCTCGTGCAAGCAGAACTGGATGGTACCTTTTAGTAAAAGTCATGACATAGCACGATTCAGAGCCAACTGTGCAAAAATAATCTGATACTAAGCCTCCAGATGATTCCAGTAGGGCAACTGGGACAGTCTGGACTGATGCATGATTTTGCAGGACTGAGCACAGTTCATTAGTAGGAAAAAGAGCAGCCACGTCATGCAAGGAAGCAGAAGAGCCCCGCTTTCCCCAGCCCCATACAGTGCCAGATCTGAGTGCTTTGAAACCACATTTCCCTGACCAAACCCACTCCCAGTGCTGCCAAACTACGGTGAAGATTGCTGAACCTCAAACCGACGGGCATATGATAATGAAGAGCAGAAGGAAAAACTCCCCTTGCTCATCTATATGGGTCCCATGTGAGCATCTTCAAAGTTCAGTCCTGATAACATAATATCCCCATTATGGCTTCCATCCCCAGTAGCTTCAATTACAATAAACCAAGCAGCTGGATGGAGACAGCTCAAAGCCCCAAGGTACAGCTTGAAACAATCCCCATGGTCTCCGAGCCTGGATCTGAAGTTCAAGCCGTCTTCAAAACTGCTTGGTCTCTGCAGAGACAGAGTCATCTGCAAGCCAGCTGCTTCTCTTTCTCCTAGAAAACACCTCCCTCCCCACACTCACACACACATACTTACAGTCGGTCGTAGCACAAGACAGAGTCCAAGGTCTTTTCTCCCTCTTTCAGTTCTTTCCCACCAACCACAAAAATGGAGTTTTCTGCCTCTCCCAGGCCAAAAAGGCAGCGAGGAGAGGGCAGTGGGGGCATTCCCAGCCAGTCTGAGTCCAGGTGGTCGTACTGAAAGGAAGACACGGCCATTAGTGTGTAAGAGATGATGTGTTCACCCTGCCTGCTCGCTTAGCTTAAATCAAGATGCAGAGGCAAGGAGCAGAGTCCATTCCCATGTACAGCTTGGTCACTCCTGGTGAGCACACTCTGCTGGACTATTCTCCACCTGCACTTTACCTGTTGCTGCTGGACCTGGTGCAGGGTGGGATCTTAGTACCAATCCAAGCTGTATATCATAAGACATTTATCTTACAAGAAGGTTTAAGAGCAGAGATGCACCTGCAGGAACAGGTTCTGCACTATATGTGAAAGGTTTGGCTTGGAAAAAGTTTGGTCACCTTGGGATGAGAGGGTCTCACCTTGTACCTATAACAGAGCATTCTTGAGGCTGCAAGAGCTCTGATATTGCCTTAGAAATTTTTTCTGGGCCTCTCCAGCTGTAAGAAATGCTGCAGTATTTCATCCTGGCATTTTTCGTCTCTGCCAGGTAGCAGCCTGCTGTCTGCAAAGCCACTTACATAGCTCACTCCCCTGAGCAAGCTGAGAGTAAAATGGCTTCTTCTCCTGGCAATTCTCCTCCTTTCTGGCAAATGATCAGTTACCACGTTCCTCCTCTGCTTCTCAGGAAATTTGAAATTATGGTGCTTGTTTCTGTTTTCTTCTTTCTGTTTACTGCCCTATTGGTGAATTGCGGCAGTGATTTGGGAATAACATGTCCTAATTAACTGTTTCTGCTGAGTTGGAGGAGGAACTACAAGTAACTGATTTTGTCCCATATCATCTTACTGTGCATGAGAGTTTGTGAGATAAAAATATGTGTGTCTGCACAAAAGCTATTTACACACTATCTGCCTATCTACACGGCACGATGAACCTAAGGCAGCACTGCAAAGATGAGAGCTCTTCATGCTGACCCGAGTGTCCTGTTAGCCTCGCCTGATAGACAGGAAGCCTGATCCATGCAAAGCTAGTAGATCAGATGCCTAAACATCAGCTAATGCTAGTGGTTTAATGTCTGGAATATCTGAGAGCAGAGCCCTCCGTTGGCACCAAGAACTGGAAAGATCAGCGTTGATGTGCCCTGTTGGGCATTATGGGTAAGTGTGCCCTGTTGCCTAGAGCTCCAGATAGATAAAAGCCAGGTTGAAACCTTGTTCTGCCATGACTATCTGTGTTAGCCACAAGCATGGGAGAGCAGATAAGCCTTGTTGTGGAGGAAGGGGCAGTTCTGAGATGAGATCATAGAATCAGTAAGGTTGGAAGGGACCTCTGGAGATCATCTAGTCCAACCCCCCTGCTCAGCAGGGTCACCTAGAGCATGTTAGACAGGGTTGCATCCAGGTGGACCTTGAAGATCTCCAGAGAAGGAGACTCCACAGTCTCTCTGGGCAACCTGGTCCAGTGCTCCGTCACTCTCACAGGGAAGAAATTCCCCCTTGTGTTCAGGCGGAACTTCCCGTGCTTCAATTTCTGCCCATTGCCTCTTGTCCTGTCACATGGGGCAACTGAAAAGAGTTTGTCTCTGTCCCCCTGACATCCTCCCCTCAGATACTTATACACATTGATAAGATTCCCTGCTCAGTCTTCTTTTCTTCAGGCTAAAGAGGCCCAGCTCTCACTTGGACACCTGTAGAACAAGGCATTGCCTTACCCCCACCAGAGAAAAATGTGAAAAATTAAGGGGCAGTATGGGTGCCTAGAGGCTCTAGGCACCATAGTTTGAGGGCAACTGTAGACTGGGGCAACATTTTTAGTTCAGATTGTCAGTGGAGGATTGGGTTAAGTTTGGGGTGACCTACTGCAGCCAGCTTGGTGGGACTCTGTAAGAGGAAGTTGTGATGGAACATTGCCTGAAGCATTGCTTGTTATGGGCTGGGGCCAAAGAGCTTCCAACTTACTGGGTTGTCTCCAAACACTTGGCTTCAGCTGGGTCCCCATGGATATTGTCTCTTTGCAATTTGTGGTCCACATACATGTTATTTATAGCAGAGGACTGAACAGCTCAGTCACTGGGATAGTTGATGGATTCTTGATGGATTTAGCACTGTTTTCAGGGCATAAATCTTGGAAGTGACAAATGAAGGATACCCCATTCCATCTGAAATGTCAATGGAATCATTTCATTCCTGCCAAAATTTGCAAGGCCTCTGGGATTTATCAGAATTTATATATATTGGTGCCTGTCCTTAAGCCTAAACTATCCCTGACCTAACTCTCCTGGCTTCAGCAGGAGGAATGTGGCTCTGATGTCTCTCAGGACAGAAACAACCTCAGAAGGTTTGAGATACTGCTGCACTGACATGATTTATCATACCACTGCCTCTCCACATCTGTGTGAAGTTTCAGCTGAAAAAAGCTCGACAGAACCTTTTGCTCATAAGGGAACTGTGAGCTACACGATGAAATTGATAGCAATAAATCACATCTTTACAATCTGACAGCACCTTCCAGTCCTGGGATTTGTCTGCAACTCCCAAACATGAGTGCAGCAGGAAGCTGAAGAAGGACCACTATCTCCTTCCTATGGGGAAAGAGCTAAAAATGGCCGTAAGGTGCCCAAAGCTTCATGTTGACTCAGTAGGAAATTGGGAGCTCAACATAGAAATCTTGCTGTTTGTAATTTAGAATCACAGAATAATTTAAGAGATCTCTGAAGATCTCTGATGTACCCTTCTGCTCAAAGCAGGGACAACTTCGAAGGTAAAGCAGGTTGCTCAGGGCTTTGTCCAGTCACATATCGAACATCTCCAAGGACAGAGGTTTTGCATCTTCTCTGGACCTCATTCCAATACTATATTGCCTCTATTGTGAAAGTTTTCTTTACAGCTAACTGAAATTGCTCTTACTGCAATTGCTGGCCATTGCCTCTTGTCCTTCCTGTGCAGATCTCCAAGAAAGTCTGGACCCATCTTCTCTGTACCTTCCCATTAGGTAGCTGCAGACACTGATGAGATCTTCCCTTCCCCTTCTCCTGGCTGAACAGACCCAGCTCTCAGCCTCTCTCTATCCATCCTGTTCTCCAATCCTTACCGTCTTGGTGGCCTCTGCTGGCTCACTCCAGTACCTCAACACTTCCCTTGCACTGAGGAGCTCCAAACTGGACACACCATCCATACGTGTTCCCACAATTGCCTATCTGAAGGGAAGAAATCACTTCCCACGATCTGCTTGTTGCACTTCTGCTAATACAGCTAAGGTTGCATTATGGCTGAGCAGCTGTCGCTTTATAAAGCTGTGCTTAGGGCAGAAGGGCCCTGGAGGTGAGATGGGGCTGCAGGTCCCATGTGTGGTGAGTCAGGCCGCCTGGTAGCAGGGCTGTTCCCTTCCCTATGCAGTATACTAAAAGGTTGCTAATTGGTGTAGTTGCTAATTGCAGAGAAAAGCCCCTGGGGAAGGGGAAGGAAGAGACGCAAGTATATATGCATTACCTTGCTTGGCCAGCAACCAAACTGATGGGAGTATTGATCATTAGACATATGTGTTGGCTGACTATGAAGCAGTCTGTTTATCTGCTCTGCACAGCTGAGTGCTGGAGCTGGCCACATCCTCTGCTGTCAAAGCTCCTGTTCAGTGCAAAGGGCTGTGTGTGAAACAGCATTTCCTCTGGCGCTCCCACTCTCTTTCCCCTCCATCCCACCTTCTAGGGCTGTGTTTGCTTCCCACTGGCTCCTCATTTCATGGGTTTCACATGGGCTCCATAGTCTGACTCCTGGCAGAGTGGATACGAATCCTTTCCAGGCAAGGACAATCACAGTCCCTGCACACATGGTGCGGGTGTATAGACCTACCCATGCGATAAGGCATTAGCCTGGAGACATTATTGTTTCCTTGAAGAGCAGACAAGAGCCGCAGGAGAAATGCAACAGGATTTCTGGGCACTGGGGGAAGAAGAGCTGATGATTTACTGGATTCTAACAGGGTTGTCAGGAAGGGTAGGTGCCTTGTGTTAGCTGTCTACTGGGAAAGTGCTCTTGGACTGTAGCCCAGGCTAGCTCAGATCTTGCTGATCTAATCATAGCTTTGGTTATTGCTGAGTTAGAACAGCCACTTCTTCCTTAGGGGAATCCCAAAAGACACCCACCATGGTTTTCCCCTGCACAAGATGGGAAACGGCTAAGGCAGAGACTCTGAGCTGAAAATAGCAGGCATGTGCTTCCTTCACCTAGGATGAAGAACAACACTGGAAAAGGGACACAGATTGGTAGGTAAGGACATGTTCTCATGTCCTTGGAGAGTTTGCTGTGTGGCTGTAGTTGCCTTTGTTCACTGTGCTAGTACCTGGTAAAATCATTCCTGTGTTTTCCTGGGGATTCATACCCAGGGAACATAATGGTTGCAAAGCCAAATCAAAACATGGTGCTGCTGACCTCCAGTTACTGTGCCCTGTGGTAGCCAGGGCTGGACCAAATGTATTGATCAATCTGGACCTGTGCTTAGAATTTGGATCAGAAAGGCTTAGTCTCATTACCTATCCATTCCAACCTCACTCCTCAAGAGCCAGAAAACCCCCTCAATGAGATCTACACTAAAATTATAGAGAAAAGAATCATCTTCTTTCATAACTTTCATTATCATCACATGACAAATAATACTACATGGCATCACGTGGAAGCTAAAGACCAGTGATGCTCCTAATTGGCCAAAGAAATTATGAGGAAAAATAAAGCTAGTACCTGTAGAAAGTAGGAACTCATGGGGTCCTCTTTGTTATCTTCATTGTAGTACAGTCCTCCCACAATGAAGATCTGGTTTTCTTTGGTCACCAGACTGATGTGGTTCTTCGGGATCTGAGCAGACAGGGAGGCAAAATAACACTCATTGGCGGTGGGATCGTAGGCCACTGCTCCACTGTCACTCACCATGAAAATGAGATCCTGGAGGAACATCCCAAAGCGCATTGTGTCATTTAAGATTCCTGGAAGGGCATCCTCCTCTGTCTCTTCTTCCTCGTCTACTGCTCCATTGACAATATTGTCTTTTGATTGCTTTTCACTGCTTTTCTTCACTTTCTTCTTCTTCACCACAGTGAATTTGCCTTGCTGGGCATCCTTCACCATCTGCAGTTTCTTGAGCAGCTCTGGGCTGGACTTCACCATGGCATGCTTCTCCACATGGTCCTTGATGTAGTCTTTGGGCATGAGGCGGAAGCGGATGCTTTCAAAGACAACAGGTAGTGCCTTCTGCCGGCTCTCACAGTCCTTGGTCCCTGCCCACTTCATCACCACTTCAAAGACTATCTCCTCTTTCTCAGTGTTGAGGGAATCACTGGAGATGATAGCAATGAGCTCATCTGGGGAGAGCTGGTAGAACTCCTCATCCCGGGAAACCAGTGCAAAGCGGTCGCAGATGAAATCCCGAGCTGCTACAGCCAGCCGGGCACAGTCCAGCATCAGCCCCAGCCTGAAGATAGCCAAGCAGTTGCTGAGACAAAGCCGTTTCTGCAGAAAGGACACACAAACAGTAAAGATGGAGGGGATTTGGAACATGTTGGCCACGGAGAAGATGTCCTGCACATTCTGCTCTGTGATCTCCAACTCAGAGGTGTAGATATAGTGGAGGATCTTGCCCATGACATCCGGATCGACATCTTCCAGACTGACCTCCCTCTTTTTGCTCTCTTCCATGTCTGAAAGGAACATTGCCCGGAAGTACGGGCTGCAAGCTGCCAGCACCAGTCGATGGCAGGGAAACTCCTTCCCCTTGACTTTTAAGACACAGTCCAGAAACTTACTGTGGTCCAACATGTCTTTGAGTCCATCCTGGAGAAGAGTTTGCTGGTAGAGGCGCAGTTCCTCCGCTTGATCAAAAGGCAGAGCCATGGTAATTGCTTCCTTTTATTCCAGTTGTTCTTTTCTTCTATGTCTATTTATCTATATCTATTTGTCTGTATCAGTATCTTAGCCTCTGGTAAAGAAACTTACTCAAAACTGAGCACACAGGTCTGCCTGGCTTCCAGACTGTGAGACCACTGTGAATGCGAAATGCTTGCTACTATTGCAGCTGTCTGTGTACTTCAGTTTCCAGCGTAAGGCTTTATATATAGCCACAGCATTACAAAGCTTAAGGAATCCATATTGGAGCATGTGTAAGCTGATCTCCCTTTAATATGACACATTGGACAAGTGGGAAGGGAGGGGGCCGGGGGAACAGCTGTACTTCTATCCTCAATGCTTCAGGAACGGTCTGTCAGCTTATGAGTCACCGCGGAGGGAACATGAGCTTTCCTGGCGTCCCATGAGGGGAGACGTGTGTGACTGAATGGCTCAACTCTTGCGTTTGGGAAACAGCTTCACCTCCAGATGAATCAAAGATCTGAATCTATCTTCTGGGTCATGCATGGCAGGGCTAGGTAGGTCCTTCTCCCTGAACAGCTAAACCTAGTGCTCCAGAACTGCTGAATCTTTCATTATTTCTGAAAACGGACCATAAAGTCAAAGCTGGAGAGATGCAATAAGGGCACATCTTATGTGGGCTCTGTGGCATCCCTCAGTCTGGTCAGCTCATTCCCAAGGCTGATTTTCTGCATAGTTTTGTCCTATATTCTCCTCTGAAATCACTTCTCAGGGAGAAGGGATCTGCAAGGGGGTGGGAAATGGAGAGTGAGCTTTTTACATGTGTATGTGAGACGAAACCTATGCTGGAAGTTATTCAAAAAGTCCCAATAATGACATAGGGTTTAGGAGTCCGGGAGCAGGAGGACTGTGGTTTGTCTGCAGTTTGTGCATAGTCTCCAGCAGCATAGTCTCTGGATGCCTCTTTGTTAATATATCTATCTTTTCTGCATCTTGGTGACAAATGGAAGGTCTGAGGTGGAGCTGATGTAAAGAGACCCCAAAGATGGGCTTCAACTCACAGATTAGGCCATCTAAACGCAGGCCTCTCCTGATGAACAGGTCTCCTGCTGAAGTCAACTGAGATATAGACACGATCAGTGTTGGAGTTCAGAGCCACATTAGGACCTGCCTGGCTTCCAGCTGATGCTCTAGAAAGGCTGAGGTTTCTGGCAGGTCTCACATCGCATCTACAGGCCAGCGGATGACCAGGAAGTCTCATAGGGCCTCAAATGGTGTGTTGGAGTCCAACAGTTCCTTCTAAGCCTTAGAAATGCAGCACTCCAAGAGGCAGTAAGTTCCAGTGTTTTGTGAATATAAAGCTGAAAAAGAGTCTTTCTTGGAGCCTCTCTTGCAACACACACTCTTGATATTCAGGAAAAAACAATATTTCATCCTCTGTTAGCCACTGGAGATGCCACATAGGAGATTTCCTACTGGAAATGGGGTTTCCATCAGTACTGCCACAGTACTGGCAGCTGGTTCTTGCCATGGACACACAGCATGAGGCAGAGAATAGAAAACAGCTCTTTCCTTGGAGCTCTTGAGGAAGAAAATTAGTTTTGACACACACAGGTGAGCTGAGTAACTATAATTATTTATACCTATTGTAAAACTTCTACGTGAGTCTGTTTTATTTTATCTCCATTATTATGGACCCTCTGGGCTGGTTGACATTCAGAGATGGCACAAATTTAATTAATGATTTAATTAAGTCTATGTAAGGATATTAGCCATTCTTCTTGGTATATTTAAAGCCACGTAACCCCTTGCCCTTGCATGTATGTCTTTATAAAAGTGCTTTGTGCCATGATGGTTATCCACGTAAATGGGAAGGGGGAGAGAACTATACTGATAAGAAACATTTTTATGCTGTTGAGGTTCCAGCAGCATCTGGGGGTGTACCAATATAGCAGAGACATAATCAGAGGCTGTTTTCAGAGCTCAGCTCATAATCTCTTCTGCTGTGCTGCTCATCTGTTACAGGGAATCAGAGGGCAAGTGCTGCTCTTTGAGCTGGGTCATACTTCAAAAATGTTCCTCCGATCCCAAATGCCTGGGGCTGGACAGCCCCCTGTCCTCCCTTCTACCTTCCCTGTGTACTAGTTTTTGCACTTTTCTAAGATTAATCCTGTGCAGTCTTGCACACTGCTTGGGATTTTTCTCCCCTACCGCTCTCCCCTTCCCTCCCTTCCTTGAGCCCTGGCTCCTTTTCCTTTTCTCTGTGCTGATCAGTGTGTGCTGCCATCTGAGGTTTACTTTTGCATTCCCCACAACACGAGATGCTGCTGCTAAAACACAGCTGCAGCTGATCCCTTTCCAGAGAAGATCCTGACCAATCGGTGGGTCTGTGGCTTCTCCTAGGTTTGTGTCCCACCCAGGGCAAGAACCCTGCACCAGCCCTAAATGAACCATTGGGTCTCCATCAGCTTCAGTGGCTTGGCCCAGCTGCTGGGCTGGCACCAAAGCTTGGGAAGAAACCCACTTTTTCCAGAGTGCTCTCGCCTCACATTTCCCAACAGAAGGTGAGACCACTAAATACAACGGGACCTATCCTGGGTCCCAGCACCCATAGTAAATGCAAAGGCCTAGGCCACATATCTGCTTCTGGCCAACCCAGCTGATTGGAAAGGAGGAGCAGCTCTGGCTCAAGTGAGTATCTGGTAGGAAATGGGCAGTGGGTTCAATCCCTCCACGAGCAACAGCTCACTGGCGAGGAGGGAACCACTAATCCACCTGCGTGTGTAAGGCTCATCACTTCAGACACAAATGGTTTTATGGAAATTAGTGTTATTTCCAGGAAAACAAGGCCTGAGAGTTGTTGGCTGGAAAAGTTTTTTTTTTCCTCTCCAGATTTCACTTTGATGAAGATTTCTCCAGAGCAGCAGAACTCATTGGCTCTTTCCACCCTTGGGGGAGGTGGAAATCCCCATGAGCAGACAACCTTGGGATGAGGTCTGTCATCATCTGTGAAATCAGCAGCCGGATTTTAGTTACTTCACCATTGTGCCTTGCTTTGGCAGGAAAACCAGACTTGGACTCCTTCATCCAGGTGGGGAGCAGCTCTCTTTCTGAGTGGCTGAGTGAGTACAGCTGACCCACCTAGGACTGTACGAGAAGCCACTGGCAAAGATGGGACTTCCAGCCTTCATCTTGCTCTGTGAAGTGAAACCAGACCATTCTAGAGCCTGACTGAAAAAAATCCGAATCAGCCATTAACAATCTGAAATGCATCATGAAGGTTATCATCTACCTGGTCTCTCTGGGAATTGATTCACCACAACTGAATTAGACACTTGCCTTAGATGAGAGGACTCTAGTGAGGTCTGTGTCTCTCCGTTCACTCTAGAGAGAGCTTAAATAACGAATTCAGACTAGACAACTCTAACTATTCCCAGTGCCTCCTAATCACAGCATAACTGGGACACTGTCTTCGTGACAGCTTGTGGCAACATTCACTTGTGTAATTCCCAACATTTTGTTTCCTGCCAATACTATTTTTTTGTGTTGGCTCAATACAGCTGCTTGCGATGGCTGCCATCAGGATTGATGTAGCTAGCACAGGCAACCTCAAGACACCCTTCTGTAAAACAGAAACCTCTCTGGCTCCTGAGCACAGCCACACTCAGCTCAGCTAAGGGTGAGCCTTCCCCAAGCAATTTTTTGCTATGACCTAGTAGGACAGAGGGTCAAACCGGTGGACCCAAAACCCTCTGAGTAACTTTGTGCCCTGGGTGGCTCACGCAGCCACACAGTGCTAGCAGGGAGACTCAAAGGTGCTTTTGGAGCCGTTGTGCACGTCCCACGAACCCGCCGAGCCCTGGGGGGAAAAAGCCATCATTGCTTTAGTTGTAGCTCAGCCACAAGCTTCAGATCATCTCAGCCACCAAGTAGCTGGAGTTTGGCTTTCTTTTCTTCTTACATATTAAGTTACACATTTTCAGGCTGGATCTCGAGCGTTGCATTCTTTTCTCACTTGTGTGTTTACTCTAGCTGCATTCTTGGCTTTTATTTGCTCACATTGGGTGGTTGTTGCTATTTACAATCTATGCACAGGCAAGTCAATAGGATTTCTCAGGGCTTGGGCTGAGTTCTGCCACGCTGAAGTGCTTATGCCACATCTGATTGCTGAGGGAGACATTTTTCTTTCTGTTGATAGCAGTTGAATCTGAGGAAATCATAAATTTTGAGCCTTTGCCAACTGCTATCTCTTGTGGAGGTTTTGATCACAGTAGATTTTTCCTATTCATCTTTCAGTTGCTGTGTCTAACCATGAACATAAGCTGGTCTCCAAGCAAGTACTGGCCAAGACTAGAGGGCTTTAACATCTAAGAGCAGATGAGATGGCACATGTGGATGCAGAGTGGTAGTGAGCACACTTACCATTCAGATACCTCTGTGCAAATGTTAAAACAGGTGAGTCGACTCAGCATCCTGGGGTTACACACCTGGCAGTGCTGACTGCTGTTTGATAGACAGTATAGCCCCTGGACATAGCCCCATAGGCTATTCTGAGGTAGCTCTCAGCTAGCTAGTCCTAGGTCTAATGAGACTACAGCTAATGATTTCCAATGGCTGGAAACTAAGACTAAGAGCAGTTACTATGTGTATCTCCAAGTGGACAGCACTCCTTCCCTACAACACAGCAGTGAGTGAGAATGTGTGGAAAGCATCACTAAAGGCTGGTAATGTAGCAGGATCCTCCTTCCCCGGTGTTTTTCTGCTGGCATACAAACTCAAAGGGCAAGAAAGATGAGTGCAAGAATTATTGCCTTGTTGGACTGGATAGGAAGCTGTCCAGTGTAGGGCTGTTAATTTGAGTTTGTAGCTGTAACAAAGATTTGCTTTTCTTAGCACCTCAATTTGCTATCACAGCCAGGTAAGAACCAGATCAGATGAGATATACTCCAGGAGGGAGATGAACATTTCATAATTCCTGTTCCACAGAGGCATATACTGAGGCTATACGTCTCTTGCTCAGGGCAGAGCAGTGTCAGACACTGCCACGACAGCACCGCTTTGGCCACAGGCCTACCAGCACGCTTTGGCTTCTAACAGCAGCAGTGAGCACAGTGGCTAAGGGTTAACTTCATGCAAAGTAGGGGAAAGCCCGAGTTCTCCCATCCACTGGCTCTGTAACAAATTACTCGCTCAGATGGTGTCTAAGATTAGCTCCTTCTGGCAATTTCAAGATATGCAGCTGCTGGGTAAATTTAGATTCTTAGTGAATGGGTTATTTTCTCTCCAACAGGATCCAAGTCAGGAGGGCACTGCAGAGTCACTGGGCTTTGCCATGTGAGTCATTCACTTTGACATCAAGAGGTTGGTGACTCTGTTTCTCCTTCTGGGCAGCCAGAGACCTGAGCTGTACCACCTGGAGACATAGAGTCCTTAGTCTCAGTCTGCTGAAGTTCAGCATGTCTTCAGCTGTGCAAGGATACATACATATTCAGGAGAAGAGCTGAATTTTACACTAGGAGTAAACACATCATGTCTTAGCTGTTTTGATGGTATAGAAAAAATTTGAGATGATAGGGAGGTCAAGAAACTAGCAAGAAATTTGGTAGTGTCCAGCAGCAGAGCCTGTGTTGAAAAGTGATATGCATGGCAGCTGAAAAATTGGAGGTGGGACATGCAGGCCTGTGAACAGATCCTCCTGTCTCTCATCTCAGATGGCCGTGCATTGCCCATGTTATTATCTGCGTTATAGCAGCTAAATAGAGACTGGCAGCAGACTCTGTAAATGTCCAACATTTATTTACTAAATAAATAAATGACATATAGAAGGGACCTCATAAAATACTTTGGCAGAGCTGAAAGCCGGCTAAGAACAATTCCTGTTTTATCCACAGGGAAACCAGAACACACCAACACCAAGCATCTCCACTCAGGTTGCAAAGTGGTCCAGATCCTGCTCTCACCAAGAACTGACATGATTCAGAAATAAGGCTGCTTATGTTAGTCCAAAGTTACAAGAAACCCAGGGATATTTCCGTTATCTTTTCTGTGAGACCCTGTGTCTCACATGGGTACATTTATTCAATCCATTTCACATACAGTGTCCCAAAGTCTACTGCTTAAAGTGTGCTAGCAAATGATTTTGCTTCCCCACCCAAATCACTGCCCTTCATTCAGAGTCTTTCTCCTTGATTATATGTGTGTATGTGCTCATTCAGCCACATAGTCATGGGTTTAGGTTGTGTTGACCAAAGTCAGTTGAGCAAAGGGTTGGATGGCAGGAAGTAAGCAAGAGATGGGTACAAAGTCCTCTGTTTCTCAGCCATGGGTAGGAATGCAAACTGCTTCTTCCACGGCATGGAGCAAACAGGAGTGAGATTTGGTTTGAATCCCAGGGCATAAATCACAGCAAGATGGTCATAGTGGCTGCATCTGTTTCACATGCCTCAGTGGAGCACGCTTTGGGTCTGAGTAAGGGCCTGGGGACCGAGGGGTTAGGCGAGTCTCGCGTTGTGTTTCTTCAGTGTGCCTGTTCCACAGGCAACTGGTATATGATGTTCCCTTGCCCTGAAGCAGGTATATCATCTCCCATGTTTTCATTAAATAGGCATGAGGATGGCATTAAATTATTTTTTCAAGACATATAGAACTGCAGTTCTGCAGAGGGTTTGAGATTACAGCAGAATCACTCTGCATGGCTGACAGTGGAAGGGAGATAATTACTGTTCAATGTGCAATTTCTAGTACTCTTTTCCTTTGATATAAAGACTGTTTTATTTATTTATTAGCCTCATCATAGGTATATATTGTGCTGAGCCATTTTAAAGTCCTTACTACATAATATAGATGTTGAATACTTGACAGTGGATGTTGACTATTTCTTGTAGTAAAAGAAATTTGAGCTGGAAATAACCTGGAGAGGGTCTGCTCAGAGCAGGGTCAGCACTAGTTAATCCCTTTCTCATAGCTATATGCCCAGTTCATCCTAAAACCTCCAGGAGTTGGAGTTGGATAGCCTCTGGAAGACATAGTCTTTCTGGAGAGCCAAATGCTCTGGTGGACGAGATGTTACGGAAACCAAGGGGTGAAATCTCTAGGTCTGTAATATGTCAGAGGTTCAGATAAATGATGAGGATGGCTTTCTGGCCTTAAAGAAATAGATCAGGAGCCTACCTCAGCAGCCTGCCAGGCATGGCTAGCCTGCATACCACCCATGGGTGTCTTACAGAAGATCTTTACTGCAGCAAGAGAGTGCACCTTCCAGGTGACTTACACACAAATGAGCTTCAGCAGTTTGATTGCTAGGAGTGCTTGGAGGGCCCCTGTCAGTGGCTGGCCTGACAGGTGGTCAGAGAGGAGCTGAGGTTTTGAGGTAGGCCAGCTGATGTTTTCCTCTACTCTTTCTTTGCTTTGTCACGCTTCTCCTCCTCAATGGCCAGGACACGCTCACGCTCTTTGATCAGCTGCACTCCACAGTATGTGATGAACCAGATGGACAAGGTGCTGACAGGGAAACCTGAAAGATGGAGGGAGATATGGTCATCTTTGTGTCATCATTTGCCTAATGGGGCCAGCTCTTCTCCAACACCACTTCTGCTCAGGCAGGCTTGGGAGGTCCCACAAGCTCACAGTGGCCAACATCATTTTCTACTTCGGATCCAGCCCTACAACTTCATTGACAGAGGAGAGAAATCCCCAGGGGCAGATTTGAGATGAAGTGGTGCCTGTGTCTACCAAAGCATCATGTACTGCAGTCAAAGCTGGAAAATGCTCAAATGGCTTTGAGCATCCCCTTCCCCCCAAGACAAACCTCCTTCTTTCCCCTAAATTCAGACTGGATAGTTGACTTTCTGCCAAGTAAACCTGCCAAAACCTCTTGTTGCTCAGTGTTGTGACTTTCGGAAAGCTTTGAGTCCAGTTGACACTGAAGATCTCACCTGAGCCATGTCCTGTACCTAACATAGTGGACACAGTGTATATGCAGGAAAACACACCTATTTGTCACCTAGATAAGCAACCCAGGGGCAGAGAATTCCCCTTCCACTTGGGAAGAGCGTGATGGCTTTTGTAACCGCAAGTCTGGTATCCATGGCAGATGAGAGACACAGATTTTGTACCTGCTAAAATAGGACCTCTGAAATGAATAATGCAACCAGGAAAAGCCAGCTAGCTCAACTAGCAGGAACTTCTGACATACTGAACCCAAAGCATCACATTATCCATTTCCTATGCCAGCTTCTGGCCCAGAGAAGGGCCAGGAGGGCATAGATTCCACGTAACTATTTATACGCTGCACTCTTTGAACAGACTTCAAAATAGTGTTGCCATCTACTGATAAGAAACGTACTGATAAGATTGTTTAATAGGAGCCTAGCATGAACTGCTATATTTAATGACAGAGGGAACCAAGTATAGATAATTAGAAAGTAGATAGGTTAGGAGTGAAGATTTGTACCTATCACTTTCAGGCTGACACAGGAATAAGTGCTAAAGCAAAGGGAAATGAGGTAGGCTGAGTAAAACCCTCTCTCCAGGAAGGGAACAATTTCCCAGCCAGGGAGGACTGGACTCAGCCTGCCTTGGCAGGTTGACAAAAGCTTTTTCATTGCTGCAAAAAGTCCCAATCATCCTGCTGCCCTAGGAGCTATACAAACACGTTAAAGATGACTTGTGCCTCACAGGGCTTGCATGAAAAGAGTAGGAGAAAAGAAGCCGCTTTCTGCACATTTTGTAGGTGAGGAAGGTGCTGCCCATCCGAATTAAGGTAGCTTGAGGGTGGTCACATACTGAGTTAATGGCCAGGCCATTCTGGACCCAAGAGAACTCACAAGTCCCAGTCCCCAGCTCCACTCCCTTGTGTCCCACATTAAGATGAGATCGCTCACTGAGGAGATTGGTAGCACCTTACCTCTCAGGAGGAGCCTCTTGGTAACCAGCAATGCAAATTCCAGGCTGTTGAGGGCCAGGATGTTGTAGAGGACGATGGCCCAGAAGTTTGCTGCCCCAAAGACTGCCCTAATCCGCCGAGACATGGCCTCTGACATTTTGGCCTATTCAGGGGAGAGGAGCAGAGAATCAGGGAAAATGGGGCTTGTTCTTACAGAGATGAAATTGTTTTAGTTTTTCTTTCTCAGATCTTGTGTGATCACAGCCAGTTATCTCTGGACAACTTACCTGGTGAGCCATGGGTCCCAAGACATGCTGGTAGCTCCATACAGAGCCAACACGGCTCTTCAGGCCTGAAGTTAGGTCCTCACTGAGTTGTTTGGAGACCTCAGAACAGTGCTCCCCAGCACCCTAAGCTCTGTGAAGGCTGGTAAATGTGACCAAGATCCTTACCAACCTTCAGGAAAAGGGGTAAGGAAAGGAGATGTGCTGATCTACTGGTTCATAACAGCCAAACTCCAGCTGGGATCCCAGATGGGTAGGCATAAATTTGAGCAGCCTTTAGTGTATGTGGGATTAAGAAGCATAAGGTTGATGTAAAACTGCTGCTCTGCTCCTGGGTTGAGGGCAACTCAGATGCATTTGGGTCTCTGGGTTGGCCTTTTGATGTCCCACGTGTAAGGCCAAATTGTTAAGCATGGTTTCATGTTAATAGTTCTGGCTGGTAACTCCTTTCCTGATCTGTTGCCTTGGGTAAGATGTCCCTCAAAGCAGATGAATGCTGTTGTTGTTTGCTAGGATTATTATTAGCCCTATATGCAAATCACTCCAAGCTTCTGGTAGAAATTGTTTCTTAGGGATTTAAAAAAAGAGCTGAAAACTAGTGACAGCAGCAGAGTGAAATTGTCACCAGTACATAATCCTCAGGAGCAGCTGCTGCAAGTGGAGAAGAGAAGTGGTTTATAGCAATCTTCAAAGAGCACAGTGAATCCCCAGGCCATTTAGTACTGAGAATTGTGCTGCCACGGGGAAGAAGATTTCACTGGCTGCGAGTGCTATAATCTGATTAAAAGTTCCACAGGGAGAACAAATGTGAGGATTTTTCTATGAAGTTTTCATTCAAAAGTTGTCTTTAATGGATCAGCTTTACTGGATCAGCCAGACTTTTTACATTGGGCAAAACCCAAACAAACAATAGAATTATTTCCATGATGGAGTTTCCTGAATTTTATTTCCAAACTTTCTCTAAAGCATCCTGGTCCGAAACAGAGATTGGGCACCAAGCTTTAGAGAGGTTGGAAAAGAACTAATTGTAGTAACTGAACATTTGTTTTTATCACAAATCAGACTGAAAATACTCAAAATGCCAAAATGTTTTGCAGAACAAGAAAAAATAATTTCCATATGGAAATGCATAAATATTTTCCTGTGAACATACCTTAGACTTTGAGTCTACCTGTGCTACTCTGAGGCCTCACTAGGGCTGAAATTCTGGTTCTCTTGGGCATCTCTTTTCCTTTTGAATGCTGCATATCTAGCTTACGTTTCCTATGAAGCTCCACAGGGCCTGGCAGGAGCTTGATCTAGGTGGGTGTCATCCTGTTGTGCATCCCATTGTTTTCTGCATGAACAGGACTGTCCTTCTCTTGTACAGCTGGCAGGTTGATCACAAGAACGCTATAGGCTGTGGGATTCTGCAGAGCAGGAAGCAGAGAGCTGCAGATTTCCAGGCAGGAGCACCTGGACATGTACAGTATCAGGGGTGTTGCCTCTTGGGTCTCAGATGAATATGGATCCCATTTGTATAAACAAGTTCAAGCTCCCTAGAAACACTGATGTTTCCAGGACCAAAATTTGATCTTAGACCCTCTGATCTTCCCATTCCCTTGCAGCCAACCTCCTCACCTCCATTTTGGCAAAGGGTTCCCGCTGGAAGAACTTCTGCACCCATAGCTCGAAGTTGAGGCCAAAGCAGTTGAAGATGGACCAGATGTAAACAATTTCACAGGGCCCCAGCCACAAGGTAGTGATGGCAAAGGTGGAGATAGTGGCCATGAGTTCCTTCAGAACGTTATCATGGTTCTCCCCAATGTGATCATACACATACCTAATGCAAAAGAAAGCAGTTGGTACTTCCTATAGTGGAGGAGAACCCTCAGGAGCCCTTCCTTCCGCACCGATCCACCACAAGCATTGATCCATCTCACAGATGGGTGGCTCTAGAGTGCCCTGGTGAGAGGGGAAGGAAGTTTGGGGTGACAAGTTCTAGCAATAAACTGATTTTGATTATAGTCCAGCTATTCATTGCTTATATTCCTTGCAAACCAGTAGCTCCTCTAAGGACAAAATACCATCCTTTTCCTCCTTTGTTGATAAAACAGCGATCCATAAAATTGCAGGTTGTCTGAGACCTCCTGGTACACAGCATTTCAGCACAGAGCAGCCATCACTTTTGGTACAGGTTTGCTAGCATGTCCCCATGGCTGAAGAGAGCTGAAAGGCTGAGGGAGTTGTAGATGCCCCATATCCTGAATAAAAAAGGATAGTTTGAGCTACACCTGGGCTCAATTCCCCTTTCCTCCTGGGGGATTATAAACCTGACTCTTGCTCCTTCTAGGGAACAGAAAATCTCTCAAACTTAGAGGATATTCTGAGGCAGGATTCTCTTATTCCTCCCTGTGAAGGCTCTTGCACTTTGTGTTTATTAATTCAATATTCTTTGGGATAAACAGACTAAGCCTGGCTCTTTACCTGAGTAGGATATACCTAAAAGAGAGGACACCTAGCTTTTGGGATGAACAATGTTTAATGTTGCATTGCTGTGCGACGAAAAAGAAGACTCCAAACCACCCTGGAGACAATTGATTAGAGACACTGAGACTTACTTGCATAGCCAGTCATTAATCCCTCTGTCAAAGTGCCTAAAATAAAGACAATAAAAAACATGTTAGAATACAAGGATTAATGATTGCCTTTTACTCAGTAGTCATCCAGAAAAGGCACTCAGTGACCCAGAGAGGGAAACCTAAAACCTCATTTTCAGCATTTTTGATCAGACTAGTCCTTTCTTGCATAGGTTCTATGGATTGCTGTTGGTTGCAGTCTTCCTCATTATCCATTGCTTCTTACCCAAGGATATTTTCCCTGGGCAATGGCCAGGTCTAGGCTATACATTCAGAATAGACTACTCAGCCTAGCCAATTTTTAGCCTATATGCCAGCTGCTCTGAAGCACAGCCAAGACCTTCTCCCCTCCATGCACATTTCTTTTGGATTGAATTCACCATTGTGTGAGGACTACTCACGTTTCTGCAAAGACATAGAGCATGGTGATGCATTTGGGGGGCTGTGGTGGGTCCAAGTGGTCCAGTCGGGCAATGGTGTTGATGACTCCAAACATGACAGCAGCTTTCACCCAGTCGTACACCAAATTGGAATAGGCCAGGCCAGCTGGAGTAAAATAGGAGTCAAACAGGTGAAGAGGAGTACAGGAGGTATCATTTTCAGGACTCTGGGGGATCTTCTGTATCATGGGACTGTGTAGTCTATTGCAACAAATACGGCAGCGAGGGAAGAGTTTAATGCTGTCTGGGACCAACAGAACTTTTAAAACTAAGTAGCCTTTTAAGAAGCTTGAACCAAAGGATAATACATTCTTGCGTTTTGGAAGGAGCCGTTTGTTGGTATTAGTAGTCAGAGAGAGTCACACAAATTTCATTTCCTTCCTCACAAGCTCTTTCTTTTCCTCTAAGACTTGTTAAACATTAACAAACTCATCACAGTTTTCAACTCTGACCTCTCAGGTTTTATTGCCACCTCCATTGAAATGTAACTCCATAGATGTAACTGCAGCAGTACAGGGGCCAAATATCTGTATTGGAGAGGTGTCTGACAATGGAAAAGTGATCTCTGTACACCAAAGATTTCAAATTCCTCTTCAAACAGAAGCTAAAAACCCTCCTATTTTGGTAGGATTCAGCACACAGATTAATAGCCACATGATGTCTCAATGTGAGCCATGTGCCTCAGCTTCCACTATGCATGATGATCTGGCTCGTACAATCAATGGAGCCTGCAGAGCTACTCAGCTTCGGAAGTGACACATATATGCAGTCAGTCAGTCCATCTGGATCTCTTAGGACGGCCTAAATCAATGTCTGCTGCTATTCTAGATGCACTAGGATTTCCTGCCCAGCTTCCAGCTACCACTCCAGAGAGGCACAGGTTTCCTCCAGCTCTGACTTTCCCTCTGCCAGCCCTGAGTGGAGGTCAGACACCCTACTGTATCTCAAATGCTGCCAACAGACACATGTTTGAGCAGCTGAAATCCACTGCCCATCTGCTAGCTGAATGCTAGCGCAGACCCTGCTTTTTATCCTGAGAGTTTGGTTCTGGAGGTCCCTAGTCCACCTCCAATCAGAGCAGAGCCAAATCTGAACCGATATTAGGTTTCTCAGTACCTCGTCTGTATGAATTTTGAATAGCACTATCTCTGGGGACTCCACAACCTCGCAGAGCCCCTGTTCCAGTGTTTAATCATTCTTTTTATGAAAAAAAATCCTTATATGCAATCAAACTTTCTCTTGCTGCAACTTGTGTCCCTTTTCTTGTTCTTTTTCACTATCAACCTGCAAAAAGAATCTGTCTCCATCTTCTTTATAATCTTCCTTAGGTAGCTGAAGAAAGTAGGTAGACCTCCTGAGACTCCTTTGAAGCCATACTGAAGTATACTCTCAAGCTCAGCTGCTCCCTATACAAGCTGTGCTCCAGGCCCCAACCATTTTAGTGGTTCACAATACCCCACTTTATTACCATCACAACTGGCCACCCCTTCTGTGAATCTGATGTACTAGATATTGCTCTTGCAACATCATTGGCCTGATTTTCAGAGATGTTGAGCTCTCCTTGCTGTCCAAAGGCAATGGGAACAGCTTGGTGCTCAGCCTCTTAAATCCAAAGCTAAATAATTTTCTCTGTCCTCTATGAGAGCAGGAGACCTAGGCCAGCTTGCTCTCCAGAGCTACCCAACCTCAGCTCTGTGTATCACCAGCTAGAAGAAGAAGGGCTGTAATCAAACTTGCCTATATTGGGTTGAGATTGATGAGGTGTCTCAATAGAGAGGGGAGAAGATCTGAATCACTCACGGCTGCCTTGAAGTCAACTACATGTGTGAACATGTCCCCACATGGCCACTCACCTAAGGACCAGTCTGAGAGGCGGTTAACAAACTTCAGGTCAGAAGGGAGAGTGAGGATGTAAAAGAAGTGGAAGAAGATGTCCACAGCAATGATGATCCCCACATGGAGGACAGCATGGATCCGGATGCTCCTCATCTCATCATCTTTACGTTGCAGCTCTCGGGTGCTCACCTGTCAGGATGGCAAACCAAGAAAAGGACTGAGCTGAAGGAGAAACTGGGCAGAAAGTTCCTCCATCTAGAGAAACTCAAACCCATCAGGGAGCTGAGGTTCAGGATTTATCCAAAGGTACATGGTCAGAAAATCAACTTAACTTGAGGGTGGTCTTTGCTGAGGTCACAAAGTGGGAGCAAGCATCACACCTGTCTCATCTACAGGATACTGCAGCTGTATACTGGAAAGGACATTTATGAGCCTCCATATGGGCTGGAATCCTGTTGGAGATCCTTGCCTGAGCAAGGTGGGGACACACTGCCCATTATTTTAGGCTAGGCGGAGAAATCAGTCGTTTGGGAGCAGGAGGAAGAGGATGGCTGATGGTCTCCAGAGCTTCTGCTTCAGGAAGCTATCTTGTAAATGAAAGAGAAGGCTGCTCAAGGGGCCATCCAGAGCCAGCTGAGATCTGACTGAAAGGGCTTTTCTCTCTGCTGTGCCTGGTGTAATCATGGGCCAGGCTTTGCCTCCAGGAGCTGTCATGTCTCTGGACGTTGTAATATAAAAATCATCAGAGTAAGCTTTTAGGATTACCCTGGGCAGATTGATGGCCTCGCTTCCCTGCATTGCCGTAAAAATTGCTGCTGTATCCAAAATCCTCTTATGTTTATTACTCTTTTTATTCCTTGCAAGAGGTGGGAGTTCTCAGAAAGTAATCTGCAAGCTGCCGCAGTAGCCCAGTCGTCAGAACCGGATGATTCCTGGGAATTAAAGCCTTTGCCAGATTTGCTTGCTTCTGTCATATGCAGAGTGCACCTAAGACCCTCCTGCTTTAAGGAAATGAAGAGGCCTCTAAACCCTGAGCTGAAGCAGGCATTCAATCTGGCAGGGGCAAGCTGCTGCAGGCCGCCGTTCCTGCAGCTGACGCCACGCCAGCAATGCCAGGGAGGGCTCTGGCAAGGTGATGAACGACTGAGGATCTGCCAAGGGAGGCTGGGCTCTGGCACAGAGACCTATGAGTGGACATGGGGCTTCAGTTTCCCACTGGTGATGGTTTCCCACTTGTATCACAGGGCATGACTCCTCTGCGCCCATCAACTCCCATTCTTATTTCTGTCCATGGTCACAGCACCCTGGCACCATTTCATTGAGATCGGGGCTGTTCCTTGCCACCCCCCTACAAACACATTTTCAGCCATTCAGAGGTGAATTTGTTCCCTGAATCCCAGTAAGGAAGATCCAGCGTCTGCTCAGCTCCCCTGGAGCCAGGTAGTAGAATGAACTCGGCCAAAGATCAGCTTTGTGGTTACTGCGTGTCGGGATTAGGGAATGATCTGAGCATCCTCTCACTAAGACCAGTGCCACTCACTGGCACCTCTTCAGCCTACCTGGGACCTGCTGTAGACCTGCAGGTCCCACTGTGTATGAGGGACGCATAGTGTACAAGGGGTCTACCAAAGGGTAGCACCAGTAGGAGCCAAAGAGACAGAGCTGTCCCCTAACTGGGCCACCCACATGCCATCCTAGAGAAGGGATTTGATCTTTCTGCCCCCAGAATTTCTGCTGGACAGTTTGTATAGCCTCTGCAATTAACTGCAGCTCCAGCAGTGCAGGGGTGATCTAGCCAGGAGATGGCAGTAGTGGCCAGGCCAAGACAGGGCCCCTGGCTGGAGGGGGAAAAGAGTTGGGGACTTGCTCCCTCTGCCTTTAAGGGAGATGTTTTAAAAAGAAAAGGGAGAATTGCTCATTAAGTGGTGATGACTGTAATAAACATCCTGGTTTATGGCTCTGCAAAAAGGAGCCAAACAGAAAAAATAACAGTTTAAGCCTCGTAAGGGCAATGGAAGTTCGAGTCTTGCAGGCGCCAGGAGTTTATTGCCACGATTAATATAGACGTTAAAAGAAGCCAGGGCTGCCTGTGCGGAAGGCTGTGACTGTCTTGTAGGAGAGACTAGCGGGAACTGGAGAAAAAAAAATAGTATGGAGGGAGAAGGGTAGCCCTAGGCACTGAGGCCCCGCTGGAGGAGCTTGGACAGCGAGGCTGCCGGAGCCACATTTGCTGGGACTTCAGCCTGACAGATAAATCATAGCTGGAAAGATTGAGCCTCAGGATGAGACGGTGGGCACCCTCAGCATTTCTGCTGGTGTCTGTAAAGGAACACGGTGAGGAAAGGAGCCTGGCTGGAGCCCAGCAGTCCCTGTTCTTTGTCTACTAAGAACCAGCTGCTGATGGACTCTGTGCACTATGAGCATCCTTCCCAGGGGAGGCTGAAGCTGATTTGGAGAAGGTTCTTAGGATCCTCAGGGTCAAGCTTCCTCCAAAATGGATCTGTGAAATACAAGGGATCTTGATTCTATCTCCAGCCATAAATAGGGATGTCGTCCCATCCTTTCAATACAAGCACACAAGCACAAGGTTGTCCTTGGCAGGACAAGGTGTGTCCTTGGCAGGACTCAGATCGGCTCTCATCCTGCAGTAACAGCAGCTTCATGGCCAGCAGCTCAGACATGCAGCTCCCCACCTACAAGCTCAGCATCTGGGTGGATCCCCGTCATTCAAGTGATGCCACCACAATACAACCTTCTGGATCACCAGATCCTTGCCTGAGTTACCATTTCCTCTCTGGGCATTTTCAGATGGAGGTCCCTTCCAGGAGCAAGTTTGAAAAGCAAATCAGGAAATGGTAGTTAACCATACAGCTCATGCAGGAGTGGTGAGACTCAGAGCCACAAGGGGTTGTGGAAGCTGGCAGTGGGAGTTAGACAACTTTGGAGGACAGTTTCAGCCAGGCAATTAAACACGATGGTCCAGTGCTAACTCCAGTACAGGAAGGGTCCCAGGTCTCACTGCAGGGAACAAGACCAGTGCAGACCCTTTCTTACATTGTCCACCACGTGTTGACAACCATGTAGGCCAGCTTTGCAGACAAGGTGCTGGACTGGGTGGGCCTTTGGTCAGACTTCAGTCTTCCTGCCTCCATACCAGGGATGCTCTGGCTGCTCTCACCCATCCTGGGCACTGGCTGGCTATTCTTCTGAATTCATAAAAGAATTCCTAAGATGCTCTTGTGTCCAGTTGTTAATTGGGATCCATAAATTCTATTTAATTATTATTCTTTAAAAGGAAGTAAGGGAAATGGCAATCAGTAGACAGGCTTCCCACCATCATTGCTGACCAGGCAAGAGGGTCTTCCTAAGAGTCAGTAATGTTTTGCTTTGCTGGTGGCAATCCATCAACGATGTAGAAAGATGTTGGGATGGGAAGAGTGGAAAGGGAAAGAGAGCTGCCATTTAGCTTGATCCTTCAATGTGAACCCAGAGGTCAACCCTGTCCAATCCCAGGCTGGATTTCTGCTGATGCATTTTCCAGTGCTATTTGAATTCTCCTTTCAAAAGTAATTTTGGTCATGCGCAATACAAGAGAGGTGCTCTGGGCACCTGAGCATTTCATAGGGAGCAGAGGAATTCCAATGAGGTAGCTGAAAAACAACCTGCTATAAAAATCCTTCTGCCCAGACTTACTTATTTCTAGAGAAACACCTTGATCTTAAGACACAGAGACAGCCCTAGAAATTCTTACTCCTAGAATGAACCAGCTAGACAGGAATAAGCTTGAGTGAAAACACGGGGCATGAGGACACCTATGCTGTCACATGTGCATGCTCATGGCCATTGCCATGCAAAGGACCCCACAGACAGATGCCAATAGGTGTCAGATATCTAGCTCACACTGTGGTTTCTCAGCACCACAGGGAAGGAGAGCACAGAGCCATGGGGGCAGTAGCATGAAGCTGGCAATTTTGGCAGGCAATTTGTGCAGACAGTGAACCGTCTACTCTCAGCTGCAAGCACAGTTCGTGTTTCCCGAACCCAGAGAAGATCATCAGGCTAATTTTCATGCTTGCACAACACTCTGTGTATGCAGGTGTATTTTCACTTGCCAGTGGGGAAACTGAGGCTTTTCTGTGGTAAAGTAGGCATTAAAACCAAGCAACTAAACACAGCACCGAGGGGAATAGTCCCCTTGTGACCTGGCCTCAGGAGGTGCCCAGGGCATTTACCTGAGCATGGAACTGGTCAAATGTCATGACAGGCCCGAAGAAAAAGAATGGAAGGTAGAAGTTGTATTTGAGGAGATCGAAGATGGAGTAGATGCCCTCCTTCCTCTCACAGCTCTCGAGTGCGAAGCTGATGCAGCGCATGATGGTGAAGCCACTTCCCCCATAGAAGAGGACATCTTGAAGATCAAAAGCTTCCGTTACAAATCCACTCTAAGTGAGAAAAGAAGAGTTACCACCACACAGTTCACATCACCTCTGCACGTCCTCACTTTTCCAAAGACATCCTCTCCCAGGGGAATGGTTTAAAGCTTCTAATTACACTCTTAAACAAATTACTCCCATGGCTAATTAGCCTTAGATGTTAGAATAATAAAACTAGGGCTTGATGCTTTTGCATCTCGGAGGAGCTGGGAGGTGGTAGATTCTCTTGGTGGCATCTTCACCAAGCTGGGCTTGCATCAGCTACAGCACTGGGGCCAGCAGGCTTTTCAACCTCAGACCCAGCCCCAAGCTGTATTACTTGGCTCCTGCCTGGCATCAGGGGAGGGCAGAGCCTGCTGGCAGCTGCCTGCCAGGCCCAGGTGTGCCATCTTGTAGGGACACACAAGCTTTGCTCCAGAACGGGAATTTCACAGCAGCCTGTGTCCTGGGGAGGGGTAGGATGGAGCCCTCCCAAGGAAAGGCAGCACAAGCCTGACACAGGGAAGCACCATTCAGAGCTGGGTGATGGGCAAGGACAGGTAATGCTGTCCTCCCTCGATGGGAGGAGGGACTAAATGGTCTCAGCAGGGCAGAAGTATTTAACTGGGTAGAGGTATAAGAAATAGATATGAGCATCACTGAACTCACTCTGGTACTGTTACAGATAGGGAAACTTAAGCATAGGGCAGCGACACATCTTGCCTGAGGCCACCCGGCAGGCTGTTGTCCAAGCAACAAGGAGGACCCAGGTGTCCTGAGCCCCCCCCGGCCCAACAGGAAGCCACTGAAGCAGGGCACAGCCCTTGTGGGATTGTTCCCAAGCGTGTGGTACTCTTGAACCCAGTGGGAGCTGTGACAGAGGCAGGAGAACTGCTCAGGGCTTATGGGAGACCTCCTTGGAGGTAAATCCAAGGAGAGGGACATGACTGGCTTGGAAATGCAGCAGATGAGTGGCCTAAGACAGCACCTACCTGCCAAGAGCTGAAGGGCTCCACCTTGAAGGATGCAAGGCAGCAGAGCCCAGCCACGTAGCAAAGCCATTTCTGCTTCGCCAGTGAGGCAGAGTAGAGGATGATGCAGTGGGAGAGGATGATCATGAGGTAGACAAGGCCCATGCTGCCCAGCACAGCCAGGAGCCCGTACAGCATGTATATGACAGCCCGGTGCTGCGAGGGGAGAGAGAGTCCCTCCATGATCAGCTCTGTGAAAGTCCCAATCTTTCTCAATCACAGCTAACAAATCTATTTAATATAGCTGCTGGCATCCACGCATCCCATGAGAAACTACCCAGAAAATGGGATCGGAAGAACCACTATGTTTCCAAAATCACGAACTAAAATCTCTTGCAGTCCAGCTCCATTCTGGGTTTCTGCATGGGGGGTAGCAGTTCCCTCCCTGCAGCGGGCCCTTGATGGATCTGACTCCCACCTCTGCCATTTCGTCCCGCTCCCGCACATTCACAAACCACCTTTGCTTCTCCTCCCCACGAGACCACATACTCAGCCTCCATCCTGGCCTGGATTTACAGAGGCTTGGCAGGTTTTTGCCTCTTGGTCTCCAAGTGGCTGATCAAATCCAAATGTTCCTGCACCCCCGATGCCCATGTTGAGTGCAAGAAACAGATATCCCTCAACTGTGGATGAATCCTAAGCATCTTGCAGACAGACAGATGTAGAGACCCCTCCGCTGCCTTCAAGGAACCTCCTCTTCTGCATCACCCTTGTGCTCCTAAATCCGCCCTCCCGGTCGCTCGCTCACCTGCGGTACGATCATGGAGCAGATCTTGGCAAACAGGATGTGCCCCGAAAGGGCGAAGATGATGAAGTTCCTGAACGAGGTGAACCACATCACCCACTCAAAATCAGCCACATCCTGCGGAAGCAGAGCAGGGCACCTTACTGCCCCGAGCCCTCACCCTCCACCGGCCTCGGCCCTCGGGCGCCCATCTCAGGGAGTCTGACGTCCACTCGCACCAAGGGCTGGACGGGCATTTAGGTTGTGAGGGCACCTCATCGTCACACAGCTTTCCAAGCCTGATCTTCCCATTTTTCCACCCAAGGGCTGCCAAGCACTTTTGCTCAGTCATAAAACCCGGGGAAAGATTTGCAGAGATTGCTTGTCTCTCCAGGCGTGCACAAAGCAGCACATCTGCTGTGCTGTAGGGCTAATATTGCCTTCTTTAAAGGCCCTTATTTAAAGGACACGCTGGAAAGGAGGGGGGGGAAAGGTCACATAGACTTTCCAAATGCATTGTCAGCAGCAGAAAAAAAGCATCTCTGCATTTGCAGCAGTCAGCACTAACCGGGTCGCCCTAGGAAATGACCACCTCCTTTCTCCGCTTACCATCTTCCTGCCGAAGTAATGCCAGCCCGGTTTTATGCCGTCCCGAAAGGCCTTTCTGTTCATGCTGTCTGCAAAAGAATAATTCCCGTGGAAAACCACGGTGATCAGCAACTGTTTCCACACTCGTTTCCAGCAGAGCCTTTGCGCGGTGCAACCTCCTGGGGATCCCTAGCAGACCCTGTGCAGAGGGGTGCAGGCACATGTGGCTTTTTTCAGCTCCCAGATTAGAATAATAATAATAATAATAACAAATTTGAGAACGGGCCCCTTGGCTTTGTTAGGATGCTGGCACAGCCCTGTCGTCCTGACCCGTGGAAACTGGAGCTAAGGGGTAATCACGAAGGCAGGCAGATATTTAATTAACCCTTTTGGGGTGAGACGCGACGGCTTCCCAAGATATTCTCTGCAAAAATTAAAGCCAGGATGGCTATGCTGGTATCTACGCGCGCGTGCCTGAAGGACCCCTCGGCTCACACGCGCAATCCCTCTCCCTCGCACCCCGGGGGGTGAGGGAAGTCACCTCTGGAGGCTTCGAAGATCCCGCTCCCGCTGTACACTACGGCGCACGTCAAGGTGAGAGCGTAAAAGCCCAGCTCGTAGCTGGGGAGCATCGCTTTAACGCCCATCGCGGCAGCGGCTCACCGCCCCGGCGGCCGGTGGTGGTGGGAAACAAATCTCAGCCTGGGAACCTGCAGAGAGGGGGAAAAAAAAGTGAGAAAGCCCCTTAAAAGAAAGCAGTTTCAGCTGGAGCTGAGCCCTGCGGTGACAGCTCAGGTGTGGGGAGCAACACTGCTGCTGAAACAAGCCTAAAACCCCAGCGAGGAGCCTGGCTTTGGGTAAACTCTCCCCCCCCTGCACCCTTCGGAGGCAAGCGAGCTCCCACGGTCGCCCCAGGGTGCCGGCGCGGGGAGTCTCTGCCGCGGGGGACGCGCGGGCAGGTCTCGAGGGAGCCGCGCGGACGCACCGCGCCGCCTCGTCCCCTGGCTAACGCCCCAGCGGGGATGCTGGCCGTGCCCTTTGGTCCGCGCTCGGCCTCTCCTCGCCGCCGCTGCGGCCCCGTCCAGCGCTGCCTAAAGCTCCCATCGCAGCATCCGCCGGGCTGGACGGTCTCTAGCGCAGAGCTGCTTCTTACGGGCAAACTGCCACCGCTCTGCAGCGCCGGTGCCTGTTGCAAGGTGCCCCGGGGGGGCTGGCAAGGGAGCCGCTTGCAAGAGCTTCTACCTCCTTCCCAGGCTTATCAAAGAGTTTTCCCCGCTGTGCCGTGCCGGGGTAAGGGGCAAGGAGATGGTTAAGAGCGCGCGGTCGCTCCCGGGGGGACGGGGCGCCCCGCGCCGGGCGGCGGAGGGGGGCACGCCGCAGCTGCTGCAGAGCGCGCAGCCCGTTCCAGTTTTAGCTCCGTAATTGCTCCTCAGCCGCAGCGGCGTGCCAGGGCGCAGGGTTCCCTCCGCGGGCTGCAGGCAGGCTCAGGTGCGCCCGCGGCGGGGGGCCCGGCCGGCCGCAGCCCTCCGTCCCCCCTGAACCCCCCCAACCACCGCTGCCACCGCCACCTCCGCCCCGGGCTGGGGAGCACCGACCCCCGGCGCGCGCCTCCGCTGCCCTCCCCACGCCGGTCCCCACGACTGACCTTGAGCGGCGGGCGGCCGAGCGCAGCAGCCCCCCTCCCTCCCCGACCAACCCTCACCCCGGAGCCGAGCGACCGGGCGGCCCTCTCGGGCTCCAGCGGCCGGCACTGCTAAGTGGGGCGTCGAGAGCGGAGCGGGGTGGGGGAAAAGGGAGAAAAAAGCTTGGGGGGGGGGAAGGTGGCCGCTGGCCTCCCTATTGCATCCGTCTGTCCGTCCGGCGACCGTCTGGGGGGGGCGGCTTGGCTTCTCTTTCTGGCTGCGGGTGCCCGGCCCCGCACCTTGCCCCTGGAGTAAGTTTAGCAGGGAGTGGAGCAGAGCAGGCGGCAGATATTTTTATTTTAGAGCAGCGCTGCAGAGGGGGGCTGGTTCAGGAGCTGTCTGTCACGGCAGCTGCCAGAGAGGACCCGGGGCAGCAGCCAAACTTACCGCCGGGGCTGAGAGTCGCGGCCTGGGGGCAGCCGGGGTTTCCTTACAGGACACAGGCAGCACCCCAGGCCTCGGCTTTAGGGACTGAAAAAAGAGTCCCCAATAAAGCAGGCAATCTGGGTCTGGCCTCCTCTGAGTGCTGGAGGGTTGAGCGTGCTGGGGCCCCTCTTGTAGTGACCGCAGAGGGGAGGTTTCCCGTGGGATTCAGGGATGCTGAGGGCAGCAGTCACCCATGGCCCAGGGAAAACTGCTTCTTTCCTGCTCTCCCAGGGCGCTTTCAGGGCTTCGGTACCCCTCTTCGAACCTTGCGAGCCCTGCTGAAGGTGTAGCCCCTGTAGCTCCCATGAAGAGGGGAGGCAGTTCTCTCGGCTTACAGATGGGGAAACTGAGGCACAGAGCAGTAAGATGGGATTCCTCCCTAACCTAAGCATTTGCCAAATAGTGATTAAATCAGAGCGAGGCACTCTGGGCTCCTTCAGAGGTTGCAACACCTCTAGAAGCCTCTGCCCGCTTCCTACTGGCCAGCTTGGGGATCCCCTGGCATTCCCCACCGCTCAGAGCTGGCGTGCAGGGTGCAGCTCAGATGCCAACAGCAAGTATCCGACATTTGGGAGATGACCTTGACACCTATGGCAAAAGCACAGGCTCAAACCTGAGTCCCCAGGCAGTGCCCCCACCAAGGGCCATCTCCCATCCCCATCTCCTTGGGGGTCTCCTGTGCTCGCTCCCGCCAGGCTTGCCAAGCTTTCCCAGCCTGTGACTCTTTGTGAGAGGGATGGGAATGAGCTAATGGAGTTGTTAAATGGGGCAGTTTAACACTCCTTGTGATTCTTCTTCTTGCCTTGGGCCAAGCTCTTTTGCCAAGATCAGGGAGACTTCATGCTGGGAAGGACTGTCTCAAGCATCTTCTGGGCTCCCTGTACGGACAGAGGAGAGACATCAGGCAGGCAAACCCAGCTTTTAGAATTACCTGTGTAGGTCATCTGCTTTAGGAGGAGGCAGATCGTATCCTGAGCTCCAGAGAGCCAATCTGGACCCACGGAAACCACCCAGCTAAAGGTCTTTTGCTTCTGCTGGATCCATCCCCTCTCATGTGACGTAGGATGAGGGTCAGGCAAAACCTACTGCTGGTGCAAAATTCCTCGCGGAGAGCAGGCAGGAGCTGGCAGCTCTGACCAGCATCACCGTGCTGGGAACCTTCGTCCTTGTGTCACTGCTCTGCGTTCAGGCCCTGCCTGGAGGAGCCTGGCTCATCAGACCTTGGCACAATTTACTATGTGCTTAGAGGAAAAGTAATTAAGAGATTGGCGCTGATAAGCCCAGAAACACAATTTGTCATGCTCCGAGGGCCTATAGAGAGCACAGTTTATCGATGGCTGCTCTGTTTATTGCCAGCCGCAGCAATACATCAAGGGAGCTTTAGCAGGAGAGAAAATTGCCCCTGTCTCCCAGAGAGAGGGTCACAGGTGGACCTGGGGGTATGTGGGCTGAGGGCTGCTCAGCTGCCACTGCCATGCTAGTGGGACTTTTTCAAAGAAAAATTGCAAAATTTCGACCTTTGTGAAAGAGTTCCCCACTTCCAAGCCTTCCTGCTCATCCAGTGTGGGGGCCTCATGGTGGAGCAATGCCACCAGCATCGAGAGGGGAACCAAGACATTGAAATTTAGGCGCACCCCTTCTCTCCCCAGCAAGGAATCAGCCCCTTTCCCACCTGCCGCATCCCCAAAAAACCTTATCTCCGAGCATCATCCGTGGTGGAGCTCCTCAGCTTCCCCTGGGCCAAGATGACAGCTCTGTTTGCAGCGCTCGGGCTCAGAGGCACAATAGGCTCCATTGTGCGGCCGCGGCGCCGCTGGGGCCAGAGGCGATATGGATCTTGCCGCCGGGGCCTAGAATAGATGGTTTATTATTGCTTTATCGTATTATTGTTAGTATTTTGTGACGAGCAATTTGTGAGCTTTGTGGTTGAAAAGTCTGATACAGATGGAGGCCTCTGGGGTAGTTTTTCATGAAGCTCTGGGAATTGTGGTGATAAAAATCATTTAGCTTTAATTTATAGGTATTATTAAAAAAATTAGGAAAAAACACTCTTGATTTCTAATATAATAAGATTTATTTCAACTGCAACCAGCGTGCCTTTCTTGGCATAGGGACACCTCTGTGCTTTATTGCCCCAGTGCTGTGGCTTTATGATTAAAGACTGTTATTAGAGCTTTGTGCTGGTTTTAATGATATTTTTGTCAAACATCTGGCAGGTTACTGAAAGTTGTGGCACACTAGTTGAGGCCAGACTGCTCTTTAGTGGTTTGTCACTAGTGACAAACCATGTGGGAAGAGCAGTGGGGTTAAATGGAAAGGCCCGTTTCAACAAGACACTGCAGGAACTGGAAATGTTTGGTGGGAACACTGTGTTCACGCTGCACCTTGGTGAAACTTGGATTATGTGTTCAGCCAGGAATAAAGACCAGGATTCACAGGTCTCATTTAGGCATCTGCTGCTTGGATATCCTATCAGAGATGAGATGCCAGGAGATGGATGCCTCCAGAAGGCCACCAATCCTAATATATACGCCTAAGAAAGCAGTATCTGTGGCCTCTCAGAGACCAGACAGCCTCAAACATCAGACGTTGGCAGAGAAGGTGGTATCTGGGCTCCAGGATGAGTCCCAGCCTCCCATAGCAGTGAGATTTGCTCTTGGGGAGCTGTGTGGGAGCGGAAGTGCCCTGCCGGAGACATGCCAACCACACCATGGCACCTTCCCTGCTGGAAGGGTGGTTAGATAAACGACGGAAGGATTGTACCCCTCTTTCTCGCCGGCACGCTGTGCCTCACAGTCAACGTTCCTCCAGTTTTTAGTAATGGAGATAGATAACTATTCTCACTGACAAATGAGCTGCTTTAAAATCCAGGACTTAACCCTCTGCCTGCAGATTGGTTTCAGAGCCTTTGGTCTGTAACCAGAGAAGCATGGGGATTTGTCCGGTATTTGTTGAGTGAGGCTGTCCTGTCCTGCAAGAGCAGCAGGCTTGTGAGCTGGTCTTGGAGCAGAGAGGATGAGGGGAGAAACCTAATACTCTGGTTGGCTTGGTTGTAGCTTAATTTAGAGCACAGTGGCTCTGTTACAGTGTTTTTCCATTTAAAGCCTAACTTCGTTCCTTTTGTCATGTACCGGGCGATGGCCCTGCTGCTTGCTGGGCAGTAGCAGCTGTTGGCTGAAGCTGTCGGAGGGTTTGTCGAAGCAGTTTTCCATCTATCATCCCTCTAGCACTCCCTTCCCATAGTCTTTCTCTCTGGTTTCCCAACAGGAAGGATGCAGGTAAATCTTCTGTTTCAATGCCTGAAATTGTCTTCTAATGACTTGCTTGTAGCCAAACTCCTAGAGAACAAGGTTACCACAGCCTTGGGGTGGAATTCACAGGGGAAGGTGACTGCCTCTTCTAGTGTCCCCAAAATCAAAAGTCCTTCAGGATTTAACGCATGAAGAGGGCATGAGCCACCCCCAGACCCAGTCTACATCTACAGATTTGAGCAGGTTACAGTGCAACTGGCACTGACCTCATGGCTTGGCTCAGCAGAGCCTGGGGCACGGAGGGCTCGTGCCTGCAGATACTGTCTATATTTAACAGTGCTAACACAATTCATTTTGCAGCCAGTCAGCTGGACTGCAATAGACTTTATTCCTAGCAGTTCAGCCGTACTCTTAAAATTGGATGCATCCATCAGGCACCATCTGTCTCTTTAGTGGAACTGCTCTACTCAACCCCAGGGCACTAGAAAGCCTTTGACTCACTCCAAGTTTTTCAGCCTTGCCTAGCCTCCGAGAGGATGCTTATTCTTAGCATATATTGGCTAAAGGCTGGCTGAATCCTAGTGGCTAATCCAAAGGTGTCTATAACCTCAAATACCTACAAGCGGCAGAATTAAACCTCACACTGTGCTTTAAAGCTTAACTCTAGCCACTAACCTGTGTCAGAGGTACAGAGTGGTGTCACCACTAGGGTGTCACCACCTTTTTGCAACAATGAGAGGTTGAAAAAAAACCTCCATTTGCTTAGCTTATCAAAAAGAAGTCTGTGGCATTACTTTACACTGGATGAAGGCTGCTCCAGGGAGGAAATGCTGGGTACTCAATGTCCTTAAATCTATCAAAGAAAGGCATCATGATGACTGGCTGCAAACTGAAGTCAGGTAAGTTCAAATCAGAGTTAAAGCACAGCATTTTAACAGGCTGATACTTATCCACTTGGACAAATTTCCACAGAAAGTGGGGGATTTTGAAGTTTTCAGATCAAGCCCAGCAAGATCCTTAAAAGAAATGTTGTAGCTTAAAAAGTACATGAAGTTTGCTGGAGAGTCTTTGTGGCTGAGGACCAGTAGCATGTGCTTTGTAGGCAGTGAGACAAATATTTTCACTTTTTTTTTCCTGTTGCATTCATGAAGTTTCATACTTACTCTCCACTCAGATACTCCTTCAGAGAGCTGAATTAAAAAAAAAAAAAAAAAAAAAAAGAGGAAGCCTGAACTGATTAATACCTCAGCTAGGTGAAGGTGGGTCCTAAAGTTACATCGTGTAAGACAGCTTTTAAAGGAATAGGAAAAGAGAAAAAAAAAAAAAAAAACAAAAAACAATGGGACTATATCAGGACTTGAACAGACATGTTTGTTAGCTTCTCTACTGCCCTTCTCTCAGATCAGCATAGCGTACATCTAGCCTGTAGTTTGATTACTGATATTTTCACAGAAAAGCCGGCTAAAGCAAATGCCCTCTCATGTTGGACAAGCAGACAGAGCACATGGTGGTCAGATGGACTGGTTAAACGGAACTGAGTGAGCTGGAAAGCAACCCCCTGCCCTGGTTTAGTTGTGAGTTTTTCTCAGCCAGATCACCACTGAAAGAGCTGCACCACACACCAGAACAAACCTCTGTACCAGAACAGCAAAGGGTGACGTGGGGACAGGCACTCGTAGCCAAAACAGGGTGAAGGGCTGCGAGATATGGGGGCGGAAGCCAGCTGAAATAGGACTGCTGCTTCAAACACCTGACCAGATTTCTTACATTCAGTCATAAGAACACATGCATAGTGGGAGTATCAGTCTCATACCCTGAAAACATACAGTAAATGGCAATCGGTCACTGCAAGAGATCCATGCAATGTCAGCCCTGGGAGAAACCAAAGCAAAGTCACTCTGTTGGAAATTCAGAGGGAATTTATTTCAAAACTAAAGTGAAAACTGAGAAGAACTGGACAGCCATGCCTGTGTTCAGACCCTCCACTCTTCTGTGATCAGAGGTAGTAGAGTTGTACGTTTCCACGAGTGAGTGAGTGAGTGAGTGTGTGTGGGTGTACCTGCATAAAAAGAAGATACACTTTTGTGCAATCCCAAACATATATTTAAAGAAATGAGTGTTGCAGTGCTTGAGGTTTGCACCATGTATTGTCAAGCCATGCGTGTTCCATAACACACAGCCCTCCAAGTTTCTTATTTGCATTTCATAGGATGACTCATAGCCATCCCAGGGAGAATTTTGTTAGGGAGTGGTATGATCTCCACTCCTTCATCACGAGGATAGGAGACAAATGCTGACCACATACTAGAAAGGACGGTACATTGATTCTCACGTACACTGACTTACATGAAAATGTTATTGATTCACACTTCTGTGTAAGCAAAATCACAATCTCCAACTGTAAGCTATCAGGCCTGAATTTAGCAGCCAATACATAGCAAAGTATCCGCACCTCTTGCCACAGCTCAGCAAACCTTTCAACATCTTCTCCTCACTACTGCAGGTTCTTAAAATATCTGTCTGAGGTAGACTGATTTCTTCTCTTTGGTCTGCTCAGTCAACCCCATACTGCACAATCTCCCTCAGGATGGAGTTGAACAGAGGCAACTAGCTCACCTGGATGAGACTGTATCTGTCCCCCCCATCACAGTCACAGGGGATCCAGGACTTATGATTCCTTGAATTGTCAGAAGCTGGAGATGGGGCTGAGAGTTGCAAGATGCCTCTTCCTCTGATGCTATTGCCAAGGAGAGCAAGAGGAATCTGGTCCTGCCATTTGTGACAGGCACCTCACAAGTTTGCTCTGCTAAAGGTCAGTGTTGGGGAAGCAGGGTCAAGTTCTTCTTAAGCACAGAGAGGGTTAATTCTCAGGCATTTAGCTTCTCCTTGGTTCAAAGACCTCCTCTGTCAGGGACTCGGTGAACTATTTGAAGAGACATTGCTGAGACTAAGCAGAAGGATGACAGGGACCATGCTGCTCTCACTATGTCTGGAGTAACTCAACTCTGCTCTCTTCTTCATTCTGCCTTATCTCAGCACAGGTAAGAATTAGAACCTGCTCCTACTATTGGGGAAGGCAGTGGTGGCTTGTCTGTCCACAAATCCACTTTTTGTTGATGGATGGGGTTAATGCCTGGCAAACTTTGCACTTGCAAAAAGCGGCTAACAAAGCAAAGCAGAAAGAGAAGAGCTTTGAAAGACTCTCAACTGCAAAACAAAGCAGCACTATACAAAAATGACCAGCTCTCCATTTGTTCATAATCCCTAAGGCTAGCTCACTGCCAGCAAGCTGCATGTTAATGCCTGATTAGCTTGCGCCCAGTGTTCTCACCACGCTGTAAGAGAAAATGACAGAGATGCAAGGGTTTTTAGCATCACAAGAAGTGTGGCAAGAACTTGCCTGTGTTTTGCTAGCATTTCTTCCTAGCAAGAACAAGACCTGACTGATGGATGAATGCATAGACCAAGAAATTGGGCATTTTTATCGTGGAAGGCAAGTTTCATATAGAATGTGTGATTACAGGAGCTGAATTTAAAGCAAGTCTGCCTGACAGGAGGGGTAGTCTGCACAGTCTGCCTACCTCTGCAGTGAAAGCTCTTATCACTGCCAATACGCAATAAGCAAAGACACAGACTGCGATGCTCAACAGAGTCTCCACAAAGTTCACTTGCAGATATTCACAGGCCGGGCTAATCTACTCCTTCAGCACTTAAGTATTGCACAAAAGCCTTAAGACAGACGGGTATCAGCTTGCTGATAAAAATTCAATTCACTATGTTCCTGGCATGGCTTTGGAAAGGGGCTGGCCTAAGTTTTGTATGGCAAATTCCTACACGTGCAGATAAAGTCAGCAGCATATTAGTCACCAAGCACTTTCTAGGAAAATTCTGCTGAAAGGTTTTGCCTAACATCACACTGCAGAACTGCAGCTTCCTAAATGCCACGAAACCACAGCATGTGCAGTTTGAGAGCCAGCTGCTAGCTAACTCTTACAGATAGAACTTGCTGAAATGCAAAATCTTCATTGATTTTGTACTTCTGTTTAGAGCCATTTCTCATCCTTCGCAGCATCAGATTATGTCATTTCTTTACCATTTGCAGGAAAACTACACTTCCACTGCATTTCAATTCATGGCTATAAGGCCTGGGCTCTCCCCCTTCTTGGCAGTCCAAAGGATTCTGAATATCTTGCTTAATTCTTCTCCTGTTTCTGCTGCCGAAGGGCCTGTAGAAAGATCTCCTTCACTTGGTCCATTGTGTCTTGGTACAGTTTAAAGTCTTCCTCTTTCATTCTCACAGCAGTTTCCAAAGCAGCCTTCAGAGCTTCATTCTCATCCAGCTGGATCACAAGCCTATGAGGAAACAAAAGGAAACTTTCATGTGAGCTGTGGACTTTCAAAGCAAATGAGGACAGTGCTTCAGCTCCAGAGAAAACACTGAAACACATGCTCTCTGGTAATTTTATGACAGGCATCAGGCATGAGAAAGGATAGACAAAAAAAAAAAAAAAACAAAAAAAAAAAACAAAAAAAAACACACTTATTTCTTTTCTTTTTGAGATAGAGGATATTAGAAGGTCAAGATCCTTTTCATATCTGTTTTGTCAAAGGTGAAAATTTTAGTTTCATTCATAAGCTTGTTATTAACAGTAAAAAAATAAAAGAAAAGGTGTGTTTTTGCAAGCGGTCTGTGCTAGCTTAAAATGTCTGGGTATATAAATAATTATTAGGAAGTTTATAAAAGAGTGACACGGACAAGGAACAGCTTACAGACTTTCTGTGATTTCTATGGAGTTTGCTGGGTTTCATCATCTGAGGAGGTGGCCAGGTAATATCACTATTAAGAGGACAGGAATGAATCTTAGCCGTTGAATTTTTGAAGAAGCTGACAGAAATCGCACCTTGTGCTCAGCTCTTGAATCTGCGATTCTAGAGGCAGCCTGGAGAGCTGGGCTGCAGAGAGCTCTTTATCACTCACGTTCCAGCTGAGTCTAGACTGACCAGTGGACTGACCTGTAGATATAATCACAAAATGGAGTTTTACTAAAACAAAAAAAGCAATCTTTTCCACTGGTGGTACACCAAGTAAATCTCAGGAAGTAGTGGATAAGTATGAAGGAATTTGTTCAATTTTTCATATATCTGTGAACACATTTGTAAATATTATAGGAGAGAGTGTTATTTTAATCTCCTTTCAGGAAAAGTAAAATATCTTGAGTTTGCATTTCAGGGCTAAATGCAGTAATATGTGTGTTTATCTATTTAGGGAAAAAATGAATAGAAACAGCTGAATGGTATTATTTGGATGTTTATCTTGTCATTGTATTTCATTTAAGCTTGTGACAACTGTTGCTTTCTGAATACCTGTGATAATATTTGTGTGGCACACACTGAAACAGCTTTTGTGAATCATTTTGTGATCCTCAGCATAAGCATAGTATAGGTTCAACTCAGTAAAGCATGTATAAATGTAACTAAAAGTAAGTTTTCTAAATCAGGAATGATTTCCCAATTAAGAATCTGATGTTGGTTTCTGAACCTCACTCCTGGGTTTGGAGAAGCAAAGCATAAGAGAAGAAATGGTGATGTTTTGTAACCAAGAAGATGCCTTTGATCTTGAGGTTGTATTTTATATGATTGACAAAAACCTGGTGTTAATTATCTATTATCCTTTGAGATTCTTCTTTGCAAATTAGAAATTTGGATAAAATTAAAAAAAAATTTAAATGCAATTGGGTTGTTTCTAGCTGCTCAGCATCCTTATCTGCTTTCCTTGAATTGAAGAGACTAGAAACATTAGATTAGTAATTAGATCAGCTCTAATTTTGCACTTTCAGAAAGAAAAGGGAACATTATGTAAATTAGTGGGTTCTCTAGTCTCTATTACATACTCAAGTTTTTCATCTCTTATTTCCTCAAATATCTGGCATGAAAGCACTTAGATAACGTACATGCTCCACTAAAAAGGTAAATTACAGACTTGCTTCTTGTGCAGACTGCAGCGTGTTTTGCCAAGTCACTAGGTGCTGCTGCTCTTTTCAAAGAACGGTACGGACAATTTCTTCTTACTAGTCTGACTGTTAATCCTTATTATGGTTTTTTTTTTCAGTCGTTAGGCAGACAAAGATAATGAACTAAATATTTAGTTAGAAGGAACCTGTCACACCAGAGTGCTGTGCAGGCTGGTAAAAACAGCCTGCTTCCTCCAGCTGTGAAATGCCAGTTTCTCAGAAATGATCTACCAGATCGTTACCACAGCACAACCTCACCAAAATGGCTCAGGACCCAAAGTGCTGCTCACTGTATCTCTTTGAGATTGCAGGGGAAATGTACACGTAGGGTAACAGAATAATACATCAACACTTCATGCTCTCAGGTTTTTGTAAAACTCAAAAAAAAATGGATTAAATCCTTTTCTAGAAGATAGCACAAAAATGCTCTCATACTATTTAAGGCGTAGAGCCAGAGGAAAACACCGCACTGATCCTGTATTCCCAGAACTCCCAGTTGGCCACTATCTGTGCCTAAACACAACCCGATTTCCCTCTCTGGGCACCTGCTGAACTACCTGAGGGATCCAGTGCCTCTCACCTCCAAGCACTACTGGGCATCACAAATGCTATTCCATTATATCACTTCCGTGAGCCTCAGTACTGCTTTGCCTCTCAAAACAAATGTCTGACATCCAAAAACCTCAAAGATTGGAGCACTCCATTTCTATATATTCTTCTGCCTAACATGAAGCTGGTCACTGAACTGCAAACTTCTGTCTTCTAGGACAGACTCTTTCTAAATTCTTCTGCACTACTTTTTCTGTTGCCAGGCTCTCTGTTTATATAGGTATGACAGCTCTAAAGAGCAGTGTTCACAGGGAAAAAAAAAAAAAAAAAAAAAAAAAAAAAGGAAGAACGAGTCAGTGTTAGCTGGGCCCTTGTTAAGGGCACAAAAGTTCTGCTCTAAGGAGCAGATCAGTATTTTAGACAGGAGTAAGTTTCAAGCATCCATGTGCTCTTAGTCCCCATTTATGATAAAGGCTCCTCTGAATCCTGTTCTTATGTACCTAATTTCTCTCTCAATGCTAGATGGGTGAATGGCAGTGTTTCACCTGAGGTCCTGAACACAAAGGAAATGTTATACAGGACAGCCTAGCTCCCAGAGTGAACAACAATACACAGTATCTTGCATCATCACGCTGCTCCTGAGAGATCTCACTTCGAAACGTGGATGTGACGAAGGACACTAGGATAGGAGATGCAAAGAAAAGCGATACAGCTAAAGAAGCATTTCCTACTTCTATCTGACCCAAGCCTAAGGAGAAACAAGACCACCGTGCAGGTGGACAGGGAGGTGACCACATGTAGAGGACATAATGCTCAACACAGATTAGCTAGGCGAGAAGTTGATGAGAACAGGATTAGTACACACAGTAGCGCTTGATGGAGTCATGACGGAAAGTCACAGCACGCATTTGTTGAGCTGCAGGGCAGTCTCTTTCCCTATGGCCCAAGATCAGGTGTTTCACCTTGGGGCAGACCAAGAGCATGCACATGATCTGCTAGGGAGCTTTTGACCTCTTCTGCCACCATAACTCAGTTTGACATCCACACCAGTATTCGCCAAAATGAAGTTCCTACTGTTAGTGTTTGTCTCTTGGCATTTAGAGTCTTTCTACTTTATAAAAACACATATAAAAAGGGAAGCCACTGTAAAAGTTTCCTTAAGAATATGTACCATTTTATTGGTTTAGACATTTTACAGAATCGGAGTCCTTAAGCAATAAAAGGATCTGATCAGGGAAATAAAAATTTTATATCTTGCCATGAATTCTTCTTCTTTAACTATGCTAGCAAGGCTTTCATATTTATAGCAGGAGATTATCATGTTCATGGGATAATAAATTACACCAGATCTAATTACTTCATCACCAGCAATAGTTTTTCATGGGCACTGACAGGCCTTAAATTGGGATGCGTCCTTTAATTCTGTTCTTAACTTAACCTTCAGATGAAGTCCTCAGGCAGAAGAGTAAAGGGGAACACAGTGTCGCCTCATGTCAACACAGAGCGGCATCAAGTTCTTCCTGTAGACCCTCATCCCATGAAAACATTATATTGAAAAAAATTCTGGTCTCACTTAAATCCATGGCAAAGGCCTCTGAATTACGTAGGACCAGGATTTCACCTTGTGTATCAATCCACTGCTCCAAGTAGGGCTAAATTACAGAGTGAAAGGTCAAGCACTTGTGTAGGTTGGAGAGATGAGAGTCCAAATATCACTGCTATCTATTAACATGGAGTTGGCCTGGGGGACACTCCCCTTGCTAAGTGCTCCATCTCACCTGCCTTGCTCCTCAGGGGAGGTTTCTGTGCACTTGTGTTCTTCCCTGGATCCATTTTTAGTTTTTCAAGCTGCTGCTCCAAAATTACACATCGCCGCCGCTCTTCCTGAAGCTTTTTCTCAGCTTCCAAAACTTTATCACTGCTTTCCTCCACCCTGATATGCAAAAAAAAAAGGTAGTTCAACCTTTTCATGTTACGCCTGTAAGGAGCCTAGTACTAGTCAGTCTTAGTACTGAATTCTGCTTCATGCTGCATAGCTCCCAAAAGAGGGAATAGGAGAATTTTCCTTGCATCCAAAGGCAGAAATCCCAGTGCAATTCTTCCAGATGACATCCTCCAAATTTGCAAAACAGAATTAACTAATAGTACAGTTATAAATAATTGGTTCATTAATGGAGGTTGCTTAGATCCCTTAACACTGGCTATTCATATAAATTTCCCACTCAGATAAGCAGACAAGCTGCAGATAGCTGAGGGGAGATCATTAATTAGAGGAATAATAAACTGCATTTTTTACACATTCGGAAACTCTGGAAGGAAAGTAGTTTCTAAAAACACTATCTAGGATTTAGCTGTTCTGCATCACTTATCTGAAAGTAAGAAAAGAAGCTGAATATTGCTTTTAATAAATTTGGCCATTAGAAACTACCAGGGAGGAAACTGAGTTGAAGAGAAAGTAATGAGCCACTCTGGAATTTCATAGGGAAGAGCGAACTTCCTCTCTGTTTACACCACATAACAGCTTAGACAATTAACTACAAAATATTGATGTGCATCCACAAATGTAGCCAACAGTGCATCTTTTGGGGAGAAGTGGCTGATATTAAATGATTTGAAGGAATTAAAAGCTAGAGAGAATCCTGAATTGACTCACAGTATCGTATGAATCCTGAATTGACTCACTGTCTTTGGGAATAAAAGAATTTCCTTTTTGACCCCACAGGTGATAGCTGCTTACTCCCTGAATCAAGAGATTTGATTAGTCTTATTTCCCTCCTAGCTGGCACAACTGAAAAATATTTTAATCATAATAAAATTATATCACTGTCTCTAAAATCTAGCTACAGGCAAGATTCTGACCTGCTTTGGTAGGGAATTACCAGGCTGGTGACATACTCTGTGAAATTATATTTCTCTTCAATGGTTCTGAATTCACTAAATGGTGAATTCACAAGGTGGTCCCCTAGCATCCACATTAGACAAACAGTGGAGGAGAAATGACATGATTTGTAATTTCTTATGAAAGCTTCTATCAACACAAGTAACTTATATTGAAATGTTCCTCTAGCTCTTCCCCTTTGCCCAGGAATGACTGATCCTAGAGTTTACTCTGGAGTATTCCTCTGCAAGTATTCTGCTCTGCAGTAACTGATTGCAAAAGGCAGCCCTAAATTCTGGCAAGTGTTAATCCTCTTGCTGCAGACAAATTTCATTGATATAACCACTACCAGTGAAGTTCCCTTGACCTAAACATCATGTATGTTACTTGAGTATGTTGACTTACTTACACTCCAACAGATAAGGGAAGAGGAGGAAGGCTTGATTGTTCTTTTTTTAAAGATATATTCATGTTGAGATATGACTGGATAGTATATTATCCTGAGGTATTCGAAGAGTTATTGCACACAATCTCACAAAATTTACTTTACCTGCAGGAGTTCTTGATAAATGATAATGGTGGAGTTGCTGAATCATCAGTCTATGGTACATTTTATTCTTAGCTGTGCATTTCATTGACTCTGTGTTTCTTCATTATCCCATATCCACCACGGCCCCAATTCAGCAATCACTCACAGCCCTGTCCTTATCTAATTGCATAGCTCTATTAAAGGCACATGGAGTTATATGAATAGAATTCTCCCAGTGTGTATTTCCATGATTTAGCCCCTGAAAGCGACAAGGGACAATATCTTTTCAAACGTTATAAAGAAATATATTTCTCTGACTGTGATCAGTTGTACAGGATAAAAGATACACAAGTGAGAAACAGTAACTGGTGTAAAATAAAGGAAAAAAAGCAAATACTATGTATTGTCTTCAAAAGCACAATGACAAAAAGGTATCTTCCCAGAAGCTTGAATAGATTTGGAAATCAAATAATATGGATTCTGTAACTGGGGGAAAAATCAGTAGCTGAAAGGTATCTAAAGAGAAAAGACTTTCCTTACTTTGTCCTCCAAAAACATAGCTGGATTTCGACTTTGTATTAAATTGAATTGAATAATAGAAAAAAAATCACCGTTACACTTCAGTTAAACAAAAAATTCATTGAAAAAAGGATACAATGAAACTTATAAGAATGTGAAAAGCAACAGAACTCAGATTATAAAAGTAATTACAGTATTTACTACTGATGAATGATATTGCTGCCTAAAGAATACCACACATACATAAATACAACATTTCTGTATGTATATAGGTGTAGCAGGCTTGAAGATGACTCCATTTTTTCACTGTCCTTTGTTCTAAAAGGATTAAAAAAAAGGAATCATCAACTACTCAGTCAAATTGAGCAGAAAATTTTTTAAAGTCCCTATTTAAGGAAGTATCATACCAGCAGCGTATGGCATACTGCACTGTACACTACATCATACGTCTGTCTGCTTAGCAGCTCCTTAATTACAGCATCCCACAGAGGACGCTGACAATCAGGCACTACCTTTTCTGCAGCACAGTGACCAGCTCCAGGAGCCTGTCTCTTTCCACTTCAGCAGCCTGCCAGAGAGCCTTGTGCTCCGTGATCTGTGTCTGCAGCACTTTCAAATCTGGACTGTCAGTCTTAGCAAGCCTAAAACAAGCAGAAGCATAAAGAGCATGTTTCTCATTTCACAAATGAAAGAAATGAAACAAAGAGAGCTTTTGAAAAAATGTACCAGAATATACTTGTCTGAAGACTAAGCTAGGCTGCAGAACCAAGCTCACTACCTCCCCCCAGCACCAACCTCTATATTGCAGTAAGTGGAAAAGAAATATGAGGTAATAAAGCAACTGTGGGTTTCAATAAAAAAGGCCTTTTCCCTTGCAACTATGCTCCCCCTTCCCATCATCCCTGAAAACAAACTTCCACCGCAGATCAATTCACAGATGCTGACTCTCCTCCTATTGCTACTGCCAAAGCAAGAGAAGTTTACATATGTATTCTCCGAAGCACTATCTAAGCTATTAAATAGCATGCTATTGATTTTCCCTAACTAAAAGGCTTCAAGCAGCATTAGTACAATGGCCATTCTGTTGTTTAATAATATGATGAACAGAATGGGGCAGTTTTTCCATTTATCCCATCATTATGAACTTCATTCATTTCCTCCCCTACCTCTCCTCATGGGAATATTCAGGAATAGCTCCTTTAGACCAAAAAGCATGGAAATACCGGGGTGTGGGGGTGGGAAATAAGAAATAGGATTTATGGTCGCACAAAACTAGCAATCGATTGAATCAATTAAGAGTGCAAAAAGGCAGTGGAGCCTGTGTCAGAAACCTTTGGCAGTATCAGACAGGAAGGATGAGAAACCACCTGTCAGTTACAGAAACAAGGCAGAACGGGCTAAGGGTTGCCAGCAGCTTGTGGAGCATGGCAGGAAATCTCTCCTGTTTATGATGAACATTATATACATACCTTCCAGGTGTGACGTTATTACAGGAAAGGGGAGGCTTAGTAGCTGCCGATTCTACAAGCATATGGCCTATCTTGGACACAGTGCTAAGAGGAAAACAGCTTTGTTAAACCACTGGGCTCTGCAGAGGGCAGTCCTCCAGGAACTCCTGTTATTTTTCAGTGTTTGCATTTATTGCTGCCTCACAGGGCAGAGACTCTCAGAGCCCCCTAAGTACACATCATACAGGCTATGCACACACAATAGCTTAGCTTGCTCTCAGATTCTGAAATGTGCTGCAAACACACCTTGCGTCTCCAGTGTACAGAAACTGTGTTTGAGCAATGTTTGATCTCTGCACTTCCGGGGACATTTTGCTAGCCCTCCAGACCAGCATCCTGCAGCTCCATGTCATAGCGTATCGCTGTCAAGAGTAGCCATGAAGCAACTCGTGAGCAGTAATAGCTGTTGATCCTGCTTTATTCAAGCTGGTCACACAAACAGCCACACCAGTCACTGCTGCTCTGTTTTCCCACAGGCCATGTCCTGGACCTTATCTTGGACCATCTCACACCTCACTCACTAGCTTGTCACTTGAGACAAGCACAACTTATTGTACTAGTGTGATGGAGTTTGCATATTGCATTGCTTTTGCACCAACTGAAGCCCTGTTCTGCAGCAAGGTGCAGAACTTTTGTCTTCAAATGCCTCTTAAAAATATACTTTACCCAATATATGCATCTAGATATTTACATTTCGTTCAATTCTTCCACCTTGTGAAGACCCTCAGGAAAACCTGTCAGGTACTTACTGTGGAAATAGAACGCAACTGATAACACTAGAGTATTACTTCCAGTCTGGGTGAGTTTTATGCTTAATGATATATGTGCCTAGGACATAAAATTCTGGTCTTTGATTTCAGATCTTGAACTCAATTGCCTAAAGGCAAGTCCCTGTAGATTAAGCCCATCTTTCCTTGTCTAAAAACTGCAGCCAACAGAGGATATAAGCCTTAATGTTATGGAACAGGCACAGCTGCCTTCTGGGCTGTATCTGGTTAATCCATCCCAAACCCAGGTTAAGGCTGGTAATGACAAAAGTGGTCCAATCTACGAAAGCAGATTTTTACTTTGACATCTCCAAGGGGATTTTTGCTTCTATTTATAGCATATTTCATTTCTTCTTTCCTGAAAGGAAAAGACGATTCACTAAAGCAAAAAAGAATAGAGGGTTCGTCAGTATATTAAAGTTAATGAAGCAAGCTCTGCTGACCAAATTATTAATGGCTCTTGCAATTCTCATACTCGTTCATTGCCCACCCGACACGTCAGCTATTTTCATGACAGAACTATGTTAGCCACATGCGCCAGCAATAATTTCTGCATTGCACTTAAGGGTTTCTATAAAGCCAGAAATCCTGCCTATCACCAGAAATCTGAAGTCATCAGTAACAGAAAAACTCTGAATAAAATATAGATTTGTCCCCTGCCACGCTTCTACAAAATTAGAAAGGGGAGAAAGGTATGTAACAAGGAAGATGCTACCACTCTAGAAAAAACAGTGGCCTTAAAAGGAAGACTGGGATTAACAGAGGGAAATGTCCTACTGTAGAAAGATCTGTATGGTTCTTCTGAACAACATGGAGCCCATACAGAGAGCATAACATTCACAACAGTCACAGTCACTAATCTCTCTTTCACTATAGCAAAATCCTTTCATACGTACTAACAAGACCACTAGCACATCTCATCAAAACAAAAATTATTAAGGGCTTGTAGAAATAAAATCTGCAGGCTCGAAATAAAATCGAAATGTATATTTTCAAGGGGATTTTATGCTATGAAGACTCAGCAAGAAACAAAAAAGAAGGTGCTTGGTGCTACAGGAAAAAAAAGAAACAGGAAGGAAGGGAAATATTCAAATAATGGTAATGTTTTAACTTTAACTCCAAAACACTTGGATGAACTTTTTTCAAATTTTATAATAATGTTCTTCTTAGGGATACACCTGTCACTTTTCAGGTCAAACTCAATGTTCAAAGTAACTTGGTAAGGGAGTTTTAAAAAGATTATATACAAGAAGCTAGTTGCAATCTTCTCCTTGTGAAAATTCCCTCTTTCCTCCTAACACAAGTCTCAAGATCTCATTCTCAATTAGACCATGAACACTTTAGCAATGAAAATAGCTTTTTTTTTTTTTTTTTTTTTTTTTTTTTTTTCCCCAGGAAATGATATAATTTTCTTTGGCTCCTGTGGTCCCTTACACAGCCAGAGTGCCCCACAGTAGCATTAGTGTACACAAAAATCAGACCTATGACTGTTTTAAGATTAATGTAAGTTAATAGTCCTTAGAAAGGCTTGAAAAAGTGTGTGAACAACTACTAATGTGGCATACTTTCAATATTTCTGCAAGAAAATCCTCCTCAAAGCATCTATATTGATTTAAATGATACACCAGTGATTTACTACTTACTTAAAACAGAGTTTTGTGTTAATTTCCCACCTGCTTTCAGAAGCTTCCTCATTAGAAGCCCTGTTTCTCATAACAGACAAGAACCAAGGCACTCAAATCAACCACATAAACCTCATCTGAATCAGAGAAAGAATTAGCTGCACTACCGTCATGTTAAATGTAGTAATGTCTGCAAGTCCACGTATCTTTCCTTGTCCCCGGACAAATGTCCAGGAGATAATGTGATTAGAGATTCCTATATACTGTAAACAAGCTGTCAGAGCCATTTGCAAACTGCACTTGTGATTTCATACAACTGGCTAGAAAAACCATGCTTCTGACCAACTCATAACAATTTTGAACATTGACACTTGAGTCTTCTTACCGAGCAGATCCAGTCCTTCCAATCTGATCACTGCTTGATGCCAGGGTCCCGAGTAGAGTAAAACCTGTATCTTCCGAGTGTTCAAAGGGTGGTATAGCAGCAACTCCTGAACTGCTTCCTTGATGGGCAGATTTACTCTGTTAATGTTGAAGCAGGGTATTAAAGGAGTTATACAGTTCAAATGTAAAGAGCTACATCAATACCTGATCAGTTGCTTAGGATTATTGCTATGTGCACATCATAACTTTTGATTTACAGGACTTCCTTGAAAGCTTTTGTTTAGTTTCTGACCCTCACAAGATGGGAACAAAGCTACACATAAAAGCAAAAGTCAATAAAATGTGTGGTTTCATATGAAATTATAGGGTGCGCACTGTTTCTAGAAAACCCACAGCACTGTAGTACTACTGCCACCATGGCTGGTTTGTGTTCCTGCCCTGGATTTTCTCTTGGGTTCAGCTCTTGCCCCGTTACTGACAGGTTGACATTCTCATCATAAACCCACGAGGAGCAGAAGTGCTACAATTTGGAGCTGAATCTCAGGGAAAAAAAAGGATAAAAAAAAAAACACCTGTATAAGGACAAAGATTAAAAAACAAAAGCCCCAATGCCTCTTTTAAGGCAGAAATATGAGAAATGGAAAATTATGTTTCTTCATTCTTATTTAATAATTGAATTTTGATTTGTTTTATATCATTGACAGCTGGATGCTTAAATACTCTAACAAAATCTGATTGCAAACAACTAGATCACAAAAGAAACCTTTGGCAAGTTTGCGGACTAACTCTCAATCCTTACACCTGTACTCCAAGGACAGTCTCACCTTGCTTCTGTCAGCTTGCAACATCAGATCATAAGGGTTGGAAACATTTTTAACATATTGGTCCATAAGGAGCCAACCTTCCTCGTTCTTTCACCTGCACACTAAAATTTCCATATGGCTGAGATTCATCATACTCGTATCAACAGCTTGGAGATTTGAGGGGGAAGAATTTAAGAGGTTTACAGGTAGGAGAAGAGAATAACTTTTAGAGGTCCCACTGCTCCCACAACAGGATGCCGCTGGTTACCATGGCAGCCTGGCGATGCTGGCCTGAGCTGTATTCGTCTGCCTGCGGCAAACAGCAGCCGAGGATGCCAAATACCGAGAAGTCCCCACTGCAGTCCAGCCCCTGTTGTCAGTCATATGACACAGTCTTGGCATAAAGTTGCATGTTGATGTGAGCAACATCCCTATTTTTTCTGTAGCTTAAACAGCTTGAGGAAAAATTAGGTACAAATGGTAAACTCTGAGTCACAAGAATTCCTTTATCATTCCAACAGAAGAGTCTGTCAGCAGCACAGATATTGCCATCTCAAGCTAGTAGCAACCTCAGACAACATGGGAGAAGAAAGAGTAGATCTAAAATGATCACAAGGTGTGCTCTTCCAGTTCATTTCTTCTGCCTACCTGAAGTGTGAGCTGCCCAATCATCTCTTCCAGCTCTTTAACCTTTGCTTCTCGTTCAGCCACCATCTGTTTGAGCTGCTCTATAAGGCAGTTTTGTTTTTGAGATTCACTGTTCAAGTGCTGCCCTAGAATCTGCTGGGACTCCTTGTTCTTCTCATCTTGCTGGCTCAGGTGCATTAAGATCTCTTGCATTTGCTTCTGCTGACTCTGATAAAATAGAAACAATGAGAGATATGTTCACTTTTGTACACAGAGATTAAGAATATATGCATATTTCATACCCTCCAAGACAAACACATATTTCTGAATGCTAAGACAATCTACCACCCTCCCAAACCCATTTCCTGGTCTAATCAAACTGATATCACTACTGCCACTCCAAGGATTAAATTGGTCCATTATGTTTTAAGCATCAGATCACCTTGTCTTGCTCTCAGCATCTCTATCCATTGTGAGGACTGTGCAGAACTTCTAACTTCTAATACTCAGATACATCCTGCTGGGTAAGGACAGTCTGTCCTCCCTCACCTCGGCGGGTCATATCAAGACTTTAGTAACTGGATGGTGCAAGCAGAAAGGACCTGGGCCACCGAGAGATGCAGCTTACTGGGAGCTTCACTACAGAGTGCAGCAGAAAGACTAAGAAAGGCTGGCCTTCAACAAAGAAGGCAACTTTTTTTGTAAATTAGGTAACAGACAGTAAAGATTTCAATGTGCTTTTAGTGAAACTGGAACATGAACAGATTGCGTGATGGCGACCTTAAGAGACGAGGGCAGTGTGAAAAGCCAGCTATGTGGCCAGGCTGTTTTACCAGTGGGTTTTGGAGTTTTTCCTCATACTGACATGTCTCATACTCACTGGATGGTTTGTTCTGTCAGGAGAGCAAATTGCCAGCAAGTTGCTGCTTTGTTGTAAGAGAAAAAACAGGTTAACCGTTATTTCCCAAATAAACTTGTGACTTTCTGTAATAATTTTAGTGAGACTGCTCAGACTTAGGAAAAGTGACAACCGTTACTTGGCTCCTCTAAGCTATGTAATCTGCTGGTCAGTACCAATATTCCTCTCATGAATATTCCTCACCACTGCCTGGTGGTCAGAAAGAAGAATGCTAACTCCTAAGCTGTCATGTGTTAGCTGAAACCTACATACAGAAACAAGGAAACATTAAGTGCATATAAGACTGTGAGCAGCTGGATTGGGAAGTACAGAACTAACATGATCGAAAAAGTGACACATTTTCTATTATTTTTTTTTTCTCGTTACTGTAACTGGGGAAAACCATTTGGAATCACAGAAGAACACACAGAGCCTGCAAGAACATGACAGTAGCTGCTTGCACCAACAGAACCACATCTTAAGTCCCTACTGATACTGTCAGCTTTGAAAGGGCTGAGTCCTCTCGGTTCCAGCTACTGCAGGTGGATGTGCACAAGGTTTAGTACTTACTGTTCAGGCCTTGTGCGTTTTGGGCTGTGTAAGACAATAAATTAAAGTGCAAAACTGTGGACAATCTCAGAAAAAAAAAACACTACTAACAGGTTTGAAAGCAGAATAGGGAAAGCAGAACAGTCCAGCTTCATGACTTAGGAATTAAGCCTTTATTTACTAGACAATCTTGTTTCTACCCTTCTGCAAAATGTTTCTTACAACACTTACAGCTTAGAGCCACTTGACTCCAGCTGAGTCACCCCTGGTGCTGTCCTGCAGCCTTTACTTGATCTGATATCAAGTGCAGAAGGTCTTTAGCTGACTATGAAACCTCTGGCTGTCACGGTTTGATTCAGCAGGCCCCTGTATATCCTAAGGCTGTCTGTGTCACTGTGTCATAAAATGATGCCATGTTTCATCTGTTATAGGAAGTGTTGATCTGCAGGGCCTGGGACCAACAGTAATAGTCAGACTGTACCAGTAAGGCATCTATGAGCTCATCGTCGTGTTTTCCTTTCTCCAACAAGGTTACGATCTGTCCCTTCAGAGTTTTCACTTCGCTGCACAGCACTTTGTTCCTGGCTTTTGATGCATCAAATTTTTTTTTTATTTCCTCATGATCTTTTTGGAGAGCATCATGTTCCTCAGAGAGCTTCTGCAGTGATGCAAACACATTGTAAGAAATGATAGTTATAGCTTATCACCAAGCACTATGTGCTTTGGCAAGTACCAAGGGATCACATATTGCTTTGCAGAATCCAAACCATGCAACTGGTATATCATCTCATCCCCATCTCAGTAGAAATTATACATACTACCATTCTGTGCTTGTTTGCCAGCGTTAGAAAGGTCTATCTGCTATAGGAATACAAGTAAATTATGTTGATCCAGTATATGGATGGAAGTAATTTCTAATTTTGTGTAAAAAGCTAATTCAGTATGTTCCTGCTCTTTCATTCATCTCACCATTCAAGTGAATATACTTCTGATAAATTTCCCCCATGGGGAAACTCTTTTACTTCCAGATACACAGTGGCCATGGCCTCACTGCCTACTAGAAACTGTCCCTGGCATATGCTGTCCTCTGAGCCATATCTGGGCCCAAATTAAACTGGCCAGGAAGTCTGCTAGCAGTTTAGTATGAACAAGTATAGGGGAAGTTATTGTGAGTGCAGCCTAAAACACAAAGTGAGAAGTGAAGCTATGCAGATTTAGAGTTATCAAGGAAAATCTTCCCTGTGCTGTGTGTTTGTGGCTATAAATCTTCTCTTTCATTCTCACTGCCAAGAGTGGAAGGAACTTATCAACCCATCGCTCATTCTGTTGCATGGTTAAATTGTGATGAGAAGCGCAACAGCTAATCAACCTCTGGGCTGCTGCCAGGTGGCCTTTATAGAAGTCAATATAGGAAAGGAGCACAGGGAAATGTGCTTTGCTAACCTAAATATATGTAGTTGGTTCTACGTCTTCTGTGGATATAGACCAGCTTGTGTACCCTTTCCAACTCTAGGGTTACTACAAGTACCACCAGTGATAGCCCCACTCAACCCCTAAACACTGGATACTTGTTTATATTTTGTAACGACCGCACATGATAGATGGAGGGTAAGACCCCTTTTCAGAACGCCTCTTGGAGAGGGTATTTGGGATGAATGCAAAATGGCCTGCAAAAGACTTCCAAACTTCATCCTATTTGAATGCAGGAGCCCATAACCATGCAGCCAGATATAGAAGGTGTGAGGGGGGTGTTTATATTTAAGATTGCCTGAAAGGTGCACACCTTGTCATGAGGCAGAGGGGCATGCTACTGAGTTGAAAACAGCTTTAGCAGGGCTTCTTTCCATGTGGGAGCTCAACATAAAGCCAGGGCCTGCAGTAGTGCAACTCAGAGCCTCTCTCCTCCTTTCTAGCATTATATATCTGATACAGTTGTCAGGTAGCCAAATTTCAGACCCAACTAAATGCATCCAACACATCAGTCAGGAGGCAAAGGGGAAGACTTGATGTTGTACTGCAAATATGCACCTGGCTATGCAGGAGTACAACATATAAAAGAAGTGTATAAGTCTTTTACTGTTAAGTATGGCAGGACTTCCTCCAGAGTGTGTAGGTTTCCAAAATGGCCTCTAGGTGGGGTAAAAAACATACTCTGAAGGTAGCCAAGTTATCACACACTAAATATTCCATGTAGGACTCTCGTCAGCTCACAGATTTTACCTCCAAGGCTTCTTTTTTTTCTTTTTCCAAGCTGCGAATCTTCAACAAGTTCTTCTCTTGGGCTGACAACTTCCTTGGATCAGTAAGTGCCAGAAATTCATCACCAATTTCAGTTGATGATGTTCTGCTTTTGTTTTGACCCAGACGATTCTCCAGCTCTCGAACCTAGGGGACAATATGAAGTCTCATCCAGGGCCTTTACCAGGAACTCACTGGTCCAGCATCAAAGCACACGTAGCCAAAGGGAGCTCAGTGTGTAGCATCTTGTCATTTACTTACTGACATTATTTAACTAACATAGTGTCTGTTCTTTCAAACTTAAATTTGTTAGCCGCTAACATATAGATGCCTAGGGCATCCAAGTCATCCGTACAGGGAGGAGACAGGACAAAAGATCTACAAGAGACCCAGAACATACTGGAGACCAGTGCCTTTCTGGAGCTGCATATACACAGCACATACCCCAAAGCATCTCAAATGGCACTAGATACTTGCGTGGGCAACAGAATTGTACTTCAGATCTCCTCTAAGAGGGCTCAGACATGTTCTCTCCTCATTTAAGCATCTCAATCTTTAGAAGAATCACCATGCAGGACGTCCGCAATGTAGATATCTGCTGAACAAAGCATTAGCCTGAACATAAGTGCCCAGTGCTGTTTTAGATGCCCTGGGATATTGCAGACATCTGACACAGGACCCATAGGGCTTCCACACCCTTCTGAAGCAATAGCCAGAGGCCAGTGGGACACCCTACAGTACCTCAGTTGGCATCAGACACCTACGTGTGGGCAAATGAACCAAGTTCCTCAATTTTAGCTATTCACTACAGGCTTCTTTTATAGTCAATGGAGGGAAACAGGCACTGCGAAAGCACAGTTTTTCCACCTTTTCGTTTTTCTGCCTGGGGAGTCTTCAAAGATGAGACGTACTGACCTTGCTTGGTCTCCAGTGACGGTATTGACCAGATTCGCATTGACTATGAAAAGAGCCTACAGAAATTGGCTCAGAGAAAAATTTCTATAGTGCAGTAGAGTACAGTACAGTACCATACCTTAAAATTTCATATGAACACCAACCAGAGATCCTAATGGCAGGAAAATGTAATTTTTCCATGGGAAATAAGAGGTTAACAATAAGAGTGCAAAAAAATCACAGTTCATTGCAATATACTTCAACAGCAGAAAAATAGGAATATTACGTACAAAACTACTTGAAAGGAGTATTATTTAAGATGCAGTCAAACTGTGCCCCTGTCCTGACCTGACATTTCAGCTAGATTATGTTGTTCAGACTCAAGAGTTAAAGATTTTACTGAAGTTCCTGGGGGAAAAACTTGAAAATCTCATCAGGCCTCAATTCTTCTCATCTGACTTTAGGCATTTGAAGGGACCCAAGTCAAAGAGCAGATACTATAGGGGTTCCTTCTACTCTCAGCGGAGAAAAGCACATTCAAAACATGCTGAGATTTCAGCTAGGCTGCTGTAGCTCTCTGAGGTCACTGAATGCTCTCCTTTGACACAGATGCTAAAGATCCCCATCTTAAATACTGAATTTTTCATGTTTGGAATAGCCTATTACAATCTACAGGAATTCCTAAAGACCCTACACACACACACACACACACACACACACACACACACACATTTATTTACAATGTAACTCCACCCCCCAACACACACATGAAAGCGTCTTCCAAAAGTTATCATAAAGTGTTTTATGCCAACAGTTGCTTTCCTCAGCACCGAAAAGACTGGTCACGTATTTGCCACAAACTCTGTACTGGTCATGTCTTATACACAGGTATAGATGTTAAGAATTATTTAATGAAGAATTAACAGCATGTTTATCTCAAACTGAGGAACATATGTACTTAGAGAGAACATCCTGGCACCCACCTCACACACCACCATGCAGGGACTTAACTCACCTTGCCTTGGAGGACAAGAATTTGCTGGGCTCGTCCACGCCAGCTGCCGGATGTGGTCAGGAGATTCTGAATATTCACATCTTCACCAACTTCATTTGCTAAAAGCTATGGGGGGTTGGGGGGAGGGGATTAACACCAACAATAAGGCTAGGCTAAAATATATGTGTTGGGGACAGTGACAGGAAATCTGTTCTCTTCAGGAGCAAACACAAAACACTGTGTATGCAGTAGCCTTTAACACCTGTAGCTAATATTCAGTTATCTCACGTGATACAAGCTCTTTCAGATCATCATTAAACATTATTACTGCTTGGTGGGGAGAGGGGTTGGATAACATGAATCATTTCACTTGTTGAAGTGGGTATGCAAATATTTCAGTATTTTGAGGTTTAAGTATTATTCTTTGTTTCTTTTAAAAAGAATCATAAAAAAGTTTTAGCTATCTTTTAGCAAAATATGAATCTGTATTTTGCTGTCTGCTTTTGGAGAGTGTCAAATTGTATTATCTAGCAATATAGCTAGGTGTCAAACTGCACTACTTGTGTAAAAAGAGGGTTTCAAATTCATCATCAAGGTTTACTAAGTATTACTAACAGTTTTAAATACGTGACATTATTTTTTGATATCATGAATACATAGCCAGAACTAAACAGGAACAGAATAGAGACACTGACTAATGTACATCTTTGTAATCAGGCAGGGAGCCAGTCTCTTGCACAGTTGTGAAAGAGACACATTAAAGAGAGCTAAAGTTAGTATGAAGAGCATTTAAATCATTTATAAAAAGGTCAGCAGAGTTCTATTTTTAGGATCATACTCCCTACTCTGATCTGCATTGCAGGTCTCACGCAAAGTGATGAAACTAAAAGAAGCACAGTACAGAATAATGCATTAAAATCCATCATGAATCAAAGAGGAAAAGAATACCCTGGATGTCACTCAAACTAACTGTTTAAATGTGCTTTACTTCAAGCATGGTCTTAAATCCCATTGACTTCAATGGGACTGAACCTTGCATTTAAAGTAAATGCATAATTAAAGTTTTGGTAAAGAGGAAAGAGTTGAATCTATGCTTCAAGTCAAAGACAAGCCTATTTTGCTTGACTGGGACTTCTGAACTTGAAAAATTTGTATTTATCATAGCAGTAGAAATTATGCAAATACTCATCCCGTTATGACTGTAGAGCATGAAATCTGTTGTGTCCATATGTGTACTTTTTCAAAGCAACCACTACTCTCATGTCTTCTCTTTCCTCTATTCAAGTCCACTTGAAAGCCCAAACGAAAATAAGCCTGCTCTGGATTTAACAGAGTGTGCACTGCTTGCACATGATCCCACCACATATTGCATCTTGGAACAGTACCTTTTGAGTCATCTTCAGTTCTTGTTTTGTGGATTGGAGCTGATTACGATACTCCATCACTTTAAAGTTAGCTGTGGTTAGTTTTTCTTGCAATGCTTTCACCTCTGGACTTTCAGCCTTTGAAGAGAAGAATGAATTTGTTAAGGATAAAATCCTCCGTGAAAAACTGAGGTGACAAAGAAAAACATGAATGTACAGTGGTGAGGAAATCTAGGGCTCCAGGACTGGTGGATAGAGAATGGAAAAGTGCATGTGCGTTCAGAGAGATACAGAGACCTCTCAGTAAAGGAAGTTTCAGACTGAAAAGCAGCTCCTCTCAAAACACAGAAGGGCAGAATTATCTCTTGTTCTTTGGGCCGACTGCAAGACTTTCACAGCAGTGTTCCGGGTCCTGGCAAACTGCTCACGCTCCCTGCACAGAAGTGGACATGAATGATACTCTCCGTTTCCAAAGGAGCCTCAAACACTTTGGCAAACACTTAGGAGTTAAAGATGTAAAGAAGTTGCTCTACATTCCCAAGGCAGTATATGGCAGAGTTTGTAACAGGACTTAGATTTGCCTGAGTCATACTTTCTGATCTTGAATTCAGCTTCTAAATCAGCCATGCTTTCATAGTCACTACCACCACTATACTGTCTTAAAGAGTTTCTAGCTGGGCAGTGTCTAGCAACTCTTCACTGGGTGATGGTGATGCTGACAAAAGAGAAAAGACTCAGCACTCTGACACCTCAAAAAAAAGAAATAAGATCACTCTTTTTTTGTAAATATAAAGTGCCCGAGAAAGACAGACTCAACTCTCCTTTGGATTCCAGAGCTTCAAAGAGAAGTAGCAGATCAGCCTTGATTTTCCAAAACTTGAAGCTGCAATACATTGCAAGCCTGTTTGAATGATGGGAAGGTGCCGCAGTCAAGAGAGAGGAAGAATGGATCCATCAGAATCTCTGAATCTTTTTTTTTTCAGACTGCTGCAAATATACCCCCCTCCTTTTTTTTTTGGGGGGGGAGGGGGGAGGAGGGTGCTACAGAGGATTTAGAAACAGAGCAATCTGGTTACAAAGCAATTTGGTTACAAGGATAATGACAGTGATTCATCTTATAATGAAGAAAGAGATTGCACAATAGGAACGAATCAGTATCACTTGTCACTTTTTCTTTCTTCTCTATAAATTACAATTCATACCAAGTTTTCTTCTATCATCTTCAGAGTAGATTGTTTGATTCCTGAGTCACCACCACCAAGAGAATGTATTTTTCCCATGGCTGTCTGCAGCTAGAAAAAAATGCACTATTAGTATAGTACGCATACAGTAAAGAGTATCTGCAAAGAAGGTTAATTAACAAACAAAGCGCAACAGCAATTTTGATGATTCTGAATGTTTATTTACAATAGCAAAAAAGACTTCATTTCCCCTTGTTTTTTAAATGCAATCAGTAGGGAAGTATATCATTTTTTGTGAGCTCTTTCCCAAGGAAGGCTATGTTATTTTGCTGTGCAAGAACTTCAGCGAAAAATTTTCTGACTTGCTGAGATGGCATCAGTTACCAAGCATGGATAATTCTGGAGGATTTTCTCATCTTAGATTTATAGAATAGGTATTTATATTTATAAATACAATTTAAGCACAGGGGAGATCAGGACATGGGATCTGGATTCTGGATGCAAGCTTACTCAATTTGCAAGAAAATCACAAGCTATTTAAAAAAAAGGCCCATAACTCTATTCATCAACGGAATTTAAAGGTAAGAATAACTACCTAATGCCCTGTAGCTGAGATTTAGTAAGTGACATTAAGGTTCTGGTTTTTTAGCTGGGATAACTCTAAAGTAGCATTTATCAACCTAGGAAGAGTATGTCTCCTATTGTTTGCTACAGAATAGGAAGGCAGATATATACATACTCCCAGCAAATCATTACTATGTTGAGGTGAAAAGACTTTTTACTGGAGTGGAGTGCAATGAATTTGAGGACTGAAAGGTTAGGAAGCTTTTCATTAAATGGCTGAGATTTCATACTCTGAGGAGGGCAGAAAATTTTGATTATTTGCCTGAATAAAAGGACGCTCTAAGGAACGTTTTCATCTTTAAAGAGACATCCGGGGAAGCAGAGAATGCAACTCAGAGCCAACTCTAATGTTATCACTCCTGCTTTGCAGATAAACCATTGCTTTGGTTACCCCTTATATCTAGTTCATAAGTACTTTTAGTCAATGGACTGAGAGTCAGAAGTTTCAGCTACTGGTGGCACCTGCCAGGTCACATTCGAATGATGCTTTCTGCAAACATCCATTTGCAGACTTCATTTACACATGCCAGCCTCTGCTAAGTGACTGTTCAATGACCACACCTTCCATTTTGTTTGTGGAAACACGCTGTTAAAATACTTATGATTTAAATATTTATCGGTTTTAATACAAGCAAAAACTAACAAATATATAAAATAACACAGAATGTGTTTCACCCTAGAGAAAGAACATACTGTGATGCATTTGTAAGATCACATCAGCAGATTCATTTCATTCAGTTCAAGTCATCTAGAAGCAGGGATACAGGATGAGATTCACCTCACAAATTAACACGCTCTCCATTTTCAATGTAGGTGCCTCCATTCATAATCAGTGAAGTCAAGTCAATACAGTCAGGAAGGTCCAACCTTCAACTCACTCTACAGTAGACAACTACACTAGGTCAGCTGGATGTACGGACTACAGACTCAGTTTTGTTGCCCACACGCAGGTTTCTAGTCCATTTCGAGGTGTCCTCAGGTATCCCAGTGGGCCTTCAGCTGCTGCACCGGGAGACTGCAAGTCTCCTGTAAGTCCTATGACAGCCTTCTCTGCATGTTTGGGAGGTGAATTGACATCTCTGATGGTACTCTTTTGTCTATATATAGGCAACTGAATTGCACTTCAGTTGACTTGGTTCTTTCTACAATCCATGGAGAAAGGTGGGTACCCCTCTAGAAGGTGATCTAGCTGAGCTTAACATAGTTACTTAAGAGATGTGAATCTTTGCTGGTTTCTGTCCGTGATAATTCTTCTGCTGCGTCACTCAACACAGATATATCAGTACAGAAACCTCTCTGTGTCAAACACTGCTTTAGTTCTACTTTTTCCCCCTCTACGATCTTCTATCGTTCCTCTGAACAAGCACATTCCACAAACTTAAGACAGCAGCTCTTAGTCTGGACAAGAGTTGTCCCAAACGGAGCTGTGAGAAAACACAGACCATTGGCCTGAGCACGATTTCAGTGGGGCTCACATTATTTTTCATCGCTATTTCAGGTTACTTCATTTGTTTTTGATTTTGATGGTGTTAGTGTCCACAAAACAGACTGACATCTAATATTTATATCTCTGCTCTGACCAGCAATGACTGTTACTTGTAAATTCTATTTGCTTTGACTATGATTTCCTTCCCTGAAATCACTATGGCCCCTTTTTTCCTGTCAACATCTGATATTGTTTTAAGTTTCTGTTTGAATACTGATCATTACATTTCTGCATTAGAAGATTATTATCAAGTTGATTTTTCTTGAAATTATTCATAGCTAGCTCCCCTACTTGTGCCCTTCAGTAGGTCCTCAGCTACACACAACATTTCTTAGGGAGCCTGTCAACTATTCAACAACGCCTCCTTGACAAGAACATCCTGGATTTGTGCAGGAGTTCTCAAACACTACTTCTACCACTTCCTTATCTTTCTGGTAACTGGGGTACAATTCAGATAGACGCATGATTCATGAAAATAAATGACTATAAAAGACAGAGTCAAAATGTATGTCAGCACCATAAATGCTACTGATATATTGAAATGAGCTCTTCTAAGTGGGCAAAGCACAGAAAAATACATTAAAATGATATAAAAATTCACCAGGATTGTGTAAGGAAGGACAGTCGTAGCCAATGACCAAATTAAACATTGACATCAGGGCATCTAGTTTTCATTTCAGCAGTCACCTGAATAAAATCAGCCCTGCAGAAGGTTAGCCTATATAAAAAAGCTGTACTAAAGCATGAAAATAAATATGTCTTAGCAAAATTTTGCCATCTTAAGTGATACAGTTTGTTACTGTTTTGGTTCCTTAAGTACTCAGGCCAAAAAACAGACCTCATTATAAAGACGAATAAATCTTAGAAGAATAGAGTATGAATTAACGACGGGGATTAATATGGTGGAGGATGTAAGACAAAATGGTATGAAATTTGCCCCTCCTCACAAAAAAATTCAGAAAAACATCACTGCCATACTGAAAAGCCTCTGTGCTTCAGATCCAAGTGAACTTTCTTAACTGGCATTTTATAAAACTTCGGCTCTTTACAACTTACTGCCATCCTTCCCTAGTTCCTCCTTTCAGCAAAGGTGGAACAGCTAAGGGCACACACCTCTCTCTCTCTCCTAGTATGGACAGAAAAGACAAGACTTCAAAGCAAGCATGGATGCAGAAGCTAGTTAAGACTGGCAACAAAAAAATCAAACTCAGTTTCTGAAGCTTCTCCACCCCAAAAGCTGAATTTCTACATTTTAGCATTATAAAAGATAACAAGAAAAATGTCTCACTTCTCTCTCCAGCTCTTTGACTTTGTTACTCAGTTGCTTCACTTTGGCTTTTTCACTCTCGGTCTCAGCAGTCAACTCCCGATTCTTTTTGCCCAATTCAACTATTTTAGTAGCTGCAATATCCCCAGTTAAACCAGATGTCCCTGAAAGGTACACATAAAAGCAAAGAATATATCTTATAGGCAGGATTCAGAAGAGAGCATGTTTTTGTCCTCTGCCCAGTACACAGTATACTTCTACTGTCTAATTCATTAGTCCCAGAGCTGTGCCATGCACTTAGATGAACAACTAAGGAGAAAGAGGCATCAGTGACTCCGGCTGGATTGCTTAGTGCACTGAGTCAGCACTGCAGCTAGCAAAGCCACATTTTACACTTCAGCATGTCAGAAGGTCATGACAGCAGTAGTAGCAACATTATTAGGCAGGAAGGGCAGAGGTGTTCTCTGCCTATCACTGTGAAGGACTGTTACAAACAGGTTTTCGCAGCACATTAGTGAAAAAGACAATGCGCTACTTTGTGCTGGCTGCTTACTGCTGGAAGAACTGCTGAAACAGAAACTTTTCTAGATCTCTGTCTTAAAAGCTCAGACATATTATTTTAGTTAGGTCACAGATAAAGTCTCGGAAATTTCGTTGTGCCTATTTATACGTTCCTTGCAATTACGCATGGAGTCTTCCTGCATTATTGTGCTGTTTTAAACAGGCTCTTCATTCAACTCCTCATCAGAGGAGGTCTGATGAGTGTCACAGATAAAGTAGTCCTCGGAACCGGCTTGTGTGCCCCTTGGCTTTCATAACATCACATATGTGAAGAAAAGTTCTTATAAAAGTGTACAATCAATATAATTGCATATAATGTTCAAGGAAACCTCTAACTCACAATTAATATCAGCTTACAATAACAGATCCTTGGAAGTGCATACGAAGATCGAACTAGGCTCTTGCTATTCTCTTCAACCCTTTCACTATCCTTCAGTACTGCTAAGTAATGATTTTTCCACTGACATCTGTGAGGACTGTATTCAAAAAATGGAATGAGATTCAAGGACAACATATCATTTCTAAAAGGATGTGGAGTCCCACAAAATCCTAGAGACACTAAAGAGGTTATGCAGAGTATAGCTGAGCACAGAATAGCACCGCATGTGACTACCAAAAAGCTTTGCAAAGAAATTAATGAATTCATTATTTTTTTAAAGCGTCTGCGCTGTTCTTACTCCTTTATTTGGTATGTGTTTTCCTCCTCATCTAAAAGCTATTTGCCTTACTTTTCATAATTAATGGCTACTAAAGATCACAGTAAGCACTAAAAAACAGGCTGGTGATTCCATGCGGTGGTCTTGCGCACATTTAATTATAGCTTCTAATCCCCCTGAAAAGCGGGCGAGGTTTCGCCACAGTTCAGATAGGGAAGACAGAGGCATAGAGCCACAGGCCTGCACCCAAGTCAGGTACAGATGCTAAAACAGCACTTCTGGTTCCAGGTCCTGACCCGAAAATGGCTCATCATGTCTCCTAAGTGCAGACTACAGGTAGTTACACAGAATGAAGGTATAACATATGCGTTATTTAGTTTCACCTATTAGTGTCATTTCCCCTTCTCTGCTAGCTCAAGTCATCATTGCTGTCCTGAACAACAGTGGCACCCAGTGGAAAAGGTGCAGAATACACAGCTCAGTTTCCAGAGGACACACAAGTCACTTTAAAAGCTGGACACAGACTTTGTTTTCAGCCAGCATCCTGGCTGAAATAGGGCAATCGTGTCCTATTGAGGCATTTCAACAAAAGAGGCCTGAATAAGGAATTTAACACTGCACAGCGGAGAAGGCTGTAATGCTGCCCATCAGCATTAATAAAGAGTTTTCTAAAATGTGATTTCCATGAGTCATCACATCTTTTGTGCCAGTAACAGCAAGTTCACAAAAGACCTGTGAGGAACACAGGTCACTGCGAACCCCAAAGCAGCACTGCATTTCTTTTAGGGAACCTATAATTATCAGTAATAATATTTTGTGCCTTAGGTCATCTCCTATCTGATAATCTCAGACATCTTTTGGCCCTCCCAATAACTCTCTTTCTAAGATGGGGAGTAGCAGTATTTTTATTTTGCAAAATAAAAATATTGAAAAAAGCATAAGACACAGATCTTTTAAGCGTATGTGCCATTCCACCTGTAAGTGCTATCATGTCAAATCAAATCACCGCAAGGAACTCCTACTGCAAATAAAGCAACAAGACCCCTGCAAAAGGGAAACATAAATCTTCAGAAAAATCTGCAAATGTCAAACAGTATCAGCTTTAGGCTCTTGCAAGTTTAGGCAGCAACTCTTAAGTGTTGACTAAATGACTATTTAGGTGTCTGAGTATTTTCAAAGTTCAGACTCAAATGATTTCAGTACTATGGCAAATTAGTACGAGCTCAACAATAAATCTCAGAGGACAATTCTTTCTCAGAGGAAAGCGCTGAATTTGCTTCCTCCTCTCAGAAGCTTATTCAGGGAGTGGCAATGGCGGAAATCATAGCATGACTGAAATATTCTTTTTTAGTATAAAGCAGGTAAGGAGATATCACATGAATATTTCACTGCAGAAGCTTTATTTAGTTCACTATGAGTACGTTATCCCAGCTTTATTGTCATCAGCATTAAGCAAACACTGGAACTAATGTAATGTGAATATAGTTATTGCGTTTACCTAATAGAGCCAGTTTGTCCTCCTGTATTTTTTTCTGGAGTTGCTTTATTTCAAAATCTTTCTCTCTCACTAGTTTGTACAGTCTGCCATTCTCATCTCGAACTTCTCGAAGCTGATCCTGCAGCTGCTCATTTTCAGCCTCAAGCAACCTGGAAAAATATAAGACATGATGGCAAATATCACTGTAGTGTGCTTCAAATAAATGCTTTCAGAAATAAAATAATGAAATGACTCTGTGCTGGATGTACACAGAACTCGAGTGGAGCACACCAGGAATGAGTTTACTGAATTAAGCAGAACATCTCGAACTTCAGCTCAAATCACAAGCTGACGATCTGATATCTGATCTATTCAGTCAGCTTCTTCTTCAGAAACCCTGCACTTCCTTGTGTTGTCTGGGGTGAAACATCACAGAACAAGTATCTTTTCACAGCTCTCGAGGTTACTGAATAGTCTCATCTCAGTCACTCTTACTAATCTGGTTCTACAGAGGAAAACAGCTAGACTCCCTCTTCAGTATCAGTGACATTCAAATTTTACTTTCTGTACTTTCCAAAGCTAATAGAAGCTTCCATTCCTTTTCTAAGTTTAGCCTTAAACTCTCTGAATAAAATCCTCACTATAAAGTTTAAACTACAAAAGCTACTACTGAGATTCTTTCTTTAAAAATGAATGCTTCATGGCAATTCACAAAAGACCAATTTCCTGTGTCCTCACCAGATTTTCTTGGATTCCCACCAGGATGGGCTGACATCAATTTGTATTGTTAATGTTACTTTTTGGAATTTGTTTAGAAACAATGAATACCAGAAAGCCCTCTGACAGGGAAGAAACAGCCTTGCTTCTCCTATTCTTCAGTACAATTAGTAACATTTATGGGTTTCATCTCTCTAAGACATCCAGAGAACGAGTATTTTTAATCTCTTTGCAGTCTTTATCATGCATCATGACAACTCCTCCAAACAAAAAAATCTAGAAGTTAAGGCGTGAGGGCCCCATCTGGTTGCTGACACACAGATTTCTATTTGAGATGCCCCAGGAAATCTGAGCCATCTACATGAGGCCACCAGTCATGACTCGGAATCCTTGAGAAAACTTCTGGGGCCCAAGCAGAGAGTCAAGAGCCTCTCAGAGAGCACTAGCCACCCAATGGGTGGGTAAATGAGACAAGCCCAAGAACTACTTATAGGAGTCAACTTTAGAGATACAGTTTAGCCAGACTCTTCCAGACAGCAGGATTTCAGAGTGGAAATGAACCTGTCTCCATTCCCAGAGAGGGGTCAAGAAGCTAAGAAAAGCCATGCTGATACCGCCTCTGGTAAACATGTCTATGGCATAGACACTGTGGGATGAAGACAGGAGTACCCCTTCTGCCTGTAGGAGCAGAGCCTGAGTTTGAGCCAGTCTCCTCCTGTCTGAGTTTTTGGGTGGCGTCTCTCTCCAGATCAAGACATGGGTGTCTTGCTGCAAGCAGCATGCCAAAACATGCACAAGAGGCAAAGAAGATATAGTTGAAACAACTGGTGCAGCCTACAGGCCAGCTGCTACTTGGGGGTGACCCGAAATGCCCTCTGAACACCACTAAGTGCACTGATGAGGGACTCGGCTCAGTTACCCACACACAGGTGTCTAGAGCCATTTCAGCTGCCCGTCCAGCCTCCAGCTGCTCCTGAAGGGTACATACAGATCTTCTGTCATTTCCATGTAGATACTCCTAATACCCTATGGCAGATGTCGCTGGCCACCTATATGTGGGTAACTGAGCTGAGCCCTGGATTTTCATTATCTGCAGTGGGAGCCTGAATATCAAAATAACATTTTGGTGACTTAATCCGGAATAGCATCCTATCCCCTTTGCCTACAGGCTGGATTGCTCCAGCCTACAACAGAAGGAGGAATTAAATAGGTTGGATAATCACAGAGATTGGGCTGAAGTGCAGAGTTGTGACAGTATATACCTGTGGGTATAAACACACCGACAGCCAGCTAAGTTAGCTGTCTCAATAGACACCTAAATCTTTTCTATTCAAAGAGCAAAATTTTTTGCTCAAACTGGACTTTAGCTTTTAAATGCACACTCTGTATGCGGCTGTTGGAATAAATGACCCCTTAAAAGCACTGCCAGAAAAAACAGCTAGCACACTGAGTTTACAAGACACTTCACAATCCATAATTAAGCAATGCATTTCTGCTTCAAAGCTGCAAATCAAAGGGAGATCAAAGGCAGATGTTTACAAAGAAGACAACCAAAGAAAGCAGCAATCTGGGCAGGGAAAAGAAAATTAAGTTACTCCCCCATGTAACACTCATAGAAGCAGGCAACAAAACCATTCAAATCTAATTAGGACAAAATCACATGCATAAAATCATTTTCAATAGTTACGGAATTAACAAAAAAAAAGTTTTAAGTAGGTGCTTAACACATCTGATCAGTGATGTCTTCTTCAGAGCTGGCTTAAAAAACTTGATGAACATTACTTTTATTTGGATAGATGAAAATCCTAACTGCCTACAGCTGGAGTCTCCTCTCCATCACATCGTATCATGTTACTTTACATGTTACAAAGGCATAAAGGAGATAGCTGGGCCACTTGGGTGGAACCAGCTACAGAAAGCTAGCCAAGAGAAACAGGCTGTAAAAAGCTCTCTCTCTTGTTGAAGGAAATAAAGCCAGGAGAAACCTGTGAGCAAGGTCTATGACTGAAATTCATTCAAGCACCTTTCCCAGCTCTTCCAAAGATTCTCCATGTGATAGGGAGAATCATTTAATCTTGAGGTACACCAAACAACCAGGAAGAATAAAGTTACAGAAAGAAAAAAGGACACAAAGGTCAGCTAACCATTTGCCTAAACAAAGTTTGAGAGTCAGAATGGAAGAAAGGAAAAATGAACTCCCAAAGCTCAGAAGAAGGGAGACTTCTGAGAGGAGAATGTTTTCAAAGTGCTTTTATAAACAAATCTGACATGCTGAAATCACTGCCACTGCAAACCATATGGAGTCCTGTTATTCTGGAACAAGTTTCTAACTTGTTGTCATGGGAATACTGTAAAAATAGTATCAGAACATAACAGTGAATCCCTTCCAGAAGCAGTTGAGTCTGCTTGGATTTGAGACACTCAATACCACACTTTTGCAGAATGCAAGTATTTCACAAGTAGGCAAAGGATGCCACAGGCAAAGGATGATCCAGATGAATCGGCAATCTCTTACTCCCGCCATATCAAATGGGGACTTTTTTTTACAAAGTAAAAGTAAATCCCACTGAAAATTAAGGCAATAGCTCTTGAATTACTCAGATCTAAACTACCAAACTGCTAACAGGGAGAGAAGCACTCTCAGAACTGCTGCAACTCTCCTGTATTCTGCACCTCGCAGCATGCACTCTGCATCAACAGGTGCTGTGTGAGCACTGAAGCCCCTCTTTCACCAGGCAAATCCACATATCTCATATGGGCATCAGCCTCTCTTTCCATTAAAAAAAACAACAAAACAAACTCAGATCTCCATAGAGATCTCCATACCTACTATCAGAAAGAATGTTTAAGGGAACAGGACAGCTGGTAGAGGTCTGAGCACGCATTGGCAAATCAGCTATAGTGGGGGACCTGTGCATGAAGAGAAAGCACAGTGCAAGGGCAAAAGCATTAGTTTCCCTCTAGAAATTTAGTGCTGCTTCCACACAGGCTTCTTTTGTGGGATAAGCACCCGATACCCAGAGGAACCTGAATGCTGCAGTGATTAACTCCTGGATTACCTGCCTCATTGCAGAAGCGCTGCTGCAGCTCACACGCTCAGCTTTTCCTCACAGTGCACGGGGACTATTAATCATTTAAGGAAGCAATCTTCAGAAATGAGCCAAGCAGGGAGTTGCCTCTAGTAACACAGAGGGAAGATCAGTGTTTAGGCCCTATAATGATAAGCCTTGATAGAGGTGCCCTTCCTCATTCTGTTTTTCCAGCTCATGGCTTTTTTACCTATTCCTTCCTGCTGTTTTTGGTAGAAATGCCAGCTCCTGTATCATAGATCACCACCCCATTGTGCTAGCAATAAGACAGTCTATGGGGCTAAAGTTGTAAACCAAATCACTGAAATTGAGCTAAAAATACCCTTGCTTCAGAAAGTGCATCTGGTTTCCAGCACCGTCCTGCTATAGCTGTATCTGCACCACTGGGAAGGGATAGAACGGGAAGCAGAACCAGGAATTTCTTAAGCCAGCTCTTCACTGCTAAAAAGGGGCAAACACTGCCCAACACTATAATAACTGCAGACACCCTTGTGATGTCTTCAACTTCAGACCTGTTCTAGTTTGTATACATACTTATTAGTTGGGTTAGAGAGAGAGACTGATGAATGATCTGAGATGTGGATTCAAATCTCTGCTCCAGGAAGTTGAATTATGCTCACAGCTCCAAAAGTGAGATTAAGAGAGATCCACTCCAGAATACCCACTGTTCTCATAGTTAAGATACTCCGGGCAGCAGAGAGGAGATCCAAACCTCTGTCCCCAGAGAAATTTAAAATCTTACCTTGTATAACCCTGCTAAATATCTTAACCAGCAGGCAACCCTATCTATGAGACGCTCCTACATAGCTGGTTGTCTTTTGACCTACTAAATCAGGTTACGTCGCAAAGACGGTCAGGGGAACACTTTCCTGGGCTGCAGGGATTCAGCTCACACCCGTTAGCTGTGTGATGCGTTGAGCACACCTGCCAAAGGAAACTTATCCCTGTCGGGAAACTGTTTGCAAAGGCAGGGTTCAGCAGACGTTAGTGATCCTGAGCAATGGGACTTGTTCAGATGGCACCTAACTGCCCCTAGCACGTTTCCCTTAGACTCCCTGTCTTTCAGGGCTCCACTAGTAAAACACTCACGATGAAGAGCACATTGCAATGCTCTGAGGATAAATATATTAAGGACCGTGAGACTTTTCTTATGACAATGAAAGCCCAGTGTATGACGACAGAGTGTTCTATCAACTTAATGTGAGTTTCCCAAGATCAGATGCAAAACACATTTATTTCCTGAAGGAACACTGCCACTACACGTTTACCTTTTGCTGACATTGTCATTTTCAGACTGTCCGGTTTCAAATAGATTTAGGTCATTCGGGCTGCCAAAAGTCTCCTCTGCGTTGCCACTACCACCCTTCTGGCTGTTTTCCTTCTTCCTTTTCTGCATCAGATTTTGCAGCCTCCTTTGCTGGTGTTCCTGAAGGGCCTTAAACTGGCTTCTAAAATACTCATTCGCTTTCACATCCAACTCCATTGTTTGCTAAAAGTGTAAGAGGAAGAAAAGTGAAAGCAGCAGTAATCAGCATCACTTTCCAAACACCCTTGACCAATAGGGCCTCTTCTCCTCAGCCTCCTCTGCTCGGTCTCCTCCAGACACTGCCTTCTTCAGCCCCACCACCTTGCTTTAAACGTCTTTGTCCATCAACGGTCTTCAAACACGGTCTTCAGGCCTCGAAAGGCTGCCGTCGCCAGCAGTGATGTTTTAAAATGCTTTTTTAAACAGCTCTAATTAAACATCTTTAGGAACTGCAAGTCAGCGCGACATCCAAGCAAACGCGGAAACATCATACCGGGCCGAAAGCACGCAGGGGACCCAGGACGCGTCAAGGAAAGGTGGGACTCCCCTTACTTTTAGTTTAATCTGGGATAAACGCAAAAAGAACCACCTCTGCTTGCTCAGTGCTCCTTTCGGTCTTCCCCCCCCCCCCGCAAAAAAAAAAAAAAAAAAGTTTTTAATTTGGGGCTTTCCTACCCCTTTCTCCTCCCCCCACTCCAGGCTCCGCCGGGCCCTACCGCAACGGCCGCCCCCGCCGCCTCGCGCGCGGTTCCCATAGCAACGGGCAGGGCAACGGCCGCGCGTGACGCCACCGCCGGGGGGCGGGGCGGGGCGGGGCTAAGAGGGGCGGGGCGGGGCGCGCGGCCGTCGCCTCAGCGCCGCCGCCATGACACCCGCGCTGAGGCGACCGCGCCGCGCTGGGTTTATTTCCTTCCCTTGCCTTAGTGGGGAGGGAAGGGCAATCAGCAGCCCGGGGTGCGTTCTTCTCCCTGCTCGATGGCGGAAAAGGAAGGGAAAGGAAGAGGGCAGTCATGGGAAAAAGGTCGCGATGTGGGATGGCGGCGCTATTTCCTCGCACCCACTCTGAGGGCTCCAGGACTATTGTGAGGATGGAGCGCAGCTTAACGCCCACCTTCCCTTTGCAGAGGCCTTTCCCTCCATTTCCCCCTCTCGCCGGCTTTTTATTCAGCTATTTATTTATTTGCAGCTCATCACATCCTTCCACCAGAGACTGCACGCAGGGAGAGCCTCAAAAAAGAAAAAAAAAATACAGATCTGTAGCCAAACATGGGTTATCTCACTTGCTTCACGGAGGTGCCACACATACATACCCACCTCACCATGTTTATTGCACAGAAATGCCATCCCACCACTGTGAAGCACAAGCAGATCAGAGAAAAGACGAAAAAGAAGAAAGTTCTTAAAAATTCACCTTATTGCATTTATTCTTGTGACTGACGGTTGAAATACAAGGGGTTCCCATGTAATTTAACACCGGAAATTTACAGAAAGTGTCTTACATCTCACCCAGGAGGATGGGGACTTTTCAGATTTAAGCGTTTTAACATTTCCATGGATAAACACACTGCAAAATCAAGAGCTAGCACCTATATTTAAAAAAAATTAAAACACCAGATCAAGATTTAGTTTTCACAACATGTATTTTAGACATTACCTTTAAATGTTACTCAGAAAAACACTGAAAATAGATTTAGCAATCCAAGAATCTCAAGATTTATAATCTAATAAAAATAGGGAGTCTGTGCCTCGAGTCATTAACAATGAATAAATACAATATTTAAATAGCTGCAACTTACCAAATACTTATCTCACATCTTAAATAAAAAAAAAAATAGATGTTTATAGATCTTTTGAAATTTTATAACTCATTTACTGCTACTGGAAGCTTCTAAATTACAAAGCTGGAGGACTGACAAATAAACAGGATAGAAAATGACAGTAAAACATCCACAGCATGTCTTGTAGACATGGATTCTCTATGTCCTGGCTGAAGCTCAGGAGAAAATAATTCAGACTTTGTCATTCTGGGCAATGGCAGCAAAGGAAGTCACCAATTTTATGAAGGAGTTAACACTCAAGGAGAAGATAAAGCGATCATACTCTACTGAAACCCCTAAGAACTGGGACAGGGCAGCCTCAATCAGAAAGAATCAGTCCCTGATATCCACTACCCTCATGTGTAATCATTGGGGCTGACAGACTGAAAAAAGGGTACCATACTCAAGATAGAAAAGAAAAACCAACCAAACAAAAAAAATAGTATTAGAGAATTGCCCTAAGTCTTTTTTTTTCTTTTTTTTTCTTTTTTCTTCTTTTTCTTCTTCCTCCAAGAACCCCTCGATGTGAGGTTTATAGCTGCAATACACAGGCCACCACCAGGACAGTTTTCAATCATCTTCCCACTACTCCTTGGGTTTTACCACATATTCCTGCAACATAGAATACAGCACACCTAGAAGACAGAAATACAAGCACAATTAGAAATCTTATTTTAAATATAAAATGCTGAGTTAAGAAAATCCAACACAGCTAATCAGCAAGAAGTGAGATTCTGGGCAACAGAAGTTAAAAATTCTTTTCCTATTCTGCTGTCTCTATTTTTAATAGCCAGGAAGAAAACTAAAAGATACCTTCTCTACAAAGGATTTTTTCCTATTCTAGCAGTATGCAGATCACCAGTAAACTCCAGTTTGCTTTGCTGTCAAAGACAAGCTTTTCTGTTGTACCTTCTGGGAATACATATAGGCAAGGTGTTTCATAAGATACAGTTTACACACATACGCTGCAGAAGTACGCAGATGAGACCTGGGATGCACTGAAAGTGTTCAAGAACACAATTCTAGTCCTGAAAATACCACTGTCTACACAAGCTGCTTTCCAAAGCAATAAACTTAGAAACAGCAATTTTTCCATTTGCAATGGAAAAAATATTAACAGTAGATAGGTTTTTTTATTATTTTCCTTTTTGCCTCTAATTTCAATATTTTAACTTCGGACAAGAGTAGCCTTCATTTAAATTCCCTCCCATTTCAAAGTATTTCTTTCAGCACAAACCATTTACAAGATTGCAGAAGAGTATTATCTTTGAAACAAAATCACTGCAAGGTTTGTGCATTGGTCTCACTAGTATTCATTTTTTTTCTGCTACTAATACCTATGACTCTGATTTACCCACCTTTCCTATTCCAAATAAAATTATACTTTATATATCTTTTTAAATGTTCGAGGAGATTAAGAACTTCACATACTCTCCATATCTACAAGCAGTCAAAATTTGTACTCTGAGTGCAGTTTAATATTGGGACGTGCGTTCTTAAATGCCATGTTACTCTAGAAAGGCTGAGCAAATAATCAGCCAAAAACTAAGTAAGCATTCATAAATGGCATCAAATGTAAACATGTTTAAATATAATACCCTTGTGGTGGAAGCATGCAGGGTATTTCATGCACACTGGTGTTATCCGCCAAAACAGAGGTTTGAGAGCTTATCCAAGATTCAGTTTGCTAGTGCTGAAAAGCAAGCTCCCATGTTGTACATACCACATGTTATTGCTCCCACTACGAAGCCTTGGGCTGCCACTCGCATGTGAATCAGGTGAAGCGACATTTTCATGTCACCCCTGTGCTTTAGTTTGTATAGCCCGTAGCCCACCACCGCAGCAAAGCCAGCCATTCCTGTAAAGCAAAGAAGGCATCCTTATGAGTAAATGACAAAGTCACCCTGTTACGAAAAGTGATCGACTTAAGTATGAAATCTTGGAAATAAGCAAGTTTTTGCCTAATCACTGTGTCTGTGTAGAGGGCAAATCCCCTGGCTTTTCTACTGTTTTCACTCTAGCTTCATTTAACGCACAAGTCAGTGCGGAGAACAACGACAAATTTCCATTAAGGAACCATGTCAGAATGAAAAAACAATAAATCGTGGGACATCCTCAAGGTATCAGAGTTTGAGCTTTTTCAGAAAGCACAATTTGCACCCTCTTTCTCTGAAGAGAAAGCTCACATCTTAAAGTTCTTAACTTCTCTGAGCTTCAGCTCTGACCTTCAGCACCTTGAGGTATTCACCCATTTGGCAAAGTCGCTGTTTTGGGTGTTGTCACATTTGACCTGCCTCCACTGAAACAGGACAAGTCATATATTATCTGCCCTGTGCTGCTAGGAGAGAGGTTCAGGAAAATCTCTTTCACAGAGAATACCTTTCATTTCTACAGACCAAAGAGACCAACACAGCCCAGGTTGTGCAAACTCCAGCCTATATATGTCAATGCTCTCACAGAATACAGAACTGCAGCGCACAAAATTCCCCAACTCCAGCTACTTTATTCCATATATAGGATGATTATTTATGTAATTCAAAGAAGTCTGCCAAGTTTTTACTGCTGCGTATATTTTACCGCCGAGGGCTAGAACAACTTGGTTCCCTGAACAGGATTACTACCAGTTCCACTTGAGAAGCTGTAAAATCTTTTTAAAAAAGTAGACTTTTGGGACCTGTATAACTCGTGCTGACATAGGTTTAAAGTAAGTTTTGCTAATTTTAGAGAATTTGAACTCATGCAAGAAGTCCATAGTATGATCTAGGGAGCAAAGTCCTGTGGCAACAGAAACCGGTGACATATACTGGCAGAAGCTTAGATTATTTCACCAGCCGGACCTGTCTGCTCTCCATTTAAGGCAGCTATAAATCGAAACCTACCTCCCACAGGTTGCACAGACAAGAGGCAGCTCCTGACCAGAGAGAATTTCTCAGGGCATATACAGCTGACCTCTCCCTGGAGGCTAATTGGGCTTTTTTAAGCTCTCAGCAGAGAAGAACTTTAGCCACCTCCTCAAGTTGGGTTACCCCAAAGCCTAATAAGAAAATGCATTTCAGACTAAAAGCAGCAGAGAAAGGTCAAATCTCCATGCAGACTGAATTTCAGACACTTTTGTATTTTGTTAGCTTGAAAGATACTTCCTGGTGATCACACAGTTCCCAGTATCCACACTCTAAAACAGGCAAGATACACTCCTCATTACATGTAGGATCTGTCACTGCCCTAAAATTTTATTTATTTTTTTTTATTGTAGGTTATGCGTTTTCTATTTAAGAAAACAGGGCAGTTTCTGGCAGAATACCATTTCAGGTAGATGCTATATTGCTGTCACCAGAGAACAAGCCTGGATGAGGAAGTCATTTCAAAGTAATTTCCTGCTTACAGTATGTGACTGTGTTTACCGTATTGATTACTCATGAGAACAGGAAAAAAAAGAAAACAACTACGTAACCATTTTTCATCATATTTAAACATACCAATGGGTACGAATGGTGTCTCTTTAAATTTTCTTAACAGCTTCGACGTTTGGCTGGTTTCAGTCTCATACTCAGAAAAAACAGATTCCTGACCGGATGACATGATGGTGGCTGCAGAGAGAAAGAAACTTTCTTCAGATTTCAGAAATATCAAGTTAAGAGATTGTCTCTTAAAAAAAAGAAAGAAAAAAGAAAATAAAATAAAAAAAGAAAATCTCTTGCAAATTCCACAGGTAACTAAGCTGCATGTAGTCAAGTGCAAACACAAGAGCTAGCAACGCTTAAATTCAGCTGATGGGCTACATACAGACAGTTTAATTCAAGTTAAATCTTGGGAAGCAAGATTGTTTCATACTAGAACAGCTACAGACAGCCCCCAAAAAAGCAGTGAAGTAACAAGTTTCTGCCATGCCTTTTTATGCTGTTACAAATCCCAGCGTTCCCACACAAACTCACAGGCAGCTCAGGCCACTGAAAGCCTAAGTCACTGGCTGTGTTTCCTTTCAGCCGCCGTCATACCCTTTTGCTTTTTACAGGCTCTTCCTTAATAGCTGCTCTGACCTCAGGCAAGTTCATTTCTCCCCTTTCACTCTGCGCCAAGGACAGCAAGTGAAGCACTTTGGAGGGAAAGCAAAAACCGCTCTGGAAGGTCAGTGCTGCATTTGGCAGCTATTCAGTCACTACTACAGCTTATCCCGCTTCGTTCAGCGCTTCAACATCATTTCAAACGCCTGCGGGACAGCAGAGCGCAAAACAGCAATTACTGGGGAATCAGAGCAAGCCTTTAAGGCCTCGACAGACTAATCGGTGTAGAGACACGTTCAGCATCACAAGGATGAGTGCTCTACGCACGCAGCAATCACCTAACCTGTGAAAATACCGACCAAAACTCTTCAAGAAACCTGGTTCTAACACGGGCCCTGTCACAGATTACACCAAGACCTGTTCGTCCTTCAGTCTCCTTCAGTCTCTTGCACAAGTATCATTCTTCAGGGAGCGACTACTGGCGTTAGCGCAATTAGCTCAGCAGCTTCGTGGCGCTTTCCGCTAGAAAGACCTCTGCTCCTTTTCCAGTTCTGCATCAGCGCAAGCCATAAAACACATCGTGGCCTCGCGAATGCGTACGCCACGCTCTCCAAGCAAGCTGCTAACTGGAATTTAAGCGGCGGTTGGTTAACGCGCACCCAAAACGAGCTGCGAGCGCGGCCTGCTCCCCCTCGGGGCAGCGCTTTGCGCACGCCCCTCTCAGCAGGCAGCCGCCCGCGGCGCTTCCCAGGCAGCGGGGAGACCCCGGCCGCGTGGGCACGGCCCCGAGTGGGTTCCCCACCCCCGACCAGCCCCCGGGGGCCGCGGCGGGTCGCCAACGCACGGCGTGTCCCTGCCCCGCATGTCCCCAAGGCACCCCCCCCTCCTTCCCACGTGACCTCCCGCGGATTGCCCCCCCCCCCGAGGTCACCTGACCCCTAGGGGGTCTCGCTCCCCCCCCCCCCTCCACGTGACCCGCTTACCACGCAGACGGCCGCGCCGCACGCACTAAACCTCGACACCGGCCGGCTTCTGCCGCGCTGCGCCCCGCCCCTCGCTCTTATTGACCGAGGGTTCGCCCCGCCCCTTTCGCCTTTTATCGCCCACTCCCGGCCGGGCACGACCGACCGGCCCGAAAACCACAGCTCCCAGCATGCCGCGGGGGAGCCCGTCCAATCAGCGCCTCCCAACGGAGCGCGCGGCCGGTGACGTCCGCTGGCTCCGCTTCACAGCCTTTCGGGAAGGGAGGGGCGAGGTGGGGCACGTCCGGCCGCCCGCGGAGTCCCGAGCCGAGGAGGCGGGAGGAGGGGAGTGACGTCACCGCGGGGAGGGTGGGGCGGGGGCGCTCGCCGCATTGCGGCGGGTGCTGAGTCATGGGGGGGCGGGGCCGGGCGCGCCTGCGCCTGCGCCGCCGCTGGGGGGCGCCGTGGGGCTGCCATGGGGCTGCCATGGGGCTGCCATGGGGCTGCCAGGGGCCTTGGGGGGGGGGGGGGGCTGTGAGAGTGGGGGCTGCTGGAGGGGCTCTGTGGGGCTGGCATGGAGCAGAGGGGATGCCAGAGGTGGGGGATTGCCGCGGGACACCGTGGGTCTGGGGGCTGCCGGGGGTGGCTGGTGCCGTGGGGCACGAGGCTGGAGGATCCCTGCCCCCTGGTGTCTCCCAGGCACCCCACAACACCTGTCACCCCACAGACCCCCCCCCCCCAAACCACCCCAGCCCCACTGACAGCCCTCTGGAGACCCAGCATGTGGAGGCAGCCTGGTCCCAGCTCAGCCCCACATCGAGGAGGCTTGGGGGGCAGCCGGGCCGTTCCCATCCTGCTGTCCCGCTCTCGATACCGCGGGGCCGCTGTGCCCGTCCCTCTCCTCCGGCGCTGTGACAAATCCCGCGTGGTCTGGGGTGAGCGGTACCCCGTCTCACCGCCCTTGGCCGCACAGATCGTATCCCCGACCTGCTGTATTAACCCAATTATGATTAGGTTTTCAAAAAGCTGGTGGCTTTTTATTTAGAGGTTGCATCCCGGCCGTACTCCCGAGTGTGAGGAAGAGGCTGCATCCAAGGTGAGTTTAAAGCAACCTGTGAAAACCTCCTCGTGACATTAATAACATGCACATCCCTATAGACATGGCCAAACGTTATCTTCAGCGATTCAGGGAGGAAACCCTCTGTGCCCTGCAGAGATAGGATGGCGCAGCAGGATCCAGCGGTCCTGGGAACCATCGCGTTTGCCTCGAGGCAGACAGAGCAAGGCGCGTGGGAAACCTTTCCCGAAAGCCTCACGTGAACGATGCCCTGCACGTACGATGCCACGACCCGGGAAAACGGGGATGGACAGCCAAATCGCTCTGAATCCGTTGTGTTCGATGCGTCTTCGCTGGGGAGCTGACCAGGTGAAAGACAGAAGCAGAAAGAGCCTTTGGATGATACCCAGAAACACCTGGTCTTTCAGCATTAGACCTACCACAGATAGGAAAGCAGACTTTAAGAAGAAGCGAGATGGTCCAGAAGTTTTATGCCCCTTTAAGGGAAAAAAAAAAGAGCCTTCATATGAGTTACCCTGGGGACGGTTGCGTTTGCCTGCTTGTTTTTACAAGCTCATCCTCTTGCAAAACCTGAAGATGCAGAGCGTGTGAACTGCAGCCATCAAAGAGCTGAGGGACCAGCGGCCTGATCTTGAACCTCCCCGAGGACAGGCACTGCTCTGCTTGTTCCTCTGGGCCCTGAAACACCTAAGGCCAGCATCGTTATTTGTTAAACTCTTACAAGAATCAGTCTTCGTGGCTCTTGTATATCCAAAGTGGTCACAGAGGAATTGACTGGAAGCGTTTGTACAGCTGGAACTGCTTAACAAGCAGCTTGATCCAATTATTTGATTTCCAAAATTAAATATATTTCCATATATATCTCCATCTCTCCAGAGCATGACAGGAAGCTGTTGCTCTTTGGGGACTTACTTGTACGTTTGTGTCTTTTTGCTTGTTACTATTTTTTTTCCTTTTCAGTTGAAACTCAGGCCTCCTCCTTAACAATTTTCAAAAGTAAAGGTGCAGAGGGGCTTCTGCTTTTTGTATCTGGCACTCAGTGGTGAAGGTGAGTCTTGTGGGTTAGCCTCTGTTGGAGGTGACAGCTCTTTGGGCAACTCAGTCTCTGGTGAGCAATGCAAGGACATCATTTGTAGAGGCATTGCAGCTGTAGTGATGTGCTTGTGTGTAAGCCAAGTCACTGAAAAGCTGAGAAGCTTGAATTAAACCTGAGTGAGTATTGGAGGGGTTGTTTTCCACCCCGTGAGGGATCATGATCCGTTTTACGTCTTCTAGGGGGAGAAGGAACTAGGATGAGGAGGAACAGAGAGAGTAACAGCTGAGAACATCTTGTCATATTCATATTTATATTAATTTAAAACTCTCTTCAGCTGCATTTGTAAACCAAGGTCTCAGATGTATCGGTTTCCATAGGAGTTTGCAGGGGGTATGCACCATCTTTGTGTTCAGCATTACCCTCCTCGAACACGAATCAAGCCCAGATCCAGGAACCCAGTGAAACTACTGAGTAGAATTTGTTTTTCTGATCTTTACTCTCTCATTTTTGAGCTCTGGAACTTTTCCTGACATGTTTTTTAAGCTTTTCTAGGAAAAAGTAAACAAGCAAGCAAGCTGAAAACCTCCTGAGACCACCTAAGTCCACAGAGCAGGATTTTGAGATTTTTTTACTCCCTTGCAGCAGCAGGGCACAGGATCATGGACATCATTTGAAACCGTGACAGTGACTGAAATCAAACCTGAATTGGCCCAGCTATTTCTATTGTTAGAGGACCAGAGGCTCTGCATTAAAATGTGGTGGTGTTGGAAAAAAGCAGTCAACACCCTGAGAGCGTTGTTATATCATTTGTATTCATGTCCTGCTCAGGAGAGTCAAGAAAAGGGCCCACTGCATCGGCACGGCACTCTGTCTGCCAGGGTGGATGTCCAACATCCTTGGAAATGAGGGACCTGCTATGACGACGACATTTAGTGACCTCCAGTGACCAAAAGAGCTTTAATGCAATATGGAGAAGAGGAGCCAATGCTTTTGTTGAGCTGAAGTTTTTGTTTTTCTTTTTTTTTCTTTTTTGCCACATTTGATGCCCCAGCAGTAGGCAGAGAAGTGTTAATTACAGTTCTGTTTTGCAAAATGAAGGAAAAGAAACAAGCTGCAACTGGGCTGAATTTGGCAAATTCTTTCATCTGAAAGAGTGAGGTTTTTAAGCCATTGTTCGTTTTGGGGATAGAAAGCAATTTACTGCAGTTTTTTCTGTGCACAACTTGTTAACTTTTTGCTTCAAAAAATTTTCATTTCATTACAACCCCACAGTTTAAGTGTGAAAGTTCCTTAACAGGGGCTAAGAGAGAGCCCTGCTTTTCCTCAGTTTGCTTTACTTTTTCCTGTGAGAGAATTGTCTCCCTGACAAGTTTTTGTCCTGAATTTGCGCTTTCTGGCATAGTTTAGTTTGCTCACTGTATTTCAGGTGGTCGATTTTGGAGCCCAAAGACAACGTAGGAATTGGCCCTGCTTTTAACAGCAGTGAACTAGATTCTGGAACAGGAAAGAAAATCTGCTGGGATCTGAAAATGCTTAAAATCCTTCCCTAGAACAAGAGGGAAACTTGTCAGCGTGAAACAGCAGGGAGAGGTCATTTTGGGGGGGGGGGGAAGCCTTGTCCTGGTTCTGCAGCTTTCCAGCTGCTCTGTTTGACTGCCACATCTTTGAGTGGTGCTGGTGGATGCAGAGAGCATCCAGTAATGGAGAGCTGCTGCTCCTGCAGTCTGCAGGATCGCTCCTTAGGAGACACGTAGCTTTTTCTACAAAACAGACAGTGATGTGCAGTGTGCATTCAAGACAGTAGCTCCAACAACCTTTGTTAGCACCGCTCTATCTCTTTAAATGTGCTTCCCATTACCAGTAATCTAGTTACTTTAATTGCCAAACCCATTAAGGCTCTGCAGAGTACGAAAAGAAAAAGATCTATGCAATTACCAGTTCCCAAATTGAGTTAAAATCTTACAATAGATTACAGCAAGGGCTACTTTCTGCCATGACTATCAGTGCCACATTTAATTCTCTGCAGCTCCAAGCTATATGTGCTTCAGGGGAGAAACTCAATTAAAGAAAGACATTTCATTTTAATTGCTAGACTAATGAAACTGCCATTACCTGTAGCATCCCCACGTGCACATCTAGACCTTCTAATTTGTGCCCAGTTTCTGTTCACTGCTTGTGTCATCCATATATACTTACATGTTTGAACACATATGGATGATATACACCTAAGTGGAGAACATGTGCACACATATGTGCACACATCTGCCACCAATGGTGGTGAGTAAGGAAATTAGTACAAATAACTCTTCTTTTTCTTGGAAAAAGAAAACAGTTACAACAGTCCTGCTGAGTGGTTGCACTAAGGCAGCTATAAAGGCCAAAGGATAGGTTACAGATGGAGATGTGGATCAGAGGTGGCTTCAGCTCCCAATCTGCCAGGTCCTGCGGCTGACTGGATCTGATTTTCTATGTTTTAAGGGCAATTTATGGCTTATAAAGTCGAGCTCCTGGAGTTACTAGGGGGAATGACCTTATCACACGTCAGGGTGTACCCTTTTGCAGTCCTGGCCCTGCTAGGTGATAAGAACGAGGAAATAAAGGCGAAGGGGAATGCTGACGGTGCTGGAGCCACGACGGTGCTTTACGCTGGGTGTAGCCCCATAGTACAGTCCTGCTGGTGCTAGTAACAGGCCGTAAACTTTGCACTGAATTTGCAGGGCCTCAGGACTGAGCCTCGTCAGTCCTGCTCTGTCCTGCCCTGCCTGCACTTTGTTTTCCTTGGTTTAGCTGTGACAGCGATCTCTCGAACCGACCAGGCGTCTGTGGCTGATCTGTTTTACTTTGCGCAACCACCGCTTGATACAGACAGCGGTGGCACGCGGTTATTCTGTGTGGAGCGAGGTATTTACGACTAACACAATGATTTAGAGTAAAAAAAAAATTACAGGCCTAGTAGAGCAGCAGGGGCCTGGAGCAGAGAAGGCACAAGACGTTGTAGAGAAGCACAGGCACAGCGTGGTCAGAGAGAGGCCACAGGCTGGCGCAGGAGGCCCCGCAGCTGTAGACACCTCATTAGTGGTCAGTTAAAGAAATGCAGATCTGGAGCCATACAAAGCTATTTGTCGGTATAACAAGGAGAGCAAAGCGTTAGTATCTAACATATGTAAAAACCACCATATATAGTAAATTTGGATGTAACCTGGTGCTGTGGACCAGTGAAGAAAAAGCAAAGTGTAGAAGCATGTTAGCAAACATATAAAAATGACCCCAAGTGGATCCTGGTGAGAAGAAGAAGCAAACATCAACGGGAACATTTTTGCTCCTGGCGAAAGACTCCAGATGCCAACAACTCATCGTAACAGCCCCACCAACACCAGAGTGAAACCAACAACTCTATTATTATTATTTATATTTTTATAATATATTATTATATATTATTATATATCATTATATATATTATATCATTCATATTATATTATTATTAATTGAAACATATCCTACATAGACATTATTTCTTTTTCTATAATAATTATATCTGGTCTAGCTTGGATTAGACTGTTAAGATGTTTTCAGTTATACTAACAATAAATTCTTGGCTTTATATGTAAGAATATATGCTTCCTCTTTGGCTGTGACCATTATTTTGAGCATGAGTTCAAAATGGCGAGGATTTCAGCCCGTTTCCTTACATGTATTGCAGGTCTCCAGCTTCGGGTCTCCAGCTGGCTCACATTTGGCATTCCCATTCTCAGGACCAGCCGTGGCAGGGACAGTGTAGGAGCACAGCAGATGGCTGGGTGTGGGAAGCCATGGATTTAGATGAAGATGAGGGACAGTTGTGAACAGTCAGCGAGGATTTGACAAGCTAGTGGCGTCCCCCAGGGCTCAGGACTGGGTCCCATCCTGTTCAACTTCTTCATCAACGACCTGCATGAGGGGATGGAGTGCCTCCTCAGCAAGTTTACTAATGATACCAAGCTGCGAGGAGCGGCTGAGACACCGGAGGGCTGTGCTGCCATTCTGAGAGACCTGGACAGGCTGGAGAGCTAGATGGAGAGGAACCTCCTGAAGTTCAACAAGGGAAGTGCAGAGTCGTGCACCTAGGGAGAAATAAACCCAGGCACCAGTACAAGCTGGGGGCTGACCTTCTGGAGAGCAGCTCTGCAGAGAAGGACCTGGGAGTGCTGGTGGATGACAAGTTCACTATGAGCCAGCAATGTGCCCTTGTGGCCAAGAAAGCCAATGGTGTCCTGGGGTGCATTAGGAAGAGTGTTGCCAGCAGGTCGAGGGAGGTGATCCTGCCACTCTCCTCAGCCCTAGTGAGGCCTCATCTCAAGTCCTGTGTCGAGTTCTGGGCTCCCCAGGACAAGGAGGACATGGAGCTACTGGAGAGATTCCAGCGTAGGTCTACGAAGATGATCAGAGGGCTGGAGCATCTGCCTAGCATGGTCTAGATGCCCCAAGCATCTAGGCTTTGGTGGATGGCTTTGTTGGGTGTCTTCATCTCTGTGATTGCCTTGGTGAGCTCCTGCACCCATAAAGATGTGCTGAGATGACACCTAATGCTCCAACTTTTTGTCCTGCAGCGCTTATTACCGTGGGGCTCCTTTTCACTGCTTAGCCCATCTCTCAGTCTTTAGAGTTGAGATTTCTCCAGCATTTCTGCAGCACATCTGCCATAATGACTGAGCCTCATCAGTGCAGAGGTCCAGCTGCCCCAGCTCTGCATCACAGCCACCGTGAAACCCAGCGTGCAAGGAGCCTCGAATCCCAAAGCCTGTGAGGCACTGGGATGTCAGACCAGTTGCCTGGTGCAGATCTGGACACTGGCTGTGGGTGACTGTGGCAGAAGCTAAACCCACCCCTGGCGTGGTAAACTTGTGTTCATCAAACTAGATTTCTAGAAGTGCAAGAGTCAAAGATTAGCTAGCGTAATCCATGGGCTGGGACTTCCTTCTTGGAGTCAGTCAGCAAATGTTTGCTTTCCAGATTTGACTTACCTCACCTGTGCTGTAATATACCTCAAAACCAGCCTCATATTTCAACTGCAGGCCTCATTTTCAAAAGAGGTGGACCTGGCTGTTTAATTTTTCATTACATACGGACTCTATGAATCATCTATGCCTGATCTGCTAGACACCTGAAAGTCACTGACGGCCAGAAATTTCCCAGCGTGCCCTTGCATGAAGAAAAGAAATAGCCCATGTGGACTTGCCTGCCTCTAACCTGCTGAGTGCTTTAACTGGGAGGCCTGATCCTGCCTCAGTTTGGCTGGTCTCTCTGGCACTGTGGTTCCTGGGTGCCGGCAAGCAGATATGTCCATACAGCTAAATAAGAGCCCTGGAGTAAATCCCAGCTCTGCACTCCCACTCACCCGTGTGGCTTAACTCCTTGCTCGCTTGTTGGCCATGTTGGGGAAAGAGTAGTTCCAGCTACACCAAGCCAAGGCACAGACATGCTTTTGGAGAAAATTCACTCCAGGGATATTCCCACTAAGCAGGAAGGATGAGACTTCCTTCCCCTCCAAAAAGGCACGTAATAATTGTGTTTCAGAGCCTCAGGAGCATCGCAGGGGACCCAGAGAATACCAAAAGCCAAGTGTAGGTCATCTGCTCTAGACAAAGCGAGCCTTGTATAGCATGAACATTAGCCAGGCCTGCCTAAATTTAGTTATCGCAACATTAACAGGATAAAAGCAGCTGTAGGCTGGTCCTCTTTGCAGAATGAAGAGAAACAGGTGCAGAGGGTGAGTTGTGCCCCTACCTGAAGCAAGGTCCTCCTTTACTGTCTTCTGCAGCCCTCACATGGCCAGGCTGGTTGCATTTGGACTAAGCTGGTATTCCCAGCTCTCCTTTCGCTCTGCTTGCGCATGGAGCAGCACTGTCTTAAGGTTAATGTCAGCTTTTTGAGGAAATGAAGAACCTCAGGATCACCGTAACAAGCCATGAGGGAAAGGAAATATGTGACAAAATCCGTGGAAACTACCCAAGGAAATGCAGACGCTGGGGAATATGGGTGCTGGGTCCCTCCATGGGGCACTTGCACCCTGCCCTGGTGCACAGGGGAGCTCCTCATCTCAAACCCCCGAATCCCAAACCGTTCAGATTGTGTGAGCACTTGGAAAGAGAGTGCCCTTGTAGCCAGAGGGAGCAGCAACTAAACTTCTATATGGTGTTCAACAGCACTGTTCATCTCAGTCTGAGTTTTAGGGGGGGGAGACATAATTTAGGATTATAACAGTTAGTAATAAATGCGTGGCTCTCCACAGCAAAACTCCCTGCAGCCTGCGCAAGAGTTGCTACTGATGATGGGGGATTTTGAGTCAGATTCCTCCAAGCTAGTGCCTGAAAGTCAGAAATTGCCCAAGCTGTGAGTGATTCCAGCTCTGCCCGGCAGATGGAGGTGCACCCAACGATATCTCACGGCCCTCCAGCTGCACATCTTCTTTTGCTAGTTTAACAGGAGGTCATTTCAGGTTAGAAAAGCCAGGGCAAAGATCTGCCAGCCTGGGTTGTTGACTGCAGTGTTTAGCCATTATCTTGGCTGGTTTCCCCTTTGGCCAGCTGAGCTTCAGGAGAGCCAGGTCATCCCAAAGACACCGTGGTTCGGGGCCACGGGGAGGCTGATACACTCCAGGCTGCCGGTGCAGTGCTGTGTGAGTGCAGCTGAGCAGGAAAACTGTGCCGGGCATCTTGGCACGTGCGCGGCAAGGTGCAAACTGATGGTGGCAAGCGATGACCTATCATAGCCTGAAGACCTGCTTCACCCATCATGCATCTCCAGCAATGTCCGTGAGCACACAGGAGAAAGCTGAGTTCGAATTAGCGCTGAGACGAGCTGGCAGCTGAGGGAGGGCTGTGTGAGCGGGTTTGCTCCTGAATTAGTTCTAGAGCAAGTCAGATGAGGGCCAGAGATGGCACAAGGAAAACAGGGGGCCAGGGAAGGCAGTGGCACCCCCCATTACCGAAGCTAACTTGAAATATCTGTGGAAACAAAGCAAGGCTTGAGCAATCGCTACCTAGTGTGTCCCTCCCACATCTTGGGGGCCTCCTGCACCAAAGGCTCCACCAGCTACCACATTCAGCAGCCTGAGATGGCCCCATGGTCCTGGGACTTAGCTCCTCCCTTCTCGTAACCTACTTAAATCTTCACCTTTATGGTAGGTCGTGCTGCTGAGTTGCACTGTTTACCACCGCTGCCCAGGGAAGCGCCGCCTTTCGCTTGCTGTGCGCTTGCTCCCAGCCAACGGCACGGCCCCATCATGCACGGAGGTGCTCAGCGGCACAGCTCAGTGTCACCAGCGTTGCCAAAAGTGATGGCTTATTCCTGTCCTTTGCAGTCAGTCTTTTATGATTCATTTCTTGGGCATTGTCGACCCATTTCTACGTTTTGCTACTATCCCATTGGAGCTCCATTTCTCTAAGAAACTCGGATAACAGATATTACTGAGAGGTTTCTGAAAGTCCAGAAAAGCACAAAACATTGACCAGATCAGGTGCTTGATGTCTCTTCTCTATCGCTCTGTGAGGCCCTGACAGAATTCTGAGATTTCCCTCCCGAAAAGTTGATTCTTTCCAGACACTAATATAAGCTTTTATTCTCCTAGTTCTGCCAGTTTGCTCAGGGTGGAAGTCGAACCTGCTTCTCAGTAATGCCCCGGGGCAGCCCTGTAAAGCATTAAAAACACCCTGGTGGCAGAGCATTCACTCCTCACTCCTCCAACATCATAGCAGCTTGCAGAGGAAGGCTGCATGTCATGGCTAGAAGTCCAGCAGATCCAAGTCTGGGCTCCCGTTGGGATTTTGGAGAAAAGCCATCAGGGCCTGGCACCTTGCTACTGAGCAAGGTAGTGGTTTGTCCTAAGAGACTTCAGGCAGCGACCGCTTTGACAATCCAGCAAGGACTCCTCAGATCTGTCCCCAAAATATCCCCCTGGTGGTCATGGGAGCTTGGTGGACCTCCTCAGCCAGGCTGTGTCTTGCCTGTGTGCATTTGGGTCATGGAAATAAGCTCCTTATTCTGGTAAAACCTACAAGAGTGTGCCAGGTACTGCGCAGACATGGCCATCATCACGGAGTGATTCCTTGGTACCTCCTGTCAGTCCTGGCGCCGGCTCTTCTCGCAGGTCCATCAAGAATCATTTCTGCTCTTGTGGTTTGCTGAGCAGTTGTTCCAAGAAACAGTCACTTTTAATTCCTAAAAACACTGTATTTGTATCACTTGCACATGGCACCTTTCTCCAGGGTAAATGAGTGCAGCTAATGTCTCTCATTATTTTCTTTCTACATTTCCAACTGCTCCAGTCTCCCTCAGTATTTTGTGGCTCCTTTCAAGGCACAGCCCTGCGCTCCGTAGGGATTGCTTGATTCTTGCTGAAAACCTATTTATTTTGCTTGGTTTTAGATCAGCTTCTGTTGAAAGTAGCGTTTCCTCCACCAGCTCTGCTTCTTCCGTAAGTCCTTTTACCCTGGCGTTAATGTGTCCTGCGGGGTCACGTCCTTCAGGCGTGTTTGCAGGCTGTCAGCTTTCCCACATCCTTCCGCAACGCCCCCTCCCCCTTCCATCTCACGCACTTTCGGGTTTAGATTAGGGATACTTGTGCATTTGGCTCTCAGATCATCTTTTTTGGGGGGGGTCTCACAGCTGAGACTGGTCCTGCTTGACTTCAGAGATGCATCTCAGCAACTCCCAGCATATCCCTTTCTTCCGAGAAGCCATGAACTGACCCTGACAACACACTCATCCACAGCGAACATGCTCCCGTGCCATCATCTCCCCTCCTCTCCTTCCTTAAGCTCTTCATTGACTTTTGTATTTATTTATGTCAAGTGACAACGGTTCGGTTCCGATTTGATTTATTCTTCCTGTATGGAAGTCTCCGGATTAATGTAAACTTCTCCGTTCTGCGTCGTTTTCTCCAGCACACACTGAAGTCCTGCCTCTGTGCCTGTTTATCCTCCCTGTAAGATGTCTCTCCCTTTCCTTCTTAGCTCAGTGAAGGACTCTTTGAATGGGAACCAGATTCATCAGATGCAGGAGAGGGAACGAGCAACACCTATGGCTGCTGCTGGAAATACAAAAGCTGCTTTCAGCTTCTCGCCAAACACGATCTCAGAAGGTGCAGCGAGGCCTTGGCAGGCACCACCCCTTGTCCTGCATGTTGCTCATGAGCGCTCATTCCCCAAAGCTACGACAGCCCCAATTTCCTCTCGGGTTTCCTGCGAGCGCTCCAGACACCAGCTGCATCCCCCAGCACCTCTGTGTCCACGACTGTCACCACCAGGGAGGTCAGAATGACTTGTTTCCTGCCCGTGTTCTTACACAAGTTAAAAAAAAAAAAAGAAGTTCCTAGAAGCCTGATTCAGCCATTTGACATCCCCATTGGTCTTCTGAGAAGATGGGAACAGGCAACGGTGGAGAAGAAGCTATCGTAAGTGCATTTTCTTTTTAATTCTTGCAGAAAACCTGTATGCGAGTCTGGAGACGTTTCTTTCTCCTCTTGAAGGCTTGCCAGCTTGTAAGCCACAACGCGCCGGTGGGCTTCAGAGGAACTGCTGAACGCGAGTGCACGTAGCGCTCAGCAGCAGCACAAACCAAACGGTGGCACTCGGGGCTGCTGCCGCTGGGGAGCAACGTCTCCAGCCGTGTTTCGGAGTGTCTCTGGATTTCGCCGCAGAGACGGCAGGCAGCTTTGGTTGCACATTTGCTCACTGAAGCATGCTGTTGGTACTCCATATGGCTAATGCTATATTTTCTTCAGATTGTAAAACAGGGAGGGGGGAAAAAGAGAACTTAGTCCCAGAAAAATCTTTTTCTGACCTCTCAGATTACAGATCTCTGAGCTGTGCTTCTGCTCTGGCTGAGTCACCCCTCTGTGCTCCCCATGTGACTGTGAGAAAGCAAGAAAATACTTGGTTTCAACTCAAATCAAACTTTTCCTTCCTTTCAGCTGCACGAAATTCCATGAGACAAATTTTTAAGCTGACTCGTCAGTGAGGACGCAGCAGGTTTCCCCCGGATGGCTCTGTATCTGCAGCAGTGCCCAGCAGCCCGTGCCAGTGCCTTGGGTCCTTCACTAATCTGCCTGGGACTGACGGTACCACGAAGCGGGGGAATTGGGAGTGTGTGTGTGGGGGGGCCTGCTCACCCATTTTAGCCCAAAATATTTGCATCTGACAGGGAAACTCAACCACAGCCTAGGCCTGTGCTGGTCTGCAGCAATCTTGACTCAGGAGGGTGCTATCGCTCCCGGCTGTGGGGTGAGCTAGGATCTCTCTCCACTTTTGGTGCAGAGGCTGGTTTCTCTGCAGCCAGGAGAGGGGTACAGGCTTCATAGTCAGAAGTACCTGCATGCAGCTGTGAGACAGATGTGATGGGTGGTGCAAAAGCCAGACTTCCAGGCAGGCTTTACTTTTGAGGATGTCCAACGCCTGGCATGGGTACTTCAATGTACAACCACCTCGATGGGTTTCTGTCCTCCCTTTAGCAGGAGCTTCATGGGAAGGGAGATTAGAGTTGCAGACCCACCTTGGGGTATGTCCTTCCTTAGGATGCATAGCACGGCCTCCTCTGGGACCACTGGCTTCATGTTCATGTTCCTTTTGCCACCTGAGAGCAAGGCTTTAGCTGTCCTGAATGCTCCGAAGGGAGGTACAACGGGACAGAGGAGCAGGAGGTGGCCCTAGTCTCACACCAGGTAGAGCCATATCCAAATATTGAGAAGGCAGCACAACCTGGTATTGGCGGCTGCAGTCACTGCAGAAGGGCTGTGAGTTTGCTGGACAGGAGGAACAGAAAGCTTCGAGGAGAGCAAGGCAAGGCTTCCCAAGCTGCACAACATGCCTCTGGTTGGGACTGCCAGCAAAACGAGTCTTGGAAAGAAAGGTGGGCAGGTCTGGCAATGGCTGAAAAGCTGTATGTTGTAAGAGTGGAGATATCTGGACTGTTTTTAAGTTTAGGATGGCCAGTGTCCCCTCTCTCTATGACAGCCCTGGTTTCCTGTCAGAACCTGGAAATTATTCCTGAGCTTTTAAACTCACATTTACCTTCATGGTACCAATATAAATAAAATCTTTGTGAGGTGGAGCCAACAGACCCATTTCCCACCATGGAAGATTTTGGTTATGGCTCTTCAGAGATGGCAGGTGTCCAGTTTAGGTCACTTTCAGAAGATCTGAACCCACAACTCTTATCTCAGACACAACCAACTAACTCTAAGAAAATTATGCCAGTTGAATCTAACAACCTCTTCCTCTAACCTTAACTCGGCAGGTTGATTCTGGTGCTGAAATGGCCTTTCCACTAGTGTTTTCTACTTACCAATATCTTTTGCAAAAATTCTTGGACTTTTGACCCAGAGTTGACCTGGTGAAGAGCAGTTTACCCTGGAAATCCTGGAGGGCTGATGTCCTTTCTGGGAGCAGTTATTTAGTATTTTACCTCTGGGAGCAGAGTCACAGACATAAGGATGCTGGCGGCAGGTTCTGCTTCACTGTGGAGTGAAATGCAGCTTTGTCAGTAGTGGTGTGGGTGAATCTAAACCAGCTCACAGCAGCGTGTGGTGGTGGATTTCTTATAATTTAGGGCAGAACACTTCCCCAAAATTTGCTATGGTGTAAGGAAGAAGTAGTGGCTTGATGAAGAAATTCAGGGTTAAGCCAGGCGAGACTGGGAAAATTTACTTTCCAGTTTCAATTTAAGGAACCCAGAATGCCCACATCTTTTTGCAATTGTTTACCTGGACACCAGAACCATTTGCTATAGGGGTAAATTCAAAAATCCTCCAGCTCTGCAGACACAGCCGATGAGTAGAAATCTCAAGCCTGCCCATGAGTTTGGGTTTTTGGATGAAAGTAGCTTGCATCCACTGGAGGGTCAGCTGCCATAGAGTAACTTATTATCTCCACACCAACTCTCTGTGCATCTGAGCTTGGAGAGAATATACCATATACCACTTATCCCTGTTGTGTGATGATTACAGCGCTCAGCCAAAGAATCATGCTCAGATCTCAAGTGCCTTTCAAGCAGAGCATGTAGAGCAGGAGACTTTCCCACAAGTTGTCAGGCTACCTGGGCTTAGTCAAGAGAGATCTCTTTCTTCAGGGCTGTTGAACACTAAACCTCCTGTTCAGAGACTAGCAATGATTTTTTTTTTTTAATGTATCTCCAGGCCAAAGACAAAGCCCAGGGAGTGTAGGACATGAGATAGGTATCAGAGGGTGACAGGGTTTATTGCCTGTCAAGCTCAAGGAAATTTATAGCTATCAACCACAGGAAAAGCCTCCATGATAAATAGCTAACATATGAAGCTTGCTTTTCATATGTGGATTGGAATGACATTTTGAAATCCTTCAGTGATCCCTTTTCTTTGCTTTTTATTCCCAGGCAGCCACTTGTCAAATATGGCTTCAGAGGTGACAACACCCATGGCAACCTTGCTGGATACCAGAGATCATCCTGCCGATTCGAGTGACTACTCTTATGAATACATGGAAGAGGCAGATTACATGCTATATGGCCTTTGCACGAAGGAAGAAGTGCTCTCATTTAGCAGAATATTCTTGCCAGCATTTTACACTGTGATTTTCCTGGTCGGGTTGGCTGGGAATGCCCTCTTGCTTACTGTCCTGATTATGTACATCAAGAAGAAAAAGAAGATGACTGAAGTGTATCTGCTGAACCTGGTGGTTTCAGACTTCCTTCTCCTAATAACCCTTCCTTTTTGGGCCCTATACATTTCTCAGTGGGTGACCTGGGACCTGTTGTGCCCACTCTTAAACACCATGTACACTCTGAATTTCTACAGTGGGGTCTTTTTTGTGAGCTGCATGAGTCTGGACATGTACCTGCAGATAGTCCATACTTGTTCTCCTCGTAACTCAATGATGCAGAGGAAGTCCATCCTTATCTTGTCAGTGGTTTGGATCCTTTCCGTACTTCTCTCTATTCCTGATGGCATCTTCACAAACATCAAGCAAATCCACAACAAAACTGTCATGTGCACTCATGATTATGGTCAGAAACACTTATTTTGGAAAGTTGTTTTCCAGGCCATTCAAAACATCCTGGGCTTTCTTGTTCCGTTCCTCTTCATGGTGTTCTCCTATTCCCGTGTAGCGTGTGTCCTCACCACTTCTCCCATCGCTGGATCAAGAAGAGCACTCTGCTTAGTCTTTACTCTGGTGGGTGTTTTCTTTCTTCTGTGGTCCCCTTACAACATTGTCCTCATCCTTCACTCCCTGCAAGATATTGGTGTGATCAGGAGCTGTGAAAGGAGTAGGCAATTGGACTATGCCATGCAGATTACAGAGAGTTTGTCCTTGGTTCATTGCTGTCTCAATCCCATGCTCTATGCTTTTGTGAAGAAACGATTTCGGTTGTATTTATGGAAGATCCCTAGGGCCATTATGAGAAGAAGTGGTTTCCTTGACATCCAGCTTTCAGAAACAAGTCAGTCTTGTAGCAGATACCCTGCTCAGATAGAGATGTTGAGTATCACAAATGCATGATAAATGTTTAAACTAAAAGAAATGCATGAACGTGCATGTCTTCTATGATGTGTTTTACTGATCCTGGCCACATGATGGAGTTAGTGTGAGCCCACAGCACTGTGTAACCAGAAATCTCACCCTAGAGTCAGCATCAGGATGAGGATTGCCCACATTCAGAATGGGAAATTAAGCGTGGGATTTGTTTTTGTTGCAACTAGAATTATTATGAAAGGATTGTCCAGCATTTGTAGTCATGGAAGAAGCCCGGTTTCTGGGGGTAAGTAAAAGGTGAGGCATTAGTGAATGAAGGAGTATTTTATGTAGATCACGTATACTGAATCCTGCAGACCTGAGACCTTGCACGGATCTTCTCACTCATAGATCCCAAAGTGGTTGATCAAGAAGAGCAATTTCATAGCCCCCACTGCTCATGGTACAAGTAGTGAGGTGGAAGGATTTCCTAGTGGGTGTCCCTCAGGCCAGACACAGGTGGCCAGAAGACCAACCTAGGGGGTTTTCCCCTGGCTTTTGACATCTGCTAGGTAGATGTGTTCAACTGCGCTGATCCCTTGTGTCTGTCTGAGGGGTGGTAAATCAAGACCTCAGCATCTTTGGGAGGGGAGGATTTAACTAGGAGGGAAGGAAGGACATTACATCTCAGAAACAGAAGAGGAGAAAAGGGAGACACATAGAGAACTTTGGGGGAGGGAAGCAGTGTGCAAGCCTGATGGGGACGCAGTCTGGCCAGTACGAGCAGGTGTTCAGCCTTGCGACACTGCAAAATCTGTTCCTTCACCACCACTCATCCAAAAGATGGGAACTGATTCACAATGGGAACAATTATCTGCTACCCGCAGGTTTAAGCTTGCAACGTGAGACTCCTAGTTATCTCCTAGTGATCTAGTTGTAAGCTCCCTTTACACCATGGATCTAGTCGATGCAGCCAGTGGAGCCGAGAAAGCAATTCAGATGACCAAACATAGGTGTCTGCTGTTGGTGAGCTCAACAGCTCTGGGGATCCCACTGCTCTCCAGCGACTATGGGAAGAGCTCAGACACCCAGCTCACCTGGAGCCACCGAAAGGTAAATGTCTTCCTCCATGAGCTCAGTTCCACCCTGGATGTCAGCAACCAGAGGGCTGCATTTGGAAAACAAACGATGATCTCTGGAGAGGCAGAGCTCCTTGTTTCAAGATCAGTTTGATCATCAAAGCAATAGAGGTTAAATCAGTAATAACAAGTGAGGAAAAAATAAAAACATGTTCTCAGCAGAACAGTAGCCAAGGTATTTTGTGTTCCTACAGACACATTTTGACAAGATAAAAAAGAGCTGTGGATACTGTAAATATTGGCTTTGTATCATCACATAGTGAGAGCACAGACTTGAATAAATAGCTCTGTTAGCTATTAGCCAATTCTGATTAACCAGTGTTAACATGCTATAGATGGTTAAAGTTCAGTGGTGAGTAAGATCTTAACTAGAAGGGAAGGATCCCAGGAAAGTCTGGAGGACACTGCGGGCAGAAGACAGAAAAGCAGAAGGAAAATGGGTAAAAACCCAGGAGGCATAAAGAGGCAGGAGGTGGAGAACTGAGAGTTTGGGGTAAAAGAGATGAGAAAGAGCTATGGGTCAAGGCAAAAGCAGTAGGACAGCTTGGAGGAAAAGGGAGGGACAAGGTGAGAGAAGAAAAAAATCACCAGCTCCAGAGCTGGTCACCCGTTTTGCCAAGGGTATCCACGCCACTGTAGGCTCTGTTACGGAGGTGGCAACCTCCCCATCACCCCCATCAGCCACAGGCATCTCCGTTTGTCCCATCAGGCTCCTCAAGCTCCTCTCCTAGCCTCTAAGGTGGGAGACTTACTTTGGCTTAACACATCAGAGAGCTGCACTGATGCACATTCCCTGCTCCTGAACACAGTCCAGCCCCTCCAGGACATCTCCAAAGATTCTCCTTCATCTGCAGCTGGCTGCCCCCCTGCTTGCAGCAGTGTTAAGGAAAACAGAGATACCTCCATCCTCCTGCCGAGAGCTCGTGGGTGAGATACTTGCCTGATGGGCCGCGTGTGTCTAGTGGACTATTTGCCTGGCTGCCAACAAAGCTGGAGAAGGGAGGAAAGAGGGGAGGAAAATCCCCATCACCAGCAGCACAGGCCAGAGGAGGGTGCGGGAGACGTGGACCTGGAGTGGCTAAAATCTGAGCTAGCAAGGAAGGAGCCCTGGAAAAGTCTGGAGGGTGAATGGGGAGCAGGAGAGACAGAAAAGCACAGGGAAAATGGGTGAAAGCACAAAGCATGGGGTGGGATAGAGGCTGCAGGGCACGGAGCGAGGAGGAGGGCAGAGGGGTGTCAGTAGGGACAGGACACCCGTGGAGGGGACCAAGCCCAGGGAGTGCGAGCGAGAGATGGGGGCTGGGAGGGAGCCAGGACTGGGAGGGCAGAACTGGGTCTGTGATTGATTTAAACCCTCATCAACTCTGGGGAAGGTGGACCTACATTGCTTTGCCTTTCTACAGATCAGCAGTGCCTGCACAGCCACAAGAACACTTACGGGACACTGGGTTCTGGAGAACCTCAAAATGTCGGAGATCTTTCCTTCTCTGGGCTTCTGAGATAAAATAGTTCAGCTTTAACCCCTTTTCTAGTCTCCTGAACTCACTCATGGTGGCATTTCCAACCTCTTGGTCTCTTTTATTCTGCCAGCAGCCCATAGTCTGGTGTTAAAGGCAGGAATCCCAGTGAAATTCTCTGCCTTCCTCTTTTCCTTTTTTCTTTTTTTCTTTTTTTTTTTTTTTTTTAAAAAAAGGAAAAAGCAAGACTCAACGCAGGTGCATGTTTTCGCCTAGAAAAAGTAATTTAAGTTCCCACAAAGCACATGCTGAAAGCCATCCGCCTCATTCAGCAGCCCCCTCACTCCATCGGGATTGCAATGTACCTCTCTCCTGATCGTACCCGCCCTTTCTACGTTTAAAAATACCTGTCTTCAGTAGCAGGGAAGGGAAGTGTGAACGGCAGAGCTTGGCAGGGGAAGAGTAAATATTTGCCACCAATAGGGACTGAGGTTGTCAGCTGTGCCTCAGCTTATCAGTGATCAGTTGTGAATAAAGAGCCCTCTCCTGGCCCAGGCCAGGTCAAAACCCTGGGCGGGTGTGGAGCTCTCATGGCTCTCTGGGTAGCCCTGCTTTGTTCCCTGGTAGCATCGCTGCTTGGTGGGCTCTACCTCCTGGGAGCATTTCGAAGAAGGAGACCCAATGAGCCCCCTCTGGACAAGGGTCTCATCCCATGGCTGGGTTACGCACTGGAGTTCAGAAAAGATAGTTCAGAGTTCCTAAAGAGGATGCAGAGAAAACACGGGGATATCTTCACAGTGCTAATTGGAGGCTATTACTTCACCTTCGTGATGGACCCCTTTTGCTTTGGCGCCATCGTGAAGGAATCGCGATCCAAACTGGACTTTGAGAAGTTTGCTTCCGAACTGGTCCTCCGGGTTTTTGGATACCAGTCCATTGCAGCCAGCCACAAGATTATTCAGCTATCGAGCACAAAGCATCTGATGGGAGATGGACTCATCGTCATGACACAAGCCATGATGGATAACTTGCAGAAGCTGATGCTTTTCAAGATGAACTCAGGAGAGGCGGACCGAACGTGGCAAGAAGACAGCCTCTTCAACTACTGCTACAACATCGTCTTCAGAGCTGGGTACCTGGCTTTGTACGGCAGTGAGCCGCACCAAGGGGCAGATAGCAAGGAGAAAGCTAACGAGTACGATCGTGTCCACTCTGATGAGCTGTTCTATGAATTTCGGAAGTACGACCGTCTCTTCCCTCGCCTAGCCTATGCTGTGTTGCCTCCCAAAGACAAAATTGAAGCCGAGCGGCTCAAGAGGCTCTTCTGGAGCATGCTGTCTGTGAAGAAGAGCCAACAGAAAGACAACATCAGCGGGTGGGTAAGTGACCAAGAGCAGTTCCTGGCACAAAACGGTGTCCCCGAGTACATGAGGGATCGTTTCATGTTTCTGCTCCTCTGGGCATCCCAAGGCAATACCGGCCCAGCTGCCTTCTGGCTCCTCTTTTATCTAATGAAATATCCAGAAGCTATGAAGGCTGTGAAGGAAGAAGTGGATAAAATCTGCAGGGAGAGTGGCCAGGAAGTGAAGCAAGGTAGCCCACCAATTAACATCACCAGGGACATGTTAAACCAGACTCCTGTTCTGGATAGCGCTCTGGAGGAGACCCTGCGGCTGGTTGCAGCCCCAATCCTCATCAGAGCCGTCCTGCAGGACATAACCCTTAAGGCGAGCACCGGAACAGAGTACACTCTCCGCAAAGGAGACAGGGTGGCTTTGTTCCCACACGCCTCTGTGCAGATGGACCCAGAAATCCATCCCGAGCCTCACCAATTTAAATATGACCGGTTCCTAAACCCAGACGGCACCAAGAAAATTTTCTACAAGAATGGGAAAAAGTTGAAATACTTTAACATGCCTTGGGGAGCAGGGATATCCATCTGTCCCGGGCGGTTCTTCGCGATCAATGAAATGAAACTATTTGTGTTCCTGATGCTGACTTACTATGACTTGGAGCTGCTTAACAGAGAAGAGGAGATCCCACCGATAGACATCAGCCGCTGGGGATTTGGAACAATGCAGCCTACTCGCGACATCCGCTTCAGGTACCGGCTGCGCTTCTAATTTCAGAAGCCCTGTTGCGTTTGGCCTCCTGGCTTGTTTAGGAGCTGTCAGTGAAATGAACTGTGCCAAACTCCTCCCACGAGTATCGGATCCGGGCAGAGCTCTTTCGTGAGAACCAAAGCCGGTGCGATCTTGCTGTTTAGCAGTTACTGTGCATGTGCCACCACTCTGTGTCTATGGTTGTTGTATTGCTTCTGCTTCAGTTTGACCTCGGGACTGTTATTTCACTATCAGACTCCTAACGACGTATCGAAATGACGTGAAGCGAGCAGGGAACCTGCCGTGTTTTCCACGTGAAGCAGATCCGTGGCAGAACGGCATCAGCCCTCGTGCTGGGGATTTGTCTCCCTCCTCCCCGTTTTTCCCTTTGTCGGTCTGAAACGTCTGCGTTCAGAAAGCCACTGAAAGGTCGGAGAACAATAAAATATGCTCTCTGCAGATGCAAGGGTTTCATCACGGGCTGGGTATCACCTTGCCTGTAATCTCTTTTTGGCATCAGATTAAAATGTAATTTCCTCCTCCTGAGGTCCCCAGACAGACGCCTCTCAGAGCAAAGGCAGGACCTCCTGACCACAGCCACCCCCACATAACCCTCCCCCTGCTCGCACCTAAGAAAAGGAGAGAACTTGCCAGTCTCATTTGCTGCCTTACTGGGAGGCAAAGGGTGTCGCAAACATCAGTAATAACCTAAGGTATCATTTTCATGCACCTACCTGATTTAAGAGGTGGACAACAACCTTTCCAGGGCTGCAGGCGGGTGCATGGTCAAGCCCTGTGTCTTGTGCACAGCTGCTGGGGATAAAAGGGTACCTGCAGCTGTATGTGGGTGTTTGGATTCATGCCAGGTGCTGTACCACAGCTGGAGCATGGCTACCTACAGCTGGGTTGGTTCCCCTGCAGCACTGAACCAAATCATTGGTTCAGTCCAACTCACTGAACGTGCCCAGAAATGTCCCACTGTGCAAAGTGGCCGGGAGCAGGTCTGCTCTCCTGCAAGAGAAAAGAGAGCATGGCTAAAATTAAATTGTATTTTGTTTTGTTTTCTCTGGGCTAAGCTTTTAACCAGCAGAGCTGGTCTTGAACCCTATGGGTGGACACCATTGCCCAGAAGATGCCTCCTGTCAAATTCAGCACCTGTCCTCTTGCCAGTCCCACTTGGGGTGGTGGCAAGAGCAGACCCCGAGTTCATCGCAGGGCTCCGGGCCCCTTGGGGACAGCTGGGGACACCAGTGTGCACCATTCCTGCTTTCCATCAGTCCCTCTTTCCCCCAGTACACTTCAGCATCGGAGCCCCCAACAGCTGGAGGGGGCTATGGTGGTTGGGGAGCAGCGGGAAGGGTGGTGGAGTAGAAGACAGGACTGGGGAAGGAGCGACAACTATAACAACCTCAATCCTTTGTGGGCTGCAGCCACAGCTACCTCTGGGCCCCAAAACAACCCTGCTTCATGCACCTATAACAACCAACTGGTCCGATAAAAGATTAAGCTTTGTCCTGCAAACCTTGCTTTGCTTTTTCCCTTCAGCGGGCAAAGCTTCGACAACAGCAGCCCTTGGGAGAGTTAAAGCACAGCCTTGCCAGGGCACAGTGCACTGATTTTACCCTGACACTAACCTTGGACTTTGGTGATTACATATGACCGAGGAACCCAACTCAAACATTTTCAGATGTGTCAAAACATCGAAGCCAAATTTGGCTTTGTTCTCTGGAGGTCAGTTATATTGTAACTGCATCTCGAGGGCAAACTACAGGCCTTACAGCACTGGAAAATCCAGAGAAGTCATCAAGCACCTGGAGCACCACTGAGATAACAAAAATGCCCCATTTCCTAGTAGAGTCAGACCCCGAAGCCAATGCTGTTATCCAAAAAAACAGCCTGACGCCCTCACAGCAATGAGTTGGAACCCGTCGGGTTACACCGAGCGAGGGGCAGAAAGCAGAGCCACGCTGGCGAGGTAGCACCGGCGCAGAAGATGGCTGGCCGCGATGCCTTCTGTCCTGCCGCCATCCTTAAGCGACGCTTAGTGGGTGCCCTTCCTTTGGCGTTATCTTCAGTCTGTTGTGGATGAAATACAGAACAATTAAAGAGGGAGAAGGAAAACACAAGCACGTAAGACAGGAATGACAGTAAGAACCACGGGCAAACTGGAAGCACCTTCTGGTCTTGTCTGGGAGGGTTTCTTCAGACCCCCAGAGCTCCTGCACACCTGCCCTTGGGTGAAGCAGGCAGATACAACCACCATGGGCATCCAGCTGAGCCTGTTGTGCCTTTCAGTGACATGCCCCAGGCACTCGAGCCAGCTGCCTGACCTCTCCCACCACTCAGCCACCAGCACTGGCTGCATCGAAGCCTTTGGTGACTGCTCTGGCCTTTCACTCATCAGGAGACACACATGGGAGCCCCATACAGGTCCCAGTTATGCAGGGGTGGCCAAGTGAGGCCAAGTGATGTCTCCACCAGGCACACTTTAGCAAGAGGACTTTTTGTGTGGATGGCTTGCACGAGGGCCATAAATGGCTAACGGCGGGTGTATATGTGTTGGCATTACTTGCACGGCATAGGGTCTCCTCACTTGGGTTGGGGTGAGTCAGACAGGTCCTGAGCAAACAGGGAAACATTTCCTGTGTTTGGGAAATGGAGGCAACATAACATATGCCTTTTCCTTAGGCATTTTCCCCGTGAGGGTGCACTGGCAGCACACAGCTGCACCTCCCCCCTCCTGGCAGCTCCCCTGGGAGAGGTGACCCAGAGCCGGGCAATGACCTGAAGGACTCAGGGAGCTCCAACACCATGGCAACATGGGAACTTTTAGATTGCTGCTTTAAAGAGAACCTCTTAAACACTATAAAGAGAACCATCCCGATACCTTTGGCAGGGGTATGCAGAGCTAGTTTCTGTTTTTAATGAGGCAGGATCTATTCTGGGCCATTCAGAAGATACATAGTGAGGGTGCAGTTTCACATCCCCAAAGTCCCTGGGTGACACAGAGCCACAGAGTTTAATACGGCGGAAGGATATAAAAATAACGACAACGGTTCCACAGAAAAATCCGGCTTTACTTCTTTGTCAGAACGGTTTATTCAGCATTAGTTAAGAAAACAATGTTGACTCTACAAAAGACTTCAGACATGCTCAAATGCATGCAAACGTGAAAAGCAAAAATCACTTCATTTGAGTCATACGAGAAAGAGCAGTGTCAAAGCTCCAGGTGAGCTAATCTGCCATCAAAGTTTTATACTTCGACAGGTTGTCCCCCATCATTAAGCCTTCCATCCCAAAGTGCTCCAGCAAGAATAAAGAACGAGGCTGAGCCAACAGAAACCTCCTTGGATTTGTAAAATAAGTTAAACGGGAAGGAACCCGGGGTCCTGAAAAGTTTAATGGGCTGGATCTCACAACAGTGCCTGTCTCCTGTAATGCCTCTGCCCTCCCCGGAGAATCGGGCATGGAGTCTGGCCTTAAAAAACTTTGGTTTCTCTTCTTTCTTGCATCAAAAAGACAAGATAACTTCGACATTCAAAGCTTTATGGTCTAATCCATGTCTGCTCTGCCAGCACAGCAAAAGCTCCTCTGCTCTCAGTGACCCTTTCTATACTGTACCAGAGAAGGACTCGTAACGCTGCACGCTTCAGGTTTTCAACAGTATGGGGTTGAACGTGATGGAAAGCACTGCCGCTGCTCAAACAGAGTCACTTCTACGTGATGGTATCAAACTGCAATACATCAGGAACAGATTTGCTGTCCTCCTCCCTCTCAACACAGCCAGGTGCTGCTCTGAGAAAGCATCCTATCACACGTAGCTCGTGAGGAAAACTCAGGAAACTCAGCAGAACCAATAGATACATTTTCACTTCACAGAAACACAAAGCCACACTGAGATTATAAGTAAAAAAGAAATTACACAGCTGATACCACCCACGGGAAAGGGAAGCAATGCCCAGCACTTTCTGAAGGCCAGAGGTACATGAAACTTCAGGACACTTTGGATTTTTCTGAAGAATCAAAACCTATGGCATTTGCCGACGGCACCACTTTCGCGTCTCTGGATAGGTGTGCCTGTGCATTCCCCAGAAAACAGCAGCTGCTCTTTGGACTGCTGAAGTTTCTTAGCAATAAATCTTCTGTGCGTATTGAGGTCACGGTCATTATTGCGTTTACTGCTGTGCAATCACATTTAAAGCCATCCGAAGCGAAAGTACCGTCTAATCAACTTTTCTCCAACATGCTGCTCACATGGCCTGAGAGCATTCTGGATGTCCTCCCTGGTCTCAGCAGCTAAAACTGAGGCTGACAGGGAGAGTGAAGCCTAAGGTTGTCTGTGGACTGCAAAGGTGAGAATTGTACTACTCCGTGATTATTTGAGTGCAATTGCTGGTCAGTCCCAGACCCAACTTCTCTTTCCTCGTGCTCGTAGAAGGTTTGCTGTACCCGCTAGAGCACAGCAAGCATGTTCTGTCCAGAAAAGGCCAGAGCGACCAGCAGCATGAACCACCTGCACCACACAGGTCAAAGTAGGTTTCCTCTATCCAGAGATCTTCAGTTCTTTCAAAAACAACGTTGTTGCCGTGCTGAAAATTTATAATGCAGCCTAGTAAAGGAGGGCTTTTAATGTGCAGGCATCTAGCAAAATGACCGTAACGGTCTCACTGAGGATCCCTGGTTTTGCTGCATCTCCCACAAGGAGATTTCTTCTTCCTGCAAGGGAACTTCTTTCCTTGAGAAGCCCATACACCAAGTCACAGCTTGGCAAAGCTGTCTTTTCACGGGTTTGCTCTTTAACACATTTCTAAGACAAAAGATGCAGATAAGACAGGGAAGGGGTTGCTTTAAGATCTCATGTGATAGGCAAGTCCACTTCAATATCTAGTAGGAGACTTCAAATAACGGTCCAAAGAAAAGCAAAGCTCCATGGTTTTACAAACCATGAAGGTTGGGCACCCATGGAGAACAGTAGCTCTGCTCAAAGCAAAGCAAGGTCTCGCCACTTGCAAGATTAGGATAAGGCAGAGATGCAACTCACCAGTTACTGGAAAGCCCCCATCTACACTAACACCGTCACGCACATAACGCATAACTGTACCTCCCCTCACAGCTTCTCCACAGCTAGAAGCATTCTCCTCTAGCTTGGGTGGCAAGGCCCTGTGAGGACAGTGCTGTCTAGTCATGTGTTTGGTGGGCAAGTGATATGCTGAGCCCAGCTGCCTGTGGATGCTGGCAAAGTCCCACTGCTCCAGCCTTGAGTCTAGTACATGGCAAATATGCAGGATCATGGGATAGGTCAGATTGGAAGTGATGTCAGGAGGTCTCCAGTCTAATCTTTTGCTCAAAGCAGGGTCAGCTATTGGCTCAGATCAGGTTGTTCAGAGCTTTAACCAGCTGGGCCTTTAAGTCCAAAGCCTTAGATACACAGCTTTTCACCATCAGTTGAAAAAGAGGCAGGTGCTATACCTTGTACTATTTCCCCTTGGTGAATCTTTCCGATATTTACTCTGATTCCATCCTACATCTAATTACCACCTTTCCTAACTCCTCCTTTCCTCAGGGCTATTTTCCAGTTGCAGGTGTTTATTGAATTCTTTCAGACTGGAGGCAGGTGAGAAAGCCCATCTGTCACTGAAACGTTGCTGCAGTTGTTACTGTGGGATGAGCAGTGCAGTAAAGGTTGTCTGGGGCTGCGTCTTGGGACCAAGGCCAGAAGTCTTTGTGTTTGCATGCAGAGCATTTTTTTCTCACTTCAGGGAAGGATTTGCAAAGCTACTCGGGGATGGTAGCTAATCCCATTCAAAACTGGCTAGATAAATCTGTCCTGGTTATTCCAGGAAGCCTGGAGCCAAGTGACACACACACTGTCAAGTTACCATCGGTCAGATGAGCCATGTTAACAGTCTGCGCATTCGTTCCTATCCTGCGGCAGATGCAAGAACTAGGTTTGTTCACAGTTACGCTGAACTGCATTCACAGAGAGCTACACGCACGACTCCAGGCAGCCACCCTAACTCAGCTGATGCACAGTAACTTGACGGCATCCTTTGGTACCAAACACTAAATGCAGAAGCAGGGAGGGAGACAATTCACTGCTGTCTTCTCATCCACTTCACTGTGCAACCATCAGGCCGTACTTGGAGCACAACTGGCCTCTTTTCTTTTCCCGTTCCATGAGGAAATTCCTCAGTTTGGTGGTGGGAAAGGTGACTAGTGCTTGCTGTCTGTTGTCCAAGCCTGTCTCTTGCAGCCATGGGCTCTGAAGGCACTCTGAGGCTGATGGCCTTCCCCTAGGGCAGAAAAATGTGAGAACATCAGTCCAGGAGCCATGCTGGGTGAGGAAGTTCCTAAGAAATGGAGAGAAAGAAGGGGCAATAACCAGGATCTGCAAAAACTGTCCTGTTGGGAAAGGAGACACTGCCTTACCAGGGATTTGCACACAGCGTGCTCTGCAGAAATGACACTGCTCCTCCAGAGAGACCGGCATAGCATCGCGTGAGCTTCACTTTCCCCTTCCTGGTTATTCTCAGAAATTCACAGGGTACGTCAGAGCTGACAGGGTAGCTGGCACTCAACCTAACCCAAAAGAAGAACCAATCAGCACGAAAGGCCACGCTAGAGATGCTTCTGCTCCCAGGAATTCCCACCCAGCAATGAGAGGAAGGTCATGCAGTATTTTTCAGTGGGTTTTATGACTTTGGCTGCTTTTCCATTTGGTGTAACTTGAATTTTCCTGTTGAATTTGGGGCTTTTGAAATGAAGCTGAGTGAAAAACACAAGCAGTTGCTGCGTCGCAAAACAGCCTCCTCACTCTCTACTTTCAGAGTAAAGGAGCTATACAGGCAGCTTGCTGCTCCATCTGGAGACATCTCTGGGCCTAGGGCATCCTGGCACAGGGCAGCCAGCAGCACACCCTTCATCACACAGCCTTCTGCGGCATTGCCAAGGGGAAAAGACGTAACTGAGGCTGAAGTATCTGAGTCAGTGTATCACCCCTCGTTGATGACTCTGGAATTGCACGTTTAAAGTGGTTCCTGCAGCAGACTGACTTACATAATGAATGCTGTGATTCCAATGGACCAGATGTCGGTCTGAGGGAGGGCTCCCTGCTCTGTCAAAAGTTCTGGTGCTAGAAAAGTAAATGAGAGTGAACCAAACTCTGTTCCACACTCCAGCACTACGACCAGCACAAAAGCAGTAGGTACTTATATACTTTGCTATATTCCTTAAAGGATGAAGAAAAAAACAATCTAGCACAGGGAGCTGCTTGAGGAAGGACACCTCCATGGGTCATAAACGCAACAAAACTTTCAGAATATAAAACCAATGGGCACCTCTGAGCTCATTTCTAAGGGGCTTTGTCTTCTCGGTTTCTTGTATCTCCTGAGCTGGCTGTTTTACTACTTCCCGTTTAATGTATCACGTACATTTCCCATGGGGGGTGCTGAAGGCCCAATCTGCTTCTCTCTGGTAAAAATCAGATGCCTCTTCTCTCCTATTAACCACATGACACCATTGGGAATATGAGAGCTAGAGTATGGATATTCCTATGGATATAGCTTATGTTCATGAGCGGTTCTGTGGCTTTTAGGGACATCCCTGATGTGAGCTCTGTGGTTTGCTGGTCGAGTCTCAGGCCTGGGTATGTCAGGCTGCCTGTGGTTCCTCCCGAGCCCTACACACAGCAACCAGGCAAAGTGAGCACAGTGGAGCTACACTCATCAACTCAGGCCACGTGGATGCCTGGCAGAGTGGTGTTGGCCATGACCTCTGGCTGTGTTCCCCATGGTCAGCAAGCGGCAAAGCTGTCACTGCCAGCCACTCCTGTAGACTCAGACTTTAACTGGAGGGCAGTGTGTGGGAGACCTTGCTTGTTCAGACCAGCTATGAACTGTTGCCTTGACCAATGGCCCAGTCTCACTCTATTTACTATGGATTGCATGCAAGGCCAGGGTTGTTCTGCTGACTCAACTCTGTACTTACCCATGGTTTCAACATAGTCCATGCACTTGTCCAAGATAATAACTTTGTCTTGTGTATAGAACTGTGCATTGCCAAAGTCAAGGAGTTTCAGCAGGTTGGGCTCTGTGATGATCATGTTTTCAGACCTGAGATCCAAGTGCAGGATGCTGTGTGCATGGAGGTACTCAACTGCACTGAGGATCTGCCACAGATAATCTCGGATCTCCACTTCTGAGTAGGATGGCCTGGGAGAAGAAAGGGGATAGAAACCAGAGGTGTCCTATCTGCATGCTCAAGAGCTCCATTCTGCACCCACTGTCATCCTCCCCTGGAAGTCTAATTCCATGATGTCCTGGGAAGCCCAGCAAAAGCAACTCTACTCATTTTAGAGAATCTACTATATTTGGAGAGGCTGGTCCCTCTTGTGAATCTGGTTTATAGATGCAAGAGGTTCAGAGGGTTGTGTGAACTGCACTACAGAGAAAGCAGTGATGGTGCAGAGATCAAAGTGCAGATTTGATGCCCACCATTTCCACTCCTTTAGCCAGAGGATTTCAGCAGATTTGTTTGCAGCCATCATGAGAAACAATCTGGAGGAGAAACAAGGCTTCCTGAGCCATAGTAATCTCCTTGTTACGGGAGAGAGAGTTTCATATCAACTACTGTACGATTCTTTCAACCTCTACACTGGACGACCCTGAATTGTCCTCTACCCAACCAGGTAGGGAAGTTAAGCACCTTCTTGCGTCACAAGAAGTCGCAGAACAAATGCACTAAAAATCCAGCAGTGACAGCCCACTGGAACAGATGGAAAGAGATAATCAAGTATGACAAAGAAAAACAATAGCTGTTTTGCTACCAACATCAGCCCTGACCAGAAACCCTTTGCTCCAGGAGTTCCTCCATGCGTTATTACCGTAGTGCCAAAAAATGAAGTAGTTCTGGTCCCACACACATCTCCTGGATCAACACTAAGTGTCGTGGGCTGACATAGGCTCCCTTCAGCTGAGCTATGTTTGTATGATGAAGCTTCCTCAGGACTTGGTATTCCAGCAGCACAGCCTGTTTGTCCTCTTGCCAGTAAGGGATGATTTTAGCAGCTAAAGTCTTGCCACTTACTTTTTCCCTGCACTGTCGGACGATGCTGAAACGCCCCCTGGTACAAAGGAACACAAAAGCAAGTTAAACTTCTGCTATTTCTGCAAGAGCTTCTGTATTTTAAAATCAACAGGATCCCACTGCATATTTTCATCCACGCCCTATGCTGGGTTATTGCAATTATTGTCAGAGTTGGCACTTCCTTCCTCTGTCTCTAAATTTTACAGTCACTTCACATTGCAAGAGTGAGATCCTAACTCCATCGAGAGTGAGAGAGAGATAATGTGGCTCATCCCGTCTAGGGCAAGAGTACTGCCTCCTGGAGGCGGCTATTTCCCTCTGTTAGTGACAGAAGGACCCCAGGTCCTAGGCCCGTAGGTCCTTCTGGGCCTAGATGCCTATCTTCTAGGCAGTGGAAGTTGAATCCCAACACTATGCCTGCAACTGATAGTTGCAAAGGATGATACAACAAGGGCAGGAGCCTTTGTTAGCCTAGGACTCACTTAGAAGTGTGTTAAACTCACTAAGAAATACGTTAAAGGGTTTGTTGTCAGGCACATGGTGCTCCAAACAGACCCTTTTCTTCTCTCCCTGGGAGAAGGGGACTCAAACCTGAATCCTAATAAACCATGATGAAGATCGCTCAGCCAATGATCTCAGGTTTATATGTCCGATGTCATTGCTGCTGGAGGTGTTTTCATCAAAATACCATACTAATAGTTGAGTTGGGCTTTTATAAAAGTGACTTTTCTAAGTTCTACTGACATGCAGCATTTTACTCTGGGCAGCTGAGCACTCAGTTAAGTTACCTACCTTTTGATCTCTGTTTGGAAGGCATAGGTTTGGTAGGTTGGGAAAGGTTCGGATGGCGCTATTATTTCACTCTCTTCTTCAGTAGCACCTGATGGGAAGTTCTGCATTGCAGCATGAAACTCTGCAAAGAAAACATTTTGTGAATAAAACAGCCAAAGAAGCCAAGGCCCTAAAACACCCTGAGCCAAGTAGAGTTGGGCTTGATTCACTCCCCCTCAACTTCTAAAGCTGTATTTAAACAGGTGCAAATGTTTGGATGCAGGAAAAAGCAAAATGCTTTCCAATTACCAAGCAGCTTACCCATTTCGTCTTCTTCACTGATCTTCACTTTGTCAGATGGGTTACTGTAAGGGCCCATTCCCGCTTTACTGACGCAGGCGACCCTGAAGCAGTAAACAGATCCCCTGGAGAGATTATTTGCATAGTAGCAGCAGTCAGCAATGTCCGTAGCAAGGGTCTTCCACTCCCCATCTTGGCCAAGGAAAAAGAGAGAAAGAGGTTAGGATGGTCATGTTGCTCTTTCTTTGCATCCACTTTATTCATGTGCCAGAAATATGGAAAAGCCGTGGAAGCCCTAAGTGAAGGAAAACGTGTGCTTTGGCCTACTTCTGTAGATGTTTTAACTAGTTGTGCATGTGGCAACCTCCTCTCTTCTGAAGCCAGCTGACCTGTATTTATTTAATCATTCCAAGATGTGTGGCAATGTTGTTGTAGAGGAATGATGCAACTTGCTTGTATAGTTTCTGTTCATCTAATTTATACCATCAATTTTAAGTGTAAACATACATCAAGAACTCCACACAAAACTCTGAAAAAAACACTGTATTTTCCCTTTGATCCTATCTCAAATCCTGATGAAACCATGAAGCGCAGGACTTCACAAAAGAATCGTCCATTAACATCCTCCTAGCAAACTCGATATTTGAAATGGGCCAACTTCACTCAACTTTAATGAAGCTCAAGTGATCTGTCAAGAAAATAAGTTTGAGGTTTGTCCTGGAGTCATTATGCTGTGTCCCACATGTTGTCATTGGTGCTGTGCTCAGGGCAGAACTCAGACTTCCTGAGAACGACTCAGATGAAGCCCATTCTTTCATTTAAATAAATACTCATAATCAGAGAAGTGGCTGCAGAGATAGTGCATAAAAGCCTATCGTCAGATAAAGGACAAGAGGAGGAATTATTTTCTATTTACCTTAATCCTCCTGCATATGGAAAAGCACAACTTTGCATGTTTCTGCCAAGCACATAGAATGTGGTTGAAGACAGCAGATGCTGTTTCTTGGTTTTCTTTCCTAATAGGAATAAACTAAAATGCTAAAATGCGGAATAGTTGTTTCTCAGTAATAAAAAAATCCCCTGCTGGTGGAGAGATCATACAGACTGATATGTTCTCCGCAAGGCACAAGGGCAGAGCTCTGCTTTACCTTCACTCTGGCACTGCACAGTGTAGAGGACAGGGGTGTTGGTTTCCACAGGTTTCCAGACCACCTGCACTCCATCCTTGTAGACTTCCACAACGTCAGGGGGTGGAGGGCTTGGAGGAACTTCTGTCAAGAGGAGGCACCAAAGCAACTGTTATCTACAGCACTGCTGTGACATACCTGGACACCCAGCATTTTTGTTACAGATATTCTATTTTTAAAAAATTATTCCTATTGGAACAGCAATGTAACTGTGCCTACTTTAAACACAGCAAAGATTTTAAAACTTGGTTCTAAGTGCACCATTACTTGGCTGGCTCTGAATCTAGCAGAGGGACTAAAAGTGAAAAAGAAGGAATGAACAGAGTGCAAAATGTGCCCTGCTACCAAACAGCAAGGGCTGTGGCTGTGGACTAGAGCAGGCAAAGGAGAAATGTTCCCCTGAACCTGTCTACAGAGAGTTTAGGTGACGTACCCTGCTCCCAATGCACGGAAGGGCCACGGAAGGGAGTCGCATTTTTCCAGAATTACTGTTGTTTTCCAAACCTGCAGCAAACATCAGCTCCCAAACCTGCTTGTCAGACTGAACTAGGTTTATTAACTCTGTGAACCTTCAGCATCTATCTTGCTGTCCCTGATCCTGGATGCCAGCTGCATTTGCTATCGCAGTGGTTCTATTTTTTAAAATCCACTCTGCTTCTGCCCCTCAAGTTCTGAGGTCTTCTGATTTCAGTTGGGTCCTCACAGCTAGCATGGCGGGGTGGGGGTGGGGGAATCAAAGAACAAACCCTCAAGAGTTGACCAATACTGCATACACTGCTTACCACAAACAAATCTAGCTACTTCCTCTCTTACCAGCTTTTCTTATGATGCAAGAGGTGGATGCTGAGCCCAGAGAGTTGGTGGCCACACAAGTGTAAATACCAAAATCATCAGCATTAACAGAGAGAATAGTTAACAGCTGGAAGTTTTTGAGTGTGGTTGAGATGAGGATCCGATTGCTGCTGTGGACGGGTATCCCATCTGAAAGGCAGAGGACAGGAAAATTAAGGACTGTGCAAATTTATACCGAGAGGTCTAGAATATTTTTCTGCATTCAGTCACCCTCGCCCCAGCCTGCCCTGGAGGCTACGGCAGGAGTGTCAACGTCACCTCTGAACCAGTTGATGTGCAGGGAGGAGTGAGCCGCCGTCCGGCAGGACAGAGTTACACACTGTCCTACAGCAGTAGCCTGGTCTATGAGCTCTTCAACAAATAAAGGTGCTGCAAAGAAGCAGAAGAGCAGCTATTCAGAGAGGCCGGCAGAGCTGTGTTGATAATATTTACATGCAAAATATCAAAAAACATTTTTGATCAGTCTAAGGACATTTTGTTCAGGCTTTGGCATTCACTTGACCACTGTTTTCTTGAGAATCCCCTAGACATTTAGCGTACAGGCTCTGCTGAAATAAAGAAGTCCCCTTCACTCCCACGTACACAGTGTGACTGCCTATACATTAGGACCAAGACAGCTCTAATGTCCCAAACTTTCCTGTAAACACTAGGGACCACACTCTTCCTTTGGGAACCTCATTGCTCACTAGGTATTTAACTGTTTTCAAGGGTAGATCTGACCCTTGAAAGGGACTTGAGAAACACCTGCATTGCACGGCCCTGCTGGTACAGCTAAGGCAGCAGAGTCCCTCAGAGGAGATGAAGCATATGCCACAGCAGGAGTTTGCTGCTGGCCTGGCTTATATATGTGGGTAAAATTGAATGACGATACCCTAAGGATGAGGGGATCAGACCAAGACAACACAGGAAGAGAGAGGAGGAGCAAAAAGCTGGAGGTGGAAGGAGAAAACAGCCTTAGAGCATCAAATTCACTGCTGTCTCCATGGCAAAGGGAGAACTCAGGGTTTCTTCTGTGTCTCTGTGGGGCTGTTAATCCACTGTGCCCAGGATTAACTGCCATCCTCACATACCCACCCTTCCAGAGCTTGCTGGGTCTCTGGCTGAATACTGCTTGAATAAAAGGAACGTGAGCTGGACTGCAGGAACGAGGTCAAGGCAGGGGCTGGAAGTGCCCATGACCACTGACTCGTTGGAGAGAGAGATCTCTGAGGAAAAGCCAGCGCTGAGCAGCCACATCTGAGGGGGGTTGCCCTCACATTGCTCACTTCACAGCTCTGTCTCCCACAGTAGCTCATTTGGCCCTTACATGTGCACAGAGGACTGGAGCTTAGGAAACTCCCCAGTATCAACTTCACAATTCCCTCTTTTGCTGTCTGGTGTTTGGACACTCCATTTCCTCTCTTCATAGCTTACAAGTTGAGTTTAGTCCTCTGCAGTAGCTTCCTAGATCATCTCCAATTTGCAAGTAAGCACATGGCAAACCAGTTTTAGCAGGGACACTAGTAATGATATAAAGAGAGGAATCTGTCTCACTTTGTACGGGTTGGTCCAGGACTATCTCAGGACAGCCATGTAGATCCATCCTTAGCTAGTGGCCTCAAGCTGGGCAATATTTTGTGAAAAAATTAGCTGATGAATCAGACAATAAAGAATACCTTTCTCCTTTGGCATGAGACTTGATAATTTGAAAGAAGACAGTCCCGATTTCCTCTTCAAAGATCCTTCAGCTCCTGTTAACGGTTCTTTTTCTACTGCTTCACTTCCCAGCACACCAATCCCTGTTATGAAGAAAGAAAGAGAAGTCACTCAAGTCCACTACTCTCCCTGCGCCATGCATTCACAGCAAACAGTTCTGCAGCTCATATCAAAGTATTTTGGCAGCCACAGGCCTCCTTATTAATGAGCCTTTCATCAACATGAGAAGTTGTGACGATGAGACGTAACGATGTAACGGGAGGATAAGGCACATCTAGGAGAGGCAGAGAAGTAATGACAGTTTCTGTTGTCCAGACCTGAATACCATTAACTTAGGTATTTCTCCTGGGGTAATATCACCGACTTCACGCAGTCTCTTAAGCTTTAAAGAGTTGTCGTTAAGGCCATGATCAGACAATAACAGCAGAAGTGAAAGCAGTGTTTTCTCTCCCAACTTTTGCACACTGCTGTTGTTCTGTCAGTGGGGTAGAAGCCGGGAGATTGTGTCATCCAGCCCTGCTCTGCTTGTGTACGAATTAAGGCTGGTGAGTTCAAGCCACTTCCGTCAGCTCTCAGATGATTTTGCCCTGAGGAGGGGCAATAATATAGAGTTAGGGGACAGCCTGAGGACAGCTGATTTCCAAAGTCGCCACTGCCAGTTTTGCAGTTACTGTCCAACCATGACCTCAGATCTGCTTCAGACAATTTAAAAGGCAGGTTTAGCAGCGGCCAATTACACCAGAAGGTCTGTGAAGGTACAAAATTAAGCACTTACCTTCCTCCGTCTCTTGCTCAGGAACTGTCTTTCCTTTCAGGATTCTTGAAATGTGGGCAACAGAAGCTTTAACTTTCTTCTTCAGACTCTGCTCCACTGGCTGCTCCACTGAATGAGATCTTCCGTAGGGTTTAAAGAGTCCTGGCTTGCTGTAGGAGCTTTTCTGCTTACCGCTTGGGTCCTTTTGCAAGCCGTACAATTCCTTATGACTCTCTGACCCTTTCCCCATGGCTAAGAGGTTCGATGCCTTTGAATTCTCAGATATTTCCAAATGGTTTCGTTTGTTCCTCTCTCCTGCCTCTTCTCTGATGCACAATCGTTTATCCTTATGCAGATGTCCTGCAGGAGGTGACCTTGCCCTTTCACTAAAAGGTATAAATCGCCTACCAGTTGGTTTGGGTGGAGGCTTCCTGAAGTTCATAAATTCAAATGGAAAATAGACAATGTCATACAAATCCGAGAAATTCAAATAGGCAGGCTCTACCTCTGATATGTCAAGTTTTGGCGTTCCACTGTCAAGACTGGGTGCTTCATCTGACAGATCTTTGATTTTCACTAAAGACACTTCTGGGTGTTTACCAGTGTCCTTTCTCACTGACACTTGACTGATTTTTTTTCCAGAATCCAGGCTATCGGTCTGGGAAATGCTTACTTGTCTAGAACTGAGGCTTTCAAATGCTAAGTCCTCCAGATGCTCACATTCATGAGGAACCATTTGTGTTTCCTGTTCTTTCAGTACACCTGACTCCTCATGCACAGCAAGGTAGGGTTCTGTGGTATCTTCTAGCTCAGAGACTTCTCCTCCTCTGCTGCTTTGACCAGAAGGAAAGGGACTTGCCATAGGTGCTTGGTCACCAGGCTCGTTGTAGAACATCTCTATGGGAGAAGAGACGTGCTTTTTGCATTCCTCCTGAGCAGAAACCGACTCTGCCCAAACGTTCATCTCTTCAGAAAGCAAAACCATTTCATCCACTAAGCCCTCCAGTGCAGCAGACTCTTCGTCACTGTAAAAAGAAGACCTCTGCTGTGAGAGCTCCTGACTTTGATTCTCCTGGAGCAATGATGAGACAGTTTTTTGAGCATCAGAGTTTCCAGTCTCTGAGGCAGCACCTCTTCCCTCATAAACTTCTCCCCCATAAACTTTTGGGTGTTCCTCATGTTCTAGCTCATAGACGGAAGCTGGGAAACCTTCTGGTTGTGAAACAGTTAAAATACCTGGATGCACGCCCTCCAGAGCAGAAGAAACTTTGCCACTGTCATACGCAGCCTTGTGCTGCTCATATGCCTGACCTTCAGTCTTGGAGAAAGAAGCAGGGACAGGCTGTCCGGCAGCTGGGCTTCCAGTTCTTGAGACAACAGATCTCACCTCACTACAAAGTGATAGCTGTGCATGTTCTTGCTTTTCAGTCTCATAGACTGAAGGGAGGCTAATACCCTGTGGTGAAGTAGTTGCAGCTGGGGGTCTGCCCTCCAGAACAGCAGGCACTGTGCCACGGCACTGAGAAGCCTTCCAGTGTTCAGCTCCCTTGATTTCAGCCTCACGGATCAAAATGGGAACAGTCTCTTCAAGAGCTGAACCTTCACCCTTCAGAGCAGCAAGCCTCTCCTTGCTATAAGCTGACCGTTCCTTTTCTGCTTGGTGTGCTCTGCTGGAGACAGAAGTTGGCATTGGTTTTGGTGGTGGGACTTTCAGGACAACGGGACTCTTTCCTTTCAGAGCTGCTGCTGCTGCTGTGCCTGCATGATCCGAGGGCATTTTGTGTACTTGGCCTTCACCATTACCACCGGATACTGGAGCAACCCCTGCAACACCTGGTCCTTCATCCTCCAAGACAGCAGAGCTCACCTCTTTATAGGTCTTCAGCTGCTGATGAGTATTTTTGTCAGCTGTTTGCAGAGCTGTTCGGAAACCTGGCTCTTTGCCCTCCAAGATAGTAGTTACTAGAATAGTTTGATCAAAAAGTTCCTGACTTTTGTCCTTATGTACTGGAGATGAATCTGTTTCTGTTTGGGGGCTTGTTAAAATCGCAGGCTTATCACACTCTGTAAGATCAGACTTAGCATCACTGTGAGCAGAAGGCTTCTGAAGTGGGTGCTTCTGGCTTTTGTCTTTACAAGGTGGAATTGAAGTAGTCCTTTTAATAAGGAAGCTTTCACCTTTTAGATCAAGATGGTTGTCAGCAGAGGGCTTTGACTCCTGGTGCAGATACAGTCCTCTCTTACTTGCAGGGGCTGACTTGGAGGTGGTCTCTGGCTGTGGAAGAGCTGAAATGTGCTGCTTGCCCTCCTGAAGAGCTGTCTCAGAAGCACCGTCAGAGAGAGATTTAGCCTGAATGCCTTCATGCTTTTGAGCTGATGGTGCAGTTATATCTGATTGCTGAGCAGTCAGAATGGGGCTTTTGTCTTCTAAATCATCAGCTTCCTCCTCCATGTGAGTAGCTTTTGACTTCTTAAATAAAAGCTTCCTCTTCTTGCTCCTATCAGGTGACACTGGAAGTCTCCCTAACCTTTGCACAGTGACAGCTGGGCACCCATTACCCTCACATTGCGTGGAAGGAGAGAGTTGCTCTTCTGAACAATCCTTTCTGGTTCTGCTAGCATCCTCTTGCTTTGAAATATCTACAGAATATGCTTTGCTTGACTCAGTGGAAATGTCACAGTGGTGACTGCCTTCAGGGCAACTTTCCTGTAACATTATATCATAGTCTTCCTCCAAAATGTCTTGTTCCCTCACCGATCTTGAAGCCCTCAGCCTGTAATCATCCAGAGAACGGCTTCGGCTAGAACCAGCAATGGCAGGATGTGATGGTTTCCTTGCAGTATCAAATGAAGCTGATTTGGTCAAGGGACCAAGCAGACTTTCCCTGTGCCCTCCACCATCTCCATCATCAGACTTCCTTTCTTCTTCTTCTTCCAGCTCAAAGTGTTCTAGAAGGGGTTCACGGAGACCACTGAGGGGCACCTTTGAATATCCAGCTTTCCGGAAAGTCCTCCTGGCTCTGTCCAAGTGCCTTCTGAGCTCTCTGCCCGGAGAGGAAGAGCCCCTTGCAGGAAGCTCAGCTGCTTGGCTGTAGAAAGTGCTTTTAATGACACTCTCTCTAGGAACACATATAGGTGGTTTTTCTGTCCCATCCCTAGCCTTTTCAATCTTGTCCTTATCAGATAAAAATGTGGCTGTTTTTTCTTTCTGACGTAGACCCAATGTGTCATCTGTGGAAATCTTCATTGATGAAGGTTCAGGTGCACTACTTTTTGGGGACAGCCCTGCTCTTTCGTCTTGAAGTTTGGGATGAAGTTCTTCCTCTTTCTGTCCTAAGGTACTTGCCATGAGCTCTTCGCTTTCTGTGGGTGATCTGTCCCTTACCTCACCCTTCATTGAAGCATACTTCCTCCTCATGGGTTTTACTGGAGGGGCCAAGATTTTGGTGTGCTTCTCTTCACTTGCATGTTTTGGAGGTTCCTGACCACTTGGTGCATCAAAGATGGACAAGTGCAGTTCAGGGGTAGAGCCGAAGTGCCTCTTCTTGGGGAAGTGTGAGTTCTCATTGTCTGAAGAGGAACCACTCGTACTGGAGGAAGTGCTTTCTTCAACAAGATGTCGGGAGATGGCCAGAGAGGTGTTGTCATGAGTCCTTTCTAGGATTTCTGGAATGGATCGCATTACCAGTATGGATTTATAGCACATCAGAGACCGCTGAAAAAGCAGAACAAAATACAGGACAATCAGATGGAAGCGTGGTGTGAGTATGGAAAAAGCAAATATATAAAAATTACCTTCTGTATTCTTAAAGATCACATATACTAGTTTAGTAACACATACAGCAGGTTTAGGCCTTATTTGCTCCCGGAATCCACCTGTTCTTTCACAAAGATGAAATGACATAATCTTTAGGGAGCCTTATTGTATTACCAGAAGGCAACAAACCTGGTTATTTTAGACAGCTCTCAGGAAAAAATGAATCTTCTCAGGATCTGTTTATAATTCATTACTGGTTGCAAAGATAGACTAAGGCAGCTAACGTAGCCACAACTATTTATCCTATAAGCACTTTCACTAGCACAGATGATTTTGTCCATGTATGTTTTTCAGTCATTTTAATTTCAAAATCCTACTTTACACTACACTGGCATATTTCTGTGAAATCCCTCTTCTCTCATATGAATACTTATTATACGAATTAGAAAGGAAACAAAATGCTTAAAAAGGTAAGTGGCACAATCCATGAATGTCATAAAATACTGAAAAACAGAGGAAAAGCCAAAACTTAATGACAAGTTTATGGGTGCTTTCCATAAATAAGAAGTATCCTGGTAGCACTTACCAGGTAAGAGGACTTTTATAAATACTAGCTAATGACCTTACTGGAGTTATCCACAATTGACAAAGGGATTGGTGTTACCTGAGAACATCTGATAACTGAGGAGTCAAGGACTCTGATAATGAGATATTGACTGACAGAAAGGATTTGTGTGCATGGATTTGAGAGTTCCAGCCTTACTCTCACATCAAACCTACAGAAACTTTAAAATGCCAAGATTCAGATCACTAGCACAGAATCCTGTGCCCCATGGACTGAGAGCTGTGTCACATCATCAGCTTATCATGACTTTACAAGCTAGTGCATGTCAGAAACATGGGCACACTGGGTCCAGGTGTGTGCTGCTAATGGTGTAGAGTGAGGCCTCCTAGTCCATGCAGTGGAAGAGGGCTAAGCCAAGGGACATCCCAAAGGTTATCAAGAGTCAGCTGAACATGGGGTGAGATCCAGCTTACTCATGAAGGCACTTGTTTGTGTCTGCACAGACTTGTCTGCAGGTGAGACAGTCAGAATAGTCAACGGAGGGATGGTCAGTATAGGCACTGAGCTCCTTGGCAATAGGCATCTGCTTTTGGGTGAGCTGAACCCTTCCAAGGCTCTGCCGACTACACTGGTCTCACTATGTCAGCAGGACTTTACACACTCAGCTTACATGTACACACCTAAATGCAGGTGTCTTAGTCCTTTCTCAGTGCCTGCTGGAAGACCTCAATACACAGCCCATGACTGCAGTAAGAGCTGGGATAATCTCCTTCTGCCACATCCACTGACCACTTTAATGAAAAACATACAACTAGAAGGACCAAACAGCATAGCTTTAGGCCTACTCACCTGCCACTTGCTCCGAGCCACAATGAATTTGAGCTGCTTGGTATTAATGAAATGAGCTGCTTCAAGGGGTAGATTATGCTGTCAAAAATGAAATTAAAAGTAGAATGAGCAAAAAAACCCATCGATTAAAAGATCCTGACTTCATATCCTGAGAAGTTTTTAGGACTCCCTCACTTTTGAATTGTTTAATTTAGGGTAGTACTCACTTGTTGCATTATAATAGACTAATCCCACAACCCCCTCATAGCTAAACTGTAGACAACATCAAACAGCTTTTCAGGGATAAAAGTAAGCCCTGTCCAATGCATACGTGAATTCAGTTCATTTTTTTTTAAACTCCCTCCCTTCATTAGAGATTCCAGGAATTTGAGTATAAGACGGTTTTCTCTCAAGACAGATGTATTATATCTGCTCATGTCAGTAGGAATCTTTATCTTTCGAAAGGAAAGACATCCTAACAAGACAACATCAAGGCGTCTTTTACTTCCAGAGAGTTTCTGTGTAGAACAGAGGTAGGAGATCAAGCGAAAAGATAAAACAGTAAATGGTTAACAACCAGGGTGCATGGCCTAGGAGCTGCCCCTCCAGAGGTCTCCTCCAACCTCAATTACTTGATGATTCTAATAAAGAATCTGGACAAACTTACCATGAACCACTTGTGCGACAGACAGTCCAAAGCGCTAGGCCTGGCTCTGATAAGAGAAAAGATGACCATTTTAGCAGCAAGTCACTTTAAAGCACCATGGCAAGATTCTCCAGAGAGTGTTTGCATTGCACGGAGGCATGCGTGTGCATGCACAGCCAGCCAGAGTCTTTCATTCCAACATTTTCTTCCCCTGAGATAGAAAAGCCTTTCTTTTCAGTCTTGGAAAGGCTTCTTGCGCTGAGGCTCCCTGCCTGGAAGGATCCTGTGGCATTTTGCAGAGTTTGTTTAAGGGAGTCAAGAGCAGCCCTAGGAGTAAGTTTGCCTCCCCAGGTGACCAAGGCAAAAATAGCTTTGGCACTAAGGCAAGAAGGATATAAATGAAATTAAAAGGCAAGTGTCTGCATTCATGCCTTCAAGTCTCCTTCTGCACTTGAAAGTGCTTGTATGTGCACTTTCGAATGTGGCTGGTATTATTTAATTCCTACGTAACTCCTTCAACCTCAGGTACCTGCTAATACTCTCCCCACTTCTCCAAACCTTTTCAGAAACTCATCTGCCTGGATAACTCCTTCAACCTCAGGTACCTGCTAATACTCTCCCCACTTCTCCAAACCTTTTCAGAAACTCATCTGCCTGGAGGGGCTTGGGAGGAAGGCGATCACCATTCTAAAAGCAGACTTGTTTTGCAAACTGCAGGCAAGTGTTTTTGAGTAATGAATAAAGAAGAATTGAAATTAGGGTATACTGCAGATCATCTCACTCAACTTATCACTTTTTAAAACTACTGCAGCTGCACTGATCTGTCTTGGCTGCTGAGACACCGTCTTTACACCCTGTGTCTAGGAAGCAAAAGAAAAAGGGACTCACTCAGGGCGCTGCTGTAGGATTTGTTTTATAAAATCCTTTGCGTCTTCGCTCAAGTGAACAAAATCAGGAAGGGTCCAAGAAATGTCACCATTCTGGATATTTAGAAGAGTTCCTCTGTCGTTCTCCCCAGCAAATGGAGACTTGCACGTTAGGCTGATTTATTTAACACCAAAAAAATAAAAAGAGATGGACTTTAGACTCTCGCTGTTGAACTGAATGAAACACAACTGCTTACACAGAGCTTTAAAATGCCTCGGGGACTCCATGCATGGGACACGTAATACGGGTGAGCAGCACATTCACCTCCCAAGCATCTTTCAACCCAGCATTACACGGCACTTGACTGAATTATTTATCCCTGTTTTGCACGTAAGCAACTAAGGATTTGATTTTGCACTGCTACAGGAGGATGGTTGCTCGAATGGGCAAGGAGAAGACTGAAGCTGACCCATGAGAGTGGCTGTGAAGTCTCTGAGCAGAGACAATCACCAAAGTCCTTGCCAAACTGGAAAGAGTAAAGGAGAAAATGACAAGAGAAGTTGCCCTCATCACGGAAGGACTCCATGTGTCGCTCACTCCCATCCCTCACTTGAAGGTGCCGGAGGCTCTGATTGATGCAGGACTAAGGGATATCAAATGAATCTCTCCAAGCAGGTTTATTTACCTTAAGTATGTGATGACTCCAACAGCCCTGAGGAGAAAGGGAACACTAATGTCAGATGTCAGTCACTGCTGCTCCCTCCTCCACAAACACACTGCCCCCTTTTCCTGCCACTTGCCCACCTTTCAAAGGAAAATAAAGCCCCAAAGTTATTGCTTTAACCCTTTGTTTTTTCCCCGTTAGCTGAAATTGCAGCTATATAGCATAAAACGCTTCATTGTCTGTGATCAGAACTGCATTTTTAAAAATTGGTCTTGAGTATTCCTCTCTCTTCCAAGTATACATAGAAGATTTGGAAAAAAACCTCTTAGGAACATCTTCCCTAGTTGCTGCCACTGTCACAAAGATCACCTTCTCTAAGATACTCCTTGGTATTAACTAGCTGTCAGAGTTCAATAACAGTTGACCAAAACATAGAGAAGGAACTTTAAAGAGCCCTGATGGGTCTTGGATTCCCAGTGTTCACTTTCAGTTTCCAATCGTTATTATCACTATTCCATTTATCTATGAAAAGATAAATGGAGACAGCTTTATTAATTGCACCAGCTTTATCAACCTACAACACAATTCAATCATTAATGCCATTTTTATGGCATTAATGCCATAAAACTTGTAAGAATGTGGTGCATTGCAAACATTACGGATATGATCAATAGAAACATTTCTGCGCAACAGACTCTCTGTACAATATTACAAGATATTACCCTAGGGATGAATGTACATGCAATGCAATGTAATTACATATTCCTAAGGAAACATCTGTCTTAATCTGGAGGCTCCAAATTCAGGCTGTTTAGTGCAAAATTTATTTTAAAAGATGCCAGTTACCAGATATCAGTCGCTTTTGAGACTGGTGACTGAGACACAATTTCTGGGGCAACAAACTCTGGAGACCCATATTTGCTGAACTGAGGCTCATACGGAGTGATCTTCTGAGCAAATCCAAAGTCACAGATCTTGAGGTCTTCCCTTTCAGGATAAACCATGAGGATATTCAGAGGCTAGTAAATAAAACAAAACTAGGATTTTTTTCTTGAAACAGGGCAATATTTTATGTTGTAAAGAAGATTAATTCAAATAAAGAACATCCATTCCCTGACCAACGCGCAGCCGCTATAAACTAGACATGCTGTTGTGTGTTACCTTAATGTCCAAATGAAGAATGTTGTTGTCGTGAAGATACTTGATTCCTTCCAAAATTTGTCTGATATACAATTTGACCTAAAAATTAAATCAATTATTCAACAATTAACCATTAAACAATTAAATAATTAAAATTAAAGAAGGTTCCTGATTCCAGCCATCTTTCATATGTGTGAGGAAGCAGAAGTAGAACCAAAAAAGTTTTCAAAATAGGAACAAGCCTGCTGGAGTTGTATATATATGAGGAAGCCCTTGCCTAAAAAAATAGAAACATGCTAAAAAAAAAGATACAGAAATTCCTAAATTGATGAACCTTACCTTTAGATCTCAGACTCATCTCTGGCTTGGTATGAATCAGGCAAATACATTTAAAAAGCAAATAAATTTTAAAACTGTGTTGTAAACCCATCTTTCTTGACCATGTGTAGATCAAACATAGATTGAACAAGGTGTGAAGATTTACAGCTCACTTCAACTGACATTCCTCTAGCACTGACATAGTGTTAACAGACATTTTCTCAGAGTATTTCTGGGAAAAATCAATTTTAGCAGTAACTATGAGAGAGCTGGCTATTAGACCTTGGGCAATGTGAAGCCTTTTGCTCTTTGAGCACACAGGATCTTGAAAAACTTCTCAGCCCTTGGTTTGGAGACTGTAAGGGACCAGACACAAGTAAAGTCACAAGGGGACAGAGTATTATTAAAAAAAAAAAAAAAAAAAAAAAAAAAAAAAAAAGCCAAGATACAGGAGCTCCAGCTGACAGAGGCCAAGGACATGGTAATGTTAACAGAACAAGCACAGTCTACATTAGGCTGGATGCAATGTTTGTGTCCAAAACCTCTGGCTGTTTCTAGTCACTCCCTGAAGAAATTCTACATAATAATGAAAGCTGCTGGGCATGCACTTTAAATATTGACTCTGTTTTGACAGATTACCACTAGTTTATAAAGACATTCCTGATAATGAAAACACAGCTGGAAGCTACTCTTTGCTGAAGGAGAAGGAAGGCGGTACCCACCAATTTTGGACTTTGAAATGAGAGAGAGAGATTACCTCTGCTTCAGTGACAACATTCTTCTTGAACAACCGGTCGAGGAGCTCTTCGCTGGAGCATCTTGCAACGGCATTAAGGGAAAATGCAGCTACAGTTAAATTCTCATTTTATTTTTGTGTCCATCTCCACCCAGCCAAGACAATTTGAAGTAAGAGTGAACAGAATTCACAAGGTATCTCAGGTAGTGTCATATGCATGTGATGCATGAAGGCCTCTACTGCAGAAAGGTCCTTGCAGAAGTGTAATGGCATTAGCCTGCTCTCAACTGGTCCTCCCTACAAGAAGGGTATGGTGCGAATGAGACACGTGCTACAACGTGCCCGTTGATTATGAGCATTTGTGGGGCTCACTCAGACTGGATCTCCCTGGGACAGAACCTTTCATGCCTGGACATTTCAGAAAAGAGCTTTGGTGCTTAACAACCCGCCCATACTGTGCACGCAAACATCTGGACTTCTGCTGGAACGTGATACTTCAGTGACTGCCGTGACCACGTCTGAAGAGCTCACACAGCTGTGCTATACTGCAGCGCGGAGGAAGACTGCATGCTTTTTCACCTGAGTATTTGTTCAGTTACTTATCAGTGAGTCTGCCTCGTGCTTCCCAGCCTCCTCAGAAAAGAAGCACTGAAAAGGATACAACTCAAGGATCAAAATCAGGGTTTTCCGTGTTTCAAACTGATCAAGCAGCCTGGTAATTCGATCATGGGACAGAGGGGCAAGAATGTCCCTCTCCTGATGTGCTCGAGCCTTCGTTTTGCTTCGTAGAGGTATGAATTTGGCAGCACAGGACACATTGTTCCCTTTATGCACAACTCTTTTCACAAAGCTGAAGCAGCCCCTGTGTAAAATCAAAGGATAAGCCCTGCTCAGACTTGGTTCAAGCCCTCTGCACAGCAGCTGCGAACCTTTCCAGGTCCCAGCCTTTGACCACTTCCTACTGCTCAGGTCTTAAACTCTCCAACAGAACAAGCCGATTTTCCTGTGCACGAGCTGATGTTGCCCTCTCCTGGCTGTCTCCAAAACTAAACAACCAACTGCTATAGAGTGAAAAGCTGTTTTAGGTGATACAGGCTTGCTGCTGAATCATTTGGATGGATGTGGGGCTTGTATGTACATCGCTATGGGGCTGTGATGCTAATATGACCTGAGGGTGCAGCCGTGTGCCCACCACAACCCGCAGCCCCACCGGTCCTTCAAGGAGGCTGCTGGGTTTTCCCAGTGGGAGTGCTTAAGGTCCATGCCTTGCGCACCCTTCCCTGGGTACCCTTTGGTATCACTTTACCCAGATAGCATCAGCACTGTTTCATAAGCTGCTCAGAAAGCAGAGATGGGTGCTCCTTACCTTCAGACCCTTTTAGACAGCAACCTGTTCTGTATTGAAGCAGCAGCTCAGATGGGCAGTTAGATAGTCCCCCTGCAAGCATGCTATAAAGCTGGAAAATTAATTTACCTTCCAATCTCCTGCTTAACCTCATAGAGGGAATGAAGCTTTCTCCGGGTGGCCACTTTCTTTGCTGCTTGGTCTTTCTTAGCTTTGGCAATGAAAGAAAATGTAAGGATTCATATTCAGATTACAATGCCTTGCAAATAACGTGCAAAACTATCACAGGACAACTTAAGGCAGGGAAAATTATCGGGGTACTTCTCTAAGCTTCTGCATGTAATTAGGTGTAGCTGTTTGATGGAACAGCCTGCCAGCATGGACTTTGGGACTGTATCTTCGTCTGAAGTAAATCAGAAGAGCCATGCTGAAGAGCAGAGCTATACCATCAGAGGTATGGCCCCACTCACTTCTATGGTCCATAGTATCAGTTCATCACCTAGTCTCAAAAAAACTCCAGCTTATTATTTCACAGATGTAGTTCATTAGACCATTTACCCTCACTGGATTCTACCATGCTGGTAGCATGGAAATGCCAAGCAGGAACACAGGGTAAACATCATATGGGTACCACAAAAAGACTGCAACAGAATATATTCGGCAATGGTGCTGAAAGCAACTCACGGAACTGAAAGAATTAAGTTACCTTCACGCACAATAAGCTCTGCTTTGCACAAAACCTCTCCTCCAGCATTTTTGGCAACACAAGTATAAACACCACCGTCTTCTGAGACAACATTGTCCAGGACTAAGAAATATGTTGTTCCTTCCCTCACTTGATGGAGCCTGTGGCTGTCTGTCAACAAGGAAGTGCCCTGAAAGAAAGAATTTTGGCTCTGAAAATCAATACAGAAACAGATGTTCCTTCTCTTCAAGGAATGACATACACCAACAGGGCTAAAACACAGATCCTTTAAGCATTTAGGCTAACAAATCTCAATAATAAAATGCTGGCTGAAAACGTTCCCAACGGCTAAACGTTTTTCAGCCTCTAGGTTATTCATCTGCATAATTTGTTTAACATCCTATTCATAGGGAAAAAGGTTTGGGAGAGATCAGCAGGGCTGATTTAACCTCAGTTCTCCCAGGCAAGAGGCAGTCAGCCCAGGGGAGCACAAAGAACATCTACTTAGCTCCTGCCTTACTAACTTAACTACTTATTAGACTGCCTGAGTGGGAAATAAAATTCCAGATGAAATTTAATACAGATAAATATAGATGCTACATTATTTTCCCATATGAAATATTGGGCTCTGAGCTGAACCTTATTGCACTGGCACAAAATTTTGGGATACGGTAGCTCCACGGCAACATCAGAACAGGGCTTGGTGGTAGTCAAAAATATACCACAGGTTATAAGTTATTAGAGAGAAATGAAGAGTAAGATTGAAAACATCATCTTGGAAATCCTTGGTTTGCCATGGGTGCTTGATGTGGCAATGCACTTTCTGTAACTGCTTCCATATGAGAATTGATGGAGCAAGTTGGGACTCTTCAGCCTGGAAGGGAGCTCTGTGATACGAGATGACAGTACAGAGCTGTACAAAATCATGAATAGGCTGGAGAGAGTGGGCAGGGATTAACTGCTTATAGTGGAAGACCCAAGGGCCAAGAAGCTTACATGGGTCCAAGCGCATGTGGAAGGGAACTTCATTGTGGGTCGGTAAACAGATAAAATTCAGCCAGTTCAAGATATCCCTGAGCTGAAAATGCCAGAGATTGGGAGAGTATTAAGAGCATTAAGAGAGTATAAGTAAAATACATTTTTTTGTATTTTATTTACTTCTCTGAGTAGCTCATCTTTGTACTTTTCAGATGGAAGATAGAAAAAAATGGAATAATACTTATGTATACAAAAATTGTTGGACAGGAGAGTTACAGGTAATCATTACTGAAAAATACTGGCTTACTTCAAGGGCCAGTAAATAATAAATTTAAAATAATAATGATAAAAATAAATGATTTCTCCTTTCTCTTAATGGGATATTCAAGGTCATTAGTCACTGTTCTTTTACTGATTTGCTACAGAAAAGATGCAGTGAGTGGAAGTCATGTTGACAAATCATTCTTGAGCCCATCCCTGATGCCAAAACTACAGCTCACATCTTGGTGGCTCTCAGCCAGGCCACCTATCCCACTTCCTTCCTATCTCGGTCTCCAAAACCATCTTGGTTGTCCCTCCCTGCTGAAAGGGTTACAGTGACACTGGAGATAGCACAGGTCAAACGTACATGGTTGTGGTGAACCAGTACAGCTGTTCCTACATTGTCCTCTCACGAAAGGGCACTTCTGGGCACAAATTGAAACACAGGAAATTCTATCCGAGCATAAGAAAAAAAACTTTTCTTTTCTTTTTTTTTTTTTTTTTTTTTTTTTTTTACTCTGTGGGTGGAAGAACACTGGAACAGACTGTCCAGAGAAGTTTTGGATTCTCCGTCATTGAAGATATTCAAAACCCAACTGGAAAGAGTCCTGGGCAACCTGTTCTAGTTTCCTTCCAAGCTCAATTATTCTGTGATAAGATGAAAGAGAGGCTAGAAAAACACCTCCAACATCCAACAGCCATTTGCTGGATCCAAAGACAACTGTGGCTGACTTGACAACTTCTGCATCACAGTCTATAGACGTGACCCAAATCAGTGAAAGAGGCATAGGATAAAAGAATAAAAGAAATTCCCCACAAAAATACTGCTCTATAATCCTTTCTGTGGTCCTTATTCTCTGTTAGGGAAGTATCTTCACTTACCTTAAACCACAGAACAGTAGGCTGAGGGTTTCCTTCAATCACTGCCTGAAATTTGGCACGCTCCCCAGAATTCACCTGCACATCCTCTATTGTCACTTGCATGTAGGGTGCACCTGGTGAGACACAGGGGTTTGCAGCCACCACAATACCATAAATTTATTCATGGTCTCCCAATGAAAGTCGAATTATTCAAACAGGATTTCCAGGACTGGCCATTTAGGATGTGATACTGGTTTTGTGTCAAATCAAGAGATACCACAGTATCATATATGGGTTTATTTTCAGTAGCATTACTTTTAGCCTTCCTGTTTTCTGGCTTATGAGTTATTTTTTTTTAGTTATTGCTCAAGAAACATAAGTACTTCAGAAAACAGACACTGAGAAATAGCATCAAAAGAGAAGAAAACTGAACAATCATGGGATCAGGGAGAGGGAAACAAGGTTGTTTCTTACTTGTTGGCATCTTCTCCTCAGTCTTATACACACAAGTTCTTTCCGTGGTCTCAATATAAACTTCACTGTGCACATCCCAGACAACATCTCCTTCTCTTCTATACCAGTCTCCTGCCCCCGTGGCTGGTGATGTTCTTTCACAAAGATCAAGAGTAAATACCATTACACAGTCGCATACAACTACAGAAATACAGGATTAGACTCTCAAATCTATCACTATAACTTAATACAAGAAGATTCTGTTCAGGGAATTAATTTCTCCCCAACCTCTTCCATTCCTCTTGCATGACCCACAGGTTAACAGGACTCTAAGGATTCTACTAAACCCACAAGAATCAGTTTGAGTCACCACCAGTTCCTCAACTGGAACTCATTTCTCCTACAACAAAGTCTGCCACGTTCAGAACTCTGTGTGCTGGATCTGTGTTTACCTGGTGATGGGAACTGTGCGTTCCTGAGCCCCTTCTGCTCCAGCAGCTGTCTCTCTGTGGGAAGGACCAGGCCTGGGCTTTGTTGCACTTGGTTCTTCAGATGGAATTTGGCTTTGTGCTTTGTCTGGCAGCAGAGATAAGGCAAGTTAGACATGTCACTGATGAAGGCACACCTGAAACCAGAGCAAATCTTTGGACACTACCTCCACTCCGCCTTCTGTCCGACTGAGTCCATCTGACTTCAGCCGAGTGCAATCACGGAAGCTAAGAGTAGGATCTTTTGAGAAGACAAGATGCAGCAAAGGGACTGAATAACATCAGAGAGATTCAACGATGAAACACTGGTGACTGGGCAAAACTAACTTTTTTTGAGGAAACATATAGAGGCACAAATAGGAAAGGCGACCAACACGGACACAATAAGAATCGTGATGACTGAAAGGAAAATGTCAATTCAATGCACCCATTTTACTAGATAATTAAAGTGTGTTTGACTTGTACCTTGTAGATATGATGAAATGCCCAGTGCTCTATGGCAGTTTAGATATTCTTATTCTTTCATTATTACTTATTTTACCAGACGCATCCTCAAAAATTGGTTTGATCTTCTATTGCAAAAGTAACCAATTGTCCTTTGACATTGACTGTTTGAGCTCCCTCCTAGGATAAAGTGCATCACCCTCTTCTTCATTTGAGGAGAAAATGTCAGATCGAGGGACATTATCTTCCTAGCAGAAAAGGCCTTTGGCAGAGTGCTCTAGGAATGTTTGATGCTGGCTGATTTTGGAAAAAAAGCGGCAGTTTTCAGAAACTGCATTGGACTGCTCTACCAGCATGAAAAACATGGTTATTTACAGCACTAGTGGCAGGATCAAAGTGCATAGGTGGATAGGAAGCGTACTTGTGCTTTCCTTCAGCCAGTGCTGTCAAAATATTTGCCTCCTTTTTATTCAGAGAGTGTGATCAAAGGGACAGATGTCAAGTCTCCGATTTATTAAAATAATTCCCCGCATTAATAACATCTTCAGGTGGAGGGACTTAAAGTGAAAGGGCTGAAAAACTATTCCATATGCTATTCTCTGCTCTGTTGTTTCTTCAGTTACAGCTAAGTAAATAATCTGTCCTATTTGACATTCTGCTTCTGATGATTTTTGAGTCATTGTGATTTACCATAGAGTTATTTTCATAGATAATTTTCCACTAAAAAGGAAAAGAGGCTTTAAAATCCATTCATTTTTCATGTGGGATTTTGGGGTCTGATTCCATGAAATTCATCTGAATTCCTGTTAAGTTTAGACAAAAACATCCCATTTTTCAAACAGCATCTGGGGTCTGTAGGCTGAAGGCTCCTCGACATTGTCCTTTCTAGGTCACACTGGCTTAAGGATAGTTATTCTGACCTGACACAAACAGTGACCGTTCAGACAAGTTGTTATGGCAGCAAGCATAAAGAAGAGCAGAAGGACTGCAGCCAATTCGTATTTTTTAAAAACAACACAGACATGAAAGCCAGATTCTCCTAGCAAGACACAATCACACACATCATTGGTTTTAATCACAGGGCAACTGCTGAGTAATCTATTACTCCAGTGCCAGTGGAACGCAAGTGAAGCTGTCATGCCCAAGATCTTAGAAAATTCACGGCAGCCAATAAGGGGGCGTTGAACAAATTTCCAGTTTGCTAATAATAAACAGTTAAAAAAAGAAAAGGAAAGAAAAAGAGAGAGAGAAAGAAAGAAAGAGAGAGAAAAAAAAAGAAAAAAGCAACCTCCTTCCCCCATCTCAGCAAATCCAAAACCAAGTAACTTCTGAAAATGCAATGGAAAAAAGATCTCCCTCAAAACATTAAACCAAGTCCAGGTTAAATAGCCCAGAACTGGAAAAAAAACTTCTATTCCTCCATTTTGGACAGCTGGCAGACTAAAAACTCTGCTTAGATATGAAGGAGAGCTTGTGCCCAGCCTAACCCCAACCCATAGCCCCATGTTTCGTGCTCTCTGAATATCCTCTCTTAACCTGCAACTGTTCAGAACACAAAGAAACAAAAAAACTTAGGAAAAAAATTATTATTGTTGAGTTTAGCACTTTTGTCTCTCTTGACTTCCATAGGACATTTTCCAGCTTAATTCCAGACCTACCATGCCCTGTAGTAACTTGGGTTTGGGTACTGGCTTCATGAACTATCAGAGGAGGCCCAGTTCCCATTTCCGAGCACTCAGAAGGTACGGACTCGAGAAGGCCGAGACCACCAGCTTGTCCTCTTGCGCCTGGTGGAAGAGTCACAAGCAGTGAGGCTGAATCCACAAGTTTCCTTAGAGCCGTTTTGATCTCCTTATCAGCGCGTTCAAGCGAGGCCTGGACAGAAGTCTCCGTCTCTGGCTGCGGGGAAGTCTCTCCTACAGACAAGAAGAATAGCTTTTTTCTCTTCAAGGTAAAAGGAATTTATCAGCTTCACCCCACCCATCACAACCAGAGGAAACATTTGCGGTAGTGTCCTTCTCCCCACTCCTAGAGCAGGGATTTGATGCCGAAATTCCAGCAGGAGAGACCCTAGCTAGGACTCGCAATAAGGCACTCGACACACCGAACTCCCGGCAGACGTTTCTCACCGCACTGCAATCACTGCACCACACCGCGCACACACTCCATCTCCCATGAGATGACCTGCAGAACATAGGTGGTAACAATGATTGATTGAAGGAGACCAGCTCCAAACTCAACCCTACGTGGGCTGCTCTGACAAAAATACCTCTGTTAAGACCAGTGGGATGAACCTAGTTGTGCCCTGCTGTGCTGATATGGAGCCTTATGTGCGAGGATGACATTTTTGCAGAGAAAAGGAAAGAGGAATGAGTAGGTACCAGACTGACCAGGACTTCTGGAGAAGGGAAGGGGAAAGAAGAGGGCTGACAATGAGCTTATAAACCTGAGCGGATGGCAGAAGAGACTGTGAAGCTACTGCTTACAGAATCATCTATTTGTCCTGCTTTGCAATATTAGATTTGCTGGGCCCTGTATTGGAAACTAGTTGAAATTTAAATATCTGTACAGGACTGTGCCATTGCAAGACACCGCAGAGGGTAGGTCAGCTGGTCGGTACAGATGAAACATAGAGAAGAATTACAGAGAAGAAGATGCAATTCATACCTCGGGAAACTCAAAGTCTCGAGGGCAAAGAGAAGACAAAAGCTTTTCACATCTATAAATGGCTGTTCGAGCTCACATCTTTGCAGGACAACTATCCCACAGACAAATACCACGGTTTTATTTGCAGTCAGTACTGGTAAAAGAAGTTAGGATAGGATAGGAGAGGAGAGGATAACAGGATAACTCAGATTGGAAGGGACCTCAAGAGATAATCTAGTGCAATCTGCTGCCCAGGGCTCCTTCCACTAACCTTGATGAGGTACAATAAAGGGACAGACAAAATCTCGCAATATCCTCAACTATGCATTAAGATAGACAAAATCTGTGCCAGATTAAGACCTTTCATCGTGTCCCTGATGTTGCTTGCAAAGGAAGAGTGCCAACTCAAACCATAATTTGGGCAATGACAAAACTGGCTAAAAAGCTCCGTTTTAAAACACCCTACTTTGGTGCCTAAACCTTCAGTATCTTAAAAATGTTTCCTATAGGAATGAGAAACAAATACTTCCTGTGGGTAGCAGAAAAAGCATTCTGATTGGTTTTTTTGGCAGCCTATAAAATACTCTGCCCAGCGTTGTGCATGTGCCAAAGGGGCACAGCTCCACCACTTTTTCAGCTAATATGCAAGGAGAGCTATTGGGATCATGCCGACAAAAAAAGAAGAGCACTTGCATACAAATGAAGCAACGTGATTCCCGCTCTGCAGATGCCCACTGAAATGCCCATGAAGCGCGCTTCTCGCTGTTAGGAGCAGTGGCAAAAAGCCACGATGACTATACTGCAAGTCCAAACCCATACAGAACTATATCAGAAAACATGTGCTTCCCCATGCTTTTTTCTTTTCCTAAGTTTGTCCATCCTTACCCTGCAAGAAGCTCAGACATCTTCCCTGAAGTTGGGATTTTTTAACAGAGACAAAAAATGAGGTGTTTGTCCTTGGCAGAATGTGTCAGAGCAAAAGAAAGCTCAAAATGGAAAAACGAAAGAAAACCTGCCTCAAAAATGGGCTTGACTGCCCACAAAGGCTCAGGCTTCACCTTATTTTAGGTTTGGCTCTGACTTGTCTGATGTCATTCACATAGAGAAAGGTCTTGCACCTGTTTTGACTCTGCTCCTTTCCCATCCTTGAGAAAATAAATTCTCATGACAGACCTCAGCAAACAAAAGCTGAAGCCTGTGCATTTGCATCAGCCCCCTTTGAAGATATCTCATTGGATTTTTGTTCTTAATATCCTTCCTATGGGCAAGACTTCAGTTCTGGGTTTATTGATGGAAAAAGCAAGTTTTGCTCACTCCATGTCCCACCAACCCATCATCACCACTGGTCTAGATGGAAGATGCTTAAACATTTCTCTAGACTCATCTTTTGATTTCTTGATGTTCCTGTCATGATTGCCACCAGCTGGTGCTGCCCCATAAGCTGGGCAGCTGCCAGGAAGTGAACTATTTGGAAATGAAGAAAGCATTCTTAGTATCTCTTGAGGAGAAAAATTATTTAATTATGGTATCATGGTCAAATCAAGTAAACACCATTTTTGCAAATGAATGTACTGCTTCATCCCCTGGGAAAATAGGTATAATGTGATCAGAACCAGGCAATGATGTTTTACATGAAATATATCTGAGCCTGCAGGATGTCCCTGACGGTTGCTAACACGTGGTGGCTGTGGGGCTAGCACAGCTTCGTTCAAAGTCAACCCTGAGTCACACGTGTGCACCTCTAGGTCAAACCAGTGGTGCTTTAAGCTCAAGTTAGAGGAACTGCTGAGGTAGAGGTTCTCCAACATTTCTGGCCCACGAGCTACCATGAGATTTAGAGTTCCCCAAGCTGCTAATCCAATCCCTTTCCTCCCTGTTTAGAAGGAATCAAGCTACCAAAATGAGGAGCTTGAATTTTAGCTGAGGTAACACTGTGGTGAGGTGAGGACACACCTGTGGCAGACAGGCATTTTTTGAGTTAGAAGAATGCCTAAAAAGAGGTTCTTTTCCACCAACACTTCTGAAACTGGCCCCCAAAATTACAGCTACAGCCCACCTAGAATAATGTTCTTGGGTTGCAACCCAGCTCCTGCTGAAGTCAATGGGAGAAGTAGACTAGCTGGTGGAGCACAGAGTGCCGTGAATAAACAAAAACACAGAAACCCAATGAGCTAAGTGATAGCTGATGCATGACATTTATTAGTATCAATTCACCATCTAATATATTTTTCATTCAATTTGCTTTGTCCTGTTGTTTTGCATCCCAAGCCAACTGAGGTTTCCACTTCTTTAATTTACCTGCAGGAACTATAGTAAAACATTCTTTGTATCAAATTTTTTAATACAACTGTATGTTTTCATCTAAATGAAATAAATCCCCACACATCTCATTAGTTATCTACACAGTTTAATCACTTATAAGCATAATTATTAACCTCTAGGAAAATATTTTGAAAATAAACATAATAGACTTTTCATAAACCTTTCAGTTTCTGAACAGTCTTACACAGGATTTTAAAAATTCCTTTCAATTAATTCTCTTCTGCTTAAATTTCAAAAGAAAATGTAAACAGATGTTAATTGCTTTGATTTTTCTATGACCATCTGAACTACAACTTTTCAGCTTGTTAAAAGAAAAACAAAAGAAAAAAAACCAAAAATAAGCATGAATCAGATCAGGAGGAAACCTCCATATTGCTTTATACATCTAGATCAGCCTTATGGATGAATATTATATTTTTAAAGACTAGTATAGGACCAATTCTTTTCTCAGCAGCATCTCTGTAAATCTGAATCAAATCCACTTAGTCCTGTGGAATTATTCTGGATTGATACTAGAACATCTGAGATGAGAATCAGTGCCAATAAGAACGAAATATTTTCAGTTTCAAAAGGATTTCCGTGTTGTATGTCTGCTACTTTCCAATATACAGTGCAATATATGAAAAAGCACTAATATATATCCATTGTATTGCTTAATTATAAAATGAACAGTATAAACCAAAGAGTTGTTATCAAAAAAGAAAGTTAACACTAAAGAGGCTCGATTTATTTTCACCACATGTAATCAGTGGAAAAGTGTCCTGTATTATGAGTGCAGTGCACATGTTATTACACATAATATTATGTTCAGATATTGCAATGAAATAGGCTGCAAAATCAATGCATTCACTTCAGTCACCATATGATCAAGGTGCAGCCACAGGAAAAAAAAAAGTATTATTTTCTACAAGCACCTTTCTTAAATTCAATCCCTGTTAGTGGGAATATCGCCTGGAGGACTCTAGAACAAGTTTCACGGTATTACCTAGCTGGGAAACACCAAGACAGACCATCATACGCCAACATTTTCTAGGAAAAAACTCACTCAGTCCCCTCAGGCTAGTTAGAAATTCAACTGTGTCTGAGCATTTCCGGTTTCACTGTGCAACCCAAAGGGAAAAGTTTGTTGCACACAACTCAGCTGGGAGAATGTGTTGGACTTCGCCTCCTACCTCCGTCAGATAGGCAGGGCCAGTGCTTGGTCCTATTGAGAGCAATGACAAACTCCAGGTGACTTCAACCAATATTCAGCTGGGCCTAGGAGCCAACATTAGGGCCCACGAGCCCGTTTCTTTTCGGGACAGAGCAACTTTTGGAAGGTCTACGTGATATCCACTTTTAGTGAAGCCAACAGGAATAGGCCATGCCCAGTATATCTCAGTGGCATTCAGTCTCTTGAAGAATAACATTCTTAACCATACTCCTAGCCTTCCCTGTGCATTTGGCACCCCCGTGGCAAAGCTCCAGGGCAACTCGACCCACCGCGGGAGATGTGACCTCTACAACAGAGCTGAACACACACGGCTACAGTAATACGATGCAATGCTTCCACGAAGCCTAATTTATCTTAACGTTATAACCAGGTTTATTTTTCAACCAGATATTTGTGGCAAAGCTCTCTCTTCTTTTTCTTTTTATTGTCTTTGTGTTCCTGCATTTTGCTGTAGCTCAGTGGCAAATTCTTTTTAGCAAATTTAGGAGACGTTCACCACCAGTCTGTTAACAGCAATGTTTAACCACTGGCATGTATAGGAGATCAAATATTCCAGTTTATCCTTCTAACGTTTTGCCACAAAGACCCCATTTGTCATTCTTTATACGTATTAGCTTCTGATTAGAGATGCAGTAGGCATTTTGTGCCATCCTTTCGCCTTGCAGTGCACATTAGGCAAATTCGTATCTTAACAAATATGGTTTATAAATCCGTAATACTCGAATGCAGAATAATGAAACCTGTATCTTTAGACAACTAGGAAGTGGACTTGAAAACAGAGGTCATTTTAAAAAGACGGTCTTTTTTTTTTTTAACTTAAATTGGAAGAGAATAGTGAAATCCTTGTCTTCCTCAAGTCAGTGGGACTTTGACCACTGACTTCAGTCAAATTAGGATTTCAGCCAAAAGGTTTGAGCATTCCTTTACGTTCCTAGTAAATGCAGTATTTTCTATATGTTTCATTCTGCAGTAGAAGTTTACAACAACTTTAACCAGACTGTGCATGTTGAAAGGTTTATGAAGAAATTTTTGGTAGAGCTAATTGGTGTCAAAAGTATACAGTAGAGTCAAAGCAGTGTGAAGCTTCATGACCTTCTGGTGCACACAGTGACGGGAGTTTGCTTTAGGTGAAAACACTGCTCCCATCCTGGCTGCTGAAAGATGTTGAAAAGTTTAGATTCTTTCACCTTCTTGCTACACCATAATTTACAAATTAGCACTTTAAATCATTTTTAAGTTCATGGACAAAAATGTCATTTATATTTTCATCACAGGTAGGAGAACCAGGCTTTTCCTAAACCTACCATCACTGTTTCACTATGGAATGATATATGTTCACCTTGACCAAAGCTTTTAAAATTATAAACTGATCTGACATACATGTTCCCTTTAAGACTGGAAAAGCTCTACGTGTTATATTTAAATACATTTTCTCAGAGGTATTCCCTTGCACATGTTTCCTTGCAATCCTCACCACCAATTCCCTTCACTTAGAACATTTTCTTTTTTTTTTTTAAAAAAATGTTGCTTTCTTTTGTTTTGAAAACTATGCTTATATCTGCTCAGCTTTGGGAGAGGTCTTCTGTGCTGATATGCAACGTAACAGGCTTGCCAATTGTTCCATAGCTGAGGGTTCTTGTGGAAACTTCAGTTTTAAAGCTTGACTGCCCGTTGTCTGCTGAGAGCTGGACTTCTGTGCAGAAGGACGGTTTCACTGTGAAGGAGGGACCACAAGATGCTGCTGCCGCTGCCGCATGCACTCCAGGCGATGCTGTCATGCAGGTATCACTGACGTGGAAAGAGATGTTTGAGGGGCCTGCAGACTGCACGCCAGTTACTCTAGAGGCTGACACAAACACGCCTCCTGGAACGTGCTCCTCAAACTTGCTGAAAAATCTCTGTCTTGGCTGAGGAACAACAGGTCTCCCCAGATTCAGCAGCACCGGCTTCCCAATCGTTGGCTCATTAATCTCTGTCTGGAGCACAGAGATTTCGCAGGGTTTGTCTGCTGTATGGCTCTGATCATCACATCCATAGGTCTCACCTTCTTCAGGAACATAATCTTCAAGATCCTCCAAAGTTAGTACTTTTCCATTGTGGGTTAGGATTTTGCGGTCCCGGGTGCTGATGTCATCTATCTGTAGTTCCTCTGGTTCATCAACTATAATGACATTATCCTCTTCCGGAAGAATATCTTGTGTTACTTCTGGAACCTCTTCTTCAACAGGCCAAGACGTGTCTAGTTCGTCTGCCTCTTTTTTAACCTGTGCACTCACTGGGGAGAATAGAAGTTCAGGGCTGTCTCCAGCAGCTGTATTAAAACTGAAGACCAAAGTCTCACCCCCACAGGCAAGCAATGGGGAAGTGACTTCTGAAACATAGTTAGCACTTGCTTCCTGCGTGTAGCCCTTTCCTTCGCTTCCATAATCGATAAATGAATTGCTTCCTAGCTGTTCAGATCCACAAGGAGAACTTCTGTCTTCACTGCTGACTGGAGGTCCTTCCTGATCGGCTGCATATGCCAGGGGCTGGATATCCACATCAGAGAGATTGTCTTTGGGCAAAGATGACTTTGACTGTTCCACTAATTTATTGTTGGAGTTGTTTGTGTTTGGATCATCATCTGGGGAACGCCTAGGCCTAGAGCTGGGAAAAGTGAATGTTAACACCCCTGAGTCATCCTTTTCTTGTTTTGCTGGGGAAGATCCTCTTTTCCTCGTAGGTTTGGGGGATTTTTTCACCTTGAATTCAATTATTTCTTCAACTTCAACCCATTTGGGCTTTTGCTCTTCCACCTTGGTCTCTATGACGATATCTCCAGCTGCTGCTCCTTGCCTGTCCCCTGGTTCTGTTACAAAAAGCATGGGAACAGTAGACTTTGGCATTGCCTCCTGCTCACGTCTGTGGACTGGCTGTCTGATCTTTGACACATAAACCGGTTCTGGAGTTGGCTCAGCTCTTGGGGAGCGGGAAGGCGAATAACCTGAAGAAGGACGTGCAGGAGAAACCCTTCCCTTCTGTCTTGGGCTCTTCACCACAGTGGTTATTGTTTCCTCTCTGATGACAGAAATGGTTGACATGGAGTTGGAAGGAAGACAGGACTTTTCTGGGAGCCACACTCCACGTCAGCACATGCCATGGTTGATCAAGGCACTACAGTGGTGTTAGTTTTGTAAGCACTTCAGCTTTTTGTGGAGAGCGTGTCATTTTGGAAGGGATACACACGCGCACATCCACACGCACACCCACATGCCCATCTCCAGCTTACTTTCTGAATCAGGCAAAATCTCAAAGCCATTCCTCCCACATGGATCCAAGCACCATTAGCCTCCCTGAGTACATGAACACACTGTGAATATGTCCAGCTAAGAAATGTTCTTCTGCTGCTGCTATATATCATTTAATTGTGTTGATCATCTGCTACTTCAGAATGATACAGCAGTTTCACCCAAAGATCTTAAACACTTAAGGAGTTTAACCTTTTCCTGAGTCTCTCCAGCTGAAACTCCAGTTTTATCAAAATCAATGGCAAAATGACCTTTACTTCAGAGGGTTCAGTGTCCTCCCCTTTTTTAATAAATGTATCTATCTATATTTCTATTTTATTGACTATAATGATTATTTTGAGAGGAAACATTATCTGTGTTTCTGAGAAGTAGAGATCTGCATTTTCACACACAGAACAGATAAATTAAAAGGGCATTAAGCATTTGTGGAAGCCATGAAAAGAAGGTTAGAATGTTTTCCTGCAGAAGTCATCCATGCCAAGATGCACCTATTCTTACTTGCCTTAACAGTGTTATTGCAGACACAGCCTGATCCTGCTACTAGCAATTGATACAAGAGTATCAGATTGGTCTGATATGCTGGGCAATTACTTCTCAGAGTAATTCTGTTGGTCTTACTTAGACTTTTGGGGGTATCCTAAGCAGTTGGGATTTCTCAGTATCTCTGTATAGATGCACACAACTAGTATCAAAACAACCGTCTGGACTAACTTGGACTTTAAAGGAGCTCCAGATGAAATTGCATTAAATAGCTTTAAAATATGGGGACAGGAACACCTAAGTCTGGATTTTACTGTTCTTAGTTTACATGTTTAACACAGTTTTTCCTATAGAATTTTCCTTATTTTTTCATGGAAAAAGTCAAAGGGAAAGATGTTATTTGTTTTGGAGGTATACAGAAGCAGAGGTAATTGGTTCTGTGCAAGTAACAGGTAAAGTCAATTTTGTTTCTGTGTTGAGACTGTTTCTAAGAAATAGACACTAAAACTAAAAAGTGGAGTAAATAAAGGATAAAAAGACAGTGGCCTGAATCAAGAAGGAACATTTATGAATCAAAATAATAGCTTTTTTATTCCTCTCCTCTCTGTTTCCTCATCAGCCTCATCCTCTAGTCTGACTACTCTGCCACTGAGAGCGTTGGCTCCAGAGCAGAGCTGCAAGGCAGGGTGGAAAGAGTCCTTACGAAAGGACAACCTCTTTGTCCAGCTGCCATTGTCTAACTAGGCTGGTAGATAAATTGTCTTAGAGATAAGACAATTCTCCTTTATCACTGAAGACTAAATCCAGCTTGGTATTGTCTTCTCCTGTGGAGACCAGATTTCTTTTCACTATCAATCCCTCTGTTTTAGGATGCAGTGAAGTCCAGGATTGGATCAGCTACAGTGAGCTTATCTTCATTCCAAAGCATGTAGCTGCACTAAAGACTTTGTTTTACACTGCCAGGTTAAAATGCATTTTTTTGTGTGTTTTCCTAAGATCTGGGATTGGCATATCTAGACCTTGATCAACTCTGTCTCTGAATTATCCATTAAGTTATATTCTGCAGGTAAAGTTTCAAAGCTGCTTCTGTTGCTCCGCTTGCTTCATTTGAAGGAGAGCTGGAATGTGCCCTTTCATGCCTGTTCCCAAACTGTATCCCATCACTGTCCCACCTCAAGTTGAGGTCCACTCCACTGAGTCAACGATCCCCTGGTAAGAGGAGGTGGACTTCTGTTGTTCTGTGATCCTGCTCTTAAATGTACCAACCTCCCTTGGGGCTGCTAGGAGGAGCAGTGTGTTCTTATAGACTGTTAGCTCAAAATGGGCATAAGATATGGATAGTAACTAATAATCATCATAAAAAATTAGTAAGAGATGAAAGGTGGAGCCATAGCTTACACATAACCTCAGCTGTCATTTCACACATCCTCCTCACCATTTAACAGAAGTCTTCTTTTAAAAAACGTAGTCAACTATTACAATCATATCAAAGTCAAGAACCGGTTTTAGCAAAGTTATGACTCTTGTGGGAATGTATTTCCCCAAAATATCATTGCATAAGCACCTATCACCATTAGGATGTAGTTTGTATAGATTTGCTTGGAGGCCTAACACAGAAAGACAACATCCCCCTTCTAGAACATAAAACAATTCCATTACGTACTTATTTATGATATTTAAGAAAATACTGTAAGATTTCAATGCCTGATTAGCTTCTGGTCTACATACAACTGAGAAAGTACTGTTTTTGCTTTGCTTAATCTTTATATATTATAAGCACCCAATATAAACCAGGCTGAAAGTATCTAAAAAGCCCCATTCGCTACCAGGATGATAGTTCATATTAGAAATACAGATGCTTAGAGAGTAGAAATGTGTAACATAGTTAAACTTCCTTCTGCTTCATCATAAAAGACGTTTCTTAAGAATTTAAAACAGGAAGCAGGAGAAAATAATTGCAAGCTATGAGATATTTGTAGTATTTGTGCGTCTTTTGAGCGGGCAGAGCTCTGAAGCAGCTTCTTTTCAGCACTGGGACAGATTCTCCCTTTCTCGAGCTCTTACGCGACTCCTGCGGATTTCAGTGCAATTTGTTCTCACATTGCATCATCGGAAAACCAGCCCAGGCTGTGTCTGACACCAGTGTTGCTAGCTTTTGAAAGGGACAGCAAGGTTTTTCAGGTTGTGGCTTTGCATAACACAAACTAACACGAGATCCAGTGGGATGGGAACGAACACACTTGCATGGCCAATATACACAAGCTTGTTATTGGATCATGCATAGGCAGCAAGGCAAAACACAAAAGTTACCTCCAAAAAAAAAAAAAAAAAAATCAGCACTTACATGATGATGGTTTTCTTGGGCACTTTAGTCTCTTGCTCAGTGACTACAAAGAAAACAGTATGAACAGCATGGGGTTAAATAAGGCAGAAGCTGAAATGATTAAATTAACTTTTTTTCGTTAATCAAAATAAACTTGAGTGAAGAAAAACACCTGTACCATCCCATCCATGCTTTCTGTGGTTACTTCCAGCATCACCTTTAGTGTCTCTGACCAAAAATGAGCAGTCAGGGTGTTGCCTGAACGTTTTAGATTTGCAAAGGCTTTTTGTTTTGTGGCTATGAATATTGCAAATAAAGGTTTTTTTTCCTACCATGAGATCCTGACACTGTTGTTTGAAAGATCAGCGCTAGAAAACAAGGAGAGGTTTTTTTTGTCTTTTTTTTTTTTTTTTCTTTTCTGTAATAAGATGGTGATGGCTTAAGAAACATTGCTACAGAAAACCCTGGAGAGCTGAAACACTTCAAGGTGCAACGCTTTGATTAGAAAAACACTCAGCAGTCAGCTTCCAGGCTTTTGCAGACTAGATGCAAAATCTGTGCTGATAACAAAGAAAATTAAATCATTATCATCAGCACAGAAAATCAGCATCACAAAATCCCTACGAAACCCCGGGGGAGCTCTTGGTAATATACCTACACCTACTGCCGCTGGCTTTTGCTACCATTTACAGATTTTTTCTAACTCTTGTCTCATAAAGAACTGGAAGTTCTTGAGGCATATTAAGACCAAAAAAGGAGAAAAAAGAAAAAAGCAACGATTTTTCAAACATTTCTTAAAAAGGACATTTTAAAAATAAGAAAGATAACATTTGAAGATTTCGTAAAGATTTTCAGCAGTTTCTCAACCTATCTGCTGGCATAAAATTAAGACAAACATTTGAACCAGACTGTTTTGATTACATTCTGAACAGCTGAATCAGTTTGGGATCTAGGAAAAAAAAAAAAACACAACAGCATGATCCACTTTTTATTGAATTTTAAGTTAGTAAAGTTCCTAAAAAATTTAATTTCTAAGTATTTTTCCAGTGATTGTTTTGCAATCTTCCACACCACCCTATATAGTAAATAAAGTAATTTTTAGCTTGATATAATTAAAAGTGAACTGCAGCTTAAAAAGAAATAACAAAAAAAAAAAAAGGAAATCTGTTTGCAGACCCTCGTCTTTCTCACTCTGATAACAGCTATGGGCATCAAAAAGGTAATATTTACCAAACTTGATATTGCACTATTTCCATAATATCATAGTTATTGCAGAGGGAACTTCTTGTAGCTGTGTTTTCTCTGATGGAGCTTACGGTAAATGCTGCCATTTTCAGCACTGGCCAAAAACTGTACAGACTAGAAATCAAAAAAGTACTTATAGTATTAGATATAACTTAACTTCCAAGGGTTCTATGCTACCACTAAGTAAAAATGGAAATCTCACCATGACTACAGAGAATTTTGTGCAAATATTGATGTTAATATCTGACCTGGAGCTTAATGTTTCTTTTGCAGAGCCTCGTCTTCCTTATGCATGTACAAATCTGGAACAACCCCAATAGACTCAGGCGAGTTACTCCAGAGTTACATAGGTTTAAACAAAATAATTTGGGGAATTAAGGTTTATCAGGTAAGCAAAGAACAAGATTGTTTTCAAATGTTTATCTCTGAATGAAAGTACAATAGAGCCTTTTTATCTATCCTCAGTTAATAATTTAAAAATACTTTAATACATCACTTTTTAATTATGAAAGGAGTATTGCTCAATGATGGAAGATGAGCTGAGTGCTTGGAATAACTTGTTGTACCCAAGTCAGAAGTTTTCACTAAGTTTTTAAACCTTTAAATCAATATTGTGCAATTTATACACAATATAACTTTTAGTAACAAATCTCATCAAATAATATAACACGATGAATCCATAAGCAGCAAGAGAATCAGTTCTGCAGCAAATAGGGCATTAATTAATTTGATTACATACATAAAAATAACTTTTTTAGAGGGTTGTATTAACAGCAGCTACATTTAGTTGATAATTAAATATGTATTTAAGGGAATTCCTCAGTGTCTGTAGGAGGAATCCTCCTGTACGCCTTGCTTTATTAATGCCTGTCCATCCAAATGGCATCAGCTGCAGTATTTCCATATGCAACAGATGTCAAAGGGATTCAGTATGCAAAGGTTCAGCAGCCCTGGGCATGAGAAAGCTGTAAACGGCACATAGTAAAGGCGTCCTGAGGACCTGCAGTTTAGTGCATGACAAAGGAATTTTATATGTAGGATCCAAGGTATGAGAGAGGATTTAAGCAATCCTATGTGAAGGACAGAACCACACGAAAGTAGGATGAGAGAATCTGGGTTGCCTTTTTCGAGAGAAAAACACCCTGCATCAGTTTTTGCACCAGATTTATCATTTCAACTTGTTTGAGAGCATTTTAGGAAAACAGCTTTGCAAAGCAGGAGCTCCTGACAAGCAGGTTAAAAGCTGTAAGCATTAGGATCAGCCAGTGCTTCTACAGGACCAGACTCCTCTTTGGTTAATGCGTGAAATCATCGACTCACAAGTTATGAAACATTTAGGGTAAGTCTGAATCAAAGTCGACTCTCGTTGATGCAAATGGATGAAAGGTGGTTTCTGGTATGGCCCTTATTACAAGATCTATGTTCCACTTTTTTCCCCTCACAGAAGCCTAAATCTGTATTTTCCTTTGCGGAAAACACAGGAACGCTGCTCTGCTTTCACCTCGCGGGGTCATCTTTCCAACCAGGGACCTTTAAAAAGGTCAGGGGGACAAACTCATATTCACTATTCTTTCAGTAACAGGGTAGCACTAACGGATACGATGTCTCTCTAGCTCTTCATAGAATCAGTAAGGTTGGAAGGGACCTCTGGAGATCATCTAGGCTAACCTCCCTGCTCAGCAGGGTCACCTAGAGCATGGTAGACAGGGTTGCATCCAGGCAGGCCTTGAAGATCTCCAGAGAAGGAGACTCCACCACCTGTCTGGGCAACCTGGTCCAGTGCTCCGTCACTCTCTCAGTGAAGAAATTGCCCCTCACGTTCAGGCGGAACTTCCTGTGCTTCAATTTCTGCCCATTGCCTCTTGTCCTGTCACACGGGACAACTGGAAAGAGTTTGTCCCTGTCCCCTTGACACCCTCCCTTCAGGTACTTGTACACATTGATCAGATCCCCCCTCAGTCTTCTCTTCCCCAGGCTGAAGAGGCCCAGCTCTCGCAGCCGTTCCTCACAGGGCAGGTGCTCCAGCCCTCGGATCATCTTCGTAGACCTACGCTGGAACCTCTCCAGTAGCTCCATGTCTCTCTTGGACTGAGGAGCCCAGAACTGGACAGAGGACTCGAGATGAGGCCTCCCCAGGGCTGAGTAGAGGGGCAGGATCACCTCCCTCGACCTGCTGGCAACAGTCTTCCTAATGCACCCCAGGAGACCCTTGGCCTTCTTGGCCACAAGGGCACATTGCTGGCTCATGGTCAACTTGTCATCCACCAGCACTCCCAGCTCTGCAGAGCTGCTCTCCAGCAGGTCAGCCCCCAGCTTGTCCTGGTGCCTGGGGTTATCTCTCCCTAGGTGCAGGACTCGGCACTAGCCCTTGTTGAACCTCAGGAGGTTCCCCTCCGCCCAGCTCTCCAGCCTGTCCAGGTCTCTCGGAATGGCAGCACAGCCCTCCGGTGTCTCAGCCGCTCCTCGCAGCTTGGTATCATCTGCAAACTTGCTGAGGAGGCACTCCGTCCCCTCATGCAGGTCGTTGATGAAAAAGTTGAACAGGATGGGACCCAGTCCTGAGCCCTGGGGGACGCCACTAGCCACAGGCCTCCAACTGCACTCCACATCACTGAGGACGACCCTCTGAGCTCTGCCTTTCAGCCAGTTCTCAACCCACCTCACTGTCCATTTGTAAAGAAATGTTGCATTGGAAAGCCTCATAATATTTCACTTAGGCCTGCAAGATGGTATTACCATAAGCTGGAGGTACAAGGTAGCTAAGTAACTTGGCCAAAGCTCTGCAAGGAGAACTAAGGCAGAACTATGAAGAGATCTCTGTTTCCTTGCTGCAAATATTATGTTCTGGATATCTACTCCAAGCTTCTGCTCGTCTCCACTCGCACTGCTGACCCATTCCCCTCCCATTGACTGTCTCGTGGCCAGGACATATCAGCCTGCCTGAGAACTCAACATTTTTCAGAGGTGCAGGACTTCCATAAGTTAGTGAACCTGGGGTACTCGATCACAATATTAATACATTAAAAAGGAATGCCAGAGCCACTGCAAGTCAGCCCATGTCAGGAGAGATCTGCCGTGTGCAGATGAAGCAGCAAGGTGGCTGGCCACAAAGCAGATACTCAACTTGAAGTCAAAGAGATGGATCTTCTTTCAGTTACTTTTTTTTAATGTCTAATGTCCTTTCAAAAACCACCGAAAGTGGGTTTTTAAAGCAATTCTCCATTGACTTCAGCGCAGTGACCAGGTGTACCTGAAGGCAGGTCTCAGCGTTTCAGACCTGCCGCCTGAGCTGTCAGCTGCTCACAAAAGGGATTCCTTAGTCCAGTGGTTTTCACCCTTTTTGAGTTTGGTTCTTCCAGTGGGTGTCCAAATTCCCATACTGTGAATTTAAACCTAATGACAACAGGTTTGTTTTTCAGACCCATAGTGACGGGGCATGAAAACTTGGTCAATGACGGTGCGTCAGGGCCTGTAAACCACTGTACTAACATGATATCCCAAATTGGGCCCTTAGGTTTTGCTCAGTATAATGAACAGTACAGAAAGGCAAGACAAGAAAAACTAAAATAATTGCCACAAAAGCCCCTAAGGAGCTTCAAGAGGCTCTGGCAGTAACCACTTCATAGACCCAACGGTAAATCAGGTAAAAGACCCACCAGGGTCTAGCAGGTGAGCTATGAAACACAGTATAATTATTTTCTAATGGAATAATACCACGCAGCAGTAATGTTGTCTTCTTGGTGAAGCGATAAATAATCCCATTTTCAAAAATGGAAAGGATTATAAAGATGGAAAGAGAAAGCCTTCGTGAGACCCATCTCTCCTCCTTTTCCTCCTGAACCAGCTCGCCCTCTCTTCCTCCAGGGAGATGAGTCATTTTCTTCCCTATTGCCAAGTTTGGGCAACAGCACAGCACCAATCACAAATGATTTCATGACACTTCCAAAGCTTCCAGGCAATCTCTAAATTATGTTTCTTCAGTCAACTTCACAACATCTTTTATCACTGCAGGTATTACAGCACATCAGTAATTTAGGGCTGAACGTATGTATTTAAAACCCCGAGAGCTGAACAGTGCTTCTAAGGCTGTTTTACAACCCTTGTTTGTTTATGTAACATCTCCTGCCTCGGTAAAACAAAACTTCATCAAAATATACTGCCTTAACAGCAATTTGTTTGTGTTCCTCTGCATCTTGCATGTAATTTATTTTTCTCTCTTTAGCTCACAACAAGGACAAAGCATTCAAATACTTCAAGGCTTATCCTACTGAGACAGCTACGGTATTGCTATACTAGCACCGTCCTCCCCGCAATGCTTTTGCATGTTTGATGGTTTCCTGATAAAGGACCACAGGGACAGTGCTTGTGCCCATGCCCAGCATGTCAAGCCCACGTCTAACTGGTATCAACAACCAGCTTCCCACGTGGGCCAGTGGGCCCTACTCAGATAGAGCCTCTCACCAAAACTCAGCTATGACGGGTTTGGAGGGAACAATTCCCAATATGCCATCACCTGAAGAAGATAACTTCAAGAAGTCTTACTGTAAAAGTGCTAAGAAAGAGATGCTTCACTGGATGGATGGAAGATCACTCCACATCCCCCTATCAATTCAACCGAAGAAAAAAAAAGTAGAAAAAAAGGAACAGGCTCTACGATGATGTGGAACAGCCTTACTAACAGGTGAACCAGTACTGCTCAGGACGTACGGCTCTTCATTCTGCTTTCTCAATCATTTCAGATACTGCTCAGTGGTATTTCAGGAAGACATCACAATACACGTGCAGCTTTACTTACAGGACCTGTTTTTTTGTCAGCAACACTTAATTCATGTTCTGCCAAACTGACACACACCTTTTCAAGAACTCCAACAGGATGAGAAACATTTTCTTTCATTAGTGGCAGCATGACATACTCTTCACTTGCTCCTCTTTTTTTCATATAATGCACTTTTGAGCATTATATGATGAAGATGATTTGCATGGTTTGGAAATCAGCAGATGGTGATGGGTATAGAGCTGAGTTGCAGCATACCCATGCACTTCTCGATAGACATACAGGTACATGTACACCAACAATCAACATGGATAAGATGGCAAATAGATTCGATCCTCAGCGAGGTGGTTTTAGAGTAAGTCACTGACATACTTACAGAGCAGGTCAAGGATCGTACCTTCTATAGTGATGGCTTGCTCTCCTCTCCTGTCCTGGGTCAGGGCTGCTGCACTATGGTGGTAAAGGTCTGCTCCACTTTTTGCCGACCCTAATCTGTTCACCAGCTAAAGAGAATCATGCGGTACTGAATAAAATGCAGGATGGTTTTATACAATACAACTCTTCTACACGATATTGCAGCTAAGTTAACAAATTCATTGCAATTCACAGCAGATATGGAGGAAGACGTGACCCCAAACCTAAGTTACGGTCTGAACGAGCACGTCGCTGCGCAGTGGAGTTCATTATAATGCTTTAACCCAAACAACTCACACGCACAGGCAAGTTACAGCACATCAGCTAACCCAGTTACCTGCAGTTAACTCTGCAGCCTGTGACTCTGTCCTAAGGTGACTATCTCCACCAACAGATACGTATTTCTATCATATGCCATTTAAATGCTAGTTAAATAAGTGTTTTTTTGTTTATCAGCCTTTTGTCCACCAAGTCTTTTCAGCTGAGGAAATAAGGGATCTTGGGAATCTTAGCTTATGACAAATGCAAAGTAATGTAATTTTGCAAAACTTTTAGTAGAAGTCATTAAACTATATCAGATTACCTAACAATTTATGTGGAGTAACTGAAGTTGCTGTGAGCTAAGAGCCATTTACCGTCATTCAGCAGACCCATGATAAGATGGTAAATTAAGGTCAACTGTTTTTATACCTGAGCTCTGACAGTTTTTTTGTATTTTGTTACAATGAATGCATAAATTGTAACTAATTTTTAAAAGATTTTTTTAATAGTACATTTAAATTATTTTAATCTATTAGATGCTTCCAGGTATACTTTATTAAAAAAAAAAAAAAAAAAAAAAAAAAACAGGAATTCCCTTGGTTTTTACTTGTATTGAAACCCAATTTTTTCTTTTGATGCTTTATTTGGAGCAGCATCAATCTGTTCTTAATCTAAAAATGGTCCAGAAACAAAACTTCATGCCCAAATGCTCCTAAACTTTCAACAGAAGTAGCACTAGAGAGCTGGATCCAGCTTTAAGCTCAGTATCAGCTGTTCTTATCTGAACAACCAAAAGCTCAGGTCAGAATATTATGAAGCTTTGGGATGATCATAGTCCAGGCCCAATTCAGATGAACCTCACTTTTATGATGAGCTTTTCTAACATAATATGCAACACCAGTTAATCAGTCATTAATCTCTCACAGTGGATCTCTCCTAGTAAAAGGAATTCCCCTAGTTACAACATGCCAGAGAGCAGATCTTTACATCTCTTTGAACTTACTTCACATTCATAGTATCCCATATCTTCCCTGGCAGGGTTCCTGATCACCAGGACTAATATGCCACTCCGTGGTTCAGTGAAAGTCTGGTATTTACTGGTGTCTGTCAGCAGTGCACCATCTTTGTACCACCTGCATATGGAAAACACTGAATGTAAACCAGGAAAAAATATGCAGGGTCAAGGAGTCCCCAGCTCACCCACCCATCTATCAGGCCAGCAAGCAAAAAACTCAAGAGTTAACCATTAGAAAAAAGTCTGGATCCCACACTGGCTTTAAATTCCTGGCAGATAGAGCTACAGATAGATCACACACAGATACTGTACTCAGCAGGCTTATGAGATACTGCTCAAGGCACCTCGTTAGCCAATGGAGGGAGCAGTAGTCCCAATGCCCAGAAGCTATATTGAGCTCTTTATATGAACACTCCAGATTCGTTGCTGATAAAATCAATTCAAGTGTAGGCAGGGAACATAAAGGATTCCTAAAATGTTGACAGGGCATTAGATGCGATACAGTCCCATATCAGGTATTTTTTGTAGCTGTTTCTTTTCAGATGCTTGTTGGAATAAATTGCGTAAGAATACCATGAATTTTGGGACCAGGAAAAGCCAGGATTGGGAGGGAGACAAGCTGGAGAACACAGAGAAGAAAGGTTCATAAACTTGAAGGACAGGGCAGGAGACTGTTCTGACCATGGAAAATGGGAAAAGAGAATTTGTTCCAAAGTGACTTTCAAAAGCTGACCTGATCTGAGGCCTAGGTGCTCCTTCAATAGTACAGGTAAATTGAGCATCTTCACCGTCAATGTAATAAGCATTTCTAACCTTGTTCACAAACCGTGGTGGCACTGCAAAGCAAGGATAAACACTGCCAACAGCTGGAACGATGACAACATCCTAACAGATGCAAGAGATGTGTCCCTGACCAGGTAATTCTTGCACACGAGACCCTAAACACCTCATTTTCTAAGAACAATTCACTACTCCTGTAGCATTAAAGCACTTTCTGAAGGGAGTATACTGCATAGTATCGACTGCCTTAATATTCTTGTTTAGGTTTTACATAACAGACCCCTTTGAAACAATGAATCTGTGTAGGGTTTTACCTTGAACAAGGATCTTTCCTAACGTACTGGTACTTCCAGCAGGACTGGAAGCAAAGCACATGTACTGTCCTGAGTCGCTGCCTGCTAGGTTGTCCAAGATCAGTGTGCAGGAGCCATCAGGATCTTCTATTATAATGTGATGGGGATCCACCTCCACTGGCTTCCCATCTTTAAAAATACAGGAAAAAAGAAGTCTTAGTAAATAGCTTAGTATCAATTATACTTTCTCTCTAGGAAATGCATCCAGCTCTTTTTTTCAGAGATCTGAGGGCTGTATTTGTTTTCTGCAGCAAAATCTGCTAGTTGAGCAATGAACTCGTCCTCCTCCAGCTCTCTACAGTGCATCCTGTGAAGAAAGCACTGTTCCAAGTCACTCTCTGCTCTGTTGGGGGATCTCATCCATCATCAACCCTCATTTAAAAACAAAACTCTTCCAAAGTACGTGCTGTCCAGTTGAAGCTCTTACTTGCTACCAAGTGTAGTAAAAGAAACACTTACAAAGAGACCACAAGCACGCAGAACATATTTTTATGAGGTGTGAATTTATCGCAAAGCTGTTTCCCCTGCAAGATAGTTATGCCGAGAAAAGGAACGTGTCCACAGAGCTGCCTGTGTTATCACACAGGAAGGCCTGAGCTAGTATAGCAAGTTAGTCATTTCCAAGAAGTTGTTTAACTGCAACAAGATGGGGCTTCATCTGGATTAATCCGCAAACCTGAAAAGCAGGGTACATGAAGTCACAGGAAGGTCCATGCTACCGCAGCTTGGCTGCGTAGTAGCTAACTTCTTTAAGGCTAGACTCAGGTGTCTCCCAGAGATCAGCTCACAGATCATCTACCAACAGCTTCACAGAGAGCAATACACACAGAGCACAGACTCGGAATATGTGTTTCACGACAACACGACTTGCTGCTTATACCTTTATACCAGCAGACAGATGGCTTGGGAGCTCCTGTGACTTTGCAAGCCAGCTTGACTGTCTCTCCAAGCTCAGCTGTGCAGTCTGCCAGTTCTTCCTCAAAGTCCGGAGGTACTGAAACGTCAGAATAAGTATGTCAGGCCTGAGGAGGGGACTCAGTTCATAGAATGGCTATTGCAAAATAAAATGAAAATAGGCAGAATCTTTGCAGAGCTGTGAGGTGAAAAATGGGAACCAGAAAATAAAAAATCTAGCAAGCAATGACTTTAAAGGTGACACGCTGTTCTTGTTTATTTGGGAGTAAGTTAAGTGTGCCAAAAGTTGGTTGCTGGCTTTAAAGATAGGACGTAACAATCCTGGGTTTGTTGTTTATCTTAAAGTATTTTAGGCAATGATTTTAATAAGCACACCCGTTATTCAGACACTAAACAGCTGCCACAGTTAATTCCCCAATTAATGTGCACTCTCGATATACAAACCATATTATTCTGTTGCTCTGTAAACAGCAAAATCTATGCTTTGTTAACAGACTTTTAGTCTGATTTATTCCTACCACAAGAAGGCATGTAAAATTATTTTGATAGTCTTCCTAATTAGAACACCTCACTAAAAACATAAAAATAAACTGCCCAGACTTGTTTTCAGTGCATACACCAAAACCAGATATTTTGGATTTTTAAGAAGCCAAACTGACTTATGTTGTTAAAGGACAAAATTTCTAGCTCATATCAGGACAATACGGATCTAACACCCTCCCAATAAATTCTGTAGACACAAAACTGGTGTAATATTAAATGACAGTGAGGACGAAGTAAACTAGATGACAAAATAAAAATTCAAAGCAAAGCTATGCATCCCGATAAATCAATGTAAGCCAGAACTCTGGAATGAAGGACTGAATACTCAACAAAATCACAAGTGGTTCTACACTGCTACCAGTAGGTCTGGTACCAATAGGTTATTTATTTATGGAAGTCTGTGATGGGACTGATGGAAACCTCTAACCTCAGTTTCGTCTAAGAGGTGGCAGATGACCCTAGAGGGTTCTCTCCCACTCAGCAGCAAAGTCCCCTTCCCATGTCAGGGAGGTATCAGGTAGTGCAGGCAGGCTCAGACCGTCTCGGGCTGTACTCACTCCAGATAGGCTGACTGATCCGTTGCTGTATGCCACAGATTTCCTTCACCCAGGAATTCTTGATAATTACGGTACGCGCCTGAAGGAGGTACTTGCGGACCGAGTCTTCCCGTTCGTGCCAGATTTCAAACGCCCGGTCGTCTCCTTCCACAAATTCATTCACGTCTATGTTGTTGAGCTGCGCAACAACAGTTTTTTTTTCTTTTTATTTATAGATGATTTTTGGCCACTATTTCACTCCCCACAGTGATCCCAGAGTTCAGGGAAGTTCAGATCTGGACCTAGTCTTTAGGGACCACAACCATCTCCAATGAAGGTTTAAAATGGAAACAACTATTTAACACCAGCAAGTCTCCTGCTTGCAGGATATACTCTTTTCAGTGGACTTCAGTCATGTTTAAGTCCCATAAAAGTTATATTACATGCTCCAACAGGAAAAGGGGAAATAGTGATAATTTACACTGCTTTTAACAATTGTTCAGACTGCATGAGCAATGAAAAGTGGCTTTGGCTGAAGAGCAATCGGGACTTCTTTGCAATCCCTTTTCCAATATACCCGATCTTCTTAATATCAGACATTCTCCCATTTTCCGTCTAGAAGTAATTATCACATTTCAGGAAAATGACACCCAGAATTAAAGGGTATTTCAATAGCACAGCATTGTTGGGCTGACATCAGTGACTGGGCTAGGTCCAACACTCCACTTTTTTCTTTCTTTCTTTTTCTTTTCTTTTTTTTTCTTTTTTTTTCTTTTTTTTTTGGTGGGGGGGGGGAGTTGAGCATCTAATGCTGTAGGGAAACTCTACGTGCAATTTCTTACAGCTTTAATCTAGACCCTGAATTTCTGAAGATGAGTTGGTCATATTCATTTCTAACAGGAATTGGTTTCAGGAAAGGAAACAAGCAGCAGAGAGGAGCTGATGGTAATGCAGCATATAATTGAAACAATGTTTTTTCCAGTTTACTACCAACCTTACAGCCTGCAAATACCAAAGATCTACAAACTCTAGCAAATGCTACAGACAGCACTCCAACCAAAATTCATATCAATTTCATGTAATTAATTAACACACTTCATACGTAAATTCATTGCTGCACAGTAAAAATCTGCCTGTGCATCTGATGCTGCCTGACACGTTTCCAACGGCGCTAACAGAGGGATTTGTGGACAGACAGAGATTTTATTTCTGCTTCACAGGTTTTCAGGAACAAAATAACAAAGGATTAGTGAAATGTAGATGACCAGAAGCTGGACATAAAAGAAAAGTCCTTAATGACAGAGAAATGCTCTAAGTGAGGGGGTAACGAACAGACCTTCATTATGTTCTTGAAGATGTAACTGTACGTGTCTGTTCTCGTGTCTCGCTTGGGTTTGCAGATGACTATATAATTCTTGAAGAGGAAGACATGTCTTTTGTGTCCTTTCCATGCCATTCTGGCTCCTGGAGCTCCTTCCCACACGATGAAGTGGCCCTGAGGGGATGAACAAGGAAGACCACTTGGCCATAACTGGAATAATTACCATGGTGGCTCACCATCATTTTTCCAGCCAAGACAACAAATGTTTAAGGTTACATCCTCATCTTACGCACCGTTTTCATTACAACACAGTAAATCGTTTCTAGTGCTAAAGGTGATGTATGAGACTGACAGCACTGAGAGAGGGGCACACTGGGTTCATCATTACATTGGCCTTTAAGTGATAGTGCTACAAAGATGATCCGAGGGCTCGAGCACCTGCCCTGTGAGGAACGGCTGCGAGAGCTGGGCCTCTTCAGCCTGGGGAAGGGAAGACTGAGGGGGGATCTGATCAATGTGGATGAGTACCTGAAGGGAGGGTGTCAAGGGGATGAGGACAAACTCTTTTCAGTTGTCCCGTGTGACTGGCAATGGGCAGAAATTGAAGCACGGGAAGTTCTGCCTAAACATGAGGGGCAATTTCTTCCCTGTGAGAGTGACGGAGCACTGGCACAGGTTGCCCCGAGGTTGTGGAGTCTCCTTCTCTGGAGATCTTCAAGGCCCACCTGGATGCAACCCTGTCTACCATGCTCTAGGTGACCCTGCTGAGCAGGGAGGTTGGCCTAGATGATCTCCAGAGGGGCCTTCCAACCTTACTGATTCTATGATTCCATGATTCTATATTCTTTGCTGTCAGATAAATACTCAAGCCCAGTTATCTCAGGTAGGCAGACTCCTCCAGTACTAATGCTAACGGAAAATTTATATTGAAAATGCCTAGTGAGCATCTAACTCCTCAGAAATCAACACAAAAACTCCCACTGATGCCTATAAGCTCAGGAGTTGGTCCATGCACCTGGTCCATAAGGGGAGAGAAGAGGGAATAAATAAAATGCTTAAAAATCATGTATGGGCCAAATCAGATCTCCTGTTTGGTAAGTGGCTCGCAAAGGTAAATAACTACATTATGTGTGAATTGATCCATAAGCTCTGGTGCTTCAGAGCTTAATCAAACCAGTAGGCCCATCTCTCACATGTACAGGGATGTGTCACGTACTGAACAATAAAAAAAAAAAAAAAGCAATAAGGAAATACTCTGTTCAGATACAATTTGTAAAGGAGCTTCTTTTAGGACAAAAGGCTACTTAGAAATTACTGAAGGCTCACAAAGCAATAAAACTGAGCGAGAAATTCCAAGTACCTGTCGGATGGGTTCACCGAGGCTTTCCAAGGTCCCTGGATAATTCTCAATGAGCGAGACATGGAGGTTGTTTTCTGCTCTTCGGGTGAGTGCGGATACAATGGCATAAGCCTGCTCCAGCAAAGCACAGTTTTGGCTATTTCTTGCTTTGTTTCGAATTAATTCCTGTAGACGAATGAAGTAAATGAAAAAGGTGGCGGACGGGAAAGAGCATTTCCTCGATCCCAGAAGAGGTTCCTAGATATCAAACTGTCCTCCAGCTCCTTCACCTGAGCTCACCGCGTGCTGTTCAGCTACCAAATCCTCTTTTTTTCCAGCCCATTCTGGGGCCTCACTGATCATCTATCCTAACATTTTCCTGCACCATTTGATATTGAAGTAAGACAAAGCCGAAACAAATACCAGACAAGCTTCAGTGGCTGAAAAAAAAATCCCCCAAAAAACAAAAAAGCCAAAGCAATTCTAAATGTTTCCATTGTATTTGTCTCATGCTTACCCTGCTGATGATGAGAGACATGCAACTGATGTGGCAGTGCTAAAAAAACTGTAGATATTTGGTAAAAATAAGAAGAGATGGAAAAATAGGAAATGGCAGTTATTTCTTCTCACATTTGCTCCTATTGTCCTCTTTCAGCAACAATAACATGGGAGGTTCCCACGCTCTCTCTCATTTCCAATGGACCATTAAAACTTTGGGGTTTGTGGTCAGGGGCAGGTGTTCAAAATTAAAAAATCAATTTGAACCTTCTTCAAACGATTCAAGTTAGAACGCATAAAAATTCTGGCATTTATCCAGAATTTGGATATCTGAATGCTATTTCCCATGAAAATTACTATTAAAATATTATTTTGAAATTTGTTTTTTTGTGGTATGGGCCAGAACCTGAAACTGTACGACAGGTGAAAGCTCTGAGAGGGGAAACAGTTCATGATGGTAGAACGGGGCAAAGCTTTTCAGAAAACAATCTTAACCTAACGTGTATATGAAACACAAGGAAGGAACTGGTACGTCAGTGGTTTACAGTTTGGAAATTGCTTCTTTTTATAACAGATCTGTTGCTGAGTGTGTAACAATTCCTCCTTGTCACAGATATACATACATATATACACACACACATACACATACATATATATATGTGTATTTTTATATATATATCCATACCTATGTGCATATATATATTTTTTTTTAATGTGTAAGTGCATTTACAGATGTGCATGTGTATATATTTAAAGATTATTCGGATAAAGCTTGTTGATCTTCATGGAGTTGGAAACTGTGAACCTCTCCCTGAATTTATATTTACAGAATGATTTAGAGGTCACCATCACTGGTCAAAATTACAATCTTTCTTACTCAAGCATCTTTCAAGAGGATTTACAACAAGGTGAATCCAGAGATTGGGAAAGGAGAATGAAGTCTTTTTCCTGACAGGCAGAACATAAACCAGTTAGATAAAAGTGTGTAACTAAAGCTCCTACCTTGATAATAGTCTGATACTGTTGGATCCTGTTTATGGGCTTTTCCAGATAGTGCTGCAGTGGTGGGATAAGTGGATGTGAAGGATCTTCAGCGGCTAAAATTTCATCTGTGTATCTCTAAAGAAATACATACAAGAATGAGGAAAGATTAAGGTAAAGTTTTAGAGAAACTAAAATGTACAGTTTTACTTTTTTATATGAACAGCATTTCCTTGAGTATCTATATTTAATATAACTTTCATCATATACTGTTAACAGTGACATAATCATGTACATATTCATATCTATATCTTTGTAATATCCATAAGGACATAATTATATGTTCACATATTGATTGTGTCTGCTAGGAAGAGCTAGACAGTAAATACAAAACCACTGTATTTAGCAATTTAGCAATCTCCCCTGAAAATATTTAATAATTCTCTTTGGGATCATATTTGTAATTAATGCCTATATTTCATGATATAGCAAGTTATTGGATACATGTTCAGTAGGTACTTGGGCTACTGTTTTACCTTGTAGAAATCCTGGACAGCTTTGCTGACAACAACTGACTCAGCCTGTATCCGCCCCACCAGGTACTGGATGTATTTATCAAATTCTGCTTCATGCTTAATAAAGCACATGGCCACGTCATCATCCGTATCACATTTCCGCAAGTCTCGGAGGCAGACACTGAGGAGATGAAAAATAAAAATGACCTCTGAGAAATGTCCATCCATTCTCTTATACTCCAAAAGAGCCAGTGCTCCACATCCTTCGTAGTATCCGTAGTTGCTCTAGCTCTGACACCAGGTACAGAAGCTACCTTCTGTGTCAAACGAAGACACAGAGGAATGCCCACCTGGAATGGAAACGAGCAATGTCTTTGATATTTCTGAAGATGGTGGATTTCTGACTAGAAATAGCTCCTGGGACGTTGGGACAGGTCTCAGTGTACTTGAGGTGATGAGTCTGCAAGAACTGTAAATCTTGAATGTAATCCTCTTCTGAGATCAGCAATTCCTGAATAAGCACGCTGAAGGGAAGACAAAGAGGGGATTAGAAAGCACGGAACAACCAGCACAATTATTTTTGATGTGTCTCTAAAACAGAGTCAAACCTCCGGTCAGACTTCCTTGAATATGTTGACTAGATCCCCTTGGACTATAAAGGGACTTTAGACACTTGTTGACAGACCCTAACGTTATAGGCATCTACAGCTGGGCCAGGTGAAACTGAGCGAGAGGAACGGGAAGATTTACACAGAGTAGACAGCAGCAGCTTAGATGCCACGTTATGCAACCAGGAAGGTGTTAGAGAGGCAAATATCTCTACGGCAGCACACTCTGCAGCGGCTGCCATGCAAGGGAGTAATACGCATTTGAGCAATACAAGTTGGCAGCTGGTCTTCCTGGAGTACTTCCACTCCCTCTTTAGACACCATGCTCAGATACAGAGCATCCCAAAGTACAGAGGTACTGAAAAGAGACAGCGCAAGTTTAAGACTTTTGTGAAATCAGAGAGCCTCCAGAATTACATCACGGAAAATGTTCCTTCAAGCCCAATTTTCCAATACGATTTTAACTGGCTAAACTTTTTCCAGCCTGACATCACTGGAAAAAGCAAATGTAGAGAGAATCAAGTAGAGGAAAAGGGAGATGGCAGGCCTCAGCGGTATAGCAAGGGCGATTCAGGAGGGACCGGCACACCAACATTCACGTTAACTCAAAGGGCAGCAAGACTAAGCTGTGCCTGGTCGATCTGACAAGTGCTTACGTCAGCTTCCTTTTATATTCATCTTCAGAAACACATTCTCCGGGAAATTCAGGAGCTTCTGCTGATCCCCACTCTGGTGACAACTACAACACAAGAGAAAGGACACATTATTCTTCTTGATTAACAGTGCTTTTGCCAATATGCACAGAGAAATATCCCTCATTTACCCTTTCAACAATCCCTAATGCAGCAGTGCGACATCTCTTTCCTGCTGGAGACTGATTAGGTCTTTCAAGCCCAGGCACAAAAACATTGTCTAATCAAAACAAGAAAAAGCCCTGTCACGTTACAGACCCCTTCAATGACCTCCTCATTCTTCGCTTCAGTTTAGAGGGACGGCTCTAAACTGCAAAACAAAGAGTAATTTTACAGGAAAAATAAACAGAGGATGATCAATTACCTTTAATTTCTTGTCCAGATAAGCTGGAGATACCCAGCCCTGTCGAGAGGGGCTAGATTTTGTGGGTTTGGTTCTGACTAGCCACTTCAGTGGATGAGCCGAGTCAAGGACTTCCACATATTGCCCTTCCTTCAAAGTGATGGCCTCCTTGTCAGGCACAGCAGGCACAAAGTCAGCAGTGACCATGTAGACGTCAAAGATCTGCAGGCATGAAATGAGAGTTATTTTGAGCTCTGAAAAGGGAATACAATATTGCACCACCAGCGAACTTAAGCGTGCTCATCTGTGTTTAATGTTTTATTCCGAAACCCTTGTTTGATAGAGAATCACTGTTTACTTTTCACAGGTGGCAAACTAAGTCTCAGAAAGGCTCTGGATATATCTTCAAAACATTCTGCAGTATCTTGGATTTACATCATGAAATAATGGATTTTGCTCCCAAGTAAAACCAAACAGTGGTCTTGAAAATGTCAAAATAGGTCTACCTTGCTAAAGGTTTAGCTTTTTTAAAGAACTTTTTCAAATGAACACCTAAACAAGTTTAGATTTTCATCAAACAGTCATCTTTCACACAAAGAACTTCTCAATAAAATTACTCTGAAGAACTCTATCCAAGGCTACAGAAAATCAAGCTCTGACTTTCTGAAGCTAAGCCATGAAAAAAAAGGGTGCGGAATAATGGCTGTGTTTTGACCATACTGATTTGAACAATTAGTTCAAGATCATATAATGAGCATCAGAGTCACGTCCTCCAGTGCTAAGTCTGTGCCCTGTATCACTGGGCCCCTGCTTAAATACCAGTCTCTACTGGAGAATGTAAGTGTAAAGTGAGATAGAGCCCATAAAATAGGATGGAGATCCTTAAAACAAGAGATTGAGCACTCCAAATAACTGTTTTTCATAGTATTACACTTGTCCATAAGGATAACATACCTCTCCTCGGGAATCCCCATCTTCAGATTCAGAGGAGGACTCCTGAGCAATGGAGGAAGGCCTGGATCGACCATGGCGAGGAGATGCAGAGGGAGTTTTTGATTCATCGTCGCTATCTGCCCCTGGTACCCGAAGTGTGGCTGAAAAGCAGAGCGACAGGGAAGTGTGAAATGCAGCTCTTGTGTTTGAAGATGAGTCAAATCTACACTAACTTTCAATTTAATAAAATTAAATATTTTTCAAGAAGAACAGTTTCAGCATTAAATGTGATTACTTACCAATATTTAGGACTGCATAAACAATTAGTATACTGCAGTAAAAATATTTGTATGAGAGGTGTGACTTCATCTTTGCTTCAAGATAAAATTTTACTACAAGAGAATCAATATTCCATATACAAAACAAACCAGAATTTTTCCTTTTAATTTAACAAATCATTAGCTTACTGCACAGCTTTCAAACACACAGTTTTCAGCCTGGACTTGATTTTAAAACCCTATTGTCAACTACAACTCAAATTCAGATGTGGAAAGCCTGCAAAGCAGGACTGCTTTCCGATTCGGGAGTGATGCATTAACTTAGCAACTCAAAGCACCCAAGACGCACAAAAGAGGCTTCCATTCCTACAACTGCCCTTCACCTTAACATTCACATTTAGTCCTTTTTCAGTTTATTTTAAGAGCTATTTTTGTTGTTGTTGTTTGAAATTGTGGATTAAGATGTAGCAGCTTGGATAGGTTCTTGCTAAAAATCCTTCGAACTAAACATTCACAGATACTTATGCAGGATGGCTGTCTCAGAACCCGCTTCACAAATCTTACTGATATTTAAAGACCAAATGAAACCTAAAAAGAGCTTGCATCATTTTCTGTATTAATTCAATTGCATTTGCCACATCACTTACCTTGACTTATTTTTGCAGATACCATTTCTGAGATATGGGAGGTGAGTTTCTGGAAGAACTCTTCTGTCCCAACATCAGCTAAGGAAACAGGGCTTTTGGGTACACCTTCTTTACCAGCCTCACCATCAACGTCTCCTGGAAAAGGAAAGACTTCCTATTAAGCATGCAGTATGCCACTGGAAAGTCAGCTTTATTAAATAACAACAACTTCTCTGGAAGGAAAAATCTAATTTTCTTCACTTTCTCTGCTTTTAAACCCATGTTTGCTCATATTTCCTCCAAATAATTCTCCTTTGAACCGAGACCATCCCTGAAAAGTTCCATTATTTCAGGAAGTTATAAAAGTAAAAAGAACAAAAGTGTGTGGTGATAATGACGTGTAGATATGGAAGGTAGAAATACTTCATATAAAATAGGTTCTCTTACCTACTCTTGCTTCAGATGGATGCACAGTTCTGGGGAAAAAAGGAAGAGTAAAACAGGATTACATGTTAAAATGAAAAATCATGGCAATTTAGATGAGATTTATGATCTTTAAAAATTATTTACTTATATCAGGCCTTTAAGGAAATAGCATCTGAGCTTTTGGGGTTTTTCTGTTTTTGTTTTTTTTTTAAACTTTCAGAGAAGGATTCAAACAGCAATAAATTACTATTGAATATGCCTAACACAGGTTAGGTACATCCATATGACAGACTGCAGTGGAAGAACTGATTTCACACTGTAGCTTTCTTCAGGGTAAATTCCTCATGCAGAAAGTCCCCCAAGTCAGCCACAAAACTCAACTGCTAACAGGCAAGGCAGATGCTTTACTAAAAAAAATGTTTCAGTAGAAAGCTACCGAGTTATATCAAGATCGTAGGAAACAGAACATCTGTAGAATAGTATCAGCTACAAACTTCTGGAAAGTACAGACTAGTGCCACTTAGCCCAAGCAGGATGAATTTCCTCTGGTTTTCACTTAAGATCCTTTTGTAGTCAATGGAGAGAGAGACAGACAGACACTTCCAGAGAGCACCCTTAGAAAGAGAAATTCATCTTCACGGAGTGCCCATCTCTCATCACCAGCTCCAGAAGACTGGTCAAGTCTTTTAGACTAGATATACTCTGGAAGTGAAAGTGGATCCCACTCTCCAGAACGTGCTTCAAACTGGGCGGCCAAACGCTTACCCCAGTGTGGTCATTATAGCTTCCGATACCATCATGCGCTCCTGGGTCAGAACTTCAGCCTCTTTCACTGCAAGATCAGGGCTTACCGTTAGAGGACAGAAAACAGCAGTATTTTTTTTTAACACATTTAATGTAGGGCACATTTTCTAGACATGGATTACTGGAAATACCAGAATAGTGAAGCTGTCCTGTTAGCAGCTCCTGACCGAGGGCACACACTCCCACTCAAGCAATGCAAACACTGTTCATTGCCCTCCATGTCCATACAGATGCATTTCTCCACCCTGCTCAAGCTATACTGCTGTAGCTTTTCACACAGTGAAAACGTGGGATGCAAGCTTAAGATTCAGGAATTAAAATAGAAAAACATTTTCTAAATCTTTCCCAGTGCTGTCCATAATCTCAGCCTGTATTTGCTTTTTTCCCCCCTCTTACAGCAGGGAACATGCCAGGAGAGGCCACGGAAAGCTCAGCAGTAGGGGAATCCAATAGCTTTAGCTGTCATAAAGCAATTCTGCAATGCAAAATACCCTTAGCCGAGTGAAGTGTTCAACTTCTCATCGTTTCTAATGGGGACTTTTTCTATTTATCTGCACACGGCTTTCCTTGTCCCTTTTCTCTGTGTTTTTTTGGTCGTTTCTCAGACTCGTGCTTGTTTATGCAGAAAAGATGCTGCTCTTAACCTAAGCTACCGTCAGAAACCATGAACATCGTTTTAGAAGGAGTGTCAAGATTTTCAAACCAAGTAAAGTAATGGCAAATCATGGGAAAATGTATTTGTTAGTATTATGATTTGATTAATTTCCTTATCAGTCACATTTATACTTTTCTCTTAGCCACCGTACAAAAGGCAACACAGAAAATGTGCTTGTATTGTAGGGAAGACTTACCATCTGCCACTTCTAGGGTGGCAGTGCAGATGGACTGGCCAGCCTTGTTGGTAGCAATGCATGTATAAGGTCCACTGTACTTCTTTTTAACATCCAACAGGATTAGACTGTGATGCATATTCGAACTGGCGAGTTTATACCCAGGAGTGTCTGGTTTGATCCAAAGGATGTCTTCCTGAGACTCTTCTTTCAGCCAAGTGATAGTTGGTAGTGGATATCCTAAAGGAAAATGAATACAAGGAGCTCTAATTTTCCTAACAGTGTTATTCCTTTCTTGCAAGTCTCAAGAGCCATGCTGTAGTGAATGCTGCTTTACACCTGTTTTCTGATCCTTTTACAGCAGTAACAGTCCTAACACTCAGCGAGGGAACACATCTCTTTCTATGGCACCTTCCTCCTACGGACATTAAAGCACTGTATAAAGCCAGTTAACCAACACATCTTCACAAGACTAGTAATAATTATTACCCCTGTTTTTATAGATAGGAAAATAGAAGTGAAAATGAGTCGGATACTTTGCTATGAGGCACACAAACTCTCTTACTGGTCTTCAGGTTCAATATCCTAGATTAGGTTATGGCGAGTTGGCCTAAAGAGAGAAAAGACTGTGTCATGAAACTCTGCAATTTAATTGCTACGTAGGTAGACCACTTACCTTCAACTTTAACAGAAAACGTGATGCTTGCACCTTTCTTAACTTTTTTGTTAGTAAATCTTTCCAGGAACCTCGGTGGTATCAGCTGTTCATGGGCATCTGAAAAATGGCATTATTAGTGAAACATGGTTACACCTTCTGTGTGAGCTGAGACTACTGAAAAACTTCTAGGGGTTCTGTTATCATCTGCTATGGATCCTCTCACCTGTTTCTTGTGGTTCTTCCTGCTCATCAGGTCCTGTGAAACAGAGAATAACAACAAAATTACAAATATGCTTCTGACCATGAGTTGCAAAGAAAAAAAATGTGATTCCAGGGGATTACTCACTGCAGGACACATAATACAGAAATGTTAGTTCTGTTAAAATGTTATGCTGTTCCTAAAGTATATTTATTAATAAAAATGTCAAGAATAGTCACATAGCATGGGAACGGATTCTGTTTCAGTTTTCCATTACTAACATTACATAGGCTTACAAAGATCATTTTCATAAACTACAACTCATCCCTACCAAGCTCACCTAATTAGCAATTCCAGAATAGTTATGCTAATAAATACAAACACAGATAATCATCTCTGCGAACACCTACTTCTACAACTCTCAAAATTAGTTAGTATTCCTGTATTGTCTTACTGGAACAGCCACAAGCTTGATTCACATATGGCCCTCAGTAGTTTTAGTAAAATTAACCATTAAAGCTGACGAAGTCAGGCAGGATTGAAATCTATGCACCTGAGAGCACAATCAAACCTTGCAGAAGTGACGTGTCTAACCACGTTGTAAAATTACAGGTGAACTAAGAATAAGATACATTAAGTTTTAACCACAGACTTCCTCATCGCCCTTGACTTACGCTGGCAGGCTTTTTCAAGAATAACAACCAGGTAGAACTGAGTCATTGGAATAAAGACAATTAGGAGCCAGAACGTGCCAAAAATCTACCTTTGACTACCAGCCTGGCTGATGAGTAGGCAGAACCAGCAGAGTTAATGACAAATATTGAGTATTGGCCAGCATCAGCCTTGGAGACATTGAGAATTTCCAGTGAGTGGAATTCTCTTTTATCGATCTTCAGGATCCGGTCCGAGGCATTTAACGGCTGTCCGTCCTTGAACCAATAGAGGCGAGGCTCTGGGTACCCTACAAGGAGCAATTACAGACACAGAGAACGGAATGCATTAGAAATGGCAATTTTGGAGCATCTCCACCCAACCACGTGCTTCAGAACAGTCAGGGAAACCTCAGATCTGCCCAGTGCTACTGTTTGGAGGGTTTAGTCTATTAGAAATCACTGACAAATTTATTTCTATTTATTTGTTAAAGGTTTTTTTTTCTGTCTCTTAATTTTCTGACACTCCCTGAACTTGCTGCATATCCAAATATCTTCCAGGTTGGAAAGATAATACTCAACTGCAACACTCATTCCAAGAACACTGAAGCCAAACCAGCTCTCATTGTTTTTATAGGTAGCAATAGGAAAAGTAGGAGATTCCCTGCCTCCACCTACCACTGACAGTGGAAAGAGGTTTTTGCAGTTTTTAGCCTGCAGCAGTGACTCCTTCGTAATAAAATAAGACAATGCTGCAATGAGGGAAAATGAGTCTAGGACTCATCTCTAATTACTAGCCCCAAACTGTTTCATTTATTAAAAGAGAATAAAGAGATATTTTTGCTTTTTCACTCCCTATTGCTTCTCCATAACTAATGTGCTCAGAGACTTATAGGACTCAATTTTCAGAAATATATGCCCGTAATTATGCCTGCAGATATGGGTGCAAAATAGGACACTTTATCTGCCTCTGTCTGCTGCAGAACCAACGTTCATTAGCACATATGGATTCTTCTAGCTGGCTTATGCAGAAATGGTGCAAGACGAAGGGACTGGGAGCACAAATACGAAAGAGCACATCAGAAAATCCCATCCAGCGCTTCACTCTGACAGCAAACCTGGAACAACAGAAAGTGTTGGGGCCTCTCCTCACCTTTCACTTTCAGGTGAAATTTTGCCAAAGGTGCACCAGGTGCCACATGAACATCATGAAGCTCATCGAGGATCTGCGGCAACTGCTCCTCTTCAGTGGTAGACTCCTCCTGCTCGCGGCTGAGAAGCAATTAGAGTCAGAAAGTCACCAAGACAGCAAAGGGTTAAGGAAATCGGGATCACCTATTTCAGGTTAATTCATTCTGTGCTTCTTGTCATCACACCACCACATTCAGTACTATATATCATTAAAAGTAGTGGGGAAATCCCCACACAAGCTTGAAAGTAGCAAGGTAAATTAATCCATGACAAATGTCCAGCCGTAGTAGTTACTGTAACCAGAATCTCAGCTCATCTGGCTGTCCCTTTACTACAGTAAACTGTCCCCACCAGGTATGGCAAAAACAGATTCCACATTTCTACACAGAAAGCAACATTAAAGAACTATGTTGGTCTTGTCAAGTCAGAAGTTAGGAAGAGCTAGAGGTAGATTTACCTTGAAATATACTCTTTGGCACTGTAGTAGGAGGAGGTCTCTGTTGCATCTGCTGCTGTCTCATAATCAGTACTGGTCACTGTTAAATAGAAAAAGAGAATGTTGCAATTAGAAATTATTTCATCTTACAGCATAATAGTTAGAGCAATTAGAGCTAACAGTTTCCAAACTCAGAGGAATAGTTTTTGCTGATCTCCCTTATTAAAAATCTGTTATTTCACCTACACAACCATTGCAGCATGGCAGCGTTTCCAACTGAAAGGCAGCTAATTATTGCTCCTTTTAGCATCCAACAAGGATACTTCAGGAGATAGTCAGAAGGCTTTCCCACGGGGCGAATCCAGGCCACCTTCTCTGTTGCCTCTCTGGTGTTCAGAGCCTCTGGGCAATCCCAGCGAACTGGGTATGGTCTATAGTATGGCACTCCTCTGGTCTTGGTGAGTAACCAGTCTCTGCTCTGCAACTGATACTAGTGACATCCACATTCTTCTTACAGTTAACACTTGTACCATTATTATCATTTTATTAACAACCATTATTATCAATGAATTTACAGTATCTTAGTACAAACTCTTTAAAAAGTAGCTGGATAGCAGCTGCATATTTCTTCCTTTTGCTTGTAGAAACTGTTCAGTCAGCCAATCCAGAAGAGTATCTGCTCCTTATTACAGCACTCTAAGAACCGGACTTAGTTGAAAAGCTGCATCTCTGGTTTAAATAAAACTGTGGAGGCTTTCTTCCCCATTTGTTTAGCCTAAAAGCAATTTTTTCCTCCCAGAATTCCTGTGGACCAGAGTCTCCCCAGACCTTGTGGCTGCCCAGTGAGAGGGACATACTCTCAATTTCCCTGCTAACCTGAGTGCCTGGCAGTTTGACTTCACACTGTTGCAGCACGGTCCCACAGGCCTCTGGCTTATGGAAAATACCTCTGTTTATCGGAAAGCTTTGCACAGTACCTCACCTCGGTTTTGGTAAAACCAAACTGAACCCAGGAGTTCGGCAAGTGAAACATTCTGTGGGGTATGTGTAGATGTTTTTTTTAAACGTCAACAGTATTTTCTTTAAAAAAAAAATATTAATTCCCCTCTAAGCATACCCCCTTCCCTCTGCCTTTTCTACAGTTGTTTTGAGACTTACAGTCCACTCGAAGCTCAGCTTTGGTTGAAGCAACTCCCATGTTGTTTTCAGCAAGGCAGCGGTAAACACCCATGTCAGTAGGGACCACCGCTGTGATGATCAACTGATGGCAGCCTTCCTGGTCCTCGTTGATCATGTAATGGTCGTTTTCTTCAATAGCTTTCCCATCCTTGAACCAGCGAACCGTGGGGAGTGGTTTGCCAACGACAATACAGTCAAAGCTCACCGGATATCCATCTTGCACCTCTTGGTTCTGAAGTTCCGTCATGAACATGGGAGCTAAATCCACGGTAGTCAGCGGAGAAGAAAGGAAAAATTGGGCTGAGTTAGACACGTTTCAGGAGCGCTTCTGCCCAGAGCCCGAAGACTCTGCTTCATAGGTTTTTTATATAACAGAGTGATATCTATTCTCCACAACAACAAAGGTCAAGTAGAAACTCCCTGACAAACATTATGAAAAAAAATTCCCCTGGACTGCCATAAGCACTGAAATATCATAGCTGCAAACTATATATTGTCTCAGTTCCTTCCCCTGACAAAACGTCTTTTGTCCCTCTTTAAGGGCTGTTCTGAAAACTGTTTAACTAACTTAAGTATAGCAATAAAAGCATTTATATTACTATAATGGTGGAAATTTCTACTATGAAAAGCATCTTTATAGATAAGTCAGAATTGTAACTCCCTAGTCCAGCACTGACCTCCCTCCTCTCCCCAAAAATGAAAAAGAAAGACAAATTTCTTCTGTTTTTTTCAGAAATATAGACTTCCAGAAAATATCTGCACAAAATGAAAAACAAAGTTTTAAAAGTTATTCACAAGCGAAAAAATAACATCCTGACCTGCTCTAGCTATCTCTTTCAAAGAAAGGACGAGCTTGCTTTACTCACCTGTATCAGAAGTCAGTAAAGGTGGAGGAGGTCTTGCTGCTGGTGGCGCAAACTTCTCGAGTGCAGGTGGGGCTGCTTTTCCAATACGCAACTCCATTTTTTTAGGGCCTTGTTCCAAAATGTCAATTTCCACAGGGATTCCCAGGGCACCAAACATCTCTCTGAACCGACTGGCTGCAGTTTTTGCTTCAGACAAGTTTTCAAACTTGATGTAGATGTACTGCTCATCCTCACGATACGTCTGATGGTCTACCACCTCTACATCCCCTTCATCTGCACTGACAAAGAGCTCTTCCTCCACATCAGATATCTCCGTTGCGATGTGAGCCTTGAAGAGTCTGTGAAGTCTCCTTCCTGCTTTACGGAAAGCATCGTCCAGCTCACTGCCAGACGAGCTCTCAGTCTCGCTGTCTGTGGTATGTTTAACTTGCTTCTCTTTACAAATAAGTTGAGGTTCCTGACTGCCAATCACCACCTTAGCACTGTGTGAAACTTTGCCGTATTTATTAGATGCCTCACAGGTGTATTTACCCGCATCTTTCATATCCAGGCCAGTGATAATCAAAGAGCAGGTCCCATCACTGTAATTGTCTATGTGATAGTAGCGACCATCTGAAAGCTCTTCCCCATCTTTCAGCCAACGGACTTTCATGTCAGTTTTGCTGTGAGCCACACACTCAAGGTGGAGAGTGCTTCCCAGCTCACCGGTGAAATCTTTGAAGGTCTCGGCAAACACTGGGCACTCTTGTTGCTTGATCTCCTTCCTGACTTTGTAGCCTTTGAAAGCAGCCTGGATCTTTACAGCTGCCTTGTTCATGGAAGGATCATCTAAATCTGTTACTTCTGGTTCAGCTGGCTTAGCAGGTGGGGCTGCTACAGCAGTCTCTACACTGGATTTCTCCAACTGCTTCCATAATTTGCCTGTGGAGATGGACTGAACCTTGCTAGTAACGCTGACACTTGTCTTCCCAGCTTTCTTGAGGTAGTTGACTAGTGAAGGAGTCCCAGCTCTAGACTCATCATCTGAGCTTGTGAAAGAGAAATCTGCTTCTCCAGTCCTAGCCAGCTCATCACACGTAGAGTATTCCTCTGAGAAATAGTGAGACATCTCTGCTTCTTCCTTCCTCAGCTTCTGAAGTTTCTCATCCTCTTCAGGCACCTCGCTGATGGAATCCAAGGTGGGCTCCCGGCTCATCCGGCGTTTCTTGGCCAAAGCTTCCCATAGCAGATGAAGGTCCCCCTCCTGAGCAGCCTCAGGGGGCAAGCTGGGCTGGACATGTTCATCTACTAGCTCTTCTGGTTGGCTTGCAGGGTATGCTTCCCTGGCAATCTCTTTTAGCATTGCTACAGTAGGAACTGAGGAGAATTATATTGATGACATGTTAAGAACAAAGTCTATGATTAAGCTCTGGGAAAGCACATGGAAATATACTAAAATCTTGACAGAAGAATACCAGCAGCATTTAATTATTTTGAGAACAAAATATACATTTAATATACTCTAACAGGTTGCTCAGAAACATTGTGGAATTGTCACTCAAGGTGACATTCCAAACCCTACTGGACAAGGCCTTGAGCAACCTGCTCTGATCCTGCTTTGAGCCTGTGGGTTGGACTAGGCTATCTAGAGATGTCCCTTCCAACCTCAACTATCTTACGATTCTATGCATGTACATAAAATATGGCCAAACATTAACATTGTTTTTTCATTCCTCAGGCATTTGAGCCCAATAAACCAAATTCTGTCACTCTTAATGCTCATGTCTAATTCCATTTCTTATATGTAGTCATACTCCCAAACTGTAAGCATTTTCAAAACATGAGTCTAACTAATGGCTAGACTCATGTTTTGAAAACAAAAGCTTGCAATATGGCCTTGGAAAACCCGTGGAAGTGCACAAGCTATATCGTGAGGCAAAGAAGCTGAGTGAAATTCCGTGTCTTTTCCCTCACTTTACTCTACACATCTGTCCAGGACTGCAGAAAAATGTTCCAATTTCAAAGACATAAACAAACACTATTTTTAAATCTCCTGCTCAGTTCTCAGTTACTAATGCCTCTGGGGAAGTGTGATGTTGATTGTATATTGTCTGAATTACCACACAGAAAAGTTTTGATCTCTAAAGCCTCTGCATAAAAAACAGTGGCTTTGTCCTTTCTGTTGCAGTTCTCTTTTATTTGTGGAATACACAAACACTCTCACGGAGAACAACAGAAGTAAAGTGCCAAAACTTTTGCTAAGAATAATAATAATCCAGACCAAAAGAGTATGATTCACATTTGGATATGGAAAATAACACACACAATTAGATTAAGAATGATAGTCTTTCAGTGGGAGACCTCAGTAAGGTCTTTATCTCAAGCAAGGGCATGACAGAAATACATAGGATTTTTTTTTTAAGAAATCTACCCATCATTGTTTTTTACTTGTATATCTTAATCTACCCATGCATTTAACCAGTTAAACTCATTTTGTAAAGAATGAACAAAAACAGCTGCATTCACAATCGGTCTACTCTTGTCAGCTCCCTCTTTTCATAGTGAGATTAGTGCGATTCACTTAACCTAACTGCAGCCAACTAAAAACCAGGCATTTAGTATAAGTCATTTATCCTGATTCCTTCTGTAGCCAAAGAAGCAAGATAGGAAGACCTAGCGTGCAGAAAAAGATGTATAACCGCAAGTGTCTCCCATGAGCTCGCACTTACGCTCCTATTGCAATTGCTGAGTCTCTAGTTAAGACACTCAGCGGAGCATGGAAAGCAATTCAGCTCACCCTGTTTTAAAGTTAGACAGGGCTCCACTGACCGTTTTGAACAGATCTCCACTGGTTGTAAAGGGAGCTGAGATACCTGCCTGTGGAGACACCTGCCTGGAGATACCTATGTTTAGTCTGACTCACCCTCTGGAACAAAGTGAGCTGCCTAAATAACAGGAGAGGGGACAAAAAGTGCATCCCAGTGAGCTTAGAGTAATAATGATCTGGTGATCATTCTTAAGCTTATGGAAACAAAGAGTTATCAAGAAAAATCACAGCGATTAGTTTTGGTCAGTGTTCAGCCCAGTGCAGTATAAAAAGACTGTATTATTCCAACTTACTCAATTTTCTCTCTTCTTTCAAAGTTTTTTGGGGGATTTTGGTAACAATTTAAGGTGGAGAATATCATGAAATTCTTGTCTGAACAGCTCAAAACTATTACAGATTCATAAACATACTGGGCAATACCAAATAGGGATAATAATTCCTTCTGGATTTTAAAGACAACTTGTAAAGGAAAATGAATTCCAGACCAAGCTGCTGAGATGCCTCTAGATATCTGTAAGTAGAACTGATTTAAGGTCACAGGAATGTACTCTGTACCTTCAAGACACAGGCTGGCAACAGATTTGACTTCTGGAGAAACCATGCAGGTGTATGTGTCCTGATCTTCAGGTTTAAATGCATGAATAATGAGTATCTGCTTTTTTCCATCAGAGAGGATTTCGTATCTTCCTCCAGCTTGTATTTGCTCTTCTCCTTTGAGCCATGTCGCTGTCTCTTGGATTTCACTTGATAATTCACACTCCAAGCGAGCCACCTCCCCTTCTGATACTGATCCTCCCACCAAAGGATGAGTGACTGTAATTGGAGGCTCTGTAATTACACAGATTAAAAAAAAAAAAAAAAAAAAGGCAGGAATTAACACAAGTCATAAACTTTAAGGTGCTCCAGATCACTCTGTAGAATAACCAAACATCCCATCCTTAAGATATAGATTCTTTGACTGTTGCAGACAATCAATGAACCCAACTGGCAGCATCCAAAGTTCACAATTTCCAAAGATAATACCAAATTAATCACACAAGCTCTCCCAGAAGTTAAACCAAGTTCATATAAATATATGCATGCAAAAGTTGTTTCTTTTTTTTTTTTTTTTTCTGTTTCTGTATTTGGTGATCTTCATTACCATCATAATGAACATTCAAGCAGCCCTAGACATCCTAGAAGAGCTCAATGTTTATAATGAAGAATTTTTGAAGAAGTGATACAATAAAGAAAAAAAAAGAATAAAGGAGACTATTAAAAGCTGACTTCATCCTAGTCTTGAAAGTAAAAGAAAAGAGTATTTGGTCTAGTTCCCGAAGAATTGAATATTCTCAGAAAGTGTAAAGATTTTCTCTAAAATTTTTCCGTATCTTCTTTACTTTGGAAGGAGTCATGCCAATGACGTGCTGCTCGTATGCCAGCGACACCCCAAATGAAGCCAGGACAAATCCATGAAACGTGCAGATGTTCAGCTGCCATTGACCGGGACCTGACGCGCACAGCCGAGCTCCCAGAAGGAGCGCAGCCCCGAACGTCATCTGCCCCTCTGCACATTTCAGCAGGGTGAGGGGATCGTTGCCCAAAGGGCCTCGGAGTGGTCACAGACAACGTGAGCGCATGCAGAGTTATCAGGGTGCAGCTGACACGCTGGAAGCTGTTATGTTGCAAAACATCACTGAGCCTTAAGCAAAAGGCATCTTTTTTCTTTTTTTTTTAACACATATATACATACATACATATATATACATATATATATGTATATATATATACACATATAGTCTTTCCACTTTGAGAGACTTGCTGGGGACTCTGCTATCACAGACAGTGTCGCGAGAAAGGAAAAGAAACATTGGAAGAGTGGCTCTCCACCTCACTGCGGCTTCCCAAGTTTCACCAAGACACCAAAGGAACCGTGTAGTCCAGCACTACCCATAACCCCTCCATGGGGGTTATTATATAGAGATATACGAACAGCGTAACGAGAGGGGTGAAGAAGACAACGCTGCCCACCCGCTGCGCAGGCACCCAGGGCCTCAGCTGCACCATACACATTCCAGCATGCCCCTTCCGCGTCGCTGCATCTGACCTCCGTCAGAAAAGAAACTCACGGTCACCAGACAGAACACGGATGCAGTGCAGGCAGTTTGGAGAAAATAAATGCTGAGCACCAACAACGCAGCGGGTTTTGCTTTGCAGCCACCCAGAACAATTTTTCCAAGCCGGTTCTCCTATACCGTGCCGGCAGCAAAGCACTGCAATAGGTTGCACAGTGGACTCCTCCAGGAGATCCCTAGAGCGGGTGAAACAGGCATGCCACGTGGAACGCAAGCCTACAGCGGCTCTCAGTCCTCCTGGGGGCTCCTCGCTCTCTCACCTAGCTGCACCATTTGAGGGAAGTGCACCGGCTCACTGGCCCCGACTTTGTTTATAGCCGAAACGCGAAATCTGTAGGGTTCGCCCGGGGTGAGATGGTCCACCACAAACTCCGTGCTTTGAATCACGCCCTTGCTGCATGACTGCCAGCCAACACCTGGGATTTTCTTTTCAACGTTGTAGCCTAGGATGTCACAACCACCGTCGCTCAGCGGCTTGTACCAAGACAGGGTTACAGAGTGACTGTTCTTACTTAAAACTTCTGGTTCTTCAGGGGGATCAGGGTGGGCTGAGGGCACAACAAAGTTCCAGAGATGTACAACATGAGCAACAGTGCTTTACACTACAACAACCTGAGAGGCTTCTGCAAGCAACAAGAAGGAAGCGCAACACATTCAGCACCCAGCTCAGTATGAAGCTGAGTGGCTAAGTGCCCATGACCGCAAGGCCGATCGACCTACGCTACTAATGACAAACGGTCATTTCCCAAGAGCTATCTCAGATACTTATGTCACATATGGTATTTTCCTGCTACTTTTTCCTACCCAGTTAAAAAAAGATGCATATATGGCATTTACTGAGTAAATGACCTACTGTCATATACTATAATAATCCAACAAATTACGAGGAAATAATTTTTTTTAACTTTTTCTTTTTTTTTAATTTGGAGACCCCAAACATTTCTTTCCATGCATACCTTGAGTGCACAGCTTCTTGTCTGTATTTACAGTCAAACCCCTACTTGAGCAGATTAGCACACTTCAAAGGCTTCTGTGCTGCCCCTGAAAATTTTTCCGTGTGCACTCTAGTTCAGCTCCCTCCAGTGCCCACACGTTTGCCACGGGCGGTGCTGAATTCTCAGTAAACTGATTTTCAGGAGATTCTATGTTACATTTTATGAAAGACTGCAGCTAAGGAAACCTGGCGACCGTCTCTAGTCCGATCTAATTTTCCTCTGATGAGGTGAACTTTTTCTGTTTGAAGAACAAGTTGCCCAGCAGCAGCATCTTCTCAGCCTAAGAACGCTGGCTTGGGACATGAGAAGCAAACCAGTACAAAGCTTAGAAAATTTAATGCAGTAGCTCAGTACCAAAGTCTGAGATTTCAAGTGCCACTAGGCTACAGTGACAGATACTTAAAACGTCTGAACTTACCAGTCACAGCTAACTTGGCTGATGTGATTGCTTCCCTGGAAGCAAAGGTCACCTCTCCAGAATGATGGGGCTGGGCTTTTTTCAGAATAAGTTCGTATTTATTTCCATCTGCTTGTACCTCCCAGTCTTCATCTGTTTGGATCTCTCTGTCATTGGTGTACCAGGTAACTTCATTAATTGGCACCGCTTCACTCAGAACACAGCTAAACGTAGCTTTGTCCCCTGGAGAGACTTCCACATCTGTGAGAGGCTGCAAGATCCGCAAGCGCCACCCTGCAGATAAAACCAGGTAATCGAGCCCTCAGGTACTGGAACAAATGCTGGTAAGAGGTATTATGAGTACTGAAATTTTCCAGTACTTTCAGGAGCGAAAACCGATCCGGAAACGTCTTCCTTTTCCAAGTAGCAGAAAAATGCATTGGAGAAACTTAAATGAGCTTACAGAGCTTTCATTACTGAGAGTCACATATCTCTGACCAGAAACTGCTGCTTTTCTGTATTTTCTTTACTGAACAATCTGTGAATACTACCATGAAAATGCTAGGAAAAGGCGAAAGGGTGGGTTTTGCCCTTTAGTTTCAGTATCTCAGTGAGATAAGCATTTGCAAACACTCTCTCTTCCTTACAGAGTACAAGAGGGGTCTAGGACAAGTAGATTTAGATAGTTCACACAATTGCCTGCAATGACCTAAGGTGAATCCTGGTTTTGATTCCTTGATGTAAATGGCAAATGCATAACCCCTAAGCACGGAAACAACCGACCCCATAAAGGGTCATAAAGGAAGAGCTACCTCCTCCTTTCTCCAAATATACAAAAAAAAAAAAAAAAAAAAAAACCACACAAAGTGAAAATAGCATCCTGAAATAACGATAGCTATAAAATCAAATGAAATAAAATACTAACTTAAAGATGGACTTGGTCCTCAGAGCTCAAGTGCTATACAAACCAGAGCCCAAACTCTCTCGAGACCCTAGAACTACAGATCCTCAGCCTGCCGCTTTGCACATTTTTGAGTCATGAAAGGCATTTCAATTGACTTGCTTTTTAAACCCAGGTTCTCTAGCTATCACATTTCTGCATGAAATCCCAAGAGTTATCAGAATTACTTTACCATTTGCATGAACTCCTAAGGGTTAACGGCACGTCCGTATCACAAATCAGCTTCTTCTTGGAACTAAGTTAAACAGGAGAGGACTCGGACAAATCGTTATGGATTTGGTACCTAAGTTGGCAATGCTTTTTAAGGTAGTAAATGAGGTTAGTGGGTTTGACAGGGACTGCAGCACTGCAGAGCCACAGAGTACTCGCGCTGGCTGTGCAGCGCACTCTCGTTGGACAGCTAGCGCAGAAGTGCACATATGTGTGTGCACCCCAGTCACTGGGACTGGGGAACAGATCTTCATAAAACCATCAGGAAATAACGGAGCTGAATCTCCTCCTGATGCAATCAGACACCACTGTGAAGGTTTGACAAGATTTGTATCTGTTCACAGCAAGCCTGGATTTGATCTCAGGATTATCAGAAAAAGCAGATGGATTTAATGGAATGATAGATTTATTAAAATGGGACTAAGTAGAAAGCCCCAGCCAAACCTCCAGTATCCTGCAACTGATACTCGAAGTATGGGAAATTGTTTTATGCCAAAAAATTGAAACATTTCTTGAGAATGAAAGTCCTTGTCAAAAGACATTTCTGAGCGTAAGGTGGTAATAATTAGAAAACATCCCAGAAAGCAGTTACAGTGGAAAGGAAGTGGAAACGGGAGCATGTGTTTTTTTTCTGGTTTTGTGATTAGGCCATGTTAAACGGGATATGTAACACTTGCACATATGGCAAGTCAGAAATATGGAAATGCAAGTAAGAGGCAGACACAAGAAGCTGACAACACTTCCAAGAAGGATTTGTCTCTGGTCAAGAGCTGAGAAAAACGCAGAGTGCTGCGTCTCTTAGTCAACATAAGTTCCTAGAAAAGTCACCTCCACCACTATTGTAGGACAGTCATAGGTATCTAACTCGTTGCTAAATGATGTTTTTTATATCCAGGTCATGACAAAAAGAACAGTAAGAAAAAAGGAAAATATAAAACACCATTCATTCATTGGTTGGGAATAAGACGTTGGGTATGAAGTGAGCAGCTTATGCAACTTTTATTCTCTGCCACTTATTGCATTTCTCTGTTTCATTTGCCCTTGCAAATCAAAAATTTAAGATTCCCTGTAAGATTGCTTCCGTTACCTTTCACGGTCAGGAAGGCGGAGGTCACTGCGTCGCTGCACGTAAAAGTCACCCGGCAGCTGTCCTGGGGAGTTAGGTTCTTCAGCAGAAGAAGATGCCTGCGCCCATTTTCGAAGTAAACCATCTCCGTGTTTTCTGTAGTTTTGGCAGGCTCATCATCAATCAGCCAGTTGTAATTGTAGCACTCGGGTTTGGAAAGGTAGCACTCGAAGAGGGCTTCACCTCCTTCCACTGCTTCCACGTTCTCCAGGCCCTGGACAATGCTGTTCTTAGCTAGTGAAGAAGCAGAACCATCAACAATATTAATTATTTGGCTATGCATATCTGAATATTGTCAAACCTTGCAGAACTGGTGATTGCCACTGCTGGAAAGCTGATGGAAAGGATATGGATGTGATAAAGTACGCTTGTGGTTTTAGCTGCTAATTTCAACCATGCTCTAACACAGTGCTATATTTCGAAGCATTTTAAGTTGTGAGAAAGTTTAAAAATAATGAAAAACCTCTAGAAGCTCTAGCATTTCATCTAGGCTTCCTCCAGAAACATGACTGCTGTCTTTATGAATAAAGAAAAAATGTTTTTTATATGAACCAAGTCAATATTCAACAGGAAGTGATAGTTCAGGGACATAATCAGATTCCTTCTGTCCCAAAACAGTAAATATTTCCCACAGAGCTCCCAGGCAGGCACAGTTAATGTCGTAACTGGGGAAAATTGAAACAACTGACAGCCTACAATAAAATCTTACTACCTTTCATGCAAAATAAATGCATCAAGAGAGTATTACAGCTGGCAAAGCTATAGGGACTGCCAACTAAGTTAACAAACCTTTTCACAAGTCTACTGCTAGGAAACACATAAAAAATTAACGCCTATATTAATAGGATTTTCTGAATTATCATTAAAGCCTTATGACAATATATTAGATTTATTTTCTTCTGCACATGTGAGGTGAATCGTGTGGCCAGAAACATGCACAGTCACTGCAATTGCATGCATTGGTTGGCGTTTGTACATAAGCAGTAAGCCTGGTGCACAACTAAACGTGGGCTAAATGTGGATATAGTTTGTGGATACAGGGACAAATTACGTGCACATAATATAGTTCACACAAAGACCGTAAAATGGTCGTGATCTATAATATAAACCAACACTCCGCAATACTCCTGTACAAGATCTCTACAGCCACTGTCCGGCACTGTTTGGATCACAGAAAATTAACACTGAACTACTGCTTAGCAAAAAAAATATATATATATATATGAGTTACTAAAAAGGTTTCTATATTTTATAATACTCAAGATTTTTCAAACCCTTGGAGAATGTGTAACATAGGTTTGGATAAATCCAAGCTGTTTCTTCGATTACTTTCTGAGTGCTAGTTCCCGTATGGGTAAGAAGTGGGTAACTGCAGATCCTATCTCCTCTTTTGGCTTATACATATTAATATCTGTTAGCTGTTTTTTATTCCTAAAATGGAAGATGCTTATCAAAGTACAAAATACTGTAATAAATAATACTCTGCTCCTATACTTGCAATTAATTAGGTAGAAAGCACAGTTTTGCCTAATAAACCAAGGTAATTCATAAATCAGATTAGAAACACTATTACTGCTGATCACACTAATTCACCTGGTGACTGAAAACAAAAAATCCTTATCAGAAGTAAATTATTAGACATCCATATAAAATATGTATAACTATTGTTATTATTTTCTTTGCTGTTTCCTGCAGCCCTCAAATGCTGCTTGTAAGTGAGAAGGTATTTTCTGAGTGGTCAGTGTTTGAAATAAGCAACTGAACGAGATCAGTTGCAGTTGACACTAACTGAAAATAAAATTAAATTCCCCTCTCTCTATTAGCAATTGGTTTTAAAGTGAGTTGCATGTAAAAAAAAAAAAAAACATTCTGTAATAGCAAAAGGTTTTCTCGCTATTCCTTTGGACCAACATTATATCTGCAATATCAGAGCAACTCAGCAAGACATCCCACTGCACTGACGCTGGAGCCAAATGCAGTTCATCATAGAGGAGGCATGATACATACTCGATATAATAAGCGAGCATTAATTAGAACAAAGCTTCTGTGAAATGTCGCCGTTTCCTATTCAGTTTCTGTTAACTCCCATCTATTTTTAGCACTGCTATCAGTACTGGAGTGGACACCAAAGAACGAGTTCTGAGGTGTCACTTGTTGTGAGATGTTTCCATGATTTTTCCATCTTTTTTATTTGGAACCCATGATAGTCTTCCTCTTTCTCTGGAAGACCTCACCTTGAACATCAAGTGCAGCCACCACTTTAGTGCCTTCAGCTTCACAAGAATAGATGCCAGTGTCTTCTGGTACCGTAGATTTAATTTTTAGCATGCTTACATTCCAGTCCTGCACGATAATGATTCGCTGCCCATCTGCATGCATTTCCTGATCATTTTTCTTCCATATGGCGTGCACTGGCCTAGAATATTGGCATATGAACTCTGCTGGGCCATCTTCATCAACAGTTAAATCCTGCATGGGACTGACCACTTCAATGGTTGGATCTGTCAACCAACACGTCAGGAGGGACATGCATTAGTGGATCCTCAAGGAAACAGCAACTTGGAGATTTTTGACAAGTACAGAGTTGGAGGAAGCAAGCCGAGTGAAAGTGCAAGCAAGAAGCTGACTGGGCACACTGGGGATTAGAGGTTTAGTCTCTGCTCGTGTCAGCATTAAACAGGATAAAGCAAAACTGGTGCGTTAGAATGTAACTAGCACACTGGAAAGTGGGACCAGCAGCAGTTAAAGCCTGCACTTTAACAGTCCTGACCCTGAGCTTCTGTGCAGAAGATCTCCTGGGACCCCTGCCATCACTCATTTTCCTCTCAGCACTGGTGAAACTCTCTAGCCTAAGTAGTGCTGGATGAGAAACCCTTCTGCTTCTCGGAACATTTCAAGAGCGCATGTCTGAGATGGAGGAGTGTACTGGACGGGCTGCCTCGACTGACTCAGGCACAAGAAAGCTATCAGCACTGCTCAGGGGGACTGCGAGGAAGGGGCTTGAAAAGGCAAGCTCCTGCCCACTCACAGCAGCATGGGAAGCAAAGGTCCTGCACAGCTGTAACAAGCAAGGGCGCTGCACAGGGGAGAGGTTGGGCTGAGGGACTTCCGATGTTAATGGCCGTCCTTGGGAAGCAAGGATAGTTTGGGAAATGTCTCTTGGCATCTGGTTGCAAGGCTTGATTCTGTTCTCTAAGGCTCCCTCTGTCACCCTGTGCGTGTGCATGTGTGTGTACAGACAGAAAGCATCAGTGTCAGGTCCTGGAGGTGTTTTGGTTACATCAGGACTGAAAAAGCAGGAAGATCTCGGCGCAATTGGGGGACTACACCACCATCGCCATAAGATGTAGAAATATGCTCCTCACAGTCAATGCCACTAGTGGTGCCAAAAGGAGGAGAGTATCCTTTCCTCACTGCTCCACTTCCAACCTTCTCCATTCCCCCCTTGCCCAACCATGCTGTGACAGTGAATGGATGCAATTGTAGGACAATGGTGTTGTGAAGGCCAAAGACGTGAAGCTGTCATGAGAACTTGGTCATCACAGAACATATATCCTGTTATAAGCTCGCTAGGAGAATATGGAGCTCGGCCCTAAGAGAGGTAACCTGTTCCCTGAGGAAGAACAAGCTAGATAGGATAGCTAGATAGACCAAAATACACATAGCTTGAAGACAGATCTTCAAACTTCTGGACAAAATAAAGTGCAGGAAATTGACTGTTAATACAAGCACAGTTAGAATATTACTAGTGTTTCACTTTCCTATTAAATTGAGTAGAGCACCATAACTGGGGTGTTTTTTAAAGGCCTTCCTCATCCTAATCCAGTTATAGTCATATAACACTGTGACTCAGTTCACACTGAAAAAAATATCTTTACTTCAGCAGAAACACAATATATCCACATACATGCTTGTACTAGCATGAGCTTTGGGTGCTAGACCTCAACCATTCTGTGACTCTATGAAATTTAAACTTCCCAGGAGCCCTTTATTTGGCTGAGTATCTAACAATGCACTTATTTTTAATTTATTTTCTACATCCACTGGAGTTCTTTGCCCACGGTGCTCAGAACCAGATTCTGTCTCCAATGCTGAAGTCAAATTTGATAGCAAATGGACATGGGATTTCTTGTATTTACACACTGTCTCCCTGCTGCACCGTTCTGATACTAGATATAGATGATTTGATATTTCTTCTCCACAGAGAGAAAAATTTTCTTAAGGTCCGGCACGGGACATACTAGATTGACAGAGAAGCAGGTAACAATTCCTGACTGCAATTCCTTATTGTGGACGATTGATATAACGGTGAATAATTATAACATAGAGGAAGACCTGAACAAAGAGAATATTTCATCCTTTACCCCTCATTACATACTAAACCTAATATACAAATCCCTTTCCCAAGTGAAGAATAAGTGCTATTTTTGTCTGAAAAATAACAGCTTTTCCAGACAGCTATAAAGGGACTAGATGTGAAGTAGCTCACTTTACCATAAAGTTTGGAGCTCAGTGTTATTTGCAGTTTGTGGCTACCCTTACCAAATGAGAAAAATATTCATTCAACAGATGACAAAATTTTCCCAGTACAGTGCTAATCATTAGTATTCAACCATTAGCAATCAACTACTGGGGCCCACTTTGCCACTGTGCTACTCTGGGGTCATACCAGTGGCTTCCAGGAGGGTTTAGAAGCCTAAGACCTTGACTTGGGAATTTGTTGAGCTTGTGAGAGTGTCCAAGCTATGGAACAGCATAGTAGAGAATTATGTGAACTTCTGGCCACATAATATTTTGTTGTATTATAAAAACAGTTTGGAGGGAGAATCAGGTAGCTCCATAGTTACAAAAGCGCAGCCTCTTCTCCTGAATATGTCCAGCTCTTCCAGGATGCCAGGTGAAAGCAACAGCCCTGACCCCGCAGCCCTTCCTCACCTGAATCATCCAAAAAGCAGATGTGGTTGTATCTACACTGAGCACGGGTGGAAGGCTGCAGGACTATTATGCCAAAGAAGAATTGTGGAGACATTTAGTAAGGGTAGCCAGGAAGGTAGAAGCACTAGCACACTGAGCAATTGTGGAGGTGGCTGTTTGTGTCCTTCTAATGATGAAATACCTTTGACTAATAATTTAGCTGAAGATAAAAGGGACCCAGCTCTGAAGGTGACAGTGCCCGAGTCATGGCACGCCACGTCCTTTAGGGTTAAAGTGTGGACTGTTCCGTCCTGCTCAGAGATCTCTGTCACAAAGTTGTTGTGAAGGGGAGATCCATCAAGCCACCACTGTACATTCTTCACGCCCGGGCGTGAGAGCTCGCAGGTAAACGTGGCTGACTCACCCACAAAGACGTCTGTGTTCTTTAAATCAGAAACTATGACTGCTTCTTCTTCTGTATAACAGAGCAAGAAAAGGTGCCAAAGGAAAACAAAAGCATAAACATACACATGTTCCTTCTGGTAGAAATAACCTAAGCCACAGTGCAAGTTGTCCAGGAAAACGAAACTTGTAATGCTTGTTCCAGGGGAAAAAAAACCTTACATTTCTTTCAGGTATTTAAAAAACACCTTCCATCCTTCACGCGCTTGCAAATGAAGAGTGTTTGTTTGTCTGCAAACACTGTTTCATTGGAAGGACACTCTGTTTCATGAATAATTCCTACCTGGCTGTCCTGTGTGTTGCAGCCATCTGCATTGATACTGTACGCAGTCGGAGGCAGAAAGCTAGCTTAAGATTTAAATGGGGTATTTATTTGCACAGCTTTAAAAGATTAATAAGAATATCAACAACAATTGGAGCCATAAACAATCATAACAAGAAATTGAGCATTTTTCATAACAGTTATTTCAAATAAATAGTTTTTAAATAGTACCAGCTGCTATCATACACTGTATGGTCAGCGCTTTGAACCGCATTAACTTACAGACAGTAGTCGAACCTCAGCACAGATGTAAATGTCTAAATATTCATTGAGATCAGGAAAGGAAAGAAAGGTTAAGCTGTTTCCATCTGAGACAAGTTTGGTCTGTTACTGTCAAAGATACCGGAGTGAATAATTTTGGCAGAGAAGTCGGAGCATTTTCATCACACTTCACCTTACCTTGCACATACACAGAACCCGCGGTGATCTCGTATCCAGTGCTACACGTGTAATCCCCGCAGTCGTCAGGCTCCACGCCGTGGATGATTAGCTCAGCGATGCTGCCTTTCAGCTTCATCTCGTATTTGTCACTGGGCTGAATGACCAACCCTCCTTTTCTCCACTCAACGGGCGCATCCGGCTTGGAGATCTCGCAGTGCAGGACAGCCGTTCCCCCTTCTTCAGATTCCACGTTTTTCAGCTCCTCCTTAAACAGCACTGGTAGCACTGCAACAGAGAAGCAGACACAGCACTGACTCAGGGGTAAGCGACACGCTCGCAACTTCTCCGGCTTGGCAGTTCCCATCTTTCTGAACCACAGCTTGCCTGCTGGAACACCACGTCTGCAGCCGGACTTTCTGAGTTCTGCCGTAGCCAAATGCTCACGGGGATCAGCCGCCGACACTGTGATGGGAGAACGCTGCTGCCTCATATAGGATCGCCACAGGCCATCTAAAGGGCTTTGTATGGGCGTGCACCCACAATTTTCAGTTTAACCAGTTAGAGGGACAATAGTACAAATCATAGCGTTTGGATATTTAAATTGCTGAAACCACTCATTCTGAGCAAAACAAATTTCTAAAAGCAACATCTTGTTGCCCGAGTTAAAAGGCAGAGCACTCTTAGTATAAACCTAATAAAACTCTTAAAACTGCAGTAATGTAGCCACTAGACAGAGAACCATACTTCTTGGACTGCTCAGCCACAAATGGGCACAACGGCTCCATTTAAGATCGAGCCAGTCTAGACAAAGAGAAATACTCCAGCCTCTCTTATAATCAGGTGGCAGGCAAGCTTCCTAAATGTTCCTGCACCTCCATCATACCCTCTTGATACTCTCCATCATCAGCAGCTGCAGTTTTGCTCCCAGCTCTCACAGTGAGATGAGAATTTCAACTGCAGAAATAGAACCAAGTTTAAAAGCCACTAGATTCTTTGAAGAACAGATTGTAGGTCAAGCCCTATTCTGTTGTAATTCCCAGGTGCAGAGCGTTAATGATAATTCAGCAATAAGGCTTCCACTTCCCCTTTGTGGAGCACAGCCACAGCCAAAAGTTCTTTGCTTCCAAGCAAGGGTCATCTTCCTACCTTTGACTTGCAATGATGCGGAGGTCTGCTGATCCCCTGAGTCACACGTGTATTCGCCAGCATCCTGAGCCTCAGCATCATAGATAAAGAGCTCCACATGTGTCCCCTCTTGCTTGATCTCATACTTGTCACTTGGCTGCAACACCTTATCTCCTTTCCTCCACTCCACAGGAGCATTAGGCTTTGTCAGCTCACAGTGCAGCACGGCTGTGCGGCCTTCCTCCACTTCTTCATTTTTCAGCCAGTGTTTGAAAAGCACAGGCAGAGCTTGAAATGCAAAGAGGAGGTAAAAAAAGTGTAAAAAAAAACAGAAAGCGAAGGAAGGTTTTATTTTTAAGGTACTGGTAAGAACTGAAACAGTAACGGCATTCATGAAGGTCACGTACAATTCTGCTGTATTTATCTGAAGGACAGCTGCCAGGGCAGGAATGTCTAGGTCTAAGCCAGATGGAGTTGTTCATACTACATGGACTCCAGCCCCCTCCCTTGACAAACTGGGCAGCCTCCATGGACTTGCTCTAATACCTCAATGTCTTTCTAGTACTGAGGAGCCCCCAAAACAGATACAGTACTCCAGCTGTGGTCTCAACTGCTGAGAAGAGAGGAAATCATACCCTTAACGTCTATTCTGGCTGTGGTCTTCCCATCAGCTGTATGGCAGCTATACTCCCCTGAGTCCTCGCAGTTCAAGTCGTAGATGATCAGTGTGTGTACACTCCCTTCCTGCTTGATGCTGCACTTCTTGCTCGAGTGGATTGCAGACATGTCTTTCTTCCACTCCACCGGGACATCAGGCTTGGACACCTCACAGGACAAGTGAGCTGTGCCACCCTCCTGCAGATCCAAGCTGCAGAGCTCCTTTACAAATGTGACAGGAGCAACTGTGGGAAAAGGAATACAAACAGTGCTGCAATTGCAAAGTCCAGCATTATCCCCAGATGCTCCCTGATAGGTGACCATAAGAAATCATAACATTTCACAGTCAAATTGTCTTTTTTTTTTTTTTTTTTTTTTTTTTTAAGTTCTACTGCTAGAAGAAAAGCCAGGACAAATTTAGATCTCATGTAGGTGCCAGTGTCACTTCAGGTTGTTCTAATGTTTGAGGAGCAATTCTGCCACATGAAAACAATTTCTAATCTGCAGCACGTATATATCATTGGCTGGCTCTCTGGACATCAGATTTAATGACTTAGTAAGTTTTTAAGCCAATGTAGAGTAAAGATATTTAATACATTACTGATTCGATGAAATGTAACGTTTGCAGGAACCTCTGTCCACCCAAACAGTACCATGTTGAACTGTTCATACACATACATCACAAAAATAGGATTGATTTATATGTACATATGTACATATCAACATTTAATTTATATATTTACATTTTGAACTAGATCAGAGTGGAAGAAACAATATAAGCTATTGTTCCAACTCTTGCTTCAGCTGGGTTAGTTGAATCTCACGCAAGATTTCCAGAGATCCTTCCTCCCACATACATCTCTCCAGTAACTAAAGCAGTATTGGCAGGGCTGACCAGCACCTCCTAAATTCTTGTTTCTAGGGGACTGCTCACCTTTGACTGTTAGTTGTGCCCTTGAGGTATGCTGCCCGATTTTGATACTGATGGGTCCGCAGTCTTCTAGTGTCACCTTCCTGAGGATCAATGTGTGACACTTCTCTTGAACTCCAATCTCATTCATTTCATTGGATTGCAAGGGAACGTCCCCCAGGAACCACTGGGCAGCTTGAGTTGTCTCCCGAGACAGCTTGCATTCAAAGACTGCATCTTCTCCTTCATACGAAGTGACGTCCTTCAGTGTCTCCACTATGGTTGCTGCTGGTTCTTTAGAAAAAGGTCAAAAGAGTTTGATAAATACTTTAAAATGATGTCTCCTCTTTTCCTGGATTAAACATTTTATTATGCAAACTCTTGACAATACTACATTATTTGAAAGAACTAACGTCCACAAAACACTAAACACTGTATGTATATGCATGCATAATTTGTAACATTACATACTTACAGATGCATAATGTGTGCATACATATATACACATTAGCCACATACACATTACATGTGAGAGTCTATAAAGTATGCATGCTATACTGTGTTGCGTGTATGTAGGAGAAATACCTAATACATTACATTTAAAGGCAATATATGTATTGCGGAAACGCTGTCAACAGATTGTAGTGGGTGATAGTAATATTAAGCCATAGAATCATTGACTTCAGGTGACTCTGAAATCACTCTGATCTCTTTGAAATGCCCATCGTTCTGTTTGGGCACAGGATGCCCTCTAGCTGTCAAATTACTTAATCATGTGCCACTCCCATGGAAGCAAACTCTACTTAGCCCTTCCCCACTCGAAGCCCCACCTTCCACAAGCACAGCTGCAGTGGTTTGCTGGTCCCCGGTGTCGCACAGGTATTCTCCAGCATCGGCTTTGCTCAAGTTGCAAATTGTCAGCTCGGCCACAGAACCGTCCTGGCACATTTTGTACTTGTCACTTGGCCACAGCACTGTCCCAGCCTTCTTCCACTGCACTGTGGCATTTGGTTTGGAGATTTCACAGCTCAAAGTGACAGTGCCTCCTTCTTCTGCTTGCTGGTTCTGGAGTGGTTGTGTAAAGATGACTGGCAAAGCTACACCAAGATAATCAGAGGAATATGTTTAAGTTTCATTGCTGACTGTATCTCACCAATTCACCAATGTGAACTTGATCCTGCTTCACAGTTGTACTCTGATTTGCTGATTTCCCTCTATGTTTCTGAATGTATGACTCTTCTGGACAGAATGGTAACATGTGACCATACCAAGTGAACCAATTTTGTGTCATCTTTATCTGCTACAGGTGTCAGTAAGCAGAAAGGTTGCTGAAGCCCTAAGTGGTACATTCAGCAAAATTGCAGCACCATTCCAAACCTCAGTTACAATGTCTTTAAAACCCAAACAAGGAATGATAGAAAGTGGTGGGCTTCCAGGAAGACAAGCACTTTGTGCTCCCCACTAATCTCTGGGCACTGCGCACCCCGAGCATCTCTGGAAATAAGTTCCACTTTATGCAGCAGCCATCACTGGTATAGATTCTTAAGTATCTAAGTGCCTGAATTTCCAAATGGGTACTAAAGCCAGAACTCAAAAGTCTCTACCTGATATTTAAATTCTTGAGTATTTGGGCATGGGGAAGTATCATTACACAGTATTTGCAGGGAAGGCATCCCATGTTGGTGAGCTCCTACAGCCCTATGGAACTCAGGAGCCAGCAAAGGAATGCAAAGCATGGAAAAATGAGGGCTCAACAGACAAACTTTCTGAAGATCTAGCCTGTCAGACTGTGTCACTGTTGAGCAAGAAACCCTCATCGCAGAACAGCCTTGAAACGTATATTACGGAACACTTAAACTAACAGATTGCTACCAAAAAGGTGAAGTGAAAGCCTTTTGTCACCTTTCACTACCAAGGATGCCATAGTTTGCTCATCGCCAGAATCACAGGTGTAGTCCCCAGCATCCTTCAGCTGTAGGTCATGGATGAGTAGCTCTACAATAGAGCCCATCTGCTTCATCTCATATTTGTTGCTGGCTTGGAGCAAGACCGACCCCTTTTTCCATCTCACTGGTGCATCGTGTTTTGAGAGCTCAGCATGAAGGGTCGCCGTAGAGCCTTCTTTGGCTTCCTGATTTTGGAGCTTTTTTACAAAGAGAGCTGGAATGGCTGGGACCCCACACAGAGACACAAAAGGACAGACACGGTCAGCACATCTGCTCACAGTACTAATATCCAGGCACAGCTAGATCCTAAAGCTAGTGTGAGAGCAGGCAGATACAAGCCCTTCATGAGAGAGTCCCCATGGGATATTTTGAAAGACAGTATTTCACATTAACTGATCTTTTACCTCAGAAAAAGTTACATTAATGTTGTATTTTGATCAGGGGTGGATTTCTGAAAGCAGACATACTGACACATTACACCTACTTTTAAGAGCTTAGATACTGAAAGCACTTCTGTGACTCACTTCTCAGCTGCAGCTGAGTGCCCTGGTTAGTTTGAGCACCTGGACTCTGGAGCACCATTTGCCCGAGTGGGACTGCAGCTCAAAGGACAAAGGTGGTTAAGAATCAAAATTGTCCATCTGGTCATTCAGACTGAAGGCCTTTGGGTCTAGAATTGTGGAAGCTGTTATTACACTTGAATGTCTCCATGTTCATTACTTACTAGAGGATTTAAAGTACCTTCTGAAAGCAAAAAGACTGGATCCTCAGCTGCTGTACATCAGCAAAGTTCATCTGAGGTCAAGGACAGTAGATAACACCCACTCACTAGTACTAAGCTATGAAAGTGGAATAAGTCTTAAAAACAAAACAAATCTACTTACCTTTAACAGTTAAAGTGGCCGTCGTTTGCTCGTTTCCATTATCACAGGTGTATTTGCCCGAGTCTTCTGGTTTTAAACCATAAATTTTTAAAGTATGGATTGTTCCCTCTTGCCTGATTTCATATTTGGAGCCTGGGGAAATCACTTGGGAGCCCTTCCTCCATTCCACCGCGACGTTAGCCTGGGAAACGTCACAGTGGAGGATGGCTGTTTCGTCTTCCTGCAATTCTATGTTCTGTAATTTCTCCTTAAAGACTGGAGGTGGCACTGAAATCACGAACACAGCAGAGATTAATTTGCAGAGATAAATTTACCAGCATACACAAAAAGCAAACTGTTGCCTATTTTCTCCAGTCCTGCTCCTCTCTCTTACCCTTCACCGTGAGCTGTGCTGTAGACTTGTGTGGTCCCACTCGGAAAGTGACAGTCCCAATGTCCTGTTCGGTTACCTTCCTTAACGTCAGGGTGTGAATCTTCCCTTTTTCCACAGAGATTTCATTCATTTCGTTGTTTTGCAGAGCAATGTCCTGTAGCGTCCATTCAACGTCCCTTGCGTTCTCATGAGAAACCTCGCACTGAAAACTGATGTCATCGCCCTCAAACACCACCGTGTCCTTTAGGCCACAAACTATGGTCACGTCAGGCTCTGCAAAAAGTCCAGGGTTCAGCAGTAAAGCCACAAAAGGGAAAACATGGACCAAACCATAGCATTATAGCATAACATAGGTTGGAAGGGACCTATGGAGATCATCTGGTCCAATCACTACTCAAAGCAGGGCCAACTTAGAGGAGGTTACTCAAGGCCTTGACTAGCAGAGTTTTAAGTTATCTCCAAGGATGGAGAGATCACAGCTTCTCAAATCACGTATCTCTGATGTGTGACCACTTTCAACCAGGGTGTTCAGTGACATAGCCAACACCTTTCAGGAGTGGTTTTATCACTCTTTCTTTCTCTCTTTCAGAGATGCATTCCATATTTATTTTTTTAATTACTTATCGTTTGATCCTGTAATTGGGTGAATAAAGCTTGAATGCCAGCTTCCAAGTTCAGGGTTTGGAAACCTGCTATCTTTGCACTTACGCATCTCCAGGTTACATTAAACACATGAAAATCATACGAAATACTGATTCCCACCAGTGCCTGTTTTCAAATAGAACTGCAAATACTCTGGGCTGCCAGCCGGCCGGGTATCAGGGAAGCACTGTGCTCTCAGCAGGGCTGAAGGATTAGCGGGAGCAACGGGCATTCGCATTTCAGTTTGCTTGCGTCCTGTTTCTGCCACAGGCGGGCACACACAGCCTACAGTAAGGCAGAAGCTACACCCTGAATCTCATGGGCAATACTGAAAGGGAAGAAATACAGTCCTCATGTGGGTAAATACAATACAGATGTAGACAACTGAGGTCACCCTATACATGAAAACCGGCGCTGTTGGGCACAGTATATAGAGCATTTATATGTTCTATATATACATATATAGAGCAGCCTGTGGAGTGGTTAGAAGCGATCGTCCCACACCAGTGACCCTGTCTGAAAGACAGCTCCATCTGTAATGAACTAGGGCCTGATGCAGTTGGCACGTGACTGGAAGCTGGGGACAAACCATCCGCACACTCGCATGATGTCAAGCAAACATTCAAAGCCACATGAGCAGAAACTTATAGCTGCCTCATCCTCCCCAGTCCCCCAAGAAAATTAGTGCATTTATTCACTGATCATAATAAGATTTTATATTACTTCATGATACCCTTCCTGTACTCCGTGTGCATTTATTACAGTAGTAACAATTACGTTGCAAAAATCTTAGCACATTGAACTGAAAATCCCCTTGCGCCAGTAAACGGCTCTTGCCTTTCACGGTCAGTTTTGCAGAGGTTGTCTCATCCCCAGCCTTGCAGGAATACTCTCCAACGTCGCTAGGCTCCAAGTGGTGAATACGCAGCTCGCGGAGGGTGCCATCCTGCCACATTTCATACTTGGAACTTGCGTGCAGCACAACTCCATCTTTGCTCCACTCCACTGCTGCTTTGCCTACGGAAATCTCGCAGCGCAGCCTGGCCGTTCCTCCCATCTCCACTTCCTCGTTCTTCAGTTGTTGCTTCACCTGAGGTTTGATGGCTGCAAAGTCAAGAACAGTTAATACACAACTCGTTAGCTTGAATGTGTGAACGTGGGTTCTGCACAGCTCAGCCCAAGGAACCTGGGTTTGGAAGCTGCAGAACAAATTTGCATTTAGTGACTATGTGGTAAGAACAACTCATTTTTTTATTCTGTATTTCTAGAAAAGCAGAGGATCAGACAGCTCCTCAAACGTGTTTGTTTCTCCTAAAGGCAGAGCATGGATAAATAAATGCACTGGGTTCCTCCTCAAACCAGGCTCGGGCAACAGCTTGTCATTGATGAAAACGAGAAGGGAACATCCATCCCATGGGTGTGTGAGCAGTTGCAAAAGGCGAATTTCAGTGCTTGCGGTTCTCCTATCTAGCTCCTCTTGCGATACACCCAAAGCAAGCACAGGACTCCTAGGTGAGCCAGCAGCTGCTTCTTGGGGCAGTTTCAGCCACCAGGAGTTTGAAAAGTGGCTTAGTTCAAAAACTCAGGTTCCATCCAGAAAAGGAGATAAGCACAAACCTTTCACATACCATGATTAGCAACACACATTATTCCCGGTTTAATATACAATGTTTTCAGGATTTTCATGCAAGGACATTAAAAATCAGCAAACAATATAACGCATACTTTTGTAACTGGCTTATGATTAATTATTGAACCAGTAATTAATGCAAAGCACCAAAAATAAAGATCTATTAGAATTTCAAAATCCCCATGATGCGAAGTTTCTTGCTTTTATTAATATTAGAGGAATGAGTCTATATACTGTGCTTTATAGACTTAAATAGCCATTATGTGAATCCCTTCCAACAAAATTCATTTCTTCGTATTCTGATTTACCACTGAGCACCTGCTTGTCTCTCTATCTTACTTTTGGAAGGACTTATTCAGCAAGGAATAACAGAAAATCAACTACACAACTTCACAAAACCCTTTTATACTCTGCTCCATTTTGGGCAATGCTAACCATTCACTCGGAGGACTGCTGTGCTCTGCTGGTCTCCTGTATCACATGTATAATCGGAGGCATCTTCTGGTTCTACATTGTGAATCACGAGTTCTGCAATGCGGCCATTTAATTTAATGTCATATTTGGCGCACGGGAAGAGCTGCATGGTGCCTTTCCTCCACTCCACAGCTGCCTTATCCTTTGTCAGCTCACACTGGAATTTTACTGCAGCTCCTTCTTCCACATCCTTGTCCTTGAGCTCCTTTTTGAAAAGGACTGGTAAGGCTAAAAGAAGGAAAAAAAAAAGAAAGAAAAAAACCAGGAGCCTGAGTGAAGTCCCAGTTACCTTGTCTAAACTGACATTCAGGGGAACAAAGTTACTGCGATTTTCAAGTGCTACATTCCCAGGGAGGATCCATGTTCTCTAGTTTGCCTGGAGCTGGTAACAGATCTTGCTGCACCAGAAGCAGCCATATGCAGCTAAAAAGTTTCTTTCCTGCATTCCTTGGGTCAAATCCTTTCCAGAGTTGAATTATTTGAATTAATTTATCCTTCAGTTGATCTCAAAGATCTCAAGAGTAAAAAAAAATACAGAAAACTCCATGGACAGCCTTGATGAATTGAAATGGTAGTTATGAGTCTCCTTCCAGGATATGGAAGAAAATCTTTTTTAAAATACATAAGTGACGTCATGTGAAATGTCCAGATGTTACGCTAAAGTATTGTTCTTCCTTTAATCTCTCCCAAGCTGTAAAGCTAAAAAGCACTTCTTCGTATAACCCACCACACCAATGCAGCACTGGAAATAACAAAGTATCCCCTTCTTCCATTCTCATTAAAAAAAGAAAAAAAAAGGTGTATCAGGTGCAAAGGGAAGTATTTATGGGCAAAATATTATGCACTTCAAAATAATCATATTCAAACTGCTTTGCTTTGTGTGTTAGATGATATCTATTGCTGTAGGGATCAGCTCACAGCACCTACCTTTCACATTTAAAGATGCCTTTGTTTCCTGATCCCCGGTATCACAGCTGTACTCTCCTGTATCTTCTAATTTGAGATTATGTATTAAGAGCTCTACCAAGCACTCCCTCTGCCTCATTTCATATTTCTGGCTGGGCTGTAACTCCACTCCTCCTTTCTTCCATTCCACTGCAGCACTGGGTTTCGACAGCTCACAACAGAAAGTAGCTGTACTTCCTTCCTCACTTTCCTTATTTTGAAGGGGTTGTTTAAATACGACAGGCAGGGCTGTAAAATGTGAAAGGTAAATGTTTTAACAGTGCTTTAGTCCTGAAAGGACCCAATCCTACTATCTTTCTTCAGAAAAGGTCTGTTCTCCTGATTCCACAATCCTTGGGCTGCATCTCTCTTTTTTTGGTAGCACCCTTCGTGAATCATTATGCGAACCAAGAGGTGAGGACAGATTGTGAAATGAGGAATAGAGTTGTCTTTCAAAGTGGTCCACAGAACGGCCTCCACGCCAGCTAGAGGTGGTTTAGTCAAGGGACATCGGGACACAGCAGGACACTCGTTCTCTTACATGGGCCCTTCTTCTTTCTTAATAAAGATCTGCGAGTTTGCAGTATTTGGCTAAGAGTCTTGATCCCCAAACAAAACTTCGCCAACATCTCAAAGATCAACTCAGCATTCAAGAACAGGAATAGATAGTACAGTAAGAAATGAAAATAAGGCAACAAATGGAAGAAGAATGGCAAAATCAGACTTTAGAAATCGTGCTCAATTTGATAGAAAGGGCTGATGAAAACACATGAGGACAGAGCTGTTTACACTCAAAGTTCATTTGTTTTCATATATGAGGCTCAAAGCCTCAAGCAATAATACTGCAAACTCAGAACATGCTATAGAAATCCTTCATCCACAGCTCTGCCCAATCTTTGCATACCTTATGCCTACCAAAGCAATGAATAATCATTTCCAAAATCCCCATATGCAGTCAAACTCCCTGCACTCAGAGCGCATAAGGATTCATTGTATTTTGACATCCTGGCAAGGTTTAATTGCTTTGATGCTGACTAATCATTCCAGATACTACAAGCAGAACCCTTCTACCTTGACCATGTGTTAGGCTCAAGTAGAATATGTATGCTGGTATCGAAAACCAGCAACAAAGCAAATAAACAGCAGTAGGGATCACCGAAAGATGCTCCTTTCACTCCATGTTTACTGAGCCGAGGGTCAGCATTCCGCCTACCATGTACAGTGACCACAGCCGTTGTCTGCTGATGTCCAGAGTCACAGGTGTACTCTCCTGAATCTTCCAGTTCTAAGTCATGAATGATCAGCTCAGCAGTGGAGCCCTGCTGCTTCATCTCATATTTCAAACCGGGGTAGAGTGTAGTATCGCCTTTCCTCCACTCCACAAGAGCATTGGGTTTGGTAAGCTCACACTTCAGTGTTACTGTACCGCCCTCTTCTGATTTGGCATCTTGAAGCTCTTGTTTAAAAAGTGCTGGCAGGGCTATAAAATAGAAACATAACTTGCAACATACCGCAAATTCGTTTGGGGAAACAGAAAACAGAAAGAAATTGCAAACAAAGCTCTAAATCCAAACTACAAGGCAATTTCCCCCGAGAGGTAATAGAATATCTGCAGAACATAAAGTTGTTGATTTTGAGAAGTTACATCGGCCAGGAAGTCTGCACAAGCTGAAGTATGTACAAGCTCAATCTAATCTAAGAATCTGAATCTGAAGTTAGCAGATTTTGCCAACTATAAAAGTAATCAACACGTCCTGATCGCTGAAGAGGTGGTCTGAAGATCGGCAGGAGGGTGCAGCAGAATACAGAACGGTATTTTCCAGGATACACAGCCTGGGGATCATCAAAGACAAGGAATACTATTGCAAATAAATGGAACTTCAGTTAATAAGGTAGAAAAAGAGAGAAAACAGAACACCTGATAGGCCAGGATAGACTTTTCTAGTTAGGAAATGGATAATATTTACCCTGTACTGTTAAGATAGCTGTAGACTGGTGCTCTCCACACACACAGGTGTAGTCGCCTGTATCCTTCTCCGCTATTTTACGAATCACTAGCTCTGTCTTGGTCCCTTCCTGCCTCATTTTGTATTTCTCACTTGCTTTGAGGATTTTCTGGTCCTTCCTCCACTCCACTGGAGCAGCTTTGGTAAGCTCACAGTGCAGAACGACATCTTCACCTTCTTTTGCTTCCTTGTTCATTAGCTCCTCCTTAAAATGTGGTGGCAGGGCTAAAGGATGCAACACGGACAAGTGGTCATCAGAAAAGCAGAATTCAAATCCCAATTTCTTTTTGGTACTTGTGATTATTTCCCTTTATGCCTCCTTTTTTTTTCATCCTATTTTAAATGTGCTTAGTGATAGCCAAGTTCAGGAACTCTGAAAGGATCCTTCTTCAAGTGTGATGTGAGCATGGTTACTATCAACAAGTAATTCCTTCAATGTCTGCTGCTTTTCATAGTGAAAAAAAACAATACAGAGAGACACAGATCTACTGGATACAGTAGCATTTTACTTACATAGGTATGATCGCAGGAGGCTGGAAGTGTGATTTTTTTTGTTCGTTTGACTGAAAACTATATAAATGATAACATCCAGAGTTCAAAAGAAACCTATTTCTATTTTAAAACTGAAGCCTGAAGGGCCATTACAAGCAGATGGAGAATTTCAGGTTCTCACTTTCCCATTTTGGAAATTTGAGCCCAAGGAAGAACAAACTACAGGAAAATTACCTTCAAGGAAACTAATTCTTAACATCTAAGTCATAAACCTACAACAGATGCTCAATTAATGAGAGGAAAGCAGAAAATCAGGTAATGAGATCGTTAACATAAAAAAGGGATATATTTCTGATTTTGTTACTGGGAAAAGGTAGAATATAGAAGAGTGTAACTGCAGAAAACTTGTCTTTTTTTTCTTATTTTCCAACTGTCAAAGTAGTCTGTACTCTGCTTGTCCCACACAGAGGTTTAGTCCCCCACATCCCTCAAACCTATGTTATGAAATAGCACAAAGTGCTTTGAAATAGCAACCCTTATCTCATTTTGCATTCACGACTTTAAGAATTTGGCCCCCTTTCTGCCAGTCCCCAGGAAAAGCCAACGCCAGGCCATGGAGCAGAATGACTTCTCCTCCTGTTTTGGCTTCCTCATCCCTCACTACTTCTTTGAACAGTGAGGAAGTGAAACAAAGGAGATGAGGGGGCAACAGGCTAGAAAATGTAAGTACCCAAGAACAGCGAGCTTGAGAAGAAAAGAAAAAAACATCTCATTTCATCCTTTTGAAGGGAGGAGGAGAGGAGTGGATTAATAATGCCCCCAAATTCGTGTTGAGCAATTCTTTTTCAGAGAGAAATGAGTTATTAATTTAATAGCATCTTTTTACCATGGACTGTTAAGGTTGCTGTTGTCTTCTGGTCACCACAAACACAAGTGTAATCTCCAGCATCTTCAACTTCTAGGCCATGAATGACCAGCTCTGCAGTAGTGCCAGGTTGTCTCATTTGATATTTGTCACTTGCTTTGAGCACTTTGGACCCTATTTTCCACTGCACGGGAGCTGCTTTGCTTAGTTCACAACACAGAGAAACTGATGCTCCTTCTGTAACTTCTTCATTTTTCAATCCTTCCTTGAAAAGAACCGGCAAGGCTGGAAACGGAAAGTCAATACACAGAGTGGGTAAAGTAAGACCTCTACAGTTTCCGGTTGGCATCACAAACTCTTTTAATTTATGTTTAAATCTGGCCAAGTTAGGAACTTTACTCCAGCCATTCAGGCTAAGGTTCAGGTAGAGGTTATCACTACGATGATCTGCAAAACTGAATCCAGCAGTCACAGTAGGAAAAGAAGAACCGTGCTGAAAGAACTGTGTCAAAATACAAGAGGCTGGATGGATTCAAGATGAAACCTAGAGGATGTATTTCAGGGCCACCCTCCACGGGGGCAGGGTATCTCAGCTGGTCTAACGCCAGCATCTCCTAGGCATTATTCTTGTAAATTTACAGTATATCAGCCTGTCTGCATGGAAAAACAGCTGCTTCCTCTACTCCCTTTGCAGGGATATCAGACCAAATTAAGATGGCCAGAACAAGAAGTTCTCTGAACACATTAATCCCTAAGAAAAAGTCTAAAGCTGGTAGGTGAATACTTTATACAGCATTAGGATTCTTCAGAGAAACAAATTATAATAAGCACTCATCTGCAGGTGAATTTACCATTCACTGTCAGAGAAGCAGTGGTGCATTGGTTCCCACACACACACGTGTAGTCTCCAGCATCCTGCAGGTCTAGCTCACGAATTTCAAGCTCAGCAACAACATCATCCTGCCGCATGACATATTTTTCACTTGCTCTGAGTATTTTGCTTCCTTTCTTCCATGACACAGATGCAGCCTTGCTCAGTTCACAGTGCAGAGTTGCTGTTTGGCACTCTACAGCCTCCAGGTTCTTCAGTTCTTTTTTGAAAACTGCAGGCAGGGCTGAAGATCACAGAATGGACAAGACATTAAAAACGACACATTCCACATAGCTGATGGGAGAGATAGGAACAAGTTTGCTACAATACAGAAGCAGAGGACACTTTATGGTGGGAACAGTTTTCTTTCCGTGTAATTCTAGGACATTAAATAAACCAAAACACAAAGCAGCAAATCAGCCTGGACACAACCAGATCTTAGAGATGGCTTACAAGCTAAATGAAACAAATTCAGCCACAGGCAAACACGCAACAAATAGCAGATGAGCTGGTAGAGAAATAAATGAAGTTGGCAATACAGATATACGTGTATGATTTTTACCATGCACTATCAAGGCAGCAGTTGTCTCCTGTTCTCCACACACGCAAGTGTATTCTCCAGCATCCTTCAACTCTACGTCATGGATAAGCAGCTTTGTGACTGTGCCCTCCTGTCTCATTTTGTATTTGTCACTGACTTTAAGCGAACTGCTTCCCTTTCTCCACTCTACTTGAGCAACTTTGGTCAGCTCACAGTGCAGAGTGGCTGTTTGACCTTCTGTTACTTCCTTGTCCTTCAGGCTTTCCTTGATGCGTGCAGGCAGAGCTGAGGATGTAATGGACAATGTTAAATTGGAGCAGCAAACACAACCTCCACGTGATGGGCAAGAGTAGTGGGAGAAAAAGCTAGGGGAAGAGAGGGGAGCTGCCTTAGGGCCTGATTTTACTTGTACTTCACAAGAGGATCAGGTCCTAAATACACATACTGTATTAGGAGTTGGAGTGCAGGTCCTTCCTTTAAGCCATAAAAGGTGAATTAATGCTCTGGACCATGACATGCAAAGTCAGACTCAGAGAAGTTATGCAGAGATGACACTGGTCACAGACAAAAAAAGTGAATCCGACCCCTAAGCCTGATCATTAGGACACCTACATGATAATGGTTATTACCGTGTACTGCTAAGGATGCTGTGGTCTGTTTGTCCCCACACACGCAAGTATAATCCCCAGCATCGTTCTCACTTAGATCATGGATCACCAGTTCTGCAGTGGCATCCTTCTGCCTCATTTTGTATTTCTCACTAGGTTTGAGTAATGTATGTCCCTTTTTCCACTCCACTGAAGCAGTTTTGGTCAGCTCACAGCGCAGAGTGACTTCTCCACCCTCAGTAGCTTCTTCATTTCTTAATTCTTCTTTGAAGAGAGCAGGAAGGGCTGAGAATAAAGAAGTAAACATTTTTATGATATGCTGTTCTCAGTCACCAAAAAAAAAAAAAAGGAATAAACAGCAGGAACGGGAAGAAGTCTTCTTCATGTACAGACAAAGCTCTAATTTCCTCAGTATAATTCAGCCTGAGAAAATAAATATAGCAGGTTACACCATGGTTAGGAAGAAAACCGAAAGGAAAAAAAAAGATAAGGTTTTGCATTGTGTGCTAAGGATACCTGCAGACCTAGCCCAAGAGTCAGAATGAAGCTAAGGAGCAGAATCAGACCAATCTCTCAAAAGTGCTTTGGTAATAATAAAAAAGAAAAAGAAGAGAAGTGTCTCCATTGTCAACATCTGCTAAAGACCATCACAGCAGCAAGTTTAGGTGTATCCTCATACTGATTCCCTTTTTGCAACAGCTAACAGAATTATTCGGAGCGTAAGACTGGATGGTAATATGGTAACATTAGTTGGGGAAGCAACAGGATGGGACAACTTCTGCTAAGTCTTTGGAATGGGATGAGGACCACTTTCATGCATAGAGTGTGTAGAGAAGAATAGGAGAGAAGGTTCTTCAAGTTCTGACCCTGACTAGTAAGAAATAAGTATTTGAGACTATGACTGAAGAAGATAACTGGGCAGACACCAATTCCGAAGTGGAAGAGCTCATGGTTTTTAGGAATAGCCACAGTGGAGAAGAGCAAAAGGAAGTTCTGTTTGCAGGAAGAAAGCAAGCTTAAATAAATGCACGAACTGTTACTTGTGACCAAGCAGAAACAAACCGACAGGGTGAGGAAGTCTGAGAAAGTGGTAACTTCTTAAAGAAACGATATTAAGGGCAATAATTACAATATTGACTGCAAACTATCCCACTCCAAGGAAACATTGGGAATAGCCTGCCTAAATCACAAATTCTTCAATGATTTGAAACTCCAGAGACCTAGAAAATGTGGGACATACGTATGATCATGAAATAATTATTACAAAACACACGGCCAAAATGAGAAAGGTCAGGTACACTGCAGGTCTCAAGAAGCTCAGGGGCAGTTCCTCACTCCTGAGCTCTGTCATCTGATGGGCAAAGGGAGGGAGAAAATCACAGTGGGAGAATGGATTGAGCAAAGCTCGTCAGCACTCTGTCTGGAGCCCAGTACCATTCAGGATTTTCTTTAGTGATGTGGACAATGAAATTCAGAGTAGTCTTATTAAATTTGCAGATGATATGAAGCTGGGAAGGAAGAGAAGTTCAAAGCACTTTGCAAGACATGGATGAAAATGATCTTGACAAAACAGCAGTGTGAAAAATAGGCTGCAATTCAGCAAGAGCAAAATATATTCAGGAACAGTCAGCAACACAAATACAAGATGGGGAACAATAGGGAGCAGATATGCAGAGAGGGTTTGGGGCTTAACAACAAAGCAAATTCAAGTCAGAAGAGTAATTTCAATGTAAATAAAGCAATTACCATCATAGGATATATCAACTGGATTGTCATATGCAAGACACATGAAGTCCCATCATCCTACTCCACTCTGGTAAAACCTCAGATGGAACATTTTTGCCTATTTTGGGGCACTACACTTCTAGAAAGATGTGGATTAACTGAAGATGGCCCAGAAAGCAACAAGAGTGAGCTGAATTCTAGAAAATATGACTTACGAAGAAAGAGTAAAAGACCTGAAGTTGCTTAGTCTAGAAAAGAGAAGATAAAATGGAGACATGACTAAAGTTTTCAAATCTGTAGAAGAATTTCAGAAAGAGGATAATAATAAGTATTTCTCAGTGTTCACAGAAGATGAGACAAGAAGTAATGACTTAAGCCAACCTAAGTAAGATTTTATTTTGGCACTCAGAAGAACTTTTCAGCAGTAACGATAGTTAGGCAGTGGAATGAGCTCTCCAGGATATTGCGGATTCTTTACCACTGGAGATTTTTAAGCACAGGCTAGGAAGAGGTGACTTGGGGCTCAAGGGTGGACTGGATAATCTGCTGAATCCTTTCTAGTTCTATTTTCTATAGTTAAACTGGGGGCTCAAGACTGAAATTATCCTTTTTATTGGTAAACATGAAGATGAAAAGGTCTTGGTAGTAGAGCAAAGAAACTGATTTGTTGACTTTCCAGGTAAGAAACATGGATGCAACTCTACTGCTCACTGCCCTCTTCGTATGCTGACTGTGGTAATAGTGTTTCCCTCTCTTCCAAGGGAAGGGTGCAGATGAATTTGGCTGAGGACTGTAAAGTATTCTCCACTTTACTCCACTCTGACACTGAGTAATGGAATGCAGTAACAGACCTACAGGACCCTTGAGCAGAGTTACATAAAAAGCTTGCACTGAATCAAGTTCTGTTGGTGTTACACAAAATTATCTGTCAAATCTTAACATAACTTAACATCTAAGATCACTTTGTTGAAGAAAAATGAATGCACCAGCTACTCCATCTCTCCTGACTCAAATTCAAAACAAGTAAAGTAAAACACAAAAATGCAAGTGGAATCTTTCAGCTTTAAGTGTGATGTAAAGCTGTGTAACCATGCATCAACCAGGGTAGGAAGAAGAAAACAGAGGAAAGTGTTAGTACAATCAATGAAACTAGAATTCTAGTTAGAATTAGATGAAAATCAGAAAAAAGGCAAGAAAATGCTTTACAAAAACAACTAATAATGGCAAGATTAGAGAAGGAACTCATTGTGAGTCAGTATTGAGGCTTCCAGAGGAGGTAAGAGGAATGTCACACATTAAAATCCGACTTTTTGATTCAGGTATTTTACCATGCACTATCAGTGCTGCGGTAGTCTTCTTGTCTCCACACACACAGGTATACTCCCCAGCATCCTTGACTTCTAAAGCATGGATCAGCAGTTGTGTAGTGGTACCCTCCTGGCTCATAGTATATTTTTCACTTGATTTGAGTACTTTGTGTTTCTTTTTCCACTCCACAGAGGCAGCCCTAGATAGCTCACATTGTAGTGTGGCTGTTTCACCTTCTGTTGCTTCCTCGTTCTTCATTTCTTCCTTGAAGTATACAGGCAATGCTGAGGAATTCAAAATGAACAGAATGTATGACCATAGCAGCTATCAAAATAACTATTTATCTGTGGTCCACGGACCACATGTGACAAGCAAAGCTTTCCCTAATCACGTAGGATTGATGATCACTCTGAGAACCACACGATGGTGACTTGAGAAAGCTGGAGAACACCTTGTTCACAAGGCAATGCTTTTTCTTACAGACTAGTCCTTGGAAGGAAATAGAGAACCATAGCAGTCTCAATTTCTTCAAACTCTACAGGATTGAGTCCTGCATTACTTTGAACATTGCCTAGCACAAAAAATGGAAAATAAAGCCTAACTGGTATGTCTAGGTTCTATCATAATGCAAATCATTACTAAAATGTTTGTAAATGATAAATATCTGAGGTATCAATCCCAGGTTTCCATGAGATGTCTCCTCAGCACATGGTTAAGTAGAACTTAACATCCTCAAAGAATGTTTAATATCACACTGAAAACTAGCTCAAAAATATCCCATCATCAAATTGTAATGTTTTCTGCCTTAGGATTGTAACATCATTACAATCAACATGATGATGATACGATATTCCTTTTTTAAGAACTACTACTGAACATGAACATCAAAGCAAATTGGAACTAAGATGAATATCCCAACTCCATCCAAATCCAGAATTTTTCCAGTGAATGCTTGACCAATACCTGATACCAACCAGCACATTCAGGTGCTTATTTCCATGTCCATTCACAGTTTCCTAAACTGATTAGACATAGGGTTGCAATTTCGAAGCTGATAGTACCATGCTTTTAAAAAACAGATGGTTGAAAATAATGTAATTAAATGGGAATATAATTTTTTACCATTCACTTTTAGTGCAGCTGTTGTTTCCTGATCTCCATAGCGGCATGTGTAATCTCCAGCATCTGTCAGATCTAAATTATGAATCATCAGCTCAGCAACTGAGCCCTCAAGTTTTATGGTGAACTTCTCATTTGGCTTCAGGACACTGTCACCTTTTCTCCATTCCACAGAAGCTGCAGGCTTGTTCAATTCACAGCATAAAGTGGCCATGCCACTTTCTGTGGCTTCTAAGTTCTTCAATTCTTTCTTAAAATGTGGAGGAAGGGCTAAAGATCATAGGTTAAGAGAGAGCACTTTAAAATCGAGGAAATACTACATCTTGATTGCTCCATTGGATTAAAACCCTTAACCTCTGAAAGTTTTGATTAAAACATACCGTACCTCAGTGGCAAATTACAATGATTTCAGAGGCACCCCTGCCATTTGCTTTGCAGTAGGCTACATTTGGCTTGTCACAACTGAACTGGAAATGAGTGTTGTAAAACTCAGTATTGGAATACACTTTTTAAAGTCATTTTAAGTCAGAAACAATAGAAAGCTGACCCTGAACTTTAAAGAACTATGCACAGCTCTACCTTGTGCTAAGACTGGATGAATACTTAAAATCAACACAATGTGTTACTTAAACTCCAAGACATAACATGTCAATCCTACCTGTCTTTCTCGATTTTATTACAACGTATCACCTTTTAATTCCATTCAAGAAAAATAAATGAAATCTCAGTGATACACCTAGAGAAAATAATTAACGGAAATACTTAAAGTGCTTTTTATGACTTCACCAAGGTCTTCATTACCTACTTCTAGATTCTATCAACAAGAAAGAATGGGGACTGAGAAGACTGTATGATGCTATTTATCAGTCCCAAGTGAGGCAAAGATATCCCCAGCACTTGGTATAGCTGTCACAAAATTTAAAATAATAGATGGAATCAAGACCAGTTTGTGATCTTGCTTGAGATCACGATGACAATGCAGAAAATCCCTATTGAGCTTAGGTATTTTACCATGCACTGTCAACGATGCAGTAGTCGTCTTGTCTCCGCACACACACGTGTAATCTCCCGCATCTTGCTCCTCCAAGCCATGGACTGTCAACTCCGCAATGGAATCCTTCAATCTCATTTTGTACTTGTCACTAGGCTTGAGCACATTTTGCCCTTTCCTCCACTCGACCAGAGCAGATTTAGTTAGCTCACAGCGTAGGGTAGCTGTTCCGTCTTCTGTGGCTTCCACATTAGTGAGTTCTTTTTTGAACAATGCAGGTAAAGCTAAGGGATGTAATATAAACAAAGGGTACATCAAAAACATTAATCAGCCCTTGAGGAACGTAAGACTAGGTTCTGAGCCCTGTCCTTTGCTATTAGAGGAAACTAAATCATAAAGTCTCTTTAAACAGTGATCCTGCACGATATTGAAAACTGTATCTATTAGAAAACTATTGCGGTCCTTAGAGGGACAACTGTCACAAGAACCTTCTTCCAACGTTAACTTATGCAGCACGCTCGCTGTTTCCCAGCTGATTCCAATGGTCCTCTGAGTCTACTGCCGTCTGAGTTCATCCATCCCGAACGCTAATCCCTTGACTGAAAGTCACTGCCCTTGATGACAGCCTGGTTATTTGCAGATCTCTAGAGGAAATACCTTCCCCAAATCATAATATACCTTTCTTGGTCAGAAAAAAAAACAGTGGTACAAGAAGTTTAGGTGCACCTTTAAGCCACAATTTCCAAGGGCATAATCATTCTAATATCGGGAATTGGGGGGAGGGGGAGATTTTTCAGAAAGTGAGTGGCAGGAAGAAGAAAATGCTAGTTTAGAGGAAAGAAAGAACAGAAGTGTATTTTATCAGGATAAAGAAGAGGAAGGAAAAGCATGCAGAGAAATCTGAGAGAAGACAGAGAGTTTTGCCTCCACAGTTTTGTCCATGTCCTTAAAAGCATCTCAACCTTAAGATACATCTCAAATGAAAACAGTTCTTTCATTTACTGGAACGACATGTGAATTGCCTCTGCTAAAGTGTAATCAAGGCTGTTACACCATTCACCATGGCAGACACAAGGACAAAATTTCTCTCAATATTCTTTAAATCAGAACCTTCAGAAAAATGTTTCCCCCCCCCCCATCAGTAGGATATATCACAGTCCTGCAAGCAAGAATGACAGTCAGCCATTCCTGAATGGAAAAACAAAACAAAACAAAAACTCTTTCTAACTGAGCTTCTCATTTTTTCAAATAAAATTCAAGTTAGACACTGAAATCCAGTGACACAAGTGAGACGTCAGTGTCAAATTCTCTGAACACAAACACGCTGCTAGAGGCCTCGTCACTTTTGGCCTTAAATACAGGCGCTTTTTTCACTCTAAAATGAGCCAGTAGACTGAGAAAAAGCTGCAGAAGCAAAACATCAAAACAGGCAAGAAAGAGATATCTCAAAGAAAAGGGGGATCTCTGGAGATACTGCCACCATGAGCAAGAATTGGGTTTTTTTACCATGGACTGTCAATACAGCCGAGGTCTTCTGATCTCCGCACACACAAGTATATTCTCCTGTATCTTCTACCTCCAGATCTCGTATCAACAGCTCTGCAGAAGTATCTTCCTGTCTCATCCTATACTTATCACTTGGTTTGAGAAGCTTGTCCCCTTTTTTCCACTCCACGGGGACACCAACTTTGCTTAGCTCACAGCGCAGGGTGGCTGTTGCACCATCTGTGGCTTCTCTGTTCTTCAATCCTTCTTTGAAAAACGCAGGCAAAGCTGAGAGACAGTAATATGGGCAGTGAGACATAATGCTCCAGAGAGTTAAAACTAAACATCCTCCTCCTTTCCCCTATTATCCTGAACTGATATGTCAATAAAAGAACATAAACTGTCAAAAGCCTCCGGGAATCAGTATGAGGAAAGAAATCGTATCACGACGCAAGGAGGCAACATTTGCAGTAATATATAGAGATATCTTGTATGTCCTCAGCGTCACAAATCAATACAGACAGAAATAGAAAATATCAGTAGAAAACTCTTTTTTTTCTTGTGAAATTTCAAGTAAAAAATAAATCTTAATTTGAAATTTTTGAAAAAAAAATGGTTTTCTCTTATGAACTTTTAAACTGAAATGAAAGGAAGATGCTTGCTATGCCTTTACATATTTAAGCAAATGAAAAGACATTCAATGTAAAAAATGAAACACTGAAGTTTCATTCTAAAATGTCAATTTGAAATGAAACTATTCATTTCAATATATGATGGGAAAACAAACATTTTTACTTGAACTGACATTCTTTCAAACACATTCATGTCAGGAAAAAATCAAAGTTCTCACTGAGAATGATTGGCAGCTAGAAGATTTCAGCTTGATTTACATATGAGAGTAACTTAGTACAACAACTTATGGCCTGTAGTTATAAAAGCACCTTGTTTTCCCAGAATGAAGTATGGGAATAAGATTCTATGTACCCTGGAAAAAAAGCTTATTGGGAAAGTTTCTGGGTTTGTGTGTTTTACCATGTACTGTTAAAACTGCCATAGTCTGCTGGTCTCCACACACACAGGAATAACTTCCAGCATCTGTTGTGTCTACGTTTTGGATTACGAGCTCAGCAATGACACCTTCGCGTTTCATGTTATACTTGTCACTTGATTTGAGGGTCTTGAGTCCCTTTTTCCACTCCACATCAGCGGCGGCCTTGTTCAGCTCACAGTGCAGAGAGACACTTTTACCTTCTGTAGCTTCTTCATCCACCAGTTCTTTGACGAAAAGAGTAGGTAGGACTGTAGAGTAAATGCAATACGGACATGGCATCAAAGCGGAGAAAATCTGACCCATGAACGTACTTTCTTTTCTCGTTTCTCTGAATCTGCATGTCACTGATGCCATAAGACCTTCACATTTCAAAATTTTGTTAAAATCTCTAGTATTTCGAGAGATTTCAGTTTGCCTTTTAATCTCCTGTTCTCACGTTTTAAAACTTGCTTCAAAAGCATGTCTCTCTATCTGCAGACTTAGTTGATAAGATCAAGTCATCACCCTCTATTATGTGCATCAACAAAAGTACAGACATAAAATCAGAGGCCACATTTCCACGTGAGGCCCAAAGCTTTTTGTTTCCTCTGAGTGAACTAGCCTGACTTATTATTGCACTGTTTGTACGTCTATAAATAGAGCTCCTTCGATTTAAACTGTTACAAACATGTTGTCAGCTTTCTGCAGAGATAAAATCTATGTTTTGGAAGACTAAAAAAATAATTGATAAAAAAAGGAATGGGAACTGCAGGAGCATGAAAAAGCTGTATTTTCATTAAGACAGACAAAAGCTTGTTCATCTTAGTAGTAACACAAAGTAAATATCAGTTCCACTTTTAGGACAATTCCTACGGGAAAACTTTTAAACAAGCTAGGAGATTGTACTGAGTCGGGAACCTGTACTCCATCTGCTGTTTAAACATAGTGTCTATGAAGGCAAACAGCACATCAAGAAGAGATCAGGTAAAAAGCGAGAGAAGAAAAACAAGAAAGAAAAGCCGATCAGCAGTGGGGGAGCTGGAAAATACACAGGAAAAAGATGCAGTAGGAGAAAAAGAGGAGGAGTGTCTGGAATATGCAGGTTTACTTGGGGCATGGATTTCTTTTTACCATTTACTCTCAGCGCAGCTGTAGTCTGTTGATCTCCACACACACAGCTGTAATCACCAGCATCTGTCAAATCCAAATCCTGGATCATCAGCTCAGCAAAGGGGCCTTCCTGTTTTATTTTGTATTTCTCACTTGGCTTGAGAACCTGATGCCCCTTTCTCCATTCAGCCGGGGCCGACTTGCTGAGTTTACACTGCAATGCGACTGCCTCTCCCTCTGTAGCTTCCTTGTTCACCAGTTCTTCTTGGAAGAGGATGGGCAAGGCTGAAGGACGCAATACCAACAGAGATGGAATCAGAGCTAGAAGGGAATGAACTGGACTTTTCTGTGAGTTACCAGACTGCAGGCTATACATTTAATTAAACATGCATTACTGCTAGATGAATATCATAGTAAGTGTGTGTGCAGGGGGAGAACTCCTACAGCAAAGGAAAAAAAAGAGAGAGAAAACAGCACAGAACCTAGCTATGATGTGTCAAAGCAAAAAAAGCACAGGGAGATGTCCTTTAACAGGGTGACTCATTGCCACCACGGAGCTAAGAGCGTGAAACCTCTCTAGGAAATCACACTGGTCGGTCATCAGAAGACCAGAAAACACAGAGTGTCAAATATACTGAGTTTCAGGGAAGGGCTAAATGATAAGCACGGGCAGAATGTTTACCGTTCACTTGCAAAGTAGCTGTTGTCTTCTGGTCTTCACATACACAAGTGTAACTCCCAGCATCTGTCAGTTCTAGATCCTGGATTACCAGCTCCGCAAAACGGCCTTCTCGTCTCATTTTGTATTTGCCATTTGGCATCAGCACCTTCTCGCCCTTTCTCCACTCGACCAAGCCAACTGCCTTGCTCAGCTCGCACTGCAGAGTGGCCGTTCCACTCTCTGTGGCTTCCTCGTTCTTCAGCTCTTTCTTGAAACGAATCGGTAGGGCTGAGAGATGCACAAGGAATAGGGATTGCAACTCAGAAGTCCCTCTGGTAAAAGGCTGAACAACGATTTATCCTGTAACTACCCAGGCCTTATTCCACCGCTCTTATCCTCAAACACATCCTGCCATTTCTCCAGCTGGAAGCGAACTCCCTCAAGGGATCTGTTCTTTGGGAATCAAAGCCTCCAATTTGATTTGGATCACACGTACTTTTGATAAACTTATCCTCATCATTAAGGGTGCTAAATCCTCCTTAACAGAAAAATCCCAAGGAATCTTATGTTCCCACACTAATTCAATAAAACATACAAGCATGTCAGCAGCATTCATTGGCAAAAGCTCTCTGGGAAGACAGCACAACACACATACATGCAACACGGAGCGTACTGAACACGGATGGTGGATGGGGAACGGAGAAAGCAGTGACATTGTAACATGAAAAATAAGGATGAAAAAAGAAGCAAGACACAAAGATAGGTGTTGTTAAGAAATATGCAAAAAGGATGAGGAAGGGGATGGACAAAAATGTTCCAAGGTTTCACGGATTATTTCTGATTTTTTACCATTCACTGATAAGGTTGCTGTGGTTTTTTCACTTCCCACTATACACGTATAGTCTCCAGCATCCTTTGAGTCCAGATCATGGATCAGCAGTTCAGCCACGGTGCCTTCTCGTTTCATCCTGTACTTCTTACTTGGTTTGAGAACAGTGTGCCCCTTCCTCCACTCCACGGGGGCCTCTCTGCTCAGCTCGCAGCGTAAGGTGGCTGTCCCCCCTTCCAAAGCTTCCAAGCTCTTAAGATCATCTTTGATGACTGCACAGATGGCTGAGGGATGAAGTGTTCATTTTATTTAAGGGGCATCGGTAACAACTGGTTACCCCATATGGGACTTAAACAGTGCCAAAAACGATTCCCTTGGTACAGCCAATTAACTGTGACTCACCTGCACTTCCAGGACTTCAGCTGCATTTATATTAGCACACCATGAAATTGGGAAAAATAAAAGCAAAATAATTATTTTACAGTAATCTGATATCAAAGTAATAACTCCTCTGTTGTCCAAATACTGTTGGTCATAGACACATGAAAAGCTTGCTCAGTAACCGAAGGAAAGGACTGCATAGTCTTTAACAAAATAGCCGAGGTCATTCTCATCTCCTGGCTTAAAGCTCAGATAACTGTCTCTGTCCAGAGACAAAACAGAATAGCTATTTCAGAAGCAAGGAAAGACATTTTATCAGACCAGGAATATTCGTTTGGCAGGACCTAGAAGCACCATGGCAAAAACAACAACAAACAGGCATAAGCCTGTGTCTTATTCTTACCGTGGATTTTGACTTCGGCTGTGGTCTGCTGGTCTCCGGTGTCACAGGTGTATCTTCCCGCGTCTTCTGCCTCCGCATTGTGAATCACCAGCTCCGCCACTGTCCCCTTCTGCTTCATTTCATATTTGGCACCTGCCTGGAGCGTGTCTCCTCCTTTCTTCCACACCACGGGTGCGTCAGGTTTTGTGACTTCACAGCGCAGAGAGACTGTTTTCCCCTCTTCCTTTTCCGTGTCCTCAAGAGTTTGTTTGAAAAGGACAGGCAGAGCTAGAACACAGAAACACAGATCAGGCATGTGTCCTCTTCTCCTGCTCTGCAATAAGCACTCCAAGACAGCTGTCACTCCTTGAAACTAAGGCACCTCCAGCAAGTCCTCTTTCATAAGAGCAGAGCAATCCTAGAGCCTCCTTTGGCCCTAGTTATTGGAATTTTGCTTCCCCGTGCTCTCAGCAGTGAAAGGAAAACAGAAATGGTGTAACTAACACAGAGACCCTGCGTGGGCCCAAGCCTAGGAGACTATTTCCTCTTTCAGCTTCCACGTATCATTCTGGGATGACAGCCAGATCCATGGAACAGAGAAGACACGTAACAAAAAAGCTCAATTCCATCAGCATACCAACTTCTGAAAATTGCATGACTAAGAGCTTCTTCAGAAGTTGGTCAGGGACGGGAGATACTGAATTGTATTGTGGATTGGTGGTCAGAGCTGGACCACAGACACAAAAAGCTGCAAAAACTTATAGAGGTGATTAAGCATAACACAGAGGACACAAAGAAATGACAAAGCATCTTCTGTCATAACCAGCAGCACTAATTTCTCATTGTAAGACCAACAACATATTTTTATCAGATATGAAGCACAAGCTTAAAAAACAGCACAGAACAGGCACAGAGAGGAAAGCATAGCTGCAAACGAAAGGGTCTCAGTGGAGATTCCTCTTCAGGCTCTATCACGGCCTGAGATTCCAGACTTTAAGATGAGTTAGTGCAGAGCAGGCACTTATTGTGGAAGAGGAAGGAGGAAGAAACCTCTACAGAGGTCATGACAAGAAAGAACAGTTTCTTGCCATCTTCAAGCATAGGCTTTTGAACATGAAAGTCTTCTCACTGATCATCACATTGCCATCCTATCTCTGCTCAAGGAAAACCAGCGGAGGTGTGCAGTGAACCATCAGCATACTATAACATTCCCATCTAAGGTCCCACAAACACACTGGCAGTTCTCCAGGATCACAAAATGTTAATTCTCTAACTCTACCTTTATTACACATGCAACACTAGAAGAGCATTTTTGCTCTTTTTTCACCTATCCACATTATCTAACAATTATTTCACATTATCTAGCAATTATTTCTACTCATTCTAAACTCTTCTGCAGTTTCGATGCTTGAATTACCTTTAACAACCAAATTGGCAGATGTTTTCGTATCACCAGCTTCAAATGTAATGACCCCAGAGTCCTTCAGTGAGAGTTTTTTCAAGGTCAGCAAGTGATATCCACCAGGCTGAGACTGGATCTCATTAAGTTCGTTGGTATGGAGCGGAGTTTTATCCAAAAACCATTGCACTTTGCTATATTCTACGGGAGAGATTCTGCATTTGAACATGGCAGATTCTCCTTCTAACACACTGACATCTTCCAGGTCTTCTGTTATTAGCACTTTCTGGCCTGAAAGGAACATAGATACATCTATTACTGCAATCTCCAGCTTCTAGCACGAAAATTGGTGTGGAAAATGCCAAAACTTCTTGTGTGAGTATTTCACAACAACAACAACAAAATCATGGTAAAGAAGTCTGAAATATAACTCCCTTGTTACTGAACAAAACAATTATTCACAGAGAGACAATATGTATACATATTTACAGGGTACACACCAAAATAGGATGAAGACAACTTCAAAATACTAAAATACATATAGCAGAACGGGTACCCAGTACATTGCAAATCCAATACTATAACCTTTCTCCTACTGGAACTACCTGGACAAGGTGAGGCTCTGAGAGAGTCACTGTGTCCTAGACACCAGTGAGCAGACAAGCCTATGAAAACTACCTCTGTTTATTGTATTTTCCTGGATTTTTTTTTTTATATATAATTTACTGTATATTTCTGGAGTACTTAATTTTCTTTCTATGGGATATGACCACTCAACTCTCAACTTCCTTGAGCTCAGGGAGTGTGTGTCTGGGTGCAGCTTTAGTAAAAGGAAATACAAAACAGCCCTGAAAAGCTATGTGTATGTAGGTATATATACACATATAGACAATGTGTGTGTGTACATATGTATGTGTATGTATATATATGTACACATATGTGTGTGTGCATGTGTATATATGTGTGTGTTATCACCATTTACAAAGCAACCTACTGTTGCTCCTTGTTACAAAATCAGTAGAGGGAGTTTTTACTGAACTGTAAATACGATGCTGCTACATTCCTCATGACCTATGTGCTTAAAACAAGCACCACACCACCCATTTACCCATCCTCTCTTAGAAGCCACTGCTGGAGAGAGGCACTAAGAGACATGGGGAAATGCCTAGAGGTAGAATAATTTTATCCCTTGTCCACCAGTGGGCATCATGAACCTTATGAATCACATATCCCCAAAGAAACACCAGCGCCTCCTTACATCAGCTTTTTTTCTTTTTTTTAATCAGACCTGAAGTATTCCTGGTGCACCTGGACAAGCAGCCACCCAGCAGTACAGCGCTAGTTTGTATAGTTCCTTCCTTCCCAATAGGAAGAAACCGGATGTACAGTCATATTCCTTTCATAAATACCTTGTACGGCGAGCCTCGCTCTGGACTGGGCATCCCCAATGTCACAAGTGTAAATGTCACTGTCATTTTTCTCCAAGTTATTTATGGTCAGCTGCAGGATTTTGCCTTTCTGTGTGATTTCGTATTTCTCGCTTGCCCTGACTTCTGCTATGCCTTTCCTCCAGACCACAGAGGACGCAGCTTTCTCACTCTGGCATACAAAAACTGCAACTCCATTTTCATTGACTTTCATATCTGAAAGTTCCTTGACAAAGTAATTGGGTTTTTCTGCAGGAGGAAAATAAAAAAAGAGAGAGAGAGAGAGACAAAGACAGAGAGAATTTGTTACCCAACAAGTCCTCAGCGTAAACAGAGCAATCTTGATTCTCCTCTGCCCCCATTAGTAGAATCACAGCAGAGATAGAAAGGATCTCAGAAGATCACCAAGCCCATTTCCTGCCATAGGACATACCAGGTAAAAAATTTTTACATATCTGGCAAGGTTAATGCCACTGTAGAGGTGATCATGAGATCTCATCTGGCAGGCCACACATAATATTTGTCACCCATTCAAATTAACATTTTTGATTAGCCCATTAAGTAATGTAAGAGATTCTTCAGTACCTGGAAGGTTTTTTTGCAGAATACCAACAAAAAAAAAAAAAAAAAAAAATCCATAGACCTCTCTGAAAAATGGTTTTGATCCTGTTTTAGAGAAACAGGACAGAAGAACATCTCCCACAGCTTGCAAATTTTTACCCCAACTTTCATACTTTCCAGCCCAGCCCGTGTGTGTCCTTCAGCTGACCTTGCACCGTGATCCTAGCTCTTGTTTTGGAGATCTCTGTCTCACAGGTGTACTCTCCACTGTCCTTGACTGTGGAGTCATGGATGACCAGAATGGCTTGTGTTCCCTCTTGTTGCAAGTCGTATTTCTGGCTTTTTCGGATTGCTTTGCCGTCCTTGTACCACCGAATGCTTGCATCAGGTTTTGACAATTCGCAGCTTAGGCAGATGTCCTGCCCTGCTGCTGATGTTTTATCCTCCAGTTGTTTTGTAATCTCTGTAGGTTTTTCTGAAGGAGAAAAGAGTCCTGAATAAAAATCTATGATCATGATCAATACACGCATTTTTGTTGTTTTTTCAATTAAAATACACAAATTTTCACGCTGCCCTAACAATGATTCACGTTACGATGGGAACAGAGGGAAAAAGAAATGTTCTTGTTTAGCGCATATTAATTGCGGCGATGGGCTCTCAGTGAGCAGCAATAGGAACTGCAGACTTGTCTGGACGGCATTCACATCAGAAGCTGTCATTTCGCCTTTACTGAAGTGTGCATTTAGGATGCGATTTACCCCACCAAACACAGACATCTACACTATGGACATGTGTAGCAGAGGCACTCATTTCAGGGCCCCTTTACAGCCAGCAGTGATCTACTCAGCACAGGCAACAGTGTTCAGGGAACAGTTCCTTCTGTTCTAAGTATGTCCAACCACGGCAGAAGAATCATGTCTGAAAGCTACCCATTTCTTCTCTCTACTGACCACCCAGGTAGCCTTGGAGGACTACTTCACAGGCACGCATTCTAGGAAGCAGCCATGTGTACAGTTAGATGTGATGGAGATTGTCCCTTCAGCATAGACTTAAAGGATATTTGCACTTACAGTTATTTGAAGAGCTCATTCTTGGCCTAATATTAACGGAGCTAGGAGGTAGAGAGAAGTGCACCTGCAACACTAACCAGTGCATTCTGCAACTCTTTAAAAAACTATAAAAAGTCTCAGCATTTCACTTGTTTTTCAAGGAAATTTTCAGTGCCTCTGTGCTCACAGGGAACGTTGATATTCAATTCCATCACATCAGGAGTTTGCCCTCATGGTTTACTGAGCTAAGCTAAGAAAATAAAACACTCAAACCCTATAATCACTTTGATCTTGTTACCTTTTACGGTCAGAGAGGCCTTTGAGGTTAGACCGCGGGCAGTGAAAATGACTTCTCCAGCATCAGCAACAGTCGCATTTTTGATATTGAGTGTATATTTCCGACCCACGTTAAATACTTCAAATTGCCCACCGCTTTCCACTTTCCTCCCATTCAGCGTCCAATGGAAGTCATCAATGCTTTCATGGGACAAAATACACTCAAAACTGCAATCTTCTCCCTCCTGAATTTCAGTATTCTTCAGCCGTTTGGTTATGCCAATGTTTAATTCTGGGAGGCAAAAAGTAGGTTAATACAATGATTATAACGAGAAAAGGCTTTGGAGATTGACAGCAGTAGCTGTGTTATCATTTTTAGCTCATCTGGTTCATTTATCTACAGGATTTACAGGACAGCACTGCATTCCTTACTGATGCATTTGACAGGGGGAAGAATTTTTCTGACATTTTCCCCTCAGAGTGATCACAGGGCTGTAGGAAAAGGACTGTGCGAATCTCTCGGCTTCGCTCTGGAATGGTTCTTTACCAGACAATGTTCTAACTTTTACGTTCCCACAACAGACTGAATTACTAGCAGAACCAGGTGAAACACAAGGTTCTTTTATTTTAAGAGACTAGTAGCTCTTCCTGAGAGGATTGCTCCATTTTAGGAGTGTTCAGGAAGGAAATATAGCTGGTATGTTCTTGACATATCCAATGATTTTTATTAAAACACTAGGCACACTTACAACAGAAGAGTAATGAGGGTTGTTCTGACATCATTGTGTTGTGTTGTAAATTCTAGCAACACTGGTCTACAGCAGAAGCCCTTGAGGCTCACGGAGGAATAGCTGCGAGACAAGCGACCAATGCCACGCATATTCGCAGAACCCCCTGACTGGCCACCGTTGTCTACAGTACTTACCCTGAACGCCAACCTTTGATTTGGCAACATCAGTGCCAATATCACAGGTGTATAAACCTGCATCTGTCTTTTCGAGGTCACGGATAAGGAGGCGCAGGGTCTTCCCAGACTGTGTCTGCTCATATTTGTTGCCAGAAGTGAGTTCCACTCCATCCTTTTTCCAAACAGGTTTGACCTTCTCTTTGGAGACCTCACATTCCAGTTTAATCACACCTCGCTCCTCACCATAAACATCATCTAATGACTTCATGAAGACAGCAGGCTTCTCTGAAGGTTAAAAGGGACAAAATAGAGAACAACCAGGATATTTTAGTTGAGATGTTTTCAATTGCTACCAGGCATTTAAAGAGGGCTCAAGTAAACTCCTATCTAAGCAGATGAAACCAATACAACAGCTCACGTATCTCATGTTTGGAATGAGTTTGAGGAAAAGAAGAATTCGTTATTGGGAGGATTCGGGGATCAGGAGAGGCCACCTGAATGGCCATGGAGGGGAAGTGAAATGCAGCACCTTAATTGTGGTACAAAGCTGTAATTATGACTGTGCAGCTCCAAGTCCGTGAGGACTCAGACTCCTTTTTTCTCTATGTTGGAGCATCCCTCGGGCACCAGGTCTTGGAATCCTATAGGAGATGCAGTCATAGGGAACAGGGCCTAGGGCAAGCATGTATTAGTGAAGGGCAGAGGGACAGCTTCATACTTCTGAGGCACAGATACTCAACAAGATAGACTAGGTTTAAGGAAGCACTTGCATGTGTTATGCCACAAAAGCAGAGAAGGTTCATAAGGAATATCCTCTCTCCTCATAGCAGTTTAAAACTGAAAAGGGTTCAGATAGTTGTAAAAAACTACGTGAAGAGAAGTAATCGGGATGTAGCTTTTCCAAAGCCAGACGGCTGGCACTGTGATTTCGTGAAGCAGAATTCACCACAGTAGGCAGCAGCAATGCAAGGATATGCTGTACACTGTCTCTTAAACATTTTGCCTCTCATCTCTTAGCTTTGTGGCTTTTTATATAATTTAAAATACATTTGATCCAGAAGACACTTGCTCTTTGTGTATAGAGGCAAAAATTTTGACCAGATTTAAGAGAAAGCAGGAAGAGCAAATCCTTCAGACTCTCTGAGTGGATGGTTAAATAGTTAAATTCCTCTGACTCTCTGGAAAAAGCAAATTTCTCATGCTCAGGAGGCAAATGAAAGGACAATTATCTCTGATTTCCTGAGGGGCTGTTCAGGGTGTCAGTCTCTCTGACTTTCAGATAGAATTGCTCGGAGCATTTCCTATTGACATTTCCATTTCAAAACTGTACAGACACACAGTGGAGTTAATTTAGTATAACAAATCACTATGAGTTACCTGAGTTGCATCACTTGAGCATGCATGCACAGGTGTGTGACAAAAGAAAATGCATTCACTAGAATGCACTAGAACTCTTCATAGTGTTTTACCTGAAGTTTTTAACATCTCTAAAATAATTGATGTGACTTACTGTGGCTCAGCTGATGCATGAGAATGTGGTAAAGTGCAGTAATTCAGCTGTGTGACAAAGCTCTGAGACATATTAAGGACAGTAGTGAAATGTGTTCTTATTATCTACTCAGTTTAACTCAGAACAGACGAATTGAAAGATATGCCCTACCCTTAGAGATACTAAATTAACTGAAATTCAGCTCCTTGAAGTAAAAATCTTTAGTAATAACACTATACAGACAATACACTACTGAAGAGAGCTACAAATAAAGCAAATTGGCCTTGAAATTGTCCATACAGCAAGCAAAAGGATGATGATAATTTACGGAAAATTTTGGCAGGATCCCAAAACAATCTTCGTTAGAAAAACCATCAGCTATTTGGCCCTGGAGAGGTGAAGCTTAGAGGCAGGACTGTGGCATGGGTATGGTAAATAATACCATACCCTCCCTTCCATCTCTTATTTACTTTCAGAAGGAGTGCTGTCATGACTCACCTATCACCTTCAGACACACGCTCTCTGACACCTTGTCCGACTTCATTGTCACAGTGCCAGCATCCTCAGGCTTGACTTGCTTCATTATCAGTGTGTAGCAGTTGCCAACACTCTTGATGTCATTGAAATTGTTGGTATAAAGGAGGGTGCCATTCAGGAACCATTCCACATCCTCGTCATCGTGGGACAGTTCGCATGAGAAGACAGCAGAACTCTCTTCTTCAATTTCCACATCCTGCAGGTGTTTGATTATTTCCACATTGCGGGCTGTAGGAAACCAAAATGCATCATCATCAGTGTTATCATGGATCAGTACTCTTACCACAACTGGATTCCACAGTGGTTAGAGTTTATGAGATGGTCTAGTCCGATCTCCTGTGCATCACAGCTCATTACATTTCACAATCCAGCAAAAAGCATCTACTACAAAAGACCGTGCTGTCTGGACCCCTCTATTCTCTTTTCCATATAAATTTTTTTTTTAATTGGAAAATAAATAATTCTTTCTAAAATGCTAACAACATTACACTTTGAGATATCCCATAGCTCCAAGTCCCTGTGTACCAGTTTCTGCACAAACATATACACATTATAACAAAATTGTCACTGACTCTACCCACCAGCAAAACAGTCACGGAGGATGAGGCAAAGACTATTTTTTCAGTCACAAGCAGATAGCATAAAGAGATTAAGTAATTTGCTCAAGCTTAGGGAAAAATAAGAATTGAATTATTTTCTTTTCCAGTCACTGGCCACAGGTTTGTCTTTGCAATTACTCTATTTATGAAATGCTGTTTTTCATAGGATTAACCGACCGAGAGGAGGCCCTGGGAATATTAAATCATTTGGTTGTTCAAATGAATCTCTTCTAGGTCAAACTGTTCACAAGAGATGCTCAATGGACTTCTGGGAATGATGCTGTGGCTTACCTACAAGTCTTGCAGAAAGTGACAGTATGACATTCCTCCCTTACAGCTTTTTTAAAGGTCAAGAACTGGTTAAACAATACTGCCATACCAGGATGAGGCAGAACACCATTAGGATTAACAAACATACAGCAACTATAAAATATACCAGCGTGGTCAGCGAATGACTACAGTGGTCTGAATGAAAACCACAACCATTTGCATCAAAACCATTAGCTAGAATTAACAGAGCGCATTAGATCCTAGAATGAAATGAAAAATAAACTCTTGAGAAAGAATCTTGAGATAAATGAAGTCTTCAGACAAATAAAATAAAGTCTTGAGAAAGATGCATGAACTTCTCACAGAATCACAGACTGGTTGAGATTGGAAGGCACTGCTAGAGATCACCTAGTCCAACCCGTCCCCCTGCTCAAGCAGGGTCACCTAGAGCATGTTGCACAGAATCACATCCAGGCATGTTGTGAATATGTCCAGAGGAGGAGACTCCACAGCCTCTCTGGGCAACCTGTTCCAGTGCTTTGTTACAGGAAAGAAGTTCTTCCTCATATTCAGGTGGAACTTGCTGTGTTTCAGTTTGTGCCGGTTGAGTCTTGTCCTATTATTTGGAACCACTGAAAAGAGTCTGGCTGCATCCTTTTGCCCCCTCCCCTCTCCGCCCCTTAAGGTATTTGTAGACATTGATAAGATCCCTCCTCAGTCTTCTCTTCTCAAGGCTAAACAGACCGGAGCTCTCATAGCTGTTCCTCATACGGCAGATGCTCCAGCCCTCGGATCATCTTCGTAGACCTACACTGGACTCTCTCCAGTAGTGCCATGTCTCTCTTGTCCTGGGGAGACCAGAACTGGACACAGGACTCGAGATGAGGCCTCCTCAGGGCTGAGTAGAGGGGCAGGATCACCTCCCTCGACCTGCTGGCAACACTCTTCCTAATGCATGCCAGGAGACCCTTGGCCTTCTTGGCTACAAGAGCATATTGCTGGCTCATGGTCAACTTATATATGGTCAACTTATATATTTTTATAATGAGCACAGCTAACAGAGGTAGCAAACAGGTGTCTTGCTGAAGTCAAGGTAGAAGGTATTCTGTCTAATGCCAACATCTTTCCCAGATACAGCCCTTCCACATGCATAATCCCTTTGATGGGTAAGTGCTGGTTTTCAGTATCTTGGAATATCAGAAGAGCGCATATCAGAAATAGTCAGTCCACTTAAAATATTACATTCATATAGAATTAGAAAAGAACTGTATTCCACAATTCAAGAAGAGAAATGTAGAGTGAAATACTAACTCAGAAAGGACATGCAATAGGCCAGTCTGCTTGCTGCAGACTGCTCATACCTTCAACTGTCAGCACGGCTTTGGTCTCCGCGTTTCCGGCCCTGCACATGTACACACCAGCATCTTCAGGCTTCACCTTCAGAATCTTGAGTTCTGCTGAATGCTTCTCCTGCTTGATTTTGTACTTCTCAGAGGGCTCAATGGCTGTGTGGTCCTTGAACCATTTCACAACCTTTGGAGAAGGCTTGAAGTCACATGATAGGACAACTGAATGACGTTCCAAAACTATCTTATCTTCCATCTTCCTTGTGATCTGTATATTGTAATCTGCAAAGCGGTGTTGGAAAAGAAGAAAGGATGAAGGCAAGCTGAAGAAAAGTTTCAAATCTCTATTTCATATCAATTAATACCACGGCCACTGTTTTGGGACAGTTCAGATGATGCTGCAATTTCCTGTTACAGGGCTGTTTCACTGAGAGGCCAGTTTGAAGCTACAGGGGCATGATAATCTATAGGCAATGCTGCTGATGATATTTCTATAAGAAAATACTGTATATTAACTATTAAATGCATGGTCTAGTTCTCATTCAGTGTTTATTGGGATGTGCTCTAATTGAGGATTTTGTTCAAATAAGAATGAATTAAAGTCAAAACAAGAATTTCAGGATGAGATTGGAGATATTTACCACGGTGACAGCAGAAGATGGAAAGACTTTAAGCTTTGTCCCAGATCAAATCAACGACAAAACAGATTCAGTAAACGTGCTATCAAACATTTCTAGTTCATAAATGGGACAAAAAACTCTCTCTCCTGGCAATTTTCATCTGCTTTGACTTCTTTGGTACAGTTAATTAAAAAAAAAAGTGCAAACCACTTTTAGCAAAAAAAATAAAAAGGGGGGGGGAGGAGGGGAAGAAATAATAGAGCAAGGAACAAAAAGATAGCACTCAACCAATTATGATTGTTCCCTCTAAGAAGCAAACTCTTTAAAGTATTTCTTCTTTGATTTTTATGGAGATTTGATTACAGTGGTGTTAATACATTTGCAAACTTTATATTTTTTAACGCTACAATTGAGAATATTATTAAAAAAAAACCCCAAAATCTCAAAAACCAATTCCCTGCTACCTGAGTCACTTCTTTTGTCTTTTATTGTGACTGAACTAGTCTTGGCTCAAAAGATTTGAAAACCAGGCATATCACACTCATCATCTAATCTAATCCCTTCCTGAGACACTGTTATCTCATTTCGTGCCTCTGACATTGTGTCTAAGAACCAGCTGGGGACAAAGACCACCATCCAGGTATGTATACATCTCCAAGACCCCAAGCAGTGGAGTGTGCACATTAAACTGTAAGCCTGAAAAATTATTTCCCAGGGACTGGGAGAAGGAAGGATCTGTCATGATCTAATTCGAACCAGGACATCTTACCTCTGACAAGCAGGTTTGCCGTGGATTTTGATTTGCCAATTGAGAACTGAACGGTGCCTGTCATATCAACACAGGTTTTCAGCAGGATCAGGCGGTGGATGGTGCCTTCTTGTTGCATGATAATGTTTCTGCCAGCCTGCAAGACTTCTCCACGTAGAGACCATTTCGGGGGTTTTACAGATGGAATAGATATCTCACATTCAAATCTGGCTTCTTCAGGCTCAGTCACATCCTCGTCACACAACTCCTTTACAATACTAATGGATTGCTCTGGATGAAGGAGGGAACAAGAGAAAAGGGGGATTTAGGAGACTTCATAGGACTTTTTAATGATCACCCTGCACACTTGTATCATTTTTACTGCACTTGAGTACTGCACTTATTACCTCAGCAAGCCTTAAAACATCCCCTTTTAGATAGAGAAATATATATAGCCAGTCACAGATTAGACTGTAAGACTATGACACAGCATCAGAGAATCTAGATCTCCCGATTCCCTGTCTTATTTGTAAACCAGAACGTCACCTTCTTATCCTGATACCAAACACGAGGCATTAGAAGATGGAATAGAAAGTTCACTGAAATACAGATGTTGATAACCAGGAATTAATTTGTTACCTACAGCAACATTTCTCTGAACAAAAAACTTTCCCCAGTACATCTGGTAAAGTTCTCTGGAACAGCAATTTCATCACTTTTCTTAGGTACTATATATTCATTTTTCAGGATGTTCCTGCTAATTTTAAAAGGAAGCAATACCAATAGACTTAAGAAAAAGAACACCGCTTAATTAAAATATGTTTTAGATAAAGTGATAAAGGGTTTCTGGACTAGTTAATTTTTCCTCCAATGTATCCTGAAGGGAAAAAAATGGTTTACTACCTTCAACAAAGAAATGAGCACTGCTTTTGTCGTCAAAGGCATCACAAGTGTACGTGTCCTCATCTTCATAATCTGCATCATTGATGATGAGTTTGCGATAGACACCATCGCTCACAATTTCATACTTGTCACTAGGGTGAATTTCAACATCCTTCTTATACCATCTAACTTCAGCACTTGCACGAGACACTTGGCATTCTAGGAATCCACGGTGCTTTTCAAGAGCGATCTTATCTCGCAAAGGCTTCACAATTTTTACAGGCAGCTCTAAAAGGAGTTAAAAAATATGCAATAATCAGTGCAGTTGTACGGAAGGCTGCCAACTGGAAACTCATTAGCAGTATTTCTTTTCTGATCAGTTATTTGGATGATGGCAGGAATCCCCGCTATATCAAGCACTGAACTAACACACAGGAAGTAAAGAGCTCAGGAAAGGAAGTCTTGTTATCTCTGTTTTACCTTTTGGAGGGCTGAACTGCAGAGGTACTAAACAATTTATCCAACATTACAAGGCGGTGCTGCAGCAAAGCCAGTGGCTGATCTCCAATTCCCTGAGCAATTCTTCGGGGTATTAATTTAAAAGTGTTTGTTCTCTCTCTTTTTATCGTGCTATCCCAGTAAAACATGAAAAATGCTATTTTATTTAAATATAAAAAAAGAGAGAATGTGAGAGAAATTCAAACGACAGTGTTTTCCCTCAGAGTTTAAATATGACTCTTAATATCTACAGGTAGAAAAACACCATCTCCTTCTTGATAAAATAAATTCTGTGTTATTTAGTCAAAGGAAATTCCCAACAGTGAGGTAAGACTTTTTCTTTCTCTGAAAGCTCTAGACGGTATTCAATTTTCCTTCCATTAAAAGTGAGGGAAATTGCTTAGTTTCTAACAAGAGACAATTTAAGCACTGTTGTCGTCAAAAGTGCCATTACCTTTTACCGTAAGGTGGGCACGAGATTCGGCCTTTTCTGCTACAAATTTGATCTCCGCGGCGTCCTCAACTTGGACACGCAAGTAAGTCAGCGAGTAGGTCCTTCCTGAGAACAGAGACACAACCGCGTGTATCCTCCTCCAAGAAAACAACCTCACCCTCTGCGGCCCGCTGCGAGGCGGAGCGCTGCCCATCTGGTTTCAGGGCATCGCCACCGTTCGCACGGCGGCAAGGCTGACCGTTCCTCTAAGCCCACAGCCGCACGTCGGAGAGTAGCCGACCCTCAGCTCCGCCAAGGACGGACTGAACACCATCCGAGAAGTACTTAAAACAGAGCGATCCCTCCCAGATATAAATTCCCGGTGCCTTAGAAAGATCGAACTGACTGACCAGGAGCCTTTTTCTTTTCTTATGCACACACTAATTATTCTTTTTATTCTCTCAGGAAAATCTGTCCACCTTCTGCAGGGTTTTACAGGCCATCAGACGGAAGAAGAGTAGACTTAACTGTCTCCAAAGCTCAATCCTAGGTAACTGCTCACCCCCTGCTTAGGAGCTAATTGCATCAATTCCCTGCCTTTCGTTCGCAACCAGGGACAGTGGGATTATGTCAGATTTCCCTTCATTAAAGCTCCTACTGTGTCAGAGTCCCAGCTTAGCTGCAGCCCTAAAACACAGGACAACTCTCTGCTGGACCTTCTTAACTGGATTTTGAAGGTCAGATCTTTGTGCTTAGTATCCAATACCAAATGCTCCTTTTTTCAGTGTTTTCCAGCATCCCTCCCCCCAGTCTCCTCCACTCAAAAATGACATTTCCCTTCGACACCCTACCATCTTGACGCATTTTAATATTGTCAGCAGCCTTCAGCTTGTTGTCATCTTTGTACCACTGAGTTTGGACCTCATCATGTGAAATCTCACAGACAAAAGAGGCACTCTCATATTCATTCACTTCCACGTCTTCCAGCGGTTTAATAATCTTGATATCTCGGGCTGTGAAATAGCAACAAATATTTATTAGTGTGTGTCCACAACTGAGTGCAGCATGTTTAACTTCTGCATACTTGCTTGGAAAAATGGGATAACAACTTGTGTTTTATTCAAAACCAACTCCCCTTCCTGGATGGTTTCCCTCTCCAACACAGTAAATACGTTTTACCCTTGAATCTACAGGTAGCGTTATCAGCTACAGTGGAGTTCACTGCAACAGGATTTTGTGGAAGCCAAAACTCATACGGGTTTTAAAAGAAATTAAACATATTCATGGAAGATAATCATTACGGAAAACTAAACACAAACCTCCAACTTCTAGTGTTACTATAAACTTTATGCTTTCTCCTAGGTGTCTACTATAGGCCACTGTTGGGAACCGGTTGCTGGGCTGGTGGTTGAAGCTGCTTTTCTGCTACCTTCTTAAAAACAGCAAATGTACTTTTCACTGGGGAGAAAGTGGCAGATAACTGGGGCTTAAAGAAGCTTGAGGTATTCCAGTGCACTCACTTTGAGGTTTTGTCTAGCTGCAATGGCTTTGAGAAGCCATCAAAAATATTCTGGTGAATGATTTTTTTCCAGCTATGCTACTCTCTAGCCCTCACAAGGGCAGAAAGGAAAGGAAAAAGTTCTTGTTATCATGGTTAACTTTGTAATCAGAAGACCCTTTTGCAAGACCCTCATAAAACGTGTATTAACAACAGGATGTAAACTAGACAGCATTCAAACAGCAACCCACCCAAACACAAAGGCAGGGAGAAAAAGGGAGTTTAGCAGAGCGATGGAACAGGACAGGACATTCAGTACTGCTAATGCTATATCCAAGTGGCCACAGGAGGACAGTATCTAGTAAGGAATAAGAGCGAGCCAGTCTGTACTCTCAGACATCTCCCTGGAAGCTAACATCTGCCAGGGAACATCAGACCTATCCACTCAGCAACTGGCCTTCAGCACTGGCTTGCCTCTGGTGCTTTAAAGGCTGGTGAGAAAATCCATCTGGTGCCTAAACTGTTGCACAGCACAGTACACAGAGGGGAAGAGTGTCTTGAGCATAAAGCAGAGATGCAGTGAGAAATCATGACGCTTTCCTACTCCACCTTAGCATTTACAACATAAAAAGCAGGGCAGATCTTGAGATCATATCCAGAACTTGTCCAGTTCCTACTCAGGTGTGACAGTGGCAGAGGCTAAATCAAACTGTGTGCATGCGAGCCCTTGGATCCCTGCTTTGTGCCAGGCTGTCTGGTATTTGTTCACTTGTCAGTGTATAAGTATGTTAAAAACAGAGAGCAGAAAACACTTATGACAAAGGTAAAACTGTGTTAGTATCTCTTCCAAAATTACTCATCCAGGGATAAAACAATCACAGGACAGTTCTGTCAATATTTTCTCAGCAGGAAGAGAAAGTCACTCAGAACGAGTAACAGAGAAATGCACAAACTGCCCATGAAGCATTTCTTGCTGTGAAGTCGAATACTGCATTAGGGGTCATTTCTTCATTCAATCAAACATACCATGAACTGTCAGGATAGCTGATGTCTTGTCGTCACCTGCTTCACACACATAGGTTCCTTGGTCTTCATATTCACACTTGGGAATAATAAGGCTTCTCTTAGTTCCCTGGGAAATAATCCCAAAGTTTTTACTTTGCTGAAGCTGCTTCCCATCCTAGAAGAGAAAAGGCCAAACCAGATCACCATCAACTATTCTACATCTGCGTTGAGCAAAGTAAGCATTCAGGTCTTTGCTTAATTCACTTGTCTCAAGGAACGTAGTGGGATTGTGCTCAATGGAACTTCAGCATATGCCAAAATTTAAGCATGGTGTAAATTTTTCAAGAACCATGAATGGCTGGAGAACATGCATAAATTACTGGTTGATCTGAAGCTCAGGGCACTGTACAGGATTGGCAATTAGCCCCTTAAGACATCATTTTGAAGAAATACTACTATCTCCACTTGAACGAAGAACCAGCTGAGCTACAAGGAAGGTACACGTAAAGCCTGAGCTCATCTCCAGACTGTCAGGCGCAAAAGGAATCGAGGTTTCACCTAAACTGCAGTTCCCAACTTGGCTAGAATTCCAGTGTGAGAACTGCTATGTGTGAAGTAGTCGTGCTTCTGTCAACAGCTGTGCTCACATTCTGTGCAACTCTGTTCAGGAGTTCCCTATAAATTCAGGAGGAGCTTAACTCTTAACCTGATAAATGCACTCAAAATGATCTACTAAATAAAGAACCCACAGAGAGATGAACTGAGCAAGTAAACAAATATAAGGAGCCACACGAAGAGCTGGATAGCAAAGGCTCAGCTCCAGGTCTCTTGGAAGTGAAATAAAAGGCTCCCATTTACTTCCAGGGACATTAGAAGTGAAAATGTCACTGTCCATTAAGTGCTATACCTTGAACCACTTAACATCCACATTGGGCCTGGACAGCTCACACTCAAATGTGACCTTGTCCTTCTGAGTTACACTGATGTTTGACAAAGGCTTGCTGATTCTCACAGGCAATTCTGCAAAAAGAAAAGGAAGTCCAGTTAATGGGGAATTAGGTTTGTTAGAAGTATCTGGCACAGGCAATAATAGCCCAGCTTACATGCTTAATGTGACTTGTAAGTGAAAAACAAAATCCTGTTGTTTTGAGTACATTATCATTGGTTGTGCTGTTGACAGGTATATTACAACCACCTTGTTAATACCAGACGGATACATTACTGATGATGGACCAATGCATGTGCAATTGCTAAGAAAGTCTGTTACTCTCTTGAGAGCTCACTGTCTGGGACAGGAACAGACAACCAAAAGGTTATCATTTGCACTGTACAGTTTTCCTGACATCTACATTGTACACACATGGATGGAACAGCAACACTACTCACTCCACATCTGTACGGTAATGGTAGTTGTCAATGGAAAGGTGAGGCCTCAAAAGGCACTTGAATAAAGCACAGCTAGAGCAGCTTCTTCGTACAAGACAAGACCTGTATCTTTCCTTCTTTTAAAAAATTCATTGAGTACTGAAAAAGTTTTTAGGGTTTCGTAACAGGTAATAGATTACAAACAACAACAGGTACAATGCACAATGGGAAATGTGGTTCTGTGGCAGAACACACTGATGTGCATAGCTTCAAAAAATTTCACAGTTACTCATCATTGCAAACATGTCCAAAGGGATCCCACTGTGGCTAATGACCCACGTCCCACGTCAATCAGAGCCTGTCTTTGGAGTCTGCACACCTGTCACATCAAGTCTCCCTGATGAATGAATGCCATCGGCCTTGAAAGAGATGAGCCCTGCGTCTTCAAGGTTCACAGAAGAGAGAGTCAGCGAATGTTTCTTCCCCATGACATCAACATGGACATTTGGGGAAGGCTTCAGTCGAACACCATCTTTCTGCCAGATTCCTTCCACATCCTCATGTGACACCTCCACCACAAAGGTGACGGTCCCTTTCTCACAGACTTTGATGGGCTGAAGACCTTTCACCAGCTTGATCTTCCTCACTGAAAAACAACATAGACAAGTTGGAGATATCATAGTGAAGGCTGGGGTAATTCTCTCCTTACTTGCTGTGAAATAACCCAGAGACTGTCAAAAGTCCTCAAAATAGATGCTTCCCCCATTCCTCACAAAGGTCCAGTATCTCCCAATTAAAAAACAACTTTCGCAAAGAAGAAAACCTGACCATATTGCTATCATGGTTGCTATTCTCAAATCAGTGCTATCAGCTGGGACAAAGAGGCCAATCAAACAGAGCAGGGCTCTTTCTCTGTCCAGTTCAACTCCACTCACTTACTGGCAATGCTAGAAATAAGGTTTGAAGTTGTACATGCACACACAGGAGCAGAGACATTCCTGTGCTGGGTGAGGGGGTCACCAATAACTATCAGGATGAAACACTCTAAAGGAAGCTAAGCCTTTATTTAAGTTAACATATAACCCTATATTATTTTTATATTGGGATCAGGTTTCCTGTGCTACACAAAGAGAGGAAAGTTGCTGATCACATTTACTGTTGAGGCATGAATCAAGAGAAAGACCATTGCTAGAGATTAATAGAGAAGCACAAAGGAATGAACAATACTGTTCAGCTCTTCATGTAGGATAAAATGAGGGAGGGAGGGGAAGGAAGCAGCAGGGGGAGGAAAGAGCTTTAGTGAGGGATAAAGTAGCTGAGTTTTAGGTGGATTTCACCTGTTCCCAGTAAATAAATTAGTGTCCTATCAGCTAGTGAAACAGATTTAGTGTTTATGCTTGATTCACCCTTGATAAAAATTAAGTTGCCACTTAAGAAGACTTTTTTTTTTTTTAATTCCTACAAAGCCACAAAATATGAAAACTTTAAAATCTCCATGGGTCCCCTAGGAATAGTCCAACCTTCCTCATACATGTTTAGCAGAGGTAATCCACAGACAAACCATTCAGGCCTGGATCTGAACACAGTCACGATCAGGAGGTCAGCTGAGTGCCGTGTTGTGTGGTTTTGGTCTGGACCAAGCTCCATCTCCGAGGCCCAAACCCTCCTCTGGCACTTGTCTCTGTGGTACCTGGTGGGCAGTGGGGTATGGACTATTCCTCCAGAGGCTCAGTGGCAGTGGTATATTTAAGCTATGCCTTTATTAATGACTGAATTGTACCCAGAAACATTTCTAGGCATTGAGGTCACCTGGCTTGGAACAACTCTAGTCTACATTATAAGCTATTTTAGCCTTCAAAACAGGGGACCTGCATGAAAGCGGCCTCTTGAGAGCAATCACAGAAATTTTCTCACTCCCAGACTATGGCTAGCTCCCAGCCACACTGGAGACCTTTCAGGCCTGTGAACGTCTCTGGGGACCACTGAATCTATGATGACAGATGGAAGCCCTGCAATGCCACTGCGGCACAGTATTGCTCGCCTCAGGAAGAAGGCCACAAGCTTGATGCAATGCCAACTCCTTGGGCCTTTCCCATCCGCCCTTCTTGCTCCATTCCCGCTCACAGCACGTTTGCAGAGGAGCATATGCATCCTCTGCAGGATCCTCGCCAACTCCTCTCTCAATGAAACCACACTGGCCCCCTTTGCACAGTCCCTTCCTGAGCCCCAACTGCTTAAGCACAAATTTGCCCCAAGAACATGTTTTGAACCTGACAAATGCAGGAAAGAGTTTGATCTTTGCTTCCCGACCTAAGACACCAACTCTCCTGGCTTTGCCCTTTGAAGTTGCATCCATCCCCAATTTCTCATCTGATTTAGCAACCAGTCCCTAACCCTTCCTGGTTACCTTGCTCACCAAACTAAACACAGTGTACCTGTTAGAGTCTAACCTTTCATCTCAGTTAATAGATATTCCAACCTTTCAAACAGTGAATGGGCTGAGGATCAAACTGCAGTTATTCTGGACAGGAAGGGAAAGGGATTTTCAAAAACATCAACTAAATAAACAGCACAGCAACTCCTAACTCAGTAAGTTACCACCTAGGCATAGCCTCAGCTTGTACTGTATAAAGGACTGGAAAAAAAACAAAAAACAAAACAAAAAAAAAAACACGTTTTGGAAAAGGTCTTTCCTTCACAAAGTAGCAGACAGTTGGGGAATGATCGAATTTTAATTAGATTTAATAGACATAGTATTTCATGTCAAGAGATTTGAAATTTCATACTTATCTTCTCAGTATAATTTCTTCTATAATTAAGTGACCTAATTATGCTTTTCCCTGCTGAATGTCTATAGGTATATCAGAATAAGGATCGTTTTATCCATGACTCACATATCTAAGTCTTCCTCAAACATCTCCTCCTTGTCACGTATGAAAATAAGTTATTCAGATAGATAGACTGTTAGTTTGATCAACTCAGTTGTTTTTAAGATCTCCTGACAGCCTCAAATCAGGATAGATCTTTATCTTTTGATTGAGCATCTTTTGTACTGGAGTAAATCAACACAATTTCACATAATTATTCCTTGTTTACCTTGCACTGCAAGCAGGCTCAAGACTAATAGAATCAATCCAGTCTGGTGTTTAGAAAAAGGTCCTCTAAAATCGGACTTCTCAGTCTGAAGCTGAGCACTGAGTAACAGTAGCCCAGTTCCCCAGATCGTGAGCATTTAAAAAGCTTCTGCCGACCTCAATACAAGCTCTTACGCATTCATCTAAAAAAAATAGGGCATGCGCTTAAATGTCAAAAAATAGAACATAATTTTAAACTCATACTTTTTACAGTTTTGCTTCTGCTGTATAGTAGAGCGAGAGCTCTGTAGAATCTGGATATAAAATAAATACTTTCTAATGATACTTTTGTATACTGCCACCCTTCCTGTTGTGCCCACAAAAATAAATCTGTTTAAAGGTTGCCCATTACAATGGACTTACTTGTCCCAGACGTAAAATTAATTATACAGAAATACTCCCTGCTGCAATGAGGTGTTCACAGTTCATCTCAGATCATCTTGAGTTTCAGTCACTGTGCAAAACAATCTCAGTCCATCAGCAGAGCTACCTTTTATAGTGACACTAAGCATAAGTGATAGAAAGTCTGGGAAATGCAGGATCCAGAATGATCTGGTACCGAATTTCCCTCCTGCCCTCAGAGTGGGAAGTTTCTAAACCACTCAGATACACATTTATGCTTACATGACTCACCTTATCCAAAACAGTGTAAAACACTGTTGTTCGCAATCAGGATTAACCAATTCCTTCCTGTATAAACACTGCTTCATCATTTTCCTTTTTACACTTGGCTACAGCAACAGCCAGTGCCTACAAAAAGGAGTAACTGAAGCTACAACCAGTGGTGAACACCTTGCTGGAAGGAAACTGGTATTGCCCAGTCTGAAAAAATGCTTTGGGGTGCAACACGTGAAAGAGGAGGGAGTAACACATCGTGGACATGGAAGTGCTACACTTCTCTACCCTCTACAATCCCACTTCATCTCATTTAACAGAAACAGTAAACCTAAATCTAGTTCTAAACCAGGATCTCAGTCCCCCACGGTTCCTCAAACAGTCAGTAGAGAAAGACACTCCAGAAGGTAATTTAACTGCATCTAAGATTTAAAACACTCTCTGTAGGTCCTTTTTTCTCTCTGTTGGCTATCAAAGGAGCTGGAAGTGATGTACTATCTTTAGACTGCATGATTCCAAGCCCAATCTACCAGCTGCTAGTTACTGCTAATGCCTGTTTTTTGTTTCTTTTTTTTTGTTTTTGTTTTTTTTGTTTCCAGAGCTACTTTGGAGAAAAGGTGAGCAACTGCCACTAGAACTGGTAACTACCCCATTTTGAGATGCTAAAGCAGAGGTTTTTGACAGCTATCAGCCAGGAAGATTTTGAAGATGAAACTGTCTTAACAGCATGAAAGCAGTCAGACAGATCCTGCTCTGTATTGGGCAGTTTGTCATCATCTGCAGTAGCAGCAAGACTAAAGTGGAATAACTTGAGGAACGACAGGAAATTGCAGCTGTCCTCAAGGAAAACTAGCTTTGAGCTATAAGGCACACGCGGTTGCACAGAGTCAGGAAGCAAAGGACAACGACAGATTCCAACCCATGAGAGACTCTTACAAATTATTTCACCATGTCCAACCTATTTGTAAGCTTAGGCCTTTCCAGTCAGAAAGAGAAAAGAAATAGAGAGGTAGCGAGAGGCACTGGTTTGGGTTTTCCTCATGTTGTTAATGATATGCACTAAGACCTGCAGCAGGAGTTAAAATTAAGCAGTAAATATGTGTAAGAAATCTTATAGAAGAGAACCATAAGGCTATTCGAGAGCTAAGCAGATTAGAGATGAGTTACAAGTTTGATTACTTTGCAGAAGTTTATATTTTCCTGGGTTCAAATTCTTGTTCACTCGGGTCTAACCAAATCCAAAACAACAAAAAGAAGATGCTGAATCACTCAGATCCGAAGTTTCCGCATTATTTTAGTGCAAAGTCACAATTACTCAAAACTTAATCTATTTTAACCTTGCCTTAAACTCCATGCACTGAAAAAAATCTAAAACAAAGATCTGAACCAATGCATCATATCAGTATGTATTCACACCATCAAAAAAAAAAAATCACAAAATCATACGGCGGGAAAGACCTAGAAAGATCATCTAGCCCTTCTCCCCTGCTCTACGATGTGCTCAGCTCTTTATGTACTTCCAGACAGATATTTCACTAACCTTTTCTTAAACCCATGATGGAAGCTCCAAAACCTATTCAGATGATTCTATTCACTCATCCAACCATTAGAAAGCTTTTTTATTGTATAACCTGGATCTCTCTCATTGCAATTGAAGCCCATTATTTCCCATCATTATTTCAGCAAGGAGAACAGATTGTTCCCTTCCACTTCACCACAGCCTTTTACGTACTTGAATTATCAAGTCCTTTCTTACCTATTATTTATGATTTATACAGCACCAATGACTTATACAGCACCAATTGGTGGCAGGGGCTTTAAAGGCAAAATTAGAGAGCCCTTAAGTGCTTAAATCCTATCTTCATTTATCCTGTAACAATCATGACAAAAGGATGTAGGGAAGAGGACAGAAGTACAGAGCTACAGCCAAGAGACCATTAGTTTACTTGAAAGGGCAGAAGGCACAGACAGAAGATTTGCTCTTGTAGTTTTTCTAATGTTGATTGAATATAAAGAGACATTCTGAAAGAGTTGCTTTACAGAGAAGAATTAGGGCAACAGATGGCTGAACAGGGAGTAGCTTGCTAAAAGCTGTAAGATGGAGAAAACAGAGTCAACCAGGGAGGGAGAAATTTCAGAGGAGGGAGAAGAACTGAGCTAGGAGGCTTAATGGTCAACAGCATGACTGAAAGCTGGCGGAATGAGATGGAGGCAACAAACAGCCAGTTGTGCCTTTTGTACTGCCTTTGCCTCTACCTTCACTCAAGTCATTTGATTGGTAATTGTTATGGAAGAGACTAGAATCCATCTACAAACCCTATCCAGGGGACTTACAGCATGGGAGACCATTCAACTTACTTTCCACATTGATCTTGGCTTGGGTCTTGTCATCAGGACTCTCACAGCAGTAGAAGCCCCTTTCTGCAAAGGAGATGTTCTTAACCACGAGGATATGCTTCGTTCCCTCAGCTTTGATCTCGATTTTTTCGCTGGGCTTCAACACAATTTTGTTCCTCATCCATTTCACCTCTGCAGGCTTGGTCAGCTCAACCTCCAGGGTCACTGTGTCCCTCTCTTCTACTGTTCTGGGTTCCAGTTTCTTCTTGAATGAGACTGGGGCCTCTGCCAAAGGAGAAAGATATTAGCAAAAATGTGGAGGAGCCAGAAAATTCTGACAGGAATTAAAATAGTGACTCATGCATTCTGGGCATCTTTATTTAACAAACTGAAAGCATCAATCCCCTACTACTAATATAATCCGTCAAGGAGAAGGCCACGTAAAGCAGAGATCTTAGCATGAGTGATCATGTGTCAAAGGGACATTTTTGTCTCTTACCTCGGACCTTGAGGTTGGCACTGCTTTCTACACCCTCAGCATTGGCAGAGATCTCAGCTGCGTCTTCCACTGTCAGATCAGTGATTGTGAGGCTGTGGTTGCTGTCCTTCTGCGAGATCACATACTTCTTGCTGGCTTCAATCTTCACACCATTCCTGTGCCATGTAACCACAGCATCGCTGGGAGAGACGGTACACTTAAACACAGCCTCTTTTCCTTCCTCAGAGACTACACTGTTGAGACTTGTAATGAATTTCACCACTCTGGGCGCTGAGGGAGAGGAAGAAAACACTTAGGAGCATGTCTTTGAGACATGGTGTGAATATCTTCAAAGAGCAGGCAGATTCAATGATTTTATCAAAAGGATCAATTTGTATCATTTACAGTAAGTGATCACAATAATGGGTCACCACTTTTTCTATATCTGACCTAAGTTTTACATATAAAGGTACCAAAAGAAAGAGGCAAACACAGAAAAAAAATCCTGGCTTAAATTTAAGATTCTTAATTTCAGCCTCAGATGTAATATCAAGGTCAGTTTGTCCACGTACAAGAGACCTGAGCTCTCAAAAGGTCTCAAAATCATCCAAACCATCAAAAATAGAGGTTCCACTGACATTCAAAGAGAAAGCCGAGTTTCATACTTCATTGCTCATGATAGGAGATAGCACAAACACATGAACAAACTGAACTTTGCAGGGCCGTAATGGCTGAGGAAGACAGACAGGGATCCCTTCAGATTTTCACTATTCAGTTTTAGAGACATACCTTTGGGGGTGATCATAACACTGCTCTTGTCATCTCTGGACTCACAGGAATATTCTCCCTCATCCTCTGCCCGGATTCCCATTATTGTCAGGGTTCGTTTTACCCCCTCTTCAATAATCTGGAAGCGCTTGCTGGGCTTGATCTCAACTCCATTCTTGTACCATACCACCTTCCCTTTGGTATGGCTCACATCACAGGTCAAAGAGACATTGTCTCCAATCTCGGTGTGAATAGGTTCCAGTTTTTTTGAAAATGTCAGAGGGATTTCTGAGATGCAGAAGGAGGAAAAATGATGAAAAAGGGGAAAAAAGAGAAATCTGCTCTGGCTTTTTTTTTTTTTTTTTTAACACATTTGGGGATCAGAGGAGACAGACAAACCAGAGATGTGGAAACTTAGGGAGATTCCTCTGCCACGGAATTTTGCTTTTATTAATACTATTCTGTAAAGCAATAACAGTGCCTTAAACAAGCTTTGGTTTTGCCTTCCTTTCTTTCTAATCCTTCACCAAGAGAGATCATCTGTTCTTTCACAGGAGAGCTTGATTTGCCTGACTAGATATAAAAATCTGTACAGGCATAAGCCCCATCTAACTTTGTTTCTTCTGTTCATGAGGACACAGACAGTGGAGTTAAATGAATCCAGAGTGTGATTCATCTCATCCTGAAGCAGATGTTTCAATAAGTCAGATGAATTCTGACCTACTAGCAACAGTTCCTCTCCACTTACTCCAAAGGGAACTGAGAGGGTGCATCTCAGCTTTAGAAATCTTCAGTGTGGATGTCTGAGGAGAAAGGAGATGAAGTCTATCCTGTGTGTCTCCCTGCCATTGCACTGTACAACACCTTTCTTCCTTTGGTCAGATTTATGATGTGGATTTATGATATGGAGTTATTCCCTGGGGGCAGATACTACAGTAGTGGGCCAAAGGGGCTGAATTAGCCCCTTGGTCCTGGACATCAACCCTCTCATCTCTGTCTGAGGATCAGCTGTACTCCATCCTTCTGATAAGACAGTCAATTTATAGTCTTAGTCTTGATGCAGGAGCATCATCCATGTGCACTGTCCCAGGAACAGAGGAGACAGGCCCTGCTTCTCCCACAGCACTAACTCACAAACCTCATCCTCACACTATATCCCTCTACATCTTCCTCATCAGCTTTGTCATATCAGTGGGCAGAGTGGGGAAAAGCTAAGCCTCTGCCCACTCCCCAGACACTAGGCTAGAAGGTGATGGGAACGGTGTGTTGACTGTGGAAAGCAAACACCAGGAAAAACACCCACTGGAGGCCTTCCTGTTCCCTTGAGCGAAAGCCCAGCAAACAACATACACTGGGTCTTTGAGGGGAGGAGGAGCTTTGCTAGCCCATGGCAGGAGAACCACAGCAATTCAAGTCTTGAGTTTGGAATAGTTTTAGAGGGAGTCTGGACTCTCATCTCCATCCCACGGGGGAAACGGAGCTGTTAGGCAGGGATGTGACGTGGGGGCTGCTGCCTGCTCACCTTTCACCTCCACTTTGAATTCCTGCTTGTCACTCTTTGTGCAGCAGGTGTACACAGCAGTGTCCGAGCTCTCAGCCAGGTTCACCGTCAGGGTCCGGGAAGCCCCCTCGCTCTTTATTTCATACTTCTTGCTCGCCTTAATTTCCATTCCGTCCTTCAGCCACTTGACTGAAGCAGTTTCAGGCGTTACTGAAGTAGTCAGAGTGATATTTTCATATTCTTGAACAACGAGGGGCTCTTTCTGGACAACCTTCTTTTCAAATTTGGCCTCTGGTTCTAGGAAGCGCATTAAAAAAGACAAACTATTAGCTTCATTTCCAGGTCCTTAACCCAGCAATTTTCAGTTACTGTCTTCTCACGATAGGGTTCCAATTCACTGCATAATCTGTAATAAGCCAGGAAATACAAATGAATATTTGTGACTAGTCTAATCTTTTGCTGAGTAAGAAGAAAGAAAATAATCTGTCAGGTAACTCAGAGCTTCTGCTTATAAGAAGAGCAAAAAAATGAAATGCAAATACACATTTTACCTGCCACTCATAAAATGCTTGTTTCTTCATGGTAAAATTGCCTATATAATTCTTTCTTCTCTCACATTTATGGCTCTAGATCTAATTAAGAAGAATTATTAATATGCTAATCCTGAATTTACAGCCTCTTTTCTGCTCTGTTTGCTTTACTCCCATTCTTTTCCATCTTGTACAACGCTTTGCCCCAGAACAGGGCAGTTCTTTGACACACAGAGTGGCCATCTCATTTTTCCTAGTGTCCCTTCTCCACAGCTCTATTTCTATGCTTTAAAACTTCCCACTTCCTGCTCATTTTCAGCTACCCCTCACTGGAAAAGGTTACATTATAAGTTGTGTAAAGGAGACAACAAAGAACGATATAGCATTGCTTTAGTCAAAAAGTCTTCAACCAGTTTCTTCTCATCAACACTGCTAAATTCAAAAGGGCAAATTAATGTGCAATATGGTTCACTGACGTTGCTCCAGGAGAGCCTGTAGCTGCACCGTGGTCACTAGGTACAGAACAGCCATCATTCATCTTAGCAACCCAGCAAAGCTGCATCGCGCCCCCAGATTGAAAACTCACCAGTAAGCTCAATCCTGAAGGCCAGCTTCTGGCCTGCGGCCTCACAGACGTATTCTCCAGCATCTTTCTTCTCCAGCTGCTCTATAAGCAGCTGACGGGTTTTGCCCAGAGTCTCTATTTTGAATTTTCTAGAGGAAATGAGCAGCTTTCCATCCCTGTACCATTTCACTTCAGTTGTGTCCTCTGCTACCTCACAGCTGAGGGTGGCGTTTTCTGTCAGGACAGCGTGTACCTCCTTCTGGACCTTCTCCTGGTTTATAAACGCAGGTTTCGGCTCTGAACGCAAGAAAAAGAGGGAATATTGACAGAGGAATTAAAATGAGGCCATCTTACACATCTGTGTGCACAGGCCTGGAAAACATCAAGGTTACCACTTTATGTTAAAATCAAATGTCTTCACTGGGCAGTATCTACCCTTCTGTGTGAGCAAACTGCAGCAGGGAAATTCGTGAAGTAAGAGTCCAGGAATGAAAAGGACCAAAGGGTCACCTTTGTATGTCACCACTCCCTCAAATATCTTTTAATTATGACCTGCAGTGAATTATCAAGCACACAACTATAACATGTCACAGCAGAAATGATGGTCTCCTAGTTCACTTGTGTGAACTCTTGCTTCACACATCCTAACCCAATACATTACTATCAGCTTCGGGAACGCTCTTCGTGGGCACTTCCACTGTGACAAATACGATGGCCAAAATGACAAAGGAATATGACTTCCCTACAGCAGTCAGTCAGCACAGGATTGTGGTTGGCAAAGTACTCAAGCATGTCTGCAGCTTCAACACTCCTTTCAACATCACATGTATAAAACAGTTTGGGAACCTTCTGAATCCAGTTCTAAAAGACCAAGTGCTAGGAACCTTCCAGGACAAAGGAGCACTTAGTATCTAGCAGAAGTATTACAAGCATCTCAGAAGGTTAGGACCACAAATATACAATAGCATGAGTTGAAAAAAGTGCTGAGTCCTGAATCCATCGCTATAAACTCTGCTGTCAAAACTGCAAATGACAGCACATACAACAACCTCGCAGTTTTTAAAATGAGGTGTAGAAATCTATCACGAAAAGGATTTTTGAATGAATTTCCTTTCAAGATTGAAATACTACAACAGAAAAGCCCATGAGCCAGTACTTCTGTGTATTCCAGAAAATATGTTTCTGAGGAAAATTTTGTTGTGGTAACTAGAGGCTACACAGATGGATACAGAAGAAACAAATGAAGCAGAATAGCGAAAAAAATTCTATTTAATTGCTATCTAACCAACTACTTTTCTTGTTAATTTTACTTTTCAATCAGTTTGGATTATTTTTCAGTTAATCTGTACCTTTTTTCGCTGATTATCACTTATCAAGCCTGAGAAATTACAAATTTATTTGTAAAATAGAACTTCTTTATCCTCTCCCAAAATTCTGAAAGAGTATCAGTCTTACCTCTGACGTTCACCTTGAAGAGCAGTTTCTGGCCGGCAGCCTCACACGTGTACTCGCCAGCATCTCGCTCTTCCACCTGAGTCACCACCAGGCGCCGCAATTTGCCCTCCGACTCAACCTTGAACTTCTTGCTCGAGGTGACCAGCTTCCCATCCTTGTACCATTTCACTTGGGTCTTCTCCTCGGCCACCTCACAGCTCAGCGTGGCGTCCTCTTTCAAGGATGCCTGCACCTCCTTCTGCACCTTGTCCTTGTTTGTAAACACAACTTCTGGCTCTGAAAAGAGAGATTAATTCAACGTGCACCCTTGAGCCGCAGTTTCCTAAACCTTGTATCGTAACTCACAGGGAATACTGGAAACCACCGCACTGACTTCACGATATGTATCTAAAGCTGTTGGAAGGAAATGTGAACTCTGGTATCTTTCTAAAGAATCTTTGAGTTGCTTTGTCATGAACCACACAAGAATTAATAATACCTAATGCCAGCAAGAAAGCCAGTGTCACTCCAGCCTTCAAAAAGGGCAAGAAGGAGGACCCAGGCAACTACAGGCCCGTCAGCCTCACCTCCATCCCTGGAAAGGGCATGGAACAGCTCACTCTGGATGTCATCTCCAGACATACGGAGGAAAGGAAGGTGATCAGGAGGAGCCAGCACGGATTCACCAAGGGGAAATCCTGCTTCACTAATCTGACAGCCTTCTCGGATGGAATGACTGGCTGCGTAGAGGAGGGCAGAGCAGTGGACGCTGTGTCCCTTGACTTCAGCAAGCCTCTTGACACTGTCTCCCATAACATCCTCCTAGGCAACCTCAGGAAGGATGGGTTAGACGAGTGGACAGTGAGGAGGATTGAGAACTGGCTGAAAGGCAGAGCTCAGAGGGTCGTTCTCAGTGGCGTGGAGTCCAGTTGGAGGTCTGTGGCTAGTGGCGTCCCCCAGGGCTCAGGACTGGGTCCCATCCTGTTCAACTTTTTCGTCAGCGACCTGCATGAGGGGACAGAGTGCCTCCTCGGCAAGTTTGCTGATGATACCAAGCTGCGAGGAGCGGCTCACACACCGCAGGGCTGTGCTGCCATTCCGAGAGACCTGGACAGGCTGGAGAGCTGGGCGGAGGGGAACCTCCTGAGGTTCAACAAGGGCAAGTGCCGAGTCCTGCACCTAGGGAGAGAGAACCCCAGGCACCAGGACAAGCTGGGGGCTGACCTGCAGGAGAGAAGCTCTGCAGAGAAGGACCTGGGAGTGCTGGTGGATGACAGGTTGACCATTGAGCCAGCAATGTGCCCTTGTGGCCAAGAAGGCCAAGGGTCTCCTGGGGTGCATTAGGAAGACTGTTGCCAGCAGGTCGAGGGAGGTGATCCTGACCCTCTACTCAGCCCTGGGGAGGCCTCATCTCGAGGCCTTTGTCCACTTCTGGTCTCCCCAGGACAAGAGAGACATGGAGCTACAGGAGAGAGTCCAGCACAGGGCTACAAAGATGATCCGAGGGCTCGAGCACCTGCCCTGTGAGGAACGGCTGCGAGAGCTGGGCCTCTTCAGCCTGGGGAGGAGAAGACTCAGAGGGGATCTTATCAATGTCTATAAGTCACCTGAAGGGAGGGTGTCAAGGGGATGGGGACAAACTCTTTCCAGTTGTCCCGTGTGACAGGACAAGAGGCAATGGGCAGAAATTGAAGCACAGGAAGTTCCGCCTGAACGTGAGGGACAATTTCTTCACTGAGAGAGTGACGGAGCACTGGAACAGGTTGCCCAGACAGGTGGTGGAGTCTCCTTCTCTGGAGACATTCAAGGCCCGCCGGGATGCAACCCTGTCTAACATGCTCTAGCTGACCCCGCTGAGCAGGGAGCTTGGACCAGATGATCTCCAGAGGTCCCTTCCAACCTTACTGATTCTACGATTCCATGAAGCTCGGACATTAAACGGATCGTTCATATAGCATTACGTGGCAGGCCCCAGACAAGGCAAGATGCCTTTTGGTGTAAGCTGAGTAAAAGGATATGAACTCTTAGTGGCAGGAACTGCCTCTTGCTGTGCCAGAGCCCCACAGCTTTGATTTCTTCTGTTCCAGAAAGCTGCCTCCGCTGCCTCTTCTGTCCCACAGGTTCGGCACTAGCTTATTTCATACAGTACTCAGGGCACCAGACGCAGGACTTAAATCTCCAAGGCCAGGCCATGGTCTCCACTGCAACCTTGGGAACATCCCAGCCCTTCTCACATCCTCACATCCAAATGGTGAAACACCCTTCCCCTACAGGAGCTGCGTTTCTCAAGCTGCTAGCAAGAGGATGAGGAAATTGGGAGTGAGTTGGAAAACTGAATCCTTTCTCCCACAGAGGGATGCAGAAGAAACAAACGAAGTAGAATAGAGAAAAATATCTCTATTTAATTGCTATCTAACCAACTACTTTTTTATTATTTTTACTTTTTTAAATCAGTTTGGACTATTTTTCATTTAATCTGTACCTTTTCTTTTTACTGATTACCACTTATCAAGCCTCAGCAATTCCTCTCATAGTTCAGATGGCTTCAGCCGCCAGTCCAGCACTGTGCTTGCAATCAGGTGCGTACCTCTTCATCAGCGTCTTTCCAAATTTCTTCTGAAAATTCTGGAAAAGTCTCTATTCCTCATACCCATGAGTCTTCATTTTGTTCCTCCAGTTCTTGGCTGCCAAAGCCAACCCTTTACTCCTTGCGTGGAATTTACAGACGGTCTATTTTATTTGCACTTCCAGTACTCAGTCTTATCAAGTCTCACACAATGAGTGTGACGTCCTACTCAGCGGCATTGTAAACGGGGCAACGCGTTGCTTGGAGGAGCTTAGGTTGCTCCTCTCACGACGTCCTGCATGCAAAATGCCACATCACACCTGCTTGTCTTTGCCAAGAGGTTCAGCGCTCAACAATCATCCTTTGGGATCCCAGGAACAGGAAGGATCTGAATAAGACGCTGACCTCTATTTCTATTGTATTCGCTTCTGCAATTATTATTATATAGACTAGTTAAGAATGTGATTAGTCTTTGGGACATGTTAAAACCAAAGACTTCACCGTATACCAGATCCAGCACACAGCAGATTAGACAAACTTTAGAGGCTGCAATAAAGCCCATACTATTGCAACTGCCTCACTGGGTAATACGGAATCACAATTATTACTTTTTTATCCTCTACAGAAAGAGTTATCAGTCTTACCTCTGACGTTCACCTTGAAGGGCAGTTTCTGGCCGGCAGCCTCACACGTGTACTCGCCAGCATCTCGCTCTTCCACCTGAGTCACCACCAGGCGCCGCAATTTGCCCTCCGACTCAACCTTGAACTTCTTGCTCGAGGTGACCAGCTTCCCATCCTTGTACCATTTCACTTGGGTCTTCTCCTCGGCCACCTCACAGCTCAGCGTGGCGTCCTCTTTCAAGGATGCCTGCACCTCCTTCTGCACCTTGTCCTTGTTTGTAAACACAACTTCTGGCTCTGAAAAGAGAGATTAATTCAACGTGCACCCTTGAGCCGCAGTTTCCTAAACCTTGTATCGTAACTCACAGGGAATACTGGAAACCACCGCACTGACTTCACGATATGTATCTAAAGCTGTTGGAAGGAAATGTGAACGCTGGTATCTTTCTAAAGAATCTTTGAGTTGCTTTGTCATGAACCACACAAGAATTAATAATACCTAATGCCAGCAAGAAAGCCAGTGTCACTCCAGCCTTCAAAAAGGGCAAGAAGGAGGACCCAGGCAACTACAGGCCCGTCAGCCTCACCTCCATCCCTGGAAAGGGCATGGAACAGCTCACTCTGGATGTCATCTCCAGACATACGGAGGAAAGGAAGGTGATCAGGAGGAGCCAGCACGGATTCACCAAGGGGAAATCCTGCTTCACTAATCTGACAGCCTTCTCGGATGGAATGACTGGCTGCGTAGAGGAGGGCAGAGCAGTGGACGCTGTGTCCCTTGACTTCAGCAAGCCTCTTGACACTGTCTCCCATAACATCCTCCTAGGCAACCTCAGGAAGGATGGGTTAGACGAGTGGACAGTGAGGAGGATTGAGAACTGGCTGAAAGGCAGAGCTCAGAGGGTCGTCCTCAGTGGCGTGGAGTCCAGTTGGAGGCCTGTGGCTAGTGGCGTCCCCCAGGGCTCAGGACTGGGTCCCATCCTGTTCAACTTTTTCATCAGCGACCTGCATGAGGGGACGGAGCGCCTCCTCGGCAAGTTTGCTGATGATACCAAGCTGCGAGGAGCGGCTCACACACCGCAGGGCTGTGCTGCCATTCCGAGAGACCTGGACAGGCTGGAGAGCTGGGCGGAGGGGAACCTCCTGAGGTTCAACAAGGGCAAGTGCCGAGTCCTGCACCTAGGGAGAGAGAACCCCAGGCACCAGGACAAGCTGGGGGCTGACCTGCAGGAGAGAAGCTCTGCAGAGAAGGACCTGGGAGTGCTGGTGGATGACAGGTTGACCATTGAGCTAGCAATGTGCCCTTGTGGCCAAGAAGGCCAAGGGTCTCCTGGGGTGCATTAGGAAGACTGTTGCCAGCAGGTCGAGGGAGGTGATCCTGACCCTCTACTCAGCCCTGGGAAGGCCTCATCTCGAGGCCTTTGTCCACTTCTGGTCTCCCCAGGACAAGAGAGACATGGAGCTACAGGAGAGAGTCCAGCAGAGGGCTACAAAGATGATCCAAGGGCTCGAGCACCTGCCCTATGAGGAACGGCTGCGAGAGCTGGGCCTCTTCAGCCTGGGGAGGAGAAGACTCAGAGGGGATCTTATCAATGTCTACAAGTCACCTGAAGAGAGGGTGTCAAGGGGATGGGGACAAACTCTTTCCAGTTGTCCCGTGTGACAGGACAAGAGGCAATGGGCAGAAATTGAAGCACAGGAAGTTCCGCCTGAACATGAGGGGCAATTTCTTCACTGAGAGAGTGACGGAGCACTGGAACAGGTTGCCCAGACAGGTGGTGGAGTCTCCTTCTCTGGAGACATTCAAGGCCCGCCGGGATGCAACCCTGTCTAACATGCTCTAGCTGACCCCGCTGAGCAGGGAGCTTGGACCAGATGATCTCCAGAGGTCCCTTCCAACCTTACTGATTCTACGATTCCATGAAGCTCGGACATTAAACGGATCGTTCATATAGCATTACGTGGCAGGCCCCAGACAAGGCAAGATGCCTTTTGGTGTAAGCTGAGTAAAAGGATATGAACTCTTAGTGGCAGGAACTGCCTCTTGCTGTGCCAGAGCCCCACAGCTTTGATTTCTTCTGTTCCAGAAAGCTGCCTCCGCTGCCTCTTCTGTCCCACAGGTTCGGCACTAGCTTATTTCATACAGTACTCAGGGCACCAGACGCAGGACTTAAATCTCCAAGGCCAGGCCATGGTCTCCACTGCAACCTTGGGAACATCCCAGCCCTTCTCACATCCTCACATCCAAATGGTGAAACACCCTTCCCCTACAGGAGCTGCGTTTCTCAAGCTGCTAGCAAGAGGATGAGGAAATTGGGAGTGAGTTGGAAAACTGAATCCTTTCTCCCACAGAGGGATGCAGAAGAAACAAACGAAGTAGAATAGAGAAAAATATCTCTATTTAATTGCTATCTAACCAACTACTTTTTTATTATTTTTACTTTTTTAAATCAGTTTGGACTATTTTTCATTTAATCTGTACCTTTTCTTTTTACTGATTACCACTTATTAAGCCTCAGCAATTCCTCTCATAGTTCAGATGGCTTCAGCTGCCAGTCCAGCACTGTGCTTGCAATCAGGTGCGTACCTCTTCATCAGCGTCTTTCCAAATTTCTTCTGAAAATTCTGGAAAAGTCTCTATTCCTCATACCCATGAGTCTTCATTTTGTTCCTCCAGTTCTTGGCTGCCAAAGCCAACCCTTTACTCCTTGCGTGGAATTTACAGACGGTCTATTTTATTTGCACTTCCAGTACTCAGTCTTATCAAGTCTCACACAATGAGTGTGACGTCCTACTCAGCGGCATTGTAAACGGGGCAACGCGTTGCTTGGAGGAGCTTAGGTTGCTCCTCTCACGACGTCCTGCATGCAAAATGCCACATCACACCTGCTTGTCTTTGCCAAGAGGTTCAGCGCTCAACAATCATCCTTTGGGATCCCAGGAACAGGAAGGATCTGAATAAGACGCTGACCTCTATTTCTATTGTATTCGCTTCTGCAATTATTATTATATAGACTAGTTAAGAATGTGATTAGTCTTTGGGACATGTTAAAACCAAAGACTTCACCGTATACCAGATCCAGCACACAGCAGATTAGACAAACTTTAGAGGCTGCAATAAAGCCCATACTATTGCAACTGCCTCACTGGGTAATACGGAATCACAATTATTACTTTTTTATCCTCTACAGAAAGAGTTATCAGTCTTACCTCTGACGTTCACCTTGAAGGGCAGTTTCTGGCCGGCAGCCTCACACGTGTACTCGCCAGCATCTCGCTCTTCCACCTGAGTCACCACCAGGCGCCGCAATTTGCCCTCCGACTCAACCTTGAACTTCTTGCTCGAGGTGACCAGCTTCCCATCCTTGTACCATTTCACTTGGGTCTTCTCCTCGGCCACCTCACAGCTCAGCGTGGCGTCCTCTTTCAAGGATGCCTGCACCTCCTTCTGCACCTTGTCCTTGTTTGTAAACACAACTTCTGGCTCTGAAAAGAGAGATTAATTCAACGTGCACCCTTGAGCCGCAGTTTCCTAAACCTTGTATCGTAACTCACAGGGAATACTGGAAACCACCACACTGACTTCACGATATGTATCTAAAGCTGTTGGAAGGAAATGTGAACTCTGGTATCTTTCTAAAGAATCTTTGAGTTGCTTTGTCATGAACCACACAAGAATTAATAATACCTAATGCCAGCAAGAAAGCCAGTGTCACTCCAGCCTTCAAAAAGGGCAAGAAGGAGGACCCAGGCAACTACAGGCCCGTCAGCCTCACCTCCATCCCTGGAAAGGGCATGGAACAGCTCACTCTGGATGTCATCTCCAGACATACGGAGGAAAGGAAGGTGATCAGGAGGAGCCAGCACGGATTCACCAAGGGGAAATCCTGCTTCACTAATCTGACAGCCTTCTCGGATGGAATGACTGGCTGCGTAGAGGAGGGCAGAGCAGTGGACGCTGTGTCCCTTGACTTCAGCAAGCCTCTTGACACTGTCTCCCATAACATCCCCCTAGGCAACCTCAGGAAGGGTGGGTTAGACGAGCGGACAGAGAGGTGGCTTGAGAACTGGCTGAAAGGCAGAGCTCAGAGGGTCGTCCTCAGTGGCGTGGAGTCCAGTTGGAGGCCTGTGGCTAGTGGCGTCCACCAGGGCTCAGGACTGGGTCCCATCCTGTTCAACTTATTCGTCAACGACCTGCATGAGGGGACGGAGTGCCTCCTCGGCAAGTTTGCTGATGATACCAAGCTGCGAGGAGCGGCTCACACACCGCAGGGCTGTGCTGCCATTCCGAGAGACCTGGACAGGCTGGAGAGCTGGGCGGAGGGGAACCTCCTGAGGTTCAACAAGGGCAAGTGCCGAGTCCTGCACCTAGGGAGAGAGAACCCCAGGCACCAGGACAAGCTGGGGGCTGACCTGCTGGAGAGAAGCTCTGCAAAGAAGGACCTGGGAGTGCTGGTGGATGACAGGTTGACCATTGAGCTAGCAATGTGCCCTTGTGGCCAAGAAGGCCAAGGGTCTCCTGGGGTGCATTAGGAAGACTGTTGCCAGCAGGTCGAGGGAGGTGATCCTGACCCTCTACTCAGCCCTGGGGAGGCCTCATCTCGAGGCCTTTGTCCACTTCTGGTCTCCCCAGGACAAGAGAGACATGGAGCTACAGGAGAGAGTCCAGCACAGGGCTACAAAGATGAAACGAGGGCTCGAGCACCTGCCCTATGAGGAACGGCTGCGAGAGCTGGGCCTCTTCAGCCTGGGGAGGAGAAGACTCAGAGGGGATCTTATCAATGTCTATAAGTCACCTGAAGGGAGGGTGTCAAGGGGATGGGGACAAACTCTTTCCAGATGTCCCGTGTGACAGGACAAGAGGCAATGGGCAGAAATTGAAGCACAGGAAGTTCCGCCTGAACATGAGGGGCAATTTCTTCACTGAGAGAGTGACGGAGCACTGGAACAGGTTGCCCAGACAGGTGGTGGAGTCTCCTTCTCTGGAGACATTCAAGGCCCGCCGGGATGCAACCCTGTCTAACATGCTCTAGCTGACCCCATTGAGCAGGGAGCTTGGACCAGATGATCTCCAGAGGTCCCTTCCAACCTTACTGATTCTACGATTCCATGAAGCTCGGACATTAAACGGATCGTTCATATAGCATTACGTGGCAGGCCCCAGACAAGGCAAGATGCCTTTTGGTGTAAGCTGAGTAAAAGGATATGAACTCTTAGTGGCAGGAACTGCCTCTTGCTGTGCCAGAGCCCCACAGCTTTGATTTCTTCTGTTCCAGAAAGCTGCCTCCGCTGCCTCTTCTGTCCCACAGGTTCGGCACTAGCTTATTTCATACAGTACTCAGGGCACCAGACGCAGGACTTAAATCTCCAAGGCCAGGCCATGGTCTCCACTGCAACCTTGGGAACATCCCAGCCCTTCTCACATCCTCACATCCAAATGGTGAAACACCCTTCCCCTACAGGAGCTGCGTTTCTCAAGCTGCTAGCAAGAGGATGAGGAAATTGGGAGTGAGTTGGAAAACTGAATCCTTTCTCCCACAGAGGGATGCAGAAGAAACAAACGAAGTAGAATAGAGAAAAATATCTCTATTTAATTGCTATCTAACCAACTACTTTTTTATTATTTTTACTTTTTTAAATCAGTTTGGACTATTTTTCATTTAATCTGTACCTTTTCTTTTTACTGATTACCACTTATCAAGCCTCAGCAATTCCTCTCATAGTTCAGATGGCCTCAGCTGCCAGTCCAGCACTGTGCTTGCAAACAGGTGCGTACCTCTTCATCAGCGTCTTTCCAAATTTCTTCTGAAAATTCTGGAAAAGTTTCTATTCCTCATACCCATGAGTCTTCATTTTGTTCCTCCAGTTCTTGGCTGCCAAAGCCAACCCTTTACTCCTTGCGTGGAATTTACAGACGGTCTATTTTATTTGCACTTCCAGTACTCAGTCTTATCAAGTCTCACACAATGAGTGTGACGTCCTACTCAGCGGCATTGTAAACGGGGCAACGCGTTGCTTGGAGGAGCTTAGGTTGCTCCTCTCATCACGTCCTGCATGCAAAATGCCACATCACACCTGCTTGTCTTTGCCAAGAGGTTCAGCGCTCAACAATCATCCTTTGGGATCCCAGGAACAGGAAGGATCTGAATAAGACGCTGACCTCTATTTCTATTGTATTCGCTTCTGCAATTATTATTATATAGACTAGTTAAGAATGTGATTAGTCTTTGGGACATGTTAAAACCAAAGACTTCACCGTATACCAGATCCAGCACACAGCAGATTAGACAAACTTTAGAGGCTGCAATAAAGCCCATACTATTGCAACTGCCTCACTGGGTAATACGGAATCACAATTATTACTTTTTTATCCTCTACAGAAAGAGTTATCAGTCTTACCTCTGACGTTCACCTTGAAGGGCAGTTTCTGGCCGGCAGCCTCACACGTGTACTCGCCAGCATCTCGCTCTTCCACCTGAGTCACCACCAGGCGCCGCAATTTGCCCTCCGACTCAACCTTGAACTTCTTGCTCGAGGTGACCAGCTTCCCATCCTTGTACCATTTCACTTGGGTCTTCTCCTCGGCCACCTCACAGCTCAGCGTGGCGTCCTCTTTCAAGGATGCCTGCACCTCCTTCTGCACCTTGTCCTTGTTTGTAAACACAACTTCTGGCTCTGAAAAGAGAGATTAATTCAACGTGCACCCTTGAGCCGCAGTTTCCTAAACCTTGTATCGTAACTCACAGGGAATACTGGAAACCACCACACTGACTTCACGATATGTATCTAAAGCTGTTGGAAGGAAATGTGAACGCTGGTATCTTTCTAAAGAATCTTTGAGTTGCTTTGTCATGAACCACACAAGAATTAATAATACCTAATGCCAGCAAGAAAGCCAGTGTCACTCCAGCCTTCAAAAAGGGCAAGAAGGAGGACCCAGGCAACTACAGGCCCGTCAGCCTCACCTCCATCCCTGGAAAGGGCATGGAACAGCTCACTCTGGATGTCATCTCCAGACATACGGAGGAAAGGAAGGTGATCAGGAGGAGCCAGCACGGATTCACCAAGGGGAAATCCTGCTTCACTAATCTGACAGCCTTCTCGGATGGAATGACTGGCTGCGTAGAGGAGGGCAGAGCAGTGGACGCTGTGTCCCTTGACTTCAGCAAGCCTCTTGACACTGTCTCCCATAACATCCCCCTAGGCAACCTCAGGAAGGGTGGGTTAGACGAGTGGACAGAGAGGTGGCTTGAGAACTGGCTGAAAGGCAGAGCTCAGAGGGTTGTCCTCAGTGGCGTGGAGTCCAGTTGGAGGCCTGTGGCTAGTGGCGTCCACCAGGGCTCAGGACTGGGTCCCATCCTGTTCAACTTATTCGTCAACGACCTGCATGAGGGGACGGAGTGCCTCCTCGGCAAGTTTGCTGATGATACCAAGCTGCGAGGAGCGGCTCACACACCGCAGGGCTGTGCTGCCATTCCGAGAGACCTGGACAGGCTGGAGAGCTGGGCGGAGGGGAACCTCCTGAGGTTCAACAAGGGCAAGTGCCGAGTCCTGCACCTAGGGAGAGAGAACCCCAGGCACCAGGACAAGCTGGGGGCTGACCTGCTGGAGAGAAGCTCTGCAAAGAAGGACCTGGGAGTGCTGGTGGATGACAGGTTGACCATTGAGCTAGCAATGTGCCCTTGTGGCCAAGAAGGCCAAGGGTCTCCTGGGGTGCATTAGAAAGACTGTTGCCAGCAGGTCGAGGGAGGTGATCCTGACCCTCTACTCAGCCCTGGGGAGGCCTCATCTCGAGGCCTTTGTCCACTTCTGGTCTCCCCAGGACAAGAGAGACATGGAGCTACAGGAGAGAGTCCAGCACAGGGCTACAAAGATGATCCGAGGGCTCGAGCACCTGCCCTATGAGGAACGGCTGCGAGAGCTGGGCCTCTTCAGCCTGGGGAGGAGAAGACTCAGAGGGGATCTTATCAATGTCTATAAGTCACCTGAAGGGAGGGTGTCAAGGGGATGGGGACAAACTCTTTCCAGATGTCCCGTGTGACAGGACAAGAGGCAATGGGCAGAAATTGAAGCACAGGAAGTTCCGCCTGAACGTGAGGGACAATTTCTTCACTGAGAGAGTGACGGAGCACTGGAACAGGTTGCCCAGACAGGTGGTGGAGTCTCCTTCTCTGGAGACATTCAAGGCCCGCCGGGATGCAACCCTGTCTAACATGCTCTAGCTGACCCCATTGAGCAGGGAGCTTGGACCAGATGATCTCCAGAGGTCCCTTCCAACCTTACTGATTCTACGATTCCATGAAGCTCGGACATTAAACGGATCGTTCATATAGCATTACGTGGCAGGCCCCAGACAAGGCAAGATGCCTTTTGGTGTAAGCTGAGTAAAAGGATATGAACTCTTAGTGGCAGGAACTGCCTCTTGCTGTGCCAGAGCCCCACAGCTTTGATTTCTTCTGTTCCAGAAAGCTGCCTCCGCTGCCTCTTCTGTCCCACAGGTTCGGCACTAGCTTATTTCATACAGTACTCAGGGCACCAGACGCAGGACTTAAATCTCCAAGGCCAGGCCATGGTCTCCACTGCAACCTTGGGAACATCCCAGCCCTTCTCACATCCTCACATCCAAATGGTGAAACACCCTTCCCCTACAGGAGCTGCGTTTCTCAAGCTGCTAGCAAGAGGATGAGGAAATTGGGAGTGAGTTGGAAAACTGAATCCTTTCTCCCACAGAGGGATGCAGAAGAAACAAACGAAGTAGAATAGAGAAAAATATCTCTATTTAATTGCTATCTAACCAACTACTTTTTTATTATTTTTACTTTTTTAAATCAGTTTGGACTATTTTTCATTTAATCTGTACCTTTTCTTTTTACTGATTACCACTTATCAAGCCTCAGCAATTCCTCTCATAGTTCAGATGGCTTCAGCTGCCAGTCCAGCACTGTGCTTGCAAACAGGTGCGTACCTCTTCATCAGCGTCTTTCCAAATTTCTTCTGAAAATTCTGGAAAAGTTTCTATTCCTCATACCCATGAGTCTTCATTTTGTTCCTCCAGTTCTTGGCTGCCAAAGCCAACCCTTTACTCCTTGCGTGGAATTTACAGACGGTCTATTTTATTTGCACTTCCAGTACTCAGTCTTATCAAGTCTCACACAATGAGTGTGACGTCCTACTCAGCGGCATTGTAAACGGGGCAACGCGTTGCTTGGAGGAGCTTAGGTTGCTCCTCTCACGACGTCCTGCATGCAAAATGCCACATCACACCTGCTTGTCTTTGCCAAGAGGTTCAGCGCTCAACAATCATCCTTTGGGATCCCAGGAACAGGAAGGATCTGAATAAGACGCTGACCTCTATTTCTATTGTATTCGCTTCTGCAATTATTATTATATAGACTAGTTAAGAATGTGATTAGTCTTTGGGACATGTTAAAACCAAAGACTTCACCGTATACCAGATCCAGCACACAGCAGATTAGACAAACTTTAGAGGCTGCCAATAAAGCCCATACTATTGCAACTGCCTCACTGGGTAATACGGAATCACAATTATTACTTTTTTATCCTCTACAGAAAGAGTTATCAGTCTTACCTCTGACGTTCACCTTGAAGGGCAGTTTCTGGCCGGCAGCCTCACACGTGTACTCGCCAGCATCTCGCTCTTCCACCTGAGTCACCACCAGGCGCCGCAATTTGCCCTCCGACTCAACCTTGAACTTCTTGCTTGAGGTGACCAGCTTCCCATCCTTGTACCATTTCACTTGGGTCTTCTCCTCGGCCACCTCACAGCTCAGCGTGGCGTCCTCTTTCAAGGATGCCTGCACCTCCTTCTGCACCTTGTCCTTGTTTGTAAACACAACTTCTGGCTCTGAAAAGAGAGATTAATTCAACGTGCACCCTTGAGCCGCAGTTTCCTAAACCTTGTATCGTAACTCACAGGGAATACTGGAAACCACCGCACTGACTTCACGATATGTATCTAAAGCTGTTGGAAGGAAATGTGAACTCTGGTATCTTTCTAAAGAATCTTTGAGTTGCTTTGTCATGAACCACACAAGAATTAATAATACCTAATGCCAGCAAGAAAGCCAGTGTCACTCCAGCCTTCAAAAAGGGCAAGAAGGAGGACCCAGGCAACTACAGGCCCGTCAGCCTCACCTCCATCCCTGGAAAGGGCATGGAACAGCTCACTCTGGATGTCATCTCCAGACATATGAAGGAAAGGAAGGTGATCAGGAGGATCAGGAGAACCCAGCACTGAGCCCTGGGGGACGCCACTGGCCACAGGCCTCCAACTGGACTCCACGCCACTGATGACGACCCTCTGAGCTCTGCCTTTCAGCCAGTTCTCAAGCCACCTCTCTATCCACTCGTCTAACCCACCCTTCCTGAGGTTGCCTAGGGGGATGTTATGGGAGACAGTGTCAAAAGGCTTGCTGAAGTCAAGGGACACAGCGTCCACTGCTCTGCCCTCCTCTACGCAGCCAGTCATTCCATCAGAGAAGGCTATCAGATCAGTTAAGCAGGATTTCCCCTTGGTGAATCCATGCTGGCTCTTCCTGATCACCTTCTTCTCCTCCATATGTCTGGAGATGACATCCAGAATGAGCTGTTCCATGCCATTTCCAGGGATGGAGGTCAGGCTTACTACTTGCCTAGGTCCTCTTTCTTTCCCTTCCTGAAGACTGGAGTGACATTGGCTTTCTTCCAGTCCTGAGGCACCTCTCCAGTTCTCTAGAACTTTTCAAAGATGATGGAGAGCAACCTGGCAACAACATCCACCAGCTCCCTCAGTACTTGTGGGTGCATCCCATGAGGGCCCATGGATTTGTAACACACATATTTATAAGTGGCAAACTTCACTGAATTATGAAAACTGATCAATGAAGAAAAGAGCTATTTTTTTAAGACTCAATGTGGGATCTGATATCCTCAGAATCTTCATCATAGCCAGTAGATAAACTCATTTAACTATCTTTTAAAATCCTTTATAAGGCAGAACACAAATAAGGAATGGAAGAAAGCATAGCTCTGCAGTAAAGCTCTGTCTCCAAGGTAAAGAACTGTAGTGGAAAGACAGATTTGCCAGAAGTCAGGCTGGATCCAAGCTTGTGAAGCAAGTTAAAATAGATAGCAAGAGGTCCTTTAACCCTGGAAGCAGAAGTAGGCAAGGAAAGAAGTTGGGCAATGATGCAAAGAGAGCAGGATTTAGGTTTCAGAGCTCTTTGTATCACATCTCTAAAGACAACTAGCGAATACTCCTAGAAAAGTCTCCTATAGGCTAATTGTTCCCTCTGGATCTTATCCACAACTAGGTAGATACTTTGCCTACAGAAACAAACCAATAGAGATTATGTAGCTACTAATTGAATGAGTGACTCCTAAGTTCACATTATGATTCCATACTAGACAACTACCTTCAGTGTGAGGTTTCAGTTTCTCACTGACTTTCCCTTGGGGGAATACTACTTGTGTGCTGTGATCTCAGATCACTCAGAGGGTCAGAAGAAGGTCAGAAGATCCATTTCCCAGTTCTGGTTCTACAGCACACTTCCTCTGCAGTCTTGAGCAAGAACCTCAAGATCCCAACACTTCTCCTTTTAAAGTAGCCAGCAAATCTCTATGTGGCAACAGGGAGTCTACTCTTGTTTGCTCTCCTTTTGCATATTCCTGTCTGCAAAATCTGAACAACAGCCTCTTTTCAGCAGTAATGGGCTTGAGTCACACTATTATATCTTACAGATAGAAAATGGCCAGTGGCTTTTATCTGTCTCCTTCCCCATGCTTCCCTAGCACCTCACAACCTGTGATATGCAAAACACTAGGTGGTAGGACACTGTTTTTATCCCTATACACAGGAGAGGAGGTAAGGTGCAGAGGTCCAGTGACAGTGAGGCTTCTCATAGAAAGCCTACAATATAGCACAAGGATGAGTTAGTTCTCCTAAATCTAGGGAAACAACTTTTTTTTTTTTTTTTTTTTTTTTTTTTTTTTTGACTTTCCTAGTGACATGTAAATAACACAGAGAGGAACCATCTGTGTATAGGACCCTTCAAAACATTTTCACTATCACACTTTACCAGAATTTAGCAGCACCTGGATGTTTTAATTGAGTTCTGAAATGCAGGATATTTATGATACATTTACTCACTGGACTCGTATCCCTATCTAGCTTGAGGAACAGTAGCAAGGTAAGTGTGGCAGCCCAGAGTACAGTACAGACTGCCTGTGCCTGGTCGGAACCCAGGTACGTACTTGAGGGTTAATGTTTGTGATTTCACTGCTACAGGAGCCCAAGCTTCAAAGATGAAGTCTAGATTGGCATGGGTATGAGGCTGCCATCACCCTTCAGTCACAAGGCAAGCATAGACGATAGCCTGCTTCAGGCATCTGGCTTATCTGGCTAAGGTGATCAAGTAGACTCTTGGCTCTCTCTCCCTGGTAGTCATGGTGAACCTCTTCTATAACCTGTGCTACTGCCTTCCTCCCCCCAGTCACCCTCTACAGCTTCCTAGCACTATCCTCTTCTCGTCCTTGATGACTTTCACTCCACTGCACACTGTGTCTATCATGTCTGCGCTCTGAGCGGCAGCAGCTGCCTGGGAGAGTAAGGAGTGGGGTAAGTTCAGGTCAAGCTCCTATGCTGTTGACCATGGCAGTGCATGCAACCCTGGAGTCCATGTCACAGGCTTACTGACAACATTGCACCATCCATGGAGAGGGACGAGTCCTGCAGGGAGCATGCCAAAGCAAGAAGTCAGGTTATATGCTCTAAACCAGAGCATATACGTATACAGAGGAACTCCTCTGTAGGCACTGACAGCAGGAAGACTTTCAGGAGACCACAAGACCTGCTCATTAATCAGGAAGAGTACACGCACTCCCTGCAGCCTGAGACCTGTAGAGCTGCACCTGCTGTCAGGGTCTGTCTGGGTCAAAACTTCTGACACAGCTGATGCAGCAACTCCAACAGCTACAAGCGAATGTGCTTTGGCCCACTTCATATACAGATTTTAAAAGCAATTTACTGCATACAGTGAACATTCAGATAATGAGCTTGCAGAATCAGCTCTTTCAGCTACACATTTAGTTCAGTCTACAAGGTGTTCAACATTCATTTCTTCTTACATTAAATCAAAGGGCCAGTAGCTACTCCCAACGCTCAATACTGAGCATCTAACCTTCAAGCTGTCCTTAAAAAGGGAAGTTTTTGTGCTAGCAGTGGAACACTGGAGCACAGCAGCTCTGAAAAGTTCGCTGAGTGCAGTGGTAACAGGATAAATTAAGACTCAAAAAGCCACAGCACTTTGAGATAATCTAGTAAGATGAGGATTTCTGCATGAAAGAGCCAGCCACTCGAAGAGTACTCATAATCCCTCTTGATTTTCACACTAGCTCATTTTCCAGTGAGCTGTGGAACTTGCATGTCATGTTACAGCTGTACACATGAGAAATACAGCAACTGTAGCTAGGCAAGCACTCTCCACTTACAACAGAGAGGGAAAGGTGTTACATTACCCTGCGCAGCCATGAAGTCATCCAGTTTGAAAGAGAACTGCAAACCTTTGGTTTCTGAGGCAAACAGCTAAGAATAGCCCTCAGATAGATTTTAATTTCTCTAACAGCCCTAAATTTCCCTATACCTCTAGACTAATGGACAAGCTGGCATCAGTAGCTGAGCATGAACCTTGCTCCCTCCAAAACATGCCGTGCTCTTTCTATTAACATCCATTTTGCATTTTCTTTAAATGGTGTCTCTCAAGTCAAGCCTCACTGTTATCCATCCTTCATTGAAACTGGCAGCTTCCAGAGCCAAAAGCACGAGCTGTGCAACTCAGAAGAGCCTAATGTTCCCAACTCACAGCCTGTGTACAGCACACAGCGTGGGGACACAAAACAGCTGATGCTTTATAGCATATGCTATGGGGAGCAGCAAAGTACTATGCTACCGGAGCAACTGTATATTGATCACAGAAGACCAAGGAGAGCAGGATGCCTCAAGGCAGTAAGAGAGCAGTAAAGACTGCAACCTTTACAGGAGAACAGAACGCAAGCTATGCCCTGCAAGGACTTCAAGGTCTCGAGCATGCGGGGAAGCAGGGAAGTCAATAGATTCCCAGTGCAGTTGCTCCTCTACATAGCTGATAAAATGCCAGACCTCTGCCAGGATTAGGGTCCTAGTGTGCTTGATGCCATAAGAAAGCAGAAGAGAAAATAGATTCCCTGCTCTGTCAGAATTTGAGACAAGAACTGTAAAATTTACAATGAGGCATTTGGCTTACAAACAAAGGCAGTACAATATTACTACTTTTAATAAAACAAACAAAAAAGCCGTTCTCATCAGCCAATTCAGAAATGATCACTCAAGAATGTATCTGATATACATTCAGAGTATGTATATCCAGATGGCTCCCACGGCCATCTGGAGCCTAAGATGAAGTTTACTTGCAAAATACACTTAGACAAAAGGAATCTCCACTGTAGTCAGAGCGAAAGGCCTAAATGCTTTGACTCCAGATCAGGTTGTTTAAAGAGAAAAATGAAAATAAAATGGACACACTACTGATCATTACAAATGCACTACTCACAGTGAACAACCATCACCTTTGGATTCAACAGGCCACGGATATAACTAGTGCAGCTCTTCCAAAATTTTTAGGACAACGCATCACTATCAACTCTCAAACTTTCTCAGTACAGACACAACAAAATAGGGTTCCTCTAAATGCCACAGTATAAATATCATTTAGTAGATCAGTATTGGACCACTTATCGTGATTTAAAAATTACAGTTCCATATCCAGTGACAGCTTCCGATGAAAGTAGTGTTTGGGGAAGAGCTGGATGAAAAGTTGTTAAATTCAACTCATAAATCAAGTTGAACATGTCTGGAACTGTTTCTGCTCATTATCCACAAATGTTTCATAGCAAACTAAGTCTTGAGGATGTGTTCACATATGGGTTTCCACAGCCAGACTGCAGAACACTCCAAAGCAATTCTTTGAGAGGGAGGGCATCACGTAGAGAAAAGATGACAGAAAAAGGGGAGAAAACAGTGGCTTTTATAGACAAAGAGCAATGAGAAGACAAAGAATGTTCTGGCTTCAACACCTGAGCCTTAGGAGACCTACAGCCATGAGGCGAGGTCTGGCATCACTGTACCGATGCTGAACAACAGATCTGCCCATGGTCTTGCACCGTGACTCTGACCTGGTAGCTCAGACAACCTGGTAGCTCAGACTAGCATTTCTACTATTTTGACATAGCAAACATGAGAAAACTCCCAGACGCAAAGAAAAGGCAACAAAATATAAACCAAAACATGTCTCCAACCTGCGATGATAACCTCGAAGCTCAGTTTCTGGCCAGCAGCCTCACAGGTGTACTCGCCAGTATCTTTCTTTTCTACGTGAGTTATCACTAGCTGCTGCAATTTACCCTCTGACTCCACATTAAACTTCTCATTGCAGGTGATTAGCTTCCCATCCTTTCAAATGACTTAAGAATGTCATCTCTAAACATGTGGAGAATAAGAAGGTGATCAGGCTGAGCCAGCATGGATTTACTAAGCAGAAATCATGCTTAACTAATCTGACAGCCTTCTCTGATGGAATGATTGGCTGGGCAGATGAGGGCAGAGCAGTGGACGTTGTGTACCTTGACTTCAGCAAGGCTTCTGACACTGTCTCCCATAACATCCCCCTAGGTAAGCTCAGCAAGTGTGGGTTAGACGAGTGGATAGAGAGGTGGATTGAAAACTGGCTGAAAGGCAGAGCTTAGAGGGGTGAAATCAGTGGCGTGGAGTCTAGTTGGAGGCCTGTAGCTAGTGGGGTCCCAGGGCTCAGGACTGGGTCCCATCCTGTTTAACTCATTCATCAGTGACCTGCACGAAGGGACAGAGTGCCTCCTCAGCAAGTTTGCCGATGATACAAAATAGGCACCTGGACAGGCTGGAGAGTCGGGCAGAGAGGAACCTCCTGTGGTTCAACAAGGGCAAGTGCCAAGTCCTGCACCTAGGGAGAAGTAAGCCCACACACCATAACAGCCTGAGAACTGACCTGCTGGAAAGTAGCTCTGCAGAGAAAGACCTGGGAGTTTTCATGGACAAGTTGAGGCAGCAATGTGCCCTTGTGGCCAAGAAGGCCAAGGGTCTCCTGGGGTACATTAGGAAGAGTGTTGCCAGCAGGTCGAGGGAGGTGATCCTGACCCTCTACTCAGCCCTGGGGAGGCCTCATCTCGAGGCCTGTGTCTAGTTCTGTGCTCCCCAGGACAAGAGAGACATGGCACTACTGGAGAGAGTCCAGCACAGGGCTACAAGGATGATCAGAGGGCTGGAGCATCTGCCCTATGAGGAAAGGCTATAAGAGCTGGGCCTGTTTAGCCTGGGGAAGAGAAGACTGAGGGGGGATCTTAGCAATGTCTATAAATGCCTTAAGTGGGGAGTGCCAAGGGGCTGGGGCCAAACTCTTTTCAGTGGTGCCAAACAACAGGTAAAGAGACAACAGGCACAAACTGAAACACAGCAAGTTCCACCCGAATATGAAGAAGAATTTCTTTCCTGTGACAGAGCACTGGAACAGGTTGCCCAGAGTAGTTGTGGAGTCTCTTTCTCTGGAGTTATTCACAACGTGTCTGGATGTGATTCTGTGCAACATGCGCTAGGTAACCCTGCTTGAGCAGGAGGGGCGAGTCAGACTACACGATCTCCAGCGGTGCCTTCCAACCTCAACCTCTGTGATAAATCTCATTGTATTCTGTGTGACTGTTTCCATGAGTAAAATGGAAGCACAATCAGTTCTCAATATGTAATTTCATACATATAATACTCAACATGTTTTGGTCAAATACATGGAACTGGAAAACGTTTGCAATTTTATTTTCACTCCTCTGAAGTGGTGATTAGCTACTGATAGCCTTGTCCTGTCTACCCTGATAAGCTATCAACCTAGTAGGTGCACACTGTGACATATATCAGAAGAAAACAGTTTATAAATAGATGTGGATCTGTTCCTATCTGTAGTCATAACCAAAATTCACCTAACTAATGTGCAGTCATTTTCTGCCTCCCATCTGCAGCAGCATTCATGCCTGATTCCCAGAGTACAGACAAGGTAGTTTCTACTAATGGAACTGTATGTACACATCGGCATGAGCAGAATCTGGCTCAACATCATGAGATCATAAAGCCTCACAGGTAAAGTCTCTGTGCTTTACTTCACAGCTCCTGTCTCATCACAAACATAAATGTTGATGCCCCAACCTTCTGAGAGATGGTACAAGCTCCTCCTCTGATCTTTAGACAATTGCTCTTAGTAACAGCAGAGTCACGTTCCTCTGTCCCACATCCTGGCTCTTTTAAATCAATTTGAGCTCCAGTCAAGTTATTGACACTTTAATCACCACTCACTCTTTCTGATTTCACACTTTAGGGAATATGTGTTGACTTTAAGTCTACAGATAGTTTTGAAAAGATCTAGGAAGTCTCAGAGAGGCTTGTTAGAAGTGACGAAAAACCTTTTTTTTACATGTTTCTGAGCCTATATCTGCAACTCCTCGTCCTCATGATCTGTCCCAGGCACAAATTCTTCTCCAGATCAGATCAAGATACATGTGGGTGATCTCATTGATAAGATACTCTCCAGTTTCAAGAGGACCAAGAGTGAGTAGAGTCACATCTGCCTGCTGAAACTGATCCTCACAGCAGAGAACTCACAACTGACCACAATTCATTTAGCTCAAGTGGTAGAGATTCCTGCTTTGATACCTCAGCTCAAATCCTGCTGACTGCATAGGCTGGTGCTCATATATACGAGCTGTGTATATGCACACACATAAACAGTGCGTGTCATGTATACAGCAATCATTGAGCACTTTTACCCATTTAATTTTTTGTAAATGTATTCCTAAAGGTAGAAGTGAAGGCAGCTATGTGGAGACAGGTGCTTTGTCTGTGAAATGTGAGCAAATGTATCCAACACACCTTGCCACTCACTAATGAGCAGTATCTGATGAACATGCCAGGTATTTCATACCCTACACTCCACCACACCAGCCCATGTCTGAAGAGCAAGTTGAAGGCTATCAGTCATAAGCAATTTTGGTTTAATATTATTGTTTTCAGTCACTAAGTAACCCAAGGACAATTGGTACACTGCACCTATGTCAGGCATGTGGCATCAGGGAATAAATATTCCATTAAAAATTGTAATCATTAGGAGTAATGTATTTTAAAAAAATTAGATTACAAGGAAGGATAGCCCCTCCAGAGTCCTGCTGCTCAAGATTAATGGAATAGCTCATCACCTTTAAAGGCAGATTGCTTCCTTGCCCTAATTTCATTCCTTAATTGTGCAGTGCTTCTTATCAGCACTCTGGAAACTTTTTCTGGAGAAATATGAGACAAGTGGAAGTTTTCCTAGCTAGTGTTGTTAACTGGTTGTAGTTCAGCCCCTGTTCACTAAGAATTTCACAGGGGTTCACAGATACTTTGCAGATACCGATTTTATTTGTCTGAACCATGTGATGTTTTGTAATGGGAGCTATAAGGTGGGATTCATCGAACCTAAATTCAGCCATCGAAAAATTAGGCACTCTGTTTCCAGTAATCATGCAAACTCCTTATACATTTGACCTGTAAAGGCAGTTCTGGAAAATATATATATTTTTTAATCTGTCCTAGATAGTTCTCATCAGATCATATAAATTATCCTCTGAGAGTATCTTTCACTCTGCATCAGCCAGTTCAGATGGAGCCTAGCTGACTACTTCAGACCAATTTTACAACAGAGAAGGTCAGAGACTATGAATTACACCCAAAATGAAATTGCAAAGTACTGGATTCTCAACCAAAGAGAACTGGAGGCATGATGCAAAGTGAATACTTGAGCAAACAGCTGTAAACTGGAAGCAATCCCTCTAGCAATCCCACAAGTTCAGTGCTGTGCTAGATCAAATCAGCCCTGCCGAGTTTCTAGTTAGTTAGTGGGCAGCATCATAGCTATATGGACATACTGCTACAGGTCACAAACATATAGTTTTGCGTGACACTCAGTTGTTACTTCTCTTAAATTGCATTGCATCGCCGCATGTAGACACACCGTGAGAAAGTTTTCACTGGTGTTTCAATTTGTATCTTAAGACTTGGTAGAAAAACAAGCTTAAAACATAAACCAGACAACTACTTTTAGAGGAGAGGTTCCCAGCAGGTTATGCCAATTCAATCACCTGAATTTCACAGATACTTAATTTCAAAGACAATTTATTGTGTTGCCTTATACTCCGGCTCCATCGTGGATTGGAACACCTCAGTGGCAAGCATTTCCCTTTTGGACTTGACCTGATAGGTACGTGCTTTACCATGTGTTTTTTGCTGATGGGCATGTGCCATCAACTAATGGCTTCACTTACGGTACCTAAGGGAGCACAAGTAGCTGTCTCAGAGACCACAGTATTCTTTGGGAATAACAGGAGATGCTTGACTGTTAACATCAGGAGTTAAACTTGTCAAAGGAGAACACAGGATTTTCACAGTAAGACTTTAGTACCATTTCAGTCTGAAGGTTCAAAGACAACAAAAATGGGAGAGTAATTGCTAAACTGAAAAAAATACAGGTTAGATATAGCTCTCAGCCTGTCCAACAAGTGAGATGTTTTGAGTCATGAATCTAGCCCTAGTAAAACCTTGAGCTGACCTGAATACACAACAGCATGGTTATATTATTTGCCTGTACTGGGTACTGAATAGGGTTAGAGGCTCTCAAATAGTACTATGCAATCTTGGCCCAAAGAATTAGCTAAGTAGTAACAGGTATAATAAACCAAGTCCTGAGTGCGTAATACAGTCTGATCCCACATTCTGATCACGAACTCACCCGAGACTTTTAAATCAAAAATAAGAGTGTCATCTCCAATTTTGCAGGTATACATTCCTTCATCTTCTTTCGTCACAGCTGAAGCCACAAGTTTATGCAGTTTGCCCTTATCTTCCGAAGTGAATTTCTTGCTGGCTGTGATTTCTTTGCCATCTTTGTACCACTTAACCATGACGTTGGCTTCAGAGGTCTCAGAAATAAACTCAGCCTGTTTTCCAGTGATGACTCTGATAATTCCTCCGGTCTTCTCTTTGTTTATGAAAGTTGCAGGTGCTGAAACAAAATACGGACATAAAGTGCTTGTAAGGAATTGTGTGGACATAAATAAATATATATACTTATCTACATAGGATATGAATTTATCACAGGGCCAAATACGCCTGTTTAATTATGGATCTAATTATTAGATTTTTAGTTCAGAAGTTTCCAAATTTTCAGACTTTATAAGTCTTATACCAAATTGTCAAATGTTCACAGCCAAAGAAAGTGTACCACACGTTATATTGAACCAGAGGGAGAGGGACTTCTAGGCAAGAGAGGTTTAAGAATAAAAATCTGAAATAGAAGAGGTGAGGAAAATAGGTTTAACTCTCTCTGAGAATTCTGTCAGACATAAAAATGTATTTTTCAATAACCGTTGTTTCTAATTGCACTAATATCCATGGCTGGATATTAGTCCAGTCCATCCAAAAGCAGTTAGGACCTTTCGCAGCTGGTACTGCAACAGGCAGTTATGGTCCATGATCTGGGAAAGCTAAGCGTGACACTTTCAGATTTTGTTCCACGCTTTAGGTTAGAGGCTCAGAAAGTGCTACCATCAGTGCCACCCCTGGTGCAACAAATGGGACTCTTCTTTAGCTCAGAGACTTCAAAACAGCCTGTCCACAACGGATGGATTTTGCATTCAGATTCCTTGCTTTTAGCCATTCCCCTGGTTATTCAGATTTCTCCAACAAGCCTGTGGCAGTGATTTTAATTACCTAGCTCATGAAGCCTGCAGAGCCTGTCCTGTTTCAACATACGAGGTCACGTGTCAGAGGACATCTGGCACATGAAGTCTCATGGCAGAGGAGGGACAGCAGTGCTAAGCAGCAAGTGCACTTTCTAGCAGGGCACTTTTGGGCTCACGGCCCAGCAAGTGACACACCTCTGGCTGCAGCTCAACACAGGGGCCTCTCGCCAGCCATGTGATGCTCACGTGCAGACACAGCTGACCTATAGATCAAATGATTTACCAGCTGTGTCTGCTTTATAGGCAAAAAAAAAAAAAAAAAAAGGTGATAATGTTGAAAGGTGAAATATTGGGAGAGTATGATTATGGGAATCAGTTCTGCAAGCCTCCTACCCCAAGTATGAGATTTATCAAAACTGATTCTCCAGTAAGCAAGCTATTAACTGTAGATATTTAAGGTGCAACTTGCCAACAACGATTCTGAAATAATAACATTGATTACTCATTTGATAGTCAGACCATAACGAAAAGTATATGGAGATATCCTTCAGCTAATTCAATTAAATATGTGCGTAAATCTGTTAGTTAGAAAAATGATGCTAACGAGGCAGAGAGAGAGAGAGAGAAAGAGAAGAAAAACAAAATTAAGAACAACATCCATTCCTGCATAAATTTAGTTACATTTCCAAGAGATTTTTTTCAGCTGTCTTCATGCCTCTTTTGGGTTTGCTCCTTGAGAGCAGCCAAGCAGGTGAGTTGTCACGTGCAAAAAACAAACATCAGCCTGAGGTTCTCTCATCTCGACACAGGCTGTGGAGGTGACAAGCCAGCAGAACGCAACTCAGAGGAGCCTCAATACATACTCAGCGTAGAAACAGTGCAATCACTGCGGGGAAGAAGATGCACAAGGCTCCGTTTGTGCTACTGTAGTTGTATGGAGCCCTGCACAGATCGCTGTGCTGCAGATTTTCAGGGTCAAAGAGAAAAATCTTTCTGTGTAGCCCACAAAGGATTCTTAGTTATTACAATTAAGACCCAACACACTGATCAGAGATCAGAAGCTTCTAGACTTTCGGGAAAATAGGTAGCTGCAGAGAAGTTTTAACTCTTACTCTACATTTTCTTAAGAATAAAAAGGACCAATTTTTAGAACAACAGCTGAGTAAATTCTCCTGTAACTCTTTACAGTTCTTTTCCTCCCTGAAGTTTTTGATCTCTATTGTGAACAGGTTATTTACATTCACCCTTGAAGTCATCCCGAGAGAACAGGAGGAACGCAAAGACTATGTTGTTGCTCTCCTTCCTATCTTTTCCTTAACAAAACCTCTCCTGGATCTGAGGGGGATTTTACAGGATAGAACTCAAACACCAAATGCTACAGCTCTACAAAGTGACCTTTGCCAGCTCAAAGCAATATAACTGCTAAGCACACCCCAAACCACATCTGTGAGCAGGTGAGACTGTCCTAGAGTCAGGTCTTGGAGCAGAGTCATGGACTCTGAACCTTAGCAGATATCTAGATGACATCCATCAGGAACAATCTAGGAATACCTTGGTGCTTTTCAGCCAAACCCAGGCGCTAGTCAAGTCAAGAGAAACATTCCTATAAAGTAGTTCATAGAATCTGGCACAGACAGAAAGGCTTATAAGAGGGAGGCTTAATTCCACTGCTGTCAGGGAAAAGGTTAAGGGTTCAGCATCTGGCTCGAAGCCTGGATGTGTGGTCAAAGTGCCTGCTAACCAGACATGAAGCAATCATGAAGGAAGGGACTGCCGTGACAGAGAGAACAGCTGTACAATGGAGCAGCTGTAAAACTGGACAGGAAGCATTAAAAGAAATGACATTTTGCTGTTTTATACAGCCTTCCATCTGAATACCCTGCAAAAAGAAATGAGAAAAGCTATTCAATGTCCTCTGGAAAAGTCTGTTCTTAATCCCTAGAGTACTGATAGAAGAAAACACACTTACACACACAGAAAACCCCAAGTCGAAGATGACCTTGGTCCGTCAGTTTTAACCAGAGCAGAACTAGCTTGTAAATGATGTGTCCAGTATCACACAGCAAGTACAGGGCAGACATGGGACCGTGTGTGTCATGTCCTGGCTCCAAGGCCGAATTTCCTCATCACACAAGAGCATCTTTTCTCTACCCACAATTAAAGCACATGAAGTAACACCAAGTTCTTGGGGATATTCCAGACTTCAATCTGATTGAAAATACAGCTGTGTATCACTCAGGGTGCAAGGGCTTGTATTCACTCCCAAGCTCTCCATCTCTATGACCATACATAAACACTGGGTTTACCCAGCTATCATTTTATAATGGCCTTTATTTTTCCTTAAACAGATGTAGACCAAGGGTTAAATTTTCCCTCCAGCTACCCATTTTCTTGAAACTGTAGAAGTTTCTTTCTGATCTCTGAGATCAGTATGCTGGGTCTTGATTGCAATAACCACTCTTTGCTACAGAGGCTCCTGCCCTTGCCTCTGGGGTACTCCCTTTCTGTCCTGCTCTGCTTGCTAAGGACAGGAACAGGCCATACCTTTCACTGAAAGCTTATAGACCATTTTATCCCCTTCACAGATGCACTCATAAACTCCAGCATCCTCTGTTGCGATGTCGTGAATTTTCAGGATGCGCTGCTTCCCCACAGTTTGATGTTCATATTTTTCACTGGCCTTGAGCTCCTTCCCATCCTTCATCCACTTCACAGTAGCATTTGCATCGGAAAGGTCAGCCTGAAGCTTGGCTTCCTCACGCAGTCGAGCAGAGACCTTTTCCATATCTCTGCTCTTGTTGGTAAATCTGACTGGAGCACCTGTCAGGAGCAAAGCTCTTGTTAATTCAAGTTATATCAGACTAATGTCTCCCCAATACGTCTGCTGTAGACTGCAGGATCTTTGAAAAAGCATTAGTTCTTGCTCTCATAATCATGTTAATATAAAGCAACCTTTTCCAGTTCAAGAGACTCAATCTGGTTTTATTGCCAATGTTGTTGAGACAAAAATGTGGACATCCATTTACTGATTAATAATACTCTGCTTTTGCAGAGATTTTCACCAAGAGACAAATATATTGTTCCAGAATGAATGCCTATTTATTACTTTTTGCCTTGCAAAGCAGGTAAACATAGCTATTGTGTCATTTCTTAGAGGACAGCCAAAGCACCTAAGTCTCAATGCTGCATCAAGTTTTACAGTACTAACTTGCTTATCACACTTGTCTGTGGCATATTCAAAAATCTCCAAGGAAAACCTTCATTAGTAATTAATGATCCTTTAATTTTGAATGATTCCACTTCAGTCAGAAAGGCCAGCCAAACCTGGAGCTGAAGTCACCAATCCAAGGTCACACACTGAGTCAGTGGTAGATCTGGTCACAGAATTCACTGTCTGATGGCCCCATACTACAGAAATTCTTGAGCTGATGTTAAGCAGTCCAGATACTAAACAGCTGGCTAAGAAACTCTCTCTGAATTTCACCCTGCCATGGCCAAGGTACTACCAGGACGCATGCTAGTTCACAGGATATGATTTTGGGTACTTCCCACAGTGCAGGCCCCACCCAATGAGGGCATCCAGCCCTTACTTTAATCCTCATGTCACAGCAACTGTCCCTTTACTGGAGGTAGGTCAGAGATCAAAGTAAATACCTCTCACTCTCATGTTCGTGCTGGTATCAACGTTACCGGCGACAAATTTCACTTCTGCTCCATCATCGTTCTTGGTGACATTCTTTATGATCAGGGTGTGAGTAGTTTGGGTTCTTTTAATGCTACAGGTCTCACTTTCCTGCAAGACTTTACCATTAAGATACCAAGTGCCAGAACATGTCGTTGTAAGGTCAACAGTAAATGTGGCATCCCCTCCAGCTACAGCTTCAACCGTTGTCAGTGGGGTTTTCACAGCCAGGACTGGTGCTGGGGAAGAACAACAACACGTCTGAGACGAAAGGACACGAAGTTGCCATGCTGAAGAGGTGTCCTTCCTAGGAACAAAGTTCTCGGGGGGTAAATGGAGAATTAAGACATGGAAAAAGAATCTTTCAGCCCTTACACAATTTGTATGGACTGAAGACAATGCACACTCAACAGGATTTGATCTCTACAGTTGCAAATAACTGATCTGTGACATTAGTCTAAGTCTTGTTTCTGCACGGTTAGAACAATGGGTATATTTTACTTATTTTTTCCTTAGATTATTAAGGGCATAGTAATCTGGATCCATAGCAAGTGCGCTATTTTTTTTATTAAGCAGTATTATTCTCACATTTCAGGAGGGTCCTCAAGAGGTCACCAAGCTCACTAGTCACTCCTAGACATCTTGTGAAAACATGATCGTGTTCTGACTGCTGGGAAGAAGAACTGCGCAATATCAAGACACAGCACAATCAAGCCCGAGCAAATATTGCTCTGTGCAGTGAATTAAAGGAAGAGACAATCCTAATGCACATAGTGATTTTATCTGTACACTGGCACCCTTGAGACAAAGCAAAATCCCAGTATTGCTCCTAGGAACTTTGCGATTAAAGAGCTTGGAACTTGTTTCTCCTGACACCACTATCATCGTATAAATATTCTCTAGCTGCACATTCAGCATGTCATTTATATACTGAAGTTTTTATCATTAAGTTTGTCTATTTTTCTCCTTTCACACTAGCTTTGAAAGAAGCACCTACAAGCTTAAGATTCATTGCAAAGTACTCTGCCTTTCACACAGTCTGATGTGGGAGACTGGAATATAAGCATCCTCATGGCTGTAGCACGTAAACCCACCCTGCATCCCTGTTGTTATGCATGGTCAGTGGTTGAAATGAAACAGGAGAACTACCAGGAAAGACAAAGAGGTTTTTGCATGTTATCGCTCTATCCTCCCCATGGTCATGGTCATATCTTTAAAGAGCTAGGATGGTAGACCAGCATGGACTCGTCCATTTTTAGGGGGTGTTGTGCTCACCGAGGTGGATGCTTCCTGGGAATTCCAGATACGGGCTCTGTCCATACGTGTTGACTGCAGATACTCGGAACTGATAGTCATCCTCTTCTGACAGGTTGCTCACTGTGAACTCTGAGACAGGCACAGGAGACTCGTGACACCTCACCCAGGTAAAGCCAGTTAGCTTCTTGCGTTCCACTATGTAGCCATCAATTGGAAGGGGGCGGTCTATCTTTGGAGGGGACCATGCTAGCGTCACTGAGGTTTCTGTTTTATTTTTCACCACAGGGTCGACTGGGGGTTGCGTGGGAGGTTTTTTGGGAGCTGCACAGGAATAAAAACAGGACAAGAAATTTGTGTCAGAGTTGAAAATCCACTGTATCTCACAGGAAAAAAAAAATCTGAGTTTGCACAGGTCTAAAGAACATTTGGGGTTAATAAACCTCAGGAAAACCTTGATGTGAGAAAGAAAAGCACAGAAATCGATAAAAGATGCTTCCAGATGGCACTATACCCCTTACACAAAAATGTACAATATTCTTAATAGCTAATGTATGCGATTCCTATACAACATTACTGATTGTCTGCAGAGACAAAGAGTTTACTGTGAACAACTCACAGGCTTACTTTTTCAGTGCTAAATACAGGCCCAGATTAACATTCATTTTGATACATTCAGACAACAGAAAAACCACCATCAGAGGCTGTTCAAAATTCTATGCACCAAATTGCTGCTCCAGTTCCCCAGTGTGAATCTTGGCTAAAACAAGAGCCATCAGTGGGCTTACTTTGGCAAGACCGTCCCTCATCCACCTGCTTACTAGACATCATTGCACAGGGACAGCTGCAAAGAACAGATCTGCGCTAATACTGCAAGTCTCCTGGTATTAATCTTCTGCCTGTAATTTCTACAAGTCCCTGCAGTCAAGAACATAAATGTGCCTGTAAGAGCCAATCTGTGGCACATGCATCTTCATGTCAAGGAGTCACGATACTTTGCAATGTGTTACATTGATATGGCTTCTGTGCAGCAATATAAACCTACACCCTAAAAGGTGCATCTTTTAGTAATTTATGAAAAGCCAACTCCCCCATAGTCAAGGAAATTCACCTGCCTTGTTTTATGGTATCCGAGGTCACATACAACACAAGCATTTCTGAAAGTATTTGCGTAACTAAACTCTTCAGCGAAGGCTAGAACCCAAGGGAAGTTATTCACTATGTGCTGCCGCTGATAAGGGCAAGAGGCTACGGATTATCTAATATGTTCCAGCTACAGATTAACTGACACAATAAAGGATTCATTGCATTTAATTTTGGCTATCTGAAAATTAGGTGTCTGGTTTAAGTCAGTTACCCAGAAATCCCTTATAATTTGTGAAGAAAAGCACACTCAGGTGAAATTCATCCTGGCTTAAAGGAGGTAGGAGAGACAGGTGAAATGAACTGCAAAATGAACTGCACACTGCAGAAGCTCAGAAATTCATTGACTTTAAAGGGATCTGTGCAATGAGCCTAGAGTAAAAGCCAAGCCCCAAGACAACTGATCTGCTCTCTGCCTCAGTTTGCCCATCTGTAGAATGAGCACAGACACAACGCTAGATATAGAGCAAACAAAACATTAATACTCCTTGCTTCCTAAATGCTGTTAGATCTGCCAACACCAGCTAATCAAAAAAGATGCGAACACAGTACATGGGATTCTTCAAGGAGCTAATCGGGCATGCATAAAGTGTAAAAATAGGAAATCTCAACACAATATGCTTTTCCTTCATTGCATAAGCAGGGACCTAAATGTTTTGGGGTGCATAGTTACCGCCCTGTCAGTTACTGCTGGTCAGAGCTAGATGCCAAAGGTCTCGCTAGTGTAGCAATAAGCTGAATACTAGACGCTGGAATCTCACCTCCTGACCTTAGCATCAGCAAATGTAATGTAATATTTTGTTCAGAAATACCTGCATACGGGAAGGGAGCTTCTTAACATTTTGTTACATGAATCAGCTCCTGCTTCATAACTCGAAGAGCAGAGTCAGAAGTCTGCCTGAGACTTTGTTATCCCCATCACAGGGTGCTTGGATGTGACAATTTTTCAAATCCCTTAGAGACTGTCACAATGCTAAGTACAAGCCTTATCTTCTTTTCTTGTTAATACTTGTGGCTTGATAGCATCAGAATGCCCCAACCAAGCTAGGGTCACATAGCAGGTATAAACCTTTATTTATTTATTATCACCACTGAGTAATTACAGTTCAGAGGTGGTGGCGGGAGAAAAAGGTGACAAAAACACTACAGCTGGTGACTCTTCCAATAGGCAAATAGGAACTGCAGCAGAGCTAGAAGGATGCAACCCTGTCTACCATGCTCTAGGTGACCCTGCTGAGCAGGGAGGTTGGACTAGATGATCTCCAGAGGTCCCTTCCAACCTTACCGGTTCTATGATTCTATGATTCTAGAAACCACCCTCTCTCAGATGAAGCAGCTTTTGCCTGGGAAATGCAGTGCCATCACAATAAGAAAAACTTCATAAAATTATGGCAATTTCACTAAAATTTCATTTCAGGTCCTGTCTCAACCACACCGCATCTGCTGCTACAGCTGACACGCTTGCTCAGGTCAGATTTGCCAGTTGAAGGAATTATTCAGCCTACCTATTACATCAACATTCCCAAGTGAAGCTAAACAAGCCAAAGGTCTCTTTTCTTCAGAATAGCTACATCAACAGGCATCTGCCAGCATCATATCAAAGAGGGGAAAATAAATGACACAGCTTTGCTGGTCTCAGTGACAAGGAGGAAGTTACTTTTTAGGAGGATGAATCTTCCCTTTTCCTTGCAGGGCTTTTATTTTATTGTCAAGCAAGCAGCTTAAAAAGCTAAAATCAAAGCAAGATGTTTCAAGTTTGTTAAACATTTAATCACACCTGAGATGTGCAGTGTGCACCTGTGTAGACGTTCTTACACAGACTTTTTTTTTACTTGCTGGAATACAAATAAACTTCCCATTCCCCACAGAATACTCTGAGCCCTTCTGTACTTCCCAGTAAGAGTCAATATACCCATCAGAGACCCACACGTTTCTGGAGACTCAGAACCTAGGGAAGGAACTGAATGGTAGCCAAATCTCACTTCCAAATCCTCAGTGGAGAGAAGAGAGGGAGAAGCCCCTATTTTCTGGAAAAGGCATTTTGGAAAACATACAGTGATGTAGGCATATAGGACATTCACAGCGCACTGTATGCCACGAGGAAGGACAACCGCAATGCACGTAACCCACAAACTGTTTTCTAGGCACCTACCAGTGGGGAGAAGTCCACAGTCCCTACTCTGCACCACACTCGGTTATCATTCTATGTTCATTTCAGATAGTACAGAGAAAACACACATATGGGCTACGCTCTTTCCCAGGACGTGTCTTCTTTGTTTGCTTTGATCTCTCCCTAAAACCTTTTTAAGCTCCCATTCAGGCAGTGAGCCTTTTGTGGCAGACACAGAACTTTCCACTAACTTTGGCCAATGCATAATTTACCATGGCAGTATTTGGAGAGAACGCTACCAACACGGGAGCACCTGCTTGCTGGGAAAGATACAACAGTAAGGTTGAATAAAAATGAAGCTTACTAGTCACAGTGAACTGGGTAGAAGTCCTGCTTTCATCAGCTAGGAAGGCAATTTCACCAGCATCTTCCATCTTACACTCTCGGATGATCATGGTGTGTTGTTTGCCGGAGCGTGTGATGGTGATTCGATCGCTGGGTTTCACTTCTTCTTTATTCTTCAGCCAGCGGATTTTCTCGCATTCATTGTCCAGCTCCACACAGAAGACGGCCGTATCGTTTACGTGGACTGCAGTCTTCCGTGGAAGTTTTTTAATGATGTTCCCTTTAAATGAGGAGACAATTATGATCAGCAAATAGCAGATATAGAAGATTAATAACACTGGACCACCCCAATACCAGAACTAGCCAACTGTTCTCACCTAATCAAAACACTATAGACACTATGCAGACATCCCTAAATGAAATTCTTGGCCTTGTGATATATAATAAGTCAGGTAACACCAATGGTCCGATTTGGTCTTCAGAGAGAGAAAAACAATCTTTTATTTGACTATAGCCACTCATGTTTCTAGTCTAACATGCGGTATCTTGTGTTAAATAAAAACAAGGTATGTGGCCTTGGCAAGAACAGATTTGACAGTTATGTGGATTTTACTCACTGTGTATATTGGGAATTCACATGAAAACATCTCTAAAGTAGGTCACTCTTTTAACCAGACAGGACCCTCTGCTGTCTTCAGGATTTTGCCTCATCAAATGACCAGTACGTTACATAACCAAAGGTCCAAACATACTGGTCTCCTGACATAACAGAAAATACATAGAGAACCCCAGAGATTTCTTTTTAGAGCAAACCCAGAAATTTGCATGGAATGAATTTCACTTACTGTCGGCTTTTCCAAGTTATTCGAGTGATTATGACTTACGAGAATAGCCTCAAAGTTACAAGATGTGACCATACCCAGGTAAGTTTGGACAGAGTATCAGGAGACCATCCCGAACAACAGACAGAGACTCGTTTCAGCCCTGGGAACAGTCCTTGCAAGGCAAAATTGCCCTCACCAAGACAAAGCACCTAAAGCTATTTCATGAGAAGCAATGCTGAACTGTTTCGTGGAACAACAGATCATGCTGTTTCAGCACTAGGATTCAGTACCCCAACTTCAAACCAGAATGCTCTCAAATAACAAAGTAATGCTATGACCTTGGAAGGAAAATGCTCCTTCTGATACCTGCACGAGATCTGTTTATCTTACAATACGAAGCTGTGTTACACATGTAAAGGACTATTATTATATGGCTGCAGGTGTTTCAAGTGTTTGTGTCATTATTTTAGCCACAGGTGGGTCTCTCTAAAAAGCATTAGTGGACCACTGTTGACTAGAACTTTAGAGCATGACTTATGTTGCCTTTGTCTCTGATATGAGCTCCTCCTGAAACTTGAAATTTCACAGCCAGGTCTTATTCAATCAAAAATCAGAACAGGCAAGCTGGGAATTATTAAATTCACAGAAATAAAATTTTCTAAGGAAATCTGCCTTCACAGATAGGGCCTTTCATTCAAGCTTGATTTTAGGTCATAACTCAGCAACTTCGTAGGTCACAGTAGACTCTACATAGTGCCCTCTGAGACCCTAGAAAGTCTCTGCTCATCCTTTCTTAGGCCTAGCTTTGCATCTGCTCCTTGCTGCCCTCCACGGTGTCCCGGCTTCTGCAGTGCCACGGAGCTGTGCATCCTGCCAGGCTCTCACATTAACCCTACCCCACTCTGCTCTCTCGAATCTTCTCCCCCAGGCAGGCATAGGGTTCCCACAAGAAGGGTCTGCCTCCTTTCCCTCCTGAGGGCTCCACCTGACTCAATCACTCTCTTTTTAAAGGAACATGTTGTAGTATCGTAACACAAACAAGTAAAACAAATACCATCTGCCCTACTGGGGCCAAAAGGCTTACGGTATTTGGCTGGCTCAGTGGCGGCAGAGCTGTAACAAAAGGATGCCTGTCTGAACTCTCATGTCTTTAGGCTACATTTCCCTTCATGCCTTCTCCCAAATATGCTCCTGTCTACTTGCTAATGGTACAAAAGAAATGTGCACAAGCACATATCAAGGATGCACAGCTCCTAGTTATCTTACACCAACTGATGTAGTGGAGAACTTCTGGTTTCAGTGGCAGTAAAGAGAGGCTTTAAATGAGACTAAGTGCGATCCTGAGATGTTGAAACAAGACTTCAACTCCTGTTACTGGAGATGTGTCAGTAACACCAGCATAAGCAACACCAAAATCAGACCTGAAAGTCCTGGATTTGTACTAGTAAGTACCCGTTCATAAAGAAAATCAGCAAGTTTGAAAGTGATGGCCCCTCCTTCAGACATGGCTGTGTGTCTGTGAAACACCTATAACATACCAGAACTTACACCTGGATTCATTCCGATCCTAAATCGTCAAACTCTGGGGAAACTTGGACTTAGATGCGGAGCTACATCCACATTTTGCCCCAACTCCTCATCTTTCCGGACTCCAGAGCACAGCTCTGTATGTCGGGGAACATGGATCTTGTTTCTGACAAAATCACATTGGTGCTGACTACAGTTTGTACCATGCATCAAACCATAAAATGCTGCTGCTAAGCCAACTTCCCAGTGTACTCAGCACCATTGCCAGACAAGATTTACTGCTGTGTTTCCAAGACATCTGACAAGATCTGCATGAGAGAGCGCCAGGGGATACGTTCGGTACTTGAGATCATGTTATGGAAAAGCTACAATGCCAGGTTACAGCTCAAGGATTTTGCCTTCCAGGAAGCTCCCCCCGCCAAGCACAGGGCCCCCCACGTTATGTATTTGCAGCCATCATGCAGCAACACAATCTCTTCCAGCTCTGTGATCCTGTATCCCAGATATATCTTGCCAGCGGATCCCAGGGACCCACTGACCAGCCACATGCGGCTCATCCATGCACACTGCAAGGAAGTCTACTGTGCTGCACTGTCTGCACACATGGAATAAACACTGATCATAAGCTCCAGTCTGGAGCCCCATGTGTGAATCTCAGGGTGAGACCTGGCCCACCTGCAGTAGCAAGACCCTTTCTTACCTTGGACAGACAACTCTGCTATTGTCCTGCTCCCTTCTTTCATCTCACAGATATAGACAGCATCATCATCTGTGGTGACATCTTGGACAGTGAGCCGGCGATATGTGCCCTCTTCTTCGATGTTGTATTTCTTACTCTGCTGGAGCTTTGTTTCCTCCTTGAACCAAGCTGTCTCTGTACTAGGAACAGGCACCTCACATTGGAAGGTGGCAGATTCCTTCTCCCGAACTTCAAGATCCTTCAGTTTTTCCTTGAAGGGTATTGAGGGTTCTTAAAGGAATACAAAAAAAAGGAGAAATAAGAATCTGTGATAGTCTGGGGTAAAATGTGTGCAAATAAATAACTCTGTAGGAAAACCTAACTCTCTCCTTACTAATGATGATGTTTTGCATTGAGCTACCATCCAAGACCAGAATCAAGTCCTAGTGCAGGAGTTTTCTGCTCTCATATAAGAGAGGAGTTATTCTAGCCCATAAACTCTTACAACCCAGCAGAATTATTTTACAGGACTTGTGAGTGAACAAGTGTCAGTATGAGCTGTGGTACTTGCTGCACAGCATCACACAGAGGTGTCAGCTCTAATTCAAATACAAATGTGTTGGTGCAGCATGAGGTTATCAAACTCTGCTCTCCTGGCCTGCTTGTCCTCTAATGAACTTCTCTGCTTTGTACTCTGTCCCACAGGCCAATGAGATGGAGGGTAGAAACCATCCAACTTGATCCTCTACATAGCACAAGCCACCTCACTTCAGCCTAAAAACCTTCATTAAAACTAGGCTTCGTGGGTGAGTAAATAACAAACAACCCAAACAACCTAGATTTAGGGAGAGGAAAGAGGGAAGCCGTTCTAGGGGAGTGTGAACAGTCGAGGTAGTCAGCTGTTACAAGAACCAGCGTTTTACTGGTCTTGGAGCAGAAATGAACTTAGTGGAGGGGCCTGAAAGGGCACAAAAAGACAAGAGGCAGCTGCGTACACAGGAAAGACATGGGAGAAAACACAGAAGCAACTAATGAGGAATTTTTTGTTCTCCCCAAAGGCGCCAAAGTCCCTGGGTCAGATTTATCAATGACAACAACAACAACTAGAGGAAAAGTCTGTATCTCCCACCTGCCACTTCTTTCTTTCAGCAATTGAGCTGCACTGCTCCAGCTTAGGGAGAAACCAGAGTGTAGATCAAACATGCAGAACAGCTGCATGGCAGTGATGGATGGCATTTTATGAACAGAACAATATAGGTATCATTTAAATCCAGTGACAGCTGAGCTGTGAAATCATCTCAGTACCCGAGCACTGACACAGAGAAGGAAGAACTGAACTGAACAGGACAGCGTCTGGTCACAGCCACGGGACACAGTCATGCAACAAACCTGGATTAGCCAGTGCTAATGCATCATCGCTCACGCTTGGTGAGAGATCACATCCCAACATGTGTCCTTCATCTTCTGGTTACTACTGCACCAATTTGCATTTTTTTTTTTCTTATGACTCTCTTCTCCCTCTCCCTCTTCACTCCCTAGCAGGTAATTTCACATGCTCCCCAGTAAGGTATTAGCTTGCAGTGGCACATCCCACTCAGTCACCCTTCTCCGGAGTCTGGAGAAACACAAATCAAGGCTCTCAAAAATCCCAGCTCTAAGCTTTGGCAATCAGGAGCCTCCATTTAATAAAATGCAGAGCTGTGTGGTGGGTACACCGCTGTAGAGAAAAGCGGAGGTGGCCCAGAACTGCCCTTACTCCTAAGAAAGGAGGGCCGATGGGCACAAATGCATGTGTGCACATGTGTACAGGATAAAAACCTACTTCCCAGCCTGCAACATTTCCAGCTGGATGAAGCATGGTTCAAAAGAGGCTTCTCCTGCTTTTGGTAGCTCAGTGTAAAAGTGAGGCTGATATCTGTCCTCTCCTGCGCCAACGCTTAGGAAGCAGGAGCCTGTTACAGGAGCATGTCTGTCTTTGGTCTGTTCAGTTCCCTTTTGAACTCAAGCCCTGGAAAGTCATACATTCAGTTTTGCAGGTCCCTCATCCCACAGCCAAGATTGCAGCTGTCACCCAAAAAACTCCCATCATTTCTAGCTAAGCACAGCCTGGACTGTCCTGTCAGGCACCCAGGGGCTGACAGGCACCAGCACGGAGCAATGCTATCTGCCATCTCAGTTGGTATCTGGAGACTGAAATCTGATTGGGAATCTGTAAAACACCTTAGGGGCAGGCTCCAAAGGAGTGCCCGCCACTATCTTGTTAATTTGGTTGTGTTCTTGAACAGGTCCTGCCCTAACGTGCCTCAAGGCAACTTAAAGTCTTACCTAAAAGCTCCGACCTACCTTGGCACGTTAACTTTCTTCTCGCTAACCAAGATGCAGCTCAGACTCCTACCCTGCAATCCTGTCTATCATCTCTGGAAACACCCCATGCTGTCAGGGGCAATGAAGTGGATGCAACTCTCATGCCACAGGATCAAGAAAGAGGATGAGACCAAGAAAGCATTTGTCAGCCTCAGGGAACTGGATACAATGCTGATGTGTGAGATAAAAGGGAATCTGAAATGGACCATGAGAACGTCCTGACATGCCAAAGTTCCAGAAGAAAATGAGATGCACAGGAGAAGCACACAAGCATATTTCTGTATTTGGAGCAGTAAATCATATCATTAATCCCTGCCCCTTTGTAGTCACCAAACAGTATCTAAAGCAAAACAAAACAAAACAAAAAACAAAACAAAAAAACCCTTCACTTCTCTAGGAAAAAGCTATCAAGTGTACAAACACATAATAATCAAGGAAAGATCTCAAGAAAAGATAGCTAGTTGATCTTCCTCCTTAGTAGACTAATAAACATAGTCTGACTATATAACCATACAATATTTATATGAGGAAGCTGTGTTCAGAGAAAGGAAGCATAAGACTTCACATTGGTTTTTCAACTTGAAGAGGATTAACATTACTAGCTACACAGGAAAACAAATAAATATGCTTATTCTCCCATTGGCCTGAATGACAAGTTGAACAGAGATCTCTCTATTACTCTTTCACTCCATCTTGGTCTATAGCCTGTCCTACCTGGATAAACTACACTGCAAATTCCCCAACGTAGGTATACTCCGTTACCCTACTCGTACAGCACCCAGCACAGTAGGTGCTGTACGAACATTCCTTGGCTGGAATTAATATATTTCAAAGTTCCCATTCATACAGGGATAGGAAATATTCTATGCTATGACTACTGTAGGTACATCAGGAAGAGTTCCTGCAGATAACTATATCTGATCTATCACATCAAATATCGTAACTACTGATTGCTCATTTCTAAATGCCTATTAACCAAATGTTACCCTTTTGTAAGGCAATTTTAAGTAGGAGCTCATGTTAAGTACATACTACAGAAGATAAAACCATTTGGCTATTTATCATCTTCCTGATTGTTCAAACTTGTCATAACATCTGAAAACGTCCTTGGAAGATAAGCAAAAAGTGCACTCAGCTGAGGTTAAATGTCACATAATTGTCACCAGGATTCTCTGTTTCAGATCAGAAGTGCCACCAATTCCCATAGGTAGTTCTTCTAAATATCAGAGCTAGGTAGAAGTTATTTAATATTCAATGAGAAAGGTGATTTCTGATATGTCTCTATTCATACCAAATGCTGATTGTGCTCAAAATTCAATTATTCTAATTTTTCATTGACAAAATATAAGTGATTCGTTTCACAATGACAAGAGTTGAAATGTTCAGGAGTGTTAAAGAAAAATCTCTTTTCTTCAGTTCATTTTGACTTTCTGGAAGCAATGGTTTCACTGTTTCATGACTATATCCTTTCCTAAGGGACACACTCCCAGCCAGGTGAGCTGCATCTCCCACAATACAAAAGCACTTTCATCTCTGCTTGAGTCACAACAGTTCACAACAGCAGAAAAAGTAAGTGTTATGAAGCATGGATGACAATTTAGACATAGCTGACAGTAGTTCAGGTGAATGCAGTTTAATACAAAAATCAGATCAAAAGTGTGAAACTATATTTCCTTGATCACTCCACATTAATTATTTGTAGAAACAGCTACCTCCATGAAAGCCCAGAGGTTTCAGTTTGGGTGGCAATTCTGCCTCGTTTTCTAACAGCTGGACTTCAGTACATGACTGATTTTCAATAACTCCTCATGATGAGTTTAAATAACCTATCTCCAATATCAATATCTTTTTTGTTGTTGTTGTTGTTAAATGATGAATTCTCTGCAATTTAACTGTATGCATTTTCCTATTGATCTGTTTTTAGCCAAAGCAGAAACGTGCATTAAGGCATATAATGAAGCCAGTAATTTATTTTGCAAGTGCTTCTTCAGGAATTACGAGATCTGCAACAATCTGCCCATTGGGAAAAATGTGAGATGGAAACAGCAAAGCAAAATCTAGAGCCAGCGAAAGGCAGGAGCAGCTCATGGAGTTAGTGGGAAGCTGCAAGACCTTCGACCAGCTATGAATTTGGCTGCTTGTCTTGAGAAAATATTTCTCCAGAGAGTCATATACTTTTGTTTGGTCCATAGCAACCAAACTAGCAATGAGATGATGTTATTTTTCAAAAGCAGGTCCTGCTAGCACATATTTTGTAAAAACAGATGCAGGCTGCAAAGCCGGAGTCTCCTCAACCTTATTAAGGCACATTTGTCTCTGATCTGGTCCTCTCACCCGCCTGCATTTCCTTGTGTCTACTCCCGGTCTTCTCATAGGCTGATCATTTATTATTCTAGAGTCAATTTTTCCCTCTGTCAAATAAAAATGATCTAATAATAGTGAGAATATGGAGAATCTTTTCAAAGGGGACAATCTAAAGGTGTACAGACAAGCTTCCAACCTTTGGTCATCTTCCCATTTACGGTGGTTTCCAGCTTTCCCCTGTGCCTCTGTATTTCTCACATCTCAATTCTTTTTCAGATCTCAAATGTCACTGCCATGATAGTTAGTGGTTACCTAAAGTCACTTCAGAGCCGAAGAAGAAAGAACTGGCCTCAGTACTAGTCTGTTTTTCCATTCTTTATCCTACTTAACTCACAACCTTTAACCTTTACATACAGTATCTAATTACTGAACTAGTCCCTCTGAATCCAGGGACTCCGTCCCAAATTCCATTACTCAGATGAACCTTCCTTGGCCCAGGCCCCACGATAGAGACCTGTATGCTCTTCTTGCTAACTTTATAAACAGCCTAGAGACATCAACAAAGCCTTCACGAAATTCAAGAGATTTATTCATGCTCCTGCTATCCTATCTGTTCTTCTGGAAATGACTCGTCAGATGAGGTTTACTCCTTGGAAGCATTTCGTAACTTCTTCTGCAGCTTGAATTTCAGCATATGGCTTGTGATTTTTATCTCTGCTGAAGACACTAGAATCCAGCACATTTCTGAGTTGAAGTCACTGACTCTAGGTTTTCTTTAATTGGGTGAGTGACAAGCCTGTCCTATAGCCTCTCCTTGGAGATTCACATCTCATTCACTACATCTCATTTAGAAGCAGCTTAAAAGTCTCTTTTTAACTCAGTGATCTTGAAGGCCTGGGTTCAACAAAGCGCTTACAAATGTGGTGGTGTCCCTAGGCTTAGAAGCTAGATTGACAGAGTATTGGAGGACAGGCTAGAAGAGGCCTGACCTGTGCTCAGTCCCATTCCCTACTGAGAGGTCTGCTAATACCCACCTTAGAGGCAGGATGCTGGGCTGCATGGCCTTTTCTATGTTCTTACCTTTAACACACCCATAAATACTCTCACTCAGATTCTTCCGTTTAAATTACATGTTGTACGTGAATCATAATCCTACAGAGTATTAAACCCATGAAGCTTGTCTTCCCAGGTACCTGTGTCTATAAATGCATACTGGGGATCCAGTACCACAGGCTCTATAAATACACCGTTACCTTTATAAAGACCAATGCAGCAGCATCATGCTGACAGAAGGTGGCTGCTTGGAGAATTTAGCCTCTTCTGCATTACTGAGCAAAGAGGAGACTGTTTGGCAAGATGATCTATCCCCCAAAACACGATGGCAGATGAGCTAATAACACATCACCAATAGCATAAATAGCAGATTAAAAGCTCCCTTCGTGGCTACATCATTCGGAGCTGTGTCTTTGAAGGGGTGAGAAGGACTTCTGGTGGCACAAAGGAGAGTCATTATCCAGGGCCTAATTATAACCAACAAACACAGATTTTCCATGGCTGCCTTGGCCTGATCAGAAAACCCAACACAGCTACAGCGTAACAAAGAAACAGACCATAAACATTTCTGCTTTATCCCTCTGACTCACAAATGTCTCTTGACAACGGACATTGACAAATAACCTTTTCTAGTGTGGCTTGCTCCCGGACCTGCTGCTTTGCATGCTTTCCCCGTCTCCTTTGGGATGGGTTGCACCTACTGCAAACAGCCAAATAAGCATGGGCCCTGGGGAGATGCTTGTCCTCGCAAGACAGGCACTGGTCAAGTATCAGCGCCCGAGTCATCCTCAGACTGAACACCCACTCGAGGGCCACGATCAGTCTTTGCCTTTGAGTCCTGTCTCAAGAGGTGGTCACAGCTTTATGGAAGAGGCCAAATGCCTTTCCTGACACCACTCAGCACGTCCCAGGGATGGCAATGAGTGGGACTGTTGCCAGAGAGGTCCCTGGATCAGGTGTCTCTGATGGATGCAGGGAATCAGTCGCTGATGGGAAAGACAGCAAGTGTGAAAAACGGGAAGTCCAGAACAGGGGAAACAGAAAAACAAATAAAAGCTGAGACTCTTGAAGATGGGTACAAGACACAGAGCCTTCCTACTCATTTGGATTTCTAAAACAATTTGCTGTCAGTCAGAAAAGCCTATTTAAGTCTATAAAAGTCTAAGTCACAGAAGTAAAGCTTTCACATCTGAAAGTTCATTTATAGGTGTTGCCTAAAATTGTGCCAAATGGGAAAGCAGCCACAAAATTCAGAACTTCCTTTGTAAAAATATTTGCGTCACATTTTTCCCCGCAGTCCTGAAGGACTTGATCTGATTCCTGCCAGATTCGAGAGACTCTCTGAAGGTAAGTTCAGATTTGCCTTATCATTACTGACCACAATGGACAGAGGCACCATGGAACTGGCACAAGTTAGGAGAACACCAAAGAGGCCTGCAGAAAGCAAGGCTGCTAGTGGGGAGGAGAATTGAGGGGGGCTGTGATTAGAGTTAGGGTAGGTCCCCAAGAGATCTAAGGCAGCCTGACACACTCAGCTTGCAGGAAGGAGTTTCCTCTACTGCTGTCTAAACCAGCAAACCTGAGGTTAGATTATACCCTGGAAGGTAGGATGGTGTTTCTGCAGTCACTGAACCAAAGGATGGTAACAGATTTCCTAGATTACTCTAAGGTCAGGCTGGAAGAGAGCTTTAAAGATCTAGTCCATCTCAACTGCCCCACAACAGCCTCTTTCTACATCATCCAACCCTCATTGATGCTTGATTATGGTCTTATAAAATCCCTTATGACAACGCTCTCCCTCTCCCCAGGTGATCTATTTGAATGGTTACCCCTCTTTACAAATACAGGGCTTTTCTTCACATCTAATCCAAATCTCCCTTGCTGCAGCTTTGTAAAAGAAACTTTGCTCATATTCCCTGTGACTGATCAATAAACTCCTGCAAAGGAAGAATGCTCAGAAGAGATGGGCAGAGATGATGTGCCCTTGAAGCTCAGGGAAGAACTGCGAGTGACTGAGCACAGCTGTTGCAAAGAAAGATGAATTTATGTCAGGACAAAGGAGACTCGAGCATACCCTTTCTTTTAGATAAACAGCTGTATCAGTTGAGATCAACTGACTATACCACAGTGGACCAAGGGTTGTGTAATCAAAAGACTGCGAATGTCTCCCTTAGCTAGCTGTAGCAGCATGGAGGGAGCATGTATGTGGCTAAGCCCGACAGAGAGTAAAAGAGAGAAAACAACTAACAGAAGAATTTTGGAGAGCAATGGGCTTGAGTAGGTTTCAACCCATGTATTCCTTCCCAGTGATTGGGGATGCCCACTGTCAGGATGGTGAGCATATCATAGAAATCTGTAATGAAAACCACATTTGTGTTGTGACTCAACTCTATACTGCAATTGCTATCTACTGCTAAGTCTAGCTTACACATGTATTGTGGTTTCAGTATATTGCTGTATCACTCCACTAAATCGAAATCTCTAATCAGTATTGGTAGTAAAACTGAAGTAAAAATCAGAATCTTCAAATGCATAAATGTGATATTAAACAGTACACCCTTCATGTGTAGGATACCTAAAAGAACCTGGTCAGAGAGTACTGGACTTCAACACTACCACGGCAATTTGGGAGCGCACTGGCTTTGTCTTTGTGCAAGGCTACCCACCCCAGTTTGCAAACCCACCTTTGACAGTGACCAGCACAGAGCTGTAGGTCTGGCCTGCCAAGTTGGAGGCTGTGCAGGTGTACAGCCCATTATCCACCTGCTTGCAATAGAGGATCTTCAGCACAAAGTTCTCCTGGTCATCCTCATAGATGATGTGCCGCCGCCCTTCCAAAATGATCTCGTCGTCCTTCTTCCATATGATCTCTGGCTTGGGCTCCCCTGTCACGTAACAGCTCAGCTTGGCGTGTTTCCCCTCTGTCACACTGCACGTGCGTGTCAGCGTCCCAAACATTGCATTGCGGGCCCCCTTGGCGGTGAGGCCCGCAGCCCTCTCGTAATCCCGGGAGAGGCCGTAGCTAAAGCTGGACAGCCCTTCTGTCATGGAATAAGACTGAGCGGACAAGGAATCAAGAGCACTGTGGGAAATATCCATCTTCCTGATCTCCTCCCGCCTCTTTTGCAAGTGAGACAACAGGGAAACGGTCTTGCCGCAGCTGGTATCGAAATAGCTGCTGCTGCCCGGGTTGTGAGAGCCCTGCCTTTCCACGACCAGGGCAGCTGATGCGCTAGCAGAGCCGATAGGATTCTCTGCTCGGCATGTGTACGTGCCACTGTCCCCGAGCCGTGTGCACTGGATGGTGAGCGCATTCGACTCCCCAGCAGACTCGATCTGGAAGCGGTTGGCATCAGCCCGGTGCCGCAGGTGTCTCCCATCTTTTTCCCAGTTCACAGAGAGCGGCGGGCTGCCCTGAACTTTGCATTTGAACATGGCATCTTCTCCCAAAGTTACTTTGATGGACGTGGGTTTTTGGATGAAGTATGGGGCTGACTCTGTTACTGTGGTCTCCTCTCCAACTTTGATACTGACAGCTGCAAAAGCTTCCCCAATGGTGTTCTTGGCCCGGCAGATATATTGGCCGCTGTCCTCTAGGCTCAGGTCATAGATTGTTAGCCTGTAGAGATCCCCATCTTCTGTGGTTTTAAACCTTCCTCCAGACTGGACTGGAAGTTTATCCTTTTCCCAGCTCACAACTGGAATGGGGTTCCCAATGATTTGGCAACTCAAGGTGGCATCCTTCCCCACGGACACCATAAAGGCCTTCGGCCGGGTCAAGAACCGGGGGACTCCACTAAACGAGCTGTAATCCATCCTGGTTTCCTAAAGAATGAGAAAGAAAAATAGCAAGAGGAAGATTAGATAGTGGAAGCAAAGAATTGCTACACTTCTGTGGTATCAGGATGCTTGTCATCTAGAACGGTCTAGTTGGGTGATATTTCCATTGTCCCTCTCACAATAGGTGAAAAGGTCTTGGAACATTTTAGGGCTCACAGATTTCTTAGATTTCAGCTCAATGATGTGAATCCACTAGAAAAGAAGGTAGCTCACTTCCCCACAGGGATTATTGGGTAAAATATAATTATTGGGAGTTCATAAGGAAGTAACGTAATGGACCCTTTCAGCCTTAAAGACTTGGTACCAGCAAAATAAGCAGCAGGAATGCTGTATAACATATGGGCTAGTTTTGTAATCATGGAGGAGCAGACAGGCATTCCACTGTGATAGATGTGTCTACCATTAAGACACCTTCTCCTTTATACTCATCTCCTCTTCTCTCTCTCTTTTTCTACTTCATTTCCCTTACTCTTTTCAATTTTTCTTTTTTCCTTGCTTTTTAAATTCCGCTTATATGCCTTCCTCCATCTCTCCTCTTGTCCTCCTGTCTGGTCGTTACCCATCCCTAGACCTTGTCTCTGTAAGCACCACATGACAGAGACCACCACATTCACAGTAAGTTGTGGTAAACCCCTCTCCCCTAGGGACCTGTCTTTGGGGGGACATGCAGATATGTCTGTCCTTTACTACAGATGATACTTCTCTTTATTTCTAATTTCTATTCAATACAAATTTAACTATAGCTGCTTTCCCTCAATGGCAGCCAATGAGTACCCACCACTTACATGCAGCCTTGTCTGGACCAGATGCAGCTGCAGTGGGAATGGGTGTCTGTGCACATGTATGGCTTGGAACATGCACACCACACAGGATGAAGCTGAATCGCTATCCCCACCTTCTCCCCTTTGCTCATGCCCATGGCAGCACAACGGAACGCAAGGGAACTGATGGGGGAACACACACTGCAATCCAAGCAGGGCCAGATTTCTCCAAAAAAGCACCACGTGGCTCAGGGCTTACAGGAAAGCTTTCTCATTACCCGCTCGCTCTCAGCTGCTCTCTGAGCTTGCTGCTCAGCAGCCTGCAGCTGTTTGATGGCACGGCTCAGCCAAGGGGATGTGGCTTAAGCTGCGTCCAAAACTAAAGCTCAGAGCAATTCTTGTGTTTTACGTCCTGAGAAAGTCAAAAGCGATGACTAGCACTAACCTTCACAGCAGTGTTCGTTCACACGCACAGTCTCCCAGTCCCCGTGCAGCCGGGGAGCAATACAGCAGGCAGGACTGCATTCACAGCACACAAAACTCTTCACGTTGCTTCACTACTCCTGACACAGATTCCTGCTTGTCCTTTCTCTTGCTCTTGGGGTGATTCTACCTCTAAACCTCCAAGAGTAGAAGCCCTAGCACGCTGGCTAGTATTCACCTTGATAAGGCCCCATCTTGACCCCATTAACACCAGTAACAATGCACCAGCTGAATCTCCTTGGGAGGAGGATTAGGCCTGATAAGAGCAAACTTCACAGCTCCAAGCCTCTCTGGAAGTCTCATTCAGATGATTTGAGCAGTTTCTCTTACCAAGCTACTGTATCTCCCTGGCCCAGCAGACAGCAAGTTGCACCCCCTAATCTATATGGAAGATCTCTACTTGAGGGTATCTGCAATGCTGCTCCCATGTCTGTGCATTTTCACCTTCAGAGTGCCACACAACGCAAAATGCCCAGGGTACTGCATGTTGTAAGTAGCTCAGAAAGGAAATAAAAATCAGTCACTGTGACAGAAATATCCTTCTTAATCCTGCAGCAGTTTGGCTTCCCTGCCGGCCGCAGATCCACCCACTCGCTCACCCAATGACAGATGCCCTCACAATCTCCCTCCACCTTCAGTAGAAATTACTAAGGCCAAAAAACCTGCACTTTCATTTCTTGATCCACTGTTTGGGCTGTAGTTTCTTCTTTTTTTTTTTCCCACATTCTCCTCCAATTCCTGTTGCAATGTGTTAACATTAATGTGCAAGTGATGGCGCATGGGAGTGGGAGATGACTCTGCTACTGACCTGCTATATGACCTTGGGGAAACTGCCTATTTTCCCTGTGCCTTGGCTTCCTTCCCCATCATCTTCACATCAGGACAGGGACAGTCTCTCAGATAATAAGCACAGTTTATATGACAACATATTTGCAGGAACCTAAAATAAACCCTAAGTGAAAATAAGCAAATTACAAGATAATTTTCTGTGCAATTAACTCTGCTGGGGATTGAAAGACACAAGTCACTTTAAAAATTAAATACTGGGAAAGTGCTGGTACAAAAATGCAACATGGTATTTATTGTAATCATTATCATCATTGAAGATGATATAACTGAACTAAGCTTCAAAGTTCATGTAGGCCACAGATAACATATAAAGCCAAAAGTACAGTCTTTTTGTATTTACAAGAAAAATACACACTACTTACTATCCTATCCTTCTCACTTCAAAGAATATATGAAACTCTTAAAAGTAGCTAAGCAAAAATATAGTACATTGTATTCATAAGCTTTACTAGTTAAAAAATAAAGAAATATTTTTCTCTTGGTCTCAAACTAGTCTATAAATCTGAATACAGAGTTTGCACTTCCTAGTAACTCTTACTACGTTCAGCCTCTGTCTCCATTTTATTTTCCACAAGTACTTGCAAAAATGCAAGAACAGAAGCTGCAGGAATGGTTAGAAGATGCATATACAGGCCTTGGGCTTGAACCAAAGTACCCTGGACTCAGCAGAAATTTCCACTCAAGTCTTCCATTGAAGACTAGAGTCTTCTGCTCGTTTGGGCCAGACCATTTTAACATTCTGTGTGGGCTACTGGGATTCTGGTTCCAGCAGCAGCAATCGCTACAGTAACTAAGAGTTAAAAATGAAAAAGGGACTCAGGACTCACATTCTAATCTTGACCACACATCCTAATTAGCCTGAATTTCAAGCTGCATCATGTCAGCAAAGTACTTGGATCCATCTTCAGAAAACACTGCCATGTCTCATCCTTCCTAGATCCCTGGTAGTTTCTGATAGATGTGTCACACTAACTCCAGTTTCAAATCCATGGTGTCAAAAAGAGTAAAAAAAAATAAAAATAAATAAAGCTGCTTCACTTCTCCTTCAGACTGAGCTCTGTGTAACATGGAGAAGCGCCTCGAGCACACAGATGGCTAGGGACACACGAGAGCCGCCCGACACTGCACAGCAGTGACCTTTCAGCAAACAGTGACTTCCCTCAAACCACCTGGGTGCCTGAGCACAGATTTCCTCTCCCAGGCACGAGGAGACACACGTTCTGTGGGTGTGCGGCAGTCTCAGACGAGGCGTGAGCACAAGAACGCTTCTCACTTCCTAAAGCTCTCGTGCACCTGCTTCGCCTGCCCGATGGCGCTTCCCTTCCACCCACAGCCCAGTTGGTTGGGTACGTCCCTCCTCCAAACAGCGCCAGAGCAGCCGTCAGCCATTCGTTGTTATCTCTGATGGTCAAGAATGGCTGAAACACAAGCAAGCTGCTGCATCCTGAAGGGCGTCATCAGGTGCCTATCGCCTTTTCACCCCAACTGGATTGACTGTGCATATCCCTCTGAGACCATTCTTCCCACAGACTCAAGCTCCAGCCTCCCTTTCCCATTTCTCCCAAACATTTATTCCCTGTTTTCATCTCACTGCAAGAGGAACAAGCTGTTGTGCCCAGCAGGTTGCTGGTGCAAGGTCAAGACCCCACGCTGTAACCTACACTGCACCTTGCTCTCTACCAGCCTTTGCCATGCATCTTTGCACTCAACTGCTTTTACAGATGAAAGGTCAGGATATCAAAGGAAAAAATCGAGGAATTACTGAAAACAGCGTGCTCATCTGTATTATTTTATATGAATATCTAATATGTTAGGAAAACAAAAGGGGATTTATTCCTCCTTCTGCTTATTTTTGTAACCATGAAAAAGGCACTTAAACTCCTGTATCTTCAGTCCCTGTCTGAAAAAGCAGGTAAAACATTGCCTTCTGGGATGCTGAGAGCATGAAATCCAGTAACAGGCATGAAATCCTAATGCTGCAAGGATGAAATCACAGTAAGTGTAACAGCGAGGCAGATCATACAGTTCAGGTATAGTTTATCTAGTCCAAACTATCTTATAGATTAGACAGGATCAAATGTATGATATTGGATGAGACTGCGATAAATAGACAGATTAGGAGTCAGAGAAAGAAGAACCGCTTGTGGATATACTGCTGAAAGGAACAGACTTAATATTCCACAGTGCAACAATTTGGCAGGCAAATAAACTCATCAGATTCTTTCCACGTACTTGCAAACTTCAAAAAAACCCAGTAATTCTCTGCAAGTGCTGGAACGGTTGTCTTAGAAGTGGTCAGACTGGCCACAACAAAGCAACAAGAATAAACCCAGTCGATGCAAGCACCCTTTCCAATCAATCTGAGACATTTAACAGTATCATATTTCTCCTTGTAATTCCACGATGCCACCACAACAGAGGCTGCAGGTTATCCTCTGGTCAAGGCCTTTCAATTCAATGCTTAGAATGGAAATCTTGTCTACCTTGACTTTGGGCAAAGGGCAAAAAAAACACTAGGCAATCCACCTCATAAAATGTTCCCAAGACAAATGTGAGCCTGTACAGCACACCTGTGTAATCAGAAACTTTGAGGATACAAAGCACATGTGAGGACAGATGCCTGAATCTAAGACTACGAAAGACAAACCAGGAAAAACGAGGTTCCCTCAGACACAACCTAGAGGTACAAGACCAGTTATATGCCTGTTGGCTTATTTTTGCAGTCAGCTTTTACTCCTTCTTCGCCAGGTAAGCAAGCTGTTGGTTTGGGGTCTTCTTCTCGCTTTTGGAGTTCATGTTTCCTGGACCTTCTGGACAGTGACAATTGCTACAAACTTGCACTCCTCCCTCTCCTGAGATGAAAGGTAAGAATCTCAGGGAACCTCCTGACTCCAGGACCTACACCTTGCAAAGAAAAGTGCTAAGACAAAGCTTCAGATAAACATCAAGACAGCACTGTTATTACTGAAGTTTACATGATATAACTACGTGCACTGCTCCATCTAAAAACACCAGGAAATTGCATGGAATACCTGTGGGTATGAAGTTGATGGATCCTAAAATGGGAGGGCTGATTTCCTTTGAGGTTCACAGAAGCACTGCTAAGAGCAAACTGCAATAGTTCAGCTACCTTACTGCTTCTCAGTCTCCTAGGGAATGGGCTAACTTTAAGAACAAATAGCTTATGTATTCTGTGCCAGCTGCAAGCTTGATGACTCAGTCGTGAACTGGATTCCTACAAACCAGTACACTAGACAGAACGCTTTAAGGGCGAAAAGCGTACCAGCACATCCAGTGCCATATGCCCATTAACATCTCTAAATCAGCTATAAGTAGAGATTTGCACAGATGCACTAATCCGAGATGGCAGCTTATTTGATGCTCATTTCATCAGAGCAGAAACGGATCTGTCACTGCAGAGCTAGACTCAGAGCTTAGCTCGGGCTTCTCCAAATTCCACTTCAGTGAGGGACGAGAGATTCTGGCATGTTCAAAGGTCACCTGATGGGCGCATGAAAGAGCTTTCTGGGGTGGTTTGGGGGATCTGTCTCCATACTCTGAGGAGTTCCGGTGACCAATAACACACAAAAGATCAGACAAATTGTTAGAAAATACCAGCAGTGCCATTCATGTGGTTTGTGCACACTATAGAGCAATCCACTCAGATCCCCTTCCAGTCACGTAAGCAAGCGTATTCTTAGCACAAAACATGGGAGACCTAAACCAATTTCATGACTTACATGGTTAAAGTATATACTTCTCTCTCCTGCTTGCTGCAAAGACGGAGCTATTTCTCGTAAAGCTCATCCCTCTACTAATCGTCTGGTCAGCATTCACTTTCCCTCTAACACATCAGTATTTTCAAGAATTTCTACACAAAGGAACAGGTTTCTTCTTACCTGGGCTTTGCTCCAGGGTAGAAGCTTCACCTGGGATTTCCCCCATGACAGAGCTACAAAGCAAACTCAGAAACTTTCGAAGGACTAAGATTGCTCAGGTCCCTCTGATGATAAATGATCTAGAGCTTTTATCACCTTTCTGAAGCTAAAGCTACCAGGGCCGCTCTTGTAGTGTGTTGATAATGGCACCATCTCAGGGAAGGTCTCACGCATATAGCGATGTGTTCCTGGTCTGTGGGAATGAGCAGACAGGCCATGAACAGAAGAAGATGAATTCAGGGGTGGTCACCCTGGGGACAGAGCAGGAGCCTGCAGGAACTATTACCAGTATTGTCAATTCTGGCAGGTTTCATCACAGATTTCCCTTAAATTGGATTTTGCTTCAAACACAGCTGGAGGTGAGTGGCTACAGCAGAACCCCAGTTTTAGGTACACCCTAGTGCCCATGCTCAGATTACAAAGACTCGTAGCTCGAGTCAGGTGAGCTTTAAAGATTCACAAGAAGAAAAAAGAAAAGAACTAAAGAATTTACACTGATTTATTTTACTTTAGTGGTGTCATGGTTTAGAAGGTCACAGTTTTACAGATCTGAGGCTGTCCATACTACAACACAGCTATACTGATGCGTATGTTGCCTCTCTGCACGCACACTCTGGTCTCTCCCTCAAATGTGTGCTGCTATGAGTAAGACAGGTTCTCACCAGCACTGAACCAAGTAATCCCAAGTCCTTCCCAACTCTTAAATCCTTTGGCACCAGCAGTAACAGAAAAACAAACTTGCTTATCCCAAGCTAGTAGCGTTGCCCTGCGTTTTAGCGCGAGTGATGTCTGTGCGAGGCGGATGGAGGTTGGACGATCACCCATAAGGATGAACAACTCCCCGTGACAATTAGCTGCAAGGCCCCAGCCCAAGCACTTGTATTTTAACAAGTGAACGTCACTGTCGTTACAGCCACTCCACCCCATTGAGCTGTAGGGCTGAAAATAGCCTCAGCTGTCAAGCTCCATCTCTCTCCAGCTTTCGTCAGAGCCATTTGTAGAAACGCGAGGAGCGTGGGGGGTTGCAGTTTGAGTTGGCATCGACACAGCAGCAGAGAGAAGCGCAAAGGGAAAATAAGTCCTCGTTGAAGAGGAAAGCGGCACTGACATTATCCCTTGAACTTAAAAAAAAAAAAAAAAAAAAAAAAAAAAAAAAAAAAAAAAAAAAAAAGACTCCTTCCTGCCACCTCTCTGGAGAAACCATTTTTTCTTCAGGCTCTTCACACACACTGCTATCCAAAATTTGGAGACAAAAACAATCATGTACAATCTACGCCTTCAAATCTGTTTTTCACTCTCTTTTCTCCTCTCCTCTGGAGGCCTTTCTTCGCTCTTCTAATAACATGCCCAGACATAGTTAAGCAAAACAATCCATATTTGGTTCAGGCCAGAAGGACAAAAATTACTCTCTATACCTTCAGCTCCATCTTCTTTCACAAGGTGAAGACATATTCCAGCATAGCAACATTGACATAGAAATAATCTCACCCCTCCTTCAGTTACAAGCAACTCCCTCCACTTACTCTTGGCTATCAGAGTCCCCAACTCTACTTATCTGTAGTTGAAAGTTTAGGACTTACCTGGAGTCTTGTCACAGTCTGAGGAGGAACAAAGCTCTGGGTAGAGTAAGAGAAAGCTGATTCCTACTGAGATGACACAAGGGGGAAGGGGGAAAAGGGGAACAGAGGACATGGGGAGACCATGTTGGTTTTGATTCTCCCCTTTCCTCTCCGGTAAAATAAAACAGAAACCCCAGCGATGGTAGGGACGTGCAGCAGGACCCCTAAGTCCCCCTGCAGTGCCTTTGCTGCTCGGGGTTAGGCTGTGCCACCCCCCCCTCCCCACGCCTCCTCTCCGTTGTCCTCCTTCAGTCAAATTGCTGACGTGCTTTGCTTTCCCTCTGCAGCCCAGCTCCAAAATAGCCCTGGGTGTCACTTACGGGGGAGATTATGTTTCCTGCAGGAGAGAGGCAAAAGGGCATCGTTTTAGGGACTCACTGGGATGGACAGTCCAGCCACAGGAGGAAAAATATCAGAGCTGTGTGTGTGTCACAGTGTGGGGGACAGGCTGCAGTGACAGGATGGGTCACTTCTGCTTCTCAAGGGTCAATCTCAGAGCCAAAAGATAACCACGACACAGGGACTCAGGAACAGGCAGCTGCCAATTTATCGGTATTACACACTGCTCCTCACAAGAGGCGAATTCCTTTTCATAGGCATCAGATCAATCGTAGGTTTAAAAATAACCTCCCACGACAAGGTTGTTACAATGGTGATTAAATAGCAAGTGAATAAAACCAGGCGCATCATTCTCTACCTTTTTGTGACACAAATCTGTTCTAAGCAGAGTCTACAAAAATGGCATAGGAGAGTTGCACTCACAGGTTCTAGATCATTTTTTCTGTTCACCAGTAAGAACATGATTTCCTGAAATATTTTGCATTCTAGTGATTCACACCATTAGTGTGATTTAAAAAAAAAAAAAAAAAAAAAACTTACAAGTCAATTCTGCTAACGATATGGGAGCCATAAAAGAATACAGCACTCTCACAACTACATTAGCTCTGCACAGCGATCAGGAGCAAACTGCAAGATATACTTATTTTTGGCAGTAAACGGAACAGATAACAGGCTGCATAGTCTGAGGCAATGGATCAGCTGAAGACACAACAGTGTTTTGTTTATTCAGTCACTTTTCAGAGAAGAGTAAATACAACAGCAGGGGAGCAAAAGGGAGTTTTATTGGGGATTTTAGAAGAAGGAGATGAAAAGAGTAACAGGGATCCAAGAAAAGGAACTATGACGGTTCTAAAGCGTCACATTATCAGAGCAGAGGAATGGTCATTTCTGCCTCGGTCTACATCTGTGACAGCTGCTCCTAACAGGAATTGCAATGTTTGAAGCATCTGCCTATATCTTCAATGGTTTCAGGGCATTTGGTCACTGCAAACTAAAATGTGGAAGACATCCAGTGTAAGCTGTGTGCTAATGGGGTCTCATCAAAAGCAGAGGGCAGAGCTCCAGGAGGAGGTGACAAGGTTGAAAAGCAATCAGATCAGGAGGACTCAACATTAAGCTGATGCGGTGGAACCACCAAAGACAAGGGTGCTGGCCAGTGGAAGACATCAAAGCAGCCCAGCAATACAAGTATGGCTGGTTTCTCTGCAGGGAAAAAGCTGGGCACCAATTTGCTCTGAAAGCAGCAAGTTGCTGGCACCTTGTGAAGAAGTGACATAGAAAAAGGAGAAAAGAAGCCATGTGCCTCAGCAAGTGTAAGATATACCATCAACTTCCAAATGGGAAATAACGGGTGGTGTTGACTGGTAACTCCCTGATGAGGGAGATTTGGGAGACCAATCTCCCAAATCTAGCCATAAGCAATATGCTGCCCACCAGTGATCAAGTCTGAGACATAGCAGGGAGGCAGCACAAGTTGATGAGTGTAAAAAAAATTGTTTTTTAATTAAAAAAGAGATAAAGAAATCTTCATAACAGTATAAGCGTTGTTCAATCTGCTAAACATTTTAGGTATCTATACATTAATTAATGCAGGGTATATAAGAATAAGGAGGAACTAGGAGCCTCAGCTCATGATACAGCTCATTGTATCAATAATAAGACAGCAGTTTTATCAGGATGGCAGGCAAAATAGGAAGGAAGAAGGTACCTACTTAATACTGCGCATAAAGGAGGTAAGTACAGTAAAACTGGAAGGCTTCATTACCAGCAGAAGAGGAAATGAACTGTCAGCTGCTAAAGCCCTTTAAGCCCAGCAATCCAGACAGTTTCCCACCTGCTTTGCCATCCACCCATCCAGCTCATCTCTCTTCAATTTGACTATAAAGGTAGTACTGGAGACTATGACAAAGAGCATGCTAAAGTCGAAGTAAACCACGTCCACTGCCCTCCCTGCATCTGCAGATCCTGTCATCCCATCACAGAAGGCAATTATTCTGGTCAGGCACAATTGGCCTTTGATCTATCCATGCTGACTGTTCCCAATTACCTCCTCATCCTTCTTGCACCATGACACGGTCCCAAGGACTTCCCTATAATCTTCTTGGAGACTGAGGTTAAACTGACTGGTCTATATTCCACAGATCCTCCTTTCTGCCTTTCCTGAAGATGTCCTTCTGGAAGCATAACATACACCCTTTTCAGTCCTCAGAAACATGCCCCAGATACCATAACCTTTCAAAGATAGAGAGCTGCTTTGACATGGTATCAGACAGCTCTCAGCACCTTCAGATGCATCCCGTCTGGTTGTAGGGACCTATGTATACTTAGTTTGCTTCATAGTGATTACCTCAATTACATCAGTTGCTATAGATAGAGGTGCTATTGACAGGATGACGAACCCTGGAGACTCCATGAAGACACTTTATATCTCTGTGTAACAGGATTCAGACATAAATTTTGAGCCATGGAGTCCACGGAACTAGATGGGTCTCTGCAAGGTTTTACTGAGCCTGTAGTTTGGTGCTGTTTGCTAGCAGAGAGCCACTGACAGCAGTTTTAGGCAGCCTGACCATCTTTTTCTGAACTAGATGCCAAATCCTATTTTTTTCCAGTCTCACAGTCATTTACTTGCTATCTACTATATGGACAAACAATTCCAAACAGAGCAAACAACTGCAAACTCTTAACCTGAATAACAAAGTTACCAAGATCCTACTCAAGAGCTAAACCAAGGCATACCTTCAGCAGTACTTTGTGATAGAAAGCGATATGAAATACAATATCCAGTTGAAACAGTTAATAGAATTAAAATAGACATGACAAAAATCATTCTGCTGCTACTTGTCAGTACATTAGAGCTATATGGGTCTCCAAGCCATCTCGAAAGGTTGACAGGGATCTTTACTCACTTTAGGGCTTTGGATCTTATTTCTGTATCTTACCCAAAGGAGAGCTTGGGCCAGTGACTTCTGAACTTCCTACGCACCGGCTGAGAGATCAGGAAGATCAGTGCCACCATTCAATGCCATAAAGCTGCATTCACAGGAGGTGCTTTCTTCAGGACTTCCCATCCTCTGTTATGAGCAGAAGATCAAGTAAGTGGAAAGACAGTCCAAGACAGCACTAACATCTCTGATTTGACATAACATCTCAGCATTAGCCTGTTTTCCTGCAGTTTTGTAAGAGCATTCTATAAAGCTATTTCAGACATATCAGAAGACTTCAGGTGCCCATAAATGCTATTATACTGTCTTCCTGTATCGATCCTTATTACATAACTGAAGAAAATCCTTGCAAAGTCTGAAACCAGTCATGCTTAATTCATGCCATTTGCCAAAGTAAATTTTATATTCCACACTAAAATTCAGAGCCATTCCTTTGCAAGACAGAGGTACAGGCTTGTACTAAACTTTTTGCTATGAACAGCTTGCACTTTTATCTGCTGTTTGTTTAACTGTGACTTTGTGAAACTCATTTTGGCCATTCCGCATGGTTCTTCCCTTTGTTGTGCAGACAGTTCAGAGTTGTAAGAAAGCAGATGCCTACCAAAAAGCACTCTGCAACAGGTTTACAATGATCTCCCAAAGACAGAGAAAGGCTGCCCAAGTTCTCTTAGTAACTGAAAACACAGCATGGGTTTGAATCAACATCGTTTCATTTCTGAACAGGGTAATTTGTAACTTTCCACAAGCTTAACATGAGAGAAGATAATTTTCTCTCAAGCATTGCTTTTCGTTTTAAGGTCTTTCCAATCTGAAACCTAGAACAAAGCAATGCTGCATGTGGAGCAAACCAAACCACATAAATCCTCCCATGAAGCATCCTTGCTTACGTTTCCTTATACTAGCAAGTTTTAAAGAACAGAAATTGCCAGAGGAATAAGAAATAGATTCCTGCATGAATAAATAAACAAAAATAAATGAATAAATGAACTGGTTGAGTCTTCTACTCAACCAGTTTTCTTTAAGGAAGAGCTCAGAAAAAGCACTTCACACACTTCACTCTGTTTTATACATACATACACACACACACACATATTTTTTATATATATATATACATATATATACACACACACACACACACACACATATATATAAGGGGGGGTCAAGTGTATACACTAGAATTACAAAGTAATGACAGGTCTATTTTTACTACTGTAAAACTCAGTGACTCAACTCAGTGACTCTGCTGGACCCATTGTGGCTGACCCCTCCTCAGAAAAAAAATAAGTACCAGGAAAATTCTCCACTCCCTGTTTAAGTCCCCAGACACGCACAGTTCAGAAGCCTGGTGTATTCCTTGCTGGGCTAGTCATACCTGCCAGACCTCTTAAGTTTGACAAAGCATCTGTAATACAGGCTTCCATGGAATTTTCCTGATCAAAATGGTGAACTCAGTGCAGATTCTCCCTCCAGAACCTTGAAGAAATATTAACTAATATGCAATGGGCACTATTTAGAGGTACTAAATGAGATGAACATCTAGCTCAGCAACCTCATCAGCTCCCACCTTGTAACTCGATGATGATAAAAAGCCCCTGCTCTGCTTTCAAAACACCACCTTTATTCCTATTTACTTCTACAGGCACCAGTTGAAGCCACCCCAGGAGCTGTGCTAACACTCCCTTGATGTCAGCAGAAGCAAAGGCACATTTCTGAAAGCACCTCCGGCGTTGCAGATTTCTGTGATTTACCGGCTGCATTTCGGAGCACAGTACAAGGAATGCCTCCGCACTCTGTCTTTTGCCAGGAAGAGAGACACGCATATTTTTATATATATATATATATGTTTTTTTTTTAAGGAATGATTTAAAACTTACTCAAGTCACCAAATTTATGTGATCCGTCTATGCTGGGAGTCTTTCCCACAGAGGAGAAAGCAGTAAAATTGGATTTAGCCTTCTAGCAAATTGTCACATATTTACTTAATGGGATTGCCCTCCAGCTTGGCTTACTTTCATGAAGCATTTATCCCATAATTTTTACTGTAAGCTTCTTGGAGCTCATCTTACTGTGTCTGCCCACACTCAGGACTGGCACCTCCCAGACACCACACAAACAAGTAATAATCTCTCTATGTTCTCACACTGTCAGCCACTTTTTTGGACTCTATGTGATTTGTCTTAATTATATTAATATGAGTGGATTGCCTGAGGTACTCTAAAAGACGGTCACTAAAGATGAGATGGGCCAAAGAATCTGAAGTAGCAATGAGTTATTTATCCACTCAGGAATTACCAAGTGTCAAAGGTCTAAATTAAAGGCAAAAGCCATAGAAAATGAGTTAATAAAGGTTTAAGGAGAAAATGATGAATGAATGGAAAGGACTTACATGCAAATGCAAGCACATTAAATGTAATCACGCCTGTTATCATTCCTTACTTGGCCCTTGGAAGCCCACAACCAGCTTTTCCTTAAGTATATTTCCAAAGTCCCACCTCTACACTCTCAAACATTAGGGAACTGTGCTTTAAATAGCAACTGCTATTTCTGAGGTTTTAAATACGGAAAAATCCTTCCTTCTGCCTGAAAACTTTGCATCTTTAACATCTAAAATTGCTCATCTAAACTACATGGAAGTGGAAAGTTCAAAGATGATTTCCAGACACTAAATGAAGCTGTTTTTTCCTAGTTTTTCTGCAAAGAAATCAATGAAATTCTTTGGATTAACCAGCAAGGCTTAGGACCTCAGGTCCGGCTTCGATACTCCTTTTTAAGTACTAGAATTTTTGCATAAAAAGGCAGGTTTTCCTCAAAAATGATTATTGTTCATAGAATCGTAGAATCAGTAAGGTTGGAAGGGACCTCTGGAGATCAGCTAGGCCAACCTCCCTGCTCAGCAGGGTCAGCTAGAGCACGGTAGACAGGGCTGCATCCAGGAGGGCCTTGAATGTCTCCAGAGAAGGAGACTCCACCACCTGTCTGGGCAACCTGTTCCAGTGCTCCGTCACTCTCACAGGGAAGAAATTGCCCCTCACATTCAGGTGGAACTTCCTGTGCTTCAATTTCTGCCCATTGCCTCTTGTCCTGTCACATGGGACAACTGGAAAGTTTGTCCCCATCCCCTTGACACCCTCCCTTCAGGTACTTATCCACATTAATATGATCCCCCCTCAGTCTTTTCTTCCCCAGGCTGAAGAGGCCCAGCTCACACAGCCGTTCCTCATAGGGCAGGTGCTCGAGCCCTCGGATCATCCTCGTAGACCTACGCTGGAATAGCTCCATGTCTCTCTTGGACTGGGGAGACCAGAAGTGGACACAGGCCTCGAGATGAGGCCTCCCCAGGGCTGAGTAGAGGGGCAGGATCACCTCCCTCAACCTGCTGGCAACACTCTTCCTAATGCACCCCAGGAGACCCTTGGCCTTCTTGGCCACAAGGGCACATTGCTGGCTCAGTGGTCAACCTGTCATCCACCAGCACTCCCAGGTCCTTCTCTGCAGAGCTTCTCTCCAGCAGGTCAGCCCCCAGCTTGTCCTGGTGCCTGGGGTTCTCTCTCCCTAGGTGCAGGACTCGGCACTTGCCCTTGTTGAACCTCAGGAGGTTCCCCTCCGCCCAGCTCTCCAGCCTGTCCAGGTCTCTCGGAATGGCAGCACAGCCCTGCGGTGCGTGAGCCGCTCCTCGCAGCTTGGTATCATCAGCAAACTTGCCGAGGAGGCACTCCGTCCCCTCATGCAGGTCGTTGATGAAAAAGTTGAACAGGATGGGACCCAGTCCTGAGCCCTGGGGGACGCCACTAGCCACAGGCCTCCAACTGGACTCCACGCCACTGAGGACGACCCTCTGAGCTCTGCCTTTCAGCCAGTTCTCAAGCCACCTCTCTGTCCACTCGTCTAACCCACCCTTCCTGAGGTTGCCTAGGGGGATGTTACGGGAGACAGTGTCAAAAGGCTTGCTGAAGTCAAGGGACACAGCGTCCACTGCTCTGCCCTCCTCTACGCAGCCAGTCATTCCATCCGAGAAGGCTGTCAGATTAGTGAAGCAGGATTTCCCCTTGGTGAATCCATGCTGGCTCCTCCTGATCACCTTCCTTTCCTCCGTATGTCTGGAGATGACGCTGTCCAGAGTGAGCTGTTCCATGCCCTTTCCAGGGATGGGGGTGAGGCTGACCAGCCTGTAGTTGCCTGAGTCCTCCTTCTTGCCCTTTTTGAAGACTGGAGTGACACTGGCTTTCTTCTAGTCCTGAGGCACCTCTCCAGTTCTCCAGGACCTTTCAGAGATGATGCAGAGCAGCTTGGCAACAACATCCGCCAGCTCCCTCAGTACTTGTGGCTGCATCCCATCCGGGCCCATGGATTTGCGGATGGCTAGCCTGCCCCAAAGGTCTATAATCCTATCCTCCTTAACCAAAGGAAAGTCTTCCCTTCTCCAGACTTTCTCCCTCATGTCCAGGCTGCAGGATTCCTGAGGGCTGCCCTTAGCAGTGAAGACTGAAGCAAAGAAGGCATTCAGTAATTCTGCCTTCTCTGTATCCCTCGTCACCAGGGCCCCTGCCCCATTCAGCAGGGGGCCCACATTTTCCTGAGTCCTCCTCTTGCTGCTGATGTATTTGAAGAAGCCCTTCCTGTTGTCCTTGACATCCCTTGCCAAACTCAATTCCAGCCGGGCCTTAGCCTTCCTCGCAGCATCTCTGGCTGAATTCCTATAAATCTCCCAAGTAGCCTGTCCCCTCTTCCACATTCTGTGTACTTTCTTCTTCTCTCTGAATTTGGCCAAGAACTCCTTGCTCACCCATGCAGGCCTCCTGCCCCTTCTGCTGCATTTCTTACTCATAGGGATGCACTGCCCTTGAACTTCTTATTCCTTCTTCTACAAGAGAATTTCATTTGACTTTCTTCAGATAATGCTGCACAAAAATGTAAAAAACTGTCACCATCTTTTCTTTTCAGTGTGTTTAATTAGTTTTTATTGAGCTTCCTTATCCCCCATTAAAAACTCTGAAGCTTTGTCTCTCCACCCATTGCTAAGAATCTTTCATGAAAAAAAAAAGATTGATGCAAGTAAAAATCTTAAATGCCAACAACCCACAGACAAAATAGGATATTTTTCTACCACATTAATTCTGATAGACAGGACCACGTATTCTGTGCTAAGTATCTTCTAGTTACTAGCACTGATGGCCTATTTCCAAAGTGGCTTCTAATTTAAAAGAGCATTTCCTCCAAAAAAATACTTCAAAATCCTGCCAATATTAATTAGTAGCTAGATCTCTAGGGGGCACAGAGAGTGACTCCACTACAAAGGTAAATCTAAGTATAAGGCTGAAAAGAAAAAAGGACTGAGGTGCAACAATAAATTTTCTTAAAGGCAGTTTTTCAGCATTCTGAGAAAAATTTAGTTTGTAGTCAGACAATAAAGAATAGATAACAGTGAGTTAGTCAGCCCTGTCTGTTTGCACCAGTAGGTGGATTCAGTTAGATTCAGGGGAGATAATAAAGGGGCTGGATATGTTCTCCAGATATAATCAACTAGGGTCTGATATCACAAAATCTTTTTGGAAAAGCAGTGACAATACCTCAGTCTGGGGAAAATCTTAGGCAAAGGTTGTTTTTCTTCTCTTGTTTTTAAGCTTTGAAATGACTGTAAGGCAAAATTAGAATAAGCATAAGACAACTTCTCAGCAAGGCGTCACCTTTAATCCTGGCCAATCCTACCCTCACGGATCTCTAGAGGACTTCAAGAGGTCATCTCAAAGCAGCATCACCTTCAGTTTCCTAATCCCTGACATATGCTCACCTGATTCAGTATTAAAGACTTCCAAAAGAGTTTACAGAAACTCCTTTAATCATCTTTTTCAGTGCTTTCCTGCCCTTAACATCAGACCTTTTCCTACATAGCTAACTTGAATTGGCCCTCCTATAATTTAGGCCCACACACCCTGAATATGAAAGATGCATCGTGCCCTTCAAACACGTCAAGGTTTCCTGCCAAAGAAAGCAAACGGTTGACTCCGCTTGTCTTCTCTTCTTCAGCCTGAACAACCTGAACTCCTTTCTGACCCTTTCATCATTCTCATTGCTCTCAGCTGGACCAACTCCAGCTGCCCACATAAGTTTGAAGAGGCTCAAAATCAGGCTCAGCGCTCCAGCTGCCGCCGTATCACAACAGCGAGCAGAAGGATTACTTGGGACATGCTGCAGCTTAGAGGCTCTCTGTACACCCATTATGGATTCCTCTTGCTTCAAAGCAGCCTGGCATTGGTGATTCATGGTCAGCTTGTGCTTCCCAGTAATCCTCAAATCCTTCTTCACAGAACTACACTTGATCAGCTGTTTCCTATGCTGTCTTTGTGCAATAGATTATTTTAACTCTTCCCCTTTCAGAGGATATTTATTTATATTCTCCGATTTGTGATCAGGGATTTCTAAACCTGTCCTACCAAATCCTAGAAGACCCTGCCAAAATCAGATTTTTCATTAAAAATGCTAAGCATCAGTGCACAAACAGCAGAGTCTGAGTCTTACTGTCAAAATGGAAAGCTGTATCAAGCAACCTTTAACAGTGAGTAAGTTTTTCCAACCAGTTCTATACCCATTCTAGAGTACTTTGTCTAGACCATGTTTCCAAACTATATATGAGACTATCATGAGCAGACAAGACCTTGAGCTCTGAAACTGTCCCTGCTTTGAGCAGGGATTCGTGTAAGGACTCCAGAAGTCCCTTTCAATCTTACTTATTTTATTCTACAAGCTGATAAATTTTTCTCTTAGAACATGTTCCCTGGAGTCTTCACTAGTTTCTTCTACATATTCATTCACTTCATAGAAAAAGGAATGCTGCTAGAAATAAACACTGGATTTATTTCTTCTCTTGCATTGGGGACAATAGTGCAGTTGTCATAGGTATATAACAAAGTGACCTTTTTTTTTATATATAAAGAACGTTAAGAGAACTGTTTCTCTAAAATTCTTCCATTGCTTTTAAGCTCTCACTAGACCTTCCCATGTGCATTTTTCTTTGCATCGCTTCTTCTTTTCCATCACTTCATTTGTTAAACTTTGTACCTTTAAGTATTCCTTCCTTTCTGAAAAGATGCGCATTCTTGAAGTGCACATAGCTTTTACGAGTAATCTTCTTTCTGAGCAACTCTAATTTTTCTGAAGTCTTAAACCCAGACATGCTTTCACAGGAGGCTCCTCTGACCCTTATTACCAAGTTGCCTGAGTACATTCCAGTCCTAAACAATACCTGTGTCAGAGGCTGAATCTGAAAGATGTAATATTCCCAGCTCTGAATTAAAAGGAAAAGTGGTTATAAAATCTCTGGAAGGGGTGGGAAGGCGTCTTAAGGAAGAAGGAAAGAGCAAGCACAAAACTTGTATTTGTGTCTGTTCTTCTGAAGGCAACTTATTATAAGGACAACTTCATTTATAAGTAGATAAAATTTCCACTATTTATCTTATGTTTGCAGTAGGAAATAAGAACATAACTGTATTGGAATAAAAATAGCATTAACATTGCACACCTAAAAAAAATTAAGAACAAAGATAATCGTTAACTTTCCTGTTTTAAAACTTAAAGTGCATCATTCTCCAAGGAAAAGAATGAATGAGGAGGAATGTGTACACATGTCATCTGATTTAGAGACTCCTGCAGTCGCTTCTAAAGTATCTGGCGGGAGATTGTGTGTCCTTTGATCTGCATGCTAGCATAAGCTTGGCTCTTGTACCTTAACTGTTGCTTGTTTGCAACTACAACGAAGTGTGAAGGACTAAATTTGTATCATTTTCTGCTTCCCGAGGAACAAAAAGCTGGCCTCCTAGGAAGATCTCATTAAACTCAAAAGAGATGAAGCAAGAGTGCAGAACCTAGGCTACAGAAATAAATGGCTTTAAACTTTAATGCAAAAATTTTCTGCAAGTTGCCTAATGACAACTATTTATATAACTCTTGGTTGTAGTTAGTGGAATGTACAGGACTGAAGCATGGATCTGTGAAGCATCTCCTGTAAGGGTTCAAAGACAGGGGAAAAAAAAAAAGTACCTGCACAAAGAACTTATAATCATAGTAAAGTCATTTATTTCCACATCACAACTAAATTCAGTCATTAGATTTCCTTGAGCTGGGATCCAGGATACAAGAGGAAAGCCTGCGTACGCCAGCTTCTTTCCTCACTATCTCAATTGTTCCATAATCGCTGCCAGCATCTATCTCCACCTTCAAAAATCTAATTTGAGCAGCATGACTGAATTTAGAGGTAATTCTGATTAAAATGGAATATAACTTCATTTGCTGCTAAACGATACCTGAACACAGGGGAAAGAAAGTTGTTGCTAGCATACACTCTCAACTTTATGGAGGTCTCAGTTAAGCTGTATTAACTCCAGCCTGTATGGACAGCAACAGTAGCACAAACATTAGAAGAACACTATACACAAGACCCATTCATGCACCATGTTGAGGAGCACAGATCTAAGACAAGTACTTACACGCCATCTCCCTGTATACTTGAGTCAAGACAGTCACAGTGGATAAGCTTTGCTAAAGGTCCCATTAAATATCAACTGAAAAATGCCAACTAATTATCTGCAAAAAGAACATCGTAATTTACTCTATGAAGACTTCACTCAACGGGTTATTTACTCGGGTCTCAAATTCTAGCCACATCTCCATCTCCGTTTCTTCAGAAAGCCATCACATCTGAGTGCATCATTCACTCTCAAGTCTTCTGATAAAAAACCCAGAAACTAGCAAGACAGATCTTATTTTCCCCATTCTTACTGCAATTTTATATGACTAATCCTTCCTACCTATTGTTTGTTCTTCTGGACATTGAGTTTTGATATAATTGCCCTATAAGCTTTGTTAGGTCAGTGGTCTGACAAGGTAATTTATGTTTTAGCTCATAATTTATTGATTTACAAGTGAACAGGCTACACACTAAAAAAATTGTTGAAAATGGACTGGTGGATTGCAGAGAAATAAGAAAGCGGTACCCCACCAATTCATCTAGATTGCCTCTCTAAAACCATTGATGTTAGTTGCTGACTCGTCTTTGTTCAAGGCTGTATGTCTTCTTCAGGGAAAGACTTTCTCTTCCTGTGTGCGAAGCCTAACAGTTCTTCTTTCTTGTGAAGAAAATAAAATAGTTCATCATCAATTTTTCTTTTTTGTTATCGTTTTGCTTTTGTGCATCTTGCCTTTACTACATGATGTGCTGGGAAATCTGAAAGCCCTTTCATGAAGTCTTTGAGCTTTTTTACACCTCATTTCTACACCGTCATTCTACACCTTCACATACCAAGAAGTCAATCGTACAATGCTCCCACATCTTCAGCGGTTCTATTTTGCGCTAAGTGATTACAGCCCATCCTGAGCTGGGTATAAACACGAACTTCTACTGTCGCTTTCATAGGACTGTACTGACTTAAGCAGAGCTTGAGTTCTCTCCTCCCCTACTTATATGAAGAATTAAGAAGTTAGCTTCAAACCCATGAAAATCCAAAGGAACTCTCTCACTCAATAGGTCTGCATCCCAGCAAGATGGAACAGCCTCAGTATCTGGGGTGGTGGTGGGGAAAACAATGGAAGAATTTAGTTTGCAAAACTGACACTGAAAGCAAGTTCAAAGTATTTGCTTATTGTCCATTGCTTCGTAGCCAGTTGTTCACATTTGTTCTCACACACACACACTCTCGTGCTCAAAAAACGTTTCAAAGCATTCAAGTAGACTTTTCTCAGTACTTCAACGTTACCACTGCAGCACGTATTTTGCTGCTTGTATCTATCTCCCTATTACTGTTGTGGAAAAAAAAAAAACACAGTAGGAACTACACTGGCACCCGATTTACAAGCATATCTGTGAAAAGAAAATAAGACTATTGAATTCTGTGCTATTTTGGGGGAGGAAAGGCAGAGGAGGGGGAGAGAAGGTTGCGTTCTCCCAAAACAGCAGGAGGGAAAAAATAAACCCATGGAGTGACTTAAAAGTCAAAGTTAAAAGCAAAAATCTAGCAATCTCACATTCGTTTGCGAGAGATCCTCCTCTAATTTACCCTGCAACATTAATTGTTTGCTGTGACCGACAGTCACCATCACAGTTCTCCAGTCACCACCACAGACTAGTAAGGTCACAAACACAGAAGGGGGGGGGGGGAAGCTGCTTTTGAGTTACATATTATCTTCAAGAATTGCTTACCAAAGAGTATCTGCAGGATTCATACAGCAAACAATAGCAGGAATCTACTTGGTAGGCAGATGGTAATTCTGGGCTGTATCACTAAGATAGTGCTTTATTCTAAAACTTAGAAAGCTGTCAGTGACTTCTAGAATGAGGAAGAAAATTGCAACAGCTGATAAGGCAGTACTCTTTACTATGGCAGTTTAAGAGAGAGACTTGTTTCTAGCACAATATATCACTGAGGAAGTTAAAGGACATATATAAAAACTTGCTAGTTTTGTTTAGTTAATCATTACTTCCCTTTTAACAGTTAGTATAAGATCTGTATATGCTAACTGCTTTTTGTATTTAGGATGTTCCTCTTCTGCTTTTCACCCACTCATTCTAAACCAACGTCAGGTTTACAGTTGTTAATAATCCATTTGCAAGATCACTGAATTTTCAGACAAATACAATACAGCAAACTTCAGTTTCTTAATTGCGCTAAGGAATGTTATTCTAATACTTCTTCAGGAATATTTAACCAAACCGTTTATTTACATACTTCTTTTGCATCTCTTGTAACCTAACAGTCCCGAAATACACATACCCGTACACAGCATGATTCATCGGCTAATATCACAGCTCTTTCCAGTAACCTTAACAAGCTAGCACTGTGGAAACGCACTGATTCATTCTGATAGGGAACTTTTATTCAGGTCAGAACAGTGCCACCAAATTGCGCAGCTTCACAAAAACAAGGCTATCAAACAAACATGCCTTCCAAACACTTCCAGCTTCCATTATTTAAAAATCAATGTAAGAAACCAGATGTTATCAGATTAATTCAGGGTATAACAGACTAGCAGAAAACCATTTCATTGTGACTCATTTCCAGAATATCCTCAACGGCAAATTGCTGTTATTTCATTACAGGTGTACTGGAACGTGTATCAAAACTGTATTTGAATAAAAGTGTTGCGTGTGTGTAGATTTTTTTTTAAATACTTCTATTACTGTCCACCACGCATGCATATTGGCCATTTCTCTCTTCCTGCTTCTTTCATAACAAAAATATCACACGCTGCATGCTACTGAAAGCATCTTTTATTTCTGGTTTTCTGGACAAGAGGCTAAATTACAATGTCCTCACTGTTGAAGAGAGTACCGTGCTATGATTTTTAATCTTGGGTGGGAGATATTTAAAGGTCTCAAACCAGCTAAAGGCTGAAATGAAATTTGCAGTAAAGCTCTTTTTCACTTCCAGTACGATGTGCACCACAGATAGAGAATAGTGCTATTAGTGGAGAGAGCTGATTACACCTACAAAGGGAGAAAGGGGAAGTTATCTCTACAGATCTGCTAAATAACAGCGCTTTCGAAATGCTGTTAACTCCATGGGGGCAAGGGGAGAGGGGTGACAGGAAAAAGAAAAAACTAAAATTTCTAGCAGTGCCCCAAAATTAACTTATGAAATATGCATACAAAGCAGCTATCACAACAAAAATCTGTAAAGGTTAGACATACATTTAAGGTCCACAAACTAAAAAAACAAAAACAAACAAAAAAAAACAAACAAACAAACAAACAAAAAAATATCTGGTCTGCTTCAGTTATCCTAGCTACGTATTTTTAGGAAGACTTCAAGCTTGGTTCTTATATTATCGCATGAGGTTTCAGGGCTGCGATGGCACTGAGGCTACATGGTAACCTAAATTCCTGCAGCTTGCCAACAGTGACATCCCTTGATCACTCCCAAACCCAAGAATGCTGGGAAAAGCAAGACATGGAAAAAAGAGCTCAAACAATTCCACACCAAGATACTTGAGATGTATAAATCAATTGAATACAGAAATGCTCTGCTTGCAAATCAAATGTTTAAATTATTCAAGCACCATGAAAGTGTATAAAATTTTCCACTAAGAAAAAACAATTAAATGATTTTTTTTTTCTGTACGTCACTGGAAAAGAGACTACTTAGAAACATTTTTCCCTGTTTTGAAATAATTTTACACTAGATTTCACACGACAAAACAAGCTGAATTCTTACACCACCTGTGCAACATATGACTTCCTACCAGCAATACATTCACAAACCCCTCCGGGTGGGATTAATCCCATAAACAAGCATCACCAACAACTGAGTTTATGCTCCATCTACAACAAATGCAAAAAACTGACTAATTCCAGAGTGTAACCTGCCCAACCTAAGTTACGTATCCACATGTTATAAAGATGAACTTTCCTCAAAGATGACGAAGTTTATAAAACACTTGGCCATCTTACACAGAAGGCATTCTCAAAAGCCTATAAGGAGCGGCTTATGCATGGCATGAATTAAATGAAACAAGAATTTATAATATATCAGTAACACACTTCATTTTTTGCTGCCTAAACCTACCTGATGCACCTCTGTAGAGACGCACTCGTTGTCTGTGTGGCATTCCAGAGCTTCCAGAGTCTGCACACACCCAAGGTTTGCATAAACTCTTCTTACTGAAAAAAAAAAAAATAAATAAATAAATCAAGATCTGCCCAGGACAGTGATTTGGAAAGCACCGTGGCTTTCAGTATCTTCTACCACATTTAGCACCACAGAGTGATGCTCCGGCTTACAACTTCTAACCTCTACTCCACCAAAACCAGACTCTATGACAGTCTGTAAAGTTACTTACTGTGAGAAGTATTCCTCATGACTGTTTTTTCCCCAGTAACGATATGTGAAGCAATGAGTACAACTTGCAGAAATTACTTAGAACTTTCTCTTGTGTGCTTTCAACTTTTAATGCAGTTCTACGTTTTCAGAGGTCTCCTCTGCGTGTGACCTTCCATCGAGAGTAAGAGATACTCCCTAACACCCAAGTGCAACAATGTTATCTAGATGTAACTACGGAAAAAAAAAAACTTTTCATTCTTCTCCCATATAATTTTTGCTAAAGTAATAAAACCAGTGTCATACAACAATTTTTGTAACTGTGATAATCCAGAACACATCACATTTCTTTTTGAGTGCCAAATTACAAAAAAATAAAATAAAAAAAAATAAAAAACAACCCCCCACACCATACCATCTCACGTGGAGAACAGCAGCTGATTAACAGTGTAAATTGAACTAAATGAAACAACAAGCTGTAACTATTTATTAGGGACATACATACAACACAACTGATTATTTAAATAAAAGGAATCAATCACATACATAAAAATACTAAAAAAAAACAGAAGAAGAAATTACACTGGCCATGATTTATTACAGAATTCTCATACTTCTGAGACTTCCATACATGTAACACAAACTTTATAATCTCCCGATTTTTGTACCTTTTGCGTAACAGAAACCACGTGCAAGTGTACACAGCTTGCCTGAAGCTACTTTGCACAGGTGAACATTACCTAGCCTCAGCCACAAGGCATCCTGGTGTTCCACAGAAAACATCCAACAGAAGAAAGGAAAAGCACAGGAAAGTCACAAGTTAAGGTATACCAACTTCCTGCAATATCAAAGTCTATCCCAAAAGAGATCTGTGAAGTATAATTTTAAGAATGTTACACAGGAGGTAGAAGATTTTTGCAGCGTTAATTCAATATCTGCAGTTGCTTGACAGAAATACTTAAATAAGCCAAACTGACTGATTAAAATCTTGTATAATCAACAATTGACTTTTTCTTTCTTTCTTTCTTTCTTTTTTAAGCTAAATTATACTTTCACATATTCCTGTTGGGTCTACTGAATGGATCAACTCACAAAATCCTCCTTGAGTAATATTTCAGCAGCGGTGTAAAATTTGCTTTAGGTAAATGAGTTTGACCAACAAACATGTAAAAGATACTTCAGACACCAAATATTATATTAAAATATAGACACTATTAATCTTTGTATATCTGTCATAAAAAATAAAAGGAAACTTACTTTTCCCATATATATATTGGAAATAGCCTAATTTGTGAAAAAACTATGCTCATTAAATTATTACTGTGCATAAACAAGTTTTAAACTGGTTGTATTTTATACAGTAAAAAATGTAAAGCAACCTTTGCCTAGCAATGACTTTTTTTTTTTTTTAATTTGACTCTGGTCTAACTAGCTTTTACATACTATATGCAAATAATTTCCTTTTTTAAAGCTTATTTGGCAAACAAGCAGCAAAGAGGATTTATAGCTCCAGTTCCTCAATTTTTTAGTAAATCACTCATAATCCCATATATTTCCAACTCTAACAGCACAGATTACATACATCAAATACATCTTATTTCTGCACCTTTGATTACAGTATTGCTAATGAAGAAAAATAATGATCCTTCAGACTACAACTGATAAAACCGATTGGGAAAAAATGTGTTTTTTTTAAACAAACTATAAAGCAATCTATAACAAAAGATAAATTCACAGATGCCTAGTTTTTATATAATATTCTATAAAACAAAAAAGTGCTGGTGATTGAGATGGGTAAACTGCACAGGAAATAAATCAAGGTCTTCACATGGTTAAGGCTATATTTTTATCCAGGCAAATCAGCATAAAACAAGGTGCAAAATTCTCAGAAAGCCACAGATTTAATTCAGCCAAAGCTTTTGCAATAGGTACATTCCTCAGCTTCAAAAGCAAGCAAAATAATCCTCCTAATTCCAAGTTGTCAGTATAGTGAAAACAACCCTTACTAAAAAACGTTGGGAACACATCCTTCTGGAGTTTCTTTGTATCGACTGTTGAAGGTGAACTACCAAGCTCGTACCTACAAAGAGCCTATGGAACTTGAGGTATCAGGCAAATAAAGCAACAAAAACAGCTGAAGTCAAAAATCTGTTAAAGCTACTAGTTTCAACGGAAGCAAGATCAGACCTAGCTCATCAGCAGCCTAACTACAAATGCACTTACTTGGGGGGGGGGGGGGGAAGAGAAAAAAGTAGTACATTTGAACGTTAACTCCTCTCATACATTCCCTGTTCTTTTTCAATATAACATACAATCTCAAAGATTTAAAAAAATAATCCCAAACTCAAGAATTTCCATCTTAATGACTATTTAAATACATATTTCTACATAATACTGTAGATATAAAGTATAATTAAAAATTTAATTTTCTAACTAAGATCACATACACTGCCAAAGGAAAAGACAGAAAACCCACCCCAGACCCTTACTGCTTTGGGTTGCTCCAACATGCAGCACTTTGACATCGCAGCTCCTGAACAGAGAATAAAATCAGCTTTCAGAGCAGATCAAGAAATAACTTTTTAAAAAAAATACATATAGGCTTAAGGTTTGTTTGTTGCATAATCTTTACAGCAATTAAACAAGAATCGAGCATCTGACAGAATTAGAGCTATAACCTAATATAAATTATAGATTTGAGAACATCATGCTGAGCAAGGCTGAATGCTATAATTTTAGGAAGAACAAATCTCAAAAAAAAAAATCCCAAACTAACAGTCCAGTGAAACATTTATGCTAAGTGTTCCTTGTCATTTGGGATCTGCTTTACTTCTGTAAACTATACTGCATTTCGAAAAGACGGTTTAAACCCTACTTCATTCTCCTTCCTGACCGAAAGAGCAGTTGAGAAGCATGAGCTGGCGAAGCTGCTTCAAGAGGACCACATCCAGCTACTTTGAACCAGCTGCTCCCAATCCGTACTCTAGCCACCTCAAGCTGGTACGTAGTTGAGAGCACCAATTGCTTCCACACGATCAAACCATTTAAGGGTGGAAGAATGGCGACCAGAGTGTGCCCAGAACAAGCTAACTCTACCACAGGTCTCAGCAGTTGAACGCTAGCAACATCTATGATCAGCGGAGGTGGGGGAAAGGAAAGCACAGCTGAAGGAAAGACAGAGGAAGATGCTCAGGCTCACACCTCCCTGATGACCAGAGCCACGGCCGCTAAGAGGAGTAAGCCTGCTCACAGCAAGCAGGGTTTCTTGTGGCTCCTCTTTATTTATTTATTTCTGCAAGCAGAATTGAGAAAGCCTAGAGAGCAGACCAAAGGTAATCCCAGGAAGCTGTGCTCACGGTCTCCGCAGGAAAAGTGCAGAGGACTAAAGCTAGGAAGCCTTCTACAAAATTCTGGAGTATCTTCACACTTCTCTGAAAATGGAGAGGACGTCCTAGGCAAGGAGACCTGTCTTTTATTTTTACTTCATCTACAAGAGTAATTCATATGTCTGCTTGATTCTCAGTTACGCCCAGCCTTTGGCAACAAACCTGACCTTCATGGGGTTTTTTCATTTTGTCAGGTCTCATCCCAGTTTGTACGAGAGCGATGGAGGTGCAGGGTGGGGGTAACATGGACATTCAAGCATTCTATGCCTCAAAGAGCAGAATAACACACACACCGACTCGCACAATTTAACAAGGAAGGCAAGAAAAAAATACAGCATGTGGCCTGGTAAGGCAGTAAAGGCCAAAATACCAGTAAGTACCCCAGAAAGCCTCTCACTCATATGCTCTCCATCTTATTACTTCATCAAAGATAAATGATATTGAGAGTAAGTGCACTGTAGAAGAGACTTATTATGAACACTATAGGATGAGTTCCCAAGCTGCGAGGCAAATTATTTCCAAATGATATATATCTAGGTACTGAGAAAAGATTAATTGCCATTGGCCTTTGCCATTGCTAGGAGCATCCAGTTTAGGGGAAAAAACAGCTGTCATTTGGGAACTAACAGACTCTTACAGACTCACCTGTTCTTGAAACAGCTCCATAACACAAGCACCAGAAAGAAAGCTAGACAATCTCTCTACATGCTGTTCTAACAGAAGTCATGACAAACCAATGTTAATTCATTAGTTCTGGTTTACACAAATGCTGGAGTAACTTAACAGTTCTAGGGACTCTGTAAATACAGAAGAAAAGCAGAGACACTCAACCTCTGAGGAGGAAAGAAAAGGTTCTTTCTCTAAAGCAGCCCCTCTCCTGAGGAACAGTAAGATGAAATCACCAGAAGAAGTCTCCAGTTATTTACACATATAGTTTTTAAATCTATGGTATACTGGATTACCAGTTGGGGATTTTGAAGCATTGAAGATTCGCTCATAACTATCAAAATGCATAATCTGGATTTGAAAGGGTATTCTAGGTATCCTGTTCTCTTAAAATGGAGCAATCCAGCATCACTGCTGCCACTACTAGCCCCAACCCTTATCTTCTTCACCTCATTCAAAAACTAAAACTGCATAAACCATACCACAGAAAAGAACTGAAATCTCAGCGAAGCTATTCTGAAACAACAACAACAAAAAAAAGTTTTACTTGATTGCTCCACAAACTGAAAACCTCAAAAAAACAAGTTCCAAAACAAAAGCACCTCTCTAAGCTTAACCGCAACATAGTACCTCAACTCTGCTTTCACCAAAGTCAATGCAATGGGAATAGAATTAAACCCTTAGAAACATTATACTTAACCACACCAACTACTCAATGTAAAACCCACAGAATTTGTACTTTGTTGCCAAATTAAACACTGGGCAGCTAAAAAAATATTTTATGACTGTAAGAGACCAACTGCAACACCAAATGTTAATTATTTTATATATATAATATAAATATATATATATAATATATACATAATATATATAAAATATATACATATATATATGATATATATATATATTTATGAATAAAGTGGAGCAAGATGAGATAAGAAAGCGTGCCAGTCATGTTTGGGGGACACAACCAGTAAAACCTGACACCAACGCAGGCCGACGGGGGTGACTCTCAGCAGTTATAGTGCTTTACACTCGTTCAAGAGCCCATAGCTGGACAGTCAAACACTACGCACAAACGTTAATACCATTTGCTACTTGTTAGCTCTAGGCAAATGCAGCCATGCTCTAACTCTTTTTTTAATGTGTTTCTATCCTGCAGCTGAAAGCATGCAGTTATTTACTGTTTCCGAAAAATAGGACTGTTAAAGGCACATTAACTCTAGCGTGAGCTGATTAAGACCACGCTCCTTCATAATAATAATTAACGCACAAACACCCCGGGAAGGGCCTAGGACACCCGCTACATTCACCACTCCAGACCAATCCTGCAGGACTACAATTTGCCGTAAACAGAAAAACAGAAACGCAACTCAAGACTCAAATTTCTGATTTCCCATCAACATAGTAATCATAATTCAAAAGCAGAATTAGCCATTAATTCAAATACTGTAGACTCCTTAAAAAAAAAAAAAAAAAAAAAAAAAAAAAAAAAAAAAAAAAAAAACACGGAGTATAGTTAATTAGTTTCACAAAAGCAAATTTAACCTCCTTAAATTAATTTGCACAAATGAGTTGCACATGCACGCATACACTCACACAGCACTGAAGTCTTCAGTACCCACTTTTTTAGGCTAAGGCTGAAAATATGCATTGAAGTCAAATTCACTTTTCTTTAGAAATCAGAATCTTAGTATAGCAAGATCCTTTCTTCTTCCTATCGAGTCTCGTTTTTAAACTTCATTCAGTGGATTAAAATGAGGCTTCTGTAACTTTTGTCTGTGAAGTTATGTAGCTACTGCCTCATTACAGTTACTGATGGTACTATTGAGAATACATTTGTTCTAGAAATATTGTCAGATCCAAAACTACAGAACTCTTCTTGGAACATTTTTGCAAGTACACATATATGGAAACAATTACATATTTAGCCACGAAATGCCAAATTCAACATCAAACATCATGAAACACAGCTAAATCTTCATTTTTCTCTTTCAACTTTTCCTCATACCTCAACTTAATTCACTTTTAAAATAAGAACTGCTCTCCAAAGCCATTCATTACTATACTAACACCTAAGAACCTTAGCTGGTTATTAGTACATGTTAAGAGATAATCTAACATTAAGACACAGTTGTCAAAGCATTAAAAGAAAAAAAAAAGTGCAAGTATCCTAAGAACAAAACTTGAATTACTCATTCTTTTCTAATTCTCACCCTGAACACTCACACTGATGCATAATACTTCTGATTGTCCAAGCCACAGAATGGAGACTGGTTAACAGCAATTAAACATATGAAATCCTCTCACGCTCAAATGAATCAGTTAAACAGCTTTGGTAACCTAGTACATAGTTAGCTTTGTGTAAATATTTTGCAAACGCCCCTTCCCCCAAAAACTCCCTATATACCATGTGTATATTTATAGAATAATATACATATTTCCTGAGTAAATCGTTAAATCTGATTATTTGGAAGGTTTGGCAAAAGATCAACTCTATATTACTAAAATAGAATTTTAAATAAACATTCAATAAACAAATTAAAATAAATATGGAATGTTTTTGAAAATTATAGTACCATGAACTTATATTAATAACCATAACCTTTTTTTTAATTAAGTGCATACTAAGTTATATAGTTACCATTTTTTAACCCACTGAGGAATCACTAAATCTAATTTCTAATCCTGAGTGACAATTTTTATCACCTGCTAACGTGTACTTCAACATAGTATGTACTGAAAATCTACAAACTCCTTAGTTATTTTTTTTCTTTTTTACATAAAACATTTTGTTACATGGACTATGCTATTGGAAATCTTGGTTTACACTAGTTTAGCTGGAAACTGAGTTGGCAGCATAACGGCTGAAGCATTTCACGCAACCAACAATTAAACACTGATTATTCTTGTCAAACTGTTAGCAATTACCTGAATGATCCGACTCCCTGTCACAAAACCAGTACAGAAGTGTAAGTTACACGTACTGAGTTACAGGATGCAAACTATTCAGCGATCGCTTTGGCACTTAAGAGAACTATAGAATGGTGCAAAAAAACAACAAAAAAAACAAACAAAAAACCCTGAACAATTACAAAATACCTTACAAATGGATTTTAAGTATGCTAAATTGTATAATTAACAAAGAAAGGAGAATTAAGTTCTGCCACTCACTGGTTTCTCAGGTCATGGCTTCAGCCACAGCTGATACATAGCTTTGGATAAGCAGACAAGGAAATGCTCAGCTATTATTGAATTCCTTATTAATAAAATTCTTATGTAGCAGACATTGCAATACCAGCAGTATTAAAATTGCATTAACACTATTACAAGACGTGTCTCTCAACACCAGAATCACAGTAATAAAATTGCAGCACTGATCAGTTATGTTAACCCTTTTTTGCTTTTTGATAACCTGTCTAAAACATTTTCCATAGCACTGTGCAAGCCACTTTCCCCTTCCCTCCCTCCTCAGCCTTCTGCCTCCCTTTTATTACTATTTTTTTTGCTATTATTCCAGAATCCTCATTGATTCTTCAGATTTTTCTTTTTTGCTTCCTTCATTTTCATGTTCCATGTTGCTTTTTTCTTGTGTGCTTGTGGTTGCAGAGCAAAGTTCTTGTAATGTTCTTTCAACAACTTCTTTTTCTGGACTGCTTAAGGAGGTTTTTGGTAAAGTCATCTGTAACGCACACCATAAAGCAGTACGAGCCTTGCGTGTGGAAGCAGCCAGCTCCCTAATTGCAGCTGCCAGAGCCAGAACATCTACAACAACAACAAAAAACCCATGTTACAGGTAAAACTAATACATGAGCCCAATAATACTACGCATTAAAAGTGTTCTGAATTCATTCAAAGCTTATTACTCCTAAGTAAAATCTGCTCAAGAAACAGTTAACATTATACTCTGTTCTTGGTTAAATTGCCGTACTTATCACTCTTCTCTTACAAGTGATAACTTTAATATCTCACACTTAAAAAGCAATCATAACTATCTCCCAAATCCAATGGCAAAGCTACTATGTCTACAATGCAATAATTAAGCCTATTAATGTTATCAAAAGGGACCATCTACAATGAAACTCAATAGGGGAGACTGCAGCTTGTTGTAAGCTACAACAGCACACATTCTCAATAATAATCTGGCACAAAAAACAAGGATGTTCATCTTCCAGTACAGGAAGAAGTCTAACACAAACGTTTATGCCTAATTATCTATTTTTATAAGTATAGTCTGCAGAATGAGCAAAATATGATTAATAAAACTCCCAGTCTAATTCTAGCCAGATGAGCTTGGTGCAATCATTTCTTCCTCCTTCGTTTTCCTTTCAGTAGCTGCCTCATATCTGCCCTCCCAGCAAGAAAGGGCTCATTACTGATGTTTAGATACTTCTTTGCTGACAGTGGAACTCAAAGAAACAAATATTTCACTGTGGAAAATACTCAAAGCTTTTCCGTATGTGATTTAGATTGTGCTTAGACATCGAAAAGAAGTATAGCTCTTCAGAGACGTAGTATCGCTGGAAAGGTGACCATTACCCTTAAGAGACTAATTGCAATATTTCTAATTACAGGTACCATATAGAATAGTTCACACAACTATTCCAAGCATCTTCTATGTAAAGTGAAGATGAGTTCATCAAACATTCTTCTGTTAAAACAATGACCACCTACCTCTTGGCCTATAGTTGGGTTAATTTGAGAAGTTTATTAGGCTACAGGTTTATTACTTACAAATATATAACATCATCAAGAAAGTGCTTATCACCTAACTTGCAAAATATTTTGACTCTTCATACAGTTTACCTTTCCCCTCTTGCCAGGGGGGCAATCTTATCACATTGCTTCAAGTCAAAAGAAGAACACACTGTCGGCAGCAATAGGAAGACAACAAAGGGCATAGCTCACTAACAATCCAAAGGAGGAAGGAAGAAAAGGTCGTGTTCCTCTCCGGAACCTTTCTCTGAGAAATAAGTTTAGTCTGAAGACAAAGAGTATGCCCATAACTTTCAAAACTTGAATTCAAGTTCAATTGGCAATTAAAATATTTTCAAAATCTTAATCTTAATCTGCTTTTTAAGCAGATTTATGGCAAATCTTTGAAATATCTTTTACAGTTGTGCTGGGTTAAGAATAAATAAGTGTATGTTACATGAACAACACACAATAAAAGACTCTCCAGAAGTCTATACTTGTGCACATAGCACCTCATTCTTGCTATATGCCAACATGAGTTGGGAATCGCAAAACACTGTATTTTTTAAATTTAGATAATGTAGACAGACAGCACAGATTAACAGAGCATCAAGCATATCTTTCACTTTAAAAGCTAAAGATAAGTGAATGACTAGCCAAATACCATTAATAAGAAACTAAATTTGTTTAAAAATGAGTATATTTTGACTTGAAGAAGAATTACTTATGGTTACATAAAATCTTTTTAAGTTTACTTTTTAGTCAAGACAAGTAAGTTTAAGCGTTTAAACTAGTAACAGAGAAACAGAAAAGAAAAATTATTATATGTGAGCTAAGATCTTTTCACTCTTAAAAAGTCCAATTCCTATTTTAACTATTTTAGATTTACAACCTTTTTTTGCTGATGTCACAGTAAGTAAAAATGAAATTTGCTGCACATTTTAAATTGTGTATTTTCATAATTGATATTTTAAATAGCTTTTAGAACTACCAGAATAGAAATCATTTACCTTTTTCATTATTATAACGTGGTGCTCCTTGTCTCTGTGGATTAGCAGCATTAACAATCTCATCCTTGCGCCTCGCTTGTGTTACATGAATGGCTTCCAAATGATGTTCCAAAGTAGCGGATATGTTACCATGTACCGGAGTGCCACGAAGCCTTTCCATTTTTCCTATTAAGGTGAGTACCTATCAGACACCGAAATCAGTAGGTATTTATAACTCTCCATAAAAACCACAATATCTCACCTGGTATTACGAATATTTTAAGACAACATTTCAAGAATGCTTACTCTGGCTTGTTCTCGTAACTGGTCCACAATCAAACGATCAACTCGTGATGGGTTTGCAGGAAGTCGGGACACAGGAGTGTTATTTGAGCTAGATACACGCTTTCCTGGAAAGTTTCTTGCAAGGTCAGCCTCAGTCTGAAGAGGAAATAGTTATCTATTTTAAATATGAGAAATTAGTACCATATTACAATCCATAATTTTGAGTGGGCTTGAATTTTCCAATACATTAGGAGTGTGCTTGCCATCTTTTCTTCTGATTGTGTTTATAAAACTAGTTCCCAAGTATATGTGTACAGATGTACAGCCAGCTGTTGTAAGAATACAAATACATCCCTAATTTAGTTGTACCTCAAAGCAGAATGGTCAAAGGCAGCATTTAGAATCAAAATGCACAACTCTATATTTAAATACTTTAATCAATCTTGGACACAGGCCCAGGCAAGAAATTCTTGCGCTGTGTTCCATGAATTCAAATTATACCTCTCTTACCACTTCTCTTGAATATCTCTTATTATGATTATAAAAAAAAGAAACAGTTGATCATAATAGCGTAAGCTGCCCCTGAAGTATATCAGTATTAAACCCCAATTAAACAGAACGTTGGTATCAGTTCTGACAAAGTCATTAACACAGCTCGCAAAACCACCACTGAGAAAGGAGCTGGCAAAACCACTATACAATGCAGGCAGTGACTAAACACAACCAAACCTATTTTTGACAGCAACTTCTTATACTTGCAGTTAAACAAAAAAAAATATATATATACATATAACTAATAGTGGATTCTCTATTTTGTTTCACCTTCACTGTACAATGGACAGAAAGAGAGATTAATGACCAAGCTGCAGTTCAAGTTAAAGTTAAGAGCACACTCATACTATGCAAATTCCTATCTAAAATTTGTCCTGAAGGCTTTCATTTGCTTTACATACATCCACATTACTTAGCGTCCGCTCTCACCTAACAAGAATTGTGGGAGCTGAACGAGCTCAATCGCTTTCAACTCAAAAACCTGAAATATATTTGGAAAAAAATAGATGGAAAAAGGGTCATGAATTTACATAGAGATACCACAGCTGATAAAGAAGTTGTTTATTTCAGCACTATTCTATATGTACATTTAATACAATTAGTAAATTCTTTAATGGAGAGATTCCTGGGAGAGTAAAATTTACAAAAGAAAGCAGGTTCAGTTCACTGTTTGCTACTGAGAACTTCAGAGCAGTAGGAAAAGAAGAGGTTTCTGAGAGCTCAAATTGCTGACTGATTAGACAGGCTAAAATTAAACACAGGTCCACCCCACCGCGGAGAAGTTCTCTCTACGCTCAGGAAATTCAAGCAGTGTGTGACTTGCAAAAAGGCAAGAATCTCAAAGCAAGAGAAATAAGCATTTTCGCTGTAGGAATGTGAGCCGCGCTACAGCAGTTGGCCTCGAGAACAGGCCTCAAAACTATCTGCAGATGCTGTCTTGTAACTATACAATTCAAGACTGAAAAATATCTGTAACTTGAGTAGATCACTAGGATAAAATCTGTTTTAGGCAGCATGGACTAGAACAAGTTCATCGATCATATCATTTTGATTAAGAACATCATGGAACAAGGTGGGGGGGGGGGAGCTCTCTAACGATGAAATGAATGCGAGCAAACTTGTATATTATGACCTGATGACTGAGCTTCAACCTTCCCAAATGACTTCATTTCCCCAAATCCTGCAAACACAGGTCTAAAAGAGCCTTCTTTGTCATTACAGAAAGCAGAAGAGTTGCTGAAATCACTATCATCTTAGAAACATGGGAGCAAAAACCATCATCACCCTTTCTCATCATGCAAGAAATTCCTGGTAGAAGATTGGACAGCATCAGCAACACATTTAAAGTGGAACCTGCATACAAACAAACGTAGAACTTGAGCTCTGTTATTTCCATTGATATTTGAAGTTACAAATCAGTTCTGGGACACCTCCACTTTTGAAAGGTACTGTTTTGATCTCCCATTAGTAATTATTCTGTATGGAGCAAAAGGGACAACAGGCAGCACTGTTAGAGAATTTGGAAGAGAAGGTGCCTGCTAGATAAAACTGATGGTGGGATGGCGCAGACCCAGAACTACAGAGCATCAGCTCTGACTGTAGAAAGTAAAAACGATAGCAAACAAAGTTTAAATAGATATGATACTAGCAAATAAAAAAGCATTTGAAATTCAGAAATTGCACTGTGCTTTACAAACTATTAGTATTGTCTAACTGCATCAACAAGCAGACAAGATGGACAGTTTTTATATTCTATTTAGATCTCCAAAAGGCTATTAATAAGGTCCCAAGGTTGCTGCTGGAAAGGAAAAGGTGCTCTCCAGAGATTCAGTCAGACACCTGCCTCCTTATCTACTGACAAGAAGCCTTCTCCAACATGGTGGAGTAGACAGGAAAATGGGGTAATAGACGGTAAAACATAAAATAGGGCTGTGAATCATCAAGAAAATATCTTGGCTTCAAAGATCCGATATGCAGTTCAGAAGTCTGTTTCTGCAGACCTTATTTCCTGCTTCTTTTGAGCTCAGAGCTTTAATTCCCAAGCTGTAACATGCTTGTTAGTAGCACTATCTCCTCACGGACAACAGTCCTTAACAAGAGGGTCTGAGGCAGGAAAGGGACTGTAATGAGAAGGGTATAAACTGAAGCTTCCTCTGCGAAAAGTCTCATGTACTCAAAACACTGTTACCGGTCTTCTCTACAGCCTCAGCAGAATGCCCAGCATTATTTTCTTCCAGCACTAAACCAAAGATTTAGTAAAATCAAAACCAAAAAGAATAAGGGAAAGATACTAGAACATTGGTGATAGTTAAAAAAAAGTGTTTTTCTTTAATTGACTGTGTAAGGGAAATGTATGGGTTTCAAATAACTCAGTTAAAGACTCGGTTTTGCATAAGAGCACTGGGAGAAGGAAAGAGATACGTAACACTTGGAGCATGAAGGTGCATCTAATACCAGTACTTGAAGACTCACCTATGCTAGTAAAGGCCTTGCTATAGCCTCATGCAAGACTGATGGCTCTCAAATTGTAACAAAAGCCTACTGAATTGATGAACAACTAGCTAATGACTTCCTATCGACCATATCAAAACACTGTCCAAGCTGAAGATAATGCAAGGCTTTGGACAGCGACGCTCATACCGTATTTGATGTAGCAAACTTTCACATCAAATTTTGGTTAATAAAAAGAAATGCTGCTGGCAGCCCTATGCCAGTGGAAAGGGACATTAGAAACTGAACTCCAAACTTAAAATTGATTTATTTAAAAGCAGTCGTACCAAAAAAATGCAAATGTTATATTCAAAGCAGAGGTTGCCCACGGTATTTGAAATATTTTAAAACCAATTTAATGCAACAATAGGATTTTCTCCCTCTCAAAAAGGACAGCCCAGAATACTTGACGCCTGTAACTGCTTCTTCTAATCACAACCTTAGATAAAGTTAACATCAGTTATGTTTTACCTTTTTTCTCTCTTTCTCCAAAGCTCTCCACTGCTCGTAACACTCCTCCAGTCGAGTATGAAGCTCATTAGCAGGTCCACTGCGATTTTTTGGAGGTCTATACTTGTTAAAAGGCGTCGGAAAGGCAAAGTACGGTGCAGTTATTTCCCCACAAAACAGATCATTGATGAAAGGATTCAACTGGTTTAAATCATCATAATGAAGAAGGTCAACCAGGTCTGAGAATGGGAATGGTGAAGGAGGAAAACTGAAATTATTTGCTGATGAAAATAGATGGTGATTAAATGGAGGAAAGTTGGGATTTTGCTTGAAATCAGACATTAATGGGAAAGGAGGAAGAAAAGAAGGACTGATGAAATCTGACATGCTACCACCGTTCTGTTCTTGCTTTTTTCGGAACATATTGAATGGTTGACGATTTTGGGCTGTATTCCCAAAATGAGGAATCCAGTTCCTTTTGCCTCTTCTATCATCTTTATTACTGTTCTCCTGGGCTTGTTTTTTTTGAAATCTATGGTACTTCTCAGAGTCTTCACTTACAGAATTCTGTTGTGTTAACCAGTCAGATGAAAAATTAAAGGGAGATTTACGGTATTGCCCCTCCTTGTTCGTCAAGGAATCATGCTGTGAGTGTCCAATGGGCTTCATTTGTTTATGATTTTCTGAGATGAAATTAGAAACTCCCAAATTACTGGAAACACCATTTGATACTTGTAACCTTCCGTCTTTCCTTGAAGACAGGACAGGTGAGATCTGTGAATAGTAAGAGGACTGTGTTATAGATTGATGGGTGGGAGAGCCACCAGACATGGTTGAAACTCCTGAAGATGACTGCGGGCTTGTAATCACTTGTTTTCGGTAAGTAATATCTGATGCAGCTGTGGGACTTGCAGTTTTCTCATCCAGCCACGAATGCCCATGGTATGATGAATAACTCTCATTTTGTACAACATTTTTTACAGATGAATCATATTCAGAAATTTTATGAGAGCACTCTTTAGGATTAATATGGATCTTACATTCATTATTAAAAACATCCCCCAAAGTAAAGATACTATGACCATTTCGCACATGGGTTTCTTGTGGTTTTCTGTTTGCTCCTCCAGAAAAATGATTTTCTTTAGGTGGCTGATTGAAAAAATACAGCGATGGATGAACAGATGACTGTGATTTATGAGTACTTGTAAAGTTTTCGTATCTTTTAGAAAATAATTGGTTGTCCTGGGATACTCTATCCCAAGAGTCATCAACAGGTTGGTTAGACAGCTCAGGAGAGTACTTTCTTTTTTCCTGTGCATCATTTTTCATAATTTTGGCTCTTAATCTTTCATTTTTCCAAACCTCTTTCTGAAAGTTAGTGCCTTCTTTAATTCTGTTTTGAGAACAAAAGGTGCTAAAATTGGAAGTGATTTTTTCATAGTCTCTGTTTAACTTCATGTGGTCATAATTGCACATGTGCTGATTACAGTCCACATTCTGAAATGAAAACCCTTCTTGCTGAGTTAGAGCATTATTTTGAAAAGAGGAACTTTCAGGGTAACTGTTCTTCAGGATATTATCAGGTTGAGTGCAAGAATCAGGGGGAGAAAGCCAAGACTCTATGAGATGAAGATCTTCAAATCCTCTGTGTAACATCTCTACATCATGAGACTTCTGCAAATGTTCTTGATAGTAGTTCTGTGTGCCAATCAGGTTTGGAAAATCCTTACTTTCAACAGAGTGCTTAGATGAAAGCCCTGAGAATTCACCACTGTTTCCAAGATCAGGTGCCCACATAGGTGGAAATAATCTTGAAAGAGAATTCCTGGAACAAAATTAAACAAACCTTCAGGAATCGCTGAACCCATTTCCTACGCTGCAACAACTCACATTTCAGGGTTATTTCCCCTCTCCTACATGTTTATATCTGTGTAACATCTTTGGCTTACCATATACAAAATTTAAAGGAAAAAAAAATCGTGCTGTGACTAAATGCTATACGAACTCTGACTGCCAGTACTGTTCGCTGGTGTTAATCACTTTGTCTACCACAATTTTAGGCTCTCATATAATTTCATGTGCCAGCTAAAGTATTACAGTACTATAGTTTCTAATTTCTATTTTAAATTTATGAAATTATTGTTTTATTCTCACATTATTACTCCAAAGACATGTGAACTGCCATACTCGAATCTAAAATTTCAGGGTATCCTTCAAAAAATTCAGTCATATACTACTATTATAAAAGTAGCGTGAAGCTCTGTAATGCTTCTTACCTCTTCCTTACTGAGAAAAATTCAAGAGAAATGTGGCTTTTTTTCTCCATTAGTTATAAAAACATATCATCTGATTTGATTTCTAACAGTATTTGTAAGCTATGTTATTACGTTATATTCCCATGATCACTCTAACATTTACCTACATGTCTAATGGGTTGCAGATAAGAAAAATAAGAACCAAAAAATAGTATTTTAGTGTAACACTATCACTATGTGCTATTTTAATTATTTTGATATTACAGGTTTACCAAAATAATCAAATTCTCTGCAATTTCATTGATCTTCAAGAGCCTTTATATATATACACATATATACACATATATACAGATGAAGGCAGAAATAAACAAACATCTTTGTGAAGTTTTCCTTTCAAAACATCTTAGAGCAAGTGGAATGAAACCCAAGCAAGAGGATATTAAATTTACGATCCAGTATCACAGATCCCTGAAATCTACAAGGGAGTCGAATTTTGCAAACTCTTTTTCCTTACATTTTATATCTTTCAATTCAAAACAAGCAATCAAAGCTCTTGTTTTAAGAGACAAGTAAGTCTTCCAAATTTCCTGTACAAATCTGTTTTCAGCCCCAAATCAGATTTGCTTGATGCTACGGGTATTACACTTCTCTTCACCAAAGAGGCACCAAAATTCAAGATCATAACATAATACTAGTACATACCAGTATACAGATACTGCCACATTTGGCACATTACCTTCAACTTAAAAAGTGCCAGGTACATTTTTCACTAAAATTAAACCACTTTCTCATTAAAAAAAAAACAGAATTTCTGCTACGTTCAGATTGCTAGAAGGTAACTTGCATAGTCTTCCCTATCAAATTTCAATAATGTTGTATAAACTGAAATTAAGATGGCAAGAAAACAAGTCAATTAATTGTACACCATGAAAAATGTGGAATTACTTGAACCCTACCCTGATTACGTTTAGAGGCTAAAACTGTAGGAGACAGACATGTTAACCAATATTAACAGTTTGGCTTAGATCATACTCTTAAATTTTATTTTTAAGATAGGTATTTTATTTCCATGTTTAATAAACTTATGAAAAGGGCAGCTGAAACATCTTTTTTTTTTGGAGGCAAAAGAACATGACCAAGCTATTATACAAAACTCTATTGTGAGCCAAGAGTTTGCTACCCAAAGTGATAATAGCTACAATGACCAAACAGTATCAGCCCCCAGGACTGTTTATAATAATTATACTCAAGACTGCAGAGTTTATTTGTATTAATTACTTTTTTTTAGGTTCAACAGTACTCATAGTTAACTCTCCATTGTTTATTTTAACAGCAGATTTTTTTTTCAAATGCTGTAGACTGATGGAAGACTATAAAAAATTGTTTCTAATAGTGTATTTCAATTGCTAGTAAAAAAAAAACCCTCACATTTTAACATTTTAAGGGAACTTAAGTCCTTTGTCACTAAATTCCAAGAAATCATGCAAAAATGCGTATCATACACCAATAACACAAAGATGTAATAAGAAAATGCTAGGCAATATGTAAAAACTTCTGGAAAAAACTTACCAATCTGTAACTGGTTCTGGCTTGTTTGGCTCCTCTAAAATGTTTGTCACCAACCCAAACATATCAGGGCCATTACCAGAATAGGAAAGATTTATCTGTGCCCTGAAAAAAATAAAACACTTATCTAACAGTTTACAAAACAGGCAGAAGAAATATAACATGAATATAGCTTTAGCTTATTATAGCAGTATTTGTTAAAAATGTTCTGCATTTAATGTATTTGCACTATCCATATACTGAAAGTGCCTGCGTTTGTGAATCATATAGCTAAAACAGGTGGAAGAACAGTTTTCCTTTATCACTTCCTATTTTCCTACCTTCTTGCTTCACCTGTAATGTCTCTAGCTATTCTATGAAGAGATGGGAGCAACAAAAGATTCTGCTCTCTTTCCAATAAACTTTCTTTAAACAATTAATATTATACAGGTATGATATTTTTATCTTTTCTGTCTCCTTATAGAGTAAATATGATCAATCTTCTCAAAACAGTGAGCCTTCCAATTTATTCAATGTTGATTAAAGATTATTTTAATCTTAATAATGTTATCTTATTTAAATATACTTAAAAGATAGTAAGATTAACTGAATCACTTTTCCATCCCCTTTTTTGAAAGCAGTTGCTCAGGATAGCATTAAACATTCTAGAAAAAATTCTAAAGGTGGTCAACCATCACTTTTGTTATACAAATCCAACTTTTGTCTTTTATTTCAGTTTCAAAATGAGATCTTTAGAGAGCTGTTTACAATGAAATGTAGAACTGTGACCTGGTATTGGGTAATTAAGACCTCTTCTGCATCTTTCTCAGAGAGAACTCTCCTTTTTTTTTTTTTTTTCCTAAATGAACAAGGCCTATTTATTTCGGTTTTGGTGTGCAACAAACCGGAGATTATAGGTGGAAGTCACATATAGAAGAAGATTACCAGTAAGGGAAAATAATCAGAGTCAATTGACAGAGTGGTATGGGAATAAAATAAAATAAAAATAAACTGCTGACAGCTGTAGACAGGCTGGATGTACCCCAGAATTAAACATACTTAGGAAAGAATGAGTACAGGCTAGCACCAAGGCTAAAGCTGCCCAAACTTTAGAGATTCGGCAGAAGTGAGATGAGACTTCCACACTGGACACGCACAGCACTACAACACAACTCAAGGCAAGAGTAGCTGCACCCTTCAGAAGCTGGATCCTTTTTCTTAGATCACTCAGTTGTTCAAACACAGAACTGGAAACACCTCCTTATGTCTAATGCAAGTACTTTTCACTACCAGCAATCTTGAAAATTCTTGGTACTATAATGTGCCAAAAAAACATGTTACACTTCTAAAAATCCTGATCTACCCCGATTTAGACTTCCTATAAACCATACTGACATATATGTGAAAGGAGGCAATTAAGGTCATGACTTCTGGCTTCAAAATAAAATCTTCTACCAAAAGTCAGATAATTCATGTTAAAGTCACAATCTCAGTCTTAAAGGCATTCAACCTTCTCATGACCAAGCAAGTAGTTAGTATCCTTTCTAATTTCATACCAGGAAGTACTTACTGCAAAATCCCTTGATTCTGCAACATTAGAGGGTCAAGTATCTCTCTCCCAGCATCATAAGACAGCCTACTTTGCATAAAGGTACAGCAACGTGAAAGGAATCCATGAAAATAAACAATACTTCTGAGAGGCTGGAATCACAGAAGGGCTGAGATTGGAAGGGACCTCTGGAGATCATTAGTCCAACCTCACCGCTCAAGCAGGGTCACCTAGAGCATGTCAGATAGGATCACACTAGGCAAGTTTTGAATATCTCCAAAGAAGGAGACTCCACAACCTCTCTGGGCAACCTGTTCCAGTGTTCCGTCACTCTCATAGTGAAGAAGTTTTCCCTTATATTCAGGTGGAACTTGTTGTGTTTCAGTTTGTGGCCTGTTGCCTCATATCCTGTCTCCTGGCACAGACAAAGAGCCTGTCCCCATCCCCTTGACACTCTCCCATCAGGTACTTGTACACATTGATAAGATCCTCCCTCAGTCTTCTCTTCCCCCAGGCTAAACAGGCCCAGCTCTCGCAGCCGTTCCTCGTAGGGCAGATGCTCCAGCCCTCGGATCATCCTCGTAGTACTACACTGGACTCTTTCCAGTAGCTCCATGTCTCTCTTGGACTGGGGAGTCCAGAACTGGACATAGTACTTGAGATGAGGCCTCACCAGGGCTGCATAAAGGCTTTCTTGGCTACAAGGGCACATTGCTAGCTCATGGGCATGGTGGGGGGGGGGGGGGGGAGGGGAAGAATAAAAATAAAATTGCTGGTAACCACATCAAATGCAGTATAAGCATTCAGCCTGACACCAGGTCTGTAGCAGTGAGCAAGCCTGTCCCTGAAGACAGAGAAAGAGTAAGAAAGAGCAGATAAGAACTAAGAACTACAACTCCTCAGTGAAACTTCCAAGGGACTGACAGGAAGAAGAGGGCTGTAGAAGATGAGCAGAAGAGCAACAGGCAAACAGAAATAGTACCTTTGGCACATCCTTGAGCTGTTCTGGTTGTTGTGGTTAACTCCAGAATTGAAACTTGGGACATGTCCGTAGTCTTTAAGGACAGATATTAAATGGAACTGTCACCTTCTTTTTCAGAGATGCTACATTTGAGAGTATGCCTGAAATCTTCAAAGCTGTAAAAAACTTCATCCAACCTAGGGCTAAATAAGGATGCATTTCCAAAGATATATTCCTCAAGGGAATTTTGTGGCACAAGAATGCTGGTCTAACAAAAGGCTTATGCATAGGAAAAGGCATTGAGGGTCCTTGAATTAATTGTGTGAAATAATTTCAATGGTGAAACAAATGAGAATTAAAAGGATAAAAGCACGAACAAAGCTGCACTGTAAGGAAATATCCAGTGATGGACCAGTCACTTTCATCAAGCAGTTCAGAGGAACTAAATTGATATGAGTGAACTACACTTAACACAGCTAGGCACCAAACACTCTAAAATATTAGAAGAAGAAAAAAACAGCAACTTCAAGGAATACTGCGTATCTACATTCTCAGTGTGAGTGTACACCTCGATTATCACTAACAGACAACTAACACTTACTTGTTTAGTTCTTTGAATCACTTTTTCAGCTACCTTGTACTTGCCATCTTACAATAATCTACAGACTGTTTTAAGAAGAGATCGTGTATTTTATCAGCAGTCTGCCACTCTGAGATTAAGCTTAGCACTTACAGCTAGTAATAAAGATATATGATCTTTTATTCAATATAAAATTCAAAATAAACATCTCTGCAACACTTTTCCTGATGAAGACTAGCAAAAAACAGCATTTAGCTTCCTCACAATGCATGTGTCTTTCTTAACTGTTCTCTTTCAACTCTTGTGAATCAGTGGACTCCCCTTTCTCAGCACCTCAAACTTCCTCTCTCTTATTAAGTGACCGATAAAAAAAAATGCAATGAGATTGACATTAGAAATGCTAATAAAGTCATCACAGTTATCAAGTGTCAAAAATACTGTGCCGATCAACCAACTCCCCCAAAATAAGGCAATATTATACTGCCAGTACTTGACATTAGGTTGGAAAAAAGAGAGCAGGTTGCCCAGCACTGAATTACTGTTTGTGCATTTCTAAAGCTGAAACAGTTTCAACCTTATTTCAATTACCATACATACCATAAAGTGACCAATGTAAGAGAGAGAAAACCCAATCATATAAAAGCAAGCAGCAAATTCTGAAGAGTATGAAAGTGACCCCAAGGAGAGAAACAAATGGATAATGCACTGAGTCAAGTTAGTCTAGTGACAAGCAGCTGCCGCAACAATTTCACGTATCTAACCAAGGGGATCATAAAAACAGCCAGAACTGCTATACCCGTATCATTCCTATTCTGTTTAGTCCATACTTCCATGTTTGGGAACAGCCAGTAGCAAATGCCTGGAGCACAGGGCAGAGTAATCCTTCTTCTAGAATATCCTTCAGCTTGGCAGTCAACAGTTCAGAAGTTCTCTGAGCCACACAATATTCCAAATCTTTGTGCTTAAGCAGTCAACAAACCAACACAATTTTGCCTAGTTCCCTCTTGTTACCCCTGCGCTTCTCAGGCAGCAAAGTAACAAAACATATTTACAGGTTGTGTGGAAAGTGTCCTTTTAGTTTAAGCTGCTACCCGTTTTTTTCAGTGGGTACCCTTATTTTTATATTGCAAAATAATCATTTCCTGGTCCTCACAATGATCTCATTGCTCATGATTTTACAGCAGTCATACCTCAGCGTAGCTGTCTCTTTTCAAAGCTGAAGAGTCATTTTATTCATTCTCTACTAACATGGAAGCTTTCAAACTTCAGTCCAGCTTTGTTTACCTTCTCTGAACCTTTAATAATTCTATTATGTTATTAAGATTGGGTGATCAAAAAAGCTTGTAATAGTCAAGACTTGGTTAGAGTAGATTTCTCCAGTGTAATAAAAATGTTTCTGATTTTGTCTTTAAATTATTTTTTGATATATCTCAAGACCTTATTTGCCTTTCTGGCAATTACTAAGCATTGAGGTGATCTTTCCAAAGATCTATCATGGAGGACTACACAAGAAGTCCAAGGGAAGGTTGAAAAGAGAAATAACCTGTTTCATAAGGTTGAGAATCCAAGTAAAATGAAGACTGGAAAGTCTATTACAGTTTAAAGAGAATGGCTAAAGTGATCCTTCTCTCTTCAGGAAGCATTCCAAGGTTGTCTGTTTTAATTACAGGGAAAATATAGTTTTTAATCTCAGGAAAAAATGTTGATCTTTTCCACCAAAAAACAAGTTACTGGACTACATAAACCACTTACTGAACTAGCAATTTTTAGTTGAGAAACAAGTTCACTCATGTGTTTGTAAAGTATGATTCAAGTAACACAGACCCTTTGCGTTCTTCAAGCTTCTGAAAATATGAAGCTTTTTGAATATAAAGCCATTCTTTAAGCACTGAGTCAAGGGCAGTATACTATTGAAAGTCGACACATTTTCAAGACTAGCTGTATACATATTTATGCTGTTAGTGGCAAAGGGCTATCCACTCACATCTGTCCTGTGTCTAACACACTCTGTATTATTGATGTTCCAGGAAATACTCTATGTCATCAAGCAGGATCAAAACAATCTATAGTACTGAAGGATGACAGGTAGGGAAGAAGGTTCTCTTTAAAATAGTTTTCTATTATATAAGACAGGTTCAGATTTCATTCTCTAAAAACAATATTTTTAATCAAATTTTAAAATGTATATGAGTATCTAAACATTTTCAAAATTTACACAAATATACACCCCACCCCCCCCACCCCACACTACACCCACTACACACACACAGATCTCCTACCATTTTTCACAAGCCCTACAATCAATATTATACAATAATTTACAGAGTTACTAGTGAAGCAGTTATCCTGTAAATTCCTCCTGAAGAGACCTGGAATTCCATCTGTGCTGCCCATTAACAATTTCAGTTTTCTAGAATATCACCATAAGATTATACCAAGAAGGTTCATACCTTCTTTTTGTGCAGTCTTGAAAAGTAGTTTTTACGCTGATATCATCTCCACATGCAGCCCAGTCACTATACAGACGTGAAGATTCTAGTGGTGGTGGTGTATTAGTGATCGTTCCTAGTAACGGGGAGAATAATTGAGTGTCCATTTTTTGTTTCTTGCTATTTACCTATGTTGAAAAGAGGAGGAAAAAAATTTAAATGTTAGGTTTTATATAAACAAGCAGCAAAGACAACATTGAAGTATGATCCTCCTTTATATCTTGACCTAAATGATTTCCTCTTCTTTGGCATAAGAAATTTATGCATCTACTTTAAGTATATATTTCACAATGTAGGTGTTTTGTGTCTGAAGTTCACAAGCTCGGAATCTCCCAGCCTATATTACTGAAAATTCGTATGTCACATCTCTTCTGAGAAAACAAAGAGCAGAGCAATTATCCGTGCTTTATCCCTGAGCATACAAAATATTCCTGCAAAGAGCTCAGTGTAAGCAGGGAAGAACATTTGTTTGCAAATTCCACAAAACAAAATTTGCTTTAGAAAAGTAAACTCTCTTTTCGCTTTAAGTTTTGGTTCAGAAAATCTATTATAGTTAAGTGACTGACAACCACCATTTACAAAATAAGCAATCGGAGTTCTAAGTAACAACGAGGAACTGCACTAATGAGGTATCTGAACTAGGAGCTGCCTAAGCAGAAGCTGAGATTTATAAAGGTTTAGGCAGAATCAGAAAGAGAACAATTTAGGCTGGAAGGAACCTCTTTGGTGCTCTCGGGTCATCTAGTCTAATTCCCTGCTCAGAGCAAATACGATCAGAATAGGTTACTCAGGATTTTGCCCAGTTGAATTCTGAATATCAACAAGGATGGAGATCCCACCACCTTCTCTCTAGGCAACTTGTTCTAATAGCTGACACTGTCCTATTAAAAAAATCATTTTTTTTAATAGTGTGTATGTGTGTGCACATGTATATGTATGTGCATCTACATCTGCCTTAGCAAGAGTAACCAGTGGAGCAAGGGCAGTGAACAAAGGTATTAAACAGTATTGGCCACAACAGTTATGCCCAAGGGATGCCACTAGCAACTGGCTGCCAGTTGGGCTTTCTACTGCTGATCACAACCCATTTAGCTTGATGGTCCTGCCAGTTTCCCATTCACCTTATCTACATCTCTACAGTGTGGCTACAAAGATAGTATAGGAACCAGCATCTACGTCAATTTGTATAGAGCAGTCCTACAAGCACACCATTCATGCATAGGTTCTTAGACCATGCACAAACCATAAATAGAGTATCTTAATAGTTATTTCAGCCTATTTTCAATAGCTTCTGGAGAGTAAAGGTCTATGCAATTGATCAACATGAAAAAAATGGAATTGACTGATGAGGCACTTCTATTTTAGTAGCAAAAGGATAGAATTTCAAAGAAAAGTCTAGACTTCACAGAATGCCACATCATTTGGTGTAAGAGACAGGATGAATATTAGGATACATATATGTTGATCCAAAAGAGCATTTAGTAAGAATTTTGGTGCACAGTTGCCTCTGCAGAATATCATACTAGGGAATAGACGCAAGTTTGTGAGTAATATCCATTTTGAACCAGAACAGCAGGTAAAAAGAACAGCTCTCCAGGCTCAACTGATAGCATTAACTAGATTATCATTTCATGAAACAGCCATTCAGACAACTAGCAACACATAGATAACTAAGTTTGGATGCCTTAAAGATGTTAACTGAATCTCACCTAAATGATGCAAGGCACAGACAAGGTCTCAAGAACAAGCAGGAATCTTGGTTACTAAACAGAAAAGGATTAACTTTTCTGATTAACTTTTGCAAGCCTTGACTCTATGAATAAAACCTCAAACTTTCTTGGAAATTATTTAATAATAGAGAACTCAACAGGTAGAAGAAAAAAAAACACACCTGGTACACCCATATGAAGGTTGGTAAGCAATACAGAAACATCATAATTACTACAGGAAATTCTGATGATAAAACCATTCTGTGCTTTGCTGAAAAAATAAAACATTCACTTGTATAACCATTCTTAAAATATAAAGATGTCTATTAAGTGAAGGCACAATTCATAGAATCATTGAATCAGTAAGGTTGGAAGGGACCTCTGGAGATCATCTGGTCCAAGCTCCCTGCTCAGCGGGGTCAGCTAGAGCATGTCAGGGCTGCATCCAGGTGGGCCTTGAAGATCTCCAGAGAAGGAGACTCCACCACCTGTCTGGGCAACCTGTTCCAGTGCTCCGTCACTCTCTCAGTGAAGAAATTGCCCCTCACGTTCAGGCGGAACTTCCTGTGCTTCAATTTCTGCCCACTGCCTCTTGTCCTGTCACACGGGACAACTGGAAAGAGTTTGTCCCCATCCCCTTGACACCCTCCCTTCAGGTACTTATACACATTGATAAGATCCCCCCTCAGTCTTCCCTTCCCCAGGCTGAAGAGGCCCAGCTCTCGCAGCCGCTCCTCATAGTGCAGGTGCTCAAGCCCTCGGATCATCCTCGTAGTCCTGCGCTGGACTCTCTCCAGTAGCTCCATGTCTCTCTTGTCCTGGGGAGCCTAGAACTGGACACAGGACTCGAGATGAGGCCTCCCCAGGGCTGAGGAGAGGGTCAGGATCACCTCCCTCGACCTGCTGGCAACACTCTTCCTAATGCACCCCAGGAGACCCTTGGCCTTCTTGGCCACAAGGGCACATTGCTGGCTCAGTGGTCAACCTGTCATCCACCAGCACTCCCAGGTCCTTCTCTGCAGAGCTTCTCTCCAGCAGGTCAGCCCTCAGCTTGTCCTGGTGCCTGGGGTTATTTCTCCCTAGGTGCAGGACTCGGCACTTGCCCTTGTTGAACCTCCGCCCAGCTCTCCAGCCTGTCCAGGTCTCTCAGAATGGCAGCACAGCCCTCCGGTGTGTGAGCCGCTCCTCGCAGCTTGGTATCATCAGTAAACTTGCTGAGGAGGCACTCTGTCCCCTCATGAAGGTCGTTGACGAAAAAGTTGAACAGGATGGGACCCAGTCCTGAGCCCTGGGGGACGCCACTAGCCACAGGCCTCCAACTAGACTCCATGCCACTGATGACGACCCTCTGAGCTCTGCCTTTCAGCCAGTTCTCAAGCCACCTCACTGTCCACTCGTCTAACCTACACCTCCTGAGTTTATTAGGACGATGTTATGAGAGACAGTGTCAAAAAATACAGACATTTTCGGACCGCTTTCTTGCTATCATTTGGGTTATATTATCAAGAGTTAATTGTCTACATGACAATCTCTACAGGCCTAAGATGCTGAAGACTCTTTATTCATATGGAATCATAAAACTGGTAAGGCTGGAAGGGACCTCTGGAGATCATCTAGTCCAACCCTCAAGCACGTGGCCCATACGGGGATTGAACCTGCAACCCTGTCATTACTAGCACCATGCTCTAACCAACTGAGCTAAGCTTTACCCCCCAATTACAGACTTATATGACCCACAGACTAAGTCAGACTCTTATCAAACAAGGTTTGTGCAGAGCTTTGAACTACAATACCAAAATGACCCGAAAACCCAGCCTCATCAGATCAGCTGGTATCTTTATAGCATAAACTTGCACAGTCACTAAGGCCAAATGCAGCCCAAACCATGTTTTCTACTTCTTCCTACTCTGTGCACCATTGGGTTGTGCATCTCAATTATTTAGCAAGTCCCTCCTAGTAATCAGGTTTGTCCCTCTATCCAGGACTCTGATTACAAGTGACAAAAGGGCACAGCACTAGGAAGTTAAGAAACAGCAATTTGCAGAACTGCTTCTGCTTACATACACAGTCTGGTAACAAGGAGAGCTCTGAACACACCACCAAAAAAAAATCACAGCTAGCTTAGTGCAAATTAACATTCAGAAGCTCCGCTGAAATCCTGCTACCCAGCTGCTAGGTATAGAAATCAAGGGCTTTAAGACTATAACAAGAACAAAAAAACAACAAAATAAACCTCATACACATACTTTTGCTACATGAAGGATCAAAGTATATAGTGCTTATTGTAAATGCAGCGGAATAGGTACAAAAAAATGAGACTCCATTTCTTAGCTAGCCAAAAAAAAAAAAAAAAAAAAAAGAAAAGAAAACTTCTCTCTCATCAGGTCAACCTAGCTTTGGATCAAAGAAATCAAACAGTTTGCTAAACCCTAGCTACTGGAGAAATATTTCTTAAGCCTAGAACAAGTCAATAAAATTAGAGGTATGCTCAGTATCTGAATGTAGCCTTCTGCATCAAGTCCACCTAGGGCCACTGACAGGCTTTTCAAAAGTTACTTAGATCTAAATAACGTGAAAGAACAAAAATAAAGTATTGGTCACTGTACTATCTCATGCTCTATCCTTCTAAAAGAGGAAATGCTATGTTAATCTGAACTTTTCTCTCTCCCTATGACCCTTTTCTCAAAGGTAGTATAATAAAGCCTTGCTTACTACAAATCTTAGGCATGAACTTGATTTAGTGAAAGCTGTCATAGACACAAAAGATCTCTCTTCCTCATTCTTGCTCTGAAGAAGCAGTGCAGTGGTCTGATCTGGCAAAGGGTGCTCCCTCCTTGACCTGGACAGAACAAATCTTTGATATTGTAGGGTACCTTAAAAATATATATACATATATATATATATATATATGTGTGTGTGTGTGTGTGTATATTATATATATATATATATATATATACATACATATATTTTACACTGAGGTTTTATCAGTTTCGATAAACTTGTCTTACACAGCCAAACAAATCCCTACCAAATAACATAAATTAAGGTGGTATAATCATAAAAAGGCTGGATACATTCTGTAACAATCTATGAGGCCACACTGTCTATGTGCGTATTAGTAGATAAAAGAGAGAAGAATGTCTCCTGGTCCAGAGGCTAAAATGCTCGTAGTGCTGGTGTGAAACAGTTGAACTCTTACTCGTTCAGATCAGGAGGGCGGTATCCAAACTACCTATTCCAAATGGTTCCTCATTTGTGGTAACTCTTGAACCATGTGCAGGAATTGTTTCGGAAAACATCAGCTGACCAAGGCCAAAATTTTATTAACAATTTTATCAGTACTGACAATCACGTGCCTGTGCCTCGGTCTTGTTTAGTCTACTGGAAATCAACATATAGAGATAAATTACGCTCCATGGCTAAAGTATAAAATACTTCTGCATAGCTTAAAAATAGCAGCTGTAAATAATGGATTATCTTTTATTTTCAGAGCCATTAGTCACTGCTAATGAGAGTTGTGCAGGACAATATGACTAAAGCTCAGGAGAGGAGGCACTTCATGTACCCTAGATGCAGCCTCATCAGTCAGCACTTCCAAAACACTGGAGACTCATTCCAGCTAGTTAAAAAAAAAACAAAAGTTCAAAATAACTGAGAAACTCTCATCTGTGCTTTGAATATGAACTTATAACAAATTTCTGTAAAAAAGAAAAAGACATAAAATGCTCTGTCTCTTACAGAAGCATACTTTAGTTTCAAAATTCTTCACTGAAAAGTCAGATAGTGATAACCTAAATACCCAGCTTTACGAAGAATAGACTGCCTGTAGAGGGACAGGTACGTTGCGATTGGAACACTCACTTTAAATGAATGACTGAAATGCTACCTGCAACAAAATCCAATGACAACTCCCACAGTCTCTGGCAGGGCTCTTACTTCACTCTCCACACCCTGCAAATCATGAAGAGCCAGAATTCTCATTGAATTACTTTTCAAAGAAACAATAAAAAAATCCTTATTGCATCTAAAACCTAGAGACATCACCTTAGTGATGTCTTTTATTTCAAAGCATAACAAGATGCAGCTTCTATTCGTTCTTGTAAAACGTGAATGCGCTAACTCTTTAAACTCTCCCTCTGCAAGCATACCTGACTTTTCTTCCCCCCGACCCTCACCCCTTTTTTGGGGGGAGACAACTACCACTGTTAAGTCACATCATATCTTCAAATGCACACAGCGGAGCTTTTAACTTCTGCATGAGTTCTTCACAACTGAGGATTGAACATAAACTCAAGTATTTATTAAAAACTTTGACTGCTTCCGAAAGTCTCATGCTGCTCTTCACATTCAGAAACTCTTCTGAAGTTTCTTTCATTTGGGAATGAACAAATCAACAGAACTTTGCCAGTGTAACAGTAACAATGCCATTATAAGCATATATGACATTAAACAGTATCAAAGTTCTTAATCATTAAGGTTTCTGTGACATGAATTATGTGCCCCGCCATACACTGCCATTACTGACCCAAAGCTGGCTTACTTTTTGCTACCTGGCCTCTCTGTGCTTCTGCCTTCTTCATGCTGCTTCCTAAAGATTTGCTATTACTATCTGCATGGTCTCACTGTTGCAGCAGAAAGAATAAAGGACCTCAAGGGAGGCTGCTGTTCCAGTATTTTTCTTCCTGCTGTCATCTCATTCCACAATAAAGTGGCACAGCTGCCACGTCAGATGAGATCTGCAGATCCCCCTGAAGGACTTGATAAAGAGTAATTTGTACTGTGAACAGAAGATCCTATAGGGCAGAGAAATCACAGAATAACGAGGTTGGAAGGGACATCTGGAGATCATCCAGCCAAGTCCTCTCCTGCTCAAAGAGTAGGGTCAACTACAGCAAGCTGCTCAGGACCTTGCTAATCAAGTTTTGGTATCTCCAAGGAGGAGCAGGATAGAAGACGCACAGAAATCCCAGGGTGCCTCCCACTACCTTGTGCTACAATTATAGGATAGGTTTTCCAGAGAGGTTTCTGCCTCATCATCACTATTTGAGATAGGCTACCAGGAGACACACATCTATAATCTCCTGAAAATCCTCTGATCCTTTGTCCAAAGATTTAACAGCACTGGGAGTAGAGTAAAAGATTCAGACATTATTCCTCATTACTGGAAATTTTTTGTATAGTAAATTCTCCAGCTAAGTGCTAGAAACACAGTTCAAGACTCTAACCTAACATTTTGAGACAGTTATAGCTGCTGACAGACTAGTAAAGGCCCCTCAAAGAGAATGGAAAAGTTTTAGGGACTTTATCAAGACAACTGCATTATTTTAAAAAAAAAAAAAAAAAAAAAAAAAAAAAAAAAAACTAAGAAAAGTCTGCAATGAAGTTAGGGAAACCTGGAATATCTTGCTGAATTATTGCCTTAGAGAAAGTGGAGGTTAAAGAGATTTCAACAGGGTGTCACTATCTTCCTATTTAGAGGCAGAAATAGTCTACAGCCTACACAAGGCTGCAGTAATAGTATTTAATACTAAAGCAATTCTCTGAAACGATATATTTTAAGTTAAAATATAACATAATCACAGCTAAATCTCTCTGCTTCATTCCTTACAAATAATTAGAAGAAATCATTTTTATTGTCCTGTACACAAGTCTAACAAAGTACTTAATTTCAAAAGAAAAATCTTTTAGTTAAATTAGTACAAAAGATCTTTTACAGTCATTTACGCTAAAATTGTAGGAACTCACAGCTACAGAGTACTGCTCCCAGATACTTCTTATAAATAGCTATCACAACTTATTTGTAACATGAGTAACAGTACTGCACAGCATTTTTACATTGAGTATATTCTTTTCTGAGTTCTTGGCAAGACAAACATTTCTTGTTCATTTCTTGTTTTTCTTGACAAGATAAACTAAACACTAGACAAAGCGGCACTTTTGTAGTTTTTTTTCACTTGAGACTTCTTGTAATTCCTACCCATAGTCACCTTAATCTCCAATACACTGAAACTGGTTAACCCATTATCTGATGCTGAAACCAGTGAAAATAGTAAGAATTCTGTAAGCTGATTTCTTGTGTTATTGCAGAAACTAACCATCAGGAGAAGAGAACAGGTGACAGGGACATAGGAAAACTAAATCGAGGAGAGAGAACTTATCATCTATTAAGACCTCTCTTAATACTACAGAGGGGAGGGGAAAAAAAAGTGGATTACTGGAGACTTGCTTCCATATCCCAACTTTGTAACATTTTCTAAGGCCTACTATAGCAGGAAAGGGGAATGTTCCTTTTCAACACCCAAAGAATCAGGAAATTTTTTTCTAAGAAAAAAGGAATCAGGTCTGTGAGACCTCATTCAAGACAGTAGAGTCAAAATAATATTAAAAAAAATACATTTGGGAAAAAAAAAAGAGGAAGGACACTGTACATTTTTGAGGTTCTTACTTGGTATATAGGTTCTGTAGCACAATTACCATCAAGAATACTCATGGACAATTGGAGTATTACTTTTTTATTATTATTATTATTATTTATGTTTTTTAAAAAAAGTAACACCTAAGTACGGTAATTTCTTGAAGCCATAGGATTTTTAATCCAGATAACTTCTGGCAATTGTTCTTTAGAAGATTTTGTGCCCTTGAATGCCCTTGAAAAGAGCCACCCTAAGCTAGACAGAATGGGGAACTCCTGGCTTCCATGAACAGAGAATTACTCTCCTGCAGAAACACACCGGAGAGCTCTGCTCCATCTGTAGTGCAGAATTCCCTCCAGATTTTTTTTTTTAAATAGGTGGTTACTTTACACATTTAGTTAGAACAAGCATAGATCCTAAGTATTTATTTCCGTTTACCTAAACAAACTCACTTCTTGGGACTCACCTGTGGCTTGTAATGACCAAGTGTGGCACTTTGTTTGACCATGTCCTTGTTACCAGTATACAAGTTCTCTTCTCTGAAGTATGCAGCATTGCCATATGAACAGCAGTTCAGATTCGTAAGCATAGATTTAGCCTATTAAAAAAAATAGTTAAACACAAAAAAGCAACAATTACCAAGACTGTCAGCCTTGCTTATTATGCACGAAACTTGTCTCTAGCTACCCCTCATTGCTCCTCCCACCTCCTTTCCACGTCACACCACCCACTGCTGTGCCGATACCACCTACATCTCTCACATTCACAGAACAGTGATGATGTTTCTTTATTGCTGTGAGATCCCACATGACAAAACAGCTCATCTGATATGAGATCTGCTGACCACAGGTCATGTGGAGTCCCAGAATGGGTAAGGCAGCTGCACTGTGCTGTACCTGGGATCATGCAAGCAGAGGCTTGCCCAGCAAGAGCCCCCTCTCTTCAGCTTTGTCCCATTACATACAGAGACAGATGCATCATGTAGGTGCACATCCATCATGCAAGTATATAATCTGACCACGCCATCTCACTTGTGGACACACATCCACACAGAACAGAACACCCCTCCCCATTACACGATAGGGCAGACGAGCACGTGGGCTCACCCCCACTTAAGGACTCTCCTACATCTTCACAAACTTGTAGCTTCTGTCCATGGCAAAGGTGAAGTAGTTCTTACCACACACCGCTATCCCAAAACAGCTGTGAAAAAAATATGTTCCCAGGAGCACTTGAAGAAAGTATAATATTCTGATTCTGCAAATCCTTTCCCATGCTCTCCAGAGAGCCTTTTACATGTGCTACAACCTAGCCTCGTATGCCTCCCTTAATGAAAAACGGATTACCAAATTGCCACTGCCTGCAGTTTGCACGTGTGCCATTTCTCCAGCTTCACCCATTTACACTGCATGACACAGCGGAACAGCGTCCAAGATTAGCAAGTCCATGCACTATGTGAACGTAAGGTTTCTCCTTCACTGAGACCAAGTTTTATTTAATGGAAACAATTACTATGGAAACAGCTGCTTTCAGATCAAGATAAAGCAAGATAAAATTTGCAACTGTTATATCATGACAAATTCTTAAGAAAAGTACTTACACCTACCCAAAGTAACAAGATAATGTCAAACTGCACCCGCATCCAACTGTGGCTGATACACTCTGACCTACTGAAGCTAAGGATTTACCCAGGCTGATGCCCAATCTAGAGTCTGCCACAATAATTCTTTCTGCCCACAGTCAAATCCGTGCTGCTCCCTTTTCCAAGGGCCTGTCGAAAGCAGGTCAAGAGCTGGATGAATCGGTCAAATCGCTCTCGGTGGTCACTTCTCTCAAGATAGAGCTGGCCATAGCATTTCCATCATCACGCAACGGCAAAACGCGCTCAGACAGGAAAGCCTGTACGCAGGAGCAACTCACAGAAGAATTCTGCGAAACGTCTGTAGAGCTATCGTGGTGCTTCTGGGAAGCGTCAGGCTTGCCACTCGGGTACTAACCGGTCCTCGAGGCACCGATAACATGCTCGTCTTCTAACAAGGGAGGAGCTGCAGTAACACCACTCTCAACACTACAGAAACCTCTGTGGCCCACACAGGTGGAAAGACTAGGCACTCTATATTTAATCCGAGATACAGGGTTCTGCACTGAAATGACTCAGGTGCACACAATTGTTCCTAAGTGCTAATTTTACCGTATATCGTTTCCTTTCAGAACTAGTAATATTTTTACACCATCCATGATCATTTCCTCAGTCAACGTGTCTAAGCCACCAACCTTGACAAATCTTTTAACTACTTGTGATTTATTAGCTGTCCTTCTGTCAAAGTTGACTTAATGAAACACAATTAGCTAACCACTACATCAGTGACACAAGGTACTTTATAAGAATAAGAACTTTGCAACTTTAAAATAGGGATGCACAAAATATTAGTTGAAATTTGAAACCACAAACAATAATCCATTTGTGTCCCAGAATAGGAATTAAACAGGTACTACTCCAAAGCATAGGAAACATTCAAAGCAGTGCCAATGCTGCGTTAGGCTTCACAATCTATGCGAGCGTCCAACTGAAATTTAAAATTTCCAGAGCTGTTCGAAAAAGGTAAGAGTGCCACCTCTGCTCCGCAGCCAATATGTCCCCTTTCAGAAAAAACAGATTTTCAGTGATAACTTTCTGTGAGCTGTTACTTAGCTTTTAGAGGTTGATATAAATGCATGCTGCTTGTACTACTGGTAAATAATTCATTCCTAAAAAAGCCTTTTGGGATATCTTAAGGGTATGAGGTGCTACTTTATAGCATTGGAAGAAGCAAAAGCTTTAGTTAAAGAAGCATTGCCAGCTTGCATTTTGTTAAAGTGACAAAAACAAACAAAAAAGTCTCTCCTTGAACACTTCAGTGTCATGTCCTCATTTTTTTTTAAATTGGTTCAAAAGGTGGATTTTTTTTTTTTTTTGCTTTTGTTTGGTGTTCTTTTCTTCTGACAACGATCAAGAAGAGCTTCGAAGAAAAGGATGAATGGCAACAAGAGCAACATCAAAGGAAAACAGGAAGATCCACCAGCAGGGAAAACTGGCTTCCTGCGCATTCATGCCCTATCCAAAGCCAGTCATAACAGTGGCAGTTTCCATAACACATCCTCTTGGTCTCACCACTCTCTCCGTTCCCTCCCAACTTGTCCTAATGACCAACAGCTAAGAGCCCGTTGTGGTAGGTTCTACCTGCATGCTGACCGGCAGCCCCTGCTGAACAGTTTTAATTATGCAAAGGCCTTTCTCTCTCTGGGAGGACACTGATCTACACCTCTCTTCTATGAATGTCTTTTATGACATTTACTGAAATTTATTCTCTCTGACACATCTATTTGGCTCTCCCTCAATTTAAGTGAATTTGAAGAATGGTTCTAAACTTACAGGAGTTATGACAGACAGCTCAACAACTTAACCTTCATCTCCCGCAAGGGGAAAAAAAAAAAAAAAAACTCTTAATCCTTCAAAGTGTAAAAAAGTTTGAATGCCCACAAGATGCATCTTCCCACCAACACGTTTTAAATTTAACATTAGAAACTTCAAATGAAACTTGTAAATAGTGAGCCCCTTCAGCACTCGCAGAGCCATTCTACTGATTTTGGTGGCTTCTGCGCAACTTGCTTTTCCCCCTACAGAACGGGTAATGGAAGCATTACCCTTGAATACAGCACGTGCCGTTATTATAGCTTCAACCTTTTCTAAAGTTACCAATTCAGAAATTTGAATTTTTAACCTCTACCTTTATCATGGTTTTTGTTTTATTGATTTGAAAAAAAAATGAGTAATTTGCCAGCAGGTAGCTTAGAAACAAAGCCCTTATCTGTAATTCATTTAAGTTAAAGAAAAAAAAGAAAACGTTACTCAGGCTGATTTTAATCATATACAAACTGTAACACGGTCCAAAGTCACAAGTACTTCAAATACTGAAGCCCTGCTATTTTCAACTGAATTTTCCTGCAACAACAGCTTACGCCTCCTGCTCTTACTCCCTCCAATTTCAGCAGATGAATTTTGCTCATAAGACATCATAAGGAGTAATCTCTAACTTAAAAACAAATAAAACACCTTCATAAAACACTGACACAAAGTTACCAATTACAAGAACAATCAACTCAGCTGCAAAATGCCATTACTAGAAGCTCAAGTTTGGGACTAAAACCAGAAAGTTTTACTTATACGGGGGAAAATAGCTACTTTAACACATTTATCTCTAAGCAGCCTACAATATTCAAAATACTTCAAGTAATCAAATGCACGTTTAAGTATTTGACTAGCAGATTTCAGACTCACCGCAGGCGCCATGGAAATATAAGACTTCATATCAGCTACCTATATATATTCACCCTCACCTTGGAATTCTTAACATGTGTCACATGCCATTATCTTCTAGCAGAGCAAGAAAACACATGGGAGTACTAAACAAACAGACATTGAGGTTTTAACTTAACTTCTACTCAATTTAAAAAGTTAAATAATCAGAGAAGAGTTTAAATGCATTAAAGCTAGCCACAATTTGTAAATCATATCCTTTCAAATATGTATTTTTTTCAGAATAGAATTCAATATATTATCAGGAAACCTTTTTTTTTTTTAGAAATATAAAATTCCAATTGGTGATCAACTATGTATTTTTTCCAGATTCAGTTTGATAGAGTGACTATCTAGTACAATTTGAATTCCATTAATCAAAAAAAGTTCCAAATGTATTTTTAAAGATGTTTTTAAACAAACAAAAATGATGAAATTGCCCATTACGGAATGTGTCAAAACTCTTTGAAGTTACAAACCAAGTAATTACTTAGAATTTTTATCAGTTGTACAAAGATCTATATATACTATATATTGTTATATAGATTTTAATCTTATTTTCATTAGACTGCTGAGATCAGATATAAAGCTACTTTTCCCACTTGAACATTTCCTCAGTTTGTGAAATTCAAGTAGTAGAGGTCTCAGAGATTGCAGACTTAAGTAAATGCTGTCACAATACCATTTAAACAGAAATCGGGGGGAACTATTACCTGGTTGTTAAATTACTCAGAACAGGGACGATAGCAAGTATTCCCAAGTTTCCTATCCTCTTCATAAGTCTCTCATCATTGTCTCTATTAGAAGGCTCTGGTGGTGAACACTAAGAGACATTTGTTCTTGGAGAATTATGTTTCTGTGTCAGACATTCGTAACAGACAATCATTTGAAAAGCTGGATATTGTCAGGCAAATATATTATCACAGTTGTTTTAAACTACAGCATTATAACACCTATATCAAAAAATTACACTGCAAAAAATCGCTTTGCTGAATTGTTCGCCAGCTTCCTAAAATATCAGTGTTACTTCAGACAGCTAACAGCTCACCTGAGCAATAAATTCCACATATATCTCATCTCCTACTGTGAGAATCAACTTCCATTCACAACCAACCTGCACAGATCCTACCACCAGCCATTCCCTGCATGCATTCCTTCCACTGACACAGGCCACTGAGGAAGCAAAGGAAGCACAGGCTTTGAAACATGCCAATTTTGAACACGCTGAAGCACTGCAGCAGCAGCAGCTCACCGATCCCGGTGCTTCAAGTCCGGTGGCGTAGCCTACCCGGTGCCGAAGCAGTGCTACCACAGCACCTCATCTACCTTCCGTAACATTGCTGCCATGGGACACACACACTACACACCTCAGTTACTCTACGCACACAGAAACTGTTGCCAGGCTCTGGACAGCGTCTCTACTCCACCCATTGAAGCTGCAGGACAAAAACAGCAGAAAGCAGCAGGCAGATTTCAAGCTGTGGGAAAGAAAAAAGGCTCCTCAAGACAAACTAGCAGCACTGGCGTTAAGCAATTACTCCACACAGCTTTTCCTAGATAGAGAAGTCTCTAAGCTGTACTAGGAGAAACAGTACAAATTGCTTGCCCTTAAATGTCACCTCATGGTTTCTTCAGATATACTCCATTTTAAATACCTCTGCAGCAACTGTAAACCTCCCCTAACAAGCACAGATTTCACACTGCCAAAGGCCCTGCTACAGAAGTGAAAGAAACACCGAGCTTACATTTTTGGTCTTCTTGCTTTACAACCACTCTCAGCCATGTAACGTCTGATGTCACTGGAGTACCAGTATGTGGAAGTACTCTGGGAATTGTAGTCTTTCCTCTATTGTGCAATAGCTACAAGGTACAGGACTCCAGGACTACAACTGTGAGGCTTGAAAACAAAACAAATTCTCCTTAATATAGAGGCTTACAGGAACTGTCAGAGAAATACCTCTGAACTAATTTACCTAGAAATGTTTCTCAGATTGGAAAGAAGAAAATGTACTGAAGGTTTTGAAATACACCTTCTTGTATTTCCCACCTATGAAGTAATTTCTAAGCAATTCTTCTCAGGTGAGAGTGTACTTCTACAACCTTGAAGCTGTCATCAGGAAGCACTTCCTACTGAGGAGCTTTGAATGCCCATGAGCTGCATTAGCATCGTTTTAAGAACTCTTGTACATTTAAATACAAGTTTGTTGTCCCTCGTACCTCTGGGGTTCTGGCGTTTCCACACAAAAAGTAAGTGGCTGGAATATATATTTTGTCAGTAGTCACAATGGACCTGCCATTTCTGTTCCTATTTTCCCCACTGAAAACTATCATTTGGCTCACCATAGCTCAGTAACAGTGAAAGACTTGCACAATTTGAGCAAATTTAGCCTTATTGCTCCTGTAATAAGAATTAAAAACTGAGGCTATTTTATTTAAAGATTGTCTCACATATCAATATGTATGTGCTATACCTGATATCCTCTCCCCATTATCAGCCATATCTCTCTTTAGGCAGTTAAGAATTACCACCTTTCACACATTTTTTTCCATAATAAAGCCATCATTTCCCCACAGCTCTTTGCTTTGTTAATTCAGATAGTGATCCCTGAACCTTCTCTCACACTACTATATTCTTTTACGCTCTAAAAAGAATATAGAAATAATATAATTTAGAGTAAATTATTAAGTTCTCTTCCACTATCATTTCGATCTTCACGAAGAAAACAACATAAAAACAATTAAGCTGTCAAAACAGATACACTATGAAAACATTTCGGTTGCTGGGAAGGGTCATCAGTCTTCAGCCAACTATTATTATAGAGTTTCAGGATTAGAATAAAAGAGAAAGTACAGAGCTTACAAGCTCTGATTATTTTTTTCTAAAACCTGAAGCCATCCTAACATACACTCAAAGTAGCCAAGTTACATCTAAAAAACATACGTTCTTAGCCTTGCACAATAAAACTGAAGTTTTTATCATGGTACAAATCCATCTTGCAAGAAAAAACTTCCATGACGGCTAGAATTCAGAGTAGAAACCAAAAAACCATTCTGTCTTAAGTTCTTGAACAACCTACTGCAAGTACTCAAAAAAATTGAACTTTTTTCTTTTTTTGAACAAAGGATCTTGTCCGAAGTTATCTTCTGTTCCTGAAGTATTTTCTACATTTCGTGCCATTGAAAGCATTGCTAAAAGCAACACTGCAGAAAGAATTCCACATACCAAGTAACATTCCCAAAATATTATTTAAATGTTTCTACATAGCTTTTGTGACACAGCAGTAAATAGGAAATGAGGTCATCCATTCCGAAAATCTCAGCCCTCATTTACATTATTCTTATTCTCCCTTTGGTTACTATCCAGATGAAGCTAGAATGGTATTCAAAGAGCACGACTGTCCTTCTCCAGAAGTCTTATGCAGACATAACCATTTAAAACTGATAATATACATAAACATGGCAGAGAAAGTTTTTACACCAATTTCCACATTTAGGCTTTTGGAATAAAGTCTCTTCCTTTTTGATGATGCACTGTTACACTTCAGTGTTTTTAAAGCAGGAGTCTACCTACGCACTTGTATTAATAGCACAGCTTGGAAACCCCTGCTTTAGAGATCCATAACTCAGTTATTCCACCACCAGACACACTTCAAACTATAGTACATTCACAAGTTAAGGACTGAAACATTCAACTGACTTCTAAGTATCTTTCTAAAAGCTGGAGGTGTGTTTTGTATAGTGTCTCCTACTTTGTCGCTACCCCATCTTGACAAAAATGTTTAAACAGTCCACCAAAATATAAGAACTCTGTACAAAGTTAGCATTTCTTTTCATCCACACAGATGACAAACATGGTCCTTCTTTACTGATAGTGTTCAATAGATTCTATCAGACATGGCATTATTAGTTAGCAATAGTGTTTTTGCATCAATGCACACAGTAAAGCAGACTGCACTCAAGTGTTTAAAGAATGATGACTTAAGCCATGCTCTGACCAGAAATCAAATAGAAAGACCAACCTTTCCAGCATTACGACAGCATAAATAATGCTGGAAAACATGCATTAATTTTAGTAATGCAGATGGGCACTAATAGCCATAAATGAGGTCGAAAAGAAGAATTTTGTACTTCTTTGACCTGGGCAAGAGAGAGGGAGAGAGAAAAAAAATCCAGATGCGAGTCCACAAAACCAGTTTAGGCATAAATTATTTCCGCTAGCTTGAGAACAGCATGTTCCTGAAAAACAGTATTTTCTGCAAGACTTGCTATGTAAGCAAAAGCAAAATACAATGCAGGCAAAAACACAATGCTTAATAGAATAGCTTGCAGTCAAAATTTAGTTGCAATCTCATAAAAACAGGCTCCCAACAATATTCTTGCAAGGTGACTAACATTAGCACCTACACCCTCATCTCAAAATAACAGGCAAAACGCCCCTGGCTGACTGCACAGAAGCATTTGAGTAGTGCTGAATTTCATCAGTGATGGCTGTGCAAACGTCAACAGAAGCTCCCAAATTATGCTGTACTGAAAACCCTGGAGAATATTTGCTTGCTACAAAAGCAGAAACACCACAGGCTTTGAGGAATGCACTGTGTTCCTGACATTCATCTGTGCAATCACCTAATACACTAAAGACACCAAAGTTTTCAATAAAACATTAACAGCTAACCAGCTAACCAATATACTCAAAAATAAAGCTTCAAATATCTGCTGGGACTCTAAAAGATCTGTTAACTTGAAATAATTCAGGATTAAGAAGAAAAAGATGCTCAGATACAACCTCCTACACTCAAAGAGAATTCATTCTATCAACAGTGCATTTAAAATAGGAGATTGCAGTGATTCTAGTAACTCAGGACATCTGAAGCAAGCTTAAGTTTCACTCACTTCCCTGGATTCCTTACCCCTCACCACATCAGGACAACGTTTTAGCTTTTTTACTACAATAGTAAGTTTTACTTACAGAATTACAGAATTTTAAAAGGAAATCAAACATCACCTCTAGAAACAAATCAGAGAAAGAAAAATCTTCTTTCTCCTGAAACCAAACATTTCAGTATTTTCCCCTCAGCAGTCTCAGAAAGCGATTCCTGTCTTACCCTGTTGGGATTTCAAGCTATAATGCTTGCTTACTTCACAGCTCTCTTCTCCTATCTCTCTTCAGAAACATCACTCATTTTTGGTGTGTTAACCGTGCTCGCAGCTCTCTAACTTCTGAGTGCATACAGCTCTCTGACAAGGTATGACAGTCGACAGGCAGAATGGAAAAAACAGCCTTGTATTTTCCCAGATACGTTCTTTATTTAAACCGTTCTGCTCTATCAGCAGCCACCAGGGTTCCCCTCGCCTCAAGGGAGCCCACCAAAACCCGCCGCAACACCGGCAGCGCTTCTCACGGGTGAAAGGGGCCGGTTCCTCCCCTCACACGCCTCGCTCCTGCTCTGGAGCGAAGCGCCTCATCGTTCCCCTTTACGCCCACAACCCGGCTCCGGGCTGCAGCACTCACGCCTCACCTCTGACCGGGAAGCCCTGTCCGGCCGAGGAGTCAGAGCCTGAGCGCTGGTCGCCACCATCTTACTCTCCCTCTCACATCCCCCCTCTTTCTCCTCCCCCACCCGTGTGAGGGGCAGCGCGCGCCACCATCACCCCTCCCCCCGCCGGCCGTTGAGACGCTCCAACGGCCACAGCGCGCGCGCCCCGCCTCAACCGCGCGCGCTGAGGGAGAGAAGCCCTCGCTCAACGGCCGTTGGTGGGAGAAACCACTGCGCGGGGAGAGGGGGGGAAGGAACCATTCTGGAGCTGGGGGGGGGAGTAGCCGTTAGTCAGCGCTTTCCCGCCGTGCGCCGGAGGCAGGTGTTGCCTGCGATCGCCGCTGCTTCTCGCGAAAATTACCGTTTCTCCCCATAAACCTGGCCTCGCCAGGCAAACGGGCCCCTTTGGAGCTTCCACGTGCGGTGTTTCTTCAGGGAATAACGCTCCTGAACGCATGCTGGGCTCCCTGAAGCAAGCGGTGGGGAGGATGGTGCGATATTAAGCTTCAGTAACGTACACAGTAACCATAAAGAATGTAACTGAGGCTGTATTGCCTAACGGTTAAGAAATACTGGAATTGAAGCTCTCCACACGGCCCTAATTCTCTCATGTTGTGCATAAGCATTACATACAATATTCAATTACATAGCCACACAGTGCTTCTTCCACAAGGCCTTGTCTCATTCAGCATGCAAGACACAGGGCGTTGAATGAACAGATACTAAATCGTTGTTTTCCTCTTCATTGTTCAATGTGCAGCCCCAAGTTTTATTTACCACAGGCCATTCAAGCCTTTTCCAGAGGCAGAAATGTTAATTTGCTCATCTGCCATCCTGCAGCTCCCCTTAACATTCATGTGCTTTACAAATCTTGCTCAATTTACTTTTAATCGTGCCCTTGGGGGAAAGGAGCAACATTGCGATTCCCGTTTTGCAGGAGGGAATCGAGGCAGAGCCGGATGAAGAGCTGAAGCGCACACTCATTTTTGGTTGCGAATAGAGAGGATGAGGGTACGCAGTACCTGTCACTCCCAGCCTGATCCTTTTTCCTCTGAGTCTAGGCTCCCAATTTCTCATTGCGGGTGCCTCCTCCGTTACCCTTCAGCTCCTGGTCCCAGCACAGCTCCAACTCCCATTCCACCTGCGTGCGGTGCAAGGAGACAGGTTGCCCAGCTCTGAGACCTAGAGAAAAACCTGCTCAGGAGCTGGTAAGCTACAACACACTTACAGCTTAACCACCTAAGGAAATTTTTCTGACAGAAAGGTCACACCATCTCCTTCTTATCTTCTTGGACATTTTTCAAGTCCCTGCTCCAGTTTGCAAAAGCCCAGCCATTTCTTGGAGACTTTTAAAGCAAGTCACAAACAACAGGCTGCCCTCAACCTCACGTCTACAAATGAGCTGTTTTGGCTAGCGACATTTAGTCTGAGACAAACACCTGGTGTGGGACTCACCTCACCTAACTGTCGGTGTTTGAGAAGTAAATGCACTCAGCTGCGCTACCCGGGCCTTTAAAAGTCTTCCAAGTCTTAGTATCCACCTCATGCTCCTTCTCTCCCTAGGCTGCAAAAGGACAGTAAGGTGCTGAGTGCAGATGTCTCTATTTCTAGCTGTCTCTATCTGGCTGGAAGTTGCAACAACCAGTTAAAGATCAATGAGCAAATCAGCAATTGAGAAAAGAGCCTTTTAGTGAGGCAGTCCTTAATATTTATCCTGGACTACACAAAACCTGTCAGGCTGTGCAAGCAATAGCACTCCAGTGATTTATTTCTCTACCGGTCTTCTGTGTTCCTGCGGAGATTGGTTATTAAAAGCGCCTCTGAGGACCCTGCAAACGTTTAGTTTCTGTGACTAACAGAGAGAAGTTCAGTGGTCATTTCCCCCATTTTTTAATAGCTCCACTTAACGTTTAATTAGATTACCTTTCATGTCTTCAGTCCACAATAGATTTCCTCTTGCACTTCAGTCTACCTTAGCTGTATGTGATTTACTCCGTTGTTGATTGTCCTTAAGGCATACACCATGGCAGCCTCAGACCAGGACAACTGATACCCTGATCTTGCAGCCCAAGCACAGCTAAATACATGAATGATGGAGCAGGCTGGAAGGGAGAATAAAGATAAAACAAGAGGGCGAGGATCGGGGCTGCCCTTGCAATCCCTACTACATCCTTTCTCACCTCTTGAAGTCATCTAGTACCTCTGGAAAAAAAAATGCATGTATATTCTGGATCTAAGCATCCACATTTGCAACCTGCGCTCTGAAAAATGCAGCCTTTGGTACTACTGTGGATACTTGACAAGGCAAAAGAAACTGCCTTTTCTGCTGTGTGTGCAGCAGAAAAGATATGTAAGGCTTCCCCAAATGGAAGAAATGTAGTGTTTATTCATGCTGCATATATAGCAGCACAATATAACTATTCTGAGAGGACTTTGCACAATGGGTAGCTGGGAGGAAAAGCTCCTCCTGGCAGACCAGCATGAACACGGGCACCACTGTCTCGCCTTTGTCACAGTCAGAGGATCCAGAACATGCAAAGCACTGTGGTTTAAATTCTTTTTCCAGCAGAAAGACTTCGTTAGCAATCTAAAACCTGACAAAGAGGTAACACACAGTCTAAAGAAATTTCCTGAGCTAAAGCTCTTTGGGGATATGTTTATTGTCAGCAAACAGCAAAAAAACCCCACCACTATTCCATTATATATCTTCACACTAAGTAAATAAAAGCTTGTGTCTCTTTTCTTTCAGACATGTAGATTTAAAATTACTGATACAATCAACTTTTAATGAGCTATTCCGTAGAATCATTTTACAGCAAGCATAAGGAGTTTTGACCAATACGAGCATCTTTCACAGATAAATTTCCTTCACAGTAATGGCTACAGCAATACAATGACAGAATGTGCTCTGGATGGTTTTTATTACAAATAAGTATACAATAACTTTTATTTTGCCAGAAAATCTCACCTACTCCTCTCTCTCATTACCTGCTTCTTCATGCATACCATTTCAACACTGGACACATAATAGATATATTATAATATAAAAATATATATAAATTAGCGCAGGTTGACAGGGTGATGAGGCATAGAGCTGGCTGGCTTTGAAGAGCAAAGAGAGGGATAAATTTTGTGATTGTAGAAGTAGAAACAAGTACAAAGACAGAAGATCAGCAGGAGCCAGAAAAAAAAGCAGCAGCCGAAGAGATCTTGAAGTATTGGGCTGTTTTGAATACCCACAGGGGACGACGGATGGAGAAAACCTCAGCTAGAAACGGTATCAGGGACTGGCCAAAGAGAGCCTTTTCGTATGGAGGCCATAGAGAGCTCCTAGGAGAACAAGAGTGGCAGTGAAGAAGTCAGTGAGGAGAAAGCCCTTGATCAGGAACAACAGGCTAAGCAAAAAGCAAGATGCTGACAGGCTTGTGAAGGGGTGCATGAGACCCACAGGGACGCAAATAGGCTCTGCTTGATATTTTCCTCTTAGCTTTTCACACAGGGCAGCGCTGTGCCCTTCAGTAGTAGCACACACTTCTCCAGAGATTGCAGTTTACACTGAAGGAAGTAGAAAGCATTTCACAGTGAGATGGGGACATGCTGTCCCTTCGCCAGCTTTGTAGTGGTTATGTGAAAAAAGCAATGTAACCTACCTGCTGAAGGCTTCAGGAAAGTTTGGAGAATTTTTCTTAAGATTCAACAGAGCACGCGATCCTATTGTTTCGTGTCTTTAATCGCAGCACTTTTATTTCGGTATCTCCCTCACTATCAAATGTACTGGCATAAATAAAACAGTGCAATTCCCTGTGCAAGGAAACATTCCTCCTAGGTAACCCTGTGCACATCCAAATTAGGAGGATGCCAACAAAACTCCTCAACTGTTGTTGGCAACTGAATTAGTTACACTAGAGGGAAACTCCTTCTAGCAATAGCTTACTCCTACCAGTACACCAGTAAAATAGAGTCAGTGCAGGGCAGGCAACAATGCACTTCCGTAAAACATCACATTCCTCACTGAAAGAGTCGTTCAGGGAAACAGTGTATGCAAGACCAAGATCAGGAACTGCAGTGCAGCTCTGCTGCAGACTGCTGCTGGCTGTGCTCCCTCTGCTGGCCCTGCAGCAGGGAAACGGGCAGGGATCTCTGAAGGCTTTCCCACATTTTTCAGCGTCGTGAGGTATCAAAAGTGAGATTTGAAATGTGAAGAACAAGGCATTCCTCTCCCTAAACATAACTAGCTGTAATAGTGATGGGAAAAAATATCCATCCAATCAGCATGTTTAATAAGAAGCTCAATGCAAGGAATATTTTGCAGTGAACACTTCAGCCTGAGCATAACAAAAACATATCTTATGCCAACATAAGTGTAGCAAGCATGCTCTCAATTAAATAATTTGTAATATCACAGAATGGTTAATCTGAACAGAAACATTCAATACATACAATGATGAAACTCCAATCACTTCCGTCAGTGTCTCAATAGACACAGCACCATACTCGGATACAATTCGATCTGGTAAATGGTGGATTAAAAATTCAGCAGGAGTCCAGTCCAACAGCACGCAGCACCATCTAAATAAATATTGGTCACCCTTACATAAAGCTAGCCTGCTGGACCTCCCTGCCAGATGCCAAGGTAGTCCAGTCTTTTATATTCTTCCTTATATAACTTCAGCAGTCTTGCTGTATGCAAGGGGAACCAGTACCGAGATAACTAGCTTTACTCTGATTTTCCCTATGTCACAGATAGCCAGCAGTAACCAGCCTTTCTCTGCCCTTCTTCAGAGGTAATTCTGTGCAAATTAGAGAAAGTGGTTGGACCATGAGGGTGCTATGGTCAAGTCAAAGATCTTCCATGTTTTGTTGCCTAGAAAAGCCCAGTCCCACTTACCTCTACACTTCTTAATAGAACAAAGAGAGAAACTGAATTTATTTATACATTTCCCTGTGTACCTTATCCTCCAAGGATCTCTCCACAAAGTGTTAACAGATTATTCTCCTTCCATCAGTGACTCGCTGCTGGTTTGGGTTGCTGCTGTTTAGTCCTGATTTGAAGGATGCTGCTAATACACTTTCAATCAAACACTGCAAACAGAAGCTGAAGGTAGAGTTACCTTCGAAAAGCTTGTCAGACGAATTATATATTCTCAATAAGGCAACTGTGCAGTAAGTGGTTCCTCATTTATTTACCAGCAGGTTTTGGCCACCACTCGGGTATAGTTGCAGTGAGCTTCACTTTATCACCTGGCATATTGAGGCAAAGTGGTTCATTTATATTAGCTAGCCTCAGCAAAGCTATACCAAGTTCACCTCCTCCAGCTCGGAACTTCCCAACTGACTTTCCCGATTCAGTTAAGATCTCGGCACCCTCAGGAACACTTTCCAGGGGAAGAGGAGCCGAAAACTGAACGGGCAGCAGGCGTTTGCGAATGACACCCATGTGATGGGTTCTGGCTGTTAACTCCTGTCCAATGTAACAACCTTTGGTAAAGCTGATACCATTCATGTAGGCCAGATTTGATTCCAGTGGGAGGGCTACTCCAGGAGGGAGATCTTTCACACCTTCAGGAATTCCTATGAAAAGAGTAAAAACAACAGGTAAATATGGTAAGATATTCAGTATTTTAGGTTTCAGGTGTATGACTCCTCTGTGTGCTATAAAACCAAGATAATCTGTAAGTGAGAAGCAGCAATGTGAACTAAAGGGCTTTCCAGTACTCCAGTTTGGGCCTAAATGAAATCACTAGCCATAAATGATCAGGGTTAGCAAAGATTATTTTTAAAGATAAATAGAAAACTGCACTAGAACCTAATTTCATGAAGCTTTAAACACTTCATAAGGCGTACCAGTGGAAATTCAAAGCACCCGGAACTATGCAGACTCAGATACAAAGGCTTCAACATACACTTAATACCAATGGCAATATTATTCTCACCACATCCTCTAAGGAGATTTTAATGGCAGTAAAAGTTATTTTATTCAAAACTGTCTAATGAACATAAGATGGCCAACTACAAATGCTTCTGTGACTGCTTCTGTAGTAATAAACAATGCAAATTTTATCTTTTATCCAAAATTTCAGAGTATATAGGAAAGAGAACAGCAAATGTTTAAAAACAAAGCTACAGACAACAGCTTTATGAAATGGTCACTATTTTTTGTTAGAAAATAAGCATATCATCCTGTAGAATTACTGAAGGAATTTACTGAAAATGATGCTCCTTGTAATTCACAACCAGAAAAATCTTTGATAAAACAGTGTTTTAAAGACTATTTTTCATTATCTTCCACAATTAGCAAGAATCAATTTCTCAAATTTCAGCCATTTGGAACGTCAGAATAGCAGCCCCAAAGTCCTCTTTTTTATTGATTAAACCTAAAATTAAGGGCTAGTTTGGATAATTAAACCGTAAAATTCAAATTCTTATTTTTTTCAGAGGCCAACCTCTAGTCATGAGTTCCTAATGGTTAGAGATGAAACAAGATCATTAGATCATCCAGTGTGACTGCCAGTCTAGCAGTCCCATTACACTTCCAGAGTCTGGGCAGGTATAACCTGTTTGGTTGAAGCACGGCTTACAGAAACCCATCTGTTTTCCACTGGAAGGTATCAGCTGATGGAGGTCCATTTCCCTCCATGAGTAGTTTGTTATAAAACCCTCTTTCACAACTAAGCACAAATTGGAAAATATGAACATAGTTTTGTCTGTCTTTAACTTCTAACCATTGTCTCCTGATCACCATTCCTTGAGAATATAAAAAGCCTTCCAATACCTGGCATTTCCTTCCTATACAGATGGTCACCAAGTCCTCATTTTATCTTTTTCATAAAATCTTCACCAAGGTTCTCGCCTTGCCAGATATAAGGATTTTTTCAGTTCCTCAAATCACTATGGCATCTTTTTCATGTCCTCTTTCATATCTTTATGAAGAATATTCTATGCATATACACTATGAGATGCCGAGATAAAAGGTATGTTCTTATTACTACTACTCTTATGCTTATATAGTCAAAATTATATGAGGTGTTTTTTTTTTTTTGTTTTTTTTTTGCCAATATGAGAAACACGTGTTCAGCCACTTCCCTAGTGTCAGTGCTGCTGTGTTAGGGTATCAGCCCCATCCATAGTCTCTGATCCTTGGCGAATGTCTGTGTAAGTAGCTACAACTGCTCACTTTTTCTGAACAATGACACAATATTTGGTTTTTTGAAGCAGAATGTTTCTGCTTGAATCAATCTGTTGGACCCAGCTTTCTGCAGCAGCACACAAGACTAGTGCTGGTATATCAGAAAACGTGGCACAGTCGAGTCCAGTTTGACCCGTTAACAGTTGCTCAAACTTTCCACTGCTTTACTGTATCAGATAGACTGAGCTTACGATCACTACTTGTGTGCAGAGGACCATCATCTTAATTTAATCCACTATCTGTGTAGGCACAGTAAGAGCAATGGAAGCCCTGCACAGGCACAGGCTCTCACTCTCAGCTTCTCTCTCAGATCAAACACTCTTTTGGCTTCAGAATTAACTCCAGAAATCCAAGAATACATTTTTAGGAAAGTGACTTAAGAGTGTTTCCTTTTATTTCCTTAGCAACAGATAAAACACATAGATTGTGCATAATCCAAAAATAATCAGGACACAAACTAAAGAAGTTTTACTCTAAGAAAATGAGTAGTTCTATTTTTTTTTCCTATTAGTGTTCTTAACCCACAGTCCCATAACCTTCGTAATGGGAAACTGTACTCAAATATTGATTCTGCCAGAAGACAGAATTGTAACTATTGGATCAATTATATCCTCAAAATAGTAAACAATTACTGAACATATGAACATGTTAAACATTCAGTCATATCACTGCAGCTTTTATAATTTCTTCCACTGTCTTATATCAGAGCATGAATTCTTCACAGTAATTTATTTTCCAAAATCCAGTAACACAGAGTGTAAAACAGGACTTGGCTTTACCTTGTTTATACCTGTGCCTGTGGTAATCCTGAATATTCCCAATGTGACTTCCAGGGACAATATCTAGTAGATTTGCTTCTTTTTTTGTAATCAGTCTCCAGCCCATGACTTCTGTTCTGGGATCAGGAGTTAAAACCAGAGTTTGGTCTGCGCATTTGTTGAGAGAAGCGGCAACCTCTCCAGGCTGCTCCTTGGGGATAACGGCCCACAGAGAGAGGTCCGGGCAGGGGGCAATGCTCACTTTCCTCCGGATCTTGTACAGTTTCAGATGTTTCTGTACAGAGTCGAACACGCTGCTGTCACACTCCAGCAGGATGTGCGGCTCTTCTTCTGGACTCTCGTGAAGCCTAAAAAGAGTCACATGCGCAGAGGTCAGAAGCCAAAACACCACCAGGGAGGAAGTGAGAGCTCTTTATTTAATATTTAATGTTATTTTAATAATAATAAGTACATTTCCAGTACTGACATGCCCTTCCCCCCACCACCTCACTCACCTGTTACTTCTTCCAGACTGAAAACAACTTGGGGAAGAGCCTGGCAATTACATTACCGGACAAAGCCAAGTGTTATCTTGCACCGTTAATACAGCGTTAACGCGGGAGCTGAGGACAGGCAAGAGCCTGGTTTTGCACTGACCCTCGTGGCGACCCTCCACGTCCGCCTGTGCGAAGCGGCCCTACCGGCTAATGATTATATTCCTCGGAGCTTGCGGTCACCTGAATGACTGTATTAACTGTAAGACTGGGGAATATTTTGGGGATATGGTCCAAATATGGCCTTCAGACTCGGGAAAAGCTGCGAGGGCCGCGCTGAAACTGGGAGGTACTGCGCTGTGGTGCAGAGGGCAGGTAGAGTGCTCAGAAACGGGGGCGGGTTTTTTCACACGGAAATTTAATCACATGCGGGGGATTTCTCTCCGAAAACACAGAAGCAAAGGCAGAGCCATCGGGTGAGGAAAAGGGAGAGTTTTTGTCCACCACATGCACCGCTGAGCCCCCTACCAGGGGAGGCCGCGGGCCCGGCCCGCCCTGCCGCGGCCGCTCCGTCTCCATGGCAACCGCGCGGCCTCCAGTGAGCCCGCCTATCTCTTCCCCCCCCCCGCCGCTGCCTCGCCATGGTCTTTCCCGGCTCCCCCCGCCGCTTGGTCTCACCTGTAGAGGATGAGGTCATAGAGGCAGCGGCCTTGGACGTTGAGCGCATGCGCGTACAAGGCGCGCGGCGGGGGGGCCGCCGCCCGGGCCGCGAGCTGCGTGACGTCGTTGGTGAGGAGCCCCTGGAGGAAGAGGGCGGCCTCGGGGCCCCGCACGCGCAGCAGCGCGCGGCCCAGCGGGAAGCAGGCGGCGGCCGCGGCGGGCGGGGGAGCGGGAGCGCCGCCCCCCCCGGTCTCGGCTTCGGCCTCGGACCCAGCCGCGCTCCCGCTCCCGCCGCGCCGCCATAACCCGCGCAGGCAGGCCGCCGCCGCCGCCGCCGCTCCGCCGCCCGCCCTCACCAACATGGCGGCGAGGCACGGCGCTCCGTCACCGCGGCCCCGCGGCAGCCGCCGCCATCTTGTGTGTGTCCGAGCGCGTCAGGGCGCCGCCTGGTGGCGGCGCGCGGGCCCCGAGCGCCCCGCCCCCCCCCCCCCCCCCCGGCCCGGCCGCGCCAAGCCCGGAGCGCGGGAGGGCGCCGGGCGCGTTGCGCAGCTCCGGCGGGCTGCGCCCTGAGTGAAAACATGCGCTGGCCTCGGCCTGGGGACATTTGAACGTGAAGAATTTAGAAAAACAAAAAAATCAGAGCTGCTCCTGGCACCCTTAGCTCTGCCCTCCACACAGATGGGCTGTACCGGGCCCCGGTGCAGCATCACCCTGTCTGTAACCGCCGTGTGAGGGCTGAGAAGCAGCAGTGAACAGAGGGTGTCCTTGGAACCTGCATCTCCTCTGGAAACAGCAGTCCACTGCCTGTCACCCAGTGCTTTGAGGCATGCTGATGTAAAAAACTCACCGTTTTTGATCCTGTAGGCAGAGCGCTTCTCTTTGGTAGCATTACTTCAGTGCTACACCAGTTTTCTCCAGCGGTTTGGAGATACGGTTGAGTTCCTATTTATATGTCAACACAGTGAAGCAAAAATGTGACCTGAACTCTGGAGGAAGTAAAGGAAATGGTTTAAAATAAATCAACCTACTGTTTGTTTCTTTATTGTCTGGTTTCTTGGTGAGTACCCGGCCTACCTTGCTGCAGCTCTTCTGGCAGCCTGCGGCATGCCGGTGGCCTTAGTCATTCCTTCCTCCACTGAGTCTTTAATCCTCTGGAAATTAAGGACAGATAGGGTACATAGCCATTCTCCTCCAGTGATGTTTTGGCCAGTGAGCTGGAAAACACAGCCATGCCAAAGGCTGTTTTTTTTCCCCCCATTCTATTTTAATGCACTGTTGCTTCTGTTTCTATAGGACCCTTCTTCCCCCCTCGTCTTTTAACAAAGGAAAGTTGCCACTGCTTTGCTCCGAAATAAACTACAGGATTTGACAGTGGGAGTTTCTGTTACCTCATTGCGTTGCATTGGAGTCAAAAGCCCCACGCTAAAAGTGCAGAGCAAGATCCTCTGAGGCCTTTTAAGCCCATTTTCTCCCAGAAGGAGCTTTCCTGCCGCTTGCTGCTGCCACCACCGGCGCGCTCACACAGCTATGCAGGCAGGGGGATCAGCGGGCCAAAAACGAACCCTGCTTCACAGGCAATGCGGGTGCCGAGGGCCAGCGCAGAGCCACGATCTGCTTGCTGCATGTAAAACCATGAGCAGAGGGACACGTATTTTTGGGAGCTGCAAGCTTGCTGGAGGCAGGCAGCACGTTCAACCAGCTGGCCGTCGAAGCAGGGGCGGACTGCTCTCCGCGTGCACGGCGGTGATAAAATTATCCTGCACCATCACACGCCACCGTCTCGGGGCACGGCAACAGATCTGCGCCCAGCGGTGCCCTGCAACAAGCAGCACAGCCCAGCGAGCTCTGAATTCGGCACTGTCCCCAGCTCAGAGGGGAGGCTTGTCAGACAGCTGCATAAACAGAGCAGGAGGAGAGATAAAAGCAGGCGGTGGATGTGATCTGAGGTGACCTCGGGCGTGCAGACACGCTCTGCCCAGCTGCTGGCACGTGTGCAGAGGCCGCTTGGCACGGGCAGGGCACGGAGGAAGTGGCTGGAAGGACGTGCCAGTAGTTGGAGCCCTTTCTGCGTGGCCTTAAGCATCATCTCTCTGTGCTGCATATGAAAAAAAAGGGGCTTTGGAAACCTATCTTTAAATCAGGGCTGAAGATGCAGAGGACTGATGCCCATCGTGCTTTTCCTGGCTGTGACAGGAATATGTACTGCTCTTTGCTTTTTAGAGATTGAAAAAAGGGGGGAAGTCATATATTTGGAATTACAGCTGGTCTGAAACTCCAGGGTCAAAAATGCGCCATGTACAAACAGGACCTACAACTGTATCCAACAGCTGGATCCAGCTTTGGCTCATGTCTACCCAGAAGGGTAGAAGGAGATTGAGGGGCAATAAAAAGACAAGTGAAAATGGAAGCAAACTATGAAGCCAATTTCTGAGTCCATTTGCTTTTTTACAGCTTTAATTTACTTTTCTCTGGGATGTCTTTCCTTCTGGCACAGTCACGCTGCTCATAAAGTAGTATTTAACTGTACTCAGTGGTCCCTTGTTGCCTTTCAAAAGGAAAACCTCAGACTGCATGCAGACAGGATGCAGCACAACAAACTGTTTGGTTTCTTTTGGTCTCCCTACCCAACTTTTATCCACAATGCAAAGCTTATGCAGGGACAGCACTTCACATTAGGTGGCTGGGCTGCTTTCAAACTGATCCTAGGACCTAAAGCTGGATTCAGGGCCAGGTTTCATTTCAAGGAGAGCACACAGCAATGCGTTGTCACTGAAAAGAGGAGACCTCTTCCCTGCCATGCCTGCGCTCCTGACCACCCACACCTCCTACTGCATTCAGCCAAACACAGCATGTGCCAGACCCCCCATGAGCCAGTTTAACTCTCTGAAATATCAGAAAATATAACCCAGCAGCAGTGTGCTGGAGGTCTACCTGCAGATAATATGCTTTGGGCTCAGGGAGGCTTCTTTTTTGGCAGTAGTTGTAAAGCGAGTGTAAATGATGAACTTGAAGGCTTCATACCTTAACTGAATAGAAGTGACCTGAAACCTAGTCACAGGCACAACGTGATTCCTGGAGCTTTCCTTTAGATGAGTTTGGCACACAGGGGGTTACTAGAGCAGAGAATTTGCCTGGCATAGTTCATCTGCCGGCCTCTTCCCCCTCCTCCACATCCAAGGTTCAACACTTCATTTGGATGAAGTTACAGTGACTTTAAACCTCACTGAAGCAGCAGGATCCAGCGAACGTCTCCGGCAGGCAGCTAATGCAAGAATTGCTGCTCACACGTGGGGCCAAATGAGCCAATTGCTCCAATTCAGCAAACGTGGGGACAGCTTGCTCCAGTGACCCTTGTCGTTCCTTGTGGCCAGGGCTGCTCCGTGATCTTGGCAGGGAACAGCAGACCACGTTATCCTTCCTAGTGGGGCCTGCCCCCATCCCTCATTTTTCATCTCGCAGCATGTGCCTGAGCTTTTCAGCTCTGGATGAATTCTTACAAAGTTACAAAAGAGGGGAGAAAAGATACTTTGGTGAACTCTCTCCTTTTTTTCTAAACTCTTGGCCGATTCTGATGCCAGCAAGATCTTATCTTTATAGAGGTTTGCACTGCTCAGTGTTGCCTGTAAAAAAGGTGAAATATTCTTGCCCTGATTCATGACAATAAATACCTTACTTGGCTAGTACTCTCCGACAGGATTAACAGTATGAGACTGGGTAGTGTCATTTGCCTTGCCGGTAACAACAGTTGAGGCAGAGTTTGCATCTGATCTGCTCTGCTCTGAGCAACAAGTGTGTCATGATGCCACATGGGCTTTCTGCTGCCTTCAGAGCTCCCAGGTGCAGTCACCGACCCTCTTCTTCCACTGCCTGAACCCACAGTCTCAGCTCAACAACTGCACGAAAAATAATAAAATGTGAGGAAAGGAGTCTGTATCCTCAGTTCACTTCCATGTCCACACTTCAAAGGCAGCTTAGGACCGTCCAAATACCTTGGCGCTGTGTGGGGTTGACAGAGGCAGTAGGGAATTTTGAAAGACAAGTTTTCTGCTATACTCAGTCAACTTCTGCCAAATTCTCTGGGGTAAAATATCTGACGTTCTCCTCATGATCTCTGCATTAGTGGAAGGAGAGATGGTCATGTTAGGCTGTGCCTGGAGTGATGTGATGTCCCTGGCTAAGCCTGAAGCCCTTCCTCAGCTCCTTGCCACCAAAATCCACCTCACATGCAGGCACTGGAGCAAAGCAGAAACACTTCTTACAATTACAAAAATAGTGAAAAAGGGCAGAAACGCTCTTTCCATTCCCCAGCTGTCCCAGGGCAGTTGCACAAGCTGCCGGCAGCCTCTTGCAGCAGCGAGTGGGTTGCTCCAGCAGCTCTCCGCTGTCCCACTGTCCCGAATGCTGCCGTGTCACTTGCTGGCTGCGCGGCTCATGGCAGCAGAGCAGCCCGTGGCTGCCGTCCGCAAGGGTTCGGCCTCGGTGTTTATTCATCCATGTCTCAGCTAGGCTAGCATAAATCAGGAATAAGTCCAGTGCCTCTTAGCTGCCTGCCCTCCGGATTAATGCTGGTACGAGAAACTCATTTTCTCCAACTTTTTCTCAGTGCATGAACTCTCCTCCACAAATCCGCGGGAGCTGCAATTATGCAACCCGAACGCTGCGCATTAAATACTCCCCGAGCAGCACTCCAGGAGCTCCCGTCCCCGGCTGCCGTCAGCGGGGACACGGCGCTGCGGTAAACCCTGGCAGAGCCCGGCAGCCTGGCTGGGGGCGAGACGATCTCCCACGACCTTGGAAGGGGAAACACGGGTTGGAGTTGCTTTAAAGAAATCAGTCTGCATGAGCAGAGCTAGCTGCAGTTGTGTGGGAATCTGGACAAGCTCCTGCACACGGTGCGTTGTGTTTCAGGGCAATCGGGTAATGCACCCCTACTCAGACGCTTAACACACCCCACATTAAAACCAGTAAGGCTGCTCCTAAGGGAAAGCTGTTCTGTAATGGCAGTCCTCTACTGGTAAGAAATCTGATCAATTCTCTGTCTAGTCTCTTAAAAAAGATATTTAGTTGTTATAAGCCCTCATCTATGTGCAATTATTAGTCAGTATGTGGTAAAGGAAACACAGGACAATGTTAAAGCCAGTGAGGCCTACAGAAGATAGGGTGATTTGCAAGGGGAATAGGTGGGAAATTCCCCCCCCCAAAGCAAAGAGGCATCACAGGGGGAACCTGGCTGCCAGGCATCATTTGCAAGGAGTGAGCCTATGCACAGAAGCAGCTGAGTGGTGCTGGTGGGACTGAAATTGAAGGTAAAGCTGTTATTACCATTTCCCAGAGGGGAGTGATTAAGAGCTGGTGAGATGCTGTTGACAGGAATAATATCTGCAACATGGGGCAGCTAATGAACAAGGTGAATCCTGTGATCCCATAGAAGAAGAGGCTCTGGAGAGTCACTGGTAGTTTTAACCTGGCTTTTTAAAGAAATGAGATTTTGCAGTTGCTTTGTGTGTTCCCAAAATGCAGGGAGCTTGAGGCAGCTCTGGCCATTCCTCTTTCTGCTGAGAGCAGGATTGGGAATTAAAGGGGCTCCATCACCCCCTGGCTCTGCCCTCCCTCCATGGACACCGTCCGCACCACAGTCACCAGCAGCAGCTTTCTGTCGGTGGGAATTTGGAGGCAACCTGAGCGAAGTGGATTTGGGCTGGTGTCAAGTCCTTGGGGCAGGACGTGGTTGCATGCAGGCCAGGGCACAGAGACCTCAAATGACTAGGACAGCGTGGGGTTAAGGCTGCTGGCAAGGGGACTCACTACAGCGTTTGTTTCTGCTTGGCCATAGCTGGTATCAAGGCAAGGCCAGCCACCCAAAGGTGCTTGTACATCCAAGTAAGTCCAGATGTCAAACAGCTCTGCAAGGGCTGATTTACCCTATTCCTCAGCCTTTGCTGGTTTGGTGGACACCTTGTTATTTAGCAAAGTTGCTTTTCAGTGTTTCACATAGCACTGCAAGGGATGTGAGTTGAGAAGCTAAAGGACTTTGGACTATTGGTGTTCCTTGTGGGCTTCTTGCAGGTTCCTGCTCTTCTCTGTTTCCTGGTTGGAGCTAGTTCTGCAAAGAAATTGTAGAAATCCCCCTCAAAACTGCCAGAGAAACAGAGAAAAATGCATATTTCCATCCAGATTTTCTAAACACTTTGTGAACACTCTTCCCTGAAGATTCCCAGCCGTTGTGAATGAACTCGTCCGCTGTTTACTGTGAGCAAATTTTGAGCTCTTTCAGAAAGGCAGGTTTTCTCGCAAGCGCTTTCTCATCATTCACTCAACTTATCAACTTTCCTCAAATTCTGAGGAACTTGGTGTACTCTGCAGAGTTTTCTTGCTTTTGGAAATACAGACTCCTCTAAGTGGTTTCAGCTCTCCCTGCCTGAAGGAATCGTAGGCAATGATTCATCACACAGAGAGACAACAGATCCCAAACAACCAGAAGGTCAACTGTTTCTTAAGGCAAAAATATTTTGCAGTGATTCATAACCGTATCTGGGAAAATAGAGCTCTTATGTGGCTAAAACAGGCAATAATAGATTGAGAAGAATTTCTTCTCGTCAACTCTCAGCACCCGCCTCACGGAAACATTGCACACTTTGCATATTGTAACAAAAACGTAAATTTTATTCCATTTTATTAGTAACGGACATGGAAGAGTCAGTCAGAGTTGGATTGATGTATCTTTGTCTTTTGATCAATGTTTAATATTCTAACTACAGTCCAGATGTAACATTTACACTGAAGAATGCTTACAGATTCAATCTCATACTCCAAAATTTTCTAGTACAAATACAGTTAGTACATAAAAAATGAACAAACAAACAAAAAAAAGCCCAATCCCAGAAACTTCATAATAGCACAGACTGGTTATGGCCTTGAGTTAAGTTCAAGTATTTCCCAGAGGAATGCAATGCAAGCAACAAGGTAATCTGGCTTTTACTGGGGACATTCCTGGCCCTGAATGGTAATAGTAGAAATGTAAGGGTGGGCACTTTATCCAGCAAAGTTTATTGAAAGAGTCAACATTTATGATTAGTTCAGCTACAAAACTAAACCCGTCTCATCCGTGAAGAGGATTACAAACTTGTAAAAGAAGCAAAGCATTAATTATATTGCTAGCATTTCTTCCCTGGCTGATGCTGCCTGCTGTTTAATTGAAATTCCTTGAGCAGTCAGCTTCATTTGGGATGTTTGTGATGGGGGTTCTGCTTGTGGTTGTGTTTATGTTGCCTCCCTCTCCTTTTCCTTCCCAAACAGATACGATAAAGATGCGACCTCTCTTATTGTCCTGAATGGAGTCATTCCTGCAAAGGCATTAAAGCGCAATCGTCACACCTTTGTGGCAGTGACTGTGGAAGGACACAATATCCTAAAGGCTTTATAGGTCAAGAAGTGGAGGAGGAATAGAGCAAGTGAGCCGCTCCACATATATAATAGTAACCCAACTCGACACGTATAATAATCTTTATATTTTCAGAGCCATCTGCCTTGTGCTGGCTCCTGTGGGCTGCTTGAGTGGGATGTGGAAGAACAAGGGTCGCTTCTCCTCAGTGTCAGAAGAGCAAGCCAGGCTCACCAGGATGTGGCAGGTGACCGTGCATTCCCCAGTGCTGCTCAGACCAGGCTGGTGGACACTGGAGCAGTTCTGCCAAGAACATATCTAAGCACTTGGAAAAAATGGGAAAGAAGCAAGATCGTCCCCATTTCACAGGGAGGAAACTGAGACAAACCTGAACCAACCCCAGTGCAAAGCATTTTATACACTAAAGTTGTTTCAAGCCTGACAGATGAGCAGAACTGGAAGAATGGCAGGAAGAGTGGTTGTCCTGTCTCTCTCCCTGCCAGATGAGAATGTTGTATTGATTGCACAAGTGTCTGTCCTGGCTCTAGCACTCATCAATATTGCAATTATTGACTGCCACTATGGAAAACAGTGTGTGCATATTAAATGTAATGGTGACACCCGGCAGGAAGAGGCTGCAAATTTGCTGCAGATTGGCTGGTTGTTCAAAATCCTCTTGGCAAACTGGATCACAGTGGGAAAGCAAAAAAAGGCAGGTGGGGGGACAAGTGCAGAGTGAGGGCAGGAAGATGCCAGCTGCAAACACGTAAATCTGCAGAGGGGGGCTAGCCCCAGGTCTGCAGGAACAGGGGCATCAGGGAGGACCAAGCTGTTTGGAAGAGGCAGAAGAAGAAGCTTAATGGAAGAGGCATGAAGAAGAGCAGGCTGGGAAGGTGACGCCAAGGCCAGCTCTGCAGCAGCGCTGCCACCAGCACCCTCCACTTCTACAAAGGCATGGACTGGCTGGTGGTGGTTCAAAGACAGCGATGAAAACCACACTGGAAACACAGCTCTTGGAGAAAGGTTGAAGGGACAGGAGTTCAGCTTAAAGCAGACTCGAGGGATATGAAAATAATGTTCAAATACCCAAAGATCTCTGCACAGACAAAGGAAATAAGCTGTTCTCCATGTCTGCTGAGGGCCAAAGTCAAGGGCTGCATCAGGGGATATTCATGTTAGCCATTAGGGTTGCCCTGTGGTTAGGCTCTGGCACTTCTGGATCAAAATCTGCTCCTCATTTCCTCACAGTGAGGCAGGACAGTTCCCAGAAGCAAGAGCATGAGAGGTACTAGTGTCCCTACATTTGATGACTTGCTTGTGAATCTGCAGGTCAACAGGAGCCAAGGGACCAATCTGAGTCATCAGGAAATGCTCAAGCCATGCCTTGGGCTGAGGAAGGTTTTGCTATTTTGGGCAGGAGAAATCCAAAATCAGGGCTCTCACCGAGCACAGAGCCTGCCTGCACTGCATGGGAAGGACAAGTTTTGCCGGGACCGTGATATTGCTAGTCATCCCGAAGGAATTGAGAAAACCCCGCACAGCAACCGTGACTCTCAGTGTGTCCATCCCTCCCTTGGGATCACAGCTTTAAATACATGCTGTTTCTGTAGAGGGGGTAGAAAATAAGCAGGATTCACATGAACGTCTTGTGCAAGCTTGTGCCCTGGACAGCCTTACTAGGGTGCAAATCACTACCCAGCAGGATGTCTACTCTCCTCCCTAGCTGGGCTGTGGACCTGGGTGCTGGGTGGCTCTATCACCACCACCATTTCCCCTGCATTGCCCAAGCCACGGAGAAGGATGGATTTCCACACAGAACTGTCCGATGGGACAAGGAGTAGCAGCGCAGTCCTGCAGAGCAGTCAGATATGTTTCTCTCCCCATCACCGTGCTACAAACTTTAGGAGCCTGTGCAAAATATGTGGCATATAGGCCATGCCTGTAGGTGATGGATGTGGGTTACCACTGACCATTCCTGCTGGGGAGATTCACTGATCCTCCTCCTGGATCCAGTGGATTGTATTCAAGCGGAAGATCTTTAGTAACAAGGAGCAGACTGCTCCAGGCATTTTATCAATGCCTTCGGTGGGACCAGGACCAAGCCTCAATGTATTCCCCAGACTGTTAAGCAAAACCGTATTGAAGATTTGCAGATGAATACCTCACTGGATTTTTTTTTTTTTTTTTTTTTTGATTTATTCTTAAACCTACATTTTTACCACCAGCACTATTTTCTAATGGCATTGCACAGATTTATTGGTGTTACCAGGTGCTGAAGGTCATACTCAGGTGTATCCACGTGGCCTATGGGCCTGACACAGGCAACCTGGAGACTTTTGATCTCAAGGACATGAGGAAGACAATTAGCAAGCAGTAACACAGGTCCAGTGGTAAAGAAATACTGGCACGGGGGCCTGTGTGTGACTTCATTTGGCTTGCAGCGCCCTGAGGAAGCAGCAAGTGCATTTCAGCATATGGGCCGTGCTGCCCTTCAACGGAGATTTACTCATTTCATGTCAAGTTTGCTCTTAAAATGGGGATTTACTCATTTCATGTTAAATTTGTTCTGCCTATTTATTTTCTCCAGGGTGGTGAATCAACTGTTTGGCTCCTGGGAGGCTGTGAGAGCATCTGCCAAGCCACAGGCATCTCAGGAAGATCTCTGCTCTCTGAAGGATTTGACCCACTCTGAGATGCAGCAGATCACAGTGCAGTAACTGATTTCAGCCTGTACCATTTGACAGCAGATGGTCTTTTCCTCAAGCCAACAAAACTATATATATAACTATATATAACTTTATAGTAGGTTTTTTTTCCCACTTTGTCTTACTGGATGGTGACAAAGCCACAGGCCCATAGTTGTACAAGAAACACGGAGTGAAACTACCCTGACAAAGTATATTCACAGGAGCCTAGCAGGAGCCTTGGAGCTCGGAAGCTTTTTTTAACATGGCCCCAAACTCTCGTAACTGCAACCCTTCCCTCCTGCAAAAAAATCCAAAACAAGACCAAAAAAAAGTCTCATAAGCTAGGGAAAAACTTGTTACTGGCCTCGGTCCTGTCCCCACTGATCTTCTGCTGGGTGCCCCAAGCAAGAATGTGAAAAGTTGCAAATTCCCCAGGTGAACCTGTACCTGAGGGCTGCTCCAGGAGGAGGATCAGCCGTCGTTCTGGATCAGCCGAGTTTACCGAGTGAAGGTGGAAGGAGGCTGTAAATTTCCAGCAGGTTGATATTATGTTTATATGTATGTATGTATATACACACATATATATACACACACAGTCACACACACAAATATATATATTCACACTGACATGTCCATATGTGTCCATATATATATACTTACATGTTCACGCAGACACGCACCATATAGACACTATGCATAGATCTGTGCTCTGCCACTATTTATAAGGGTTTGATTAAGCAGAAAAACAAATCTTTCAGCACTGATCCTCCAATCTCTACTAAAATTTAGCAAATAAAGATGTCCAAACCCTTTACAGTTTTGTTTTCTTGGTTACATAAAGGCACTTTCTAATGATGTGAAGTAGCAATTTTTTAAAAAATGCTTTAAGTTCAATGATCCCCATCACATCTGCAGCAAGGGCTACCCAGAAACCACGACATTGCAGTTCCACTGCAAACTCCTGCTATGGAGCGTTTGATCATATTTGATTTTTGTTTCAATGTGGAGGAAGAAAAAAAAATAAAACCTTGAGCGCAGTGCTATGCTCTGCCTGTGCAGGTACAGTCACTGCGTTTCTGCCCCCATAACCTGACGTGCGTGCCAGGTTACAACGCAAAGCACAAATCCCCGTTGCGTTCGTTTCCAATGATGCCTGCTAATGCAGCTACGGATTCGGACAGGAAATTAGCCGTAAGTGTGTCATGAAAGCTCACGCAATGTGTCAGCTGTTTTCCCTTTTAATCAAGGGATCGGAAATTAATTTTGATTAAGGATATTTAGTAATTAAACATTCCCTAACCTACAGTACACTATCCTCACACTGCAGGGGAGGAGTTGATCACTCTAAGGGTGACTTCTCTTCTGAAAGACCAGCAGCTCCTCTCCCCATCGCAGTGCGTTGTCCAGTCCTGTTGGGGGACACGGCAATGACCGAATGGGTCGGATATGCGAAGGCTCCGACCCTTGCTATTGCTCGCTGGAGGTTCCCAGCCGGAGAACGGCTTGGAAATGGAAAGGAAATGTCTCTTGTTAATGTACTAGAAGACAACACTAAATTGGTCTGAAACTCCTTTTCACTGCTGACTTCCATATAAAAATTGTGCCTGTGCCTTGTGAAACGAACTCAAGACAATACTGAAAAAGAGAAACAAATAAAAACCCCACTTACACTGCCCTCTCCTTTTAAACAAGCTATATCCATACAGATGTCTTTCCGTCTTTGCTGCTTGAGCTTCCTTTCTCTGAGCAGGCTTTGGGTTTAGCACCTTGTTTCTCCTGGGCGGTGTTGGCCCTGTTCTGCTCTACCACTGTACCACCCGAGGCGGGACTGCTGGTTCGGGAAGGCTGTGTGTTGGGTTGGGTGCTGCTGTAGCTCTGAAACGCTATGTCTAATTGCTCCTGGGCCACTCGCAAGTGTTTGTGAAGGGTGGACAAGTCTGCTGGGATATTCTCATCTGGGCTTGTGCACTGCTGCTCCTGAGCGACATTAGCCAAGTTCTGCTCATGGGCCATCAGGCTATTGGGGATCTTGGTGGACTTCTCTGATTTCACTACCAGGTTATACTCAGGAGGGCAGGAGATGTTCTTTGGGTAGGCGTAGTTGTAGGGAGGCTGCCTAAAACTGTTGATTTTTCGGTTACGAATGGCGTCTCGGATAGTCCCAAATCCCAGATGAAACATCTCACACATGTTGAGCAATAAGCACAGACAGCTCACAACATACATCACCAGGAGAAAGATCGTCTTCTCTGTTGGCCTGGACACAAAGCAGTCCACAGTGTGAGGGCAAGGGACTCTGTTGCAGACATAATAAGCTTCAACTTCAAAACCATACAGAAGATACTGCCCTACCAAGAAGCAAACTTCAAATGAAGCTCTGGCAAGTAGCTGGAAGACATAGATTTTCATCAGTCCTTCTTGCTGGATGCGCCTTCTCCCATCGTGCTTCTGCTGTTCTTTGCTTTTGGGCTTGGCTTTGTCTTTTTCATTTTCTGCTGTATCGTCAGAGATCATGGGCTCCTCTTCATCTGCCTCCATCGGGTCCTCGAGGTTGCGCACCGCTTGCCAATTCAAAGCAAACTGCTTCTTCTTCTTGAACCCTTTGAACTTCTTCTCCTCTTCCGAGGACCTGGCAATCCTGTGGATGGCATAGCCCAGGTACATGACCGAAGGGGTGGATATCATGATGATCTGGAAGACCCAGAACCTGACGTGTGATAGCGGCGCAAAGGCATCGTAGCAGACGTTGTCACAGCCGGGCTGCTTGGTGTTACAGGTGAACTTACTCTGCTCATCGGAGTAGATGGACTCTCCTCCAACTGCTGTCAAGACGATGCGGAATACGATCAGCACGGTGAGCCAGACCTTCCCCACGAAGGTGGAGTGATTGTGAATCTCTTCTAGCAGGCGGGTTAGAAAACTCCAGCTCATGTTGGTCATAAGGGCTACTCAGTTATAACCTGAAGGAAGAGAAGGAAGCAAAAAAACATAACTATAACTTAATGTCTGTGGCAACAGTCAGCAATAGCATCAGTCTGGTGTTGAGGACTGAGCCGTGGCCAGCACAGGGACATGCTGCACCACCTTGATAGGAGGCAGGGATATGTGGCTGCGCTGGATGTACGTAAGTTCGTAACAAGAAAAGCTCCAGCATCTATTAGATTCCTGTTACCCAATTTATTGCCTCTTCCAAGACATTGCTCAGCTGTAACAAGGCTTTGGGGGACTGTATAAATGAACATAGGGGAGAAGGGGAGGCACCTAGGCACAAAAAGCTTATTAACTTGTGAAAATCTCTTGCTTGTGTGTCAGTGCTCAAGCACTCCGTGAGGGAAGGGATATGGGAGGCGCTGAATGTGGGAATAAGAGATGTTCCCCACATCATAGAGATTCACACTGCTGAAATAGCTTTCATCAGCAAGGCCAGAAAAATGCAAAGAAAAAAAAAAAGTCAGCAGAAGAATGGGAATATTTATGTTTTCAGGCTGACATCTTTTAAGCTCCTTTTGAAAAACAAAACAAAACAAATATTTAAATCAAATGCAGGCTGTTTTAAAAATAACCTTCAAAAGCTTTCAGAGAAAACCATGCGACTGTTAGAAGACCTGGACAGCTGGGGAGGAAGAGCTTGTAAAAGCCATTTTGGGCTTAGCTTGACTTGCAATTGGGCCTCAGCCCAACCTACTTGGGTTACCCCCAAGCCCAAAGAGAGACATGCAGCTATTTGACTGACAGCAGCCCTGAAGTTACCTGGGGACTCACGACCCCATGATGGTGGCCAGGAAAAAGAAAGCACTTGCTAATTGCACTTGCCAGCCTTGGATGCACCAACACAACCCCTTGCTTGTTCTTTGGACATGTGCATCCTGCACTCAGCATCAGGTGCCAATGGCACTAGCACACTCAATGCTATCATTTATAGATGCAAAACATGATGATCCAATTATTTTTCAAGCATAACTCACCAGGACAGGCATAAAATATATTTAAAAATAGACTGTCCGGTTAGCTACTTTTTAATCAAGCCATTTTAAAAATGAAGGAAGAGGGTGATCATTATATTTTTATGCTCAGATAGATGTTTTCCTTTTATAGGTTTGCCATAGAGCATAACCAGGACAGAAACTATTCCTTACACCAGTAGGAAGAAAACCAACCCTAGCTCTGTTGCCAAGCAGGCAATATAGAAAACGCTGCAAGACACAGCTCTGCTCAGCGTGTGCAATTCCCTCCCCGAGGGAGATGTGAAGAAGGACTGAAATGAAACAAACATTAAAGCAGCTCCAGGCTGGTGGCGACACGATAAGGAAGGCACCAGACTTGAAGGGCATCTTGGTGGGGCTCTTGTAGGGACAGTGGGGCTCTCAACTTGGAGTGGCAGAGGATGGGCTTGTCTCTATGCTGCAGCGATATGTTTCCTCCACAGCAGCTGGTGGGGATTTCTGCTTTGTAAAGCCATCATTTACTTTTGTTTCTGTTCACATCACGTTTGATCTTAGACAGCTCAGGTGGGACTCAGTGCATGGATTAAAAGGCAGATTAACATCAAGGTGCTTGTGCGCCTGTGGCTTTTAAATCCAGCAGAGCCCAGAGAGCAGTTCAGCTCACCCTCCAGTAGACACCTGCATCAGTTCTCAAGCTCTACTGACTACGAGGAAGTTCTCCATCTTGTTGGCATGGAGGCACCTAATGACAGATAGTGAATGAGGTGCCTGTGAGCCAAATCTCATCTTTGAGATGATGCTTGCTTCTGCATCCAACAGCAAAGAGGGGGTATGTTGGTGGCAGGTGGAGGAGTCAAGCACATGAGCATGGACATGAGTGAGTTATTGTGGGGTAACAGACCACGGCAGGGTATTACGGCTCAGTGGTAGCTGCCCCAGCACAGCTCTTCCCATGCCATCACTCAAGATTGCACAGAAGAAAAAGAAGGAGCTACCATACCTTTACTGGGGAAGTCTAACCCCCACCAAAGTCACCCCTTGGTTCAGCCCTGGCTCATTCATGGAGATAAAAGTGTCCAGGAGGTCATGAGCCATGAGCCCTAAGGGTCCCAAGGGGATTTTGCACTGGTTTTACGTGAAAATACACAATTAGCCACAGAGCTTCCATGGCACAAGCCACAGCTTGACCCCGCTGGCTGCTGCGGGGTGGGTGGGAAGGAGCCCTCATGCAGCTGCTCTCCCTGGTGCAGTGGTCTGCGGACACAGCCCCACGTGGAAGCAATGAGGGAAACGTGACTTGCTCTATTCTCCACATTGTGTCTTTCTGGAGTGTTGTTTTCCTCATGCTGTGTCTTCGGATATGAGCCAAACGCAGCTGGTTTGCTCAGCGCGAGTTTCCACACTGCCGCGGGAGGGAACGATGCGGCCTGAGGCTTGAGATCCAGCTAAATTCCTTCAATGTCAAGAGCCCTCGAGAGAAGGCAGATGGAATTTTCTAACCCTGCTATTTCTAGATCAAACAAATCCTCTGTGAACCCAAAACCCCAAGTCTTCACACGCTGGACTCAGGCAGCAGGAGCGCTTTGCAGATGGTGGTGAAGGCTGTAATTCTTCTCCTACAGCTGGAGAAACTGAGGCAGGGAGCAGGGAGGCAACTTGCCTCAGGCTGGCTAACAAGCCAGAAGAAGAGAGGAGGAAGGTCTCCTGCCTATCCCGAGCTTCTCAGTTGAAGCACAACAGCCCTGAAAGCCACTGGGACCAAAATCCCCATCTCCTGTCCCAAAAGTGACTCAAGCCAGCAGTCTCCTGTGTAGACCGGAGGTATCTGCAGCAGTTTTGTTTGGGTCTGTTTAGTGTACCACCGTGGTTTCTGGGGGTTACTGTAACTGAGGAGAGTCCTAACACACAGCAGGCAGGGAGAGGGTCCGCTTGGGTCCCTCAATGTCCAGGAAACCTATGTGATGGTGAGTCTCCCTTGCCATGTCCCCCATGGTCATTATAGAAATGCTATTGCAGATACAGTCACTGCAGAAGGATGTGGAAAGTGATCTCTACAGAGAGATTTATTAAGAAAATAGGTTTTATTAGGGGCAAGGTGCGAAGCACCCCCCCCTTTAAGTGATTTTTGCTCCTTTAAACTCAATGGATACATTTCAAAGTGTCTTTAACGCTGCTGCTGATTTGTATCTGCGCTCAGTTACGGGCAAAATGGGGAGTTAAAGTATTTGCAGGATTACTCCGGGCACTCGGCCGGGCTCCAGCCGAGGGGAGGCTGGGAAGGGTTAGGCCCCACTGCGTGGCTGTGCCGTAACTGCCTGCTGCAGGACATGATGCGTCCGTCTCCGCAGCACCTGATGCCAGCAGAGGCAGGGCTCAGGACGTGCTGGAGCGCGGGTCTGCTCCAGCCCGACTACTCCTGCGCCAATATTTAGCCATCCACCTGCTCCCAGCTGCACCTCCAATTTCCTGCAGGCACAAAATCAAATTTGTCCTAAAACGTGGCCTACTAATGTCATGTCAAGCACTTCTGTTTATTTCAGAGCTCACTTAGGAGGTCTAAACTGGGGCTAATTTACCATTTTGCAATTGTTACTCAAGAATAAAATTACTAGAGAGCTGAGGAAGCTTCCAACAAGATGTTTTGGGGCAGTAAGGGTCTGACCTGGGCAACCATGGATTTGGGAGTAAATAGCCAAGGTTTGATCTGCTATTTTGCTCTGAGAAGGTGGTCTCTCTGACCGTTACCAGCTACCAGTCATAGCTGTTAGTGCCATCCTGAACAGCGCAAATCCTACTAGCTCGGAACACGTGCCGCCCTCTGTGCACATCTGGATGCGCAGCAACATCTGCAGGAAACAACCTCGCGCTGTTGCTGCATCCCACAGACCCCACTGCTGCCTCGGTGCACCGGGATGATCCTCTGTGCCCACCATCTTCTGGCACCACACTGGAAAGAGCCCACGGAAACGAAGGAAAAAACCCTCCTGCAGTTTGCTCCGTTAAAACCCTCCTACAGTCTGCTCCGTTAAACTTTCAGTGCTTTTTTACAACCGGCTGGCTAGGAAATCTGCGCATTCGCTACAGGCAAAAATGGGATTTTGATGCCTTTAACTGCTTGAGGATTTTAGGACCCCGTTGCATTTTGCAAGCAATTGTCAGGCAAGCAAGCTTCCAATGCTCACGCTGCTTCTGCTGAATGAGCAGGATGGCATTAGGAAAAGACTATGACTCTTCTCAACATGCAGCTATCAAAGCACAGACAGGCAAAGTCTGGAATCTGCTACTTCAAACACAGTTTCTCTGCTCAGTAAAAAAGGTTATAGTCCATATCCCCGGGCAAAAATAGGAGTGTGGAACTAGAGCAGGTAGATGGACTAGATTATAACATGAGGGTAGATTATCTAGCTGAGTTACCTGCCGGAGAGATCACGCCAGGGCATCTCCCATCCCTCGGGCTTTGCAGTCCGTTCATTCACTATTATCTAACTCCGGGCTTCTCCGCGCTATTTCACACGCAGCGTATAAAATACCTGCTGGGTAAATGTTGCTCTTTGAAACAGCTACGAAGCGAGCAGTGGTACCGTGTTCCCAGCTGGTCCTGACCCAAACCCCGCGCGATCCAACAACCGCGTTTCTAGAGCCCCCTAAAATGGTGCAAATGGAGCGCGGCTGGGTGGAGGGTCCGCCTCTTCGCTCCGAGCCTCGCGGTTAGCTCCCGAGATCTACCGGCGCCTCTGTGCAATTGCAGCCCCAGCTGCTGGAACTCGGAAAACTTTAAAACTTGAGTCTAAAATAAGCAGAACGAGGGGGGGGAGGGAAAGAAGCAGGAAAAAAAAAATCTGCTTTTGCTGGAGGTCTTCCCTTTCTGCTCCGCTCCCCGCCCCGTTCTCCGCCTGTGTAAACCGAATTGAAAACACGACAGAAAAATCTACTTACAGGGACATAGTGCGTGTCCTCGCCGTGGGTTTCTGCCCCCAATCCGCATTCCAGGTTTTTCCCGCGCTCTGGAGCCCGGCGCCCGGCCCTAGATAAGCGGCTGCCGCCGCGGTCAAGCCATGCCCCGGCGGCTCGAACCGAGCGCTCCGGGGGGAAGTATTTAACGGGCCGTCAAACTCCGCCTCTGGGCCAACGCGCGCGGCCGGAGGACCCGCTGGCGCCCACCGGCCCTTCCCCTGCCGCCGCCGCCGGTGCGGGGCCGCCGGGCGGCTCCGCGAGCCCTGGCCGCGGCTCCGCGAGCCCGTGCGGCCGACGGGAAGGCGCTGCGCGGCGGGGAAGAGCGGAGCGTTGAGTTTAAGCGCGAACGAGCCGCCGGTCCGTGGCAGGAACGCTGCCCGGAATTTGGCCGCCGAGCTCTGGCGGTGCTGGGAGTAAATTCGTAGCATCGGTTAGCGGCGCTGGTAACAGCTTTGCGAGACAGAAAGCATGACTAATAGGGAACATGTGGAAAGTACATTTTGGCAAAAGCTCCGTGGGCAGAGAATTGGTAGAGAAAAAAAAAGAAAAAGGGAGAGAGAAGCAAGACTCACTACTGAGAAAAAACTATTTCAGGATCCTGCTTTGCTGCACCCCCAGGCCAGGCTCCCTCTGAAAGAGCTCATGGGTTGAGGTGACAGTCAGAGCTCCCTTCTCAAGGTGGGGGCTGTGGTGGGTTTTTGAGCACGCGGCGGGTTTTCTTGGCTTCTTTGCAGAAGCAAAAGACATATAAGGACATTTGGGAATGAACGTGAGACCTAAGGCAGATGGAGAAGAATCCCCCTCCTGATGGTCCAGGGATCACTCCTGTTCCCTGCTATGTTCATGGGAGCCTTGCTGATGCTACACCAGGGCTGGGGCTCCAGGTAGCTGCTGAGATTGAGATGGGGAGTCAAGGCAGAGTGTCTCTCCAGAGGCCAGGAATGAGGAGAAGGAAGTGACAGCAGCAGCCAAAAACACAAAAAAGGGATCAAGGGGAGAGGGATGTTAGAAACCGTATGGTCAATCAGGAGCTTTCATCTCAGAAGGGTCCTGTCAGATTTACAACTTTTGCAGAAAGGTTGAGGTTACTCAGAAATCCTGAAAGAGGGTGGATGGGCGCTCTGGAGCAGCTCACTCCGATGCTCTTGGAAGCGGTGGTGTCACTGCACCAAGCCATGCTGGCCTCACACTTTGTGCTGCTGGAGGCTGCTCTGCAAGAGCCAACGGGTGCATGAGCCTGCTCCCATCAGCGCTCAGCCACACGGCACAGCCTCACATTGATAGGCCCTCCGGGGCGGGGGGGATGTTTCTGGATGTATTGCAGCGACTTTCTTGAAGCTCTTCAGATAAATAAAATGACTCTGATCACGCGCAGTTATCGCTTAATTTCTTATTCAGAAGTAACCATCTCTGATAGGCAGGTGAAGAGAGCCCAGCGTTAAGTTAAATGTAGGGATGGACATATGTTTGGACATAGGGAACGGATTGGACATAGGGAATGGATTTTTTTTTTTTTTTTTTTTTTTTGGCGGGGGGAAATTAGCCCATAAATGAAGTTAAATTCTCATGACCCTGCTGCATCCTTCAGCTTAAGCATACAACACTCCTGCAAAGCTTGCACTCTCAAAGGACCTGGTGGGTTAGGGAGTCGGTTGCAGAGGAAAGCACCAGATTTGTACCTCCCTCTCCAGCAATGCCTCAATCTTCTCAGAGATGTCCCACTCACAAGACATTGCTTGGCTAAGTATGTCGCACAAGACCTTGGTGGTGATGGCCACAGAAAGCCCGGGCTGCAGCTCAAGCAGGATGGCTTTGCCAGAGGCACAGCCAGCAGGCTGTGAGGTGCTGCACCTCTCCAGCGATTTGGGCACTGTTGTCCCATCCCTCCCTTCACAGCCAAGACACCAGAAATGGGGCAGGTTAACGCACAGCACTACTTTGGTTGTATCCAAGGGCCATCAGACCTGTGCTGAGTGAGGGCTGTGCTCTTTAAAGCAGACAGCATGCTGAATTAGCTTTCCGGCCTTCAACACGCTGCTGAAATCCTTTCATGGGAAACGGGACCTGCCTGAACACATGGTGAGGACCCCAGCTGTGACAGAGGAAATGTGCAGCAAGCCAAGGCCATGTTACCACCACATGGTTCCCAGGGCTTGGGGCCGGCCTCCTGCCTGCCTCAGGGAGCCCTGCAAAGGCCACCAGCACAGCAGTGGTGACCTTCTCGCTCACGCGGACCTTGTGGTCCTGCCTTGTGGCAGCCTGGTGTGCCACCTCCATAAGTGCTACACTATGGTTCCATGCAGGACCCTGTGACTTCCAGCATGTTTCATACCACCTTCCTTGAAAAGGCAAGTGCTTTGAGCTCCTCAGCTTTGCGGGTTGACTACCAAGCTCTCATTCCTATCAAAGACCGTGGCAAAACTACGACCAGCTCCAGTCGGAGGAGGACGGAGCTGCAGAGGGTATAGTTATTTATAAATAACTATCTGAGAACACTTTCAGGCTCTGCAGGACTGCAAGGAGCAACTTAGAGATAAAAGGCAGCTCGGCACAGTGCCGGTCTCGTGGGTCGGGCTGCCTTTCCCGGACCTTTGCTTTCTAACCCGCACGGGTTATTTATACACCCAGCAAGCTCTCTCGGTGGAGGTCTTCTCGGGGCGGCTGCTCTTTGGGTGACCAGCGCTCTGTCGGCTTCTGCCCCCGGTCTTCGGCATAGCAGATAGGACCATAAGCCGGGTGCTAAGCAGGCGGGGAGCAGGAAGGTTTTAGCTCCGTTTTCGCTGTCAGGAGGGACAGGCTGTGGGTATAACGGAGACTTGTGCAATTCTGGCTCCTCCTGGGAGCCGTCTATCCACCCAGGCACCTCTCGTATTTTAGAATATTGATCCATAAAAGATCATGTCATAAATGTCTAAATAATCCAACTAAAATGAGTAAGCGTTGGATGCTAACAATAATCAGAGCTTAGTATTATGTCTCCTGCTATGTAGTGACACGTAGCAAGCAAAATTATCTAGTCTGGCCCAACCTCTACAAATCTCTGTACTGCATTGCTCTGAAGGAGCCGATGCATTTGCTTCTCTGATTTTCGCCTTTTGGTTTTTCAGTCAATCCATTTCAAAACTGTATCAAATGAAGAACTGCATCTTTGCTCAACTGAGAAGCTTGCTGTTTAAAACGCAAGCCAGGAAGCAACTTTACTAGGCTGAGACAAATTTCACAAAACTGAAACAAATTAAGAGCATCAAATTTTGAGCTTGTTGGAAGCTATTGGATTTAAGAGCATCGTTGGGCTTAGGAGAAAGCAGAGTTACATGCCTGGGGAGCAAAAACATCTGAATCCAGCAAATGAGGGTAGTCTTGCTGCAAAGGCACCGGATGGGGACTGGGGAGAGAGAGGTAAAATTTAGGCTTCCTGACAGGCGGAGGTGGAACCCAGGAGAGATCCTCGGGCTAGAGAGCAATCAGAACAAGATACCAAAGCTGTCTAAAAGGGAAGTATAGATTTTGCAAAAAAAAATCCTCTTCTCTTTGCAAAATCTAACTCCACTGCAGAACTGCTGATTTTTTTTTTCTTTCAGCATTTTTATTATTCTGTAAATGGTGGGGAGGTTTATAGCTTTACCAGTGAACGATAGGGTCTCACGGTGACAGTACAAGGGAAGGCACCTCTTCAAAGCGTCATGGCTAAGGAGGAAAGAAGTGGCAGGTTTTAATCTCATTAGTGCGTCTGCTGTAGCCGGGCTGCTATTTGCAGCCTCATCGCTTTATCAGAGCGCCGCTGTTCTAAAAATGGCTAATGGCTTTAAACAGAGATTTTGCTCAGGCATAAACATATGCTTCAGGGAACGGCGCCCTCCTCTATAAACGCTTCCTCCTTTTCTGAAATTCCCATCTTCCTGCCATTATCCTCATTGTCTTCAGAGCCGCCGGTCCCCGCACCGGGAATTTATGGAGTTGGAAGAAGAGGACCAGCCCCATGTCTGTGTCCAGCCCAGGTCACCGACTCGCCCCTCTCCACCCCATGCAGCCTGACAGCTCACGTTTCCTAAATGCTGCATCCCGAGAGGCACCTGGTCTCGTCCTGAAGACTCGGAGATTCCCGCTCCTCTCTTTCACAGCATGTTGCAGTGATTCCTTGCCCCAACTTTACGTTTGCCTTGCGTAGCAAAGCTCTCTGCTTCAAAAACTTTGTGTTTGTGGGAATTGGAGTGGATAACTCTGGCTATGGATAGGTGGCGATAAGATGGAAAAATGAGGACTGTGTCTTAAAAATCGGAAAGAAGGGAAGAAACATACTCCTGCTGCGCTGGTGACCATACCTCTCCAGGCTAAATTTGAGGCATCCAACCTCCCTTTAGCTGGCAATAATAACTCAAGAGAAAAAGCAGGATCTAAACGCTGACGGGCTGGGTTTAGGACCACTTCCAGCTCAGCAGTGCCTTTCTCCCAGAGTTATGCCGTGGTTTCCTTCATTCCTGGAGAGCGAGACTGCTGTTCAAAACAGTAAGTGGTGGGATTAAGGCCAATTGTCCCTTTAATACATCCCCAGGAGCCGTTCAGGCGCTGCTACACGGACACCTGGGTCAACCCCAGCAAAGCGGTGACGACAACCACAGAGCAAACGTGCCATTTGAACTGCAGCGAGCCAAGACATCTAGCCATTTCTCATCGGGCTCATTCTTTTCTGATCTCTGCTTGCATTCGTCTGTGCTTGCTAGATGAACCCAAGGAAGCGCCTGACCGGGACCAGAATATCGCAGCTGGTGTCTGGTTCTTGCAAGGGCCAGACTCAGATCTCACATATTTTCAAAAGCCTATGGAGATTCTGGCTATCTCCTGTAAGGAAATTTGAAAACTAGGTGAAAGCTGTTTTCATTAAAGCACTCTGAGAATAGGAATTCTGAATCTGAATTTCCGTTAGGTTTGGGCCATTTATGACCACGGTAGGGCTTCTGTTAGTCAAAAGGACAAAAAGATAGGTCAGAAAACAGAATTTGCTTTAGTTTGCAATTGGACCAAAAAGATCAAAGATATTGACAGAGTGAATAAAATCTCTGCTCAGTAACATTGAAATGTGTCTTTTTGATATTGCTGAATGATGACTGCGGAAAGGCAAAAACACTTGACTTTGAAAGCATAAAAAAAGTGAATATAGTTAAATAACAGTAAAAAACTAGAAAAGCCCAGAGGAAGCATTTAAACCCAGGCCAGTGAGCAGAAATGATTTATTCCAGTTCTTCCCAGCTGAAAATTTCACTGTCACGAGCACGTTCTTGAGATCAATTTCGGCATTGACAAAACCACATATTTTTTGGACAGGCCTCTTTCTGTTTAAAATCGCAAGGCTGATTTTATTCTCTATGGTAACACGTGCCAACATACCAAAAGGCAGCAGAGGAAGCGTGAAACTCTGCAGTACCGCTACGGACGGCGCTAACATTAGAAAGCCACGCTGCCTGGCGAAGCTCTTTATAGCATTTTTCTATCTGTCTGTTCTTGCTCCAAAGCAAGCACAGTAAAAGCAGGGATCTGCCTCAAGAGTCAGAGGTCTCCGCAAAGGCCAAAGCAAGCAATTATTTCCTTCTCTATTTGCTTCCCTTTCCTGAAGTAGCCACGGAAGAGAAGAGAGGACAAAAGTCTATCTCCAGCCCCACCCGAGCACTCTTGGGGAGCAGCTGGGCTCAGCGCCGACCTACCTCTCTCCCTCAAACTCATCGCTGTTCCCCGAGCCCTCATAACAGGAAGCAATAAAATTTCCAGCCAGCGTTCCCGGCGCTGCCTTTTCTAAAGCTCATCCCTATGAAGTGAGGCCAGGCTTGACTTGCCATAGACCTTCCTGAGCTTGTACAAAAGACAAAAAAAGGGGGAAAAAAAAAATCAGCGGAAGTCAATCCCGTAGCAACAATGGCCATGCAAAAGTTCACGGCACATCACCTCCTCCTGTTAGTGCCCCCCGGTAGCTCCTCCTTTAGCAGTTCACAGAGCAGAGGTGCATTAACACAAACGAGGGCAGAGGAAAAAAGACCAGAGTGCATGGGAAATATTCGGGAACACTGGAAAAGTCAAGCAGTACTGAATACAGCCACATTTCACATTTTTGGCTGCTCCAAAAAGGTGTGGGGTTTTTTTTTTTCCTCTCACACCTGTGAATGGGCAGAGACAGTACATTAAGTGGGAGCTTGGAAGAGCCCCAGGAAAAGGGAGCAGAAACAAAGGCATGGGGAGCAAAGATTGGAAGGTCACCCACAGCTTCTGGGCTCGATTCAAGAGCTGCTAGGGGAGGTCCCCTGGCTTGCATTGAGGTCCCCTGGCTCGCAGTGAGTAGACAAGAAGGACGGTCTTCCCTGGTATTCAGCTGCATGAAATACGTGTGCACAGTGTCAAGAGAGAGGGAGAGGGGACAGGAGAAGCCAGTGACTCTGGACCCAAATGAAGGACATCTAAACAGCTTTGCATAAAACACTAAGCCTCGTCTGTGCCTATATTTTGTGCACTGGGGGTGAGGTGCTCCTGCTGATCCTCTGATATAGGAGGTCACACTTCTGATCCTGTTCTGATTGCCACACACCTCAACCGGCCAGATACAGCGTGGCAGTGAAAGGGTCACCGCGGCCAGCTTTACTACTTATACCCAACCGATGTCAGTCTGGTGTTAGACCAGCTATGTGTAGCAAGGCACAGGACAAACTCATCCACCAGGATTTTAACTAGTTTCATACCAGTTTTGCCAGAAAAAACAGGTCAAGGCAGAAACAGGCATCAGGAGAACATTCACTAAATGTTTTTTTTTTTAAATAGGGTGAGAAACCCGGTTGGGAAGTGAGATGACAGCAGCACACCAGGACATAAATCTGTTCATAAACTGAATCACTTTCAGTGGGCCTTGTCTCAGCCACAGGCCCCAGCAAGGCCAAGGTCCTACAGAGAGGCAGGCTCGTGGTGGGCAGCCTGCAGAAGTGAGGGGCAACAGCCAAAATGCAGTTCATTCCTTGGCTGTGTGAAAGGCAATAACCTGCACGACTGAAGGACCATGTCTTACCAACGCCTCTGCTGGAAGGCAGCATTCCTGCTAAGGGGGAACATGCCTCTGGGCCTTTCTTCACCTCACAGTGGACTCCCCAAGGTCACTTCATCCTAAACCCGGAGGTCAGATCAGTGCTGCGTTGTGTGAACTTAACGCTGACTTAGGTATCAACCCTTTTAGATCTTTCCCATGAGCTCCATAGCCCATCCTGTGGGTTGGAGGAACTCTATTTCCCTGACAGAGGGATGAGGGGAAACCCTACCACTGCCCTTGGTCTGTTTTGGCTGAGGAGCACTTTTACACCGAATTAAATGGCTATGCAACCCACCAATAAACATAGTCCTGTTGGCCAAGGTGGGGACTCAGCTCTAAAGATCCCTAGCTGAATCTCAGTCCTGGTTCATTTCTTGACTAGCATCTGCCTGCCCAAACCACAAGGCAATGGGGAAGTAGACTCTGGGGAGAGTCTGAGATTTCTTTTATCCCCAAAATAATTGGGGATTTGAGAATTGGGTCCAAAGTGAAGGTCCAAATTGGGTCCATGTCTTTGCCACCCCTAAAATAATTGTAACCTATTAACTACAGTGCAGATTAGAGGAACCACGTCTTTACCCTAACGCAGAAATGATTTTGCACTGAGCAAGACCCCTATGAACCACTGTGGGAATCTGACCCACAGGACCCATCCAGCTGCCTGAACAAGGTTCATGCTCTGCTCAACTGCACGCGATGCTCCCTGTTAAACCTTGGCCATATCCCATGAACGCGGAATGACTGCCAAGTCCCTGTCCTGTCCGAAGCTCTTCTCTAAGCAGATCTCATGCCTTAGGGCTTTAAATAACAGTGTGCTTAAAAACAAAGTGCAGGTGATCTGGAAGAGCAGATTTGAGGTACTTTTACTCTGGTGTGGTATTTTTTTAGGGTGCTGCACCAATGCATGCCAAGTCCCACACTGCACTATGGGTCTTCAGACACTAGTTTAGTATCCTGTGCAGATATGTTCTTCTGTGCCCACACCTCTGCCTGCAGAGGTTTGAGACATAGCCTGGAAGACCCAAGAGGGCAAGGAGGAGACACGTCCTGCAAAGCAGTTCTCTGAGTCTTGCTTCCACTGAGCTGCCTTCCAGCACAGCAAGTGCTGGTGTTACAATGAAGAGTCACCAGCACAAAACAAACATGAGTTTTGGCGGGCAGCATTTCCAATCCTAGTGGCTGTATCCAGACGTTCCTCCAGGCAAACAATGTGCTGCTTTAGGGAAAAGACCAAATTGAAACTTACACCAAGGTTTTTCAAAATTAAGAACATAATGTTGGTCTCCTAAATCCATTGTCCAGAACCTAAATGAGTGGCCTGGTTATAGGAGCTGAAGTGAAGCTCAGGGAGCAGGATATGTATGATGAGTCCAAATCTTATTCCAACAGGACTTGTCCTTCTAAGACACCAAAAATCCCTGAAAAGCCCAATATTTCCACTATCACTAGGGCACTCAATCCCTTGGCTTTGGAAAACCTGTAATTTTAGAAAAGCCAGGACAGATAGAGCCATAATGATGAGGTTATTCCATGACCCGACAACAGTGCAAATGGGGAAAAAGAGGGGGATGGCTACCACACGTTTCCTTTCCCATATAAATTTATCCCTGCTCCCTCCCTGAATAAGTTCTGCATCTTATTCTGCTGAATAAGATCAGCAAAATGTCCCAGAGGCGGCTGCGTGGCCCCATGGCACACTAGCCCCATTCGTTCCATGCGTGGTCCCCAAGACCCACAGATGAGTCAAAGCCAGAGGTGTAAGGTCGGCCTGGTGGGGATGAGCCGGACCCCTGTGCAAGCTGCAATGATTTCATGTTGCAACAACACATGGAAAAATTCAGCGCTGAAGCAGTTACCGTACAAGAGATTTCACCAAGGCCACCAGGGGAGGACAGAAACAGTACATGCCCAGAAATACAAGCAGTAACTGCCCAGCATCATCCACCTACAAAAGCCCAACATAAACTACCTAAGGATATTGAAGACCAGAAAGGAAAGGTCAAAGCAAAAATACCAGACACTTGAGTGCTACTTTATGGCTCATTTTTCCATTACTAATAAGAATTAAACATTGCTAAAATGGAAGAGAGGGGGACCAAAATGTGATAAATGAGGAAACAAATGAGGCAGATATTCTCTTGCCAACTGTTCTTCCATGATAGACAAAATATAGAAAATGAAGAAAAAGGAAATGTTGTTAGTACAAGTGCCTTCCTATCCTTCTGGCTGGGGTCCCAGTATGACTGGGGCAGGTTTCTACTCTGCTAACTGAGATTTATTATTCCACCAGTATCACCAGTAGATATTTAAATGACCACTTAGGTAATTGTATACAGAGATAATTGCATAGTTATGCTTACATACAGAAAAGAGGGAATATGAGAAAGAAATGCCCAGAGCTGGGCATGCAGTACAGTACCTTCCGTGGGAGCCCTCAGGATGGGAGCATCGGTGGAGGCTGGCTGGTGTGGTCTGAAGGAGAGCGCAGCGTGGAAAAGTGATGGGAGGTTTCCTGGATGTGTTTACATAGGTGGGCCCCCACCCTCTGACACCGGATAGGTCAGCAGCTCCCGCATGAGGGCTCTTTGCATCACACTCGCATCTGGAAGTGAGCGGTCCCCCATGCCAAGAAGGGAGGTCACATGTGTACGGCACCTTTTCCTCCACTACGCTCACGGGGCAAGAGGGACTTTGAATCAGAGTCTCCACCAGAGAGCTACTAAGGTCCCCTCAAGGTAGCATCCAGGTGGAGCCAAGCACATCCCATCTTGCCTGGGCCATACTGCTGCGAAGAATGACGCCAGGGAGAGCTTCAGGGCTAGAAATCCAAGCCCTCAAGTGTACAACAGGGTGCTTAGCACATCCTTTCCACCACACTGGGCATGGGTGCCTATCAGCCTGTCTGCCATGCTACGCATCCAGCTCTCCAAACTTGCACTTTCCTGCACCAGCACAACCAGCCCTGAGAGATGTCCCTTCTCGTTCAGGCAAACTCCACCAAGGTAGGGGCCTCACCAAGGCCTGAGGGTTTGCCGTGGTCCCATCAACCCATGTGCATAAGGCTGAGGGAGACGCCTTCCCAGTGCCCCCAGATCAAACACCTTCCCGCGGCAGCTCCTTGCCTTGCTGCCTGCCCTCTCCTACCAAGGGATGGATGGAGCCAGCCTCCACTGCCCAGTCACCTTCGCCCATGCAGAGCCAGGTGGGAAGGAGCCTGCAGAGCTGGGGCACAGTGGAGCTGCATGCAGAGGATCCTCATGGTCCTCTGAGTTGTGCTCGAACATGAGCGCGCATGCTGCTTTGCAGCAGGTTGTTCTGGGGAGTGAGCAGCAATAAAAAATTGGAGAGTAGAAAGGATAATATCAAACCCAGCTGTGAAAACAAAGATTAAAACCCTTTGAGCCCACAGCCTCCCTTTGCCAACACATGGAAACACCTTGCCAACATTAATTCCTCTCTCTGGTCCATCCAAGGACATTTTTTCATGAATGAGCGTGTTGAGGCGGAAGGGGAAGAGGAGGAGAGGCGGGAGGAGGAAGGTGGACATCCCTTCCTCACCTTTTACGCTGGGGACGTTCTGCAATGCAGAGAGCGGCAGAGCTGCAGAGCTGAGCCAAAGATCTCCAGTGCTTGCGGCTCATCCACAAAAGGACACAAGCGCGACACTACATGAGGTTTGCTCTCTCTCTGCTTACGCAATAGACTGTTCCTAGAGGCAAAAAGCTTCCTGAGGCAACACCAGGTTCATTGATGCAAGTTTTAGCAGCAGAGCTAGAGCAGCAAGCAGCTCGACGGCACAATACCCACTTGCACCAAAGCCTCCAGCAGCTGCAGGGACTTCTCGGACTGCAGCAGATCCTCCTCTCTGAGGAGCCTGCTGGTACCTACGTGGTGGCACCACTGCGGCTTGCACATGGGGGTCAAACAGGCTGAAGATGGTGCCAGAGGATGCTGCAGTTACCGTTATATTCAGAATAAGACTGAATTACCCCAATTATGTGCAGTGACCCCTTTTCTAGGCTCCCAGTCTTGTGGTCACGCTTCTTTTTTTCTCATGCTGTCTGCCAGACCAGAGCCGTTTCAGCCTCCTCTGCTAGTATGAACATTGCTAAGTTTAAATCAAATAATTAAACAGCAGGGAAAGAGCAAAGCAAAAAAGAGTGCAGAAAAAAAGGCTCTGATTCTCCCTCACTTTGTTATAAACATCCCCTAGAGATGTCAAGTCGGGGGTCTCAGCTAGACATACAGCAGCTTCTGGGATGAGTCTAAGTTTGCTGCTGGTTGATTGCCCTCTTCCTCAGGGCGCTAGTGGTGTTCACCAGCTGAGTGCCCAGCCCACTCTCTGAAGACTGATGGACATTTTGGTATCACAGGAAAACCCCTAGAAATTTTCTGTAGAGAATAACTGCAAGCAGTGGTCTATCCGTAGACAAAAGCTGAAGAAAGAAAATGAAGGTGTGGGAGGCTCTCCTTAAAAATGCCCTCTTTCCATCTCTGGTTCTTTCCCTCATTTCCTTTCCAAGCATCCTCCCTTTAACTTCCAGACAAAAATTAATATGAAAGCACAGCGCAATCTGTATGTCTGGGGAAGATTAAAAAGTAATAACGGAAATCCCCACCCTTCATTTGAGGGATGTGAACCAAAAACCCACCTTATGTTCTGTAACATTGCTATAAAATGGGACAATCTGCGCACGGATGGACAAGGTAGAGCCCTGGGGGCCATGCGTACAGCTGTGAGGAGCTGGAGCCAGCAGAGCAGAGCCAACGGGTGGTACCCGACACACCGAGCAGAGCCTGGGAGCTTTCTCCTTCAGCCACTTCCCTGCGCTGGGGAGCACAGGGCTGTGTTCAGCGATTTCCAGGCATGCAGCACCTCCTCCAAAGCCATCTGGAAGGGTTCAACATCCTCTACAGACAGGACCGAGTGAATCCTCCATAGTTCAATAAAAAGAAATACTACAGAATACTATCCCAATTTAGAGGTAAGAAATTGAGGCAGAGGCTAATCTTCTGAGTTCGTTTTCCTCCTCCCTCGTCTCTCCTGGCAGTAGATTTGCTGCCCATACAAGAACTTGGCAGGTTTCACCAGTGGGTAGCACTGATTTTCCTCTAGGTCTGACAGGATGCCCATGCAGTTGGGGTAGAGCTTGATTTTTTGGGATTGGAACATGGACCTGCTGATGATTTATGCCTGAGCTGTTGGCCAGGCTCACCTTTCCCCTATGATCTCCATGCCGTTTTGTGCCAAAAGTTTTTCTTGCATCCTTCAAATGCAGAGCTTCATCCATCATCCTCCTTTCCCCTGGCTGCTCCTTGCATCCCTGTGGCTCTCAAAAAGCCTGAGAGGATTCACCTCACCTCTCTAGAGCCAGTGTCTGAACTGCTCCAGCAGCTGTCTGCTGTCTCCAGGCCGACTGAGGGCAGAAATGACCAGGCCAACTGCATTTTCACCTGTGCCAAAGGCAGTAGTGTAAGTAAGTGAGACAGAAGTGTCTGCCCTCTCCCAAGCAGCAAGCGTCCCATAGGACTCGTGCTCCAAGAGAGGACAGTCTGCTGGCCGTGCTACGGGTACCCAGCCTCTCCCCACAGATGCTGATTTTGCCTGACATTTTAATGGGATCTTTACTTATCTCCTACAAACACCTCACACATCTCCTTCTCCAGCCATCCCACTTGTAAGGAAACCCCGGAATCACACAGGACAGATGTCAAGGGACTGGCCTGAGACCACATGCAGAAATGGTGCCCTTTCCACCAGTTCTCCAAACTGGAGCTATGTCGAGGGCCCCAACCACTGGCATGAGACACAGCCCACAGTGGAGGGTGGTAGAGACACGATGAGGAAAGGGACTTGCCTGATGGCAGGTCATATCCAAACCAAACCCAGGAGGTCCCACGGAGGGACTGCCCCTTGGCACTCTCATTCTGTCCCATGTGGGGCTTGACCCAAAACAGCTACACCATTGCCTCTCACTTGGATGAGTGTCTCTTTCCTGTTTCTGTCCTTGACAAATGTCATTGCATTGCCCTGCTGTGATCCCAGGGTCCTCTCTGGCTTTGACTATACTGCTGGGTGAACACAAGCTCCAGAGAGGGCCCAAATTTCAGCAGGCCCCATGCACAAGCTCTAGTGAGGGACACCCTGCTGTCTGTCTCAGATATCCCTTCTCTCAGATCTTCCACTTATCCGCCCCTCTGTGCGTCTCATCCTGACTCCTGCCATGTTCTCCCTCTCCCAGGGCACCTAATGCCGCATCTCACCATGTTTGGGACTGCAGATCCAGCCATCTCATGGCCCTCTCTGTGCTGCTCTCCATTCAAACATCCTCACTCCATCAGTGTCCTGAAAATTCAGCTGACCAAGTGGGTTTTCTCATTTGGCTAGAGCCCTTCTTTTCTGCTCTTGCTTTACTTATCCAGTTATAATAACCACGAATTTCCAAAACCTGATGGAAAATTAAAGAATCAGTGCAGGAGCAAAACTGTCCCTGCCTTGGAGAACGCCACTTTCATTTCCTGCCAGCCATCCTCTTTCAGGCATTGAGAGCAAAAACCTTTGAGCCTTTCCAGCCACTGTATCTCCCTGCTGGACTAATAATGTGGGCAGTTCAACTACACCTAGTTCCAGCTATTGAAATGACGGCAACAGTCTCCATCCCACAGGAACTGACCCCTTTACTGTTGCTGAGGCTGGTGGAAGTGCTGATGACATACGAACAGTCGTGTCAGTTATTACTTTCCAGTGGTGTTTGCCGAAACTGGAATTCAATGCAGAGCGAGGGGTGGAGGGCCATAAGCTGAGGGGCCTGGAGATGGTATGTGAGGGCTCTCAATCCGAGAGTGAAGACAAGAGCTACATGGAGGGTGAATTACAGCTTTGTCCTGAGGTGGAATCCCTATCGGGCTGAGAGAGATCTAGGCTGGTTAACGAGAACGCTCTATATATGAGCATATGTATCTATCTCCATCATCACACTGAGAACCTGCGTTCAAAAACGCGTGACTTGGTTGGTGGGCTTCACAGGACCGAGAAATGTGTTCACCACAGTGAAGTGCAAATGATTTCCTCCTGCAGCTCCCAGCAAAGTCTGCATGGTGGAAAAGTCCATGCACATGCTTTGGCCACCATCTGCCCCATCCTGGCTAATCCCGAGCAGAAATCATCTCTTGCCTTGCAGGCTCCAGTCTTCCTGCCCAGATCTGTGGATAGCCCCCACTTACGGAGTTTCACATACTTTTACCTAGAGTTCAGGAATGACCATTTTCCTCATTTTCTTGCATATCTGTGCGACAGCTCTATTAATGCTCTGGCAGAGGTGTGGGAACATTAGGCGTCTCTGCTCCGCTGTGGAAGGGGTGAGTGGAACGTGCATCCTTGGGCAGGTCTGTTTTTGAAAAGCAATTACTGGCAGGGAAGACGGCAAATCCTGCATTCCTCGACGAAGGAATTTGGGTGATGTCACCATCCCCGCAGCCTGTTCCTCCCTTCAGACAACCCCTGCCTTTGCTACAAATATTTGTTTTGGCCTCTTTCTTGAAAGCTTCCCATTAGAAGGAATAACAGTAGGGTGGACTCTCCTACTGTAGGGCCAATTTCTGCCCCAGCACATTAGCACAGGCTACAGGTTAATAGAGGTTAACACATGCCAGCCAGTAGCAGCAATATTTTCTTTCAAAAATCTATGTGCTGCAACGCAGGCTTAGGAAGACCAAAACCTCTTTAAATAGATGACTGCCTCCTCCCATAAACCAGTTTAAACCAAATTTACTTGGGTTCCTATTACACATATCTACATTGCAGGCATGCAGATGTGCTCCTGTCCTCCTGTGGCCTTCTCTAGCTCTCTTTTTATTAGGAAACAACAGTGTAAAGCAAGTCAGGATCTTTCCAGATCAAGCAGTCTGGAATAAACTGCCCCTTTGAGTGATGCCCTTTGGGGAGTGATGCCCCATGGATGTTTCTAGAGGAAAAGAGTTGCAAAGGTATTTGACAGGGTGGTGGGGAGATCCAGAGACAGGATCACATCCAGCATAGCTTCTCCTCAAAAGGAAAAGAGAAAAGAGTGGTTTGATAGCCAGGAAGGGAAGGCTGTTTACACTGGAGCATCTGCCCAAATGCTCACCACGCTCCTGTCCCATGGAGATGGTCTGTCAGCTAATGGGGGCAACGTGCCACTGCTCAGGGTGACGTCCAGATTCAGCTCCCCTCCCAGATGCAGCATTTTGCAAGGTGCCACCATAGAAGGACAGGGAACGAGCGACCTCTCGTTGTCCCCTCCAAGACCATTTTTAGGACACTTGGGTAGGGCTGAGCTGCAGGGTCAGACTCATCTGAAAATCAGTTCCCTGGACAGCGGTTTCTCCCAGTGACTGCAAGGGGAGCCCTGGGGGCTGGGTCAAGTGGAGACCCTGCTGCTGCTCTAAAACAAGTCAGGATGAATCCCACCCTTGGAAGATTTCCTTGTGGAATAACATGAAAGCAGTATGGGTCAGTTGCTAGCTCTTCCCTGCACATCGTTAAATTTTACTACAAGCTTTCAGGAGCCAGAGGTCCAGGAGCATGTTCTGTGTGAGATGTTGCCACGCTTGGGATTTACACTCTTATGAACTGACACATATTCCATTTCTTCCTTGATTTCCTTGTTATTCCAAATGGAATAACGTCCAATTGGACGTTTTACTACCACTGATCATCATTCAGAGACTCCAAGGTGGGAAGAGCTGGTTTAGATCTATTACTTACAAAGACAGAAGAGAAAAAGAAGCCATATTCAGCACTCTGATATTCTTCTGCACTCTGCCCTGCAAGTTTATGTTTTTATTTACCCTTAAAAATAGGTATTCCATGTGGAGGTGCTGCTTGCACCTCCTTGTGCACCCATTTTTCCTTAGCACCCATGACACTGGAACGGGATGGAAGGGGACAACCAGAGGGGACTAAAATTGGTCATATAATGGGCTTCTTACGGCAGATGGGATAAATTGCTTCCTTTCGTTGCATAAGGAACCTGGAGAAGTTGCATATTCTCAGTGTTCACACTGAAAAATAGTCAGTTCAGCTCTGCTGCAGGACTAACCGGAGCAGGATAATCTTGCCCTTCAGTGGCTATAGCACCTCAGAGACCCTGGGGCAGGGTGGCTCGGGCTGTTTCTGCCCAGCCTTTGGCTCTCCTACCACCAGCAGTCCCGGCTAGACAAGGCCTGACACCGTGCTCCAACAGTCATCCTGAGCTACGATCTCCCTCAAGGCACAATCTGCAAGCTCAGACGCTCCCCCCAAACTGTTTGCAATGTTGATTTATGGAGCTGGAAAGTGCTAGAAAGGCAGGAGGATGTTTTGTAAGATGTGCGTGAGATTAGATTACTCCAAATCCCACGGATGTTAATGAGATCTCAGTAAAGTTGCTGATTTTAGGGAAACATTTGTTATGCCACTGAGATCCTAGCAAGGTCACAAACAGAGGGAGGATGAAAATGGAAATGAATGAGCTGTGTTTTTACCAGTCGCATGTCGCGTATTGTACTGCCCTTGTATCTGAGTGCATGGATAAGATGATTTGGGTTCTAAAAAAAAAAAAAAAAAAACTTCTGGAGGTTCCCTGAGCTAATACCTTCCACAGCTGCTGATCATTTTGTTCTGAGGCTCTGAGTGTGGAAGAAAGCCACGGGCACCAGGGTCTGGCTTGGTGAGAATGATTCACTGGTGTGAGTAAGAAGGGACGTTAACCCCATCTCCCGGCCCCTGCCGCAGCGAGGCCGTGGCTTTCTGCAACGAAGTCAGCGCAGCCGTTGAGGGTTTAACCTGCGGAGGGTGACAGGTAATTCAGCCTCTCCTAACTGCAGCTAGAACGATGCAGTCGAAGGATGATAAGACAGGTTAAAAACCACAGTCTGGCTCTCTGGGGGCCGACCACAGCCCTCACTGGTGTCATGGCTAAAACCAGGTGACCCCCACCACCCTGCTGGGAGAGACCCTCTCGCTGGTCTTCGGAGATGGGGAACTCAAGGCTGCAGCAGCCTCTCTGCCCGGTGCAGGCACCAGGAATTTAGCACAGCTCCCTGGGTCGCCACTGTGCAGCCCGGGCCCTAAATCAACCTTTTTCAATTAGCGCACGCCTTTCATCAGCGCTCCGCTGTTTTCAAACGCCAGCGATAAGAGGGTTCAGTGAACATTTCAAGCCGTAGATAAACTACTGCCTGCCAACAAAAACACCATAAAACGCTCCACATAAATCATACATCTGAGTTCATCCCCGCTAGGACTGCTGTTAACATTTTCTGGAAAAGGGAATGGCTGAAAGGGTGCAACGGTCTGCCAGGAGTTTCTGAGGCCATGAGATCTGGGAGCAAAAGAAAAAAAATGCAGATCAAAAGCTTGCAGTAACACAGCTGCTTGGAGGAGAGCTTCCTCCCCTTCCTCCTACCTTGAGATCTCTAAGCTAGCTCTGCTCACAGAGTATTAACTTTGCTCCGCAGCCACAGGCGTCCTGGCAAGCGTGTGAACCTTCTCATGCATTTGGAATAGATACAACATCTCTTACAGAAAGGCTTCTGCTTTCCCCTGCTGCTCCTCTGGCCTCCCTAGCCCTGAGGATGAGGGGACTTTGGCCTTTCTTCATCTGCGTGCTCCTCTTTGCCAGTGGCAGTTCAACCCTCCGTACAGTAACAGCTGTAAATTAGCTTATCTCACAAACCAACCGCATGCAGACTCCTTAGAAGTTATCCACCGGCCCCCAAAGAATCCAGAGACCACAGTTCACGCGCTGATCTAGAGGACTAAAACAGGAGAGCAAAACCTTTCCAAGGGCGTCCTCGGATCACGGCTACAGATCAAGTTCAAATCAGCGGTCGCTCTACTCACATCATGAACTCACCAGGCAGTCGCGTCCTCCCTCGCTGGCCAGTGAAGCCTTATCCAATCTTATGGTGGAAACGATGTCAGCCTAACCCTACAGCAAGCCAAAGGGCTGAGAAAAGGACGGTCTGGGCAAGCTCACCGTTTGGATTTGTCCCTGCGCTACGATCCGGGCTGAGCTTTGGCCTCTTCACTGTAGCTCCCATTTGACATGACGGCGAACAGCGGAGAAAACCTCAGACCCACTTTGGACCTGGGGGGTGATGCCAAGAATGACGACGCTCCAAAATCACTGCAGAGCTATCTCCCAGGCAGCGGCGAAAGAAAAAGAAACAGCAATCCTCTCCGTCTCCAAAAATAACGGAGATGGTAGGTAGTCGCTCTCACCCTGCCAGGGAAGTCTGGCAGAGCTTTGAATGCCTCCTCGAATGCCTCATGTCTCCACTTGCAGGGGTTGAGCAAATGTGAGAGCGCGGGGATGCGTGTTAGGTCTCCGTGCCCTGGTCAAGGCGGTGGGAAGTCTCATGTTCAACTGAGCCAGCGTTTCCCACCAAGCCCTGTTGAGTTGGTCCCCCGCAGACCTCTGGGTCTGGTAAATCAGACTGAGACCAAGCTCAGGGCTCTTAAATAAAGACCTTCTTGCCCGACGCTGGGTAGAGCAGCAACGACTCACAGCCAGCATGCAAGGAGAGCCTGCGCACCGCTGCCAGCGCGTGTCCTCTCGCACACCTGCTCCATCCTAGCTCACATCCACGCGCTTCCGCTTGCTCTCCGCCTGCCCTGCCGCTTGAAAAAAGGGCTTTGTCCGAGTGCGGGGCCTGACAGCGCCTACCGCCTGCCGGAGCCAACCCAAGCCTTGTTTCACTCCAACAAAGCCCCATTGAAGCAGAGCTTCGCGCGTCCGGCCCGTTCCTGCGGGTGCCCTTGGAGAAGTCGCTACATGAGGGCAGAGCAGCTACCCCCCGGCCCCGGCCGCCGTATCGCTGCATGCGCCTTCGTGCCCTGGCTGCGCGCCCTGACCGCTGGCTGGGCGTGCTGGATCCGGCAGCTGCGGGATTTCAGGAGCGAGCAGCCTTCGCGGCGTCCTCGGCGCCCGCGCACGGCAAACGTAATAGATTGTGGCAGTTTGCAAAATGTGTTGCAGGCTCAGACCGCGTAGAGCTGAAATATCTCCGCCTGGGACGATTATTCCTGCAGAGAGGCATTTGCTTCCTTTTTAAGGAAGGTTCGTGTGATTTTAATGATTGTGGAAACAAGCTCCAGAGCCTGTCTCTGAGGCTGACCCCAGCCTGTGCCTCCACCAGCATGCCTGAGGGCTGAGCTGGGGAGGAAAGGCACAGGGATCTTCAGGCCTGCCTGACCATGGGTCAAGATGGAGCTTGGGCGATGGGGCCATGCAGAGGATCTCTGGAAATGGGCCTGATGGCCACGTGCACCCAGGCCAGGGCGTACCCACCATCGCAACGGCAGTGGTGGAAGGCCACTGCGGGGATGACTGAGCTTGCAGGTTAAAGCATCAGGGGTCTGCATGGAGGCAGGGTGGGATTTAGTGTCCCAAATGGAGGTGTTAATAGCATGACGATGATGGTGGGGGTCCTGCCTGACCTCCAGCTGCCACTGCAGAAGGTGGCTGTCTCTCATGCAAACATCTCAGATGCCTGGGGCATCTTAGATGGCTCTGGACGCCTACCTGTAGGCAACTGGATCCACCTATAGGTGTCCTACCTCAGTTATGGTTTGTGAAGCTCAGGCAATGCAGTCCATGGAGCCCTAGGTCCTCACCAGGACCTATTCTTCACTCGTGCCAACAACTGGCCTCAAGGTCTCCAAGTACGTTGCAAAGAAGGGGTGGTATCAAACCCAGGGCTGTGCTTGGGAGGCCAGTGACCTGCTCTCTCTGCGTGGGCAGGCCCAAAGGCCCCAGACATCAGGCTTGATGCTCCCAGCTGCAGATCCTGGGTCACTGGACCCAAGATCAGCACCACAACCCCTAGAGGAACCCTGCTAAGAAGCGAGGAGCTCCTGCACCAGGGAGTGCCTTGCAGCGACCATGGTGTTGCTTTTCCCTTTCTCTCTCTTTCCTCCCTTCCTCTTACTAACTTAGATGTTTTGACTTGAAACTCTGCAGAACCGGGGCTGTTCACGCCACACGGCAGGGCTCGTGTCCTCCCCGGAGCCTCGAGGTGCTCTGATCCTGCAAAACGCAACCCGAGAGCAAAGGCTGAAGCTGCAGAAGGCCCTGCGGACGCGGCAGCGCCAGCATGGGTCACCAGGTCACCCATCCACATGCCGGCGTGCGGAAGAAAACGTCTGATCTTACATCATGTCACTACACAGCTTCTCCTCCCAAAGGCTCCCAGCGGCAGTTCGGGAGTGCTGGAAGAGCCGGGGCAGGGGGGAGGCTGGCGGAGGGGGGAGCCGGCTGCCTGCGAAAGGAAGCGAGGACATTAACTTTGTAGTAAACTCCGTTAACTATTTCTGTCCATCAGCGTGGAGGAAATGGCTGGGCTGAGCAGCAAGCAATACTATTGTCCCCAGCAGGAAAAAAAGGAAAAAAAAAAAAAAAAAGAAAGATGATAAAAATGTGCCAGAAGGAATTTGGCTCATGCTCACTTTTGAACGGGCATCAGGTTTCCAAAGAAGAGACTTGCGGATGCACGGGCAGTTCATTTTTCCCAGGGTTTCCCAGTCCAGGCTGGAACCGATGGGGAAGGGTCACAACGCGTTTTGGGTCGCACTGACCCAGTGTCAACCCAAAGGGCCAGACCGACCAAGGATTTAGGTGGCTAAAGCAGGACTCGGATGCTCTCATGGCCCTCAAAGCTTCTGTCCTTCAAGCCCAGCAGCTTGAGGGCTTCCTCAAGGGCTGCGGGAAACCCAGCTCCAGCGCTCGCCGTGCCCGCAGAAAGCCCGGGCACCCCTGCAAGCTGCCGTGGGAGGAGGAAGCGGAGGGAGGCTCTTCCCAGCTCTCCAGGGAAGGGGCTGCCTGGAAGGAAGCAGGAGCTTGCTGGAGCCAGCGCAGGAGCGGGGCCGCCGCTCCGGCCTCGTGGTCGGGCCGCGCAGCCGGGCGGGATGAGCTGCGGTTTCCGGGCCTTGTTCCTCTGCTTCAGCTGTTTATTCCTCTCCAGCAGGGCTGGCTCTCCGGAGCCCCGCGGCGCGAGAGCGCCCTAACCTCCGGCACGCCAGCTCCAGCTCGCGCCCTTCCTGGCTTCGACCTTGTGTTTGAAAGACGCTTTTGCACAAAGCAGACATTTGTAGATCTCCGGGCTAAGTATATGTTTAAGAGAGTATTAAAAGTCACAGTTAAAAATAACAGAGTAAAGCAAAAACGTAGCCTTGGGATATGCCAAGGTCCCTCAGCCTCCCCTTGTCAAAACAGGCCTCTTCCCAGTGAAACGGGGATGCTGTGAGGAAGTGACCCAGAAGTAAAGCCTTGTCACCCCAACACTGTGGAGCAATTCCTGCTGTTCCTGGTCCTGGCGCTCCCAGGTCCTATGCTCACCCCCTGCCCTGCTGTGGAATAACCCCCAGGCCACAGGACAGCCTGGGAGTAACGTGCTAGAAAGCAGCTCTGCAGGAAAGGATCGGCAGTCCTGGTGGACAAGCTGGACAGGAATCAGCAGTGTGGTCCTGTGGCAAAGAAAGCCACCCAGACACCGGGCTGCCTTAGCAAGAGGAACCAGCGGGGCAAGGCCAGTGATTACCCCCTCCGCTGTGCCCTTGTGAGGCCATGTCTGGATCCCATGTTCAGTTTGGGGCTCCACAGTATAAGTTCTCGAGTGGGTCACGTGGTCTGCTGGAAAGCAGCTCTGTAGAGAAGGACCTTGGAGTCCTGGTGGACAAAAAGCTGACCATGAGCCAGCAGTCTACCCTTGTGGCCAAGAAGGCCAATGGTCTCCTGGGGTGCATTAGGAAGAGTGTTGCCAGCAGGTCAAGGGAGGTGATCCTACCCCTCCACTCAGCCCTGGGGAGGCCACACGTGGAGTACTGTGTCCACTTCTGGGCTCTCCAGTGCAAGAGAGACGTGGAGCTACTGGAGAGAGTCCAGCGTAGGGCTACGAAGATGATTAAGGAACTAGAGCATCTCTCATATAAGGAAAGGCTGAGAGAGCTGGAACTGTTCCGCCTGGAGAAGACTGAGAGGGGGTCTTACCAATGTGTATGAGTACCTGAAGGGAGGGTGGAGGGAGGCAACGGGCCAGACTCTTTTCAGTGGTGCCCAACGATAGGACGAGAGGCAATGGGCACAAACTGAGACACAGGAAGCTCCGTCTGAACATGAAGAAAAGCTTCTTTACTGTGAGGGACAGAGAGCACTGGCACAGGTTCTCCAGAGAGGTTGTGGAATCTGCTTCTCTGGAGATATTCAAACCCCACCTGGATGTGATGCTGTCTAACATGCTCTAGGTGACCCTGCTTGAGCAGGGAGGGGTTAGACTACATGATCTCCAAAGGTTCCTGCCAACCCCAGCCCTTCTGTGATTCTGTGATGTGGAGGCCTCCAAAATGGTTGTGGGCTAGAGAATGGGACATACAAGGAAAGGATCAGAGAGACAGGTCTGTTCAGCCTGGAGAAGGGAAAGGGAAGATCTTACTGGTGTCTGCAACTACATTACAGGACATTATAGAGAAGGTGAATACAGACTCTTTTCAAGGGTGTGCAGAGAGAGGACAAGACACAAGTTTCACCCAAGCAAATTCCAAGTGGATATAAAAAAAAAGCCTTTTCCATGACAGTGGTCAGACATTGGCAGAGGGCCCTGGGGAGCTGGCGGGATCTCCATCTCTGGAGATACTCAAAACTTGACTGAACAGGGCCCTGAGCAACCTCATCTAATATCAAATGTGACCCTGCTCTAACACCTCTTGCAGTTCCTTTGACTTCAGTTATTCTGAGTTTCCACAATTAACCCTCAAGATCCCCATCAATCCCCCCTACCTGATGTATTTCACACCTTCTTTGCACCTGTCCTGGTGGCTGGGACAATATGGCAACCTCTCCAGGGGGCTTTTCTGCCCCAGGGGCAAGCAACAAGAGATACCTCAGAAGAAGGGCTGAAGCTCTGAGGATCTCTTCTGAGATCCTGCTCAGAGGCTTTGGCTGCCCACACAAAGCCACCTCATGCCTTAGGAACAGCCCAGGGTGTTGGAGGTAGGGACATTGGGCTGGCAGGCAGCCCTGGGGTCACACCTTCTGAGGAGGCAGCCAGAGAGCTGACGGGACACCCCACAGTGCCAAAAACAACATCAGTTTGTTGGAAGCAGAAACAACAGTGGTTCCTATGGCTGGTTGTCCAAGTAATGGACAGGGTCAAAGGCAGCTGAGCAGCATTAAAGATGAACCTTGTGCTGGCTGGATGAACCTTGGGTGAAAGAACTCTAAACAAGCCATAAATTAAAGAAAAATCAGAGTCTGCTGCAAAGCTTGACCCTGCAGAAATACATCCCTCCAGCAAAGCCAGAAGGAGAAGAGACCTTCAGCACATGCCATATTCAATAGTCCATGTCTGCACCACAAGACAGATGAAGGAGGGTTTCCTTATTATATACACTGAAATATTTTCCTGGTATTTTGCTCCTGGAGGACATCCAAGGATTGTCTCAGCAGTAGCTCTCACAGCTTGCAGGAGTCAAAGGCACAAATTCCCAGTTATTAGCATGTCCCTTTCCCCCTTCCCTACGCATGACTCACTGCAGCCTGGTTAAACTGCGTTTCCTTCAACAGCTTTGCAGAAGGGCACTCACGAAGGAGGGATTTGATGGAGGACAGATTGCCCTCCTGTGGCATGTCAAGGTAGTTTGGGCTGGAGGAGAAAGCACCTCTGCCTCCTGAAGCTCAGATGGCTCCTTTGCTCCCCTCTGCTTTGGAGACTCGAGCATCTATTCGTCCCTCCTGCCAGAAGAGCGGGGACGTCCGTGTTTCCAACGGCACTAGTCTCTCCCATTAAGCACAGCTTAAATACATTCACTAAGCCAAGCTCTTGCACTTGGAACAGCGATGGATAAAGGTTTCCTGCCCAGGCTACTAAGGGGTTGGGGACCCCCATGCCAGCCCCACAGTCCTGTCCTCTATGTGGTGGTCACAAACCACCTGGCTCCTTGTAGGCACCAGCTGGACACAGGCTCCTGCACAGCCGCTGTCACCGCTTCCCACCAGGCCGAGGCTGAAGCAGGTCATGCTGGCCACCTGCTCCACCAGAGCAGCCTGTACACCACTCCCTGAGATCTGGGGTTTGCTCCGGTGCCAAGAAAATCCCAGGAGCATTTTCTCAATGATCCTCTGGGAAGGGCCCTTCAGCACTAGGAAAGCCGCATTTTGGATTGTGAGGAGATGGAGCCCCAGTCCTGGGAGGTAAACACATCTCTGTCATGCACTAGACAGAGGCACAGCAACTCATGACATACTAGCAACAAAGTACCACGGGTGGCTGTAGATGAAATCCAGGGAATCACCTGCTCTCTGCACCCCTTGGCCCCGCAGAGCTGACCAGGCAACGTCTGCTGGTGGTTCAGGGTGAGCTGGTCCTGCCTGGGGCACAGAATGGCCCAGAAGCTCTCAGGAGGATCCTTCCAGCTCCGCTGTCAAGGGATCCAGCTGGACAAACACTGGCTGTAGCCAATTCACTATGGCCACAGCAGTGACCTGGAGATAAGAGGGATGTAGCTGAGGGCCAGCACAAGCTAATTCCCATCAAACGGAGGAAAGATAGCAGAGGAGGAAACCAAAATCTATGGAAAGACAACAGCGTCTCTGAACTAGCTCTATCTAAGGACCTACAGATATTAGTGGGGAACGCAGGTTGGATAGAAGGAGATCCCATCATTAGACAAAGCTCCTGTGTTTGATAGCTGATAAGAGTTTTTTTTTCAAAGGAGGCAGGTTGACCTAGAAGACAAGGCCACCAGAGAGCATGTTCAGCTGCTGCCCCATGGTGATGTTGTCAGGGCACTTCCCTGCTTGGTGCCTCAGTTTACCCAGCTGCACCAGAGAGAGGACACCCTTTGCGAGGTGCTCCGAGAGGCAAGGATGAAAAGCGTGCCTTCGTCCTTGGGTGTTACTACAAATTACAGAGAACGTAAAGGTCAGTGGGCCTTTTGCCCGTGGGTTGGAGGCACCAGCTGCGTATTCGGCTGCGATGAGCTCAGCCGGGCTCTGCTCTCTGGCAGCTCTTGGTCTTTCGAGATCATTCCTTGATGCACAAGCATATAAAGCTTAAGCTGATGCTCCAAAAGCAAGCACACTGCAGAGCAAAAAACATTTCTGTGGCTTTGGCCATTACAGTGGAGATCGTTCCACGACTGCCAGCGGCTGAAGAGAATATATGTGGAAGGCTGCAAAACACTTCTGGATCCTACTTTGCCTTAAAAATACACATTTGTCTACAAAGGCAAGATAACGGCAGACTCCAGGCATAGATCTAGAGAACAAATCCCAAGTGAGAGAGGGAAGGATTAGAATTGTCCAACCCAAAGAAGACCAAAGAGAGGTATAAAAGGAGTCGCCAGCTATGCCGTAAAGCTGCGCGTGGTGGGGCGAGGAAGGATTAGAGTCCGTGGGAAGCGGAGAGAGAAACGCGTGAGCGGGGCCGGAGTGGAGGGAGGCAGCTTGGGGTTGCAAAGTGCTCTTCGAGGAAGCACCAGGGATTTCTTCCCTTTCCTTTTCTCTTTGCAAAGCACCCCGAAAAGGCCAGGAAAACCAACCTCCCCCCAATTTTGAGGTCGAAATGAAGGGTCCAAAGTCACGTCCCCCACTCAAACTTCCTCCTTCGCTCGCGTTGGTGCTTGATGCTGCCCCAATGCTCCCCGTTAGTGTCCAGCCCGCACGGATCCGCTCCCTTTCCCCCATGTCAACACGCGGCCACGGAAAACGGCTCACGGGGGTGGAAGCGCCGAGCACTGAACCTGCGTGAAAGCCTCCGTCAAGTCAAGGTGGTAGGTACCAAAACCACCGGAAACATTGCCTTTCTCCATTAAAAAAAAAAAAAAAAAAAATGCAAAGCACAAACCTGCTTGAATTGTGCTCCGCGCTTATCCCAGTTTCTTTGAAAAGGAGGGAAAAAAATAAACAAACTGACTCCTCGGAGCAAGCCCTGAGCCCACGGCCCAGGACCGCACAGCATCTAGCGGCATTTCCAAAACACCGGAGCGGCTGCGGGTACCCGGCGCAAGACAGAAGGGCACCTGGAAGCATGCAAAAAGCGCGCGGAGAAGTCAGTTAAACACAGGCAGAAGCAAATGACCGCTTCAGCGGGGGCTTAGCAACATCTAACCAGAAGAGCGCAAATTCAAAACGCTCCCGGACCGGCAGCGGCTGCAGGATTATCGGAGCCGAGCGGAAAACGTGACGCTCTCTCTGCCTTTGCGGTTCCCGTTTTGGCATCTTTGCCTGCGCCGTTCGTAACCCTTCGAGGACGGCTGAGGTGCCCCATGCTTTATTCTCTTTATATATATATATATATATATATATGTATATATATATATTTTTTTTTAATTGCATATCTTATGCCAGCTGCTTTCTGGCAGAGAAAAGATGGGAAAGAGCATGCCAGGCTGGGTGGGAAGGATGCCTTCCCCGAAGGGGTTTGCAAAGAAAATTCGCTTTGATAGAGGAGGAGGAGGAGGAGGAGGGATGAGGGATGCTTTACCGCAGCAGCGTCTTCCCGCATCAGGCTGAAAGGGTTAAAAGCCAAAGCGGCAGCCCTGAGTTGAGCTTTCCAGATCAATTTTGGGTGAGGAAAAAGAAAAAAAAAAAAAAACCCACGCTGTACATGAACCGGGGGTGGGGAGCAGAGCGCCGTCTCGGTGCTTCATCCCGGGCAGAGACGCCTCCGGCGCGGCGGATCGGGAGCGAACGGGCAAAGCCAGCCCTACCTTGGCAGCCGGGAAACGAGGCGCGTCCGCCCGGCGGGTCGTCACCGCGTGACCGAGGGCTCCGCGAACCTGCGCGGCCGGCCGCAGCTCGGCGGCGGAGACGGAGCGTGGGGGGGGAAGGGGAAAGAAAAGAAAGGAAGGAAAAAAAGGGAAAAAAGAAAAAAAAAAAGCGATTATTCGGGGGCTGCGGGCGAGCGGCGCCGCGGTGCCAGGCGCCATACGGCACCGCTCAATGCTGCCATTGTGCCCCTGCGAGGCGCCGCAAAAAAAATATATAATAATAACAACAACCACCCGGGGAATTTCTTCTCTGGGGATAGGACAAATCCCAGCGAGGGGGCTTCGGCGAGAAAAACCCGCAGTGCTCATCTACAGATGTGTGTGTGTGTGGGGGGGGGAAATAAAATAAAAATAAGAATCAGGCACCGAAGCGATGAATTGCCCCACGAGCGCCTTAGCCTCTAGGTGCAATAAAGCGCCCGGAGAGGACTGCAGCGGCACCCGGGGCTTTTGGGAGGCTTTCCCGTAGGAATTTGCTTCCTGCTGGAATTTGCTTCCCGTCGCCTGCTCTCCGGCTTTGCAAATATTGCGTTATGGGGCGGGGGGGAGGGGGGTTGCTGCACGCACAGCCCCGGCCCCGGCCACCAGCTCCACGTGCGCTTTGCTTTCCCGCAGGTTCAGCGGCAGAGGAGAAATTTGGGACGCGGTTTCCCCTCTCTGGAAGAGGGAGACGAGAAACAACCTGTCGAGCCCCGGCTGGGCGAGCGCTGCACGCGAACGCGCGCGGGCGCTTTGGGCGCCGATACCCCAACACCTCGTCCCCGCCATCCCGCGGCGCCCGGGGTGACTCCGGGACCGCTCTCGCGCAGCCGGACACGCGGGGAAGGAGACGGTGCGTCCCATCCGGGCGGCTCAAGGAGCTGTCCCGGATTTGCGCGTCCCCTTTCCAATCCAACCGCGCAGCTAATCCCCTCGCCTCGCTTCAGGCTCCCGCGGGCGGACGCGCGCTAACACGCTGCACGAGGGAGGGTCAAACACCCCGCGCAAATAACCACGATTCCCAATTTGCGGCCGGCTTTTACTGCAACGTTGGCCGAAAACCGTCTGTTTCTGCAAGCGTTCGTCCCGCTGAGCCGAGCCCCTGGCAGGCCCTAAGCGAGCGCGGGGAGCGCGGACGCAGCCCACGAGGGCTCGAAGATTTTTAAATTGTTGCTTATTTTATACGCGAGGTCTTGGCTAAAGCCAAGAGCCCGGAGGCCGGCAGAGCGACTTGGTTACGCGAGCGCCGGGCTGAGCCGCCGGGCCCTAATTAAGCAGCGGGACGCCGCTCGCTCAGCGCGTTTCGAGGCATTTGCTGAGCGCCGGCGGGGAGAGAAGGGGCGCGAGGCCGGCGGGCCGCTGCCCGGCAGCGAACGCGACGCCCCGTTATCTCCCGGGACCGCTCTGGCCCGCGGTGACCTCCTGCTACGGCGAAAACCCAGAGCTGCCTCGGCAAGAGCCGGCGTTGCGGCAGCCGGCACCGAGCCGGGAACGGCCCACTCCGCTCCGGAGCCGAGGTCGGGCCCGTCCGCTGCTAAGGGCTGGGACGTCGCCCCGACGCAGCCCGCGCCACTGGTTTTGGGGGCATCCGGGCCAGTCCAGGATGCGTCTCGCGGGACCGGCTCGGGTCCGCTCCTCCCGCACGAGACTCGGCGACGCAGGGCGTTCGGGGCATAAAGGCAACGGCTTTCGCACGTGCAGCCTCAGACGTTCGGGGACGAAAGCCTGCAGGTTTGAAAAGAGCTGAAATCCGTTGCTTTATACTAGTTCGGAGCACTAATGAACATACGACGGATAAACACCTTTTCTAACATTTGTATAGCCAATCCGGACCCCGGGGACAGGCCCTTTCCTTCGCCAGGATTTACTGCCAGGAGCTGGACAGACGGACACCATCTCGCACAGGGGAAGGACCGTCCCGCGATCCTGTTTGGTGACGGCAGGAGGGAGAAAGGCCACGGGCGAGCGGACACGTTTCCGGAGACGAATGCAAGTTGAAGCCGCGTTTTGTGATTTTGCACGCGAGAGGCTTCCTAACGCAGAAACCTTTCGATGCCGAGAGCGAGCTGGACGCGACAGCGGAGACCCGCCGGAAAGCCGCGACGCGCCTGGAGAAGATCTGCCTTCCCTCGAGAGCAACCGGTGCACTTAGGCTGTGGAAAAACACTGTTTTGCCTTGTAAAAATAAATAAATAGAATCGATAGCCGCTGTCTGACCGAAAGGCAGAGCGGCAGACGCCTGCTGTCTCCGTTCCGGCCCCCATCCCCTCTCCGACCCGGCGTCGGGCACCGGGAGCTGTGGCTCCGATCCCATCCCTAGCGACGGTCTGCATCATTAACCACCTCGTATCTGAAATACGGGAACAGGAAGGTATTTGTTCCTGCAAACGCCGTCGGAAAGACAGCTCTGCTCTCTCCGCGGAGCGGCATTACTAGCACGGCACAACCGGCCCCTGTAAAAGCAGCGTTTCAACAGGTCGCTCTCCCTGCCGAAAGGGGGTTAGGTTTGCAGCAACGCGCCCAACCTTTTGGTTCAAGCACACACCCGCAGCGCCACAACTTCCCGATTTGGCAACACATGCTCAAAATCCATACACAGATTGGGGTGAATTGATTATTCATACCCATTTCCAAGTGAGAAGAGCAGCCAGCACCTGGTAGAACAACATCTGGGAGTTGGCTGAGCTCCTACCACCGTGGTCACGGTGCCAGGGGGTCTCCTGAAGCCTGCGGTCACTCGAGACCGCAGGAAAAGGAGCAGCTGGGCAGGAAAAGCTCTGCGACGTCCTCGGTTTCATCCACTCCTGGTTAATAAACCTCAGCATCGCTTGCCCTGGAGCTGTTCTTGCAGGACTGGCGCGGAGAAGGGCTTAGGCGGCCTCGGGGCTAAACCGGAGAGGCGTCGAGGAGAGCCGGGACGGGTGCTGCAAGCGCAGCCGCAGCAGAAGCGATCGCTTCCAGCGTTCCCGACGCGGGGCTTCGCGCCCCCGGAGCCCGCTGCCGTCCCCGGCGGCGTCCCTGCCTTCCTAACCCCACGGCCGAAAACCGGCCGCCTCCGCCTCCCCCGTCTTCGACGCTCCCTTCTCCGATCTTCCCTCTGCAGATGCTCCGCCGAAGAGTCCCAAAGCCTGCAGCCCCTCTTCCCGCTGCTCGCTCGCGCCCCCGCGGCTCTCGGCAGCGGGCGACGAGGCCACGGGATCACCGCTCACGGGCGACGAGGACAAGGGGAAAAGAGCGCAAACGCCGCTTTGCTCCCGGACAGGACGCCCCACGTCGTCCCCGAGGCTACGCTGACCGCCGAAAGACATGCAAGCAGGCGGGATGCTGCCCGCGAAATGCCCTCTCAGCAGGCATTTCTGCAGTATTTTGAGGACAAAACACACGTCCTTGGGCGCCCTCCCCTCCCCAAACACCCACACGAAGGGAGACGCTGCCAACCGCTCCTGAAAAGGCTCGCAAAGACTCTTGGCTTAGCTTGACCGCCGCAAAGAACGCGCTCAAAAATCCTGCGGCGCTAAACGCATCGACCGGGCTGCTCCGGCATCTGGGGCTGCTTCGCTCGAGCGAACAGAGCCGCGTCAGCCGCCCGGCGAGCCGCGCGGCTCAGGCGGTCGCTCCTGGTGCTTCCTTCACGCATCACCGTCCCGACACCAGCCCCGTCGCTTCGCATTAGCACGAGGCGGGGAGGCGTTTGCTGCCGCGCTCCGTCAGGCACAGAAGCAGCCCCTAAAAGCAGGTCACCCGATACGGGCCAGGTTATTTCGGATTTCCCTATCCGTTATCAACGGGGCAGCGGGGAGCAGAGGTTAAGATCTGAACATGGTGTTTGTGGCGATCTAAATTACCTTTTTCCAAGCGTTGGCAGCGCTCTCTTCCGGAGCTGCTGCACAGCGTTGCTGTAACACTGCAGAGTTGTCCCTGCCCGTTCTCGGGTACCACTTACCTATCCTGGAGGGACACCAGAGGGCTCGGTTAGGGGCCGGGAGTCGCGCCTTTCCGGGAGCCCGGGGGAAGCGTGCAAGCACGGCGTTTGCAGGACAGCTGAGCACGTAGCTTCTGCGCATTTCCATCTGGCAACAGCTCAGCAAGTCTCGCTGGCTGCATGGAGACCATCGGACTGAGGCGAGCGCTGCGTCGGGCACCTCTGCGTTTTTCTGTTTCGTAGCTCGGTCTCCGCGCATTTTCCTACTGCCGTTTCCGCCATCTAGAGGGGAAGTTTCTACATTGCAGACGTGGTCCTCAAAACCCAGCTGAGATGCCCGGTTTGGAAAGCCATCACTTGGCCAAGGTCTGCTTCTGCCTACTGTTGTCCATTGCTGTGTGGAGGATGGAGTTTAGTAAACTAGGAGATGATCTGAACCGACATCTGCAGCTGGGTAAGCCAGAGAGATGGAATGTGAAGTGGATAAAACCCAAGAGAAATGAGTATAAGGTACTACGCTGCCCTGGTAAGCCATGCTTTCAGTGAGAAAAGGGACACTGTTTGGCAGCGCATGGTCTGCATGATGGAAGCTCGACCTAAGTTCAGGCTGGAGGGGGACAGGTAGAAGCCGCTGCCTGTGGGATCCTGTTCTGCAGGATTCACCGTTTCTAGAGGATCACACAAACCCAAACCACCTCTGTCCTTCAGAGCAACATGCTCTGGGACAACTGAGCCTGTGAACTTCCCAAGGATGTAGCAGCTACACAGCATGCATGTTAGCAGCAACTGTTGCTTCCCTACAGCTCAGAAACAGGTTAATCCACCTGTGAAACGCAGAAGACACCAGATGAGACATCGCTTGTCTCTCTCTCACACTTGTGACTGATGGATGTTTTAAGTATCCTCGGCTGGTGAGCAATGAAGGCTCAGGATACGACCTGCCGGAGGGACTGAAGGGCTCAGGACAAATATGAAGGCACCAGGGTTAAGCCTGAAGAAAGCAGGGGAAGCAAAGTACAAGTCACCCTCCAAATACCAGTCAGGCAAAATGCTCCCACGTCTCAGCCAGAGACCAAGGGACAGCAGCTAAATCAAATAGATCCCTGTTAGGATCCCCGTAAGAAAAAAAACTGCACTGCCTGGAAAGGAAATACTCTCTCCTCCAATTTGCAGGTATGAGAGTATCAAAAAAAAATCTACCCGTATCTGAAATCACATGAAACAACAACTATATGTGAATTACAAGAGTGCTACCAGGGCGGCAGTCAGGAGAAAAAGTCTCACGGTACCTGCCTCAGGAAGGAGGCGGCAGACAGATCACATCCCACAAGCATCCCTTTCCCCTCTCAGCACTTCCAGCAACCCTCCCCGTTCACCAGCATGGCAGTTAGAGTGACCGAGCTGTGCTGACGTACCACCACGCAGCAGCAACACAGAAAATAACCGCAGGGCCTGAGGATGGGAGACAATCAAACACGCCCGGAGGAGCTGGAGCTAACCTGCAAAAGGGAGCAAGAACCGGAGGGAGAACAAAGATGTCAGCGCTGGCGATATCACCCTTCACCCTCCGCCGCTCTAAGTTAGCGGGCGCTATTAGACACGGTGGCCTGTCTGCCTGCAGGTGGAAATGGTGTCACATCAGTCTGAGTAAATCCCCTTCCACAAGCGGCCTCAGCCGGGCAGGTGACGGTCCCCGCACAAACAGCGCGGCGGGACACACGGGATCCTAAGCAGCGTGTCAGGGCCGCAGCAGTCCAGGCTGTCCAGCAGCTACGGGCAGGCGGCTCGCGTACAGCCTCGCAGGACAGCTCTGCCTTCCTCTGCCTCTCTTCCACCTGAGAGGCAAACCTGGGAAAGCACACGCCAAGCGCTTGGTCAACACAAACACAAGCGTGACCAGGTCTCGTTTTCTTTTGTTTTAATAGAAACATTCTAGAATAACTTTGAAAGGGCATCAGGCTAAAGGGAATGTCTCTTGGAATAAAATACTGTGATACGCTTCAGGAATGATGTGCAAAGTTAAAACGTCCAAGCAGGCTCAGCTCAGGACTTCCTGGATTCTTGGGCCTTCTTGATTTCCTGCAAGGAGATCAGGAAAGTAAATGAGCAACCAGTCACTCTCGGAGCAATTCCTAGTTTCACACATTTGAAGACCAAAAATGATTATCACAGCACAAACCAGAGTACCACAGCACCAAGCCCAGAGTCTACGCATGAGCGTTTAGGGACACAGCTACGTTTGCCTTGGGGACAGTCTAAATAGTACAATCCTCCAGCACTGGCCAGTGGCACCGGCTTATACTGCCCCTAATCCAGTGTCACACTGGATCTGTTTATCACTGTTAGGTATCACTCATATAAGATCACAACTAGATCACTTGGCAATTCAAATTGGATCTGGATCAGGTGCAGGCATGTGGTTGCATTTCTGCGGCTGTTTACTGATGGATCCTCCCCTGCTCGGCACAGCAGTCAAGCTCACACAAGGAGCAAGGAGGGTAAAACCCCCCACCCCTACACGACTCACCTCCACGAGTATTTCCTTCAATTCGGAATAGGCTTTTTCTAGATCATCATTAATAATGACCAAGTCAAACAGGCCAGGCTCTTTGCCTAGGGAAAGAAAAGAGGGCAGAGTTGTAAGAGGAGAACGTGTTTCTTCCCCGCGTTCTCTCACGTAAGATTTGAGTTCCTGCAGCATTTTGATACTGTTATTTCAACTATTGCTATTCCGCTAGGAATTGCAATGGGAAACAGTGCAGTATTATGCTTAGATCAAACCTAGCCAACACCCAACCCCTGCCAGCACTCCTCGGAGAAGAGAGGTCAGATCTTTGTGTAGAAAACGACACCTAAACCACCGATGTCTCCCTTCTCCCTGGCCACATCTCTCAAAGGCCACTGGACTTACTAAGTTCCAAATCTACGCAGGCTGCAGTCAAACGCTTCCGTAAACTTTCTTCTGTCTCAGTCTGTCGGTCACGTAGTCTTTTTTCCTAAATCCAATGACAAATACATTAAAGAAACATGTGTTCCAAATTCTGCAAGCAGAAAACAGCAGCCACTCCATCAGCTTAACAGTTGTCCCCAGCACAGCAGCCGTTTGCCAGCATCAGCCGCGATGGCACGTGAAACGACACTCTGCAAAGGGCAAGGGGATACGTTCCCAGTCACAGAGCAGATCAGTGTGCAAGCTGGGTTTGGTGGGCTCAGGTAAAGAGATACCGGATACCTGGGCCACCGGGAAGTGAAATCTCTGTGCTGGACTCCGGTATTAGCGCACTCTGTTGGCGTCCAGCCCCACAAACTCAGTAAGAAGCACAGATTGCCTGATCTGCTGAGAGTCACAGGGGAGAGCCAGGTCCCGGCTGGGATCTAGGAGTTGTGGGCTCACTCCTTGCCACATACTTCCTGCATGGCTTCAGCAAGTCACATCTCCAGGACCACGCGCCCCTCTGAACCCCGACAGAGGATTCACTTCTCTCAAAGGTGCTGTGTGCGCGCGATCCCCACGTAAGACCAAATGGATAGGGCTTTCCCAGAGAATCATAGAATAGAATCATAGAATCAGTAAGGTCGGAAGGGACCTCTGGAGATCATCTAGTCCAACCTCCCCACTCAGCAGGGCCACCTAGAGCATGTTAAGACAGGGTTGCATCCAGGCGGGCCTTGAGTATCTCCAAACCAGCCCCTCTAAGTTTAACTCCAACAGCTGGAGCTGGAAGCTCACTACAAAATCTTCATATCTTTACAAAGGACAACTAATGTTTTTGTAAAGCATTTTAAAGGCTGGCCATGCTCTAACAGAGCTGACACCCCAAAGAGGTGATCACACTCCAAGCTGTGGAAAGAGACCGGACAGGGAAGACTCAAGAATGCCCCCATCTGTTCTGCAGATCTTTAAAATACATACATTAAATGAGGGGGGAACCCTCATCACTTTAGACCAAGACGCCGATTACCTCTAAGTGCCTAACAGCAAAGGAAGGCAGCCGCTCACCAAGACATCTATGGATGGAGGCTGCACAGAGATGTAGATGGGGTTCAGGTCTGTCTTCTTGATGTTCTTCACACCTTGGATGTCGATGTCAAGGACACAAATCTGGTTCTGGGCCTGAATGGCCTGCACCGCACCTTTACTGGGGACAGGCAGAGAGGGAGCTGGTTATTCCCCAGACCAAACAGGAGAAGAGTCAGAGCATCCAGCCACAGCAGAGCGAGTTTGAGGCCCCCAGCAGTGGGCCTTTTGCCTCATGGGGCTCCAAAGTGCCCTCACTGCTGCAGGATGGAAGAGGAAATTTGCTCCGCTCAGGCTAACACTGGTTTCTCTTTCCTTGAGGGTCCTTTGGGTCCCCAGGAAAGAGCAGAGGGCCTGGCAGCAGGGCTGCCTGCTGCTACAGAGAATGGCAAAACCATAAAGCAGGAAGGCTGTAGAAACAGGTAACATGCAACTCTCCCAAGTGCAGCGTGGCTCAGACACAGTCTGTAGAGATCCAGCCTTCAGCAACTACAGCAGCATCCTCAAAGAGCAAAAACACTCAAAACCTTCCTTAGAGGTCCACCAATTTCCACGCTCACATGCTTTCCTGAAGGATGCTTCAATGCTCCTGCCAGTTTTGTAAGATGCCTGACTAAGAAAACATTTTTCAAGCGATGATTCTCGTACATCTGTAAAGATGGTTGTATCTCTTCTCCAGCTTGGGCTCTACAGAACATGCATTGCGCTTCTCCTCGAATACCTACAACACTCCCTTGAAAAGTAGCAACTCCTACTCTCTTCTGGTGCACCAAGAGAGGCTACTTGGCACGGCCAGTGGGTATCAGCCCTGCTAGGGGACTTTTCAGTTTGTATTTGTACTGTGCTTGTGCCAAAGTCCTCCTTCACGACAGACCCTGCAGCACCATGGATGGTAAGGCCTGCGAGGAGCTTGGAGATGGCCACTGAAGGGTTTGAGTGACTTAAACCAGGAGGCCATGCAGTGGCAGCAAAGTTTAAGAGACAATGCTGCTCTAGAGCCAGCCCTGAACTCTCTAGATTCTTTGCCTTGACCCAGGGAACCTCTCTGGACCTTTCACAGCATCTCTGCACCCTCCGTGCACCAGCAAGATTAGCCTGCTGATGGGAAGGCCCTTCCCCAGAGATGTGCTGAGAACAGACTCCCTTAGACAAGTGTTGCTGTGTCCTCCCGTGTCTCAGAAGAGGAGAGTCACAGGACTCAGGACTCCCACAGCTCTCTCGCACCAACCCCAAGCCCTTCCTCAGCTCTTTCCAGCTCTGCTCCCTAGAGAGCCCCACGAGATGAGCAACTGAGCAGCCAAAGCCCCAACCTGAGGGAAGGGATCGGACACAAGTAATACTGCTCCAAGCAACAGGCTCCACTCCTGCACTCTGATTTCAGTCCCTAATTAAAGGGGGTTTCAAAGAAGCCCTGATTTCAATGAATAGGGCTCAGTGCTATCCCAAAGGCATGGACCTTTCACAAGCACATGATTTTTAGTTATTATTTATTATTAGCTGGGGGGATTTAGGAAGCACAAAGCATTGGTGAAAGCTTAAACTTTTCTGCTTAGCATAAAAGATCCTCTCCTCCATCTTATCAAACAGCCCTTATTATGAAACGTCCTCAGGCACTTAAAGAGAAAAATCTTTGCTTGAATGGTTTCAGTATTTATTTTGCTTGAACATTTGCATTTATTGCTCCGTTGATCTGAGTTAATTCCAGCCTCTTTCTCCCATCCTGAACTCTCCCCACCCCAGGCCCAGAACAGAGGCAGCATGGACATGCAGACTAGGGGTCTGCGAGACCAACGACATAGGTGAAGGCTGGGGGAAAAAAAAGCACGTAAAAACAAACACAAGCATATTATTTATATCCACAGCGATTATGGCATTTTATCTACCAAGATTTAATCTTTTGAAGTTTATATAACCTGCCACCATTAACAGGGCACATCCTTCTCCATCACTGACACGCACACCACACAGCACTGAAAACAGCAATCAATTAATGCAAGGAGGTGACGTGAGGTTATAGCAGAAAGAGAAAAATCCTTGCCTGCCTCAACTCTGAGCTTTGTTTCACTAGCAAGTCTATATAACCAGGGCAGAAATTGAGCTAGAGGCTTCTCTCACTCTGGGCAACCACACGAAAACACTACAAGGCGATCAGAAACCACAGTAAGGCTCCCGGTTTGATCTCACTTCAAGCACAACACAACGACATCCCCAAGCACCCTGTCTCGCCACAAAGAGCCTCAGGGGTTTTCTAGGCCAGGATGACAGTCTGACACAGCTAACATGAGACCAGTGTGCAACCACCAAAACCACCTGTGCACGCCCAGGAGACAAAACGAAGCCCTGTTGCTGCTTTCCCTGCACTACCTCTCCACTCCTGGTCAAGTTATTAAAGGTGTGCGTAAATGCATGCTCCCCTTGCCCTGTCTGCCCTGAGGAAGGTCACCAAAATCTATGCCTCTGGTCTTCCCAGCAGTCTTTCTTAACCACATGCAGTTGTACTGTTCATGTGTCCTGTTTGGCCTAATAACTTTGGACTGCATTAGCCACTTTCACTCAAATTTGATGAAAAAAAAATGTCTTAAAGTAGCCGGTTCTTGAAAATTCCATCGAAATCAGCTGGGGAGAGGAGAGATGTCCCTGAGGAAAAGGTACCATGATCAACTCAGCCTGTATCAGACACCAGAGAGTTGCCATCTCCTCTGCACCTCGGCTATCTGGATTAAGCAGAGCATGTGATGGGAAGCAAGCACATCCTACGCAGGATGAACTCCGGGATTAAGGAGCTTGCACTTGGCTCCTCCTTGGTGCTGGGTATTTGAGATAAACCAAAGTAGTGACACTGGAAGCATGTAGGCCAGGGGAGGGACTGCCCTCCTCAGCTGGCCCGGAATGACCACGATCAGTCCCCCGGGACACTGTCCTTAGCTGCAGCAAAAGCAGTGATGCCATCCACGTTGCATTAAAACAGGGACATTACTGTGACAGGAGACATACACCTACGGCATGCTCAACTTGGGAGCCTTATGTAGAGACATCTCACAGAGAATCCACCCTCAGAAGAGGAAATTTAGCCAAATTTGCTGTCTCCAAAAATAATCCCCCAAAAGCACGCTCAGCTCTTTAAGAAACACCTGTCTTTCTGAAAAGCATTTCAGGCAATTTTCTCTAATTTAAAAGATTACATATCTTAGAACTTAATTAACTTTCCTCCTTAACAAGTCCTGCACCATAGTGCCACACTTTTCTAAAAATAATTATGTAAGATATTTGACTTCTAATTAACATTGCAGCTTAATGTTTTATTGATCACCAGCTCCAACGCCCTGAGCAATGCTATTTTAAAATCCACCCAACTCTTTAACCCTGGTCAAGGGTGCCATGCAATATACCTATTTGTAAGTGGTTACTTTTCACTTGTTTCACTACAGACAATACACCTGGAATAGCACCTGCTTGTGAATTTATCATATTCAGACCATAAGTTAACACAGGGATAATGGAGAATAAGTGTCCATCTTGCCCACTAGTCTCTGCAGAGCACTCGGAATATATTAAGGAGTGCAAATAGTCTGCAAAGATCACTCATGTGCAAGAAAAGTGTTAAGTATGCAAACTTCTTCAGCACTGGAGGCAATACAAAATTTCACTTTGCAATGAAGAATGAATTGTGATGAGTTAGCTCTTTGTAAGAGTTAATTTTGCTGTTTTAATAACGGCCAAATACAATTGACAGGTTTCTGCTGCCAAAATGAAAGGCTTAGCTTAAGACAGGAATCTGTGCATTTGGGGGAAAACAGCGTCACTAAGTTAAACTACTTCTTCCTCCATCATAATCTCAACCAACTGGGTTCAGTGGCGACAGCGTCCGAGCTGCGTACCTCGTCCCGTACATATTTCCAGAGAACTCTGCATGCTCAATGAATTCACCGGCATCAATTTCTTTCTGCATTTCCTCTCTGGTCACAAAGTGGTAATCTGTATATGGCAAACAGGAAAAATACGCAGAAATTAACAGCTTTGAAGGGAAAGCACACGGCCAAGATGGTACATATGAGTGCTCAGGGGAGAAGCACCTAACAGCCTGCCCTAGACAAGCGTGGCAGACTGCAGACACCTACTTCTAATTACCATGCACAGCATCCCCTCTCCACCCCAACTGCCCAGACACCTGCTCAAAGCACCTGAGAACCCCTGTGCATCTTTCCACGTGGCCAGATATGTTGCTGTGCACCCTTTTTCACACCTCTTCCCCTTTCTGGTGGAGTGGGAACCCCCTGAAGCTTGGAATACATTACAGCAAAATTCTTTATTTGAAAGCAGTTATGATTAAGACTAGAGAGAGGGGGAGATAAAAAAGAACATCAAAACAGATGGACAAAAAAAGAAATGTTTCCCTATCCTTTGTTCAAGTTTCTTCCTCTCATTTCATCGTGAAAATTGCCTTCAGAAAATAAGTGCCAACCTCATTTGTTTCTCTCTGAAATACGCAAACCGACCAGAATAAAGAAAAGCAGCAAGCCAGCTGCACACAAGCTATTAAGACAGATAAAGGCATCTCATTAAGCAGTTGTGATTCCTGAAGACCTATACATTTGACGTATCTAACCAGAGCTACTTGGCACTTCAGAAAATGAAGCCACTCAAAGCCCAGGTATGGACAGCAGAGCTTAAACTGAGAGCCCCGCTTCGAAAATCCTGGTCAATGTGTCACTGAGACGGTATCTAGAAAAGAAAACTGGGAGTGTATGCTCTGCTTCTGTTAATGTTTCATTCCTTAATTAAATTCTGGTTCTGTTCTGCCAAATCCATCCCTCTTAATTACTTTCTCTCTACTGCATGGCACACATTGTAGAGCAGCAGAAAGCAGTTATGGCCTCATGGCCATCAAGATCAGGAACAAAGGTGCGTATATATATAAAACTCAACCATATCATTACTGAATGCCTATGCCTCCTGCCTGAAGGAACTGCCCCCTATAAACACAGATGTAGGGCTATCATCTCAGTAAATGGGCATTCACGCAGTACTCTCATAAAAACTTTATTTTTCAGAGCAATAATTTGTCGAATCTGATAAGACAGGCCCAACTGCACTGCACTGACCTTTGCCGTTTACTTCTCCAGGTCTTGGCTTCCTTGTGGTATCTGTAAGCAAAAGATGGCCCTGTGAATTTTGTAGATAAAGGAAATAACAGCATCGAAGAAATAAAAAAAAACACACACAGATGAATCCATTCACATAGAGGGCTCCTCCTCTTTCAAAATGATCAAAACTTCTGGAATCAACTAGTGTAAAACACAACCATATGCATGATTCACACCCTCGATTCCTAGAAAATCTGAAAACCACCAATCAAGAGCGGCCAGTTTGGGATCTAACAGGCTGGGCCTTAGTTTTCTGCTCTGCTGCAGACTTCCTTGTGTAATCCTAGACACATTATTCAGATCTCCATCTTGATTCAGGGCAATTAGCAGTGCCCTACTTTAATAAGTTATCTTCATTTTAAAACATCACACAGCACCTACACAGGTGCTTAAAATAGTCGGATTTAATGAATAAGGGCAAACTCCTAGGTGAAGCAGTTGAATAAATCAGACATCCTACAAAGCCTTTTGGAAGTCATTCAAACTTGTATTATTTTAGGCATCTGCAAACCAAACAAGAGCTGATGGTTTGCACGGAAGGCAACACTCATTGTTTTCTACAGGATTAGTGGGAATTAATCTAATGCCATAAGGCTCTGATCACCTCTTAGTTTTCATAAAGTTCTAGTTGCCAAGGTCCAAATGGTTTACGGAGATTTAGGAAAAATAGGGGATATTTTCGTATTAAAGGAAAATATCTCAGGTAGGGGGAAAAAAAGGCGGGTGGGGATCCTCGGCCAGCACTGAGTGGTCACAGTAGAAAGCAAAGTCTACAAACCAGCAGAGCAGCGGTAGGAACAAGAATGTAAGTAGGTGATGGGACGAATTGTTTCACTCACTGACTCGACAGACAGACGGTTCTTACGAAACTCCTATTTTAAATCAGAGACCACGCTAACCAGAGCGGGAACTACTCTGCAAACAAATGTCCTCATTAGCACCCACAGTCAGGTGGGAAGACTTGGCTTTTGAAGCAAGTCATCTCTGGGATTTGGTTACTTTCCAACTCAAGAATCACTTGAAAAAAATCTCATCACCATTTTGAGCTGTGTTCAGAGAGGTGGCGAGACCTTGAAAGGTGCCATTCCAGATAAATTCTGCAGTTGCCTCTTGATACTTGTATTAAAAAAGGGCCTGACTTATTAAAACATCTCAAAGAGCCCATAGAGAGACTAGGATACACATGAGCCACAGAAGCAGATTATCTGGCGCACAAATACCACCACCACATTGAGTTCTGGGCTACCAGCCTCAAACGTCTCTGCTCCTCTTCGCCAACGACAAGCAGTTACTCACGGGAGACACTGAAGCCGAAGACGTTCTCGTAATCTTTAAACAACTTCTTTAACAAAGTGCTCTTTCCTGCGCCTGATGGGCCACTCAGAACCACTGGCCTCGGCCCCTGCATGGCTAGAGAGACAGGAAAAATACAAATCTGGTTAGAAAGCCAGGCAGCCCATAAGAAAACGCAGCTATGGATTTCCAGGGCTGCCTCGGGCCCACAAAAGTGTCCATCCTTTACCTTCAGATACAAGTTTCTGCAGGCAAATCAGAATTAATCAAAATTCACAAGTTAGAGCCGATGGCAAGTAACTGGGGAGTGCAGAAAATACCAGAGAAATCCAAAGAACTATTAAATAAGCAAATCCGCTGCAGACAGTGGCAACTGCCACCTCTGCACTGCTGAGAAAGAGCTGGGCTAGGAGTCCTTAGGAGTCAGATCTCATTTTGAAAAGCAGATGCCAGAAGCCACGAGCAATGCAGCAGGACAGCTTCACCCCGCTTTCCTCCCGGTCTCGGTTCTTGCGTAGGGGACCCATCTTTGGGAAGGGCAAGTTTTGCACCTGGGTCCCGCAGTCATCTGTGGCTCCCCCACCAGGAGCTTTGGCTCATACAACTAAAGGACGAGTATCACTGCAGTATGAACACTTGCTCTTGAGGAACTGAAGTTAAACTCGCACCACATAACCCAAAGAAAGAGGAAAGTGGACTCCAGTTGCCACTGAGCTGGAAGAACTCAAGCCAGCTTCATACTAGCTCTATTCTGTTAGTAGGGTTTAAATCCCTTTTGGATCCAAATCCTAGGAAAGGCTTTAATTAACAGGAGAAAGATGCTACCTCTGTCTGGTGGCACCTGGAAACATCACAGCACATCTCCTACATGCGTTCAGCAATTCTGGCTTAATATTTGCCCTTCCTGACAGGGACTTCTCAAAGTCCTGCCATGCACATTTTGGGGCAGCAGAGGGGTAACGCACTCTGTCTGCTAGTGGATCGCTCTTGCCTGTTTTTTGCACCGGTGTGAATGGCACAGCCACTTCCCTCCCCAAGGGCCAGGCCTCGAGGGGAGCTTGCAGGGTCTGCTGGTGAGGACACAGAGAGGACATCAGCTGGTATTACGGGCACGCGATTCCACTTGAGGGATGGGTTGCCCGAGAGAGCAACAACGGGCCACAGACCTCTTAAACCACCATTTTACATCCTAACAAGCACAAACTACCAACCCGTGACAGACAGTTGTAAGATTTTGGTTCAGTGCTCTCGGGATAAATATGCACTCGCAAATCCTTTTCCATAGCAGGTAACGTACAGACCAACAGAAGCCCACCACGTCCTTCACCACTAACCGTGCACGCAACACAGCGATGGAGGAGGACGCCGCTGGGCTCCAGGCTTTGCAAAGAGCTGTTGTACAGACTCATCTTACAGTTCCCAGTCTTCCAACTCACATGCTCTAAAAAGGCTCACAGAGGACCTTACTGTTGTCTATCACAGGGAAAAGGGCTGGTTTAGATTTACAGTAAAAGGGAAATAAACCTCAAAGCCTTGCAAACAACAGGCTGAACACAGGTGTGATTTGGGAAATAAATACCAGCTGGCCACAGCCACACTTCACCATGCTGTCTCCAGCTTGAGGTCTCTCACTGCAAGCAAGAAGGGTCCTAATACTGGAGGAAGCCAGCCTGAGGTCACATAGACCTTTCTGCAGTTGCTTCTTCACCTTGAAAGAAAAGAATGGATATTTTCTCTGTGCTTGCCTCTCTGGGGAGGAAGGAAGGTTAATGATTAACATGTGAATAAAGAAGAAAATCCTGTACTTCAGCGCAGAGAATATGGCCAAGGTCAGTCATCCATCAAGAATTCAGCAGCTTTTAAAACAGAGATGACAAACCAAACAGGTCTAAGTTTCCTATTAAAAAAAAATCTTTCTGCAAGCAGTAAAGCCCCTTGACATGTGTTATTTTAACCTCATCAGCTGAGTCTTGACTCAGGAGCATTCAGAAGACAGACAGTGTAATGCCTTCTCATTTAAATTAGATCACAGCAATGCGACCCTGACCTCACAAATCACTTTTTAAACAGCCTTAAGCCATCTGCAGTCTCTTACAAAACCAGTGGCAGCCACGGGTCACACGGCAGGCTAATCCAGCCATGCTGTCTACCTGACCTCAGCCTGCGTGAGCGGGGTATTTCCTTATCCCTAAATCCCTTCCTCACCGACGTCTGTGAGGCAACACTAAAGCTAGCAAATTACCTGAGTTTTCCCTCCATTCCCTAGGGATGTTTTATACATCTGATCAGAACGTATTCAAGCGTGTACCGAAGAAGAGGGTGTTAATACATGAAGTCTCGTCTGTGCAGGTTCTAGCAGCAGCTGATGCGTATATTGGTGTAAAAGCTCCCAAGTTCAATCGCTGCCCCAAAGGGGAACTGTCTTTTTTTCGTCGCTGGTGTCCTTCAGGTGCTGCAGCTCCAGAGACACCCACCGGATCATCCATTCTCCAAGGACCTCGGAGGACTGGTCCCATCACACGTGTATTACATGATGCCAGATCCAGCTCCACCATCTAAGAAACGCATCAAGGTTGAACAAACCTCCTTTTGGGTGTGGACCTGTGCTATCCTTCCCTTAGCCTTTGACTTGTGATATTCAGAAATTATCAGACGTTTTGCCTAAACGTTGAAGACAAAAACACACTCCTTAACCTCCCCGCTGGGGAACTGGTATTTAACGCTCGGAACGGGCAGGCAAAGGGGCCCTTGCTGACCTTGTCTAAGGCATCTCTCTCTTCTGCCGTAAAGTGGGAGTGTTGGCAAACCTTAACAATTGCTTGTAAAATACTCCAGAAAAGAGGAGCTAGCCAAAATTATCATCACCCGGTCACTCCAGCAGACCACTAGATTCACAAGGCAGCTCTCTGCTCAGCACCGAGCACCAACCAGCTGCTGAACGCTGCTCACATCACAGCCGATATTACATGCTGTCCTCCTAAGCCATCAGAAACCTCCACGTGCGACACGCAGACATCAGCACAGATCTTCTGCCTGCACATTTATAAGTTCTCTCTTCCTCACCATCTGACTGCGCTAACAACTCTAACAACTCCTCCCTGGGGCACACAGTCATGGCCCCTGCCTGCAGACCTCAGCCAGGATGACTGGATCACTGCTGGAGGAAAAAGAGGTTTCCTCTCTCTCCTTCCCCAAAATTTCTTCAACCCTCTAGCAAGCACTGATAGGAAAAGGGGAATTCAAAACAGAGCAAATCAGTTAGAATCATGTCGTTCAACCCAAAGCAAGTGGGGAAGGAAGCAGTGGAACAAGCGACGGCACCAGGGGACCGCTGGCTGGGAGCAGCAGACCCAACAAATTCTTACCTTTTGCTTCTACACCCTTCCAACCGAGGGATAAAGTCTAGCTCTTCGTAGCTGTGACAGGCTCCTAATACGAGCAAGTGGGCAGAAAGCCGGGCTATTTGTGAGCCGCAGAAAGCCTTAATTAGGGAGCCTCCGTTTTAAGAGAGCCAATGAAAACCGTCCGCTGATTTTTAATCTTCTCCTGCGGATTCTTCCCCACTCCCTGCTCTTCTGACTGGTGAAGCTGCAAACACCATTAACAGGCTGATGAATGCCAGCGTGTGCCAACCTGGTCAACATAGATGTTGGCTTCAGGAAACAGAAGCAAAAAAGTCTGTCTCTGTGAAACTCACCTCATTTATCACACATCCCCCCGGCTTCCCGGCAACACAAAGATGCAGTCGCCAGTGGAAACGCACATAGCGGAAGAACTGCCGTTATTCATGGAGCAGAGGGAGGTGCGGCACCTCTCCGGGCAAAACCACAGGATAATTCAGGTTGGAAGTGACCACAGGAAGTCTCTAGTCCAACCACCTGCTCAAACACAGCATGTTTTTATCTAGTGATTGCGCTCACTGATTCACAAACTTCAAGAATAGATGGGGGGCTCTTGCATCACTTTGATGTACATTAGGTATGAAACCCAAGCCAGACAGCTACTACGCTCGCATTACATCCAACGTTGGTGTTTGGTTAAGACAACTCTTCTGGAAAGACTCATTTTGCTTTTAGCCACCTTCCTTAAAAAATGTTATTTTGGACTTGAGTTTGCTTCTAGCTTCACATCAAATCATAGATTAAGACACTCACCACAGCAAATAGAACAAATTCCTTCTTCTCTCCCAACAGATGTGAACCCAAGTCTTCAAACAGCATGTTCTAACACTTCTGTTGTGGCAGGCTCCAGGGTGTACGCCTCTCCATCCCTCCAGATGGAGCTCTCCCACTTTGACTAAAATATTTCAATACTAGAACAAAACTGGATTCAAGATCCTTGGTGTCAACCGTTTTGGCCCACCTGGCTGTTCGTGGACCACAGCTCTACCCTTCCACAAGACACTGAGCACACACTACCAGAGGAGCCAAACTTGGTGTCTGCTGGCCAGGAACACCTGGAGTCAGACACCCAGGTCTGGATGTGGCACAGCAGTGACCTGAACTCTGGTCTCTCAAGTCCCTGAGGAGTGCCTAGCCTGGCTAACTATGATCTGTTGCTCTACTTTTCCATTTCTAAATGTCTTCATTTTCTCCTCAAGCATGCTAAACCTTCCAAAATCCACAGGAGGCAGGAAGTCACTCCCTCAAGATCTGGTGTCAGAGGGCCTCAACTTCATATTGCCCTTTTTCATCAGACACCCTCTCCTTCTCCTTTCCTACAGCAGGGTATCGGCAACGTGGCACCTCTGGTGTTAATGAGACGCCAAGTCACACGCTGCAGATGCCTGCCAGCTGTCTTGCACCGAGGTCCTGACTTGCAGCTGCCGGTGCCAGCCTGTGAAAGGAAAGGGAGCAGGTCCAGCAGCAGGTGAAAAAATAAAGCAGGGTTTCTTAAGGATCTGCGCCCTGAGGATGTGGATTCCCCGATGTCTAGTAAGGGTGGAGTTGATGTTTTTCCATCTGCAGGAGCACTTACCGGGAGGTTGAGGGAAAATGGGGCCTCTCCTCATTTTTTTTTTCACAGAAGTACTAAGAGCTAAGGTGAAAAAAGGCACATACATTTCCACTGCAATCACGCAGGCCTCACTTCTTTGGAACAGGCTAAAAATAAACCAAAAGACATACAGATGCTTCCTCTTGCCTCCCTTCAAATCTATCCCTTTTTGCCTTTGCTGGAGATGTGTGCAGACCAAAACAGGGTGGAGAGCAAAACAACAAGACGTAACTTATAGAAAAAACAGTTTCTGTTGCCAGATGAAGAGGCTGGGCCCTCTGCGTGGGTGGCAGACAGCAAACACCCAGCTGGTAAATTGGGAATCTGTGCCAGCGCAGGACAAAAATAACTCTCAGAGAGCCATCGTAGCACCTACTTTTTGCAGGCGGCCGCTACCTGGCACAGTGAAATGCTGGCTCTGGCCTCCTCGCTGCTCTGCCACAGCGCAGACAGTGGTTTACTGTCAGATGAGGATGCGAGAGATTTTGGGGGCAGCTGTCCAGAGCTGGAGGGGAAGGATGAAGACGGTCTGGGAGTGCGAACAGAGGAATTCATCTCCACCTCCCCATGCAAACAGCACAGACCTAGAAGTACCTACCCTCTCCTCCAGCACCCCAGTACCCCCTTCAGAAGCAGGTAAATATCTGCACACACCACGTCTGCGGTGGAGTCATGGCATGAGCCCAGGGGAGTCTACCCGCCTTCCCCAACAGGACCCGGCAAAAGCGATGCCACGGAAGGTGTGCAACTGCCACCGCTCATCCCCAGACGCAGAAAAACTACTCTTCTCCTCCAACATGCTCCACAAATCCCATCGGCCCCAGCTCCTCTCATCCTGGCAGCATGAAACCTTCAAAAACCACAAGCACAGCACAGAAAAATCCCTATTTGAGAAAACAGATTTAGTGGACGGGGCTATTTAATATCCTGGTTCTTTCCCAGCCCAGCCAAGCACCCCTGTGTCACACTGTCCCTCTGCCCTTCGCATCAGTAACATTACGTTTATTTTCTGAGCAGTAACTCAGATTTTTTCCCTTTGCTCAGATTTTGGCATTTTCAAGAGAAGAGCAGCTGGTCCCCAAATACTGCATCTTGCACAGAAGGTCTCTTATCTCTGCTGGGTTATTCCTAAAACGGTTTTGGCTCCAGTCTAATCACCACACATCACTAAAACATAGCGGATTAAAGCTGACTGGAAACAGAAAAGCATCGTTTTTTAATGAGGATCCTCATATTCCGGGGGCAGGCGAAGCATCACACCTGTGACTTAGGAATGGCTGTGTCTGGCACGCTGAGGATGAATGATCACATGGATCCTGCTGAGTTACAAAACCAGAAAGCATATTGGAGATGCCTCCTCCCTGGGGACACACAGCACATGTTTTCTGTGCATTAACCAGAACAGCAATTACTTAACTATGATGAATATTTTCCTCTAAACAGCTTATAGATTATATTTTAGATACATACATATAAGTTACGTGTACGCACATACATATTTTTATTATTATATCAAGGGACGTAACTCAAAAATCTTCCAAAGCAACAGTTTCTTCTCGAGGTTCAGCAAGCCTAACTTTCCCAGTTGGCTCAGTCTAACAACAGCACATCCAAATCTGGGACTATCTATGCCCTCAGGCCTCCAAAGGAACCTCAGCTTATCACTAGGGTGTGGAACATTTCTAAGTCTCCCTCCTACTAAACTCCTGAACTGTACCCGGAAGGCAGCAACGCAACTAGCAAAGCAAAGGACAGACATCACAAGAGCTAAACAAAATTAACACTGATTAGCAGACAGGCTTTAAAGAGAAGGTAAAACCACTTTACAAGCAGAAAGAGGATTAAAGGACATTTTTTCCTGAGCCCCAAGAAAGGTCTCCCAGCTTAGGTATATAATCCTATTCCCTATTTTTAGCAGGCTCTTTACAAACCCTCAATTCCCACCTTCTTAATTTTGGGGACAGCTGATTGCGTCACCTGAAAACCCCATCCAGCCAGCTGTAGGAACATGGCAAAGTGTAACGTTATGTCAGAGCAGGCAAACACTCAGCTTTGCGACCGCTGCAGGAGGCCCTAAAAACACATCCCCTCTGCCCCTGGGGTGGGCAGCGACTGCCGGACAGGTCAAGCATTAACCAGCCACGTTGCACTGTGTGCTCGAGCGGGCGCACGGACTCGCTCCCGGCCCTGCACGCGCTCAGCTGAGGAACCAGAAAGTTATCCCAAACCCGCTCGTTGTCCAGTCACAGCCGATTTAGTTGGATCACCTCATTAAGCACAGGAGAGGGGCGGTAACGAGGATGCAGCAAGGTTTTCAGGCCCCATTAACGCCCAAGGGAGATGCACGATGAAACAGCTCCTGCTCCGGTTATTTCAACCCAGGGCTTGCGGACGGTGACTCCTTCCCTCTATTCAAAAAGTGGGGTTGAAACATGAGCAGAGCATCTCCGTGCAGCTGAGCGCGTGGCAGAGCCCGCACCTGGCAGAAACACGGGCCTGAGGCTTTGTTCTTTTACTGGAATTATTATTATTTTTTTTCATGCTCCTTGAGTGCCTCCGGCAGCCGCACTGACGAGCGCGCCTCACTTTCCGGGGGGGGCAAGGGAAGACCGAGATCTGCTCGGGGGCACCGCCGGCACCGTTCAGGCCCCCGCGGGGCGACGGGCCCGCGGCAGCGAGGCCCGGCGGAGGGGGGGGGGGCCGGGACGAGCCGGGGCCCGGCGGCGGCGGCGGCCGCCCGGGGGTGCCTGGAGCCGCCCCCCGCCCCGCTCCGTCCCGCCCCGCCGGGGCCCGAGCCCGAGCCCGAGCCCGGCGCCGCGCTCACCCGCCGCCCGCGCGATGGCGCCGCGCAGCCGCCGCCAGCTCATGGAGGCGCCGCGCGGGGCTGCGCCTCCCGGCAGCCCCCGCGCCCCGCCGCCGACGTCACCCCCCACGGCGGGCGGCGCGGCGCAGTGACGTCACCGGCGCGGAGGGAGGCCGCGCGCCGGCGGAGGGAGGCTTTGCCGGCGGGTGCGGTCACGTGAGCGGAGCGAACCATCGCGGCGCGGCCGCGGGGGGTGCAGGTGTTGGGGAGGGGGGAAAGAACCGAGCAGCGCAGCCGGGGTGGGCAACCGCCTGCCGGCGGTGTGCGGCGACGGAGGGTGGCGGGAAGCCGCCGTGGGCTGAACGTCATGGCGGCGGGGTGGTCACCTGGGGAGCCGCGGCGGCGGGGAGCCGCCTTGGGCTGAACCATGGCGGGGCGCAGGGGGAGTCCTTTGGGCTGAACCACGGCGGGGAGCGGCCTTGGGCTGAACCATAATGGCGGCGGGGGAGAGGGGGGATTGGGCCGAACCATGACGGGGTGGGGGTGGGGGGAGCCGCTTTGGGCAAACCACGGTGGGACGGGGTGGGGGGGAGGGAGTAAGCCGCCTTGGGCTGAACCATGTCGGGGCGGAGGGGGAGTAATTTGGGCTGAACCACGGCGTGGGGGAGGGGGGAGCCGCTTTCACAGTGGGGGGAGGAGGGCCGGGGGAAGCCGCCTTGGGCTGAACCATAATGGCGGCGGGGGAGAGGGGGATTGGGCCGAACCACGACGGGGCGGGGGGGAGCCACCTTGGGGCTGAACCAAGGCGGGGGAGAGGGGGAGCGGCCCCCAGCAGACCCTCTCGTTCCTCAGGTCGGTGGCAGAGAGACCTCGCGGCGGCCCGGGGGTGCCGGCCGGGCCGGGCATGGCGACGCTGAGCAGGACGCTGGGGTGAGCAGCGCGGCGGACGCTTCCCTTCGAAGCCGCCCGCGTTTCCTTCGGCGCGGACCCCGCCTGGGCGCGAAGGCGGCGGTTCCCGCCGTGCTTAACGCGGCGCCCGCTGACCCCTTCTCGGCTTCCCCGGCAGCGCGCTGTGGCAGCACGCCGTCGCCCGCCGCCTCCACACCTCCTGCGCCCGCGGCGGCTCCAACAGGACCGCTGTCGCCCGCCTCCGCAGGCAGGTGTACGGCCGCCTCTACCCCACGCTCCTGGTGAAGACCGACGGCTCCGCCGTCCGCATCCGCTACAAGGAGCCCAAGAGGATCCTCATGGTAAGGGGGAGGCCCTGGCCGAGGGGCCGGGGAGCGGGCTGCGGCTCTCCCCGGCCTCCCCTCGCCGTCTCCCTTCCCCCCGCAGCTGCCCGTGGACAGCAACACGCTGCCCGAGGCCGAGAGGAAAGCCAGGCTGCGGAGGCAGTTCCCCGGCAGGTTCCAGGTCCAGAAGGAGGAAACGTTCGAGGAGATCAACTTGGACGAGTACCAGAGGTTTTGGAAGAAGTGAGGCGCCTCGCTCGCGGCGCTCCTCGCCTGGACTTCCGCGGCGGCCGCGGACGGAGACTGTAGAGGTGGATCCGGAGGAGAAAAAATTTGGAAAATAAGCCGTATTTTTTTTTTTTTGGAGTTTCGAGTGTTTCTGGTTTTTCATGGGGGCGTTCACGCCGTGGGACCCTGTTTGGGGAGACACGCCTCCCCCCCCCCGCCAGGCGGCGCGATGGTGCTGTCTGTTCCCCCCCCCCCCCGCTGTGGGGCGGTGGTAGCGCCCGGGGCGGGGCGGGGCGGGGCGGGAGCGGCGCGCGGCGCCGGGGGCGGGGCCTGTCCCGGGGTGGGCGGGGCGCGGCGCGGCCGGAGCGGCGGGGCGAGGTGCGTGGGGGCCGCGCCGGGGCGGGGGGAGGCTCGGGGGGGGGGGGAGGGATGGGGATGGGGCTGGGGCTGGGGCTGGGGGGGGGGGGTCACGGTCCCTCTGCCGCCGGCCCGCCTCCCCCCGCCCCCCCGCGGGCCGTCACGCCTTCCCCACCCCCCTCCCCCCCGCGGCCTGCGCTCCGCCAGCTTCCGGATGTGCAACGCCAGCCCGCCCGGGCAGTGCGACCCCCCCCCCCGGGCAGTGCGACCCCCCCCCGGGCTGTGAACTCCCCCCCTTGGGCTGTGCGACCCCCCCCGGGCAGTGCAACCTCTCCCGCCCGGGCAGTGTGACCCCCTGCCCCCCCGGGCTGTGAACTTCCCCCCCCCCCCGGGCACTGCGACCGTCCCCCCCCAGGCAGTGCAACCTCCCCCCCCCCCCTCGGGCAGTGCGACCCCCTCCCCCCCCCTCGGGCAGTGTGACCCCCCCCCCCCCCGGGCAGTGCCCCCCTCCTTCCCGGGCAGTGCGACCCCTCCGGGCTGCGCAGCGCCCCTCGACAGTGCAACTCCCCCCCACCCCCCCAGGCCGTGCAACCCCCCCTCCCCGCCCCCCCCCCCCACCCCCCGGCTGCCAGGGCGATAAAAGAGCAAAGATTTTTTATTTTGCTCCCTTTTGCCGGGGGCGGGGGGCGAAGGCGGCGCCATGTTCGGCTCGTGCCGCGGCGGCGTGCGCGGCGGCCAGGACCAGTTCAGCTGGGAGGACGTCAAGACGGACAAGCAGCGCGAGAACTACCTGGGTAAGCGCCCGAGGGCGGGACGGCGGGACGGACGGACGGACGGACGGATGGACGGACGGACCGAGCCCACCTCGTGCCGGCAGGCAACTCGCTGATGGCGCCGGTGGGCCGCTGGCAGAAGGGCAGGGACCTCACGTGGTACGCCAAGGGCAAGGCGGCGGCGGCGGCGGCGGGCGCCGAGGAGCTGGCGGCCGTGCGGCGGGCCGAGCGCGAGGCCATGCTGGCGGCGCTGTGAGTCTTGGCCGGGGGGGAGGGGGGGGGGACACGCCGAACCGCCGCGGCCGCCCCACCGGCCGCCTCACCTTCTCGCTCTCCCAGGGGTTACGGCGGCGGCGGCGGCAGGCGGCGGCCGGTGGGGCTCAGCAAGGAGGTGAGAGCTGCCGCCGGCGTTGCGTTCCACCACCCCAACCCCGACGGCGGCGGTGGACGCCCCCCCCCCCCACCCCACCACCGCCTCCCTCACCGCCGCCTCGTGTTTTGGTGTCCCCAGGACCTGGCCGAGGCCTGCAGGCGCGAGGGTGCCCAACGGGGCCCCGCCGACGTGGACCGCCTGGTGGGACTGGGCAGCTCCAGGTGGGTGAAGGTCCTGCCCCGTCCCCTTCGTCGGGCGCCCCCGCCGCCGCGTTTCGGGGCGCCCTGACGTCGCCCTTTTCCGGCCCCGCTTCCTCCAGCGGCTCCGCAGGCCGGCTGATGCTCTCCAAGGAGGACAAGGAAGCGGCCAAGATGGGGCTGCCCATCTTCACGGTAGGTCTGGGCGCGATGGAGGTGAGGAGGACACACACACGTGCGCGCACGCGCAAAAACAGCGTCGGAAGGACCGGCCTCGCGCTAGCTGGACGCGCGTAACCCTTAAAAGCAAAGCTTGGCCGCTCCTCGGGAGCCGCTGCCCGATTCTCGCCCCCGTTTCCCCAATTCTCGCCCTTTTTTCCCCGCCCTTCGGGGCCGCTCGCCCCGGGGTTTCTGCTTTCTCGCCTCCGACCCCTGCAGCACCAGAAGGTGCCGGGCGGCCCCGAGGCCGTCGGCTCCGGGAGGAAGCAGCGCCAGGAGGAGAAGGCCGAGGAGGAGCCGGGGTAAGGTGGGGTGCTCGAAACGGAGGAGGGGGCCGGGGGGGGGGAAGCAGAGGGAAGGGGGGGGTTTTTATTACGGCGGGGTCGGCAGTCGGGTGTGAGCGTGCGAAACGCGCCGGTGACCCCTGTCCCCCCCCCCCCCCCCGCTGCAGCTCGAACAGCGGCAAGAAACCCAAAAAGGACAAAAAAAAGAAGAAGAAGAAGCACAAGCACAAGAAGGAGAAGAAGAAGGAGAAACGGCGCGAGAGAGACGCCTCCACCTCGTCGTCGTCGTCGTCCTCCTCTTCCTCCTCCTCCTCCTCCTCCTCTCCGGAGCGGGACACGAGGTGGCCGGGGACCGGGATGGGGCCGGGGCCGGGGCCGCTTCCCGCCGCCCCCCGCCACTCACCTCCCGCTCCGGCCCGCAGGCGCCGGCGGAGCAAAGCCGCCGCCGGGGACGACGACTCCTCCGGCAGCCGCCGCCGCCGCGGGAAGAGGAGCCGCAGCCGGACGCCGCCGCGCCGCCCGCCCGCGGGAGCCGGGGAGCCCGGAGCCCGGCCCCGCAGGTCTTAAATACTCTGTGCGTTTTTGAAAGCTGTTTCGGGGAATTAAAAAGTGGCAGCTCGGCAGCCGCTGGCGGGCAGAGTCTGGCTGTCGGAGACGGCGGCGGATGCGCCGGGAGAAGCCGCCCCCCCCCCCCCCCCCCGTGGTCCCCAGCTGTCCTTGTCCCCTCGGCTGGCTGCGTCCCCGGGCTGCTGGCGCTGCGTTGGTTCCTCCACAACTCTGGTGCCCGGTTTTTCCTGCTTCCTGGGGCTGGTTTCTTCTCGCTCCAGCGGTGCCTGCGGGGAGCTCGCGCCTCCCCCCCCCCCCGAGTCGTGCTGCCTGCGCGCTCTCCCCAGAGCCCGCGCCCCACGTTGCGCGGCTCAGCTTCTCCTTGCCCCCTTCTGCCAAGATTCCTACTTGTCCCTCCTTGCTTTTTCCCGGGCCCTTTAAATCACTGCTGTCGCTGCAAGACCTTGAGGAGGAGACGGGGACGGCTCCTCGTCCATCGCCTTGGCGCAGGGGGAGCTTGGAGCTGGAGGCCTCGGGTGGAGGTGAGGCTCTGAGATAAGCCACCGGCCATCCAGCCGCTCCTCCCGGTCACCTCCGCAGCCGGCCGCGAGCAAGGAGCTCTCCCGGCCCCAGCTCGGCTCAGCCCCGCCAAAGCAAGCCGCTGGCCGGCTGCGAGCGTCCCCCCTTCCTGCCTCTAGGGCCTGGGTGGCTCGAGTCCCCGCGGGCCTGGCTGAGGCCAAACGAGAGCCAAGCGAGCGTGGCTGCTCGCAGGCTGCTGAGCTCGGGTACCAGCAGGACCTCCCAGCGTGGGCCGACAGCACGTGGCGGGGGGCGCGGGATCTGCTGCCCCTGGTCCCCGCCTGCCTCCCCTGCGCCCATCACCTGTGACCGTCATTGCTGGGGACTCCCACATCAGCAGAAGCCTCTCTGCTGTGGAGTGTGTGTGTGTCGGGGGAGCGACGGCAGGGCATCTGCTCGCTTTAGGGATCAGAGACCGGAGATGATCTTCAGCTTGCGTTGGCTTGCTGGGGGCTCCGGCTGTCTTAGCGGCGCGCAGTTACGTCAGCAGCAGAGCTGGCCCTCGGCGCTCGCATCCGTGCCAGGACTGGCTGAAGCAGGCGTCCTGCCCGGTTAGGCATGCAAATAGCCTGATTCAGCGCTGCAAATTCAAGGTGCGATGAACAGCCTCGGAAGAGTAACCTGCCCTACGAGAGTTTTGTAATCCCTTGCTGCAATGTTTCCTTCATACTGTTAAACTTCTGAGACAAGCTAAAAACCAAGTGCGAGAAACAGGCACCGTGCTCAGGCAGCCCTCGCCAGGTAACTCATTTAAGCCTCATCACACCAACGTGGCACCCCCAGAAGCCGAGGTAGATCGGAACTGCCCCCCTTCACGAAACAAGCCCCAGTACAAGGGCAGTGAGGGCCAGGGCAACAGGGGCCTGAAGACCGGGGTTAGGGTCTGTGCCTACCTGTTAAGTGACTGCTCTGCCGCCTTAGGTGTTTAGAGGGGAGACAAAAACATGTTGAGTGATGGGAAATGTAGTGCCACCAAACAGGTGAGACACCAGGAGATGCACCCAAATCCTCAGAAGCACTCAGCTGTCTCTCACTCATTTCAGAAAGCAGATGCCAGGTCAGTCTAGGACTGGAGAATCCCCAACTCCTCACTGGGGCAGCTGAGGTCCTCTTCGGTACTTATCCAAATTAAGGCCCCATGTGGAAGTGCTGCTCCTCAACCTGCACAGCACCTTTCGGTCTCTGGGTTTCCAGCCTGTGAAGGAGGGGGGAAGCAGCTGAAGTTCAAGGCAACACAGCGTCAACCATGCAGCAGTTAGAGCTTTACAATCAGTAATGAGAAGCTGTAGCTGACTGAAGATGATCAGCCAAGAGCACAGCTTTGTCCCCAAGCCACAGCTAGAGTGGACTGCTGAAGGGAAGAAAAAAAAAAAAAGCCAAAAGGTAGTTTTTAAGGCAGGCAGACTTGGGTCTTTTTCCCCTACCCAAGCAGGTCAGTCACTGAGCCAATTATTAAATGGGAAAAGCGGGAAGGACCATCTGTTGCAGAAACCATGATGAGACTACTGAAGAAGCCTGATAGATGTTTCTGAGGCAATGAAGAGAGACCAGTAGACACTGACTACCACCTGCTGGTACCCAGCTGTCCACCTGCAATAATCCAACTAGGCCCCAGGAATTCTCTGAAAAATACCAAAGCTGTGCTGAAGTTGCCATACAAATTCTGACATGGCAAAACACTACTTATTTGTTCTGTGTTAGTCTTTAGTTAAAAAAAAAAAATAAATAAATAACCACACACCCAGTAAAAAGATGATACAAAACATGATACCAGTGCAAGTTTCATGAAACTTTTTATTCAACAAGTATTTCATTATGATTCTGCCAAGATGATCAAATGAACAGCAAGGCATAAAAAACATGAAATAGTTAAGAGATTTTATTCTAATAGCTTTAATTACAGTGCTTGTTTGTCAAAATGAAAACTGAAAACAAGTATACAAAACAGTTGATTACTAATTGTGTATTGAAAGCAATAAAGGTTTCCACAACACTAAACAAACCAGTTCTGATAGTTCCTCAAGTTAAAGTTTAACAGCTCCAGCTTCTTCAGTGTTTATCAAAATACAAAAGAAAAGTAAAGAGGTCTTTTTCTGATGGCAAATCTGAACCTTGCAGTATGAGGGATGCCAAGGGTTTTCACACATATACAGATATGGGATTGTTCCAAAATGGGATTGAATACTTCTAGAGTGGAATGACTCTCCAAACTCTCATGCTTTTTTTTTTTTTTTTTTCCTAGACACTATATATAGATGTTTGGTGTTTTTCATGGCAATTTTTACTTAAGTACAGTACTTTCTGACTATAGAGCTTAGGACTAGTACAGGCTGTGCTTTCTGTGGAAAGGTTTGCCTTCTGGAGTGGTTTACACACAAGAAAAGTACAAAACACTTTAGACAAATACAACAGGCTAAAAACGTGACTTCCAGAAATTATTCAAGTTCAATGGAAGTGAAACCTCACCTGAACCAAAAGTCAGAAGTTTAGGATGAGTCTGAAAGCTCATCTAAACCAGCTCTGACAAATCTTATAACAAGTATGAACAAATATGAGCACATACTATAAGCTACATGAAGAACTAGAGATCTACCAATTGTAATCTGTGATTTAACCCGATGAAGTTAATTTGGTGTCAATCATTGCTTCACCATTTCAAAAGAATTAAAAGTCACCATATTAGAGCTAGAACAGCAGAAGTTAATGTCAAACATACTTGTATGTTCAAGTGTTTTTACTTTTCCTTGACTATTTAAAAAAATACAGAATTCAGGTTAAAAACCAACCACCAAAATGGATCTCACAGATCTCACAACCCAACAGAGATAGTATTCAGCTCTACTGCACAACGACCACTGGCAACCCTTATGTTAGTCCACTTAAATCCCTTCCAAGTACTAAACAGTGAGTTGATTCTTTACAATAAAAAAGCTGAGTAATATTGCATAGGAGTACCAGAAACTGCCTCATTGGAAACAAAAACTATTTACATTAAATAAGAAACCTAACTGTTTTCAGGCTTGTATTTGCCACATTTACAGCATGGTGCAATATATACTGTGACAAAAGAAATGAAAACAGCTTCCGGCACTCAATACCACAAAGTAGCACAGTTTGCCACATTAGAGTAAAGCGAAGGGCGAATAGGAGGAAATAAGAGGGAGGGGTGGAAAAAGAGGGAAGAGGAAGGTTTATGGTTTCATTTCTGGTTTCGGAGCTGATTGGACAACCAGTCCAGTCCTTCATAGAGACCGTCTCCGCTAGTGGCACAGGTCGCCTGGATATACCAGTTCCTGTGACGAAGAGAATGCAGTCCAAGTTTGTCTGTGATTTCTGCTGCATTCATCGCATTCGGCAGGTCCTGAGGGAAATAAGCACAGTCATTTCCTTTCCTGTTACTTGGGGAGAAATGCCTGCTTTCCTAAACAATTTTAATTACCAGCTTCAACCCATTAAAAGAAGTTAAGAGTTTTTAAGAGTTTCTCCTTCAGAGGAGCTTAGCAGACTACTTTCGCATTCAAGCTGTTTCAGAGAAACTCAGTAGATACTTTTGTATTCAAGTCATTTCCCCTACACTGACAAAAATCTCCAAAGGTTAAAAGCGTGATCACCCTCTGCTAGTTGTATTATGGGCTATTTCCCTTAAGAAAACCAGAAGTTAGATGACTAAATGTTTGGATTAAGTCATCATGTCACTCAGTGCTGATCCAAAACTGCTTACAATTCAAGGACTGTTTTCATTCACTTTCCATTCAGGAAATGCTTCCTGCCACAGCAGTTTTATGATTTAAGTTCAAGCTAAACTTTTATCATGAAGTGGTACCCAGAACCACTTCTGCTTATAGCCCACTTTTCCCTGCTACTAGGAAAGACTTATGGCTTCTTTACTTTCCAGAGCCTGCACAACTGATGAAGCAGGATGCTATTAACTTCTGCATAACTGAAGTTTACTTAGATGTATTTAAGATTTGTAACGTCTGGGTTTAACCTACTTTTTTTTTTTTTTAAATAATAGTCTCAGCTGCCTTTGTGACCTAGGAGAGTAAAGCTTACAGTTCAGCACGAGTACAGCAAAAGTCAACTCCCTTTTTCTGTCAACACAAGTTATGCTCTCAAGTACTCCCACTGCAGAATTAGGGAAGTTCCTGTTTTGGGTGTTCTGGCCTTCTTTCCTCCTTGGAGAAAGCTCAGGTGGGTACAACACCCCAATCAAGCCAATCTAATGTTAAACTGGTAGAATTCTCCACTAAAACTGAAAATATGGGAAATTTCATTACCCAACGCTGTTTTGAAGAGGCACTTTTGAAGTGAGAGGAGGGCAATTTAAGTTCTGTTGAAGACAATGAGCCCAGAGATTAATGGGCATTTAACGAGCGCTAACCTATTTTGCTGGAAACATCCACATCAAGTTCGTATCAACTAAGTATGCAGTGTGTTTGCAAGAGCTCTTACAGAAAGACATCTTGCTTGGGCATACCTGTTTGTTCGCAAACACTAATAAAACAGCATCTCTAAGCTCATCTTCTGCCAACATTCTCATAAGCTCTTCTCTGGCCTCATTCACTCGTTCTCTGTCATTACTGTCAACCACAAAAATCAAACCTAGAAATAAGCAAACAGTGAGAACCAGCAAACACCAGAAGTTATTTACAAGCAATAGCATAGTTCCAGAAGTGAGACTTAAGCTTTGAAAAGAAAATAATGCAAAACAGTATGTAGCAAAATGCACAATTTTCATCCTGTTGTAATTTCATGTCTGAGAGAAAAGTCTGCTCCTGCTGAGAGCTAGAGGAAACAAGTAGTTTGCTTACACTTGCAATTTTTGGAACTTGTATGTTTAATTTACATAACCACTTTATATTTTCAAGGAGCAGCAGTTCAAACTCCTATGACAAGGAGTCTGTATTATACATTATAAAGGCATACCAGTAGAAGAAGTGACATGTCCTCAGTTCACAGGGCTGGTAAGTTTGTAGGAAATGACAAGTACTAAAAGACTCTTTTGAAGTAAAGGCAGAGGAGGTGCAACGCTTTCAGAGCAAAAGCAAAATTCTGAAGTCTGATTCAGAAGGACAAGGAAGACTGGTCCCTCCATTTCTTTCCACTCCTCTTTGAACCTGTACTAGCTTAATATAACAGCCAGCTGAGCACATGCACACACACAGACACACATTATAAAAACAATTTTTTCCCTGAGAAAATGTCAAGATTATCTGTGCAGGAGCATTAAAAAAAAATTATATTGTAGTTACTTGAACAAGTGTGAAGACTCACCTTGTGTGTTCTGGAAGTAATGGCGCCAGAGTGGTCTGATCTTATCCTGACCACCTACGTCCCACACTGTGAAGCTAATGTTCTTGTATTCTACTGTTTCCACATTGAAACCTAGGACAAAAATGGTGGCAAAATCTCAGTTAAGCATAGCAGTTCCTCCACCTACTGTATTTTCCTAGTCATGGTCATACTTTCCTCACTGAAAACATTATTTAAAAATTTAAATATTTAAAACAAGCTGAATCTTACACAAGGCCTCAGAGCAGACAAATGCTGATTCTCTGGAATCTGTTTCCGATCACCCTGTTCTCAGACAAGCCACCCTCCATTTTTCAGTCTGAACTTGATGCTACAACTAGGGTGACTGCCCTTCCACAGCGCACAAAGCGTTCTTCCACAACCTAATGAAGATAGCAAATTGAGCCTTTAGATCTGGCTGCGCTGTCTTCATGACACAGCTTTACTGGATGTTGGTACCAACTGGCACATCAGGGTACAGCACTAAGTCACTAAAATCAACACCGTGACAGTTAAGATACTGCTGCAAACAACAGGAATCAGATTTCAAAGCAAGTAGCTTATATAAATAATAAAAAAAAAAATCTTACCTATAGTAGGAATAGTAGTTACTATTTCACCAAGTTTAAGTTTGTACAAAATAGTAGTCTTTCCTGCAGCATCCAGACCAACCATTAGAATACGCATTTCTTTTTTGCCAAAAAGGCCTTTGAAGAGGTTAGCAAAAATATTTCCCATGGTTGAGATATGTTCTCACTGGCCAGTAAGTCTAGAGAAAGAGATCACAGGATCACAAAGTTAAAACCGTTTGTTCTGACCACCAAATCAGCCACCAATAAAGCAAATGGAATATGAACTCTTTAGACACCCAGACACATAGTGCACTGTTCTTCCCATACTGAAGCAATACAAGCACCAGAGAAGCCAAAACTTACCCAAGTTAAAAGAAGCAGTTCTGAGCGCTTCAAAGCTTTCAGAAACTCTTTCAGACGTTTTAGTACCAGATGCTATTTTCAGACTTATTTGTGGCAGAGGTGAACCACAAATGATGCAAATGACTGCTCCAGGTACTTCACCGCCCACTGCCATGGTGTAATATATCTACTGCCTCAGGTGTTACTGTAAGATATCTTTTTCTAATTGGCCTACAATTAAAAAGAAGTTTAAACCTAAGCTCTTATCTTGGTTGCTTAGTGCACTGATAGTTTCTTCTTTGGGCAGCACTGAGGAATAGAGGAGGAAATTCAAAATACAGCTTGAGTTCTCTTCTACTCAAAACAGTTTCCTTCCTCTCCAACCCTTAGGAAGTGGCCTGCCAGCACAGTGTAAACACAAAACGGCATTAGCTTCATTAACGTTGAAGACCTTCTCTAGAAAGCAAGCCAATGTTTACTGAAGCTCAATCATCAAAAATTAATAACTGTATTAAGAGTCAGGCTTAAAAATGAATGCTTCTTTGCTCACTCAACTATTCAGTTGGGATGCTCATAAAGGATTAGGAATACCCAGAGCTTCCTGTTTTAGGAACCAAGGAAGTCGCCTCTTGATTTCTGTACTTACAGAACACTCACTGTGCCCTTGGAATGGGATCCACTGCTACCTATTTCCACTGCTTTTTAAATTTTTAAGTTTGCTACTATGCCATTTACAGCAGAGCTTACCACCACCACGAGAAATATTATTCTGCTACTATAAGACATGCAAATTTATATAGTAGCTATAACAGTAGTACTTTATATAAAGCAGCCTTAAAGCTTTACAGCAAAACAGAGAGGAGAATGTTACATGGCACTAGTGATAACTCTCACCTTTACTCCTACTGTATCTAGAAAGTCTCAGTAAGTTTGAAAAGAGCCTGAGAAACTGAAAAAACAAATCTGAGATAGTAGGAACATACACAGTCAGGACGTGTAACATTCAGGGGCTGGGCTTCCTGTGAATCAAGTCATAACTTAAAGGGTAGTATTACATTTGAATCACCTTGAAGATATTCAGCACTTCACAATGAAGTTGTAAGCCTGAAGCAGAATTCCAACTAGAAATTTGCTTTACAGCACATCGATTTAAGACAATTAAAACAAGTTTTGAACTGAAAATTTAATCACTGCACCACAGACCAAGAAGTCTTGCTCTGCTTTATTTAGCCCGATGCTAAGAATGGATGAAGTTTGGCTTCCTCATTTAATCCAGACCTAAGCAGTTCTGCTGTTCTCAGGAAGTTCTGCTCGAAACAAAATTTAACTCAAAAAATTCAGCGCTGTAACACTAAAAGTCACATGTCTCTGCAGAGAGGCAGCTTCACAGTTAAGTCCACAGTACACTCCAGAGTTCCTGAATACCACTTCAGCTTGCTGAACAGACTTAAGTCCAAGATGCATTTGTTTTTACATGATTGAAACCTGATAGGATTGAAACGTTAAAACTAAGCTGGCTCCTCTATGAACCAAGCAGGGCAGTCTACGGCTTAGAACTGAACAAAAGGTTTAGAAGTTTTATTATGCCACCATTTCCTTCATATTTCTGAAGTACAACCATGAATATTCAGCTGCCAGTTGACTATACGAAAGCTGTATAAACAGAAAAGTTAATTAGAAAGTAGAGAAAGCATTTCTACAAGAGTCCCTATTTATCCAAATCACTCTTTCAGACAGCAGGAAATCTCACTCCTCAGCAGTCAACAGCAAGTCTTGCTGGGCTGGAGAGGAGGAAGGCTATAAAGCTTTCCTTTGTCTGGCTGTTCAGGCTGCTGCTATTTTCTACTTCAGCTGAAAAGCAGTATTTGGGTTTGAACTGTTATCTGTTATCACAGCTGTTATAACCATCCAAAATGAGTTTAAGAACTTCTGCAGTAAGACAAATTTATAAGGCCCTACAAATAACGTGTTTGTTGTTGTTGTTTTTAGTTTCTGCAGGTTTAAAAGCCTAACAGGTTAGGTTATTAAATGCTCAAGGTCAACAGCTGTAATCAAGTAACACAATTTAATCTTTTCTTTTACATTCACAACATCTCTCTGCCCCTTGCTAAAGGCACATTTTGGGCTTCACAAGTTGCTGACACTTGCCAATATTATTAGTAAATCCCATTAGACCCTTATTCTCTTGATAACTAACTATTCCTGCATCAAGTCCGGCCCCGCCACAGAAGCATATTACTCAGCTACTTTCATAGCACTCCTCCTCCTTAGTCTGATTTTCTGTGAAGAATGAGAAGTTAAGACAGGTTGAAGAACTTTCTCCACTTCCTTCTTGTTCCTTACACATTCCCACTACCCAAACCGCTTCTGCAACTACTTTGCTACTCTAAGGTATACAGCAATCCAGAAAGTCTTTTTTTAAAATAGAGAATGGAAGTTTTTCACAGATTTTTATGTATTTAAGTATGTTTAGATGTTTACTGGAAAGTAGCAGCATCATTATTTCCTAATAAAGGAAAAATATTGTTAAGAGAAGCCCATCTGCAGAACTCCCACAAGCTGTTGTGGTTCCCACCAGAACGCTTCTTGAATGCTGCTGGGGTAAAAGAGGAGGCCTCTCTCCAACACCTGCAATGTCCTCTAACCAACAGCTAAAAGTTTGCCTGCCCTCACAGGAAAGGAAAATCAGCCTATCCATCTGACAACACTTTACAGACTTGTTCACATTTGTGATGAGATGGTGAAGTATACAATCATGCTTATTCCTATATATTTTTCTATATCACACTCCTCTCACTACATCATCCCTGCCAGTATGTGATTAGTTTGTATTATCTAGACATAAGCACCTTGAGTTCCTTCCTCAGCATTAATAAAAATCCTCAGCCACATCACTATCAAAACAGTGATGGATTATTTCCAATAGTCAGGTCTTTGCTTTTTCAGCCAGTCGTGCTGTCAAACACAGACCCTACTGCACTGGAAGCTGCTGCCACAGTTTAGAACTGTTTCCCATGACTTCATTACCACTCGTTAATACAACTCAGCTGAGGGATCATGCGATTACTTCTAGTGTACTTCAGTGCAGAGTCTGCTTAGTTTAATTCTCATTCCAGTCAGTTAGGACTCCATGAACACACTGAAAATACAGGGAGATTTAAGATACCCAGTCACTTTTCAGGCACCTTCAACTTTTGCAGTCTTGCCTATATCAAGATTTGATAATACGCCACCTACATAACATAGTGAAGCGTAACTTCTCATTTTCCCTTACATCAGATTAAATGTTGTAACTGGTAAATTAACAGTTTTAGAGGCTTAACAAGTTCAAAAAAAAAGTCTGAAAATATCAGAAGACTACAGGTTACGAGTTACTACTTCAGCACATCTTCAAAAGAAGCATCTATAAGGCTAAGCAGAAAGACTCGTGTATGAGAAGTAACTACCCAGTGAGCAGCAGGGACAGCATTTCTGCAACCTGTAGTCTGTGGACACCCTCACTGCGAACTCAGTTTCTAAAAATGGAAGCCCTCACTCCTCACCAAACCCAAATCACACCAAAATAGAATCACCTTCTTTGACTTTTGTTTCTCACTGTTAATCCAAGCGCTGAAGCACACCTTAACATATTCCACTCCACCTCAAGATGTGCACAGAGGTAAAAACCTGTTAGGCAGGTTCAGTTAAAGATATACTGTGTCATTGGTAAACAGCAAGAAAGAGACTCACTGCTAAGACTGCAGTTTTGTGTCAGGAAACAAAGCATTTTCAACAGCCTATTTTCTGCTGAGTGATACATTGAGATAAGCAACTAGGAGTACAGGCAGCCTTTTCCAAAAAGCCTCAGTGAGACCAGAGTTTAAAAATGAATGAACAGTCTGCAGTAGTGGTCAGTCTGTGGTGTCTGCTGAAGTGATACAGCAATTAAATTAGAACTTGCTTCTATTCATTATAGATCGTCAGAATAAAAGCTGAGGAGTATCTCAAGACTAAAGATAACTCAATGTCTAATCTGTTGCAGCATTTTGTAGTTAACCATGCCTTAATGCATGTCAGTGTCATTTCACCCAGTCTGCTTATTTTGAAAAGTCAGCTCTGCTTCTTGATTTCCACACTAGATTGCTGAAATGTTAGCGAACAAGCTACACCACAGATACGTGACCAGAAGGGTGTGCAATATATTAACGAAGGTATAGCTGCATCTAGAAATGTCACATAATCTTAATTTTGCACCTCCAGAAGATTTTTTTTTTTTTTGAGCACATGAATCAAACCTCACTGAGCAAAAGTTGTAACAAATGGCCTGGTTTCACTCAGATTTATATCACTCTTTGAAACATACCATAGCAGATGAAATCAGAGGCTGAGGTGAAAGATGTCATATGCATTACCTAATTGCATAAATTATGCCTGCAATATAAAAATACATTTCTCACTTCTACATATCACCACTTACCACAAAGACTTCCACGGCAGAAGTTCTGAGCATTATTTTCTCACATCAGTATAACAAAGGTTTCTGGGCACAATCATTTTGTCAATCTGCTCTCTATAGTAGATGAATACTAGCAGCAATTAAAATCAATCCCCCCAAAAGCTTAATTGTCTACCTACTCCCTTCACTATACACTCTGAGATACAGAAGTACAGAAGACATTCGCTGACTTTGGGAACTATCAGATCTCCATTAGCACTTTCATACCTTTTTCTTAATGCCTATTTCACAAGCAGAGACTAACCTACTAGAGACATACAGCATTACAGTTCAAATTAATCAAAACATCAATGTTAAAGCAAAGCTGAAAACTGTCAGTAAAGAGTGACATTTTAGACACAGGTTTAACAAATTCCCCCCCCCTACCCTGAGCTCCACATTACAGCTGTAATTACATATGTTACTGCTCTACTGAGCATTCACTGTAGCTTGTTCTAGTTGCTTAGATATCCACAGTAAATAAAACTGGTGTGCTTACGAAGACAACTTACTGTCAAAAGCACATGTCTCTGTTTAAAAGTAAAATCAACTCTACATTTTCCTAAGTATAACTCCACCTCTAATGCAACTGAAAACAAAACACATGGATCCTAAACTGGTATTAACACTTAAACTGGTTAGTCACAAGAAACCAAGAATTAATCCATTTGGTATTTAATAGAAATATTAATTTGGAATTTAGTCATTCAGTATCAGTCATCATATGTCTGTTTTACAGCTTTCTGGAAGATTTTAAGTTAAAAGCATAGCATGTAAAGATACGGTAAACAGAAAAAGCAAAATATTATATACAAAAGATAAAACCTATAAATAAAGATGATGGATAAAAAAAATCCAAAACCACTTTCTCCCAAGTTCAACAACTGCTTTCAGAGTAATGTGCAAGAACATATAAAAAATTTGCACCCAGGTACAAATTGAACTCAGCAGCTTGTTCTTCACTATTTAAAGACTGTTTTATAAGAGAATGTGAGAAGTTATCCAACAAGGATAAGACACTGCAGAAATTGTAGTATTAATCTAGGACCGTTTCACAACACCACTCAGCAGGCACAGACAGTTAAATACAGCTGCATTTGCTGAACTTGAAGAAATTTCTTTGCAGATTTAAATGTGCTGCTACAGCAAATTAAGAAAAAAAAAAGGAAACTCTTGATCAAAACACTTTTTATACAGCTATGGTGGCCTGATACATTACTGCTCAAATATATAAATATTCAACTATTTTACAAGTTTTTCACTGGTCTTCCACATCTATTAACCTCAATGAAAGACGATTAAATATCAACAAGCCCTTTAATTCCAGTGTTCAGGACTCTTAAGTTAACTTAAAATAGTTTTCATCTGAGTTACCTGAGACTTTAGCGCATACTGCAAGTCATTAAGTACAGATTAAGTTTAAAAGTTAAGAGTAGCTAACAAGTATGTTAGGTTCCTTCATCAACATGGGATTATTTGGGGATTAAATGCCATCATAATAAAGGTGATCTCAAAAACCTCTTTCTCAGAGCTTGTCATCCCTTGCAAGTCCCCACTCTTTTTTAGTAATATCTGTTAAAACCAGGGGAATGTTAACTGATCAATACCAACCACTGCAGCAATTTTCTCCATGTCACAGCAAAGGTGCTTGTGTCATGTCTGAAATGGAAGCGTCTTAAATGATAATGTTATTACGTATTTGTCTTTTAGAGAAGATTAGAGAAAATAAAGTGCTGATTTGAAGCGTCATGCAAACAAAAATTAAAGCTATATAATTCTACTCCCATCCAAAAATGTTTAGATAGATTTGGCCACTTAAGTTTGCAATTACCAACTAAAATCATCTAGATGCACACTGCACGTTCAGGTCCAATGGAGAACAAGTCAGTGGGAAATCAGGCAAAGAAAATTCAATACAGCTATTCCTCAGGTAGCATCTTCATTCAGCTTAAATAGGTTGAACATCTTGCTGTTTATACACATTACCCCACAGCATTTTCCAAATGCTGTAAGATTCTTTTGAGAATATGGGGATCAGACTGGCAGAAAATTAGAAAATAATTGCATTTGCAAGCTCAGAACAAGGACAAAAGAGCACAAAAGAGAGAGTTTCCTTTGGAGTGATGCACTGTTTCCCAGCTTATCAATCTCTAGCTAATGACGGCCTATACTACAAGAAGTCACTCATAAAATAACATGCAAAAACAAGAAAATACCAGTGTCTAGCAAAGAAGAGATGGCAGGCTGCTTAACTTGGTATTCAAAAACCAAAGCTGATTTATCATCCTACTCTCACCTTGAGGAAGAGGAAGCAAGCTACTTGTTTCCTAGCAAAATCTGTAGCTATTTAAAGCAATTATATATTACCATGCATAACTCAAAAGCATGCAACACACAGGAACAAAAAACACATCTGGTCCCTGAAATATTTTATTTAAAAGGCTGACAGCTGGAAAAGTACAGAAGCCACTGTTCATTTTTAGATGAAGCACATTCACCACTTTCCTTCAGACTGTCTGTAACTGCTCAGAAAAAGAAGTGGTGTTGATAATGCAACTGTGACACCTAAGTTTTAACTGCAACTACATCTGTACCTGTTAAACAGTGGATATTATTACTACCGTGGGAACTGCTCATTACAAAGCATTTTTTTTCAGGCAACCCTTGTACAGTTTGAGGCTAAAATATTTTTATTAAAATTTAAGCCAAATAACCTGTTATCATTTCCACTAACTGGAAAATAAATCAACATTTACACTTTTAGTAGAAATAGGAGAAATTTGCACGAGAGCTTCAGTAAAATTGGTTTTTGGTTTGGGGAAAATGTCAAAGCAGAACCTACAACTAGCTATTAATTATCTATGAATTACATATGAATAAGAGCAATATTAAACCTCAGAGTCTTATTAGAACCAAAACATCAGCAGAAGTAGTGACACAGTCTCAATATTTGCATGGGCTAGAAACAAGAAATAAAATTGGATATATGCAAGCAGAAAGAACAAAGTGGTCAATAATACAGAAAAAACAGCAGTTTTAGTAGGAAGCTGGTTCTAAACTTTACTCATCAGTTAAAGAAAGGGAATGATAGCTGAGAATAGTACTAGCTGTGATACAAGATCTAAAGTATTTCAGCAGCAAAACTTTCAACAGATTTCTAAAAAGAAGCAAAACTATTTCTCTTAGGTTTGCAAAGTCTATCCACTGTAAGATATTAAAATGCTTGTGAAGGCTGTCGAAATCTGTAAGAATTCTAGCCTGGAAGTTATCTTTGCACATCTCAGCAGTTTCTAAACTGACCTTTTGCTTTCAAAGCAAGATGCTTCTTTAACCCTACAAATTCTGCTATAAGTCTGTATTTGAGCTATTCCATTCCTCAGCAATTAATGTAATCAATACCTCATGAGATAACAGTGCCTCAGTGAGATGTGTGAACACCACTACTTAAAGCACGTTTTCTATCAGATGTAATTGAAGCATAACATAATTCGGTCAGTTAGAAGAAGGACCAAAATCCAACCCTTTACCTCCTCCCTCCCCCTCCCGCCCACTTTGTTTGCCTTGAAACAACTGTAACTCTAGTCCTGCCCCTCACTTGGCAAGCATGACTAATGCACATAAGCAATTGCGTGCACTGGTCAAGAATGCAACCACTTTTGCCCAGTTCCTTTTCAGATTTGGGCAGATTGTATTTCATGACTAGACAAACTCCAAAATTCACCAAATGCCACAGCAGGCACTGATTTATATTCAGAACATTGCATTCAGACATTCACATTCTAACTCCATTCCATGTTCTTAACATATGATCTGGCAATTATTATGTATATCAAACTATCACAGCAGTAAGGGCTGTTCAGAGTGGAAGCGACATCTACTTGAGCCATTTTTCTTCCTGATGCTCTGACACAGTAGAAGAGTCAATAAACCTGGCAAACAAGGAATTTTAAGAGGTTCAAGTGAGGTAGGTTTCCTCACCCTTTCACCCAGTATAATTAGCACAAATGAGAAAGTAGTCCAACAGGGTTCTCAAGCACTGCAGACAACACGCGTTTTTAATAGAGGAAATAAGTGGCATCACACCAGCCTCCTAAATATAGGTTTCAGAAAATCCCTTGCTGTTAGACTACGACTACTTCACACTGACAATTTCGTTACAAATTTCATAAAGAAAAGCCAAGAAACAATTCTCAATTCAGCTTGAGAGGATTCCCCTTCCCACCCCACCCCCCGAAGTACTTCAAATCGGTAGTAAAAATAGTAATAACTGCATTGCCAAATGACCTTGGACAATTCACTTCATTTCTCTGCCGGAAAGATAAGGTTAGCAGAATATTCTTCAAAGGGGTGTTGAAAGACTTATCACTTACAAAACAAAGTTCAAAGTATTTTATAAATAGTTCGCATTTTAGCTATTGACAAAACTACATTTGAAAACAAGACTCTGGGCACAACTCTAATCAACCTGTGGAATTTGGTTTGGCAGGAACCTAGCAGCAGAGCAACAAGGTCAATGTCAAACACAACATTTAGGCAGTTTTATGACCCGAGAGAGATTTAGTTATGTTCGATTGGGGCAGACGGATTCCTCCGCAAGGAGGTTCTCATAGCTAGCCTATCACTTCAACAGACAGGGGATATCAGCCCATAAAGTATCATGTTAAATGCTCACAGAGGCAGGACATAGTACTTCTGGCCGCAGTGTAAGATCCTTCCAGTGGGATCTACCATGCCAAGGAAAACTGACCTTCTGGATCACCAAACCCAAGCAATGGGCGTCAAAAAGAGTTTGTTCTAGGCTAAAAATCAACTTACCTGTGCCCTCCCAGCCTAGCACGAAGCCTGACACCACAGCTAAGGATTTATTAGCCAAAAACCTCTCTTAGGAATTTCCCCCGAGCCTCCGCTCCCCTCCTAGACCACGGGAGCGGCGAGTTCGGCTAGGAGAAGGGTTTTCGGGAAGGAGGAAGCGCAGGAAAGCTCTCGGGTGGGGCAGGCCGGAACGGGGCAGCGCGGGGCGGGCGCCGAGGCCCATCCCGCCGCATCCTGTCTAATCCCTCCGGCAGGGGGAGCGGCGCCGGGGCCTGGCGCAGAGCTGCGGCCGTTTCCACCTCCTGCTGCCCCGCCTGAACCCGAACACGAGCCCGAGCGCGGGCCGAGCCACCCCGCCGAGCGAGGGCCGTGAGGCGGCAGCGCCCGGGCCCGCAAGGCCTCACCGCCGCCGCCGCCTCCTCAGTGCCTAGGCCGCGGCGCCTCACAGCCCGTCGCGGCAGCGGGCAGGGCAGGGCGGGGAAGGGGCCTCGGGTTGAGGTGAGGGCGGCGGCGGCGACCTACCGGCGTCGGCTGCTACCCCGGGCCGCGGGTCTGGCTGTGCTCAGGCGGTCCCGCTTGGAGCCGGCTCCCCCCCTGCCGCTGCCGCCGCCGCTCAAGCCTCTCTCCGCCCAGGCACACAAGATGGCGGCGCTCGGTGGCCACGTCAGTGCCAGCCCCGCGCGCGGCACCACGGGTAAGCGAGGAGGGCGAGCGGGAGGCGGGGCCAGCCGGCGGAGGGGGCGGGGCTCCGCCTTGCGGCCGCGCAGGGGGCGCCGCGGCGCCGCAAAGGGGCGGGGCCTAGCGGCAGGCCACGCCCCCCCTCCCCCTCCTCCCCTCCCCCTTAGAGCGGATGTGGCGCGCGCGCGCGCGCGCGGGTGGGGGGGGGGGAGCGCGGTCGGCGCGTGGGAGCGCGCGCGGGGTGCGCGCGTGGGAGCGCGCGCGGGAGCGCCCCATTTCCCGCCCGCCCCGGCGTGCATGCGGCGTTGCCCCGTGCGGCACGCAAGCACGCCCCTCGTGGGAGCGGTGCTGCGTGCGGCGTGCGAGCCGCCACGAGTGGGCTCGCGTGCACCACGCATTGCCCTGCGTCAGGCAGGCTGGGGGTGCAGGCACCCCTTACGGAGGCTGCGTGGGGATGCCTCTGGGCGCCCTCGGGGACACAAGCTGGCTCGTTGCGGGGTGGTGGGTGCACGGCGCGGACGGATCGGCTTGTGATGAGCAGCACCCGCCCTGCAGGGCCAGGAGCTGCCTCGAATCCCAGGAGGAGACTCCATGGCCTATGTTTTATCCACAGTAAAGTGGGGCCGCTGGGTCTGGATGAAGGAGAAAACAATCAGGAACTGCATTTTTTTCCTTTTTTTTTTTTTTTTTTTTTTTTTGCAAAAAAAAATCCCCTGATGCAAGGCTTGCGAGGAGATTTGAGGAGCCGTGAGCAGATCGCTTCCCCGTTCCCTTGACAGCGTCCCCTTCCCATCTGTGCAAAGCGTCGAGGCGACGGATTCCCGCCCGTTTGCAGCCCTTTGGCAGGAATGCCGAAAATGTCGCTTATTTCGACTGGAGGGGGAGAAAAAAAGAAAAAAGTTGCAAGGCAGTTTGGGGAACGGCCACTTTGGGAGCCCAAATTTGGCCCCAGCACTCTTGAGCTGCTGATGATGCAAGAGGCAAACTTTGACCGGTAACTCATTTCTGGGAAGAGAAAGGCCTCTTTTTGCAATGGGCAGTGCAGATATATTCCCTCTTTTTTGGAGGGGTGGGGGCGCAGGAAAGAGGAGGCCTTCAGGCAGCTCCACTTGCCTGCTGGGCGCTAGCAGCGGAGCAGGAGCCTGCTCTGCTTTTGCAGCACAGCCACTTCGGAGTCGGAGGGTTTTCCTTGCTGGAGAGACAAATCTGGCTCGGCTGCACCCTGTTCTCGCTGGCTTTTGGGGGAAAAAGAAAAAAAAAAGTGTTGGTCCAAGGAGATACTCTGAGGCTATAAAAATACCTGTGACAGCTTGCTTGCAAAATGCTTTCTGCCCCAGGGAAAAAAAAATACCATGGGCTGGATTTACTCTAGTTCCTGTGCCTCCAGAAGGAGTTTGGGGGCAGAAATGACTTCAAATGCAAAGTGTAGTAAAAAGCAGGTGGATTTGAGGGGAAAAGCAAGCGAAATGCCAAATGCAGCAATTTATTTATTTATTTATTATTAATATTAATTTTGCAGCAGGAGCTTGCTCCAGCCTGGTAGATGACGTGGAGCTGGAGGTTGGCAAAATGCTTGAGGTGGGCCCAGGTCCCATCTCCGACAGCCCTGCAAACTGCAAGAGCTTTGGGTTTTGCCGTGGTTTCCTAAGGAAAAACTGACTTTTAGGGGCACAGGGACCTGTGCAGCTGGAGGTCCCAAAAGGGTGTTTTCTGAGAGCCTCTCAGATGTAGGACAAAAGCACGGAGAGCCAAGGGAGCAAAATGCCTTTCCATTGGTGACGTTGGCTCCCTTGGGATGCTGGGCAAAATGCCCCAGCTCTCTCCGCCTCGCTGTTTTTCTCCTTAATTTGGACATAGCTCCACTGTTCCTCTCTCAGCAAACTGCGGGGCTGATGCAGAGAGCTGCAGATAAGGTCAGTATTGCTGTTTTCTTAGCGCTGCTGCTGGAAGGAGCTCCCACGGTCCATGCAACGGGGACCCACCTGACGTGACCACTGACGACTTGCCTTCGTTTGCTCAGCAGCCAGGTGGGAAAACGCGCTCGGGCTGGGTGGAAACCACGCCGCGACCCGCTCAGCCTGCCTGGAAAAGCTCTCACCAGTGGCGACGTCTCCATGCAGTGCTTTAAGCACAGAGGCGCTTCCGCTGGATCCGAACAAATCTGGGCTCAGGCGTTGATGGCACCATGACGCGTTCCTCAGCATGCTTAGGAGATCTTCCGTGATTGCTGCTGTCCTCTTTTCCCTTCCTTTGGATGCAGCCGGGCCCCCTCGTTTTTTTAGGAGGGTGTGGTAGTGTTGTCTTTACCCAGCATCTCGGGCTGGTGGTGGGATTTGAGCAGCAGAACATCTAGATCAGACAGCACCATGAGGCTGTGCCATGGATGGTCTCTCCTTCCACCCTTCCTAATTTGGGGTTTACTCCTCAGCTTAATTTCAGTACCAGAGCTAATGTGCTGCAGTCAGAGACCTGCGCCAGCAGCCGTGTCCACGGGGCTGGATCCCCAGGCCACCGTATGGGGTGGAGACAGGGACAAGCAGTGTTGTCCCCAACCCTAAGGCTCCCCTGGTGCCAGCCGTGCCACACCGGGGCCTTCATGTCTTTCAAATTAGAAATGTGGCAGGACCACGTGATTGCCCACAGCACAAGATGTTTAGGGTCAGCTCCTTAGAGCTATCTGGTCTTCCTAGGATCCTCTATTCCTTATTACAAAGATAGGAATTTAGAGTTACACAAGGCATAGGGAAAACCTGGCTTTTCAAAAGTGCCCCGTTACTAACCTGCCTCAGGATCTATGGACCACGGCAGCCCGATTCCTGTGAGGCAAAGCAGGCTGGAGAGCCTGAACCCCAGGTACCCACTCTGCAACTTGGCTGGGAAACCTCATGTTGCATCGTTGTAGGAAGCTGGTTGACCATCACCAGGGTACCATGCCGCTGTGTAGGTTTTGACGTGGCACATATCCTTTTGTCTTTACTGGCCATGTGCAGCTAAAAGCTGGATTTTAAATGCTCAGGTGAAAGATTTCACCTCTACTAGCAAGATGCCCCCAAATCCCTTGGTTTGCTAGCAAAAACTGCCACCTCTGAAATACTAATATTGTGTATCTGGGTTATTATCACAGATTCTTCCAGAACTGGAATGAAACTTTGGCCATTTTCCATCATCAGAACCTCATTAGGTTGTGCAGCCACTAATTGCTACCCACGAGCCCGACAGCTTGCGTCAAAGGAGAAGACAGAAGTTGCCCTGGGACCCGCCAATCAATGTCACAGCCAGCCTGGGCCCTCGGTGCACTTTGACCACCTGCAAGAATGACGACGATTGTTTCGGATGCGAGGAGAGAGATGGAAACCAGCCTAATTATAACATCAATGTCAGGTCACGTTCCCCCGTCGGACACCTGCACGATGGAGAAAAAAAGCAGACGGCAGCTCTCGGAGTCCAGCTTCTGTGAAGCCAGCTAGAGACGTCACGGCTGCTCTCGGCTGTCCAGGCCTTGAAGAGCTTTCTTTGTGCCCGCTGTCCTATCAGCTGTTGTGTGGAGACCGAGATGTACATGTTGTGAAAAAAGTGTGACTGGAGTAATGGTGAGAGAGGGAAATACAAATATGCAAGGGAAATTGGCAGCTAGGTCCGTAAGGGCGAGGGAAGGAGGGTAGGTGCAGGGAGGCTGCAAAAGGAAGGACTGCAGAGAAGGCTCTTGGTTAGTGAAAGGACGTGGTGTGGAAAGGAAGTAAAAATGTGTCTAATGTCTAAATCATTTCACTTCATTTTGTGTGTCTGCAAGGTAGCTATCTCCAGCTGAGTTCATTCCTAGCTCCCTTTTACAGTCACTACAGAGAAACAGGGAGCTTAGTGTGAGATTCAGCACCCTTTCCAAGATATCTCCTTCAGGGTGAGATGACCTATGCCATCATCTCCACTGACTGGACTGACTCAGTCTCCCCAGGAGATCCCAGGGGTGTGAATCTGGTGGAGATGTCTCCTTTGTAGGACATGACCTCCTGAGCGACTTGGTCCAGTGTTAGAACTACTTTGAGCAGTGTTGGACCAGAGGAGCCTTCAGCATCAGTAGTGTGGTGGTATCTTCGCTTGGTCAAAAAGATCCATTCCTGTGTGGCAGGAGACAGACAAATGGGTCTACAGAGGCAAGAGAGATCCTGGGCTGATGTTCTGTAGAGTGTTTTGCAGAGTTCAAGGTGGTGGTGGTGGGGTCTCACAACCAGTCCCAGGAAAGCTTCTTCTCAAATTTCAGATCCACCAGTGACACCTCTGGGAGGCCTGCCTTCTTCCCATGCACATTTTTGGGGTCTCAACCTTCTGTGTTGTCCAAGGGCCCCAAAACTGGCAACAAGTTTTCTTCCTGGTGGATATGTTGCTCCAGGCTGGATGTGGGATTGTAACAGGCCTATTGGCTTCGTGGGACCCATAAATGAGCCAAAGCCTGCTTATCCTATGCTGGAAACACACTTTGTGAATACAACGGGGCTGTTTGTAGGAAAGCAAGCAGGCTGGGTTTAGCCGGATAGCTGCAAGAGCAGCTGGTTGGTAGTTGGAACATTTTTAAGACAAGAAAGGGCACGTCGGAAGTGAATCCAAAGAGATCAGCCATTCAGCGTCTTCCTCCTCTCTATTTCTAAACTTTAATGTTGTTTTTTATACTGTCCCACGTACCTGGAACTGGGGAACCTTCCCCTTCTTCCCCTGAGCCCCAGAGGGAAGGATCTGTGAAGAACGAGCTGTGTGAGAGGGGATCGCCCAGCAGCCTCCAAAACTTGCTTCGAGCCACCGCAGGCTTCGCTTGTGGTGTCCCAGTGGAGAAGGATCACAAGTCTTTTTTTCTTAGGCAAGTCTGCTGAAATCAAAAGAGAGTTTGCCCCCAGTGTGGTGCTGGGTGTGCAATATAGAGAACAAAGCAAGCAGACGAACCTTTGCAAGGCCCCATTTGCTGAAATTCGAGTGTAAATCGATTTCAGCTTCCTGCTTGTACGTTCCCGGAGTGATCCTAGCATCCAACTGCAGAGAATGAAATCCTTGCTGCAGGATGCTGTCAGTGCTGAAAGTTTGCAGAGGTTCATGGGAGGAAAAACCCATCAAGGATTCAGATACCAACTCTGGCTCGGTGCATCCCTGGCACAAGGGGCTGGGGCTTGGGAGAGGACCGTTTGGCCTGCACTGGAGTGGCAGCAATGGCTGTGGGTTGCCCCGTTAGGCACCTACTAACATGACAAATGAGGACCACAGGAGACCTTATTAGGAAAGAGATCATCTACAAGGAGATCTCCTTGCCCAAGACCACATGGGAGCAAAGTAGCAGAGCATGAACTTGATCTCGGTATCTGCCCACTCCTAAGGCAGGAGGCCAAGGAGCAACCTCACAGCTTATTCTGACCATGAGGACAAGACCATCACCCATCTTCAGCTGCAGTCTCGGAATAGGTGGGGCACCCCCGTGAAGACACCCATGGAGTTGAGAGAGCCATGGCTACAGGATCCACCTTGCTTGCCTGAGAGAGGTTTGGGGGTCAGGGACCGCCTTCCTCATGCCTTTGCTACCTCTGCGCTTCCATCCTCCCATACCTGGTGTCCTCTGACGTCTCCTTATATGCCAAAGGGATGCCTGGGCAAGGAGGAGTGGAGCACAAACTGCTTTTTGCTTCACCTGATGGCTAACCCTCACTGACACAGCACTTGGTGGAGCCTTTGGCCAGGGGTCCTTTGGCAGTGCCCTAACTTGCTGAGCCCCAGCCAAAGAGACTCAGAGCTGCCCGAGATGCACAGCCCGTGGGGCTGTCAGGAGGTGTTGACATCTCAGGGATATCCCTTTTGTTCCCTCCAGGATGCAGAGGAAAACCTGTGCCCACGCTGGGCTATGATACAATCTGGCCTCTGGGTTTCCTCAGCCCCTGGCTCCAGCAAATGCCAATTTATGTCAATTATTCCTTTACATTTATTGTGTGTGTGCCTCACTTATCTCTAGGGAAACAGCCGTGCTGCTGGGGCGTGATTTATCCTTGAGAAATATATTTCAATTAGCATTTAAACCCATACCCATGATGTGGTTACAAAGACGCTATAATGAATCAGTCTTTTAATAAGCTTGGTAACCTTTGAAAACTCCCCAGGAGGGGAGCTGGGCATGCATGCGGGCCAGCAGATAACATGCTGCAGATGCTGGTACTGTCTGTGCAGGGGTTGAAATCACAGCCCCGGCCCCTTGGCTGTGGACCGTGGCACATGTGCTGGTCGCTAGCTTATGGCTGCCTGCTCCGGTGATGCTGTGAAAATAACCTAATGCTGCTGCAGCCAAGGCAGCTGGGATTTTCCCTGTTTTATTCTGCATGGACAGATGCCTGTGGCCTGTGGCTGGGTTAGCTCTGTGGGATGGACCGTCCACTCTTCCCGTCGTGATGCAAGAAGTGGGCATGGGACAAATGGGGATGAAGCAGGTGATTTGGGAGCTCGAGGCCCAGGAAACGCTGGGTGCGGGGCAGCTCTCCTAACCCAGCTGCGGCCAGGATTAGAAGCCGCGTGTCTCTGGAGGTGTGAAATCTGTAATTATAAACCTGCTAATGAACTCGTGCTATCCCAGGAGCACTTGTCAGACAGCTATATCTAGCCGGCGGCCCCAGAGGTGCTGCAACCACGCTCTGCCAGAGCAGCTGGCGCAGGTCCTGTGCAGAGCCTGGTGGAGTCTGCGGGCAGGCGAACCCCTGCACCATGACCTTTGCAGTAGCTCTCTGCACCAAAGAGCAAGACCTGGAGCAGGTTGGGTTAACCGCTGCCTGCCATATCCCCAGGGTTTGTGCTCCTGCAGTGCTGGAGATGGCAATGGTGAAGGTGTCTGGTCTAGAGTGATCTAGAGAGGACTGTCGCTTCCACAGCAGGTACCACCCCATTTTCCTTGGACACCACACTCAGGATGGGTTGGGAGCTGAGTGGAGAGGTGAAGATGTGGCTCCAGGTAAGCTTTGCCAGGGAATTTCACTGGACCGGGATTTCATTCCCCATTTTTCCCATCCTTGACTTGCCTGCCTCCTGTGGGAACTGAGGCTGACCTGATTTTCCAGAGCTTGCAAGCAGAGTCCGTTGTAAGCTTGACCCTAAGCATGGCATAAGCAAGGCAAGGATGTAGCTTTGGGACATGTCACTTGAACGTGTATGAAGAAGAAAGTCAGGTCTGGATGGGTCTCCTTGTAGAGATTTTTTTCCCCTGATCTAGGCAGGAATGTTCACCGGTGACTTGAGCACAGAAGAGAACACTTGGATTTGGGACATCACCTAGGAATTTCTTTAGCTGGCAATTAGCTAGATGTCTCGATTAAACTAGGATCTAGGATCTCTGTGGAGAGACTCGTTCTTCCAGAGTTATTTCCCCTCTCTCTAAGAGAGTTGTCTAAAACCCCTCTCTCCTTGGATGCAAACCACGCCTTTCAGCATCAAATAGACATTTTGTTTTTAAATAGCTGGTGGTTGGAGCCAGGAATCTAGTCCTTCCTTCTGTCCCTTCATCTAGGAATGAAATTTAGCTTGTTCAAATCACCAGCTATGCCACATGAGCCAGTGGTACAGGTTCCCAAGCTGGGAGCAGTGCAGAGGCAATGAACCCCAACGGAGAAGGTCTGAACAGACTGCCCAAGGGGTGACCACAGGACCATGTGCCTTTGGGAGAAGATGGGGATTGTGGAGACACCATGGTGATGCTGGAGTCTGCTTGTCCCAACAGCGAGACTGGGAAGGATGTGCTCTCATGGTTGGCACCTGGTTTGATTTTCTCATCTTTCTGTGGATTTGAAAGTCTTTTCATGCCATAAAGATGCTGTTTCACTGTGGGAAAGTGCTTGGCATGAGTGAGCCCCAAGCCGCTTGAGAGCAGAGGGACAAAGTGGCTCCAAAGCTGAGCTCAGCTGCAGGGTGATTCTCAAATGACACCTGATGCTTCTCTGAGGGGTGGAGTTGGCCATCACAGCAATGGTCATTCAGCCATGAGGTCCCATCTTTGGGGATGGGGAGCTAAAGACCAGCTGGCATCCTTGCGGCTAGAAGGTGATGAGTCTACCTGCGGAGCTCAGTCTGGGACCAGCAAAGAAGACCCAGTTTTAGGTGTCTTGTGTAATGCGTATAATTGTTGCATGTGAAGGGCCGGGATCCTCCTACGTTACTTGAGATATGCAGGAGTGTCACCCGTTTAAGGTGTGAATCATTCTCTGCGACCACGTACTGCGGAGGAGCCGAGGGTGACTACATCTGACTTCAGCAGCTCCCTTAGATACCTACCAGGGGGAAGGAATCTCTGCCCCAATCCTTTTTCTTTTCTTTTCTTTCTTTTTTTTTTCTTTCTTTTTTTTTTTCTTTTTTTTTTTCCACACGGAACAAACTAGGGCAGTGAGTTTCCTTGGCTTGAAATCCTTCCATCAGCTGCTCCAAGGTATGCCAGAATAAACAGCTTTCCCTAATGCTTGTCCTCACAGCAGCTCCTAACCATCACAGCCCAGAAACCATCATCCTGGTTTCTTCCTTGGTAATTTAGGAAGCCCCTTTTTTAGCTTTGGGCTATCATGGAGTCTGATGCTCACAGGTACCTGCATGGAGGCTACAGGCCATGCTCTGGTGACAGTGGCTTGTCCCCTGGTTTTAATGAGGTCTGTAATTGTTTTTTGAGTCCTAGATCCAGCCAGGGCTGCTGTTTGCATTAGAGCGGGGCAAGGACAGGGCTTCCTGCTTGGTGAGCAGTGCCACAGTTTCATTTCTTTCTTTCTTTTTTTTTTTTTAATACTATTGCTAATCTGAAATGGAAGCAAAATGGGACTATCACAGCAGCGCGTTGAGGCTGCCCTGCTGTCGTCGGGATGGTTAAGGGTTTAGCTGTCACGGCTGCGAGAAAAGCGTCGTTGCAACCCCAGGGTGATGGAAAGAAAGGGGCTGATCGCACCAAAACCAAAAGCGATGCGCGTCCACGCTCTGATCAGCACAGCCTCCCCCCACCAGGTAAACTGAGGCACGGAGACGGGGTGTAAGGCCACTGCTTCACCCGTGCCCCTGCGCCGTGCCGGAGAGCAGCCCACGCGTGACGGCTCAGCAGCATCCTCGGGGACACGCGCTGAGCTCGCACCGTCCTTAGGGACGGTGACAGCCAACCGGCTGGAAACCCGGGAATCGCAACCCTGAAAAGCACTTTTTCGGCTCGGTCGTTCCGCCGTTCCCCTCTGCTCCGAAGGAGGTTTCCTTGCAGCAGATGGCAGCAACGGGTTTGCGAGCGGCAGCTCTGGCGGTGGCCCGACCGCCAACGCGGCTGCACCGAAATGCCCCTGCTTAATGCGACAGGGGCTTGCGCCAAAGTCCGTCCCACGGCACACGAGGGACCAAAAAAAAAAAAAAAAAAAAAAAAAAAAAGAGCCATTCCTGTGAGCGGCAAACCAGCAGAAAGCTGCTTCCCGCTGTGGATTCTCCAGTGTCCCATAGTGGGGCTGAGCAGCCTTCCTTTTGCACGGGACCCCGATGCGTGCGTCTCGCCTCTGCCCAGGTATTAAATCTGCAGGGATCAGATGATGTTGGAGACCTCTGCGTAGCCGATACTGAAGCCGGTTGGCAGCCTGCGGTGTTATACAGCTGGGGCTGACGGACGGACAGACACGGCTTGATCGCGTTACCCTTGTTTCTCTCCCCTGGCATCTTGGGCAGTCTCTTAATCAGGTCTGTGCTTCCTGAACATTTTTCCCCCCTTTTCCTAAGTGTGTTTTTCCAGCTTAATTTCCTAAGACGAGGAGGCCTATGCAGTTTCTGTCTGTCTGTCTGTCCCCTCCGTTGGTATAGATATATTCGGGATGCATTTTGGCCAAATTCAACAGTGGCAGGAGGGTCTGGAAAAACACATGTCAGGGATGGACTAAGCCAGCTTCCCCCTGCGGAGAGGGAGACCTGTGGCCGTCCAGCCCTGGCTTTGCCCGTGCCGTGGAAATACGTTGCGCTGGAGCATTGCTCCATCCTGAAAAACATCCAGGCCTCCGAACGGCCCTTATAAAGGCAGAGGGAGTTGGATGCCGCAGCGGTGCCCGTCCCGGGTGTCCTCGCTTCGAGATAAGACACGGTGTCGACGTTGAGCCGGGGCCGTGCAGCCCCCCCCCCCGGGTTAAAAGCGTCTGGGCTCTCCTCCGGGCCGGTTTTGTTCCCGGCGAAGTTAATTTGAGTTTCTAGACAGCTGCTGTTATCGTGGGTCAGGGAGCCGACGTCTGAGCGTGACCTGATCTGCGGGATAAGGGAAGGGGGGAAAAAAAGAGTCTCGACTCCCCACCCCAAGAGGACACGCATGCAGGTGCCTTTATTTAAACAGATTTTAATTAGATGTTGAATGAGCCAGGCAGGACAAGAGCCCGAAAATACACGCGCTGGCCTTCTCCCCTTGGGACGGTGCAGAGGTGTCCCCGATGCGTCCCGAAAGCCGGGTGCCCCCGGCTCGGTCTGCGATGTCCCCGACCCACGAGGCTCCTCGCTGCTTTGTTCTCCCCGAGCCTGGGTGGTCCCCGAGGCGTCAGCAAGTGAAAAGGTTTCCCTGAATGGGGGCGGGGGCTTTAGAGCAATAACGGCGGGGAGTTATTCTCCCCAGAGTTAAGTCGCTGGCCGGTGGACGAGCGTTAGGGTAGAGCTTCGAAGCTCCAATTATCTTGGGCTCTCGAACCAAAAAAGCAGATTGTGTCGCCGGACAAAAGGCATTTTCTATGTGACTTCTTGTCTTGAAGCCTTCATCGTGCATAATACCGATGTAAAAAACCACGGGCTGGACGAGCCAGTGCTGTGGTCAAACCTCCCATTCAAAATAAGCGTTTACAGGGGAACTGCATGCAGCGGAGGAAGCCGAAAGCGCATTTGGTTCCTCTTGTTACAGCCCTGAGTGGATGCAGTAGCTCAAAGATGTGATCTGAACAAAATCCTCGGGATGCTCTGCCCTTCCCCGCACTGCCTTTTTGTGCCATGATGAGCTCTTTCCTCCCTTTTTGCTCTGGCATCATTGCACTTAGTCTAGCCAGGGATTATCCCCTTCCCAAAAGGAAAAAAAGCGGGCTGGAAGAGGACATTGCTTGTTGAAGACTCCTCTCCCCACAAGGAGGCATCTCCTTCAGCCAGTGGTGCTGAGCAACCCTTGCAGCAGGGCCTCCTGCGGGCTGCAGGCTCAGGTGCACAGTGGTGACCAGGCATGAGGAGCTTCAAGTTATCCTAAGGAGAACTAAACCCAATGTGCTTGTGAGCTTTTGGTGGTTTCTCCTTCTCTGGAGATATTCAAGGCCCACCTGGATGCAACCCTGTCTACCATGCTCTAGGTGACCTTGCTGAGCTGGGGGTTGGACTAGATGATCTCCAGAGGTCCCTTCCAACCTTACTGATTCTATGATTCTATGATAGGCCTCGGCACCACCCCGCCTGTGCCAACCTGTCAACCCCATTCAGCGGGCCACCATCAAGTGTCTCATCTAGCGTGGCTCCCAGCAACACCCTCCACTACCAGCTCCTGGCCCGCTGTCACTTTTCCTGGAGACGCGAGCTTGGAGGGCAAGTTATTATCAGTCAGGCTAAAATGGGAGGCAAGGCTGGAAAGCCTTGGGCTGTTCTCCAGAATGGAGGTTGTCCCCGCTCTTGGGATGCCTGGCATCTACCCTTGTATACCTGGCAACTTTGGGGATGCAATGGGGGATATTTGCGCTGTCCTCCACATGCGCCCGGGAGCACCTAGGACTCCTGGGGCCTCACCAAGCATGGGCAAAGGTGCAGAATCTGGCCCATATTTCTGGGGCTAATCAGCTTTTGGAATATTAAGTTGCCTGTTTGTTATAGATAAATTAAACCCTGGCTAACAAAACATGAATAATGAACTAATGAGCAGAGGAAAAAAAAAAAGAAAAAAATTGGCACTCAATATAATTAGCTTCTAAAAACTGCACACCACAGAACCGATCCCGTTCCAGCAGGGCAGGCACAGCTGCATGTGGAGACAGAGTTTCTAAGAAAGCTTCCCCAAGCTTCCCCAGGGCGTCTGTGGTGAGAAACCACAACACACCACCAAGGACGGGGTGGTGATGGCGGTGGTAGGGAAGCCAAACATAGCCTGTGTGGTCTCCCTGCTGCTAACCATCCTCACATTTCTCCCTCAGACATCAATGGTTTGTTGATGCTACCCGAGAGCTGGAAGTGACCACGACTCAGCCCATCCTGCGCCGAGGAGATACTGCAAGAGTGAAGACCGATTCCCGGTGACTCTAGGCTTCATCCTATAGGCAGATGCTTACTTGCAAGTTTGGAACTAGCCGATGAATTCAGTGGGCCTGCTCCTTCAAAAAAGTGCAACACTGCAGTGCGTGTAGTTACAGGGTCCAGTTTTTGCATAGCTGGTTCAAACATCTCTGCTTCCAATGGGGAGGATTTTGCTCCAGCACCTCATTTATTTTGGGTGCCTCCCATTTTTTTGGAGTGACCAGCTGGAGCCAGCTGAAAGGTAGCAAGGTTTTCCAAAACAGCTGTCAGTTTACCCTCTGCATCCTGGGCTCTTGGAAGGCGGTTCAGGTTGGGCAGGAGAAATGGGAGATGGATGAATGTGCTGCTTGCTCTGTGCTTCCTGATGTTTCTTGACTTTCAGCAAAGGCATTCTGGGCCATCATCAAAGGCTGGGTGGTCATTTCGGCTAGTGAAAGCTTGAGTTCCAATAGTCAATGGCTTTCCAAGAGCAGGGTATTTGTCTTTGCCTTGAGCCATCTCTCTATGCAGAGGGACATGGCTGGTGTATCTTCTGTGTTGGCCAAGGCAAAGACCAGACTCCCCGCTTCTATCTTTTCTCCAGAAATGCACCATTGCTGCACCTCAGCCATCACTGCAAAACCCAGTTCTGAGGGCTTGGTGCAGCCTTCCCCACTTGGCCTGTAGCTACTCTTGCTTTAGTGATGATGAATTTTGTGGGTGCTACACAAGCCACCCAGTGGGAATCCAAGGAAGATCTCACCGAGTGCCAGCCTCGGGATGCAGCCAGTGAAAGGTACTGCTACACTCCTTGAAAAGGTGCCAAGGCTCAGGGGTGCAACTACCAGGACGTGGTGCTGCCATGTGGCCTCTGCAGCAGGAAGGATGCTGAAATAGGAGCAACGGTGAGGAAGATGAGAGCGATGACAGCCAGGCAATGAGGGATAAAGTTGCCGATGCAGCATCCTGAGGACCACCAGGGAAATGCAGAGCTTGGTTTGTCAAAGGGCACACCAAAGTTTTTGTTAGCCTGGTTTCCTAATGGAGCATGCATGACCCCATCAACTTGTCTACTGGTCCTAGTTAAAGCTTTTGAGCTTAGTGGCCCTTCTCTACCAGCTCACCAGGAGGTGGTGATCTGTTTAGTTTCTCCAGGAGGCATGATTCTCATATGACACTGCTAGCAAAAGAGGAAGAGGGGTTATTATGATATCCAAGCTACTGTTGGGGGGGAGAGGGTGTAGGGAGAAGCGGAGAAGCGTGAGATATCTGTCCCCTATGGGATAAAGGTCTTGGGGGCAGCCAGTGGTCCTGTCATGAGTGTGGAGAAAGTGAGTATTGCAGAGGTGAGGGGAAAAGGTGGTGAACACTTCAGCAGCCAACATGGAGTCTCTGGAAGTTTTGGCTGGGGGAGAGTCCTGGGAAGATGTAGAAGCTTTGCAAAAGAGGCTTCAGGCCATGAGATCTCTGAAAGTTGTGGTAAGACATGAAAAAGACCAGCTGACCCCAAATCTGTTGATGGCTGTGTTTCCCTAGTGCTGTTTTCTAGGAATATGATTTTTACCTGTACCACCAGAATGGGGCCAGAGCTGCCTGGACTACAGTCATCTCCTCCTGTGGGGTCTCCTGCCTTGCTGCTGCCCCTTTTGTGATGGGCTGTGAGCCCAGACACTTCCCTCCTCACCCTGTGCCCCATGATCACTGCTGGAGTGGACTTGCAGGATTCTTTATGTCTCCCTCTGCCTGGTCCTTCACTGGCAGCTGGAGATCCCTCCCATAGCTCATTAAACACCATCTGCTGTGTGATCCCCCTTCCCACCAGCCTCTAGGGGATAGATATATGCAGATGAATATTATGGCTGTTTAGGCTGCTTTCCTAAGGAAATAAAACCCACGTGTTTATTGCTGTCTGTCTGGCATCCTCCACCCAGTTTCTCCCCCAGTAGCTTTTTTTTTTTTTTTTTTTTTTTTTTTTTTTTTAACATGCTTGCTAACTTTCATTCATATTCGACAGTGGAGAAAAGGTCTCAAAGACTATGTGTTCCTCCAGCTTTTGTAAATAGAGGTAGCCAGGTAGGGAGTAGGGACCATAATAACTTACCCACAAAAGGAAGTCTGCAATGTGAGCTCAGCCATGTTAATAGACACCGGAGAATCCACACAGGGCAGTGCTCCAGGCCCGTTTTCATACTTTCCACAGGTCTGTATTTGTAGTAGAGAAAACTGGATGGAAGCTGTCTCTTGCACTGGGTCTCAAAGTGAGAGGAGTGGGTGACTGTTCATGTTTCTAGAGTTTATTGCAAGCTCCAGCTAACTTGTCTCCCACATGACACTAATATTATAGAAGCCTCTGTTTTGGCCAAGAAATGGGCTGCAGTCTCCATCTTGGAGCTGTACATACATGTATCCTGAGATCATGACATGGACCATTCTGGAGATAAGGCCTGGGGCTTTTGCTATAGTCAGAAGTCTATGCAAGACATAGAGCCAGGCTGTTCCGTTTCTCTGGAAGGGGGTCTTGGACTTGTGCTGGATGGTGCTGAGGGTGCTATGGGTGCTGGATAATGTCACAGTCCTGGCTGCCTGGGAGTCACCCGCCTGAGTGCCCCATGACGTACCATTCCCTGGGACTTTTTCTGTGCATGGAAAAGAGTAATTCCTCCTCCATACCTTGCAACTTGGGCCAAAGCCTCGGACTTCATTTCTCATAGTTCATTGAGCATCTGGGGGATGCTAAAACCTTCTTGACATCAAAAAGATTCATTCAGTCTGTATTGGTACCTGGTCCTATATGGACTTGCCAAAGATCCTTGCTTTTAAAAGCAAGAATTTGGAGGGGCCACTTCTGCGTGCTCCAGGGTTTTCAGATTTTTAAGAGTGATTTTTAACTCTTCTCGGCTAAACATAACTGTGAAGATGACCACTTGGTGCAAAGCAGACATCTTGATCATCTCTGGTTTATGATTCATTTTGCTGTATAGGATAAAAGGATATTTTCATGCCCCTAAGCTATGGAAAAGAAGTGTCATCCATGCACCTCCAGTATTCAGAGCAGTGCAATTATCCTGGCCCTGTTCTTATCCATCCCCAAGGGCTGGATTGCCTCAGTCTGGAGTCCTTGTCCCAAACATAACACCCGCAGGAGGGCATTCAGAAGCCATTTTTGAGTATGGAAACCCAAATGCTCTTACTTATTAGAAAAAAAAAAAGATAAAATTCCTCCCTTTGGCCTGCGAACTCTTCTGGACATGCATGCTGCAGCACAGCTGGTGTTTTGGAAGAGAAAAGCTTCCCTCCGCTCATGCCTATTGCAGGCATGTTGGACAACACTGTCCAAGGTGGACTCCCACTGTCCTATGGGTTCCCGGCATTTCATTTTAAATTGGAAAAAAAAAAAACTTTTCCTAACAGCATCAAAAGAGAAAAATGCCATGGGGATGGAAAATACTGGATACTGGAAATGTATCAGCAGAAAAAGGCAGGGACAGAGCTAGGTGAACTCTTCTTTCTCTGAGGGTCCAACCTTCAGGAACTAAACAAACTTCCTCAAGAGGTTGCAGGCCAAAGCCCATCAGGGAGAAGAAACAGGAACCTGTTTTCAGTCAGGGAAACTGAGGCTTGGACAAAAAGCTTGCCAAAGGCCAGCAACCAGATGGTCCATTGCTTGCTCCCCCCCCACCCCTTGGCTATGCATCTCCTTTCCTCTAGCTACCCCATGATGCCACACTCTCCCCCCATCCCATGCAGGCTCTGGCACGGGACATGGCCACTTGGAGCATCCCAGCAATTCCCCAGCTCTAGGCATGTGGAATGACTGTGAGCCTGGCGCTGGGCAGGATGAGCCCACACGGTGCAGGGCTGGCTGCGGGGAGGAGAGCGAGAAGTCCACAGCATGAGAGTTACAGCAAATGCGTGAGGTCTTCACGGAGGAGAGAGTTTTACTGTAGAATAACCCATCTGGACCAGTCCTATAGCAACCACATCCATGTGGTTTCAGACTGTTTTCCTGTCCCTTGCTTGCTGCTGTGGGCTTTACATGGCTGAGATAAATTTCAGTCCAAGGGACTCTGGGTCTGACGTTTCTGTCTCCCCATCACAAAGTGTCCCCAGGCACGATAGGGTTAGGGACATGCCATAGGGAACAGCCATGCACCATTCAGGGTCTGTCTGGCACAGGCAATGTAACTTTGAGGCTTTGCAGATGCTTTTAGAAGAGACGTCACTCCTCAACCACGCTAAATATCATAGAATCATAGAATCAGTAAGGTTGGAAGGGACCTCTGGAGATCAGCTAGTCCAACCCCCCTGCTCAGCAGGGTCACCTAGAGCGTGGTAGACAGGGTTGCATCCAGGCAGATCTTGAAGATCTCCAGAGAAGGAGACTCCACAACCTCTCTGGGCAACATGTTCCAGTGCTCCGTCACTCTCACAAAGAAGAAATTCCCCCCTCATGTTGAGGCGGAACTTCCTGTGCTTCAATTTCTGCCCATTGCCTCTTGTCCTGTCACACAGGACAAACTGGAAAGAGTTTGTCCCTGTCCCCTTGACACCCTCCCTTCAGGTACTTGTACACATTGATCAGATCCCCCCTCAGTCTTCTCTTCCCCAGGCTGAAGAGGCCCAGCTCTCGCAGCCGTTCCTCACAGGGCAGGTGCTCCAGCCCTCGGATCATCTTTGTAGCACAACGCTGGAATCTCTCCAGTAGCTCCACGTCTCTCTTGGACTGGGGAGACCAGAACTGGACACAGGACTCGAGGTGAGGCCTCCCCAGGGCTGAGTAGAGGGGCAGGATCACCTCCCTCCACCTGCTGGCAACACTCTTCCTAATGCACCCCAGGAGACCCTTGGCCTTCCTGGCTACAAGGGCACATTGCTGGCTCATGGTCAACTTGTCATCCACCAGCACTCCCAGGTCCTTCTCTGCAGAGCTGCTCTCCAGACGGTCAGCCCCCAGCTTGTCCTGGTGCCTGGGGTTATTTCTCCCTAGGTGCAGGACTCGGCACTTGCCCTTGTTGAACCTGAGGAGGTTCCCCTCCGCCCAGCTCTCCAGCCTGTCCAGGTCTCTCGGAATGGCAGCACAGCCCTCCGGTGTCTCAGCCGCTCCTCCCAGCTTGGTATCATCACCAAACTTGCTGAGGAGGCACTCTGTCCCCTCATCCAGGTCGTTGATGAAAAACAGGATGGGACTCAGTCCTGAGCCCTGGGGGACACCACTAGCCACAAGCCACTAGGCCTGGGGGCCTCCAACTGGACTCCACGCCACTGATGACGACCCTCTGAGCTCTGCCTTTCAGCCAGTTCTCAATCCACCTCACTGTCCACTTGTCTAACCCACACTCCCTGAGCTTATCTAGGACAATGTTATGGGAGACAGTGTAAAAAGCCTTGCTGAAGTCAAGGTTTCATTCTAATGCTTTTGGACCCCCATGGGTTTGGCTTTAGCAGTGCCTCACCCAGGGATGCTCTGCTGAAACCACTGCATTTCATCATGCTGTGGACATGTCAGCCACAGCAGAGACTGAGAGCTCCTCAGACCAGTGCCTTCAACTCAGGTTTTAAACAGTGGCCATTTTCTCTGAAGATGTGCCACAGAAGTTTTTGAGCTAGCGCAGCTTGTAGAGGATATGCTCTCCCGGGGCGGTGGGGGTTGGCTCAGCCCAGCCCTCAGCCCACAAAATGCTGCTTGCTCTTATGGAGGGGTCTCCTGTCTTTAGCCTCCTGTGGAGACAAGGAGGACCATGTGACGCTGAGAGTTCACCTTGGTCCAACCCAGCACTCGCCGACACCATGCCATGTCCCACCATGGACAAACTTTTCAGTCAACTGGTCATTTCCACTTCAGTTTGTGATCAGGGACATCCACGTGAGCCACAGACGCAGAAGCCTGGCTGCCAGTGGGGCAGGTACAGTGGGGCCAGCCACTCTGTGGGGCTGAGCCCTTTATCCCTCCTTGTTCCCTAAGACCTGATGGGGCCCCATTTTCCTCCTTTTTCAGTGGCCTGTGGGTTTTTGTGGAGATGGTATCCTGGGAGCTGCCAGACAGGATCTAGCCATAAGCCTGGCTGGCCCAGGAATGGCCAATTTGGAATATTTCAGAGAAAGAAGCCTGTTTTATCCCTTTCACTCCAAGACTTGAGAAAATTTCCCAGATCCCAGCCTGGCCAAAGAGAACGAGATCTAATGAACTTACTCTAAGTTTTTCTTATCTTGCATTAGAAATGTGAAGAAACCTTCCTGCTGCAAATGTCCTTTCCCCATCTGAATCCTGCTAGCTTCCCTCTATGCAGCCTGCTGGAATGAACCCCGCAGTTAAATCCACATCGTCTTTCCCCAAATCCCCTCCATGTAGTTTCCAAAGTGCCTCTTTCCTTGTGTCCTTCTCCAAGGCATGGAGAATTGGAGTTCCCACCTCCCTTCTCTAGAGAATTTGTGATTTTATTGAGTTCCTTATGGGCAGTAGCTTTTCTAAAGTAATCACGAGCCTTTGGGAGGTCCCCAGATCTTACAGCTGGGAAGGGTGGGATTCATTTCACAACCTATAGCTGTCCAAAAAAAAGGTGTCTGAGCAAAGAGTTGTCTCAGCTTCTCACCAAGTCACTAGCAGTTGCCATTTCTGGGGACTAATTGCAGGTGGGTGTTTAAGACAGATGGCATGAATCATTCTCCAGAAGTGCTTCCTTTCATCAGGCCAGGGTCCAACATAAATAACTCAGACTGAACACTTCCTCTTGGCTCTAATCTGGGGAGATGAATCCCCTCCATATCTCTGCAGGATAGCTCAGAAAGAGACACAGCTTTACCTTTCCCATGATAAAGTGTTAACTCTGAACATTACTGATGGCATTTCTGCTGTCATGGACACGAACTATCTCGCTGTGGGTCTCTGCAGTAGCAGCTCCCTACTAATGTGCATTGCCAGGAAGTTTTTCCAATGGCTCCTGAACCACAGGGGTGTCTCTCCATCCCATGAGAGTCTCTAGCTGCATTTGGAGCTCCAGCTGTTACATGATAATCATGAATATAAAAGAGGTGGCTCCTGAGCCTGCTCTTCTAGGCTGGAAATCTTCCTCATGAGCTTTCCTCTGCTCGTGTCCAAATGCGGCATGAGAAAGGAGCCCCTTCCATGGTGCTCTGGAGATGCTTTGTCTTCTGTCTTTCTGACAGAGAACAGAGGTACTGGCCCCAATTCCAACCCCCCCCCCCAAAAAAAAAAAAAAAAAAACATAAAATGTAAAATCAACAGGGTTTTGTGTTCCTCCAAAAGTGTTTCACCAAGCTGGATTTTCACAGCGGTAATTCGTCTCCATGGATGGCCTGTGCCTCCGGAGCGGGGACACTGCGGGCTGGGAAGTTTGCTTCTGACGGGGACGTTTCCAACACTAGATGGAGCAGTGGCCCTAGGCATGGAGGAACGAAAAAATGTCTCGATCTTGTTCAATTAACTCCTTTCGCTCCACGCATCTCAGCCCAGAGGGAATTCGGGGCAGAACAAGGCTTTTCCTGCAGCCAGGCAGCTCCAGCTGCCGAGGTCCCCGACCCGGCGGCTGGTGTTTCCTCTCCGGGAACAGCTCTCCCTCTCCTCCCTCCCCTTTGAACTCAGCGTGTTGGTGCCCCCCCCCCCTTTGTGACATCACAGAGGCTCTCTGTGACCTCACACACGTGACGACATGATGATGTCATCAACAAGCCCTGATGTCATAAATGACCCCTGCACCGTGCTCCGGGGATGCTTTCAAAAAATAAAATAAAATAAAATAAAATAAATAAAAAGAGTGATTTTACCCTCGATAGGAGCACCACAGCTGTGGCGGCTGGCCGAGGGATCAGGGTCGCCCCGCGCTGCTGGCGGCTGGAGGACGTCATTGGCCCCAGGGGTCGGTGGGGCTGAGATCAATCGGCGGCGAGCCGCGCTTCAGAGCCGCGCTTGTCGGGGAAGACGGATCAGGGAGATCAGACTCCAGGTCATTTCCTTGTTGCCTTAACACATGAATTTTTCTGCGGCTGCACAAAGCCGGAAGGTCAAAGGCTGGGGATTAAAAGGTGACAGCCAGCGAACTGCACCGGCCCAAGGCAACACAAGGTGTTCATGCTCCAGTGTGGCCAGCGAGCAACTCAGGCAGCACTGTACCTTCTTGGGACGCGCGTGCGAGGAGATCAGGGACCCTGCCATCCCACCAGGGTCCAAGGAAGATGTTGCTCTCTGAGCTCAAAACCACTCTGGGGTCTTAAAGCCAAAGAGCAAGGGCACCTTTTCGAAAGGCAACATTGTCCCCAGTTGCTCAAAAAGTGTTCGAAGCTCTGTGGGGGGGACTTACTACACCACCATTTCTATAGCTTGCCATGGTTGGTGAATATTCTTTGTGTGTTTCCATCTTATCTCTTGGCTATTGTGCTTGCTTCCCGTGGGTTGTATCACACCTGGTAGGCTTCTCCATGTCTGGATGCGCTTATCTGAATTAAAGCTGTGCCTTTACATCAGCCTTTTCGGGGCAGATGTGGCTGGTACCTTGGCAATGTCAAGGCTTTAATAAATAGTAGACTTTAATGGCCCTGGCCAACCTCACCTGGGGCCTGCCTCACACTCTGCCCATAGGCCCAAGGAAAGTGTCACCTTCACCGTCTTGGAAAATCCAGGGCCAAGACCTGTCCTCAAGCAGGGTGAATATCCACAGCTGTCTTCATCCAGTCGGCTCAGCCTTGGATCCATCCTGCTGGATTTCACATTCTTGGTGGCTGTGCCCAAAACTTTCAGCCCCTGCTTTTCCTTGGTAGTCAACAGAGGATGCCAGCTCCAAAGGATCTGGTTGGTTCCTGGGGTGCCATCTCTGCCTGTTGACTCAGGAAAGTGCCCAGCTCTTGGCTGAGGCAGCTCAGCCAAACTCCTGCCCTTAATTGGGGTGGACCTGGGCACAAACATAGCTTTGAGCAGTCTTCAGGTCATAGGAGCAAGTCTGAGAATGATCAAGTGCAGGACCTTGAGCCTGAGTCCCACACTGTCCCCAGGCTGTGGGATGAAGGGATGGTCCTGAACTGAGCCCTAAGGCCAAAAACATCCCACCTCAGGCCTGACAGGGAGCTTACCAGACCCTACGGGAGATGGAGCTGCTTATTCCTCCTTGACCTCATCTTCTCCGTAAATACAGGGCTGGCTCTTTTGCTTTAATTCTAGCTCTATACCCAGCCAAAGCCTTTCTTTGGGGTCAAAACAAATGTTTTTGTGGCCCATCACGGCTGGTAGGCTTCCCCGCTACCATCTCACTGGAGCCGTCATGCCCCGGGCAGCGAATGATCACGAGTTTGCTTTAATTGAGGGCTTCAGAAGTTGCTCCGCAGCTCTGCAGTGCTGGGAAGGTGGCTTCGCTCAGCAATGACCAAATCGCAAATACCTGAGGCTTGAGTCACGGCTCGCAGAGGAAACGTGCATAAACAAGCAGCGAGCCAGGAAACTCCACCGCTGAGATGGACAAAGGTAAAAGTCAGTGGCTTGGTATGTCTGCATGATAGCAATAAACCCGAAGGTAGCAGGTTTTTAGCTGATAATCGCAGCACCCCAGGCTGTGCTCGCGCGAGCAGAGCGGGGTCAGATTCAGTCACCGCTTGGCTGCGGGACCGCTGAGGAACAGGCAGGCGGCTGCAGCCACCTACGTGGGTTATTTCGGCAGGAAAATTCATAGCAGTTCCCTGGGTTGCGCTATGGAAAGGAAATAGCAAACTTCTTCCTCAGGGAGGTCAGGGCAATGGGGAAACTGAGGCACAGAGTGCGTGGTGGGGTTGATACCTCGCATCTCCCAGCTGAGCAGAGCTGGCACGAGAGCACTGGTCTCCAGAGTCCCAGCCCAGCGTGTTTTTTTGGGAAATCACCTTGCCTTTTGTATGAGTTTACCTGGGACACCCATGTAGGGAAGCAGCTCGTTTCTACAATGTTGGCCCATTCCTGAGACTGACAACGAGTCCTCGCCATGACCCTGCTTTCTCTTCTCTCCGCCAGACGAGCGCGGAAAATAAACAACACCGAACCTCAGCTGTCAGAGCTGAATTCCAGCTGAGGCTTTCGCATCCACCTCCCTGAATTCCCCCTGCAGCTTGGGGTGTGGGAACAAACTAGTCTCACCCGCCTGTCTCCTAATGAGGATCAGGCATCGCCTCATGAGCCCGGCTTCCAGCCCAAATCCAGGCTCTGGTGCAAACCCTGAGTAAAGCTCAGCAGAGCTGGATTTGCTTTGTTGCAGGGATGAGCCTCTTCATGTCTTTTTTGTGCCTCAGTTTCCCCATCTGCAAAATGAAGCCAACGATGCTGTCTGCCTGTGGAGATGCTCTGGACGTAGCTGTGGTGTCACATCTGCCAGTGTGCATTGGAGGTGGAAGAGAATTAAGTCTGCGAGGGAGGACATCGAACTGATGAAAATGAATTGTTATTGATACCTGTTGACTCCCAGGCTCCAGGGGAAACCAGGGATAACTTAGTGGCCAGGCTATAGCTGAATCACAGCTGCCTTTCCAATACACTTCAATTTTTTGGCCTTATTTCCCAGTAGTGAGCCCTGAGCAGTTGCTGCGGCGAGAGCGCCTGGCTGGCCGGCAAACAGACGCCGAGTGATATACGCGCTCCGAGTTTGCATTTCTGGCCTGGAATGTTTCTTATCGGTCTCGCTGCATTTCCCATTTTTCTTGTGCCACACTTGAAGCACAATAGACACATTGTCACTGTTCCTCGAGCTACAAGAGAAGGGGCATGGGGAGGGGGGGGAAATACCCTTATCGGCCTCTCTCTCTGCCTGCACCTCCGTATCTATAAATCAAGTGGATTTGTACGTCTCTCCGGTCAAGTATGGGCATTAGAGCTGCGATGCGAAGTCATTTCAGTAATGCGCGCCCTGGAATGCACCTTATCTGATTTACCTCCTGTATTTTCTTTTTTCTTTTTTCTTTTTTTTTTTTGAGTCCTCCTTAGACCTAGCCATCACTGCTCCTTACTGCTTCCCTCTGCTTTGGGGGAAGTGGGTTTGGACCCGGACATGGGCGCATGTAAAGCCTGCTGGGGCTGGGAACTAGCCTGTGGTCCTCCTAGTGAATCTAGTTGGCAGGACCCTGGCGGTGGGTCAAAGCTTTGGCTGTAAAAAGAGGCTCTGGCTACCCCTCATAAACCGAGCCATGCTGTGATGGTCTAGACTGTCAAAGCATTGACATGGCCTCAGTTGGCTTCACCGGCAATGCCCCAAGCAATTTCTGGTGCAAGTGGACCATGGATCATTCCCGGCGCATGCATGCAATCACTGTGTTTTGTGTCAAAGACGCAACAGGCTGCACCGGGGCTGTGTGCGCTGTTCAGTGCCAGAGAGCAGCCCCGAGCGTGTCTGACCCCCATAGCCACAGCCTGTGGGTCCGAGCAGGCACCAGTGCTGCTGCTCCAGCTCACCTGGAGTCCCAGCGCATCTGCATCCTGGGCATTGATCTGCATCTCCTTGCATGACTGCTTGCAATAGGATGGGAGATAACCGTAGTCATATGAGCAGCTGCTATTTGGGGTTGAAAATTCAACCTCTCTCTTCCGTGCTGCCAGCATGAGACAAGGATAGCAAAATTGCCCTGGGAGCTAAACTATCACCTAGGCATGTATAAAAATCATCTTGCAGATAGGTTCACCTCCAAATTAATGTAGATTGGGAGTCTGCTGTGCTGGATTTCTTTTGAAAGAGAAATTTTCCTTTCCCGGAGCGGGAGGGGGCCAGGAGGACAAGGGAAGCATGCTAGGAATGCGACAAGCCTGTTCTCCTTATTTGTGTAAACGAGTTGGGTCTATTCCCTTAATCTCAAAGTGCGTGTTTTAAGCCTCCTTGCAAAGCAAATTTGCTTAGAGAGTGCGTGGATGCCAGAACAGGGGAGGCCACAGGCTGACGTGGCAGATGATAATAATAATGATCATTAACAATATTAATCATTAGTAACAATTAATGCTCTTGTTTTTCCCAGAAATGATGGGTGGTGACCAGCCACTGTTGCTAGCACATGGTACAACAGCAAGCTCCTCAGGATGGTTGCTCTGCTCCCAGTCCGAGCCAGAGCCACAGCAAGAAACGCCAGAGCAGAGACCTTAGTAATGCCAACAATTTGCTGTAAAACTCAGATGAGATGCAGATCGTGCAGCCTAATGTGAATTTTCCCAGCTGCAAGCTTGCATGAGCTGGAGGTTGGACAAGGCAACATGCAACAACTCCAAAGTGCCTCCTCCTGCTCTCTAGTCGTGGCATCCCACTATCATGACCTCAGAATTAACATTTTAGCCGAAGATATGCAGGTGAATACAGATACATGGAAAGACTGTTTCCATCTCCAAATGTTTCAGGATTGGGGATGAGGTTGGTGCAGATTGTACCATTGGGGTGAGTCTCCACATCCCAGGTGTCTTTGTGGGTTTGGATAGTTGGTACATATGCACACAGCTGGGGTCTAGCTCACAGTATTGCTTTGATTGCCTACATTTGATCCGACTGTCATGTGTGTTGTAAAAAGGATGCACAGAACTGTACTTACACCGTACTTGCACAGTGGGACAGCAAAAGGCAGCTTGCCTGTGGCAGTTTAGCTTGGCAGCCCCATATCCTGCGCTTTAGTCAAGCGTCCAAACCATGTGGACTGCCTTAGTGTGTTTTTGCAGCCGGGTTCAGCCTGATGTTGCACTCGGCCCTGGGTGACACTCATGACGCTGCCTCCTGGCTGGACAGACTGACAAAACGGAGGGGCTGCTATCCCTTCCTCTCCTTCTCCATCTGCCCGTGGATTTCCCTGGCCCCAGACTCTGCTTGCAGGAGCATTGGCTTCCTTGCATCTGCAGTGTCTGGCCTCTGCCGTTCTTCGAACATGTCTTTTGGTGCCGTTTGGAAAATTCCTCCCAGTAATCACCTTGCTGACGGGATCTTTCAGCACCGTCATCCCTCTGCGTGCCAACATGCTGTGTTCCAGGGTGAAGTAAGCTCAGCAACCTGGGCTGGGGCGATGTTTATCGGCCAGCTGCTCTAATCCTCTCTCTGCTGCTCACCCCACAGCCGAGGACCTCTGGGAGGCCAATGGGGCATGTTGGGACCCTCTTGACAAAGCAGGTTGGGGCTATCTGCACCTCTCTTGTCCAGGGCATCCCGTTAGCAAGGTACATAAAGGGTGAGGAGCCAACACTCCCTGTCTGGCTATCCTAGAGCATCCTGCTCTAGAGTCTTGGTGTCCCTGCTCCCTCTAAGCATAGCCAGCTCAACATTGCTGGATTTCCCTTCCCTTCTCAGTCCCTGTCTCCGGCATGGTGAAACACTGCTGTTCTAGGCTGAACGGGGATCTCCCAGGCTGCCCAACCTGTTGCTCAATAATCTATTTATTTTAGTAAATGGAGAATAGCTCTCATTCCCTCCTCGCCTTTTGTCTGCTTGCCAGGTGATGTCCTCCAGGACTCTCTCAGAGAAGCTGGAGGCTTGCTGCCCCTCTTGATGAAACAAGGCTCTTCACCTCATACTGGTGGCCCTGCAAAGCCTGGAAGCATTGGCCAATGTGGCTCTTGCCATGGCTGAGCAGTGCCAACATTATTTCAGGATTTCTGTTTTGGAAACCATTTTTCTTGACCACTTATGGCTTACACCATGCAGGAACCAGGTGTCAGGGTCCAGCAAAGGTGAGGAAACCTTGCTACAGTGATCTATCAATACCGTGAAGGGGTGGCCGGGGAGCCACCTCCAGCCCTGCACCCCAGTTGCCTCTGTTACTTCATTACAAGTTCAGCCCCAGGTCTGCTTCGGACTATCCCCTCTGGCTCTTTCCAGGGCAGAGCTCAGAACCTGCAACATTACCATCACCATCCCAGAAATCTCTGCATTATAGTGATCCAGGCCAGGATCCAGGGCTAGATGCTTCATAGTAGATTGGGAGGATCTACTGCAGCCTTGGGATCTTGCTTCAGGGTGCATGTGGTGAGATGAGATGAGGTAGTGTTGGTGGACTGTGCATAGAGGAAGAATTGAAACTGCTCTTATTCACACTGAGGGTGTTCCCTGGAGTGATCTGTCCCCCAGACCATGCCTTGGTTCTGCCCTGAACACAACCAGATGGTGTAGTCCAAACTGGAGCCAAGGAATCGGTGCTAGTTGGCTTCAAGATCAGAGTGAGCCCCTGAGCCTCTTTCTTCAGTAGCACAGACACAGCCTGTGTGGCCAGATGACCCTGAAAGCATCTTCTGCCCTTCCTCTGGATCTAGCTTCCCCACTGCCTCCTCAGAGAGAGGTCACACGTGTATGATGGTCCTTTTGATCACCCAGCTCTGGCAGCCGTGACGGCTGAGACCAAGCAGCGATTTGCTGAGTACAGTTTCCTCTCTCTACCTTGGCCTGACCTAACATGAGTTTTTGGCAGAGGAGATCTCCTTTCTGGGAAAGATCTGAATAGGGATCTGTGACCTTTGTTTAGAGGTGGTGGCAAAAGAGAAAGATGACTTAGCAAGAGCAATGCATGGGTGTTTTTAATATGTGCACTGACACGCTAAAGGGCTGTGGCCTTTCAAAACAGGCTCAAAAGCTCTGTCTGTGCCAATGCACACTATCCATTTGGTTTAGAGAAGGGAAGAAGGTGATGAGTGGGAAAGAAGGGAGGTCTCTCTTTACCTCTAACACATTAATTGTGCAATAAGTGAATTTCCCATCTCTCAGCTTGGAAAAGCCCTTCAAGTATCTTTCCTGAGAGCCTGTGCTTAGATCCCATTTTGACTTCACTTCTGCTTCCTCTTGGTCCCACAGGGACTACTGGATGTGCTTAGCTTGACTTTGTGTTTTTCTTTGGCATCTTAAACAGACACTTGCCAAGGGGAGAGAAACTGTTTAACTTATTCTTTGGGGCTAGAAGTGAGGGCAGCTTTTGGCCACTTGTGGAAACCAGTGAGCATTAAAACTAAAAAAAGGTGCTTTTCCTGCTGGATCTCTGGGCACCATAAACCTGAAAGCACTCCTCTTCACCTCAAAAGCAAGTGTTTGCAATAAGAAATGGGAAAAAAATAATTTCCCACTAACCGTGGATGAGTCTTTATCGTTCTGCTGCCTGGTGTTTTCTTTCTTCCATCAGCCCACAATGGTGGCTGTATCATCCTGAACTTCTCTTGCTATCAGGCCCAGCATCCCTGGGTGTTCAGCTATGCCCAAGGGCAGCCCTGTCCCTGCAGAGTAGTTGTATAAGGACAAGATGCATTTTCCTGGCTTGAATCCTTCAGAACGCTAAAAGAGATGAACCTATTGATTCTTCTGGTCTTGCATCCACAGCTCTCTCTCTCTCTCTCTTCTATGCAGGTACAAGTGGAGTGTTACACAGCAGCACACTGTTTCCCCATGTTATTGGTCTACCACAGCACATCATGTCCATGACTGTGCAGGAAGTAACTAGTTGTTCCCAAATGAACAATATTTTGTTCATCTTCCTGGTGTGCAGTCTTCTTGCAGCCTGAAATCTTCTGAGGTGTCGAATCTACTCCTATTGCATAGTGAGACGTAAATGAGAGGGTGCCCTGAGCGTGAAGTGACACGTGCCCCAGAACAGGATCTGACCCATATCCCATCCATATTGTTCTCCACCCACCAGCCCACTGTCTTAATCCCTGGTGTTTCACCTAGTCTACCCTGGGCTTGACAAACGAGGATTCCCAAAGCCATGATGCTTCTGTGCATGAAGGATTGCTTTCTTTAATTTTGTCTTTTTTCCATTCAGCAATTTCAAACTGAAAATAGGTGAATGCAAACTTTAAAGAAAATACAGCTGCTCCATCTTATGACGTACCTGCCTGCATCTTCCCTGCTCCTGGATGCGTTCACCACAGCTTGGATTTATGCTATGAGGGAGTATAAACTCCTCCTGCTATGCTTAGCAGAGAGAGGCACCATCCCAAGGCAATTCAGTGCAGGTAAACTTTGAACTTCCTTCTGGAGATGTTTCTGTCTTGGGTGACTGCACTCACAACCTATGTGGTCATTTAGGCCCTTGAACTACGTGGGATCAGCTCGTTCTGAGCAGAGCCATTTTTGCCTCCCCAGTGGAATTCCCCTGCGAGATGTTGCAATTGGTTTAAATGGACACCTGTCCACCAAGGCCTTTTCAACCCCCAAATATGGTGTTAAATGCTATGAAGCGTGTCAGGCTTCGAATCCTGTGTTGGGACATGTTTGAGGCATTAAGCTCCAAATGCCATGTGATGATCAGGAACACTTTTATGGCAAGTTGCCATCTTTCCTTGTATCATTTACCTCTGAGTGACAAATGCGGGCTCTGAAATGCTTCTAATGCTTCGCAGTGTTGTGGCTCCTTTCAGGCAACGGTCTCGGAGAGCGGTACAGACATTATCTAATTACGGCCTTCCTGGAGCCAAATGGGGCAATTCGTGCCATTTTCAGTGCATTCATGTTTGTACTAGATGGAGCCAATGCAGGCAGATAACCTGAAAATCCGGCGATGCTTGAATCTACCCCTGCACTTTGCAGGCTTCTCGAATGATGGTCAAAAAGGAAATACGGCTGATATAACCACAACCTGGATGTGTACATGTGTGTGCACGACTGTGCGCACTCATGATACTTTTTGAAGTTGATGGGCACCCAATTTGAAAACTTACTGAAGCTGATTGCCCTCATTTTGAAGGTGGAGCAGAGGTTTTGAAGACATCTTTGCTCAGAAACCCAGACGGTTAGGGAAAAAGCCACTGATAGTGAATTCCCTCAGGTGAATGGAGTCCTACTTCTCCACTGATGGCAGGGGAGCTATATACTAGAAGCAAGAAGACATCTACTGTAGGCACTTCAATTTAGATGTCTGTCTTTGCCAGATGGCTTTCATCTGTAATGTTAGATGAATCCCATCTCATCTGGAACTAGCAGTAGAGGTACTAAAGGTATCTTTAGTACCTTTAGAAGGTACTAAAGGTAGTATCATCTTGTCCCCAGAGATGCTCTTAGGGTCAACGCATTACCAAGTGTTTGGGCAGGATAGTAATGGGGGGTCAGATAATTCCCACACCTTGGCCAGAGCTCTTGGGGCTCTTGGTAGGGACATGGGGGATGCTCAGACTGCACTGATGCTCTCCCCACTCCAGGATTTGAAAGGTTGGAGGCCCTGAAAGCAGTCATCAGGGTAATGAGGCAGGATGTGATTTTCTGAGTGCATGTTGACACCTGCTGCCATTTTTTCCAAGCATGTAGTGACCCAAGGGAGCTTCAGGCTTCAGAGGAAGAGAGGGGAGCTGCGGAGTTTGCTTTCGGAGCTGCTCAGATGATGAGATTGCATTCCAGGTGCCTGCCAGAGCATCAGAGCTCATTTGCTTCTTACAAAGCCACAGCCTGGCCACGTGGGTTCTGCACAAGGCAGAAAATATTACACCAACTGTATGGTCTGGGGTTATTTTCACTAGTCCCTGACTCGATGGGTGAATTGCAATCCTACCCCTAAAGCTGGTGAGTAATAAGGTTATTTAGACTTGAAAATAGGAATTGAATCTTTTTCCTTCTTCCCCCCTCACTCTCTCTCCACCTCCCTTTGGCCAATATATGTGGTTGATTTGCTGATGTAGATCTGCTGGATTAAGTAATTGATTTGATGTCTCATGAGTGCCAAGAAAGAAACACTCTGCATTAAAAAAAAACAAAAGTTGTGCCAAGGAATCCAACACTAAGTAAGTACTATTTAAAGACCTTGGAGAAAGCTGGCTTGAAACTCAGAGAGCCACCCAGGCTACTCTTCCAGCGTCACCTGCCCCTGTGCCTTGAGATGTTCACTGACACAGATGAGGATGGCCTTTTACTGCTGTCGCCTCTCTGTGCCAAGGAGTTCTGCAGGGTGAACAGGTGCTTGCAGCTTGAACAGGGTGGGAAATAATTATTCCGTTCAACAAAATATTTTGCAATAGCAGAAATTTTCCGATTCCCCAACAAGGTGAACTCAAGGCCATCAAAAAAGAGCAAAGAGGAGCTCTATAAGAGGATGGTTGTCTGGTGGACAGATCAGGTCTTGCTAAGGTTGGAGGCCCAAGTTCACATACCCTTTCTGCCCTCCACTCTGCCCTTATCATATCCTCTTTAGAGAAGGGAGCATACTGATAGCCTTTTACTTAATATAAGTAGTTTATTGCTCATTGGAGTGGTAAAGTACAATATTTGGGCTGGACATTTCTCCCTTGCTTTTAATCAGCAGTGATGAAACAGAGGAATATTTCCTGATAAGTTGGGTGAGAACTGAGATATGTTTAGGGAAAATCTTAAGTTCCAATATTTTATGGAAAAAAAAAAACCCTCAAAAATCATCCAGAACAAAACCTCCCACTGTTTCAGCTCTCCGAATAGCATTTTTGGTGGATTAAACTGGGTTATGATTTTGTCTTGTAAGCCCAAGTGGAATAGACTATCATAAAAATTTTGCAAAAAGCCTTTGTCCCTGCTGGATTTCTATAAAGAAAGATTTGATTTACTCTGTGGCAGAAATATTTGAATGGGGACATTCTCTAGGGACTTTGAGGGGATAAAATTAGCTGAGGAAAAAAGTTAAATGGGAGTAGGGAACCCTTTAAAAGATAACAGAAGACAGAGTGAAACATCTGTGAAAACAATTATGGGTAAAACTGGTTACAATATAGCAGCACCCCCTGAAATACAATCAAGATAAGGATGAAAAATTCAGGGGTTGATTTTTACCATTGCCACTAAGTCATTGCACTGGCTCCATCTCTGCAGCTGGAAAGAGCTGCTGGTTTTAGGTGCATATCCAAACCTGAGCTTAGAAAGATCTCCCAAGGCATAAGTCCAAATAAGAGCAGCTGGACAGCCCCAAACTGTATATACAATTCTTTGCTACACTTAGAAAAGTAGGATTCAATCACTCTTGGCTTCATTTTCCCACTAACAAAAAATGGCAGGAATATCTTGAAGCTTACTAGTTATTCTGCATTGCAAAACAAATACCATTGGTTTAGGGGAAACCTCGGTGGGTCTGTCAATCTGATATTTTTTCAATGTTTCTTCACAATATTTTTCGGTGATATGATTTCAGCTTTCCAGTTTAATTCTTGGGGTTCCTGCTATTTCTCTTCTTGCAGTACCAACTTCTGGAGTTCTGCAGTTCTAGGAGAATCGCAACTTTACTTTTGAGAAATAATTATCTTTTTACTCTCAAAGATGACTTATAAAATGTGACTGCTGTAAATTAAAAGTCAAGAGAATGAGAAAAACTTCCTCCAAAATCTAAAAGATGGCTAAAATGATTGCCGGAAGCATGTATTTGAAATCCTTACTGTTTCTGACTCCCTCATTCCTCTTCAGACTGCATGTTTGAGTAGCCAGTCCTGTGACAGTGTGAAGTGGTTAGGACTGGGCACCTGAAGATCATAATTATTAAGAAATTGTCACAGCAGCAGGAAAAGAAAAAAAAATGAAATGATGTAACTGGATCTCCCAGCTTGTGCTTGGCATGCTTTTATTTGGCAGTGTATCTTGTGCGATATTTGTTTTTTGGGAGAGTCCCTCAGAGACCTAGTGAGCGCTCTTCATGGTCAGGCCTCTAATTAGCCACTCGTTTCTCCCTGCAGGCATCTGGATGAGCTTCCCCAGCGCGTTGCATTTCCTTCGGCAGGGCACAGAGGGGAGGCTGGCAGGCTCCGGGTTTCACAGGGTGGATAATTTGAATTGGCTTAATCGGAAGTAGTGGAGTTGGCCTGTCTCTATTTTTCTCCTTTTTTTCCCCCCCCCCCCCCCTCTTTGTTTCGCTTCGTGACGGGTTGCTGAATGCATGAAGTGACGTGAATTGCTTTAATTTCATTAATCTGTTTAAAAATATAGTTCTGGTGTTTGCACATTTCCTCTCCATCTCTTTCGACAGATTGTTGGCTCTCCGCTCCAGAAGGCTTGTGAACTGGCAAGCTCCCTCTGCTGGCACGACGACCTCCCATTTTCTTCTCGCCGGAAATTTCTGATATAATCAGACTTCCCCCTGCAGCCCCATGCACAATCTTCATGAGAATGTCAGTACACATGGATTTCCTCGCTTTGTACACTAGTTCCTACAATGCATTTAAATTCTGAGGATGCTGTGAGCCACAGTGCCTAATCAGGCAACAGATGATGGGACAACTACAGAGCAGTGGGAAGGTCTTGGTCCCAAAGGTCTACCAGAGTATGCAGCTGGGAGACATCAATGTTAGAAGTTAACTGTCCATCAAGGACATGGCTGAAGCATGGGAGATCTGGGTGCATCTATGAGGCCAACCTGAGTAATGGGAACTGGCATCTGACCAAGGAGGAATAAAAGTGACTTTCTGGATAGATTCTGCCCCTGTCTCATGCTGGGACCTTATCAGGGCTGAACTACACTGGGGAAGGATGTTTATCCATTCAGACACTTTTTATTGAAGAGATTTCTCCTCCACCAACCAAAAAACCCACACTCATGTGAAGAGCTTCCTCTTTTGCTGTGGCAAATGTACTTCACAGCATGTACCTGAGCCCTGCTCTGAAAGCACCCACTGTGCTAAAGTGTTTGCTTGGCTTCAGAAATGTTAAGAGAGGGGATCTCTCTTTAGTAAGGTGAAATATATTGGTTTTGAGTTTACTCTATGCCTGACCCAAGGCCTCTTGAAATCAGTGTAAAGCTACGATGGACTTAGTGGACTTGGAATCAGGCTCTGAGCCCACAGATTCTTACCCAAACAGGAAAAAAATGACAGATGATATCCTAGAATGAAGAGGAGTATTGTTTCCAAAATTCCACCTGAAATGCCAGTCATTGGAGGGCTGACGTTCCTGTTCCCTGCCCAGCACCAGAAGTTATTGCTCTGGACCTTGTGTGCTCATCGAGAATAATAATGTCAGCAAAATGCCTTCCTGAGCACATCCAGCCCTCAAGCATGAGGCCCACCACCCCGTGGACTGTCTCCTTAGCTGTGTCAATGCCCAGTTTGCCTTTGAAACCTGCCAAAACCTTGTCCTTCAGAACAGCAGAGCATTCCACAGGGCAAACACTCATCTGATACAAGTCTTTATTTAAACGGTATTTGTATTATCTTTTCCTGTGACATTTAAGTGTTTTATCTGTCCCTGTAAAGCCTCAACAGGCTGTTTTAAAAGCATTGAATGTGCTTTTCCCCAATGCTGCAGGGGTGAAGCTGGTGCGATGAAGGTCTGTGCGTGGCCAGGAAGGCAAAGTCCTTTGCTGAAAGACTTCTAAGTCCTTTATAGGGGGATTCTCCTCTCTTCTGCCATTGTATTAGAGTCACAGAATCGTAATTTAGTTTAGAAGGGACCTCCAGAAGTCACCTAGTCCAACCCTAGGGTGTACTCTAAGGCATAACCTTGAATGGTGACATCCTGGACTATCCCTGGGGACAGATTTGGAGATAGGATGAGCAAGCAACTCTTCCCTGTGGGCAACATGGATGGAACTGCTTCATTCTGGATGCTTCATTCTGGATGCAGCATTCGTGTGGATGGATGCAAGCTGGGCTGTGCCATTGGTCTGCAGGGCTGGTGAATGCAACAGACGTGCTGCCTGTGAGTGGGAGGCCATGTCCTACTGTGAATTCCTTGGCTACTTCAGTCCTATCCCATAAACTGTGCTGGGGATTTTTCTGGGCATGGAAACTGAGCTCTCCGTACTGTAAAGTTATTCAAATTACCATCAGCACAGTTTGGACACAGCTAAAGGGTCTCCCAGACAATCTCCAAGATCTGGGGGAAGTGCAGGCTGCAGACTGCAGTGGCTGACATATCTGAGAGCTGTGCTGCCATTCAGAGAGACCTGGACAGGCTGGAGAGCTGGGCGGAGGGGAACCTCCTGAGGTTCAACAAGGGCAAGTGCCGAGTCCTGCACCTAGGGAGAGAGAACCCCAGGCACCAGGACAAGCTGGGGGCTGACCGTCTGGAGAGCAGCTCTGCAGAAAAAAACCTGGGAGTGCTGGTGGATGACAGGTTGACCATGAGCCAGCAATGTGCCCTTGTGGCCAAGAAGGCCAATGGTCTCCTGGGGTGCATTAGGAAGAGTGTTGCCAGCAGGTGGAGGGAGGTGATCCTGCCCCTCTACTCAGCCCTGGGGAGGCCTCACCTCGAGTCCTGTGTCCAGTTCTGGTCTCCCCAGGACAAGAGAGACATGGAGCTACTGGAGAGAGTCCAGCGTAGGGCTATGAAGAAGATACAGGACAAGAGGCAATGTGCAGAAATTGAAGCACAGGAAGTTCTGCCTGACCGTGAGGGGGAATTTCTTCCCTGTGAGAGTGACGGAGCACTGGAACAGGTTGCCCAGACAGGTGGTGGAGTCTCCTTCTCTGGAGCTCTTCAAGGCCCGCCTGGATGCAACCCTGTCTACCACGCTCTAGGTGACCCTGCTGAGCGGGGAGGTTGGACTAGCTGATCTCCAGAGGTCCCTTCCAACCTTACTGATTCTATGATTCTATGACTTGTCCCAAGGGGCAGTTCGCAAGTGGCTACCCTTTCTGAAGGGTAGCAGCGTTCAATGGGATAGAGGTGAGCTGTTCTGTGCTGCTTGGCCTCGGTGCCACAAAACAGTTCCAGGCACATTTAATTTTCTTGCATAAGCATAGACCTCACTCCCTCCAGTCCCCTGTAACAGGATCCCAGGTCTGCAGGAAGTGCTGAGCACTCCTGCTGACTCAACAGAGGCAACTCAGAGAAACCAATCCTATCAGGGCCAGTCTGAGGCTATTAAAAGCTCTCCTGTCTCTATGGCCTCCTTGCAGCATATTGTAGAGAACGATTCCTGAGCTTGGAGCCCACCAGAGCTGGCTGAGCTGTGTCCATGTGTCATCTCCCTTGGGCTGGGTCTCCTCTGAGCACCTTGTGCAGCCCCGAGTACCTGGAGCAGTGTGTTCTGGCTTGCCTTTGTGCCAAGGAGTGAGTGCTATGTTTGCAGTGTTGGTGTGTGGAGCTCTTAGTGATGGTTCACCCCCAAACCCTGGTGCTGTGTGTGGAAAAGCAGTTTTGTGGGATGAGCAGCTTCCACCTTCTGAGCAGAAAATGCTGTTGTGGATTTGCTGCTTCCAGACTTACTGCTTGGCCCCTGCAGTACAGAAGGACTGGCAGGTACCAGGTAGGTCTGGGAGCAAACTGGAAGTCATTGGCAGCCTCTGGAAAGCTGGTAATGGTCCCACTGAGAGCAGGCAGGGGCGCCAGAAAGGAGGGCTGCATGACAGCTGGAATCAAAGGACGGTGTGTTGGCAACACAAGAGTCGTCAACAGGCAGCAATTAGAGCTGCCTCGCCTCGCCGACCACCAGCAGAGATGACTTCGCTGGGGGAGCAGGGATGGCCAGGGTCTCACTCAGCACCTGCCCCAGGGCCCGTGCAGCTGGCTCTGGGCTGGTCCTATTGCTCCTGCTGTGGGGCAGGTCTCCCCCCACAGCAACAATACATTCCCTGAGCATCCAAGGACACAAACGTGGCCATAGCTTTTGCTGAGATCCTGCTGAGTGCCTCCCACTTCTCTGAGCATCAGGAGCATCTTGCCACTGGTGTAAGCCTGATACCCAGACCAAAGGCCAATCTCTGTTTTGTAAGGGGGGAGTCCAGACCATGGAGGACAGTGGAAAGAGCATAAGACTGTGACTTGCCCCGTGTTCTAGTTTCTGTACTGCTGTAATTGAGGTTGGTCTGACACTTCCCATTAGAAGATGATATTCCCAGTTTCTTCAAACTTGGACAAACTTGAAACACTCACGATGAAATTTCCAAGCCCTCCTCTAACTACCTTTCTGTGGCAGCTGAAAGCCGAGACAGCAAAGCTGAGACTTTGAGCTTGTCCCTCCCAAGGAACCGCTGCTGTTTTTGCTGGTATGAGCTCACACGTTGTGGGGGGGGGGGGAAGGGGACGGGGGACAAGTGTGTCTAACCTGGTTAGCAATGATGTTATCATGAGGCTTTTGTCCTCCTGCAAAAGCAAAAGAAGAACATGTTTCTCCAGGGAGGAAAAGCTCTTTTTGCATGTACACAAGAGAAACCTGTTAAAGGGCAGAAGCTAAATCCTGCAATGGTCCCTTTTCACTGAGCTCAGCCAAACATATAGTCTTTTCCGAGGCCTGTACCAGTCCCAAGACTTGGTGGTCTGCCTTTGAAGCTTTTCACTTCAACAACTATCGCTGGCTGCTCAAGCAAACCCTTGAGATCAGCAAGGCTTGACATATCTCTGAGAGATATACATTTTTGTTTTGTTTTGGCACTCAGAACCTGCAGATTACGAGCATTGGTTTTCTTAAGCTAAAAGCAAGAGTAGCTGTGGCTAACGTCCCTCAGTTGTGCCGTTTCTGGACTGAAATTTCTTTCTCAGTTGGCTGAAAAGAGCCAGTCATAACTACCTGCTTTTGCAAAGGGGCCTTACTCCTTATTTGTTCAGTCGTGGGAATCAGTCCAGGATAACATTGCTCGATGCTCTTCTGAGCTTGCAATGCTCTTTCTTTCTCTCCTTAAGACCGGAGCGCCATTCACAGGACCTACTGCATGCCCTCAGAAATGCCCCAGATGTGCTGCTTCAGGGGCTGCTCATCTCTGGCAAGATTACTTGTTCGCACATCTAAAATCTCACATTCTTGTGAGCAGGGGCTGACACCTCGGGCTCTTGCAGGCCAGCAGTGGAAAAGCAAATTTCCCTCCTAGGCATGTTTGAAAGAAGGAATCAAAGAAGAATTTCCAGTGGAAAAATACCAACAGCTCAAACTCTTGCACTGGATGAAAAACCAAAATAGATTGCAACAGTGTTTTCCTTTGGCAGGAACTTTCCTATCTGGGGGCGGCAAGGGGGAAAGGACTTGAATGGACAGGCATGAAGTAAAAGAAATATTGTCAGGTCCTTTCATTGCACAAGTGAAAGAGGAGGCACTTTTTGCTGACTGATGGCAGGGTATCTTTCCCACACGTGCTGAAAACACTGGATGGGTGCTGCACTGTGGTTTGTGCATCCTGCTGCGTTTTTCTTTTGCACCAGCTGAGGTGGGTGGACATTGCCCTGTCAGCCTAGGAGGGACTGAAATATATTGTGTTTCTCCACAATACAAGTTATATTTATATAATTTGCTGTGTTATATTACATACATAATCTCACTGAATCATGGAATAGCTGAGGTTGGAATGGACCCATGGAGATGATCTGGTCCAACACCTCTGCTCCAGTAATGTCAGCTCCAAAGATGGATACTCCATAACCTCTCTGGGCAACCTGTTCAGATGCTTGACCACCCTCACTATAAGAAAAAACTTTTCTTATGTTTAACTGGACTTAATTGTTTTCTGATTTGTGCCCAAATTAAATATTATATTTCAAAGATCTACCATGATCTTTGAAACAAGCTGTCTTTCCAGTGATCCCTCATGTCTATCAGACAATCTGCTAGCCAAATATATGAATTAATATTCAAGTCCAAATTCAGACCTCGTCTCTCTGAGGGTGATGTATAGGCCTCACCCTGCCCTATGGATGATCCTACCTGTTTGTTGGAGAGTGATCAATAAGCTGAGCAACCTTTTCAACATCTAAAGACATGTCCTGAAGGTTAAATATCTCACCAGTCCAACATGGGTCATGGGATGTGGCTGAAAATTGTTTTCCCAGGGTGGAAACAGCTGACAATACATCTATTGTGAGTCCATGGTGTTTGTCTTCATCCTCCCCCCCCATGGCTCCTTCCCACTCGGCACCTCCTAGCGAGGGGAAGGGAAGGATCTCCCATCTTCTCCCCATCATGTTCCAGTGCCAAGGAGGGTGAGTGCACTGCCCTAACCCTGGCCACCCTGTCTCCCTTCCACCGGTCACGCCGCAGGTCTACAGCCCTCCTCGCCCCCGGCGGCAGGATCTGGCCCCGGAGGCTGTGGACCGCACGCCAGGTTGACAATGGGCCACTTGTTCAGCTGCGGTGTGTGGAGGCCACTTTGTCAGGACCCTGAGGTGAAGAGGAGACTCCCTTTTACTGTTTCTTGCTTAATAACAGGTTTGAGGATATTAATTACCTTAATTAGAGCTGGCCAAACCTGTTCAGCTTAGAGCTGGGAGTCAGCGAGGACCAGTTCTCTCAGCTTTTTTCTGCTCTCAGGTCTCAAGATGTTCCCCAAGGAGCAAGGCCTGTCCTATTTCAAACATAATTAAAAGGCTTTTGAAGGGTTCCTTAGATCCTGCAGCTTTCCGAGCAAGGAGCCCTCTCTTTGGTAAAGGGCTGTCTTGCACAAAACAACAAGAAATGCAGCATTTTCTTTCTCCACAAAACAAAAACGAATGTTTTTTTATAATCCAGGGCAACACTGGGCATTTTCTCAGTAACAGGCATAAGGCACCATGTTGTCCTCAGGAGAGCTGGGGCAGCAAAAATCTCATGATAGAGGTTTTAATTCTCCTTTGGGAATGTGGAGGGAGGGTTTGCAGATGAACAGCCTGGGTCAGCTGTGGGACTAGAGGCAAAGTGAGACACAGCCAAAGTGAGACCAAATGAGACCAGCCTTACTCTAAAATAGCACTGTCTGTTTTCTCCAAGGCTGGACTGATACAATGTCTGCCATTCTCTGCTTACTCCTTTCTTCTGTACTGCAAGGGGAATATTATCTCCTTCGGCAGATCATCACATTCCCCAAGCTGAGCTTTTTCCTATCTATAAAATATAGTTAGAAAATACAGCATATGGTGGATAGTTTTGGTCCACATGAAGCAATAACTTCAGCAAATAAGGTGTTTGTATTTAGAGGTTCTTTGCCTGGTCTAATGCTTAATCTTGTCCCAAGGAAATTGGAGGGATCAGCTACTTCCCTCTCCGTGGGAAGCCAAGCCCTGTCTCAGTGGAAATTCTCCCATGCACTCGGTAGGGCCAGGGTCCTGGGCCAGCCCCTCCATGTAGGCACCACTGGGCCGTACTGACATATCGGTTTACTCAGGGGCATCTCGACTGCCTTTGTAGCCTTCTAAGGAGTATTTTCTCCTTGAAGAAATTTCTTGGTTAAGATTGAGTATAAAATTCAGTCTCTTGAGAGTATGCCAACATTCATGGGCAAACGAAGGGTCCTGTGATCACTACCCTTTAAAATTGTGGTGGCTGTCCTCCCTCTTCCTGGTGCTAGACCCACACTGGTGACCTCTCTAAACTTACAGTACAGCACTAACAACTGCAAACTATTACCTTAGTGATGTTAATCCTGACTTAAAGTTTAAGTGTTTAGAAAGTTGGGAGAGAAGAAAATGTTAGAGCAGGAAAGCATGGGCTGTCCCAATACTAAGGTGTATTTAATTCTTGGATTTGCTCAGTTCAAGAGCTGATTCCAGGAGTTTTTGATCTTGTTTCTATTGAGTATCTTAACTTGCATTGCACTAAGCGCTGTAGTGGCCACAGAATGAGTCAGTTTAGGATGAATAGAAAAATCTCTAAGAAAAAGCTTTCCATTGAATCTGCTCTGTAAATTGATCGTTTTTATGGCTGGCCTCAAAATGCTCTGTAGTCATTGACTGAACTGATTAAGAGCCACCTAAAGATCCCTTCCAGATCTATTTTTAGTGTTTCGGTGGTTTCTGTTCCTGAAATGGTTTCCCCAAACTGGGATTGTTCTCAGTCATGTCTTTGAAACTTCAAGGTATAGCCCAGATGGCAGATTCATATTCTGCTCACCTCTGTATGATAGGTATTAGTGTATGCTATATTTCATTTATTAAAAATGTGTACATCGTATCCCGTAATGTTCAGGGATACTAGTATAAACATAACACAGTATTTGTTAACCATAAAATACTGAATATTAGCATAATATCACAGTGGACTGTACTTAACATGTGTTTGTGTGTGTGTGTGTGCAGGCTGATTCACAGGTCTATCAGCATGTAATTGTCACAGATGTATGGCATGACCTCAGTAGGCCATCACAGCTGGAGGTGGTCAAACCCCTATTGAATTTGCCTTCTCCTTCCTCCTCCTCAGCCACATTAACCTGGCCTAGCAGCTCCTTTCTTCCAGCTCAGCTGTCCTCCAGTGCTCTCCACCTTTGCACTTTAGGGTCCCTCAAATCTAGGCTGCAGATATGGCCCCTAGGATCTTCACGCCTCCACGGAGAGCAGGCTGCAAGTAGGATTTGAGATGTCCCACTCCTGCTAGCTCTCATCAAGGCTGGTTCTCTGCTAATGCAGGCCAGAAACCTTTCCCTACACTCCTGGGATGTGACTGAGCCACAGCAAGTCCTCAAGGAGTAGTTGCTCTTCTTGATTGAGATACTTCAGAGTCATGCAAAGACCACCTCTTCTCCTGCTTTCTTTCATTCTCTGCCCCCCAAAACTCTTGAGAGTTAATTACCCAGCTCTGTTATCACACTTTGTCCTTACTGCTGAATTAAAAAGCCTTCTCCTACCTCCCCTTCTTATAAGTTGTGCTCAAGCCACTGTTTCACCTCTTCTCTAGTAAAGTTCCCAAGCCCTTGGACTTCAAGCTGGCTCCCGAGACACAGAGCAGTTTGCACGGCTCCTTCCCTGCTCCCCAGGGAGGGCTGCGCGCAGCCAGGCTTCCCCCTGGTTCCCCCTGCCCAGTGCTCTAGCAACATCTCTGACCTCTTCCAGGAAATGTGGCCTGTGTTTTGGCTTACCCCACGAGCAACAGATTGTTGCTTAAGCAGGTTTCAGGCATCTCAGCCTGTGACCTTTCTGTAACTACCTGAATGAATGTATTGACTTGTTCTGTGAATCATGAACTCCGTTAACTCTTTAGCGACTCCTTAATGTTTGACGAGACAGGATCAGATCCAGGAGACACCTAATGGGCCAAAGTCCCTTCAGGCTTGTGGGAATTAGATGCTTAACCCTATTGTAGATCTGGCTCAAAATATCCTTTTCTGTGGCAAATGCTGACAGCTACTGCTTAGATTAGTTAGAAATTCAGAATTATTGATTCCATGACCTAACTCCATAACCTGCTTTGTTAAAATCCTAGCTTTCACTCTAACAGAAATAAATGTACTGTGCCTTTAATCTTGCCCTGTTAAACTTTTTCTTTTACCCTCTAAAAAAAAAAAAAAAAAATCCCAAACTGACTGCTCTCTAGCAAACACCTGTATTGCCACTGAAAGGCCTTTTGCTAATATATTTTTCCCGCTGTTCTTGATCACACCTGTCTAGCTTTGGGCAAAATAAAATATTCACATAGCTGCCAGAAGTGAAGTTCTTTCCTGGCTTGAGCTACTGTGTGTAAAGATCTCCAAAGAAATGTCAGATCACTTTATTGAATCCTACTGAAAACTTGTTTGACAGTAACATATAGAAAGGATCAGGACCTCTCTGTAATTGCCAGTGGGTTGAAAAGAGCATTTGTTTTGAAGTCTTAAAAATGGTTTTTATTTTATTCTTTTTTCTAAAATTTTATTTTTAAGATTTTATTTGATGTATGAAGAATTATGAAGGGCTCTCCATGCACACATAATGTGCATGAACACATGCAACATGCACGTGAGGGCTTAATCCGCAGCTGAAATGCAGCCACCTCTAGGGCAGAATGAGAAGCCAGATAGCAGCACAGATCAATTAAGAAACACAAACCGGGGCTTGAATTAACATATGCTACTTTCATATGCTCTTAACTTCACTTGGGAGTAAAAAGCACCCTTATGCCCTCATTAAGCCCTACATGTGAGCAGGTCAGAGCTACATTGGAGAGGCAAATTCCACCCTGTACACACATGGTCTCTCAGCTCCTGCTTCCTCTGTGGGGAAACAAATAGCTATTGTAAAGGAGAAAATAATTAGGAGCAGGTGAAAGCTTATTTTTAATGATCCTCTGACCAAACTGATATTTAATTTAAAATAGGAATATTTTCCTCTCCAGATCCTTGCCAGTAGCTGCCAGATGTTAATTACAGTTTGTCACGCTGGTGTCTGCTATATGAAATTCATGTTCCTCCAAACAAGACGCAGTGCTAACCTTTGCCTTAGGATTCTGGGGAATTCCTTTCATATGATTCTTTAATTTCCACAAGAGCAACTTCGAATTCCTGATATGATCAAGCTCCAGCCTTTGAGATGAGTTAGCTCTTGGAGAGTTACTGAAACCTCCACTTATATCTGAGCTTTTTGTGAAAATTTAATCTTAATTAGGCTATTTCAAGAAGACTATCAGGCCTGAAAATCCATGTGTGAGGAAACTCAAAACCCACCACCGGATATCTCTTTTTTCCCCCAAAGACTGTTGTCCCCATTAGTCTCAGCTAAAGTCTCCATTCTTGGAGGGTGCTTGAAACTCAAAGGCAGAGGCTCAGAAAGTGGGGAGAGCTGTCTCAGCAGATGAGGAAGCCTCTCCTCCCTTGGCTTGAACCAAAGCCCAGCGTATCAGTAAGGATGGCACTCATCTCACCTGCCTTTAGGTATCCACGAGGTTGACTTGGCAGTCTCCTGCCTATCATTTTCTTGCTTGTAAAGAGAAATGGGAAACTCTAGTGGACAATTTGGTCTGCATCAGACAGCAGTTGAAGATGTGCCAGAAAAGTCATCTCCTGAAGTTGCCTGTTTTTCTGCCCTGTCCTTGTCTAGATGTTCAAAGTTAGGAGGGTTGGACTGTTCCCAAGGTCTTTATCTCCTAGCAGAGCTTTCAATCTACCCCAAGGGGACCAGTTTTTGACAGCAAGGTGAAGACAGTAGTGCAGTTCTACCTATGTTCTCGGTGGAGCCAAGGCAACCAAATGGCTGATCCTGAGTGTATTGTACACACGAACATACACATTCATCACATGAACTACGACATTGTTAGATAGACCTCTGGGACCCCAAACCACTTTTCTACAATGCAAAACAAAACAGTTGGAGTTGAAGTGACTTGCCCAAGGACGTAGACCTAGCCAGAAGCATGATAGGACAAGGCTGTAGGAGAAGAGCTAGTGGAAGCAGTGGTTTCAGCTCTGAGATGGCCTTAGCAGAATATGCGTTTGCTGATAGGGGGGGATGTCTTCCCTCCAGCTTCTCTAGACATGATGTTTCACAGCTGAGGGAACGACCAAATGCTTCCATGGCTTCGCCAACAGGAACACTACAATTAGCCAACATCCTTAGCAAAGCCCCCTCATAAAAACAGCATGGGGCCATTCAGGGTTTTGTCCTGGGGGGGACTCCACACCACGTCAGTGCCCAGACACTGATCAAATGAGCTGATTTAGACCCTGTCATATGTTCACAGGGGCTCATGAAACATCATGTTGTAGGGAGAGACTGGTAAGAGCTAACAGAGCCACCGTCTCTGCACTGGTGACAAAAGGCTGGTTTGGCAGTGGCAATTCTCTCTCTCTCTCTCTCTCTCTCTTTTTTTCCCCTTTCTTCCAGTTGCAGGGAACTGCTAGGGATGGGGAGATGGAGGTTAAGCGAGCAAGAGTCTCCTAATGGTTAGAAACCTGGAATTTGCAGTTTCCCATGCTTCTCTTCATGCTTTCCATGCTTCTCTCCCCTTCTTCCCATGCTGCCTGGGAATGCAGACCTAGGGATGTGCTGATGCACATGGGAGTCCACGCTGACATGCTCTGATGCATGCAGGCACCTGTGCTCATGCTGGTGGAGTGTCCTTCTGCATGGAGCTGTGCTGCCTGGCTCTCTCCTCCACGCAAACACATACAAAGCCTGTGCCATTAAGTTAGGCTGATGGAAATGCTCTCATGGACTCCTGTTTCCCACTCACAACTGTCCTCATGCACAGACAAAGACAAGGATTCACTCTCTCTGTGTCCTGTGTTAAGGGACAGTCCACTCACCAGTGCTGGTACCTCAGTACACCTGCAGATCCAGATTCAGGAAGAAGTAAATAGGAAACTGAATTGCATTGTATAGCTTATGTCCAGATCTCACTCACTTTACTAACCCCCAGAACCATCATCCTAAGCCCTTAGAGAAGGACAGTCATCTCTGATGGTGAGTTAGACCTGGAGCGGCCTGAGATGCCTGTTGAGATGGTTTTTCTTTCTCCTACAGCCTAGTCCAAAGAGGACCTGATTATGGGAAGCCACAGAGTATCTGTTCTTAGTGGTGGAAAAAAAAGCAGAGGATATTCAGGCTGGGTGTGCAGCTTGCTCTGTGCAGATAGGGACGTTTAACAGGCAGCACTAGAAATCTCCAGACTGGTCTAAGAATACAGATCCAACACATGGAAGTTCAAACCAGCACCTCCAGGAAGGCCCAGAACAGAGGGACATGATCAATGCTAGGGTGGTCGGGTTCAGTTCCTCACCTTTCCCAAATACTACCCTGGACAAATGACCTCATCTCTGCACACATTAGTTCCCCAGCAGCAAATCTTTAGCTCTTCAGATTGAAAATGGCTTCATTGAGAAGGTGATGGCCTTTTGCTGCATATCATCAGCACCCAGCACCACGGGGTCTTGATCTCATGACAGTGAACTCCAAGGCTACGGATTTTCACCACTCAGTCACCGTTAAATATCAAAGGGGGCAGTAGGGCCACTGAACTCATGACGGACATGTTTAAAACAAGGAGAGAAAAATCAGAGGCCAAAAATTAAGATGCTTTGATCCTCGATTTCACGTCAAGAGAGATGGAAGAAGAACACTAAGTCTTTTTACTTTTTACCAGCTGCTGCTTGAAACAAAATAATTAGATAATTAAAAGGCCGTGCCTTATGTCAACTTTATTTAGGTACCTTGATCTACTGATGGAATGTGTCACTGCTAGAAGGTTTAAGAGCTCATTAGAGAAATCTCACAGATAAACCATGGGCTCAACCCCTTCAAAGGACTGTCAGCTAGCAGGGACTGTGTTCCAGGGTGGCCCAGTATTATGGTACCACAAGGGACTAACTCTGTCGGGCAAAGCTGTAGAAAAGCAGGTTACATCTCTAACACAGCTAGGCAGGAGGTGTTGCAAAGCACCTCGTGGCTTCCCTTGCTGTTCCTGTCAGCTGATTTGGGCTTAAAGGAACAAATTTGCCTTCTGCAGTGGCATGGTATTTCTCTTCAGCAAGGTGATGATGTTTTGGTGGAGTGTTATCATGACATCACATCTTGAGGCAGTGGCTTTTCACAGACGCTTGAGAAAAGTGCTGCATTTTCTTTAGCAAAAGCCACCCTGCCATCACCTGCTCTGATGTTGAGCTCTGGCTGTTCCACAGGAATTAGGACCTTACAGAAAACGATATGGTGAGTGTACGTTGCCCTTCTCCGCATCCCTTGGCTCCTCAAACCCCCATACTTTCTTACAAGACTCAGTTCCCACTTATAAATTACTAAACAAACTTCTACTTCTTTTGAAAACACATTTGAAGCACAGATTTATTGCATCAGCTGCCTTGCTAGGAGTAAGGTCTCACATATAGTAACTTTTCCTTGTGTAAATGTGATTTCTCTTTAGAATTAAAGCTGAGGAGAGCCTAAAGTTCTTGTCTGAGAAAAGAATGTCATTGTGATAGTTAAGAAGTGTTCCTGGAACAAAGAACAGTCTTTGTTTACATGTTTTAAATGTTTCTTCTCTTAGTTGATTTTGGGTGAAATTTTCCAAAGGCACCAGAGTAGAAACCTATGGTCTGACCAGCAAAGGTGCATCCCTGACTCTGACTGCCATCTTGGCCTTGTCACCTTTGGATATGAAATCTAGGGTGCTGAAGCAGGTAGACTATTTTGAAAAATTAACCTTTATATTAAATATCTACATCAACTGCTTAGTAATTACTGTTCTTGCTGACTCCATTGCCCTGTTTCTTCCTTTCTACCATAAACTGTAGTTTACAGCCAGATGGAGCTGATGTTACGTTACTTACACTGGGTAGGATTGATTTCACTCTGCCTAAAGGGAGGCAGGTAGTTTTAGCTGCTCTTCTGGCCTTTTCTGGAGGGAGTGGGTAGAGATCAGCATCTCTAGAGGGTGACACATCCCATTTAAAATAGGTCTTTCAGAAAGACGGCAATGAATTGCCCCCTGAATGTAATGGTACATTGATGGGAGAGAGGCCCTAGATGTCTAGCTGTGCCTCGCTTGCAAACGTTGAATTTAGCTGTGACGAACCAGATCCTCTTGCAACATGCCCTGAATTTTCCACTTGAGGGAAGGGTGCTGAATTAAGCCACAGCAGGCATCTGCCTGCTGGTGTCCTCCTGGCAGGCTTACATCCTTGGGAGAGCTTGCAAACAGCTACGCAGTTCTCCAGGACACTGCCTGACACATCTTTGGACTACATGACACCTATGTTTCTGCCAGCTGAAGCTGGGTGAGATGATCCTGCTTTCCGTTGCTCCATCTAGCAGCAATGTCATTATTGCCAAGATGGTCTGCAAATAACAGACAAAAGTTTGTGCAACCCTAGGTCCTCCAAGCCAGCATGGGAGATGGACTCATAACCCACGACTGAGACCAGCAGCTCAGAGCTGAGCTCTTCCTTTTAGGCAGAAAAGGAGAAATGCAAGTGCGGAATGGGACAAAGGATACGATGTGGTTGGCATGAGCATTAAAGCATGGTGCATGAAAAGTTCAGGAGCCCTGGTGAAAACTGCATGTGACTTGCAGTCACGCCTGCAAAATGGGATGGTCTGAGACCTACCAGATGGTGTGCCACTGTGCACTGTACACACACCTCTTCGTGCAGATATGTGAAAAAATAAATATCTCACATGTGCATATATTAGGTGCATATAGACACATGCCAGCACCAAATTACTTATATAGCATGTGTGCCTGTCTATGCTCTGTGTACATAGCTATCCCTCTAGAAATAGCACTGAATACATACATATATATACACACGTATATATATATATATATATATATATATATAAAATACATGCTTTATGGCAGAGGTTATACAGCTTTGTGATCCCATTGCATGACCTGAAGTCAGCATGGAAGAAGGTGTAGGGAGCGGAGGGCTACAGTGGGTCTGGGTCCTGACTCTGGAGGAGCAACTGCAATGCAGGCAGCTGGCCGCATCGCAGAAAATGCCATTAGCAAAAATAACAAGAATCCCAGTCCTGGCACTGCTCACGTTGGCAGTCAGAGCAAGTCTCCCGCGTGTCGAGCAAACGCTGTGTGAATCCAAGCAGACTGTGATCCTCACAGCTGTGGGTGGTAGAAACCACAGCGTGTAAGCGATGCATTCTGCTTTATTTGATTTGTGACTGATTTATAGGTACTTCTGTGGTGTAATTGGCTTCGTTGAGCCCACTGTGGCTTTGCACTGCCATGACTGAGAGCTGGGCTTGGCTCTAATCTCCTGTTCCCCGACCTCTCCCTGGAACCATCTGTGCACTGCTCTGACATGTGAAGAGATTATGGTGTTGGCTTAGGAGCTGATTAGTCTACATGATATCTGTATGATAAATATCTTTATAAATAGCTTTCCTGAGCAGATTTCATTAGGCATTCTTCAATAAATGCCAAGGCATGCTGCAGGAGCAGCCACCGACTTACAGTCTCTCAGCCCTGCGTGCCTGCCTCTGGGGCTCCACGTCGTCTCACCGACTGGTTGTGCCTGGTGTGTAGGGTCGTGGGACAAGAGAGCGATGCTGCTCCCCTCATATTGTGCAGTCTACTACCTTGGCTGAAAGGCAATAGTTCCACTGCTGCAGGTGCTGCCTGTGTCCAGCATGAATCGACGTGGCCTTTTCTTGCTTCAGATGGACACCATCACAGTCAACTAGCTCTGCTGCCCTGGAGGGGAAGGCTGGCAGGGGCAACATGCTCCCTACCAGTTGTGCAGATGGTTAGTGGATGTTTTTCACAACAAGAATGAATTGATTCCTATTCAATACACGAAAGGATCCAGCTCCAGACCAAGAAAAGGTCCCTTGTGCTAGGTCCTGTACAAGCAAACTGCAAAGGAGAAATGCTTGGTGGGAAAGAGATAGGAAGAGGTTAGGATGGCGTATGCTGGGATGGGGAACGTCCCTTGCTCCAGATGCTTCTCCTGTAGACTTTCTTTGATTTTTATATATTTCTCTCTCTGATAGATTTGGTCCTGAGTTTGAATTCCTTTAGAGCTTCTATGTACTTTTAAGTACAAAAATAAGGACACTTCTAAATATCACAGTGATACGACAAAATATCCCTGAATCCAGTTCCCATTGAAAGGTTTGAGTTGAGGCTGTGTTCTCACTTCACCGAGACTCCTCTGTTCTCATAGCTGGTGTGAGAGAGGAGCTGAGATGCAGAGGCCTTTTCTGATGCCAGCTGCTAAACCTGAGGAAATAGAAAGGCTACAAAGTCAAGAATTGTTTAGATGCACAAGACAAGTCCAAAAGAGAACGAAGTAGAGGACCAGACAGGACTGTGCTATGCAGCAGCAAGCCTCCAAGATCAGGCTGAACAGACGTGGCAGACTGGCAAGTGGGTGGGAGACCTCATTCCCAACAGAAGTGTGTGACCAAATCCGCCTGTGATAGGGCCTCTGGTAATACTATGTTAATAAGACTTAGCTCTTTCCTCCAGAAATGAACAGGTGTAATAAGCTGTGTTTGTGTGTATAGATGCACATCTAGAGCAAAAAGGAGGAGGAAAGAAAACGGGAAAGAGTACAAAGAAAACTCTGCTGACAGAAAGGAGGAGAGAACTTCTAGGATGTGAGTGAGAAGTCTCGTGATCTTCAGACATAACTTTGGTCTCTAGCTTACCCACCACTGATTCCTGCATGGCAGTTGCAGCATGAATATCTAGTTGGGCTGGAAGTGACTCATGTGATGAGGTTTCCATCATCCTCCATGGACGTTCCTCCCCATTCTCTGCCTCAGTTTAGGGACAGAATTTAAATGGCCAGAAGGAAGGACTGAGATCACTGTCCCAGGTCTCCTGTGTAAGAAAGGCCAAAGGAGGCTACTGGAGCAATTCCTGCTGGAACAAGAAAATATATTTTAGATAAAACATTTGGCCTTCCTTCTAAGATCTGTGTGATGTGAATCATTAGTCTCTGCTAAATTGTTCCATCAGTCAATTTCAGTGTGAAGATGTGTGATGTTTGGTATCTGAATACGTCTAGCTTTGATATCTGACATTTACATCTTGTATGTTTACCTGACAGACTGAAAAACTCTCTATTATTTTGCTTTTGTTCCCAAGGGAGGTCCTTATGGACTCTGGTTGATTAAGCTCTTAGCCTTCTGTTCATTGAGTTGGTGGACCAAGCTCCTGTAAAGATTTCCAGCCTTGCCTCCATTCCCAGGATTCTTTTCCAACAGGAAAAGACTCTTTGGTTTAACAAAGAGTCTTTCCAGGACTCTGGTTTAACAACCATCCCGTTGGGATTATGCCTGCCTGTATTTCAGAAGCAGTGCCCTCTTGTCAAATCTGGGAGGAAGAGCATGGGATGAAGAGTTTTGCTCCAAACACCTTTCAGCCTGTCAGGTTCAGCTGGAGGACTTGGCTGATTCGTGTCCTTCTGCTCCCTTGGAGGAGAGAATGGGATACTCAACACTTCTCTCAGACTGTTTTGAATCCTGCTCAGCAAGAGCATCTCCTGCTCTCCACTAGCTACGGAAGCAACCTAGGGAAATCAGCTGGGTAACTTAGCCAACTGAGTGAATTGTGGGGCAATGAGGACATTCTGTAAATTCGACATGCCTCCCTTCCAGCTTCCTAGGAGATCACGAGACCTTTTATCAATAAAACCTGGTTGCAAGATAATCTACTGCTGGTTGCCTGCTGTGATGCCCAAGTCTCATCCAGCATTTCTGCTTCCCAGGAGTGGGAATACGGACACATCCTTTGCTTCTGCACATCTACCCTTACATTTGTCCCTCGTCTTTTGCTCGTTAGCTGCTTGCACTCAGCTTGTTAAGAGAGTGCTTTTGCTCTTTATCATTGACCTCAGCCTTTTCTTTACATATCGATCTGGTAGACCTTGTGTTGTCACCAGCAATCATTTATTTTATTTTATTTTATTTTATTGTCTAGGCCACAGAGAAAATGTGAAAATGGGTATTGAAGAACCATTCCCCATGGGACCTGACTAGGAATGCACCCATTTGACGATGATCCCTTATTTAGAGTTATGCTTCAAGACCTATGTTAGCCAGTTTTTTAATCCCTTTAATTTATGCCATGTTTGGTACTCCAGTTTCTTAATCAAAATATCACGCAGTACCCAGGCAGTTGCCTTGAGGAAAATTTAAGTAAAATTACATCAGCACTCTTCCCCTTATTAACCACACTTGTACTGTTATCAGAAAATGCATCAAATTAATTTGACAAGATCTATTTTTCATAAACCTAAGTTGATTGGCAGCAATTATATTACCTTCTTTTGATTCCATAATAAACAAATCTCATATTAACTATTCCATTATTTTTCCGGGATTATTGGCAAGTTGGCAGTCTAGAACCCGTGTTGTCCTGTCTCCTCATTTAAAATACCAGCAGAACATTAATTTTCTTCTACTCCTCTAGAACTTCCCTGAGGTTCAAAGACTTTTGAATATGTTCCAGTTCCTTCTTGGCCAACTCTTTTAAAACTCCTGGATGTAAATGATCTGAATCTGCAGATTTATTAATGGCTAGCTGTGGGAGATGCTAATTACCATCTTGCTTACTTATGGTTAGAGCCATAAGTGTGATCATCAGCAGTGTGTGGTAGAAGTAGCTTGTGCAGCTTTTTCCCAAAATGCAGAACTGAAGCGTTTTATTGAATGTACGTGGCTTTTCTCAGTTATTATCCTTGGTTCCACCGTGTCCCTGGAGTAACAAATTAATGCTCTCATCATAGTTTCTTTTGTTCCTTGTACAAGAAAAGCACCTTCTTTTCAACCTTAACTCTGCTCCTATAAATACTTCCTCAAGTCCCTTTTATTCCCTTATTGATTTTCTCCAGTTCTTCTGAGTTCTAGTGCCTACAACATTTTTCTCTTTTTCCATGTGTTATATAGTTCTATTCTAATGCAAATACTCATTCATTGTTTTATTTCTTGTCTTAAATGCCTCTTTTACCTTCCTTCTTAATCTGCCTTAAAAAAAGCTAATACGATCTCTCTTCTTAATGACAAATGTTGTAGATTTTTTAATCGGTAAGTTAAAATAGTCTTTAATAGTTCACGGTGAACACATATTGACCCATGTAAACTCTCATATCAAGAATGCTGCTATTTGACCATTTGGATCAGTTCCTCCTTTGTTGTGAGATGAGGCCTGTAGGAATTTCTCTCCCTGGAATGTAATCCTAAATGTACAAATTCACTATCTTTAACTTTCAGAAATGTGAAGATGTTTCACATGGGATCTCCAGCCTATGTCACTCAGATTGCAGCTACCATGCTCATGCATCCAATTCTCTGCTGAAACGTGGTGGTCGTTACTTCACTCAGGCTTTAGTCCTGCTCTTCCTGCTTATGGGTGTTTTCTGATTCCTTCCTTTTCCTTTCTCACTTGTAGACAATTGTTACTGTGGTTATAGACAGTTATCTAGTGTTACTATTGCATGCATATTCGGGGCTCCCTCTTACATCTGGGTGAAATATTTGCCAAAAACTTTGGTAACCAAACCAGGCTTCTCAGTACTGGACATTTCTTGTGATTTTGTAATGAAAGCAGTCTGGTCTGACCTCACAGCTGATCTTGCTTTAGCAGGCAGTGGGACTAGAGACCTCCTGAGCTTCCTTTTAACCTAAATTATCCTATGATCCTATGATCTTCTTTTAATCTCCTTCTTTAAAAATAACCAAAAGAAAGCAATATCTGAAAAGCAAAATGTTGTTTTGGCTTAATTTCAAAAGTTCTTGCTTTTAATTAAAACATGTTTCCTGGCTTTAATTCAACACTAGACTCAGATACCTACATTTAGATGTCTATGTTGCAGGTGTCACCATGCAAACTTAGTTCTGAGATGTCCTGATAATCAGTGGCAATCTGGTTGTGGGAGCTTGCAGAGTGACCAACTGAATGCATAGGTGGGCCTGCAGCAGGATAACCTGCACCACTCTCCAGGACTCACTGCCCAGGGCGCTCAGTTGCACTGCTCACACTGTGGATAGTTGATGGACGGTCCCGTGGGACTGTGGTGCCCCGAATGGGGCTGGTGGACCTGGGGTAGGAGCTGGAGGAAGCTGGTGCCCTCTGCAGCTGCAGCCCAAGGCATCTTGCTTGGAAAAGGCCTGAGGGCACTGCAGATCTCACAAACTGTGGCGGGAGCACCTACAGTTGGCGACATCCTGCCTGTGGGTGTCTGGAGCTGACTTCTGCCTTTCACTTAGAAGTTCTCTTGAATTTTATTTCATAAATACTAAAAAAATCTTTGATGAGCTTCTGCAATTTGTTACTGGGGAGGTTGTCAATGCAGATAGTATCATCAAGTTCAAAAAGCAGTTAGACAAATTCGTGGACAACTCATTCCAACAACAGAGACAAAGAGGAGCAGGTGGAGGAGCATCATCCAGCATCCTCATGTGGTGGCTGTGGATGCTGGGACAGTTCAAGGTGAAAGACTGCAGAAAGTAGCCCGGCTCATATGTCATCTGTGGAGAGTGTCTCCTTTTGCCACGGTCACAGACTGAGCTAGACAAACTACTGGCCTGAATCAGCAGAGCATTTCTTACGTTCTTACATTTTTTTTGATGTTTCTTAATGAGAAAATACGGGGTTTCATTTAAAATTAGCTTATCATCTGACATGTTTTCTCTCCTCTAACTTTTTGATTCCCCACAAGGTTTTAAAAAATTGCTCTGAATGTGACTCTGAGCAGCTCTGCAGGTGTCTGCAGGACCACAAGCCCATGACAGGCATGTCTCCAGCACTCCCACATTCTTTGGCTTAAATCCTGCTGAATTATGACTCCTGCCTGTGTATTCATCGTTGCCAGAACTGTGACTGCCTCACACGGTCCCTCTGCCTCCTCTCTCCATGAGCCCCCAGCTCAGCAGCAGGATGGCTTAGCAGGACTGATCTTGCTCCTGAGCCAACACATTTTATAACCTGAGCTTCCTAGTGTAAACTGACATTGACAGCAGTTTAAGTTAATATGTTGGACCAGTCCCCCAAGACTGCAGATAAGAGGCAAACACTACACTCTTTTGCTGCCCACAGCATTGAAAGAGAGGCCAGGCTTGATGTAATCTTTCTGATTGCATTATAAGAGTGCCTAAAGGCCCTGCCATGCTAGGTCCCACATGGAGGCCTCATGAGAGATGACTCCTGCTTTGACTACTTGGCAGCCAAAAAAGACAAGGGAGTTAGTGGAGCAAGAAGCATGGAGAGCATCTTGTCCAGAGTCACTCAACAGTAGCCTGGAAAATGCTTATGTCCCTTGATGACTTGCCTAGGGGTCTAGGACGCTGTCTTATTATACATGTGTATTGAGGGAAAGAGCTAAGGAAAAGGAGATATTTTGGTGGGTTTGAGTCTGGTCAGTAGGTGCCCTCATTGCTTTTGAGAGTTTCCTGGAGAACACCATGGCAATGTGAGCATTGCTCATCTGTCTCCTCCAGAGACTTCTTAGCTAGGGAAACCTACTCCTCTGTAGGTGAGCTCCTGTGGCTAGGCGTTATGAACGGTCAGCAGCAGATTTGATCTTCAGACTGCTCTTGAGGGCACTGGAAACACCACAGGGGAATACGTGGCTTGCTTAATTAGCTAAATGAGGCCTTGAAAGCTGAGTGTTGAAAGCTATGTTATTTAATTGTGCTCATTTCTCTCACATCATATCTCCTCATGGTGTGTGCTCCACCTGCTTTAGTCATCATGAGCTAAACAGTGAAGATGGACATTTCCCAGTCACCAAAGAGAGCTGGTGGGAATGGGACAGGAAAGAGCAATGAACTTTTCAGAGCTGCACCCTTGTTTCAAGTCTAATCAAGCTGTGGTGGCATGGGGTGTAACTTAATATTGTTTTCCTGAATAATTGCTATTGCCGAGAAATCATATGGGAAGTGACTGCTGCAATTGGCAGTCACCTGGAAGTCATCCTGGAAGGATGCCGTTGCATGGCCAGCTTTGTCTTGAAGAGGTTAGCAGGCTGGACACAGAAGACGTGATTGCTGCTTGGTCTGGAGTTCAGCAGAGGGCACTTGCTGAACGTGTCAGGCTGGAGCACCTACCCTTGGGCTGTTGGAGCCAAAATTTAATTACGAACTTTGGTATACAGCAATCTCCTTGTCTAGAGTCTGTGGTTACTCAGTGTATCGGTTTCATAAACTTGCCTGCCTGCTCTCTGTGACTCAGTTAATAATAATTAAATGATTCTTTAACAATACTGGGTAGATTTCCAGCTATTTTTCAATATGTATTAATAATCCTTAGGGCTGGTGAACTTCCAGAATTCCTGGGGTCTGGGTTGCTGAAGTATACCCACACTGATGGGTCTGATTCCCTGTTCCCTTGAGCAGTCATTTACTGGTGTTTAAAATACAAAGTAGATGCAAGTGAGTGGAGAATGCTGATATTGGTAGCATTTTTTCTTAACAGTGTTCAGGTTTGTGAGCCTGATCCAACACTTCTCGGTGCTGCAGAAACAACAGGCTTCAGTAGGCTTTGTTTGGAGGGGATGAGGCATAGCTGTGCGAGGCAAAAGGTTGTGAATAATTAGATGTTATCCAAAACTCCCCCAAAGGCCTCAGCTTGCTGAAACTGGGGAAAATGTCCAGAGACAAACTTTCCTACAGTAGCTAGGCACATCTGCCTCTTCTCATATCCAGAACCTAATAAACTAAATCTGCAGAAGAAACCTAGCAGGGGATGTGTCTTGATCCCTTTGCCACCCATGGCTGCACCTTTTTTGGCAATCACTCTCTGAGATGTAAGATTCAAGAATAGAACAATAAAACAATAAATTCCTAGGCTCCTAAAACTGGGAGGTAACAACATAAATGATGATGTGCTCTGACCCTCGGCATCATACAAGCCAGAGAATTCCACCCAATGATTTCAGGGGCAAGATTTAAATATCAAGCCAAAAGGCTTCTGGAAAAAAAAGACATTTTAGATTTAATGACTCTGTCTCATTAGCGAGTAAATTAATTCTACTCTAGGTTGAAAATGTATGTTTTGTTTCTAACCCAGGCTGCTAGCAGGAGTCATCTGTTCTATTTTAGATACCTGCTTTAGGATAGAATGAATGCATCCCATAGCTCCAGTGACTAAGCTGACAAGATCTCCACTGACTATAAAGGGACCTGAATGAGATTAGGTCAGGCAGAAGTCCGCCACATTTAGTCAACTGAAAGTAATCCAACATACTAGCTTCAGCTTTTAGTTCTTGAATCATGCAATGCTCAGTTCTGTGTGTCAGATTAAAAAGACTTCTGTTATTATAGAGCCTTGTCCTATACTGCCATGCAACATTTTGGAAGGAATCTACAGATACCTGGGAAAGTTTGTTTAATGTGATAGCTATATCCCCCAAAGCGGTTAAACACCAGGCTTAGTTACCCGTCTGCACTCATCCATGGTCACCAAGGCTCAGCTCTTCAAAGCAAAGGATGCATCCAACTTTTCACTTATATGGCAACCAATACAGATGAGACACATGCCTAGCTATAGTAGAAAAGCTCATTCTTTGGCTATTGAAATCAGCAGGAATTAGGGCCCTAAATTGTAGCTAAATCCTAACATCTTTGAAACCCTTCGTGACTCAGTTGTTATACTGATAAACAAGAGTACAAAATCTTAAAATATCTCTGAAATATTCTTCCTTCTATAGGAATTTGCAGTCCTCAGATGGCAGGATTTGTGTAATCTGCTTCTTCAGTAGAGGAAGACTACTAGCCATTGCCAGAGGTATGAAGAAACTTCTCTATTTTGAGGCAAATATTATGCAAATGCTCTTTAATTCTCATTTGTTATGCTCCTTGTAGGACAGCTTACCCCTCCAAAGGTTTTGAGGAGCTCAAGCAAAGTTAATGGGAATTAAAGATGTCGTGCAGCTTGCAGAGGTGCCTGCACTTAAATATAGGTGTTCATATGTCGATGTTCCTTTGTGTGCTCTAAACTCTTATTATAGTCAGTGGTGATCTCAACACAGTGGCTAGATGCCACCGATTCAGCTCACCCTTCAGCAGACGCCACGTTTGTTTGGCTCAGCAGCTGCATTGACTCTATTGACTAGATTTCTGTTGACTAGAGTGGGAGTTCAGACAGCAAACTCATTTGGGGGTCATGACCTTCAAAAGCCTAAATTTAGGGTTTTTTAATCTCTAGCTAAACAGTCTCAGCCATTAGGATCCAGCTGTCTAAATGCAGTAACTTAATGACATATCAGACATCCTAGTATGTCCAACATGTCTGCTCAGGACTTGCAGATATGGACCTGTGTCCTGCAGGTGAAGAGCTAATAAGAGATTCATGCACTTCTGGAGAGGGGCCTGGAGGTCAAGTGACAGCCCAATGATACGAGACTCCTCTGTTTAGGCAAACAAAAGTGCCTCAAAGTGTCTAAATGCCTCTGAAGATGTGCGAATAGGGCATGATTCAATTACTTAAATAGGGTTGGGTAGCACCACTTGAAGAACCTCTGAATATTCAAGCTGCACATATGGGACTCTCAGGTATGACAGGACTTCTGGGACACCCATACCTTGCTGGCTGGAAAGCTGGAGTTGCATGGAATACCCTAGACAATCTTAAATGGTGCTAGATGCCTCTAACTGGGCTAAAACCCAAGGTGACTTCTACTGTGCTTGGGCAGGTTTTAGCAGAGGGGGCTGCAGCAGAGGCTTTCAGTGACTACAAAAACATGAGCACACATGTATGGCAAGGGTTACCAGATGAAGAGGTTGTGATAATTGGATTTACTCAATTAGTTTGAGTAGTTGAGTAGGCCTTAGTTTGAACATTTGGTCAAGATTTAATCTTTTTATCTGGAGTAGGAATGGAGATTTTCAGATAACTTCTGTCCCGTCTGCTTTCCTTAGTCTACTCAAATCACTCCATATCTTAATTGCCCTGCTCAAACACCTGAGGGAAATCCTTGCTGTCATGCTGAATGTTAATCAGGAAGCATCTACGATCTCATGAGGGAGTCTGTTTTTTCTCAAACTCTAGACTGGTTTATTTTAGTTTTGGTCCAGACCTTCATGTCTTTGGGTACTATTTGATCCCAGCTATCCCCACCCCATCACCCTAACAAATGGTTGTATTAGGATAAACATTTAGCAGACAAACAAGTCGTGCTGTTGAGTGTTGAGAAAAGTACAAAGCCACTTCAACAGGATGGGGAATGATGGGAACTGTTGCAGAGGAGACATGACTAGGTCCTTCCCTGAAAGTGGTTAGATCCTTTGGACTTGACTGGTCTTCAGATGTGCTTAAAGTGGTGAATGGCTCAAAGAGAGGCTTTGACTGTAGATTGGCTGACTATAGATTTTGCAGTTTGGATTTTGTTTGGCTCAGCACCTCTGCATTGACTATACTGACCAGATTTCTGTTGACTACAGTGGGAACTCTGGGGTCATTTGCACTCATCCACCTATGCTCCTCAATGGGGAAAAATAGACATTTTAGGTGTCTGCCTTAGGATGACACAAATTGTTCTCTGCTTACTACTGATCTCATCTCCATGGCCCCTGAGAAGTAACTGAGATGCAGATGGCTGCATTTCATGTACCTGCACTTGGCCAGATGAATCCTATATGAAAAGTGTTTTCCATCCTCTACATGAAAAGTCTTTTCCACTTTGTGCGCCCTCTGTTAAGGCTGAAGTTCCTCCTTGACAGGAAAAACAAAAGAGTTTTCCCTTTTACTCATTCCTTTCCAAAAATGGAAGTTGCCTTAGAGAGTATATATAGAATAGGATGGAAAAATGGGCTGAGTTCTCTCTGGAAAATGGCAGCTATACACTGAAAGGTCTCATCAGACTCTGCGTGGGGAGTCTCAACTTCATGTCTGGTATGTTTGTTCTCCTGGTGTCATCAATAGACGTCTGCAGCCTTTGCAGGGTGCTTTTTACCATTGACATAGTTTGTTCTCAATTCCAAAATTCCTGACCATCTGTATGGTCTGCTTGCTAACTCCTAGCTTCAAGCCTGGAGTGACCTATCCGTCTTCCCAAACTTCAGGTGAAAAAAGAAGCTTGGCTCCAACCTGCCTTTGAGATAGTGTGGGCGCTGTGTCTCAAGCCACACGGCATATCTGAGATCACTTTCAAACATAGTTGAGAGAGAAGATGAAAGGAGACAATATAGCCGTTGCCAGCAGGACTGAGAATCAGTATCCCTGATGAGCCTCAGTTTTTCTCGAGATCTTCCCCTTTTGCTTTCAAATCAAGGCAGTGAACAACATCTCACTACTGTCCCACAAATTAACTTTTTAAAGCCATCTGACCCTGTGATGCCTCCAAATGGGCCTGCAATTTTCTGTGTCCCAGGCTCTTCAGTGCATCTTTTTTTCAGTGTCAAGAAACTGCCTTATGACCATGTGAAGCACAGTCAGAGGATCATTTCTCTTTCTTGCTGTCTCTTGAAATAATTTTTAACAGTTATTTGTCTAAATTCTATGGAAACTGGAGTGTTCTTCCACTGACTTCTGTAGGCCTTGGATCAGGTCCAGAAGGGTATCTGCACCTACTAGGGAATCCAGGAATACAAGACTTGGTTTTACATGCTTAGGTGCATTTATTTTTAAAGATAATGCTTGATTCTGTCTCCAGTAAGTTTAGTAGCAGCCTGATACTGAAGCTGAAGGACAGATTGCTAGCGTAGCTCCATCTGAAGACTGCCCCAAAGAAGACATGGACACACATTGTTCCTTGCTTGCTGAATGATGTGTTTATTTCTATCCTTTGTTTGCTGCACTTTGAAGCTGCACCTTAATGCGCTGGGATCCAGCCAAACGTTAGGAAGTGATGAATCAGCACCTAAACTAAAATCCAGAAGGCCAGATGCTCAGCTGGCGTGAAATGGCAGCTTTGTGTTGAAGTCAGTGGAAATAGGCTGAATTATATCAGCTGAAGGATTGGCTGTAGGGCTTTTAGGTGAATTATTCTCCATTTTCTCAAGACGTTAACAGACTAAAGCAGGTAAATGATCCTTGATATATGGTACCTGGCTGCAGAGAACACCGTTTACCTTGATGTTAGGTTTTTAATATACTCAAGCCTTGGCTTTGTAGGCTAACATACTAGAAGGGATCTAAAGAAATCATCCTTCATTATCAGAGTCATTCCATTACCGAAATAGCTCCAGTGATTCTTCACAATTACAATGCCTAATTTGCCCTCTAAGCAAAAGTGATATTAACACCAATGACGTGCTCAACCCTTTTTCCACCTGCAAATGTTTTGGGTAATCATTGCAGGTGCTTCTTTATAAAATGAAGCAACTGCCTTTAAATATTTCAATTATTTTTATTAGATTCCACTGTTTTGCAAACCTCATTGGCTTCTAGCCAGTCCTCAACCTTTTCCCCTGTCTTTAATTGGCTTAATATTGAAAAGGATTTGCCTTGCCCTTAGACTGGATGTGTTTGTACAAGTGTTGATAGAAACAGATGTGCAAACTCCAGATTTCTCGCGTGCTTGGTCCATGTCAGTCCTGAAAAAAAACAGATACTTCCCAACCAATAGCCTGATATAAGGACTACTATATATGTGCGATGCTGACTGGTGTAGAGTGAGTGATCAATGAGATTAAGATCAGTGCTGAGTTTGGTTGCTTCTGCAGCATGTTGTAAGGTATACAAAATGGCCAGTTGACTTCGTATTAATAGGAATCCCTGGCCAAAATGTAGGGCTTTATGGTAGAAGGTGTTGAATCTGATTCTATGAAAGTCCTTGGGTTGTCCTGTTTACCTGACATCAACTTTGTCGAAAGGTGAGATAAGATTGAGGCAACTGTGGTGGTCCCAGAAGGCTGTCTTGCTTAGGATTTGTTACCAAGTCAATACCGAAACTCTTACCCTTTCCAGTGTTTGGATCCAGTTTGGAGGATTACATACCAGAGACTATGTTGTGGCCTTTCTATCCTCCTTACTTCTTCTTTGCATAGAGACCTGACTACATGGGAAAATTACCTGTTTCTGAAGTAGAGCTGGGCCCGCTCTATTTTCCTTCACAGTCACATCCTTGGATGTTTTGGAGACAAAGAAACCATCAGGAAAGTCCAAAAACTATAGGTCTTGCTGCCTATGGATGTCTTTTCCCGGTTAGTAGCTGGAGATGCGTTTAGGGCTGATTGTAAAACCGTTCTTATGCAAAACCCAACTCACCAGACTACAGAAGATTATGATGGCTCCACTCTCTAAGGCAGATTGAATAGTTCCCTTGCTGGAGTCTCTGAAGCAGGTCCTCTCCTCTGTCGGTCGTCCGTCCCTCTCCAAGTGTCACCGGCAGGATGAGATACGGTGTAAAGAAGCTCTGCTCCCTCCTTCAGAGTTCCACGGCCTGGGACTGGCTTGCCAGATTGTCTCTAGCCCTGGTGTTGGGGCTCATGCCAGGCCCATCTGGCCCAGTTCAAGCGAGACAGCCATCCCCTCCCCTTGTTCTGTCAACACTTTCTCCTTTCACCTAGCTGCTAATTGCACTTCACAAGGAGATGCTGGCTAGCACCTTTCACTACCTTTACCTTCTTGCTGGGAAATTGCAGGACTTTATTGGCCCAGGAACAGACATTCAGACTTCAAAAGAAACCCTGTATGAGTTTGTCTTTGGAGGAGGGAGGACCGAGCTTGGGGCCTGGGTTTGCTCTGAAGTGCATACAGCACGTTGCTTACAGACCCTGTATAGGTCTACCAGAACGTGCAGTGACTGATATCACTATGGCTACTAATCTGACAGTGGATTTAGCTGAACCTGGCCAATGACTTTAAACGTTACTGAGGTAGAGGAAGGACTGACACACAGTGAGCTATAAGATGATCATGAAAGTGTTATTTTCCCTCCCTTTCTCTCCAGCATTATGTTCCTGAAGCTGGAAGACCAACAACTTGAGTGGCTCTGTGAGGATAAGGGGAAACAGCTCCAGGCTCTTCTGTCCACATTTGGAGCTGGCTAGAGTCCAGAAGCAATTTAGAAGTTTGGAAGCAATGCAGATATATTAGTGTTGTGTTGTGCCAGGGCTAGGCTAGCTGCTGAGCTTGGGCGTAGCACATGACGGCCACTCACAGCAAACACATCTGCTGCGTCTGTCTAGGTAGATAAACAGAGATCAGGATGTGTTAGCTCCAACATCAGACTTCTTGGCTATCAGTGTCAGAGCTGGGCAGATTGAGGGTGGTGCCTGCAACCGCTCTTTTTGGTTCACTAGCTTCCCAGATTGTTCAGAGAACCAAAAAACGTCAAAATCATTTTGCTTCAAGATGAATGGAATGCTGTATTTGATCCCCAAATGATCCATTCTGTGTTGCTTCTAAACTCTCACTGAACAATTTTAATTACTTAATATGTATGTTTTTTAAAGTAAGAAGCACCAACGGAGGAAGTGGAAGGAAACAAGGTGCTTTGACTTTGGGGGAGTTTTTTCCCCCCAAGGAAGACTTTTTGTTAAAATCAATGTAAAATCTGCCATAAAATATTGCAGCTGAGTCAAAACTATATTGCCTCACTGTGATCGCTTGTCCCACTTCACAGATAGTGGAATAAAAGCGCCGGAAAGGCAGAGGCTTGATTACTCATCCTGTTGAACAACTAACTCACCCCTCACTGCCCAAGTGCCCTTGCAACCTCAGGATGGATTGTCCCCACTGCACAGACCAAAGGGAGCATGGGCAACACACTGAAGGCAGGCAGGTTGTCTATGCTGGAGCTAGGAACGGAGCTATAGACCCCTATGAGGTCCAAGCTCAGTTGCAAGGCCATAATACCATTTTTTTCTATTCCACATGCAGCCTTTGTGCCTTTAGCCGAGATTTTTTTCCTGAAATGGATGTTTTCTCTGCAGTACTCTGAATGATATTGACAGAAGGCAGGCAATTTTGTGGGCTGTGTAATAACTAGTGGGAACACAGGTTATGCTGGGTGATTTCTGCACAGCCCTGTTGAGATGAAGGTTGTGTTCGCTGCTGAGAGGAAGAGAGTAGAGCCAAATCCTGATGAAACCCCGAGCTGTTCCCATCAGGACCTGAGCTGGGCCCCCAGCCCTACGGAGCCAAGTGCAACCTCCACCCAGCTGAGTGACTCTGCCTGTCTCATGGATAGGTTTTCCAAGTACAGCCAGGGACTCTGATTTTCTGTGGTAGCTATTTTGGAGGCATTTGGGCATCTGAATCTATTAGGCTCCTTGGATGAAAAAAAAATCTAGCTTTGTTTTTGTCCCCTTAGTTTGAGTAGTGTCTCATGGTGAAGCAACTGTGAAGTAGTCATACTTAACTTCTCTCTAGCATGACCCACAGAGAAACCGTTGCTGAGGATTACGCAAAATACACAATTAACATGGCAGGTTGAGCTTGGTGGTTGACCAAACACTTGTCAGTCTGAAATGACAGTTTTTCATCCTTGTTAAAGAATGGTTGGTGTTGATGGCTGGTCAGATTCATCAACTGCAACTTATGCCTGCTGCTTGGTGATGAGATTGGGGAACCAGATGAGTGTAGGCTACATGAATGGATGGAGGACATCATTGTGGCAATAAATACTGCCAAAGAGGATGAGAAGGAGCTCTGAGCAGGGAATTTTGGGGATAGTCTGGGCCCTACTCTGTCACTTTTATAGCCACAACACACAGTGCTTCCTTGGTGCTGGGGACTAACCCGGTAGCTTCAGCAGGACCTGAAAATACAACTGTTTTTTCCCTCCTTTGCAGGCATGGTTCCCTGTGGAATTCATAATCCAGCTCTAATTTAAACCACAATATTTTCTTGCCTCCATAAGGTCAAAATGCCTGTTCAGAATTTCCATTTAAATCCAATCAGGTGCTAGATGGGCCCATCATTTTTACTTGGAAATGCAAGGGACGTGTCCATACAGTTCTAAAGCACTATACTCCTCCCTTACACCCTCTCCACCTCCCTCCCCCTTCCCAAACTATGACTCATCTTAAGGTAGAAGGTTAATTTAGGTTAATTATCTTCCTGGTTAGCAGTGCATACATGTCCTGAGCAGAAATAAAGGTTTGACACCCCTCCTGCTGCTGCAAATCAATTTTCTTCCTCATTTACTGTAAATGGAAAGGAGCCAGGTTCTCTGGCATCAAAGTAAACTCTTTCTGCATGAAACTCAACTTGTGAACCTGGTAATTTCAGATTTGCTTATAACGTGTGCATTTGCCAAGAAAAAAAAAGCAGCTGTTTGATGTCTCCAAAAACTAGAATTAGCCTTGTAGATCAAACATTAGTTTGCCTGCTTCTTTATTAATACTGGAAAGACCCAGTTGCATTAAGCACGAGGAAATCATTACACTATGCATAGTGCTTACATATAAGCTAACCCCTAATTCTCCTACTCAAGAGCTAATGCATATTATTATTATTATTTACTCTTTGTGTTATAGGCCCAACCATGGTCAGAGTCCAGCTGTGTTATGTGCTCTACAGACATGCAAAAGAAGAGTCCCTGCCCCAAACAGCTCACGGTCTAAATTGACAACAAAAACAACAAAGGAAGTGTTGCTGCCCCTAGGGAAGAGGAGCATGAAAGGACATACAGAATATCCCAGAGCAAGTTTACAGCAGGAGAAAGAATAAGGCGCTCGCAGTTTGAGTTCTAATCTAGTCAGCTGTCACTCCTGAAGGTGGGTATCTTTAAAAGGTGGGAATCAGTTCCCCTAAAGTTAGCCCCTGGAAAGGTAGGTTTTCCGTTTAGACTAATCAATTAGGCTGCCTCCACAGTCAGTGGAGGCAGATCAGCACCTCTGGAGGATGATGCATCTTGTCGCAGGTGCCTAATGTAGCTGTGAATCTTTTCACATGGACCACAGAATCTAGGGGCAGATTTATTTGTCTCAGTGGAGACTTTAGTTCCCTTTGAGACGCCTTTGGGTATCAAAGATAACACAGCCATCTTGGTAGCTATGGAACAGGACCTACGAGAGACCCATACATTTGTGGACCTGGTGAAGGCCAGGGGGATCTACAAGGTGTCTCAAGTGAGCTGTGTCCTGGATGACCAGATGAAACTAGACACTTCAGCATTAGAGACCAAGGCCAGGAAAGGTGAATTTCAAACCCAGCCGCCAACCCTAAGTGTAGCAGTAGAGGATACAGGATATTTTCCCTCAAAAGTAGGTCTTCCTTACCACAATGCATATGAAAAGACAGGCAGGCTTGCTATTTGAGAAGATTGTTCATTGAGGGTTCAAGTTTGCACCACCCCAGCACTGTCTTTTCTTCCGTGCAGTGGGAACAATGATCCCTGCTTTCACCCCAGATGCTGATGAAACGCTCTGCTCAGGGTCAACATGGTGCTCTGAGAACCTTGGGAGAAAGAGGCTACAGAAATGCAAACTTACTCTATGACTGAAGACAGGAATTTTTAGAAGATGACCTGATCAAACCTGATCCTGGCATCCTGGGACCAGTACCTAGGTGTCCTAGAAAACAGAGAAAACTATTTACTGTGGTACACATTCATACTTAGGAGGAGAGGACTGCAGCAATAGAAAGCAATAAAAATTAGCTTGGAAAGCTTCAGGACGATTGAATTTGTTTGTCAATAGTGATGAACGGTAACTCATAAATATAGTTGTATGAGCTTTGAGAAAATCTGATGCAGGCAAACACTGGGCACTCCCAGAGAGAAAGAGAAAGATAGGCAACAGGGTGTTAGGACTAATTTCTGTTTTGAACAAACTGAAAGTCAAGAATAATTCTTTTTCTCTGCGTTACTACCACTCCATACCTGGCCTTCTTAAACCTTCTTTCATTCTCCCAAAACAAGCTCATTTTTTGAATGTGGAAGAGCTATAGGCTTCTGTCCCTTCTGTACCTGAACTTCAAATTGTGTTGGTGCCATCAATCATCTAACCTGAGTGGTTCAGGCAACTTTCTGCATGAACTGATCTTGTGCCCCACCAAGGATGGGATGTTCTCTCCCAAATCTCACAAAGCTTTACAAGAAATGCTTTCATTTTGGCTGGGCAGTGCCCCATGTAAATCACACCTGCAGGTAGTTTTTTTTATGGAGTCAAGTATAACCTGTAAACAAGAAAAGGAAGGGGCAATTAAACTTAAAATTATTTCTATTCCAAAGTGTATAAACTGATCTCAAGAATTACTAGCACTTATATAAGACCACTCCAACCTCTTTCACTTATGAAAGTGCTCTAGGAGGCTTAACTTCTTGGGCAGTTAACAAAACTGTATTTTTAAGGGATGTGAACTATCTGACTCCATAGCTATACCTGCTCCATGACAGCTGCTTGCAGCATATTTATAGAATCTTCAATTTATCCTATCTGGAGATAAAAAGCTGAAATCTTCCTATATTTTACTTTACCCTATTTGTGAGGCTAGTTGAAGCTTTTAGAGATTGCGAATGCAGCATTATCTACTACAAGAAAGTACACAATCAACATTATCTACTGCAGGGAAGTGCACAACCAGTAGACAAAACAATGTCATAGAAACTAAAAGTTCCTAAGAAGGGCAATTAATTACAGGAATCTATAATTCATCACAATGAATCACATTTCCTCTCTGACAGTAAGAAGCATGAAACTTCTTTTCAGGCTGGATTGCAGTAGCTCAAAGACTGTGATAAGAACAAGCCAATTAGGAACCTCCTTGAAGGGCTGTTACAATTAAGATATAGTTGATGTTGCTTAGGGCAGAGAGATGGAGCAGATTTCTCAAAGTTCCTTCCAGCAAGCTTTTCTGTGCCTCTATAAACCTATAGAGCTTCAAGAAGAGCACAAAAAACACACCTCAAACTTTTCTCCAGATTTTTTAGGTCAATAATTAAAATGTTTATGGGATTTTGCATATTTTTACAAATAACTGCTTTTTTCTTGCTAAGGACAGAGCTATCAGGTCAGCACTGTCTATACTGCTGGCTCTCTAGTTGGGATTGCAAAAAGAAAAGTCAAAAGCATTCCTTCTATTTGCCAGGCTACTACAGCAATGATCACTGCAGTAAAAGATGGAAAAGTGTCAAGACTGTAATTGGAAAAGAGCAGCATTTCTCTCTTGCTTTAACAGAGTGCTTATATGTACACACGTGCAGTACACACACACACATGCAATATTGTCTCATTATATTTCCTTCCTGAGATTTTCCTTGACTTTCCTAAAAAACAAGTATAAATAACCATGTAAGTTGCACTGAGACTTTTCCTTTCCTGGTCTTTAATAGTGAACACTGTCTTTTGCTATAGTTTATTCTTCTGGTGGTGATTCTCGACTCTTTTATATTAAGTGGAATTGAATCTTCTGTGTCCTACCTGGGCTGAGTGCTAAGATGCAAGCACGGAGTGGTTTTGGTTTTCTATGGCCATCTGGACAGCTATAGTACCTAACCTATATATAAAGCCTACCTATAACTACCCAAGAGGAACATGAACCACAGAAGACTATGATCCCAGGACCTTTGTATTCCAAAGTAGATCCCTGGGTTGAAGAAGTGATTCTGTCATTACCGGTGGGTGTAAGGGGTTTTCTGGTGGCTGGATCAGACATTAGAGAGGAATAGGAGTGGGAAGTGTCCACTGTCCTCATGAAGGAGCATAAACTGCACATTTGTACTAATAAAGAGCTTGGGCCAAGGACCATTTTTTGGTCATGAGGCCAACTGGTACAATCTGACTTGCTCTTTTTCTCCTGAGAAGTGTGGCTGCATCCAAACTGCCTGGCCTGCTCTGTCTCCTGGACTGAAATAGACTTTTTTGGGGCAAATCCGTGCCAGAGACCATGCTAACCATTCAGCTGATCACGGATTGTCCTCAAACCCATGCTCTGGTATTGTTTCATTTACAAGTTTACTAATTAAAGAGTGGAAGTTCCCACCCTAAAGAGCTTGTGGTGAAGGTGATGGAGAGTGAAAGGAAGGAAGCAGCATTTGCAGCTTGGCTTAGGACAGATAGACACCGTATGACTTGTCACGTGGAGCAGCTTTCAGACTTGCAAACTGCAACATCGCCAACTTCGTGCAGATGAAAATCATGAAAATTAGAAAAAAACAGTAGAGCTTGAGCTGACTGTACTTCCTTTTTGACCTCTGAGCCTCCAGGATCATACTTAAATCATTATTCCAGACATTTCTTCTCAGACACACATCATAGCAGCTTGACTATTTTCACTGAAGCTGTCGTAATCACAGATTTCTGCTTGCTGAGGCCTGCTCAGAGAAAACACTGAGAAAGACCATGAGACAGCATGAATTTGAGAGACATGGCAGACATCCTTGGGTGCATTTCCTTCTTTCCTGATGAAAACCAGAATTAAAAACAGTAGAAGAATGGGGATGCTGCTGGGAATTTGTTTTCCCCAGATAAGACTCTACAAAAGAAATGGAGGCTCTCCTGAAAGGAGTCTTTGCAATATCTGTACATTTGCCGTAGAACTTTTCACAGATCTCACAGTATAAAGAGTAAGCCCAAATAATCAAGAACGAGCACTCAACATTTGACTCCTAAAGCTTCAGAATTAACTGGTCATTTGGAGATGACTCCTTAAGTAGTCTGGTTCGTGTCTATGGTGGCAGCTGACTTCCAGATCTTGCACAGGTACTTGTAAAATAACATTGGGTGGGGCATTCAGACCCCAAGGTGCTGTTCCCCTAAGTGAACAGTTTGATTTTCTGCACCCAGTGGAGATGAATACAAGTTTGTTTCAGTACCACTACATGTTTTTAGATCGTAGTAGACGCCCCAGAGTCCAAGTTTAATTCCTACTTGAACAGCTTTGCTATAGTTCAAAGGATCCCAGTTTTTACACTCTGTCCCTGTAATGTTGTCATCGCTCCTTCCACATTTCTAGATTTCTACTGCCTTTCCTACAGTGCTTTGGTTGAGATTTAGCTGGGCAAACATAACCATCTAAAATAAATAAGATAAATTGCTTTCTAATGGTGTTTATTTCTCTTTACTGACCCTGAGAGGAGTCTTGTGTGAGTAGCTCACACCTGAAGTGAGCAGAGATGAATCCCATTCCTGCTGTCTGCACTCTTCTGGCTTGTGCTAGCTTGAATATCAGACTTGTTTGGCTCTGTATGATTACATTGTTCCCAAACAGCTGGAATCCGCAGATCATCCTAGTCCCTGAAAATGAAATATATCCCTTAACTCAAGAAATCTGAGTCTAGGTGGTAGAAGCAGAGCATTCTCCCTTAGTTTATGCCTGCCAGTGAAGGTTTGGTGGCACTCACGTCCCTTCTGTATGTGCAGCAAACTAGCAGATACAGCCCAGTAACTGCTTTTTTTTTTCTTTCTTCTTCTTCTTTTTTTTTTCTTTTTCTTTTTTTCTTTTTTTCTTTTTCTTTTTTTTTTCTTTTTTTTTTTTTTTTTTGAGGAGGCAAGTTTTGCTTCAGCAGTATTGCTTATGCAAACAGCTTGTTCTCTGCATGGCTATAAACACTAATTTGGAGACCCACACCAAGCCAAACAGTTGTTTATGAGATGTTTATGAGGCGGAGGCCAAACAGCTCTTTATGAGGCAGTGGCAGTGCCAAAGTCAAACAGCAGCTGTAAGTGATGACTGGCACAGTACCATCTCTTCGGGCTCTGCTACAGAGGAGAGCTTATTGAAATCATGGGTGCCTCTGAGGAAGCACTCTTTGCAATTAACCCAGTAGTGGGATGGACTGGGAAGCAATGAGCTCTTGCTAGGTTCTTGCAGCTGGGTGCATGAGCCTTTTTATGAAGAAGATAGGAAAATCAGTGTGAGAACTTGGGACTGAACCCGGAGAGGTTCAGTCTCCTTGATGTCTCATTACTCTGCAGACTCTGAAGACACAGCTTCTTGACTGTCCTTATATTTTGGACCCACATAAGAGCTACCATGTTGTTTCAGACCTTTCCTCCACCGAGACCCAAGGCCTTTGTGATCTGAGATCTCATAATCTTCCAAAAAAAATTTTTTTTAATATGACATTTTTTTGGATTGTGTGCTTACCTGCACTGGCATAAAATTCTCCATTGTCTTGTGGAGACCTTACAAGGCTCCTGGGCACAGAAACGACATAAATGAGATCCACCAGAGGCTTTATGGGCAAAAGTCTCCTTATCAATAGCTGCCTTTTGTCAAACATCTGGATGGATGTTTATCTAACCTTTGTTCTAAAGCCCTTTACTAAATGAACTGCTCTAGCCTCTTCTTAGAGTGCTTGCTTTTCACTATCCTCCCAGCCAGATGACATTTTTTTAGATCCAATATTTATCACCCTTCCTGCAAATTATTTTATTTGTTCTTCTCTCAGGGGACCTGGAGAGCAACTGGTCATCACACATCTTATATATATTAAAAAACAAAACAAACAAACAAACAAAAAAAACCCTCATATCGTTCTCAGCCTCCTCTTTTCCAGATCAGCAGATCTCTTTCTTCTAAACTACCTTATAGCAGATCTTCTTCTAAATACCTTAGTGTTCTCCTCTCTTATCTGAATCTTTTCCAGCTCTTCTACAACTTTATTAGTGCTTGATGCTTAAAATTAGATCATTAACTTTGGATCTTTTTTTCGTGTGCTCTTTCAAGAAATCATTCTTTAGATAAGAAACTCCTCTCACCTGCAGTTATCTCATCTTCCACCTCTGTAGGTCCCCAGTGTCTTTGTATTCTCTATGAGAGGGTTTCTATGGAGAGTATATCACAAATATACTTTCAAGAAAAATCTCTGTTCCCTTCTTAGCAAAGGGAACTGGTCATTTGGAAGCACTGGAGCAGTGAACCGGGGGGTAACTATGTCTAAACCTCCCAAAATTAGGAATGGTCAGTCCTGGCACAGGGTGAGCAAGAGATGGAGGTGGTGAGTGGATGGGAATTAATGAGAGGATGACAAAATGTCATTCTGTGGCCTGGGACACTGCTCCATCATCTGGAGAAGGCTGTGGGAGGCAGGATCCTGCTCGAGTCCCAGACAGGAATCCTGCCACAAATATCAGTGTTACCGGCTCCAGAGGCAGAGCCCACTTCTTCCCTCTCCTACCCTCACTAACGGCAACCCCGTGCAGCACGCTCATGGAAACAAAGCAGGACCATGGCTCTATCTAAACAAAATACGCGGGCCTGCCTGTGGGCCAAAGCACAAATCCTACATGAGCCATGTCGTTTAATGTCAGGAGGGGGTCAGATATTATGATAAGAATATACGGTAAGAATAAAAATCAGCTTAAGAATGAGCATAGGGTAGGAGAGGCTATTGCCCTGCAATAATACTGCAGCTTGTGCACTTGCAGGAAGAAACTTCCTTTATATAACTGAACTTGCAGAAGTCAGCACAGTTCCACCACCCCTAGCTATTTAGATGCTGGATGTTTATTTACACAGCAAAAAAGCCACGTGGGAAGGTGTTTTGTCTGTAGTTAGTGAAACCGTGTGGCCTTATTTAGAAGAAAGATGTTACCAAGATAAACACAGCTGGTGTTGAGGCACAAGAACAGAGGACTAGGGAAAAAAAAAGGCAAAGATGACGAGCCAGCATCTTCTCAACCCTTGGTTAAAGGCCCTTGGCCTTGGAGTCATAATTCACCTCAAAGACACAAGAACAAAACCCTAATCATTCCCTCCCACCAAGCTAAGATCTGAAAGCATAGATATTGTGGCGGACACCGCAGGAAATCCCTTGTCAGATGGCTAGATGGAGCTTTTGTTGGGCTTCAGGTATGTGGAAATGAACTCAGGGTGGGTGTGAGGTTGTGCGTGTGTGTTCAGTGCCTCCATCCCTGCCCTCTGAGCTGCAGTTCACTTGCAATTACAGGCCTGACGTGCCCTTAATAAAACAGAGATTGGATCATTGCTCACATAATAACCTGGAAAATATATTTCTCAGGCTTGTCCTTTGCTGTATCAAAGCCTTGTTTCTGTATCTCTGCCCCTTTTCTTTTTTTTTCTCCCCTCTCCCCTCCTTGTCCCCGTGAAGCGACCAGGTATGGTTTGCAGCAAAGCCCTTGCCTGTGATTAACGGTCTGACCTAGCAATTATTCACATCTGGATGGGCCTTTGTTCTACTTTGAAGTCTCTCAATGACTTTTCTTTGCCCCCCCACACCTGTCTTCATTTTCTCCTCCGTGCCCCCATCCCACCTCCTCCCTCTCCACCTTGCCTATTACTCCTCAGAAGTGCCAGTGGGCCCAAAATGAAATACAGGAGGGCCCAGAAATTCCTCCCTAATAGGCCCAGGTGAGCTTAGCGGGGCAAAGGGAAGGCCCAGACCTTGAAGATGACCTTTCCAAAGCGTTTAAGTCAATAACAGTTTGCAACCCTGCCTCTCCCCCTCCCCAGCTCCTTGCTTATAATTGACAAAGCGGAGATGGACTGGGGGCTCTTTCTTCTCTCAACGTGTGCAAGACCTTTTAATCTTAGAAAAAAAAAGACAAGGGGAGAGAAAAAAAATGAAGCAAACAGAAGGATGATGGGACAGATAGGGTAATTGGTTAACCACAAAGTGAGGCTGGGGAGCTGTGATTCCTTTTGAGGCCTTTCTCTGGTGAGAGAAGTGTCTGTTGAGCAGCATCTCCTCTCACAAATCTTCTTTTGTACGGCAGGAGAGGAGGAGGGGATGCCTCCCTCTTACACATTCTTACATCTAGTTACTGAGGCACATTCACCAGCAACTGGTTAAGAAGAAAGATTAAGGGGTTGCGGGGCTTGGGGGAGTGGGAAGTCCCTTTGCTTTGAGGAGATTAACTTTCTAGGTGAAGTAAAACACAAGGAGATAGTCTTTCAAAATTGCCTTCCAGCCGTGACAGGCAATGGTTAGATTAATTAGATTACGAATGCTCTTTTATATTTGGCAGATGGGTTGGGACAAGGTGGGGCAGGGGGCTGGGAGAGAAATACTTCATTTTTTATTTTTTTCCAGTACTGCTATTTTCTAATGCAACATGGGTGCTTCAGGCGTGTTGCAAAGTCCTTTCAAGGCTTTTAGTGCACTTTGGAAGGCAAGACAGGTGTCCCACTGCTGAGGATCTCGTGGAGAAAACTTTCCATGGTCTCAAAGGAAGCAGAGCTGGACTTTGAGGGATGGATGGTCGTCAGAGAGAAGGACAGATGTGGAAGCATAAGAGTAAGAGGGAACATGACTATCATTAGTTTTTTTCTCCATTTTTGTAGAAAAAATATGTGTAGGTGAAACAATTTATGGAAAATACAAAGCTTTCATTATCCAAGGAATCATATCCAAAGGAAGCTGTATCCATTTCTAGCACAGAGTATGAAATGCGTTTCATTGAAAGGTTAGGCCTGGATTTTACATAGCTTTTTTGTGTCCACATATACCCCAGAATTCTGTTTTCCTAAAGCTATCTGGAAGCAAGAAGTGGGAGTATTTTGCCTGCTCTCATTGGATCAGATACTTCCATTCATTCCTCTTAACTGCCTATGAAAGACCAGCTCAGAGTCAGACATCTCACTATTAAGTGCCTGAGCCAGAGCAGAACAAACACAGATTTTTAACTCATTTGATAAACTTTTGATAAAACTTGAATAAAGAACCTCAAGACTGTCCTTCAAAATGTGAGCTCAAAATTTTGCAGATCTTGGTTAACCTTCTGAAACATGAGCTGTTCTTTTAAGCTGCAGTGGAGCTGTAAAGTCAAGAGGGGGTGACAGAGGGTCTCCAGTCCCTGGCCATGAAAGGTAGCATCCAGGATCTAAATCTTCCTCCAGGCTTGAGGCTCACATGCACCCAGACTAGTCTGTTCAGCAAGGAGAGTGAGAGCTGAGGGATGCAGTGCAGCATAAATCCTTAAGGGTATGGAGTCAGGTAGTTCCCAGCTGATCATTTCATAGGCTAAAATGCTAGATAACTCAGCAACCTGGAGCAATAACAGTAGCAAACTAACAAGAATAAGAAGCTAGAGATCCAGCTAGCCCATGCAAGACTTGAAGAGTTGTTTGAAGAACCTTGAAGAACGAAAAAATATTTGCACAGAGGAGAAGCTCTGAATAATGGCCAAGATACTGGGACAAAGAATGCATGTAATCTTTGCATGGTAAGTGTGCATGTAGGAAGTGTGAAAACAACTTTTGTAGCCAAACTGGAACACACTTAATATTATTGAGTAGAACATATTCTGTAGTTTAGGGAAATCATGGCTTGGAGAATTATAGGAAATCATAGCTCCACCTGCCAAAGCCTTATCCATCTCTGATGGAGTGAAGGGACCTCTTTGCAACAGCACTCTGGATAAGTTGTACCAGGAGTGGTCAGCATTCCAGCCGCTATGAGCCACAAATCAAACTCTTCCTATGCTTACAGGCTGCAGTGTGTTTCTGATCTCAGGCAGGGGAGAGGGAGCTTTAGCAGCAGCTCAGTTGGAAGATGCATTTGAGATGCACCATTGCTCCATGGTGGGAAGGCTGTGGTAGGGACCAGTAAGGCCCCGTGATGCATCAATGCTAGCCTGAGCAGTGCCTTCTGGCTCATTTCCTCTGTAGTCGATGGCTACAGGATCAAATCCTTGGACAGGGCCATCCTTGAACTTCTCTGAGATACAAGTGACAGCTTTACAGTGTGTGGTGCACCTTCCTGGTGTACAACTTTAATTATCTCCCTCTGCTGGGAATCTCTGAGCAAATGTATTGGTTTCCTCCCACTTTCATCCAGTTTGTTCCTCTCTGGTTATTTCTAAAAGCTGGTGAGAATTAGGTCCTACTTCCAGAAAGCCCTGGCTTGTTTGATGCCAGAGTGCAGGAGGGGACTTTGAGGTACACTACCTAAGGGGTATGCCCTGGTCCCTGCTCCCAGCTAGTCCATTGTCACCACCTCTCCTGGCTCCCAGTCAGTCTCAGTTAGACACACCTTGCTCTGCAGAGGACATAAATACTACATGGGCGATGAACTGAGCAAGTTCTTCAGCTTCCTTCACGCTCCATCTGCTTACAATTTTGTCTACGCTTATTGTAAGCATCACCAGAGATGGGTCTACTCTGGTGGCATAAGGAAACGCTCGTCCACCATGATGTCCCATCTGCCTGTTTGTAGCTCCTCACTGCAACTCTTACTTGATGATGTGTCTCTCTGTGGGCCATATCCTTCATACGGATAGTTTTACTATATCCATTTAACCTGAGTGGTTTAGAGAGTAGAGATGTCTAATTCTTAAGTTAAGGTGTGTGGGGAAAAATAACAGGATAGAAATATGAATATCAAAGGGATATCTGTTGGGGAACAGGACCTCATGGATGCTGTTGGTTGGTTCTCCTAGTGTAGGCTCTGGTCAGAGAACTGTCCAGAGCATGGACTCAGGTTTGGTTGAGACACAACTAGTACTTTCCCGTTACGAATAACCTTTCAGTGCCAGATCTACTGAATTGCACAAGCTAACCCTGAGCATGTCTGGAGGAGTGAATCATTTGATATGAGTTGATTATGACTAGATAGATTATTCTGTTTTTTCACTCTTGAGCTCCTCATTTTTATTTTTAAACCAGCATGCTGGCATCCTGTGATAATACAGCCCTCTCTATTGACTTTATCTCTTAATTATACTGGGATTATTTTAGAATTAAAGGCGCATTTATAAGGCTTTTAGAAGGAGTCTTCTGCTCTGCTACTGGCCCTGGTGACTAACCAGTCCAGTGGCTTCTATTTTCCATCCTACCAATGCAACAAGTCTCTTTTCTTCTTGGGCTTCTAAACTTGTCTGTAGTTTTGAGATAAATTCTCTGACCCTCTCTTCCCCCCCTCACCAAACTACTTCTCCCAGTTTTCTTCCTGTAATAGGTTTGAAAAGGTTGAAAGGTGCTGAACTCTTGTGCGGGGAATTCAACTTTAAAGACCCTGAACTTTTAAATTCCCTGAGGGATGCAGGGAGGAAGGAGGGGTGTCTTGTGCTTCAGTACAATGACCTAAATGATACATCTCATGTACGTGTCATGTCAAATGACATCTCCAGGGCTGGAAGTACTCTGAATAACCTGTCTGGTCAATAGAGGTGACTGAAAATGCTTTGCTGCAAGCCATTGCTTTGAGAAAACCTTGCCTTTTGTAGCTTCTTTATTTATTTATGAGTTGGGAATTTTTTTCACTCTTTGTAAATGATACACCAACTGGTTTTTACTCTGGCAGTTCGCAGAATTGTTTGCTGGGTGGCGAACAGCAGCTGCAAAACAAGCAAGGAAGAAAGGGGGAACCCAGTACCACGTGCTGGTTTTGATGCCCAAGAATGATGGCCCAAGTGATGCCCAAGCTGGCATGGCTTCACCCTCCCAAACTGCCTCCCTCATGCCACCGCTTGGTGCCCTTTTCCCTCTGCTGCTGAGGCCCTTCCCATCTTTCCTGGGGAAACTCCTGTTTATTACCCAAAGGGGAATGCTAAAAGATGTCCTTGCTACTGCACATGCATCTCTCTGGGAAGAGGACACTGCCTGCTCCAGGGCTCTTCAATCTGCTAGGGAAGACCCCAAAAACAAACAGCAGAAGATTAATAGAAAGTGGAAATCAGTAGGGTGTTTCAGCCCACCTGCTTCTCCCTAGTAGCTTGGAAAAGTGTTATTGACTAGAATAAATGTCCAGCTTTTAGGCAGGTGGAGCTTGGGATGTCATTAAATGAGGAAGGGAAAGATGCCAGAGCTGAGCCCATGGCACATGAACTCATAGAAAGCAAGAACTATTTACTTGGATTCTCGCTACTGTTTTCTGTGCTTCTTCCTTGTTTTTTTTACTTGCTTTTTCCTAGCGATAACTCTGAGATAACTCTTCATCCTAGAGATAACTCTGATAGGCCAAGTATCCTCACCCAGATCTATGCCGGTATTTGAAGTATCCAATTCTCATTGCATCTCCTAAATTCCCTTCGTAGATCTGGGAACATTTCTCTACTTGTGTTGGTATGTGCTCACTACAGTCTGATCTTGCGTAAGGGTGTCAGGACTACTGAAACAGGAGTAAATGGGTAGCTGGGTATTTCAGTGTGAGCATTGACTTCGGCACCTTTCCAATCAGAGCCGTAGGTCTCTTTTCCTACCGAAGTGTTCCTTTTGCCCTTTTACCAACAAAATTTAATTAATCTTTGGTGTTTCAAGTAGGAATGAGAGGTTAGATTAAGCCTTCCCAACAACTTCCAGTAAAAAATATATATATATTCAGGTATACAGCTACATTGCAATGCAATTCCCATAGCTTTTGACAAACACTTTGAACTCCCAGCTGTTCTTAAGGAGCAAAGGAACATCAAAGATATATCTGCAAAGGCTGTTTGGGGACGTGAGCCAAACTGAGCTCTGCTCCTTTTCTGGGGTGCATGTATGTGACTGAATGGGGACTGGCAAGGGCAAGGGGGAAAAAATTAGGCAGAAATTAGTAATGAGAAAAGAAAACTCACCCTGAGGCAACCCACCAAAAGAGAGAAGCCAAAGGCACCCAAGTACCTCCACATGGTGCAACACCAACTGTTATATTAAGGTGGCAGAGGACTCTTCACCCTCCCACTCCCCCCGACTAACAGACTCATTAAACATCTATCCTGAGGCTATGCCCTGTTTTGTGAGAGATCTACAGACAAATATTGAGCAGTGCTGGGTGGGTTTTGAGGAGTGATCTTCAAGGACTCACACCTTTTTATTCACATGCCCAGCACCTCCCTGACCCGAGTCTTGTAAGTGCTTAAATATAAGACCCTTGTTTAGCAAAGCCAGTGGGTGGTTGAGTTTCCAGCAGGCTACAGAAAACTGGAGGTTTTCAGATTGGACCTGGTGAGAGGCTGGAGCTCATGGAAGGTTGGAGCTGTTTGATTGCCCTGTTCATGACAAGGGTTCTTAGTCAGAAGAAAGCTGGGCTGAAGCTGGCTGCTGCCTGTCTTTGCGTTTTCATTTTTATTTTGTGCCAGCCAACAGCTCCTTGTAGTCCTTGCCTTAAAGTCCTCGTGCAGTGTCTCAAGATGTTAATCCCTCCTTTCTCTCTGAAGCACTGAGCCTGTGATGTGCTGACATATTTAGCAGGTAAGGAACACTTGCTCCCTTGGAGCTGAGACGCCTGCTTCATCCTGCAGCCTTGAGGGCTTTTCACTCAAAACAAAGCAAGGTCTAAGACCGACTTTCCCTACAGATGGTTTGGGAGGGGCCTTTCAGAGCTCTTCCCTTTGAGCGTGGGGCGTGATCCCTTTGCGGGGCCACCTGAGCATCTCTCGCTGCCTTCATTCCTCCTAAAGTATTTAAGTAGTCTGGGGAAAACTGCAGTTCCTCCTGAATTTTTCCTGTGGCCTATGGCATTTTGTAGGCCTTTTTGGTGTTTGCTTGAAATTTAACAGCTGACAACATGCAGGGCTTCACGCTAGGTAATGTCATGGTCTGTTTTGGTCTTCAGTTCCTGTGTATTTATGAAACGGTGAAAAAAATGAACGTCTTTGCTTGTAAGTGCTTGAACAGAAGTCCTTTGCTTAGCAAAGCAGATGTGGGCAGGTTTAACCTCCTTTTAGTCCTGTTAGGATGAAATTATACACTTTTAAGTGTGTGCTTTTGCAAGGATTTTGCAGAGGTGTGAGGTATAATCTGGCCTAATATATGGTGAAAGAAGTGAATAGGGAATAGGAAGATGAATTAATATTGAAATAAATTATTATATCACAGTCCATGTGTCTGCAGAAGTATTCAGGTCATAACAACAGCTGCCTCACTCATATCCAGCTTGGCTATGGAATTTGAGTCACACATTCACAGATCAATTAAATGAGGTTGGGATAGTCCAACCTCCTGCTCAGAGCAGGCCAGTCTCCAAGTCAGATCCAACTTTGACATCAGATCTGGTTTCTCACGGCTGTGTTCAGTCAGATTTTGGATATCTCCAAAATCAAAAAACAAAAAACAAAACAAACAAAAAAAAAAACCTCAGCATAATAATCCCATGACTCCACGAGCATGGCGCTTTGCAGATAGCTGGGCATTTAGAGATGCTCAGGAAATCCCAGGAGATGGTAAGATGGTAGAAACCAGCTGCACTGTGGAACAGGGTTGATCTGGCTTCTCCTGGAAATTCAGGAGAATTTCCTGTGGTAAATTGGCCTTTTTATTGGTCCTTGTGTAACACTTGATGAGCTTTTCCATATTTCACTGGTTGTGAAGGGCCTCAGAAACTGTGTGTTTGTTCCCTCTTGGCCAAATGCAAAGAGACATTGCACCATGTTAGATGCTTTGCCAGGTTCTTCTACAGGTGAATGAGCTGTCTCACAACCATTAATGTTTTGAAACACCAAAAAGCAACTCTTCAACTGTTGAGCCTGACAGGCAAAGGATATCTCTGAGCTTGGGGCTGTGAGTGAGAAGGGGAGAGAAAGCGAGAAAGACAGATTTCTCTTTCTGCCACAGGTTTCTTGGATGATCTTGGATGAGTCACTTAGCCTAAATTGTTGTCCTCATTTTTAAAATTGAGGGTGATATTGCTTCCTCACCTCACAGAGGTGGAGGTGACCATGTTAGGCCATAAGGCTCAGACAGGGAGTATTGACCTGCTTGAAGGCTTGGAGCTCAGTTGGAGCTGCCTTGTCTTGGTGGGTCCCTGCGCAAAGGCAATGTTTCCCCCGAAGGGAGCGTGCTGTAGCTCCAGCGCCTTTGGTGCCTGGGTTTTTTTTGGGGAAAAAAAAAAAGATTGAGGCAATGAGAGAAGCAGAAGTGTGTGATTTATCATGGGGAAAATCCACAGCTTCTCCTGCTGTTGCTTAAATAATTGCTAAGGCTGTCGTGGCATAAAATAGGAATGACAGAGAAAGCGGCATCTGCTTCTTTTGAAATCAGAGCTTCAGTAATGCTTCCTGCATGTTGGGACTGGAGAGACAAACTGCCCTTTTTAATTTTTCATTGCTTTTGTTTTCTCCTTTTTATTTTCCTTTATTTCTTGATAATAAAATGTTGCTTGCAGACAATTAAAAGAAATAAAAAGAGAAGATTTGAAAGATAAGGGATCTGATTGGGCAGATGAATTACTTTTCAGTTCCAGAGCTGCAATGATCAGAAGGAGGGGCACCAAACAGTTTTTCTGTTCCTTTAACTTCATCCCTGTTCTTGACATCTGCTGATGAAAGATGCAGTGATCTAGATCCAGAAGTGGTATAAATTAGCCTAAGTGTAAATCCTTGCTTGATTTACAGAGATAAAGAGCTGGTGAGATCCCTTTGGACCAGTGGGCAGCTAATCCTGGCCACTCTTTGCTCTACTGCCTGGTGGCCCAGCAGATCTTCCTTAAACAGCCCACTTAAATGGTGCTGCTCTTAATCAACTAAATGAGTGGAAGGGAAATGGCTGTGAACCAGAGGCTGTCGAGATACTGAGGTTTTTCAGCCATGTTAAACCTGTAAAAATATTTTTAAATATTACTTTTAAAAGTTTTAAAACACTTTTTAAAGCTGAAATGGCATTAAGTCATTATAAAGAGGAGAATCCATACCGCAACCTTTGGAAATACAGAAATGGAACATTTCTATTTTCCCTCGACAGGCTGTAGAGAGATCATTTTCCCCTCCAAAATCAAATTAAACCACCACCACCAACAGCGAAAAAAGCTCAGCCAAATCGACCCAACCTTGTAACGTATTCCAGTATGGGACACAAAAAAATGGTGATTGAAAAAAAGTAATTTTGTTGGGCTCTTGTTTTCACCGCAGGAATCACTGCTGCTTGACTCATATGGACTATCTGTGGGAAAGCAAAGGGAATTTTGCCACAAAACTTGCAAGTTTCGGTTCATTTTGTCTGGGGACGCAACAGCCCGCTGCTGCCTGAACCGAGCCCCGAGCTGCTTCCAGCGACCCTCGCCGACATCAAAGGCCAAGTTATTTGACCGGGAGTGTGACTTTTGGGAGGAAAAGCCCCGACCTGGGAAAACAACGCAAATAACCCCTGCCGCAGCGGTAGGGCCGTATAGATATGCAGGAACGTGGTGGCTCCGGGCTGAAGGGGGAAGAGGGGAGTTACGGCCGCGGGGTTTCGGGCCCGGGATGTGGCCGAGGGAGCTGATTGCCATGAAAGCCCCCTTGGCCCCTTTGTACGGTCATTAGGGGACCTGAATGGGCTTCTCACGCCTCCCGCCCCGGCTGCCGAGCAGCCCCTCTCTCAAGTACCTGCTAACAGGTCGCCTTCCCTTTGGTCTCAGCCAGGTCCCAGCGGAGACAGGGCACCATTTCCTAGGCTAATAGGTGTGAGGGGAGCCAAGAATTTCACTCTTTTTTTTCCCCTTTTTTTCCAAGGAAGGCTATAAACCTCTTGTTTTCCTCCTCCTTTTCTGAGTTTACTTTTCTGCTTTTTTTCCCCCTCCTCAACAGGCCCCCTTTATCTCAGCCTTGCCTCTGAATCGAGCCTGGCCTTTTTTTGCCTGCAGCAGCTGATACTGGGCTTGGGCTACAGGGATTGCAGCCCATGTTGGGGCTGGGGATGCTCTGCTCCGTTTGCAGGGATGCAGGCTGGTTCAATGTTTCCAGCTCAGATCACCATGGAGGGCTCCCTTCCACCCCTCCGCAACATCTGGGGTCACTTTTGGTGGGGCCAAGACTTGAGCGTGTGTCCTCTCTGCTGGTCTCAACACTTACTAGACCCCAGAGAGTCCACCCATGAGATGCAAAGTTACAGGAACCCAGGCTCCTTGGAGGTGTCCCCTCGCAGGGCCATATCCTTCAGTGCCACGAGCAGAGCCATGGCGAAGTGGTCCCTTCTCGTCATCACCTTGTGAATTTATCTCTTGCTCCTTATACGACTACAGGAGCTGGAGTTTAAAACCACCCCATGACCCTACTGCTGCTATTGATTATGGTTAAAATGAACGCGGACCAACCTTTTCTTTTTAACTAAAATACTCTGGCTCTGTAATAGACTTTTGTCCCCCATGAGACTGCTAACATTGGGGCTGTTTATTGCTATCTTTTCACTGTAGAAATTGCTGTAAATGGTTTTGTGCAGACTAATGTTAAAAAAAGATTAGTATTCACCAACCAGCTATTCTTGCAAATGCAGTCCTGGAGAAAACCCCATGCCGATGATGAGAAAAGCCCGTCAGCCTCTTTGCAAAGACTGCAAATCCCTCCTTCATGGGAGGCAATTTGAACTCTTCTCTGAAAATACCCAGTTTCATGACCGTGGCTTCAGGAAAGCAGCAGGTCTGGTCTGCCTCTCTAAGGTTTTCTCCAGGCAGTGGAGAGAAATAACTTTGCTGCCCCTTTGAATCCTGAGCCCTGGTTGTGCAAGAGGATTTGCTGGCAGGTAAATGCCTTGGCTCCTGCAGTGACCACAGCAGAACAGATTATCAGCAGCCCCTCAAGTTTCTAGCCGGAGGATGCTTTCAAAAGAGCATACATGGGTAACCAGCTCTATTTGTCCTGAAATTTGTCTGCCGAGTGCTTGCAGCAAGCCTCCCTGCCTCAGTTTCCCCACTGGTAAAAGGATGGTGGGGCAGAGCTCTGAGCTGATCTTGAGGACCCAGAGATCTCTTCAAACCAACATCTCTAGGAGTTTTCCTTCTCTTCTCTTGTCACATCTCTTCCCCTCTTGATGGCATCATCCACCCATCTTGGCCCTGATATAACCAGTAGGCTGGGTTTTGGCCATTTCCTGATGAAGCCCTGCAAGACAGAGAAAAATTCCCTCAGCGCTGCTCAGAAACCTCCCATCAGACTGTTCTCCTGAGGATCTGGTGACCTTTCCAACAAAAACAGTGGATTTTCTACAAGAGTTAGGAAAAAAAAAAGGTGGGGGTGGGGGAGGGATCCTAATTAAGCTCTTTTCTGACCTGAATAAGGTTCTGGCTTCTCCAGAAGAGAAATTGGCACTTTCCTCTTGCCTTTGGCTTCCTATGTCTTGGGCAGCTTGTTAGGTTGCAAGATCCTCTGAGGGGCTTAGATGCCTCCCTCAAGGGTAATGCAAGAAGATACCTTTGTGGACCTGGAGCCAGGGAGAAGGTCACTTAAAACCTTTGGAGGAATAAGGCTTAATGGAGTTTCTAAACATTCGTATCCTGCAGGGCCGTACAGCCTAGATGAATTGCTGCCTGGAGAGCAGTGGATCCCTCTCTCACACCTTGCAGCTCTCTTTTTGGGTTCAAGGACTGGGTTTTGGTCCCTGTCCTGGAGATGGTGGAGATGGATGAGGACTGGTGAGGGGGCTCTTCTGGAAGTGCAGCCCTGGGGTGTGGAACACAGGGGGTTAATCACATTAGAGCGAATACCTGAGGTATTAATAATGATTTGCTGCTCATCAGGCAACCTTTCTTGAGAAATGTAACACAAGAAAAAACACGTTAGGAAATGCCAGAAAAATGCAGCAAAAAAGAAATAGCGTGTTGGGGTGGAGGGTGAAAAGGAAAAGAAAGGAGAAGGTTTGAGACAGCCCGGGACCTCTGTTGGACAGGGCCCTGGGTGAGTTGCCTCCAGGGCGCACTGTTGTGATTCCCAGGAGAAAATCTCCGTGCCTGCTGGACAAGGGAGCCGAGCTGCCCCACGGCCAGACACGGTCCTTTGTCCAGCCCCGTCAGACCCTGGAGGCAAAAGGGTCACACAGGCTCTGGTGTGGGGCAGGAGAGGGAGGAAATATTTGTTGGTGCTGGAAATGAGAGCTATAACTGCGGTAGGACAAGCATTCGTGCTGAGGATAGATCACCTGAGGTCCCTCCTCCACAAGGGATGCCAGCAGGATAGAAGATATGTATAGCCCCGATGGAGCGACCCAGCCTGGGGAACTCCTTTCTGCAGGATGCCACTGCACTGAAATAATAATAATACTAAAAAAGAAAAAAATCCAAGCAGATGATGAAGAAGAAAAAGATGAGAAGTGATTTAGAGGAATGATAACAGCATCTGTATGTATCCTGGGACAAAACCTGAGGGCTTGAAAATATCCATGTTCAGGTATAAGCTGATCTCTGGAGGTCAAAGTGTTTAAGCTCTAACAGTCCTAGGAGTACACCACGGTTTTGTACAGGATAAATGCAGAAAACAGCTCAGCACATGAGCACCTCTGGAGTTCAAACGTCCGCCCCGTCAGGCAACGTGCTTTGGTGAGAAGACTGTGCTAGCAGCCCCATTTTATTGAGCGGGGAGCTGAAGTGCGAGAGGTGAATCAGTGATCTGGCATGATGTGCAGAGATGGTCTGCAACTGCCCCCGGCCCGCACTGGACCATGCCACGACAGCACTGTTATTCCCTCTCCAGAAGATCCTCTAAACCACGGCGATGATGCCTGGTGAGGGAAGTCAGATATCAGGCCATTGGGGTTATTTAGCAATGTGTGACACTCCTGCTGGTAATTCTGGACCCTGCAGGGGCTGTCTACAATCCTTCGCTGCTTTTCTTTGGAGAATGAAACCCACTGGTGTGTGACTGTCTCACCTCAGCTTCACATGCCAGCTGATTCCTATTGCTGGATAGCCCTGAGGTGGGTCTGCTGTTAGCTCAGACCTGCTTGCTGCAGGATATTTAGGCAGCAAAAGACAAGAGACACGTCATGCACTTTCCTATGGGTACCTTGTAGCTGCAGGGAGGTCCAGAAACCACATGATTTTTTTTTTCTCCATCCTTTTTGGAGTCTTGGAGTGCATCAATGCACACAGAAGGCCATCTAGATGGGTTTGGGCTACCTGCCCTAAATTTTAGGCAAGCCAGAAATGCCAAAGTGATGCCTCCTGCCCTCTCCCATCCCTTCACCCATGTGAAGTGCACAATCTCCCTTCAGTTGGCTGACAAGCACTTGGGGCAGATGCCACTGTGAGCTGCTGGTCTGCTTCCTTCCTCCACCGTGCTATCAAAAAACCCTTTTTGTTTGGGATAGACCTTTTTTTTGGTGCATATTTTTCAATAGCTTGTGACAGCCAAGGTGCTGCTCCCAACTGCCTCATCTGTCACCCCCATGAAGGAGGAAGCCGCCCTTTGCATTTGGTGCAGAGCCAGTGTGTTGATGGAGCACTGCGGCTTTCTCACCGGGCTAGCAGCTCGCGGCTCAGCCAGGCAGCTGATGAACCGCTTCTCCGTCACTTTTTCCCTGTATGCTGTTTTTTTTCCCTGCCCTGGTTATTAGAGATCCTGCTGGAACCTGTGTGATTTTGGAAAGAACGGCATTTTGTGGTTGCACAGTGTCTAAAAATCATGCAATTACAAGGAAATACCTAATCAGCTCAAAGGGATTTGTTTCATTGATCTCGGTGAATATCAGAACTAAATTCATTAACATCCAAGAATCTGCACCAGCCTTAAAAAGCAGAAAGACTGGAGCCTGGCCCTTGGATAGAAACCTTTCTGTAGCACTTTTCCTTAAACTACTACCCCAGTAAGGAAAGAAAGTTAAAAAAAAAAAAAAAAAAAAAAAAGAGGCCAATTTGTGGCTGTTCACAGGTCTGTGTTTCAACACCCTGGCTTATTCTCTCATTTCTAATTGCTGCTGTCTTCTCTTTTCTGGCTCTTTTGTTTCTCCCTGCAAGAAGCCCGATTTTCGGATGTTGAAGGGTCCTTCCTCCGTGCATCGCGATGGAAATTACGTCTTCTGCCCTCAGGCAGGTCGAGCTGTCGCTGCCAGCCACGCAGCCCACCTAACACTCACACATCCAAATTCACATCATAACCCGCCCTAAAAACACACACACAGGACGACGCAGAGCCGTAAGGTCCAGACGCTTGAGAGCAAACCACGGTCTCTGCTGTGCTGCTGTCATTTGGTAATCACGTCGTCTTAATTAGAGAGTTTCCAAAGCTGGAAATCTGGTGTCGCCGTGCACCAAATTTGTCCAACTAGTGCCAGAATTAACGCTTTTGACGAGGCGGATATCATCGCTAATAATTGCTAAAACTCCCTTTCTTGCTTATTGTGGCCTACCCACAGGGCTCAAACTATGTTAAGTGGAAGCTACTCCAAAGCCTTTCCGGCTAACGATTTGCTAAACGAGCTCCCGTCCGGGAACGACCGATATTAGACTCAATGCTGATGTCATGGAAGCTTTTCCGTTCACAAAAGCTATTGAAGGTGGTCCAGACTCCTCCGAACTGTTAAACCTCTTTTTAATTTCTCCTCTCTGTGTATATGTAAGCTCTGGGGGTTTTGTTTGGTTGGTTATTTCCCTCTTTGTGGAGAGCGAGTTTTAATTTAATTTGCATGTTGGGTTGTTGTTCTTTTTGTGCTGCGTTTAATGTATTCCGAGCGTTTGGGGAGGCTGAAGTTTGGCGGCAGCGCAGAGTGAGATTGTTTTCATTGATGAATGTGGCTTTCAGAAGAGAAATGAAAAAAAAAAGACGAGGAAAATAAATTCTATCAGTGTCAGCAAACGCAAGGAAATGGAGGAATTTTTCTGCTTTTTCCCAGGAAAAATTAGTTAATTGTTTTTCCTGTTAATGGCTTTTCTAATTAATTGCTGTTAATTCCTCTTATTTACTTATTTATTTATTTGAGTAGCATCCGCTTTAATTAAAAATATTGCATTGATGGCAAGGAAGAACCTGGGCAGAGATGAATACAGGTGGGTACCGTGGAAAGATTAAAAAGAGGAACGTATGGAGATATGCAGCTCCCATCCAAAAAATAAGCTGGAAAACACATACAGAGAGGTTTGCACAAGGCTCACTGTGCACAGCACTGCTTCTCGCACGTTCAGCCAGCGTTTTGCAAAACGGGGGCAGTCTAGGAAGAGTTGGTTGCGTGAGACGGCAGCGTGCCGAAGTACCATATTTTCTGATATGCAAAACACTTTCTTCCATCCTCTGCCAGGTCACGTCTTCCCTCTCTCCTCCCCTCCTCGAACTTGCTTCTTTTCAAAGCAGCATTTCTCCTTTTGCATTTTACACCCCAAAACAAGTGATGTTTTACAAGGAGAGATTTCTTTCCAGTTGAGGAGTGAAAATGGTGAGGGCTCCATCCGTGTCTCTTCTAAAGAAGCATTTGGCATTTTTGGGGGGGGAAAAAAAAAGAGTGTTAGGAATGATTCTGCCCGGGCTGGAGAGGGCTACATGATCTAATTAGACTTTGCCACCTCGAGTTTGTATATTTTGACATGATTAAAAGACACGCTGGATGCTCGTGCCTTGGAAGAGCGCGAAGCGAGCTTTGCAATGCTTAATTGATGTTTTTCAAACCCTATTTAGGAATGCGTGGAAACACCTATTTAGAGCCTTTACATTTTAAAAGAAGAGTCTATTCGGCACTGCCCTGCGCTTGTGAAATCCTCCGGTCCGGCCAAGCCTTCTAGGAGATAACTCTGGAAAAAAAAAAAAAAAACAAAAAAACCCACCCTTTTGCCAGCCTCCCCGTGCGCCTGCCGTCCTCCTCCTCCCCCTGCCCCGGCAGGCCGCGTCCCCGGGGTTGCAATTGGTGTGTGTGGCACAATTACGGCTTGATATGCTCGATATGAATGGGATACTTCAAAATGCCTGAATAGAGCCCTGAGCCCCCTAAAAAAAAAAAAAAAAAAAAAAAAAAAACCCACAACATTGTTGAAAAAAACTCCCCACTCAGCCTGGGAGGGAAAGTTTGTGTATCAATCTAGTTTTATAATAGTGTAATTTAGTGCCTAGGCCCGGGCTCTGGTGGTGATATTGTACTGCAATGAATGAGACGGAGGACTCCAGGCTGAGCAAGAGCTCGAGGACCCGGCTGGCTCTATTCAGGCCAAACTAATCGGCTTCAGCTCAGCTCTCCGCCAAAGCTCCCCTCTCAGTAGTGGGTTTTTCTCTGGGTTTTTGTTACTGTTTCTTAAAGAGCTCAGCTGGCCGCTGCGGCTGAAAAGAATCAAATTATTAAAGATTTTGTGGAAAATCCAGTGAGAATGGGCCCATGCAAGAATAATAGCATTGTGCCACCGTGGGCCATTCCCAGCTTCCAGTCGGGAGAAATTGTCAACTCTGTCTTTGTTTTCTTAACCCTTTCAATGGAAACAAAATAATATTTAGCTCAGCACAAAATACCTTCTTTTTCATTTCTAATCCTTTCAGGTTCTTTTTTTTTTTCCCTCCTCTTCCTTTCCCTCCCTCCTTCTCTTTCCCTCTTCCCCCCTCCCTCATTTTGTCAACCCTCCTCAGAAATAGATTTATAGACCTCATACGTTCGTCTTTTCCTTGCCAGTTGGCCAGAGGGGCATCTGTTATGGGGAATGCCCTCTTCTCCTTCTCCTTCTTCTTTTTTTTTTTTTTTTTTTTTTTAAACAGGATGTAAAATAGGTGATTAAACAAGCAGTCACCACCAGAAAAGGGAAGTGCAAAGGGAAACTACTTTTCACATTTGTTTATGGCTAATAAATAATTATTGATGTTTATGTAGGTTATATGGTGTCTGCCACGTGTCTGAAGTGTCTCAATGATTTCTGAAAAATTTTCCATTGAGACATTATAATGCGATTAACAAACAAAAAGTTAATGATGTCTGTCTATCTGTCTGTCCTCCATCCGTTGGAGTAGATCCAGGCAAGCAATTTAATCTCTCTCCTCCTTTTTTATTTAGGCACTAAGCCGCATTCAAATTGTGAGCTGTAGCTTTTCTCCGCGCTTTCTTTGCCACATGCACTGATGTGAGACATGTCGCCGAGCTGCCTCTGGTTCGGTGCTCGGCGGCCGAGGCGCCGCGGTCGCGATGCGGGTGCTGAACCCGGCCCCGAGGGGCTCGTCCGTGGGGCTCTGCAGGCTGCAAGGCAACAAGATGTGGGATGCTCCTGCACCCTGGCTTCGAGCGGGAGGACGAAAGCCCGCAGCTCCTCTTGTGCACGAACAGCAAAGCTGCTGCCACCTTTTCCAGGCTTTCTCAGGGACAGAGAAGAAGGAGGAGGAGAAGGGGGAAAAAAAAAAATGAAAACAAACCCTCTCCATACCAACCGACTGGCACCGGGGATGGCGCAACACAAAGCACGAGGCTGGATCTGCCCCTTGGAGTAACCTGCCGCCGCTGCTTCGATGCCAGCAGAGCCAAGCGGAGGCCAACCAGACCCGTCCGTAACTCGAAGAGTTTTGCGCCACTAGCAAGTCCGGTGGTAGAGTACGGGATGGGGGGTGGGGGGAAATTCGGGGACAAAAGGGTACTCACTGTCCCACTGTAGGAGATCCCTCTAATCAGGATATTCTCCCTCAACTTTGCTCCGCTCTAACCTATTGACAACAGAACTAGGTCATCCTGGTGAATAGGGTGGGTTTTCTGCCGCCTCTGTGTCTTTGAGGCTGGAAGGGCTTGTGAGCTCAGTGCCACAAACAGACCTTCTGTCTTTATTTCCCGACCAGCAGTGCGCCGCTTAACAAGGAGAACTGGACCGGCCGTTTTCCTCCTAACAAATGGAGGGTCCCATCCAAGCTGAGCTTGCCAGTTGGCTTTCAGACAGGGGAAGCTTATTCATGTTTTTAGACCTCAGCCAAGTTCAGTCAGGAAGCCCGAGATGTTTTAAACTGGGGGGAAGGGGATGGCGGGGGGGGGGGGGGGTGGGTCCGGGGCTCCTTTGCCAGCTAAGAGAAGGGAGATGTTGGATTATTTTGTTGTTTTCTTAAGTTGGGTCTTTTTTTCACACAGTCTAAGGGATAGAGTTGTCTCTCTGGGACATAAGGCTGGCTTGGGAGGGAGGTACACCAGGAGTTTTTTTCTCCTGGCACTCTTCAAGAGGACAAGTCCACCCCTGCTTGCTTGAATCACCTACAACAGTGGGAGAAGAGTGGAGGATGCGTGTTGAGATTGCTCATGGTGAAGGATCTCACAGATGAGTCACTGCCAGTGTAGGTGGATGTTACGCTACAGGCCAAGACACTAAATTGTCTCATGATGATCCAAACACAGAGAAGCTGTCGATTATTTTCTCTTGGGGAAGGTGCTTATTCCCCGCTCAGCCTGAGGATGTTTCTTCTTCAGCTGTCTTTACTGTGCGGAAGGACAGAGCAAAAGCATGACATTCCCTGTCCAAGATCTGGTGTAGTGTCCTACAAAACTGCACCTTTGTGTAATTCTACCAGTTTTCTGGTGCAAAAATACCCTTGGACCTTTCAGGGTAGGTGACATGAATATTCCCTTCCAAGGAATATCCTTACCTAGTCCTCGAGATCTTATAGGCATCTGCTCATGGCTTAATTTCCATTTTCTTATTTAGCAAAACCTCACCTACATTACTACGAACGGGCAGCTGGTGTCCTGGATTCTTCTCTGCTCACTTTGAGGCATCCTACATAAATATCACCTCAGACCTTGCTGAACTGCCAGCTCCTCTGCATACACAGGAGAGAACACCCTACTTTGCATACTCCATAGTGCTCGTGGTTTCCCCACCGCTCATCCTGAGATTCCCCCCTATTGGCCACCGAACCGCTCTTCTGCGTCCTTTTTGGGACATCTGGATCAGACTGGAGAGGGAACTCCCAGCCAGGGCTGAACAGGCACGTCCAGCAATATCACGGTTGATGGAGCAAAACTTTCTCAAGGACATGTCTCCTCCTGGGGACACCCAAGCATTTTATTCACAGACATGGAGCTCGGACAAGGAGGGCTGGCAGGGAAAGGGATCCTTCTTACCATGCCCCGTTTCTCATGGTCATCCCTAACCATCCTCTACAGCCACTCTTGGAGACAGGATTTGAGACTTGATGGGTTTTTGGCTAGATCCATTGGGGCTCTTCTCAAGTTGTAGGATGCTCATATAACTGCTACAGCCAGAGCTGAGGATATTGTAATACTGCAGACGTGTCCTAAACTTGGCTATATGCCTGGATTAGAAATTAAAGGCAAATAAGGCAACCTAAGCTCTGGAACTGCATCAAAGGCAAAACCAGGCTAAATGGGAAGGATCCAATTTCACAGTTAAGTTTGTTAAATAGATGGGTGGTGGTTGTCGGTGGTGCGCACGTCCCTTTATTAACAATTTAAAAATGAAAGGTCCCTGCCTGGAGATGACTGAAGGATCAGACCTTTTGCTGGCTGCCTTACCCACAAGTAATCCTTGCTGACACAAGGTCCCTACTAAAATTGTCAGAGCTACTCACGCGCATTAGGATTTTCCTGGATAAACATAGACTATAACGGCAAAGATGATGGGAAAATTGCAAGGACTGTAAGAGGTTTTTGGCAGACCCAACACAGCTTGTGGCAGAAAATAATTGAACAAATTAGCTCTTTCTTTTTCACTTGTGAATTGTCTGCAAAGAGAAAGCAATTCCCAACTGGAAAATGTTCAGCTGTTCGTTCACATAATTGTGTTTTCCCTTGTGGATGGCTTCTGAATTTACTGGAATAAATTACTTTTCACTGTGTATTCTTTGCGTTGAGTGACTACTTTCGCTAAAGTACATACTGGAGCCTTTGCATTCTGGTTAAGGATGACAATATGCGGTTGATAATTTGTCAAACAAACATTTTTAGTGCAAATAATCATTTATGTGGGAGCTTGTAGAGATTCCATGGACATTGCTGTGAAGCGCATTTTGCTAGCAGATTGCTGTTTGAAATATACCAAAAAATAACTTTAGATCAAGTTTAACAGGTTTATTCAAAAGCACTCACATTTAGGTTTGTTTGCAACGTTCACTGGACGTGAGTTATAAAAGGTGCCTCTTTTACCTGCACCAACACTAGGATGGACAAATATGATTAGGAATATGTCCCTTGTGGCATATTTTGTCTGTATCTCTGTATGCAATACTGAATTATTACTACTTTGTTTGTTGCTTATTGTATTTCTTAATTACACAGCAAACATTTTATACATGGACTTTTCCTCATCTTCCCTTTCTTGGCCACATGATAATTTTGTTGAAAAGAAACAAAACATCTTCCCTGCATTTCTAGTACTCAGAAGCAGCCTTGAGAATGATCCACAGCAAGACTCAGAAAACAGATGACAAATAATATGAATCTAGCATGAATTATTTCTAAAACCTCAGGATTTTTAAACAGACCTGATAATTTGGGGGGTGGGAGAATGACCAGAGAGATTGGGCAGCTTGGCAAGGGCAGTGCTGTGGGATGGTACATGAAATGGTCCTGCAAACAAAAGGAGGTAATTAAAATACATTTGCCAGAAAAGAGCTCAGATTTCCCATGCAATGCGCAATACTTTCTGCACAGCAGAGCTTTTCCTTTCTGCGCGCCCCTCAGCTCCTTGTTTTTATCATCTCTCAGTCAGAGGCAAGCGAGACAATAGACATTCTTTGAGAAATTCACTACAGGGGATACGAAGCTAAGGTCTGTGGTGCCAGTTTTACATCTCCTTAGGACTTGTCTTCATGGCAAATGTGACTGGAATAGCTATTTTAGACTTAGCTTTCTATGGGGCCACTCTTCCAGGGGAAAGAGATTTTATTCCAGATGAATTATCCTGTTTAGGGAAGCACTTGCTATTTTGCAGCAGAAATCCATGTGTGCAGAGCAGCATATGGTAATGTGCAGAGATACCTGCTCTAAGGAGGATCAGAAGCAATGAGGCCACATTAATGCAGTACTCAGATCCTGCTCTTATCTGCAGTGTTGTGCAATTTCATACACCCAGCGAAAACGGGGCTTTCCTCGTTAAAATACAGTTCCCTAAAAGTATGTTGTCCACGGTGAGCTGTGTCCACCTTGCCTCTCTCTACGGATAGTGGAGTGAGAGAGGCTCCTAAAAAAGTCTCACCTATCTTAGGCAGGTATCTGAGGCCAGGCAAATTGCTTGCTGGAGCTATTTGTTGAACAGAAAGGAAACCAAAAGACTGAGCTTAATCTAGACAAAGACTTGCGAGAATGGTGGTGAAACAAATCCTTGCTCAGGTGACATATTTGAAATAGCGGGCGGGATTCCGCCTACCAATTCAGATCAGATCAGATAGATCAGATCAGACCACACATTGCTTTTCCAAAATAAAAGTTGTTGCAGTCCCTATAACAGCAGTTTAAAGTGCTAGCAAGTCCCCTGTATCCAAAATCTTTGTACCTGAGTTTGGTTGCGTATCTGGGCTTCTCAGAAGTTACCACCTTTTCACTTATTTCCCTGCACCATTACTTTTACCAGTTAGCTTCTTTTGTGTGGCTTAGCTGCCTGCATATTCTGTACTGAATTTGACACATGTTTAAAAGAATCAGTTGGCCCTTGGTTCCAGCTGAGAAATTGGCCTCTGCTGGTGGCCAGCGACCTGCCTGCATAAACATTCATCTACCCCTGGTGGAGATGATACTTCTGTTTCATTAACCATGTGTGACCCATAGCAAATGATGAAACAAAATGGCATAGTGGGTTTTTCATCACATAGATCCAAAAGATATATCTATTTTTGGAGGTCACTGAATGGGTAGAGAGGACATGCAGTCTGGTGAGCAGTTCTTTAGAGGAAGAACAAGGAGGTACAACGCTGTCATTATAACCTCCACCCTTTCACACATCACGTCTGGACAGTGTCAGAAAATATCTCTGAGCCACAGGGTCTCCCTGCCAGCTACTCCAGAGGAGACATACCTACATGTTTTCTACCACTTTGATGAAAAATGAGGGAAACTATTACTAGGGAAATCCATCAGACCCTCAACCTTGCAATGAAATATACTCTATAAATTCATGGGAAAATCAATGCTATCATGGATATAAGCCGCTCACAGTTTGTGGGAAAAATATTTTTTATTAGGCCACCTGACACAAATGGAATAAGCAGAATGCTTCCAAGTACAGAAGATCTTTTCCACATCTAGATGAGTAAAAATTAGGAGAGATCAAACAAATGAAGTAGGTAGATTAGACTGTGCCCTGTGGTGGTAAATGGTTTTCAGTCTCCTAGCTGTGACACCAGAGCCTTACCTCACTGAGCTATGCACAGAATGAAGCTTGGGGGCCTTTTCCAGATACACTCATTTCTCTAGGTTGGCCTTATTTGAGAAAAAAGTTCCTAATGACATCAGTGGACAGCTCTGGAGACTAGGGGTTGCAAGGCTAGTCTGTTGCAAGACCAACTCCCTGCTCAACACCTGGCTCAAATGCTTCCCTCTGTTGTTGAAAAGGGGCCTTAAAAGGGTTAATTTGAAAGTCTGGCCCTTAGTGCCCATCTGACTTTCCTGAGTGAGGTGGAGACTTGACACCTAAATTTGAAAGGACCAAAGTCAGGTGAAAGGACTGTTCTCTTGCCTTCTTTGTGCCCCTGCTCCTCATTTGCAAAACAAAGACAACTGCACTCCTCTGCATCACAGAGAAGATGTGAGAAGTATGTTGGAGACCATGATGGGGCTGTATGCTGTAGTCACAAAGCTGTAAGGTTAATTACTACAGCACTTGCTTTGATGGACAGTGAAAGAAAGTGTGCAGCTCAGAGAAAACAGCTTGTGCAGTAAACCTCATCCCTATTTTGGCATGCTAAGTAGCCAAAACTGAATGTCACCACTGGGAGGCATCACTGCCAGGAGAGTTTCAGTTACACTCATGAGTTGGGCTATAGTTAGTGAAGAAACTTTTGGAAGAGGGAGCACTCCAACTTGTCTGAAACAAAATTGACTTGGGAAATTTTTGTAGATGTACATTCTTTATCAAAAGAGATAGTGCTGGAAAACCATGGAGAACTGCCACTGTTTTACTCTTGATGTCTAGTGTGACGTTACAGATGATTTGGCCTGACATTGTACCCTCACTGTGGGTCCTTTCTGTGCTCAGCTTGCTTGGCTGAAAGGAACAAGCAAATGAAGTGGAAGGTCTTGGCTAAAGGACTTTGACAAATCTAGGAGGCTGGAGGGTATTGGTTTTTTGACTGACCTGAAATCATACTACATTGATGGGTATGAGGAGTTACTCATTTTTATAAGCACCAGCAGCCCATTGTCAAGGTGAGCGGCAACCAAAGCAAATATCTGTGTTTGGGTTTAATGTTCCTTGTGCAAAGAGTGATTGAAGCGTCCCATATATTGCCTTGCTACTTATTCTCCTCTGTTAGCAGTTATCAGGGATAGGGGAGGACTTGTGAAGAGGAAATTGTTGCTTTTGCAAAACAGTGTAATGCGGATAAGGTGAAAGAATAAAAATTAAAAGGCAGAATAAAAGACCTTCTACTGTTGGAAGCTTGGAGATGTAGTTTGATCACCTTCTTTGCATCTTCTTCAGCTTGACTTACCAAATGTGACTGAAGGGATAACTAATCTAAAAGCCTTGTCTGGCACAGATGGGCATACAGTGTATGTCACTACTGAACTACTTGTGCTGATGGGTACTTTACAACAGCCATTAGATTCCCCTGCAACTTAGTGAATTCCACAGCAAAATAGGGATAGCAATACTTATCACACTCTGCACAGTACTTCAATCCCTAGGTTGCCAGGAACCATGGGAAAACAAAGTAAAATGTGGGAGCAGTGCAGAAGGAAGCTTATTTTAGTCAGTTCTATCTCGCTTTTTATTTCCTCCCATGAGAAGACAATTCCTGACTAAATTCCTAAGCCTGTGAGTCTTCAGGCTGAACGTCTGGAGAGATTAACAACCAGCAAAGGTGTGTCCTCTCCAGCTACGCCCCAGGCCTAACATCTAAAGATCTTGAGAAGGGTTCCACACTAGTCATGCAGTGAAGAATTAGGGGGAATTATTGACAGTGCATCTGTTGGATTACTCTCTCACTGCTGGTTTGGTGACTGTAGCTCTTCTCTTTAGTCAGCTTTGGCTTTGGAGGTCTGTAGGCATTCATCAGCCCTCAGCATCACTGATCTTCTGTTCTCCAGTGCAGAAAAGGTTCTTACGAAGCCTGGTGGGAGAAAAATTCTTTCTGCTAATATTTTGTTTCTTCTTTTCAGGAGAAAAATAGAAATCAAGACCTGACTGATTATCACCTCCTGGACTTCCTCTCAGGTGAAATGAGAGAGGACAGAGAGGGGGCTAGGATGAGAGATACAGGCTTGAAGTCAGGACTGGAATTTGTAAGATTTTGCTTGTATTCTTTACTTTGCTGTAAACTGCCTCTGAGATCATTTCACTCTTCTGTTAAACAGTTTCATATAATTTATCCTTTCCATCTCTTTTTAACATTTATTGGGCACAGACTACCTATCATTAAGTGCATGCACAGTACTCAGCCCTTAGTTCTGCAATAACAGAAACAAAAAACAGATTTTGTTGAGACCATTGTGGCAAGAACACTCCTTAAAAACTAACAAACTAACTTTAGGGGACAATATGCACTTGCTGCATTGTCCTCTGCTGGCCAGAGTGTAGCTGCTCATGTGTTGCTCAGGGTAGCTACTATTTGGCTCACATGGTAGGAGATAGTATTTTATAAACAAAAGGAATTGAATATAATGATTATGAGAGATTGTTTATATAGATATTACAGATTTATATCCATCCCTGCTAAATCTCCAGTCATTCTACTGTCTTCTCAGTAGAGTGAGAGATAAGAACTGTGTCTAACTCATTTCAGTTCTGAAGGCAAATTCCATGGAAATCCACTATATGAGATATCAAGGAGAGAGCTGTTGTCTTGACAGACACATTTTTGGCACATTTTGCCCCACTGAACAGATGGCAGCTTTGTTATTAGGTGAGAGATGGGACAGTGGATGATAGCTCTTCAAGGCGAACTGAGTGGCATGGTGTCACTGAAGATGCACATTTTGGGTTCTGCCTTGCTTTTGAAGCACCCACCTAGTGAAGATACATCCTGAGAGCGTGTGTTTGCTTGCAGAAAATTATTCAGCCAGCAGATGTCTCTGCACGCTTCCCTGGTGAACAAGGAAGGCAAAACTGGAACTCAGGTCATATGGAAAAATGCCCATTGATCATTTGTAACTGTTGTCTTTATTAAACATCTGCTACTGCAAGTGGACTGTGCACCATCTCAAGAGATGCTTTGCTTCAGGAGTGGGTTCTGATGCATCTCCCTGGGCTGATGAGACCCAGGGAGCTCCTCAGAGCTTTATAAATTGAAGATTTTTGTCTGCCCATTGCAATTCATGACAGCAGTGTAGAAAGATGAGCAACAAGAAAGTCACAGGGGAGAACAGAAGTGAAGGGGCTTTACAGAAGAGATGGCTTCTAATGAAGGGATTCAAGAATGGAAAGTGCAGTCATTTGGTAGCCTAGAGTAACCCTAAGTAAATATGAAGGGTGAGATATGGTAAAAAACATTGTTGTTACCTACAGTGTTTACGATGAAGTGAAGTAGTCAAAGAGGAACATCCTAACGTGAATTTAGAGCATGGAGAACAAGCCAAAAGAGGACTCATTTTGAACACGCGCTGTTTTTCCAAACTGCTGATTTTCCAGCTTTGCATCCTTCACATATCCTATATTCAAATAGTCTGGAGTCTAAAGCAACCTGAATTTATTTTGAGAATTTGACAATTAAAAAGCTCCATGTCAGCATGACACTTTAGAGCATTCTGAAAAGAGGGAGCAACTGTACATTTCTGACACTAAGAGATCATACACCTGGAATAAATAAACACAAGTTCCTATGTCCTCACAGATTGTGAATGACTCTGAATAGATTGGTTTTTTTTATTATTATTAGTCAGGGTACTGGAGGCTAGGAATGGAAAGTCCCAAAGCATTTTCTTTCTTTTTCTACATTGCATTCATGTTTTCCTTGAAAAAACCTAGTTTGAGTTAGATTGTGGCACTTACAGAGTTACAGTCCTCTCAATTTACTCTTTAAAATTTTTCCCCAAATTGGAGTTACATTTGGCACCATAATCTGACCAGGAGCCCTTCTCTTGTGGAAATGAAAAGACAACACAGCTCTTACGACTTTGCACCTGAAAACAGAGTCCGCTCACCACTGCTGGCATGCTCTGAAAGACTCCTCACGACAGGAAGGCTTAGCAACGCAAGTGCTAGGTTTGAAGTACCTAGATTCCTTGCAACCACAGAGTCAAAGTCCAGCTGACTCAACTCAAACCTTTTGTGCTTCTTCAGCAGCTGAGTAGAGTCTGTTCAGTTTACTCCCATTAGGGATATTTTGTTTCATGGTCTGGATAGATATTAAGGCCTTTTTTTTTTTTTTTTTGAGAAATGGGATTTGCTTTGGTGTCTTCTGCTACATGTTTCTCCCTGGACAGAAGTGGCCTTTGCTTTTCAGCTTTTATGGTTATCAAGAGCTTTTCCTTTCTTTGAAAACATTGTAGACATCTAAAATTCTCAGGTGAAATTATTGTTGGGCTTGGAACTGGCATGTAAACTTAAGGAGCCCAAAAGAAGTTTTTATATCAAAATTTAGTTGGGTCATCCAAACAGATTTTGAAATATGAGTGTTTTCCATAATACTTATCACTTGGTTTGCACTTTCTATATATTCCATCTACTCTCCACAGCTGGGAATCCTGCAAATTTGAGGCTGGGCTTGAAGTCTTGGGAGAGTTTTGTTAGTCTCAACTTAGGTCTGTAAAAGTTAGATGTCTGGGATGGCCTTAGTCTGCATAGACTGATCACCTCCTAGACGTGTCCTGTTCTCTTCCCTAGCTGTGAAGGAGCCTCGGGGACCAGCTCAGAGAGATTTATCAAACTTTTAAACCTTTTAAGTTGGATGGAATGATCCCCATCTTCAGATTCTCCTCCCAAACTGAAAGAATAAATCACCTTGTTCCTAAAGTCAGTCCCCTCTGAAATGCTGGAATAATACTGGGCTATCCTTAAGTTTGTCGCATGGGCTTTTACATCCCCGTGAATATAAGATCAGCTGTGCTGGATCAGACAGCATGGTGTTCTGGCCCAGTAGCTTGTCTCTGGCAGGCCAACAGTAGGTGCCCATGGAAGAGCAGAAGAACAGGACAAACATAAGGGGATACTTCCACTGGCGCAGGCCCAACTCCCAGCCATATCCGACTCATAGGTTTCTGACTGAGCAGCTGTACCCTTGAATTAAAAAAAAAAAAAAAAAAAATTATTTATTATTCTTCTGTGAATTTGTCTAATTGCTTTTTAAGCTCAGGTAAACTTAAATATCCACAGCTTCCTGTTCCACTGAGTTTCATTGTTTAAGTATGCCCCAAGTGAAGAAACACTCTTTTGGGATGTTTTTGACCTGTTAACTTGTAGTTTTAATATTATGACAAACAGTGCATAGTTGTTCTCTGTTTACCTCTCAGCCATATTGTCTCCCCAGGCCTGACTTCTCCTAAGATTTCCCTTGCACTTCATGTCAGCTCTCATCCTGTGTCCTCTGCTAACAGAGCAGTTCCCACTTTCTTTCCGCTAGCCAGACGTAACTTGCCACACGCTTGGTGAGCTGGCAGAACTGTTATTACTTATTGCATTGTGTTAATGCCAAACCATAAGTAAAAAAAAAAAAAAATTCCTCAACATGACATGTTTTACAAATGATGCTAAAGGATGGCCCTCATTCTTTTTTCTAGTTAAGTCAGATGTTGTCACTGTTGTAAACACTGTTAATTGAAAACAGACCACATGGACTGGAATTTCTTTAAGGCATGGTCCACCACTTTGCTTTGCATTTGTACATCACCTAGCTCTAAGGATGGTCTTCAACCATGACTGAGCACCGCGGAAGCCATCACAGGATGGTTACAGGTTTATCACAGGATTGTCACAAGTATGATTAGGATCAAGACTATCATAACGACGGTGACCTGGATCTTACTGTGTTCCTCTAATTCCTCTTATATCAAAACTTTCTAATTAAAAAGGAGGAAGAAATAACTCAGTGAAGTTGCACAGCCAACCTTTAGGTTGTATTTTATTCCATACTAATCTGAAGCGTCTGCTGCCTTTTAATTTATAACCGTCCTTTCCTCAACAGGAACAACCTCTGCTGGTGAGGTGAGGTGTGTAACAGCAAGTGGCAGCTGGGGAACTTATTCAGAGCTCTTGAGGACCACTCAATTATCATTTATTAACAGGTTAGCTCCTTGCCAGCCTTCCATGTGCCAAACTCCGCCCTGGTGACTGCCACGCATGGAAAGCTTGGGGGATGGTGTTCCCACTCCATGTTGAGCTAGTAACATGGGCCCTTATTGATTTAACTCTTTATATCAGCCAAAGTCCTTTGCTTACCCACTTCAGGGCTATTTACTTGTCCTGCCCTCTCTGCTCAGTTGAGACACCCTGTTGTCCCAACTGACACTACAGAAACCATGCCTGAGAGAAATCTCCTGCAAAGTCCGGTCTGATATACTGGCCCAGGTTAGCATTGTGGAAGATAAAATCATTAAATTCATTCAAACATAGGTGTCTGAATGGGCTCTGCATCATCTCAGTCCAAGTAGACAGGGGAAAGTCCTTGTCAGAAAATCCACTTGTTTCCATTTACCCCAGCTGGCCAAACTCTTATTTGCAATCTCTATTGTGAGCTTTATGTGAGACCCAAGCAAATTTTTTATTTTTGAAAACATTTGGAATTCAGGTGTATTATTTGTGAGCGAGCAGCATGAGAAACAGCAATTTTGGAGAAAACGTTTTTCCTCTGGAAAGCACCAGTTTGTTGAAACCAAAATTCCAGTGAGGTTGCTCAAGACTAGGCCAGAGCTATCAGTCACTCAGAAACTGTTGGTGACTCAGCCAGGATATTGGCTCTAGGTTCAGGTCTGTGCTCTGTCTCATAGGGAGGGGAGGCTTGAACTTGGATTTCCATGTGCCACCAATTGTCCTCAGTGCTTGGTTGTTCTTGGATGGTTCTCCCACTGAAGCTATTCAATTCCTTGATATTACTTGGATGAAAGACACTGTCTGCATAATCCAGCAGCATTGATTAGGTCAGGAAAAGCTGGTTCAAGACTCTCCTTGGATACCTGCATGAAAGAAATCCTCAATATAACAAGGTGGCACCCCATCACTACAACCACCATTCCCTACCCACAGACTGCGGTTTCACATGTCCCAAGAAAAAAAAATCATAGAGCCAGTTTATTTCCTGGAGCTCAGGTGCTGCACAAGGGATATTCAGGTATCACCACAGCCTTGCCATATCTTATCTTTGATGGAAGAGCAGGCTGTCTAGGGGGTCAGGATGTGCATGAATCAGAGACCACTGAACAAGGTTTCAAAGGGTAAGGGTCAGAGCACAGGTCTATTTTAGATCACTGTTAAAATCTACTTAACTCTTCTGTCCTTTCACGAAACCAACTTGCAGAAAAACTGAGCTGACCTCATCTTAACACTACCACCAAGTTCATTAGTTAACACTTCACCTGTTGACACTCGCAGGCAAATCCCAGACCGGATCGTAGCCCTGTGGAATGCAAATCTGGCTATGTGCCTCAAAATGACTGCATGATGGGGAAAAAAAATCCACACCTGCAAATAAAAGAGATCAGTAAGCAAATTCCAAAGCCAGGCTGGATAGAAACGAGATGGCAAAGCTTTCAAATCACATTGGGTCACAGCTGCCTTCTTCAAGGCCTGGTTACTTTCTGGTCAGGAATTGCATTCTGCTGTTTTTTGCAGCTTCAAAGGATGCTGCATTGGACTGATTGCTCAAGTGGGCTTCAACTTGTTGATTAAGACTCCTAAATTTAGGCAGCAATGTGTAGGTGAGTTCTACATATGCTTGTAGAGTCTAAACTCCCACTACAATCAGTGTAAAGCTAAGTCTCCATGCTCTTGCCTAAATATAGATGTCTAGTACTATCATCTAGGGTACCCTCAGGTAATTCCTCCCAGTACCCATCTGTCAATCCAGAAAGGCAAGGATCTCCAGAAGGGTCTGTTGCGTTATATGTGCCAAGCCCACGTGATATTGCAGATGTCCTAAGTGATCTCAGGCAGCAGTAGATGAATGAATGAGGAAACTGACTGGTCCTCTGGTCTACCAGTTGGTAGAGAATAGAGTGATTTATCTGATGTGGATGGTGCCTCCATTATGGCGAAATCAATCCCTTTCTAGACTTTCCTGACACTAATGGGAATTTGAAACTCAGCACTCAAATGCATGCACATGGGGCTCAATTCACTTGCCTAAATGTGCCTACTGCCTTTTGAGATGTCTTGGAGTATTTGAGACATCTGGATGGAGCAACCAGACATGAGTACCTACAGGAGACCCATGAAGTTCTGGAAGAGCACCTGGAGGACAGGCAGGATATTCTAGAGCACCAATTATCGTTAAAGATGCTTGTTTGTGGCTCTGTGGGAACCTGCATTTGTGTGCTTGAATCTGTGAGTTCAATCCCACCCTTTCTGATCAGTGAAGCCTGTGTGGCAAGTCTGGAGGTTTTGGATGCTTTGTTCACATGGAGATTCATCTGATCATAGATGGTTTATTCCCACCAGACTGGTCCTTGGCATGTTACCTGCACAGACACAAAGGCTCTGGGGACTCTCAGAAGCCTTGGGCTCACTGTGCACGTGCATATCAATTTGCATGAGTGCTACAGATCTGACACATCCCAGCCTGGTTTGAGTTATTGTTCATGTATGACAGGGTTGCCTGTGTGTGGCAGACGTTTGTAAGAGGCACTAGCAGTACTATCAGCATTGTGGCATGTGCACATGGCTCTGGTTTTGCTTAGGAGGAGTACTCCAGTCAGCCCAGTACAGACTATTTGCTGGGAAATGACCCTTCTCCCAAGTGCAGTGTCCTATTTCTTAAAGAGATGTTAATCTCTCAACTTTGCTGATTGGAAGGAAGTTAAGTGTCTAATTCCCTGTGCACATCAGTCCTGAAATTATGCTCAGGGTATGCAGTATCTGGCAGGATTAGACTCTTGGCTTTGAGTATTAAATACCTGGCAGTGGAATGATTTTTAGGTGATTTCTGTGAGTTAGGTTATCACAAGCAAAGTCCACTGCCATGTTTAAAAGTGACCTTCTGCTATGTTGGCTAACTGTAGAGAGGAAGTGGACTGCTCTGCAAAAGAGAGAACCTCTGTAGTTCATCCGATGGTGAAAAGTCCAGGTCATGGGGCACTTATCAATGCCAGATTTTCTTATTTAGTCGCATAATGGTTAAGAATACATATGATTTCACAGAGAAGTTAAGGGAGACTGAGATGTCCACATATTTCTTATTTTTTTTCTATTTAATTCAAAAAAGAATACCTGCTTGAACCTGGTAAACCAGGCAACACAGTTTGACAAATAAACTTATCTCAAGGGCTGTTTGATAAGAATGTTTATCATTTATTTCTGGAAAATATGCTGGGTCCGGTATGCTGAAAGCTCTCTGTGGTGTTTGACTTATGTCATTGGAAGCAAGGTGTGGATATATGTGGGAGAAATATTTTGTCTGGGGCAGCACAGTTTGATATTTCCCTCTCTGTCCATTCCCATAGGAAAGGTGTATTTTCTGTTTATAGATGTACTCATTTACAGTCACTGTAGAAAAATAGACATCTCCAGAAAATTATTTGTCCCATCTGAGCTCTCTGTTTTCAATAAGTGGGATGAATCCGAGGATGTTCCTGATTCCCTCTGCTCACTAAAAAGGAATCAGCCAGGATGAGCTTAGAGGAGATATGTAGTCTGTGATAGATGAAGCTGGCTGGTTTGAACGTCTCCTTCATGAACGACCAAAGTCCCCAAAACACTTATGGGGTCTGATCCATCACCCTGTTGGCGTGAGGTGCACTGATTTGAGCCCTGTTGCTCCTGCTGCCTGACTTGCCCACCTGCAAGGCAGAACCAAGACCACGGAGGGCAGGATGAGCTGGCTCTCTACTGCTGCAGTCAGTAAGCCAGCACCTGAGAACAGACACTGGCTGATTTCTGTCTGCGTGAATGTGTGGAGGAGACCTGCTGGAGATGTTGCCCCCTGTCCCAGCAGCCATCAGCTTTGCAGCCAACTCAGCTAAATTGAAAGCCACAAAGAGAGTCTGTGCAGTTCCTCAAGTCGAATGAGCCCGTTTCATGGGACTGTCTTCCCTTACCAAGGACAGAGCAAGGGAAAAGGCTCTTGCAGGGTTTATCCTGGAGGCAAATTTCTCTGTGCTCTCCACGGCCAGCCATGGTGCAGACCCAAACGCAAGGAATGGCATGGGCTCTCCCTCTTGCCTGCAGCAATGCCTCCACCTAATTGCATCCTGCTGCTCCGTCCCTATAAGCCAGTCATGTTTCCACCATGATTACAGATTCAGTGATTGCGCCGCTATGCTCAACAAGCTCCCAACCTAAGGTACTAATGGAGGAGGAAAATGGCAGAAAATGAGAAGAATAAACACAAAATGTCTTAGAGACTTCCAGGGGCATTCTGCAAAATGGTGTTTTGCCCACGTTGGTCTTGTTCTGTGGAAGCAGTCATAAGTCAAGGTAGCAACATCTCACCACGTTACCAGCCATGGCCACCTTTCTCCACATTGCACCTGGACTCAGGGAGGAAAACTGGCTCTCCCTGTCCTGGTGGTGCTCAGCTGGGAAATGCGTTCATGAGGATTTAAGGGAATGTGTTTTACTCGCAACTGGGTTGTCACCTACTGCAGCAGCTGGACATATGTTAAATGGCACTGACTCAAGTGGACTCTTCTGTGTGTCTCTGCCCCTAGGCACAAAGCTTCTGCCCTACAAGGGGAAGATATGTTTCTTCACCACCTATCCCTAGTGGTGAAGAAAGTGGTATTTCAGGCTATGAGATGCAATATCATCTCACTGAAGTTATGGAGTGGTGGGAAAAATATCTGACACAGGTTAAAATTAATGTTTTTTTTTTTAATTTTCTTTATAAAGTTAACACATCTATCAAACTTAACTGGTAACAAAAAACAGTTACAAGACATCGCTAGTGTGCTGTCAGTAGAAAATAGGGTAAAAGCCAATGAGGTCACAAGCACAACAGCAGAGCAACAACACTGTCCTGATGAGTTATTTCCGCAAATATATACTCTTACTAATATATACATTTATTCATAAAATAAATAATCATAAAAAAATCATCAGACTTAACAAAATACTGAGAAAGAAAAAAAGGTGACAATCCTACTTTGTACAATAGCTTTGGAATTTCAGGTTGTATCATACATGCATTCTGTACAAAGGGGTATTCAGGTGGGGTGAGGGCAGGGACAGGCTGGGGAAGGGTTACAGACAGTGACGTAGCTTTGAACAAGGTGAAGTCATCAGGCAGAAAGCATGTGGGAAGGGAAGACAAGGGTGAAAAACCCACCCACAAGAAGATGCTTGTCCTTGACAGCTGGACAAGCATGTTTTGCCTCATGGGGGATTCCCTGGGGTTTTATGCGGCTGATTTTTATCCTTTCCATGCTGCTGGTGGGCTTGTCAGATAGTCCAAAGCAACGAGAGGTCCTGTTTGGGCAGGCCATGGTCTGGGAGCGACAGAAAGCAATGTCGTAAGACAGATCGAGTGAGGCTTCACCAAGAATAAGAGGTGAAAAGTTGAACTGTGATAAGTTGGGGACAGTCTGGTAGTGGAGTAACCAGGTCTGGAGGCATGCATGTCAGTGGGAACCAAGGTTTCACTGGGGAGGATTTCATCACATACGGAGGCTTTGGGACTCTGCCTTGGAAAGGTTTGGGCCTCTTGTGTTTCCAAGTGGTAGCAGCGGGTGACAAGAGTATGTTGGGAAGGAGCCCTGGCAAAGTGGTGCCTTCTCTGAAAAACATGGATGATAACTCGGCTGCTTGCTAGCCTATGTCTGTAGCAGATGTGCCTTCAGGCTTTTTGGTGGAGAGGAGTGAGTGGTAAGAAATAAATAAATACTAATAAATAAGGAGAAGAAACTTGGAAAAAGAAAGGAAAATGAGGAAAGCATCTCCTCACACCTCTCCCACTCTCCACTTTCACTTGGGGCTGTCCAACACCTTCCCTGATCCACAGAACTTGAATAAAGAGAGAAAAGTCTAGAGAGATAGAGCAGGGGACAAAGTCAGGTGGAAAAGACCTTGTGACTGTTGTGCCTCAGGAGATCTCTCTATCTGTATGGCATCTTCATAACAGCAGGATTTTGCCTGTGGATGAGCATGGTGGGACTTGTCCATTTTCATTATGTGCTCCAGTATCTGATGGAAAACTAGTCAACATAGTCAGTAGGGCCCAGAGTTTGGTTCAGCTTGCTCTATAGCACACACCTACATCTGGCCCCCTGAATTTCTCTCTAGCCTCCACTCCCTATTGACCAGCAGCTTGACTAAGATGTTCATGCACAGGCATTTAGTGCCACTTTGTGTGGGGCTGGCAGATATAGGGAACCCACTGACTTCCAGAGCAGCTACTAGAAGCCAGTGGGGTAACCTGGCGCATCGCAAATGGATATAGACACTTATGTTCGCTAATTCAATTCAGCCCTAGACACTATGTCTAGGCAAAGGGAGCCCATCGTCACTGATGGTATGGGAGTTTAGGCACATAGCTCACATGTAGATATCTACATTTAAGTGTCTCAGCCTGTGTCCTGAATCTCACCCTCAGGTACCACCGCTTGACTTCTCATTTATGCTTTAGAAAAATCTCCCCCTCCAAAGTGGAGATGCTGCAAGACAGTGGGAGTAAACTGTCTTGCCCAAGTTTATGCAGTCACCAGCAGCGTCAGGAACTAGGACCAAACACCCCTCTCCCCAAATGAAGGCCAAAGAGCCTCTGTTTCCAGTGAAATGGAAACACGTGCACCCTGCAGTGGCTAACAAAAGCTCCAGGCAGCAGACATGTCCCTTTGCCTGGCAAAGACAAAGCACAGATAAGTAGCTGGAGCATATGAGAGAGGGCAGGAAACATGAGCGTCGAGGGCTGAGCTATAAAGAAAATAACTCAGCAAGAAGCTAGCCAGATCCCACTGCTGCTGCCCAGGTAGAAAAAGGAAATCTAGATGAGATGTTCTCTAGTACTAAGAAGTGTCTACTATAAAAGCCAAGATTTAGCCTAGAGGGAGGTAGTGAATGAGAGAAATGCAGCTCAGCAGAGCAGAAAGGGCATCGTCCCACCCAACCCACCATCTCACCTTTGTCTAATGCTCTCTCTATAGCTCCTCTCACAGACAGCCACTTGGCTTTATAACCAAAGGATCTCAGTGAACCTCTTGTCTCCCTCACTACTGCACTGACTGAAGAGCATTGCCTTCTTGGCAGCCTCAGCTCTAGGGGTGTCTGGAAGAGCCAGGCATCATTTTCCTATAGGCAGCTGATAACTGCTTATCAGTTTTTTTGGGGGGTGCAATGGCTGGTGTCTGCAGGTCATTTTGACTTGGTGCTTTCTGGTGGCCCCTGTTTTTAATTCCTGAAGCATATCATTAAGGCATCAAGAGAAGCCCAGAGAAATTTTTATAGCACAAAAGCCAGGACAGCTTCTGCAGAGTGCTCATGCCATAATCTGAATATCCCCAGGAGCACCAAGTTCCAGGTTGTTAGTACTGAAAGCTCTCCTTGAAGCTAAAAATGTGACCTGCAGCTGATAAGATGAGTAAGTTGTTTTCCTGTATATGAATTGAAGGATGGGGACATGACAAGCATATGAGCACACGTGAAAAAGATATTGTACTCCATGGACATTTCTGTGGAATACGCAATGCACCAGCTGATAACTACATCTAGATCTGAATGAACTGTGCAGCACCAAAAAGACTTTAGATAGTGTGCCAAAGAAATTGCTCTTGGAGGATAACAGAGAAGTCCTGCAATGCACAGCTAAGACTATGGCACTTCTTTCTGCAGAGCTAATGTTGTTGGTGATATCAGTGACAGGAATTTCTGGTCAGGGATTTCTGCTTCATATTGCATTTTGTGATGTGGATGTCACTGCAGTCTCCTTCTGACTGTTGTAATTCTGCATATGAAGCTCCGTGTCAGGAGTGGAAACAATTCTGGAGACTTTAAAATGCTTTGGAGAGAACTCTCAGTGTGTGGCATAATACTCTCTGTTAAAAGAGGTACATTAGGGATCAAGTAATAGGAAATGTTAAGCATTTCCTTCCCTGTGTTTTTCTTTTTTTCTTAAAAATAAAAAACTCCAAATCCTAAAACTAAACCAAACCAACAATAAGAAACTCCTAACTTTCAATTTCTTTCACAGAAAGAAAAGAGATAGGGCCAAATTCGCCGCTTGCATATATCTCCACTGGCTTTAATGGGGTTGGATGTGGAAATGATGGGGCCCATCAAACACATGGTTCAGCTAAAGGAAAGGCTGGATAGCAGCATGTAAGAGGCAAGAAATTATATTCTTTCCTTCCTTATTTTCCTTTTTACATTTGTGTTGGCTGGATGATACCTTCTTCTTTCTCCTTGGTACTGCCAACCATGTGATACAAATCATCTGCCTGAGGACAATTCTAGTTGCAAGTGAAGACTCAAGTGGAGGGCATCAATGGCTCTTGGAGGTTGATAAACTGTGTCCCATTTATAGGAACTAGATGATCTTGTGTCTTTTTAGTAGAGAGTGATGCATTACTCAGCTAAACTGAGCTAGAGGGAAAGTTTTACAGCAAACCATTTCTAGACAGGGAGTGAACAATTCAACTGTCTACATACAAGCGTCTTGTGCCATTTTGGACACCCTACAGTCTCTGACATATCTGCCAGATTTAGTATGTCCGACACAGAATCTCTGGGAGCCCTAAGTCCTTGAAACAACAGCTAGATTCAAAAGGATATTATAGGTCAACTAAAAAGTCACTAGATACCTGCATGACTGAGTCAAATCCTAAGCAATGAATGTGTTCTCTCTGTGAAAAAGGTATTATTTTCACAGATTTGGAGAATCTGAGGCAGAGAAACGTTTTGGATTGTATTTAGACCACCTCCTAAATGATATGTAGGCATCATGATGTGTAGGGAGGGACAGCACCTTACTTGTCACCAACTTGATCTTTGATACCACTGTATTTGCAACCTTTCAGTGAGACACCTAGAGTAAGCATTGGAGTGGGTGGGACTCTAGTTTTCCACATACACTTCCTGATATCATGTTGATTAGTGATGGCCCAAGTGCCTTATCCAAAGCAATGGAGTCAGACTAAAGGCTCACACGTGCACTCAGGAGTCCTTTGCTCCCAGACCTCTAGCAGGATATCCTTCTCCTCTCCAGATGGATAGGAAGATCAGATGCAGGACTAGGACCCTCAGATACACTTGGTGTGAGTAACAGAATTCACACAGGTATTTTTCATTACCTTTAGTAGTAGTTGCTCAGCCCCTCACACTATATCATCATGGTGGATGACTAATTACATAACAATACCAACAAAGATGCATAGGCATCCTTTAAAGTCCCTTGAATGGGGTCTACCCAAGCAATGAGCTGTTTCAAATCTCACTCCAGCATTGAAGGAATATGGCTTCTAGCCCATCTTATCTGATGATCAGATTCTAGCTTCACCTCCTTGACTCATGGGAGACTTCACATCATCCAAGCGCACCCATCTAAAAGCTCAGCATCTAGTATGAACTCATCAGCAAAGGTCAGAGGAAACAGAACTACATCCAGAGGGTAGCTAAGATACCATCCTAGGCTACAATGAATCACCTTCTGGAGCTGCTTCTTTCTTGTAGTTGATCTTAGCAGAAAAAAATCAGATAAATAGACTAGATGCCTAACTTTGGCATAGTCAGGTGAAATAAGTTCCACTACTGCAGTCAAAATCTGTTCACCTTAATAAGCCATTGCTCAGCAAATGCCTTTTTTTTCCCTACTTTCTGAAAAATCACCTAGTAGTGATGTTGGCATTGATGCTGGTACAAAAGAAGAAATTGTTGATGCTAGCGAGCTGTGGAGTGGGCTGGGGCAAGAATCCGGCTTGCATGAAAGGAAGCCAAACCTTCAAATCATTTCTTTATATCATTGGTATGATATAAAAGAAGGAGTTTGAAACAACCTTGCTTAAAAGTATTAGGTTAAAACCAGTCGTAGGTGTGACCTTGCTGAAATCAAGGGGTCGATAGACAATGTGTCTTGTAAAGGTTTGCATCCTTACTGATGGGTCCATGCTGGGACTCATCTCACAGCTGGTGCTGTAACTGCTGGCACAGAATCATATTAAATAAAGTGGACTTATTTTCCCTTGTCCTGCCTTTTGCAATATATCAATGCCTTCCACCTCATATGTGGCTTTCTTCAGTGTTCTCTTTCTTAACAGCTTGTGATTGAATATTGGTTACTGAGGCAATTTCCCCCTGTAGTGGCTTCCTTCTCTATTTGCCAAAACGACCAAGTTTTCCCCTTCCCCTAGACTGTATTACAAAAATAGCTGTGAATCCACCCATTGGTGCATCTTCCTTTCAATTTTTAGTAATCTACTACTTTCTGGGTGGAGTTGTGTGTGTGGCCATTTATTGGGTGCAATGATAACACGTACAGATACTATTGTTTTTCTCCCCATTTCTTTCTTTTTCTCCCTTGGTCTCTCCCTCTCTCCTTCTTTCCCTTCTGTGTCTCTTCTCTCCTCTCATTACAGCCGTTTTGTAGAGTGTTGATAGAAGTGTCTCCATCAATAAGCAAAATTTGCTTGCACCCTTGGGCACAGCCCTGAGACAAATGATGATGCAGAGAGTGCACCAGTCTAGGAGTAGTCCTGGGAGACGCTGTGACTCAGAGTCAGCCCTTGGAGGCATCATTTCCTCCTGTTTTCTTGCTGATGAGATTAAGCTCTGGTTGTTCCCTGCCTCTTCTGCATACTCTTTCCTTTGGTTTCAGGGAATAAGATGACATGGACAAAAGAGCACTCTTATTTCTCCGCATTGATGTCCATATCAGTGCTAACACTGGCCCTGATCACATTGCCCTGCCACTCATGAAAGGACTCTTATGGGTTACTGGAGTTATATCATGCCCCCTTTCCCTTTCTGTGCTGAAGAGAAACAAAAAATGTCTATCCGTTATCCTAAGCAGATAATTGGGTTTCTGAGATGGGAACTCAAGGATATGGATCTGGCAAGGAGGACAAGAGGCAAGTGTGTCAGAGACTGGACAGGCTGAGACTCCATGCTGGAGTCACTACTCCTTTATGCCTGTATCATTCAGGAGTAACTCAAGCAAAGAGTAGCATTACAGTGCTGTAAATATCGAAGGAGACGGGCTGAGGTTCAGGCCTGGACACCCGTATAGCTGAAGGAAGCCCTAATTCCCACAGAGGAACTAAGATGTGTAAACTGGCAATCCTGATTTGAAATTGGAAGTAGAGCTGCATGCAAAGAAGGGGAGATAGAGGTGAACCGCAGATATGGGGCTGCACTGCAAAGTTGGGGTTTGGCTCTGTATCCAAACTCGCCTAAACTCAGCTGAGACAGCGTGTGGATTTTTGTGTATTTAAATCTGGGCCACTTTTATAGACTGGAATGGTTGTAGAAATTAGATGTGGATCCAAGTTGGACTAGAGTCTGAAACTGTTCCAACTTACGGGGGGGGGGAGGGGGGGCGGGGAGAGAGGTTGGTTCAAGGTCGTGTAAATTAATGGGTGACAGACAAACAGTCCTTCAGAGTCATATTCCTGTCAGACTTGTGGTCTAAGGGTTTTGCTAAGTGCCCAAGGGGAAGCCTGCATGAGGTGCAGAGAGCAGATGGAGTGGACTAAGTGCACTTTCCACTGTTAGTTTTGGTGTTCTCCAATGAGATGGGAGGGGTGGGCACTTTCCCTTTCCTCCTTTGCTGGAATGAGCTGGGATGCTGAGAAGCCAGGTGTCCTACTCCAAGCAGCGAGCGTTCATCTCCAGGAGACTTGTTTTGCACTGCATGTTTCAGAGGAAGGCTCATGGGCTGAGTCACCTACTGAGCCACAGCTGGAGCAATGTCTCTTGTCACGGGACTGTCTCCTTCTCATTGCATATGCTGAGTCCTCTTCACTTCACGTTATCAGGCATAGACCTTTTCGGTAGTGTGCACATCACTTGTGTGCCAATAGGTCATCTGCAGGAAGCCACCAGAACTTCTCTCTCTCCCTCTCCTTCTCTCTCCCTCCATTTCTACAGGTGTCACTGCATTTTATATCAAATCTGGCAGAAATTACTATGCTAAAAAGTTCATGCGAAAAGTCTGCCCACTCTACAGCTCTAGATTGTATCTGTAGACTTCTCTGGTTCCAGGGCAAAAGCAAAGGAGGATTTGTCATTTAAAAAAATTAATTTATCTGCTTGTATTTCTTTTGTTGTTGTTGCTCATATTATACACAGAATCTGGCCATTTGGGTATGTAGATAGATCTAAGAAAGCTTAGTGCTGTCATCCAACAAAACCTTTCCCTAGCTGAGGAAAAAGGAGATTTTAGGAAGATGCAAGTCTTTCAAAGGACACTTAATCACATGAGTCACTTCAGGTGGGTGAGAGCAGAGCAAATCCACACTCTTGCTGATGCTCTTCTTTCCAGTTCTGCATCGTCGACTAGTTAAAGAAACTGCTGTCTCCTTCAGGAGGCATAATTGGGGCATACCTTTATGACTGCCAGATGTACCTTGGGATAGACCAGAAGTCATTAGACCTATTCTATCCAACCAGTTTTAGCCTTTAATTTTTTTTTTATTCTTTAATATCAAAAATGTAGACTTCTCTCATGTCTGCAACCTCAGAGGAAGTAGGCTCAAATCTATTTCTCCACTTGGAGCCCAGGGAAGGATTTTGCCTGCTTTATTTGCATGTATGGACATCATAGACTCGTATGCATTCCTGGCAGCGGACGTAGCAGCACCAGTGGAAGATACAGTGGCACTTCTCTTTCCTTTTCTCAGTCCTTGTGTTGTGTCCACGGCCGCAGCACAAAAGGTCGCAACCATCAATCCCATGGGAAGTGACGTTACAGATCCTGTCACGGGTCCCAAAAGAACCTGTCTCAGGGTTGGGCTCACAAAAGTTTGGTGAGTTCTCATAGTAAACCAGGTCTTTCTCAGTTGGAGCCTTGAAGAAGTTGTATTTGGGCCTCAGGGTCTCAACCCAGCCACGGGATTCCCGGTGTTTTTCCACTACCATTTCAGAAGCGCTATCATACTTGTCCTTGAGGTAGTCACCGATGACCCGGAAGTCTGGCTGAGACCACCAGCAGGTCTTCACTTCGCAGCTGCCCGAGAGGCCATGACATTTGCACTTAAGGTGCATGAGTTCAATAATGGACTGAAAAAAAGGAGAGGAAAGGCAAAGAAGAACGAAATATTAGCCTGTAATCAAAACATATTTAATTCTGCTATTTACCAAAGATTTCCTGAAGAACGGTAGTGTTTTTATAGATATATTCACATAGCTATGAACAATAGCCAATGCACTACATGGATGCTGGGTCTGAGGCAGATATAAACTTCAGTAGCGTTGTTGTTTTCAGTGACTATTTCTTACTCCCACCCCAAGCTTAAGCATCTATAAGGTTTCACTGAGGGCTGAAGTGATTTCTATACATATTATTTTTTATCTTATCAATGCTCATGTGTGAATATTGCAGTATTTTCACCCAACAATGGCAATTCTGACACATCTAGGTAGAGAAGCAAAGAACAGAAAACCCAGCTAAAACAATGACAAAACTATAATAAGTGGAATATACAGCTATTCCATTGCAAATGAAAGAAATAAGAAATGTCCTAACCATCTAGCCCAGTATTCTATCCTTGACATATGTTTTCATGTTTATTTAAGCAAAGTTTTAGCATTGCTGGTGGCCCTGCTCAGAAGACAGAAAAATAGTGTATTTGTATTTTTAAGCCAAATTTACAATTTTTCTAAAATCGTTTCAAAGAAAAATTTAGAAGTTCAACTTTTAATTTTAAAAGGCTTAGGCTCCAAGATAAAATTCTGTCTTAGAATAAATGGAAACATGATAATTGATTCCAAAAGATGACTATTTGCTTTCACCTCTTGTTAAATTAGTCCGAAGTTTTCTGGAAGGGTTGCCCTCCAGTATTCTGAGATGGGAGACAGCCTTATGCAACTTACTCAATAATCTGCTTTTTCAGACTGATCAGCAAATTTTTGAGTACGTGAACAGACTAGTGCCAGCCTGAGTCCAAAAGATTTGCCATGAATCAGCACCTTGGTGTTCACCAGGTGCTTTCCTGTGTTATTTACGGAGTATCACACGCCGCAAAGGAGGTTGTAATTAACAATGAGAGAGAACCACAAAATGGTTGGTTCATGTAATCATGCTGAACTTAATCAAAGTTTCTGGCCTGGTGGTAGGATTTGAGTTCATATAGGAACTAATATGCAACATTGCCTGTGGCTTAGGGTTAGCTGGAAGCACTTGAGTATGGAGGCCTGAAACACCTGCCCCATGAGTACTGGCATGGGGAGAATGGAAAATACCACTATGTAAAACAGTAGGATTTCAGATAATGCTGTGACATTTATTCTCTAATCTTTGACATCTGCAAAATGTCCAAAAATAACTCAGTGCTAAGTGACAAGATTTGCAGCAAAAGGACCTCTGCAAGACTGACATCTCAGGGATGTTTACTCGCAGCTTGATTTTTCCAGGGAGTCTCAATCGAAGGCAAATCCTTCCTTCACACTTTATTCAGCTTCCCCACAGTACTCTTTATCTCAGCAGTCTTGCCCAGTAACTGCAACCAGAAATACAGAATACCCTGTGGGACCTGGGACAACATGGGCAAGTGTTTTAGGAAATCACATTATTTCTTGCATTTATCTTCATTGCAGACACTTCTTGTTTCTGGTGGTTTTTCATTTCAAAGGTTGGTATCCCCCCTTTCAGACCAGCTCTCCAGAGGTGTGAGATGGAAAAATTCCGTGGGGTTTTGACCATGCCCATCTGAGGAGCTCATGCTTAAATCCTAGCCTGTCTGTGGACAGTGGTCTCCCACACGGTTGCACTGTGCTGGCTTTGGTATGGCTCACTGCATAGTCATGTGTCCTCTTAGGCACATGTAAGGCCTGCTCCCAATGGAGTGAGACCATTTTAATCTCTTTTGATTGCAGTGAGGTACCTTTCTTTCACTGAGGGATAAAACATCTCTAGTTTACCACTGGCGAAAAAATGTTGTTATCTCACAGGAGCTGCAGCATGGTCTTCATTAGCAGGAGTTTTGTGATTGAATTTCACAAATTGTTTCCCAGCGAGTACATTCTGCTGGCATTTCTGGGCTATTCTTGTGAGTAAAATTCAATTTCCACCCCCTTATATGGATTATTCCACTTTACAGAAAAGATTCACTGTCTTATGAGGCAGTCATCATGATGCAGGTAAGGCTTTGTATTTTCAGTTCTTGCTTAAAGAGCTCTTTATCTATTTTGTCAAATGGTTGAAGTGAAAATACATTAACTAGCTTTAGGGCACGGATTTGAACCCAGGTTTAATCAGAAGGCACCAGACGCATTCCCTTTCATTTTCTTTAAATACACCCTGGGAATGGTGTCAAGAAGAGGAGTGGGAAATGTTCTCCTGCTCTTCATCACCTTTGAGCCTACAGAGCAGAGTGGTGTTTCACGGGGGATGGACCCCAGTCCACCAGGCTCTAAGGACAAGGGCAAGGCTGCAAGGCTGGCTATCGTATCATACTCTTCAGACACCACAACCTTCTCCATTCTGCACAGCCTCTCTGGACAACACGTAGCCAGAGAGTGATATGGACACCTAGGGACTTCTGAGGTAAAAGCTGAGAGGAACGCAGACTGTATGGGTTTATGGAACTAAGCAAGTAGACTGCAGCTGTACATGTGGGTACTTAAGTCCCACTTCAAGTAGCCAAGTCCTTCTATAGGTCTGGGCCCATGTCTCCTGCCTAGAGTCACAGAATCAGTAAGGTTGAAAGGAACCTCTGGAGATCATCTAGTCCAACCTCCCTGCTCAGCAGGGTCACCTAGAGCGTGTTAGAAGTTGCAGGAAACTCAAAGTAGGACTCAATTGCGCAAGGACAGGCATCCAGTGACATTTGTGAGCTCCAGGGGTGTCCAAGACTTCAGCTCACGGTTGGCAGAGTATCTACAGGAGACCCCTTTAGCAGCTGGAGGGCAGACTGGATACTTTAGGATACCTCATATTACACTATATACCTGTGTTGAAACTGCTGAATCTTGTCCATAAACGCCAGTCCAACTCTTTTAACTTCAGATGTCTACAGCACAGACATCTCTGGCTGTACGACTCACCTCCTTCTTACAGCCAAGGGAGAAGAACAGGCTCAGTTAGGGCTTCAGTCAACTGAGCTATTTCAAATGTCTACTTTAAGGTGAGATGAAACTCCACCCTACCACTGTCTGTTTTGATATATTTACTATAAAGGGGGCTGGGCAACTGACTCAGAGATATCCTTTTGCATCTGGGTGGGTGGATTTACTTTCAGGCTCCTTAGATCAGGCACAAAGAACCACTGATGGCCTCCCTGTCAAGAACTATCATAAAGCACATAACATATTGTTTTGTGATAGAAAACAGTCCAGATTTAGGTTTGGTTATTCACCTCAGGTCCCTCCCACTACTCATTACAAGTTTCTAAAGTGTCAGGGAGCAAATGAGTAAGAGGAGATTGAGTTAGGTAAAACTAAATGGCCTTACGGTCCTTCCAGCTTCGTTGTTGTGCCTGTTCATGGCTGATCGAGCATCTGGTCTGTTCTCCCGGGCATCAGCAAACTCCCGAGACACCATGCTCCCAAACTCCACATCCTCGCTGCAGCCTCCCCATTTCCAGCCTTCTCCGGGAGAGCCCTTGTGGCGTGTATCACAGCCACAGATGGTGGCCGAGCCCTCAGCACAGGACCTGGTCACCGCGAAAGCCACTCCAGCAGAGGCAATGGCATGGACAAAGGCTGATTCCCTGGTAGCTGTAAAAGAGAGAAACCATGAACAGCTGTCAGTGAAGGGACCATGTGTGGCTACAGTCAGCACTGTGAACATCTCTCAAGGACATGGCAGGAGGCCAGGAGACTCTTCTTCTTTGTGGTTTGACCCTCAATTATTTCAGGGACATTTTCTTATACTATGAAATAAGGCTTGAGTCAAGCCTACTGAGGTCAGCCAAGAAGTTTTGATTAAAGTCTTAGGATGAGGCCATGGCAAAACAAAAAACAGTGGAGAACTGGGTTCCATAGCGTTTATAGGTCGATGGTATATGGTACTTCGTAGGCAATCAGGACCTTGTCCTGGTTTTACCAAGCCATCCAGAAATAACGTAATCAAATCAAAATGGTGCTGAGATCAGCTGACTGCATCTTGCAGAGAGTCAGAGATTAATAGTTTGGGACAGCTAAGATTACACAGCCCCTAGGTAGGGTTACCTTCTGTCCAGCTGACTAGGCAGAAGGCAGCATCTGCATTTGCCTGAAATGCACCACTTAGCCGTTCCTAGAGTTGAAGTCTTTGCTTCAGATAACAGAAACTGGGCCACATTCATGTAACTTGGAAAGTGTAGATCTCCAGTGAATGCCAGTCTCCACCCTTGTTTGTATGACTGGCACCAGATAAAACACTTACTCCTCCTTGACTGGGAGAACTGCTGATGGCTGGAGGGTGGGAAAGTGTTAAGATGGCCATACACTCCCTGGTCCTCACTATGTAAAATAAACTTTGACCCCATCATCCATCCTAAAGCCACCTTCTTTTTCCTAGGCTGACTCACCTGGAGATAGTGTTCAATATATGGCATCCTGCATGTGCTTGGTTTGCTTGCCTGATTAAGGCCTCTGCCAAGGGGATTCAAAGCAAATTTTTCTTTTCTGCCGACTGCCCCGGAAGACTGGATAGGATCAGCCAAAAGATTTCATGATTAGGGAGTGAGACGGCTTCATTTCTGTGGAGACTCTCTTTCACACCCTTTCATCCTAGCTCAACCTTGGTAGGGAAGCACAGCTCCCTACCTGGTTTCCTGTGCTCTTTCTGCACAGTATTGAAATGAAACCAAACCTTTGAAAACACTCTGCAGATGGGAAATATATGAAAGCATCAGGCTTTTGTTTTCTGTTTCAGTCTCATTCTGTTTCTTCACTCACTGGAAATGGCTGCAGCATTCAACATCGTACTTCAGAAAGCACCAGCGTAATGCTTTTTGGGCTCAGCCAAATGGCATTTTTGTGACGAAAAGGGCTATTCTCAACCCCTAGAGGCATCTCTAAGAAGACAGAATGATTCTGATAACCTGCCTGCCTAAACCTCCTATTCCCTTCCCTTCACAAGCTCCCTTCTTGTCCATTTAGCTAAGAAAGCATGCTGTCTCTTTTGGCAATTGGGCTAGAACAGTGTACATGAACATTAGTCCACATAAAATGGAGCCATGAAGGTAGAGGGTCAGTTCTTCAGTTGATGCGACTTCATTGACTTCAGCTGAGCTTTGCATCAGCTCATGAAGTGACTCCACAAATCCTCTCAAACATTCTCTGCACTATATTTTGCTGATCTTAGCTTTCCCTGGGCATTTTGGCTTAATATTTACTTTCTAGATGCTTCCAGCTTTTGCTAACATGAAGAGAGTTTAATATGCCAAGCCAAAAAGCCGACACTGTCGTCACGGACAAATCAAAACTGCATGCTTGCAGAGCAGTCCTGGCTGGATTGAAGGTTTAAGCAAGAACTTGTGCCGCACAGCTTCATTTTGGGAAGACTACCAAATACAACAATATGCAAATCTAATAATGTGCATGAACTTACAAGCCGAAGGTATGAGCAATGTCCTGGAACACGATGTCAATGTGCATCGTGAGGTTAGTAAGTTACTGAGGGCTACAACCAAAAAAGGAAAATGTAAGAACCCTCCGTTCCACGACGTGATTTTGAAAAACCCTTGTTCAGCATCTGACCAGCCTGGAGGAACCCAGCTTCCTGCAACTGGTGACCATACAGTTCCTGAGTTTCCTGAAAGCTCAGCTTTTGAGCATGACCAGATATGCCCCAATTCTGAAAGAACTGGGGAGTTGGCACCTTGCTCTTGCTCAGGTGGGATCCACAATTGGTGATTTGGTACAGTGTTGTCCAAGGACATCTATGATCAGTCCTGGAGACTGTAAAAGGTGAAGGCTTTTCACAGAAACCAGTCAGGTAAGATGACGGGATGAATCACTTTGCCCTCTGTAGGGAGGTGGAGGGTATAGAGCCTACACAGGGAATTAGTGATTTGACATGAACCATTTGACATGGCTCTTTGTCATGAACAGGAGAGGAAGACAATGCTTCTTCCTCCTCCTCCCTCTTCTACCCAACAGCTGTGGTGGCTAACCCACATTGCTTGGGTAAGTTAGCTCCCATCACTGGGGTATCGTCCCCTCAAGAGGAGAGACCTGATCCCAGGCTACCTGGGTAGGTGTTGTAGCCACCGAAGCCCGTTTGCCAAGGCCAGGGAGAGCCTCAGTGCCTTGCCATGCTGTGAATGAAAAGAAAGCAGCTGCATCTACTGTGTTTTACAGAAACCCTTGTCCTGCGTGTGCATGAGAAAGGTGGCTCTGGGTTAGGATCCCCTTGGGCTTCAGCAAGACCCAGGAGTTCATGGTGGAGGTGTTTCAGCACTGAATCCCAGGGAGCTTTAGGGCTCTCAGCCAGAGGGTCTGCAGAATTTCAGTTTCCAGGACTTGGTAACAGCTGAACAGAGGATTACAGGATCACAGCTTGGCACATAGGTACCCAATTTCTCCCTAACTCCCAAGTCTGTTACTCAAATTCTCTACTGGCACTAGCCCACAGTGACAGCCTTAAGCTCCAGGAGGATTTTGATATGATTTTCCTTAAGAAGCACCGATTATACTTGGCGCTCTTCTTCCCAGAAAGAGCCCAATGGCTTTTACAGCCTGTATATGCAGTAATCACTCCACTTTTGAAATGCAGCCACCCCTGGGGTGGAGTGCAGCCACCACTTAACAGCACACAACAGGAAGCAAATAGCACTGTATCTGATTTTAACTACCTGGGGAATGCAGGCAGGCAGAGCGAAGCTGAAATCTGGCCTGCGGCACCGAGGTTAGGAGTTTGTCTCTTGAGAAAGTTGCCGCCGATCTCTTAATGACTTCATGAAATTAGGGCACTGGGTTTACATCTCCTACCCCTAACTTACGGCACCGAGTTCAATATTGACGCAGATGGAAGAGCGCCATCGCGTGAATCACGTCCTGCCACCGACTAAGTTATAGGACTGTCCTCTGATTACTAAGCAGACCTGACCCTGTTGAGCTCTGGAGTGCTCCCCAGGTTGTAGCTGGAGGCGGTGTGGCTGCAGGAATGGAGAAGGAGTGTATAGAGATACAGATAAGCAGAAGGAAAGCATGCACTTGTAATGGAAATGAGGGGTTATTAAGGTGCCATATAAAAATGCAAGAGACTTAGCAAAGATAACAGGAAAGTGCAGTATATTTGTCAGTTCACCTCATTCCTCTCTGGGTGGTTCTGGTAGCAGGAGACAAGCAGCTCATTACAACTTGAAGAGACCTTCTGGAAAGTCATCTGGCAAGAGAAGGTTAATGGAGACTAATACCTCATGGGGATGTTGACTTAAGAGCATTTTAACCACTTTGTTTTTAGTGCAGCACAAGGTCACCAAAACTCCGGCTTCAGCTTGTCTAATGCCTGCCTGCTCCCAAGTTTCCCTTAAGGCCTAGAGACCTGGGTAGCTGGCACTCTGAGGTATGCAATTTTGTACCCTTTTAGTGGGGTTGACTATCAGTGAAAAGGATGCTGAGATTTAAAGAGGGCCTTCTTCAATGCTTCGCAGATGTCCCCACAAGGAGATGTCTCCAAGTCACTAGTCACTTCTGGAAACTGGGAGTGTAGCTTCCTAAGCACCTGGTCTGCAAAGCTGGGAGCATGAACATCTCATGCAGAGCACCTCTATCCACCCTGTCTCAGCAGCAGAAACATCTCAGGATGTGCAAAAGCATGGCTGGGCAGTACCACAATGAGAATTTAGAGGCCAGAGCATGAGGCCCTAAAGTTTGAGTTCCTGTTTTTACAGAGATTTCTTATGTTACTTTGGGCAAATCTTTTAATCAGTCTATGCCTCTACTTCCTTATCCATATACCTGAAGACAATCCTGCTTATCTGCCCAGGAGTCTGCAATGCTAAATTCAGTGATGTCTTCAGAATTGTGGCTAGAAGGTGTTGGAGCAGAACAGTGGGTCATCAAGATGTGGAATGAGGAAGGCAAATGAGTAACTACATAAATACCTGGACTGTATAATATGCGAAATCTGTCTTCGTGGGTTCTGCAGCTCAGACAGTGACTTATTTTTCTTGACTCTTTCCCTGAATGACTAACCCTAGGTCAGATAGATGTCCTAAATACGAGGGAGGAAGGGCAATGGTGATGCAGAAGGATGAACATAATGGTATATTTTGGTATTAAAAACCTACAGTCCTTTTCTTACCACCTTTGTACCTTAGTTCTTAGTGCTATTCTCCCCACTCTTGGCCGCCAAAATCTTGCCTCTCTGCGCAGTGGCCTGGTGGTTACAACAGGCTCCTGGGACAGGGCAATGCAACCCACTCTCAGATGCATTGGGAGCTGAAGTTGTGGGTCTTTCATCCTGGACTGCAGCTCCAAGCACTAAGCAATTTTTTAGAAAGGGGTCACCACCGTTTCCACTGACCACACTTTAAAAGGAAGCAGCAAGAGCTGTGCTGTTTTAGAAAGAAAGGTGTCTTGCTTGAGGTGGTCTTGGGCTGTGGATCTTGCACGGAAATAAGCAGATCTCAGCAGCCTAGAGAACACACAGCCAAGGAGCATAGATGGGCTTTGCTCTAATGATTTCCCACTGGCCACAGAGCCAAATCTCTGATGCCAGCTACACTCCCAAACTGGCTAGAGCCTATATGGGCAGCCCTAATTTTCTTGATTTTGGTGGAACTCAGACTCCTATATGATATATAAGACTGGAGATTTTGACCTCTAGTCTTAAATTAAGGACTTCACCCATGGGAGAACCTGCCATGCCCCTTCAGTGGGTAAACATGGCTCTGCTAGCAATTTTCTTCTCCTCACATGGTTTTTGTTGATTACTTTGGTTTATCATTATCCTTTTTAAAACATGGCGCTTGGAGTGAAACACTGAGTTGGGGCCTTTTTGGGCTGGATGATGTATAAACACCATGAAAAAGAAAAGAATTGGCCCAGACTGTTTCTGGGGATGTGCGACAGTGAAGGAAAGAGTGAGAAAACAACTCATCATTGAATCCTCAGATCTTAACCACTCCACCTTGCCTTCATTAGCATCTTTAGTCTGAATAAAAGACCCACTCCTAGGCCTACAATAGGAAAGATACTGCAGTGGGATGACTGCAAGCCACCACAGAGGCTCTGTATTGAAAAAAACAGAAAAAGACACAAAAATAAATAAATTTTAAGAGGCAAGAAACTGGAAGCAAAGCTGGGGACAGACTATTGCTTGTGGTTCTGGAGTATCTGGCGGCAGTATGGCGTCCCAAACTCTAGATCTGTCCTAATGGCTCATTTCCCTCCTTATTAATGTGATCAGGGGTCCTTCTCGCAGGTTAGAGATCAGAGAGGAGCATTGTCTAGCAGAAGAAGACAATGAGGAATTAGCGAAGTGAGATTTGAGAGCCTGAGAAACAGAGTAACTCAAGCCAAGTCATTTCCTCGTGGGGAGCCCCACACATAAACACCTCCATGATAAAAACTAAATCAGAAGAGCCTGAATGAAAGGCCATGTTGCATCACTTTGGATGGAAAAAGAGGGTTCCAGGAGGGGTGAATACCAAATGCCCCTGACCATGGATGCAGGAGCTGAAGTACTGACGGATGTAAAAAAGTCGGTGACGCTTTTTCCTTGCAGCTGCACTGAACAAGGCTGAAGGAAAATCTCAGCTCTGGAGGACACCTTTCAGAGGTACCTTCAGCCAGATTCTCATTGGGAGTTCAGTAGACTGTGATACCCTGGTGAAGCAGGGTTTCTTTAGGCCCACACTGACAGCCTTGGAGGTGCAGATACTTTCTGAATGGCAGAAGTGAAATCCAGCAGGGCTGGTGAGTCAGAGATCACAGGAGCTGCAAAAATACACACAGCGATGGATATTGGCTTGCACTAACATGAACAGAATTGCCTGATGACCCCAGATTTTGTGTGCAGGATAGACAGATCTCATGTGCAGCAATGCAGCTTTGCTTGTCCCAGATATCGGGAGAAAGAGGATACTCTGGTCCTCCATCTCAGCTGGCTTCTTTGCTAAACCTGCCAACACACCTTTCCCTCAGAAGCAAGAATCAGGGATTCAGGACATAGGAATGATGTTCTGAATTATGGTGCTTTCACTAGGCCAATTCCCTCAGGAAAACCTGACAAAGAATGAAATTAGGGGTCATATCTCAGAGCGTAGGACATATTTCTCCTCGGGGAAGGGAGGAGGGATGGAGGAAAAAATGTTAAAGGCCTTTTTATGATCACAAAGAAGCAAATCATTTGCCAATCAGAACTATTAAACATTGGCACGGCACCAGGAAAAGATGGAGAACAGCCCAGAATGCTGTAGCAGACAGGGAACCCCTTGGTACATGCTGGCTGACAGATCCATCCATGCTACAGAGGCAGTGCCCAAGCGCTGGAGGGGAACAAGAGTCATTCCCATCATAAAAGAGGAGGAGGAGGATCACAAAGGTGTCACGGCTGCTGTGAGACTGACATTGCTCGTGGGGAAAATACTGGGAACGTTGGAAACAAAATATTGGCTCTTGCAGTCTTGGAGGCAGGCAAGCTTCAGTTTCACTACATTCCTCTGGATTGTAGCAACAGAGGATCCTATCTCAAATAAACCAACTGAAAGAGTTTTACATAAGCTGGCTGGCTCAGCTTCAACCTTACTTTAGCTCCACTCCAAAGACACTCTTATTTCCGGAGTTCATACTTCCCCTGACCTAGCTTTGCCAATGTGGACATGTTGGCCTCAGCGTCTCCTGTCCTGGCACCAAAGGATCCTCAAAATCCTTGGGGAGTTAAATTGGGGATTTTTGAGTAGGGCCTGTTCTTCATTTTTAAAGATGTACCTTCCAGCCACTAGAGAAGATGGACAGAAGGGACCTGTGGCCTTGAACATGTTCCACAGAAGGGCTACAGAAAGCAGGGGACAGGTCAGGCTTCCTGGTGCGAGGGTAAATACTGACTATAAAATTCTTCCCAGAGTGACAGTGGTAGGAAGAGAACATGAGCTTATTATGAACTTTCACTTTTTACTTGGTATCCCTCTAAGTCTAAACACAAAGTAGCTGAGTGCCCTGGCTCTGATTTTCTGCTCAGTCACAGCAGTGTCACTCAGGAAGGCGGCTAGTGAAGAGTGAGATGGTTCTGGGGGACTTAGGAAGTCTTTGGGAAGTGGCAACAGCCACTCTGCAAAGATATAGGCAACTCTGCAACTTTGCCTCAGTTTCCCACTTTGCAAAAATGCACTAAATTCATACAGCACGGAAAACTCATGGGTTCATTCAAATGGCAATTGCTGTAGGCTTTTCAGGCTCACAGTTCATCTACATCACTACTGGCTCACACCACAGACCAGAGTGGGCATACAGGAAAGAGGGAGAAAGTTCAATTTACTACCTATAGCCTGAGCTTTGAGTTTCCTTTCAGTCTACAACATTAAAAAGGAGGAGGACAAAGGGGAGGACATTTCTCTTCACCCAGTAGAGCATGGTGCCTTATTACCCCAGGAGTGATGCTCACTTTTGCTGAGTGAACCTTCCAGGAGAGTATCAGTACTTAAAATCTGCCTGCATGCTGTGCTATGTGCATAGGGTTATCGTCTTATCAGCTCCTCCTCTGGGACGATAGCCACGGCAGGTCTTGGCAGTAGGTCCAGGAGTTTCCAGAGTAGCTCTGCATTGCACATGGAAGATGTGCCCAGAGCTATGTAAGCACCCATTAGTCTCCTTCATATTAGTAAATGGTTGCACAGGATCCCTTGAGTGCAGAAAGAGCACTGAGTCTGTTCCACTAAGATTCCTTTGTAAGACTGAAATTTCTGCATAGTCTTACAGACTATGACTTGAATGTCTTGGAGTCATGCGCTGGTGAAACCCAAATACCTGCAACCTTTGTCTGGCAGGTACACTTGTCTCAGGTCCATCCCTTCACCTTTAGCAGCGTTCCTCAAGTGGGTTTATAAATCTGGGGAAGCCTGCTTTGCAAAACCCCAAGCCCTGCGGGCTGCAGGTAGTTGAAACTTTCAGGTCTAACCATGAAATGGGGTGGTGGAGGCTCTGAAGCAGTGGTAGTGGTGGTAGCGGTGGGGGGAGAAATAGTTCCCCCACGTTAGGATTCAGCACATATACACTGCAGCAAGTGATGTCAGCTGGGAGCTCCCCCAAAACCCCATGTCTGGCTGAGTGATACCGCAGTCTCTGTCCTCCTTAACCAAGAGCATTGCCAATTCCATGCCCAGCTGATTCTGTGCTCTTTCTCATCAAAATCCAGCTCCAGGGTTTGTGTGACTTTTTTATCCTTTTAAAAATCAGACCCGAAAATGCAAAGACTTATGCAAATGCAGAACATCATAACAAGAAGCTAACCACACTTTTGCATATCTTAAAGCAAAGGTTAGCTTTGGGTCCCATGTGTATTTTGAATGAAATTCTGATTGACTTCTTGTTTCCTCTAAACCAGCGTGCTAGTGTCAACACATCCCTGGGAAGATGAAAGACTCTGAAAAGACATTTGATCAGATTAGCTGTGATTCAGATCATCGGAGGGAAATTATTAAGTGGGCAATTCCTGTCAGGGAACATGAAGGCAATACAGATAAGAGGGAATGTTGGATTGAAGGAGGTTGGATTAGTATGGCTTATAAAATCCTGAAGGCCAAGTTCCCCTAAAACATCTGAGCAGCGAGTTTTCTGTTGTTGGAGGTAGTGGTGGTTGCTCGTTGCTTATTGCTATTGTTGCATGGAGTAGCTGTGCTGCAAACTCCAGCATGACACGGGCTCTTCCAAGCGTTCATGGCCCCCAGAACAGGTAGAGCCAGATTGTTCAACAGCCCGAGAGGAGCAGCCCGAGAGTCTAGTGTGCAGCGCTGGGAGCAGGACTTGGTGCGCGCAGCCGTGCAGCAAGCCGGCAGGGCCTGGCGGAGGCAGGGTGGGTTGAGGGATGGAATGCTCTCGCTAATTAGCTACTGTCAAAATAACCCCAGGTGATCGTAGGTAACCAGACACCTAAGATAGGCAAATCAGGAGGGACAGTCTGGTATCAGCAACCCAGGTCTGATACCTGCAAAGCAAACATTCTCACTCTCTATCACCCTATCTCTCTGTCTATCTGCTCATCACCATGTATGTCTCCTTACCTACCCTGCTTAATGCAAGCACGTTTTATCTGTCTTTCTGCTGGTTTGGTCGTGTGTGAAACACTCTCTGCCTGACCCCCCACTCTTCCTTCGGTGCCTTATTCTGAATATTGTGTCTCTGCCCCGAGTCCCGAAACAGTTCAGCTCTCTAAGCCCATCAAACTTCCCTGAATTATCCCGACCCCTGGTCTCCCCAATGGCCTGATGTCCCTGGAAGGCTTTAGACAAAAGGAAGCTGTGTGCCAATTGGAGGTTATTAGCCGAGATACAGCGTGCTCATTGTGGCAGACCCGATTCCTTAATGAAAGGGGAAGGCGGAAAAGGAGCGGGGAAGGACTGGGGTGAAATTCTCTGGGGCGTGTTCCAGAGGCGATCAGGTTAAAGGATCATCAGGGTCCCTTCTGCCTGTTAAAAAAAAGGCATTGGAAAGAAAAAGGCAAGTGCCAAAGACCGCTATGCAAAACAGCCCTGCCGGTCAATAGGATACGGGTAAGAAAAAAATAATTGTATTCTGTTATCAGAAGCAACATCGTCGAACAAAAGGATCGCCTTCGCCCACCTGAGAAAGGAATGCGAGGCTCCATTTCGCTGCTCTGATCGTATTTGACAGCCCCCCTCGAGACTGCCTGGTTGGTATGGCAAATCGTCCTTATTACCTGCTGGGGTGAATGAATCCCCCTTTGTGCTGGCACTGTCACGCTGCATTAGGTTGACAATGGCCCGAGATATTTTATATGAAATTTGCCCTCACTTGTGATTAGCCAGCACCAACTAAGTCATAGCAACCTAGAACTATGCATTGGTCGGGCCCCGTTGTCGGCCGAAAGGGAAATCCCTATTCAAATGGTTTAATAAAACAATCTAAAGGGCGTGTGAATCGTGAAAAGCATTTTCACTTTTCTCTTTAGCTTAATCTCATGGTCGCTGGGATATTGTGCTCTGAGCAGACCCCAGCAGGGTGTGGGCTAAGGTCCCCCATCAACTTCTTTTACAGCCTCCTTTTCTGCGAGTTAATGATATACCGGTGTGATTGCCTCCCGCAGCAAGAAGAAACACGCATTTGATGAAAAGGATGGACCTCCTAACACATCCTAAATGGCAACAATTTCTCATCCAAAGGTCACAGGTCATAACCTGGATTTTGAATCACCACCCAGATCTTTTTCAAAGCCCTGCTAAAGCTGGGGTATTCTGCAAGGCCGTTTTCCACACACACAGACACACAGACACACACCAAGTTATCTCCGGAGTTTCCCGCTCCGCTTGAGGCCTGAGTTTAGTGTTTGAAAACAATTGGATTTTCCCCTTGTTTTGGGGTATAATTTGCTGCCTTTCATATCCTCTCAACCCTAGACTCCCACCAGAACTGGGTTGCGACACAACGGGAAGCACAGCGGTTTGGCGGTACGAGGAAGCGCGTGTCTCTACGAGGTGCCTCCTGAGCAGCCCAGAGGGGCATCCAGAGCTCAGCAGTAGCTTGAGTGCAAGGAAGACCGTGAGTCATCCCAAAAATGCCGTGGTAGCCCTGGTGTCCATCTCCAGAAAAGCTAAAAAGGCCTCAAAACTCACCACATCCTGGCAGTGTGCAGTTGTGGGAAGGCTCCCCTAACTGGGACACCTCACGTTGCAAGGTTTCCTATGCAACTGCAGAGCTTTGGCTGTGGAGACAGGTAGTGGGAGGGCAAAAGGGAAGGGCAGGGTTTCCCTTTTGTATTTTTGCTCCTCTTTCGTGCCTTCACATGGAAGTGGAGGATGGCAGTGGCAGCAGGTGCGGGATCTCCAAGAGGTTGGTTTAAAGCTGTGTGCTCTTCTTAACACTTAGCTAAGCAGATGAATGCTTTGAGTCTGCAAAATGAATCTGGAAATCCCCACAGAAACACACTCCCTCATGAACCTCCCACAGCCCCTTCCAAGCTGAGTGCTCAGAGGTGCACGGAAGTGAAACATGAAGCGGAAAACAGCACATGAACATTTTTTTCCTTCTTTTCTTTCCTCTTCCCTGTTTTGCCTTGCCTATCCACCACAAAACCTTCCTGCACTGGTTATATGTCAATATTCTTCCTGGATTTTTCCCACCAGAGCTCAACAAAAAAAGATGAGCTGCAAGGAACAAGCACAATGAAAGCAGTCCAGACCCTCCTGAGAGTCTCTTTCGGGTTTCAAAATCCACAGTTGCCTTTCTGGAAGGGTGTTCACATGAGCGTTACAACTGTGGAATGTTTCCACTGCAGTTCTCCATATAATTGTAAGCTATCTGGGGCAAGGAGTGATTTTGTTATTATGTGCTTGTACAGTAGTTAGCTCAATGGGGCCCTGATCTCTGCTTGGGGCTTCAGAGTCTACTGTAAAACAAATAATTAACCATAATAGAGCTGGGTAAATATCTTAATAAAACCATGGAATCAATTTGAGGCAATTAAGCAATTTTTCTTCTTGCAAAAGTTTTTGTTTTACAGGCTCGATCTGGAAAAGGGAGTGGATTTTAGGTGCTGATGGAATTGCAGGCCAACTGTTCACCCTCCTGGAGTAGGCTTTGGCTTTTTTTGGAGGGACGGGAGGGTTCAGTTTCACCCAGTTGAGGAGGCAGAAAAGTTTATGCAACTCCCAGAGCACAAAAGCCACTTTATAAATAGCTCTTGAGAGCATAAATGTTTTGGAGGCTATATCTGTGGTTCCTGAGGGATAAGAGGCTCAATTCTGTGTTGGACTAATCAGCATGGCTTTGGAGCAGCTCATCTGCCCTGCCTCTGCCTCAGTTGCCACCTGTGAAATAGAGAGCAATCATCCTTTTCCTGCTGTCTGATCCCAAGTATTCAAGGATGCAGCCAGCTGGTGAAGCAATAGGGCCTGCAATCCTGCTTAGACAGAAAGGAATAAGAAATCTGAAAAGGACCAGACACAGACTGGATGATTTACAGGCAATTATATGTCAAGAGATAAACTTTGGATGACAGATATTCTGATTACGGTTGAAGCTCTCGTATAATTTGCAAGCGGAAAAGGGAGCTAAATGTATTGAGCGCTTGTCTAACGCCGTACTCAGCTGTGTCTTTGCCCATCATAAAATGGGTGTGTGTGAGGACATTACAGGATGGAGCATATCTTCTGGGTGTGGGCAACCTATCAAATCTATCAGCTGAACCAATCAGAAGAGTAACCACAAGAACTGTACTACACCATCCGTTCTAGAGGAGATAGCTATGGCCCTATGCCGCTCCAGGGATATTTATTCCCTTCCTCCTCCTTCTCCCCTCATAGATGCATCAAGGGGTCAAGTGGGAGCCGATCCCAAGCTTTGCAGTGCATAAAGCTCACAACCAAGCCTTTGCAGAATCTCTTAGGACCAAAAGTCATGTTCTGAGAAACTTTCCCTCAATTCTAGGGATTCAAATCAATTCTAGGAAGACAAAATCAGAATAGCAACACTAGCAACCACAAAGAGTTAGCCTGTCATCCTGTTGGACTGAAAATATGTCCTGTTAGACGTGGGAGGCTAAGAAAAAGCATGCCTGGTTAATGGTGAGGAGCCCACCTAGTGATGTGTTGCTCTAAGAACAAGGCAAAGAGCTCGAGCTTGTGGTGAATGTAAGACTACAGAAATTTGATAAATGGAAACATTTCCTTCGTCTTCATCTTCAAGTTATAAAGAGGAGTCAATATCAACACCACCACCACCTAACTTGTATCTAGTTGTGATCTAAAACACTGAAGCAAACTATTTTGGATCACAGGTGTGGAATGAAATCACACTCCGTATTTACCCAAATAATTATTTTTATATTAGTACAGTATCAAAACCTTCCTCTTTTCTTCTGATCCCTAACAATCACTCTGCTATTTAGCTATTCACCTGGTGTCTGCTTGTCTACTTTCCCCGCACTACTGTGGATGGGCTACTTGTTGTGGACAACTGTCCACCTGCGTGCCTGTGCCCACACTGTGCAGGTGACACACAGGTCTCATCTCATGATGCAGACAAGTGCCACATATTCTTAGTGATGGGACAAGGAACCATCTTTCAGCTTGGATTAGGAGAATGAGTTTGGAAGGGATCATATAGTAGGGGACAGAGGCTTGACAGTGCTGGCATCAATCACAATTTTGAAGTTGTTTTGGGAGTCACTGATTCAGAAATCTACATGGTTCAGCACGGAACAGAAAGTACTATGTCTGAGAGCTTCTTAGTGGTCATGAAAAACTCATTCTCCTAATCCAGGTTGAAAGATGGTTCCTTGTCCCGTCACTCAGAGCTAGAGCGTAGCTGTTGCAGCATAAGATAGCTACTTGACCTCAAAACAGAATTGCTGTAGAAGAAAAGGATACCAAATGCTTCCAGACAACTCTTGCTCAAGCAGTCATCATTTGTATTCATATAACGAGCCAATTTCATTAATCTTATGTTTACTATATTTTGCCCAGGATTCTTAAGTTCACATAACACCCACCTACTTAATTACAGAGATGCAGATTTCTTGCCCAGTCCCGTGTCATGGACTTGTCAGCCCTTATGCCTAGAGGAGTCATACACGTGCAGACTATGGAGGCTCTTTCCTAAGGAGACGATCTCTTCCACTCTGAACTGCACATAGGTCCAAGGCAAGGAAAATGAAGGGCACCCAGGATGTGAATAACTTCCAGGTGATGATCAAAGCTTCTCTGAAGGAAATGAGGGCCATGAACCAGTAGAAGAAGAGGCAGGTGTGGTGGAATTTGTTTCATAGGAGAAATGTAACATTCCTGTTTCTATCTCTGTCTCTGTGTTTGTCTATATTAACCCATCATAAACCAAATGATAACATTCGCTTTGATGAAGCTTTCCCTTCCTCCAGCTATATGCCATCAGGATTTTTTACTCCTTCTGCTTGGTTTTGTGAAGCTGTTCCAGAACCTCATCACTCCAATAGCAAGAAACCTTAAACTTGCCAAGCTGCACTTCTCATTCTTGCTGTTTTTAATTCACTAAATGCCTTCTTGCTTTTATGCCAGCCTTGCCTTCATATCTGACAACTGGACACAATGTTATGGTTGATTTTACACCCTAAATGTTGGTATAGTTCTGCTTCAGGTTGTTAAACAGCATCTACACCCCGTGGCTATGGGTGTGTGCTCTCCAGCTTTGGTGGGAATGATGCATGTCTCCTTATCCAACATATTAACTTGGGGTGGAGAGGGAAAGGTGATGACCTGTTCTGCATACACTGCTGTCAGTGACTTTAGTGGGAGTGGAAAGCATTCACCAAACTGCTGGAGGAACCAAGTACCTTAAGGGTTTACTAACAGTGCACATTGCTTTCATCCCTGCCTGTCTTAGAGCAACAAAATCAAAGCCTTGCATTCAGTGGTCTCCTGGGATGGGAGCTGCTAGAGATTCCTCTCTTGCTATTAAATGTAAGCTCCCATGGTGGTAACACTGTTGCTGCCCTATGTAACGAGCGGAGGTAGATGATAGCTAAAATGAAAAAAAAATAAAGAGAGCAACCAATAACTCTTAGGAAATGTCTTTGAAAATCAGTTTCTGAATAAATCAGGTAAAGTAAAAAATGTATTTTGGCCATCAGCAGAATGACATTGGGCCTGATTCTCCTCTTGGCCTGGTGTAAATCAGAAAAATCCTTTGTCTGATTCAGTGAAAATGGCAGAAAAATTAAACCATGATTATTAGGGATGCATCTAGGTATAGGCATATTTTTTTTCCATTAAAAGCAGCTTACTTTTTCTACTGAGATACTGTGCTTCTTGTTATGTTGTATGAAACTGATGTCTAGACTCCCCCTCTGAAGTTAGGATTTTGAGAGGGAGACACAGTGCTAACCTACACACAGGTTCAGTCCCTACTCCAGAAAAAAACTTCAAATCGCAAAAATGAGACAAGGACCTTGCACTCCTCTGCCCAAAGGCAGAATCCACTCTGCCTAAACTATCCCTGACAGACGTTTGTCTAATCTGTTCTTAAAAACCTCCCAGGTTGGTGCTTTCACCCCTTCCTGAGGGCAATCTATTCTCACGCTTCACTACCCTTACCGTTAGACCATTCTTCCAAAGGTCTAACCAAAAGCCGTCGACTGCAATTTAAACCTGTGTCTTCTTGCTCTGTCCCTAGTAGATGAAGAGAAAAACTTGTCCAATTAAGCTGGGCAAAGTAAAGAAGGAGGTGGAAAAGACAGAAAGATAGGAGAACAAAATAATGTTGTGAAGTTGCCCAACAGATCAGTGGCAGAGTTGGGAATGAAGCTCAGGTCCCTCGACTCTACGTCTTGTGCCTGAGTCATTGCATAAACGTGGGATCCCTTACCTTATTAATCCCACTGGGTACTCCTCTTTTCTCCTGGCCTCCTGTGCTCTCTCTTCTCACTCATTTCCATCTCTCCTGTTAATTTCCTTTGCCTTTCTGCCTCTCACGTGTGCCAGCGGAGGGAGAGGGTGTTGTAACATACGCAGACTTAGACTGATTCATCCTTCTGCTTATACATGACTAACACTCATGCTATTTGTCTAAGTATTTCGATTGATGTACATTTAATATGTAAAAATTTAATTAAAGTGTTATTCATAAAAAAATATCTGGGCCAATTTAATATATTTTTTTAAATACCCAAAGGGAATATTCCAATTAGGGACTAAATGCCAGAAAACACTGTCTGATTTTTCCTCCCCATCTCTAATCAAAGCAGCAGGTTTTGATATTGTAAATAAAAAGCCAGCAAACCCACAACAATATTTACAGGCATTTGCTCTGCAGGTGCAGAGATCAATCCTGAGAGAAGCTGAGAACTTCCAGCTCTTGGTGGAAACCAGTGGCAGTTACTCCACATCTCTGAGGAGAAGCCATTTATGTACCTAGAGCCAGCTCCTCACCTAGTGGATCTGAACTAATGCTCTGATTGGAGAATTTCCAATTGAATCTTTTGAATCAGCTTGATCCTGCAACCTTTAATCATGCAAATGTCTCACGTCTTCAGCGCAGTTTCAGACTTGCCAGCAAAAGGCTTGAAGGACTGAGTACGGAAACAGTGGGATTTATGCTGGCAGAATGAAATTTCTGATAGTTATGGGCCTGAAAGTGTATCCCCCATCCTAAATGGATGCCTTTTTGAAGTTAGCTGAGAGGTGTAGAAAGTCCAGGGTTTGCAAATTATAGGGCACAAGAAGTTTCTGTAATGGCAATCTGATTCAGGAGCTTAACAGATGCATTAGTTTTTCCTGCTTCCTGGTGGGTAGGGACTACCAAAATAAAGGAGGCACATGGAAATAGTGGCCAAAAAAGCAGAGTAAACATTATCTGGACTTTGTTTCTGCTAAGAGGACCAACTTGATTTGGGTCTTGGGAAAAGGTTGAGATCAGATCACCCAGTCTTTAGTTTGGCATCATCCAGATCTGATTCACAATCTGGGTCAGAAAGTCTGGTCTCCAGCAATTTCAAGTTACTATGTAATGGTGGTTTAGTTCAAAAGTCTGCCCAGAGCAACTCCCCACAACAAGGCAGGGTGTGTTGTGTGTAGTGGGTAGTTTAAGAGCAAGGACACAAAAGCATTGTGTGACTCAGAAGAGAGTGTCACACCAGTCAGTGCTGATGGTGGCCTTCCTGCACCTTTCTAGCCCTCCACTGTGCATTGCATTCCACAAAAGCACCTTCTAGTGCTCCCTAAGAAGTTTAAGACTGCTGCATGGAGCAGCAAAGCCTCAAGAACAGCAATGACCAAAATATTCATTCATCCACGTCCCAAGCAGACACCTTCACCCTGATTCTTCCGCTGCTCTGGGGGTGGCATCTGTCCACAAGGTTTTCTCATGAAAGTCTTGGAAGATTTCCGTATCATTCCAGTGCTGGCCCCAAGCAGTTGCAGAAATCTCAGGATTTTTCCTCAAACTAGAAACCTATTTCCTAGCCTCACCAAGGAACTCGTAGCTACCATGTAGTAAACAAGGCCAATGGATATATTGTGCATCACTACATTTAAGGAGGGGCCCCAAACTCCCTAGCCAGAGGCTGTCAATGACTCATGAGATTTGTTCTTAGGGGAGATCCTCAAGTCCATTTAACCCATGTCTTCATTTTAGGCATTTTATCCAGTCATTGCAAAGACTCCGTCATTTATGTCTTCAGGGAGAGATAGTAGGGTACCTGAAGAATGTGCTGGTACGTCATTTACCTCTATGGAGAAACAGCTCAGCACTTCACACGTAGGAGCTGTTATATATGCTAATATGCTAACACAGGCCTCATCTTGAAGTCTTAAGGGGGGATTACAGCAGATGAGTCCTTATTTACTTTTCCACAACAGCAACAGAGATAAATCTGGCTGCTCCTTTGCAGGGTGTTAAAGGGGGATTTCCTGGTGGGTGGGTCTCCTCAGTGGGATATTGTTGTATTGATAGTGGGGCAGGAAGGAATGGACTAAGCAACCGGCAATGGGAATGGCGTCTTTGCATTCACTTACAACGGATATGAGCTGGGCTGGGTGGCAAGCTGTCAGTGGGCTATATGAAATCAGGCTTGATTCCTGGCTTATGACTGACCACACCGTCACTCCTGAACTGAGCGTACTCTTCAGAAACTCAGGCGTGGCTTCTGCACTGGATCTGTCACCAGTGACCAGATCTTAGCTGTTGTGGAGGTTGCTGGATCTCCTGATGTGAGGAGAAGTCAGCCAGTTGGTGGTGCCACCCAGCACATCTTGCCCTATCCTATTCTGCAGTGGAGCGAGGCCAGTGCCAGAAAGAGTTGTTATCCCCTATCTGTACCTGTAAATCACTCCTGGGTTTCCACTTCCTCTTGGCTTTTCTGGAATGTTTCTCGACTCTGGTAAAGATTTTGGTATGCTCTTCTGGTCTGCATTTTTGGCCTGTTACTCTGGATGGGCTTAAGCATTACAGACATCAGCAGCACTAGGGCTAACTAGGGGGTTGGAGGAAGTTTTACCAGAGAGGTTAGGAACCAAGTGAAGCTCACACTGGGATTCTCCAGAGAGGAGAGAATTTGATGAGAAGCCATGGCTATTCTTCAAATTTCAGGGCTTGCATCTGCCCTTGTTTTAACGAAAACTGTAGCATGTCAGTTTTCGAAGGCCCAAGTCCAGTTTAATAAATGCATTTGATATAAGAAAAGCAAAGTGCCTGTCATCTATGGATTCTCACTGTCAGAAAAGTTGCTTAGAGACCATGCACAGAAATGAAGAGCTCCTGGACGGTAACCCCTACACAGAGAAGACACATTCTTCACCTAGCTTGGTTAACCTCGGCTAAGTTGGCTTAAAACAGCATGTAAGGCAAGGCAGTTTGGATATTAGCTTGGGTGAGCATTTTAATTTCTAGTCGGTAGGGCAGGAGTGGCCCCCAAGTGACTCCTGAATCACATTGGCTCTCCAATGTTTTCGTGCAGTACTTCACCCCTATGTGGTTAGCAGCAGGGTTATGTTGCATGGGGGCTAGAAAGCCCAGTATTGCTGTTACTCTGAGATGTAGCTTGCTTGCCTGAGCTGGTCCTGTGTAACAACTGGATATGGTGGCTCCAGGGGAGCCATCACCATCATCTGAGGTATTGTGGTAGGCTAGTACCCCTGGACTCTCTGATACACGTCATATGCAGCTTGTAGAGTCAAGAAGACCAGCAGTCTTGTACGAGGCTGTACCACGCTGTTTGATCCCAGTCAAGATCAAACTGAGCTCTTCTGCCATTTTAACTGAGGTTGCTTCATTCTGTTGTGCAATCTGAATTAAGGCCACCCTTCTCTTGGCAGTGTAGATGGAACCAAATGAAAATCTAAACATCAGCAGGTGCAACCATAACAAGAAAAGGTGCAGGCCTTGATTGACAAGCTAGCAGCCAGCCACACACATCTCAAAAATTCAGAAGATCCTACCCTAGCAAGACAAGCCTAATACACTTTCAGCTATTGGTCAAACAAGTTCGTGGCTGGCCCCATAAAAGAACTGAACTTACATAGTTAATAGTTCTGAGTGCTTAATGAGGTGATCTCGTTGATTTGCAACACTGATGATTACAAACACTTTTCCAGTGAGCTATAATGCTGATATATACATACATACATACATACATACATATATATATATACACACACACATATATATATGTATATATATACACATATATATAAAAATTGCATCTTTGCTCCATTGCAGACTTTGAGTCAGTATTTTTTAGTAGCCAGCCCTGGTGTATGAGGCTTGTGTCGGAGCTATAATGGTGACCATGGCTATTAGAGTAGAGTATCATCCATTTCTAAAATATCTACTTGGCAAGTCAGATCAAACATGGAGATATGTTTGGATTCTGTATTTTACTATTCCTTCTCTGTGCTTTGGGAAAAAATGGCCTTAAATTAGGTTGATTTAAAGATTTCAGGGAAGTCCACAATAGCCTTAACATGAATAATTAAGAAATGTATTGATGACTGATGGGACAGGAATTTTCTGAAGGCTAACAGTTGGCTTGGATAGAAGGTGAAACATTTTATGGAGCATTTTAAACTCTTTCATTTGATTATTAGTTCCTGATGCTTAGGACAAACTTTGGAAAAAGGAAACTGAAAACTGAAATGGTGCCTTTCTGTTAACTGTGAAGCTCAATAGGTACAGCATCCATCTGTCCTCTTCTGAATCAAAGCAAGAAGGTGGGCTCACATTGTGTTGCTCAATGGATGGATGAGGTATTTTATGATAAGACATCTGTAGTCTCTTCACCTCTTTCCTGGACAATGACATCAGTGTCACTGGATCAATGGCATCATATAGGGACATGTTTGGACCAGGGATGTTATTAATGAAGACATATGGAGAATTTTGAAAAATCTGATATTTGCCTGTGTCTTGCCTTCAGGAGCTCACCAGGTCATCTCTGATGTGTTCAGACACAAGTGATGTGCACTGTCACTTCTGATTGAGACAACACAGTGCTCAGGAGAGCTAAACATAGACAATATGCTTCATTTCAGATGCTGGACACAAATGCTACTTGCATTACAAAACTTGGCAGAGCCCTGCTGTGTGGGATGCTCATTGAATGTCCAACAGAGACTGCCCATGTTCCACAGAGCTCCCATCTGTCACTCTCTAGGTATACTTACGTATTCAACCTCTGCTGCTCAGAAGCAAAATGCAGTTAGGAAAGTTGTATGAACACAGACTCCTTTCCTCCACCAAAAGTCAATACTTTGCCACCTTTTGTTTCTTCTCTGAAAAGAGAAGTGCAGTTTCCTGTTGGAGTCTTTTCATGATGGGATTCAATGTTTTGCCATGGGGGAGAGTAAGTCATGGATTTGGGGGCTTGTCTGTCACAGTCCTCATTTTACAGAGCTGTAAGGCTGTTTTATTAATTTAGGGAGTCCTCATGAGAACATTTCTAATACTTTACCCTTAGTGAATCCAGATTTGGCCAGCTTGTCAGGATGAAGGAGTCATTTGGAGAGTACATCACGCCTAAGGCTAGCAAAGAGGTCCAGAAAATCCGATTTCTATATTATAGAAAATTATTTTTTTGAAAGAGTTGAAAATTAGACAAAAAACAAAGAGATTCTGATTTTTTCCATGTTATAAAAGACTGAATATCTATCTATATCAGGCTGTTGAAGCATTTTATCTTGTTAATGTTGGAATTTTATTTTTTACAAGATAAAAACATTCTATTTCAATAATATCAAAATAGGTCAATATTGTATAAAATATTAAAGATGCCGTGATGTGCTTCTTCAAAAGTTTAATGGCTTGCTATTTTGATATAAGATCCCATTCCAAATGAAAAAAATTAAAATGGATTTGAAGAGAATCTCTTTTCATGATTTCACATGAAATTTGTTGAAACATACAAAACAAGATAAGAAAGAGAAAGCATTTTTTAAACCATGTCCTGAACATTTTTTGCCTTGGAAGTGAGGGGTCCTGTAAAATGTCCCCAATTTGATGCAACTGTCTTTTCTGATGGAAAATTGGCCTGGAAAAATAAATAAATAAATGCATTTTTGACAAGATATGATATCTTCCAGGCTGGATCCTGCGTGCCTAGCCTAAAGGGTCTCTGACTTTTTTATGGCTCCGAGTGAACAAAAACATCTTCTCGTGCCCTCCCCACCCATTCACACTCCCACAACATCCCTGTGGCAACAGCTTCCCTGGGAAAGTAGCATGATTAGGAAAGGATAAACCATAATTATTAGCTATCATTTAATGTGATTTAGCACCTGGAAATAAAGGAGAGGAAACAGTGCCAGATGCTTAGTCAACAAACTGCAGCCTACCAGGTAGTGTTCCATGAAGCAGTACTACCTTGTCGATCAAATTTGAGAGCAACAGTCATAAATTAGCCAATAAAACTACTTAAGTTACATTGCAATGGCTGCAGGGCCCTACATATGACCTACTTTGGTATCACTGTCTTTGAAGTATCCAGTCATCTCTTTGGTGCACTCCATGGGAAACAGAGATACAGAAGAAAGAGGATTTGGTTCTCTGTCTTCACCGATGCCAACAGTAGAGCCAGAACCAGAACTGCTGCCTTGCCCCCCTCTCACTGGCCTAGGCTGGATCTGGAGAAGCCAGTCGAATAACAAGTATGCTTTCTATTTTCCTTTTCCAGGAGAGATGAAATGAGTTGAGATGAAATAAAAAGTGAAAGACCCTCTCCATTCCTCCTCTCATAACCTATACCTACTGCTGATTGTTCACCTCAAGGGCTGTGGATGGCTCCATGTTTCCCAAGGGGCTACAGCCAAAGCTCCAGAGCCTCTTTGATGTTCACCATGCCTTATCCTATTTCCTAAAAGAATATGACTGTGAAAGCCCCTCCCTCCCACCCCCGGAAAAAAAAAATAAATAAAAAAACAGAGCAAAGCCACCACATTCTCCTTCAAGTCCTTCCCTAAAGCATATCCATGCTATGATCTGTTTATAACTCTTATGGTGCCTTAATTTGAGGCCAGTTACTTTAGCCACCCTCTGTAGTCAGAGAGGCACCTCCGGAAGGTTGCTCAGACCTCAGATGAGGTGAAATGCACTCCAGAGGTGCTCCTTATAAAAGCCATCTATGAATAGGAGTACAGCATCTAGACTCTGAATTTAAAACGCCCATAGTACAGGGCAATAAGTGCGAGAGTGCTCTGCGATGGGGCTGTCTTTTCCTTCTGTGTTCTTGTACAGCAACCAGCATTGACTCCGACAAGCACCTATGGGGAGCTGCTGCTGTTCTCATGAGCCAGTGCATCGCTGTGCCTGGCAATACAACAGCAGCAGCAAATTTGGGCAAGAGAGTGTCCTGTGAACTGAAAAGTCAGAGGGGAACAGAGGTTCCCTCTTTTGGTGACCTGCTGCCAACTACACTCTCCAGAAATGTTTCAGTGACCCATGAGAGCATGATGAAGTTGAGCAGGAGAAGGCAAACCATAAACCTTCCTGCTTAATGTCCTGGGGCCCATTTCCAACAGTCCTCAGCTACTTTGGCTTCACCCATCTCTTGCTATTTGTTGAGCAAATGACTCTTCTGTTCAGCACCTCTGCCTACTCTGGCTATTTCTGCTGGGTGCTCCCTCTCGCAAGCCACTCTGATTCTGTGACTTTGGCTCTCCCAAGACTTTGGAGCCCTCCAAAGTCTACTTTCCTTTTCCAATCTTACTTTGTCTTCAGTACTCACAGTCTTCTGCCAGCTGTTTGTGCAGCACCCAGTGTAACAGGGCCCTAGTCAGTCCTATGAGCACGTCACTCAGATGTGCTATAGAAACCCAAACACAAAGCCGTAACAATCGTTTTTCACCGTTCCCTTTCCCTGATTTTTGGCCTCCATTTGTTAATCCCATGGATATCGTAGATGACAAGGGAGTCTTTCCTTTGAAGGGTGTGCTCCCAGAAAGATGGGGCTGAGGGAGCAGGGAATGAGAGAAGTTAATCTTCCTCGGCAGAGCACCTTTGCAGGGAGCAACCCGCAGCCTCAGCAAGAAGTGCCTTGTTTGTCTCTGCTCTGCAGCCCCTCATACCAGCCGCTTGTCCTGTCCTTATTTTTGCCAAGGAGGGGTGTACATGTGGGAGGCAGGCACAGTAACCACTGTGCTCCAAGAAACCCCATCAGGCAAATGTCAAATCCATTCCTCCACTACGTAGGCCAATAGTGCAGAAAGAACTACACAGGGAAGTCTTTACTGCTCTGTTTTTTGTTTTTCCTTTTCTTTTCTTGTATAACCCTTTCTGGCCTTAAAATCCGTGCACCTATTCACCACTGCCAGCTCACAACACATGTCACAGGCGAGAAAAGCCAGATGCATGGATTCGGATCCCTGGGCATCTTTGTCAGAAGGTTTGGGGTTTTTTTGTATGTATGAGTGTGGGCAAGTGCAGTGCTAGCTCCTCAGCTGGTGAAAAGCACCCTTGCAGACAACAGCCCCTTTTACCCCAGCTCGGGATCCAGCCCGCTGCGCCGGCGGTTACAGCGGTGCTCAGCAGCGCGATCTGCCGCGTCCCCTTCCCCCAGCGCCTGCTGCGGTCGCCGCCGCAGAGGGATGCGAGCAGGCCTCCTCCGTCCGTCCCCTCTTCCCTCTCTGGCTCCTGTCCATGCGTGTGTGTGTGCTTGTGCAGCCTGTTATGTGCAGAGGGCCCGTTTGGGGCCGGGATTCTCCCAGGACAAAGGGATGCTAATCAGCTCCCTCTACTGTTCCCTTTTGTCTAGGACTAGCTCCCACGCTTGGACTTGGCACTCTGGGATGCAGCAGAGGGAGCTCCTTGTTGCAACCAGCCTTAGCCCAGTTGGGGAATGTAATGTACCCAGCAGGGAAAGAAGGAGGCTGGGGTTGGGGAGGGGGAGGAAATAAATCTATAACCCTGCGCAGCTCGCTGCCTGCCAGCCCATCGCGTTGTGCAGGCTGCCTGAGGCCGAAGTTTCCAGTGCCTCCCGCCACCGGGAGGGACACCACTGGTTTTCTAGCCACGGGCTGTCTTGTTCTCTCTCCCCTCCCTGATCCCCCATCTAATGTTTTAGTTGCCAGAAAAATCTCCATGTCAGGGCTGGCAGCTGGGGGTTGATGGAGCGGAAGGCAGATGAAGCACAGAGAGCAAATAGGATCAACTCCTGGCTTGGCTGCCGTTTTTCCTCTTTGTCATCACTGCTTTCTCAGATTTGCAGCCTGTGGCTGGGGGTTGGTTACAAAAATTGCTGTTTACATGGGCTGTCTCATCTCCAGAGGACTCTACAGATGCACAAGAGCTAGGTCTTCTGGCCCAGGATCACTTTGCAAATGGACAGGTGATAAGGTCAAGACTTGCTAAGAAATACAGCCTTGTCCTTGCCCGCCAAGCACAGGCCAAAGGCAGCTTTCTGTCAACGCATCTAGTCATTTGAGTGGGAGAGCCAAACACAGCTGGATGCAACGCTAATCATATTCTTCTGAGAGCTGTGGGGCAGCCTGTCCTATCATCCAACCACAGAAGACTGCCTGACACTTGTCCTTGAACACCACTGAAGTCACAAGAGACCAGACTGATCTCTTTTGACAGTCACCTGGCCCTTATGCAGCCCATGCAGTAAAAGAAGGGAGCTCCTCTGCCATTTTGTTGGTTTCCCTCTCCCAGAGGCTGAAGGACCAACACATTGGCAAGTTTCCTCAGCATGATCTCTTTTCTGCTGTTGCAACTTTGCTCTTGCCAAGGCTCAGAAGAAGCTGCTAATCTCCCAGTCCTGATGTGGGCAACAAATCAGAGATGCAGCTGCAGCTCATACAACCCTCTACAAACCGTGTTTCCTCTCCACTGCTGCTGCCTGTACTGAGCTAGTTAGGGAAAAGGCAGTTCAAAAATGATGCAACCATGAATATGAGCTGTCCTGAACCTGTGGGCTAGAACATGGACTCGGGCAGTGCAGTAATATACTTGCACTTATTATTGTCTCATCTCCTGGAATAATCCTCAGCTCCAAATTCAGTTTACACTGATACTAAACACAATTGATGCTTCTATTTTGAGCTAAGAACTGCCAGTCTTTTTCTCAGCAGCACTGGCAAGTCTCTGGCCTACTGTATTTATGCATCTTGATGGCTGAGTGGAGCTTGCACAGTCACATTTTCAATGCTGATCCTTCCAGTTTCCTTCCCCATAGTTACAGGGTAGAGTTTGTAGATCTCCGTTGTTGATACCAGGGCAGCTGCCCAAATTGCCATTAGCGGAGAGGTAGACGGGGTGTGGTTGGAAATCAGATCCTCTTGGGAAGAGTTTCATGAGAGAGCAGAGAGTACCTCCTACATGTAACTAACCTCCTGGATGGATCAGTATCTTGTGGCTTTCTGTTCATGCCTTACTTTATTGCAGAAGTGCAAAAGTCTAATCTAGGGTGAGGGAAGAGGGGGGAAAACATTTGGCGCAGAGACAACTGAGATGCCAGAATGCCATCAGGAGAATACGATGAGATCTACTAAACATCTTAATTTTAAATCATGCAAGGAATTATGAGATGGGATTTTGCCTGAAATAGTAAGGAACTGGCTGTATTCAGTGGTCCAGGAGATCCTTTTTACGTTCCTAAAATGGCCTCTCCAACAGGGGACAGATGTCAGAATGGCTTTCAAACAGGAGGGTGGGTAATATTTGCCCCCAAACTGGGCCTCTGAGAAGCTCATGTTGAAGTCTGAGCCTGTAGCCCTAGGCTCCCTCTATAGTCAATGGAGAGAAATAAACATCTTGGTATGATTCATGTCATCCTGAGATAATGTCTAAGATAGGTCAGATGAATTGCTCTCTGGAGATGCCGATTGCTCTCCACCGACTACAAAGGGAACCTCGGATGACTAGCTCAGACTTCGACATCTAACTTTGGGTAGATGAGATCAGCCTTATCTGAGAGCCTATGGAGCAGTATTGTTACAACACAGCAAGAAAAAAATTATGGAGGAGATTGTGTCTCCCAGTTATTATAACTGAACTTAAAATCCTTGCTCTGTTCCTGCTAACCCAAAGGGAAAACTGACATAGATTTCACTAGGCATAAGATGTGCTTTCTCATCCACAGTGGTAACAGGCACAATAAAGTCTGAACCCATGAACACAGCTACATCTTGGCTTTGCTGTGAGAGAGAGAAGAGGCATGGAACTGGTTGCTGGAAGATAGAGCCCAAATTAAACATAACTTTGAAGGTAATAGTGCCTGGCATCACATATGAAACTAGATTTGACTTGAATCTTCTCACAAGCTAGGCTAATGTCTACTATGCTCCTTGTGTACTCTCAGTGAGCAGAAGCCCTCTCACCAAATGAGCCAGTGTCCCTGGATTCCCTCAAAAATTCATGGAGAGATGTGGAAACTTTACAGTATGTTCAATTTAATCCTAAATATCTAAATTACATTGGCCAAATCATGCTCCCAGGGGACCCCAGCACCAGATGAAACTCCCTCAACTTGTCTCACCATCTGACCTAATGGACCCAAACTTTTGCTGACCCACTGACAAACATACTGAGCAAGAATAGTGCTGCAGGCAGGATCACAGTTTGCTCTTCTATAGCCCTTAGTTTTAATTTTCTTTGGATGAGAACAATGTTGGATAATCTCCCAAGCAACATGTTTAGCTTATCAGAAAGATATTGAAGACTGCCTGTTTATAATGTGCAAGTACCTACTCACAAAGAAAGTAGTCTATTCTAGAAGATTTACTCTGAATCTAGCACAGAAGAGTATAAAAAGAGCCAGTGGCTAGTTATCAACACCAAAGCAGTGCCAAGTTAGAAATGAGGAGACTCCTAAGAGGAGTAGTAGATTCTCTGTCTCTTAGTGGTATTATTTCAAGAATGGATGTCCTTCGTGAAGAGATGCCCTAGACAAATCCAGATTTTGGTTTCATTCCAGAAGTCTTGAGGTGAAATCCTCCAGTCTGAATCATGAGAGAAGTCTGCTTGGATAATCTGAAAGTCCTGATAGGTCTTAACACATGCAGGAAGGAAAGAAATAGAGAGGAGGCCAGAGGCCTTTGAGATCCAGTGATCTGATAGCCATATCAGCATGTGTTATCATTGCTGCCTATATCCATTGCCAGGTGGCCCTCAAGAAGATCATTTGGTATCATTTTCTGAAGGGTACTCTGCCATATCTACAAAACAGTGTCCTTTGCAAAAACATCAGGAATGAAGCTTATTCTTTAGATTTCAGGATCTCACTAGATAAGATTACAATGGGATCATACCCCATCCCACTTTGATTTGTCCAAAGTCTTGGAAGAGAAGATTAATATGGAAGCAACTGTGTTGTCCCAAATCTGCTGTGTTTCATATCATGCCCATCCTGGAAACTGCACAACCAGAAGCTGTGTCTGAAAGGACATCTCTTTGCTGGGCAGGCATGAGGTTAGGTCCAGGGGTGCACGACCAGTAGGTGACACCACTGATTTCATGACTTTTGTCATTTGAATTCTAGCAGGGGCAACAACCAACAACTTATGCCACCAAGCCTTGGCATCACCTATTAGATTCTTATTTTTCCAGTGGGGAATTTGATATATGTCCTCAGAGGGCACATCCGATGGGTGCAGACGCTTGACAAAGCCACGAGACGCCCGTGCTCACGCCCCACCTCGTTCGAGCCCTCTCGCGCGTCGGCAAACACCCCAACCTAGAAAAAAAAAAGGACAGAGCGGCTTCCAAAGGTGGCATGAGTGTTAAACTCTAATCAACAAGCCCCATCCGGGAAAGCTGAAAGCATCTGAGCTCTTCTCAACAAAGCATTTAATCCAGTCTGGCGTAACCTTTGACATTATTAGGGATCGCGGTGACCCTAATCCAATCAGATTGATTAACTAAAGCAGAGACCCCATAAGCTGACCCCCCTCTGGCCTCTGCTATTTAGCCCTGGCCAAACAGTGGGAGAGACGTGCTGTATTTACACCACAATGGGTCGGCGCTGAGAACCTGTTTCATTACAGAGTGACTTAAACTCCCATTACTCCATCAATGTATCATTCTTCAATAGTTCATTAAAAGCTGCTCCTCCACAATAACTATTAACCATTTCTCAGTCCAGCTGGCAGGTTTAAAGCCCCATCCAGTCTTTAGCAGAAGGAGGCGGGAGTAAGTGAAAGAAATAGATAGACAAGGGCTCTCTTTTTAAATTTAAACGAACTAAGGGCTTAAATATTTTGAGGTAATTTACTTTTATTGAAATGGGGAGGAGAGGGAGGAAACTTTTATTTTGACTTAATTATGTGCTTAGGTCTTTTAAAGCGGCAGTGTCATGATAAGCTTTTATTATATTGCTTTTCTTAAGATCGGTTCATATTTTTGTCCAGAGAATCAAAGAGAGCTTGCACTGTGTTGTGAGGCTAGGAGACGCACCACAACTCAAATACATCTCGGTGCCAGTGTCTTCGGTCTGTAAGTGCTAGAGGCAGGGGGAAAACCCCGATTCCCAATCGAGTCACTGAAGTTCAAGATGGAAAATGCTTATTGGGTCACACAGTTCACTTTCTGTTGTCAATGTAGGCGTGTCCCTCTCCTGCATTCTCCAAAGTTTTACCTTGTATATGTTTCAAGATAACTCAGAAATCTTTCCTTGATTTCCTTTCAGTTTCCTTGAAACTGAAAGTTAAGGAAATTCCCTCACAAAAGGCCAGACCTCTTAGTCAAGCAGCTGGGCACAGACCGTGGCTATCTTGGTCGCTTAGCTAAAGCCATATTCTGCTCCAGCTCTTAACACAGTGTGGAAGAAATACCCCAAGCAATCCCAACAAAGCAAATGGGAACAGCGTTTTTGCCTATAAATCACTCTGTTAGAAAAGTTTACACGAAGAGTTCTTTTCTCTCAACAGCAGTTGAGATTTAGACTTCTCGGAGATTAGAAATTACATAAAGAGTAGTCCCTTATATATGATAGATAGACAGATAATGAGGTTTAGACAGCAAAGAAGGAGGTTAGACTCATTTCCTTGCCCATGCAGGTGTCCTGTTTGCATTCCCAATAGTTTTGGTTATCTAAGCCCCACATTTCCTAGTGTTTTATCCAACAGTGACACCTATTTGAATTTCTCTCCCCAGCTCTCTGTAGCTGCTCATACTTTCTCAACACCAAAAAGAAGGAACAGTCCATCTTCCCTTTAGTGACTTCATCTGCAGCTAACACCTGAATGTCCCTCCATGCAGGTAGCACAGCACAGCAGGGAACATGACTGCCTTTGGGCAGGGAACATTTCTTCCACTGCCACGGATAGACAAAACCATATAACCAAGCAGGATGGGATGGAGGACTTTATACTGCTTGGGTACTGCTAGAGGGACACGGAGCCAAGCCTGGCCAAGGGTTGTCTCCATACAGCAGCAGGCCTCAACCCTTTGAACATCACCATTCCCTAGCAGCCAGCCCCTGTTATGAAAACCATTGCTATTTAATATTTGACTTGTCCCAACTATGGATCTGTAAAATGTATATATATCTATATAAAAATAGAGTTGCAGCTAAATCAGGTGGGGTTTCTTGCTTGCATAGGGACACCAACACACTGGCTCACAGTGAAAATAAGAGTCCCATTTCAGGCAAGATATCAGAGTATGTCTCTTAACGGCACCAGTCTGGTGACTGTTTGGCACTGCTGAATCACAGTGAGAGACAGCCTAGCCCTGAATTAGCAACGAGCTACCAAAGCACTGAGCACAGCACAGGCACTGAGGCAGCTTCAGTGAGGTCTGGGCCTAGAAAGTGTTTCCTGAAGGCATTAAAATCAATCCCCTGCAATCTAGGAAGTTCAGATATGTTTGTGAGGCAAAGGGGAATTGCTTTAGTGACTGCAACTGGTTTGTGCCGAGGGTCTCTACTGACTCAGATGAGAAACTCCAATCTTAGGTGCCTGAAATTTTAAGCCACAAAAGAGTTTTACTTTCTTCCCCTCTTTTTATCCTTTCTTTCTGGGTAGTAGCTCAAATATGTTCCTACCCTGGGGGATCTGCCGCACAAGAATGTGACTGAGCTGTTTTTTTCTCCCCCTCCTGCTGTAGGTGAAACAAAACTGAAGGGTGGTTTGATTCTCCCTCAAGGAACAACATTCTTCAGTTATGAAATCGTCCCAGCCTCCTTTCCCTTGCTGAGCCAGGCTACCGAAAACCTGCAATCTCCGGGCCTCAAGCAAGGGACAGACCCTTCATGTCGATGCAGTTATGAGACAAGCACATTTGGCAGCTGGTTGGATGGGAGACCCTGTGGTCTGTGAGGAGGTGAGGATCATTTTCCTCCCATGTATGGTATAAACGCAGTCCTTCATGCTACAGGAGATGTGGAGCATCTGATCTGAGAGTATCCAGCAGCGCGAGATGCTCCACGTGTCGTTTATGAACGGTTTTGCGACAAGGTGAAGCCACCAGATTACCTGGGTTCATTTACTCACTGTGTCACAGACCCAGTGAATGCTCTTTGGGCAAGTTACTTGGGCTTGTGCCTATAGAAGTCCTCAATTTTGCTGCATCAGCCAAATTCAGGTGCTATAGACACCAGAGAGTGAGATATCCAAAACAGGTGCTTTAATTGCAAGCAAAGTACTTTGGTATGACACTTTGATACAGGTTTAACTGCTCCACACTGCAGACCTTTCAGCAGATTTCATTTTGGTGTGACCTCCCACTGATGCATCAAAATAGTGCTGCTACTGTCAGCACAGTGTCTCGGCTCCCCAGCTACAGCAGGATAACAGCATCAGCCCATCAGCTGAAATCACCAGTTCTCCTGCTGCGTGCATGTAAAATGCCTGTTTAGGCTGGTGGAGCCCCACCACAATAGGCCTTGCCATGATACAAATCAAGGCTTTGTTCTCCGTTGGCTGCCGCGATGCTCTCTGGCGTATTTTTTAAAATTCACGCAGGAGGAAATGTCCAAGTCTCTTCTGAGTAACACAGCAGGGGAAAAGCAAACAAAACCCCAGTAACAGCCCCAGTAACAGCCTGTCTGCTGACGGTGAGTGCTGGAAGAGTGCAGTGAGCATGGGAGATCAGCCGCACACAGGGATTCAGAAGGACTCCCTGAAATGCGTCCCAGACTTTCCCTCCTCTCCTCATATAAGGTCAAATGATGTTACTCTGCTATTCAAGACAAAGTGATTTCAAATGTCAGCTCTATCAGAAACTTGTCACTGTTTCTGGAGCTGTAACTGGAGCCAAAAGGGGAAAAAAAAAAAAAAAAAAAAAAAGAGAGAGAGAGAGAGAGAGGATTTCCAAGCCTCCTTTACTGATACTTTCTTAAGAGAAAGCAGCTATATTCCACTATAGATTTGCATAGGGCATCTGGACTTATTTCTTGGCTGGAATTAAAAGCAAAGCAAGTCCGTCTTTCAGATGGACTGATGTCAGATGACCCCACTTGTACTAGTGGGAAATGCAGAGCCTGACCTAGACCTTCTGAAGCCAGCAGGATCAGGCGAGATTTTAAAAGTTAGGCTCCAAAAGCAAAGCAGGATAAAACAGTACTTTGAGGCTAAAATAGGCTCCTGCTAACATATGGGAAAAAAGACTAGATGCTCACATTTAGCCAGGTGTTTAAATGCTACTGTATTCCACAACTTAGGAGAAAACATTACTAGTATCTCCTACTTAAGTTAATGGGGGCTGGACCAGAGGTGGTTGCCTGAATTCCCACCCTGTCTTAGTTTGCCACTTTCAAGACCAGTGAAAGCAGAGCTGTTAATTGAGGGGGATTTCCTCAAGCCTCTGATCTTCCTTGTATCCCACTATGGTATCAACACTGATATGTTGATGATCAACTTTAAGTCCAGTCCCTAGGAAACATCTCCAGCTGGGATAGAGTTTAGACCTGCAATGTAGTGTGTCACCACCTATCATTTCCCCTCTGCAATCACCGAGAGAGCCTAAAAAGGCAGCACAAAATGCCATGGAGTCAGAAAAGAAGTCAGACGTCCATCCTGACCACTGAAAACACAATCATCCCCTTCCTTTGTGTTCCTCACAATGAGCAGGTCATAGGATCACAGGATAATTCATGTTGAAAGGGACATTAGGAGGTCTCTTGTTCAACCTCCTGCTCCAAGCAGTGATGACCCATTTTTCCAGGTTACCCATATGATCCCAGCAGAGGTTTGGAGGTAGGAATAGTTGTTATCTGTGACTGAATATTCACCGTATAACAGAGGGGGTGGGTGGCCACCCTCCCAACATTGGGGCTTAATTACCTTGCCTTTATGACAGGCCCTCTAGATCAAGCTTGTATTGCTTGGATGGGGTCCTGGGAGGAACAAAATTTTCCCTGCCTATTTCTCCTTTATCAAGCTCAAGGCTTACCCTCATTAGTCCTTTTTACATGGCCCCTTATCATGAGTTATGAAAAGCAAACACATGTTCACAGCTGGCTTCAAGATCTCTGCTGCTACTCCTCTACGGACTTTGCTGCCACTAGACTTGTAGCGCTTTACTCACCTTTATCTAGCACAGGCCCAAAGATGGCTAAGCTGTCATTGACGGTTGTGCAGTTCCACCTCCTGCCTCGAAATTGGTGCTGGCACTCCTGGATCCCAATCTTCACCCCTTCTGCCACGCTGGGCATGATCTCCACATAGTTCCGACAGAAGCGCAGCTGCTTGGGGACCAGTCCTGGGATGCTCCCGCAGAGGATGGGCTGAGTCCCCAGGGATGAATACTGGTGACCAATTGCCAAGGACCTGGAAAAAAATACAAGGAGAAAGGGATGCTGTCAGGCTGACTTTGATCTTCATACTTGCTTCCCAGATATGAGGACAGAAATGTCACATTATTAGTTCCTTTGTGCTTCTCTTTTCTGCAGAGAGCATGCCTCTTATTATCATCTCACCTCAAAACAGAATCATCTGTCTTCAGAAATCTCCTATGGGCCTAGCAAGAAACTCTACCTTCAATGCCTTCCTTCCCTTTTCTTTGTCCTCTCAAAGCCCTGATCCATCATTGTACTCCTTCTTCTCAAAGATACTTAACTCACACAGTAAGTTTCTCTTGCAAACAGGTGGCAGAAATCATATATTATATACTTTTGAAAGCCAAGTCCATCTACAAGAGCAGATGGGTTTCACAAAAAAAAAAAAAAAGAAAAAAAAAAAGAAAAAAAGAAAAAAAGAAATTTGCAGCTAAGGAAGCCCAGGGATTAGAAAGTCAAAAATGCTTTCAGAGCTACACAAGGTAATAACATTAACAGTAGAAGAGACCAAGCTCCAGTCTTTGGATAGTGGAACACCAAGAAACAACCCTCTTACAATTCACCAACGTGCCCAATATGCCTGAAGCTTGCCAAGTAACTTCTGTGCACTGAAACTGCCCCTGAAGATTCAAGCAGTTTCAACCTCAGGAGCTTAAAAAGGCTGGCTCTGAGCCAGATACTGCAGGAGGGATATGTAAATTCACTACCCTGTGACACTTTCATAAGCGGTTAAATTTCCTGTACTATAGAGGAAAAGGGATGTAAATATAGTCTCACTGGAATGGAAATAATTTGAGAAAAGATTCTTCTATGACTCGATGCGGGTCCAATAGCAATACTCTTTCCCTGTGTGAGAAATGGTACTCAGGTTACTAGAAATGCTCATGCATGGGCACATGCAAGTTGGGGCCATGGCTGGCATGTTTGTAACCTCCCTGAAAGCAAGGTCTGGAAAAGATTTTCTGCTGTTTATCAACATATTTCCCCACATGTTTAATTTAGGCATGTGCTTTGAATGGCGTGTCCATGAACCACTATGTTGGTTGAAGCCTTAGAGACAGACCAGACAGCTGTGCAGAGAGATCAGCAGATATATAACTAATTAGATAGATTTTAAAGTGTTTTTCCTGCTGTTTCTAATTATAACCTTGTTTACTAAAACTGAAGGGATTTTTAAAATATAATTTCCTTTTCTTCTAATTAAATCTCTTGATGGACTTTTTTGCTCAGCATTAATGACAAACAAACCTGCTTGGGCAGTATGCATTTTGTTTACATTAATTTTTTGCTATGTGGTTTCCATTTGAGAGCACCTTAGTGTGTTTGAATTATCAACAGGGCAGTCAAAGGATATGTCTTTGCTCTGTCTTGCACAAACTTAAAAAAATTACTGGAGTTCTATCAGCGTTAGAATACATAAGAAAATTAATATGACTTTAGAACTTCTCTGGTTAAAAGCTGTTTGAAACTGTCAGTCCCTTTGTGGGAGAAAGGTACTTGTAGCCAGTTAGCTGCCTTCCTGGTGGGTACCCTGCCGTGAAGGTGCAGATGTGAAGAGGAGATCGACATTTAGATGTTCAGCTGCCAACATCACTGCAAAGATTTTTGGCTGAGCTCCATGGCTTTTCTAGGTGTGCATAGACTAGGCCTTGCAAATCAGTCCATTCCAGGCAGGTGAGACACAGGAATATCATGTCTTGGCTTCCGGATGATCCTAGGTAAGAGACTGACAGCCAGATAATCAGCTCTGCCACGATAGTGTTCTTCAAGACATTGCCCAGTAAATGAATTCTAGACAGATAAGATGCCTGGGAAACAAAAGGTTTTCAGCTCTTTTTCTAAACTTAGTCACCTACATTCCACATCAGCTGCACTTACGGGAAAAAATTAATCTCGTCTAAAATTAGAGGAAAATCCATCCCAATTTAGGGAATGAGTATGAGACAAGCAGCATGAACTGCCCTCTACAAGTGCCTCTCTTTTTTCCATTACATTAAAAAAGGAGCACAGGCAGCTCAGTGTGAGCTGACTAGGAATTTTGTTCGTGTTACCTACCTTCAGATGTCTGCAGCACAGACATCTCCAGCTGAACTCCTCACCCCAGGCTGCTTTTGTAATCAGTGGAGAGAAACAGGTACTTCTGGAGGGCGATTCATCTGCCCTATTTTAGATGTTTGCTGTACGATGAGGTGAATCATGCTCTTGACTTCACTGACCGTATTGACTAGACATCATTGACTATCGAGACAGCCTAGGTGACTGAGTAGGTTATGTCTTTACTGAAAAAATCTCCAGATGAATCATGCCATGATACCTAATATTTGGGGTGGCTAAGTTAGATGAAAAAAGTACTATCCAGGATAGCTAAGTGTTGTGTTGGATCCTATGCAAATAGCTCAGTTCTGTTGCAGGAAACAGGCAAGCTCCTGTAGGAGCCCACAAGAGAGGACAGTGGAGAGGACCCAACTAATTTGTTTTCCTTATGAATGTGGCTTGATGCAGGTCTTCTAGAACTTTGGATTAAGGGAACCACTAGTGACAGAAAACCATCTGTGAAATACACCCCATGCCAGGCCAAAAGGTGCTTCTGCTTTGACTTCACTGACTATATTTTTGTTTCACAGATAAGTTATATACAAAACATTCATGGATCAAGAGCACCTTCTAAAGTTCTGCTTTGACATTCAGAGGAACTGCTGTGTGTTGCCTCTGTGGTTTTGCTGGCTATGTGGAGTCTTAAGTCTCAGCCCATAAAACCCCCTGAGGATTTGGAGCAAGGAGCTATTCACTTAAGCTAAATTTAAGCTTGAGAAGTAGATTGTCCTACTCTCCTTCTATAAACAATGGGGATAAATAGATACCTTCAGTGAACCATCCACAGATAAGCACTAACTTAGAACAGTTCCTCCACTAGAAGGAGGGATGAGAGGGAGGCTAGGACAGCTACTTCCAATGCCTATTCTTACATCAACTAAAGCTGACAGCATCCTTTCCAAAAAAAGTCAGAAGAGTCTCACCCAGTTCTCTCTGAAAGCAAAGTTTCCTTGGAGGTAGAACTGGCCTGCTGTAGGCTCCATCCATCACGTTGTGAAGCCAGGAGGAATTTCTACACCTATTTCAGTAGGACCTGGATGAAGTTTTAGGATTCCAGTCTTACGTGAACAGTCATAGTCATGCCCATGTCTATGTTTTTCAGTGGCTATCAAAGGCACAGTAAAAAGATTCAGTCATAGGAAGAGGAGTTTATAGGTTAGAGCACTCAGCCATTCATTTCTGTTGATGGGAAGATCATCTAAGAGAAAAAAAAATGCAGGAATACTTCTAATTGCTTTTCACACAACTCCCTTCTCAATACATAGGGAAACAGTCACACCTTGCTTTGATCTGTATTACAGTCTGGAAAGTTTAATCTGCAAAAGACAATCTCCAGCAAGAGTCTTGTTCTCAAGGCGTCATCAGACACTAAAACAGTGTAATGTAAATTTGACATTTCATGGAGGAGTATGTAGTCACTTGACTTTCAGTTGAAGATACAGGGTGGAATCTCAAAATCTCTCTCCATGAACAGTGCCTCTGCTGTTAAACACGGCTAAGCACAGTCCTCTTCCTTCATTTTCAGACTCCAAAGTGCGATAATATCAATGAGAGCACCTTCGTTTTGTCTCTGCTTTGCTTCTAGCATCCATATGAAAACACCCTCTCTCTCTAAGATCAATTAATCTTTAGGAGCACCAAGTTCTTTCAGCCTTCTGTCATTTTTATTGATCATGATATGTGAAAAAAACACCCTAAAACAAAACTCAAACATTTGGAAAGGATTGAGAAAGCCTATAAAGATCAGAATCTCCTTTCACTGTTACTCAACTTTCTAGTAGCTCCCATCATTCATTTCTCTCACTGTTTCCATTGATCAAATCTGTCTTTTGCATCTTCCACTCTCCTGCAATGTGCTTCTAACTGTCTTCTGCATGTTGGTAATTTTGAAATTGTGTTGTACAGAAGTGGACCAAGTATCAAATATTGTGATGTAACCAGACATCACCTTCAAACTTCTTATGTACCAGCACTTCCTGCACACATTGCCATCACTTGTTTTTCACTGGGGATTCATGAAGAATTCAAGTTCTCAAAAACACTTATGCCCAATAGGTACAGTTTAAGTCTGAAGCAAGGCAAAGGGTCAAAGAGCTGCTTTTTTTTTAAACCGATTAGTCTTTTCTTACCATTAGCTCAAGAGGAACCATGAAAGTACTATTGTGCATGTCCACAGCCAAAGTTCTTGTCTTATCTTTAAGCCCTGCATGCCCTGAAGTGTTTAATTCAGCCTTCGGTGAGCCTTTTTCTTTGCCAACACACCTAGAGAGCTCTTCATTTCCTTTATCTCAATCTACCTGCTCCTTCAGCAAAGCAGTTGTAAATAAGAGCACAGTCAATTTCTTAATAAATTACATGTACTCTCACTCTTGGAATGGACATGACAGCCAGTTTATGATGAACAAATATGCAGGAAATATATGCTCATAGTTTCTTCAGGCAAAGGGAAGATTTCAGTTTTAGATGACTTTGCTATACAGCAGAATTTCTTGGCACCACTCTACCGACTTTACAAGGTTCCTACCTTCTCAATATGGTTGTCAAAAGTCCTTAACACATCCGTAGCAGCATGTAGAGGGGCATACACCTACTTGCTTCTTCCTGAACTCTATTATTCTTGAACTCTCTAGGAGGTCTATTTTGCTCTTCATCTTGGAGAGGCCCTTTGCCCGCTCCAAATATGACTGAGAGCTTCTTCAGTGGAGGTCTTTCTGGGGTCCCAGAAACAAGTAAAATAATAGCATTTATTAATTTTGTATGGCAAGGGTGAAACTTGAGGTACTTATGACCCAGCATAAGACTCAAGGAATACTTAAATTCCTTCTGAATATTGAGAACTGAGCGATAGCAGTGGCACTGCTCCTTTTGTCTTCTCACAAGAGAAGACACAGATGCAGTCAGTCCTGGTGCAGAAGCAGAGTTATGTTAAAAGATGTCCATCTTGTTATTCAAGGTTCGCCTGGATGCACCCTATCTAACATGCTCCAGGTGATCCTGCTGAGCAGGGAGGTTGGATGAGATGATCTCCAGAGGTCCCTTCCAACCTTACTGATTTTATGATTCTATGATTCTCCTGCTGCTCCCTTCGCATTGAGACCCCTTATAAGAGGATGTTGTGCCCTCTTCAAATCGTTTCCCATAATCCATTCAGATTTCAAGAGGCTCACTTCCCACTCCTCTCCTTTCTCTCTCATTTTTGCTGCCTACCCATGGTGCAACACCTAACTTCTGAAGATGCTTTCTACCCTTACTGTGAAGAAAGGGGCAAGTTTTGAAGAAAGCTATTGATCCAAAAGAAGTACCTTCACAACACACCCTTGCTATTATGGCACTCAATATGGGAAGAAGCCTCTGGGGTTGAAGAATGTGGCTTGGAGAAGTCTTCATAAGTCCTGCCAAACTATAAGCAAAACGCAGCAGCTATTGTCTCACATCTGGAACTAGGCCAGAAAGGCTCAGATGAAAGTTGCTTGCTGGTGGTGAGCAGGTAGCCTTTACTCTGCTCTAAAGCACCAGAATTAGGCCATTTGCGTTTCCCTGACCATGACCTCCTGTGAGCTGCTAGGATCCAGCAGAGTGAACTTCATGCATCTGAGGACATGCATAAGAACACACTTGGGGCAAACTGAAGCTACTGGAAGGCTGTGAAATTTCTCCAAATGGAAACTACTGTGAATGGCCAATGGCACCTGAATGTCTGAAAGACTCACAGGATAGGATCTATCTGTCAGTCTTGATTTCATCCCCTCACACCCAGGACACTGCACAGGGCTGGCATGCATGACAGAAGAGAGATGGTAGGCTGTGAGATGGTTTGACTATGGTCATGGTGGCTATGGTATGATGTGACAGTTGGAGCTGGGTATGATATCCCAGAGCATCTCAACCTCATTAGAGGTAGAGATCATGCTTAGAAGAGGTCATTGAACCTACTGTGTCTTCTTTTCCAGTAACATGCATCAATCTGTGATACTGTGAATCTCCATGAAACCTTCTTGCAGAGACTCAAACCACCAGCTCAGAGGGCAGGTTGGTGGACAGACTTAGAAAAATTAATAGATTTGCATTCACCTAATGGCATTTTTTTTTACCAGAAAACATAAATATTTTGGAATATATTGTGGTTATTTTTCTAGCTTCACAATAAAATGAAAATAAAACTTGGAGAAATGTTAGAAGGGAAGGGAAAGGGTGGAAAGGAAAGGGAAGAGATGTCAAACTCCTCTTTTTAGATGGAAAATTGAATCATTTTGCTAACTAATGTTCTTACTAAGTGGATTTTATTTTCTTCTATAACATTAAAACTATACCCCAAAAGCAAACAATCACAAAATGTGAGGAAAATGTGAAAATTTTAATTATTTAGTTCAAAATATTTTAACTGAAATCTTGAAGAACTGAAAACCACTTTAACATAGATCAATAAAATGATTGGATTAGCTCTAGAAAACATGAATCAAATAATCGATTGTCAGGAAAAATTATTTTTCAGTTTGGACTTTTTGTTTCTCTATTGCCCTGGAAAGGCCTTAGCTCTCTGACAGTAATCCCAGAAGTGGCGTATTGTAGTTCAGAAATGATAAGTGTCTGTACAACTGATTCTAGTGGAGTCTTCGATGTTTGGTCTTTGAGCTTTTAGCTATCCACAGATTATTTCTAAGAGGTCCACAAGAGGAATTAAGAAATCTAAGCCTCTTGTGAGTCAGCTCAAATTCACTGTGCAGGTGTCTGTCCTTCCCGATATTTCTTTTTAGTCTTGAAAAAAAAGACTGAAAATTATGGAATTTACTGTTCTTTTCACTTCTGTTCTCAGATATCTGTTCCTTCATTCTAAAGCTATAAGAGCTATATTTAAATTCTTTTTCTGTTCTAGCCCATAAAGTATGTACATAATTTTGTAGCTGGGTCTGATACTGCAATGACACAGGCATGGAAGTAACTCTTCTCACACAAATAATTCCCTCACCCTTGCCTGGCATTAATAATAATAATGCTGCTGCTGCTGCAGCGATATATTTCTCTATTACCTTTCATCAGAGGATCTCTAAGAATAGGATTCCTCTCACCTGACTTTGCCCATTTAAAAGTGAGGCATCTCGGCCAAGTTAGCTGCCTGCTAGAGTCCGTGGAGTGAGATCATCACCTCCAGAGGCCAATTCAGCCCATCCTAAGGTAGGTGCTTCAGATGGGTTGAATCAATGGAGATGCCTAGGAGGCTGCACTGGCTGTAGAGAAGCTTGGGTGATGAGCATAAACTAGACACATCATTGTTTTTAGCTAGCTAAAGTTAGGGATGAGTAATCTCACCTATTTTAGCTGAATCTCAGAAATACTTGCAAGGCTGGCAAGAAGGCACCAAGGGAAATCTTTGCTGGGCAGTAGATGACAGCTACCTTTAATGTGCAATATGGCAGCTTATTTACAACACACAACAACAGTTTGGGTCGAGAATCGGGAAACAGCAGACTTGATAGCAACTTCAAGTGGATACTAAGACATCTGTGTATAATTATTCGAATTGAGGTTTGGCCAGGACAGTGAATTCCCACAGGAACTAAAGCATACTACAACACGTAGCACCTTCCACTCTAAGTTTAAGATCAGTGTCTTTGACCTTGTCTTTCCTTAAGATCTACAAAATAGAATAGAACAGAGTAGAGTATGAGTATTAACAACACAGTTCCTTGCAGAGAGTCTCAGGAACTCTTTAATTACCCTAGGCAATTAACTCTTCTGTTATGCATGTCATCAGAAAAACAACCCATCTAGCAGAATAATGGCCCCTCAAACTATATTTTCAAGCCTGTCTTAAGAAGATAGTGACCCTGATATTTTTTCTACACCACATCCCACATCCAGATCTTCTCCATGGAGGTCTCCGTGCTGAAATCTGTCTCCATTTATCTCCATTTATCTTATATAATTTGCCAGGATCTCTGTACAGCATATTAAGGATGTATAAACCTTAACATTTTAATCTGCCACCTACACTGCAGTTTATGAGAGCTGTAAATCTCGTGGTTATAATGAACTCATCTAATGATATTGCTGATGGATAAATTTACCTGGGATGAGGAACAACAGTTACTTGCAAATGAAAGAAGAGTAATTTAAAGTTTCATGTAAACACCTTTGCTACCTTACTTGTGACTTCTCCCATCAGAGTTTCATGACAAATGGAAAGTATGTATGTACGTGTGTTTGCAATGCAAAGATTGGCTGGCCTGGAAGAGAATCTGCCTGTTAATACCCGGAATAATACTCATATATCTCCGGCGTTGGAAACATATTTTAGATTAAAATAGGCCAGAGTTGTTGTGTCAGTTATGCTAAATTGGAAGGATGCAAGGAAGAGAGAAGGCAATATATTAGGCAAATACGTCAAAAGTGCCTAATTGAGACAGAGTCCTATTTTCAAAAATGACTTTGCTGGCAGTCTTTAAAGATATTTAGACTCCTACTATGAATTTTAATAGTAATTAGGAGTGTGACTGGTCTTATCCATTATAATTTGCCCACGTCCCAGAACATTCAGACCTGAACCTGTTTTAAATGATCAGCAATATAAATTATGCATTGTGGTTTCAAACCTCTCATTAATGCTCATCCCCCAGAACTGAGGTCCGTTCTGAGCTAGGGCAGTGCTAAATATCTTTAAGGACTGGGCTCAAAGACCTAAGATGCTTGTGAAGATTGAATTTGGGCTTCTAAATTACTTAAATGCTTAAGTGCTTGGGGGAATTTTGTTTTGAAACTACTTAGCGTTGAAGCTAATTTTGAAATGGGAATCGTGGATGTGAAGGGCTGACATTTTTCTTTTTTAACAGTGTGTTTAGGTAACCCTAGATGAATAGCATGATTTTCAGGGTCCTTTCTACTCTTCTAGTACACAGAAGCACACATATTTCTTGCCTCTTTCCTCCAAAGATGTCTTTTGAAGATACATTTGGTCACGCTGAACACACACACACACACACACACACACACACACACGAACACGTCTGCAAGTTCCTTCTTTGGCTTTAACTGAGTCATCAGGCTCACCAAATGTGTGAACTCACGCTATAATGTTCTCCCAGAAAAATAACAAATTGATTTCATTTTTACAGGCTACAGCATGCTATATAATTGGAGACACTGCCTTGTCAACTCAGACCGGTCTGACCTGACCAGAGACATTGCTTACAGCTGTTTACAGAGCCATAAAGTTTCCTCCTCTTTGTTTTTCCTTCCTTTTGCACTCCCTCTCTCTTTCTTCTTTCCCCTTCTTCCCTTAATGAATCCTGCAGTCACTTTTCGTTCTGGTTGTAAAATACTGTTAAGGGAAATGCAAGAAGCCTTGATTTAGAATAAAGTGTTTGAGTCTATACTTCACGTTAACACTGCACATACTTAAAACTGAGTGTATGTGTAAGTACTTTCACCGCACCAAGGCATTCAGTGCGGAACTTTTTGTTACAGTTGCATGTGTTTTTTTTTAATTACCAATAATGAATTAGAGGTTTTGACTGAGCCATCTCAGGGATTGTTTCCTTTTCAGACTTGCAGAACAGCTCCAGTTGCAATAGGAATTTTGCCATTTTTCCCATATATTGTCACTGCATCTGAATCCTGATCATCTGTAGAAGAGCAGAAGACTGGTTCTCCCAGACTTGTTCATCTACTCTGCTGGAACTGCCAGTTAGAGCTAGGCACATTTTTTTTTTTGCATGAACCCATTTCCCAGAGAAAAAATATTTTTAGTTCACTTATACTTAAGTAAAATGAACTCTGACAACTCCTGAGTATTTTGCATGTGTGTATGAAATTTGCTACAATTACCAAGCTCTCAGAAAAAGGCATATTTTTTCTGAACATTCCCAAAATACAGTTTTGTGGGGGTTGTTTTGCATAAGGTTTTATTTTGGGTAAAAATTCTTTATATTTATTTTAAAATCCTCAAAAGCTCAAAATTGAAATGAAATGTTTTGATTCCTGTGGAAAAAAGAAGTTATGATCTACTTGGAATGATGTTCCCATAAATAAAACAAACATAAAAAGGTGCTTTCATTTTGAACTACTGAACTGACAAAAAAAAAAAAAAAAAAAAAAAAAAAAAAAAAAAAAGAAAGAAAAAAGAAAACCCACACAAAGCACTTTTAATCTAGTTGTACTATCCATCAAAATACCATTTAACTCCTTTGCAATAAATTATGGTTGTGCTTCCTTTCATATCATCCATTCATCATGGATTCATCACAGAGTCTGCTCTCTTCCAGTCTGAAATGTCACAATACTCCTTTCATCCAGTCCCTCGGAAAAGCTCCAGGACTGATTAATACTAAATCAACTCTGCACTGTCCCAGAGTCTCTGTGTATGTGTGAATACACCTTATGCCCTCTTTGAAGACTATTTCTGTGTGCAGGATGGATTTAGGATAAACAGGGATCTTCATTTGGATCTTGGTCCAAGCAAACATGGGAAAAAGGAGCATAAGAGTTGGTCAGGGAACAACGAACTTCTTTCCTCGAAAAAAATACATTGGACTTTCCTAGGATTGCATTTTTCTTCTAAGAAAAAAATGCAGCACCAAAATCACATGCTTAAAAGTACTACCTCAAGCAAGCAAGCAAACCCAATACTGTGTTCTCCATACAATTTATCTAGTTTTCCAGTAGGAGTAAGATATGCTACCATGTTTTGTACCTATGTGCTAGTCTAAGCATCTACTTATGGGTCTTTCTTTCAAATGTACTGGCACAGTTCATACATACTAGACACCAGGAGAGCTTCATGAGAAAATGACAGCAGTCAAGGGCAGAGATCTCCTAAGCTTCTCTTTCCCTCCTCTTTGAGAAAGCTGCAGCAAAAGATCACCCGTTGCTAGACAACAGAGAATCTACACCAGGGAAGGACACCAGGAATACATAAACCCCCAAAAAGCCTTAGTTAGAACTAAACCCTTGAAAGACTCCAGAGAATCTATCTATGGCACATAAATGCTCTCTCTCTCTCTCTCTCTTTTTTTTTTTCTACTCATGGAACTATTTTTTTAAATGGAACTGCAGTTCTTGGAGCACCCCTTCCCCTCTCCTGAACTAGGTATTTTTGCAAAGAAACTATTTTGCATTGGAAAAAAAAAAACTCATGGCTTTTTGACATGTTTCAGCTAGACCTAGGTAAAATTAAGAAGGTACAGACTGATGAGTTGCTCAAAGGTACAGGAAAAATGCCAGTGTATGTCCTGGCATTTGTGTATTCTCTGAGAGGGAAAAAAAAGTCTTTGTGGAGCTCATCTTTGACAACAAAAAGAATAGCAATGGCAATAAACATGATGCAGAGAAAGAAGAGAAGAATTCCATTCACTCTGCAGCTCTGACTTTTATCACTCTTTTAGATAAATATTGTCTGCTGAAATGCAAGTGCCAGGGCTCCCTTAGCTCCCCAAATTAATCTGGTGTGAATGGAACAGGCACAGATATCAGCTTAATTTCCTTGGGCTGCTAAGTGAAACGCCAAAACTTCCTAGGTTGACCCTGATCAGTGTCTAATAATCTCTTCTGAGATGGAAGCTCTGTGTAAGTAATACGGATCTGTTCGTAATCAGCTTGCTTTCTTTAGCTGTCTACTGTGGACTCTTAAGTAACAGGCTACCTACTCCAACAGTCTCCAGATCTCTTGTCAAAAGTGAGTGATTTGGGTGTAAAACTCCTCCAACAGGAGAGTTATGGCACCACGTTTACGGTGCGAGACCACACAGAGAAGGGCTGAGGTGTATTCTCTAGGCTCTTCTTCCCAAACCTGCTAGGGTTTGGCATCTGCACACCAGGAGCTGTGGCTCAAAGAGCTTCTTCTCCAAGTGACTCAGTGGATGTAGTGCCTTGATGTTCCTCAGAAAAACATAACTGTTCTCCAGCCTAGTAAATAGCGCAGTGGGTGACTCAGTGCCTGACTGAATAAAGATCGATGGTGGTCAGGCTGATGAATGAGGAAGAAACTCAGATGAGAGAGGAAGCGTGTAGGAGGGGTAGGAATTGGAGAAAAGCAAGAGGGCAAGGAGTTGTCCTTGGAGCAAGAGAAACTAACACAAACCTCTGATGCGGAGGATGAAATAAGATATTGGATGAAGAGCAATAGCCATAGCATTGGGCTTGTCTGCTATGGTTTATTAGGGTAACTCAGTGCTGGGGATCGGGAATTCCTGCAGAATAGCTTCTATGAGGCATCAGCAGCCAAGAGCCACACCTGCAGGCCTCTCCACATTGAATCGGAGCCTTAATGATTTCTTTCTGAAAGCGGCTGGGGAAATGCAGACAGCCTGCCAGATAGTGATCAGCTAGTAGAGGGGTGATCACTATTAGGCAAAGATACCAGCTTTGACATGCAGCGAGGGAAGCAGCCAAGTATTTGGGAACGCAATCCCAGCTTTCTGCTGTAGGTTCCTCTGCCAAGATATCTCCTGTGTTTACATTAGAAACCAGAGATGGGTCCTCCTCTTCTTCATAATAATAATAATAATAAAGCTGCAGGGTCACTCAGCTTAACAGATGGATTCCTTCCAGCTTGGATTTCTTCTTGTTACTCGCAGAACAAGGCACTGATGTATCTGGGAGATTATGCAATGCTAATAATTAGATTTCTCAGGAGATCTGAACAGTGACAACGGGAGCCTGTGGGAAGGAAGCTCCACTGGAGACAATCAAATCACCTCACGGATCTCGCATGGAAACTGTGGACATTGCTTGGCCCTAAAGAGCCTTAGTAGATGTAGTGAGCCTGAGTAGCCACAGAGCCTGAGCCACTCAGCCCTCTGCAGCAGGAGCTCTCTGCTTGCCAAGAAGCTGCTCTCATTCATAAAACAGGTTCCTGTGCTCTCTCTCGCTGGAGAGCTACAAGAGCAACGCACTGGACTGCTTGCTCTCCTCAGTTCATGACTTTCCTATGCTGAGGAAGTAGATCCTAATTGCTTCTTCCTAGTGGAACAACCTTCCACCTGAAAATATTTCCATGGTGAGGTTAAGACATCTGTTTTGCTAAAGTTTTATTTTTCAATTAAAAAAAAAAAAAAAAGATTTGTTGCAATGCAAGTAGTCTATTTTCTGCATTTTCCACTTTGAAACAACTTTTATCATTATGATTATTTACTATATTCTTGCATGCAACAGAACCTTAAAAAGTCGAAATCCAAAGGATTTGTTTTGACTGTCCTGAAATGTTTAATTGGGTCACTTAGAATTTTATCAGCTCATATATAAATAAAAAAAATTCCCACTCTCCACATTATCTGAAAAGAGAAAATTATTTTTTCATGGATTTCTACAAGAAGAACTTCCTCAGTGCTATTCAGAGGTTACAACGGCTACCTTAGAAGGCCCTATGCTGCTCTGGGTTTTACAATTTGCAAGAAATTATTCTGTACAATACTCAACTAATTAATTAATGGAATTAGTTTTCACAAATTATCATTAAGGTTCAGATCTTACTAGAAATTAAAAAGGATCAGATATTTTACACAAAATAAGAATGCCCGGAGATTTGAGAAGACAAGGTTGTCTGGCCTTTAAAAGTTCCTAAGCACTCCAGCTACAGGACATTACTCCATTTATTACTAGCTAAGAGGGCAAAGAGAACATTTTCTTTGGAGGGAACAAATTACTAAGGCCTTAACTACTGTGGCCTGTTGAACTGCAAGGCTGAACATGGCAATGCAAGTAAAACCATGAATACGGCAACACAAGCAAAGCCATGAACACAAGTACATATTTATCCTTGATCCCGCCATCAGATGCTGTCTTCTGTTCCGTTCCCTTTCTTTCTATGTGTACACACGCAGAGACACACCTATTGACACATCTCTGTCCGTGAAGATAAGATTTAAAATTTCTCCATTCTAGTGCACCCAAGCATTGATCAAAAACATTGAATGCCCTCAAGGGACTTCTTCTTACATCTTTTTTTCCTACTCATATTGACTAAGAATATTTGGAAATCAGAAGTTCAGAACTAGGTGGGCCAAATTTCCAAAACCTGGGGCAGTATTTCAAGACATGGGAGGCTTAGGGTGGTTGCCCACAAACAGGCGTCTCACACTCTTCCAGCTACCTTTGGGCTTCCTGCTGCTGCATTAGGTCTTCTGAAGGGCCTGTGTCACAGCTGCCATCCATTCTATATGGATGTCGCAGGTAGGGAATCAACAACACGAGCGGGTGCCTAAACATGGTCCACTGAACTGGTAGTCATCCCACCTAACTGTATAAATCTATCGTGTGGACTTGAACTAATCATCCTACATTTCCAAATAGCCAATGGAGAGAAAAGGGTGCAATTAAGACATGAGTCATCTGGCCTAGTTTAGATACCTATTTTGAGATGAGGTTAAGTCATGTGCTGGCCTCCATCTGCTACAAAAGAGTCATAGCTCAGATGTGAATTTCTGACATCGCAGACCTTTAATGACATGAACCCATCCTGAACGCAGGACTGTGATGTCAAGTGATAAACAGAAGGTTTGTATAGTAGTTCATCCATACCAAACCCTTCAGTCAAGCAAGGGCCCAGTTCTAGAGGAGCTCCAGAGAGAGTTGCTGAGAGGAGAAGGGAGATTGCTGTGGGGTAGAAGCCTCCTTCTGGGGAAATGCAGCAAACATACTAACGAAGACCCAAATACAGCAATTCCCACGGTAGTCTAGGCCAGGACAGATATTCATATCGTGTCACTCTGTGACACAAAGTTAGGAGCTGAAGATTCTGGACCTTTCCCTTTACCTGCCTCCTTTCAGCATAGCTTTTTAAAACTACAGCAGGAAAACTGGTGAGAGATAATCACAGACATCTAGGAACGTTTCAGAAACTGCTAAGGAACAGAATAGGCTCTTTCTTATGAGTTTCTCTTCAGCAGCATTTTAATCTTATTGGTTTAGCAGCTCATGTATTTCCAAGCGAGGCCACCCATTAGCTCTTCTTTTCTCTATCACTGGACATTGCATTCCACTGACTAGATTCACCTGCAGCAAATCCCATAGCTTTTGTTTGGCTGAGTCACCTCCTTCAGAAAGGTACCCAGTTTTGATCTGAAGATAGACAGAGACGGGGAATTTACCAGTTTCCCCCAGGAATGTGCTCCAACGGCTAACCACCATCAGTAGTAAGAGCTTCTACCTGTGCTGAAGCCAAATGGTTGTTGCAGTGGTGGAAGCCCTGGACTGCAGTGTGGAGGTTTGTGGAAATGGGACATGACCTGCAGGACACAGACCCTGTGCGTGCTAACGTGACTCCACTGAAATCATCTGGACCTGAAGCTCATCTAGAATAAGAGGCAAGAAGGTGAAGGCAATCAGCCTCCCCACCTCCCCAGTTTTAATCTGAGTTTTGTCTGATTCTGTAAAAAGAATAATAAGAGGCTTCACTTACTCCCTTCAAGAGATCATTTACTCTTTCTGTTGAAAATAATTTTGTAAGCAAATCTCTCCTGGAAGTACTTCTGCCGGGTGTTCACTTTAATGAGGGTGATCTCACCAACTGAAGAGCGAGTTCATGGTGGGGAGGAGGGGAAGATCTGCAGTGTTTAAGGTGGCTCGCGGAGTAGGACGGGGACCTTCTCCCCTGCTAATTCGGCTTTCCCCCGAGCTCCCCACAATGCTAACCTCCTTTTACTTTCTGAGCAGCGAGCTGCTGCTGCTTGTGTTATTGACACATATTTCAAACAAGCCCGTGCAAGGGACTTGAGACACATTACATTGCACATGGTGCCCCAGGCCACAGATTCGCCTCCTTACATCGACAGCACGTTTTGCTTCATAAAGAATGTGCAGGCCTTCACCTCGAGCTATTTATCTGGTGTGCTCAGAAGAAACAAGAGAGAGGGAGAAAGCCTTACATGCCCATGTTGGCTGTTAACCCCGTGCTACATACCAGTAAGTGGCCAAATGCTGACCTCCCTCTGCATGATGTCTAGGCCACCCTCTGCAGATGAACCTGGATGTACCCCTGCAGTCAGTTTCCTGGCTTTCTGTGGACCTGCATTTAGGTAAAGCAGCTCCTTGCACTTTTTTTTTTCCCTTGCACTACCTCATTGTCTGCACAGCACCTCGCACATGCTCCATCCTGGAGCACAGCTGGAGCTCCTCGTCTCTAATGACGCACTATGCTAGAAGAGTAAGGCTATCTGACAGATAAAAGTTACTGATACACACCTCTTTCCAGGATCAGGCTAATCTTTTCTTGCTGTTAGCAACATTTTTTTTCCTGGTTTCTCTAAATCTTTCCATCGTTATTATTATAATAACAATAATTATTACTATTACGTCTTGAACTTGAGTCTGAGATTAGGCTTCCATTGTGTTAAGAGCTTTGTGGAGAAATGTCAAGAACCTAGTTCCTACTGCAGAAAGCTAATTGTCTGCATGTCAGGCAGGGTATGAGGGGTGAACGAAGTAGAGAAGAGGGGCCAGGAATGAGGTAGGAGGAGAAATGAGTAGAAAATGAAGAGTAGTTTGCAGAAAAGCAAGAGTCAGCACTGGTGCCTTGCCTAAGCAAACCTCTCTCCTCGTCTATGTCCGCACATGTCAAATCTCAGGAGGAAGAAGGGAAATTCTCTTGACTTTCCCAGCTGTAGAAACGTGGATCTTTTGAAATAGCAGTGCAAGAACCTTCAACAGCCGCATTCAGATCCGATCACTGTCATTACCATTGCATAACTGCATTTCCTTTTCACCAATGGAGCTCTGCTCCAACTATGCCAAATATCCATAAAATCCCTCCTCAGTGGCAAAATCAGCATTCCAACACAAAACTGGCATTATTCTTGCCGCACTGGTGACCTTCAGAAGAGACATCTACAGTCATGTCCCTTTTGGGGTTGGGAAGTTGCCAAGGATCTGGGGTAAGGAGTTGCTAGCATAGTGCCATACTAATAATTCTTCATTTCACCCACCTCTTTTCCTGTCTCTTTAGATTAGGCTTGAAGTGCTTCAGGGCAGGGACTGTCTCTCACTATATGTGCATACGGTGCTCAGGACAATGAGTCTTTCCTCTTCCTTGGAACTGGTAACTGCTAATGTATCGCAATTAATAAATATTTGGAAAGATTTTGAAAGGTGAGATGTGAGATGACAAAAGGCTGACTGAAAGAGACTGGAAAAGTTCTAAATTTCTTTTAAAAGTGTTTTAGGGGAGCAGTTAAAAATGCATGGATTTTGTGTGGATGAAGGATTTCCAAACATAATGGGCTAAATTCTGTTATTAATGAAAGTGGAGAAAACCATTAGGATTTTATGGAATGACTCCAGTTTTGTGATGAATCTGATCCTAACTGTATATAGGAAAAATAATTTAATCTCCCTACTTTGACTGTGACACAGGACCACCAAACTAAAGTCTAGGACAGCATTTTTTTTCTTTTTCTTTTTTTCCAGAAAAGTCTATTCAGATAGAATGTCATGAGAAGTTTAGGTAAAATGAATGTAATTCCCTGAAGCGAACACCTCAGCTTTTATAAAAATGACAATACAGCTAAAATCCCATGGGATGGTTTTAAAGTTATCCATCAGTTCATAGAAAAGTGCCTGCAAATCTCTGTTGTTATGTGCACTCATAAGCAGTGTGAGGAGGGGGAAATTATGAATATAAATTAGAACTATGAAAGCAGAAAGCTGATCAGGGAAGCTAAAGTCACAGTGAAAAACCTACAGCTAGGGAATATATAGGGATACTTACCCCCACAAACATACACATGTAGTCTATATATGGTCTCTAACAATATATCAACCAGATAAAGGATGAAGGAAATCTAGGATTGTTCCTGATCACTGCTGTTAACATTCGTAATAAATCTTGAAATTATAGAGGAACAAAAGAGAATGCAAAATTGCTTAGGAAACTACTGGCATTGCTAAAGAACAAATGCATAACTGCAAATCTGTTATCTGTCCAAGAAGTGAAGTGAATGATACAAGACTGAACCACAGAGGATTAAAGATATGTAATATAATTGATGGTAGTAAACAGCTAAATGGCAAATTAGTTTCATACAAATTTTAAATGTTATTCTTAAACAGGAGTGAGAAAAGTGATTCTATTGCTATAACATTCTTGTCAGAATATAAATGATAATAGTGAATAGAGAATTCAAAGTGGTAGTATGTGGGATAAATACAGCACATAATAAATAGATGCAGAGCTGATAGTGCTCCAGTACCATTCTACTAAGGCATCATCATCAGGTGGGGCTGTTTCTAATGGAGATTCCCTAAGATCATCTCAGTGCTATTTAACTTTCTTGCCAATGGCCAAAATAAGTATAATATCACTACTGAAAGCCTGTAGGATACTCAAGCACCGAGGAGGTGGGAGTGACAGATATGAACATGGCAGCAATACCAAGTGAGGAATTAGATTTGTCCACGTAAAGCCACCTTTGTGCCCCAGATGCCAAGTCCGGCTTGGAGGGGTAACATAAGCTGTGTCCTGGCTCCAAGGGGATGCAAGAATTTGGGTGATGGACTCTCTGGATGTGAAACCAGCAACAGCAGTCTGACTAAGACAGTGAACACAGAAGAAGAGAATATAACTTCTGCACACAGCACTGGTGAGGACATTACTGAAATACCATATCCAGATGTTTGAAAAGTTGCAGAAGGCTCAGGCAAAGAGTTTAGTGAGGGACCATCCTCATTTTGCCTTATGAGGGAGAGAATTGTTAAAGGGTCAACTTGTTTAACTAATTAGAAAGACCTGATCACAGTCTAAAAGCACCAAAAAAGGAGAATTTCAGATGTCAGAGGTGTCTTTAATGTATCAGACAAAGTAGTAACATGATTCATCTACCAGTAGGAGTAAGAACTTGGAAAACCCACCCTTGGAGCTACTAAGCATATTTGTGCCAATAAAGGTCATTATAATTATTAAGGACAATTGCTAATGGATGTGGCAGAGTCTTCATTGCTTGACTTTCTTTCACAAGACAGAAGGAAAGTAGAAGCTTCGAAAACATCACACAAACCACAGTGAAAATTGTGGGACAGTGAAAATTGTATGTCCAAGTCACACGTGTTCTATTCAGATAATTTACTGCAGCTGCCTAAATGGACAGCAATATGTACTATGGCATCTAAATTTGGGAGAGCAATGAATGATTCACACCAGTCCAAAGCTGCTAAATCATTCCTCCCTTTACAGAGAGTGAAGAGAAGTGGACACAGGGTTGAAGCTGATCACATACGGGAGATGCTTTGAATATTACCAAAGCTTCTTTCCAGTGACTCATAGAGAGCTAGAGTGTTGACTTGAACTATTCATTACTTTCTTGATCTCAGATGCCATAGTATGCACCTACAAGGTCCTTTTAGGTCTAAGAATAGTCACCTGTATGTGGACTAAAGGACTTTCAGAAAATGCCACCTCAAACATCTTTCTAAACGCTGTAGCTCAAACACAAGTTATTAGATTTGATGAAGGAGTGACTGAGTGTAATTCTCAGAAATCACGATCGTAATGGTCCTAAAGATACTGAATTATACTTACATTTCCTTGAAGGCTTCCCACCCAGTGACTCAACCTCAACCTCATTATTGTTTTGGGCAAGGAATCTGACACGATCAGGCCCTAGATGGTCTATGGCTTGAGGCCATAAAATCTCCTATCACCAAGTGCTATAAAATTCTCTCATCCGAGGAGCATTCACCACAAGCTCTGGAAGGGTTGAGTACCAAGATCTATCTTACACAATGGGATGTAATATATCTGCCACCATATAAATAGCTGGATAGATGAGAGTTGGATAAGATCATGGCTTTACAATGCTGCCTCTCCTGTTTTAAGCGTAACCCATCCCAATATTGGTTGGAACTAGGATGTGGCAAGCCTCAAAGGGATTTATGTCTCGAAATTACTAGCTTTCTTCAGCCTTACAGGAATAAGGATGTTGATTCTCACCAGCAAATTGCAACCACTCAGCACTGATTTTGCTTGTTGATCCTTTTAGCACCAGCTTTTTGTTTAGAGCTTCTAATCACTTATCAGCAGAGGCCCTAAACTAAAATGCTGTTTGGAAACATCTCAGCTGTGGCTTCTCTGTTCCATTGTCCTGTGGCGTCCAGCTCAAAAAAGGTTTTTGCACCCAAGACTCTCCCCTTATGTGCTACTCTATTCAGTTTGGGTCTTCTTATGAAAGTTACCCTGTGTTAGCAGAAGAAAAGGAATTGCCCTGCTGCAATTTATATGCTGCTTGCTGTGACAGGAGAGAATTGTCTCTTCGGTACCCAGAATTTGGTTGGCGCCAGAGCTCTGGGAACAGACTGAAAGGCGTGGGTTGTTTTTGGATGAATCATGTTTTTAATCATCAAACACTACCAATCAGAACTGCAGCCGATTTTCCTCAGTTTTTGTTTTACCGTAAGAGTGATAATTTCAGGTTCCCACCTCTGGATTAAGCACAGACAGGAACTTCGCAAGCAGTGACTAATGAAGCTTCACAGCTCTCTTGCTTTAGATGGAGAACCTTCAACACCAAAAGACTGGTGATTTATGAACCTGTCCTTAATGGAGCTGACATTAGATAATAGATTAAGATAATAATGCTTCCAGTATGCACATGGATCAATTATATCTATGACTAACTTTAATTAGTAGAGAAAATGGTGTAGTCATTAAAGCATAAGTCTAGGACTTAAGGACTGTGGATTCAACACCTCATTGCACAGAAGATCTCCTGTTGGACTTGAGACAAATCATGTATTTTGGTTTGCCTCAATTTCCAATCATCCGCAGGCTGAGAAAAATATAACCATACATAATCATGAAAATAACCAGGTATTCAAGGAATTAAAGGCTGTGAACACATAGACACATGGATTATTAACAAATAAGTCATATTATAATGTTAAACTGAAGCTCATAAATAATCATTTCAACCACAGAAGCATAAGAATAGAAGGTAGCTGATGGATCATTGAACAAATGCTCTTCCAGGTGGGCCAGGAAGATGCACATCATATCTCAGCCTCTAATCCGCTGTTAAATGGAAGCTATGATACAGTATGCAAACCTGACTTCCAACTCCTGTGATGTCAGTGTGGCATCTAGGAGCCCTATTTTGTGTGGGAGAGGCTTTTATTTCTATATAAGAACCTCCCTACCCTATTCAAAGAGTTTTACCCAATAGCGTAACCAAGCTATGGATCAATGAGACCTAAACAAGTATGTAAGGACAGCACGGCCCAGGTGCTTAAATATGTGGTTAAGCGCTTGGCTGAACCAAAGCTTTCATGGAGAAGGGATTAGGTTTAGTGCAATAAAAGTGAGTAACTCTAGGCAAGCCCCAGGTTTTTGTGTGTTAGATGTTGTAATATTAGAGCTTACCCCAAAGAAATTGCCATGTTTTTTTAATCAAGGCTTCCATAATTTAAAAGTCTGGTGAAACATGAAAACCTCCAAATGTTAAAAAATAATTAAACATATTAAAAAAAAATCACTGGTTCAGGTAACACAATAAATCTATATTAAGCTTTACTTAACCAACAATAATCATCTCCTTAAAGATGTCTTTCATAATTTGCATACTGTTTCTTCTAAGTCAGCAAAGACCCTTAGGGATGTTTTAGCAATCATAAGCAAATGTGGGCACACCATGCACTTCTATTAAAGGAAGCCTGACCCATAGCCTGATCCACAGTGCTACAAAGACTACTGCTGACCTCTGATAATTTCTGCCTCTGCTGCTGGTTAAAGCTAGCTAAAAGGAGAGCCTCAGAAGAAGCATTATACAGAAGTCTGGGTTAGGAATTGAGAGTACAAGGTGACATGCTTATGTCTTTGCTGAAAGTATATTTTAACTGACATGTTTTCACTTATTCTTTCTGTTAGAGTGGTTTCTCCACTGATGACACACAGGCCAAATTCAGTCTGCAAAGAACAAATACATACCAGCTCAGGAAATTCAGACCAGAGGGGGCCCCTGGTTACCTAGTATCTAGTACTCCTATAGCTGAAGGCAAGAGTCCTGAGCACACACTAACCTTCAAGATACTCACACAAATGAGGCAAGGATAAGAGTCCTCAGCTTTCATATTCACTTAACTTTCTTTATCCATTGTTGCTTGTGGCCTACATACTCTTAATGTCTTTTCTTATTGAAACCGGTTGGTCAGTACTGTTTCTGTTTCTAAAGCATAGATGGAAAGGACCCACTGAGGTAGCTAATTCAAGCACCCTAATTTTTTTGGAAAGCCAGTCCTGAGGTTGCATTTCTATTATTCCTTCTCTTTTTCATGATTAGATACAGGTAGGGAATCATGTGGTCCAGCTGTCTCTTGGGAGAAACGCTGGATTCAGATGTCTACAACAGTCCCATCCACTGTCCCAGGAGAAATGAATCCAAAGCAAGCTGTCCTCATCTGACCCAAGGAGCCAGGAACTCAGCTTCTGAAGAGCGGAGATCAAAAGGTACTTTGCATGTTCCTCAGAAGGTGTTCCCTTCATTCTAATCGCTTCACTTCTAATCACTTCATTGTCATCACTTCAATCTGCTTACAAAGCATTATCTCCTGGCAAGATATGGCTTCAGAGCCTTACCAGGGCTTTGGCAAAAATAAAGTAGGATACTAGGCATGGATCCTTCCATCTTTTTACACACTGAGTCCCATGCTTAGATTCTGTTTGCTAACTACTGTTGGAGACCAATACAGTGCAGACAAGATCAACATAGCATGCTATCGAGATTCAGGGGGTTGATCAAAGTGAGGAGATAAGAATCACAAAGGCCAACTTTATGGCTCTGTTACTGATATGGTGACAGAGCAGGGACTAATCTAGATACTAGCATAATTGATAATAACCTTGGAACTTCTCAGAGCTATTTAATGACCCAAGAATCTGGGGAATGCTGGTGCATGTCAAAATTCCTGCCATGCTCCTAACACAATATCTACCTCAGGCTGCAAGAGGAGCTATTAGGTCAGCTAAATTGGATTGATGGGTCAATATTAAGCAAAAGGATTACTTCAGACCCAAATCTTGGGTGTCTGAGTGCTTGGCTCATAATGTTCCCCAATCCTGGAATACAACATCACTAAGGTGAATTAAAAATATGTATTTGTTGGATAACTCAGCAGCTGGGAGACAATCCAAATTCACCAGGCAGATTTGCTTATATGAGCTAAGAACCTGCATGTCGTGCCTCAGCCTGGAATCAATCATGTTTCAGTAGCTATGGTAAAATACGCAACCAGTGACTTCCAGCTGAGACAAGTTCAGCACAGCTTGGCCAACGGGGTGGAGGCTCCATTTTTGACTCACCTAATAGAGTTACTGCCTAAGGACCATGAGGGTCTCCATGCAACGCGCACATGAGCCATGCATGAAGTCCAGCCAATGCTGGGAGAAGGGGTGGGGAGGATTCTGTTCATGTTTTGGCCGCCAGCTGGATGGGAAGAGTGATATTCTGCTCCTGAGCTTGTCTCAGCTGGAAGGAACTCACTACAGACATAATTCATCTAGACTGTCCTCTGCAGCTTTCTGTATAAATCTCATCCCAAGGCATTTTGGAGCAGTACATAATGTAACATGACAACACTGCTGAAATCCAATGATCTCTATCAGCACTGAGAGAGGACAGATCCTCAGGTGGTGTCAAACAGCAGCACTCCATGAACTCTCAGAAAACTAGGACTGAGGTCCTTAAAGGCATTTAGCAGCCAGTCTGTCTCTTAAGACACACACATTTTAGCTGTGCTGACAAAACCATTCCTGCTTCCTACCAGCTGCATAATGTGTATTTACACAGTGATTTAAGCATTGATGGCAACTCCACAGCTAATAGGATATTCAGCACAGTCTTGGGAATGCCAAAGATGAATTTCCAAGTTACATATTCCCTTCCTCTTATCTGTCTCTAGCTAAATAGCCAGAGTTGCTCAGCTCTGACTCTTTGCCCCATATATGCATTCCATTGACCATTTCACATGTTCTGTGAGGATCCTGTCCTTTAATGCCAACCATTTCATGGCATGGGAACACTAGTTGCCGAACTTTTTAGTAGGATGCTAAAGAGAGCAGCTGCATACTGCTTAAACAGTATTGATATTAATAGTCTTTGCCTTTTCACATCTGATGTAGGTGCAGCCCTTACACCCTCTGTAGGCCTGGGAAGTGGAAAAAAATCACAGAATCTTAGAATCAGAAAGGTTGGAAGAGACATCTGTAGATCATCTAGTCCAACCTCCCTGCTCAGCAGGGTCACCTACAGCATGCTAGACAGGGTTGCATCCAGGCAGGCCTTGAAGATCTCCAGAGAAGGAGACTCCACAACCTCTCTGGGCAACCTGGTCCAGTGCTCCATCACTCTCACAAGGAAGAAATTCCCCCTCATGGTCAGGCAGAACTTCTTGTGCTTCAATTTCTGCCCATTGCCTCTTGTCCTGTCACACGGGACAACTGAAAAGAGTTTGTCCCCGTCCCCTTGACACCCTCCCTTCAGGTACTTGTACACATTGGTAAGATCCCCCCTCAGTCTTCTCTTCCCCAGGCTGAAGAAGCCCAGCTCTCACAGCCATTCCTCATAGGGCAGGTGCTCCAGCCCTCGGATCATCTTTGTAGCCCTATGCTGAACTCTCTCCAGTAGCTCCATGTCTCTCTTATACTGGGCAGCCCAGAACTGGACACAGTACTCAAGATGAGGCCTCCCCAGGGCTGAGTAGAGGGGCAGAAAATGACCATCTCACTGAGGGCGTGCCCAAAACAGGGGAATATCTAGGCCCTACTCTATCAAGGGGAAAAGATCACTTCATCTTCACTAATGAAAATCTAGAGTAAAGCATTGCCTGTAAGGTTTCTGAAAATTATAGTTTGTTGTCATATACTCTAATGCTTCTCAAATGATCATTTGAAGTTCAGGTAGGATCTGTCTCACCTAATGTCAGCCATCCAAAACACAGATATCTAGCCTCACCTGATCATCCAGCTTGCAAAACTGAATGGAAGGAAAGGTATTTCCAAGAGGCAATTCAACCCACTGCATCTAAGTTAATACAGCATGGATGATAAAAATTCTGTTTGTGGAATACTACTACTTATTGGGCTAGAAGATATATTTCATGATTAACACTGTGAAGACACATTGGCCTGGTCACAACAAATGTTTGGAGTCAACGGGAAATTACAAGTTTACATACTTTGTTATACCTAGTAGACAAAGTTAAGGATTGGCAGTTTCATCACATAATATATCAAAAGGTGAATGACCAGGTCCTCAAACTGAGTAAAAAGATTCATGTTTGTACAGCCAGATCCTCAATTCCAGCCCCTCAGCTCTTCTATGTCTTAGGGTATCTGCAACAGCACCACTGAAGTCAGTGGAGCCATAGTGATTTACAGCAGCTGAAGACAAGCCTGCACTGAATTCCATAAAAAATTGTTGATTTACCCTGGTTCCGCCTACCCTTTTCCTTAAATGGAGATCTTGGCACAAATTCTCCATGATATTGCCTGAGATCATGTTAAGTAAGTCAAATGATAGTGCTTCTACCATTTTCAAAACACTTCTCTACATTCAATTTTCAGGAAATTGAACAAGTTGCTTTCCCTGATATTAATCTTTGCTGAAGGGATCCCCACTTTCCCCTGATACTTAATTGATATTCCTCCTTCTTCTCTACTCCTAGTTATGTCCATTGGTACCATGTGGATTCCTCCTTGCTTTCCTTTACTATATACACCTGAAATATATCTGAGAACTGTTATCATATCCTTATTTGGTCCGGATTAGTACTTGTTAATCTTTGCTCATCAGCATCAGTCCTTCCATCCCTCTGGCTCTTTGAACACCCTCCAGACTGTCAAGATCTTCCTGGCATGAGCACCGGATGAAATATAGAGGTCCAGGTGCACTTTCTTTGGAACCATCACATCAATTCAATTCAAGGGCTCAGTGCACTGGATCATGCAAGTTCTTCTTTTCCGTCCTCTTACATTTCACATTTGGGCTTACAGATGCATGCCTGTGCATAGTCGATCTATTCACTTGTATCTATGTGAAGTTGTGCATGTTGACATGGCAACACTTTTCATAAATGTAGAGGCAGGGGCTCTACCTCCTTCTGTTTACTCACCAAGGTGACGAGAAGTGAGGTATTGGCACACAATGAATGAGATCAAGTAATTGACAAGTTTCTGCCTGCCAGTGGAGCTGCTCCAACTGTCCATGAGAAAGCTCTTAGCCTGTGCCAGCTGGGAGCGGAGACACATGTTTAAATCTCTTCCTTTCACCTCAAAATTAGATTGAGTTGAGGTCACGTATACTGGGAGATGTTGCGCTTCTGCTGGTGACTAGTGACTTGTCAAGCCACAGCGACCAGATTGCGTTCGGTCACCTGATGATGCATTTTTTGTCATAAGTAAAATTAAATGCTTTGATAACCCACTTGTCTTCAACTTCAGCTTAGTTGCTGTGGCAATAAAATCAAGATTATTCTATGTAACACAGTGCAACTATTCCTTCCAGGTAAGACTAACAGGATCTTAGTTTTATTCTCCTACAGTAATTAGGCACAGTTCTCAAACAGTAATACTGGATGACTCTTCAAAGTGAAAAGAATTTAAAGTCAATTTAAAATTAGTGACTGGTGCTAGACTACTAGTTCCTGGAAACTGTGGTCATCTTTCATCACCACACATCCACTGGCAAAGTAGACCTCTCCTTCCTGAACACAGGCTAAACCTAATCCAAATGAACAGAATCAAAACACAGGAAGACGGTTTCTTCTTTTTTTTCCCCCTATATTTGGTCCCACTCACTCCATGGTCAATAAGACTGCCAGGATGTTCTCTAACAGGCAAGGGTGCTACGTCCTACCTCTAAACTACCACCCCCAATATCAGGATAGATGTGCATTGCTCCACATACTTCAGATAACATTATTTTACCTAATGCCACCTTTTCCTGGGAAATATATGTTCTGAAACAAGCCTACCAACAACTGTTATTTTGTATAAATTGTATTGACCTGCATGAAGCTATTTTTTTCCCCTCAGTTTATCACATATTGAACTTTTAGGATGGGATTCAATTACTTAAGTATAAGTGTGTTGAATGCCATATGAGACACTTTGTGGTATCCACCTGGTTCCAGCCTGCCGTACAGATATCTCCTACAGGTCTTGTTTCATATCTGTCAAGCTCCTTTGGGTGTCTTGCATGCTATGAGATGTTAGAAGGGGCACTATATGTCTATGTAGATGTTAACATGCCCTAGAATATATCCTAGTTGCTCTTCTGTTACCACTCTAAGGGCCTGACTTTTCCATAAGTCCTGTGGCGTATAATACATGTGGATATCTCAGATATAACACAGAGCATCATAGAGCTGCTTAGAGCATAGAGCAAAAGGCACTATATATCTGCATGTAGGTGACTATACTGAACCTTAAATCTCCATAACTGTAGTGGGACTCTGATAACTATCTTAGGCATATATGCCTATATTGTAAAAACTCCAATTCAAATATTTGAATCTGAAGCCCAGGAGTCAATTGATTTGACTAAATATCTCCATGTAAGAGTATCAGAGACACAGTAGGTTTGTTGACCAACACAAGGCTTGTGGATATGATATGTGACTTATGGGATAACTGCTCCCTTCTGAAGCAGCATCTGGACTCTGTGGAGATCTCCAATAACTGTACCCCTTCTATGGTGCAGTTTGTATGTCCTCTTTTTAAAAAAACATCTTTAGGATGAGACAAATGACTCCCCAGAAAAATCAATTTCTCTTTTTTGTTGACTATTAAGGAGTCCGAAGTGGATGTCACTTGCAGATGTCTAAATGTGGACATTCTAGAGTGCCTCCTGAAGGAGTTAGCACACAGACATCATTGCACGAAAAATTCAAATCTCCATTTAGGGTTCAATCTCATGGTCAAGTTAGTGAAGCTTAAATTACTATGTGTCAGTTGACCTACAGCAATCCTACATATGTGGATTCCTAGCCTACAGCAAATACTAGTGAATGTGATTTAAATTAACCCTTTTTTATTGTGGGCAAGTAAAGTCTAATTACCTCACTGGCTGCAGGCTAAAAGTGAGCACACAGACAGTTACCAAGGGTCAGCTGATGTGTGGTAACTTGTTACACCACAGAAACTTGATCACGAGTTCAATTTGCTATAACTTCCACGCATGGGCAAACTCTTAGACTCAGATTCTAGTTTCTACTAAAGCCTCAAGTAGTACAGAAATGACTAAAAGTTGGATTAAGGAGAAGGAGCAGTCACACAGACACCCCTCTCTGCTGGGCGGTACTATGACATTTTTGGCATCATCCATATTTCTCTGAATACTTCTATTTTACACAAATGTCATAGTACCTAACAGTGGTAACAATCAAAAAACCTAAAATCCTGAATGCTTCTCCAGATTAAAACATTAACAGATACCCTGTGTTGAATAGCTACAAATTTAACTGTTAAGATCTGGAAGAGCCACATGTTTATTTTCTAGACGGTCCTAAAAGGTTACCAACTTTCTTAGCACCAAAGTTGTCAAAATTTCACCAGGGAACTTGCTCTTTAGCAAGTTTCTTTTTTGCTTTCAAATGCATTGAAATGACAGTTAGCTAATGCTAAGGTTTCCCAGGATAGGACCCAGTTCACAGACTGAGACATATGTATGTGGATGTCTACATATAAAAGAGTTGTCTAAATTTTGTAATGCAGTGCGACTGCCTAAACGTAGGTGTCTAGTGCCATTCAAGATCCCTTGGGGTATCCCAGTCGGTGACTGTTCCAAAAAGGCTTGGGTCTCTTGTAGGTCTCATATCATATCTGCCAGACTTGTGGTGATGCCTTGAATATCTCAGGGCATCCCAAATAGCTCTAGATTGCATATATGTGAGAAAAATTGATCAAAGCTTATACGCCTTAGTCTGTGAGCTGGAGTCTTCCTCAGTGTTCACTGTAATATGGGAATTACTACATACAACAGAGTCCATGTTCCTTCTGAAGAACATGATACATATTTTTGTGCCAAGTAAGTCACTTCTTAAGAAAAAAAATGGCTGCTTTTCAAGCATATAAAAGTGATATGACTAATAACTGTAATTCTGTCTTTACTGAACTCATTGCACACAAAGCATTTTGCAAGTACACCTTATCTATCCAGGACTGCAGGGTCCACAGTCACTTCTGGGACCAAACTCTTCAGCAACCATAAGAAAACCTTGGAAATCCACGTTACGTTAAAGGGCTGAGCTGGGTACCATCACCACTTCCTTGGACTTTGTAAGCAATGCATACATATGATTATACTGTATCAACAAATGAAAAGATTTCTTAAAAGCTAGGTGAAACACAATGCAAAGGGTGGGAAATAAGTGAAAGGAAAAGGATTTAGAGATCATTGAGTTATTGAAAAGTATATGAATATTTCTATTAGAGAAAAATGATGTTCATTCTGTTTAAATTTTGCAAAGCTGAAATTTTTAATTTACTTAGAAATGCGAGTGTTTTCACTTTGGTTGTAACAGTAAGAATAGGACAGTTATAAAGAAAATGCTGTGGTTCTGTAAAGGTCAGCGAAACCCAGGTCCATACGCTGAAAAGCCATGTTAGTTGCAATAACATCTCTCATTTGCTCAGGATGTTCTGAGGAAATCTCCCAGTTTCCAGGTTGCCTCATCCGAATGCACAACCACAACAGCCTAATGAAATGCCAAGGTTTATGCTTATGAAATCAGTTTGGAGGCAGAGACTTTCTCACTGTGGAGGCTTGAAGCAAAGCAAGAAAGAAGCTTCCAGAGATTCACAGCTTGGTTAGAAACTCCCCTAAAGTCAGGGTTGCTATAGTGTTGGCATGATTAGATTTTGAAAAGACGTGTAGATACTAGAAAACTTCTCAAGCCATAACACTTTGTAAGCAGCTTCCATAGCTTCCTCAGCCACAATGACCTCATATTTCATCTCTGCACTGTAATACTGTTGCAGTGATATTGTCAACCATAGTTCCCATCCTCTAGGCTATAAAGCCATGCCAGTTCACACCATTTCAGCTTTAAACAGGTGCTCCAGCCTGCAGGACTTCACTAGATTTGCCAAAACCTCTAGATTCACCAAAACCGAGGTCTCATGCGTTCTCATGGTAGAAGCCAATGCTCAAACCAAAGCTAGTCTCCTACAGTTGAATTCATCTCATCTCTCTTTAGTCATCTCAAAGCTATTCATACAGTTAAGGCTATGATCTAGGCCCCTTTTGTCATCATTAGAGAGAGAGATCAGCACTTCAGGAGGGTTTTGTCCTAAGGTAGGTGTCTAAGATAGGTGGGTTGAATTGCCTTTTGGAGAAGTTTGTCCCTACAAAGGGAGCCTACATGATAGTCATAAACTAGATGGTGGTCATAAACTAGATGTCTAATTTTTAGATGGCAAAGATTTGACAAGATGAGATAAGATGACAAGAATCCTACACCTCTTGTGAGCCACAAAAAAATTCAACAGAGAGTTGAGAGAGGATTAAAAATCACCTTTCTGCTTGATTAGCACTCACTGATGGCAACTCAGCTCAATAATTCATGAAAATATTGTCAAAGTTTTACCGGGCCATTTGCTAGTTGCAAACTGTCATCAGCCTTCTGAATGGTGCAATGATGAATATTGCTTCTCTCTCCACTGCAACAATCTCACTGCCCTCATGCAACCATGAATGAGTGACACATGGGGCTGGTAACAATGCTCCAGGTCTATAGAAAGAGAGGAATTACTGGACCTCAGATGAGTACTGCTTTCCTTGATTTACTGTAACTAGTTGCTCTAGAAGACAATGTAAGTGCCCTGCACAAGGTATGTGGAATATTATTTCCTTGCATGTCTCCCATTTTGGTCTCCAATAGCCAGAAATTGCCTTGAGCCCTGAAATAAGAGGTTTTAGTTTACTCTCAAAATACTTACTACTATTAATTAAGATAGTCCTGAATATTTGTAATCTTGCTGTAAATATTCTCTTGAATATTTACAATTCTCTTGACAAATTCTCTTGAATCTTCTTAATTTCTTGGCCTGATTAACAACCTGTTGTTCAACCCCAAGCTAAAGCCTGTCAGGTTCTGTTTCTTCCTCAAGACAGAAGACAAAACTCAGGTGACTTGGGAGGAAAAGTAATTTTCATTTCTTTCTGAGGACTGTTTGGCATTTGAAGTAGACCTGCCTTCCCATTCAATTATCATTTTTTAGTTTTTCTTTTCATGAAATAACTCTGCAAAGTAGTATCATCCTTAGCTTCTGTACATGCCCAAGTTGGAAGAACTGTGCTATTTGCACCACAGAGGATTAGGGTCTTTTACTTTATGTCTCCTGGAACTATCACTAAGAAAGGTCAAGGATCTGACAGACACATAAGACCTCTGGGAGTAGTCACTGATCAGGTACTCTTAAAATAGGGGTAAAAACTTCCCAGACACCAACTGGCATCACATCAATGACCTCTGTTGGGTGTTCAAGCACTTGGTCATACCCCTCAACTTTATCTGCCTAAAACCTAGGTGCCTAGGCTGTTTCTAGAGTTGATGGAGAAAGATAAGCGACTCCAGACAATGATTCATCCACATCCAGCAAAGATACCTATCTTAGGAAGGATGAATCGCCTACAGAAGATGCCCATCTCTTTCTAGAGGGAGGTAAGATGATTGGCCTAGATATTTAAGCATTATATGGCTAAAATTAAGTGAGATGAATTCTATCCACAAAGGTCTGTAAGGGAGTGTGCTGTCACCCAATAGAACGTAAGGATACAACTCTTTGTATACTTGGAAACATAAGATTTCCTCATACTTTCTGAGCAAGCCTTGTTTTCAAACAGGGGCATCCTACGTTGGTGGAATTCTACCTCATGGATGAGTTGAGTCTTCCCAATTTAACTTGCAAGGAGATGCCTAAACAAGATAGCATGTGTTAGCCAACCTTTGGGATGATGAGAAAACGTCCCACCCCAAAAGCAAGTGCTTTTTTGACTGGAACATTGGATCTACTTCCTGGAATATTTTAAAGACTTTTTTCCTCATTCAGTCACTTGTGCCCATGCATAGTTACACTCAGTCTGCTCCCAGACACAGTTGTCTATCTTTTTAACCCTAAAAGGCTCTCAGACCAAGTGTACCAAATAGCAAAACCAAGGGCTTCTCTTTGGAGTTGCTATCGTTCTTTGTGAGCATTTTCCAGACCTATGGGACATATGTGAAAGAGCCACCAGGCACTGGCTGACCTCAATGCACCCACAAGCACTGCTCATCTCACAACCAGGCCTCCTTTTCTCCCCATGGCTAAATATTGTTTCATGTGCCTAACTTCATATCTCCACATGTTTAGACTTCTTCAAGGCTCGGAGGCTGACTGTGAGAAACAGTGATATTAATATTATATCAGTGCCCAGAAGGTCTCTCATTATGAGGCAGGCAATGCCTGTGAAGCGTCAGTAGACTATCTGCCCATGTTGGCAAAAACCGGCTGCAAGGCTCTCAGATTGAGCTGTTCTCTGCAAAAACAGCGCAGTTGAGTCAAACCTGGCAAATCATTTTTGGAAAGCTGAAAATGCATTAAAATAATTATAACTGGAAATGTGGAAAGGGAAGATTTGTGGCTTTTCTAAAACAGAAGAGTTTGATTTTTTTTTTCTTCAGGATGGATTCTCCAGGGTTCTGAGGTTAGAGGCACAGACCCAAGTTACTACGAGTTAAACCAGGGTGTGAGCCATGTGAACACCCTTGTGAACGTTCTTACCCCCTGGTATATATGAACCATCCACTATTTATTGCAGGGTAAGAGCATTCACACGGGCAGTTACCACAGAAAAACTGGCATCTTATTAGTTCACACCCTAACTTACCTCATGGTAATTTGTTCATGTGCCCATCCCCTCAGGTATCATTCCCAAAGTGAAGTTAGAGGACGCAATGTCCCCTTTATCCTTGTAGTCAGCAGCTTAGTGGTTTAGGGCACTCACCCACTCTATGGGAAAATGAGCTTCATAAGCTTCCTCCGCTTGATTTGAAGCAGGGTTTTGAACCCAAGTTTCTTAAATCTCAGTAGCACACCCTAGCCAGCAGATTATTCTGTTTCGCAGAACTACCAAATCAATTATTCACATTGATTGAGTCTTCGCCAACACTGGGGACTCAGCCAGAAACCTCTGGAGCTCTGAGCAGAAGCTCTTGACTTAACACTCATAGACCTAGATGCAGGTGGTACATGGATGGATTTTGCAAATGCTGAAGCCCATTAGGGTATACACAAAAGTTCTGCAATTCTGCCTTTGCATGCCCCAAAACCCCATCTTGCTCCTAGCCAAATTTTGCTACATGTTGTCAGATATATACAAGCCTTAACTGGGTTCCTTCTCTCTCCTGCAATGGGATAGGAGATGGGACTGAGAGATAGGTCTGTAATTTACATTCATTATTACTATATGTCCCTGATAGCATGTATAATAATGTGCTATGTATCAGCCCAACACAGGAAAGACTCTCCCTGCTCTCAGGCTTGATCTCAAACTGTTTGACCCAGCTTGGTGCCTGTGCGTACAAAATGAGCAGAATGGCCCAGATATTTAAGGATAAACACAAGGCTAAGCAGCACATCCCTGGCCCAGAGTCAAAGTATGAAGGAGCTTGCAGGATCAAGACCTAAAGGAGCTCAGAGTCTCAGACACGAGATAAAGAGATTGCTCCAAAGTTTGTTAGAGTTCAGGGAAGATTTCAACCTGTCTCCTTAGCCAAAGCTAAGGAGAGGGGTGTATGCATGTACCTATCTATACACATACATACATATACATACACATATAAATTATATATGTACACAATTGTTTTCCAGAGTAATAGATATTTATTTTCTCCAAAGAATCCTCAAAGTAGTTAACCGGACTTTTCTGGGAGGTGTCACTGGGAGCTGCTAATACTGCTCCAACAGAGAGGTGGGTGCACTTCTGCAACTGTCTTGCTCCTGCACTCACAAAACGTGAACTGACCTGTTGCCTTCAGCACAGTCTTGGTGAGCCTCACTCACTCTGTCTCATGACCCTCTACCCAAATGCCTGCGATGCTGAGCTGTGCTGTCGAGTATCTCCCATATGAGAGACACATGCAGTATGTCTTGTCCTGATGTGGAAGACAAGCTGTGTCTAGAAAGCAAGCATCTTCCAAAAAGTGAAAATCTCCACCCTCTTCAAGCCTTACAAGAAGGTCCATTCACTTATCTCCTCTTCAGCTCAACGATGTAATATGTCTATCAGGAGATTTGTGGTGTGTCCCACTCCTGTCCTCCTTCCTCTCACAAATTGTATATCCAAGTGCCAAGAGTGATGCACTGAAATGCCCTGAGTCAAGAAATAACCAGAAGTCCTATACAATAACTACCTTCAGACCCTGTCCTGATGTCCTTCCCCCAGTTTCTGCAACTGCCCCTTTCATTACAGAAGAAACCCAATGGCGACAATTGCTGCCCAGCTTTTGTGAGGCTTGTGGGTATCAAATATCCCTGAGAACCTCTACCAAACATTTGTTCACTTGGCCAACGGGTTCAAACATCACTAGAGGGATCAGCCAGCAGGATTGCTTAAGCCTTGGTTCCTGCAGACACACGTCTGTAAGAGATAGAGCAGTGGAGTAGCATGTCTGAGAGCCCTTCTGCAAATCCTTCCCTACCCCCAGCCCAGCGAACCCTCTGGGGCTCTCCTGCCTAATCCCCACCAGACACATGCTCTGAAGGACATCAGTCCCTCAGCACAAGCTGTCCCCCTACAACTACACATCTGCATTTAAAACACACTTTAGAAGAGCATGAATTTCACAGAGGAGTCCAGCACTGACTGAAAATTACATCTAAAGTGTCTCCATTTAATATTCTATCGATCTGCTAATATTAATAATAATGTCCAAGTTAGCACGTAGTACCCAAGGCTAAGTTCATGCGTATCTTAGCACCTAAACAGTTTTAATAGCAAAGCACTATGTACAGACCTGAAATTTAGGTAATTTAGAAAATATTTCCTGACCTCTTTAAGATGAAGGAAATTTAAGATAAGTCAAACTCAATGGAATTCACAGTAACAGCTACCGTTCAGGAATTTTAGAACTAGACAGCACAAGTGTGTGAAGAAATTTTTACAGATCTTTTTGTAAAAACAAGATCAGTGGAACCCTAGAAATGCCAAGACTAGCTTAAAAGGCACATGATCTCTTTTTTTTTTCCTAAAAAAATAAAACCTTCTTATTTGCCTTCCATCTTCTCAAAAAAAAGAGGATTATGTGTTTAAGCTCTTACTCACAAACATGACACTCATTTATTTATTTAAAAGAGAAAAGATATAGAAAAAAAATCAAAGCTACTTTCTAATCACCAGCTACCAACAGGCTCAGGAGAAGACAATATGAGGACTCTTGTTACAGTGATTTCAAAATTGTGATTGGCCTTGAAGGTGAGTTGTGTCACTGCACCTCTGCTTGGTAGTTCTTTATTGTTTCCAAATATTAGTCCAAATGACTTTATTTTTCATGAGTAATGTCTCCCCAAGAGCTCTTTTCTTGAATGAGCCCTTGTGTGGTAGACCAGCACCATAGAAAAAACACTATAGGACAGACTTTGCCAGAAATGTAAATTCGTTACCCATGGAGTCCCACAGCTCTGCTCAGAATTGGCCTCGGGATTTGGCCATCAAGTGATGGTACTTGAGCATTTGACCTAACCTCATTCATCTAGAAGTCAGGCATCTAACTAGTCATCTAGGTTCTCCTGATCAGAAAAACAGGGAGATCAGCTCCTATGGAGAGAGAGTCATTGCATCCTAAGATTGGCATCAAAGACAGACCTGATGAATCACGGTAAAGAAGTGTCAGTCTTCATTCATTGACTAGAAAGGGCACTTAGATGACTAGCTCAGATGAGATGTCCAGCTCTGAGATGGACTATGATGAATCCTGCTCAGCATGGCTGCTGTGCGTAGGCATTATGTACATCTCTGCAACAGAGTGAATGAACCAAAACTCATCACGCACGCTTTTCGTGGTACTGAGTCACAAGAGTCCAGATGCCCTACCTAATATCCTCACCCCCGTGTTTTTAGAAACAATGAGTCAAAGGTAACTCCAGTATAGCCTTTCCTGCTATACCTCAGGCTCTGCTTAGTGACCTCATGCTGCACATTGAAATGGTATGTGACCAGCCCACTTGTGCCATAGACCATAGAAGATTACCATTCCTGGGTTTTCAGTTGTCTGATTCCCATCTGTGCAGATCACTAAGGTGACCTTTTTTAGTACTTTTTTTTAGCCTTATTGGCCATCTATACTTGAATTCTTCATGGTATTTAATGAAATTACAGCCCCTGTGTGATGCAGGACAATGTTTTTTATCTCAGTTTTATAGATCAAAAATAGAGGCATAGAGAGGAACCTCTGCTGAAGGTTATCAGAATAGTGGAGGGCAGAGAGAGGATATGAGCTAGAGGACTCATGCCCTAAGCATGTGCTTTAGCCACTGGGTATCTTTTTTTTGCCCTGGTTTTAACAAGGAGTTTGCAATTCATTAGATAGTCAAGATTTTGCATGTTGTCTTACCCCTCTTATACTAAAAATGGACAAGACTGGGCTCTTCCATGCACAAATCTACAAAAGCATAGATCACCTTGTTTTCTGGAGCTTGTGTGTTGGCCAGTAGTTCTCAAATTATTCTGGCTGAGTACCACTATCAGAGGCAAGAGATACCACCACTACCAGCAGTGTTGGTGGCAGTTACCACCATTCCTGGCTGTAAATACATGCTGGACTACATAACCCTTGAAGTAGTTTCCACATCACAGTTTGGAAAATCTTCTGGTAGCCATCACAGTTAAGTTATAATTTTATTAGAGCTGTAGGAAAGCTGTGCTGACAACACACTGCCTTGTGTTATGACTGAGCTTCACCCTTTCCTTCAGGAGGGGACCAAGACCACACATTGCATCAGCAGGACTCAGTGTCTATCACAGACTTCCCGCGTGCCTATGGGCAAGTTGCACCAAGGTTTTCAGTGGCCACTGAATTAACATTTCTCTGTCTGATTCCCAATCTTCTGCTAATGTCTCTTATCTAGTCTCTTTCAAGTCAGTCGTTTGCCATATCTGTCTGGGCTGTATACTCCTTCAGCCAAAAACTTGATCCCACTGTACCGTTGCTCTTCTGTCATTAGTGACTTTTAGGTTTTTCCATCATTCTACTAATATCCATGACCTGTCCTGTTAGAAAAGGACTGAGATCCAATAAGTTCCTTTCATCTCCAGTTTCTATTATTGTTAGTAATGACTCGGTGCTAAGTACCTTGTATATCTATTCTTTCTTCATAACTGAGATTTAGGTATATTTAATCCAGCCTGGGTACATGAGGTCGGATGAGATGATCTCTGGATTGAATAATTTAATGACAGTAGAAGTTGTCATGCTTATTATTGCAAACCCACAGTGGGATTCACCTCAACTAACCTAAGATGCCTAATAGTCAGACAGCTAAATCTGTGCTGCTCATTTTATGTTCTCTTTGCGGCATGTACAGAGAAATAAGCACTTCAATAAATAAACTAAGCAAATCCACTTTCTCTCCTGTTCAGAATGAACTAAGAGTATTGCAATACAAGGGGCAGCTCAGTAAAACCAGTTGATTGATCAGATTGCAGCAATGAAATCAGTTAATGAGTCTGTGACACATCAATAAGAGTTATAAGTCTAAATATCCTTGTACTTTTCTTCTCTGTCTGTCCTTTTCTACTTAGACTCTTATCGTGTTGTCTGACCACTTCCACCAACAAATCTCTGCAGATGGTAACTAAACCATGCTTCTGTTAACATTGCATCAAAATTGCTCTCAGGCCCTGGAGGTAAGGGTGGCACCTTCCTCCTCCATAGATTCACACTGTTTGTGAATGACAGCATAACAAAGCCTTTAAAAATATCAGCACACTGTTCAAATGAGACCATTTCTGTGGCTAGGCTGGACTGAGCCTTCCACCCAAACGCTCCCTCAGAAGACAGAATCCCTCACTACAAAAAAACCCTACATCAACACACACTTCATAACATCCCTAGCCCATATTCTCAGTATCTGTGTACTTTCAGAAGAACCACTCTCCTGTTCCCCAGGGCCTCCAGAATGTCTCTTCACCAGCATCACAAATCAAACTCATAAGGAGCGGCAGCAACCCCATGGTACATAGAATCAGGTGAGTTATCCAGCTCACCTGGTAAGGCAAGTTGTTTCATAGCAAATGCAGTGAGTCTGCTCTTCTCATGGAAAAAGCACACAGAAAGCCATAAGGAATCCCATCGACCACCCTTCTGGGATACAGGATTTTTTGCTCATCTCCTTTATACAAATGTGGAGTCAAACACCAGGAATCCGAATGACAGATTTTTAAATGTAATTCATTGCCTAATGATGTAGAGCAATTCCCTCTGGGATTTTCAATTCCTAAATCCTTTTCAAAAGGATCTTCCAATGGAAGCCTCCTATTTTAGTTTTCTACATTTCTAGGTGGATCATTAAATGCCTAGATGCATTAAGGTGCATTAGGTGCACTTTGCCTTTAGGATCTTATTCAAAGTGAGAAAAGGAGTTGGGTTCTTCTATTTAAATTGAGATATCTTTTTCTGACCTAGTCATACAGAATCGTATTGCAGGCAATGGTGAGAAAACTGGTACAGCTGTGATTCACTTCATCCAAAAATAAATCTCTAATATATATCAGTATAATTGTATCTTTTTTCTGGCCAATATCTCTAAAGGAAATCTGGATAGAGACTGCTAAAGTTAAGAGATAATTCTTCCTCCAAAAGCGACATGAGTCAAACGTAGATCTCCCAAATCCCAGTATTAGCCAGATTTTTCTGCCTTTATGAAACACCAGTCTCCCAGTTAATTTTACAAATCTTATCTGATGCCTAGTAGTCTCTTCCCAGTCATCAGCTGGCTTTGGAGGGAGCCTTACCTGTCCAGCAAGAGCTTAGATCGCCCCATTTCTTCTCAGTTTCTGCAATCTTGGGAAAAAAATGGAAATGTTCCCTTAAGTGTGTCCCTCAGGCTGCAAGGAATTAGAGTTGCTTTCTGTCATGCTGCACAACACTGTCTAGCAACAGGCACTATTGTTGTTATTCTGGGGGCAGAGGGACAAACTGAATAGTAGGCTTGGCAACTGTTCAAGGAGTTTTATTCCCTCCCCTTAGTAAATATCTCTATTAGCCAAGATGCACCCTTTTGGAAGCAGGAGAAACTCCTGCTCTGTTTAGTGCCATGTGACTTCATTTCACAGGCTTGGCTGTAGCAGAGATTTCTCTGTTCTCATATTCCCTTGCTATAGGGAAGCAAGAAAGCCCATTTATAATTTTAAGTTTAGAGATGAAGCCTTATTACAAGCTTGAGTCAATGATGGGTGGATGTGGTTGGAGGATGTTGGGAGACAGTGGCTGTGTTTGGAAACTGAGGGTGGTAAGCATGAGGAAGATGCATCTATGCTCCAGAGCACATTGGTTTAGAGGCAGGACTAAGTACCTTACAGAGAAAGCTGCAAAATATTCAGGTTCCAAAATATTTAGGTTCCTCAGGTTTTATGCAAGTATGCTAAAACATGACAAAATCTAAGCTCGTGTGGATCTGCTGACTAGAGAGGTGGTCTGGAGGCTACAGCTATCTTTTAGCCTGGGTGGCATGCGTGTCCTGCAATAGCACAGCATCACTCACACCACATCTGCACCCATGCTGGTACACAAATGAGCACTGTGCACTAAAGAACTCTCTAAAATACAAGAAGAGGACAGAGCAAAAGTCCATGACTTGATTTTAACCACATGAAATGATGCCAGTCAATGGGAATTAGAAATTAAGCTCATATTTTAACAGCTAGTTATTAGGCAACAGAACAAATTTTCAAAGGGAAATCTCTGTCTTGGGTACACTTTGACTAAATTTGTATGCCTATAGTGGTGGTGCTTCAACTTCTCCACAGTCACAGCGAGTTTAACCAGCCAAGCTCAGTAAAAGGAGTGAAGGGCCCTGTTTCATCTAAATGTAGACATCTAAAATAGTACACATGAATCACACTGTATGAAAGTGTCCATTTCTCCCGATGGATTACAAAAGAGCCAAGTATGACTGCCTTGGATGGAGACACCTAAACTGCAGACATAATGGGTAAAATTAATCCCACCTGGAGGTTTCGCCCACTTGCCTGCAGATAGGCATCTAGAGCCACTGTGACGCTGTGGGGTTTTTTTGATTGGCCTCCAGCTACCTCTCCTGAAAGGGACTTATCATCAGTGGATCCTGCACCATATCTGCTAGCCCTGTGAGGACAACTAGGATGGCATATTAGATGGAAGCAGACCCCTATGTGTGGGCACCTGACTGTCTTCGTTTTGAGATTAGATGAATTTCTGGAAGACGCACTTAATCCAAACACCAGGATAGAGATATGGGGATAAGGGAGCTTCCATAACCTGTGATAGACATAAGGCCAAGGTAGAAATAGGAGGGTCTCCCATGCTTCAAGTTCAAGGCACCCCTGAGGCACTTTCTGAGTATCTGAGGCAAACTTCCTCCAACACACCTGAACACTACAGAGACGTCCTCCATGGAAAGAGGAAATAGCTCTGCTACGCCTTGCAAAATACAGGTCTGAGATCTTGAGGGGAACCACTTCACACGCTATGATATGACCTTGCTAGTACAGTGTAAGAGAGGGCTTTAATCCTATTGCAATAGGATTAAAGCCTCTCAACAATATGATATAGGAAAGGGAATAAGCACGTTGGAGAAAAGTAACAGCATCTCTGCTGAGAATTACCATTCTCCCGATATAAAGCATCATTGACTATTATTTACACCAGGACAGAAACTGTGAGGAGGAAACCAAAGGCACCTTGAACCCCTTTGATGGCATAGGCTCTACAAATGCAAAACACTCTCTGGGTATCAGAAACATCCAAGCGGATAGGGGACTTTGAATATGCAGGTGACAAGGAAAAGAGACAAATAACATCTTTGTGATGCATAATGCTCTCCTCTGGTTTAAAGGCTGTTTTTAAAAGCGGTGCCTATGTTTGGAGTTCAAAACAAGGTAGTTAATGTATTGGTCCTTCTCCTCTCTCTCTCTCCTTTTTTTTTTTTTTTTTTGTTTTTTTTTGTTTTTTTTTTTTGTTTTTGCAAGCACTAGTAGAATTTGGAGAGAACTGACGATCAGCTGAATTTTTACATGTTGAGCTAAGTCGTAAGAGGACTTGAAACCAGCCTTGCCACTTTGAAAGGGACAGCAGGGATGAAAAACATGACAAATGACCCAGACTATTTTAAAATGTTTTGAGCAGACAGTCCAGGTATGGCTTTTCTATAAGACAAAATCTGGGCCCAATCTAGCAAACTCCTGAAAATTATGAATGTCATGGGAGGATTCCTACCCTTACAGACTTTCCTGAGTATTCATCTCCCTTCAATATTTAGACCCACTGAACTGCATTAGCTCTCATGGACCTCATTGGGTACCTATTTTATGCCTAAAGGCCCTTCTCCTTCTCTGCAGTGATGATCTCCAGATCTTCGAGAGCTTCACCTCCCTCTTCCAGCCTGCACTCTTTGGCCTTGTGAAGTTTCATTCAGGATTGCAAAAAAGGACGTAAGCCCAGCCCTGCTCCAGCAAGGGGATTTTGACATCAGCTTTGGTCAGAGTAGGACCAGTCCTGCTTGCAGGAGGCCCTGGGGATGAGACTGTGGGCTCAGCGTGTTAAACACACTGCTTAAAACTCAGCTGTCCAAACGGAGCGCCTGTGACTCAGAGCCCAGAGGATTCCTCCTGTGACATACTTGTGCAATGTTTGTTAAGTGCTATCATTATGCTCAATAAAGTCCTTTGAAATGCAGCCGGGTTATTTGAATCACACACTTGAGGAATACGAGCGTGGGCACCTTTCGCGGAGGAACGTTGATGCTAAGTGAGGGGGAAGCAGGCGTATTGACATATGCTTGTCACGATCAGCTTTTCTTGCACTACTGTAAACACAAAGCAAAACCATCTGCTCCTCATGAGGACTTGGGCAGGACACCGGAACCAAAGAGCAGCTTGGTGCACAGCTCAGAACAGCCTGCCTTATGCTAATGCTAAGTGCCAGAGATGCCATATGGAAGTGAGACTGGCAGTCCCTGTCTGGAAGAGCAGAAGCGATGTAGAAGTGTGGGCTGCAGCAGTGTTGGCCTCCACTGGAGCGGAGTTGGCCCACTCGATGTGGGGATGTGAAGGGAAAGCGGATGCCCTAGATCTGGGATGGAGAGAGCAGCAAGTTGGGCTCGCTCCTCCTGGCGTCTCCTTGGCTTTCCTTATCTAGGAGGGGCCACAGAATCGCGTGCCAATGATGTTACCTGTGGCAGGCCTAGCTGTGGAGCTAAGTCTCTGAAAAAGATGACCGTGCACAAGCTAAATGGGTCATCAAGGAGGCACAGGAGTTCAGAGAGGAGGACAGGATCTACCTATTTCATTAATATTGCTGCCCCTGAAGCAGTTACCATGCTCTCGCACTGTACATTGCACCAGCACTTGGGAAATAAACCTGGAGCATGGGACTGATGTAGAAAAGTTTTAGAAAGCAGGACAAACTACCTCTCCTCCGTGAACCTGACGTCCAAGCATCTCAATGCTGCACTCAACCCTGCCACAGGCTCATCGCAAGGCCTTGGGCAGGGCCTTTGAATTCCTCCGTCTCTGCCTATCTAGCTGCATAACGGGAATAAAAACCATCCTCTTCATCCCTGGGCACATATCAGACCTCAAGCTACATTAGTAAGACATCCTGCTAGAAAAACTTGGAGCACTCAAAGATGTTCAAGCATCTGTAAAGGACATATTTTGCCTCTGGGGCTACCTGAAAAGGGGTTGCCTTTGGGAGCAAAATAGTTTACATTTTTTAATCTTGGTTTGAAAACGCTTGCTTTGTGTCTTTCTTCAATGCTCTGAATACCAAGTTTCTGGCTTTCAGTTTAGTTAGTTCATTTTTTCAAGTTATCTTAAATTCGAAAGGAAAAAATCTGTGAATAAGCAGTGAGGCAACACAGTTTGCAGGCTAAAATCTCAGGGAGTAGATGACTTTTGTCTAACACACACTATTTTGTGTGGGAGAGTCCAAGTCCTCCTCATGTTTGAAAGAAGAGTTGCAGTCTTCCTAATGCCTTGGAAAATTGTCAAGGCCTGCCATGACAGAGGAGTCTCATGTGACTTTGGTCCAGTCACTTAATCTCGCTGGCACAGCTTCTCCATACCTGGACTATGTTAGGAGCAGCATAAATACCATTACACACTACTTCTGCAACCTCACCATGAGAAATGGAGATGGGATCATATTTTCTTTACCCTTTGCACATTGCACTCTAAGCATGGACCAGGGTATGGCTGTTTCTTACTGTTTACATCTACACAGCAAGATCCCTTCAGCTCCAGTTGCCTTCTATTCCTGTTGCTTCTTGGATGTAAATCATTCATGTTGCGCTCAAGAAAATCCAGGCTGGTGGAAAAGTTGGTGCCTGAAAATAGGCTAAAACATCAGCTTCTCTAACAGCTGGATATCTCATTCTTGTTTAGGCAATGCCTGGTAAAATAGGACCATGGAAGATAGGGTTGTAATATACATATTATATATATGTATATATATATATATATATATATATATATATATATATATAGCACCTATATAAAAGCAATTCCTAACCCTTGGGGCAAGGATGGGAGAGGGGTGAATGCAGAGGAATTGCACCATACCCGGCTGAAATGCTGCCGTCTCTAGAGAGGAACATCACAACTGCAAACCACTGCAGCAGTAGAGGAAATGTAGATGAATGCCACCAGCTCTGACACATCAAATCCTCAGCTCTGGCTAAGGGAGCAGAGGAGCGGGTAGATGAAATACGTATTTCAGAGCTCTGGAGATTGCTGTGGGAGCTCCGATGCCAACACATGCAGCTCACGCTGTCCCTTGGGTGACCTTCCACAGCTTTGCCTCCCTCCTGGCTAACAAGGGATCATCATCTCTCACTTAACACGCTTGTTCTCTGCCAAACCTAAATGGAGCTTTTTTTAAGCGAGGAGCCTGCCAAGACTCAACTCGGTTCTCTTGGATTTGCAACAGAGGAGCATCGCGTTTCTCATGAGATCGAGAGCCCATCTTGGAGTTCACCGCCGCCAGTGTGAATTGGGAGCTGTTCCAGCAGCCCTGAGGGGGTCAGATCCTGGGGAGACCTCAGGCTTCACCCATGCGCCCTTCTTCTTGTGTGATGTGGGGTACACACACATGTTGCACCTGCGGATACCTAGAGTGATGCCACAGGCTCCCTTCTCTTTCTCTTGGCAAGACTGCCCTCCCATCCCACTCCCACGTACCTGCCTTCCCCAAATCACAAGAAATAGGATGGAAAGAGCTATTAGATTACATCAGCCAGTCCTCAAGGGCTGTGAGTGCCTACTGCAGGACATCAAGGGCTTTGCCCAAACTTATGGATGATTCAACCATTACAGCTTCTGTGACCAGTCTTGGGGGAAAAACAATAAAGAGCTAAAATCTCCTGCAGCATGACACAGGCCACAGCTAGGAAAATATTCCTAAAACACATTCTTCATGTCCACTTTCCAAATGCAGCCTGGCATCTCCAGGTCCACTCCTTCCTTTCTGTTGCTCCCTATCTGTTATTGCCCATCTCGTTACTCAGTGCATTTGGGGCTGATTCTGCCCCAATCCACCTGTTATGTGACAGCAGGAACTGTGCTTCTTGTGTGGGGCATCCAGAAACACCTTTGCTGGCCCACAGCCAGACTGGCCCGTGCCTTCTGCATCTACCAAGCCTTCAGGCGTGAGTTTGGAGCAGGGCATGCCCAAACCTTGCACTTGTACATCAGCCACCTGCAGCCAGGGTTGACTGCAAGGATCCCCTTGGTACCCAAGGGGACCAGCCAGGCACATGCTGTCACACGAGGACCTCCCCAACCGGGAGCCTCCTGCAGCTCCTCTGCAATCCCACACTTTGGGATTTGGCTCAACAGCTCCCTCTCATATGGACCATCTCCCCTAGCACCAGCCTCCTGGGCCTCTGCACATTAAGACTCGCAGTGATGGAGCTCTGTCTCTGTCTGCTGCTTTTTCCTCCTAAATCAAACCCTCTGAATAATTTCTGATCTCTCTGGCTATGCTCGAATCAAGTCAGGCCTCAAACCACTGATTATAAAATAAAATAAAATGAGTTTTCCATTGCACGTGCAACCAAGCAGCCTCCCATTCAAGGCAACACGAGGAAGCCGGAAAGTTTTATTTCTGTTCATACTATAACTATGACACCGCCTGGGCCAAAAATCCCGATAACACGGGGGACTGCTTAAACCTAACCCTCTTCACTCACAAAATTGTCAGTTTTCCTTCTGAAGTTTCCTAGTTTTTCCCTCATCATCAAAAAAAAAAAAAAAAAAAAAAAAAAAACCCAACCCCCAAACTTTTTGCTGCTGGTCTTCAGCAGCTGAAGCCCACGGTGCATAACGGCCTACTGGTGCTGCCAGCAGCTCCCTTAGGTCACACAGCACAACGCTGCGCCGGAGAAGGTCCCGTTGGGTTATTAAATCACAATAAATCACACCAGCATGTTCTTAGAAACTTGTCACCTCGGTCCCAAAGGCTACCGGTGCCTTCTCCATTTATTACTTTTAAACAGCTATTTTAAAGCCTATTTTGCCCCTTTCTAAAAATACATAACCTAAGGATTTTCTTTCTTTTGAGAAGTTTATAAGAACTTTTTTTTTTCCCCATTATTGCCGGGCAGTGGAAAGTCTACGGACACAGCGAGAGAGCACAGCTGCCCCATGGGAATTTTTTCCTTTTTCTTTCCTGAACTTCTCACTACCCGGCCACGCATCTGTGTCTGTGCCGAGGCCACCCAGCACCGCGGTGTGCATGTGTGTCCTAATTTTAAGCAGGTGCCCCTATGCTCTGGTGGGAATAACAACCAAAATACCCTGCTCGGACAAGAAAAGAGCTCTATTTAGAGGCAGATAGAAATCACAGTAGCAGATACATGCCCACCGGCCTGCTTCTCCGAATACACAGTATATGTTTCCCTTCATTTCTCTCTTTTTGGAGAAAAAATAACCAAACTCTAACTTTTCTCAGCCCCCTGCTTTTTCTGGGTGATCGAACTGTCTGGAAGCCGAGAGCAATGCAAGCATCTGTAGCTCTGCTTGCATTAGGATGGGCTTATGTTTTAATTAGAAACTGTTATTTGGGGCGGGAGGGGACCAGGAACAAAACAGTTTTGGGAAGGTTAATTACAGATTTTCTGCTGTAAGTGGTCAAGTACCAGCTAACATTGGGGGGGGGGGGAGTTTTAAACAGAGATGGTTGAAATGATATGTTTGTCGCCTGCATTATCAGACTAAATAAATCTCTGGCCCTCTCTCCCTCTCTCCAGTCCTATTCAAAAAAAAAAAAAAAAAAAAAAAAAAAACCAAAAACAAAAACAAAAATGAAAACAAACAAACAAGAAGCAAGGTATAAAATAAAGCAGTGCAATCAGTTTGCTTAATCAATTATTTTGCAAGCAGCCTCTCCCTCCAGAGCACGGTTTCGATTTAGAAAAACGTAAAACGCACTCTGAATTTTCGGATTTTGCGCCCCGCAGGGCGGTAGGACCCCCGCGCTAGCCCCGGGCTCGCCGGGGCTGCCCGCCCTGCCGGCCCCTGGGCCCGGCTGGCACCCCGCTCCCAGGTCTGCCCCGCCGCCTTGGGGGGTGGCGATGGGTTTATATCTTGCTGGAGGATAAATGAAGAGTGAAAGGGGTGTGTGTGGCGGGGAAGGATTTAGAGGGCCAGTGTAGGAGCACTGGGCATCTCCCCCACCCCAGCCAAAATCTCCTTTGCATTTCCATGGCCTAAGGGGGCTCGCGCTCTTTGCAGGAGAAACATCTAAACCGCTGCTCGCTGCTCGGCGCAAGGCTGGAGAAAGACCAAGGAAAAGCAAGAGTCGCCCTGCAATCTCCCTGCGCACACCTGATGCCCAGGACCGGTGGTGGGAGAGCTCTGGTCCCATTTCTACCACCTCCTCTCCCTGCCCTTCCACCCGGCACCGGCCGGAGCGGGACAAGGGGGCTCCAGGTGCCGGGCGGCTTTCGGCTGCGGATGGCTGGGCTTCTCCTTCGCTCGCCCCTCTGCCGGTGACAAGGGAATATTTATGTCGGTATCGGTGGAATGCATTTCCTTCTCCGATCAGGAATGCAACCGGAGTTTCTAATTATAAGTTAGATCGGGGCTGTGAATAAAAGATTGCTTTTTAATGACTCCCAGTCCAGGTGCTCTTTCTGCCTGTCTTCCCGAGAACGCATTTGCATTTTATTACCTTTCTCCCATCCCAACGCATTCCCTGCTTTCAGACATACCTGACATAGCTGAGGAGCCTGCCTTCAACACCCTCACCCCTGCACCGCCGGGGAGGGGAGCGCGCACCCGGGCGCCCGGCCCTGCAAACGCGGCCCCGTCGTCCCGCTGCCGATGCCCGACCCGCTGCGCCCGCCGCCTCCGACCACCCGAAACCCACAGCCCGGCTGCTCTCGTTAGCCGAGGCGAAACAGATACTCGATGCCCCTTTTGTTCATGATGATGATGATAAATATATATATATATTATATACATATATATATTTTTTTTTGTTGGAGGGATTTACAGCGTCCGCAGCCCGGGGCGACTCGCTGCGCCGCCGGAGCCGGGTCGGAGCACCTGGATCCCTAAGCCCCGCGGGGCGCCCGGCGGCAGCCGCTGCCCCGGCGCCGCGGCGGGGGCTGCGCTGCGCCGCCCGCGGCTCCTGCGCGCCGGCCCGCGCCGCGCAGCCGCGCGCGGAGCAGGAGCAGGAGCCTCGCTGCGCGCGGGCTTCCCGCAGCCCAATTACCAGCCCGCGGTAATTACAGCAGATCTTGCAGTTACATGCCTTCCCCAGCACCATTTGCTCTTTTTTTTTTTCTTTTTTTCTTTTCTTTTCTTTCTTTTTTTTTTTTTTTTTTTTTTTTTTGTGGGGGAGAGCGAAAAGGCTCTTAAAGGCGTAGGGTGCAGCGCGGAAAGGAGCCTCAGACCGCGCAAAAAAACACGCGGGGGGGATGCGAGGGGGAGGGGAGCGGGGGCAGGAGGGGGAGCGCAGGTCCCCGCCGCCCTGCGCGGCCGCTGCGCGCTGCCCTGCGCCGCTCCCCGCTCTGCCTTTACATAACCCGCCCGGGTTGCTCCGTCTCGTCTCACCTCCTTTTCCTCCCGTCTCTCCCCCCCCCCCCATTTTTTTTTAAAAAAACTAATATTCCTTAAAGCAAAGAGAGAGAGAGAAAAAAAGTTTTCATCCTTCTTCCCCCTCCCTCCTTCCTCCCCGCTTCCTTCCACCTGACTTGCTCGAAATCACCTTGAAATGCTCATGTCAACTTGTATCATTATCTCTTTAATTCAGGCAGCGCCTTTTGTTCTTCCCGGGAGAGGATCAAAGCACTTTGAGAACAAACAAACAAATAAATAAATAATAAACAGAGAGATAAATAAATAAATAAATAAATATAGTACAACTTTCCGATCGCTCTCCGCCGCGCTCGTGCTCTCTCCTTTACAGTAGGAGAAGGCGAGCGCAGGTATAACCCAGTCAAAATAAACAAACCGAATGCATAAATAAAAGAGGTGAAATGCAGGTTCTAAGAACTTGCTGGCGCTGGAAGGATCCCACCTCTTTAGCTGAGTGGCAACGAAAGGAGAATTTCGAGTCATCTTAAGCGCAGGGGTTGCAGAGAAAACAGAGGAGGGGAAAAAAATAAATGAAAACGAGAGGAAAAAAAAACGTAGAAGAATAAAACTTACCACCAGATTGGGTAACTTGACAGAGCCTGACTCAACCCACAGAGAAACAGGAAATATCCAAAAGAGGCCATTGATGAAAAGTTGTCTTTCTTTTTTTTTTTTTTTTTTAACCAGAGTTGCCAAAACCTTCCTTTCTTCTGAGGCAGGATGATTATTTTAATAATAATAATAACAACAATAATTTAAAAAAAAAAAAGAAAAAAGCCAAATGAAGTGAACTCAATCCGACCAGGTAAATCCTCTCTTGCTTCCTCTACTACTCTCAAGGAAAAAAAAAATCTCAGAGAGGTAAAAAACTCTTCTCTCAGCCAAGACACTGAAGGCAAATATTAAAAAAAAAAAAAAAAAAAAAAAAAAAAAAGTTTGAAGTAGCTCTCTTAAAAAGGACCCAATCAGCACTTATTGCCAAAGGGAGAATTCTGATGCTTTGGCTTGTTCTGTCAATCAGGAGCGCGAAGTCAGGAATGAGCTAATTGCAAGGAGATAGTGTTTTAATACTCATTAGGGGGCACGTTGGCCCACAAGCCAAGGGATAAAATGTAGTTTTAAAAAGGGGAAGGAAGATTTAGGGGGTTTAAATAGACAGGGGGGACCCCTGTGGATTTGGGTAGCTATAACAACCTGCCCGGATTTCACTCCCTGGGTCGAAGCTACTAAAATGCAAAAAAAAAAAAAAAAAAAAAAAAAAAAAAAAAGGGGGGAAAAAAGTGTGAAGGTTTTTTTAAATTATTATTTTGTCAACCCACTCCTTTTCGCTGTTCTGTCTTCTTCTAAAATCCCCTTTTCCTCATGATGATGGCTGGGATGCATTCAAACTAACTTTCTAGAAACTTTCTGTGGAGTCTTTTTTTTTTCCCCTCTCTTTTTTTCATTTAAAAAAGCGGATTTTTACATATACACACGCACGCATGCACACAGAGCCATGTACAGACATACGGCCATGCACACCCTTTTCCCACCAGTCCGACCAGCCAGAGAGCCAAGAGCTCCAGTGAAGACATCTGCGAAGAAATCACCCTCTTCCAGGCAAATTTCAATAAGGCTCATCCAGCTCATCACAATTTGCAGGAGTCACAGCCCGGCGTTTGCGACCGCACCGCTGCAAACGACTTCATCCACCAGATCCACCCCACAGGGCACTAGTAATTGATCTCTTCTTTAATTTCTCTCCCTACATATTGCAACAATTTCTCTCCTTTCAGCAGTGGTGGTGGGGGGTGAGCCGGGTTGGATCGCACGCGTTTCCAAAAACTGCGGGTTTGCTGCGGGGCGGAGGTCCTAAAAGCAATCATAATTAGAATTATTATAAAGATGTAGCTCCTTGAGCCTGCTCCTCTGCAACATATTGTTTAAAGCTTGCTATATCTGTAGGCGAGTGTCACCCAGCTGACAGGCTTTCCCTTGCCTTGGGTAGCTTGAAAGGGTCCAGAGAGGAGGAAACGAGGCGTTGGAGGCACTGGACTAGCTAAGAGATATTTTCTCCCTGGAATAATAGCAACGACTCTCTTTGCCATGATTTTTTTTTTTTCGTTGCAGCTGCTGCCTGTTGGATTTTTGCTGCTTTTTGACTTTTCTTTTTTTTTAAAAAAAAAGCAAAGAGAACAGGGTGCAACTTATTTTATTTATTTATTTACTTTCTTTTATTTTGTCTCTGAATGGGAAAATTTTTGTAGCTCCCGTGGGACAAAGAGAGGTACAATTTTTAATGATTTTGTTGGAGGAAAGCTCGTAACTTTTTGCATTAACTCAAATCAAAATGCGTTTTCTTTCTCATCACGAATTGCCTGTCTGTTTTCCCTGAGCAGGGAATACGTCTGTTTACACATCTCCACGCTGCTTTCTACGCATGTATATGAAGAGAGAGATGCGTTTGTGCTTAGCTAGATGGAGAGATATATTCATTCTAGCAAAATTATACTGGAAATGCAGTTCATTCGGGGATATTTAAATCAGTGGGAATTTGGCAGGGGTCGGGCCCTGATTATTTTCTTTAGGGTTGGATGACAAGTGATTGCAAATGCAAGCGCTGGCAAGGACTCTGAGATGTAATCGCCCTGTGTAGCCAAGCTCGAGTCGATCCAAGCGGCTGCTCGCTGCTTCCAGGGAAGGGACCGATGCTCCTTCTGGTTCTCCGAGCGAATCCCTGTGGTATCGGTGCTGCAATTGCTTCGAGGGCATTAATGCCAACCCCACTTTATGGGCTTCTCTCCCCGGGGGAGCCAAAGGGGCCGGAGAGTTTCATCGTCTAAGGTAGGACGAGAGGAGGGCGGTGGTGGTGGTGGCGGCGGTGTGTGAAAAATCATCCTAAGGACTTTCCCTCTGTATTAGAGAAAATCCCATCCAATTATAGCATTACTGGAAAGAACCAAACGCTGAGACTTTCAAAAGGAGGGGATTTCTTCTGTCTTTTCAAGTGCAGTTGCTCACACGGCAGACGGGAACACACACGCGTGCACGCAGCCCCCGACACGCCAGCGCCGGGGTCCCGGGGCTGCTCCGACTGGAGGCGGAGGGGGAGGAAGGGGCCGAACACACATCCCTCCCCGGCGTCCGGCTCATCTTCCATCCTTTTGTCTCGGGACAGAGCTTTAAACATCCCCCAGAGCCTCTGCCCCTCCCAGCAGGAAGCACCAGGCAACTTCACCTGGAGGTACAAATTCAGCCACTCTCCCTTTTCCTCTGAGCTCTGCAGCTGCTCTTCGGGGAGGACGGAGATAATCCACTTTGTCGTAGGTGCACACGCACAAGCGGGATCGTATTGATTGCTCCAGCAGGCAGCACTGCTGCTTATTCTAACGCCGACCGCTTTTAATTACGCTGACAAAAAGGTAGTCGGGAGTACAATAGACATTTGCAGAGTTAGGAATACTACTGTAGATTAGTTATCCATAGGCAATGTCACCTTTGAACCGGAGCCTCTCAAGGGTCAGATTTTGCAGTCCATAAGAGTCAATAAAAGGGCTTCCCTGGGCTTTACAGATCTGGGACTGTTTATATTCAACTGGTCAAATCAGCAGTGTTTTCTCCTGACAGTTGGGTTTAGGACCTGATATTAAAATCTGACTAAGTCTGTCCATGCTGGTCCATTGGTTTCCACAGGGCTCATTCCTTCCTCAACTCTCCCAAACTTCCATGCATGCATGCATATATCCTTTGCAGTGGGCAGGATCTGGCCCTTGGTGGGCTGAGCTCTACCTCTCCTCGGCTTCTTTGCTCTTGGCATTGCTCTTTTTTCTTTTTTTTAACAGCACCCAAGTAGAAGTTTTGAGAAAAGTTCAGCTTCCAGTGTTGTGGATCTTTGGCTGGTAGAAAGCAAATCTCAGTTCTGGTGGACCCACAGGCTACCTTGTACAGACTTTCTACTAGGCCCAGTATTATGCTAGCAAAGCAACTGCCGGTTTTGGCTCATGACTTTCCTGGGAGCTGAACGTCCCAGCTGTCAAAGGGGAGAGTAAACTCTCACAGCTATGAGGACAGGCTCCTCAGCCCTCTGAGCCTGCTGCAAAAGGATGCGGGTAGCTTCAGTTGTCAAGCTGGCATGGGGAAAGGGGACGGAGAAGACATGGAGCAGATCTCAGTCATGGGGTTGGAGTGCCTTACTAAGGCATTGCAAACTGGTCCTCTCTTGCTTACTTATAGGGATAGCTCAGCTGGCATCTTCAGGGCCCCCTCGATTGAGCGAATAGAGCTGGATTTAGAAACATGACTGCTTCACTGTGCAGTTAGTCACAAGAGGGAACAGCTGTGCTCCTCCATATTCAAAAAATGACATGTCCAGGGCGCTTCCACTCCAGAAAAGTCTATGTAAAGAAATTAGAAGCAAGGAAAGAAGGTTTATAGGGCTCCAGACAGACAGGAAGGTGGGCAGATGGGTGCAGCACAGACTGTCACACATCTCAAATATTCTGTATGTCACTTCTCTTGTTCATCTCCCCCCCTCTTCCCTACATGGAGAACATTTGATATGGCAGCACGATGGGAAAGACCATCCTTACTGACAACAAACACAGAGCCAAGGAAAGCTCCCCTCAGGGCAAAACCCTTTGCTTATTCTTTAGGGGAGGACAAAAGTGCAATTCTGCCCCTTTCCTCTTTAATATTTGAAATTCCACTAGGCAAAATTAAGTCATTATCTGCTTTTGGCAATGGCCCCTGGGAACAGTTCTTGCTGGAAGATGATGAACCTTCCCTGTTTGAAACTTTATTCACTGGCTGCTTTGAATATGCCTTTTTGGACATAGTGGTCTACATGGTTGGATTCAGCCACCATGCAGCATGAAGAAGTCACAGCCTGTTTTTCATTCTATGACAAGAAGTCCCTAGTCCAACACTTTGTGCTAATGAGAGGACCAGTAAACACCCACTAGGCAGCTGTGTATTCCACCTACCCTAAAGCCATCTCTGCTGAGGAACCCCAATAGCATTTAGAAGTTGCTTTCTCTCAAACCCATTCTGTTCACTATGATAGAGACTGGGAACCAACCTGTTCAACCACTTCCTTCCCTTGCACTTCTCAGCCCAGATTCCAAAAAAACATTGTGAGCACTAAATCTCCCCTCCTCACTGATGGTCAGAAAAGCTCACACTTCTGGTAAGATCCTGGAGGGTTTGGATGCACACCCCTAGGTTTACCATGTGCCTGTTGACTTGTGGCATGCCGTTCTACCTCCCTATTTCATTCTATGTCTGTGACTTTTAAAGTCTCTAAGGACTGGGTTCTTCCATTATCTATGTCATCCATGCATCCTGACTGGGTGTTGCAGCAGTATAAATAGTGACTAAACAGGTAAATATTGATCTCTATGATTTATAGATGTGGAGGATGAAGCAGAAGATGGGTAACAACTAGCCCTTGACGTAATTCTGTAGTAGAACTGGGAAAGGGTGGATCTTACTGCTGGATTACCGTCTTCTCTTCTCTATGACTAGCTGGTTTTACTGTACAAAATCGAGGTCACTGCCATCTGGATGTAGAGGTTGGTCCAGTTAATATTTGAGGTGAAGAGAGTTTTAGAAGTGTGTCAAATACACTAACAGCGTGAGTTTCACCTGCCCTGACTCTAGCTGCCTAAATCCTAGTTATGAAACCTTGGCTCCCTTTGTGGTCAATGGAGCAACGGAGAGAGGAGCAACTCAGCCCACCTGAAGATGGTTGTCTGCGGTAGGTGGGATGGATTTCTTTGGAGTTGCACTTCTCTCTATTAGGTGTCTAATTTAGACTTGGTGGTTAATCTTCAGGTGGCTGAAGTTAGGTGAGAGGCCTACAGGCCTTGCCTGTCCTGTGGGCTCTAAAGAGGCACTGAGAGCAATGAATAAGTCAGGAGCACATTCAGGGCAGGAGTCTCAACCCTGTAAGTCGAGATATTTCTAATGTTCCTTAAGTTCCACCTGCAAAGAGGTGGAATATATCTGACACTGGCTAAAACATTTTTGGATATCGCTGCCCCTGGCCAGGTTATTCTATGCCAATGGTAGACTGGGATTTTGGTTGCTTCTGGCTTCCCATCAAAACATTTCTACAAAAGAGAATGGCAAAGCTTTCTTCTGATCACAGTGCTCATAAGAGAAATGTGGCATGGCTGAGTGCAGAAGATCCAGAACTGGTATCTCCTCAAGGGGAGGAGAAGAATTAGGTACAGAGCATGGCTATTCCGTTTAAAGGCGGCTGAGCATCCAAAGAACTGTAATGCAATGAACTAGACCTTTTGCAGGCCAGTGCACAGTCATGAGTGATGCTTGGGTCCTCTGGAGTTTTATACACAGGAGCTTCTGTCACCTCAAGAAAAATATTCTTGTGAGGTGGGTTCCCCTTTCAGGTTGTTTTTGTCTTCAGTCATACCTGCTGGTACTGTGCTGAATAGGTTTCTTCCACGTTAGGTTTTGAAGAGCGTGCTCTGGCCAATAATATGATAATTTAGACAGGCAGTAAGTGGTAAGGCCAGGCCTTGAACTGGTGATTGGGCTCTGCTCTTGGCTTTGCCACTGAGCTGTGATGTGACTTTGTGTTTGCTACTTTACTGTCATATGTAACTTCCTAGCTGGGTTATGCTTCCTGAGATGGTCACTTCATTAGGACAGGAGACTTCTCCTGCCACCACTTGAATGACTGCATGGTTCAGGCTAAGCTCATCTCTTTCTGACACCTCTCTCTCTGTTTTCTCCCTCCTTCTTCTGGTCCTCAGTTGGCTGGCTGTCTCCTGGCTGGCTGGGATCAGCCAGGTACCTGTGTGGCCTCTCTTCTGTAGGTGAGGTAGGACTCTCACTGGTGTAACTTTGGCCCACCTAGTGGTACAGCAGGAGAACAAATCTGGAGAGAAGAAAACCATGGACCAGAAATTCAGCCAGTGCACAGAGATCTGCAGTGCTGGGGCTCTTGTCTCCTTTCCTCGCCTGAGAATAGTCAGCGGAGCCTAAAGTGGGGATGAGGCTTGTCCCTATATTCACAGCTGGGTATTAGGGAGGCCTGGTGGGCAGAAGGATGGCACAGTCTTGCCTGGGAAGGTAAGCAGATGAACTGTGTGCTATGTCTTTTCTTGCCTTCTCCATACAATGCTCAGGAGGGATCAATGCTCTGGGACTATGCAGCTGTGTTGCTGTTTTCTTATCATCTGCACACTCAAAAGCAATGGGTAAGTGGAGACTCCAGCATCTCTTGTCCCCTGTCCTTTGCCCTGCTAAACACTCCTGGAGGAGAATAGGTACCTACGTTGGGACATTGTCTTCTGAGAGTGAAGGTACTGCTTAGAAATAACAGGAGGTTCACCCAGATCTCTCCTCATTGCAAAAGGCATCAGAAGAGAACTGTACATACAGAGCCAGGTCTCTATCAATAACACCCACTTTATTTATTGAATAGCAGCAGCAGCCAAGAAGTGAGCATCAAATTCATCCATGATGGGGAGGAAGCTGTTACCTGTCTGCTTTCAGGTAAACATCACTGTCACTTCTTCCTCAGCAAGAGGTATTAGTGCTTTATTCAGTAGGTCTATTTACTGACAGCGAGGAAGACTTTTCCGGGTGACCTCCATCGACATTTGCTTACTCATTCCAAAACCTCTTGGTAGAGACTGTTCTCTGACAAATGACTATCATGAAGGACGAGGGGAGTTCTTTCTCACTGGAAGACGCTTGGGAAAAAACAATTTGTTATTCCAGAAAGTGTATGCATTAATGACACCAACTCAATTCTGCTTGTTTTGACAGTAAGGCAGGTTCAGGATATGTGTGGTGCCTCTGGAACTGGTGGGGCAAGGGACTGTCCAAGAGCAGTGAGACTCTGTGGTTTTTCACTTGACAAGGTGATCAAAGAGATTTTGCAATTAGATCTGACCACTTGAAGGCAAACTTAACGTCCTTGTGCACCTAAGGACCAGTTCTGCTTTTCCAAGCAGACTGAGTACTGCAGGTTCACAGAGGAAATAACTCCAAATGAGAACTGAAGGACCTGAGCAATGTAAATTTGCCCCTGAGGACTCTGACTCCAATTCAATAAATGCATAAATAACCTGAGCCCTATGTGTATAATGAGTGTTTGCTTGTGTGGAATTTCTCCAGGCCTGACTCCGATAAAACCCTATTAATCAGTAGTGGAAACTGATAATCTCTAAGGACCCAAACCTGCTATTATGTGTATAAATAATCATTCACAGGACATAACAGAGTTAAATGCTAACAACTGAGTACAAAGATACTTGTCTAAGAGAGTAATAAAAATCAGATGTTCTCTTTGAGAGAAACCTTTCAGGGTCTGGTATTTCTGCTTGTGGAGCCAAATCCTGCAGTTCTTTCTGGACACATCTATCTCCTGACCTTTCAGTGTCTAAAAGTGAGACTATATATCTTCAACATCCTAATGGTTCACAGAGAATGGGAACTCATGCTCTTGGAAGTGACTTCTTTGACTGGAGGAATTAAATGTCCTTTGGGATTCCTTGTTTTCCACCTCCCACCCCTCTTTCATTTACTGCAGAGAAAGCCTAGAGAGCTACCTTCAGCGAGTTGCCCAAATCCAGAAAGTTGAAGTCGAGCAAAATGTCAAAAATCAAGCTGTTTGGGAAGAGTCCCTCCAAATCCATACTCAGAATGGCTTTAAAATTACAATTTCTTTTCTCTGCTCCATCCGATCCCGTTTTATACAAACAATAATTTAGGGATATACATTGGATTAAGGAAAAACAATAGAGGAAAAACAGTGGCCGTGGAACATAAATAGCTACAACAGTTATTTACGGAACTGCCGAGATAGCAATTTTAGAATTTTCTAATCTAGTTCTAAAATATCATTCAAATCAGCCCATTTCAAAGGGTTAGCCACACTCCTGTTGTAGGTGAAAATAAAAGAAAAAAATAAGACTGAAAACAGATTCAGGTTGTATCCCTTTGTGCATTCAGCCATAATACCACTCTTTGAAAACCAAGTGATGCTATCTCTCTAGATGAATGTTGGGATTCAGTCTTATGCTTGCAAATCAATATGCATTTTAAACAGGGATTTCTCTACACTGCTGACAGGCTCTGTTCTGAAAAAAACATTGCACTGGAGTGTCTTCTCTTCAGGCACAGAACAAGGGTAATTAAGATACACAAAAAACACGTAACTGAGAATGTAGGGTACAATTTGACAACATAGGAGCATCTCCCAGACTGGCCCTCCCATTACTGCCTACTATTGCAATAGCGCCCTAGTTGAGGTCCCTAAATTCTTTTTTTAGGTGCTTTAAAAGTGAAGAGCAGCAAGATTTCTAGATTATCTGCTTAATTGGCACCCAGTTAGTTTTATCAGTTTTATATTATATATCACAGAGGCAAAGTTGTCATGCAATCTATTAGCTTTGGGTGCCAGTCCTTGGGGGCTGATGAACCGACTCAGAGTTTTGCTGTGCGGTGGGTGATAATGAAATAGGACAGTGATATCTCTCATGCACTCCAAAAATCACTCTCAGTGGAAAGCGGATGGATAGGGCTGGGTGACTGCTATTTTGGCTGTGTGAAACACTGAAACTGGGGAAAAATGCCTTCTTCCAAAAGCAATGGGAAGAAAAGATGTGCTGGCTCTCAGAGAAAAGAAAAGAAAAGAATAGACAGATTTGGCTGGGAAAGTTAAGTGGGGGGAAAAAAAAACAGGAGGAGAGAACAAAACAAAACTTCACCAAGGTGTGAAAACCTCAGCCAAGTGAGGTGTTGACAAGAGATGCAAGTTGATAAATAAACAGACAGGAGCTCTCCCTTGCAAAGCCTGAATGACAAAGAGAGAGAACAGGGGCTCTGGAAGATCAGCAGTGGCTGTTCCTTGCTATTTTCATCACAAAAGCTGGTGGTGGTGAAGGGAGATTTTAACAAGGCAGCAAGTCTGACTTTCTCTCTCTTTTTCCCTCCTTTCTTTCTCTCTTTTTCTCTCTCTTTCTCCTTTCCCCCCCCCTTTTCCTTCTTATAAACAGAGAGGACAAGAGGTCATATCCCAAGGGTTTAAAGAGATAGTTCTCCCCCTTCGAGGGAGGGTGGATGTTCTTTCAGACTGTTTACGATTTAGTCAGTTATGATGTCTTAATGTAGTTGCCGGGTGGCCACCTGTCCCGGACTTTCTTCGATTGCATTGTGCAGGAGTGACACCTGCACATGGTTTCTCACCCAGCATCAAAATGGGTTAAAATCATGCAAAACGCTGTGTGTTTGAGCTGTGGTGGGCTCTTTGCACCTGTTTTACAATGCCAAAGACCATGCACAAGTATAAAATCAGAGCATGGGTCTGAAGATGCTCCCACAAAGCATGTGGGATGCTTCATGTAAGGAAAGGCTGTGGTGGAGGTCAGGGCCTGGTTGCATTAAGTGTGGTGCAGACACCCTCAGGAGGGATTTCTCCTGACGGCTTTGGAGTATGGCCATATCAGGGACCAGACAGCTGCATCACTTTGGCTTGTTGACATCCTTGTGTCTGCAGGACCAAAACCCCCTCCCGTTCTTCAAACTGGTTTAAAAAGTCATTTCCAAGATTAGGGCACTTGGACAAGATGCCAAGTAAAGTGGCTTAAATGGCAAGTAGTTCAGTGGGAAATGGGAGTCAATGATGCTTGGCGCTCCCCATGCCTCTCTCCTTCCTATGTGAGCTCTCTAGTGTCTAATAAATTTTGAGCTCACATTGCAGCCCTTCTCTCCAGGGAGAAAGGAGGGAAAATGCACTAATGAAGTCTATATCATCTTCCCTACCTGTACACTTATTTTCATACAACTTAATCTCTTCAAAACTTTTATCCGTCTGCCAAGCTTGGCTGGGATTGGCCAAGGGGTTCAGAAGTTGGAGAGGAGGAAATGAGTGGATAGACACACACACCATAATCAACTAAACCAAGTTTCCCAAAGAAACCAGACTTCAAATACATTACAGCCCTTTGTAAGTCTTGTAGGAACGCTTACAAACCCCAGGCATGAGCCAGAACCTCCCAGTGCCAGGCACTGCATGAACATATTCCTCAACACAATCCTTTCCCCAGGCCAGTGCTCAGGAGTTTAATACAACAAGTTTAAGGCACACAACATTGGCAAGCACCAGCTTTTCAATATGAATGTAGAGCAGCTCCCTTAATGTGGGTTGTATTTGGCTGGATTCAGCAAGAGTGCAGAGCCTGGCTCTGCTGGAGTTGGTTTGTTCATGGGAATGGCAAGGAAATGACAGGACTTGAAGAACTTTGCCTCCAAACAGCCCTGCTTGGCTTCGATCCTCCCAGAAATCCCATTGGCTTCAGTGGAGTAAGAAGGGAGTAGCAACTGCAGGGCTTGGCCCAATTGGCAGCTCTGAAACTCCTCTCCTCTCCTCTCCTCTCCTCTCCTCTCCTCTCCTCTCCTCTCCTCTCCTCTCCTCTCCTCTCCTCTCCTCTCCTCTCCTCTCCTCTCCTCTCCTCTCCTCTCCTCTCCTCTCCTCTCCTCTCCTCTCCTCTCCTCTCCTCTCCTCTCCTCTCCTCTCCTCTCTTTACAAGAAAAAGGGGTTATAATCTCCTCTGCAGCCACTTAAAGGAGGAAAAGTGCTGAGGTCTCCACTGGATCATGAGTCACTCATATGCTATTGTCCTGTTGGTGTCCCACCAGGGATGAGCTGGCCTAGTGTCTCAAAAAACAGCCTGGCCTAATGTCTCAAAAAATGACTCTATCATCCAAAGGCAAAATCTGGGGCCTGCGGTGGGTCCCACTAAACAGCTTATTTCTTGCTTATGGGAACCGCTGAGCTCCCAGCAGTTCTTCTTGGTCCTGACACACGGACTTCAGGCAGGACTTCCCAGAGGGGAGACATACCTTGTGGTCATGGCCCTGTGATAGGAAAGAGATCTGCTTGGGCGATATTTGGATGTGACCTGGTTTTTATAGAGATGAGATCTGGTCTGTCATTCCCAAGCCTGCGATTTCTGGAAAAGAAAGTGCTCTGGTCACAATCCTGGGACACTGCTGCAATCCCACCTAGCAGTGTTGCCTGCTTGGAGAGGCAGCAGAGAGGTAACCAGCTCAGAAAACCCTGCAGACAGCTCATGACCAGCAGGCTCCTAAGTCCTCTCTTGAGATGCCTCCTCATCCTCTCCTCATCCTGCTTCCTCCCTCTGTGGACTCCTTGGGGCTAAAGCCACACAAGTCTGAACCTGAAAATTCAGAAGACATCGAACAATAAACCACCAGTACTCCAGACATCAGGAGTCAGCTCTTTCTGCCTCTGTTTCCTTTTCCCAGAACTCTAAGGTGTTAAGAAAGCAAATATATTTGGAGTCACGAGTTACCTTCTAGTTTCTGAACTTTTAAAATAGTCCAGGATAGTTTCAAAATATTTTGTACACCATGTAATTTGCTATACATTTGCACAAAGTAGCTCGACTCCAGAGCTGGTGTGTCAAGAAGAAAAAAAACAAATCTCCATTAAATATTGAGATATTTGCTAACTTAAGTTGGGGAAATATTCAGAAGTAGTGCATGAAATGCAGCAAGTAGTAGCTATATTCAGAAGCAGTAGACAGGACCGGTCAGAAAGAAAACAAAATTTTGTGTATTAACATCCTTATTTTGAACACAAATTTATTTTCGCGTGAAATGCTCTGGAGTGCAAGTGAGGCCCCATGCTGTTGTGCTGTCAGCTGCAGCTCCCATCATTTATTTGTAATCCTAGTACCTTCTTGAAGCTCTTTTGCAGAGTGGAAGGTGGGTGGCAATTGGAATATGGTTCCAGTAGGTCTGTGCAGCCAGTTAAGGGAAGATGGGGAAGGAGCTGCCAGTGAGATAGGACAAATAATCACATTATCCAGCCTGCCTTTTCTTCACACCTCCGTGGCCAAAATCTATCTGACACTTTCTGCACAGTCTTCAAACATAACAAACTCTGAAGCTCCCTTGGATACAAGGGGCCATGAGTTTTAGGATGTTTGACACAAGGAAGCTCTCCTCTCAATTAAACAGTTGGAAAATGCCCTGAAGCAATGGCCCCAATGATCTTGTTTAAAGCTACCACGGGTATTTCCCAGCGTAAGGTTACAACTGAGGAAAGGGCATGGTAGGTATTTAAGGAAGGGAGAGATAGGTGACTATTCCTCTGATTTCAGTATGGAGTTTGCAGGAAGTGAGAGGTGTCTTGGACCTGTGTGGGGTCTGAAATGTAGCGTTAGCTTGGACAGTTGGAGGAAACATGCTCACATAAGCTTTGCACCGTCATTCAAACATCACAGCAATTCATGTGAACCTACTTTAAATGCGACCTTTTGGGTTCTCCTGCCAACTTTTCACAATGCTCTTGTCCATCATGGACCTGTCAGGGGCCTGTAGAGTGGGGCCAGCATTGCTCTTTCCCTGCAGTTAGTCACTGATGGGATGCCTGAACTGATGCAACATCATATCTCCTCCCGGGGACCCCGGGATAATTTCAGCCAACAAAGGCTAGAAAAAGCTCCTTGAACATTTCCAAGGTTTCTACATCATCTAGCATGCAAGGTGGTTGTCTGCCATCTCCCTTTGGCTGAGGGTTACTGCAATGCCATGGACCAAGACACATAGGATAGACTTCTCAGAGCCCAGAGAAAGCACAGTTCTTGGAAGAAGTGTTGGACCCCTGTTGCAGAGGAGGAGCTCAGTCCATGAGAAAAGACTACCAAAATCAAAAACTACATGTTGATCTCTGCTGAAGGAGATGGAAAAATGAAGAGATTAGAAGAACATAGAAGAGGAAAGGTAAAAATGTCTCAGCAGGAGAAAAAAAAGACTGTCTCCTGCTAAAGGAGATGGAAGAAGAAGGAACCATCCAAGTCAAACATTGAATATATTAGTTCAATGTTATGTTAGAAGTTATGCTTCTTTCCCTGAGTGTTCTCCACATTGCATTGGCCACTGCCATGTGTTTGCCGGGCTTACAGAGCTCCTCTGGCAGAGGAGAGGGCAGTACCGTCCATGGAGAGTAGCCTTCTTCCTTCTCACCTCCCCTCCATCCCCCAGGGCCCTTTGGACAACATTGTGGACAACATCCTCTCTTCTAGTCCTTTGTACTTTCACAGGCACCATGATGCCTATTTGTGGCTGCTGAGGAAAGCCACTCCTTGTAGAGCTGGAAGGACCTATGACAGCCGAGTGCCAGAGGACAAACTCAGGAGACGACATACACAGTCTCCACCAATGCTTGATATTCAAACAGAAAGGCAAAGCCCCATGATCTGATGTTGCTTTAGCAGCTGAGCCCCAGCTCTTCAAAGATGTCAAAGTGGTGGTTAACCAAGGAGAGATAGGTACTTCTATGTCCTGAGACCCAGATTCTCAAAGGTTTCCTTGCATCACCAGAGGCTTTTACATGTCAGGAGACAAACATAAGTGGCGAGAATGTAACTATCAGACCAACCATAACTGATCAGATTAGTTGCCTATCTCGCTTCAAAGCCAGCTGCAAACTGTGCTCAGTTGAGGTCTCTCCTAGGGAACGATTTTGTGGGAGAACACTGCAGGATTCCTTGAAGATTGCTTTCTGCTATGGAAGGAGAGTACTTCTCTCCTTGTCAAAATGCTTTTCCCCCCCTTTCTTTTGTGGCTTTTTTTGTTACATTTCCCATACTGTTGTTCTGAGGAGAAATGTGTAACTCATTTTGGTACTGAATTAAATTATTGCCAGTTGTACTGCCTCAGTATCTTGCAGCAGTGAGTTCCATTGGTGACTGTTGTATTGTAAACCTTGCCCTTGAGCTTCAGAAGTTTGAGATTATCTTACACTTAGTGCCTAGAACAGTACTGCAATATTTTAGTCAGTGTGTATAGGTATGAGTTTTACACATCTGTAGCTCTGGATATGATTCCTGTACTGGAGAGAGGCCAGTTAAGAGATTAGACCTCCATGTTAGGGATTTGAACCTGTGACCCTCAAAGAAACAGGATTGCTAAGCCTGTGTCTCCTGTGCCATAGACAGTGAACAAGCTTGAGCCATTCCATTTCATCTGCTGTCAGACCTTCTGAGTCAGACAGGGAGATCTAAATGTCTACATCCAAGGTCTAAAGTACTAATAGGATCCCAGTGTCCTGTGTTGAAGCAAAATGAAATCCATCTAGACCATAGTGACTCCTAATACAAGTACGAAGTGGGCCAGCAGTCCGGCATTACTATTTCTATTGGTGGTATCTGTGGTCAGAGATGAGGAAGAAGAGCAAAGCCTCCAGCTCTAACTTGCACTGATATGTTGATACAACTTTGCTCTTAACCATCAAAGAAGGAGTTTTTTTGTCTCAAGTGGTAGCTTGTCCTGGTGTGTCACTAATTCGTGTCTGTCCCCACAGCCCACCTAAATGTCCTCACCCAGTGGTCTTTCCTTCAAGCTGCACTGATTTCTTCTTACCCCTGGATGTCCCTTGCCTGTTGAGAGCTGCCAAATGTAAACAGTCACTGCCATCTAGTGACCAAGAAGCAGCTCACAACTCCAGGAAAACTTCCTTCAGGGGCGACTGCAAGGTGTCACGAGAATGGGGAAAACCAGTCAAACTCTGCAAAGTCCCTAAGTCTATGCATGTGAAGCTCAGATCTGGTTGCATTGAAGAAATGTTTGACTGTGCACTGATTTGCCATTTCTTGTGCAGATGGGAAGGGAATAAGGGCTTCACTAAACATCTCTAAGTAGCTACCATCTAAGGGGGCCTGAACCAGTAGCTCATAGCCAGCAAAAGCTGGATTGAGATTTATCTCCTTTAATTTCAGGTGTAACAGCACAGGCACATATATCTGAATGGCCCCCTCGACTCTCCTTGTAAAGAGAAATGTGCCTTTTTGAGACGATATTTACCTCACTGGTTGTAGTTGTCTGCCTAGAGATAACTGAACCATGCCTTAGACTCCTATGGTTGCATGGGCTCACTCCCCACTGATGTTCAGGCTAACCTAATTGTAGATTTTTACACAGTAGCTATCTGCACCCAATCAAAGGTGTCTCACTCCACAGAGATGGTGAATTAAGGGCTCTATGTACATAGCACTTTTGCAGCTCCTACAGTTGTCCCTTTGGATCATGCTAGAGCTGAGCCTGATAGGTGCATCCAAAGGTTTCACTGACCAGACATTTCAAGTCATTAAATGCATTTAAAGTGATGCCTTCGGGATTGTAAGTGGGAACAGCTGCTAGGAGGGGTTGCGATTTAAGAGATTTATTGCCCAGATATTCATCCTCAGGATCCCATGAGATGAGTTGCTTTCCTATGGTCCCAGCCACTTCTCTACCTCCACATTTCAGAGTCACTGACAAACCCCTGTGGGGAAGTGGATTAGCAAGATGAGACCAAAGTTCTTATTACACCATCTTGCCTGTATAATTCATCCAGAAAACATGAAACTTGAGTGTGTTATTTGTCTGCATCATATCATCTCTGAGAAGCCAAAACTTGAGATAAAGCAATATAGCATAATCACATAATATGGTGAGGATTTAGAAAAGGGGTGGATTTCCAGCTCTTCCAGGTAGGGACAGCCTTTTATTCTATATTTGCACAGAGCCTAGCAAAATATAGCTGCAATTCAGGGCCGGGTGTTGCAAACAATCTTGGTGCATCTTCTGGAGGCTCTTGCCACCTCTTTGCCAGAAACAACCTTAAAACTGCTGCCACAAATGGATCAGCCCAAGATCTGCATGCCTTGTGGTGCTGCTTTACAGAGCTGGAGGAGGCCAGAGCATTCATTCTCAGGCTTGGGAAAGTCCTTCTTTGCCAGAAGATGGCACTGGTTCTCCACAAAAGCGCCGAATAGCAACAGGTGCATCCCACAATGTCTCATGAAGCTTCCAGACTCCTGAGCTTGGGATAAAGCTGCTCCTGAAGACGCTCCCAGTGGCCCTGTGGGTTGCTGGCTTATTGAAAACACAAGTGTAGCTTTATCCTCAGCTGGCTGGAGCCCAGGTCCTGGAGACTCACATCTCTTCCTATGTAAGGAATGCCTCTCTTCCCAGATCCCATTCCTGCAAACACCATCCTGGTCTAGATGGACTAAAGGACACTTAATGTTGAGGAGAGGGGCTGGGCTACCCAGGCTATGCCAAAAGCTCCAGCTAGGAAGAGAGGGAGGAGACGGGTGGCTTTTCTGGCCTGCCTGATTGCTGGCAGCTTCCCGAGCTGTGCTGACAAAACAGACCCTGTGTGCCAACAGCTAGGGTGGCTGGCAAGAGCGACAGACAGGAACAGACCAGCCCTTCAGCCGGCACTCGGCTCCCTGGCCCCCAGGCGCGAGGCATTCCTACTGATTTCCACGTGCTTGCAAGCTTTCAGCTGTTTCAGACACTCCCCGCTGCTCCGTTCCCCTTTCCTCAGCTCTTGCCAAACAGATCCTCTCCAGGCCTTTCCGGTGCTACGCCTTGTCGGCAGTGTGCTAATTCCAGGCCCTACAGGGATCAGTAGCACTGCTGTTATGGCTGGGATGGATTTAACCCTGTCCTCTTCCCCACAGCTTGTAGAGTCCACACAGATGTTGCAGGGTGGATTCCTTGCTTGCGGATATATTAAAAAGCCATCTCTTTTTTTCTCCTCACATTCCCCAGTCACAAAGGCCTGCTTTCTTAAGGAGAAAAGCATCTGACGTAAGTATATGCAACATGGCATAACAAGGCCAGTTCTAGGGTTGATTGCTATTTGTCTTCGTGCTGACAATTAACTACTGGATATGTACAGCACAGATGTGCTTATTCGCACACATGATGGGGGTCATGCTTGGAAAAGCCCACAGAGAGCACAGGAGAAGCAGGAGACTAAGAACTATCGAATGATAGATGAGCAGTTTTGCATGATTCCAGCATGGTTTGAAGGTCACTGTGCTCAGGACCAGTTCTGTGGCCAATAGATGGGGCCATTTCCACACCTACTTCAAGTCCTCCAGAGCAGGTTTTCCCAGTGCCCACAGGGAGTTGGTTCCTGTGTGCTTAGGATGAAGGTTTCCTATGTACATAGTTACGAAGAGTATGTAGTTATGAAATGTATATAGTTATGAAATGAATTATGAGATGCTGTAGTTACCTGTGCCCTGAGAAACTTAAGCTATCAATCATTTAGTGATTCAAGGTTCTTTGAAGTGGTCAGATGCTCTTTATCAATGCAACAAGCAATCACAGGACTCTCCAGCTGGCATCTAGGACCAGCCGTGAATCCATCACTATGGTGGAAAATGACAGTTTTCCTATATCTGGAGAAATGGGGAAAATGGAGAAGCACTAACTAGAGAGGAAGATATGAGCTTCCCTTTTATCCCAGCTTCAAAAGACATTTTCACTCCCATGTGCACAAAGACCTCAACATGCTTCATGTAAGAATCAGAAATAAAGACACTCACAGCAGAATTTTCCTGCTGTTGAATTGTCCTTAGACGCAATGTGACGGCTGAGTGGAATAGAGTAGTGCTCTAGCTTGCTCTGGGCCTTTGAATTGTTGCTTATTTCTTGTAAAAAAACACCAAAGAATAGCCCAGTCAACTTCAGTTTTAATCTAGGGCATGTCTGAGTCACCTTGCCATAGTGCAGTACAGGTGAGTGCTAGTACTATATTTTTATAAGGATACTGCTAGTCATGCTTGCAAAAGTGTTTTTATTTCCAGTCTTGAGTCAATTCACAGCATAGACCTCACACTCACCTTTGTTATTTGGAAATCACAGTAAGACAGAGGAGTATGGAGGAAGAGCTTTTACCCATGATGTCCATCAGAAAGGGGAATTCCGCTGGACAAGATGGCCTAAGAGCCCTCTCCATTGCCTATAGAGAGATGGAGTGGTGTGGCCAGAGGGCTAACACCAGCCGTTGTCAGAAAGCCATTCCTTAAGTGCAGGGATGACTTTAAATTGCTAGCCCATGTAATTTAACTCTCACTAGTAGCACTGGCAAGGTGGCATTGGTCAGACCTTTATGGGGTCCCGCACAGACACATTCAGAGGCATGAGTCCTGCCCAAGAACACACAAATACATACAGAGAAGAGGAGAAAAGACATACACTGTTTTTATATCCATGCAGGAATGGGTCCCTCCTAGGCCAGGCAACATATCAGTACCATAAGACTCTGCAAACTTCAGCGCGCTAGCAATTTAGTTTAATTTTCAGCTGAAGAAACCCTCTCTTCTTACAGGAACAAACTGCATTTTCTCTTTCAGTCAGAGAAAGGTGAAGTTTCAGAGAATCCCTTTCATCATCTAGAGATAACAGTCTTCCTGGCTGCTAAAAATAAGAAGAGACCTATTCCCACTCTTTCTCTGGAAATCCCAGTATGGGGCTGCTCAGGGAGAAAACACTCAAACTTTGCACCACAGTGGATATCGTATTATCTTAGTTCTCTTCATCACTCCCCTTGTCCTGCTTCTTGACTAAAGGCCAACCAATTCTCCCCTCAGCACCTTCACAGGCTCTTTTAGTGGTTAAAGGCTCCTATTATTGCTTCTGGCCAAGGCTACAAGGCTAGACACTTTCAGCATCAAGACTCCCTTCTGCAGCTACACGTTCATTCATTATAACAGCATTGATCCTTGTGGGCCTATTTCAGTGCTTTTCAGCTTAGGCTGCTGGTCTCAAACTCTGCTGCAACTTGCAATTGCATGAGCCCTCCCAAATTTCAGAATGGCGTTGCTTAAAGACAGGACCTGAAGGAAGGATGGACTAGGTCCAGCCTGTACTAAAAGTGCCAGCAAACCTTGCCAACTCATACATACTTTTGAGGATTTAAAGCAAGTGGGTAAGATAGATGAGAATTACTTTTACCTGCCTGACAGCATAGGCCAGCAGAAACATGCCCTTGCCTTTGCACATGCCTTTGGCTTTTTAACATGCTGCAGTGAAGGGAGCGAAGGGCACACAGACTCCTCTCTGCAGCAAGCCTAACTGCTGCACTGATCCTGGGAACATGGGAAGACACAGACCTAGGGAGACATCCAGTCTAGTCTTTTTCTTCCACTATCACAATGTTGTGGAAACCCTGCTGTAACCCTGTCTTCTAATCACAGAATAATTCAGGCTGGGAGGGATCTCAGGAGGTCTCGAGTGGAGTATGGGGGTGAGAACAGATGTGGGGAGATGGATGGAAGACACTTATTTTGCCTGGAGGCGCGATGCAGAAAGAATGCAGGGACAGAGGAGAGACAAGACCTAGGCTGATAAAAAGGTTAAGAAGGGGATTAAGAGAGGCTTATGAAAGGTGAACATGGTGATCTTTGTGTTTTCCATCCACATTGCTGTTTTCCTGGCTCCAGCTCTCATTAAAGAATCAACACTGTGCTTAAGAAATGCAAAGTCTCTTGGCAGATAACCCAAACAAGACTCTTGGCATACGGCTGATGAACTGTGGTGCACTGTGTTTTACCATGTCTTACCCACACTAATGACAAGAATGTGAGCACAGTCACGTAGTGGTCAAGTGGGTGCTGAGCAACATTTTGGACTTGCTCTTTGCAGACACTGCAGGTGCACACTAGAATTTCTTTGATGGTCATGCCATCATACTGACTACAAGTAAGTCACATCCAGGTCTCCTCTGCCCTGTGGGTCCACAGTGATACCAGAACATGACTAAGATAACAAAAACTAATGAGGAAAGGTATGGAGAGAGTAGATCTAGTAGTAGATAGTCCTAACCCCAACAACAGCACACTACCTAACCATGGCCATTTCTCTCATGTTTCCACCCATCTTGTCTATGAAGGTCTTGAAGGTCTGAGGGGCAAGTCCCCAAAGAGAAGCAGATACTTGTCCCCACTCCCCCTGTCACTGCTGGTGAAATCAGCATCTTCCCTGTTTAAGGCATGCATCCAAATGTGAAAAAGCTGCATTTTCTCCCTCCCATGGGAGCACCTGAAGATGTCTGGTCCCCCATAGCCTGATGCACCCCTGAGACTGCAGTAGGAAAAGTCCTGGGATCGTTGTGCAGTGATTGCTCGTAAATCAGGGGTGCAATGGTATGTCGAAGAGTGGATGCTTCATTGGTTAGTCCCTGAACTATGGCCTGATACGTGTGAGCACTGACAATGATTTACAGGCCAGGAGCAGTTTGCATGCTCATACACACACACGCACACACTTGCAGGTGCCAAAATGCCCTTGAGAGCTGGCAGCTATGCCTTCTCTTCCACCCACCAGGCATCCATGTGGGCTCCCAACAGGGTGCCCTGACACCAGGGAGGCAGGCTCTACAAGGTGAGGGTGAAGAGTAGATAGCTTCCTATCTGTTTAGCATTTGGGTATAGCAACAACTGAAAAAAGAGCAGAAAAAAGAGAAGGGGGCAATAAGGAAGAGGAATTTAGGGTGAACTCTGCACCCAGGAGGTCTGAGAGGGTCTGAGAAAACTCATCTCTACTGTCTGTGTACCCATGAGGCCTTGTGCACAGGGACAGCACAACACAGAGCTGAAATATCAACATCACATGAAAACTCCGGCAGTGACTGAAAGATGCCATGCCTCATTTTGAATTTACATATGCCAGGTTGGCCATAATGCTGCCCTGACTCGTGACAGGCCCAACAACTTGAGCCTGAGCTGAGACCCCTGGCAATATCTGTGCTACTATATGAAACAAGCCGGAACATGTTATCCTCCTCTGAGACAAGCAGCACGACACAAAGTGTGTTCATACACCTGAATGGTCTCCCCACTCTAAACAGGATGGCTGCCAGGTTAGCTCCTGGTCCAGATAGTCTCTTGGCATGTGTGTTCCAGCACAGGCTAAATCTATCTGGGGGAGGTACTAACATGGACAATGTGGGTGGTTGTGGAACAGCACTTGAACCTGGACTCTGACTCTATTTTATTTCCTAGTCTAGGTGTAGTTTACATGTATTGTAGCTGTATACATACAGCTGAAGATCTCTCCGCACCCAAAAGGTCTTGCCTTCAGGAAAGGTGTTCTAGATTCATGCCAACATCTGTGTGTCCTGGATTCTCCACATTTTGAGAGCACACTGGTACCAGAACTGAAATATAAGGGGAGCCCAGTCATTACTGGCCAGACTCAACACTTGAGGATCTGGGGCAGGTTTGCAGATCGATGTCTGTTTACTGAAGGCCGAATCTGCTTTTGACCACAGTAGAGAGTGTGGGTAGGAGATTACACAGCTGCAGGTGCATTTCTTCATCCATTTTGTCTCCTATTGCTGTCTTGGGCCGCTTGAGGGCTGCTGCAAGGGGCAAAGCCGGGGCAGCCGTCCGGGCTGCTCCAACAAGTGCAGCTGCTGGCAGAACGCACCAATGGCTTCGCAAGGCAACGCATCCTAACGCTACAAGCACCGACCAGGCAGTAGGGCGACGTACAGTCCAGGGAGGTGTGACTCAGTAAGCAGTGTGGCCTTTGTGAAACATTCAGAGGTGCCCGTGTGGGAAGTCAGGCACTGCTGATAATCAAAGACAGAAGAGAACTATATTATTTTCTCAATAATTATTCTGTTTTCCTCAGAACTGAGTTGGAAGAGACCAATCCCTAGCAAATAATTGCATACTTATATATATACATGCATATACACACACAAACATATATATAAATATAAATACATGTACATATACATATAGACTGATTGCTTTCTCCAGGCATCAACACACACATTCACTGAGCTAGTTCCACGTAAAAATGAGAAGCTTGGACAAATGTTCCCAAGCAAACTACTCAGCCTGTGACTGCACACGATCTGCTGTTGTGGTATGACTCTGTTTCTGAGCAACGCAAAGAAACAGGCCCTAGTGTCCAGCGTCTGCAGTCCACATGCCAGAACGTGTTCCTGACAGCTCACCCTCAGAAACCCGGCACCAAGCCACACAAGCCAGAAGATGAAGGACAGGCCTGAAGGAAAACTGGAAATTAGTGATCAGGACTCCCATAACCTCCCTGGCAGGCAGGGAAGGATGCCAAGGCAGAACACACAGCGAGCCTGTTTTGTGGCTCCTTCCAATGTCAAAATTGGCTTCTCCGTTCCTGGTCAAAGCTCGGAGCTTCAGACAAGGATGTATAAGTTAGCCTGCCACTTGTGGACTTACCCACGTGCTCTGTGACTGCTGCAAACACCACGGTAGCCAAGCCCCATTCCCTGACATCAGTCCGGGTTGCTCTACCCCACTGCTGATGTGAGCAGGAGACAGGCATAGACTGTACCCACAGCTCAGCTGGCATGCAGTAACTCACTGAGAAATCTGCAGTTCGGCTCACTCATAGACACCTGTCCATGGTTGGCTGAACAGATCCACAGTCACCATGGACCACATTGCCATTGATTATAATGGGAACTCTGACGTTCACTCACATGGAGACCCTGATGCTCAACTCAGTTCCCTAAGTGAAGGTCTCAAGCGCTATTTGAGACATGCCTGGGTCATTCAAGACAACCAGGTGAGCCTGAGGGGGACCTGCATTCACATGGGATGGCAGCTGGAGGCCAGTGGGGGATCCCATAGAGCATTTCAGATGGTACTAGGTGCTTATATTTAAGTGACTGAATTGTGCCTCTACATGCAGATACCTAAATTTAGTTGCTGTAATGTGCAAGCTGAATCTCGCTCCTTGTGATAGGTGAAATGAATCATCTGCCAAGGAGATCACTAGCTTGCCCAAAGTCATGCAGAAAGCCTGTGGCACAAACAGAATGTGAACCCAAAGTTTCTACACCCTCGCCAAAGCCCTGAACCACGTGAGTGCTTTTCATCTCCACAGAATTGTGATTTTCCCTTTCTTCTGTGGCATTTCCCAGGGCATGTCAAAGCAAAGTTTGGCTTTGCACAGCAATAGGGTGGACTTACAAAGAGAAGAAAACAACTGGGGCCTGGAGCTGGATCTCCACCTCTGCATTGCTTTCTTGGGTATGAGTTTAGTCTGAGCTTTAGCATGCTACAGACAGGAAAAGGCCAAGCATGAGCACTGCAGGACTAGCCTGTATGGCTCAGGCAGAAGTATGGCCAAGCGATTTGCAAACTAGCCAAGCTGCAAAGCATCAAACAGACATACTGAACTGGCACAGTAACAGCCAGCCACTGGTGTGGAAAACATCCCATTTGCAAGTTTCCTGCCATTTTGGTCTCTCACTTTACCGTACGCTGCGTGTGTGGCTACAGCTGCTGGAGTAAATCACCAAATGCGCTGCAAGCTGGATAGCCTTGGATAATCATTGCAAGGTTTCAATGGTGCAGCTTCTTCAGCTGGCTGCAGGCGAGCAGAGCTGCCACTGTCTCAGAGCACATGTTTACCAGCCAGGCAGGTAGGAATCCAGCAAATACGGCCATTTGCTATAGGCAAGCAGCAGGCCTTCAGAAGGGAAATTACCGAGAATTGATACCCACGGACCTTCACCCAATGACCGATGCATGGCTCAATTTCATAATTTTTTTGTTACCTTTCAGACTTCATCATTAGGAAATGAAATAAGATGTGAATTTGAACTGAACTTTGTGAGTTAGGGTCTCTGTGAAAAGGCAAGGGTGGCTCTTACAAAGCTGTAACCTGAGCAGGCTGCAAAGGGGCCTTGGGCATTTCACAAACCCTTTTGCCCTGCCCTAAGACAGGATCACATCTGCCTAAAGCACCATGGGCAGCAACATGGTTGCCTTACTCTTAAATGCTTCTAGAAACAGATTGTTTCCAGGCTTTCACTGACTTTCCAGTTAAAAATCATTTCCTAGTGTAAACCTGGTAGCCAGGTGTCCTCCATGAGGAGAAGGTCCAAAAGGCTGTGCTGGTATCAGATGAAGAGGAGCAGGGCTAAAATGGGGAGGGGCACCAACAGAAAGACCTAAGCCATGTTTATTTTATATAGGTTATCTCTTTGTGTTTGGGAGGCATTTTGTGTGTTCCTCTGCTTTTCTGTCTTTCCAGCTTTGTCTTTTCTCCCCTTGAATACTGTATTGTTTGTTGAACTAATTTATTCACCTTGGTGAGTGGGGAAGTTTTAGCTCATTCGGCACCAGGACATTTGGCTGGATGTCCTCAGGTGTCTGAGGTCAGAGCCCAGACTGGTGTTTTATGAGTGACTCCTTCACGTTTGAGCCTGGTCCGTGTGGCTGCCAGTCTAGCCCTGCAGACGGGTTGCACTAATGTTTAACTTCAGCCTGTGTCACCGCATTCACAGTCGGCTGTTTCTTTTCCTCTAGATGAGCAGATTATTCCCTGCCTTTGCGTGCAGTGGATATGCTGACCCCATCTCCTCTCAGTCTCCCCTACACCAAGAAAGCCTATTCCTCCATTGCCCCTCGTGGGTCCTTTTTTAAGAGATCTTTTCATCTTGGTTGCAGTCCTGTGACCTTCTCTAGAGGGGTCACCTCCTTCTTTGAAGCAGCTGAAAGCCTGAGAGTTGTTTTCACTGGGAAGGACATAGGGGTTCTTGCCATGGGATGAGGAGATGATTCTGAGGTCAAACAGGCCAAATTCAAGAGTATAAGGGCTAGGGCTCTGCCTCATGGCTAGAGAGGAAGAGGGAGGATGAATTAGGAGAAGGAAGACATAAAGTTACCCCCCTAATCCCTTAGTTACCTGGAGTAACTGGACTCTCCTCTCTGAGTCCACCACGCAGCATGTGCTAGGACCTGGACTCATGTCTGAACCCAGTGCAGAAATACCACATCAGCTCAGGCTGTCAGCTCCCTTTGTGATTATCTCAACCTACTCCCCCCTGAGGAAATGACAGACTGTCTCATGCCCCCCATCATTAGGATGCAAGTTAAATGCATTTTATTCCTGGTAAAGAGGACTAATTTCTACTGCTGATCACCTGCCCCAGCCTTGCCACTGTGACCTTGCCCCATCGTCCAGTGGAACATTCACAGCCTGATGAAGAAGAAAGCTGTTGATGCTGAAGTGTTGGCGTGCCTCTCCGGATGCGAAAGGGACCCTTACTTCAAAGGTTGCACATCCATGTCCTGGACGGCTGGAAGTAACTCCAAAGTGACAAGTATCCGCAGGGCAGGAACAAACACTCCAAGTGTTTGTAGACCCTTCTGCTATTACCTCTTACCATCCTGGAGATGATGACATGAAGCCAAGGCTGTTGTTCCTAAGTGGACTTGAAGTGTATTGACCACACTGAGTCACAAGTATTTCAAGACTGCCTTTGGAAGTCCTTTGTCTGAGTTGTTAGCCTTTTTTGTCTGAGATGTGTCTTTTTTCATCTAATGGCTGGGTTTTCCCGGTGGTAGGTTGACAGGCTATGTACTTTAGTAGATAGGAAAATCATTGCATCCCACCAAAGGAGATGGAAATATATTGAAGGCAGTTCTAAAGAGTATGTTCTGGGCATACTGGGGGTTGGTGACTCTTAGAGTCCTTTTTTAGGAATTCACTTCCAGACTGTGCTCTGGAAGTGGCCATCTTGAGAGAGTGGGGCTTGGTGCCTTGTTTATACTACACACACAATTAAACTGCTGTCAAATTAGGGCAGAGGGCTGTGAATCACCATTATCCTCAACCAGCTAAGGTCCATACTTGTCACTGTCACATAAAGATAGAAATTTTAAAGTCAAGAAGTAATTATGCAGTTTGACAGCCTGAACCACAGCAAATCAGAAAATTGTACTTGGTGATGCATGCCTTGATTCTGACAACCTCTGACATGTCATCTGGGTTACTGAGCATTAGCATCAGATGCTTAAATTAACTAAAAGTACCTGTGTATTCATTGTATTAAAAATGTCCAAGAAAGTGACACCTCCAAAACGACACAAGCAAATCAAGTATACTTGGGATTAGGACTTGGCCACCTGACTCTAAGGTCTACAACATCTGTGCTGGATCTGTTCAGACAGCACACGGTGGAGGGATGCGATGAGTCTGGAATCCAAAACTCTAGAGCTGTTTCAATAACTATAGTAAGAGATACTACTGGAGACTCTGAAATCCTAAATAGTTGTGGCTCTCTGCCTGTCTTGCTGCTTAGAAGAGGCTGGAGTGAGTTTTGCGTGTCAGCTTCCAGTCATTTGTGTGCTAGCTGATAGTTTGTGGTGAGTTTAATTGTTGGAAAATGGTTTGGAGTTGAGACATTTATTTTTTGTAGATCTCGCTGTGCATGTGTTTCTGTCCACACACACTTTTTTGCATGTGCGTGCGTCTATGATTATGTGCATGTATACATTATTGTTCCAAATGTTTCCACAAATTTGAAGTCAGAGCCTCAGAGCCTCATATTTTTCTTCCCTCTCATTCTCCCAGCGTCAAATACTTTCCCTGCTCCCAGCTGGGAAGTCGGCCTGTCACATGAACTGCAGGTAAAAGAGCATTATCTGAGTGGGTTTACTTGTTGAACAATGTAAGTAGATGATTAACCATTAAAGCAACAGAGTTTGCTGACCCATTAACCAAATAGGAAGGACCTCTCGTTTGCTGAACAATGGGTCCCATACAGAAAGCACCCCGACTTGTCCATCTCCTCCGTGCCGCTGCCGACAGACCTCTGTGCTTGTTGTTATGTAATGACTCGGTTCGGGCTGGTGCTCCCCACATTTTCTTGTGCGCTCTGTTGACTTTGGATACAAATCCTGCCAGAATCCGTACGTTGAATCAAGCCCCAGGAGGCTTAATAACTGCCATTCATTTTTCACCCTTGCATTTGCTGACCATGGGAGAGGGTGCGTCTGTTGGCACGCAGCATGTCCCCATGTCGCTCTGCGGGGGATGCAGAATGCTATGGCTGAAATCAGTAGTCTTTGAAGTACACAGATCTACTCATCAGGCGGAATTGGCCAAACACCCGTCAGTCCTTCCACAGGGTAGGATCAACCATTCTTTTCTGGCTTATCATTACTAGCTAATCCCTGCGTTGCATGCCATCATTGCCTTGCCTTTCAGGTGCATTCCCAGCCAAACCATCACTCTTGTGTTTTTGTTGTACACATGTTCAGTTGTCCAGCACTTTTCACCTGCCATTCTCCTTGGAGCTGGTGCTGGAAATTAGGAGAACTGAGTTTGCTCCCTCTCTAGTTTCAAAGGAGAAGACAAAACTAGTGATGTGATGATATGATGAGGGAATCTCTTCTACCAGGATGTCATCAACACCACAGTGTGACATGAAGTCTATATATTGGGATGGGGAGATACTTTTTTTTTCTTTCTTTTTCTTTCAGGTTGGTAAATAGTTGGGTATGTGGTATACTCTTTAGTACATCACCAGATTTCAGGGAATATTGAAATATGGGAAGTTCCCCAAAGGTGGAACTCAGTCTGGGATGCTGAAAAAGGCAGTTTGCCAGAGATATTTAGTATTCTAAAGATGAAAACAGAAAACAACAGATCTGTTTTGAGCCTGGGAAGGAGGAGAGTGACAAAACTATGAAAGTTCAACATCTGAATTGAAACTTAATAAAACATTTATTGGAAGTAAATGAGGCTAAACATTTCTATGTATTGAACTTCATCTATATTTCCCCCCCCCCCCAAATTGCAGATTGGCTGGAACATTTCCAGCAATTCCCCCCAATCCCTTTCTTTTTGACAAGAAATTTATCCTGGCTCTAGGTCAACCTGACACGTTTGCCCTTCAAAGACAAAGCCAGCTAGAGTTAAATGCACATTCAGCTCAAGCTCAGACAGTGGATACTCTGTATTTACACAGTATTGCAGCTTCAGATGCTGAAGGAGTATTTTGCAAGATACTTTAAGTCTCTAGAGTGCTCAACATCTCTATGCCAGGCAGGGTTTGGGTTACTGTGTTTTCTATTGTGTTCCTGGGCCTCCTTGCCAATATTCTGCCAAAGTTACTCTGTAAGAAACTAAGTGAATTTTGGCTCTCAAGCTCTGGCCTTCAGGACTCTGGCTCTGGAGGTGTTATCTCAGTCAGTCCTGTGTGGACTACAGCTGTCGATCCAGTAGGACCTGGGTCATATCTGCCAGTCACATGTTGATACCTTGGATACTCTAGGTCCTCTCAAGTGGCACAAGATGCCTCTGTTAAGACAGCTGATTCCCACATATGGATCGTACTGATTAGGTCTCCATTGAAAAAGATGAAAGCTGAGATGTCTAAGGGGAGAAAAATTGCCCTGTAGATCCCACTGCACATATTGGCTAGATCTCCAATAACCATAGAGGGAGCCTGCAATGAGAGTCTAGCTCAGATGGAGATATCTACACTGCAGACATCTACATGTAATCCAGTGAATTTCACTTTAGGATTGGATGGAAGATAGGTTAATCAAACATTATATGCCAGCTGCTTGATTCAGGGCCAGCTCTGGAATGACTCTATTAGTATGTCCAGGTAAGTATCTGCCCTATACACACTTAAATCACAACTTATCAGCGTGGATGGCCCCTGCTTTTCAGTGTTTTGCTTGCCAACTACCTACTCTGTCCATGTAAGGTTTGTGAGAGCCTCAGTAGTAGCTGGCACATTGCAAAATGATTATTTCATTACTCCAGCTATATAGGGTGGCATTAAACGTTGAGCAAATGGACAGAAACCAGGACTGGCAGCTGAAAGGTAGCATAGCAGGCATGATCCTGTACTCCCTCACTTGGCAATCCTTACCCCAGGAACATGTACATGCTTACAGGCAACCTGTGTGTCTGAGCTCCCTTTACAGTCAATGGAGATACTCCAAGCAGTTAATGAGGTGGGATTCATTCATCCAAGCATGGTCATCAGGTGACATTTGGAATGTTCTAAGGCGTCCTGCTGACCTTCAGCTGCTGCTCCAGAAAACACAGGTGTCCCTTGGCTCCTGTGTTGCGTCTACCAGTCCCATATGGATGTCTTGAGGTCAGCTCAGTGGCACCAGACACCTGTGTTCACACTGTAATAGGGGCTCAGGTGCCCAGCTGACATGGGACACATTCATGGGAGACCTCTAAATGGAGGGGTTTGGGTCCATGTGCTGTATCCCACTAGTAGTTTTTTTGTTTTGTCAAATACCCATCTGAAAGCAACACAGCTGACCAGCTCAGTGATCATGATCTTCTTGAGCTTGAGTGGGCCTGAAGTTTTTTTCAAAATTCTCAGTTTGCTCATGGGAGCAGGGACTCATGGAAAACTCCCTTCAGCTGTGGTTCATGAGTCAAAATCTGGCAGCCTAACTAACTACTAACACAGGTAAAAAATACCCCATTCCTGAACTCTCTGGCTGAAGACCAGACAGATGGCAACCTTCAAGACAATGGCATTTCAGTTACAGCAATAAATCATAAGCCTGTTTCCCCCTGCTGTAAAAGAAAGCTAAACACTGAAATAAAATCCTTTTATTAGCATGAAATGGCCAAAAAGAGAAATAACATGACCAAAATCACCTTTCATCTAAAAATAAAAGCAAAGAGAGAGTTTTCAGCAGTCCTGGAAAATACCCGACACACGTTCGATGGGTGGGCTTGATATTGTGACTACAAAAATATTTTTGCTCCGTTTGTTTCTGGCTGTTTTGCAGCTGACAGGTTGCCAGATCTCTTGGCTGGATCCCTTCTACTTCAGCATTCAATAGGATGGACTTGTTAGCTAGCACATACAACTTGAACAGACGGCAGTGGCGTAGGACTCGGGAAATGATCCTCCAGCAATTCCCCTAGAAATATTCTACCATTCTGAGCCACTGCGACTGTGAACAGTTTCAGAAAAACTGCCCAGAGCTGCTTAAAAACAACCAGCAACTCCTTCCTGCTTCAGCGTTTCCAACGGGGCATGGTGGGACCAAGGAGCAGCACTTTCCTACTTTGTTTAAATAAATGCATCTGCCTCCAGGATGGAGCAGCATAAGAGGACTGGTTTCTGGGGAGGTGTTTACCATCTCAGCACTGCTGTTGAGTGGCTTGGAGTAATATTTTTGGCCCCTCTGTGCAAATCAGAATGGTCCCAGCATGGGGTGAAGGCAGGTAGCTTTCATGAGTGACAGCCAGAGGGAGCCTGATCCCAGAAATGGGGGCTGGAAAGTGGTGACAGAAGTAAGTCCAGGTAGATTGGAAAGACCAAAGGCTTTTCTTCAGGCTTTTAATAAAAATGAAATTGGAGAACAGAAAATGTCCTTTTGGCTCAGCTCATAAAAGTCCATTTGAGTTCAGTTACGGGTGTTGTTCCTTTCTGAGGCCATTTCACTCCTTCCTTCACTGCCTTTGCTTTCCACATAGGGATGTTTTGTTTTAAACACAGTATGTCATTTTCAAACAAAAAGGTCAGATTTGGAAATGTCCAAGGAAATCTGTCAGCATTTTGGACCTGCATGGAGAATGTTGGAAGGAAATGCCCAAGCAATTTCAACACAAATTGGTGAATACCTTTTGTCCCTCCCAAATACCCGTTTCCAGAAAATTCACTATTCATTAAAAAACAAAAACAAAAACCAAAAAGACATTACCCAGATCTGTTACTCATCCACTACTATTATATGTCCGTGTTCTCTCCCACATTAAAAACTGATCCAACATCTCCTATCCCTCCTCAGTGGGGCCAGTGGAGGGAACTGGATCCAAGATCAGGATCTACAGCTTCATCCAACAGCTTCCTCCCTCGCTTCCCATGTGTATGCACTGACATTTAATACACACCACCCAGTCTAAGTCACATCTGGCTCCATGCTGCAACCCATATACACAAACGGAGTTTAGGAAAAGCAGACCTTATGACCTGTCCTTTACCAGCAAGGAGAGACCCCAGATGCAATGGAGACAAGAAACTAGGAAAGATAAGATTTTGTCTTTTTTAAGAGTAATGGTTAATCAGGGGAACTTTTCATCACAACAAAATTGTAACTGAAAAGAGCTCAGAAGAATTTAATGAGGATGCTGTAGGTGGAAATATTCACAGATGGACAAAGATGGCTAGAAAAGTGGATTCAGTGCATGTTATAAGACACTGACTGAAAAATATTTTCTGGAGATTTGGAAGAATTTCCTGTTGGGACAATTTGCTCCATTATGGTTCTCTGAACCCCTCTCCAAGGTGACAGCAGTGATCCCACCCAGGGACACAATAACAGGGCCCAGCTGGGCTCCAGGAATCCAACCTCTGCAATCCTGTCCCTTTTTCTTTCTTTGTTTTCTTGGCTCTTTTCCTTTTATTTCCCACACTATTCTATCTCCTCTTTTTGCTCTCAGGGTCTCTCACTTGTCCTTCGGTTAACTGGTTTAATATATGTTCAAGGCCAAAGACCCCTGACTTGGTCATATGCCTGGTCATTGCTGTCAGTCCCTAAGATATACAGGCAAGGTGTGTGACCTTAAAGATAGAGGAACAGGTTATCCTGGGCACCTGTCACCCTAAGGATGAGGTAAACAAGAGGTCCCATGAGAGCAGAGCTAATGAGGGCTGATTTCCTATGGATCTGCAGCCGGCATCCTGACATCTGCCCACTGCTGTAACCCTTGCTTCACCCACAGGTCCCCTAAGGCCTCCTACACATGCACTACTTCAGTTTCCCAATTTACCCTCCTCTCGTCACTCTCCTTACCACCTCCAGTTTGAAAGCAGTATGGCCAAGGGCTGGTTCAGGGCTGGCACCACGTAAATGGTGCTAAAAAGAGCTGTAGAGCTTCCACGGGGAGCTCTCCATCAACACGCGTGAATTTACATCTCCCTCTTTTATGTGGTTGCTGATTTTCCTAAGGAACCAAACTGTCACTAAACACCTTCAATAATGGCCGGTAAATCGCTATGATTTACAACACGGGCTATGGCAGAAAGTGAAAAAAGTCCCTGCTTGCTTGGCAATGCTCCTTCAGACCTCAAGATACCTCCTGCAGCTCTATATAACAAAAACACATTCACTCCTAGCATGCCTGATTGTCATAAAGACAATAAAGACCTTATTTTGCAGTGCGACTAATTACATTAAAAATCACCCTGCCCAGATTATGAAGTCCCTGATTCCCTGTGAAATCACCAGGAGGAAAGTGCCCACAATAAGGACAATTTGTTTGGATTTCCTCAGAAGGGCAATTTTGATAGTACTCATGTACTTAGCTATAAGAAGAAAAACCCTTGCAAGAGCAGAGTACAGCCAGTAAAGACAGGCACAGAAATGGGAGGCAAAATTCCCATTTTTGATGTTTTTTAATCACTTCCTCAGATCTTGGGAACATTAGCAAAGAGAGGTCCCCTTTGCTATCAAAGAGGAATGATTGGATCTTAAGGGAAGAATTTACTGGGCTTTCAAAGAGTGTGAAATAATTTATGATTATGTTTTCTTAATGATAGAGGGCAGTTAAAAAGCAAAACATTTGAAAACAGTTTGCTTCACACACACACACATAATAACAGCATTTTGCATGACTGAGCCCATCATGATCCCGCCTCATGCCGAGCCTGCCATGGGTATGTCCCTCCGTTACATGATGGCATGAGAAGAGGCCTTTGAGAAGTCTTGACACAGCAGTGTAAGAGACTGATCCGTCTCTTTAAGAGCCAAGCAGCCCAGAGTCAGGCTCACCCTGCTCTGGAAATGAGCCTTGTTGGGAGAAGGTTGGGCCCATGCTGCTTGTGGGGCATGCACAGAGATAGGCTGTCAAGCAGCTGATCCCTATAAAGGCCAAAAGGTCTCCAGGAAGGAGAGATTTCTGAGAAGCAGAGATTTGGATAAGGCAAATGGGAGCCTGTTGAGCTCCTTTTGGTTGGATGCCCTAACTTGGATTTTCTTGGGAGCCTGCATGGCTGCTGAGTTGATCAATGCCATTGCAGGTCCCCCTGCCCCCCACCCAAGAGACCAAAGGCAAAGGTGTCAGGGCACTGGCAGACCCAGTGGGTCAAGGTTTATAAAGATTGTTTTGAGGTGCAGGTGCATTGGTCAACCTACTTGCCAGTGGCTTGGAGCCTGGGAGCACCCTGCAGAAGGCCTGGGGGCTGATTGTCCTTGCAAAGGACACACCGGCGCTAATCAGCCGCGAGCACCACTGTGCCTACACGCCGGTAGTGGTATGCCTCTTGGGGGAAGTGTGTGCAGCCACCCTGAGTTCACTTCAGACAAAAAGGTCATGAGCTCAGTCCTTCCTTCAACTAACTCCCAAGTGGTACCTTCTTAAATAAGGGGATGGTAGAATATGGGGAATGTGGAGCAGAAAAGAGAGAGGAATGCTTTTAAAGACCACCTCGTGCTCTTCTTGCATGCAATTCTAGGGGGGCCTCAGGAAAGCTGAAAAGTTTCCTATCTCCTTTCTCTTTGTGGCGCAACAGGAGAGCAGGATGCCCAGCAATTGCTCTGAAGAAATTAAATAAACATAAAGGAACAGTTCCTGCCATGGAGTGGGGGCTGGAACAGGTGACCTCCTGGGGCCCCTTGTAAACATATTTTATGAGATTGCCTGATTATACCGAGAGCTGGCAATGTTCAGAAAGGATCTGCATGAGCCTGTTACCATAGTCCAGGAGTAAGGTGCTTGCTAATGCTTAATAAGATTTAGCTGCCGTGTAACAGATGCCTATTGGGACCTGTTGGTTAAGTCTCTTTCAAGATATTTTAATATGGGTCCTATAATCAGTTAAGAGAGGGGATCTCTGACAGGAATGAGGGTTAAGGGAACATCTTGCTTGTCGAGGTTCGGTGTGAGAGGCCCTGCTTGGGGTCTGTCCCATGGCAGCTTTGTCACCGGCCTGATTCCACCAGAATGACTCATTTTGGGGGTAGGCTCGGAGAAGAACACGCAAAAACTCAACAGGGATAACTCCATGAGTCTGGTATGGACCCCAGGGCAGATAGACCTCGGGAGACAAAGCTGATGGTCCCCCATCTTCTGTAACTAGGGGCAGGGGACGACCTTTTTGTGAAGCCGTGTGAAGGAGAGAGGCCACGCAGACACAGGGCAGGAGCATGAACAGGACAGTCAGGTACACGCTGCTCCTCGTGTGCAGTTATTTGCCCCATCCTGAGCCCTGACTTGAGGAAGCTGACTGAAGTTTAGAGCTGTCCTCGGGGTGACTCTTGCTGCATCCTGGCCTGATGGAAAAGAAGTGAGAACCTGGCTTTGAGCCCACGTATGATTACTAGGACGGAGGAAACACCCTGGGAGTCCACATGACAGTGAAAAAAGAGCAAATGGAAATGCAGGGAGAGGAGGTAGGGGGAACTTGAACGGTGTGATCCCTGAGCCGGTGGAAGAAACGACTATCCACAGGCGGGCAGTGCTCCCACGCCTTGCCTGTTATTTCAGGCTGTATCCGGAGGGCAGAGAAACGCCGTGCCCACTTCTAATTAAGGAAACCGAGGAAGGGAAATGTGAGTGGCTCGTCTCCGAGGTGATCTGCCTGGAGGAAAGGCGGACGAAGGCTTCTCAGCTGTCCTGGGCACAGCCTCAGCTACCCAGAGCAGACCAAGCCTTGGGAGGTCCCCATCTCCCGCCTCCTCGCTTGAGTTCCTCTAGTCTGGGAGCGAGTGCCAAATATCTGATGGGGAACCCATGCAGAACCGGCAGCCAGGGATGAACCAGATGACCTCATGGGTATTTTCCTTCCCTCTTGGACTCTATGACTCAACAGCCCCGCTGAGCTGGAGTCACCGAATTGGAGAGGTTTGGTTCACGCTGCAAGACCTCAGTGAGCCCTTGCTCGTCAGAGCCGAAGCTGCTGGCACCTGGCTTTCGAACGGGGGCTGCCCTCAGAGGAAAGCACAGGGAACAGGGTGATAGGAAGGGCAGGAGAACCCAGGAGAGGAGCCAAGTTCTTTTGCAAAAAGAAAAAAGCCCGAGTGAGAAAGGCAAGGGCTCCGCTGGGGTAGGGAAGCCTTGGTGGCTCTGGTGCACAAGCTGAACCTTGGGGAGCAGCTTGAGAGCTGAGTCACGGAGAAGGAACACTTGAAGTCACCTTCCAGATTTCCCTATGGTCTAACGGGCCTGGGAGGAGCCTGGTGGAACAGCAGCGGTCACTTTTGCTGCCTGAGGATGTCCCCTCTGCAGGGGCAGGTGCCAGGCCAGGATCAGCTCCATCTCTTGGGATCTCACTGGGTGCTCACCAATTTGCCCAGTAGCCAGAAGCGCCTTGCAGAAGTGAGATGGCAGGGCTGGGGTTAGGGGAACGATACAGGCAGGTTCTCTACTGATGCCGAAGCACACAGTGAGGTGGGTTTAGCAATGCCTGTCCTGAGGTTGCCTAAAGGAGCTTCTCACTCAGCATTAGTCTCATGCACCGGCGTCTTATTTCAGTGGTAGAGAAGACTTTATCACACTGATAGCAGCACCGTTTCCTGATTCAGATAAGCCCCAAAGGGCCTTTGAAACCATCACTTCTTGAAACGCCAAACTCATTAAGCTACTTGGTCGCTACAGCGTGTCCCTTGCCATCCTGGGACTAAAACGCCCTAGTGAAAAATGACAGCTTAAAAAGCCAAGCGCGCAGCAAGCAGCAGGTCTGCGCTCGCCCCGGGACCCGCGGCGCTGCTTCGATGTGGCACTGCCCTCTGCTGTCAGCAGCTCGGCCCTGGGGACGCTGGCCAAGGGCACCGCCGCCGAGCAGAAAAACCTGGGTTTTGCGGCCTCCTGGCAACCGCTGGATAAAATAACACCCTGGACAGCTGCAAAGCTGCTCCAGGAGGATGCTGTGCCTGGGACCTGCGCATGGTCCCGTTGTGCATCCACAGCCGAGGGTGAAGTCAGAGAGGAGTCAACTCCGGCTTGGATCAAGCAGCTGGGCTACTTCAGCTGGGATGAGCCATGTCTTTGGAATAACACTGGATTTCCCAGCTTGGACAAAGCACCGTGCACGCTGCTCCCGGCCCTCCAGCGGAGCAAGGCGCCATGGCCTGTGTCTGTGCCAGCCGGTGCTGCTTGCCAGGGCTCTCCATTTGCAGTGACGTAGCTCCGGACAGGGTCTCCCGTGTGCTTCCCTTCCCTTCCCCCCTCCCCGCCCGGCCAAAAGCGGAAGCATCGGCTCTATTTTCGGTCAGCGGCATGTGCTGTGCCACGTCGGAAAGAACTGTGGCCGCCGCGGCGCGCCGCCTCGGCATCGGCACCTTGCTCCTGCAGAGGGGAAATGACTAAATGCAAGGGCCGTGCTGCTTTTCCGGGAACCTTCCTTCCCTACGTGGCAGTTATCTGGCGTAACCGGAGTTCCCTTCCCTCTTCCCTGCACTGGGCACCTCGGCTCCTCGGGGACGTACATGAAGGATGACTCTAAACCCGTCCACCTAGCCCCAGCTGGCGAGATAAGGGGGGCCGCAAATACTCCAAGGCCCTTGGTTAACCAGGACGATTTGATGAAGCAGTTTGGATATGAATCTTCCAGCCGTGGTTTAATTCTGCTGGAATTGAGCGCTCCATGATGGGGCAGAGCTGCGGGGAGCCGAGGTTTGCAAAGCAGAGCTGCAGCAGGAGCTCCCACAGCTCGCGCGCGAAGCGTCGCATGGTGTGAACCCGGCTGCTTTTCCATGAGGCCGTTTTGCCAAGGTTCAGTCTGCAGCGGCTCAGCTGGGATCTTTTATACTAGCCTGGAACTTAAAACAGCCTTTTCCTTCCCCCCTCCCATCCTGAAAATAAGCAGAACCCAAACAGCTTGCGTAGCATTGGAAGGGCTGGAAATGCCTGAATGCTTGACGAGAATAAACTCACTGAGTTCCCCACGGCCCTCAAACGCCATTCCAGGACAAAAGATCCCCAAATCCTTTTTCCCCACTAACCCCATGTGTGGGCATCCTGCTTTCAAACGACTGGAGACAAGAATGTAGCCAAAGCCTGCCCCGGTTATCCCAGTGCTCGTTGGGGTTAGCATGCACCATGTCCCTGCTGCAGACACTGCATCCTCCTGCAGGTTTATTCACCCCACTTCGGGCTCTCCGCACTCCAAGGGCTGCATGGCCTGATCCCAGCCTGGGAACACATCCTCCTGTCCATGCGTCAAGTCTCTGTGCCTTCCTGGGCCTCATCTGCATGTCTGACCTCTGCACAACTGTCCAGTCTTTGCAAGACTCTCTAGTCTTTGCACGACAGATCAGCACTTGCACGTGTCACTCTTGCATGACTGTCTGGCCTTTGCACACCTCACCCTCACACAAGTGATCAGCCCTTGCACATCGAGTCCTTGCATAAGTGTTTAACCTTTGCATGGCTGACCAGTCCTTGTGTGTCTGATGTTGGCACAACCATCCAGCCCTTGGGTGCCTGATCAGCCTTTGCACTTCTGGTCCTTGTAGCACTGTCCATCCTTTACATGTGTAGCCTTTGCATACTTTGCCCTTGCACTTCTGTCTAGCCCTTGCACAACTGTCTAGCTCTTCCATGCTTAGCCCTTGCACAGCTGTGCACCTCTTGCATTGCTATCTAGTCTTTGCGTGCCTAAATCCTGCACAGCTGTCTGGCACTTGCACCACTACTTAGCCCTTGCACAGAGGATCGACCTTTGCACAGCTGTGTGGCCCTTGCATGGCTCTCCGGTCCCGGCGTGTCTAGCCTTTGCATGGCTACCTGGGCTTTGCACAACCATCCAGCTCTTGCACACTTCCTCAGCCTTTGCACAACTGCCCAGCCCTGGCACATTCAGCCTTTGCACAACTATCCAGCCCTTGCAGAGCTGCCTGGCTCTTGTACAGATGTTCACTGCAGGCATATGCAGCCCCTGCATGGTTTTCTGCTTCGGCATGTCCAGTCCTTGCATGAGTGTTCAGCCTTGCACAGTTGCCCGGATCCTGCATGGCTGTCTGGGGCTTGTGTGGATATCTCGGCCTTGCACGGATATCTGCCCTTAGTACATTCAGCCTTTGCACAGATGTCCAGCCCTTCCATGGATGCCCACCCCTGGCACCCCCAGGCCCTGTACAACTGTCCAGCTCTTAAATAGCTGCTTGGCCCTGGCATGACTGCCCAACCCTTGCACACCCAGCCCCTGTATGGATGTTCAGTCTTTCTGAACATCCAGTCATGTCAGTCCCTTGCACATCCAGCCCTTGCTCACCCCGCTATTGCACAGTTGCCCCCTCGGTACATCCAACCCTTGCATGACTATCCACACCAGCGCTTCCAGCCTTGCATGTACTGCCCTTGCATAGCTGCTGGGACCTTGCACAATTGCCCAGCCCTTGAAGGTTGAGCCCTTGCACATGCAGCCCTTACATGGCCACCCCCTCACCCCGCCGCTGCTCCGGCACGTCCAGCCCTTGCATGGCTGCCCAGCCCGTGCAGGTCGATCCCTTGCACATCCAGCCCTCGCACGGCCACCCGACCCTTGCACACCTGCCACTCATCCCTCTCCCTCGGAACATCCAGCCCTTGCACGGTGGCCTGGCCCTTGCACGGCTGCCCAGGCCTTGCAGGTCGTGCCCGTCCCTTGCAAGGCTGCCTGTCCCGGCACGCCCGGCGCTTGCACGCCCAGCCCTTGCACGCTGCCCCAGCACCGCTCCCGCCCCGCTCCCCCCGCACCGCGCAGCGGCCTCCCCGGGGGGTGGGCGTGGCCTCGCCGCCCCGCCGCCGGCCCCGGGCTCGGCCCCGCCCCCTCGGGGCTCGGCCCCGCCCCTCCAGGCCTCGGCCCCGCCCCTGCAGGGCTCGGCCCCGCCCCCGCCGGCCGGGCGCTCGCCGCCGGCCGCGCTATAAGAGGCGGCGCGGGCGGCGGGGCCGCAGCGGGCGCGGCGGGGGAACGAGATGAGCAGCGCCGGCGCCGCTGCAAGATGCTGGATGGACACGTCCTGCTGGGATGGCTCTCCTCCTGCGCGCTCCTAGGGCTGCTCGCCTGCGCCCCGCGGCCCTCCGCCGCCTACTTCGGGTAGGTTCCCACCCCGGCTCCCTGCAGCAAGCGCCCGGGCTCGCGTTTGCACCACCGCGCGGCTTTATTTTACTTTATTGCACCCGCACCGCGGGGTGCGCGGCGCTTTTTTCCCCCTCCTCCTTCTCCCCCGCGCCGGTGAGGCGATGCGGGGTGAGTTTAGGCACAGGACGAGGCTGGACCAGCCGGAGCGCTGGTCGCCGGCAGCGGTGAGACGAGCGGGCAGCCCCGGCTCCGTGGTGCTCGCTCGCTGCCCGCAGTCGTGCAACTCAAATCCGTCCCCGGGGAGCGCTGCCTGCCCTGGCCAGGCGCTGCCGGGCTGTCACCGCTCACTGGCCGCCTGCGAGCTGCCGGATCGCTGCCTGCACGGGCAATTGCCCTTAGGGAGAGTTTTGCAGCCTGTTCCCTCCAAGCCCCCTTCTCCACTGGTGGCAGTGTGGGAGCTTGACTCCAGGTGCACTTGTGCTGAACACCCCTAATCAGCGTGAACGGGGGGAAAAAAAGTCACCTTCTCCCCGTGATGATCTAGCTGCTTGTCATCCTCCTGCTTTCTCACCTTCCCAAACCAGGTGCTTGCAAGCGGTCCCAAACGCGAGGAATTTTTTTTTTAATGGTAAAAAGGGTGAAACTTTGCTGGCACAGTGACCCCTATCCCGCAGTCCCGGCTCCCGGGGGAAGCTGCTCGCGGCGGGGCGCTCCGGCCCCCGGCGGCCGCGGCATCGCCGTCGCGTCCCGTCCCGTCCGCGCCGCCGCTCACCTGCGCGGGGCGGCCGCGGTGTCGCGGCGCGGCCGGCAGGGGGCGCCGCCAGCCCGGGCCGCCGCGCAGGTGGACGGGCCGCCCGCGCCCCCTCCCCGGCCCGCCCGCCCGCCGCGCTTATTTCTCCCCCCTCCCTCCATACTTCATTGACTAAAACCCCTTCTTCCATCCTGAGCCCGTTCTCCTTCATAAATCCTCTTTCCTTCTGTGCATGTTCTTTCCCCTCCCTCCTTTTTTCCCAAACCAGCCCCCTTTCCTGCACCAAGGTGAGCGGCTTGCAGGAGCTCGGGCTGCAATGCCAGGCTCAACCTGTGCACCCTGCTTTGGTGTCTCTAAGTGATGCTTTGGCTGGTTCTTTCTAAAGGACCTGCCTGGAATGAGAGCAGCTTATGGGGTGAGGCAGGGAGGATGCAAGCACCTGATCTTGCTTCTCAGCAAGTTTACTGGACTGGTGATAACTGTGTCCTGTTTAGGATGTTATGTTGTGACCACTGGTAGGAGCCACTGGACCTGCTTCAGGGAAGGCTTTACCAGACTTGAGGTTCCCTCCACTCCCTTCTTTCCACTGTTTTAAAAAAAAAAAAAAAGCTGGTATTGAGGTTTGTTCATTTACTGTGGTCTGGCAAAGCTTTCCAAACAGTGCTACTTGCATCTTCTGTTTCCAACCTGAGACTTGTTTAGCTTCCTGCTCTCTTGGCTGGTTTTGTGAGGGAACAGCATGAGCCCTGTGAGAGAAAGGTTTTAGGGAAACCCCCCCCTTGTCTCCCACTGCAGCGCATTGAGAGCATGGGGCTAAGCCACCTGCCTGTGGGCCAGCTGGAGACCACAGGCACTGGGTGCTTGTGCTGTGCCTTTGTACTGATGGGGCTTGTGAACAGTTAAGTTTAATTCTGTGGTGATGATAGCAGCTGTAATGCTGCAGGTAACTCATTTCAGTTACCCCTTTGGGGGATTTCTGTTCTGGCCTCTTGTGGCTGATGTAGATTTTAGCAACTTCAGAGTGAATGCCTTGAGTCAAGGGAAGGGTGCTATCAGGTCTGAAGTTGTGACTGTTTTGGGGTTATTCCCTATCTCAAGACACTCTTGGGGCAGCTGCTGCTCCTGTCATCCTGATTTGAGGCATCTCTAAGAAGGGGAGGAAATCCTGCCAGATGTATATCCCAGCCCTGTGGAGCAGTAAGTTTGTGTTAAGCATCTTTCTGTTTGGGTTGAGCTCCAGTGAAGACTCATCTGCTGCTCATCTCATTGCCCTAAGAGGCCTTAAATCAGTGATAGCACTTGCTGAGCTGCTGGGGAAGTCTCTGGACACTGGAGAATATTCAGGTCTGAGGTCCAGGGTCCTTGTTAATTCTCAATGAGATGTAATCTGACAAGCGTGTGTGTGGAAGAGGTGAGCTGCTCCTCATGGCAGGCTTCTGCCTCACTGATGAGGGAAGTGGTAGGTTCTTCCTTCAAGTCTGTGTTCCTGCAGGGCTCTTAATTCCTCTCCAGATGCCCTGTGGTGGCTGGTGTTAGTCCCTCTCATTATACTGAGTCCCATATGGGTGTAGCAGCATGCATGGGGTGATGCATGGGAGGGAATTCCTCCAGGTGAGGAGTGGCCTCAGTTTATTCTAATATAACCATCATCCCTAATTTTGAAGGGGAATTGGGGATTTTGGCTCCCCTGTAATTGGGGGGGGGGGGGGGGGGAAGGAGCCTGGATGCATCACCCTTAGCTCTGGGGCTGTGCTGAAGCTGGCTCAGCTGATGAGATGTCCCTGACAGGCAGGGAGAAAGGATGCTCCTTCCTAGTCTGAGGCACCAGTGTCGTGATACCCTTTGGCATGTGAGACCCTCCGCTCTGCGGGCTCCTGTCCCTGGTGGGGTGGGGGAAGTGGAGCTCAGCGGGTGGCTGTGGTAAGCAGATGTCATGCTGCAGCTCCTGCTTTGCTGCCCTGCTCTGCTGGGGGATAGGGACAGCTGTGGGCAATCCCTTCCCCCTCCTCTCCCTCTATGTCTTATTTCGGGGAAAGAATTTGGTGTTTCCAAATGTGTGGCCTGCCTGGGAATTAGTGTATGGGGACAGAAACGGGGCATGGTTACATGATAATGAGATTGTGTCAGCATGTAGTTATGTCTGGGGCTGCCCCTCTGGGGCAGCAGGAGAGGAAGCTGGAGCAGGGCCTAGGTGGGTGCTGGGGAGGGAAGGCCCTTGATGGGGGTTTTTCAGCTCTGGTGGTGTCTCAAAGGGATTTGTAAGCAGCCAAAAATGTGTGCTCTGGGCTGCCTGATTTAGAGCAAAGGTGATGTCCCACTCTCCTGGGGCAGAGGAAGGGCTAGGCTTGGTCCCTGACCTGGAGATGAACTAGCTACCTTTGGCAGGCTCAGGGCTGGTCCCTGGGTATTTCTCACCTCTCCTGTTTCCCTAGAGAAGCAAGTGCTTGCTGGCTGGACCTGGAGCTGGTGCATAGTAAAGGCAGCACCTGAAGTGATGCTTAACCAGACAAGTGGTGAGCAGAGCTGAGTCCCCAGACCCCTGCTCAGAAGGGGACTGTTACCTTGGTTGATGGAAAGCACCTGGAAGAGGCTGACTTGGGATGTGATATAGCATCTCCTAAGCCTTACCTGATATAAGACTGTTTTATAGAGGAGATGGTAGGCTGGCAAAACTGGAGCAGGACTTAATGGGCTGCTGCAGGGTCCAGGTCATCCACCAGCTTCCCAGGGGATGCCTGAGGGATGAGGGAATGCTTTAGGGCAGGAGTATTTGTGAAACTGGTGCTGGTTGAATCAATACCAGAAGGGGAAGCATTGCCTTGAGATAAGAGTCAGCTGAGCCTGGCTAGCTGAGATGCACTTGCACTCCAAGAGTCAGTCTGCTTTTATGTTCAGGCATCTCCTTTGCAGCTGGCCTGTCTTGAAACTAATTTCCACCATATTACAACTGGTGAATGGGGATAGCTTGGAGCAACCCCAGCCTGCTGGGATCCTGGAGAAAGCACTGCATTGCAATTTCCTCCCCTTTTCTGCTGCTCTGGTGACCTGCAAGCTTTGGGTGTGGGTTCCTCTCCCTCCCTCCCTTTCCTTTTATAACTGTGGCTGGTGGAAATACTATAACAGTGTCTGGGAATTGTGCTGGGCCTTGCGCTGCTGGGCTTCAGATGTGGCAGATGACAAGATTAGCCATGTTGGGGGTGACAGGCTGGTTAACTTCAGTCCTGCTGTGCATGCCCTGGTGTGAGCAGGAAGGAGAGCTGACCTATAGCAGCTTGCTGCTTTCCTGGTCTCCCTCAGAAGCTGTAACTTGTCCAGGCCGCAGATCAAAACCCCTCAACTTATTTCTTTCTGGGTGTTCTGATTTACAGATTGACTCTATTTTGATGCGGTTCCCCCACGTTTTTTTGGTTGGAAGAAGTGAGTTCCTGCAGCTTGCAGTTTATTCTCCCTCCTTCCCGCAGCAGAAGGAGCTCAAGCAGATCTGCCCCCTCCACAAACACTTGTCAAGCCCCAGTAGTAATGTTACAAGCAGCTCATGCTTACATAGTGTTTATGTTGACAGATTGCAATGTTCTTCATAAATGTAACTGATCTGCACCCTGCACGCAGGCAGCAGGAACCCTTAAATGCTTGTGTGGGGGAGAGGGAGGGAGGGGAAGCATAGCTTGCCCAAATTTACCAACACGGCTACAGAGAGCAGGGCTGCTACTGCACAGTGAGTTTTTTTGGTGTGGGAAGTGTAATATGTTTTTATTCCCAACGGCAGGTGCAGAGTAAGTACCCCAGCTATCTTTTAGGTGCTGCTAGGACAGAAATGCTGCATGCATGCTAGTTTAGGGCTTGATTCTGCTAAAATCACTCTGAAAAGACCTGTGAATGAGACTAGTAGATATTCAAGGGTTGTGGTCGAGTGACCACCCTCATGCCCACAACTCCTTTAGTAGGCTTAGAGTTAGCAAGAGGTCCCAAACTGTTGCTACAAGTGTGTGGCATTGACTTGAATGCAGACTCCAATAAAAGCAAGCCTGCTGGTGCTGGCATGCCTTGTTTTTCCAGTTGCAGCAGTCTGGAAATGCTAGATGTGAGCATGGCTGTTGCCTATCAAGCATTTCTCTACCTGTCACTTGATGGTAGTGTGGGGCCACACACTTGAGCTCCAGCTTCAGGCGCGCTGCGTGTGAACTTCTCGGGAGCTGTTGTGATGCCAGGCCACAGCGTGTTAGCTTTCCAAACACTGGCTGCCCCTGGCATGCGCTGAGATAGAGCAGCTGGTTTTCGGCGTGACCAAAAAACAAAACCTGGGCTTGGGTGGTGAGGGAAGAATGCTGTGTGCAGGCGAGTGCAGCTGGAGCAGAGGCAGGAGGCAGCTTCCAGGGCTGGAAGGGCAGCTTGGACATCCCACCCTTGTGCGTGAGGCTTGTCTACTTCTCAGGAGTCTGATAGTCATTTAAGGTACTTTTTTTTTTTTTTTTTTGAATATAAAGGTTGGGCTGTTTCTCTGCTCTTTCCAAACTGGGTGAACTGTCACATAGACCGATCAGTTTGAGTCCTGACTGGCTTCTCTGCCACTGTTGGCCTCTCTAGGTGAATTCAAAGCAGGTTTTTAAACCTTCCTTCCTTTGTGAAGGAAACCTCATGTGCAGAAGCATTTACTTTGTAGATACTTGGAGGCAGTGCTGGAAGTGATGGATGAAGTGCCACAAAGGTGGTGAAGAACCCCAGGAGCACTTGAAAAAACAACTAGCTCTGTGCACACAGCAAAGGTCTAACACAGCTGTGTCATCAGCCCTGGGGATCTGGAACTGTCCCAAATTGGCCTGGGCAGTACCCAAAAGCTTCCTCTGCCTGCAGTGTGCTCAAGGAACAGTGTCACACTTTATTCAGACAGGGATTAGTATGGCTTGGATTCATGTCCTGGCTTGTTGTCACAACTGCCACATGCCTCATTTCACTTATCTGGAAATGACCATGACATCCTTCTCTCCCAACGCAGAACTTGTCAATTGTGTGTATTGTGCAGCCCTCTGTGTCCAAATGTGCCTGGGTTTCTTGATGGGAGCACCTATGGTACAGGTGATTCTTGGAGAAGATAATTGGTTATAAAAATATTAATTGCATATCCAGGGAAAAGGAGGAGGCAAGATGCTTTCTGTAGTGCAACTGGTGATGCAGAACTACAAGCCAGAAATCTATAGGACTCTGGTTTCCTGGTGAAAGGCCTGGTCAATGATTAACTTGCTTTCTGGAAGTTGCTAACAACAGTAAAAGGGAGTCCAGCCCCACAACCCCAACACAGAAAGCCCATGAGTGCTTAATAATTAAAGGCCTTGTGCTTTATCACAGGATAATGAATTGCCTTAAGGCTTATTCAGTGGTAGCTAATTGAATTAGACTGTAAGACTGGGAAGGAGGATGGTTGAATAAATCTGAAAGGACCAAATGAAGCCCCCTTGATGCTCCTTAGTTTAAATCTTTCTAACTAGACTGGGTTTTGTCAGTATTGGTTTTTCCTGTCTGCTTAATCCACTGTGCTGGTAGACTTTGGTGCATTTGCTGCTTGGAGAAGATGGAGTGAAGCTTCACTTTTCCCTGGTGAAGTGCTGATACTTAAAGGAGGAGGTATTGACCTAATGAGCATCACTAGCAATTCCAGTGCTGAATGACTGAGCAGCCACAGGGTCTGCTGTACAGAGGTAATGGGACCTAGAAAGTTCAGCTCAGAAGAGGTGCAAGCCAGACTTACTTCCTCTGTCTCCTGCTTGCATCCCTCTGCCTAGCTGTTAATTAAGCAGAGTAACTTAGACTGGGTGGGGATTTTGAAGCATTCCAGAGTTTGCTGAGGAGACTGTAGATTGAAATATCCCTGTGGAAGCTGCAAGCTTCAGGGTAACACCTTCAAGAATTGGGTCAAATCTCTGATTATTGAGGTCTATAGAATACAAATGGGACAAGTCCTATCCTGATCTTTGAGAAACTAGAGAGGAGGGAGCCCAATGCATTAAAACTGTCTAGATATGAAGGCTCCCTTGGCCACTTTGTGCTTAACCATAGACAGTACAGTTACTTTCTGGAGATGGCACTCGAGTGGCATGCCACCCATCTAGTGTACCTTTTATGCTATACACTCCTTCACCTCCAATTTTGAGTGTCCTACTAGGTTCCCAATGCTCCTTTGAGGGCATATGTTTTTTTTCTGAAGCAATCCAAGAAGTCTTGTGTGCCTGACTTTGCTGGCTGCAGCCATGCTGAGCCTCTGGCTTTTCTCCATAACTAAGCAGCCTCTCTCTGTGCAGCCAGACAAACTCTCTAGTGGCTTGTAGCATGTTAATGCAATTGGTTTCTCAGTCTGAGAAGCTCTAATAAGCAAAGGGACCAGCTGTCTGCTTGTTAGTAATACTGTGAAAACATGGATGGAGGGCTACTGTCCCTTGAGCAGGATGTGGCTGCAGGGAGACTAGTGCTGCAAGTCTTGGATCAACACAGGCAGCCCAGGTATGATGCTTTCTCCTGACTTACTGGAACCAGCTCAAAGGTGAGTAGCAGGAAATTGTTGTGATGCTGGAAGGAAAGGGTTAATTCTTTAGAAGCTGCTTTTTGAGATCTAGTCTCAAATTACCCCCCCTCCATGTTTTTAACTGCTTTTCAAGGTTTCCTCAAATTGTGGCTGTAAGTGCTAATGAGTCTTATCTCAAGATATTGTCATAAAATACACTTATAAAGTGTAAAGCTTACCAAGTTGATAAACTTCATTGTAATGCATGTTTGCCCTGTGCTAAGTGGAACAGAGTATTTTGTGGCTAAGTGGATAAACACAGCAGTTAAACTTCAGGGATTTGCTTTAACTGATAGAAAACCTATTCTGATTTTTTTTTTTCCTTTACCTGTTGCAAAGAGCTATGAAATGAATTAAACAGCTTCTGTACGTATTGTGGTCTGTGTCTGCTTGTGGTATTAAATTCTGGGATTTGGGAACTTTAGCAGATTCAGTTGTTGGTGGAGATTTCTTTTGGGGGAATGGGAAATAACAGGCTAATCCTGAACTTGTCTGTTGCAAGCAACATAAGAACATAGCTGTTCTGTACATCTGCTGTAGAACATGCAAGCTCACAGTATCTGACATCAATGCTTTGAGTCTGCTGGCTTGGAAGATAGCATGATGCATGCAGTTCATGTCAATGGGATGTCAAGCACTGAGCATGAATTTTGAGTGGATCCATTTGACCTAGGTCATTAGAAGTAGCAGTTAATCAGAGCCAGATGCTTATGAAGTTTAGGAAAAATACCAAATTACCTCTGGAGATTTAGTCCAACCTTCTTGTTCATGCAGGGTCACCTACAGGATTGTGTCCAGGTGGGTTTTGACTATCTCCAGAGAAGGAGACTCCACAACCCCTCTGGGCAACCTGTTGCAGTGCTCTGTCACTCACAGTAAATAAGGTTTTTCTCATATTTAGGTGGAACTTCCTGTGTTTCAGTTTGTGCCTGTTGCCTCTTGTTTTATCACTGGGACCCACTGAAATCTGGCCTGATCCTCTTGACACATTCTATTCAGATATATATATATATATATATATATATATATATATATATACACACATCACATCCCAGCCTTCTCTTTTCCAGGCTAAACAGTCCCAGCTCTCCCTGCCTTTCCTTGTAGCAGGGATGCTGCAGTCCCTTAATCATCTTAATAGCCTTCTGCTGGACTTGCTCTAGTAGATCCATGTCTCTTGTACTGGGGAGCCCAGAATTAGACCACAGTACTCCAGAAGTGGCCTCACCATGGTTGAGGAGAGGGGCAGGATCACCTCCCTCAACCTGCTGGTAACACTCTTCCTAATGCACCCCAGGAAACCATTGGCCTCTTTGGCAACAAGGGCGCATTGCTGGCTCATGGTCAACTTGTCCACTGAAACACCTAGGTCCTTCTCCACAAAGCTGCTTTCCAGCAGGTCAGCCCCCAACCCATACTGGTGCATGGTGTTATTCCTCTCTGTGCAGGGCCCTGCTTTTGCTCTTGTTGAACTTCATGAGGTTTCTCTCTGCCTACCCCCAGCCTGTCTTTTCTGAATGGCCGCACTGCCTTCTGGTGTATTAGCCACTCCTCCCAGTTTGGTGTCCTCAGCAAACTTGCTGAGGAGGCACTCTGTCCCTTCATCCTGGTGGTTGATGAATGAGTTGAACAAGACTGGACCCAGTATTGACCTCTAGGGGACACTGCGAGCTGCAGGCCTCCAGCTAGACTGTGGCACATCACAACTGCTTGAGTTTTACCTTTCAACGGGTTCTCCATCTTACTGGATGGACAAGTGTCACATTTGCTGCTATGGTTTGCTTGTTTTAGGGTAAGTGTCCCGGGTACTCCAGAGGCTGAAGTTACATTATTGGTCACTTAACTACCTCCCACTGCACATGTTTCTTCTGTTGTGGAACAATGTGTGATCACCTAGGATGAAGTTACGACATGCACGTATGAATATCTGAGCTTAATGTTAAAAAGCCCTGTCAAATAGTCTTGTCCTTTGGATGTTTAAATTGAGTTAGACTTGCTCTGAAATCTGAGAAGTGGTTTGACACACTTTCTGCAGGCCAGAAGATACTTGCCCTTCCTTCAGGCAAAGTGGAGAGCTTCACTGTTAGGGCTAGGAAGAGCAGACACCCAAAACATGCCTTGCCCACAGTAAGCTGCAACAAGTCTTAAGTGATCCAAAATGAGGTAGGTGTATGGTAAAATCATGGTAAAATGTGGTGTAAGCTCAGACATAGCTGAATAATACTGTTTCAACACCCAAAAGACTATCTGAAGTTGCCTCAACTTGGCAACTTCAGATGACAAGGTGTTTGTGGCTAGCAATCCTAGACGATAATGTTAGAAAGCCCCATCTGTCATGAAAAAAATGGGAAGCATTAGTCAGATCTCTTCTGGGTGCTGGTCCTTTGAAGTAGTGCCTTTCAGCATTGGGGAGTTTGGGAGGAGACGGAGCAAAAAATACTGCAAGATGCTCAAGTGAGCATACTCACTCACCTGAGTTTGGTCTAGCTTGTATTTGAGTTGAGGGCCAACGTGTCTTGGTGTTTCTCAGCTTCCTTATAGTCTACTGCTATCTAGTCTTAAGCAAAAGTATCCCAGCCTGCCTGAAAAGGAGGCCTGACCTCCTTTGTGTCACCCTGAAGGTGATAAAGCTGGTTTCCTTCCTCAGGTATGAGAGCATCTTCACCACTGATGTGTACGATGTCACAGCACCATGTCCCTTGCTTCTTGCAACAGCACTGCCTGCAGAGCTAGGCTTCTCCTCATTTGTGGGACCAGCTTTCATCTGGCTTAGATGTGAGCTGAGATGAGTGTGCATCTAAGTATCTGGAAGCCAAGTTCAGCTCTGAGTGCAGAATTTACCTGGGAGCTCAGGCAGCTAATGGAATTGAATGCTTGGAAAACACAGGGGTAACTGGGTTTAGGATGAGGATCCAAATCCTGGACTAGCTTCATCTGAGTTGACTAAAGAGAGCCCTGCCAGAGCAATCAGCAGGTTCAGCTGAGTTCCATGTGGGGAGCAGCCTTGCCCAGCCATGTGGTGCAGCTGCGCAGTTCACTTGCTGCTCTGCTGCAAGCATCACTGTGCCACAGCTTTCCTGGGCTGCCTGTGTCTGAGAAGAAACCCTATCCACGAGCTCAGAACCCCTCAGGGGACGGTCCACAAGAACTGATACTTTAGTTAGAAGACTTGACTTGTTTTGCTTAATCTTGACAAAATTCTTTCCTAGCACTAATCCTCTTCTAGTGAAAGGTGAGAGCTCCAAATACCTGGCAAGCTAATAGCACAGCTCTTTCTACATCCCTGGGCCTCTCTGTAATCAAAGGTGGGGGGGCAGGGGTGTTTTAAGCCCCTGCCAAAGATAAATCTCTTGCTGGGAGCTAGCAGGGAGTTATTTCCCAGTCTGTGGTTAGCAAGCTGATCTGACAGGCCAGAGGTGAAACAGCCACTTGAGCTGAATTACAGGTCTAACCAAAGATGCAATGCTTCCTTTGGCTCATTAGTTCAGCTGTGTTGCATCTCTGGTGACTATTTCTATCTTCTGGCTTGTCTCATGTTGACTCTGGAAATCTAGAGGCTTAGCATGAGCTTCTAGCATGAGCAAGAGAGGACAAACCGAAGAGCTTTTCTTGGGAAAGTGAAAATGGGACTAAACAAGGCTGTGAACAATCCCTGCTGCCACAGTTATGACTATCCTGTCTGTCTTTGAAGTTAGAGTATCCTTGCTGAATTTTGTATTACTAGCTGATGAAAATGTTTTATAGACAGACCTGTCTGGTGCAGGACAGACACTGGCTCAAAGAGCTGGCATTTGAAAGGGAGAGGGGCTAGCCCACATCTTACATCTGCCTCTTGATCAAGACGAGCAACCTCCAGCTGAGCAGGAACAAATTTCACTTGATGTAGTAGAGATGCCTTCTACTACATTTTGTCTTTGAGGAGCTCTGTCTGTAGCCAGGGCATGGACTTAGTTCCCCTGTGGGCTATCTCAGATGTTACTTTGAGGATACACTAGAATAAGGGAGATCCTCCTTCACTGCTGCATCCTGCTGAGGCATTCACTGGAGCTGCAGTGAGGTTCATTGAAAGCAGGAAAGCCAAACCTTCAAGCTCTGGTTATCTGACTCACTAAGTTGAGGACTGTGCCAGGCTTGGTGGCCCTAGTGAAATGCTGGTGACCCATAGCAGCTGATGGGGGATAAGACTTTCCCCTTTGCTGTAGGCAGGGAAGAACCTCAGGATGAAGAGGTAGATGGTGGACGCTAATCTGCCTAGGGGCTGGCTGAAGTGGTGTGGGAATGTGGTACAAGGCCTGTGAGCTGCTGCCAGGGAAGCTGCTCTGTTAATCAGGCAAATCTGCAATGGTGCCCCTTCTTGGGGTGATAGAACAGAGTGCTCTGATCATACAGGAGTTACCTATTGCAGTAATGTCAGGGTGCTTAAAATGTGCAATCTGTTGATTGCTTAGTGATCTCTGAAATACTAGCAAAGCAGGAAAGCTTCCCTTCCCTGAATAGCAAGGCTGCATTTCAGGGGTTCAGTGTTGTATCCACTAATACTTCTCCAGAGCCTTGCTGGGAGGTGCATGGCTGCATTTTCAGTGGTCGGTGCCCTTGCATAAAGCCTCAGGCAAGCATTGCTCTTGCTACTGTCAGCTGCCTCAAATCCTCTGTTTATGTATCTAACTAAAATTTGAAGGCTGGCAAAGGAAGAAATCTGACCAGTGCAATGGAAACCTTCAATTCCCTGCAGTCCCAGGAGGAGAATAGTAGTTTCAGGCTGGAGCTAGGAATGAACTTCATTTGTACACTGCCTTGCCCATCCAAGAAGATCAGCCAGGAAAAACATCAACAGTTCCATTAAAAAGTCTGCTGGTTTGCTAAAGTAGTGAAATAAACATACCTGTAAGCATAACGGCCTGAACCGCACAGGAAACATTAACTGGAACGAACACACGCAGACTTACTCCCTCCCCCCTTCCCCCCCCACCGTATATCTAACCGATAAAAAACACTGTGCGTCCATGGAAATGTGTAAATCAACGAGCAGCTGGGTGGATTTTTTCTTAGCTGGGGAAGAATCAGCTTGGATCAAATGCTGAGGGGCTTGGTGCTTTCCTAGAAAGGCAAAACCCATGTGGAGACTGCTCTGTGCTACTGCCTGGGTCTGGGAGGGGGGTGCAAAAGAGGAGAATCCCAGCAGTAGAAATTAGTAGCAGTTGGGGAGAGATAGGATTTAGGGGAGTTGTTAACCATCTAAGTGCATCTTGTGTCCCTTCTTAGCTCTCTTTCTCTATTTTGGGGGGAAATTCTGGTTTTGCTTCAGCCAGGAGCAAAGCGGAAAAGCTGGGATGGAAACCAGTGGGAATGACGGTGACCAGCCAAGCACAACACCCTGGGAACTTTCTGAAGTAGAAGTGATACACCACATATCACTATACTATTTGGTGCTAAGTGGCCTGTTCAATCCTCAGCTGAACCTATGAAATATGCCCTGATGCCTATGTTGGGGTGAAGAACTGGGAGCTTTTATGACCTTACTAGAGTGAGAGGTGGTAAGCTTCAAGCATGGCCTGGTTGAGAGGTGATGCCTATGTTTGCACCAGCACCTGGGGCAACCCTGGCCTTGGAGCTGCACGTAAAAACAGCTTCCCTTTGGCCATAGCCAGCGTACAGTCCAGGGAAAACATATTTGGAAAATGCCTTTGGTTGCAACCAGATGGCACCTGTCAAGCACAAGTAGACATTTATATTATGATATTATTTTAATGTTTTGAACCACTCCCAGCCGTGGCATAGCAAAATAGCCCTGCTCTTGCTGTCCTCCCAAAGCAGCCCTCGAGGCAGATTGATGTGACTGTTGCATGCTAGAGACGGTCCTTGTACTCCTGGGCCTCATCTGCCCAGCCACTTAGCACAACTAATCTGAACTGACTTTTAAAGTGGATTAGTTCAATTACTCTTAACTAGCCCCAGTGGAAACGCTCTCCTTCAGGATTGAAGAGCCTTGATTCACTTTAACATACTTGATTTCAGAGCAAATCAACCTAAACTGAATTAAGAACACTTTAGAGCCCTGCATGGAGGCACTCCTTCAAAATTAATGTGGTTTAACCAACCCACTTTGCATTCCTGTGCTCAGTTCATTCCTGTTAGCGTTGCTTAAGTGTCCCCTTACAGATGGCTAATATAGTCAGCTCTCAGATATAAAGCTGCAAACAAATTACCTATGCTGATGTGTGAGCCAGCTCCTGCATCTGCTGATTCAATGCTTAAAGTTGTCCAGCTGGATTGTTTTGGAGGTGCATGCTCTCCTTTATCCAGCTCTTTCACTCTGCAGGTTTTTTTTCAGATCTTTTTAAAAATTCTTTAAACTAAGCTGCTTGCTTTTTCACTTAAAAATGCAAGGTAGTGAGTCACACATCAGTTTTTCTCTGCTGTCCTTAGCCCCTGGAGTCAAATGGGAACACTTCACTAATAGCATGTGTATCCTCTTATTCCAGCGATTTGACTTGCCAGTGGAAAGTGAGCTGAGACCCTCTGTTGCTGCAGTTTGTTAACTGATTTAATACTATCCCCATCCTTGGGCTGCAGCTGAAACTGCTGATTTACTGTTCTAGGCTCAAATGTATCTGCCCCTGAGAGGCTAGGGAGGAGGTGGTTACTTGGCACGGCTTTGCTCTGCCACGTTGAAGATGGCAAAGGGATAAAGAGTTAAGCCCTGTGACTCAGACAGGTGCTGACATCTTTCAGTTTCTTTAGCTCTGGGTTTTTTGTGGCTCACCTGAAGAATCTCCTGGCATGCTGTGGAGAAGGGACCAACCATTGTACACAAGGGAAGACACTGCTGGCTCCCCATGCTGGATCGGTGAGGTGGCTTGGCATGGTGTGAACCTGTGTCTCTGAGCTCCCATGGAGGATCTGCTGTGCAGCCGTGCGAAGCCCATGATTCCCTTGGGGGCACTGAGGAAGCTGGAAGGAGACACTCCTGAAAATTGGGATTGCACCCATTTTAATCAGGGGTGCAGAGACGCTCTGGGTCTGAGTTTTATCTGGGGAGCAGAGGTGGAAGGACACAATGGTCCACTTTTAACTGAATTATAAAATGGATCTGGAAAGGCCCCTATTTACATGTACTTGAACAATTCCTGGCAGACACTTTCCCACCCTTTGCACAACCTTTCAAAGGCTTGATGAAGGCTATTCCACTTGAAGTTGGACTGTTTGCACCAGTGCCTTGTTTCCTGGCAGTGAAGTTTTGCTCTAATGGATGATGGAAACTTCTTTGGCTGACCCCTAAGCCAATTTCTTATCCTCATGCCAGCAGATACGAGGAATTCTTTTTCCTTTCTCTGTAGCAATATGTGTGCGGTTGAAGGTGGTCACTGTGTTGCTCTTTAGTCGTCTGCCATCTTCATGGTTGATCTTGACATAGGCAGCAATACTGATGAGATAGATGTTTGATGTACTTGTATATAAACTTTATTTTCTCTGGCTAAACTTCCTGAGCACTGATGTAAATTAGTGCAGTGGGGCCAGGGTCTGGGAGATTTTTTTGTTCTCTTGCTCAAAAAAAAGAATACTCTCCTTCTCTGCTAGTTTGAGGAAGGGGGAATCACTCCTATAAACAACCTCAATTCTTTGGCTTTTAAGTTTTTAATTACTTGGGCCAAGATTTCTGCCTCACCAGTTTTGATGGCAAGCTCTAATGAATTCAGCAGCACAAGGTGTTGGTGGAGTGGCCAAGTTTCAGACATGAGTGTTCTGTTTTGCCATCTCAATACAGTCCTGGTTTCCTCCTTTAAAACACAAGACCTTTAACCTCATTTTTAGTGTCTTCTCTCAAGATCTGCTGGAGGTGGTTGCTCTGGGTAGTACTGAAAAGAGCATGCCTGTTAGACACACACACCACTTTGCATAAACAGTGAACTTCTAATTTCTGAGAAGATAAGGCCTTGCTTAGAGGATGTTCCACCTACGTGGAATTTTTGTTTGAGGGTGATGCTGTCTTCTCACTTCATGTTCTAAGAGACATTAATGCAACCTGTCAAACTGTACCATCTGCAAAGCCTCTGCCTGTCCTAGGAGTGTCTGGACAAACCTGGGACATCCTTTTGGGGTCATTCTTTGAAGGACTCTTGATGAGAGGCATGCTTGTGAGAAGCAGCTTTTCAGCAGAGGACAGCAAGTGCAGTTGTAGATGCTGAGGGAAATGTTATCCTGCTAGGAATGAGAGGCTGACTCCCCTGAGGAATTGCCATCCCTCCCTGCAAGGATCTGGAGGTGAGGCTCTGCACTGGCTAACTAATTACTTGCCTCTGTCTGAGGGCATCACCCGTATTCCTATTCAAAGCCTTTAGCCAAAAGGCCTGAGACTTCAGTGTTTGAATTTGTAACCATCAGTTAAAGGGGGGTAGGTTAATGACCTGTCTTTGAAGTGGGAATTGCTCATATCAAAGCTCAGTCCATACTATGGCTTTCCTTCCTTCAGGGCCTCCCAGGGTGGTGGCAGAGAGCTCTGGGGCTCCTGGTGTAAGTAGTTAGGAGTGCTGGAAACCTAAACGCAAGACCTGCTTAGACCTGTGGACAGTTGGTGCCTTTGTTGTCTAAGGGTCTTCAAATATGGAGATAATTTTCCTGATAGTCTTAAAGAGTACAAATAAAAGGGGCACAAGGAACCTAAGGTACAAGCAAACCAGCTAGCCCTTCTCTCTCCAATGAAAAGCAAGCTGATCCAGGAGCGTGAGGTCTAGATGACCAGTTCCTTCCTTGTGTTTTGCCAAAATTCTCTTGTCTTGCCTGGTAGCATCTTCATGCATCCCTTGTTTGCTGGCTAATCCTGGCATGGGCTATGAGTGTCCTCACCTGTTGTCAGCTTCCCAAGCTGCCTCGCCTTCTTTAGCAGCCTTCTATAAAACGGCGTGTCCGCTGCCATGAGCGGTAGGTGTTTAAGTTTACATGAAGTTGAGTCATTTTTGAGATGTGGCTTGAAGTTTTATAGGGGATTGCAGCCTGTTTTAATAGGATCTTACTGTAAAGTATGTGTGTGTCCATGCAGAACAGACTGAAAGAATAATTTGTTTCCTGAATGTACATATTGCACACCAGAGGAGTGTACACTGATGTAATCATGTTTGTACAGGAGAGATGGGGGATTAGGTGTTTCAGGACACTGCTGTATCTTTGGTCAGTGCTTGAACAGAGATAAATGAGGATGATGTGGAAAGTTCTCATAGCTTTTGCTTAAGCCTGGTGGAGCTGAAGTAGGCCTACTCTTCCTGGAGATAACCAAAACATGGGGGAGAAGCTTCCTAGTCTGTTGGGCTGCTTAGCTCCTCAACTTTTTTTTTTTTTTTTTTTTTTTTTTAATTCATTCCCCCTAAATTCTCTCTACTACTGGTCAATCTATTTTTAGCAGTAGTTGGTTGGAGACTGCTCTCTGATGTGGTCCTCTTATGAGTCAGATGGCCAATGCATCCCTAGAGAGGACTTGTAAGTCCTAACTGCAGTGGCTCCAGGGTGCAAGAGTGCAATGTGAGAAGGTTGGAAGGCCAGAGAGCCTGTTCTTGCATGAGATAGATCAGGGCACTGCCTCACACTCAAACCTTTTCTGTAGTAGAGCTCTTTGAGCTATGTAGCACCAGCATTTTGGGTGAACTGGACTCTCAAAACCTTTGACTTCTCATAGTGTGTCCCCTGTGCTGCCTGGTAGTCCTGGGGAATCTGAGCTGGCTCCTGAAATAGCTTTTGGAAAAGATATAGAGCAATTCTTGTTTTTTTTTAATGTTAAGTACTCTAAAATCTAGTGACAGAACAATCAAGTGAGACTCTTATTGGTGTTAGTATTTGCTTGTCCTCAGAGCACTTTACAAAGATGGTCAATATCATGATCCTGTTTTGCTTGGGAAACTAAGACGTGGAGCAGTGAAAGGATTTGCCCATAGTTATCTGAGAGACAGTGTCAGAGTATGGAATCTTGGTCCTGTGCTTCTTGTTAGCAACTTGTTTTGGTGTCTGTTGCTGTGTTAGTATGTGATGTGAAGGACTGGCCAAGACAGCTTCAGATGATATGGTTCACTTCATCCTAGATTTTGGACCAGAGCTAAACAATTCTGCTTAAGATTTGACTCCTTTCATCGTGCCTTGCTAAAACCATTGGGCAGAATGGCAAAGGAGTGAGAGCTGCTAGAAGAGGCTCTTAAAATTGGTCCTCACAAATGAACTAAGAGTCAAGACTGGGAATAATGGATCAGATGAGTTACCGGTACAAATGGTTTATGGCTTTTTTTGATTTCAGATAGGTGAGTACAAACTTCCAAAGTTGACTTCTTGCTGCAGTCAAGGAAGGAGTAAGAGGAGGATAACAATACAAATGAGTTGAACTGAACTAAACCTAATGTAGCACCAAGGCTGCTGCCCAGTTCTGTCTGTGGCTCCAAGGACTGATTTATGGGCTACCTAAAACAGATTTCTTTGCAGATTAAGCTCTCATCCCATTAGAGAATGAGACCCAACATCCTCTCAAGTGCTTATATATGTACTTCTCTTAAACTCACAACACTAAAAATTGCTATTCTCTATGATGGGATCTTTATACATCCTGCTTAATGTGTTCAGATTGGAACATTTCCTGATTTCTTGCCACCTTGTTTTCAACAGCCTGTGAATACTCTGCAGGCCATTGCATTTAGATACCCATATAATATGGGAAGGATTTGCTGGTTTTAATTGTTTCTTTCTTACCTCATTTTTAAAGCAGCTCTAATTCCATATTACCCTAATTGTGATATGTGAATTTTGAAAGGAAACTTGCTGCCAATGTATTTTAAGATTCTTATGGGCAAGCAGCCCCCTGCATAACGTGAGAAATTTGAACAGCTTTTCTCACTAAGGAAAATAATTTTCTCAATTTGGAAAGCTTTTTATGTAACAAATCCGATGAGTGTGCTCTAAAATTAAACTTGCCTCAAAAGCTCTAGGGCCTTCAATGTGAAACCAATGAGGACTATTTGGGGGAAGCTGTAAAGCCTTGCCTGTGGGGTGTCCATTGGTGTCCCCAAATTCTCTTTACCCATTAATCCACTTGCCCATTTGCAACCAAATTTTTGCAGGAATGTAAAGCTGTCAGGATCCATCCTCATCCTAAGACTAGCTGCTCAGCATCCTGAGCAAGCCACAACAGGCATTTAGCCCAGGAGGTTCACAGGAACACTGCTAACTCTTCCTCTACCCCCAGGCATGTTCTGCCATGCAGTGTCCTCCTACTTGAAGGTGTGACTTTGGAGCTTGGTGAGGTTCTGCTGTGGTGGAGCAATGTGATGGTCTCATCTGTGATCAGAGATCTGGTATGAGCATCCTAAACGTGGATTTTGGAAACTGCTACATGCACTGTGCAAATGTTGATTACTTTAGGGCGAAGTTATCAAGCTTACTGAATTGGAAAGGCTTCTTGCCATGAACTTTTGTTCTTCCCCCCAACACACATGTCTACATATGTTCAGGGGATCCTTCTTGCGTTACTGCTATGCATCGGCCCTCTACCCTATTGTATTACCCAAGCTCTTCTCCACTTTGCAGTCACATAAAGCATCCTGTCTTGCCATGTTTTTGTCGTATGTGGCCAACGCTGCACTAGACACTGTTTTTCTCCATCCCCTTTGGAGGAGGTTAATGTTTGCCTCCAGGGATGTGACTGCCTCCACAAGGCTTCCCTGTGGGGACTGTGGTGCTGAAGTCCCATCCTGTTCAGGGTGGGAGAAGGGAAGATGCTCTTCTCGAAATGCTGCTGCTAGCACAGTATTTCCAGCCACTGCAAAAAGTGTTTGACCTCTTCCCTAGCATTTACACTGAAACGACTGTGAGCTGTTGACAGGCTGGGGTAATCTCGAGGGGTTCGTGGCCCTTCTCCTGGCTGATGCCAGATAAAAACACCTGGAAAGTCTTTGTGGGGATACCTCATGTTATGCTTTTAGCTCTCATTATGCCCAATAGATCTGTCAACTCACAGCTGCACAGGGTATTTCTACCTGGGGAAAAATTTCCCCTGATCCTGTTTTACTCTTATTTACAGACTGATGACAGGTTTCTACCAAACATGTGAAGCATTCATTAGTGTTGCTATCCTTTCCCTTTGCCTGAATTGCTTTTCTTCTTGGCCCACGGTTTTCCAGAATTCTTGCAGCCAGGAGACATTGAAATCATAAATGTGCAAAATACAAGGTAGCTAAACGCTTTAGTTTCGCAGCTATTTCAGTCAGATGTTTTCCAAGGCCCTCCTTCAAGAAGGATCAGCCAGTAACAGCATCTGAAAGGTCGTAGCCTTGATTCTGCTTGCTCTGATCTTCAAGATACTAAATGTGTGTGAAAGCTTCAGCAAAAGGTCTGAGATGCCATTGCTGTTCTCTAAGGCTTCAGGGAGCATCTGTGTGTCCTCTTAGGCTTTGGACATTCATCTTGGAGCTCTGCCTGCCTGTATTAGCTATTGTGATAATGTTGCCTAGGGTGCCCAAATGTGACATGTATCAACTGGCATTTTGGCTGCACTAAGTGTAAGATTTTTCCAGTGTTGGTTTATATCTTTTTTTTTTCTCAAGTGTGTGCAAATTACTGTTATGATTTATTTTCAAGCTGTAACTTTGGTTTTATCACTTGAAATACTTTGGAAACTTGGAGGCCTTATAACTAGTTGCAAACTTTCTTTGACTTGGAGGAAAATTCTAGCGTGAGGCCTGCTTTTCATTCACACAAATTATGTTACAGAGCTCTAGTAGAAAGGTGTCCTCATTTCTGCATTATTTGGGCCTAAATTTTCTCTTTGAAGTTGCCATTTGTTAAAGCTGATTTTACTTCTCACCAGCTCTAGAGTAGAACAGAATTTTACTGAAATGTCAAGGCTATCAACATGGATATCCTTCAGTGAAAAGCTGGGAAATCATGAGTGCAGGAACCAAATTTGAGTGCTTGCTTACCTCTCTGGCAGAAAGTGGATATACTTACACTAGTGGTGTTTTTAATAATAGCTAAGAGCAATAGATTTGGGCGATAGAGGTTTATTCTTTCTCCTCTCTTCTTTTCTCTGTGGTTTGAGATCTATTGGTCAGCCTGTAACAAAAAAAAAAAAAAAAAAAAAAAAAAAAAAAAAAAAGAATGCCTTGTAAGTTGTTCCATTGCTATAAAATGTCTTTCCATGACTTTAGCTTCAGTATTGCCTCTTGCTCTAGCTGCATAGGCAATTTACAATTTACGCTGTTCGGGCACTTTCAACCACGGCTATTTTGGGGCTGGAGAGAGGTAAACTAGAGGGATTTGTTTCTCCACCGCTGAAGAAACGAACGCCGCTCTGGGGATCGTGGTGGAGGGAAAGCTGGCGAAGTGGGCAAGGCTCTGCCGCTCTTGTTCCTGTAGTTCAGCCTGCAGAATCGCAGGTGAAACCAACGTTCGCCATGCTTCAAGGAAGTGAGGGGTGAGACCTGCAGATTAGTATCCTTCAGGGAACAGATCAAGGAATGCTGGATGTCTCGGTAACCTCAAGGAGTGTTGGAGGGAGCCGGGAAGTTGATGGGAGTCTTGGCAAAAGGCGTAAGCTATTGCAAGGATGAAGAAAAAAGGCTGGGGTGGGACAGTTTTCTTGACACCAGGCCAACTGGAGAGTCTCAAGTGCTGATGAAGAAGGGGTAAGTCATCTGATACCATCCACCAGGGAAGGCCATACACTCTGAGAGAAGGCCGTAACCAAGTTTTGTCACAGCACTATGGAATTTCAGCTTGGAATTAAATAGCAGTGCTGTTTTCCAGCAATTTGCTTAAAGCTCTGGGACTTCTGCTTTAGGTTTGTAGGAGAAGGCTGCAGAGATCTCAGTGTATATTTCTGTATCTTCTTAAGTTTAAACCTCCTTGAATTTCCTAATTATTTCCTGTTAAGTTGTATTCGTAACTGACTCATTGCCACAGGATTTAAGGAAAAACAAAATTCACACTAAGCATGGTTGTTGGTTCCACGGCTTTGAATTTCTGTTGCCTTAACTTCGTCTTCTGTGTATTGTCTAGGATTTGGGCTCAGAGCAGGTAGCTCAGGTCCTGCCTCCCCAAAACTAAGAGAGAACCTGCTAGGGAAACTTCTTCATAGGCAAGATTTTCTTTTCTTAGAAACATCAGTGTTAATCCTGCTCCAGTATCACTGTCTCTGTTTTTTTTTGATTTCACTGTATAGTTACATTGGAAACCAAATTAGATTCTACTAATTTGATTATTTCAGTTTGACTGTTCTAATTTGGATAGGTTCCTTGTAGTTATGCCCTGTATCATCTTGGGGATGATGACTCAGTCTCCAGACCAACTGAAAGAGGTGGGATGTGGGAATTGTAAAACAAGCCTACATGTGTTTTAAAGACAGATGGAAGCTCCATTTCAGGCTGGAGCTGTTCTAGTTGTGAATAGCTCTAATGAGCATTTGTTGATGGAATAGTCTAGGTGGTGGTTCTCAATATTCACTCTAATGAATTGTTTAGGACATGAACTAAACTAAAAAAGCTACAGGTGTGTTCATGAAGACCTATGATAAAGATATCTTGCTTAGGGAATATGCCCAACATATATATGTATTTTTTGCCTATTTGTAATATTTCTGTGTCAGAGACAAACTCCACCCACACTGGAACATCATCACAAACTGCTTTATTTTGTTGTTTGTGTGCCATGGGATCTCCCTAGCCTGTGTGGGCTGGAGTCCCTAGAACTTGCACAGCCCTTGTAGGGCTGTAGAAGATCTCTGACCAATGTATGTGACAACTGAATGTTGCTACCAAAATATATCTGTAAATGAATCCAGAAACAGTGTGATTTAATGCTATTGCTTCAAGCATCTGGAGATGTTTTTAATACAGAATTACTGCTAATGTTAGGCTGTAGAGTTAAATTGGGAAAACTTCAGAGATAAGCCACGTATGTAATTAAATCTCCTTTGTGCACGCATGCTGCAATAGCATTTTGTTTCAGGACTGCATGCTACTTTTATTCTGCCAAATTCTTGCCTTTTTCAGTGAATGGGCAATTACTGAATATTTCTCTTTACTATTCTCATGAACTGTGTGTCCTCAAGGCTTAATTAGACCACATTATGGAGATTCTGTACTCAGTTGAAAACACACTTGTTTCCTCTTTGATGTTTTAAAGATGCCATCTGAGACAGAGCTTAAGAGGAGCATGACCAAGAATCCTCTAATCTAGAGCATCCATGCTGATGCTGAAAATCAATTTTCTTTTAATTACTTCTAAATACTTAGAATTATGATAGGCCATCTCATGTTTAGCTGTTGTCACCAGGGAAACCTGAAGGCTCCTACCTGGAAAATGCAATGTGCTAATGACTTGTGAATGGCTGTGAAAGCTGTTTGACTGACTTTCCCTTATATCACATCATGGCTGGAATGGATTATAATTCTCCACTGTAACACTCATAAGACCACAGTTTGCTCTTCCCATGGTCCCCTTCCTCCTTTCCATCTAGTCCTCCTCAGGAGATGAAGACAGATATTCCCTCACAGATTTCCATATTATCTCATGCATGGAATGAAGCAGTGCTCCTTTGCATAACATGTTTGCGTACCCTTGGTAGATAAAATTGGTTTCCTAACGCATACTCAGTTATGCTGATGTTTCCTGACCCTTAAATGATTGAATTGTGAGCAATTTCTGTATAACAATTTTGTGTTCTTTTCCCATCTTCCTCTTCTGGCTCTCAAAAGAGTTCACAAGGAACAATTTAGATGCAAAACTTCCAAATTTCTACTTCATCTGTTTCACAGATGGAATAATACCTACTCCTAAAACTTTTGAATTCAGAATGTATCACTGCTATTTCAAATGAGACGTCAGCTACATGCTTTGGTGAATCTGGGAAAAAGTGATCATCTAGTCTTGGGCTGGGAGATGTGTTATCTGTCTGCAGACCACAAAGCAATTTATTCTGTAATGCAAAGTATCTGCCTAGGTCATTGTAGTAAAGTTGAGCGCACAATGTGTCTTGGGTGAATTTTGTTCTTCTCTGTTGGTCATCTCCGGAGGTATAGACTTATGGAACATCTTGCAGTAGGAGCTTCTGACCTCACTGTAGTTTTTCCACCACTTAAACTTCATGCTATTGATTTGACTGGAACTTGATAATCTTTCTAAAGGAAAAATTCAAATTCTACAGTGCAGATCTGTTGAAGAAATTAGACCCACAAATTTAAATGTAAGTAGTAAAACTAACAAAACTATTAGACAAAAGGAAAATGATTTAATTCCTTTTTCCTCAAGCTCTGTAGGATCATATGCTGCATTAGATACATGGTGGTGGTGCTACCCTTCAAGCCTTGGAAGCTGCCATTATATGACATGTTGAAATTGTGTATTTAATGTTCTATCATGAAACTTTTATGTCTTAATGCTATTCAGTAGGTAAAAATAGGGGATCACACTAGTATGTACCTGCAGAGCTCACAGCTTACCTCTAAGGCGTTTGTGGATGTGATGGTGTAAGAGATGCCTTTCTGCTTGTTTTTCTAGCTGTTGGTGTGTGATTTAAAAAGTAAGAGCTTGCACAGACTGGTTGAAGGTGTCTTGAGTGATATCTGCATGCTGGGATTTCACCAGGCTAAAACATCATCAATAATTTTTGTGTCCCTTCCACTGTCTGATGCTACTTGGCACCATTTTTCTTTCTTTCTTTTTTTTTTTTTTTAGCGCATTTGTTCCAACGGTAGAAGTTCATGTTCATAGATCTGCATACCCCTAGTCTAATCTCTTCATTCAACATGGTCAAGGTATATTAGCTTTTCTAAAAAACCCACCCTTTTAGAAAAGAGGATGTTCTGACTTGTGCCAAGAATGTGGTGCACCAGACTGTTCAGCCCCACTGACATTCCTGGGACTCGCTTACTGGTTGTGACACTCTGAAGCTCACTCCAGGCAAATGAGTCCTCTTCCCATGAGACCTTTTTTCCTTGAGATGCTTTCCAGCATGCTTTTCTTGTGCTTTTTATGTTAAGATTGAAAATGTTTCTCCCTTTGAAATCTGTAGGTATGGGGAAAGAGGGGGATAGAAATAAGTGTAGTTCTGCATCTGTTGGGACTTTCATGTTTCCTCACCTGATTTGTTACCCATAGGACATATTTTACAGACTGTGGCTTTAACTAGAGGCCTGCTCTGACCTTCTTGAAGTGCAGCAATCCCAGCTTCATGAAGTGTGTATTTTATGGAGCTGAGGAACGGTTCTCTGCAAAATGTGCTAAAGGAATATGGATACAGCTGTGGCATCCCACAATGCTCCATCTTCATGTCCAGTCTTAAAATGAGGCTCTATTCCCCACCCCCAATAGCTTGAAATCTCTCAAAATGCTGTGGAAAAACAATTTTTGCATTTGGTAAGGATTTGAGTGGTGAACATGCAGCATGACATAATAGGTTTTTGCCCTCCATAATCTTTTACCCCTTCCAACATCCAAGCATACAGAGCTGATTCAATTCTTAATCTTGGTGTAACGAAACCACCTCGTGGTTTCTGTATTTGGATAGATCTAAATTGGGATGGCAGCAGTTCTTGAATCCAACAGCTTTGGGCTATTTTAGGTAGTGAAAATCTGCCACTGGCACTATGGAAGGCATTTATAAGTAACAAGCTAATTATGTAAAATGTACACTCTCCACTTGTTAAGATCTTCTTAAAGTTTCATAATCTAATCAGAATTTGCTATGTATAACATCTAGCTTGTTTTCCTCCCCTGCTTCCTTTTTAATGTAACTTAGTTTGCGTGATCAATACAGGAAGGAAATACTTTTCTTAATACTGGTGTTTGATAGCGGCTTACATGCATCCTTAATACAGTGCATAAAGAATTTTTTTAATTACTGAGCACAAATACTTTGCTCTGAAGATGGATGATATGCAGCCAGTAATCTGAAGTCCCATTAGTTAAGTAGCACTCACTGAATAAAACTTTGGGTCTTCTTGGCCTGTGGTACTTTGGTTAATACGCTCTGTTTCTATGAGCCCTGTGATACAGAGTTGTAAGTGCTGAAGCCACCAAGTACTGTGAGGCCGTTTATACGGAGGGATGTCGAAGGTAGATCTGACTGGGGTTCATGCAGATGGTCTGTTGTCCCTTTGAAAGGAAGGTGAGGCTCTCGCAAAACTGCACAGGTGAGAGCTCATTGCTTTAAACTGTCTTGCAAATCATGCTGCTGGTCAAAGAAGTGGCTTCCTCATGCCAAATATCCCCTTCTCAAGAGCTGCTGAGCTTCAGGTGCTACCTGAGTCCAGAATAATAGAAGAATATTGTAAGAACTCAGAGCACTTTGATATGAGTGTTCAAGAGTCAATCTGAAGACAGAGGCCTAAAGACGCTGATTATCAATATCTTCTTATAAATCACTCCTGTGCTTAACCACTGTTAAATCATCTGCTTGTCTTCCACAAAACTGCAGGCAGAGGAAGAGTTAAGTGTTTCTCACAATGCTGTGTGGCCTAGGCCTTTTGTGGTGATGGGGAATGGACATCAGGAGATTGATGGCAGATGCTCATATTGTTAGTTCTTTCCCTCTTCCTTTCAGTGGGATAAATCGATGCATGGAGGAATGGTGTTTTCAGTGCTGGGGAAGATCAAGGGAAAAAGACAGCATTGGTATTCAACAGATGGCAGTGAGGGCCTGTGAGATGCCCTTGCACCTGGAGCAGAAGGCAGTAGGGTTTATGATGTTGGTTGGCTTTATAGGAACCTGTTTTGCACTCTGGGATACTTCAATGAGAACAGTCTCTTGCACAGGTGATTTATCCTTAATAACTTAAAACATTGGCCATAGCTAGTTTGTTTAGCTGGAGATTTGACTCTTGAAATTTCATTTGAACCTTGTAAAACCTCAAGGCTGCAAAGCTCCTTCAGAAAGACCTTTGAGACACTTTTTGTCAGGAATGAACTTTATATAAGACCTTTGTGTATTCTCCTCTCTCTTTCTCTTTTTTTTCTTTCTTTTTTCTTCTTTTTCTTTCTTTTTTTCTTTTTTCTTTTCAAGGAACCAGCTCTGTATTCGTGATCCATTCCCACTGCCTCTGCTGGGGCTCAGAATAGGGATAAACTTGTACCATCCCATCAGCATAATCTGTGTCTCATGCATCCTGCTCTCTCCAATGCCCAGAAAGTTTGTTTTTTCACCTGTTTAGTTTTTAAACCTGCCATGAGGATAATATGACATTAGAGTGGAAAAGCTATCGCTGCTGTGCAGGGGAGGAATTGCAGAGCCGTAAACTGCTCCCAAAATAGATCAGATGATGTGTCAAACCGCCCAACCATCTGAGTACTCCACGAGCTGACCTCCATGGGATATAAAATAGGGTCTGGGTGAAATATTTTGGGGGAGGGGGAGGTTAAAGCCCCCTTCCACCTGAATCCGCACACTTGTTTCTAGAAGTTGTCATTTGTCTGTAAGTTGATAGAGACTGGCTCAATGGTTTCTTTGCTTCTGACTGGGACCTCTGGGTCCTGCATATAAAGGCTGGGGCTGGGGAAGGAGGAGAAAAGCTCCTTCTACAGTTGTTTTTTCTGGCCTGGCAGACTTGAGGAGCTCTTTGCCTGCACTACGCTTCCCTCAAAGGCTCAATTTCAGCCTTCCGACCACCCAACTTCTGAGATTTGTGTTGTCTGGGAAGTAGCCTTTATTTTCTCTGTAAGTGTTGTGCTGCTCGAGCGCGTGTGTCTGGAGGGGTATCTCCAGGCAGTGAGGAAAGCTGCTGCGTTGGCTACCAGGAGTTTCTCCCCTCACTGCCAATCTCTGCGGTCTGAGCGAGGGCAGCTATATAACTGCGGCATCTGCCGAGAACAGATCGGGCAGTGTTTGGGAGGGACAGCAAGATTTATATGACAGACGGGCCGGGGAGGGGGAGAGGAAGAGGCTGGTGCTGGTACATGATGTGTATTGCGGAGCTGTTAAATTTGGGAGACAAGGCTTAACAAAAGGCTGGCTGAGGTGTTAGGGAGACAAACGGGTGATTCATTACAAAGTCAGATGCGTTCCCTGGCAGGGATGGATACGGGAGAGACTGACACTAACACATGGTGCAGAGCGTATCGCGGGAGCCCTGCGAGGCATGCCCGCTTCCCGGAGCGCCGAGGGCTGCCGTGGTTCCGAGATCCTGGCTGGAGATGGAGCAGAGCCACTGCTGTGACAGCACTGAGTTTTACGTGGTACTGGGACTGCGTAGGTGGTGGGGCTTCCGTACACGAGTGTGGCAGTGGTGGCATGTCCAGGAAGGAGAGCTGGCTGCTCTCACCATAGCAGTCAACCCAGCATTCTCGAGCATTGGAGAGTGGTGTGTGCTTGACAGCACTGGGTCACTTCTTGCTTGTATCTAGAAGGTTTGGGAGTGCAGATAGGTTAAATGCCGCAGCTGAGGCAAGGTCCCATGGTGCATCTGTAACCACCTGAAAGCCCAAGACTCCTGTCTCAGTGCTGAGAACATACTGCCACTGTACTGGGTTGAACTGAAGTTTACTCGGAGTATTTTGCCAACTATGGACATCTAGGGAGGCCAGTGAGAAATGGGACAAGTATAGTGATGTGTCTCCTGGCTCATCCTGCCAGCTTCTGGCAGTCAGTGGTTTGGAGACTTCCTGAGCCAGCGGCTGCAGTCAAACCCGCATGTTTAATCATCTACCTTGGTGTGCCTCCCTTTCCTGAATTTGTCTAATCCCTTTTTGAATCTATTTATATTTCTGGGCCTTCACAACATCCGGTGGCAATGAGCCTTGAAGTTTGATGCGCTTTTTGAAGGAAGGGGGGTGGGGGCAGAGGGGAAAGCTCTGTTCTCTCTGAATGTCTTGCATTTGCTATTTATTTTTCATGTTGCTGCCTCATTTAATTCGGGAGCCTGGAGGAGGCTATTTAGCTTCACATGCCCAACCTGTGTTGGGACTTTCTGAGTCAGCAATCTGGTCACTATGTGGTCCTCTGGAAGGGGCTTACCCTTGTGCGATCTGTCAGGTATGTGGTCTTCTCCTGGCCCTGTATCCCACCAGACTCTTCAAAAGTGTGTGTGTGGAGGAACAGTTGTGTATGGTTTCCATAAACATCATTGAGATGTCCCTTGTTTTCTCTGTCATTGGAGTGCTGTTTGGCCCAATTCTAGATTAAAATAAACTACTTCAGCCCCACTGTCATGAATGGAACTGAGCTGTTTTTACTGCAGCTGGAATCTGAGATCCTGGTAGGGGAGGATTTTCTGCTAGAGTGTTAAATAAATTAAAATTGTATGTCTCCTACCTCCCTGCTTCAAGGAGGCGGATTTTGGTGCTGCTGTAAGCCACGGGTGCTTGGGCTCTAGTATGTGTGTGCATCTCTCACCATTTCATCCTTTCAGGGAAAATAATGACCTCTTATTCTGGAACCTCTCTCTCCAGCCCCTACTTGCTCATGTGGCACTAAAGGAGTTAAAAGAAGCATTTTCTTCTCCAGGCTTGTTTCTTCCTCCTCTTCCATTTGCATTGCCCCCCTGCTTATACTTCCCCATACCAAAACTCAAAACTAATGCATTGCCTATGGTTTAGCGGGACATGTGCCAAAAGAAATGATGTTAAGCAGGGGTGTATGGGAGGAAAGGGAAGGAAAAAAACAAAAGCCAGTGCTAGCATAAGGAACAGGACAGAGCTGGGAAGGAGTGCGGAGTGGGAGCCGTGGAGCTGTCCAGCCGGGGCGGATGCGGGCCGGGGGGATAAGTCCTGGCACCTGCCGTGAAGGGCGAAGCTTAATGCCGTCTTAAACTGTGAGCGAAAGCTCCTGTTGCTGCCTGGCCCATGCATTCCCCTGGCACCGCGGTTCACCGGCTGGCGTTAAGTTGAGTTAGAAATCCTTCGTAAATCTAGCCGATTGCTGCTTCATTCTTGAGAGGATGAAGGGGAGAGGAAACAGCCTTGCCCTCCTCCCTCCTCTCTTCTCCTCTGCTTGCTTACAGACAAAATGCTTCGTTCCAGTGGAAGCAGGTTGCTGGCAGCTTTTTTCAAAGCTGCTGGGAAGCTCCCGACTGAGGGCAGCTAATAGTCATTGAATTAAAAACTCTAAATTTAAATCCAGAGTTGTTTCCAAATGTGACATGGAGACGGGTACTGCTCTGTCCCCTCATGTGAGCTGCACTGAATTGCAAAGGAATATTGCAAAGGCCCACGGAGCTGGTATCCGTGCTGTCTTCGTATTACCTCTGCACTGGTGAACCTTAACTCTGCCACTCTGTCAAGATACTTGTCTAAAATAAAAATGACTCTTGCTATAGGGGGCTGGAAACTTATTGTATAAAGTTTGTTTGGAGGGGTGGGGGGGAAAAGGGAGACGTAGTTTAGCCTTGTGGTTCAGACACCACCAAGGGCTGAGAAGCCTAAGTTTGATTCCTTCCTCTGTTGCTGGAGTGCTTGTGCCCCCCTCACCAGGGAAGGGGGGTGGATGGGAAGGCAACACTTCCTTTACTTCAAGGGAGCGCTATTAACTGTAATTCATAACCTGTAAAGCTCTCTTGAAAGGTGGGAAATGTTACAGCAGCTTCAAGTATTTGCTTGTGGTGCTTCTGGTTGCCACAATGCAAAAATAGCTGTTCCTCATGGCACCTTGGTCCCATAGGTCCTATGCAGGAATGCACCATAATGAGAACATCTCTAGTCCTCCACATCTGAACTGTGTCACGTATTCGCTGCTCATTCATTGAAGTATTTTTCCTTTGGTAGCTAAATTTGACCCTCCATTACCGTGTGCCAAACCATTGCCTTTTTTTTTTCTTTTTTGGTGATCTGTGCAGAAGAAGCTGATGGCATGATTTGGCCTTGTTTTGGGGTGCAAGTTTAATTGCATGAAAGCTCGTTTATATATGGGGCAGCCATTCTGTATTTGAGAGCTTTCACCATTCACAGAATAATTACTTCTGAACTGATGTGACCTAATTCCTTTGTAAAGCTGTTGAGATCCACCTCTTTTTGAATATCACAGCTGGCCTGGTGGGATTTCACTTGCTGGGACTGCATTCAGCAATCCTGACTTCTGTCAACTTCAGCTAAGGCTAAAATGAGTAACTTGAGAATAAGTTATCTCTGTGATAACACCTGGGCATGAAAAGAGCTTAATGATTTAGGATCAAAGAGTGCAGTGGCTGATATGAATGTTAGAAATATTCAGAGTGCTGTTAGTCAGGAAGAGCTAAGGATTTGCAGCAGTGGATTTCTGCTCCCAGAAAGCTGTTGTTTCTGTTTCCCCTGAATGCTGCAAGTGAGCCTCAATAGGGCCTGAGAGTATGGCAGGTATGCGTAGCAAGCTACATGCCCACTCCTCTACCACCTTGTCCAAGAGAAGCTACTCAAAGGAGAAGAGTCCAGAGGAAACCACTGTGTACATATGCCCAATTAGAGAAGGAGTGATTCAAGAATTTAACAACACTTCCACCTTTTAATCTCTTTTAAAAAAGAAGATAAAAACACCATAACAACAAAAAAATACATGTTTTCCTGCGCGTGCTCTGTTGGGATTCTTTTTGGTTTGAAGTTCCCTCCACACTGGTTTTGCTCTTCTCTGTTCTCCTAATTCTTAGACCAGAGAGGACAGATGCTGTTCGGAAGCAGAACCGAGGGTGCATGGAGCTTGTGTTTCACAGAGGCAAATATCTAAGTTTGCTGTATTTGCAAGGATCTTGTATAGGGTGTAGACTGGCTGTTTTCCAGCTGCACAGAGCAAGGTTGTAAGGTCCTGTTGCCCATGCCTTTTGTGGCTGGCTGCGTGTGGTGTTGGAATGGACTTGGTGACGGGGTCCTGTTACTTGTTCCTTTGTAAGCAGAAGCTGAAACTGAGGCTTGGGCAATATCGAGCAAGGAGATGGCCCGCTTTTGAATGAGTTGACATGTAGAGAAAAGCTCTGGGTGTGTGTACCATGCTATTGAGAGGAAGATAAGGATCAAAATTGCAATTGGGAAATTCTTGTCATGAGAATAGCTGTATTCGTAACTTGAGTTTCTGAATGTTTGCTTTGTTTAGTGGCCTCCAACAGCGAGGCACCATTGTTTGCAGAGAATGACTTGGGGAGCATGGAGAAGTGAGCATAATGCAGCAAGCTGGACAGCCTTAAAAGAAATGGACTAGCACGTTCAAAAAGGGCTGTGGTCTGGGAACGATGTCAAGGCGAATCAGCTTTACGAAGTGCCAGAGTGGACTTAGTTGTAGCAAAGCTGCCTGTGGCTGGTCAACCACCCACCAGCTCTAGATAAGAGATGGAGGAGACAGTCCAGAAGCGGAAGTAAACTGAGACAGTCATATGAAAGGTTGGCCCAAATCAGCCGGGAAGGAAGATGAGTGCAGCTTGGGACAGGCTGCAAGAGCGGATATTACAAGAATAACCTTGAGAGTGAACAGAAGTGCAAAACCAGGGTGTCACAGGAGAAAGGGGAGCCCTGAGAATCAGCTGGCTCAACACAGGTGGTTAAATCATAGAACCAGTAAAGTTGGAAGGGACCTCTGGAGATCATCTAGTCCAACCTCCCTGCTCAGCGGGGTCACCTAGGCAGATGTATATATATATAGACAGGTTGACAGGGTTGCATCCAGGTGAGCCTTGAATATCTCCAGAGAAGGAGACTCCACAACCTCTCTGGGCAACCTGTGCCAGTGCCCCATCACTCTCACAGGGAAGAAATTCCCCCTCACGGTCAGGCAGAACTGCTTGTGCTTCAATTTCGGCCCACTGCCTCTTGTCCTGTCACACGGGACAACTGGAAAGAGTTTGTCCCCGTCCCCTTGACACCCTCCCTTCAGGTACTTGTACACATTGGCAAGATCCCCCCTCAGTCTTCTCTTCCCCAGGCTGAAGAGGCCCAGCTCTCGCAGCCGTTCCTCGTAGGGCAGATGCTCCAGCCCTCGGATCATCTTTGTAGCCCTGCGTTGCACTCTCTCCAGTAGCTCCATGTCTCTCTTGTCCTGGGCAGCCCAGAACTGGACACAGGACTCGAGATGAGGCCTCCCCAGGGCTGAGGAGAGGGGCAGGATCACCTCCCTCGACCTGCTGTCAACACTCTTCCTAATGCACCCCAGGAGACCGTTGGCCTTCCTGGCCACAAGGGCACATTGCTGGCTAAACGCTGTCAGAGAAGTTGGCATGAGTATTCAGTGCCTTGCTCCTTTCTCATTTGCAGGTGGGGTGTAGGCTGTTCAGCTCAGTCCTGTAAAGCTCCAGGTTTCCCTAGCCTGGGAGAGACTTCTCCTCTTGTCATCTTCTATGACTTCCCACCCAATATAACAGTGCAGTGCCAGGGAAGATCAATGGGAAAATTATACTGAGGAAGAGCTGAGCTAGAAGGGAATGTGTCGCAAGAGAAGAAGAAATTTAAATTCTTGCTGAGATGTCAGGGTATTATGGAAGCTCGGAAATCCTGGATGAGGTTTGGAGATTATCTTGATAGTTGGTAAGAATTCAAGGGGATTTTTTTTACGTGCACATATGTTGAAGTGGTAAATCTTTGGTTGTGTAGCTCACAGAATGGCAGGGGATTTTGCAACTCGCACATATTGCTTTGGATTTTGTGGTCTAAGCAAGGTGGCAACAAATGTGAATGTCTGAATACAGGGGTAAGCGCTGTTTATTGGAGGAAAAAATGCCTAGTTCTGACTTTGAGGTATAGAAAAACAACTAGAGAACTAAGCTTTTAGTGGCAGAAGGGAAAAAAACTCCTTCTCACTTAAAATGTTTGAGTTCAACAGTGCTTCAGCCAGCTCTGGGAAGAGCAGAACTAAAATTGGTGGACACTCTTCAAATAGTTTCCTTCAGAGGACTTTTGGATACCTTAGGGGCACATCAGTGGCATCTGTATCCACAAACACTTAAAAACAAAAATGCAACAACTGAGTCTTCAGTGGCCAACTCTTGCTCCAAGTAGTGAGTCCTGATTGCTTGCCATGAAATTCTAGGAGCTTTCCAGGACTTCTGACTCGCTATCTCAAGTAGCAATTAGCTCTTGTGCATTGGGTATGGCGGGAGTATGTTAAATCAAGTTAAAGCTCCTTGGCAGTGTGTATATGACGGTAAGGGGGAGAGATCAGTTGAAGCTGGATGCAAGAAACAACAAGTATAGGTCTGGTGTGCAGTATAAATCAGTCTGGCTCCTTGAATTGGTCATTAGTTCAGGTAGGGCAGTGAGGAGGGTTAGTGTGCAACTTCTCAACTCTTTTCAAAAACCTTTCTTCTTCATTAGAAGAAAAGAAATGGTGGAAAGAGAAGAAAAGGATTGAAAGAGGTAGCTGTATTGCAGAGAACATTAATGTAAAAAGTGTAATAAAATGTAATAAAAATAAAATGTAATAAAAATGTAATAAAAAAATGCAATCAATTGGAGTTTTGACTTACCAAAGATAAATCTCCCAGAAGAGAAGGAAGCACTGGGGTAGGAATCCAATATTTCAGCAGGTCTGTCATTCCAGGCAGGTATAGCAGAGGCACACCCTTGCAGGAAAGCAGTTCACCTTGGCTTGTGTTTCTGAAGGCACTTGCAAAGGAAACTCCTAAGCATGTCAAAAATGCAAAGGTGCTCGCAGGTCTGTGCAGGTGCCTTACTTCTGTCTCATCCCCCTCAAATTCTCATCAGGAAAATCTCCAGTTAAAGAAGAGAAAATATGGGGACAGATGTGGAAGAATGAGCTGATGAGGGAATAAAAACTCCTGACCTCCCAGGTCAGCTGAAAACAGGACCTATCTGAAACTGCCTCTCTGGAAGGGCAATAAATCTATGTTAGTACAAGTCCAATTTGGTTTTGCAGCTATTGGTGCAAGCTCTGCAGTGGTAGGGCCTAGAGGAAGGCCATCATGCCTGGATGAAGTCTGAATCTCAAGAGCAAATCAGTTAGCAAGGTAGGATGAGAAGTTCATGTTCAAGCCAGCTGAATGTCATCAGTAGTGCTTGGGCAAACCAGATGATATCACCAGTTGTAAACAGTGAGACCTAAACCTTCTGGTTCCTTGGCTTCTGACTGGTAAGGGATTGAACTGGAAGGAAATTTGGACAGAAGAATGCAACTGATGTTGGAAACCTCTCCTGTGACAATAACATCCTCCAAAGGAAGAAGACTTGGGAACACTTACTCAAGATGAAATGTAGCCAGTTTGGTGGCTGCTACTGATGATTGATGCTATCTAAATGCCTGGAGGTCCCAATCCAGGCAAGGGTTTGTGTGAGCTAGGTGGTAAGGCACTGAGCTACCAAGACCTTCCTGAAATCTGGACAGTGCAAACACACCCCTCAGAGCAGAAGTCAAGAGAGGTACACAGAGGAAGATTAGGACAGAGTTTGAAGTAGAAACCAAGAGCAAAAAATGGTCTCTTGATGTTGTCAGATTGCTCTCACAGAAGCCAGAGTTAATTTCCACAGAGTTAAAGCTTCCTGGGTTGTGTTAAATGAGCTGTTTGGTTTCTCTCCAGGTTCCTAGACAAACACACCTTCGTCCCACAGTCAGCCCTCTCGATCCAAAACACAATTACACAGGACGCTGGCTGGCACTTTAATCGTAACAGTCGTGAATTGGGTGAACGTAATAAATATATACGTTAAAATAACCAGCTTCCTGCCCCCCCCCATTCCGAAAGATTTCCAGATTCCTGGAAGGAACAGCTCAGTCTTTGTGAGGAGCTGAGAAAGCATCCGACTCTGACACCGTTGCCTTACGGGACCTCGCTCGGCAAAGGTTGCATAAAAGGGCTTTATGGGATTATAAAGGTGCCATGCAGTGGCAGCTCCACGGCAGCGTTTCAGGTGGGGGCACAGGCACTCCCTGGCTCTGCGTGTGCTTGCTTATTGCCAGTTTGCCGGGACTGCTGGAATGTGTGTGCAAGGCCTGAGGCTGCTGGGTGGGCCCTCTCCTGCTGAAATGGGCACAGATCCAGTGGGGGGGGGACTGGGAGGGACGATGCATACGTGCTGCGCCTTGCAGTCGTGGAGCACTTTGCCTGGAAGAGCTGTGTTGCTCGGTGGCTGGGAAAAGCCCCTTTACACCCTTCTCTAAATTTATTCCTTCTTGTTCTATTCTGGAGATGCTTTTATAATTAATTTGCTCCAGTCTGATTCAGACCAGCTTGGAAGCCGGTGAAATCAGTCCGAACAATAAGCCATGCAGTGATGGACAAGTCTCTGTTCATTGTCTTGCATGGCCTGTTTCTCGCCAGCTTGGATTTCCAGTCTGTCTTCTGGGATGGATGAGGACGGGGGAGAGTGAGCTCCTTAGCATAGAGCTTGGCCAGGAAACCGGCTAAGAGGAGATGGAAAAGGTGGGTTTTGGCCTCTCCTCTAAGGTATTGTGTTGGTGTCTTTTCTTTGCACCATTTTCTCAGGAAGGGGGTAAGCTGAGAGTTGCACTGGCCCAGCAGTCATGGTTCATTTTGGCTATTACCTGCATGTTCGCATTGGTAGATCTCTCAAACTTTTGCAAAGAGCAGTTGAAATGGACGTTGACAATTAGTCTATTTGATGCTTCAATTTTCTGTCGTTTCTCAGGATTTTCTAGCTGCTAATCCTAAGCAACTGCTGGAGGCCTGTGTCCTCTAGCTTGGTGGAGCATTGGGAATCCCACTTCCTACGTTTTCCTTACACCAAGCCCTTTATTTTGCTTTTACTTCTTAAGAAACAAGTCTCCTTGGGCTCCAGGTTGGGGATGTGTGGCATTGGACTGTACTACCAGCAAGTTTTATAAGGCTATGGTGTGGGAAACTGTCTCTTAGAGGTGTGTCAAAGCCAAGCACGGAAAGTGGGAGGGTGAAGAAGGGATTCAAAACTGCAGATTTCTCTGCAAAAGTCTTAGCTGTAGGATCAATTTTTGTATCCCTCCTTGCTCTAATAACCATCTGCTGCATGATATTTGGAGCGTGTGTTTCTTTCTCATTAAGCTGAACAGTACAAGCTTGATCAGAAAAGTAAATTGGGAGAGTGGGAGTAAATGCTTTTATACCTCCCTCTTTGCTAACTGAGGATCTCTATGGTGGAAGTTTGCAGGAATGAACCTTCAGGACAAAGGTATTGATGAAGGCCAAGAATGACTGTCCTGGAGGTTTTGTTACAGGTCTTTTGCTACTGTGAAGCTTGGACCAGGCCATTTTTCTCATAAGCAAGTCTACTCAGAGCTCCTAGGCCACCAAGGGCCAGGTGACACCCTGTCTCCTTTGGGAATAGTCAAGTCTGAGTTTTCACTCATATTCCAATCCAAATTTTCTCACAAATCACTCCCATTGCAGTTTTTTTTTTAATTCTGATACTTTTGAAATTAACACTTCCCTGCCCATCTGCCTGTTCTCCTAAAACAAAAGAACACTAGCCATTCCTCCCCCCTTTAAACATTAGATGTTAAATTACCTCATTAAATCATTACTAATGATTGTCATCTGTACTAGATGTTGCTGGCTGTGACTCAGGCCAGGATTTGGTGCCTGTTGTGCAAAGAGGCTTGGGAGCTGAAGCACACTAGCTGCTTGCCTGGGGGGACTGTGCACCTGGCAGGATGCATCCCATTGAGTTAGAGAGAAATCCTCATTTAAAAATAAACAGTAACCTCTGTTCCTGCAGGGCAGGTGGAACTTTTAAGGCTTTCCAGGATCATCCTGCGCTTAGCCAAGGGCGTGAGCGTGTGCTCCCCTCTTGTGCCCACTACCCTGCGTCTCCTCCCGCAATGACGGTGAAGGCTGAGCCTGGCTCCGTGCTCGCTGTTTGTGTCCGTCTGTGCAGGGTTGCAATGTTCCAGCATGTTTCAAATTCTGGCTTTAGCAATTCTTCCTTTTTGGCTGGGGAAAGGCGTCTTCAGGTCCCTCAAAACCCTACATAGTGATTCCCATTGACTGCGTGGACTGGCACCTGGCCGGAAGAGGGCAGAGCCAGGAGAGCGGGGTGCGGGCAGCTCGGCCAACAAACTGCTCATGAGTCCAGCAGATGTTCCTGCAGCGTCTCTGCTCGCCGGGGCCGATGCCAGCCTGGTCCCCTTCCAGCAGCTCGTCACTTGACACCGGGAACAGTACGCTGGCCTCTTTTGTTGCACATTGTACGAATCAAGGACCTTGTGCTTGGAGGAGACAAGGGAGGGGAGAAGGCAACAGGACACGTATTTCTTCAAGGCCTTTTTCATTTTCAAGCTTGTTGCTCTGTGTTGAAAGCTTTTAGCAGTACTGTTTCTCAAAGTGTATCCTGCTTGCAAGCCTGATGTTATGGCTTGCTGGGTTTTATGTAAGGATCTCTGGCTCTTCTCCTGAGGGCAGAGTGGCAGCATGTGTTTTTTGGTGGGATGGGTCACCCTCTCTCCCTTCCCAATCCTGTTCTGGCTGTGCTTGCTGTGCTAAACTGTTTTTTTCTGTGCACAAGAGAGCAATTGTAGTGCCGTTGTCTTTTTGCGGGCTTCCAGAATTTATGCAATTTAGATATCTTCTGCTAGTTCTTCCGTATTTCTATATTAAATGGCCTATCTGGTGGCAACAGAATTTGATATTTTAGTCAATTCTGGCAACAGAATTTCAAATTTTTAGTATTTGAATGAGCTCTGTGGGAGCTGATAGAATAAACCCAAATACTACTTTTTACTCTTCCTCCAACACTGCAGAGAAAACCTTTCTGTAACCTCCATCCTTCCCCAGACATCAGTAAATCCACATAGCTTAACTGGGGGAGACCAGCCCTGCCATGACCCCCCTTTTTGCCTGCTTTTCTCTCTCCTCATGTCTGTGCCCTTCTGTTCCTCCTACAGGCTGACTGGGAACGAACCCCTGACCATCCTCCCTCTAACTTCAGAAATGGAGGAAGCTGCTGTCAAAGCCCATTACAAAGTCTGTGACCGCCTGAAGCTGGAGAAGAAGCAGCGTAGGATGTGCCGGCGGGACCCTGGCGTGGCTGAGACCCTCATGGAGGCAATCAGCATGAGCGCACTGGAGTGCCAGTACCAGTTTCGCTTTGAGCGCTGGAATTGCACCTTGGAGGGCCGCTACCGGGCCAGCCTGCTGAAGAGAGGTGAGCGGGATGGGGGGGGGCTGCGCCTGTGCCCATTGCAGCTCCCTGGGCATCCTGGGGTCCTTCTCAGGGTTGCTGGTGCCTCCAACACCTGTGGGCTTCTCCAGGGTTTTTCAGATAAAGCAGTGGTCCTGATGCATCCTTTGCCAGTGGTGGGTCATCATCTCCCTAGAGGTCTGAAAAGAGATTGTAGAGAGTGGTGCAGAGATGAAGACAAAGCTAGAGTCAGCTCATCTGTGAGTGGAAAGCAGTTGCTGCCATGGCCACAAAGTCTCTACATAGCTGTAATTTACGTGCTCATACTGGTGAGGCAACTGCTTTCTGCTTTATGTTGCTGGCCACAGCCTTGGAGGCTGGAGGTGGTTGGTTGTGTGTCTACTGCTGGTAGCTACAGTGGATCCTCACTTCTGCTGGGACTCAAGTTGTTGGAGGTGAAGGGTGGACTTCTCCTTTTTCCTTAAACGGTCTACAGGCAGAGTATGTTGATCTTTCAGGAAAGAATGGGAAAAATACTTTGTTAAGGGAATTGAGACAAAACGGGCTGTTCTGTGCTGGCCTGTTAATAGTGCCATGAGGAGTCCTCCCATAATGCAGAGTGAAAACTGCAGATGTTTCCTTGTGGTCTGTTACTGCTCAACCTGGGGAGAAACTCCACGGATGGATAACTTCCACACCCCCTCCTTGCAGCTTGGATAGCGATGACTAGAAGCTGAAAGGGCATATTTGAGGAACACGCAGTGCTTTTTGTTGTCTTTCTGTGTGCAGGCTTGTATAGTTGAATTTCCTACATCTTCCCAACAAGATCTGGTTCCTACTTCTACACTGATGATAATGACGCTGGATGCCCATTTCACAGATAGATTGCCTGGACCTTGAGGGCTTCGGGGACTTCCAGAATGCCCTGCAGTCAGTGATGGAGCTGAGCCTAGAAACTAGGGTCTGACTTGCCCAGAGATAAGAGCGGAGGTTTGCAGCGCTTCCTCCCTTGCTAATAAGTGAGAATGAGTCATTCAGAAGTGTTGAGGCTTAACTAATGCACTGTCACTGCCTGCAGTGGACACAGGGAAAGTCCTTATGAAACCCAAGAGGTCCGGCCTGAGCTGCAAGACGTTTAAAAATATCTCTGCATGCCAGAGGAGTCCCTGGATTAGTGGCGCCTTGGGAAACCAAGCACTTTCTCATGCTGACACCTGGAGGCCACAGCTTGTTCCTTCAGACATGCCTGCTCCCCCATGGGCAGCTTTCAGCAAGTGACAGGGGTGTTTTGAAGCAGCCTGAAGTTAAGCTGCCTTAAAATACCAGTGAGAAACCCCGCCCTTGTCAAGACCCTGTCTAATAAATGGTAGCTCTGAGGGTTGCAAGACTGTCTGCTGTCTCATTCTTCCATGTTTTATACCCCTGCAACATCTCTCCTCTCCACTGATGCTGTAAATCCTTCAGATGTTGTTTCTGCAGCATAACACACTGCCCTGTAAATCTTTCGCCTTCACTCTGGGAGCTGCTGGTTCCTGGTTCAGCATTGCAGCAAGTGATACCCTAGGGCAAAGGCGTACATGTATAACCTGCTGAAACACAGCTATTCAAATATGTCAGCGTGGGCTTGCTTTCTGTCCTCTGAGGCCTTTGCACTGTTTTAAGGAGACCAAAGAATCCTCTTTTTAGACAAAATGCTGCTGCTTCTGTTGTTATACGTGGTCACCAGAACTGCCTGGCTGCTGGTTTGTAACTTGGGCGGATGTGGCCCGTTTCTTAAAATAACGGAGGATTGTTTAAGGGACTTGTTATCCTCTTTGGATACTCGTGAACAATTTTGGAAATGGCTGAAACCGGATAGCTGTGGATGGCAGGCTGTCGATGCACTGGAGGTTAGAATGCCTGCATTGATTTAAAGCTCATTATCTTGTTACAAAATATCTTGGAGCAATCAAATAGTGTGCTACGGAGATGGCTTTGAGTCTGGCCAGAGCCAAATGTCACATAGACTTTCTTGGAAGCTGCCTGAGCTGCCTGAGGGTGAGATGATACCTGTGCTGATGGGCACTGGGAATTTGTGAGGCTTTGAATGATGGAGAATGGGAAGTATATATGAAGCCGATGGGACGGTTGAGAGAGGAGAGCCTGGCAAATGAATTGTGGTCCTCCTGGCTTTGTGTCAAACCAGGCATGTGTTGTGGCTGCTGGGCACTGTCTTTTCTTGGAAGTTTCTCAACCTCTCTGGATTCAGGGCTTCAAAAAAAGGAGGCTTCCACGCAGGTTGTAGGTTTGTGATACCTACTAAACTGGGTTGAGGCCCAGATGTTTGCTGCAAATTGCAGCATCTTGAACACAGGTTTGCACACCCTATTACATCAGGGGATTTCTGCTGGCATGCTGATATCTCTGTTTCATGGCACAAATAGTAGCAGTGAAGAAAGGCCAGATCTCCAGCCTGGGAGCGTGAGAGGTATGGGAGCGTCTCTTCGGCAAAGGCATTCCTCTGATGGGCAGGTCAGCAGTCCGACTCGGGGCATAACCTAGACAAACTGAATCAGCCTACAAAAGGTGAAAGCTGTTAAAGGTGTTTTCTAGACAGATCTTTGGTTCTCATATCCATGAGTTTTTTTTTTTTTGTGTGTGTGTGTGAATTAATTAATTTCCTACCACCCACTGAGACCTTGCAACAGTGAGGGTGTTTCTGAAATGCCAGAGCACATAGTCTAACTTCAGGGGGAAAATGAACAGAAAACAAACAAATCAATTTTCTCAACTCTGACTACTTTCACTGTCCCCAGGGAGTGTGGAGGTGGACCTTGTTTTATTTTAGCCTTCCTTCCAGAGAGGGAAGGGTTCTTGCTATTCTTTTTCAGGTGAGCAGTAGAATGATTGGACAATTCCTACCATGACCTGGTTTGAGTCAGCTGCATTGGGAGGACCAAGCCTTAGTCTATTAGTCTAATAGACTGAGTTTTTGTCCTCAGTCTGCTGAAACATAGCATCGTGTGTCTGGGAGTGCTTTGGGAAGGCATGCTCTGGGGACAAGCCAGGGTAGCGCCCAATGAGCTCGCTTGGAGTACCATGAACCTCCTAAGGAACAGTTCCAAAAATGACCTGGCAGTGTCTCTCCATGTCCTTGGTTGACACACCAGCTTGCAGATAAATCCACTACTGTCACCATCCACTTGTGTTATTTTGGAGTGGGGGATTTCTTGAGCCAGATCCAAAGCTGTTCTGGAATTCCATCTCAAATATGCAATCATTTATGGCTTCCATAGCTGGAGAATGAGGAGCTATAAATGCTCTCATGTTTGCTTTTTATTTTGGGCTTTTATAATTTGGACTAAAATCGTGGTATCTCTGGCCTTAGTTCACCTATTGCAGGGAGGTAGATACTATCATGATCCTGCAGGTGAGCATGGAGATGTAATAAAAGGGTTATATATATATATATAAGACTTGAGGTGTAAAAGATTGTTGGCATAAACTGTTATTTGAGGCATTGGGTGACAGCATGGCTGCTGTGGCTTTTGTTAACAATTTTGTTGAACTAGAACAGGACCTGGTGACTTTTCTGAGGAGAGAAAGGAACAAGAAGCCCTCGCTGTTTCTATCCTGACCCTGTGACTGGAAGTCTGGGCTGGCTTGTTACTATCACTGATGTCCCCTTGGTATGACTATATCATGATGATATCTCTGTGACCTGTCCAGCTCTTGCTCACCTCTATTTTCAGGCAGAGACGGTCTGTAGGGCAACAGCCATGGGGCTGACCAGGTTTGGCTTGTGTTTTTGAATTTTTGCTTGTGCCATCTCTCTCCTACTATTGGCTATTCCCTACCAAGGAAGGACTTTCCCAACATTGTCCTCTCCACTGTGTCCTTTCTGCCATCAGTGATGTGCATAGGGCTTGGCATGCTTTGATGTTTCCCCACCCTTCTCATTATGAGATTTGCCTCAATTTCTGCACTTTTTTCTCTTAACTCTTACTTTGGCTGCAGATAAAGGCATCTCCTTCTCTCTCCCCCAGGTTTTAAGGAGACAGCCTTCCTGTATGCCATTTCCTCAGCAGGGCTGACTCATGCCATGGCCAAGGCATGCAGCGCGGGGCGCATGGAGCGCTGCACCTGCGACGAGGCCCCTGACCTGGAGAACCGTGAGGCCTGGCAGTGGGGCGGGTGCGGCGACAACTTGAAATACAGCAACAAGTTTGTCAAGGAGTTTCTGGGGAGGAAGCCCAACAAGGACCTGCGAGCCAGGGTGGACTTTCACAATAACCTCGTGGGCATGAAGGTGAGTCACAGGCTGGTCTGCAGAGAAGGGAGCCACGAATCTTTTTGGGGGACTTCACGCTGTTGTAGGTTTTGTGTGCTTGGGTGCAGAAATGGAAGTGTTGGATGCAAAATGCATGGAATGATCCTTCTGGTGCACAGGTGAAGTCTCAGCTAGGTGACTGCCCCGTTGTGGTCAATATACTTCAAAAAATATGCAAAGCCATGGGAAAGAGACTGGAGGGAGAGACATAAGCATATGTCTGAGTCTAGAAAATATGACCTTGGTAGCAAAGTTTACCACCTTTCCAAGTAGAGGAGAAGGGGAACAGAATAACTACCTTACAGTGCAAAGGGAAGGAAAGACAGGTTGTCTGGGCCTGCGTGAGCTAGGGCAAGGAGGAAGGGATGATGGTAAAGGATGCATTTCTAGCAGTATTTCAGTTAGGGTAAGGAGCATAGAGCATCTATAGCTGGGTTTCTTTAAAAGTGACTGGCCGAACATCTGGCAGGGAGTCTGGACAGAGCTATTCCTCTCAGGCCCGAAGTCCCTTCAGCCTATTTCTTTTATGCTGTGACTGTGCTCTCCCACCTCCCTAGAGTTGGGTTTGCAGCTGACATTACTTGGGGTAGGTTTCTCCCCATGAGGCTTTACTGTCCTGTTTGGGGGCCTTCCCCAGGACTGATATAAAGGGCAAAGTGTTTGCAATTGCTGGGCCATCGTAGCAAGGGTAGGGGAGGTGGAGGAAGGGAAGGGGCTTGCCATTTTTCCCCATAATTTGCTTGGCTTGTACCTAGTCTAGAGTTGCTTGAACACAAAAATCCCTCAGATTGGCCAGCACAGGTGCCTAGGATCAGTATTTCATTGCACCACTGTCAAAGGGGGACATACTGTAAGGCTATAAATAGCCCTTAAGCCTTGTTATTGTCCGTGTGATTGGATAGAGGGTTGGGGCTGGGATGGGAACCTGGGTCTCCAGTTTCCCAGGCGAATGCTGCCCAGCCAGTTGTGCATTCTAGGAATCGCCACCCCAGCTCAGTTGTTCATGTGTGTATGCATAAAATGCCATTCCTTGCGGTAGAGCTAGGGCATTGGAGAATGCTACCAGTGAGTGTTGGCCAGCAAACTCTCCCCTCTCCCCACCACCAGATGCTCCTAGACAGTGCTGAGATCAGGATTAGAAATATCCTGGATTTAGCTGGTGTCTGACTTTGGCTGACAGCTTTCCTGCCTCTGGATTAAAAGGCTCAGCACCTGTGAACCCTCTTGCAGCACTTTGGCAATGCTTGTATGTGAAATGGGCTCTGCAGGGTGATGAAATGCTTTCTTTATCCTTGTGGTTGGTTGTTCTTGAGGGCCTATCCTAGCTCTCTGGAGTTGGTCATGTCACAAGTGGAACTAAAAATGGTGAAGGTAGCCTGTAGAGGCTATGGTTGCATGCTGGAGAGAACTGTGACATGTCCTTGTCTCTTCTTCCTTTCCAGAGTCAAATAATACAGCCTTGTCAAAAGCTATAAGGCAGTTGTTCTGGATGCCATTGGCATGTTCTTGTGACTCTAAAGGAATATCTTCCCCTCTCCTCCAATTTTCATGCCCAAGGAAGTTAGCCTAATTCTCAGTGCTCTCCACCCCAGAAGTTGCAGGTGGGATGGTTGTGTCACTGAAACCAACTTTGGATTTTGTTTAGAGGTGCTCATTTATCAGCCCTGATCTGCACTATCTATGTGACTTTGAGCTAAACAAACTTCAGGAAGGAGCTGGAGGGAATACATCTCCCCTTCTGCCTGTCCTGATCCAGCTGAGGGTTGCTGGGGGAAGGGGAGACTAGGTTAGACTCTCTTGCATCTTCTGCTTCCACTTCAATTGGCACAGTCGGTCCCTGGCCATTGGCAGTGGTTTCTAAGCACTAATGTAATATCTGCAGCTAAACAGCTGAGTAACAGTTGTGACAGTTGTCCAGACACTGAGGCCCTCATGGCAATCCAAGTCAAAGGCCTTTGCTGCAGGTCAGTGATCTGGTGTTCCTATTTTTGTCCACCCACGCTGTGTCTGAGTTTGTATTGCTGTCTGACAGCTTTTCCTTGCCCCATTTTCAGGAGCAGTTGGAATGATTTTTCTGCTTATGCTCCTAAAATGATTGCAGTTCAGCATGGTCCAAAGGCAAAGCAAAGAGCTTAACAGATTCACAGCAGTGCTGTGAAATCAGGTGGACAACAAGAAATCTTCATCTTAAGAAGGAAGTTTTTAGGAAGATGGTGCAATCAGATGATAGTGATCAGGAGAACATAAGTCTATGTAGTTGGGTTACGTGGATCTAAACAGTTGCCACAATATGATGACATAGCGATGATTGGGCCAAGAGATGAGGATTAGAGCCCTTACTATTATCCCCAGACTAGCTTTGTGATGGCAAGCTCAAAATGTGCAACGCTTGCTTCAAGTATGCAAATAGGGTAATTTAAAGCCTGAGCATTAGATTTCTTAAGTCTGGTTGGTGGATAGTTTTTGGTATTACGTATATTTGGGTGTAGATTGAGGTCTGGTTTAAACTGTTTGCTTCCTTCTTGCCCCGCTCTCTACACACAATTCCAGTGTAGCCTTGGTGGAGGGTGAGTTGTCTGACAGGCAGTATTTAGATTCCTCAGCTGAGCCTACTGGTATTTTCCTTGATGAAGGCAGTGGGTTAAATGTTAAACTCTTGACATGTATCTCCTCCTTTCTTCAAAAACCTGCCCATCTGCTACCTGCTGCCTTATCCACTGAGTATCAAAAAAACTAAGCTAGTGGTTATGAAGGGCTAAAACCACTTCGGACTAACCTAGTTTGTTTATAACTAGTTTGTGCTGGATTTAATGCAACTCAAAGTGGTTATGGAAGGAGCATAGGTAACGTTGATTTGTGCCACTTTGGAATTGTGCAATTTTGAAATGGAGCATTTCTTGAAGAGTTATGATGTTCTTATGGCCTCTAAGGTGTTAAACATTCCTGTGAACTACAAAAGGATGGTTGCTGCTATTTTGAGCAGAAGATGAGACAGTTTTCCCAAGGTTATGCAGCAAGCCTATGATGGAGCTGGAAACTAAAGCCAGTTCTTCTGAATTCCTGTTTATCACATACTATGTATTTCCTCTAACCAAACACAGATTTAAATCATTAGCTAAGCCATGCTGGCTGGCCCCAAGACCTTTGCACTATAGGCTGCTTTGGACTGGGCTAGGAATGGACAAGAAGACTTTCCATTCCAGGTCTTTGCTACACGAGCTCGTTGTGGCCTTTGCCTACACTGATGTAGGTACTGGGTATGTATGGACATATGTGTGTTTGGGGGGTAGAGGAATATCTATTAAAGACATAGCACAAGCTTGGTGGTCTCTCTCTGATTCTTAGCAACAGATAATCCTTCCCATCTAATTACTCCTAAACATAGCAAAATGTATAAAGAGACCCTTGATCCAGCAAAAAAAGAACCTGTGCTTAACTGACTGATTTGGCGACCGACTATTGCCTTCTGGTCAACACGGCAGTTTCTCCATGGTGTCACACCAGCAAACAATCTGCGTATTTCTGAAAGTGACATTATCCTATCCCGCCTAGTTTTAGTGTCTCTTGGTAGACGTTCTTGTTTAATTAATTAATGCTTCTGTTTTTTTACAACCTTGATGGGTCAACTGTAATTTTGCTACAACCAACAAAATAATCACCGAACATGTTGTGCCCATGATGGCTCACAAAGTTATATGATATGACCTCAATCGCTAATGAAAGAGTGAGCTTGTCTAGCGTGAGGATGAGGTAATTAGACCAGGACTTCTCCAGCCTTCTCTTTATTGAAAAGTAGGAGCTCTGAATAGGCCACTTATTAAAAAAGCAATTTCCCTTCCTTTGCCAAATCTACTCTAGCTCATTCAGCTATTCTTTCAGCGGAGGTTTGGGTGGAGAGTGTGTGTGTTGGGGGAGCTGTGTATGTGTCAAGGGGATTGGGGGTGGCAGTGGTGAGAGAAGTCAACTGTATTAGAGCTCAGTTGCCAGCAATGAAGTTTCTTGGTTGTATTAAATGAAGCACAGGCAGCCTTGCTAAGGCTCTCTTCTCTATGTCCTCCCCCTTTTCTCCCCTCCGTGTACACACAAGTACAGCCCTCTTTTGTAACCCATTAATGAAAAGTTGGAATATTAGAGCACTCAATTAGTTCCACTGGGCTTGAGTAAGTGATGTTTTAATTAAATTTGCCCAGTTTCTCAGCAAAGTATCATTAAACATGACTTTCCAACTCCCTCTCTGCAGCGTTGCTAAGTTTCTTAATCCCAGGAGTGCTGACCTCTTCCAGAGGTATGTCTGGTCAAGCATGTCTTACAGATCCAAGGGGCACTATTAAAGGGGGCTGCTATTACCCAAGGGAAAAAAAAAATCATGTTATTCCCCTTTTTCCTTTGTCCTTGCAGACTGAGGGACACAAACCTTTGCCTTCAGGACCCTCACGTCAAGGTTGTAAATGACAGTCTCTTTGAGAGCCAAGGGTGCTTAGTAGAAAACAATGGGAGGATAGAAATAAAGAACCAAAGAATTTCCACTGAAAAGTCTGTCTTTAGGCAATATCCCCCTTTGAAACTCTTTCCCTCTTTGGGATTTTCTGAATTGTTTTCACATGATATCAATCCAAGCATTTTGGTCTATGTGGACTATACAGATGTTTCCAAAGGATCCACCTCACACTTGTTGCTGTAGGGTTCAAATCTAGACCTGCCATGAGACATATTATACACATGTCCCTGAAACCATAGGGGATGCTCTGAAGAGGTTAGCAGAAAGTGTGTAGCGTCTTCCTTACTGTTGACTTGTTTTGGAAGTCTGCATGAAGAATGACTCTTCCCTTAGGCAGCGTTGGCAGGGATAGCAAGGGTTGAGCATGCCTCCCACTGTGGAGGCAGACTCTCCATATCAGGTAGATGTTTGTCCAGCTATCATCTGTCTGAGGAACTCATGAGGTATCATGTAACATGCTTTCAGAGCACAGCACCCTCTTCATTGCTCCATTTTGCAGATGGAAATTGAGACCTAGAAAGATTAAGTGACTTCCTAAAGGTCACACAAGTCTAGCAAAGCAGAGACCTGCTCTCTGGACTCCTCTTGTAGAGACAGTGTTTCCAAGCATTGCCCATCCTGTCTTCCACCGCTCCCACTAGCAGACATGATTACAGGCTCCAGAGCTTGTTGAACAGGCTTTGTAAGTGCTAATCTCTCTCTCTCTCTTTTTTTTCTTAACACCTTCAAAAAGAGTGTTTGAAAAATTGCCCTTTTTCATAAGACAAATCCATATTAGCCTGATAATATAGTTGGTGCTTGAAAAGAAGCAGGTGACAAAATGTACCCCGTATCCTTAGGGATGCATTTGTTGCATGAAATTTAGCATCATACTTTTATTGAGAAGCAAATCAAACCTAACAAATATTGGCCTCGATAAGGCTAGCTCCTGACTCTGCGTATAGAGGTCAGCTTGCAGGGCGACTACTGGTATTAACTGCTCCAGGTTGTGACAGGTAGGAATACAGAAGCATACTCTGTGGAAATCTTCCTTCCTTTAGATTGAGATTGGCTCAGCCAAAGTCTAAAGCCTGGAAATCCAAACTTTTTTTTTTTGGTTTGTATCCCATAAGGAATTGGACTTAGTTGTTTATGTAGAGCTTTTTCAGAATGTGAAAAATGTTAGAAATACTGAAGGAAGAATGAATTATGTTTAAAGTTCTCAAGTTAAAGTAGGGTTATGTTATTCTGTGCTTCTTCACTGCTCAATTTTTAACTCATTTTTCACTGAAATCTTGTAAAAGGAAGGATAAAGGAAAGGAGAAGCTCTGGAAAATAAGTTTGAGAACAAGCTCAAAAAAAAAAGGACTTTTTAAAAATAAAGAGAAAAGAAAAATCCTGACAGTCTGTGAAATTCTCATACTTAAACCAATGGTAACGGCCAGTGTTAAGGGACAAATCTGACCTTGCTGTGGTTTGGGTACTTAAAAATTGGGACTGCGGCTCTTGTCCAAACAAACATTAATATTTGAGCTGAGAGAATAACCAAGTGTGTTTAAATTAAAGGAGTTATATGCATATAGAGGATGGAAGGATTTTGATTTTAAAAAGAAACATCTCAAAGTCCTGTCTGAAGTAATGCTAGGCAAGAGCACGCTTTTTCCTGGATGAGCTAACTCTAAGACGTTCATCTGCTCCCTGTTCTCCCCCAAACCATGGCAAATGGTTTGAAGCTTTGGAGCCGCAGACCAGCCATGACGACAGCGAAAACGATAACCGAGGAATTCCCATGGCTGCGTGGCTGCTTCAGACTGCTGCTGCCCAGACAAGAGTTGTCTGAAAACCACCGCCAGAGCCCCGTGACCCAGCTGGGAATGAATGGCAATCTGTCCTCAGCGTTTCAGCTAAAACACTGAGAAATTGTGTGTTGCAGCATGTCTGAGACTGATCATTACGGGGGCACTTAGTCTGAGCTTCGTAGCAAACTATTGTTGTGAGGAAGGATTACATGTTGCATAGCAATGCTCTGCTGTGATCCCTTTTCCCTATGGCTCTTACAAAGCTATTTGGGCAGGCGGTCCCGCAGTACTATCTAATTTCCTCTGCGCAGCCGGCAGTAAAGAAGGTTCAGTGTTGCTGTATCGTAATTGTTTTCCTCATTGTGCTTTTGTCGGAATTTGGTATTCTCAAGACAAGATCAATGGGGATTTTTATTTGTGAGACAGAACTAATTTGTTCATAGTGTTGTTTTCCTCCCGGACTGCTGTCCTATTTGTAAGAGGGCTAGACTAGCTAGGATGCTCAGGTAAGAGTGGGAAGATAAAATTTCAGCGTGTGGTCTTATGCATCTCCCATTGGTTAGCTTTGTTCAACTTTAGTTTCATGGTGAAGTTCTCTGCAGCAAATAACATAATAAGGATTCAAATGCGCAGTTGTTGCTCCTTTTTGGGTTATCACACATCAGCTGAGTTGCACTAGCTGTGGCTGCTGGCGGTGGTGGTTAGACCACAGCAGCAAACATGCTGTGCTTTAGATCTAAGCTAAGATATTTTCCTTCATGTCTATAACAAGATAAAAGCATGCATGTGACCATTTACCATGGCACAGATGAAGTATGCTTAGTAATATGCAGTGATGCTGTGTGCGTGCAAGAGACTGAAGTCCATGTGGGATACAGGCAGATCAGGCTCTGAACTATGACATGCCTCAAAAACAAAACACGAGTTACCTATGTTGCTTGAAATGATACAGTTGTGTTAAAGTCCTTTCTTGCCCTGTATGCGCTAGAGCTTTTTTGGCAATAAGGGCTAAGCTATTCTAGCTTGGAAGTCCTTCCAGTGTTGGAAGTGTGACAGTTATTTGCCCATTTGTCCTGGGACCTGACCAGAAGAGGTTTTTGCAACACTGCTTCAAGAAACGTAATGACTTTTCACTGGGCTAAGTCTTGCTGTGCTTTTTGGAAGAAGATGGATGAAGAGTCTTTGACAGGACCCTGCAACAAGAGGAGGAAGCTCTTCATGGAGGGTGGGGAAAGCTATGGGAAACAGAAGGGTTTTGCAGGGATTGGTTTTGGCTTCAGGGCACGTCAGAGCCAATAGGCAGCAATTTTCCATCACACATTTGCTTTAGCAACTGCCCTGTGACAGCAAGGGAAGGCTGTTGGGGGGAGAAATTTCTCTAGGATTTTTACTAGAGCTGCTTTGTAGTATTCCTGAGTTTACCCTGGCTCTTCAAAGAAGATCAGCTGGGATGCACCGTACTTGCACAGAGGCCATGTGAAAATCCACAGTCTGCATTTCATGAAATGGTGTGTTCATGAAACTTGGGACAATAGAAACTCTTTGTGCCTTGGCCCACCACTATGTGACATCTGAGCTCTTATAGCTGCCATAGCTGCTAGTCAATGTGGAGGTAGAAGCAGAACAGGTTTAAAAAAATCTAGGACTCATTAGGGGCTTTGCTCATTGCTTTTTAAGCTCAGACAAGGAGAACGGGATTCATTTACCTAAATGTAGGCATCTGGTATCATTTGAGATGCCCTGGCAGTTAGGACACAGCATATAGGAGAGACCTTTATGCTCCTGGAGAGGCAGCTAGAAGCATGGTGTAATATCTTACAGTACCTAAAAATAATGCTGGATGATGACATTTAGACACCTGAATCCTGCCCTGAGGGTAAGATACCTGCCCACAGGTTAAGACAGCTAAACTTAGGTGCATCCATATAAGTAGGGTCCCTAAGCTCCTGTTAGTTTGTGGAGATGGAGTCAGCACATTGGTGGATCCTGGAGAGCTGCTTAGCTGAGCAAGTGCAGGTGTCTGCTTCAGTGTGAGCAGAATCTCTGCAGGATCCCTTGACAATCTTGGCTCTACTGAGTCAAACAGGGGTTTAGAAGCGTTTCTCAGATGTAGGCACCTGCGTTCACATGTCTGAGTTGGTGAGCTCAGCCCTGACTGGAGGGTATGATGCACCTACATATCTGTTGCTACTTGAAGGTCTCCTGACATGTACAAGCTGCCAATCCAGAAGGACCTGGGTTTCCAACACTTACTGTGTCATATGTACCAGCCCCATGTGGATGCGTGGGATATGCTGGACCTGCAATGTCAACTTTCACACTGAGGTCCAGAGAGGTGGCTCCTGACAAGGAACAGCCATGTGTTCAGGTTTCCTTTCCCCATTTCATGACTGTGCCTTGTTCAGCTGACTCTAAATCCAGTCAAGCCTGCGCGCAGGAGGATGTGTACCAGCTGAGTCTATTCTCTGTGGTTATTTGCTTTCCTGTCTCCTGTACAATTGGTGGTTGTCTCCTTCTTTGGGTGGAGCAGATGCAAATGGATTAGGGGAGGTGGAAGTGTTGAGAAAAGCCTGAACTGATGAATGACTGTAGTGTATTGCCCTTCGGCCAGTATCTCAACAATTTTGCCCAGTTTGCTGATGGTCTGAGCATGAAATAAGGTATAGGAGCTTTGTTTCACACAAACCTAGCTCTCAAACCAGTGTAATGTGACTTTACATGAGAGAGTAAGGGTGATTTTTTTTTCCTTTTTCCTCCTGGTGTTGAAATGTGTTCTGTACGCTCCTGTCTAACATTGTGGGATTTCTTGCAGAGTTGGCTAGACGCTTTGGCATGCAAAGCGTGACAGCCCCTAACCAAGCTGGCCCAGCTGAGTACAATAAGCAGTAACACATCTCTCTCTGTAACCCATCACTTGTTTCAATGCTACTGTGTATTATTGGATTGCATTTGGAAAGGTCTTGGCTGTCACAGGAATGAAGTGTGACCATTGGCCAGGTTTTGCTGAAGGCTGTATTATGCATAGTGTCTTTCTAAAAATGTCTCTGTAATGTCAGGATTGGGCCAGACCCCAATTCCGAGTCCATGACCTATTGCACATTTGCACATGTTGCTCAGTGGGACTTAGGCCGCCAAATAATGAAGAACTGGATGATCAGGAAACAGACTGCAGCCAGTCCTCTGCTGTCATGAGACCATAACATAGGCAGATGCCATAATGAGCAGAGAAGAGGAGATTTTTTTTCTTTTTTAGATATTGTAGATGTCCACAGGAAGGGCACTCCTTAATGTTACCTTGACAGGAGGCAGCTCTATAAAACAGACTCTGTTCTGACTTCCTATTTTAAGGACTGGTTGTAGGTACTCATTTAAAGTCAAAATGTAAACTATTTTGGGAGAAGGGGGAGAAGGGAGAACTGGAAATATAAATATCTGTTTGTAATCTTTGGGCAAAATGCAGGTTATCTGTGACCATCCATATAATGTGTCTGCTCTCATGTTGCCCACAGAGGAGTCCTAGGAGTAAATCTCTCTCTGGAGATGGGGGAGAACGTTCAGATGCCTTTTATAAAGAGATGGATGTGCTTTTGTGTTGAGAAGCATTGTTATTGCAGCTGGATTTGAAAAAGATGGGATCCTTTACTAGCATCACTCAGTTTTTGAACATGGGGTCCTTTATAGCATCTGGAGAACTGGTACCATCCTTGTCACCAAGATGAAAAACTCTGTTTTATTCTCTTCTCTTTTTGATATTGCTGTTGAAGGTAACGTTCTCTTTCTGTTCCCTCCATTTCCTATGTGAACACAGTATTCTACTGGCTCTACTCTTCCTTCTGCATTTTGGCTTTATCCTGATGCGTGGTCAGGAGGGAGCTATCTCCATGGAAGGGGCACCATAGTCTGTAAATCTCCCTATATTGGGGGAGCTTATGCTTTGGGAATAAATCACACTTTTTTTTTTTTTTTTTTTTTTTTTTTTTTTATACATATATATATACCATGAACAAGATCCTTCCTTTGGGGATCAGCGAGCTGGGCCTTATTTCTAGTAACAGTACTCACTTCAAGAGCGTTCGAATTTTAAAATTTGAAAAAGAATTAGAAAAGGATTTTAAAGCAAGCCTTACTCTTGAAAGTTGTAGTGAACAGGTATAGGTAGGGATAGTGTGAAACATCAAAGTCCTGGCCTGGAGGGGTCAGAATCCACTTCAGTTTCCAAAAGTTTGAATGCCTTCCCTATGTTCCCCATCTTGAGTTTGAAGACCTTGTCATAAGTGCTCAGCTTTTTTATGGAAAGGCAAAGGAGAGAATCAAATGTTTCCATCCTAATTGAGAATATATTGTAGAAGATCTACAAATATAGAAGTTAGCTAGACTGGGATTCAAACCCTGCAGCTTGTTCCTTCATGGATAGTGGCTTGTGTAGACAACATTTGGGTGCAGCAACCCCCCCACATGCCTAAGTGATGCTGTTCCCCTTCATCGTTTCCCCAGAAGCTCTGTACAGCATTTACCTAAGTGGCTCTTCTGTCTAGTGGGTCCTGCTCTGTGTAGATGACCTGTGGCCTTGCTCTCTGGTCAGATCTTGCCTTTGGGTGGGCAAGATGAGCTTGCCATCAGGCACTACTGAAGCATCAAGGCAGAAGTTGAGTTTCTTCATCCCAACATGGAGCATCTCCTGTTTGCTCATGATGGGATAGATGGTGGGATAGACCCTTTTCAGCACAGTGGGTCTCATCTTATGGCCAGAACTGGGAATTTAAATTGCCCTTTATTTTTCTGCAGGGTGACAGCCCTATTATCCTAACTTTGTATGAAGACTGAAGACTGGCTTCCCCCAGTCCTCCCCACATCCATCAGCCCTGCCATAGCCCCCAGGGGTTGCTGCCTGGCAGGCTGCAAAGAAAGAACTCTGTGAGATGGATTCTTCTCACAGTAATGCCAGCCTGGTTTTCAAGCTTTTCTCTCAAAACTCTGTGTGAGAAGCCAGATTCCCGTACAAGCTGCCTACAGCTGGTGCCACAGGCAGAGTAAATCCTAGGGGCTGCATTAAAGCACCTGGAATTACTGAATCCTTCACACAAAGGTCTGTTTTCCGTTTCTTCATATCTTAATTTTTCAGAGAAAGGGAAGGCACAGAAGAGACTGAGAAAGCTTTGGGTTTCAGAATACACGAAAATGTGCTTCACTAAACATGCTTTTGGCCAGTGAGAAATGGCACTCTGTGTTTTTAAGAGCACATACAGCCTTCTTCATTGCTGTCAGAAAAGAAACAGCAGCTCCTTTTGGACATTGTGCCACATTCCAGAACAGGATCCTGAGCAAGGTTTGGGGATATGGAAGCTACCTGGATGTTTTTGGAGTTGTTGATTTTGGTGGTGATGATCCAGGTATGTGCCGTTGCTCTCGAGGGCTCTATGTATTTCAGCTACGTGAAGATTTCTCCTCAGCCACAGAGTGAACAGGGTAGGATGCTTATGCCTAATCTCAGTGCTTGGAAGCAGCACATCTTAACCACGTTTCCACTGAGCCTGTGCTGTTAATTGGGAGCTATGCGCGTTTAAGGTAGACTCCTGCGTGGTGTGGAAAATGTTCCTGTGGTCCGTGTTCGTGTTCTGAAGGATATATCGCCACCGGTGTGCTTGCGTGTGTTCAGTAGTGCTTTCTTGCTTCTCTCCATTAAACCAGTGTTTTGGAACATAGCAGTTGTGTTTTCATCATCTGCGTGGTGTGTTAGGGGTTGGCAGAGTTTTAAGTATACCACCAGCACACAAGGAAATAGTTTGTAAAGCAAGAGAATTGCTGGACCCTGGCTAACCCACCCATGGAGATGAGCGAGTGTTTTGCAGACTGCTGGTGGTATGTGGGAAAAGGCATTAGGAAAAGAAAACTTAATTGTCCAAGAACTTTAGCTGTGTACCAGCTGGAGGTACAAATTGAAATCCTATAACAAAAGATCACATCCTGTCTGCCCTGGTAAAGGCGTAAGTACCTCTTCCTCTCGAAGGTGGAGTTTAAGGTGATGGGTTAATATTGGTGATATAGTTAAGCGAGGTAGGCCTGTATTCCTTCCACTTTTGTTTTATCTTATCTCCTTACTCTTATTAAAATATGAATAGGTATTAAAATTTATATTATTTAATCTCTTAGCTGCATCACAGATTCAAAACTGACTAGATGAGTGCCAGCCTTGCAGGCCAGTACCAGACAGCCTTTGAACACTGTACTTAATATCATTAACTAGCCAAGTAATGCAAAGTGTCATATTCTGGAAACTAAGACTCTTCTAAAACAAGCACTTCCTCTAGTGTGTGCTTGCTAGCCTCTTCCAACAGGTAGATTTATGTTGTCATCGACTCTGGATTCCAGGATTATCTTCTAGGAGACAGGCTTTTTGTTCCATGCTCTAATTTCTTCTTCCATAATTGATTTTCTTTTGGGACTGTATGTGTTCACAGGTCATCAAAGCTGGAGTGGAGACGACCTGTAAATGCCATGGCGTATCTGGATCCTGCACTGTCCGAACATGCTGGAGGCAGCTCTCTCCATTCCACGAAATAGGGAAGCAGCTGAAGCAGAAATACGAGACATCGCTCAAAGTGGGCAGCACTACCAATGAGGCCACGGGGGAAGGAGACATCTCCCCACCCAAGAAGTCCATCCCTGGTCACAGTGATCAAATCCCAAGGACTACGGATCTCGTCTACATTGACGATTCCCCGAGCTTCTGTCTGATGAGTAGATACTCGCCTGGGACTTCGGGAAGGAAATGTTACAAGGACAAGAACTGTGACAGCATCTGCTGTGGGCGAGGGCACAATACGCAGAGCCGGGTGGTCACCCGTCCGTGCCAGTGCCAGGTTCGCTGGTGTTGCTACGTGGAATGCAAGCAATGCACCCAGAGAGAAGAGGTTTATACCTGCAAGGACTAACGTGTCTTCTACCTAATGGCTACCCTCAGTGATGGGCAATCGCGGTCTATGAGAACTACGTATGAAAACCAAACAGGGTTTGACTGACCTTCTGGGATCTGAAAGCTATGTTGAGACATAAGCACTTTGTAGGGTACAGGTGACCCAGCTGTGTTGCTGTTTTTTGTTTTTGTTTTTTTTCCTGTAGACTGAATTTTAATGAGGTCCAACCATGTGGAAGTAAGTGCCTGTCACACTGGGGTAAGACACCAGTTGACCTTCACCTTTAGTCATCCACACAGTTTTGACGGATCATTTATCCGTGGAAAATCTTGATCATTTCACCAATCCTCCATGGACTCCTGGGCTAATATATTCTCTTTGGAATAAACAACTGTGTGACCTGTACTACTTTATTCCTGAAGCTTACCTGACTGCCTAGAGAGCTGAGCAGATAAGAAAGACAGACCTTTCTGCTTTAAATGTGGTGGTAGAGGAAGTGGTCATTTTTTCCTTCTGAAACTGGAGATGTGTGTGGGGGGTAAGCGGAATCGGCTCTGATTGTTCCTCTAGCGGAATTTCTGCACATCCAGCAAACAAGGCTCTGAAAGAGACCCACCTGGAGGGTAAGCTTTTTAATGACAGCTCTGTATCCACGTGCTCTGATCACCAAAGTAGCTCCAAAAATGTTGGGTCCATCATGTTGTTGAGATGGAAATTTATCCAAGAAAGAGGTTGGGAAGACAGTATGAAACCAGACGTGCCTGTCCCCTTCAGTCCAATTGCTTTTTTTAAAAAAGTATTTTCTTCAGATGCAGTTTCTTTAGCACTATCACTGTCTTAATTTTTATTTTTTAAAGAAACCACTACTTTTGTTTTATTTTCACTTTGTACATGATGTATGTTTCTCTTCTTCCCACCTCTTGCTGATTTAATTCACCCTGTGGAGACTGCTTCGGAAATCAAAACTGGAACTTTTTCCTCTTACGTCAGCTGAATTTGGATGTGCATTTCTGAGTAGGACAAGAGAAATTCCCATGCATCTTGGAACACAGTGCCATCTTGCATTGTATAGCAGCCGTTTTGGACTGGATCGGACCTTTGGAGGAGTTGACTTTTCTTTTATTAGGTCATCATTCCATTTACTCTAAACCATGGCAGTGGTACATGACACAACCCTATGACCTTAGGATTTTTTTTTTAACCACTAGATTGAGAACTGTATTTCGAAAATACAACTCTAAATGGTAACCAACTATCGGATTCTAAACAGCCAATTGACACCGAGACAACCTGTTGAGTGGGCAGAGAAGCCAGAAATCAACTGCGGTGGTAGAGAGCTCTGACGCAGTGAAACAGATGACAACCTTCAGCTTTTTTTTTTCCCTTTGAAGAAGATAGTTATAATCCAGCACTTGATGTGGCAATATTCTTCAGTCATATAAAAATGCTTCTGGACTGGAAGCAACCTGTAAATGCCTCAACGAAGCTTTCTAAGGAAACACTGGAGAGCGGAGGGCATTTTTTTTGGTAGCGATTTTTGATTGTCCAGTAGCAACAATTTCAGATAGCTTTATAAAGCATTAGTCTGATTTTCAAAAGAGGAAAACTGACTGGAATTTTTCAAGAAGTGGTAGATGTTTGCCAAGCAAAAAGAACAGAGTTTTCCAAGATGGACCATTATTTTTCAAGGTGTTGTTTTTCTTTCATTTTTTTTTCTTTCCCCAAATAGTAGCCACTAATATTTAAGCTTTTCATGTGCATCTACTGGGAGGAGAAAAGATTGTTTTTCCTGGTAACAAACAACTGCAGCCCAGTCTGGCTCTGTTGTCTTCAAATTTTAAGGTAGGGGACTGGGGAGGGACAGGATGTTACCGTTAATAGCGCTGTGGTCCTGCAAAGTGAAACATAATGGCTCTTTTTTTGATTTCTTTTTTTCTTTTTTGATTTGCTGTACGATTCTGGAGATAGAGTAGTGCTGGAGAAGGAGGAATCCACACACAGCGTTTGTTGCATCCACCATGGCAAGGGCTCAGTGGGGCGTTCAACGCAGAGAATTTGCAGGAGGGTCTCGCAGCTTCTGTGGGATGCACCATTTTGAAAGTCACACACGAGCAGTTTATCTAATGGTTTAAAAAAATGAACTGAATAGAAACCTATTATTCAGTGTATGCATGCGTGTATATGTATACACGCATGCAGACACATAAATATATATGTATATAAATATTGAACGAACATTTATTTATTGTAAAGCCCTTCAGAAGGACCTTCTTTTGGTTTCAATGTGGTATTATGTTAAATTCTCTTCTCCGCCCCCCCCGCCCCCGTCTCACACATATGTGCAAACTCACTGTTACGTTTTTGTATGTGTGTTAGAATAGTTCTTGCCCCTCCAAAGTAAGGCTGGATCCAAACCTGCTCAAAACATGAGGGTTTTGGGGTCTGAATTACTAGTTTTAGGCCCATTCTTTTTTTTAAAATATTTGTTCTTAATGAAAGAATGGGCCACAATTTATGTGCATTATTATTATTAATTATTATTATTATTATTGTTATATTTAAACCATGGGCCTCATTTTCCTTCTCTTCACTGGTGTCTCTGTCTCCATTGACCTCGCTGGAGTAACTCCATATTGCACTGGTGTGAGAGGAGAATGAGTCCCTAGATGCAGAAGAGAGGGCAATGTTGGCATTGATATCATTATAGCGAAAATGCCTGCGACAGATGGGGTAGGATAGATAGCCTGGTGGCGTTTGGCCGTAGAGGGGGGAGAGATGGGTGGGCAAATAAGGCAGACTGTCAAGAGTCTGAATAGAAGAAAGAGGCAAAGAGTGAATGAACTACTGAGTGAAAGAGCTCTTCTGTGTATTAATTCACGCACTGAAGCCTGGATGCTTTCTGTAAGTATTTAAAAAAAAGAAAAAAAAAAAAGACACAAAAACAAATTGTATTTATGTTAATGTGGATATATTACTTGCCTGTTATATATTTGTAAATAGCAAGGTTTATTCTCCTGTGGTTAAAAAAAAATATAAATAACTAAATAGTAGCGAGGCACATGTGTTAAATGTATAGGCAATGTATAAAATATACTAACACTCTGAAATCAGGAGAACTTGTCTTCTTGGCCTTTTGACCTAGGGTGGTAAAACATATGTGGGTTATTTTCTTCTCCCCATCTCCAAACTTTTTGTGTGTGTTTTGGGGAGGTTGTGTTAAGTTCCAGGTTTTTCTGATGCTTGCCTTATCTTTGAAGAAAGAATGGGGGGTAGAGCCTTTTTTTGGAAAAATCCAATGGAGCTTGATTAGGATGAAACAAGTAGCAGCTGGTAGAAATGTTTTTAGACTCTCTCAAATGTCTCTCAAGTACCTGAGTTGGGTTTTCTGCTGGGAAGGGTTGTGTGTGGGGTTGAATTAAACTGCAGGACTGAGCAAGGACTTCTGCTTGTGCTCCTCCATGTGCAAGTTTAGAAAATCCTAGGTCAGGAGGCCTTGAAGTCCTCTATAAAACATCGAGTAATGTCTTGCAAAACGCTTTTGATTCCAGCTATATGAATTTGGATTTTTCCAGGGAGGCCAATTCTACTGTCACATCGTATGATCTCCAACGCAACCCAGTAGAATTGTTCATTCTTGTAAAACTACTACAAGAGTAGATTCGGGCCCTGAATTTTTCATGATGGCACTTCATAATGAAAGTGTAAAGCAACTTTTCCCCTTTTTCTTCTGCTCTATAGAAACAGATTTTTGCAGCAGATATAACTGGAGAAGGATGGATGGGTGTAGGGGAAGTCTGTATCTGATCCTCTTTCACCCTTTTTTCTCCCCAAAAGTGTCAAAGTGTGGGTTCTCCTAAGCTGATCCAGCAAGATTTGCAAGATCAGTATTGGGGTGGGAGGGGGTGCAACCATTATTTATATAACTTTTTTATTAATTTTTTTAAAAGAGAAGTTAGCTGATGGAAGAATATTTTTATTGAATAGTGCATTTAGTTATGTCAGAAATATAAAAAATATATATAATATTTTTGTAAACAAGGCAAACTGAAAATGTTTGCTGTTTTATATTAGAATTTTCTATTAAAAGAAATAAAAACCCACACAAATAATTGTTGCACCCGTCATCTGTTTTTTAACAAGCTTCTATTCTGTGTGACTGACTCATATATACTGGATGTGGAGATGTGCAAAACAAGTCCTAAACATTACATTTCCATTGTCTTCCAGCTCTCGAAAGACTTTAGTTGGTGAAACCAGCAGTGTTTAGTCCACAGAGTTTTTTTTTTTCTGATGGTTGACACTAAAAATTTCTTACGAAGAGTGACAGAATCAGTAGCTTGTAATTGAAATACAAAAACCTACCCAGAAACCTCAAGCTTCTTTAATTTTGATTCCTGGTCTTGGGATGGCTCTGGAGGAAGGAAAGCCTGAAACAGTTTTCAATAACTAGATTTTTACCCTTGATCTCAGTAAGGTGGGAAGACTGGCTCTTGTGAAAGCTGTTGAAGGAAAAAAAAAAAAAAGAAAAGAAAATCTGAATGCATGGGAAGTTGAAATGAAGAGGACCAAATTCTAGGCTTGATCTAGCACAAGCTGTTCTTTTCGACTTGAATGAGGTAGTGTAAAGTTGTAGCCCTGGAACTTGGTCCGCTGGAATCCAGGAAGCTTCTCGTTCTCCTTTAGAAGGACAGGATGAGTTGTAAGCTATGTCTTTTCAGGAGAGCTTTGGGGGTTGCTGATTTGGAGACCTGGATAGGGCCTAAAAAATTTCTGAAGATTTTTCATGGTCAGCCAGCCTTTATTCATCTGCCTTCCTTAAAATTCTTTAAAAGGCTTCCTTAAAGTAAGGTTAGATCTATTTTGTACTCTAAAAAGGTGCAGCAAAGCTGTGTTCCCTGCTTTTTTGGTGCTATGTGCACATTTGTTAGCATGAGCCTGGCTTACACAATCAGTTCACCTTGGCTTTCATTGGATGCTAACTAGGTGATGATTTTTTGAAAGCAACATTTTCCTACAAGATGAATAGTGCCTTTTATGACCATTGTAGTCCATGTAACATGAATGAGTCTCAGTATGACACCGGATCATGCCTGTAGAGATCTGGCCTGTGCTGAAGCAGTCAAGCTTACGTCCATGGATATGAACATTGAATAGTTTTTTTTGTTTTTTTTTTTTTAATCCAGATACCACTGAGGAGGGTTGGATATGACCAACCTATTTACAGGTTCCAAAGTCACAGTATTTCTGAACAAAAATGAGAAATCTCTAGTATTTTTGAAAGGTGAGGAGAAGAAAATGGATTTTGCTAGCACGTTTTAACTCCGTTAGCTTTTTAACACCGTAGTAGGCTACCTATAAGTATTTTTCTTCAAGGAGAGAGGGTGGGGAGAATGTAAGTGTAGACCATAAATGATTTGGGTACATGAAAATTCAGCATGCTGAGGACACACCTGAACGTGACGTTTTTCTCAATTGTTGCTGTATGTTCTCAGAAATGGGCAAAGCCCTTCTAAGCTGTTTTTGGCATGGTGACCCAAAGGGACAGGAGATTCCCCTTCCCCACCTGGTCCTTCATTTTTTGCAGGGTTGCTCAGGAAAGTCAGGCTGTGCAGGGCTGAGGTACTGGCTTGTTTGGTGTAGTGGGGCATTTGCAATAGGCCAGGAGACATCCCCCTTCACTAAAGAGCTCCAGTCAAACCTCATTTGCCCCATCTCCATCTTCAGTCAGTGTTAGGCACCTCTAGAAGGGGGTTAAGACATAGACCTCCCAGTTGAGAGAGATAAGGCTGATTTGAGGACTAAGATTATATGCAGGTATCTGGCAGCCCTGCCAACTCTCTTTTGGTATAAGCCCATCTGAAAGAGGGATCACCAACCTCGCATAGGAATTTTCCCTTTTCCCACCTCACCACAGTCTCTTAACAATGCCCTTTGAAGCTTGAATGTGAAGTCTAGGATTTGTTTTGCACACTTGGGATGGCATTTCCTTTTAAAGGGAGGTGGGGACTGAATACTAACATGAAGGATTAGTATTTTTCTTTTGTATTTTTTTTTTTTTTTTGGTTTTTTTTCCAATGTCTTATGGGAGCCTAAGTTATTTTTCTCTACCTCATATGTACAGCTTGTAGGTATAAATCTGATTCTGAGTGACTGTTGAGAATGTATTTAAGTTATTTAACATCTTTGTATAACAAGAAAGCCAGAACAAATGAAACAATAAATGTATTTTAAATTATACTTGAAGCGTGCTCCTCTTTCTTCACTTCTGTTGAAAAAGGTTTACAGTGTCAGTAGTTATAGGAGCTTTCTGCCTCCCTCAGCACTGCCTTGACATCTGGGCATGGAGCCATTCTGTACCCATGGCTACTGTAACTGTTCAAAGGCTGTAAAGTCTAGTAGGGTATCAAGTAGGTGGACTGTTGCTGTAGATGAGAAGAATGGTGTATTTCCAGTGTGAGACCCCAGTGTATTTTGGAAACCTCTGAAGATCCCTGTTGATTTCCTGGGTAGTGGAGATCCTTATCTGTCTGAGTGCCTTGGTGGCTTCCCTTCTTGAAAGCCCCCAGGGTTTTAGGAAAAAAGATGCTTACAACTCTGAAAGGAGACAGTCAAGTGTTGTTCTCCCTACAAAAAAAACAGAGTCAACAGCTCAAGAAACAGCTCTTTAACAAGCCCAGCTTTGGGGACAATTAACCCTTGCCAAGTAAACTCGGAGATAAATCTTATCCTGTCCATCTTTGGTTCTTGAGCTGGCCTTCTGATCACGATAACTTAATGCATTCCAAACTAAAATGTAGCTGGTCTCATAACATGACTACAGGCTAAAGAAACATCTCTATCTGAATTTTCTGGCTGAGGCACAATGGTGGGGTCACCTTCCTCCAGCCAAGTAATGCATCTGTGGCACAGCAGGGCCAAACCTCCAGCTTTCTAACCACCCTTTCAAAGTCTTTTGCTTTTCTGGTGAAACAACATAAGCATAATCTGATCCAGGATTGCTACAGGCTGCTCTGGGTCAGGTCAGTGTTTAGAGCAGTAGAAGGTTAAAAAAACTCAGGAGATTGAAGGACTCTGTCAGCTTTTAATGGGATCGTATTAGTCATCATGTTTAGCTGAAGAAGTCATGATACCTTGGCCAAATGTCGTTGTCATGAAGTGATTGCGAAGTTACTCTGATAGAGTATCTGGCAGGAGCTCAGAACAAGGAGGATGTGGCCAAATTTAGACTGGCTGAATGACAACCATTGTCATTATCTTAGGCTGTGAATTGTCTTGCCTGCTCAAATGTCTTTCTCCTCACAAAGGCCTTCTGGAGTTATTTGGTATCTAAAATTCATTTCAGCTGAGCTTTAAATATCCGGAGCCTGTTGCTGTTCATCTGGTAACTAATGACTTGAACATGGATAATTTAGGTTTGCAAAGCCTCTGAGAAACAATTTCCTCCTCATACATGCATGCATTCAATGAGATGTTGCCTTCCTGGTCCCCAGCCACGTGGTGGTTCACAGCTGCTGCTTTTCCATGTGGGTAAGGAGAAAGCTGAGGAATCAACCAGCAGCGACTTGAAGTCACATTGGTCAAGACAACAAAAAAGAAAAAAAAGGGAAAAAACCCCAACCCCTACAGCAGACAGAACTTATGGTAGAGAAGATATTGATTAGCTCAGCAGGTGGTGGGCTACATGCCCTACTAAAGAGGTTTCCTGGTACCTGCTGGATGATTTCTTAGACTGTTCAGTAATGCCACTGTCAACTGAGAGAACTTTTGTGTGGAGGGAGGTTAGAGGAGTTCGGTTGTGAGCAATGAAACATCATCTGGTGCTTGGGAATTCTCCATAGCTCCAGTTGCTGTATTTGGAGAAGGTCTACCACACTCCTAGGGCCTGGTATTTTAATCTCCTGAATACGCCCTGGGGATAAAATCCTGAGAGAGAAGCCAATTCAGAAAAAGCTTTTTGGGATATAGTTCGAACAGTTGTGACCCTGGCCATGCAAGATTTGTTCAGTTTGCCTTTGGTCAGCTGCTGAAATCCTGTGTTTAAATCTCTGAAGTCACTGTCTGCACAAAAGGGTCTGCTCTGTAGATGTTCATTGAGAAGATGATTGTGTTACCATAAACCACATTATGGCTGCTGACCTCATGTGCTTGCCTCTATTGTGAGAGCTCTGATATGTCAGGGAGAAGCCAGACTCCAGCATGGGACTTCTTTTCCATTAAGTTTGAAATAGATGGTGCACAAAGCCCATGTTGTTCCAGAAATGGAACCATGCCACCAAATGGAACAATGCCACAGTGGTGGCACCTAGCAGAGCTCTTCTCTGTCCTTCCTGATAACCATCAAAAAAAAGAGGTGGTGAGACCAGAGGGGTTGCAACTAGTAGGAAATTTAATTGAGGAAAAACTGTGATTCAAAGGTCATGTATCAATACTTGGCCTTGATGAGGGGCTGCAGCTAAGTTCCTCTAGCCTGCTAGGCTACTGCCTGTTGAGGTCCCTGCCTCATCTTGTCATTTCCTTCAGTGGCCAGTTAATCAAGTTAGTATAAAGCAGCTTCATGGGGTGGGGTAAGAAAAAAACTCATAACCAGCTATGGAAGTTCAGGTGAACACTGGTAACTTCCTATGCTGCAGAAACTTGCTGCCCTTCATGCTTGTGTCCTATCCCTCTTGTTCTCAAAGGTTTGGCACTCTGGTGAGGCAGCAAAGTATGGTCCATACAAGCAAAACTCACCAACCAAAGGAGCTTGGCAGACTTTCTGAGCGTGTGACAGAAAAAACTAAGCTTGGAAAGAGCTTTAGCCGCAGCTATCCTTTCAATATAACTTCTGTCCTGGGTGAGACTATTAAAAAATATCTACTGCATTTTTCATTGCTGGGAGGGCTTGAAAACTTCAGCTTGTTTTTCCTAAGGTACTTCACAAAATCAGAACTGGTTATCTGGTGCCCTCCGTCTTTCTATGCATGCACAAATTCTTGTATTTATTTATGTTACCTCCTAGTCTTATTTTCCACTGTGGTGGAATCACATCCAGGTTTTCAAAAAGCTTTCCAAGAGATGGCACTTCAGTACCTCCCACAGAATCACCTTTGTCCATCCTCGAACAAGTGTCACGGAACCTTTAAAGGTCCTGGATCATTCCAGTATTAGTTTCCTATGCACACTTTCACAGCTTATTATCTACATCCACCCCAAAAATGAAGGTTTATCAAATTAGTTAGAACTGTGCAAACCAAGGGGTCTTGGTCTTCCGTGTTTTGTTCTACTTTGCTTTTTCATTTTCTTTTCTTTTCTTTTTTTTTTTTTTTTTTTTTTTTTTAGAAAAAAGTCTCATTTGAAAGCTTTCAGCACAGCAGAGTGTGTAATAACCAAGCCCTGTAGGAAGTGTAATGCCCCCCTTGTTGAGCATATGAGGCTGTGAAATCCTGGTGTTTTGCACTACTGCCTAAGCACCAACATCCAAAAACATTTCACATTTTCTACGGTGATATGGGGAACAGAATACATCATAAACTCTGAGTTATGCATGGCCCTTGCTGTGATGAGATCAACACCAAGTGTTGAGGAACCAGGCAGATCTTTCAGATGATGTTTGGCTCAGGTCATTTTGAGCAAGAAATGTGGGTCACTGGAAGAGATGGGATTGGAGATGGGAGAGCCAAGGAGTTACCACTGGTGTATCTCCCACCAAACCGTGCAACATACCTCCCTGCCTTCTACTTCCCATCTGACCTTGCTTTACACTTCCTGCCAGTTGAGTAATGAGAAGTCACAAGCTTGAAACCTCATAGCCAGCCTCTGCCAGACCCCTAAAGAGCTGCTAATGTGAGTCGCAATAGCCTAGGATGTAACAGCGTTTTGACAGCTGTTCCCACAGAGGAAGTGGGTGAAGCTAGAATGCATATTATAAAAATTTGGTATTAAAAAAAAAAGTATCGAATGAGAGACCACCTCTAGAAAAATAAAACCTGGCTCCTTCCCCTGTCTCTCCCACCGCTCTTCTTAAGGCCACTTCTGGGTTTTCACAAGAACATGATTTAAGCTGGCATCTGTAGATGCGCTAAGCAGTGGGGACAGCATGGGGGGACATAAGAACTAAGCACAATCCAATACATAATAGAGGTGTCTTTTGCTTAGAAGGACATAAAGACCTGGCCTGAATCACTTACAAGATTCTAGCTGCTCATCTGAGGGATGGTGCAGAGAAGTGTAATTGTGTGTCTGTGTGATCCAAGCGCAAACGAAGGGATGTGCTAAGCACAAACAAATGGAGAAGGGTATGTGTCTCTGAGCAAAAAAAAAAACAGAATTGGGGAAGAGATAGAAGTTAATGAGGAGACCAATACTATAAAGAGCTCTGCTTCCTCTTAAGCTGTCATGAAAGCTGAAAATCTGACTATTCTTTGCCCCCCCCACCAAAAAAAAGGGAAAAAAAAAGAAAAAAAAATTGAAGGATGCGCTGGAGATGGCAGTCAGGTTCCAGCTATTACTCATTATCATTATTAATATAATTGCAAGTGCTTTTGGATATCTCATCATAGAGGTTCCACTGAGTTTGGAGACAGTCACTGTGCTTACTTGCTTTCAGTCCAAACAGGACTACAGACACAAAATCAGAAAGATGAAAGAGGGCTAGAGAGGAGATGTGACTCTACCAAACTCACGTCCTGGTCGTTTTAAGTATTGAACAGTGGTAAGCGCTGTTAACACTGTTTTAGACATGGGGATAGCACCAGTGGCCAGAACAAGAACACAAATGAGGTCATACTTTGGGGTTTGTATTCCACCTTTCTGCAGTGGGAAGGAGGCAGGGAATGGCAGCATGGTTCATGTGTTTTCCTATGGATTCACTTCAAGCCTGGCCCACCAGGCTTATGCTGGAAGCGGTCTCCTCCACCCCTGCAATTGCCAGTCTTGCAGGGGTAAATTTGAAGCTGACTAGAGATGATGCTAAACATACGAATTCTTCATGCGTGGTTGGCTACAGTATTGTTGTGCTGCAGCCAAGCTAATGAAGGGTATCAAAAATACAAAAACGGACCATTTCCCTCAGGACTTTTCCTATAGAGATGGTGAGAGGACATGCTGCTGGTTGCCTAGAAAAGAGGAAGAGACATTTCATTTTCTTCATCCTCTCCCATCTTTGCTTCTAGATCTAAGAGTCAGATAGTGTCAGGGTATGTGGTGGATTGAACTTTCCGGTTACATCTCTACTGGTTAATTAAACATAGCTTTGATGCTGACACCACCTGGCATGAAACAGCCCATATCCAACCCGGTCCATTCCCTTGCCCACCAGAACAGAGTGCATATATGCAAACCACCTCCAGAGAATGGTTCTTGGCCCAGATTTAACACTTAAACCAGGCCGAGGAATTTCTCAGGAGTATGCTTTTACATGAGCCAAAAGCACACCAGGGATTTTCTAATATTTTAACAATACATCAACCAAGTGCCAGTGCACAGAAATATTTCCTGTTAGTCTTTAAATCTTCTCAGATAGATGCAGAAATCCAAAAGCTCTACAAATAATACTCACACACTGTGGCTGGAATATTTACTGATCAGCCTTCAGGTACCCTTGTGCTGTTTTTTTGTGATGGTGATTGACCATAACAAGGCTTTGAAAAACTCATCAGTTCTCAGAGAAGACAAGCCAGACCTTGAAACAGTACCCATGCCAAAAGTCTATTAAAGTGGGGATGATTCACCTCTGTTGCTTATCCTTGTTTATTGCTCTCTTGTAGCTTCCTGCTGCTCCATTTCACATGCTCAAGGACCAAACAGCCACAGGTTTAGGTCTGGAATTGTCCTGCTTTCCTTTAATTATTCAACTGAGATAGCTATATGAGGACTGTAGATATTTCACCCTCCATCTGTAGCTAATAGAGAGAGTATCATGGAATATCAGCGAGGCTAAGTGGTACCTGGCATACTTTTCCTCCATTCACTGTTCATGCCTTGGGATATCTGTGCATGTCTGTGCTCACACACATACATTTGTATTGCTATCTCCTCTAAATTTCATTTCTGGCAACATTCACTGTGAGAATCCCAAACTCTGATACAAAACCTTCTGGAGTCAATAGTGTTTCAGCCCGTTCTCCCGTCATCCTTCTCTCCTTTGATGAAAACTTCCTGGTGCAAAGTCCCTATAGTAGCCCTGAAAGGTGTGCTAAATGTACTATGCACACACATTATCCGATAGTTACTGCCTTACAGAGCTTGTTATCACATCAGCTAAAACTGAGGGGAAAGTGTTGTGGTGTTCTGGTTGCTTAGGGCCTTGCCCACACCTCTAGGCTATGCTAATCCTGTCTTCCACCACCCCCAGCTCCCACTGACTTTGGAAAGACTTTAGGTTTCACATCAGAATGACACGTCTGCCCTGGCAATGCTTTCGTTTATGGCCTTCTCAGCTTCCCCTAGGCAGTGTTATTTTCCAAGGTGTAAATTGCAAAGGCAGTTATCATAAATTATCACTCATTTCTCCCCCTCACTTGCACTGAAGGATCCCTCAAGGGATTATGCTCATTAAAACAGGACCAGGCTCTCCATGAGCAACATCCCAGGAGCAGAATGGCAGCTCACTGACAGGGCTGAGAGAACAGAAAGAAAACAGAGGTGGTTCAGCAATGAGACATAAACCTGCAGGAGCTTCAACCTTAGGGAATCACCCAGCATCTCTTGGGAAAAACCTATCGACTGATCCTGCTTTGGTGATTCACCCAGAAGCACAGAGGACCCTGAGTTTCTGAGCTTTCACTGTTTCTGGCAAGGTTTAAAGATTAAAGAAAAAAAAAAAACAGCTTAGTTTCTTCTAAAAAGGGAGCACTTAAATTGCAGTATTGGATGCAGCTTCCAAAAGAAAAGCATAAGGAAGACATTTAAGGCTCTACTGGGTGGTCTTTACCTGATTTGATGTCTTGGGTAATTTTACAGGCTTGCAAAATATCTCCAGCCTTAACACTGGTCTGCTGTGGTGTCTTTCATGAGCTACATCTCCTGTTCTCATATGTCTGTCCTCACCCGAGGCCAGGAAACCTTCTCAATAAAAACACAGCTTTTCCTTCGCTGTGTCTGAATGACTCAGGTGGAGTGAGACGCAGTGCGAGGACTTTGCTGGAGAGAGGCTGGCAGTACCAAGCAAGTTGTGCATCACCCGGTGGAGGGGAAGGTTTCCACTATCATTCATGGCTTGAAGCTACAAAGGAGGGAAACAAAAGGCATATGTGAATTTTTTCTGAAGTTTAGGCAAGGTTTGGTGACAGAAAATGAGCTGGAATGGGTTATTTCATCATACATAATAAGCAGACCACTCATGCTGGCAACATCAGCTGACTGGACAATGTTTTGTTTCTTATTTTTCTTTGAAAAAAGCAAATTTTTGTTGGAAAGTTGATAATAGACAAATTTTAATTAGAAAAATATAACTGTGATGCCTTACAGAAATTATAGTTCAATGGCTTCTGCTGTTCTCACCTGTAGATAGGCCTCCTGGTCGTACCACACTGCCCTGATGTACAGCCTGTCCCCCACAGGAGCACCACAGGGGACAAATTGGCTAAGGAGCTCAGTCCCATGTCAGAGTGGTGACTGGAGGCATTCGAGATATAACTCTCATAGAGTAACATGTGGAAAAAAAAGGGGGGGGGGAGTAGAGGAGAAGGGATGGTCGGGAGGAAACTTGAATGAAAACAGTAATATTTTCTGCAGAGATCAGAGCACGTTTTGAGAAATATGTAAGTGAATTGAAACCAAAATTCTCCACTGAAAGCAAATAATTATAGGAAACTTTTACTCATGAGTATCTGACTAAGAGGAACCTCAGAGAAGACCATTAATACGCTGAAGTCTCCTGATGCCATCTCTTGGCTCCTGCTGCCAAGGTCAACACAAAAGCAACCTTACACGTATCACCTCATTTTATGTCTAATCCTCACCTGACATCACCTGACATATGGGATGTGCTAGAGCACTGTCAGACTTCAAAGTGAAGGTTGTTTACCTTCCATATTTCAGTTTTATTTTGGTATTCTTTACAGAAGATCCCTGAAAGAAAACCAGGTCCCATTATATCAAACTTTATTCATACTTATAATATGAAACAAACAGTGGTGTGAAAGACTTTCTAAGTTCAGTATTCAAGAATCTATAACTGAAAATGATATGTTCCTTATTTGGGGAATTATTTCTTTTTAATCAGATACTTCATTGGCTTAACAAATGATACTATTTTTTCTGGTTCATTTATTCCCAAATAAGCATTTTGGAACGTTCTTTATTTTCATAGACCTGGTACTTCACTATTTAAGAGTATTGTTTGGTATAGTTGTTTCAGGAATAACTAATAGGAAGGAAGTTGGTGCTGTGATATACTGTCAATCCTAATCACTTCTGAAAAAAATACTATCCTCATGAAAAGCATAAAAACTGAGACAGTAACAGTGCAAACTTTTTGTCAAATGCCCCCCAAACTCTCCCCTCTTCTCAATTCTATAAGTGTTGTCCCCTGGTTCTATCATAAAGCCAATTTCACAGAATCACAGAGTAGTTGAGGTTGGAAGGGACCCCTGGAAATCATCTGGTCCAACCCCCATGCTCAAGCAGGGTCATCTACAGCATGTTAGACAGGATCATGTCCAGACAACTTTTGAATATCTCCAGAGAAGGAGACTTCACAACCTCTCTGGGCAACTTGTTCCAGTGCTCTGTCACCCTCACAGTGAATAAGTTTTTCCTCATGTTCTCACAGAGCTTCCTCTGTTTCAATTTGTGCCCATTGCCTCTGGTCCTATTGCTGGGCACCTCTGAGATGAGCCTGGTATCCTTCTGTTTAAAGCATCCCTTCAGATATATACACACATTGATAAGATCCCCCACACACCCAGTCCTCTCTTCTGCAAGCTGAACAGTCCCATCTGTTTCAACCTTTCCTTGTAGGAAAGACGTTCCAGTCCCTCTAATCATCTTAGCAGCCCTTTGCTGGACTCTCTGTAGTAGGTCCATGTCACCCTTGTACTGGGAAGCCCATAATTGGACACAGTACTCCAGATGTGGCCTCACCAGCGCTGAATAGAGGGGAAAAATCACCTCCCTTGAGCTACAGGCACTGCTTTACCTAATGCCCCCAGGATATCATTGGCCTTCTTGGCAACAAGGGCACATTGCTGGCTCATGGTCAACTTGGTGTCCAGCAGGACTTCCAGCCCCTCCACAGAGCTGCTTTCCAGCAGATCAGCCCCTAGCCTGTACTGGTGCATGGGGTTATTTCTCTCTAGGTGAAAGACTTCGCACTTCCCTTGAACTTCATAGATTCCCCTGAATTACTCCCTGAATTCCCCTGAATTGCTACCTGATCTGTAATTCAGCTGGAGCTTTTAGGAGTTATGACGACCACAGTCAATGATGCTTTGGAATTAATGAGCGATTACTGACTTGGTTATTCCTAAGCATACTGATTGTTCCTGCAGCTAGGGGAGATGACATGGATCTAACACTGCTTTTCTGGTTGTAAGTGCCCTCTCTGCTGACCTCTGCCCCACGGCAGCACCAAACGTGGCATTTGTGTTGTGTTCCTCCAGCCACACTGATGATCCCATGGGCACCATGCCAGTCCCCAAGGATCTATCCAGGAGGGTGGAGGACACTGAACTGCAGCGAGTTCCTGGTGGGTGGAGGTTAGATTAGGGCAACATCTGCTCTGCTGATCTCTGTGTCTTTAACTTAATATATACTTGGGCGGTTTACGGAATAAGTGGGATTCCACATGGGATGAAGTCTTCTGGGAAGAGTTAGCAGCACAGCTTAGCCTCCCCCTTTTTCTTTTCTCCTTTCCTTAAGCTGTATTTTCTCTCTACAGCTCCGTCAGAGTGTTTCTGAACCAGGCTTTAGCCTTCTATAGCTTCCATAACTTCATACAAAGGGTTTGCTCATCACGCCCTGATATTTCTTGTGCCAGTGACCTCAACTCCTGGCATGTATTAGCCAGGCCTGTTACTTGTAAGCTAGGGAAAGATCCCCACTGGATACAAGCAGCCTTCTCAAGAGTGTTTCCAGTGACTATAGTGTAATAGTATTTGTAATCAACTTTATGTTTAAAATGGAAGTGTTATATACTTGGGTTTGTTGCATCTTAATTACTTATTAGCTATTAACCAGTCCTAGGACTTTTTGACAGTTGATGATTTTTGATATGCAGAAAAAAATTGAGATGTTCCAAATTTTTTTCTTCCTGCTTTTGGGGGGAAATACATTCCTTCCTTCCTTCCTTTCTTTCTTCCTTCCTTCCTTCCTTTCCTTTCTTTTTCTTTATTTTTTTCCTTTCTTTGTAGACAAGCCTGAACACTGTATTTCAGACCAGAAGATGACAGAAACCTGAAGCTATCTTGATCCAGATTTGATGTCTGACTCATTCAAAGGACCACGATTTGAAGCGTCATGGCCTCCTATCTTGCCGTCTGGGGTTCCTTAAATCAGTACCCTCTCTTTCTACTACCATATGCCGTTATGCTCATGTCAAACAGACATTTGGCTGAAGCTGAAGGTATCTTCATAAGAGGGAGTGCAACTTCCACCCCATGTGAAAAGAAAGATATGCCAGGTGAGACACTTTAGGTCACCTCAAAGGGTATTAGATGCATATGTCTAGGCAACAGAGTCAGCCTTAGACCTCCTAAGTGCTAAGCTAGATGTCGCTGCTTTGACCATCTCTGAGAGACTCTTCACTGCCTCACGGTCTTTGACTGTCAGAAGTGGCTCAGCCCCAAGACAAATAGTACAAACAGCTATCTGCTGGGTCTGGCTGCCAGCCCATGGCTTTCTTTGCTTTCTTAATAGATGCCTTCCTCATAGCTGTAATTCTCCCCAGAGTGCCACAAAGACAAGCGGAGACAGAGCCTACCCTGCAAGAGAAAGGCTGGTCTCCTGATGAGAGGAGGAAAGCTAACATCACGCCAAACAGGGGGCACAAATGCAAAATGGCAGAAGTGGAAACAGAAACCCCTGTCCCTGGAATCCCAGTCTGATGCCCACAGCATGAGTCTGAATGTCCTTTTTGCCACCAGGTGGAGCTGGGAGAGAGCTCCTTGGGAAGGGCCAGCTGACAACACCCTGGGATGATTGCACAATCCCTGTGGCTAACTAAAAAGATTTTTGGGGGTTGGTTGATTGTTTTTCTTTCTTTCTTTCTTTTTTTTTTTTCCTCACAGCCCAAGAAATTAATGTCCTTTTTATCCTCCTGAAAATCAAAGAAGGAGGAATAGGGTGCAGTTTTGTTTTCAAAGAATAACCTCCTGCTGAGATGTAAATAATCCGGCCATTGCAAACAAATCTTTCAGTGGGTGCCTGTTGACCAGGAGGAACAGCTAATGCAACAGTGTTGTTGCTGTTTATTCCATGTGCAGCTGCTAGGCTGGTGGGTCACGTTGGTCCAGGATCACCTCGCAGTGTGAGACGCCCTGCTGAGACTCACGGGAGGCACGGCCCGTCTCACACTGGTCTTGCGCAGTGAGTTGCTTGCCTCTGTTTCATGACTCCCCATTTCTCTCAGTAGCTACTCTGGGAAACAGTGGCAGACTAAACAAAGTCCCTTGCACTGCCTCTTCTTTCTTTATGCTTTAAATTTTGCTCCCTGCCAGTGCTGGGAGGTGTACCCTTCCAGCAGACTGATGGTCATGCTGGTACACTTCTATGTGAGTAAATTTGGATGCAGCTGTTCTCTATTTGCTTCATTTAGTGTTGTAAATTGCCAAGTTGTGCCTTTCACCCTGATGTTGAGGAACCTAATGAGAGTTGCATTAATTGGGCCTCCACCAATGAAGTAAGCAACATGCTGCAGAGGTCAGATGGTAATGAGCTGCAAAATGAAAGCCATTTGACCAGGTGGACCTAATGCTGTATATCTACTAATATCTACTGCGCCTGAACAGGGCTTGTGAGGTTAGAGTCAGATCTGCTGTGATATGACCATCTGAGCTCCAGAAAGGAGCAGATTCACCTGCAGCAGGTTGGAGTGTGCCTGCTGCTCTGATGTGCTCCTGAGGGGTTCATCAGATAGATGAGGGCAAGCAGCTCAGCATTACTGCCAGGTTGGACAGCTGCTTGGAGCCAAGTATGTGGTGTTATGGTCAAGGCTATTCATGGTCAGGAGTGGGAGTAGCAAGGGTGAAGCCAATCTGAGGTTTGGGGCAGGAAGCCAGTTCACATGTTAGGGTTAGCATTGGGAAAAGACAGAAGCAGACAGCAAAGGGAAAGGCAAAGAAAAAATGTGATCCCAGGACAGGCCAAAGGTCAGAAAATACATTACATAAGGCTGGGACCAAAGAACAAAGCCAGCGTGGTGATTCCCTACCCTGGTCAAATGCCATGTGTGTCTGCAGGTCAGGACCCATTCATTTGTAATAAATGGAATAGATCAGTTCCTTGATGTCTTATTTTTATTTTTTTAAGTTGGATTGATCCTGAGCACACTTGCCTTCACCTCACATTAGACAGCCCCCTCCCTTTCTTTTTATTTTAATTTTTATTCCAGATGGATTTGCTTTCCAGTTGTTATATTTTTAGTGCTATTGAACTCTAAGGTTCAATTCACAGGCTCTCCTTTGCTTCCTTTCAGCTCACAGATGCTTTTAGTGCAAAGTCTTGGAAAAATAGACTTCTTGGATAGAACTGGGCCCTAGGAAACTGCTTTTGAGGAGGCTACAGGCTTTGCTGTCTGCCTCTGGGCTTCGGATCACCAGTGTTCCTCTGATTCACACATCATGGTCAAACCTTGTGGCCACAGCCAGGAGTCCAAAGAGAGCAGAGGGAGGCTGCGCTCAGAAGAACCTCTCCAAAAGCAACATCTACCTGTAGCCTGGTCCCAAACTCCTTCCCTTTAAGTGTTTGAATACATCTTCTCCATTTGTCATTGTCGAGCTTGGCTCTGGTGCAGGCATCACAAGGGAGGAGAAGTGAGAGGCCTCTTCTCATCGTGGTACGCATCTCTTCATCACCACTGTGAGTGACCCTCACTGGGGATCCGACACTGGGCAGAGGAGAGACACATTTTTCTCCCCTTGTCCTCATCTGCCTAATTTTAGTTATACCCAACCAGCTAATTTTAGTTACACCCAATGAGTGGGTTTCTAGCCTGTATTTTTTTGTTTCGCCCAGCTGTGCCATTACTTCCTGAGACTGGTTTATTTCTTTTCCATGTGCTCGACGTCCTTCACAAGGCCACTGGAAAGGCTTTGCAAGCTACCATGGAGGTAGCATAGGTAATAAAATACACGTTACCGAATGCTGTGCAAACAAGTGAGGTCACTGTGTTTAGTAAATCTGTTTTTCCCCCGACTGTGGATAAAACCTTGTTCTCTCAGACCGTTGGAAAGTCTAACACCGCCTTTTTTTTTCCACCTTCTTCTTCTTGCACTGATTTGTAATTCTCCTGCTCGGTTCCGCTCGTGAGTATCCCACCTATTTACCCAGTGCTTGTTATTGTTGTTAGGTAATGAGCAAAGACTTACATCTTGGTGAGCAGTCTCCTAGCCCACAATACCACCTTTTTTCTTAGCCCAGTAAAGAAGCTGAGGACCAATAATATGAGCTTTATTTTCATTGGCACTTTCCAGAGCTGGAGCCACCCAGTCTTTCCTTGCAGAGTGCTTCTTAATCAATACTAAACAGCTGAGTGTGCAAACAGCTTCCCTGTACAAGCAATATATTAGTCAGTGCTGGGGGGCTGAAGTGACGAAGGGTGTGCAATGAGCCTTTAAGATACGAATAAGAAAAAGAGGTTACATGCACTGAGCTCTGGTAGAGGGGGAAATGTGCATAGGTCAGGTGTGCTCACGTGTTCCCAAGAGCCGAGGGATGTAAGCCTCACCATCCCTACACTGCTGCCCATCTAATTCAGGATCTGATCCCAGTTGTGCCAGTATTCACATCTTTTGATGATTATCTTTTGTCCTACATTCACCAATTCATATCAAGTCAAGACTTAAATTCCAGAGTAGCTCAAGCTGTGTAGGTACACTTCCTTAAATTAAAGGAACATTTAGCTTCAAAGCTGGATAAGCATATTTAGAAAGCAGAGGTACTAGAATTAAAATGCTGAAAAAATAAAGAGAATTGGCCCTATCTGGGAGCTGTTTGAATTCAGTATTAGGTCCTAAACAGGTCCAGAACGCACTGTTTAAAATGTATAAATTCAATTATTTTGAAGGAATCCTTCAATTGCACTGTAGTTATCTTCCGTGAAATGCATCTTCTGGAAAAGCAATAACTAGGCAGCTTAAATCCTTGGAGAATAGAAACCAAGAGAACTGTTTCTGACTTTGATATTGACCCTTCTGAGAGCTAATGAAAAATTTTCTGAAGGAACGTTTTCCTATTGGAAAAGCCAATTTGATAAATTGGAAATAGTATGAAAATCTTAATATTAATGATCTTTCATTTAAGAAAAGGCTTCATTTTTCAGTCTCAAAATATCTTTTCATTTCAAATTTTTTATTTTAGATGTTACAGAATCTAGTATATGCAAGCAATAAACCTCAAACTCAATCTGAAAATTTATCTTTATTGAGATGAAACATGTTGATCAACCTCAAGTGTTTTTTTCTCCAAAATTATCTTTAGTAGGAAATTTGGAAAATATTTTGCTTTTCTTTAGGTTCAGAATGGAAAGATATTTGAAGGCACAGGATTTACCACAGGATGGAAAGTCCAGTTCCTCTCCAGTTGTGGTGTATGCAGGTAATATGCACTTTCTGGTGCTTTTTGAAAAGGATACGGGAGTAGATTGTGGCATAGACTTTCCAGGAACATGGTGCAACCCCCTCATTGCTTGAGGAATTTTAAACCTGATTTGACAAAGCTCTGGAGAATATGTTCTTGAGGGCAATTTGGTATTGGCAGGCAAGTGGACTAGTTGACTTAAGACATTCTTTATGCTTCCATGAAGGGAGGACAAAATGTTTATTTTGGTTTCAGAGTTTAATAGGTTTGGAGAAATTTCAAGCTACTGAAGGCTTCAGAATTAAACTATTCAGCCCAAAGACTTCTCTCTTTCTCTTTTTTTTTCTTTCTTTTCAAGAGGGCCAAGGGCTATCTATCTGTGTAGTAACAAAACTGCAGGTATCTACACAAAACCTTTATTCTGTTATTCTTTGACTTTGGGCCACAAAACTCTTTTTCCATCTGAGGAATGATCTTTTGTAAGGGAATACTTCCCCTTCTCCACCATCCCATTACTGAATTCCCTCCAATCTTTGGTCAGGCTGATATGGGTAACAATTAATAAGGGAGAAATAAAATTCCTCAAATGAATATTAATTCATTGGTTGTTTTCTACAGTAGGCATAGTGTCTCATGCCTTCCTCTTCTTCGTTTCCGTTGGCTGTAGACATTTCCCTGGGGCTTTGCAAGCAGTCCTGTTTTCTTCAGAATGTGAAGGCTTTCTTGCCTTTAATTTTCCAACTGCATGTCAGAAAGCCAAAGTCCTTGGAAATGTCAACTCAAAGGGGAAACAGGTGATGTGAATTCGCCATGAGTAAGGCTGGAGGTGGCTGCAGAGGGACAGTGTTCCAAGAGCTTTATATATAAATGCAGAAATGCAGATCTGCTGGAGCATGAAATGTCCCTGCTTGTCTTTTTTATTTTTTTTTAATTCTTCCCCCTCCTTTTCTAACTCTTTCAATTGTGCGCGTCCTTTTCATTGCCGAATGGGTTGTGTGTTTTGGATGAGGAGGCACCTTCTTCTCTCTCATGTGATGACATTCAAGGACGAGTTCACCAAGAGCATTAGGAGAGCAGATAAAACCTCGGGAAATCTCTGAATCCAAGTGTGAGTCATCAGAAGAGTTGATTTGAAAGGACAGCTGTACTAACATTGACTAAGATGCCTATTAAAAATATTGGCAGTCAAAGAAGGATCAGTCAGTATTTGATCATCCATCTTGGAAATTAGCAAAACAATCTGTAGAGATTCTGAATAATATTTTCATGTCAAGATAAGGACTGTTCATTTGTGGGTGTTTTTTTGCATTTTATGATTTCCTCTCAATTTTACTCAGGAAATTGTAGAACCACAAAATACTCCTCCTTTGGTATAACTGACATTTTAAACAAAACAAGAAGGCTGGGCTATGCTTTGTAAGCCTAATCATCATTTTCCCCTATGCTCCATTATTCTCTCTGTTAGTTTGTCACAAACTTCCTGAGGGTTCTGGGAAATGAGCAGTTAACTCCATATCATCTTGGTTTAGTGTCAGGTAACGCATGGGGCCTTTAGGGTAGTTGTAAGCTCTCTGGGAAAATCCTCAGTGGAGGTATCTATCTTTCCCAATGGGTGCTACCAGCTATGCTCTGTCCTCAAAGAGCCCCATGTTCAGCTCTAGCTTTGATACTAGCCAGCAAAGTTTGGGCCTGTAAATGGTTTTCCTAAGCCTGGGTATATTTTACCCACCAGTAATAGCTTACTGAGTCCAGTAAGGACTCAGTCATTTGAGTCCAGTATTGCCTCAGTCATTTGAGGCAGTATTGCAGCTCAGCTAAGGGGGCATGCTGGACTTTGAACGTCCCTTGAAAGAGGGAGGAGCTGGCTGTGTTTCTGTGCTTGTTCCAGGTTGGGATGAGCCTGGTTTCTCCACGCTGTTTGCCCAAAGGCAGGTAAAAACGGAGGACATTGGGTGAGGATGGCTGTGGTGAGGAAGGACCTACAGCCAGATGCCAGAGAGCACCTCGAGCTAGGGACTCTCCTTGAGTGTCCTTGAGGGGAACTGCAGCCCTCCATCCCTGTTGGGTGATCCTTTCACTTTCCCTTATTGCAGCTGCCCTGCTAGAGCTGGCATGCTATGGGGAAGGGTTTGCTGGGTGTCCTATCACTCCAGAGACACAGGGTGCCCGGAGAGGGTCCAGTCTGGTGACCGCTCTGGGAGCTGCAGATGTTGTACTGCTGTTTTTCCCTCCATCTCATCCACCTGCTGTATTGAAGGCTTGCTGTGGATAAGTACTACTGCTGCTATTTTCTTTTTTCTTTTTAATATAAATTATCCTTTTGACCAGAATGAAATATTTTGTGATACAGAAGTCACCTTTGACTGAAACTTTAACTGAAAAGATAAAAAATATATTTTCTTTCGTTGCCAGAGAAAAGACGGACAAAACATTCTGTTTTGCCTTTGTGAAGATATAGTCCCAACAGTTTTTTTAGTTGAAAGAATATAAAGGAGAATGTATGTATTTGTCCCCATGCCCCCATATCCCCTTTTCTTTTCATTAAAACAAGTAGATAGAAGTTTAAGAAGGAGGACACTTATACATGTTGTTTCATCAAAACTAGGTGTGCTTGTGCTCCTTCAGTGATATTACAGTAGCTCAACTTTCTGGTGTAGAAATAACCTGGTACGAACCAAGCTCTGCGCAGAAAACTCAGCAGAAACGGGACCATAGGCACAACCTTTCTTTCATCTTTGTGTCCTCAAGGCTGACCTACATGTATGTGCATGCCTGTGAGTAAGTAAAAGCAGAGTGATTATAAATATGAGCAAGAAACCTTTTTTTCTTCAAATAGCTTTCAGATACGCTGCTGGATTTCTGAGCTTCCACAAATTTTATCACTCCGCATCAAGACAAAACTGAGCTGTCTGTGCTGTGTCTATTTGTCATAAAATAAGACATGGAAATGCATGCCAGAATAGCCAAAGACCTGATACTTTAAGACTCATTAAAGATATGCAGAAACTTGAATTTAGACCTCCCATGTCCAAGAAAAGGTGTGGCTCCTGATGTCCAGGTCCATCTCAGAGTCTTTCAGGTCCTCCTGCAGTAAATCAAAGAAGATGCTCATGGTCGTTTCTGAAGTGCTGCATGACAGTAGACTTCCCTGTGCTGAAGAACAGCCCATCATGCATTTTGGGGTGTCCTCACTCATACTCATGAGATGCTTTACACTGCTCTGCCTCAAGCCAGACTTTCAAAAGTTCTCTTCAGCCAGCAGTATGTCTGCAAAAAGTGGAGATCTTCCTTTCTTTCCAACTTCTGAGAAAAATGGGAAGAGCTGAGTGACTGACTGAGGTTCAGTTCACAGACGAAACCTTCCTTATAGAACCAAGATTTCATTCTTCCCCCGATACATGCTCTCACCAAAGTCACCCCTTACCATCCTGGTACCAGATGACAGTCAGAGCTATGCTACTCTCAGATGAAAATCTATTTTCCCATAGCACTCATGTTGACAATCTGCCAGTAGAGGTTATTAGATACCACCACAAAGCCTGTGGCACATTGACCTATTCTGAGGGAATCAAATGAAAGCCTATCCCCTCTCCAGTCAGAGCCCACCCAGTGAGAAGCAAGCTGGTGGGTTGACAAAATTCAGACTTTTCTGCCTGGGAGACTGCACTTTAATGGATTAAACATCTCTGTGTTTCGTGGTTGCTTTCTTAAGAAAGAGAACCATTAAAAGAATAAAATTTTGCATGGGTATATATTTTGATCTTTTGATTCAGAGTAATTTTTCTTTCCTGTCTCCCCCTGTCTTTGTTCTCTCTTGCCTTTCTGTATGTATTTGAATTTTGTATCCATGATATTTCTTTGGCTGAACATGATTCAGCACTGCTGGCACTCTAAATCAAGGTAATCAAAATAATCATGTCCTTTTAATTCATCCACTAGTCCCAACACTGTGTACTACATATATATTTTTTTTTCCTAAGGCTTGGCTCTGACATCACTAAAATACTTCAGCAAAATATCAGGACTAATGTCAGGAATAAAACAGCATTGTTAGTTCCTCCTTTCATCCAAAGCCAAACACCTGCAGCTCTCCACAGGTCTCAGACAAGACTTTGCTGCCTAGAAATGCCCATACAGGTCTCCTTCTCTGATGCTATGCTCTTGTAGGAAGTGAATTCATTAAGAGGAAGAGCTCAAGTCACAAATTCTAGGAAAATGGTAAAGAGAGAAAGAGAAGGAGGGCCGGTTTCTCAGCTGATGTCAATTAGAAGAGCTCCTTTAAGGTCAAAAGCTATCCTGATTTGCTCCAGCTGAAGATTTGGCCCAGGATTTTAAACTGGAGGCTCTCAGTTGCTATGCAAGGGTGTGATGTCAGTGCTGTTCTTTCTCATGAAGGCCTAAAAGTGAGCTCCTGGATTTATTTTTTTCCCCTATGTCCACTGGTTGTTTCCCTGAGATCTGCTGATTTTCGACTGGGTCTGCTCAGGCAGACAGCAATGCATGAGCTGCGGTTCTGCCAGGCCACCCAGGTTGCTGTACATCACTTTTGTGGGTGGGGATGGTGGTGTGCAATAGAGTTGCCTCTTGAGAGACTAAGAGGCTGATAAGGAGTATGGGAACTCCACCAGGAAGGCAGGAAGTATCAGATATCTGAGACTTTGGTGAGGCCCAAGCAAAATGTGTTTGTGCTCTAAATCTGCCATACACTCTCCAAGTGGCCCTTCCCTATCACGTCCATGGCTCTGCGGTCTGTGTGGGCAATGTCCCTACTCTGATTATAGACACTCCTGTGGTTTTCTAGCTGTTGAACACTCTAAGTTAGCACAGCTGGCAGGGTAGGGCAGGGAGTCCCAGTCCTGACAGGCAGGTTTAAATGAGTAGAAGCTGGGAACTGGTGAGGTCTGGGGCTTAAAAATGGAATGAGAAGTCCAGGGACCTTTGCTATCTTCCAGTTTTGTCATGCTGAAAAGGACTTTGGACATTTATCTGAGCTAGTGACGAATATCACACCAAGCCAGTGTAGTTCAAAAGTTGTCTCAGCATGAGCACATCTGTAAGATACCTGCACTAGCTAAACTTACTGGAAGACAGAGATTTTCAGATGAGGAGCAATATATAATACCACAATTCTGCACTGTGTTGCTTCAAGGACTTGACTGATATCGCCACATAACATGGGACTGCACTATATGAGCAGACCAGCTAAAAATCAATATTAGTGCAGGATACTGCACCATACTCCACTGCTCAGCTTAAATGTTACCTAGGTTTGGAGCTTCTTACGTAAAAAAGGGGAAAACATGTTGACTTAAAAATTGTCAATATAGATAGTTACTATTGCTAAGGATTGAGACTTTAGTGTCTAAGTCTTGATATCTAAGAAATTAGATTAGGATGCATCAAAAAATAAATGCAACTTTTGAATATTTGTTGCGTGTTCTTCCTACTTGTATAGAGCTGTAGAAAATGAAGCCTGGGAGTCAGCATGAGTAGTTACATTTTACATCCAGTCTCTGATGCTAGGGAGATTGCAACAATTCCTCATACTAAATGTTGGCTTTGAGAAATCATTGCAAGTTCCTGGGAAGTAACCAGCTTGAAGTTTCAAGGAATCTCACTGAGAGGCTATGACTAACAGAAAAAAAAAAACCAAAGGCCAAAACTGCAGCTTTACAACTAAATGTGTATTTGCTCAGAGAAAACCCTTATTAATTTTTAATGGTGCATAAATACTAGAAAACCAGATACCATTAATCAGTGACTGGTTTTGGCCTTCACATTCAACCCAATTCAACACAAGCCAAACTATGATATTTTTAAAAAAAGGTTTAGGGAAAACTATATCTTGATGAATTGATTTTTTTTTTTTGTTTCCTATGCCTTTGACACATTACTATAGGATCTGACATGATGACATGTCCTGAGGGAGGCTACAATAGATTTCATCCTTGATTATCTGGTACCCTAGGAGCTAGTCTTATGCAACTTAAATTAATATAATTTTTGTTCCAATCATTGTCATCTTCTCGTAAGATGTTTTCACATCTGCCTCATGTATCTTTTTGGTAGCTGATAGCTGCAACAGGGCTTTATGAATAGATATGGGATCCTGAAGACCATTTCTTTTATGGCTTGATCCAGCATCTATTGGCATGATGGATGCTCTCCCAGTGATTTCAGCCTGGCAGATGAGAGCCCTTTTGTGAAGTCTCCTGCTGAGCTGGGCACAAGCTGTGATGTGCAGTCACCTCTTAGCTCTTCTGCCTCAGAAGAAGGAGGAGAAAGGCAGAAGACAACAGATGTTCAGCAGATCACTGCCTCAAATCTACACAGAGGCTGCAGCAGTAATAAACATCTTGGCTGTCCAGGTGACTTACATCCAAAACATATATATTTTTTTTCTGATATTGGGCTGTTGGAACTATTCTTCATCTCTTATGCTCTCATAGAGGCCTTTAGCCAGAGGAGAATATAGATGAGCCTCTCTGTTGTGGGCCAGACTTATCATATGGGAGATAGGTTATCTTGACTCTGATCATCTGGTGCTTGGAGAAGGCATGCCTGACAGATGCAGTGACTGTCAAGGATTCCTCTGAAGTTTATTCCTTTGCTATCAGTTACTAATAGATTTCTTGCTCACATGGAGTTTCTTTTAAGGTTAATATGGTAGGTCAATCCCTTAAAAAATCAGATAATACCACCAGGAATCTAATCAATTAAATTCTTATACCTGATTTGAGTGTAATGCATTATTGGCTATTGGGACTGAGAGAGAATGGCATTTCTCCAAGTATTGTGTCTGCCAGTAAATCATGCAGGAGTCCAAATATTAATGTCTTTGGATGTTCAAAGCATGCCACAGGTATTGTGCTAACTGTTTTGTTGTCAGGCTATGTTTCAGTGCTGTCTGTGGAGCTGCACTTTAGCCAGTTGGAGAGCTATGATTTCTAAAGACCCACAGAAGTGTAGAAGAAGAATTCAGTTAAAGTGAAGTGTCTATCTCTCTTAGGCCCCAAGAATAAACTCAAGTGTAAATATTTAAGCTCAGTTTGGTTTGAAAGCCCAGGAGATTGGATCGAGCTGGCAAGGTCACAAAGCTCTACAGAAGCATATCGCTTTGCAACACTCCCTCAGCCCAACTCAAAAACATACTCCATAGAGACCAGCTCTTGGGTTTGAGTCTGGGTCTTATTATAGAGCTGACATTTTTATTCCAATTCTCACAGAGACAGGGAAAAAAATCCATCTTGTAAGGTGCTTCCATGTATTCTCTACTGTCAGGAGCGGTGACGGGTTAGATTGCCTACACCCAAAGCTGTTTTTAGTAATAGGTGCTCATAAATATCCTCTCATTTATCTGGAACAGGTTTTCAACATTTATGGAGAGAGTGTTAATGTTATGCTGCTAGATGGAGCTGAGAAAAGAACCCATTACACTAGTTACCGTGCATGTGTCACCAAAGTTTTGCTGTCAAAATCAGTGTTGTCACTGGAGGCTAGTGACTGCAAATAGCCAATTTACATACATACCTCCCAAATAATGAATTCCTCCTAGTTTGAATGGGATGAACGACCTCCTCGAAATGTCTGTCTAGCTCTATTAATCAGAAGACTGTGTATGGTTGGCCTGGAGAGATAGATGAAGCTAGGGCAGAAGGCTGCATTTGCTCCTCCATCATGTCATGATACCTTTCATCCCAGCACTTGATCTCCCACTTCACTTTCACTCCCATCTTCTTTACACTAAATCCATCAATAAATCTGTTGATCAGTGCATCCAGGTAGGGTTTTCTATTCCCTCACTCTACTTAGTGAAATAAGTTATTAAAAAATACGTTCTTAAATAGGGGAGCCAATTTCAGAAGCCAATGTAAATCAGAGTGCAGAAACGCAGTGGATTGAAAGTGTTATGCCTAAGGGCACTGCCAGATCGTTTGAATGAGAAAACAAAGTGAAAATTGGAGATTTGTGTTTAGACCACAGAGCTGGGAAAATGGAGTTGACTGAACGTAGGTTGGTGAGAAATGGTGTGAAAATTACATGTCTTCCAGATTCAAGCACAGCTGTAGAGCACCCAAGGGTATGCGCTGCTCTGGGTTTCTGCTATTTTTGGCTCTCTTAGTACCTCTTAAGTGGCAGATGACATCTTGAGAGTCTCCATACATGACATGATCCGTGTGCTTTGTAAAAACTGCATGTGGGATTAACATGTTGTTTGCCTAGGAGAAAATCCTTAGGTCTTGCAGCCTGCAGTTCAGTGTCATTTGGGGGAATTCACTACACGGAAGTTGCCCAGTTGGAGCATGGAGGAATTTTAGAGCTTGGGAATGAATTGTGCCTGTTTAGCTTGACCTCACATACAGATTATGTGTGATTTTATTTACAGCAGATGAGCAGATTGTGCAAAGAATGCCATGTGCACTTTTAATCGGTTGGTTATTACAGGGGGATAACATGGGTAAATGGTCTCTCTGGGAACGGTCTGCCTTGCTTTTCCGTTCTATACTAGTGATGAATAGTACATGGATGGGTATGAAGATCTCTAAAGAGGCTGGTTTATAACCCAGTGACTTCATGGTTAATACTATACTCTTCTTCAATGTTTGCCTGAAATCTCTGTTGATATTACAATTTAAGTGAAGGCAGCCTGCCTAGTGGCTTAAGAAACCTAGGTGCAGGTCAGGAGCGGGTTTCTAGACAAGTCAGTTTAACCTCCTCATGACTTGGCTTTCCTTTCAGAAGTGAAATGTTTTGCTTTTAGACAAAACTTTTTTTTTTCCTAAATGATATTTCCCTTTAGATTTTATATTTTCAGATGGAAATTTTTAAAAAGTTCTTTTTCTTCATTCCAATTCCTGTTGGAAAACATTTTTGTGGAAAACACAACTTTGCTGAGATCTACCAAAGGAAAGCATGATATAAGATCTATTATGCTTGTGGTTCGTTTGAGGTCAGGTTGTATTCATTGGTCACGTAGGCTTACCCAGTGTGCTCTCCTGGAAAGTGAGTGCTGATGGGAGAGGAAGCCTCAAGGACTTTTTTTTCTTTCTTTTTTTTTTTCTTTTGACCTATTTGGATTTAAAGTATTTCTAACCTCTTCTTAACTGCAGGCTTCTGCTCCTTTTTCAACTGTTTCCAAAGGGAGGAATCTCAAACTCATTTCTCAAGGCTTTCTTCTGTGTGGAAGTACCACACACAGCTCTTATTACCCTCCTTTACCTCTCCTCCTCCCCATCCTTCATCATCTAACTATGGATCACTCCCAAACACTTGGGTTTGGCTCATTCCCGAAGCCAACCAGTTTGGTTTTTCTTCAAGAAACCTTTCCGCAGCTCTTGTTGCAAACCACACATTAGCAAGGCAACGAGCTCCTCCAAAACCCTTCTGTCCTTGCTAGCTGTTGTGAATATAGGGGGGAAAAAAGCCATCCTCAGGAATAACAAACATGTTTCCCCTGTTTGAAGAGCAAGGCAAAAAGGCAGTATGTTCAGACCCCGAACAGGGGAGTTCATCAGGTTTGTCCACAAGGTGATGGTGACTTACACAGGCTGAAAAACTGGGCAACTGAGTGCCATGAAGCCGAACACTTTTATTTGCCCTTTGGTGGATTCTCTGTCTGGTTTGGAACAGAACCCACCACCTGGGTGGAAAAGTTTAGTTTAAAAGGGAACCTGGAATTGAATTGTCCTTTGGTTTTGACTGACCAGTAAGCAAAGCCCCGGTATGCCTCTTGCAGAAAGAGAGCAACCCCAAAGCTAGTAGGAGTAAGTTTGCTTTGTTTTACTTTGTTTAATTCATATGAGTGTAAATCAGGAGAAAAACACGTTAAAATTGGGGTGTCTGAGCACAGAAGCAAGAATATGATCAAGGACTGTGAATACAGAGTTATTTTACAGCAGTCAGCAATGACCACGCTGTATTTGATTGTATCTGACTCTCAAAACTCAAGTCAGGACATTCAAACCACTTAGCATGAGAACTGATAGGGAATCAGGACTCTAAGTGAGATACTAGCAGATTTGTTGAGACTACAGTGATGAGAGGCATACATAATTATTAATTGGATGTCTGAATTTATGGATGGGTATGCATCTGTGCATTCGTCTACAGGGAAGCAGATTGGAAGGCACAGAGAATGTATGATATCTGACATGGTTTCTGCAGAAAATTATATAATTTAACAAAAATTGTAAACTATCCAAAGCAACTAATCCCCTTCCCCCTCCCAGTCCCCAAATATTGCAAATGGCATGAATCATTCCATCCTACATATGTTGGAAAAGCAAATTTTCATCTTAAAGCATTATTTTTTTTCCCAAGCAAGATGACATCAAAATAAATTTATTCTTTGTGCTGTTTCAGCCTTATTTTCATAAAAGAAAGATTATTCCAGCATAATATTTCTCAGAAGGTAAGTCATTGTCTAGATCTTATCAACGTTTGAGCACTGTTCCTTTTTAAGTATTTTTCCTTCTTCTCTTCCTTCTTTCCTTAGCTGCAAATGGTTTATTGATTGCTCAGGGATCTCTGTTTCTCTCTTCTGCCTAAATCCCTCACCTTCGCTGTTCATTGTGCCCACGCACAGCAATGCCTGGAAGTGAGATTGTGTTTTCTGATGACCTTGTGATGCAAACGTGCCTTGTCACATGAAGTCAGACACTGACGTCCATACCAATAGGCAAGGAGTGAAATTTTTGAGTAGTGAGATTTCAGGGACCGAGTTGGCTCGTCCTAGGGCTGCAATAACCACTGTCACCCTTTGAGATGGACGGGGTGGGTAGAGGCCGCTGGCAAGGCAGCAGGGGCAGAAGGAGAGCTTTACCTGGCTTGCAGCACTGTCAGCTATCCCCCAGATGATAGGCAGAAATAATCTTCGTCACGCTAAACATGGTGCAGAGGGGAGGGCTGCTGAGAGCCCTTTCAAAGCAACTGGATGAAATTATCATTTCAATAAACCATTTCAGAGCCCCTCCGCTCCTTGGAAATGTGCATACTTCCCAAGAGAAATTTACTCAAACCTGTTCTCTCTCTCTTTTTATTTAATTTTCTATTCTTTTTTATTTTTTGGGGCCTCTGTTTCTTTAGCTCCCTTGCGGTGACCTCTGTTTCCTTTAGCGTGAGTGCGTTTTGCACAATGGGTAATCTTTTCCCTCCTACCCATCCTTTTCTCATTTTTCAGCCTGCCCTGGAATGCAGGATTAGACGTTGTAATGTGGCATTAGGAGACTTAAAGGTTAATATCCTGCCTCTCAAAGTCACTTTTAGGCTCACAGTTTCGCTAATGAAAGACTCCCCCTCTTACCTCCCCTTCGCCCCCAAATAAGGATTTAGGAAACAGGTCAGGGTCTTGTCAAGGGTGAGAAAAGGGGAGGGAAATAATAATGATAAATACATTAAATGAAAACCAAGCCCTGTCTTGCCATACACAGGAGTCATTTGAGGGCATCTGAGGCATTTGAGAGACTAGCAATTATCCATTTGGCAAATGCAAGATGGTGCATAGATCAATTCTTCCCAGCCTGGGCTTTTTGTGTGGGGAGTGTTTGCTGACTGCATTAAGGGACAAGCAAAGAAAATACCCTCCTTGTTTCCCTCAAGGCGGCAGAGGAACCTGACAACGTTGTTGGCTCCCTGGGCTTTGGGAACTTTGAGAGGTGGAGGCCTCTTGGCCTTCGGCTGCCAGGAAAGGCTGGAGGAGAAGTGACTCTGCCTGGGGAAAATTTCTATCCACTCCTCAGCCCTTCACTGGCCTCCTCCACGTTGGGGGACACTAAGCTTTTACATGTTACCCAAACAACAACGCATTGGCCACAGTTCAAGGCAGGCTTAAGCAGAAGGCAGAGGAGAAAGGAGGTCATCTTTGGGGAGAAGAGGAAGGTGGAAAAGCCCAAAGTGCAAAGCTATTCAAGCCACTTTACATGCCTGGGAGACCTTGGGGACTTTGTGCTGGAAGGCTCTGGATAGGCCGGGCTGGATCTTGGCATGTGAATGTGAGTCTAAGCTGGTGAGACATATTTTTTTTTCTTTCTTTATGGGGGGTTTGGGAATGGTTAGGCCCTCCAGAGCACACAGGAGAGGTATCTCAGTAAAGGCACTCTCTCTTAGGGCTAGAGGCTAGAGTTGCACATGCTCTTTGGAAAGCAGCATTCCTCACACACCTATCTGATCCGAAAGTTAAAATCATGTAAGATTGATTTTGAACTTAGCATGTCCATCTGAACTATAGGAAATACAGGTCTGAGTTGAGACTTTTCCTCAAAGCCCATAGTTGTGACTTAGATTCTTCCTGTGTGCTTTGTGGCCCTTCTTATAAAACCAAGAAATTATATATTTATCTGTCTGAGGAGCTAATCAGCTGAACCCTGAAGGAAGCCAAAGAGCTGTACAGCCCAGAAGACAGGAAGAAGATATGGCTGTAGAAGAGCAATTCTGCTTCATGAAGAATATCAGAGATTCATCACAGATTCTGATTTTCTCATCCAATCTGTTTTCCAAAGCACCAATATACTGTAAACTCCCTTGAAAGCTCTTCTAGACTTTGATGGAATATTCTGCCCCATACCTGAGAGACTCTTAGGCAGTAGCTATTTGGAAATCAAGGAGTTTTTCTTCAGTGAAATGACATTTTCCCATTAAAAACAATCAAGTAGGCCTCTGATGGTGTAACAAGATATGTTCCACCATCAAATTTCCAACCAGCCCTACCTTAATTGCAGAGAGGAGAAAACATTTACGGGTAGTCTACATGCCTTGTTAATTGCTACTAAGTTTCAGCAGGATTTACATGATCTACTGGGAAGTTTTGATTCTGCCATGTTAATTGGGAAAATTTTTAAGGAGAAAACCCCTTTTTATGCAGAAGATGGTAATAATATCTCCAATATATATTAATAACTCACTCTGCTCTGATTATTTCATCAGTACCTTCATAAAATGAGAAGGGTCCTTACTCCTGCTCTGGACCAGATAGCCGTTGTGTCTGTTTGGTTATTCCTATAATATTCTCTGAAAGATGGGTATAAATGATCCACATCTATCATAATTTATCCAGTGAATTTTGAGACTGAGTATTTGTAGGTGTTTGAAAAAACCCTTAACAGGTATTTCAGACTTTTTGTTTGTCTCTTTTCGTGGTCACATTCTTGGAGAATGTTCCCTGAGATAATTAGTAGCTTCAGAACTGATTTATAGTGCTTTATAAGTGAGAGACAAATCTATATACCCATAAGCACCTCAGATATTAGCGCCATGTCAGACAAACTCCCAGGACCCTGTTCTATCAGTGCCTTGAGTTTTTGCAGCGTATAAATAAATGTTCCTTGACAAATGGGTCAACAGTCACATTTAGTTATCCATGTTCTGTCCCGTCAGGTCCTGGGTCAGTTAGTTTTAACATAAACTTGAATTATTTGAGAGGTTTTTCATTCTCAGATTTCCACAATCCTTATCAGGAATCTGGTAGAGTCTCCCCCCAGGGTACTAAAAAGAACTTAGCACCCAGCTCAGCAACTTCAGTAAGCTGAAGTGAGCTGGTGGGAGTGACAGCATTTCTCTTACGCAGCTGTGGGAAGTGCCATAAAAAGTAGGGAGAGTTTGAAATGAAAATCCTTGATTGATGGTGCTCATGAGGGCCATATACCTAGAATTACTCCAGTGTTCATAAACTTTGGACATTCCACTCAACAGCTCAGAGGAAAGGTGTCCCTTTAACACCTTGGCTGTCCTCCAGCTTAAACTCTAGAAAGACCTCACACAGGGCCACAAAGAAGCAAAATGTACACGAAATAGCCTGAGCCTGAGGCCATGGCATATCAAGACCCAAAGGAATGATGGAATAGTTAACTTGGCTGGAGGAATTACTTGTTTCCATGCATTTTGTGTACACTGTGCATTCGTGAGTTTGATGCTATTTGTAATGTGAGATTGTAGTCCTGGACTGATGGCCTGGAGACCTTAAATGCTCTGGTTAGCCACAGGACTAACACGCCATAGTAACAGCAAAAGACATCTTCTCCGTCCTCCCTTACTATAGGTGATTTGGTCCAGCTGCAAGGGGCCACAACTGTGGGCAAAAGAAAGGTTTTATCATTCTTACTTTCTTCTGCCAGTGCCCAGCTGCTGGGATTCTCTAGCAAGAGCATGAGTAAAATCCTGTCAGGATTAGTAACAGGGCTGCTGATGAGGAACAGAATTTTATCCCATATATGTTATCCCTCCAGGCTTTAGATTTGACAGGTATGTGTAATTTATTTTATTTTATTTTTTTTTTCCTTTGGAGTTTACTAGGTCATTTGATAAGGCCTACCAAAGATATATAAAAATACTTCCAGCTGTGAAGGACCAAGGCAAGCCCTTGAGTGACTTTTCAGGATAAGGAGACTTGGTAGGGTATTGACAGTCCTGTGCCCTGATTCACTCTTCTCTGCTCTTCTTTTGCTCAGCGTGAGTCTAATAAGGCAGGTGATCTCTTTGCTGGTGCTATTCTTCCAGTCAGGAAACATTTATATAAAAAAAGGGAAAGAAAACTGAAGATGTTGTGTTTTGTCTCCTCTGAAATAGGTTTTGCAGTGATTTTCTTCAACTTTTCAGACAATGCTCATGCATTTGAGGGGGTCTTTTGTGAATCTGGAACTGATTCAGATAAAACTGGAGCATAAAGGAATTCCAAAAGAGTGTACAGGAGATGGGGGGTGTGTTGCATGTGTTAGGAAGTTACCAGAACCAGGAGAGCTTAGGACAGTGAAACTCTGTGCAGCAGGTCCAGGTGATGATGGATATATTTGATGGAGATGCTTTTAGGCATGGAAAAGACTGTAGGTGAAGAGAAAGGGCATGGAAAGATCCTGAATTGAGAGAGAAAGGAGGGACAAAAATGAAATGATCAAAAATGTGAGCAGAAATTGCTTAGCAGCCACTGTCAAGGGTCTCTTCTGTTCCTTGAGATCAACTCCCAACTCCATATATCCTTGCTATTACTGCAGTTCCCCAAAGCAGGCGAATATATCAGCTTGCAAGGTGAAGAAATGAAAGTCAATAATTTACAGTGATCTCTGATCACTTTACATAGAGTACCACAGGCCCGGCCGTGCCATTGTGTCTAACAGAAAGAATGAGGTGAAACCTCTGCCCCTCATCTTGTTTGGTCCCATGGTCCTTGTAAAACATGGAATTTAACAGCTAATTTACAAGAACCAGCTCTAAGCCTAGTCTGAATCTTTCTTTTTGATTTATCCTTTGCTGCTTTACTATATTTCTCATGCTGGGCTCAGCTGAGGATTCATGGGATCTGGTTTACAGGACGACACCATCTAACTTGTGGCATTTGCTGTGGTGGTAAGTGGCTATAAAGGCAATGCATGAAGTCCAGCAGCCACATAAGTCCTGTCATTTGCCTGGCTTGTACATGGCCAGATGGTAAAAGTCAGGATTTGTTGTTATTCCAACTTTCCATTTCTGAGGAAAGGTCCCCAAATTGACATCCAACCCCTACCACCAAAGAAGCTGGATCCACTTGTCCTATGGACTAGGTAATGTAAAATACCCCCCTCCTCTGTCCTCTAGGTGGCCATGGGCTGATTTGAGAGCTGCCTGTTTTGGCCAGGGGGGTCAAAGGCTCTAGCGTGCTAGTGGTGACTGATATGAAATGAATTTGTGGTCTCAGCCCATTTCTTAGCAGACAGACGGGCTGTGTCATCCTTAACAACCGTCACTAATTGTCAGGGCATTCAGCAGAGAAGCCAGCCCTGCTCTGTGTAGGGGGCTAATCAACGGTCTTTGCAAAGGAAGATGCAGTGGTTGGGGAGCAGGAAGAGGCAAGATGCTCTGACTCTGATTAAGTGTGGGTTTGTGGATAAAGCCAACTCCATTTCTGAACCTCTTGGAAAACCAAACCAAACTAAACAAAATAAAACAATGTGAAGAGTAGCTATAAAGTGAAGTACCTGAAGGGAGGGTGTCAAGGGGATGGGGACAAACTCTTTTCAGTTGTCCCATGTGACAGGACAAGAGGCAATGGGCAGAAATTGGAGCACAAGAAGTTCCGCCTGAACATGAGGGGGAATTTCTTCACTGTGAGAGTGACGGAGCACTGGAACAGGTTGCCCAGAGAGGTTGTGGAGTCTCCTTCTCTGGAGATCTTCGAGGCCTGCCTGGATGCCACCCTGTCTACCATGCTGTAGGTGACCCTGCTGAGCAGGGGGGTTGGACTAGATGATCTCCAGAGGTCCCTTCCAACCTTACTGGTTCTATGATTCTATAAGGAAAAAAATCACTTAAAAGACAAAAAAATCTCCCTAAGAAGAAAGTGAATCAAGATCATGATAAGACAAGGCAGCCACTACTCCTTTGCTGCAGCAAGTTCCTGCAGAAGGAGAAGAACGTGAATCTCTGCTTGCCTGCTAGTCCTCAGCTTGCTGGTGTGATGTACCCTTGCGCATGTTCAGTACTTCAAGTCTTACATGAAACTCAGTAAAGTGAACAATCAATTCTCTAGTGACTTCAGAGGCCACAAAGGTGGATGGCGATGCCACGGCTAGGATCCCTACGTGAGCGCAGCTCCTCAGGTGTGTCTCCTGAAAGGCTTTTAGGGGGCTTGAGAGACAATGCTTATGCCTACATCTGTGCATAGGTACCTTTCCCCCTCTTCTCTTAGAGAATTGCTCTGGATTTACACCTAGGGCAACGGAGATTAGATTTTAGCCCCTGGTTCTTTGGATAGGTGATGCAGTTAACAGCTGAAATGCTTAGGCTGCTCATGCGTCTGTGTTTGTGTTGAGTTATTAGGGCAACCACAAGCCTTAACTCTTAATGTCTTAGATGTAATGTCTGCATTACATTTCTCTTAGAGGGCTCTACGCTCCTCAGCCTACTGCCTTGCGAAGGCAGAGACTGAGAGCATCCTTTCTTTGACGCAGACTTTCCCAGGGACTGTTCTGATGGTGGAACTAGAAAAGGAAATATTAGTACTATTCTCTCCTTTCTCATACATTTGATTGTTTGGCTTATAATGAAGCTGAAGGATTTAGTGACTATGGCTCTGCACTGAAGGGTTTTGAAGCCTCTCAAACTGACACCACTCCCTTTTGATAAGCCTATTTCCTCAACTTTTTAAAAAAATGCATGCACTGTCAGCCCTGTTTTGCAATGTTGTCCATGTTTGGAAAAACCTTTGCTTTACTGTCCTTAGCAGCATGTATGGTGTAGCAGAAGACACCGAGTGCTTTAGCAGTGCAGCAGTACACCAGCTCTCCACATTTCATGGTGACAAAGACATCTAGCAAGTTGGGTAAGAGCAATAAAATGCCAGCAGTTTAAGTGGCTCCTGTCCCAGCATTTCAGGCTTCCAAAATTACCGATCTGCTCTTTAGTAGCTTTATCATAAGCCTGCACTGGATGCCAAAGGCTTCCAGCCAGTAATTTGCAGTGGAAGAGAAGGAGACAGCTTGATGGGGAAGGTCAAAATCAAACCTGGGACTTGGTCCAATGCAGAATCATATCTATTTTGAGGATCTGATTTCTAGTTTTAATTAAGAAAATATTTGGATCTTCGATCAGCCTTGTGGCTTAGCAGCAAACACAGGAGGCTTTTGATTCACGTGTCGGATATCTGACCTCCTGCTCCCTGGCACGATGGTGGGATGTAGATTCTTCCAGACACAAGTCATCTGCACTTTTTCTGGAGGAGCTGGTTTTGTGGGTTGGCTCTGATCACCGGCAGTAGACTGGGAGGAAAAAGATTTCTACAATGGCATCAGCAGCAAGAGGCTGATGAGCCTGCTGTGACTTGCATGGGATGGGAGAGTCATTTGTACAAGGGATAGCTTATAGGGATTCTTTACGTGCTTAAATACCGGCCAGGCTTTGCCTCAAGGGAGGTGGTCTTCCACTTGGGAAGGAACCCATCAGCATTAGTAATGTTATATGACAGTGCACACAAATCATGCACACCTGGTATGAATGGTTCTGCAGCCCTTGACAGCAAGTTACTTTTGCATTTGGAAATGGCCAAACTCATACTTCTGGGATACAAATGATACAACTCCTGGCTTCCCTGTCACCCCTTGTCCTTGTGCTGTTCAGGACCAGAGGCCATGGCAGTGTGGTGCCACCACCACATGTAGATGGTCTCAGTGACATCGCTTGCGTGGAGTGGGTGGGGATAATGCGAGAGCAATCCACGTGGAAGCAGTGCCCTGGAAGGACGCTGAGATGATGGGGCTGTGGGGCTGCACCAGTGCCAGCTGTGGCCAGGGCAAACACACAGGGCAGCCAGCTGTTGCACTGCACTGGAATGTGTCCTACTTTCTCTCCAGATGTTCCTTCTCAGGGACACTGGCAAATCCACCCTAAATGGATCAATATTCCTGGATTCCAATACCCAGTTCCCAGGGTCCTGTTGCCACCTTGGAAGTTAGCTGTATGGATGTTTTATTTAGTAATTAAGATGTATAAATAATATCCTCAGATCTCAAATAATAAACTCAGATTTTTTCCCCCTTATTCCTGCTTTCCAGGGAATGTTGGCACGTTTGGCTCTATGCATCATACCACAAAAATCTCACTCCTCCAGAAGAGGGCTAATACACGAAGGAGCTTTCTACCACGCTGATGTATCACACATGCTTTATATATCAGCAATGCATTTCTTTAGTCCAGACAAAAGGATCAAAGGTGTAGGGAGGTCCATAGCTTTCAGAGAGTTGTAATGTTTGCATACGTGGAGAGTGGGGAAGAATATCATGACTAGAAAGGCCAAACATAGCCAAAAGTATTTTTTTTTAAAAAAAAGAATATTTATGAGCTGTGCTTGGAAACCGCCTCTGAAACATGTATACTAGCTGATGTCACCTTCAGCTGACATTTGTACAACTGAAACAAACACAGTGCAGACAGGAGCAGGAAATACGAAGTATGGATGAAGGGTTACTGGATGCAAGACCAGGAAATACACATAGTGCAGTCCAAGTCCCTTGGTTTTTGACGCAATATCAACGAGGTGAGTATTAATTCCAGGGCTGAAATGCTGCTGGGGACACAGTATGGAGTAAATCTAGATATCTGCATCTAATCTCATCATCCTGGGCTCCCTGTGTAGCTTCTGTTGCTTTTATGACAAAATAAATCTGACCATATAGCGTCCATGTAGGAGGAGAGAAATCGCACCCACAAAAGGATCTTCTTGCAGAGTTTGCAAGAGGTGTCCACCTTTTAGCAGATGAACTTCTGAGATCCTACTGTTCTTCTCAAGCTTGATACAGTCACACTCTGGAAATGGAGAAGTTACCTGTGAAAGAAAATTGACATACTTAACAGCAATAGAAAAGTGTCTGTAGGAGGAGCTACCTAATAGCAGTTTAAAATGTATTGCAAATTCTAAATATCTGATTTTTTCAAACCTGACTTAAAAGGTTTTCTTTGTTTGGTAAGATACTGGAGGTGCCTTGTCTTTGAGGTTTGACTAGGAATTACTAACTACACCCACTCAGTAGAGTATTGCGTACAAAATCCTAGATTTTTATCTCATTTTAATGCATTCAAGAAAGCAAGGGAAAGAACAGATATGCAGCCTGCTGTCATCTTTAAAGTTAAGCTTGTGAAAAATAGGGACTATCACAGTATGACAGATTATGATTATTTCTCATATTGACACACATGCACATGTCCTATAACTCTCCTCCCACAAGGAAATCCATGTTTGGCCTTTTATAAAATGAAACACACAGCTTTTTATAGTGCAGTATGGTGTGAGGATGAGAGATCAAGCAATGTACAGGGTTGCCCCAGGTTAGTAGCACCCCTCCAATCTGCAAAGTGGCCAAACTGGTGTGAATACCGTTGCGGAGCAAAGGGCTGTATTGCAGGAATGTACTAGCTCATCCCCACGCTAGATCAGGCCCTTTTAGACTGTTCCTTCTTAGGTGACATAGGCACACTCCTCACCAAAATTGCCACCAAAATAAACCTTGGCTGAGTGCCTCAACAAGGGAGAGTCTGAGCTAGGTCACGGCCTGCCTTCAGAGATACCTGTCCATCCAGGCATAAACCGAGCAGTACTGAAGAGCATCCTGCAGAAAGTCACAGGGTTGCTCTGTGTTGGAGGTGGGTGTATTGCAGCTTTGGTCTCAGGATCTATCCATTCACTGGCCCAGAGAGCAGTAGTCACCTTCCATGCCAAATGGCCACATTCCTACTTGTCGGGCCATCCCTAGTCTAGACAGGATAACAGGGGAGAGCACATATCTGAAAAATTGCTGCAGGTGTTTTGACCTTTTGGCTATAGGAATTGCTGCTGGCTCCTGCTGCAGAACTGCCTCCTCCTCCTCCCCCATCCCTTCACACAACATGTGTATAACTATCATGTGTGCCACCTTTCACTGGGGACACGAGGGGCTTGCAGGAACCCAAACTGGATTTGCTGAGGCTAGGACAACAAAGTCAGACTTGTGTTAGTGCTGTGGAAAGAGGGACGGGAGGTCCTGTTTCACCTCATCCCCATCATCCCAGCACGAGTTTTACTGTTCCTTGATGACATATTTTCATTGCAGGAATAGCTGGAGAGAGCGGTGTGCATTTTCGGCCGCTGTCACTGCCTGGGTTGGCAGGAGGTGTTGCTAAGCAGTCATTGTGTTTGTGTACATGCCGTGCCACGTTGCCATGAAGACCTGGGAAAGACCCGTCCTAGACATGATGTTCTCACCACCACTAGGTGACTCCTTGAGCAGTTTTCCATTGGTGCTGGGAAATCGTCACTCTTTGCAATCATCAGTCTGTTATTTTAAATGGTGCTGAGATTTTTCCCATTCTTCCTACTGTGTCTTGGAAAGCTGCTGGGATGTAATCGGGGATGGTGGCAGCACTATCTGGAATAAAAGAGAGGAAATCTGTGCTATTCGGTGCTACAACCTCATCACGTGAATGAATTTACATCACCCAGGGATAGTGTTGGGGGGAGACCCTCATCCCTACCATTCCTGTTGAAATCGGGAGTGGATGCAAAAATAGCAACTCTCTGGGTGCTTTGAGGGTGGGAGAAACTGAGCCTCTGCACAGAAAAGAGCCTCAACAGTTTTGCAGAGGTGGCTCACCAGGTCGTAACGTTGCTGCCTTTAGAGGACTGCTGAGGTTAGAGTTAGGAGATCTTAGGATGAGAAAGGATTCTTAAAACAGAGGCTTCTGGATCAGTGACAGAATGACTGAGTGTGAGAGCAGTTCAAGGGAAGTCTTAAACAGCGGGGGACCAGAACAACAGGCCGGGTGCTGTATCCTGATCCCTCTTCAGTGGATTTACAGCTGGTTCCTTTCCTGGAATGAAAAGATTAGAATCACTGGAACTGCATGTGCGTCTTCCAATAAGGAGAACTAGGTATGCAACAGCTGTAAAAATAAAGAGCCCTCGCAGACCATCGTAGTAGAAAGGTTTGGAAACTGTTGAAATTGGGGTGGGGTGGGAAAATCCTCAAATTTCCTACTTTTTTTTTATTATTATTATGAATTTCAGCCTGTCAGTTTGGAACTTCATTTCAAAAAAAAAGAAAGAAATTCCTATGATACGTGAGGGAAAAGCCTTAAAAATATAGAAAGATTCAAATTTTTCTTGAAATCTAAAATATTCTGATTGGTTCTGTCTCATTTGTCCTGCTACTGCCTCTTCCAAAAGCGCTGCTGGTATGCGGCTCTCCCAGCTGCAGAAAATCACAAATGCAAAGCTTGATGAGAGGAATTGCAGAAAAACTTGACAAGATTAGACTACGTTTAATCATCGGTTTAGCTCAGTGTATCTTCATGCTTCAGGACTTCAGCTGAAGACCTGTGGAAATCAAGGAGGGAGCATGCAGATTCACACACGCAGGTGACAAGAGATTTGCCTGTGACATTAAATTTATGATTTCCAATACAGCATCAAGTATCAATTACTTAAGGAAACAGAGTATAAGAGCAGATAAATAAGACAAATAATGAATCAACTGAATCTATAAAAAGCCTATATTAGAAGCTGGAAAAATGAAACCTCACTTTGTTTCTTCTGTTAAAAAGGATTGAACAGAAAACAAAGGATTATTACCACTCTACTATTTAATGCTTATTGCTGCAAAACTATTTGCTTTGCTAACCTAGAGATTTCATAAAAGCTGAAGTTTAGCGCAGTGTGAAATTAGATTTTTTTTTTTAAAAAAAAGTCTATCTTCCTCTCTCTTTGCTCTGACCTCATCTGAAGTCTCCTGGGAGATGAACTTACCTCTCACAGGGCTGGCTTTAGTGAGATGGCACTAAGAATTATGAGAGTTATTATTTTTCTTTTCCTGCTACCTTGGTGCTATATAACTGGTAACCCAGCACTAACTTACTTCCTCCATCACAGATATCTCTCCTGTCCCTGAACTAACTGCAAATACTCTTTTGTGGCACTGTGGTGGGCAGCAGAAGAGGAGACATTGGCTGGGGGTGATTTGCTCTGTGGTGCAGGTAGCATTAGTTCTGGGGAACAGGATGAAGATAAGAAATGAAGCAAAGCAGAGATCTGGTGCAACCCAGAAGCAACAGAGAATGATAGTGCTGCCAAATGCTGTAGGTGCAATGTCTGCTCAGGATCATAAAACCATGATGTTCTTCAGGTGGTGCTGTTCATTAGTAGGGATGGCTGCTTTGCCTGGTAGAGGAAGGCTTGTTGTTCCTGGACACGAGACCCTCCACCTAACTGCAGATGTTTAAATCCCAATCTATGAGCTCTCTCATCTTTGCTGGCTACCAAAACCAGGCTGGAATTACGGGAAAAATTGGGTGGACTAAATGGATCTGCATTTCAGAGACAATTCTGTTAACGGAAGTACGCTTACCGATAAGTAAGATATCTTAGTATCCTTATTTAATGGATTGAAATAGTTAATTACAAACTTACTGGGTCAATTCTTCTGTCTAATTTTGGGCCCCTCAGTCTTCATTTTACTTAACTCTTTGTTTACTTTTCCTCTAAGAATTTCCCCCGAGCTCAGATTTCAGTGGTCTGTCCTTCCTGTAAGCTGCTCTTCAGTTCTGAGCCCTTCCAGGTACCACGTCAGCAGGAGGGTACTACAACATGATATATATTCAGTTCCTCTTACCATTTTTTCTCTTTGTTGATAACGGAGATCACTATCCTGGCTCAAACTGCTGATCCAGAACCTGTTCCAAATCCTGAGCAGCAGCAAGTGCCGTCTGTTCCAGAACCCCCCGTCAGGAACCTCACAATCAACAATTATGTAAAGTTGCACTTGGAAACTTCTTGGTTTCCTTTAGTTAGAAAACAGTTTGTGCCTTAAAATTTAAGAGTTTCCATACCCTCCCAAAAATATGTTTTAAAATTCCTCATTAATCTCATTGCAAGGTCCTTATTGATCAGCATATGTTTTAACCGCATAAAGACAACACTAGGATTTGCAGAACTATGTTTTGTGGATAGACTTTTCTTCCTCCTGCCCCTTGCAGAATTTGTTGAGCAACTCTTGAGATCAGAGATTGTTCTGGACTTGGTCCTAGAAAATAAGCCAAGTACGATAAATAAAACATCTGGTGGTCTAGCCATCAGAATATCATCAGATATCCACTGATTCTGAGGGAATGTTGTGTATGAAAGGTAATAATCTGAAGTATTGGGCTTTTCATAAAACAGAACTCTCTGAAAGAATGTAGAATGAGACAAAAACAATGATGATCAGAGTTGATTGTCTAGAAAATTTACTATGGAAAATCGTAAGGATTATAATGAATTGTTGGATCGCTTTAACAAGCGTCTGTGCCAATAAAATCTAAATATATATTTAAAAAACAAAGATAACAGAAGTCAATCTTGTTAAGCAGAGATGCAAGAAACAATGCGAAGGATAAACACTATTTTAAAGGGGAAAAAAGGGAAATAAGGTTCTAATTAGTGGGAGGGACTGAATAGATTATACAAAGAAGATAAAAGCAAGGAAACCTAATTGGAAACACAGCAATGCAGTTTCAAACAATCCGAAGTATGTTATCTGGCACAAATGGTTTTTCAGCTCTTTTCACAGGCAAGTGGTGAATAAAAAGGTTGATGATCTTGAGGTCAAGAGACAGGAAGCAGAGGGAAGACAGAGAAGGCAAAAATATTAGTCATGACAAAAACACCCATTTCCCAAGTGGAGTAACAGGCATATACAACCTTTTCCCCCGTGATGTTTCACTCTCAGCCACCATGGGCGTACATGAGCATGAACTAACGTTAAATGCCCAGTGAGCTCACCAAAGACCTGCTGTCTCTTCATGTGTTGCAGGATCGGTGGAAATAGAGACCAAAGTTGAACTTCACCAGTTCTACCATGTCTTACCTCTTTGGTGTCCCATACAGAAAGAGTATTTCTCCAAGTTTGGCAAACCTACTGTAGGTGCCAGTTTTAGAATTAGTAATGCTGTAGCAGGAGCGTCGGTTGGTCCTCTTGCTCCGTAGCCAGATTTTGGTAAGGTAGGTGTTTCTTATAGGGTTAAAGACCTTGGAGAAAGACCTTGCGTTCAACAGCTAAGAAGCAGCTCTAGGCATGATGTCTCTGAATAGATATAATCAAGGGCTTTGACACTTCTTTTGGGAGTCAACTCTAAATTCTGAGGAAAGCTGGACAACTAACTGAGCAGATAACTGCTCTCCTGAATTCATATGCTTATGTCTTAGGTGCTTCAACCAGGGGCTAGAATACAACAATTTATTCTTGAGGTACAAATGTCAATATTAAAAAAAAAGCGAAAAACCCCCACACCTTTATTCTGTGTGGGATTGCCTTGTTTGCTGTCTTTGTTGTCAGTTTTGGAATTAAATGGACATGAAAAATGACGCATTTTATTTCAAATTCTGCCTCCCTGTATCTTAAGATATGAGCAGACAGTGGGTCTAGAAAAATACCGTGTGGTAAATAACCTATTGGCTGCTTTTTGTCACTTTTCATAGGTTATGATTTCCTTCAATTGCTCCCCTGGCAGTGACTTTCTAGTCTCATTTTGCTGGTAAGAATTGGCTATAGGAGGTTCAGCAGCCTGCATGGGAGAGCTGCTTTTGTTGGGTGGTGGGAAACAAAGCAACAGTTTATGTTCTATGTGAGATGTACAACTTTTCCAAGCTGCTTTTTAGAATGAAGATATTTGCAGATGGCTTTCTGCAAGGCATTGCCTGACAAATCCACCTGCTTGCAGAGGACATGCGCATGTCGTGCTGGAACCCTAGAGATTTGGCTGCCTCCTTCCCGCTGGCAGACTACCATAAGCAACAGCCACCGGTGGCTCCAGCTCATCTAGAATCTAAAACATGGACATATTTGTGGTCATTTTTACTTCTTATTGTGTAGGTTTTTGCGTAGCAATGCATTGGCCTCATCGAATTCTGGTAGAAGATTTGTATCGCTGTGATCCTTTCTGTGAACAAAGTATCTGTCTAACTAGCTATCTGTCTGTAAATCTATTTGTCCTGCATTTTGGACCCTTACATAGTGTAGCAAGCTCACTGCTCACCCATAATGCTGAACACAGAGAAGAATTCCGTAACAGTAAGGAAGAGAAACTGTCTGCAGGGGCACACTGCATTTTGTAGGTAAGTCACATGACTATCTAAGGCATTTTTTAAATTAAAATAAGATGACATTTAGAGGTGAAATAAATGATGTCATTCCCATCTGGTTGATAAATGGGTGCAAATATGGCAGGGAGTACATCGGGGATAAAGGAGAATAGTTGTTTTAAGTGAAGCCTTCATGAATAAGGGAAAGTAAAATGGAATTAGAAAAATTAAAATAGGAGTATAAAGAGAATATTCAGTAAGAAGCACTGTTTTAAGAAGGTATTTTTTTTCTTCTGTCTCCTCTCTAAAGAACTGAGATACTGATGAGGTGGGATTCACCACCTGGGAGGTGGTGGACAGCAGAACTGAGTCCCTGAAGAGAAAATGATTAGCTATGGTGAGATTTAGAGCTGACCAGAAGTAGCTTTGCCCTTTTCCTTGCAGTGAGGACCCCACAAACCTTTGGACAAGTTTGGAACTGCAGAGCTTACTAGGCTTTAAACTGGAAAAATGAGTTCTGGAATGGAGACTTTCAGGTCTACCAAAGCAGACTTTTCTACATTTACACTTAGGGGTTCATATAGAGTTCTCCTTCCCACTGTGTCCTTGCAGGGATAGTCATCTTCTCTGGCTTGTTCTCAGTCCAGCAATTTCTAGAGGGTTTTTAATTTGTGATCACCTCCACATAGCCTCCTGTAGGTCCCTGGGAGAAGTTTCTTTCTTCCTTTTCCCTCTGAGTGTGGCCATATATTTGCTCCTTTGCAGTAGTCTCATGGCCAAGGATTATGCCCCAGGCTCCCTTTTGGCTGTGTCTTATAAACTCTTTATCTGCCACCATTCTCCATCTCTCCTTTAAGCAAGGTCAATCATACCTGGGGTGCAGAAATCTTCCTTTACTTCTCAGGGTTCAGCACACCAAGACTCATCCCCTTTCTCAGAAGCTGTTGGCCTAGTTTTTCAGGTTTTCTAGTTTACTTCGCTAAATTAATCCACGGGTCATCTTTTCTGTGAGTCCTCTTCAATCTACTGTCATAGATACCTGCTTATTTTGCTTCTAGACAGAGGCTGCTTTGAATTTTTATTGTTTTAAATAGGAAAATTGTTTTAAATAGAAAATGAATGAATTTGGCCTTTTCCTCTGCTGAGCTCTTCCTAGTAAAAGTGTCACAAATGCTTTTCTCTTCTCCCACTCATTTTTTTCCTTTCTTTCTAAATATTGATGAATGAACAGAGGGAAAAAGAGGACATTTCTAGCTTTCTGAAGTGACCAGTGCTTTTAAGGGTCCGTGAATAATTAAAACTTGCCAGTACTCTTTACAGCGCCTGTAAATAGATTACCTTTGATTAACAATATGCAAATAAATTTTCATAGCCAGTGGGAAATACTAGTGAGGCATTGACTGCTTGTCTTACAAGACTGATGGCATAAATGTCATGATTACTCAAGTACTGATCAAGAAAGCAAAAAAATGGTGAAATATAGCTGTCTGTGAAGAAGGACAGGAAAGATGTCTTTGGAAAATGGATGTGCCTCATGTTAGCTTGTATAATTTTGAGGTTAAGCTGATGGCCAAAAAAAAAAAAGCGGGTCTGCCATATGTTCTCTTGATAAATTTTAAGCAGGTGAGCATGCTGTGGTTGAGGTTTGCATCTCAGATATGATGTGATAGAGCAGGAGAAAAATCTGGCTCACCACCCAAAGGTCGGGAATCACGGTGCAGACACAGGTGGAAAGTTTTGAGGCTGGACTAAGGCTATGGCAGTTAGTGATATGATCAGACGGCCGCAGCAGCACAACTCAAGTGCAGAGGGTGGAGTGATTCATCTACGTACAGCTGCTCCTCGCTGGAATCAGCACGGGGTTTGTCCTCTCAGTGTTCGGTCTAACCACGCCGAACTCTGCCTGGTTGTCCAGGGGAGCTTCCCTGGTTAGCCAGGCTTCCTGCCAAACCACTATGTGTGTAGGACTTTTGTCTCCTGCGGTGGTCAAAATGTGCTGTTCCCCTTCTCCCCTTTCCTTCCCACTTCCAAGAAAACCTTTCCTCTGAAAGCCATACTGGATCATAGGAATGATAGGGGCACGGGCAAACTGAGGCTGGAGGGGACTGCAGATCATCATGTCCAACTGCCTGCTCAAAGCAGGGTCAGCAATGAGGACAACATGCTGCCAATGATATGTTGAATGAAATGAGCTCTCACCTTGAGCTCTATGCTTTTAAAAGGGCAATGAACCTTCTTTAACAGCAGACATGAAGAACAGCCTTTCATGAATCAAAGGAGATGACATTTTGCTTCTCATCCCCAACTATATGGCAAAGAATGACACTGATCTGACAGCATTCTTCTTCTGGCCAGTGGACTCTTTCAACCATGAGAAAAAACACTCGTTTCAAAATAACCCTGCTTTGTAAAGAACAGTCTTGTTTCTCTGATTTCAAGGACTAACCTGAACTGGGTATCATTTCCCATTTACAGAGATGAAATAAAAAGAGGGACTTAAGGAAGCAGAATGGATAAAGATCAAAGAGTGAGCATTGCAGAGAGTTTAAGCTTGGCTACTATAAAAAAGTATTTTCAAGGTGTCCACTGCCACTTCATTACTTTTTATGACTTGTCCCCTTCACTGTGTGAAATGTGGCAACTCCAGGATTTTCATTTTGCAAGTGGGAATTAGGGTAATAGGGAAAGAATAGAATTTATTTCAGTCAGTTCAGTCTCAGATTAAATGTCTTGTGTAAGTTGGTCAATTCTACTCTTTCTGCAATAGTTAAAGCTAGATATGCATATTTAGGGGGCCAGTCATCTGACTCTTCACAGAAAGATGTCTTAGGATGGGCTGTATCACTGCCAGATTTCATCAGAGCACCATTCTGATGGTTTAGAAATTAAGTGGAAGAGGAGTGAGGCAAAGCGAACTAAATATTTTATTTCAAAATGTTGCATCTGATTTGGATGGCCTGTTTTGCTGTGAGTTCCCATTTCAGCATCAAAGAAATACTAAACTCCTGGACTCTTCAGGTGCTGATATAGCCCCATTTTCCAATTAAAAAATTTTGTTGCCTGCATTTTTTTTCACTGCTCTTGATTAAAAGTTTCTTTACAGGAACAGCTCAGATCGTAAACTGTGTAACTGTCTTAGTGTGGCGTGTGTCTGCGGTGACTCCTGTTCAGCAATTTTTCTAACTTCCTTAACTCAAATCCACATCCTGACATGGCTGTACCAGATCAGCAAAGCCACCACATCTTCAGGATGACTTTGCAGATGACTCCTCTAGGAGTTTCTCTAAAGCTAGGCTATCAGTTGTTTTCCATCTGACCTAATCACCCCCCCCCATTTTTTTTTCTTTCTTCCCTCTACTTTTGATTTGATTCAGAAAACCAATAACTATCCTGGCAAGAAGTTTTCTTAGAAGGTTAGGTGCATGGAGCCACATTAGCCACTAAAAGTGTCTACAGGGCACAGTCCCAGTTAGTTCCCATGTGAGGGTGGGATTTTCCTCATCTTAATATCAAATATCTGAAAATTATTTAAGTCTGTGCTGGTCACTCAATTCTGCCTTTATAGTGAAGGGAGCTTCGAGATTACGCATTCACTCCCTGGCCTCCAGGATCAATTTCACTAAATACCTATATATCCCTCCCCCTTAAAAAAATAAATAAAAAATAAAAGAAAACATAACAACAGCATAAAAACAATCCACACAAATGAAGCCTCCTTTGCACCAGGACAGGTAGAATTTGAAGTCTCCAAGACAGCACTATCCCTGGGCATCTCGAGGATACTGTAAGGCCACTTTACCTCCAGCTGCTCTCTCCTCTTACAGGTTTTCCTCACAAGAGAAGTTCTTAGCTCCAACCTATTGCAGCTGACTTACAACCTCTGCAAGTTAAATAAAGATCAACTAAGTTTTCAGCGAAGTAGTTCCGATTTCATTCAAAAAGCAAAGCCAGGTGCTTTAAATGTACTTTGCAAGAGAGGGTTAAGTTACAATAATAAACTCACTTGCACTGGTGTTAGCTTGAGTAGAAGGAGAAAAAGAAAAATTATGCTCATCCAATTCTATACAGCTTGGCAGGAGATGGGAAAAGCAGAGCAGGGTTTCTAGGAAAGTGCAAGGAAAGTCACCGCTTAGAAAGCTGATCTGGTGCATTTTGCTTTTTTAAATTTTTTTCCTGGATTCACACAAAACCACAAAGGCCAAGAGGGATTTATTTCAGTGTCTGCCATAGTGCATGGTAATGAATACTGGTCCAAAAAGAAGCTATTTGCAGATGATGTTAAATGTGCTGAGCAGTTCTGTGGCCCTGTTCAATTAGTCCTGATGTGCAAAGAGCACCAAACATGCTTTTCTGAAGCATCAGCCATGCAGAAAGCTAGACTGCAGATTCATGCATAACTCTATACAGATTGTTATGCATATGTTTAAGTCATGACCTTAAAATCATCATCAAGCTTGAACATATCCCTTGCAAAGTTAACCAGTGGGACATGGACAGCCCTGCTGGATCTGGAGGCAGGAAACCCAGCCCATCTCCCTTTGCCTCTCAGGCTATTTTCTTCCTGCGACATGTCTGGAAGTTATCCAGGTGTGCACGGTCCTATTGCGTGTTTTCCAGCAGCACTTAGCCCCTTCTCTGCTCTTGGCTATCTTGTCAAAGGCTTCAGATGCACCAGTAAAGAAAGTGGGGATCCTGGTGGGAGAGAAGGGGGCAAAGCTCTTGTTCCACAACTCTTGGTGATGGCTGATGAGACTGTGACTCTTCCCCTGCTACAGGCCTGCTATAAACTACTGTCTCCTTGAGCAAGGGCAAGCAGAGGTGACAAGGATCTCCTGGAGCTTTGGTTCCTTCTTGACACCATGAGAAAGAACGGAAACTCTGAGAATCCAAGGATTTTACCTTAGAGAAACCATACTCGCTAAGAGAAACCAGGCTCTCGGCTTAAGAAATAAGAAGTGTTTTAGCATCTATCCCAGATTCAAACGGCAAAGAGAAAATATGAATTGAGGTAATGTAGAGGAGCAGACGAAAACATGAGAGTTCAGGTTTGTCTATTAGATATTTTTAAATAAGCTGAATCATGAATAATAAAGTAAATGTTGGCATTCAAAATTAAAGATTGCTTTAAAGAAAAGTAAGAGTTGATCAATTTCTTAGAGATACAAAATTTTACTCGATTTTAGGCCAGTAGAAAGGTACAAGGAAGACTTTGGGGAGCCTGTAGATGAAATTTCAGCCTAAGAACAGATCCAGGGCCATAAGAACACTGGTGGAATAGTGACTTTCTCTCATTGTCTCATCACCAATACAAAAAGTCTGGATAATACTATTATTAACTTATCTGATTTTTATAAGGGAAGCATGTTTATCTGCTGCTAATGTAACAGTCTCTTATTTGATATAAGACAAAATATATTTGTCTGCTGCTTTGATCAAGCTGGCTTTCTGATCTCTGCCAGGAGAATACTCCATATTTTCACCAGTGATATCTTTTCTGATCAGCTATTTAATTTATTTAATTTAAATTCTATTTTATTTTATTTAACTATTTTATCTAATATTTTGTATTACCATCAGTAAAGCAAATCTAAGCATGCATGTCTATTATTTTTATTCATGTTTCGCTAAGCTACTGCTTAGATTGCTTTCTTACATGATTGTCAGTGACATTTTACACTATTTAAAACACACATGCCTACTAAATGGGTTAAGAATAACTGATACATCTTCAGTCTTCTCAAACAAATTTGCCAGTGAGCTAAAGGTATCATCTACTCCAAAGGTCTCTAGGAACAGAAGTTGGGATATATTCTATTTATCAAAAAAGGATGGTCTAACTTACCAGATGATGGAGCCTGACTTTCAAAATGGTTAATAGTTGGGAAATTTGTGCCAAACTATAACTTCTGGTAGACATTGGTTCGAACAACACAGGAAAATACTCTAACCTAGAAGAAAAAAAAGTCTGTATGGGCCAGGGGCTAATGAAACCAAAAAGCATCAAAGCTTGAGTCCTGCAACACAGAAAATGTGACAATACCCGGTTGTAGTCCCTCTGCCAAGAAACTTATGGCTTAAGTCATTTTCTGTGGAAGTTATATTGGCAACAGAAGAAGGGGCCCTCAACTTCTCAGAAAGGACTTGGAAGTGTTTTCACAGATAAAAGAAACACATCTTCCTTGTTTTGATAGCTGGGGGAAGGGAGAAGGTTGTGTCACAGACTCCCTTGCTCACAAGTTTCACAAATTTAAGTAGAGTTAATTATCTGGCCAAAATACCATTCCAGCAACCACATTTTCCTATGGACTGTGGGCAGAGGATTACAAATGGTCTGGTAAGTTGTCATGCTGTTGGCTGAACTGTGGTGACTGTAAGTCACTTGTAATGCAAAGCACTAATTTGCTTAAACCGTCTTCAGAGCTGGTTTATGTGGACCCGATTGCACTGAAGAACAAGCACAGGGGTGGCTTGATTTGGTTGTCTAAACCTGAGTATCTAGTGTTATTTGAGACTCTTGGGAGTCTGAGACACCCACATGGGGCTGCAGATACCAGACAGCCCTTACAGAAGACTGATGCTCCTTTGGAGTGCTGGAGACCAGTGAGAATATCATCTCAGATGGCATTTGATGCCTATATTTAGACAAATAAATAAAGGTCCCTAATCATCAAGGCTAGCTTGGAGGGGGCGAGGGGAATGACATTTGACAGAGCTGCAGCTTTCAGATGGCTCCAACTCAACATTTCTGATGATCTAATTATGCAGCCATCTAATTGCCATCCCAACTGGCAAGAGGAATCAGTATCACAGCATATGCTAACCTACATATTCTATGTAATGAATAAAAAAAACCCTGAGGCCAGATAGGTACAAACAGAAGGTGGAAATCCAAGGACTGTGTAAGTTTTGGTCCCATCTTATCTGGAGGTTTTTTTTATGCATCCCCGGCTCCCAGAGACAAATAATTCCGAGGAAAACTCATTTTTCTTTGGAAAAAAGAAAGGAAAGTAATAGTTCCCAGAAGTGCAGAAGAAAGTTTGAGAGGTCAAAATGAAAAAAAAAAAAAAAAAAAAAGTAGTGCTAGAAGACAAATGAAAAGAGCCCAGATTTATTTTTGTAAAAGTGTGATGAATTTTAAGTCGATAACATAGTTCAGATGGGGGGGAGGGGAGGCAGAGAGAGGGCTGACTCATGTTTTTTGAATGTTTGGGGTTAGCACCAGTGTATTTGGCAAATGCTTGTGTGTACTTAATATGTGTGAAGGAAATTATAATTGGTCCATAGATGATTTGTTAACTAAAAATAGGGCTAAAGCTGTAAAAATATTTGTAACATAAAATTTCACCAACTCTTCATCATTCTTTAGTGCTTTTCTCAAAACATGTTACTAACTATGGAGTCTCTAAACACCTCTCTGTTGTAATTTATTTTAAGGCTGATGGCAGAGTTGAAGATGCATTTCAGCATGCTAGGCAAGATCTGCAAAGGCAGTTAGACCAGAGTAGGACCTACCAAACAAATAGAGTAACTCCTTCTTAGTCACAGCATTAAATTGCCTCACTATCTTCAGTGCCTTTGTCCTCACCATGCCCCTTGTCAGGTTAAGAAAATACCCTGGTCCTGCATTCGTACATGAAGGAGCAGCAGCTCAAAGAGGTTTGGATGTCCTGCTGTCCAAGCAATGTGTCTCTAGTGGTTGAGGGTGTACCCAAAACTTAGGAGAAACCAGGGAACTGATCCCAGGTTTTTCTAACCACCACGTCATCTTCACAGCCCTCATTTTATCTATTGTCTCCACATTTTTAACATCTTCCTGCCAGTAAGACTCTCTTCGTGAATTTACACCCCTAAGACACTGGCAAAAACCTGCTAGGACATCCATTTTCCATTCACTCCAAAAGAGAAATGTTCCCAAATGACCTTGGCAAACTTGCAATGAGAGAGGAGCTCCAAGCAAGTCCATTTGGGCCTCAACCTCCTCACCCCAGTGTGGTCCAACTCACCACGATGGCATGTAATGCCTTTGTGTATCATCACCTTATTTTCTGGGTTACATGCAGGGAAAGTCTCAGGCTGAAAGTGGAATTGATTAAAAAGTCCAGCTGAAGGTGGTGGAAATAATCCTCTCTTGACCTTCATGAGCTTTGGCTCGTATCCAGACTCATGATGTTCACACCTCCTTAATGCAACCTCTGGCACTTGAGTAATGTGAAGCTGGGCCGGGGAAAACGCCAGGTAACGCAGTATAAGCAGCCACCCTGGAAGAGACGAGTCGATTGGCCTTTCCTCGGCTGGGCTGTGGTTTAGCCCAGAGTTTATGAAGTGCTCCTTTTCCGAGGTCTTCCAAAGTGAACAGCAGCGTTCGCTGTGCCTGTGACCGCCGGGCCCAGAGATGGTGGAACATGACTTGCCACCGACACCTCGCTGGTGACCTCAGTGTTGCTCACTTCTCTCTCTCTCTGTAAGATTTGCCCTCTCCCAGTCACCCCCGCTCTTTTCCCTCTCCCCACCCCCGTGACAGCACTCCAACCGGATCCAAAAATCTGTCAGCTGGAGTTCCTACTCCCTGAAATTATAGGCAACGGTTTGCGAAATGGTGGAGGCCTGCTCAGTGTTACCTCCCTGTCACTCCTCATTTGCCCTTTACTCACATGTAGGTGAACTCAGACAAATTCTGCGAATTCCTCTTCTTCTTTTGCCTTCCCACCTCACCTCTCCTCTTCTGCCCTGCACCCTTCCTCCTCCCGCTCCAGTCCGAGTCAAACAGCAATGGTAAAAACGATGGCATTTCCCCAGGCGCCTAGACAGCCCGATCGTCTTAAGCCTCATTCACAGCATGCAGCTAGAAATGAGGTGCTGTATGTGTGCACACATGTGTGCAAATGCATGCGTGCGTGTGTGTATGAAAACATTTCTTTCACATCAAGATTTGCATGTTTTTGTAGAAGAGGTGGCTTGGGGGAAAATCTATCTGGGAATGGGAACAAACTGCAAGCTTTTAGTTAATTTAATTTTGTGTTTCAAACTCCACCCCAGATCACCTCCTTCCACTATGTATTTTTTTCCAGTAAGAAACAGAGTTCTGCTGTTGACAGACTCTAGAATGAATATTGGGCCAGATCCCCACCTGCTGTGAAATCAGCAGTTATGTAGGTCCATATAAGCTGATGAGTTTATTCTCATTTATTCAGATAATTATATGCCCCTTCCTTCCTCCTATCACCAGAGGAGGCACAGTATGATCTGTTTTGAATAGGCCCAGGTGACTAATATCAAAAAAAAGATGAACAATTTGGAAGAGAGAGGCTAGTGACCATTCTAACTGTATACTAGTTGCCCCAGGGGAGCAGCATGGGCAGCCAGAGACTGGTCGTGCTGGACTGTGAGTCTGATTCACTGCTGTCTTGAACTTAGATCCCTCACAGCAAGCAACAAAATCTGTCTTAGATGGAGCCAGTAGATGCTTCAGGTTACACTTATTTTTGTGTTCTAGCATAGCTGTGGTAGAACAAACTTTGTGAATATTGGTAAAGGTTCTCTCCCTTTGAAGCTGCTTGGCTACATAGAAGTAACCTGCTGGAAACGTTCCCTTTCCATGCTAACTCTTAAACTGCACCTTGGAGTTATTTGTGAGTTCGCTAGTTGTTCTGGGCTAACACTGTCCCACGGACAGTATTAACAGAAGAGCAGCACGGACAATCAGGTCTCAGTATCCAGAAAAGTTCTTACTACTTTCTTTTTTTTTTTGGCTGGTAGGTATAGTCTGAGATATCAATAAGCAAAGGTAAAGCTTTGAATGAACAGTAGATGCCTTAGTTAAAGTTGTGGATTGTTAAAATTCAGTGTGAATTAAGCAGACTTGGATGTAAGGCTTTAGACTGAGAAAAAATGGGCAATTCAGTAGTTAAAAATATCATCAGGAGCTCTCTCACATTAGGTTCTTACTTTTGGCACATTTTCTGAAGAAGGAAAGTCACCCTTAGCTACTTTCTGCGCATTTGTTCCATACAAAATGAGATTTTCCCTTTTAATTTAGGAGAAGAGGACAACAATGTCTAGCAGAGCTATCAGGCAGAAAGCTAGAGGTAATTTATGTCCCAGTCTGACAGCTGGATTCACCAAGAGCTTGGCTATTAGGATTCCCCTGGATGGTTGGGCTGGTGGTGCAGTCTGGTCAACTTTAAAATAAATACTGCACAGGCTTTTTGGAGATTGCCCCTGGAGGGGAGACCTTGATCTCTTCAGTTGCAGACTTTTGCATATTAGGAGCTCCCATCTATCCAAGGGGATTAGAAGACAAGCTAGCTGTCAGCTGTGCTACTGGAATGCCAGAGACACGCCTTTCCCTAGAAAGAAAACATACAGCAAACACCCTGGATATTTTTTTTTCTCTTTTCTTCCAACTCCGTGAGTGTGTATGCGTGCCGGATTTGTGCCAATTCAGGTCACTGCACACTGCACAGCAGAAAAAACAAAACAAAAACCCTAAGGAACTCAGCACAGCAGAGTAGTCCAGGCTCCAGTAGCTGCAGCAGCAGGTGGGCAATATTAACTGGGCTTGGCTGTCTTCAGCTGTTTTGAACATTTGCTGGTAGAAGGAGATGATCAGAGGTCATGTCTGTGTTAAAAGGGAGCACTGTTTCCGGTTTAGGATATTAGTCATTAATTAAGAGCAGGTGTTGGTTGTCTAGACAACCATGTGGGATAGCCAGAAAGAAGTGGGTTTGCAGGTGATTCTTGGCAAAAGACTGGGAATTAACCACCTAATAGCCTTTCCTTTACTTTGTTTTTCTTTCAGAATGTTTAACCATGGAATGTCATTTTGTTCCAATGCGTCAAAGAGTTATTTCATAAATACACAGCATCATCCTCAGGACACACCCTGATGCTCCAGCACGATGTGCAGATCAGACCTGTACCTGGTAGGACCTCACTCCATCTGAGCTTTCAAAGAGAAATACTGTGTTTCACAATGATCTCATCTATTTAGTTATGAGTTTTGCTGGGAAGGAAACTGCTGGCAGTGGTGGGCTTAGAGTGAGGCCAGCAAACCCACAGCTACTTTCCTGTGAAGAGAGGCACAAAGATATCTTTATTAGCCATAGGTGTTGAAGAGATGGGCACTACCTAATCCCAGGCTGCTTGGATATTGTTTCATCTATCTCACATCTTCTCAGCTGTGACATCTTTGTATATCTGTGAATATATGGCTGTATCTGGAGATCTGCACACAAATATGTGCTTGTATACTCATGCTTTGCCTTTGCATATGCTATGCTTCTAGAGAGGAAGACACTACATGGTTCATTGCTTTGACTTGTATAAGGTAATTTCTATGTTTCTATATTTTGTTTCTATATTTTATCATGTTGAATTTGTTTGCCCAGACAGTACCTGAAGAGAAATTTCTTTGTAATTTAGTCCTGCTGCACCTCCTTAGGTAAGTAGGGTAAAGAGTTAGAAGAATGCTAAAAGTGTTAGAAGCAAAAGGAGCCAAAAGTGCTAAAATGATGTTCCTGGAATTGGTAAGGGTGTATTCAATAAGTAGTCTTGGAAGTATGGTGGGAGGGTGGATGATGTGACCCTCTGAAATTACTTCTATTCCTGTATCTTTCCAGGCCTGCGAATAAGCATCATATGCCTTTGAACTAGAAGGGTTGTCTGAATGGTGTTTTCCTCCTTTTGATCTCTAATTTCACCTGTCCGTAGAGACAGAAGTAGAGATGATACCCTGGTCAGCCTATGTGCCTGGTACACACATTCAGAGGTCTCACAATGATCTTTAGGGTTTATTGACAGGCAGCTAACCTAGTGCTAATCATCTGTATGGCTCCAGGGATCAGCTCCTATTGCTCCAAATTACACAGGCTGTAAGATGCACTTTCCAATATGTTACGCCAATACTGGTGCTTTGGACCAATCTCATCTTAAATTCAATTTCTCCTTAGTGGAATTTGCATGCTGTCTTCACATCCTCCTTGAATGACTTCATAAGGGACATTGGAATACCCTGGCATGAAAGGTGGTACATATAAATACAGTACATGGTCTGGCATTCTGCTGTCTTGACTCATGCAGAGCTCCCATCAATGTGGTGATATCACTGCTTTCCATACATGGAGGAAGGGGGAAATTCAGGACAGAGGTTTGTCCTCCTCCGCCAAAAAGAGATTGTTGTCCTGTTGGCATAAATCTGAGCTCATTGAAAGCGTGTGACGGAAGGCACCGGAGAATCTGTTTGATATTCGTTGTTGAATTTATGAGGAGTCAGTAACTTCTCTGGGTAGAAACCAAATCTTACGCCATGCTTGGGAGCTACTGACTAAGGTCTGAAACTGTTTAATGACCTTGGTTTGGATTTGTGTCTCCTAATCTTAGCTGTGTAAAATGCTTCTGTCTAGCCTGGTCCCTGCAGGCTGCCTTTCTACTGCCTAGCTAGAAGACACCTCCCGCTGTGCAGTGATATGCGTGAGAACACATAGTGAAGACCAAAAGTTACAAGAGTAGTGTGGTTGCAAGGTGAGAACAGAGGAGAGCACCAATATTCTGTGACTCTGTAATAGGCTCAGGCTGGTATCTCTGTGGGAGCAGTTGAGTCTTGGTGGAAACTGCCATTAGTTCAGGCATCCTGGCAGGCAGTGTCAGAGTTCCTGAAGCTTTTGGGATACTGATTACTGGAGAGCGGGAGGGTGTTCTTGAGACATATCTTTCTGTGTTTGCCCTGTGCTGGAGCTCTACAGCTGCTGACCACTGTAGGAGGCAGGGTAGTGGAGGAAATGGGTGTTTAAGCCAGTCAGATGTGGCTGGTCCTTGATTATGTTCCTATTTCTTTCATATGTTAATGCCACGTAAGCGTGCATCATTTCCCCCGGATGTTTAAACACTTCTGGACTATGTGGAAGTTGACTTAAAACAACAACAAAATCCTTCATTGTTTTCGTAATGAAGAGCAACCATCATTTCGGGGCTTTTGCAATAAATGTAAATCTTATCTGTAATTAGGGATCATACTCAATTCTAACACACATTTTTTTTTTCTAAAGGACTTAAGCATATACTTAGAACTATCTTTGCTGAATGGAGGATTTGACCTCAATTATTTTCCTTCCCCCTTGTCCTTTCTCTTTCTCATCTGCAACTTCTAATCTAAGCCTGCCTTGTATAAATAAATCCTAAATGGACGTCATTTGTCCGTGATATGAAATACTATTTATGTTGAACCAGGTTTACTGTTTTGTTAGTGTGGAAGGCAACCTGAATGTTCCAGGTGCAGAAGCCCAAAGCTTAATGGCTTGAAATGAACGTATGGATTGATCTGGTCAAATTCTTATGCTAATTAACAGTACTTCTTAACTGTTCTCCTTCTTTTTTCCATTTACCATAGAAGGAGAGGGAATAAGGAACAAAACATCATTTCAATTCATGCAGCATAGCTTCGTTTTTGGTCTAACGCAGAATTGAAGTGGATTTTGCTTTGAAAAGCAAGATATTGCTAAGGTTGCTGAAAGCAGTGCATGATCTCTACATGATTTTTTTGTTTGTTTGTTTCTTGCTTTAGCTGTTGAAATCAACATAGATCTACAAATGAGGCATCTCTAAGCTGAACTATTAAATGCTTTATCAGCGGTGAATTTGCTGTAACTATTTCCCGAAGATATTTGCTTTCTTTTCTCCACTTATGCTGAGAGTTGGGCCATTATTTTCCCTATAGAAATGCCTTTTAAAAAATCCACTTTCAGCTGAACCAGTTCTAGTCTTTGATAAAATACATATTTGTTTAAGTGACTTCTACAGAAAAAATAATTAAAAAAACCCCTGAAAAATAGTTTCATGATGAAGGTCTTCAGTCAGAACTTGGTTGTTTGGTCTTCCTTAAGTTTCACTACAAATTTCCTCTGTGACTTGGGCAAGTTATGTAACCTCACCGCCTTATTTGTGAAGGGGTGAAGATTTTGAAAATGCTCCTTTTGTCTTGCCTTTTGACACTGGACATTCTGCATTGCAGATTTAGTATGTAGCACATAGTAACTGCCTGTACTGGACTATTGCTTTAGGGCCTCTTTACAATGCCAAAATAGTGCAAAGGGATGTTTGTGTACATAAGAATCAAGTCTTTTATCTTCTGGTGCCTTGATCTGTGGTGATGATGATAATACTTGCCTTGTCGTCTTGGTCTACGTCAAAGTAAGCTCTTTGATGCAGGGTGGTTTCCAGCTCTGTCTATGTTGGGAGGACCCTGCTGAGTGAGGACCTTGTGTTTTGGAGGAGTTACTGTAACATTGATCACTTACTCAAACCACAGTACATGTCTAAACTAGAACTGATGTTGCCAAACCATGCACTTGCCTGTTGGGTAAGGCCAGAACAACTCCTGTCCTATTCAGTGCCCAAAAGTGAATGGGTCCCTCTCAGAAAGTGGCTATTCAATATTCAGTTTTATTGACACACTTTGGCTTGTTGCCCCGAGCTAATCTTCTGAAAGCTGTTCAAGTCCTGATCTGAAAACAGAACAATTACCTTCCTTCTTGACTTTTCTATGGCACTCATATTTCACAGCAGCAAAGTAGTGGCTTTCAACCTTTTTGCATGCGTGGACATATGGAAAATTTTCAAAGCAACCACAATTCCTGGGTAGAAAACTTAAGTCTATTAACACTTCTGTTTCTGGTTCACATGCACTAAAAGAGATCACACTGATTATTATTCCCCCGCTTCCCTCCCTTAGAATATATTTGCATGTTTAGGAAAGAGGAAGTAAGGATGCCCCAAGGAGAAACTACAGGCCTAGTTCTAAGGGGTTGCAACTCTACAGCTCATTGCTGCATAATAATAGTAAAAATAATAAAATAAAAAGGTTATGTACTCCTCTCTTTTGTAAATTAGACTAACTAGATGGGATTCATCTTGCCTGCTCATTTTGTATATCTCTAGAGTAAATTGCTCCAGCTGTCTATAGGGAGCTAAGCTACTCTCTCTCAGCTCCCTATGGAGTCAAGGAGGAAAAATAAGCACTTATTTGACTTACTTTAGATGCATCGTTTAAGAGCAGCCAAATCATGCTCCAGACTTTAATTACACTGCTGGGTCCAGATCCCTGCGGCTATAAAATCCTGAGGACATTCAGATGAGGTGCCTTGGTTCAGGTCCATCTGTCTTTCACTTATCAGAATGGGTAGTGAGACCATATAAACAATTTTTCCAGGAGCCAGACTGCTAGAAAAACATACTAAAACATGACAGAAGTGTCAGTGGAGGAGGGAGTAGGTGAAGAACAACTATCTGACCTGTGAGCAGCCAAATTTGCTCAAGGGTATGACAGTGCTGAGGGTTTTGTGCAGCCAGTGATGAAGAGGGCAGATGGCTTGGAGAGGATCTGATCTCTTATGAGCTCCTTGGTGCCTTCCATGTTCATCAAGATCGGTGGAAATGGCTCCATGCAATCCGAGAGCAGATACTCTCTTTTACCTGGTCACTTCAGCAGAGGAATCGGCCTGCAGCAGCAGTCATCCAGATCTACTGCCGATCCTGACAGAAACATCCTTCCACTGTGGAGAAAACTAGTTTGTCTTGAGCTTTTTCTGCTTCATGCTGGTTGCCCTTATTCCCATTTCTTACGGCCTTTTTATTTCAGCTTTGCTCTGTACCTATAACCCTTTTCTCGCCCTATGTCTCTTATCTGTCCTGCCCCTTTCCCTTTATTAATTCCCTTCTCATGAATCCTCCAAAAACAGCTGCAGAGCCCCGAGGCTGTTGGCTGCCATGTCCTTGGTCACCAAGAAAATACATGCTCTGCAGGTGAGATTTATGAGCTGAGTATCCAGGCAACTGAGGCAAAAGCAACCCTTCATAACCTTGTCAAGCTCCTTCTCCAGATCCTATCCCAGACGCCTTGCATTTCTCACCCTTGCTGTTCCCTGGGAAGGCTGTCCCTGAACCTCACCTCTCTGATGATCAGAAACCTCCTTCTAATATCCAGATGATGTTTATTCCTAGCAGATTTAACACATTTGTTCTTGTGTTCCAGTGCTGTCCTTTGGATTAAGTAGCTCTTCCTTCCTGATGTTTATTCTGCTGATATATTTACAGAAAACAGTTGTATCTCCTCTCTTTTGAGTCAGCTGTGGTAGCCAAATTCTTTCCGTGTCTGTAAGAGAAGTTCAGCATTCTTTGACGTCTTGTAGTCCTCCTCTGTGACGTGGTGCTCTGAAACTCTGTGCAGGTCTTAGGATATACCCTAATCCTAACAGCAGAGACTCATACAAAGAAAGACAGCGTTTGCCCAGAAGGTAACATGGTGAATGCCTTCTTGGAACAAGCTCAGTGCTAATGATAATGATAGTAACATGCTGCTGCTGAAGTGAATGTGAATTGGTCAATGAGAGATGGAAAAGTCACAAGCTTATTTTCAAAATCATTTTTTTTTCACCTAACCTAAATATCAGATAATGAAATAATAATTAAAATGGATAAGGTCATGGGAAAGAAAAACTGCTAAGTAGAAATTGTATTTTTGCTTCCTATGGTTGCTACTGCTAGCATTAGGATGTCAGTTTGGGGTGATGGCAACAAAGGGAGAACTTCTTTTTAGGAGTTTTCACCAACTCAGACTAAATCTTTTTGGGAGTCATTGAGACCTTGTGACACAGCTCAAGGTTACTGTGGTAAAGCGGGATGCTAAATACCACTTTGCTATGCAGAGGATAGAGATTTGGCTTGTGGATGTGGCCAAAATCCCAGTAGCCTGAGGCAAAACCTAAGATTATAAGCTAAAGCAGACCTGGAAACTATTTGGCCACAGATAAATTTATATCTCCCTCGGTTAATGACACAAGGGAAAACATTCTCATCTACTGTCCCAGCTTTCTGCCTCCTTGTGATTTACCTTCCTCACTGGGATCTTATCAAGCCAGCTCTATCTCCTCCCAGGTTTCAGCTGACCACTGTCCCTTTTCTTCTGGTGCTTAGCGGCTTTTCTGGAGACTGTCTCGCTAGGACTGTCTTTGTGCTGTAAACTGATCTAGCAGTCAGGCAGGAGGTTTTAGCCTATGCGAAGAATTTGGAGGAAAGTTTTCTAAACTTTTTGGTGCATAAGCCATGCGAGCATATGGCCATAAATCCTATAAGCTCGGGCACTTAGTTGTGATACAAGAGCACTTGACAGACTCCCCTGCATAATGCTGCTGTAACGAAAGGTGGGTGCAGCAGGGAGGGACTGGAGCCCCAGGGTTGGCTCTGCGGGCGTTGCTGTCCTCGGCAATGTGACAAACATCCATCGTGTGCACGGAAAGCTCCAGAATGGAGCGATACCTCTGGGCAACAGCTTCTTGAACCCCCCGACAGAGACGCGAAGCCCTGCAATGCCTGCCTGGCAGAGCTTCTAGGAGAGAGAACCTGCTTTCCTTGTGGCACAGCTGAGACCTTCTCCCTGGCCTCTCCCTTGTCTCCTCTGGCAGAAGATAGGGAGCATCTCTTCAGCCTTCTCATCCCTTCCTGGCTCCCCCCAAGCATGACTCATATTAAGACTCTGTTTTTTGTGTCTTGGGCTATGTATCCTCAGTGAACGTGAGGACCCCAAAACACCAGCCCTTTGCCAACAACAAGATAGTTTATAGGATTTTTCTGATTTGGGTCTCTCCAATTACAAGCTGATCGCAGACGATGGGGCTTACAGAGTAGCACCACCCCCTTCCTCCGCTCTCATATGTCCTGGGGATGAAGGGGCTAATCCTTTACATTAACCAGCCCATTAACTATTGTGCCTGTAAAAACACCCAGACTGTCACAATTACTCCTGGCTCTGTTCCCTCCTGCTCATCAACTTGATCGAAGATAATGTGTAAGAGGATAGCCCCGTGCTGCATGCTGTTGACACTAGGAAGAAAGATTCCAGGGCTGAAGTGCCACTCCGGTTACAGATGAGCTGGAAAATCCACCCACTCACAAGGGTGGTGACAGCTTTGTATACAAACTCCTGCTGCCCGCGATACTGAGACTGCAGAGGCTGAAAGTCGGCAAGCGCTTGACAGACAGGACTTTGACGAAAGCCAACAGGGAAAGGGGCTGGGTGGATGTCACTGGAGGTCAGTGGGGTCATCTCTTTTTTAAACCTTGATGCTGGAGCGTAAGTGGAATAAGTTATCGGCTTAAGAGAAATCAAACAAGGATATCTGTTTACCGTGCAGTTCATCCTTTTTGTCAGTCAGCACGAAGGGCAGATCGAGAAGCTGAAGGTACAACTAGATTATCGTGGGCATAGGTTTCTCTTGTATATTTGCACACATCAGACTGTGGCTGGATGCATTCTTGCAAACTGAGATGTCTGGTGGTCTGTTCCAGTAGTTAAGGCATTGAATCCAGGCAACAGCAAGGTCAGATCCAGGAGCCTTGCCTTGCCTTCCTGGTTCTGACATGGACTTTAGATAGATACACCACTACTTTGTCTGGTACCATTAGTTTTATAGGTGCCTGAAGACATGGCTTCACTCTGTGCTCAATAGAATACGTTGAAATACTGTAATAAATATTCAAGGAAAGTTTCCAGAATTTGTCCTTCCCAATCAAAGAAGGTTGTTTTTTTCATATAAAAAGTTTGAAATATCAGCTTCCAACCAGGAGTGGTTCAGTCAAAAGCAGAACACTTCATTTTTATCAGCTGGCACCAAGAGGGTTGTTTCAAATCATTTTTGGCAGTGTATTAAGCTACGCTTCTATCTCAGCTTGGAACCTGGACTCCTCACTGGGCCATTCCCTTTCTCTAAAAGGCAACATGCTTTTCTCCATCTGAAAATCAGGTAAACCAGGTAAGTGGGGGAATCACTGGAGTGCGAACTTGGCTCGACAGTGAGGAAAGAAGGGCTAGGATTTTCAGAATATATCAACAGAAGAGCAGTTTGACTCTGATCTGAAATGCAGCACTGCAGCTAGGTTTGATAAATTCAAATGCGATTTTGCATCTTCAGGAATGACATCCTTGTCTATTCTGATTTGGGATGAAAGCAATTGCTGGAAAGACGGTGTTTTCCTGCTGTTCACTTATCTCTTGCATTTGTCTGTCACTAGGCACAGCAAGACTTGAATGTTGATTGGGCCTTCCCATGCACTCATAGCAATAAAATGAAATAAAGGCTTTCTAAGTACTCTGGCTGAGCTTGCTTTGCTGGGAGGGATGAAATGCTGGGCCTAGATGCAATTTTTAGAATATAAGCCCACAGGGACAGGTTATCAGTATTTGGATGGAAGAAGTTCACCCAAAATATCTTTACCTTGTTTTCATGCATAGGCCCTCACAGTTGATGTTGCATAATACAGCTCTTCTTACTAAGAACAGAGAGAGGATGGGAAACCAGAAAATTGTTTGTCTCTGGGGTTCTGGGGAATCTGCACAAGCAGTGATGGGTTATATCCATGATTTGGGCATTTCCATTCCTTTTCAAGGTCCACAAAATTTTTGTAGACATCCTTCTTACTGCAGCTATCCCCTTGAACTCAGAATATCCTGATATTAAAAGAAATTCTGTGAACTAATAATAAGCAATTTCCGCTCAGAAGGTATTAGTGATTTCATAATAAATCGATGATAATTATTGGGCTAAGCAGGATGAAAAGTAGGGTTCGGCAGGGCAAAGTGAGTTTATAATGTCAGGAATGCTACTTAACCGCAGAGGAGCACTTAGGAGAAAAGTAAAGCTTGCTGATCACATTTTGGAAAGGACAGCTCCTCACTTGCATGTCCTGGTCAACAATTCCTCGCTCCTAAACAAGGTGAATGCCCAGCAGTCTTGGACTTCAAGCGTTATCTTTCCTGTACAGCTCTCCCCTTTCACAGTGACAGGCATGTTCCAGATGAAAAACCTCAGGAATATTTTCAAAGAAAGCACTACAGGAAGGAGAAACCCTAATAACCCTACAGAGGCAAGAAACTCTGGATAAAAAGAATATGCTAGAAAAAATGGGACTTTATAGCCTCTACTTCTTTTAAGGACTTTTGGAAAGTACCTATAAATGACACTATATTGCTGTCTATTGAGTTAGCACACACACAGACTTGACTTAAAGAATATGGGGACTGTTGCTACTCCTAGATGGAGGAGATGGGGATATAATTCATATTGAGATCTAAGCTTCTCCAAAGCTCAGAAATGGTTTTGTACAATGAATTTCTCATAATTATGTACTTGAAAAAAAAAAAAAAAAAAAAGCAGGCATGTGCAAATAAAAGAGAATGACAGCAGATGTCTGAGTACCTAAAATTTGGTATCTCTGTTTAGTTACACTTAACTTTACATCAAGAGCAGGTGCCCAGTTCTGCTCTTTGCCCATGACACACGAATGGTTTATGGTTCATGATACAATGGCAAGTACTTCTTCTCAGCAGTTTGGATGCCAAACAACTGGTCAAGTGAAGCATGATATGGAGCTCAAGCACAAACTTGTTGCTCGTGTTTCACACTCGAGGAAAGGCTTACCTACCAAAAAGCTTGTCTGTCGTTTTTCAGCTCTTGCTTTTTTCACAGCTCTGTGCATCTGATCTAACAAAAAATACTGCCTCTCTCTAAAGTCCTTGCACCACTGCAGTTAGGTTGGCTTTCAACGAAAGGGTGCAGATATTGCAAAGCCCTGTGACAAAACGTCTGAAAGTTGGTCAGCAACCATTGAAAATGAGATGCACAAGGTTGATTTCAGCACCGAGCTTCTTTCTATATTGTGTGGGGGAGAATTTTCCTGCAATGAAAGAGCTTCTACAGTGAGCTTCACAAAGCTAGAATGGCAGATGCTCAGATGGCTACCCTGGTCAGCTGTAAACACTAAGGAGAGTGATGGTGGGAACTCTTTCAGGACTGTAATTAGGCATTTTGACGGAAAAAGACAGTCAGAACATGAAACCTTTTCCTGCTCTGAGGATTTTTCTAGGAGTTTTCTGCAAAATTTATGTTTTATTTTGGGCAGCAGAAGCCTTTACCAGAGAACTCTAACCAATACACAGTCAGATTCCCCGTTACTGCCTGCTCTTTGGGTCCTGTGAATCTTGCAAACTTGACGTGACATTAGCAAGAGGGATGAGGTGTGTTCACTTGCAGACTTATAGCTTAACTTTTAGAAAACTTCACTAGCATCTGAAGAGATTAGGCCACAAGTTTGTTGTTGTTAGTGGTGCTGCTGACCACTATAGCAGAGAAAGCAGTCTCTAAAATCAGCTTGATCCAAACAAGTTGACCCACATGTGGGGAACTACCTCTGGGGAGATGAGTACAGATATCTCTGTTTCCTAGCCTTAAGGAGGGAAATAGATGCTAATCAGTTATCATTATTATTTTTTATTTGTAATTTGGATGAACTAAGGAACCCCAGGCAAGTTTCTAGGCAGTATATGGAGAGGTAATAAAAAAAATCACTTTAGCTTCAGAGACCTCAGTATGTGTGGTTAGGAAAAGAGAGAGAGTGTGTGTGTGCATCTGTGTTTATTGGGGGAGAGGGATGGATTTGGAAAAATGAAGTAATAGTAAAAGAAACAGCGTCGCACTACGAGCCCTCCAGCCTAGAGTCTCAAGAAACAAGGAACCTTGTGCTTCTCAGCTGCTAGGATTTTGCTTTATTGTTGTTCCTTTCTATTCCTTTAATAAGGAATCCTGAGTTGAACTCCTTGCATGCTTGCTGCACGCTGTCTTTGGCCGGCTTACTCAGGCTTTCCCTTGCAAACTCTGGAGTGAATCGTTTAATCCTCTGGAGTGGAGCTAGATGAACGCCTGAGCGGCTTGTTTGCTCACTGGCGAGGCTGCAGGTCTGCGCTGCAGCGGCTGGGACAGGCTACGCTTGTTCCTTGACTCGCTAAACTATCCATTTCAGGGGCTGGTTCGAGCCGTGTGCTCCCTGCATTCTTTTGGTCACAGGGGCGTAGGAAATGATCTTGCCACTCAACTTATATAATGCAATACCCTGGAAAAGCTAACCACGATTTTGTCATTAAACTCTGATGCCTCCTCTCTCAGACCTCCCCTCCTCCCTTTCCCTGCCTTGAGCTTTTGCTTGTAAAACCGTCAATGAGTCCAGCACAGAAATCATTAATCCAGCAAGGTAGGAAGGTCTGAGTGTGCGCGTATTGCTGACACAGACTTTCATCAGTGCGTTTGTATGTGTCTGCCAGCCTGGGCTTTCCCTTCAAGGGCTTTGGATGGTGGTGGTGGACCCAAGCGAGGACTTGGCCCGCCAAAATGTAGAATTTTGTGGTTCCAGTAACCACTGGCTCCGAGTGAGGAAAGAAAGCTGGGGGGGAGGCATGAGGGTGAGGAAGGAATTTCCGCCACAGCACGATGTTGGTTTTGTGATTCAATACAATGAAAGATTTTTTCTTTCTTTCTTTCTTTCTCTCTGTCTTGGACTAGAATGGGAGCAATTACCCTACTGTGGCGAGAGAGGTTTCTCTGTCAATCCGAGGGCAAAACGTGCCTGGGCTCCAACCTGTCACAGCAATGAGAGAAGCAATTGGTGTACTTACTCCACAGTAACCAGAGTTTTTTGATAGTTTACAGCATGTACAAGATTATCTCATAGGATGGTGGCTTTATTAAAAAAAAAATAAGTTTACTTTTCTATTAGTGCATTGACTTGTGGCCAGGAGCTTTCTGATAAAATAGGTTTGGTGTTGAAAACATGATTTTTACCACAAATAAAATGTTCAGAAGGAAAGTGTGGCTGTTAGCAGGCTGCATTTTGCATGTGCATGTGCAAACGTAGCATTTTGTAGGATGGAAACATTCTGTCTTAATCTTGTCAGACCAGAATTTCAAGTTTTCATATTGTCATTTTTCATTTTGAAGATTTTATATCTTTTAATGGCTGTAAAGCTTTTAAATAGTTCTAATAGGCTGTATCTGTTTCATATACATGTAAAATTTTGATTTTTACCAAAATCATTGTTTTTTCCCTCTAAAAAGTTATTTTCAGGTTATTTTAAGTTGTTACCAGTGATCATCTTTTTGAATATTTTGAACTATTTCAGAAAAGAAAAGTTTGTATTTCTCATGCAGACCTAGTCAAATCTCAGGATGCAGGACAAGATACAAGCAACTTTTCTGCTTGTGGAAGCCATCAACGCTTCCTCAACAGACTGGTGGAAATTATTCCACGTGAGCTAAGAACATGCCACATGTGCAGAATAAAGGCCTCATCTAAATTTTCTACAGATAAAGTATGCAAAGGGAAGAATAGGAATAATGTACATCATACTACTCTACCCATAGCTGTAGGATCTACAGAGTAAGGTCATAGTAAAAGAACAGAGTCACAGAAGGTTGTAGCATATGGAGACAGTGGGCTAGTTAAGGGACCAGAAGCATTAAGGGACCAGACCATTAAGTAAATGTGGCCTGAGTGAATTTATTCTGCATTGTGTCATGAAGCTATCTCTCAGTTTCTATCCTGAAGGAGTCAGGATCAATGAAGGACTCTAAGAGTGAAGGATCTTAAAAAGTAACTTGAACATGATCATATTTGAATGGTGTATTGTGCCTTTTGGGATATGCTGTACTGGGGAACGAGAAACCGGTGTTTGATGACACTAGAATACTGTTTCGTATATTTTAAGGAAAATAGATTACCATGGACATAACTAGCATGGAACTGCAATAAAATATATCTGGTGGACATGGCTAAATGTTAGGAAGGATCGAAAGAATATCCTGGAGAAGGAACAAAGAACTTTCCCATGGAAGAGGACACCTGAAGGGAGATGAGGATCATTTATAATGTAGACGTGTTTGTATGAGCAAGACACACCAAGATCCTTCATGATGAACAGAGGACTAGTCAATACGGCTGGTAACATCCAGAGTGCAATTCATCTCCAAAAATTACTTAGATGAATCATGTCCTGAAAGCACCTTTTTCTCTTCAGGACTATAAAAATAGTCGAAGGAGCCCAGTTCAGACAGAGATGTAAATATTGAAAATGAAGTGAGATAAGCTCCTATTCTCATATTTCTCTCTGAGAAATAGTTAAATAGTAGATCCACATACGAAGAGCTGAAGCAAAGTCAGTCAAAGCAGCAGAGACTTTTTGGAAAGATGGAAAGGTGAGAGATAGCAAATCAGGACATCAGACACTGATGTTGATAGACCTCTAGATGGAACAGAATTGAAATATTTGCATATATTCCAGCTTCAGCAATTACTGAAATGCAATTTTAGCTGAAATGCTGCAAAATGCATAGGGCTCCTTATTGTGCTGGTAAAGGCTAAAGAGGTTAGGGGAGTCTATGCTCAAGTTTGTCGTATACCTGAACCATCTCACCAGTATGATTCAAGTCAGTACATGTAACTTGTCTCATGTGAGACTAGATTCACTTTCCTTAAGGTTTTTCAAGGAGATATTACATGTCCCACATGATCTCCTGAAACACTGCAGAAAATAACCCCTTTATCTTAGTCAGCAGTTAGTCAGGAAAACTTCTCTTAATAACATCTGTGGTGAATGATGGATTCTCCTTTCACTGACAGAATTTCTGTCTGAGATACAAATATAGAGTTATTGTAAGCAAATAAAATCCCATCCAACATGCTCTATTACTACTCATGGTACATTTCTGCTCATGAGAAGAAACTTTGACTAGGAAAGCTCCCATATAAAGCTACAGTGTGAGCCACATCACTGACCGGCATAAATTGAAATCCCCAGGGAACTGCTGATTCATTCAAGCTGAGGATATATCCTTGTATTTTCTGCTTGGAAAATTAGGCAAACAGCAATGTAGATGGTAGCCCAACCCTGCTTGTAAGGGCCATCTGGTAAAGGTACAGCGCTGTACATGGCAATGGTTCAGCAGATAATCACAGCCACACAGTGACTGCCAAAGGGAAAAGGGTGATTTTCCCCTTGCAAGGATCTCCTGATGAGTCTTCAAATTTTACTGTCTCTCCCGCGTTTCAAGAGGGACATGACTCTGTTGTTTCTTTCAGGTAAACAAGCATGTCCACATTTTTGATCTGCAGAGTATTTTCAAATAATTCAAGAGCAGTCAAGTCTGTTTGTGGAAGTTGCCCTTGTTTTTCCACCGCTTCTCTCAAAAAAGCTCCAATCCTGAACCCCCAAATGCCTTGGGCCTCGCTCTGCAGCCTTGCTAAGCCGCCCTTTCATATCAGCACCTGACCAAAAGCTTTCATCCAGTGGCAAATCTGAGCACCCGAATGGTACGGGGTCCTCCAAGCATCCCCGTTCCTTTCCTTTCACCACCCTTGGTACAGGATTTGCCTTTTTTCCTCCTAACAGCAGTGTACAGGGTTGCACCGCCCTTCGTCGAGTTGTCCCGTAAACAACAACAAAATGAGCTTATAACTTTAAGCCTCCCAATGAAATAAGAAGGTAATTTGCCCCATCGCAGTGCTTGCCATCTGTAAGAATTAGTCCCCGGGGGAAATGAATAGAGCCATTATTCCTACTGCGCTCTTGGCTGTGTAATTCCTACAGTGGTGAAACAGTAGACAGCGAGAGGAAAAACATAATACTTGTGTGACCAGCCTGCCATTGGCTAAACGAGGTTGTGTGTATCTTGTTCACGAAACGACGAGTCGGGCAGACAGCTTAAGGGGTGACAGACTTCAATGTCCAAAATGCTTCTTAGGCACCAAGTAATTAAAGCGCTATGTGGAATGGGTAACAGACCTAGGAGGCAAGTTAAAGGTTCATTTATTGATGTCTGAGGCTTGTGAATGAGTCGGCTGCAAACCATGGAAAATATCGGCCTGTGACTGCAATTATATTTATGCTCCCTCCGAAAATCTCCTGCTCCTTTTCTATGTCTCTTGTGTTCTCCTTTTGTTAGAGATGATGTTAAAAGTGAAGCATGACGGCCCGTTAACCCTCTCTGGTCTATATGAGCAGCATTGTTCTTGCCAGGAGAGGCTGGATTCTCCCCGGGTGGAAACTGGCCTCATTCCCATTTTATACTACGTGAGGATGTGGCCTCTAATTTTTCAGCGGAGCCGAGCCCAAGCCATGAAGTAAAAGGTTCATAAAGTAAGATTTTCCAGTCTTAAGTAAACGTTACTTTATCTGAGAGGAATGAACAAGAATGAGCGAAAGCGCAAGGGGAAGGAGCGCCGTGGGTAAGACTCCTCTCCAGCGTGGCTGTCCCAGGAAGAAAATGGTTGCTGTATCCGAACACAATCAGGTAAATGCTTGCTCGTAGAAAGGCAAATGTTATATTCGAGAGAGCGTTTAGAAACCCAACTGCAATCCAAGCCTCCCTGCACCTTGAGCTACAGCCTTATTCTACTAACAGCACGTAGTAAAGAGGCGATTTCTGCTCCCACAAGCCTGCAATCCAAATAGAAATATCATTAATCCTGATGTCTAAGCTAAGGAGTCAGAAACAGTTATTAATATTTCATTATTAGTTATTAGTATTTCATTAAATATGTTAAGGATGTGCCCAGTGTATTAAAAGGAGTCCCAGTCCACTGACTTTTTCCCCAAACCACTTGGTTTTCCGTGTCTCATTTACTTGGATTCTTTCTGGTGTTCTCCAGTGAGATGACATGAAAAAGAATGTGGGGCTACTCACAACAAGGCCTTCCTAATTTTGATAGGGTCCATCAATTATTCGTTTGAACTGGAGATTCATTGAACCTGGGGAAAAAAAACAAAAAACAAAAACCACATACATGCATGTCTCACAGGAACGTGACCTTTGCAGCTGAGAGAAAGGCTGCTGTGGGAGGAGTGAGAGAGTCAAATTTGAGGACCAAGTAAGTGATTCTGCATGATAAGTAGCTTTTCTTGTACAGCCCAGCACCACTCAGTGCAGGCACTGTTTGCTGCCAACTTTTTTCTACTTTCATCTTTTATTTATTTATTTGTTTTGTCTACAGGTACTCTTTGCTTTTCAAAAACAATAACATTTCCATTTATGCTACTATTCTTACTATTTCTGTTTCTCCCTTTCCTTTTCTGTGTTTTTGCTGTTCTGTTTGGCTTTATACTTTATTCTGCATTATAGCTGGAAGTGTCCGTTTTTCCTCCCTTCCCATTACGCTAAATCAAGTCCCTTTGACACCCTGTTTTAATCAGCAGCAACCTCACCATACAACCCCTGAATCTCTGTTCACCATGACATTGGTATTTGTAATGATATTGACCATTCGTTCCTTTAATTCCACAAAGCACTGGAAGTATCTCAGCCACCTTGAGGATGTGGGCAACAAGATGCAACAGAGAAGGTGTGTGTGCTTGAACAAATCACTTAACCTCATCATGTCTCATTTTATTTACCTCCCCCTTTCCCAGTTTATCTACTTACAGTCCCTTTGGAGCTCCACAGCTTGGAGACTGCGGTGTATTAGGTATTTTTTTTGCCAAGGGGAGTCTCATTTTGTGCAGGACCTCTCAGTGCTTCCTTAACACATATTGCAATGTGAGGGATGGTGAAAAATAGAGCAGATCCGAAAGAGTGGATGCCAGCCACCATGCCCGTGATGGCTTCCTGGTGGAGAAAGCAGGCAGGTTGAGTGTTAGCATGTCCTGAATGTACAGAGTTTGAATATTAATTTGACATCAAATGCCTTAGATCCTGAAGTAAAGAGGAGCCCAGAAATTACACGGAGAATGAGGAATGGGAGCAGGAGGCCAGAAATTGGTAACCCCTGCTGTGATTTACTGAGCCATAACAAATTTTGATGGTTTCTTTTAAACCTGTGGCAAAAAAGTAGATTTGAATCACAGTGGAAATGGACCCGCAGTGTTATATTTTCTCAGAAAAGCTTCTAGGGTAGGGTACAACTCACCTACCAACCCGGATCTTTTCATGCTCTAAGGATCAACACGAAGAAAAGTCTAAAATGCAGAAAAGGCTTCCGGGGCATGACAGAAAGTTCAAAAGGCCTTGCAAGTTCAAAAGTTGCTCTCACAGCACTTGGATCTCAGTGTCCAGGCAGCAAGCTGGTGGAGTTCTGCGTCTATGGACTGGTGGGGGAAAGCCCAGATTTAACCCAGATCAGTAACTGTAACAGCTTTACCGCTCAAGAAAGTTAGCCTCAGCCAAATCAACTACTTATCACATGGGGAGCCAGTAAGGGGTGCTTGTGGGGGTGCAAATGTATAGTGGATGTCTGGAGCGAGAAAAAGTATTGTGTTACTGACTGAAGAAAAGTACACTGCAGCCAATTTGCACAGTTTGAGCTTGTTGCCATGGTGTTCCCGCAGGAGTGGGAGTAGATAGGAACTTGCTGTGGGATTTGCAAGTGCTGAAGCCCTGAGGTCTTTCTCCATCCGCCCCGCACACTCATCCAGCTGTTAACTGTACAGGAGAAACTTAGCAGAGCCGCTAATGGCGAGCCAATAGTTTACTGGGAAGGGACCAAGACAAAGCATGGATTTTATAAAAGGCAACACCGGTCGTATTGATTCCACGCTTGCAGCCGAAACCACATGGATGTGCATATGCACACGCAGTGGAAAAACGGAGGCTGAATTGCTCTGAACTGCCATTACGTTAACAAGATGGCTGCCCGCAAACCTGTGACCCAAAGTCATATGTTCCTACTGGAAATATCATAGCACAGAACATCATTACGTCAACCCCACACAGTTCTCTTAGAGCAGCACTGCCTTTCCGCTCGGCGCTCTATATTCCTCCCTTTCCTCTCCTGGAGAATTACCAGAACCGCTAGTTCTAGGCACGGAAATCTGCCTCCTAATCTTAAAGCCAGCTGACGCATCCCACAGAACTCCAGTATTCACATGGGTTGAGAACATCATAGGTCAAGAAAGTCTGGTATTATCTCTTCTGTGCCAACCTGGAATGATGACAGCGACGTTCCCAGACAGCTCAAACCACAGTATTGGGATGAAATGTAGACAGAGGCAAATTAAAACTAGGTATCAAGAAAACTTCTTGAAACAGAGAAGAGATTTGACTAAAAATGGCAGAAATGTCTCCAGAAATGTGATGTAGGCAGTGCTCTGTTGTCTGGGTTATTTAGAAATAGATTGATTGCAGGGTTCAGAATCATAAAGTTAATGGTGTCTGAAGAAGGAAAGCTCATACTAAAATTGTGAAGGGAAATCCATTCCTGTAGAAGGATTCCTTACCCTGATCCGTATGATGTGCTCAGGAGGATGGTGCGAGACAGAATCCATCCCATGCATGTCTCAGGATCAGTCTCCTGCCTGGGCTACACAGCTATTGAATCATGGCGTATTTTCCTATCTAAGACCTTGATTTGACAAGCCACCGCCAAACATGTGTTTACGATCCAGTAACCACAGTCAGATTCAAAATGCAGGATAAAATGCTTTGCTGAATCACAATCTGAATATTTTTCACTCAACCTCCACATAATGACGTTTGTGGTTGCAATTAGCTCTGGAGGTAAATACTGTGAACCCATGTTTATAATTCTGATGCTCCTGACAGCACCCTGACTCCTTCCTCTAAAGACTGAAACCAGGGAATAAAGGAAAAAATGTTGCCTTACAGCCCTCAGGAGAAAGTTTCCCTTTCCCTGGTAGACTTTCGTATCCCTATCTTCCATCCGTAAATCTTGCCACAGTGTATGCAGGATGGATTGTATTCAGACCACCTATGAAGGTGCCTAAAATGGATGAAGATGCCCCAGATGGTATTTCATTATGTGACAGTGATGAATAATTCAGACCACCCACTCTCCAGGCTCCTGGCCCCTGGCTCTATGGAATGAAATAGTCACGATAAAAGAATTAGGTTCCATGACTAGGTGGTCGAAAGACAGCCTCATCTTCTCTCTATTCACTGGGAAAGTGGCCAGCATCTAGTAGCCTTGGCTGTGAGATAGTTTGAATTATCTTCACACTTCCCGGTATCGTATTAGGACCTTGTACCTATGAAGCATGCCACAGTGAGCTGAACAAGTATTGCCCTTGGGTGAAGCTCCTCTGCCACCTCTGAGTTTATCTCTCATCCTGATTAGGGTGGTGAAACCTGACAGCCAGCACAGATAGAAAATCAGCCACTAGACACCCCATGATTAGGGCCCTCTCATTATTTTAATTTCGGTTTTGCAACTAGACAAGCTGGCAGCCTTGCACTCTGCTTGGCACTGTACAATAGTTTAATAATCACCTAATAAAACTTTTCATCTGGCTTCCCACATCCCCTCCCTCTTCCAAATCCCTGCCCTTCCCTGCACTCTCCATCCAGAATGCAGGGTCTTGTATAACACACACCATTGCTGTAGTAACCTTCCCACTTGATGCTGGTTCAGGAATTCAGGTGCTTGCAGAGATCATCATAACTTCACTGTCTCCAATCCAACTGCAGCCAAAGCTGGTATTTGTAGCCTGTTGCCTCAAGTTGCTCCAGACTTGTTCTGGTGGGTTTCTGGTTGAGCCCAAGAATAAAGGAAAATCTGACTCTTGATTTTATACTTGTTTGGTCTACAGCCCTGCAAAGTATTCAGTGTGAGTGGTCCTTATACTGGGATGGCTCAAGCTAACTTCGTAATCCTGACTGCTCCTGGTGGTAATGCTTCAGTGAAACCATTATCTTCACAGCTTTATTTGTCCAAGGAAAGTATGAAAATAAGTAAGATTCCAGTCTCCAGATGTAAAAGAGGACCTAGCTAAATAAATCACCCTCCTCCAAGATGATTATGGATCTTGTTTATCAAAATTTTTCAACAGATAGGGCTCTGATTGAAGCTAGTTTCGATTGTGGTACCCTTGTCTATGAAGAAAATCACAAATTTGTAACCTGGAATGTGGATCGATAGCATGGGCAAACCTATGGTGACCGTGATCTTGTCTTCTGTGGACTGAAAATTCCCTTCTCTTTCTTGCACTGTCAATGGCAACCAACAGCCTCAGGATAAGTTTGTTCAATTAAATGATCCAGCCAAAAACCTAACTTAAAAAAAAAATGTACTATGGGTATACTCCAACTTATTTTCCTCTTTACAAAAGCTGTAGCTGCATAGCAGGAAACAAAGCTGCTTCTTTGTCTTGTGCTGGATGCCACCATTGGGCCAAACAAATGGAGCAGAGATTATGATTTTTCTGACTGTTGCAAAGCCTCTCTAGATCTTTATGGAGGGCAGGGAGATGGTGAGATACCAACATGGACAGCCTGGAGCCTACAGAAAGAGCTGGTACCTGGCTGAGAAGAACAGCAAGCACAAAAGCGCAGGTTTCCAGCATGACAAATTCCCCAGGATGCCAGAGGGGTTTATGTGGTCTTGGTTGCAATCCAGAATGTCTCTGACAGTTGCTGGTCTGAAAGCAAGCCTGTACTGTAGGAACACATCAGACAAGTGGGGCTGTGGAGGGCAGGTGGGGAGATTTGCTTACAGTCCCTTTCATTTCTGGTCTGATTCAGTCTGATTTTCCCCTGTTTAACCCAAAATAAAAGTTTAATTGTTTTTCGTGTTCTGAGAAAACCAACCTGTTGAGGTGGAGAATCTTTTCTGTGACTTTGGGGAGAATGATCCCCCTGGGGCAGGGATGAAAGGGACTGATTTCTTTAGGAACAATGCCTGTTTAGTGTACGTTTAAAACATTAATCAGTCCACAGCCTGAAGTGCTTTAGGATATGCTAAAACTGTTTTCAGGGCTCCTGTTGCTGAAACAAAAATGCTGCAGTTGATGGACTCCAAAGACTGATTGGGTATAAACTTGCTGAGTTCATTCAAAAAATTCCCCCCACTTTACTTTGTGCTGACAAGCTTTGCTCAAGACCAGGTATCGATAACTTCACCATTCTACCTTCTGGCCCATACAGCTGTCCTCTGCATTTCCACAGCCAGCACCAAATGGACATAAATTCACTCTAGTGTAGAATCATAGAATCATAGAATTGGTAAGGTTGGAAGGGACCTCTGGAGATCATCTAGTCCAACCTCCCTCCTCGAGCAGGGTCACCTACAGCATGGTAGACAGGGTTGCATCCAGGCAGGCCTTGAAGATCTCCAGAGAAGGAGACTCCACAACCTCTCTGGGCAACCTGTGCCAGTGCTCCATCACTCTCACAGGGAAGAAATTCCCCCTCACGGTCAGGCGGAACTTCCTGTGCTTCAGTTTCTGCCCATTGCCTCTTGTCCTGTCACATGGGACAACTGGAAAGAGTTTGTCCCTGTCCCCTTGACACCCTCCCTTCAGGTACTTCTCCACATTGATAAGATCCCCCCTCAGTCTTCTCCTCCCCAGGCTGAAGAGGCCCAGCTCTCACAGCCGTTCCTCACAGGGCAGGTGCTCCAGCCCTCGGATCATCTTTGTAGCCCTGCGCTGGACTCTCTCCAGTAGCTCCATGTTTCTCTTGTTCTGGGGAGCCCAGAACTGGACACAATACTCGAGAAGACATAAGCGAGCTAAACTGGCAGAAATATGGCTCTATATTCCTCTATGATTTGGACCAGATTTTCAAAGCAAGATCAAAGTTTCCACAACTGGCACTGATAGTCATGGAGTCACGGTTTAAGTGCCTAAGTTTAGATAGTATTTGCCCAGGATCACTGTACCAGGAATGGAAGGAGAGAGACAGCTCTGGAGGGCAAGTTTCATAGGCTTGACTTAGTTGTTTACAGATACCACCTAGAACAACTTGAGATGCCCTAATATATCTAAAAGGTCTGTGCAAGACTAGCAGGTATGATGCAGGTCCTGCAGGAGGCTCTTGCCCTTCTGGATCAGCGCTGGAGGTCAAGGACACCTTATGGCAACTCAAAAGGCACTAGACTAATTTATGCAACTGAATCCAGTGCAGGTGGAGTAAATGGATTGAAAAACATGACTCAACACATTATAAAGTAGATGTGTGAATTAGATTGCATGACTAATGCCCTAAGAAGGTCTCTTTCCGTTGAGTCTAAGGTGAGCTGAGGGTTACTAGTTCAGGAGTAGCTTTCTACACTGTAGATATCTGTATTTATGGGATGTGAAATGCACTGGAATATAATTTAAGTCCTGAAATACCTGTGTGCACGGGACCAGAGATGTGTGACTCAAGCTCTGCATTTCAGTTTCAAAGGTTCACACATGTGCTGTATGCAGAGGAAGTGTGCCAGGGTTTTGCTCTCCAGGGAATTCTCTTGATGCTATCTACGCCCTGATGGAATACATGGAAGATAGTGAGACTAATACTGGGTAAATGTGGGTAACATTTTATCTCAACTACCAAGAGCATCACAGAATGGGGGGAAGGTAAATGTGTGCAACTTTGGCCAGGCTATTCAGGTGCACACTCTCAGTGTTTTGCAAAATCTAACAGGCCGCTAAAAGGACGCAGATTTGACCCAATATTCAAAAGAATACCGCCAGCAGTTCCCAGGTCTCTGACTGAAAAAGAAGTACACCACTTCTAAATGGGCTAGTACCATTTTTTAACATACAGCAGGGTTTCACTGAGAGGAATCCTATCCAACCTCTGCCCTGGGCTGACCTTGCTTAGTTTGTGAAATCGGAGAGGATCCCAGACCTAGGTGGCCCAGCATGTGTTCAAGTGCACTTGAAGAATGCCAGCAGGCAGATAAGCTGGGTAAATGTCTAAAAAGGCAAGGTTTGCTCCTCTGTTATTGTTTAAAACATATCTCTAGGATCCTTTTTTTTTTTTTCTTTTTAAGAGATCATTTCAATTTGTTTCCCATGTGCTTTTTTAAAGTCAATGTTTGGCATCTGATACCTTGTGCAATGTATAATCCCCGTGGTCCAAAGAACTTTACAGTGCCAGGAAATCCAGAATCTTGGCATGAGTGTGGGGCCAGCTCCCATAGCACACGGCTGCATGACTTTTCTCTGTTTGTGGTATCTTTGTGACACTGTGGTACGTGGTGTACTCAGAAATCAGCTGTGAGGTTTGCCTCAGAGACCCTGTGAGAAAATCCCCCCACCCCTCCTGTATAATGTAATGTATAGGAGCCCCAAACAAAGAAGGCTTGTTCTTTCAAAAGGAATAAATGATGACTGGAATGAATAAAACCCAGAACTTGTCCCCCCTGAGGGAAGGGGAGGAGAGGCAGTGGCCAAAGAAGTGATTGATTGACCACAACCCCTTGACACCTGAATGTGCTCTAGACGATGGTATTTGCCTGCATTGATGTACAGGGTACAGAGACAGGCAGCCCCGGAGGGTCAGCCCCATGGCAAATTGTGGATCCAGGGAAAAATTGCGTATATTATGCAGCTTCACTTAGAGGCACCCACTAATCAATCTTCTCTAGATGGACAGTTCCTCTTACCTCTCAGCCTCTGTACTGCACATCAGCTGGAGAAATACCTAAGTTACTGCTCTTCCCTCTTCGCTTTCCCAAAATACAGCTCTCTCCACCTTCTCCTCACTAGAGTGGCCTGAAGCTTGGAAGAGTCTTTACTCAAACGATATCCATGTGTGAGTAGTAACCGCACCACACAGGTAAGACTGAGCAGGATTACTTTTGTTTTAGGAAATACAGAAACACTGCCTACATTTTAATTTTTATAAAAACATTCCTTTTGCGGGGAGGATAAAATACTGTGATTATTTGAGCAAATGTTGTTTCCTCTGTTCTAAAGCAGTAATGATTTAACTGCCAATATTGTGTGCTCTGGTAGGACTGGACAATGGAAACTGGACTTTGGCCAGTGAACAAGTGGCCAAACTCTACTGACATCAATAGATCTCTTCTGGTTCCTATCAGCTGAGGATCCGAACCATTGATGTTTCTGTTGGATCTTCTACCTCAGAAGAACATAACCCCTGAGGATCCCACTGTGGGTCTCCAGTTGAGCATGCTTATTCCTTGCTATGTCTAGAACACTTCTAAATAACTAAATGACATCATTCTGGGCTCCATTCACACACACATTAGCGTTTCCCAACAATACAAAAAATCATTAACTTCTCTCTGTTTGAGATTTTATCCTTACTCTAAAAATGTGATTAATTTCTATGTATATTTGAGATATTCTTTTCTTCTTTCTCCACAAGAGGTACAGAGCTAGAACCTGCATATGAAGTGATTTTATTTCTCCTCCCCCCAAAATAAAGAAAGAAAAAATAATTCCTTCTCTCCTCTATAAAATCTTCTTGTAGTCATGGCATCGTAGGGGTTATGTGATTAGGAAAAAGCATTGGTGCTCACTGTGAATTCCCAGTTTACTGCTTCTCTGAATAATATGCTCATTAGAAATGCCCAGACTCCTTTTTCACACTATTATGTGTCTCTAACCAGCATTAGAGAGAGGTAGTTTCCTTAGACCAGACCTGACATTAGGGAAAGTGAGATTGGCAGCTGCCAATCCTGACAAGAAATTACTAAGCAGTAAGAAAACAAGTCTATAAATGAAAAAAAGGTTATTCTTCACTGGCCATTATTGGCTTCCGTTGAAATTGGCAACTTGGGAAGAATTATGAGTCTAAAATGCTTCCTATTTGGGAAGCATTAAGAAGTTATTGTAAGAGAATGGTAAAAATCACTTTTGCTTAAATTATAAAATGATTCGAGGCCAATACTTCTGCAAATGTTCAGCTCAATATGTGGATGACATTTAAAATTAAACATCTGCTCAATTTCTGTTGAGAATTGGATCCTAAGTGTGGTATTGATATCATCTGATTTAACTACTCATCTGAGCCGGTCAGTCAAGGTTCCTCTGATAGTACATGGAGTTGAAGACATATCTCCACAGAGTGTTTCATCTGAATCATTTTAAACACGAGGGATGAATACCTTTCTGGAGGTGCCTATTTCCCTCCACTAATATTGGAGGAAACCAAAAGCGGCTTGCTCAGACTAAAATGTCTGGTTCAGAGTACGTAGATAATGTCTAAAGTGACTTCCACTAGAAATGGAAGAACAATAGTCTTCCTTTATTCAAAGAACAGAGCGAATCTGTAAAAGGAAAGTACAAGAACTGAGATGCAATTACAGGTAATCAAGATATTGCAGCTTAGCAAGTTACTGCTTGTCCATGTACATGTCCTGAGTACCAACTGTACTCAGGTATTTAGGCCATGCTGATGAAGAAGTATTGGACTCATCTCGAGTACTGTGTCCAGTTCTGGGCTCCCCAGAACAAGAGAAACATGGAGCTACTGGAGAGAGTCCAGCGCAGGGTTACAAAGATGATCCGAGGGCTGGAGCACCTGCCCTGTGAGGAACGGCTGCGAGAGCTGGGACTCTTCAGCCTGGGGAAGGGAAGACTGAGGGGGGATCTCATCAATGTGCACAAGTACCTGAAGGGAGGGTGTCAAGGGGACGGGGACAAACTCTTTTCAGTTGTCCCGTGTGACAGGACAAGAGGCAACGGGCAGAAACTGAAGCACAGGAAGTTCTGCCTGACCGTGAGGGGGAATTTCTTCCCTGTGAGAGTGACGGGGCACTGGAACACGTTGCTCAGAGAGGGTGTGGAGTCTCCTTCTCTGGAGATCTTCAAGGCCTGCCTGGATGCAACCCTGTCTACCATGCTCTAGATGACCCTGCTGAGCAGGGGGTTGGACTAGATGATCTCCAGAGGTCCCTTCCAACCTTACTGATTCTGTGATTCTATGATTCTATGATTTATATTAATACACATTACTTGATAACTGTGATAGAAAAAGAATATATGTGAAGTCATTTCTCAGTTTGGCTGCTCCTACACAGGTATCTAGCATCAGTTAAAATGCTCTAGACTGTCTCAACATGGCACAGGATTACTGGCAGACCTGCAGCTTCTGGAGTGACTATTACAGGTTGGTTGGGATACCAAACAGCATCTAAAATGACTCTAAATGCCCATGTATTAGCAATTAAATCCTATCCTTGCGATGAGCTGCATCTGTATTCAGAAGTTCTACCTTGAGGGGATGAACAGTGCTATACTCTCCAAAGATGATATATATAACAATGGGGAGTAGGCACAGCTTAAATGGACTATGCTAATTTTCTTCTGTCATTAGATCTCTTGGTTTGTGGGAAATTTAATTATGAATGTCCTATACTTTAGCAAGGAGCCGAAATAACTCCCTCCTTTTCTACAAAAACCACCTGCTTCAGCATGTCACCTACCTTAGTTCCGTAAGGCATGCCATAAAAATGGCTCTCTAGCAAGCCCCTTGCTCCCTGTTAGAGGTCTTTCCCCTGATTTCTCATGTTGCATTTTAATTAGAAGTGCACCTGTGGTCAGAGACCACACTCCTGAATCAGCCCTATTTTGCAAAGCTCAAACTGAGCCCTCAGAGAGGACTTATAATGCACCCTTAAGAACCAAATTTAATATAAACCCTCCAGATGTGTCCACTGCATTGCTAAGGTAAGACCTGTGTATGACAACCAACACAGAGTGTGCCTGATCTATCAGAGAACTTTCTTTAGGCCATGGGAGGGTCTGCTTCCTCCTATAGAGCTCCTATATGAGTTGTTTTAGCTCTCTGATAACTTTGGAAACACTGAACTCAAGTTCTCAGCTCTGAAATCCATAGCACCCTCACTGAGGACTTGATTGCAGATTCTTCACTCCCAAGCTGCCTCTGTTCCAGCCCCAACCTCTATCCTTCTGCTCTTCTCAAGTGTCTCAGTCCTCTCACTGGTAGAAATTTCTGTTAGTACAGGGGCTAGATGCTAACCTTTTTAATGACAAGTGTTCAGAAATTCTAGCATCAAATTTTGTCTCCTTCACCAGGTCCATTGTTTGCAGGATGTAGCTTTGTTATAGGCTGTGAAGGGAAATGCAGAATAAAAATACCTTGAGAAGGGCCATCCTGAAAATGTTTCCTGCATCCTGGGAATGAGAGACCTGGATATCTAGGTTCTTCAGTTGTTGCCAACAGTCACCATGGAAGAATTCCTGGATCATTTCAAATTGCTTGTCCTCTAAATTCTCCAGAATCTGAAACAAGAATAATAGCTCTGGACTTTCCCATTGTTGTTTATATGAATCTTGTGACATTTCTTGGTTGGTAAGCTGGATTCACTCTAATTTCAAACAGTTCTGCAGGTGTCCCTTATCTTTCTTGTCCAGGTATGATCAGCTGACATCATATGTCAGTAGGGTAATCTAATTTTGTGAGATCATTCAGCTTTCATCAAGGGGATATAAAAACTATGTGGAATCCAAGAGGCGGAGGTGAAATTTTCACTTCAAGGCAAAAGAACAAGAGTCTCTCTTTTTACTACTATCATCTAACATGCTCAGGAGAGCTGAATTCCATGTTCCTCAGCCAAGTATGCTGAGACGGGAGGAGGCAAGAATGAAATGACCCCTATTTCATCTGGAAAATCCCAGACAGATACATGAACATGATTGCCAGGCTGTACCTCTGCAGTGAGTTCAGAAAGGCTAGGACATACTACAGCTAGGAGAGCTATCACAAGCACAACAAGTTCAACACATTCTTCATGTGACTGATTCTGTGCATGTGTAAATCACCCATGCAACATATATGCAATGAAATCAAGTGTAGGCTGTGTTGACCTTCCTTTTCACATGCAGCAAAACTGAGATGGATATATACAGTGCTCATTCGTCCTGGAACTGGACTTTCTGCAGCTGCTGCTCTGATGGGAATTCCTGGTCAAATGATCAAATTCTTCTTTTTCTCTCTGTGTGAAATTTCAGAGCAGCAGAAGAAGACATCCCTATGGAAACTAGAATAGTTTTAGCCTTACAAAATTGACTTTTTTACTAGAGGAGAAAGAGTGGTATAGATAACATGGAAGGGTGACTCTTCTTCAACTATAAGGCTGTCATACTGGATGAAGGATATGGCTTCTGACACATCTTCATCACTGTTAGTCTGAAAGTTAGTATTCTCTCAGAAGATGGGTCTGACTACTTGTGTCTTTGGACCATAAGATAGCAAAATTACCTTTTCTTAAAATGTGACAGAATGGCAAGCAATGTGAATACTGCTGTAGCCAACGCATGGTGGCAAAGTATCTCAGGGTTTCCAGAGGTCTGTAATGCATAGCACTAAACTTCTGTGGCTGCAGCCTTAACTTTGAAATCAGAAGAATCCATCCACCTTGACGAGATGACCTCAGGAAAGAACTGAAAAGACTTTGCAAAGTAGCTCTCTCTCTGTACCATGAGACTACGAGTCTCCGTGTGCATGCTGGTACAAGGCAGCTTGGTGAGCAATGTCAGAATTAGTGGTAGTTGCAGAAAGAAGGGATAAATATGCTTTAGCTCAACCACAAGCCATTGGTAACATTCTGCCAGAGAAATGTAGGAACCGGTCCATGACATCCAGTGCTCTGCTATCACAGGCAATATGATACCCATAATCAGTTTATTAAGCTGCATCTCAGAAATGTCCTCACATAGTGGGGATAATTCCTTCCATTCTAGGCATCACTGGGTAAAATTTCTAGACTGAGTTAAGAAAGGTTGGGTTAGATGATCACAGGGTCTCTGCTGGCTTCAATCTCTAAAAATCTCTACAGGGATTTAGGAGGAGCCAACACATTTTCACTTGTAAGTTAGGATTTAAATAGAGATTTGTTATTGGGCTCTGCTTTCTTTTTCTATCTCATTCCTCCGTATACCAGTTAATCAACATCAGGATAAACATATTTCTCTTCTTTCTCTTTCTTTCCTTTTCTTTGCCTTGCTCCTCATCTGTCCTTCTTCCATCTATCGAAACTGTAACAATAATGAAGCAAAATAAAAAGCCCAGACACACCAGGGAATGCATTATAGCTCCACTGGGAACGTCCCTCAAAAAACTAAAACTTAGTTTTTAAAATTTTAAAATTTAATTTTAAAATTTAGTTAATTAAAAGGCCACCAGCACCACCAAACAACAGATCACAAAATCACAGAATGGTTGAGGTTGCAACAATCTCTGGAGATCATCCAGGCCAAATCCACTGCTCAGGCAGGGTCACCTACAGCACATTGCACAGGATGATGTCCAGGCAGGTTTTGAATATCTCCAAAGAAGGAGACTCCACAGCCTCTCTGGGCAACCTGTGCCAGTGCTCCATCACTCTCACAGCGAAGAAGTTTTTCTTTATACCCAGGCAGAACTTTCTGTGTTTCAGTTTGTGCCTGTTGCCTCATATCCTGTCATATGGGGCAACTGAAAAGAGTTTGTCCCCGTCCCCTTGACACCCTCCCTTCAGGTACCTGTACACATTGATAAGATCCCCCCTCAGTCTTCTCTTCTCCAGGCTGAAGAGTCCCAGCTCTCACAGCCGTTCCTCATAGGGCAGGTGCTCCAGCCCTCGGATCATCCTCGTAGCCCTACGCTGGACTCTCTCCTGTAGCTCCATGTCTCTCTTGTCGTGGGGAGCACAGAACTGCACACAGTACTCGAGATGAGACCTCTCCAGGGCTGAGTAGAGGGACAGGATCACTTCCCTCGACCTGCTGGCAACACTCCTCCCAATGCACCCCAGGAGACCATTGTCCTTCTTGGCCACAAGGGCACATTGCTGGCTCATGGTCAACTTGTCATCCACCAGCACTCCCAGGTCCTTCTCTGCAGAGCTGCTTTCCAGCAGGTCAGCCCCTAGATGAAATGTTTATTTAAGAAGCAAAGAGCATAAAATTGCAGATCTGAAGTGCAGTGCTTACCAGTACTTTCCGATGCAGTTTGTACCACACTGAAGTCCTAGAGAGCCAGAATCCCCCATAGAGGAAGCATGGAAGGGCTGGGCAGGGTTAGGAGGCGACACCACTTTTATTCCTGTTTAAAAGAGTGATAAAACACAAGTACTTTAAAAGGACTAAGTAATGCTGGCCTATGTAGGTATGGATGCCACTTCCCCTCACTGTTGGAAATGACACATGGACATGGCAAATGAGGAGAAATTTTCTATTAGATGCAGTTAGTGAGGATCTGGAAGGTTTGCTGGTACATTCATGTACGGCCACTGGAGACTTGGATTCTCTGTGGTTGTGGGAGTGCAAAATTGCACAAACTTAATTCATGTTGCAGAGAACCAGTGTGCTCACAGATAGGGATATACACCTGGGGGCATAAATATTGGATATGGATAAGATTTGAACAACATACTCCTCATGAATAAGATACCCACTAAGTTGTCTCTACTGAAGACCATGTGCCTTTAAAAGAGTGAGATTTTCTTTCTTCTGAAATGAGCTAAATTACTTTAGTAAGTAGTAAGTTTAGTAAGCTTATGCTCACATCAGGAAAAAACTTAATAGCTTCTGTTTGCCAGTCTTGAGGAACCTGGCAAAAAGTCCCAACCTTTAATAATAATAACAACAATAATGCAATGCTACTGATTGAGAGTAAGGCATTGGCCATGGAGACACTGTGGATTTGTTAAGGATCTGATTGTCTGGCCTAATTCATGCAGCAGATTAACCACAGTCACTCTACGACTGAACAGTAAGTTCTTCTTCACTTGCCTTTCAGTTAAAGTATTACTGAGGTTAACAGAGCTGTATTGATCTAGGCCAAATGAGAATCTGGCACAACAGTACCTTGTACTACAGCCACATTTTCCATCTCTCTCTCTCTTTTTTTTTCAATAGAGAGTGCATTAAAAAAAAAAAAAAGAAAGAAAGCAAGCTATTTTCCATGAAAAACTAATGATTCAGCAGATTAAGGGCAGGCAGGCAGACAGACAGACAGATAGACACACAATATCAGAGTTGGAAGAAGGTATTTCAGCTTTGTTTGACCTACATTGGAATTTTTCTCTTTGTGAAATCACTTTAAAGAATTCAATATTTTGGTCAGTATGACACAAACCTGATAGCTGATACCTGAACAGAAGGGGCACAAAAAGGAATTTGCTTACATTTTCCTTGCCCAAGCCTTGTGCAGTTTTGAATCCTCTGACTGGTGTGGGAACTGAACCCAGGTCTCCTGCTTTTTCTTTTTTTTTTTTTTTTTTCCTTTTTTTTCCCTTTTTCTTATAAGACCACAAACCTACACTTTAGCATGTCAGGATCTCCTCTTCTGGTCAATCTTTTGAAGGAAGTAGTCTCTGCCACTAAACTTCACAATTCGGCCAAAGTGTGAGTGCATTGCTTGGATCAAACCCTCCAAGTGTCTGAGAGATATGAAGGACCTTGTACTGCTCCTGTGTTTCAGGCGAAAATTCATTTTATTATGTAGGTTCCATCCTGCTCTCAGTTTCAAGGAAAGAGGTAAAGTTGGGTCCTTTGCCTTTATATGGGTAGATTGGGAAGGGAGGAAATGATCATCCTGTGTTTGGGTTTACTCCATCTCTTTTTAGAAGTCAAAGTCTAATCTGTCCTGCTTAGCCCAGTGAAGGGAAATGCGTCATATGCACTTGGAAGCCTCTTTTAGGCTGTGATTCCTCTGTAGTGACTGTTTGATTTGATTAGGTTGACCAGTTCAGATTCAGATGTCTAACTTTTAGGTGCATAAAAATAGGGCAGATAAATGCCAGCCTGTCTGCATGATATGTGGATGGGGATTAGTAATCTTATGGTCTATGTTATCTGCTTTTTGTCATCACTGGTGGCAGCTTGAACGGAGGAGTCTTATCCCAGTCTCCCAGTTGCATTCATGGCAAATAGGTGCAGCTATTGGCAAAAAGAAGGGTTTTGAGGGAACATAGGAAAAACTTATCTTAATAAAAAAGTTATAACCTTATTATTATCGTTAAAAAAGTTCTGCAAGTAGTTATTAAGGTATTTAGCATCTTGAAATTTGGATTTATTGAGATTTTGTAACAAAAATACTTTTAAAAAGTGAAATTAATCACCATGTTTGTTTTAAAAATTGAAGAGAGGAATGATCTGAAAATTTAGAAAAGTAGGAAAAATAATCTATATTGAGGCCTGGGAAACGAAGAATGGAGAATGAATGGAGAAATGTCAGTATTGCTTCAAGAATCCTTTTTCAAACCTCCCTAGAACACAAACGAGATTTTGCTAAAAGTTTAACTAAATCACCTTTTGGTTTCAGACTTCTCAAAGCTTTCATCACTGCGGGTTTTCTGGGGGATCTGGAAACAGGACAATTCTGAAGGAGGGGTTGTTTTTATAGTATGTTTGGACTTGAGAAAGGCAGAATGCAATAGCAGTCTCCGAAGAATCTGAGCTCATGTGGATTTCTCATGTGGAGTCCTGACCCACCTTTCAGTGTAACGAAGCCAAATTCTCATCTGGTCTATATCAATGTCACAGAGGTACCTCCATCTTATACCCACTAAGGACCTGAATCAAAATATTCACACTCTAAAATGCAGATTAATCATCTGGAGGCACATTAGTTGGCTACTGGTGTTTCCCAAGAAGTTCTGTACATTTTAAAGCTGAACAAGAAGATATGTTTCCTTAACTTTTAAGTCCCTTTTCTGTCCATTATCCCAGTGTGTTGCCTGAGTGACCCTCCAATGGTAATACACATAAATATGTCAGAGAAGTGCCCAGTCCGTGATTAAATACCCTGATATTTTTGAGGCCCTCCAACATATAATATTTCACACTATCACAAGCACTAATGCAGTCAACCAGTAGCTCCAGTCAATTACTTGGAGTGGCTGCACTTGTGTTCCCTCTCCAAAGTTTCTTGATTAGGTGCCAACTGCGTTAAAGTGCTATCGCTTTCCCAAACAAGAAAAAAAGAAAACTCCCACAGCAATACCCTCTAAAATAGATATAAATTCACTGCCTGCCCAACCAGCTGTGAAACAGCCCCTGACCAAGTTCTTGCATTCCTGAGAGCTAAGAAATAGTTAACCCTCTAACCGGCTCCCCACCTCACGAAAGGACGATGTGAACAAACTTGGATAACGCAACCAAGTGACTAGGAGCCACGACCAGTTCCAAGAACACTCCGGGATCAGAAAGCTCTCGCTGGGTAGAGTTTCAAGGTCTTGTCCACAAGGATCCACAATTAAAATTTCTCGTGCTAAGGTTTCATGGTGAAATAAAAACCCTGAGATTCCAACGCTTCTCCGCTCTCCTCCCCGCTTCCTCCAAGCACCGCTCACAACATAGCACGATGGAAGGAACAGAAAACCTCTAGCATTTTGGCAATCAGTGCTGCCTATTTTACATATTTCAATTCCATCCTTTGGAAGAGCTGTAAATCTTTCCTCCTATTTTTTCTCTTGTTCTGTCTTCGGCTAACTTGGCTATATAATTGCAGAGTTCATGTTACTTGCATGCATTGGAAATGATGCTTAAAGGGAGGGGAAATAAATTCCTCTTCCCATCTCTCCCCAACCTTAGGGGTATATTGATAAACGAAGTGAAGTGGTAATGTATTATAATTTGTTTCTTTTTCTCTATCCTTTTTTTTTTTTTTTTTTTTTTTATTCATGGCCTTTTGGTTGTCATGAAGTATTATCTGACAGAAAATATCTGGTGATTCTGGCTGATATGAATTCAAGCACCACTCCCATCCTATGGGCATCCTATGTTTCCTTCAAAGATTATTATCCACTCATCCTCTCCAAATAGAGTGGGCAGAAGGGATATTTTGATCTCATCCCCCCCCAGCTCACAGCTTAAGGTATGAGTGAGGTGTTCTCCGGTGGAACGGTTGAGGCCCTCTCCTTTTGGCCATCTTTGCTAATGAACAGAAAGGACACCGTGCTTGTTCTTTCTTCAAAACACAGGTTATGGTTCCAGGCACTTGGGGCACTAGAAGAACCAATAACTCACTCCTGCAGGCATGAGGAAATCAAATTTTGAGATCGAAGTCCAAGGTACAAAAAAGCATGCCTGGTGATTTAACAGGACCCCAGAGGCTGCATGGAGGTCCTTTTCCCAGATGGGGGGAATTTCAGGCCTCATCCCCTGCCTGTTCATAAATTTGTGCTGTGACTGTCACTTTCTTGAAGTTAGATAAGCTTCAGAGGTGATCTCTGCAGGCAAATCCAATGTAAATGGCTTTGAAGAATCAATCTTGTTAGAAATCTGTGACTATTTCCATTCAGGAACTATGGACAGAAAAAAGATTTAACAATAACATAATTTTATTTCTCAGTTATAGAGGTAGCAACTCCAGCTATGATGGGATTTAATGCTGATTTGGCATTTGACAGCTAGATAGGAACTGCTGATGAAGTTTCTTGTTTTGTTTCATTTAAATATCAAAAATCAAGAGTTTTTTTCTCCAAGAATGTTCCAGTCTCCATGAAATTCTCAATGGGAAACTCTTCTGTAGTGCAGGAAGAAGTGGCTGAAGAGAGAGAATGAGTCATGTCCCCGCCAGTTTAGATAGTGGGATAAGGATTATCCCCTGAGATGTGAAAAAATGAATTTCAGGTCTCTCGCTGGCACAGCTTGTACCTGTGCCTCAAAAATCGATACCTGCATCTCTACAACAGTGGCTGTTGTAGTACGGACTTTCCCCAAATACTCCTAAGCCTGCTCTGACCATCCTACGTGTTTTGAAGAAGGCATGGGCACAGTGTCCTTCTGTAAGCAGACAGTTTCACTCCCATATTAACAGTCTGTGGGAAGCTCATTCCATAGCCTCATCCTTCTTTGGCAAGATCAGAGAGGTTTCTGGCCAGCTCAGTTACTAAGTGGTGAATCCAAGGTGTTTGGACTTGCCGTTGGCCTTCACTTCACTCTGACGTTCTCTCTGCTTCCCTTATTAGCTGTGTAATTAGGGAGGGTAAGCGTGCCTACAGCTGCAAGTGTCCTTTGAGATGTGATGATTATTTTAAAGAAAATCATGACAACCCATAGCTGGAAACTCTGTCTTTGGTGGAAAGAAAATAATTGTAGCCTGTTTCATTGAACATGTAAACATGTGCTTTGCTGATGCCTTTAAGGACTGCCCTAATTTTAACCTTGTTTCACCTTGAGATATGCTTTCAAATTTGTTTGGGATGGAAGCGTGTGGCACAATGTGGGGTAGAATGATGATGTGCTTTGTTGAATGAAACATTGAATAAATGGGATGAGGCAGAATCAAGAATACAGCAGAAATTAGACATCATATTGGATTGAGCGATCGTAAAACAACATTGTCTGTGACAGAGAGTTCCTCTACTGGGGAACTAGATGGAACACACCTCTGTCCCCCAACCCCCCCCCCCCCAAAAAAAAAAAAAAAAAGAAAAAAAAAAGAAAAAAAAAAGTGAATAAAAGCGTAATGCTGAGGAGTACAGCATTGCAATAGTTCAACATTCACACACTTTTTCAGATAGCTTGAGAAATAGATCCATTTTAAGCCTGGTTTCCTAAAGAACTCGGCAGGTTTGTTGGATGCCAGAGATACACATTTGCTGTTGTCTCTTTCTCTTCCTTTTGAATAAAAAGGTTAGAAACTCCCAAATGGAAGGATAGAAAACTTAGTGATATTAAGTTCCTATAAGTTTAAGGAAAGTAAGTGGTTAGGTTTCCTATGCTCTACTGAGGGAACTAAACTCAATTTGTTACTAGACAGCAGAGATCTCAAATGTAGTTGCAGAAGGACAGCCAGCCTTTGAAGTCCCACCCAGAGCCAACAGTCTTTCAGACTCGACACCAACCAATCTGATAGTACGCACCTGAAAAAAATGGGTGGGATTCATCTGATTTCTGCATCTGAGCTAGTCACTTCACACACCCTTTAAATCACTGTCATTAATGGAGTCCAGCACAAAATTTATCTCATCTTTGAGCAGATATTTACAAAAGGTCTGAGGAATCATGATCCAAAAAACCTGTGTCTCTCCATTGAGTATAAAGAGACCTAAGGGGTTAGAGGTTAAACATGCAATGTGAAGTGAGATAAATTTCATGTGGTGCTAAAGAAGATACCTGTTGCTCCTTCCGTTTTTCCTTCACATCATCCATGTGGGATAACAGGATGTAACTCAGAGTTTCAAAACCAAAGGGAAGAGCTGATGTTACCAGCCTTATTCCTGGTAGTAGATGACACTTCCACTCCAATCATAGCAGAGCTTTACCTAATCTGGCTCCCTCTCACATCAACTGCATCTGCCACAGCTGGTGTTTTCCATCCTGCTTCCCTTCTGGGTGGGGTTTATTCCCAGAAGAGAATAATCAAGACTTTCCAGCCTCCTTTCCCAGCTGCATCTAGCCCTTTCAGTTTATAATGGCTCAAAACTCTTTCCAGGTCTTTATCAGAGCTTCTCCTTGTTTACAGCTACAGTCCAAGGTAGCAGATCTTTGGAATCCTCTACCAAGGACTTTTTCCCAAAATTCATGCTGCCTTTCCAAGAATCTCTCTTTCTGAACTCCCAGAAATCATTTGGACTAAATTTACAGACATGCCTTGAAGTGACTCATGTCAAGTGCAGGGATCACTCACCACCCATACATGGGGAAAAACATGCATCCCCTTGTGGAACAAGAACATGCAGACGCAGTGATCCTATTGCCTTAATGATATAGTTTCCTTAATTCTTATAACTTTTTAGGAAATGTTTTGATGAGCCTTCTAGATAGTTTTGTAAAATGAAGGGATTAAATATGTTAAAGATATTAAGTATTTTAAAAATCAAACACACATGAGCAGACAGAAATTAGAATGTAATGCTGTTGTGGAGCATGTGTTCCTCTGGTATAAAGTTGAGCTGTTTTCACAGATATTTACTCACTTTATTCATTTATTCCTGTGTCCAAGTCTGGGAGAGGGACAGTGGTATTTGCAGGTATTGTAACTCGGTCTGAAATACAAAAACAATGGGCATTTGTCTGCCTTCGTTTCACATGAACAAAGTATTATCAGGAAATGTTTCTGCTCAGAACTTGAGGATGGGCTTCTTTTCAGTCCATGCAGCACTATGGAGAGTCCCAGGAGCTAGTCTTAAATGTCAGCCCAAGCTTCCTGAAGGACCAGAGCTCAAACATCAGGTTTACAGAGAAGTGTTCATGTGTGTCAGTATTGTGTGGTTTAGGGTCCTTTCTGCAGATGGAGGAAAGCCAAGCTGCCATGGAGGCATAGCCTATATTCCCAGCAGGCCTGATCCTTAATCGCATTCTCCAGTTATGTGACTCCAGGACTTCTTTGCTTCACTTGGAGAGACAGCTACACCTGATCCAGGTCTAACTGCTGCAAGCTCCTTAAACAGCAAGCTCTCTCTAAGACAGCAATCACACCTCTCTTCTAAGGTTACGTTCTTTGTATTGCAGGCAGAGAAAGCCTATTAGGAATGTAGCCAATTGTAGTATTACATGTGCTATTTGTCAGAGAATTTTCTTTGCTCTCTCTTGTTTCTCTAGGAAGTAGCCACAAATGGCTAGTGTAAGGTTACTTGGCCCACACAAAATTTTATCAGATTTTAGCAGCTTTCCATTCCTGGAATTACATTTTTTTTTGACTTTCTGAAGAGCACTGATAGTAGCTCAGCTGTCAATTTTCATATTAGGGTTTGTTTTTTCCCTACAGCTGCTTGAGCGAGTTCAAATTTTACTAAGATGCCAGAATTAGAGATAAAGACTTGGGGGTCAAGGTATCATGAATGAATAGGGCCAGAGACTGTATTTTTTTCCATTGATGATAGAGTAGAATAATATTTTTATAAAATTCAAAGCTAAATAGTAATTAGCATCCTCTACTATGACAATGTTCCAGGGAAAGAGATCACGAATGCCTGAAGACAAGAGCAGTGGTGATGTGCCTCTGGAGGCATCAGAGAATCATTTTGTGCTGGCTGCTCTCTGGAGAAGATTCTTCCTAGCAATGTGGAGTCACCATTGACAACACAGTGCATTCCTCTCTCTCTTCCCTGGTCACTTGCGTGATGGTCTTTTTTTTTTTTTTTTTTTTTTCCCCCATCCTATAGGAGATATTTTTTTTGCCAGTCTGAAGTTGTCAGCTCGGCTCTGGACTCAATATAACTAGTAAGTCCTGCTGTCTCTTTCCTAGAAAGGTAGAAATGTCTGCTGAGTTGGTCTCCTTGTCTGTGTCAACACTTAAATTTCTTTCCCCCATTAGTCTGCAAATCCCTTTAGGTCTTTTTATGGCCTAAGATGCAATTTCTTATACCTGTAGTGTCATGCTGGTCCAAAGTGAATATACCTCACTGAGAGACACTAATATGCTTAACAGGTTTGAGGCTACAGTTTCTCAGCCAAGTCTCTTTGTAATCACTAAAAGGAAATAACAGGGCATCATCCTAAATTAGAATGACCTCAAATTTCATCTCGTGAGACTAACACAATTAACTCCCACCTCATGTCTTCTTGCAACTAGGCCTGGATCTCATGTGTCTGGAGTAGAGCACCCTCCCTCCCCCCAATAGTCCCAATATGTCAAATATATATTTTTGGCCTGACTTGTAATTCAGGTGTACCTGGGGTGTGGAGACACACAGCATGAGATGGACAAGAGCTTTTAGTCCTTAATGAGCTATTTCAAGAAGGTGACATGGCTGGCTATGAAGCCCTGGCAGACATTAGGTGTAATCAAACACTGTCAACAGACTCTTTTGTATCATGTGAGATGCATCAAAGGTGGGACATTTCATGTCTTATTATGGCACAGCCTTAAATTTTAGGTCATGTGAACATGGGGCTAATATGCTTCCACAGCTGAAATCCTGAGAGCTTGAGACACAAAGTGGAAGTCATCTTGTGTAATTTTAGCCATTTAGCCCTCAAAGATCTAGCTTTGGCAGTGGAGATATGATAAAACACCTTCTGGAAGTGTTTGTCTCCAGTGACAAAGAAGGATTATGGGTGATTTAGTTTAGGCTGGATGCCTGCTTTTTAGATGGCTGAGATGTATCCTATCACAGTGCTAGTTCATTTTTTGCGTTAGTCACGCATTATTTTTAAAGTTCAACTGGAAAGCCAGCCTACTCAGCAGGTAAGTTATTTGAATTACAACTCTTGCAAAACACCTCAGGAATATTTCAGAGTTGACGTTTTTACTTTTGGCCTAATTACTCTTTACATTTTCATCAACAAACTGATAGCTGATTTAATGTTAGACACGCAGGTCAGTTAGTGGAGTTCATAGTATGGTACATTTCGATAAGCAGACGTTGTTCTCAGGCAAATGATAAGTTATCATGTTTGCCTGGGACAGGGATGAGGTATAGAAATGTAAAAATCTGTGCTTATTTTAAAAAAAACTTCTCAATGTCCTGAGAAAGTTGGGGTATTTGCTATTTCTGTGCAGCAAAACAGTTTAAAACAGTGCATGAAATCAAGTGGGATGGCTGTCACAGTAGCTAGGAGAAGTTCTACCTCTGCAAGCCAGTGGAATAACCAGGTCTGTAGTGCACTCTTGTTTGCTCCTAAGGTCCTAGTCCAGATTACTAGTGTTGGCCAGTATCTACTCTTGAGAGATTTCCAGGTGGAAACCATGAACAGACCTTCTGTCAGCTTTGATGCAACTTCTTTGATGCACTTCTCTAGAAATATTATATTCACAGATGCTTTCTGCTTCATGAAGAAATCTTACGTTTTCTGGTTTAACTTTCTAAATTACATTGCTACTTCAGTTAGAATACAATTTGTGTTCAGTTTACAGTATTTGTTGCCTACGTTCAATTTGTATACAGTGTACAGTAAAAGAAGACATAAAGATATATTATCTTATTCTCATTTTCTTTTTCCCCCCTGTTATAGGCTCCCATATCTCTTGGTAATGGTTGGACCTAGAATCAGCTTTAGGTCGGTGTCACAGATATTCCATACAAACTTTGTACTGTAGGAAGTGTTAGGCCCTTTGAGAGAGGTGAGAATCCTGTTGTAAGTGATGGTTCAGCTTAAAAAGAGGAGGTCAGCCAGTGTGTGATTCACTCCTGGAAGTGTTGTTGAACCAGCCAACCAAACTTCCTTCATTGTCAAGGAAAACTAAGTCAAGAGCGTCAGTAGAGTTTATGGAGCCAGTTACCTCCTCTTAAAAGTCTCTAGAATAAGGCAGAGGAATCACCCTCGAGAGTGTCTACCTTGTGAAGCAACAAAAGCATGAGAAGAATAATTCAAAAAGGAGTTGCTGCACTGATATTAATCCCACCCACTGAATTCAAGGAAAGGGCACAGCCGGCATTGGTACATGGAACTTGAAGCCTTGCTGAGCCTGATGCCCACTGTGCCTTGATGACCTCCCAGTCCCTTGTGCTGAGTTGCCACAGTCCAGTGGGGTTAAGGGCTAGCCTTCAAATGCTGGCTTAGGAAGTATTCTCTTTTTCAGAAGAAAGTCTGTGCTTTCATGGAGAGGAGAAGCTCTTTCCAAAGTCCTGACGGTGTACCGGACGCAGTATAAGCTACGAAGTCTCTTACTCCTCCTGCAATCCTAGGAGAAGAAGAGCCGTACCATGGTGCTGGAAACAACATTTTAGAAAGGATGTGAGGCTGCTGGAAGCAGAAGCATGGTCTTTTTTATAGGAGCCACCAAGTGGTGGAGAGATTTGATGATCCCCTAAGCATTTGTTTGGGGCTACTCCTTTGCTAGGACTACTCCTCACTGGGACAGTATGCAGTACCTCTTTATGGTATACAACAGTTCTTTTTTCTGCACGTCTAGCTAGCCCTAGTGGTGGGTTCCTAAGGGACTAAGGGCTCCTATATCCCTTCTCATTTGCTACATGGTATAAGGGATCTCAAGTGTTTTCCTAGTTGAAGTCCTATCAGATAGGTAGCCCTAACTCTGTCCTCAGTATGATGGAGGATTCCTACTCCTTTTGAGTTCTCTACCCGTTGCAAAACAGATAGGGGCAAAACAACCCTTGTACTCTGATGCCATGGCACTAAAGTAACATGAATTTTTCCCTTTCTCTTGCACAGGAAATACATCAAGACTTTCAGAGATTCTTGCATTGGTACGACCTGAGTTCATTGCTTTAAATTTTGGTATGGAGCTGGGATGTCTTAATGAGGATGCTGTGAACCTAAGCTTTCTTCATGACTGAAAGAGTAAAAGAAATACCTTGAGCACACGTAAGACAGGAACAGTCTCTCCAAGGGCCTCTTTCTCTCCAATGAGATTAGAGCAAGATCTGAAAGTGGCAGTACTCCTAATGGAGAGCCCTTGGCTTGAAGTAGGATGAAGCTGGGCCCATCTGTCATGCAGCAGCCTGCACTTTGGGATATGTGGGTGAACGTGGGCAGAAATAGGGCTCTTTAGCATAGGGAATAATCCAACCACTCCAGATCTGGGATGACCTCCAACTGTTTGAGCTGCCTGGGCTGGTTGATTGCTGATTTCATTTTTTTTCTCTTTATTCCCCCCCCCCCCCCCGCCAAAGTGAATAGCAACAACTTTGAATCCACCCCCCCCTCCAACCCACATGATTTAAATGCTTGCCACTACTGCTGGTACCAACACTGTAAAAAGAACTGGCTCCTGTTCAAATCCTTCGCCTTTCCAAATGTTTGGGGAATTGGAGCCCCTACATTCAATTACTGCATGTTTCTTGGGAAGCGAAAATAGCCAGCAGCTGTTCAGTGCTCTGATCAATTATGAGCTGAGGAAGAGGAGTGAAAGGAGGGGGATGATTGGTGAAAAATCTGCATACAATTAGGAAAAAATGCTAAAAAAGGGTATTTGGAAGACTTGGAGAGGATATGCAGCCTCACAGTGTACAGTCAAAAAGGTCTGAGGAGACCCTCTATGGTCTCCCCAGCACCGAAAGAAAGGTACCCCTACCCCAACATGGGTACTTTTCTGAGAATTTGGAGAGGTGAAGAGAAGACATTCATGGTCTATGAAAAGGAACACTTGAGAGGGTGCCTGGTAAGTCGGTTCCTTGGAGTACATCTCCCTCCCACCCTAGCCAAGCACCATAGTGCCTTTGACAGAAACTTAGATATGCAGTCCACATGTAGACATGGAATTAGGGGGCTCAGTCTACAAGCAATATCTTGCCTTAGGTCTTCAATTCAGTTGGCTCCTACACAGGTGTCTAGTGCTGTCTGAGATGCCCAAAGCTACCCAGGACAGCCACATGGGCTGGCAAACATCACAAAGTACCTTAGAAGACTTGCTTTCTTCTGGAGTGAAATCTGGAGACCAGAGAGCTTCTTCAATAGCACTAGAATCCTATATTTGTACAACTGAATGGAGCCCAAAGTCTCCACTGCTTTTAGTACAAAAGTAATATTTTCTCCATACTTAGGTTCTTGTTTCACATTTTATTTGAGGAGACCAAGGAAGGTAATTGGGTGATAGATTCCTTCATATATTAGCATCCTCCAACACCATATGTGCCCTCTAGATCACAAAACAAGACAAGAGCTCATAAACTGTGTAAATTCCTTTGCACAGTTTGACTGTGCAGCATGTCAAAGGACACTTGAGCATCATCTTAGTTTTAGGTTTACAAAGCGAGGGATGAAATTGAAGGGCAATGTATGTCAGTGACTAAATGAACCCGTAAACCTATAAAAGAGAACATGGATCAGCCTTGAAGATGTCACACCTGAAATTTTGATGTATTCTAGAACTTTTTCCCTGTAAACTGTTGTTTCTAAATCTGAGCAGCCTAAGAAAAACTGAAGCTATTCTGCTTTTGAAGCTTATTTGGTAATCTGGTAGAAGTTTACGTCAAGTTCCTGTGACTAGGAATAAGTGTGAAAATTTGATTTAGAATGTATCTTTGGGTAAAATGAAAATGCTTTCAAAATTTGCAGTTTGCAGGGAAAATACTTGTAAAACCTGACAGTAGAAAATGTGTTAGTTTATGGTTATATAGACTGAGATCTTTTTAGCTGATGAATTTAACAATATTTTGAAGCTAGTAAAATTACTGTACAGTCACTCTATGGGAGTTGCATAAGATAAAGATAAGGACTATACTTTCTTTCACATAGCAATAGAAGCATTTAGTAAGTTCTGTTCAAAAGTGTCATCAACATGGTTACTTCTACTGTCTGCGTCATGACTTGTGGAATTTTTCCTAATATCTTGACTCCCAGAGTCCTGTAATTACATAAGAATTTTAACCTTCTTTCAATGAGGAACACCTGAAAATATGACCAAAGAACTTTCAATGCTGAAAAAGAGTGTTTTATGCTACCCTAAATTAGGATTTATTATCTTACCTATCTCTATCTATTTAAAAGTTAGCTATTTAGTCAACATCATTGTTCTCTTCATTACAGATGACAGTGGAAACATCTCAATGTCTTCAGGAGTATCCATCCTAAATGGAGAAAGATGAGATGAGCCTTCCTCTGGAGTCTTTACATTTTCTAGAGACAGGTTGCAAATGATTAGTTTTGATTAATGACCTAACTCTTAGATGATTAAAGTTAAGTGAATTCTTTACAGGCTCTTCAGTGGTGATTTTCACCCACAAGATGACAGAGTAAGTCTGAATCTTCAAATCCTTGCTGAAAAAGATGTCTTATTCAGCTACTTGATAGCTGAAACACGTTTTTCTGTGGAGTCATTGAGAGATGCTGACTTCAGAGCTATAAAACTGCATATTCACAGCACAGTATTTTTCAGATTAGAAATGCAATTTAAATAAAACCTTATTCCAGAAATACTGATAGAGGCCACTCTGTTTTGCCAAGTCAAATCCAAAGGTCATGTTCTTCAAATGACTTTTTGGTGCCATTCAGATTAAACCTAATGTATTCCTAGAATGTTATAACCAGCCAGGTTGCCCCACTCATGGTGCTTCAGACATGTATAAATATTTGTATAACTATATCATAGTTCATCCTTCTATGACAATGCAAAGGGGAATCTCAAGTGTAGAAACCTCTCGCTAGCAAAAAAAAAAAAAAAAAAAAAAAATCGAAGATCCCCTTTCCTTCTTGCTGCTGCGCCTTCCCGAACTGACTCAGTACTTCCTGTGCCATTCCTCTTTGCTATCTCAAATAGCAAGACCCCACGTGGTGTTCCACCCCACCTCTGTACACGACCTGGGCCTCCTTCCACTCCTTTCTGTCCATGACCTGGGCTACCCTCCTTGGGAGGCTGTCACATACTGCCCAACTCCAAAATTTTCCTTCCTCCTTCTGGGACCTCAGCGTTAAGCCTGCATTTTAACTCAATGAGAAGATAAGGGCTCAGGGGAAGATCGCCTTGTTCCCCTCTGTAACTGTAGACCTATCTTTAGAGTCTCACAGATTTTAACCCCCAAAGGTCCTAGTGTTTGGCTCTCTTCTGACCTCCAGGATTATCACAGCCAGGAGGTACTCAACCAGTCATTCCTGCAGCAAATAAAATAACTGCTGGTTTGGCGAGAACATCTGCTGAGACATTCATGACAACTTTTCCCTGTGTAAGGATTATTTTACTCTGAATATTTTTGCCTAATTACTTCCCTCTTTCTGTTTTCAGTACAGATTGCATTTTTTTGAGTTTCAGGCCTAAATGTGGCTGTCACAGATGATTTGGTTCAAAATAAAAATTTTTTTGAGTAAACAGAGACTGAAACTTTTCTTTACTAGATTATGGATAGTTTTGGCTGGAAATTTACTGGTGGAGTCAATCAAGTTGACAGCAAATATTATTTACTTTTTGTGTTTCGCTGAAAAAAGACTGGAGTGAAAAAAAAGATGGAGTGAGCAGCATTACTTGAAGTTCTTGATTGGCTACTGAACCTGTGAATACAGTATTTGAGCAACTGTATTTGGAGCTCTACTATGACTATTTATTGTTCATCCTTTTCCAAAGACCTAGTAATATGACTTATTTTTGTCTATCTAAAAATTAGGTGTCCATACCCAGTTTGTTGTTTAGATTCCCTGGATAGCCAAGGGAAAGATCAGCACCAGGACAAGTCTTCCCAGCCTCCAGTAGGTATCTAATGATGAAAATGAAGCATGCTTTGGAGATGTGTTTCTTTCCAGTGACTGTCCAGGGAGCCCATGTGACCAGTTTTGAGGACACGTCTACGTCTAACGAAGTTCTACGACGTGCATTGCGTGCTCTATGGGAAGTTTCTTTGTGATCATTCACTCAGCTTGAGTGCAAGATTTTTCTTAAAATATCTTGGGCTTACGAAGCACATTACACTCCCATTAGAGTCCGTTATCTGCCGCTATCTTCTTTAAGAGCAAGAACTGGCCTTTGGACAAGGCCTACATGGGTGGATTTGTAGTAAGCAGCAAAGTAAGCCACTCCTGCCAAATGACACCTCTGCTTTGCTTCGTTTTGTGAATATTTCCTGTGGTATTTAATGTAAATATGCTGTGATTGCTGTTTCCATATGGCTCTTACTCTTTACTTAGTTATAAAATCAGGTCAAGAAGACTTCTTCTGGGATAACCTAATTTCCATCCCAGTCATCTTCCAGCTGAGTTCTTATTTTCCTGAGGAATGTGAATCACTGAGTCTCTGTCAGTTGGTTGCCTTCTTGTCTCCTACTGTCTGGGACATATGGAGGCTCATTAGCCAAGCCAGACTATATGACTCAGGCAGAAATAGAGCTATGTTTTTAGATTTAGATCCATTTCTTGCTGCGGATGATCCCACTCTCCCCTCACAAGAGGTTTTGCATATGTGTGGCTGTTTTTGCTGTGCAAAGCCTTCTGGTTAATTAAAATCCCCCTATAGCTTAATCTACCTTGCACACTGCTTTAGGAATTTTTTCCATTCCTGCCTCTGTCCTTATGGTCTCCAGCAGATACTTTTGCTGAGTTCTTCTATTCTTCCCCAAAGAATCCTTCCACCACAACACTGATCCGAATGAAAGGACAGAGGAAGCTTTCGGTAGCTAGAATAGAATTACCCAAATTGACATATGGTCAGAGACTGGTATAACTCCTGATGTTGTAGGGAAAACCTACTCAAAGATTTGCTTTAAAGCATAGCAGGTTCATGTTCCTTCCTCACTCTGGAGGACTCTCTCCACAACCTCTATCCCATAGTCCACCATCACAGCAAGGCTCCAATGGCCCTGTCTTTACTGAACTTTACCGAACACATCCCACTGGGACATCCTGAAAATGTTTTTAGTTTTCTTCCCATGAAAAACTGTCCTTTTTTCTCCCTAAAAGAAATTAAAGATTTAGCAAAAATAAATTCAGAAAATTGTAGGAAGTACCTGAGTGGGAAATTTTTTTTTGTCAAGGATAGTTTCAATATTTTTTTGAAAACATTTTGAACAATGATAGAAAATGCCATTTACTTGGTTCAAATAAATCATTTATTTTGATAAAACAATTTTGAAAAAAACATTTCATTCAGAATATTCTGAATATTTCTGAAGCTGGGAAATTAGAAAAGTAACACACATTGACCTGACTTGCCTGCAAAATAGAAGCAACTTTGTCTTTTTCTTTTCTCCCATGAATGCATTTTGTCATTTCTTCTCACTTCTACTCTCTCCACTGCATTGACAAGAATGCTGCAGTACCAGGGGAATTCATAATGTGATCATATTTTCTTGAGTAGTTATGTGGAATTACTCAGACCTCAATGGGAATACACTACCGGCATCCTGTCTTTCAGAGACGAAGGATAAGCGCCTTTTTGAGAAGGAGAAGTGCCTGTTTGAGAAGGAAAGTATGATGGGGACAGTTTTGAAAACACCTTTGTATGATTATAAGTTAAAAATGTGCTTCTCTGAGGTAAATCCCATATTATCTCCCCTGTTTCCCAGAAGTCCTCCTTTGGTCACCTGAGGCATTGTAGGAGAAAGCAGAGTAACTGTCAACGCACTACTTGTCCTAGGGGAAAAAATAAGAACATTGATTGTGGTTTTTGACTTTCTTTGGAAACGATCATTCCTTCTCCCCACCAGACTGCCTGGGCCACAGGGTGGTTAGTCAGAGAGTGACTTCCCAGCTGTAGATACCTCAGCATTGCTGTGTCCAGGCAATAGCAAGGAACTTGAGGGGAAAAATAAAGTAGCACAGACAGAGGCACTGGAAAAAGCAACACCTCCTGGATTACCACCACCACTTCCCAGAGCTGCAGTGCCTGGGCCTCCCAGGGAAAAGGTGTATCTCCCAGCCAACTCCTGACTCAGCCTGTCCCCCTTTTCATGTCCAAGACCTAGTAGGACTGAAACTGCTTGCACTGGGGTAGGGTATAGATGTTCCAGCTGGGATCACCACTCCCTTAAAAGTCAGTGCCCCCTGGATACTCACAGCACACCCACGAGGAGTTTCCAGCCTGGGTGGGCTGAGAGCTCAGGGCTGACCTGGCATGCTTGCAGCTACACAGCAGATCAGTGGCAGAGGTGGAGTGAACATTGCCTGAAGCCCAGTTTTCCTCCTTAGCCTCTGGATTTATACCTGCGAGCTGACACAGTGCCAGATCTCCCCAGAATAGTGGCATTCACAAAGGAAATAAATTATGAAAGGGTCAAAGAACCTCTCTGTGAATTGTCTGGATGGTCAGCAGCCCAATTGCCCAAAAATATGATCTCAGAGTTAGTTTTCAAGCATGACAGTAATGTTCTTGCTTTAATAGAAAGCTTTTGGCTCCTTGTAGAGATTGGCAGTTGCAGTGCAAGTATCCTGAATTTGTGTGAAAGCTAAAGTTCAATCCTGGGAATAAGAGTTGTCTCTTACCACTGATGTTTAGTGAACCAGAACTGTAAACATCACCCTTTGGTTTGGCCAATATTAGCCTGCCGGTATGAGATTCTCACTGAGCCAGGACTCAGAGATCTGCATTCAGATTTTCAGATGCTCTGTTTCACCCTCAGTGAAGCAGCTTCACCTCTTTGTATCTTGTTTCCCAATTTGTTATAGGAAAATCTCCTTTTTTCCTCACTCTTCTTCTGTTTTGTCCCTGTAGCTAAGCATGCCTTTCACAATGTCTTTCGCACTATGTGAAAGCACCACTAAGTTTTGGAGCTTGGTTGAGAACTCCTCTGGCACTGCTGTAACACGGATAATAAAGTGGCAATTTGTAGCAGGCTTACTCTACTTAAGGGTACTCAATTTGTTCTTTCTTGTTCAGTCAGGGGAATCAGGTGAAGGCTGAACAGGTGAATACATGTACCTTACTTGCGTATAATTTTGAGATAAACTTGGGATTGTGTTAGTAGAAGCCTGGCAATTTTTGTCAATGGAATTGTAACCCGAAAAGAGAATTGATATATGGAAATCATATTACTGATATCTCTCACTTGCACGTTCTCCATAGTCTTTCATTTAAGAGTTCTTAACTCTTGACCTCATGACAAATTTATCCCACATTTAATACTTAAAATGTTTAGACCATTAGGTAAAAACAGTATTGTTATTTAGGTTACGTGTTGAAAGTCACAGCGCCTGGAAAGAATTCTGCGTTGTGGTTTCCAGACTGACTCCAGAAAATTAGAATTGCAGTGAGGCGATCTGTTCAGTTAAATTTAAAATAAAAATCTCAAACCCAAACCCAGACCCAAGAAAATCTTACAGCATGAGGAATCATTAAAAAGGCTTGAAAATTTTCTGCTCACTTCATCAATATATGCCATTTCCTGAAAGAAATCAGATTGGTTAATCATGTGCAATATATATACACATACATACATATCTATATATAGACACACACATATATGTACATATATACCTATGTATATACACACATACATATTTATATACATGCTTGTGCATCTGTGTGCACATGTGAGTGAGTGCATATAAATTATTTTTTCCCTTTTTCCTTCATATCAAGCTTCACCATATGGAGCTAAAAACCATCATTTAATGTGGAATTATGAAGCTAATGGAATGTGGAGACTGAGGTCTTGCTTTCCCATTGGTCAGCAAACTCCTCTTTAACTACTATGGGAAGACTAAACTTATAAACAGAGGTCTGTGACCATAGAAACACCCAGATCAGCTTTTAAATTTCATCACATTAAAATAATTGGCCTATATTTTTTCTATACATTACACAGAAAAAATGCCTGGCATGTATGTGTGTGTGTGTATATCACAGTTCAAATACACATATTGCAGTTCAAAATAGTGATGATGACCAAGTCAGATAACTCATTCCGGTGAGAGATGGCAATTTTTTTCTCCACATAGTCATTAACTACTCAGTAAGAAAACAGCAATACAGAGCGAAAAGCAGTTGTTGCTGATTCAGTGGGAGTTTTCAATTTGCTCTTAAGGACTCCATACGTTGGGTCAGCAGATTTCTTGTTCTCTCTGATTGTCTTTTTCTTCCCCACTTCCTGGCTCCATGCTCATGTGTATGCAGTCTAATCACTATGGGAATGCTGTCAGCAAAATCTTTGCACAAGTCAGAAATCAATGAAAAGTTGATCTTGTGAAGTTTAAAATTTACTTAGTTAGAGACTTTGAAAGTCTCAGTGGTTTCTCATAATATCATGGAATCATAAAAATTTCTAGATTGGAGGAGAACTCTGGAGGTCCCCCGTCCAACTTCCTGCTCAAAAAGGGGTAGCTTCCACATTAGATGAAATTGCTTGTGCCTTAGTCCAATTGAGTTTTGGGTAAATTGCTCCACATGGTGAAGAATTTTTCTTTACACCTCGTCAGAGATTCTTTTTGAGCAATTTGTGACTGTTCCTTCTTGTCCTCTTGCTCTACATCTCCAAGAAGACTCCATCTTCTCTATAAACCATCAACGTAGTGGAAGTCTCCAATTTGTTCTCCCTTTTTCCTTTTGAAAGTGCTTAATGCCAAGGACAGTAAGAGGTAGTGACACGAATGCTGATTATGGGATCTCAAACTTCCCAGACAAAGTATTTGTAACCTGTAAATAATAGTAAATTAAAATAAAAAATAAATAAATAAAGTATAATACTAAATTTCATTTCTTTCCCTATGTGTGTCCATGTTCTTCCAAATGTTTTATTCTACGACGTACCTTCAGCATTCTTCCCTCCATTGTGTTTGCACCTAAGTTTGGGCCTTACTCTGCACATTTTTTCTTTTGGTGAATCAGTTTCCTTGATACCACATACAACTACATTGTCCAGTTCTTTCATCTTATGTCTGCCTCTGTGTCACTTCTTCCTAAATTTTATTCATTACTAGATTTAATCTAAAATTACTATGGTCAAGCTATTTGATTTATCAAAATTGTATACAAAAGTTTTTCTTTTCCCTTCCATACTTCTGTCATAAATATCACAAATTTCCTATAAACTTTGACATTTGTCAAAATGACACATCTTCTTTGATGCTTCACAACCCTGAATCAAGGAAAAATGAGAATGTTCATTCTCTTCCATCACTATCTCGATATTCGACTTTTCTTTGCTGTCTCTAAATCTAAGCCCTTCTACCAGCCCTCATTATATCCCCAGCTCCCATCTGTCTTCTCAACACTCATCCAATCCTCCATCTTCCCCAAACTTGATCACCCTGAGTTCCAGCTTCTATGCTTTGCTCATATCTATGGTCACATCAGATTGAACTTTTTGCACTTTTTATTTTTTCTGGTCTCTCCAAAGAAGAACTGTTGAAATCACATCTCTTGCCCATTATTAAGTCAATTCCCCAGTGAAGATTAGCCAAAGATTCCTCAGAAATCAAAGGGAATCTTATTACTGAATGGAAAAAAACTGGCTAACTGTATTCTGTACATCAATATCAAATTCTGGCTTTATAATGCTCTTCATAATTATGCCTCGTCCTCTTTACCTGATTTCTCTGTCTGTTGGTCTCATACTTATTTCATTTCTTCCATATTTCCATATTTAGTTTCTTCTACCTCCTGTTTTGAAACTAGTTTTGCCTGTGATACTTACAAAAGAATGGCCTAGGGTTAGCTATGTGAGGTCTATGGAAGGTGGCCTAAATGCCACTAAAAACTTTGTGATATTTCTACTGATTTCTGTGGACTTTGGGTCAGGGCTCTCATTTAGAACTATTATGATAACATATTAACCAACATTACCCTCAAGCTCACTATCATCACTTTTTACTCAGTTATTTATGATGATGATTAATGTTTGCTGTAGCAGTGGTGCAGTGACCCCTGCCAAGATTCAACTCCTGTTGTCCTAGGACCTATATGAATGCACAATGAGAAACAGCCTTTACCCCAGAGAAACTAGGAACTCAATAGAGGGCTCAGTTCTCAAAGTGACAGAGAACTAAAGAGGACCTCCAACACTGGCAATGTAGACCTTGGGGGCCAGAGACTAACTGTCTAACTCCCTGTGGACCTTGATTATGTCCATGATGATGAGAATTTTTGGCTGTAGTTACCATAGAAATGATCTTTCATCCATCTCTATATTATATATATATCTACACATACGTATATATATATATACACACACACACACACACATATATATATATATATATAAAACTTTTTTATATATATGAAAATGAAATAAGCCATAGGAAATGAGGTAACAGTTGGAGAACTGGAAGCCAATAGAAAAAACATGTTTATTTCATGTATATTTATACCACTCTGACATCCATTGCAGAGCTAGTTCTTGCCTCTTTCACAGTCAATGGAGACTGTGCTTAAGCACAATGCGATTAGGAAGCGTTTCAACTGACTTGTTTACATTTCTGCTTTTAAATTGGAAGAAATGCATCCAATACCCTACTGCTTCTTTTGATTAGAATTCTACTGTCTACAAAGGGAGCCCAGAATGACTAGCTCCAATGGAGATACCCAAATTAAATATCAGCATTGTCTGATGAATCCTGACCTCCTTTCCTTAACATCTGTTAAATCAGTCTATAGTTTTCAGGCTGTGGTTGGTGGACATCAAAAATCCCATCAAAATTATCTAGAAGAGTGGTGGCAACAAGGTCTTCTAAGAGAGGAGGCTTTGCTCTGTAGACAAAATTTCCTCCCTGGTGATCATGTTGCAAACAATTTCTATTACACTGTGTCAAGGTACAAAGAACAAAACGGATTTGAGCAGCTGGGTGGTGGGAGAAGGGAAGCAGAGGGAGGAGGAGGCCGGAATGGGGAGGCAAAGAAACAGTTTTAAATATTTGGAATCAGTAATTGTATTTTTTTCCCCCCAGAGCTTCAATTTTTAGCCCAGATTAAGTATTCCCCTTACAATGCTTTTTCATAAAAGGATCAAGTCCATTGTTTATAGAGTTTGCTAATAACAGCTCCAGTCGCGCTGTCACAGCAGAGTGATTCAATTACAAGCCTGGACAATAAAAGCTCAATAAAGAAAACTAAATCCTTATTAAATTCTTTTTTTTAATTATTATTAAAAAAATACCCCAGCAGGCTAGCATTGCCAGATCGGGAATTTACATTGCACAGAAGAATGATATGATCTCTCTGAGTAGCACGGTGCAAATTAAAAGAGGTTTAGCGTTAAGTGTTCATGGCACAAAAGCAATTTTAAGTACCTGCAATCAGCTTAGGTTGGCTAAGCCTAAATATGTACAAATCATGTAATGGGCAATATCCCTGGCAGTACCACGCAGAGCCCTGACAGATGTGTTCTCTAAGGTTTACAGCCAGGACTTCAACAGCTCACGATGAGCGTGTGCAACACTTGCGTGTGTGCGTCTGTGTGTGTGCGCGCATGTGTGTGTGGTTTGTGGGCCACCTAGTGTCCTGGTACTGACTAAGCAAAATGGTCTGGTTTTCATTTCTGGTAGCATAGACTTGAAGACAAGAGGAGAACATTGCAGTCGCCTATGGTGATACCTCGCCAAGCCAAGACAGAGCAAACCGACTCAGGGATTCCTGCATCTTTCTCATAACTGCTGCTATGCCTGGAGCCTCTTTTATAGAAGAGCATCTGGTAGTTTGAATTTAAATCCATCATCTCTCTTGCTAGTCATCTCAATTGCTATCCTCACTGCAACGAATGCATGGCTTTTTTTCCTAGACTAGCATATCCAGATGCCAACCAGACTTTTGATCTGCTACACTAACAAGCTCTGTGTTATGAGAAATTTTTATCCTGTATAGGCATTTAGAGACTGTGATCCCAGCACATCTTAATCACCCTGTTAAGCTAAATAGCGGTAATGTCCTTAGTTCCTCACAGAAGTTTTGAATTTCTAGATTTTGGATCATTCTTATTGTTCTTCTCTGATTTCTTCCCAACACATTGACATCTACTTCCATCCCATTCATATTGCTTTGATTTATTACCGGGGTGGTTTTAGAGACTAAAAATATGTAGTTTTGTGAGCAATATAGCTAAGGTATTTAGTTTCCTATGGATTTGCCTTTTGTATTTTACTTATTTCTTTGTGATCAAGAACAGATATGTTACAGGTAAAGATTTTCTGCATTTGAGATATACATACTGCCTCTTGCCTTTACCTAGTTATCTGACAGACAGTAAGAAATGACCCTAAGAAGACCTTTATTTACCATTTCGCCACCTAATTTTGTGAAATCTCTAGGAACCTAAAGTCCTTGGAATACCCCACTATTCTGATAAATTTAGTTAAAGTTGTCATTCAAATAAAACCCCTTTTTGGCAGTCACTGCACAGTCACATATGCATGTACAAAAAACCTGGCCTCATAAATCTCTCTCTCTTTTCTTTAATGATGTAAGTAACAAAATATGGCAGAGAGAAAGTTAACAGAGTAGCATGGAAATCATATATAGTATATAACTGACCACAGTGGGAGCCCAGAGCATAGCTTAGCCTTGGTGTCATTGCAGTGTCTTGGTGAAGAACAGCTAATATGCTTTCAGTGTAACTTTATTGCAATAACATCTTCCCACTGTTGGTCATACAAGAAGACAAGATCAAAGCCTGAGGCAATGGGAGAATGGTCTTTCTACTTTATTGACCTTAAGATGCTACAGCAGTTTAAGAAAGGTGCCAAAAATGATTCATTTTGCCTAATTTTACCAATCTAAAAAAACCCAGATTTCTTACTTGTGCTAGTAACTTTATCTCCATCTGTAATCAATAGATGGAGATTAATTGCTGATCCATTGATCAACTGCTTGAGGAGGCACTATCCTTCTCGGACACTGAAGGATAGGATGAGTTACATTTTGGAAATGTCTACCTGCTGGGAAACCATCATGCAGGTGGTCACTGCTGGGTGGCTACAAGGCCACAGCATGTTCTCTTCCACTAAGGGAAGAGAAAGCTGTTGTGCTGCAAGGCCTGGAAGAGGGCAGAAAGCAAAACCACCTAAGAGGCTGACTAGCTGTCTGACCTTCTCTGCTGCTGCTGCAGTCATCCTAGTAATTGGAACAGCAGGTCCACGACAGAGATGTGCAGGCCTTAAAGGAAGTCAGAAAGAGACTGTAATGAACAAAGGAGTGTGGGTACCTGATGCTGGAGTGGAAGGATGTGGCCATGTTTGCGGCTTCTGAAAGATTTCTGAAAGGAGATCATACGGTACCTTGGAAACACTAGACATTTCATCCTTCAATGGATATAAACAATATTAATAGGGAGAAAAAGGACCAGTATTATTGTTATAATTATAGTTGCAACCAGTGGACACAAGCACAAAACTCTGTGCTACATGTTGAACATATTTGTGATTAAGGGAATTCTTTGCCTTCTAAATTTTCAGTCTCACTAGTAAAATAGGAAATAGAAATACAAAATGACTGTCCCATGATCCCTGATTCAGGGGAGAGAAATGGAGGCTCTGGCAATGCTGACATGAAGAAATTGTGTTGGTTTAACTTTGACAGTTTCCCTTAACATCCCCTTAATATCACACATAATATTCCCATCCTGAAAACAACTAATGATGCTACTAGTACTGAGTATGAAGAGTACTTACTGCAGCCTAGTCATTATAGAAAGCAGGTTTCATTGGTATAATCCAGTATCCTTTCTCCTCCACCTTTGTAGAAAATGCTTCTCAGGCCATGTGCTTTTCTCAGTTTACACACCAAGGTCTGGTCTTATCCCATTTAATTTTAGCACTTTATTCACATGCCTTTGTTAGGAAGTTTTTCACCCCAAACCTTTTCTGTTGTCACAGGCCCCTCTATCACATTCATCCATCGTTAGATAACTGTCTAAAATAGATGGTATGAGATACCCTCTGAAATGACCTTTCACTGATAAAAGCAGGAAACCTGGATTAAACTAGCTTACATTTTAAATGGCTGCAGTTAAGTGAGATTAATTCTCCCCTCAGCACCTAATCTGAGTTAATCATCAAGGCTCTGCCCATGATCTCTGTACAGACACATGGAGCATTCACTCCCACCCTTGGAGAGCGGGTTAAGATAGCTGGGATAAACTGTCCTCCAAGCATCTGCTTCTCTCCTCTGCAAAACAGAGACCCTGGGACTTAGATATGAGGTATCATAAGTCATCATGGTCTGTTTCTTTCTAGTTTGAATTAAATGTCCAATTTTTAGATCGGCTACCGGTAGACAACTGTCATCTCTCCCCTCCAAGATATTGATGTGCATAACTGATCTCTTCTGGATGAGTTAGAGCTCTATGAAATGGTTATCATATGCCTTAGTGTCCAGTGGAAAGTTTTCTTCAGTTTTAGTAGTGAGGGCTGTTGTGTTGAAAAGCAAGACTGATTGGAATCTGCTCTCTTTCTTTCTCCTGAGTTAAGAAACAGTCAGAAATCATGGTGACACTTGGGCAAAAGGTTCACTTTTTACTCATGTTAACTAATATAAATGATATAGGGTGATCACAAAGCAGTCTATGCAAATTTTATGAATTTTCTCATTAGAAAAAGAAAGAACTTCTCAAAAGATGAGCAATTTTCTAGGCTAGTAGTCATGCATTTTTTATGTAAGAGAAAAGCAATTTATGCTTAGAGTGGGCGAGAGGGGTAAATCTGCCCAGTACACCTTTGAAGCTCCCGGCCCCCTGCTTTATTCCATGAACTTACACTCCCTGAAATGTGCCATGGCTTTATATTTCACAGCATCCATAAACATGGATTTATCAAAGGTCGCCATGGCAACATCCAGGCAGTCCGAGACAAATACGCGTATGAGCATAGAAACAGGACAAAACAAACTGAAATCGCCCTGTTCCCACCCAGTCTTCTCCCCCTATCCCTTCAGCTCCAAATTTAGACTAAGCGCCGTTATTAATACTCCGGTTGATATTACCTCAGCAGAGATTGAAGAGCAGAGGAGAGTTCACGCAGCACGGGCAGAGAGGAGTATCGCTGCTGCAATAGGCACACGGCACGCATAGGATCACTGGGCTATGGGTAACTCCGCAGAATAATTGTATTGGCATGTGTGAATTCTGGGAATCAGAACCTCCTAATATTTGTTTTGGCTCTGTTTCCATGGCAATAAGTGCACTTGCTATTAATTCTCTAGTTTATTACCAGTCTTTTATTCCTAGTATTTAGAGGAGGGGGGTATTCACATACACTTTGGAATTCCAGCCTTTACATATATATATAAATATATATATATGTCTGTGTGTGTGTATATATACACATATACATATATATATACCTGAAACTTACTGACAGTATATACATAAATATATATACATGTATGCATATATGTGTATGTATATGTAAAATGAAGGATTTAGATTCACAAATCTCTGTAACTGAATAATATATGTATTTTCAGAAGTGACTGAGAACTTTAAGATATACAAATACTATTTTCCTAATGGTATTTGAGAGAGTCTTTTTGAAGACATCTAACCAGAACTGAATTTATAACTTTGTTTGTTTGCTTTTCTCATTGGAAGAATGGGACACTTTTAGCATATCTCCTGGAGAGAAGGAAAAGTCTCCAAATGGGCCAATGAATTCAAAACATTGTGTTCTTTATTTTTTATTTTATTTTTTGCTTCTTGGTTCATGCGCATATTGTTTTATATTGCACACACACATACACATACATATATGAAAAAAGTATCATGTGACTGGAATTGCAAAGTGAATCTCTCAGTACTTAAGATAAGCCAAATAAAAGTTCCTTTTGAAACCTTATCTTCCTCCCTTTAACTCTATGTTATCTTGCAGTTTAATGATACGGTGAACCTACTATTTTTAAATGAGACTCTCCCGTGGTGAGAACCTTGCCCAGTCAGCAGTCAGCTATTTATTGCAAACTTCTAGCTTCATTGTGCAGCAGTTACTTCCAGGATTTACCAGACTTTACCCATAGTTCAAAAGGCTACTCCAAAGACAGAATTCTCATTTCCTCCTGGGCTTTTTTTTTTTTTTTTTTTTGGCATTCCTAAGTACTTTTCTAGTGTTAATCATCTTCAAAATACCCTTTGAGATGAGAACATTATCCTTATTTTACCAATGGGAACTTGACAAATAGATTTAGGATGAAATGTATCCATTTCTGGTGTCCAGGTTGAGCTGTGAGCGTCTGCTTTGGCAAAGATCTAAGCATTTATACTTATTAATTTCATCCAGCTTTATTTGTCTACAAGTAATTTATATGTTTGATCTCTTCACTCTGCTCACTTTTTTATAGACAGTGGGGAAAGAAACAAGTACACTCAAAGGAGCTCCATCTAATATATCTTGGGCGACTATTTTGGGATAAGCTGAATTATCTCCTAGAAGGGACGTAGGCAGATAAATATAACCTTATTTATCTGAAAAACATCTTGCATTGATGTCAGCTGCAGCTGGCAATACTTCATGAAGACACTGCAAACTAAAGTCTGGCAGAGGACACTAGGGAGATCACCCTGGACCATCTCTACACTCTAAGGCTGGACCTAACCCTCACACCTTCTGCATCTCGAACCCCAGAAACTCTGGGTCTTAACACTAGGAAAAAAATCCTCTAGTGACCACTTGTGAAAAGTTTGCACTAAGGCACCTTCCACTGGAATCACATCAAAGAAAAAAGGAAGAGGGAAGGGGGAAAAGAACAGAATGCAAGCAAGAATCTGAAACTTTCCAGCCCAAATGTTGAAAGATTAGGCAAAAGCTTTTACAAAGTTTAAGACGAGTTTGACAGTCAGTACTCCAAGTCTTGCCCTATAGACCCATGCAATAATATTATCTTTCTTATTTTTCTCCACATATTTCTGCTTGTTCCAGATCAATAAGATGCTCTTTGTATATGTATAAAATACCTGCAGGATTTTCTTAGCCTTTGGGAAGTGAATGAACATATTCAGGCTGTATGCTAAGCCCACCAAAGCCAAGAGGAGATGAAGATACTTGGAAACAAGAAGAATATAGTCTTCCAGTGGTAGAAAACACAAAACAATACCCAAACCTCCTTTCCTGGAAGCTGATTTTATTTTATTTCATTCTTTGTGGGAGCAACATCAGCAAATTGTTATTAATAGTGTGTTGAGAGTTAAACAAAATAATAAAGTGGTCAAAAAGGATGCCAAGGGTAAGTTCTACCTCTTTGGAAAAGAAATTGAAACCACATAGCTCCTTTTCAGCCCTCCCTGACTTTGTTACTGAGCTGGACTGACTGGAAGAGAAAGTGAAGTGCTTTTTCCTCTTATGGGGAAACTTCTATTCCCTACGGTAAGAAAATGGGTTTTGGGCCTGCCTGTTGCAAGTAGCAGGGTTCATGTTTCTGTGCTTGGACCGGTATGTAGCAGTGCCTGGGGAAGGTGAAGAACCACCAAACATCAGCTGACCTCGTGATGTCATTAAAAAAAGTGTGTATGGAAAATATTTTTGTAGGACCAGACTTGAGACTTATCAGTTAAGGAATCATTTGGGCTCCTACAGATGACAATCTTGAGTTGGAGAGCAAAAATGAGACCCAGATAGTCCTTCAACTCTGAACTTTCCTTTAAGGAGTTGGAAACTTTGAGATACTCTGGCATCCCTCCTTCCTTACCTCTGCTAAGGTGACACTGCAGGAGCAGAGGGGGTTCAATTGATTGAAAGGACCTTTAAAGGTCTTTCCAACCTCTACTGTTTTGTGATTCTGTGTTAACCACAAGTTGCTTCCAGGACAAAGCTACGATGGGGAGGAATTTGCCTCTAGGTGTTGATTGTCAAGATTTACTATAGGCTAAATCCAGAGCTCTTCTTGACACTTGGCAGCATGGATTTCATTGTCTGATTGTAATATGGGTTTCCCTGAGCTGCTGGGATGGCTGTTCAACCTCTTTTAAATGGTTCTGACTGTAGTGGTTTGTGTTTCAATGATGCCATGAACTTAGACACTTGCTAAGCATTTGTGAAAAACAAAGAGTCTGGATCAGTAAAAGATGAGAAAAATGATTGTTGCAGGCAGAGAGTGTAAGGATTCCTCAGGATACCAACATTTTTGTTATTAATTCAGTGCATGACATGGCAATGCAGAATCACAGTTTTCTTCTCTTTTTTTCTGCTCACCCTGTATATACAAAATCACAGAATCACAGAATGGTTGAGATTGGAAGGGACCTCTGGAGATCATCTAGTCCAGCCTTCCACTCAAGCAGGGTCACCTAGAGCACATCGGCCAGGATCACGTGCAGGTGAGTTTTGAGTATCTCCAGAGAAGGAGACCCCATGTTAAAACCAGAAGGTGAAGGTTTCTGCTCATGATTAGTAAAAGGACCCCAGAATGGCAATCATTCATGTTCATCCTTATTTTTCTACAATCCAATCCTCTTTTAATTAAAGAAAAGATTACGTTTATCTTAGCCCCCTGTACTGCTTTCTCATCACTCATGTCCCAGGTAATCATGCAGACATTAAATCTGTGCATTACTGTTTCAGAAGATGAAAGGCATAAACCACACTGTGTGTATGGAGGCCGAGTCCTGGAAACTTCAGATGTGTGTCCATTGCGCAGGAAAGAAGGATGCTGATTCAGTGAGAGAATACCCACAGATGATAATTCTTACACAAATCCCTTGGTAGCTGATTTCATTGTCTGTTTATTGTTGTCCGTTTTCTGAGAGTCCAGCCTGGCTAGTATCAGACTTGTGATTCCAGATTACTGACTAAACAGAGCTACCTGCTGTAAACATTTCAGTGTGTGCTAGTCACCAAAGCACACACTGTCTTCACTTAAGATCTAGCCAGTATAGTTGATAAAGTCTAAGGAGTAAATCTTAAAGCTATTGTCTAGCTTGGGTCTGAGGAATCACATCCTAAAGTGCCTAGATCCCTGTGTTGAATGCAAAGGAAACGTGGATGGGGAATTCAGATGGAGACACTTAAGTTCTAAAGCTAAAACTAGCTCTGATGAAGGTCCTTCTTCCTGTGAGCTGAGCTATGAATTTAGCAGTGTTTTTCTGTGACCTTGCCATTTCCATCTCTGTTTCTCGCACCCATGCAGTGATGTTCAGTCCAGCAGACACTCAGGGTTCTCCTAATGGCAACAGTGTGCTTCCCTTTAGGTTGGATAGACATCATTAATGTCCCTGTCTAACAGCAATGGTCAGGGAGCTACTATTACTCTATCTGTCCTACGCCGGTACTTTGCACACTTGGCATTATTTAAGTTCCACGTGTACTTTGTGCGGGTATCTATGTCAGAAGCCTGACTTTGCTCTGAAGAACTAACATTTTATTTTGGTCCGTGAGTCCTGATAAGCTATGGCTGAAAAGTCCAGCTGAGGTATGAGGTGTGAGGCATATTTGTGTGGACAAGTTTGCAGCCTGCAGGACACTTTCTTTTTTCTTTCTTTTTTTCCCCAGATGGCTCTTTGTTGATCTTGCCTCCACTTCCCTCTCCCTTCCCCAAAGCCATCTTATTTCCTGTCTTAATGAAATTGAAAGTCTGGAGGAGAATCCTCATCAGAGAAGACACACTTTGAGAGAAAGGCCATTGCAACTGGAAATTAATATCAACCATGACATACAAGAGCCAGGTGCCATGCACTGAATGCCCAGTGATAACAAGCTGTTACTGTGAGTTGTAGAGGAGGACCTGTGTGGTATCTCCTGTGTTGGGAGATCTTAATGAGATGCTGATTCAACTGCTACTCTCCTCCTTTGGCTGAGTAGAGCATCAGTCTTTAGGGCTGTCATTTTACAGCATGAAAGACAGACATGAGATGCACTGGTGAGAGATTTCTAACAGTACATTAAATAGGCCAAAGAATCCAAAGCCACAGTCTCTCCCATTTCTACCCACTGGATTATAACTGCAGCCAGAAGAGAGATGTGGATGAAATGAGAGAGCAAGGGAATGTGATTACTGTGCTGAGAGGGACGGTCCAAAGAAATGCAGTAATTTTACTTGAGTTTGGGCCAGCAGAGTGGCAAAGAGGAAAGGAGATGAAGGAAAAAAGAGGCGTTACCAAGCCCATTGCTTAACGTGAGTTGCCTAGCATTACTAGTTTCTTAATTTAAGGCCACATACATGGGGTAATCAGCACTTGTGAATGATTTTGTGGTACTCATGGGGCCTGTCGAGGCACTGAACAGGAATCCCTACCTTTATCAAAGAAGGAGTCATTTAAAAATAGAGCTGTGAAGGGGGAACAGGAGTGGAGGATGGTAATAGAAACCCAGCAACAGCCAGCCACCCATCCGAGGAGACCTCACAAACTGGGTTAAGGTGGTTGGCACCACCTTGCTATCAACTCCCGGGTCCTAGACTGATGGGACACTGTTCTCCCCAGTCCTGGTAGCAGATGCCAGCTTGGAGAAATGAGTCAGGCTCACTGTTTTAACTCTTTGGACATAAAACTCAGTGTGAGATACAAAGAAGAGCTGCAGTTGAGCTTGACAGAGGCCACCTAGAAAAGCAATGTTGATTTAGTCAGCTGAGATACATCGTCTTGAGCAACAGGTGGGAAAAATCCTGGCATCTCACTCTTTATTAGCACTCTGTGCTTCCAACTCATTCCTATAACTCCGTAAGAATTATAGAAAAGTATGCAAAAGTTCTCCAAGCTAAAGCAACCTCATGAGGCTTTCTAAAAATAATAGAACTACTGCTTCTTTCCTACTTTCTTTCCTAACTTTTTTCCCCCTGTAAATAATGGTAAGAAATGATAGGCAAAAGTCCACTTTAGGCTGCATCCATTTATTTTTCAACTTTCAAAAGGAATGGAAAGTTCAATGTGATCACTGATGCACTGCTGGTTTCATTCAAAGGGCTTTTCCCAGTCTCACTCCACTGAGACAGTTCATTTCAAACAAGCACAGAATTTTGGGGGTTAATATTAAATGTTTTCCAGTGTGTCTGCATGAAAACACGTGACTTGGATACAGGTGTTTTGCCAAACTTAAACCTGGCTTCATTTGATAATGGAAAATCAGAGTATTTTCAAATGGAACAAAACTGCAACTGATTTTGGGTCAAAGTGTTCATTTTCTTATTTAACCGTATGATAACCAGCTTCCAGTGCCATGTCTCTGAGATAAAGATTTCATGCTGTCTAATAGTGCATTAATGCAAAGTAAGATAGAAGCCCATTTTAAAGAAGCTTTCAAACAAAATAACGAGGAAGAATGATTGTCCCCTGTTTTGCAGGCACAAACATGAACATCTTTTCCAGGAATCATTGCAACATCCGGAAATTCCTTGAACTCTAAAGGTTTCAACCAGTAACTTGATGATGAAGGATCCTTCCTCTAAAAACATAAGTGTTAGCTGAGAAATGCTATTCAAAGCCAACAGATGCGTGCTTGTGAGTTCACCAGAGACAGAATCTCTGAGAAACTCAACTAGTGCTAACCAAAAAAGCATATATATTTTTTTTTATTCTTAGCATTATTATTTCTTTCAACTTTGCACATCCTCTGGGATTTTAGTCTACCAAATTTCACACAGATCTAGTTAATTGTTGTTCAAGAAATAAGTCTTCTGACTCAGAGTCATATCCTAAAATTCTTGCTCACGAAGGCTTCGCACTGCTGAGGGCCAGCGATGTGGATCCATTTGCTGATGTGATTTGACTAATCCCCCTGTAATGAGGAAGTGGAATAACTGAGATGAAAGCCTGAGCCCTCACTGTGCAAAGATATGAACTAATAAGCAAAGCCAAGCTAATATGGGGATCTGAACATTGCCGGAGGGGATTTGAGCTAGACTGACTTTGGTGTTTTTGATCAAAATGGATGCCAAAAATGTTACTGAAGGGTCCAAAAATTAAAGCAAAAAGCCAAGAATACTCCCACCTGTCTGCTCATTCATGTTGCTGTTCTGTGGCAAAATAGTGTTAAACCTATCCAACTTTCAATGAGTTTCAGAACTATCATTGTCACTTATTTGCAGTGCAAAGCAAACAACTGCGGACTGCTTTCATATCTCTGCAGATATGTTTGTGTGCCTGCTACAGGGATTCAAAACACCATGGAGAGATGGGATCATGCAAGGGAAGAGAGTAATAGGATGAACACAGACTGTACTCACTCCAGGATAAACCCTGCTAATAGTGAGATTTACTAGTCCTTAGGACAGAATTTCCAGAAAAAAAATGACCCACTGACTCAGGAAATTTAAAACTAGCCTCAAACCACACAGCAGAGGACTTGCAGTACATCCTTAGTTAGCAGATATGCATACTTCTGCATAGCATTTTCCAGTCTCTGAAATATAAAAATGGTATGTTGGAATTTATGCTGTGAGGCTTTGTACACACAGAATAAGAGACAGATCTCACCCTGAAGAATTATCTTCCTTATTTATCACTTAAATAAAATTCTTAGGCATGAGTTTTCTTTTATGTACTATGTCTGTATTCATCTCTGTTAAATAAAGTATATAGTCACGAGAAGAGCATTTGAGAGGATTAATGCTTACTTAAGTGATTTGGTAGATCTGAGCTTAAAGAAGTAGGGTTACCCTCAAATTACTGAGGACGGGAGAATGGGAAACTAAGGCACAGAAAGTTTAAAGCAGTGATGTCTGAGGTGCCAGGCACCATCAAACAGTGATGAAAAAAATGGGGAATAAACAGAATTTATTGCAAAGACATGACTGATTAGAAGTAAATAAGACAGTTTGAAAAAAGTCTTAGGAGATTACTGCCAGTTAGATGAGATGTCCTGACATGTCATTTTTCTGTTCAGTATTTTTCTTCATTCACTGGGGCAGATATGCTGAAAATTCCACTGTTTAAGACTCAGTTTCCTCTCTCAGGGTGAATTACTGGTTGCAGATAACTGTTGTGACAATGAGCTAGCCAACAGGTTCTCCCAGGGACATAATGTAAAGCTCAGAGGTGCATTGTGCTGGGTACTTGCCAGAAATGTGGCATCAGAGTCTCTGCACTCAAGAGCCCATGGCTTGGGATGCAACAGGAACTAATAAGATATCACAAAGCAGAGAAGTTGTGCAGACCAACTAGACATAACTATAGGTATTTCAGACATAACTGTAGGTATTCCAGTAAAGATTAATTTCCAGGAAGAATGCAAAGCAGGGTAAGACTTTGGATACAGCTTCATGTCAGATACGAAGGTGTATGAAGAAGAAGGGAACAAGGATATAGCTAAAGAAGAAAATATCTGCTGAGTTAAAGTGAGGGGCTAATAATCTCCTTGGAACAAAATGTAGGGCTTGTTTAAGTTGTGAGTACCTTCTAAAGTAAAGATAATCTAAACTAAGTCATGGTGTGTAGTCAAATTGATGAGTCTGAAAGATAATCTCAGAATCCATATTTTGGATGAACATGGTTGCAGGCATGGAAGCTATAAAAACGGCAGCTGCAGAATTTGTACTTAGGAACTGAGAGGGAAAAATAGAGTTCAAGTAGGAAGATAAAACCAGGTCTAGACATAAGAAGTTTAGATGATGTTCAGAAAAAGACTGTATCAAAGATAACATCTTGATTATGAACCTGAGATGGAAAAAAGTAGTAGATTGTCCCAGGCATCTGGTGTTGTCTGAGGTGACATCTGAGATATGTGCACAGTGATGGCAATACAACACAGGACTTGTATGGGCCTTGTACTCTTATGAACCAAAGTATTAAGTAAAACTCTAGACTCTATTGACTGTATGGACTAGGTCTTCACTGAGTACGATAGAAGTTTTAACAGCTCACATGGTGTAGAAATCTATGGTAGAATTCAGCTGCTCGAACACAAGCATTGGAGCTTGTCTCAGTGGTCAAAGCATAGATGTTTATGACCATTTGGGAAGTACAATGTATCTGAAATATCTGTATAAAGCTGTCAGAGCAGGCATGAACCACAGATAGATAGTATCCAAATCTGCTGGGAAATTCAATTGATTTCTTACACTACACAAACCTCAAAATCCATCTATATAAGAGAACAAGCACCTTAAGCATTCTTTATAATCAGATTGTAGAGAACTGAGCTCTAAATCTGAGTTTTTCAGGGAAATCCTAAAGGTAGAGGGGTTGGATATAGATCTTGAACTTTTAAGGCCCTATGATTAAAAATACTGAGAATAGGTTTTATCATGATATGTCTGAGATTATATGTCTCCCAGGGCAATTATACTTTTTTGCTTCTGACCTAAGCATGGAGGCAGCCAAAAAGTGACTCAGACCTACCACTTGGAACCATCACTTACACCAGATAGAAATGGAAACACCTATACTGAATCTAAGCTGTGACAGAAAGCTGTGCAAGCACAGCTATCAGATCCACAGGATCCCTTCGCAAAGATCAACCAGTAATGAATTGCCTGAGGAAGGTGTCTTTTACTACGGAGTTTGGCATCCTTTCTCCAGTCTTCCCGTGGGAAGAACATATTTTCTCAATCTCCATAGCAAATGGTGTGCTTCTGCTCCTTGAAAGGTGTGAGGCAGCCTCAGATTTCTATGAAATACAGGCTAATTGTCTTTTGTGACTTACTTAATATGACTGCCACATGGTTTACATTGTTTTGCACTTCTGAGCTGGGCCCTGCATTTGCTTTCACACACACATGCACTATAACAGCTGATCTGTGCTAGAAAATGTTTCACAGATTGTAGCAATGACCTTCCTGGGCTATCTGTCACGTGTATTTATCAGTCTGTGGCTAGACTAACATTTGCGTATTTCACGGACTACTCATTGCCTCCAGCTGAGCTTCCTGGTCTCCAGCTTTGCCTGATTAACTTGGATGAGCTGTCTTTGGACATACCAAGAGAAAGAGAGAGCATGAGCACGAGCACGTTGCAGGAGATGGAGGCAAGAACACCACATTTACAAAATCCCATTCTCATGACATTTAAACCTGAAGAAATGACAAATTCTGTTATTTGTAGGGAAGAGCATCATGCAGCGGTCCAACTCATGGTGGAGACAGAAGTATGGGGAGGGAGATGAGTCTTGCACTCTCATCAGAAGGTAACAAATGGACTAAGAAATTCTATAGGATCTCTACGTATAGGCAAAGTGCCCACAGTCTCTTTGTAACTGAGCGAGAACCATCGCACTCAACAGCTTATTGAGGTGTAGGTGTGTGTCAGTCTTCACCCCTTCCCTTTCCTTCCCTCTTCTCAGAAAGTTAAAGAGAGATTGGTTAAAGTGGGGAAGACTTCAAGACTTTTAAGACTTCAAGACTTGGAAAGCTTCAAGACACGCTAAGGAAAACATAAAAATGAGAAATGAGAAGCTCTTTTGCAAGACATTCCAACATAGTCCTTTCTTCTGCTCCTTTTACTGCTGAAACGCAGAATGAGGTCAACCGTTGTGGAAGATAAAAAGAAAAAGGAATATATTTAGGCTTCGTACCACAACCCAGCATCCTCATAGCCCCAAGAAAATGAGTTCCCTGACTATGCCTGGGAAAGACTTTATGGTTGGAAAATACTAGTTTGTGGAAAACAACCTAAAAATATGCAATTAATCATTCACTAAAACATGCAGTGTAATGTACGCAGCCTATATGTGGTATTAGTCTGAAAACAAAAAAAAAGTGTACACTTCACCTGGACGAAGTTGGGGTGTTGATGTGGACTTCTAGTTGTGTCAGTTCATGCTAGCTGAATGTCTCATTTTAATATTTCTGTTGTTTTACCATTTCTCATTTTATATTTTCAGTCTAGCTAGGTAATAGCATAGTTTCTACTAGTTTTCTTTCTTTGGTTTTGGAGATAACCACTTATTTATCCATATTTTCCTCTTTCACAGCACGGACTTTCAAAACATTAATTTAATCAACCTATAATATGAAATATTGTGTAGACCACTCATATCTCAAGCTGATATCGAAAGTTACTATATTTGAAATAAGTATACAGTAATTTCCAAGACAGCTGCTCCAAATCTTTGAAAGTCAGTACACTTTATGTGAAATTGCTTTTTTTCTATGGGGAAATAATAGTGTGACTGAAATATTTTAATTACACATTGAATATAACATACAAAACACCAACAGCATAGACAAACCTTATTTAAGGTGTCTAAGTTCACAATATAGCCAATGGAGATACAGTCAGTGGAGCTCAGGGAGATGTTTACCTGACCAACTAACATTTTCCTATAGTAGAAGAGTTTATTGCCATTTGAAATGCTTAGATGTAGCTGAGACATCTGAATTAAGTATGTATGACATTTCAAGCCAGTTTTCCCCAACTTAAATATTTTAGAATTTTTTTAAATGCTTCTGTTAGTTAAAAGCCATGGAATATGGTAGTGTAGCCCTCATAATTGTTGTGATTTGGTTGTTTTTCCTTCCTCAGATGGCTAGAGTCACTGTATAGACTATACCTCTGATGATACAGGGCTATTGACCTGTGTCTTCATGGTACTGATCTTCGTGATATATCATGATATATAAGCAGACACTTTAAATCGTATGAAAACAGCTTAATGGAAAAATTAACAGAGATAAGCAGATCAACCTGTAAGGGAAAGATCTGCCTACAAGCAATGGCTCCTAAGTGATGCTGATCATCAGGGATGGTTTTAGGTTAACGCTAAGTTAACTCAAAATGAAGCATTCTCCAGTTCTAAAACACTTTTTTTCACCCCAGAACTTCTCATTCTGCAAGAAACCCCAAGACTTTGGTATTGACTTAATTCATCACAAAAACACATTTCGAAATATTAGAATTTCCCCCAGGATGGACATTTTTATTTTTGTTTAGCAGCATGGTTACTCCCTTTTCGATCATCTGTTTTGAGAGATTTTAGGCTTTTTTTTTTTTTTTTTTTTTCCCAGTGTTATCCAGAACAGATCAGAAGTTCCATGTAACCACTGAATTCCAAGATACAAGCTATAAAAGAGATAGCAAATATTTTAAGACTTACAATAAAATTTCCAGGTTTGGCAATACAGACAATGTCATAATTTCCTGGTGGCTCGCTGTTAACCTTTTATTTTCGTCACAATAAACGTTACTGCATTCTTTCATGTCTGGTTTTATGGAATAATCTGAGTATTTCAGTTTTGTGGATGCAATTGATTAACCTGGCTAAATTATTTCAGCTTGGGCGTTGACTCATCTTGTGTGTCCCCATATGCCTGTTTCTCGGCATTTAGCCTCTCGTGTCATAGCAGACTGGGTTCCTATTTAGCAGGCTTTCTCCGGACAAAATAACTCTCAAACTCCCAGTAAGCATGGAACATAACCCAAATGACTCCTACATAGTTATTTAAATTAGGTCAGTATTTTAGTAGGAATGGTGTTGCAGTAATAATTTAATAATTTAAGAATAATTTAAGAATCTCAGCTGAGACTGAAACTTTATTGCATTCAAGAAAACGAACAAGCAAAACCAAAACAAAACGTATATGTACTGTGCTTCTGCATTCATCTCACCTAATTCATATCTCTAAGGGTTAGGGATTTACTGAATTCATAATATAGTCTAAACCAATGACTTATGGATAAAGGTAAAAACCTCTAGACAGTAATGGTTCACATTTTAAGATAAGTGTTTGAGGGAGCTGGGATGAGTCATTTAATACGATAAAGTTATATAAGACGAAGCACCTCTCATGTCTAATCTCAGTAACACAGTACAATTCTCAGTAATCTCAGTTTTTACGTCCAACAAGAGTAAAGAAAGGAATGAATTTTCTCAGATTTCTGGAACACGTCATGGACATCTGGGACTAGACCAGTAGTTCCTGAGTCCCCAGACTGCACAATTTAGGATTCTTGTGTGTATGCAGTGATTTGAGGGGGTCACACTACTGTTCCTTTTCTTAAGAATGAAAGCTTGAATCTCTAACAGGTAGGATTTAGTGCACTTCAGTCTAGATTCCCATAGTATAGGAGTACAAACTTCAAATTCATCATAGAATTCTTTTATAAATAATATGGAAATATAGGCATCTTTTAGAGTGCAATTTAACTGGTCCATTATAGATATTTATTTTAGAATGAGATGAAATGTATCCTTGACTCCAGTGACTCTACTGATTGAGGAGAGGCCATAGGACAGCTCCCTCAGATGTAGATATTGACACTGTAGAGGTTTACATTCAGCAGAGGACTGAAAGACGAATGTCCGCGAGGAAACCAATTTTTCATGTAATTCCAACATTTGAAAAATATCTTTTGCCTCAAGTCAAATACTTCTAAAATTCTCATAAAATGAGACTATTTTTTGAAAATATTGATATATTTATGTATTTATTTTATTTTTGAAAGCGCTTCATCTTCTATTGTTTGAGCTCTTCATCTAGACGTAGTCCATTCTGTTCCATTCTATTCTGTTCTGAAAAATCAATATGTTCCTGTGAAACACCTACTCTTAATCAAAACAACATTTTTCAACAGAAAAAATATTCTCATTTGATCAGATTTAGAAATTGCTTGCTTTTTGCCCCAAAATTTTCTTGGTCTCCTGTTCTCAACTGGTTTAATATATCCCAAAACAGGGTCTCAGTTTTCCTGGCCTTCCTCTTTCTCTAGCCGAATTGCTTTAATAGTGAATTTGACTGTGTAAGGTACAATAGATTACTGTTCTGCTTACCACTAAAGAATTAAACCACTGATACAGGAGAAGGTTAAACAATTTAAAGCTAAAGGAAAAAAAAAAAAAAAAAAAAGCCAAGTAAAAAATACCCTGCTAAAGAAAAAGTTGAAAGTTCTGAGGCTGAAATCTTGCTTTTTCTTCTGATAAATTAATTTTCAATGTTTTGTTCATTCATTATCCTTCCTGAATTGCCTTTCCAGGGGAGCTTATCTTTCTGTAGCGAATAGAGGTGAATTGTAGGCCAGGATCCTGCATAAGTGAGTTTTAGATAGATAAAGTTGAGCATGGTCATCTCCCACTTCCTGGATCTAGTCCTCCACATATGGACTTTCATCATTAATGCATGGCAACTAATATCATGGTCAGCTTTTTGCTATATGAAAGTAGTAAGCACAGTAATAGAGCCTTTTTATTAATTATGCTACATCTTCCTTTCACCTATGAATTATTCTCACTCACTTATTTTTCAGCTTTTTTGGAGTCATTAGATAGGCTTGGCATGAGGCAAACTATTTTTTACATGATTTTGGTTATGAGTTTCCCCACAGAATTTTAACCAAAGGTGCTAAGTCTGCACTATGGTGAATTATTAAGACACCAGGTCATGCATAGTGTGTTTTCTGCAAAGTTTTTTGATCACTGGAATTATCTTTTCCAAGGAGGTAGCTCTTTCATTTCCTTGTAAATAATTCAACATCAAATATTCAAATGAAAATACTGACAATAAAAGGAAGTTGAGTTTGAAAATTATGATCTAGTCGAGAAATTGTCAACACTGATTAGTCTGTATTTACGATTGGGGTTTGCATGAATTGTTGCCAAACAAAAGCTCCAGTAAGCAGATCACTTGCCTGGATGGAAAAGGCCCAAGAATGTCATAGGCAGATGCATCATTTTTATGACTTTGTGGGGGACCTTTTTATAGAGCTTTACAGCAACTTTTAGGCCATATTCATTGCACAGCATCTTTTCCATGTTGCAAATCTTTCTGCAAGTCAAGCATGTGAATATGAAACTGGCTGCACACATGAAAATATAGGAAACAAAGAGATTATTGAAGTTCAGCATCTCATTTTAAGTTTATAAATAAAATGGATTGTCTTCATATTTCAAAGAAAAAAGTGTAAGGGCATCAGCTGCACATTTTTCCTGTGATCATGAAGGAATTGATATTTTTATTAAGTACTCAGGAACTGGGGCATGATTACTGAAAAAAACAGACAGGAGATGCTTGCAATTCCCTGTAATTTTATATTACATTTTCTTCCCTCAGATCAGACTGAAAAAAATAAAAAAAAAAAAATCAATTTTTGATGAATTGCTTTTCACAAGTTCTTTTTCAAGGAAAAAAAGAGAGATTTAAAAATGATTGAAAAATATTTTTTCCTATATTAACAACTGAAGCTGTTTTAATTTCAGGTTCTGAGATTATTAGTCAGTAGAGAACACAGAAGGAACGAGCTGTTTACGTAGTGGTGGGCTCTAATTCCGCCTTTTGGAAGGTATTAGAGCTGCATCCGTTTTGTTAGTGAAAGTTTCTTTTGCAGATCCCCAGGGATACATCGTTTCACCATCACTTTGGCATTAGCCTGAAAGAGAAATCTCCACGCAAAGATTGTGGAGCCTGAACTAAAATGTTATGTGATCTGTGTACACTAATGATGGAGTTGGAAAGTCAGGATCCTTCAGTCTCAATCTGGACTCTGCCACTAATTCACAAGCATTTTTCTGCAGCCTGGATTTCTTCACCTGCAAACTGGATCCTATTCTTATTCATCTTAAAGTAAGGGATTGAATTTAATATTCATCCTGTCTTATAGAAAGTATATAACATAGGTGAAGCTGTCTAAGATGCTAATGTCCAAGGTGGATGGCCCACGAATGGAGCTACACTGATTTTTTTGTTGACTGTAGAGGTAGCCTATGCGACTAATGTAACTATGTGACTAACTTTTATACCTAACTTCCAGATGGCTACGACAACTCCAACCCTTATACCAAAATCTTGTGAGATATACAGAACCTGAATAGAAAGTAAACTGAGAGTACTTAGATATCTAAAATATCTTTAAGGATTTATCCCTTTCCTTCTGTATATCTAAAGGGGGAAACTTAACCAGACTCCCATTCACCTTCAACATAACTTGGAAATTTCAGGATAGGATCTTTTTTAGGTAATTTCCAGTACTTTCTGGTCATTGCTTTCTCAGTAACACTGTCATAAAATTCTTCAGTCTCATATGAAGCCCAGATCTGGCCAAGGGGTAGAAGGAAGTTATTTTTCCATCATTATTTATAGATTACTACAGATGAGAACATGGATTAAAAATCCCCTCAAGCCTCTCCTCCTTTAATAACTTGCATTAAATTATGAGATTGTCAAAAATGCCTGAGAGCACCACACACTGAAGTCCTCCTGATTTTCAGTAGAAATAGGGGAATAAGATATTTTTTTCTGATCGCCCCAGTTTAGACATGGGGCTTGCTGTGGCTGCTGAATTCAGTAGCTCAAAATTGCAGACTCCGCTTGCCTGTGATTTCATCTGAGAAAGATATTTGTGATGTCTGCTCTGGGCTTACCACACCTGTTTAATGTAGGGTTTTTGACTGGTCAGTAGGAATCATCTTTTCCGAATTCAGGTGGAGAGGCCATTCTAAGTTAGTCAGCTGAGTCTTTTTTTAAAAAACAAAATTAATGGAGAAAAACAGTTTCTCAGCTCATTGATGTACTTTTTTTGGGGGGAGAGGGGGGAGGAAGTCTTCCCAAAGGGAACAAAGGAACATTTTAAATGTGGAAGAGCATCTTAATGACAGAGCTACCAGGACTGGGAGTAAACATGCAGATGCATTTCTTCCTGCTTTCTGAGGAAAAGCTGGGAACATTGCCAAGCAGGTTATTCGTGGCTTTAAAAGAAGAGGGCAAAGTACCACGGTGGTTTTACGTGCTCTGACTTGTCTAGTCTGGGGTGATCTTAGTGCACCGATCACAGCAATACCTTCCTTCAAAAGAAGCTAGCAGAAAAGAAGTTGTAACAGCAAAGTGGAGTGGAGATAATTCTTTGGAAAAAACTTTTGCCCTGTTGTAAAGTGTCATATATTTTATGACATTTTCAAACAGCTTCTCAGCTGTTTGAGATTGCCTTCTGCCTACCCATACGTCTGGCCCACCGAATGAAGGTGGCAGAGATGGCAGCAGGGCAGAAGGCAAAGCTAAGAGAGCTCCTTATTGGAGAAGACCTACAACCTGGTTTCCTGTCAGCGCACTTTGATTTGGATCCAGCTGTTTGAACACTGTGCTTCTGTTTCCAAGGGAAACGTGTGAAATGCTGAAAGCAGCTAAAACGCTGAGTGAGCTTTGTTCTGCTTATCGTTTATACTGCACCTTTTATCATAATTAGCCTATGTATTGATACACTGGGAAGGGAAACTTTTATACTGCAGCAAATTTAGGGCTTACAAGGACTTTGAGATTTCTTTTTTTTTCCTGTCACTAAAGCGCATGGCAGGATAAAGACCATGAGGTTTCTTAGGCACACCAAAAAATGATAGTAGAGATGTACCTAGAGGGGGCAAGACGGAAAGATGTAACTTTTGTCTTGAAAAAATCACCAATTTCAACCCTAAGTGCTTGTTAGCATTCATTTCAGGTAGGCATCATGCCTTTTGCACTGTTCCCTTTCTACTGCAGAAGATGCGTTTTCTAGTCCATCATAGGAAGAGTGCTCCAGGGCGGGATTGATATGGCATCTCTATGAAGTGAATAAGGTATCTGGTGACTGTTTACTTGTTTCCTCAGGCTTTCTGCAGATTCAGACAGACTTCTGCTTGTAGCGTGAGGCACCTAGGTAATAGCATCAAGCTCCTTTTTCTCAACTTTGAAGGCTAATAATGACTTACAGAAAATAGATATAATTTCATGAACCCAGGTGGCGGAACTAAGGCAATATTTCATATGCTTTAATTTAGTCCAAGTGATTAAAAAAAAAAAAACAAACTTAAAATAAAACAAACGATTCAAAAATAGAACTCTTCTTAAATGCAAAGCTATAATGCCACAGCTAATAGAAAATAGCTTTTTACTTTCATCAGCTCTCTCTCACTTATCTCAAGACAAGAAATTCTGTCCACTCCTATGACTTAATATCAACTGCTGTATTGCTGTATCTCAGTACCTGAGCACCACCAATCTTCAGTAAGCTCACCTTCTTAATATCTTCTAAGTCAAGGCTCTGCTGCTTGTCTGGTTTCACAAACAAGGAGATCAAATACAGGAGGTAAAATGGCAAATCCAGGGTCATTTAAGAAGTTTGGGAAAAATGCAGAGAGTGACACCCAGAGCTACCCGTAGCTTCCTCAGAAATGGTCTTTGGACAATGCTTTTAATGGAAATCAAATAAAATTCAGTCCTTTGCTGAGTACAAGGTATGCTTGTGCTCCAAAATGTGTAGGGAATTGCTCATCAGCTAAAATAGACTTATCATAACTCTAGTCAATGATGCAACTCTGAGTTCCCCTGTTTATGGATTGTTTTAGTGTATCAGTTGGTTCATTATCTCATTCTTACCCGATTCATGGGATATTGTCATTCTCTTTATAGAAGAGCTGAAATAGAGCTTTGGTCCGTCTTAAGTCACAATTTTGTTAAGATATTGTTGCTCAGATATGATATCTTGGGTTTGAAAAGTCTGGCCAGGGATTTCAAAGAAAAAAGGTTTTTAAAGGTCAGGGTTCATACTGTACTCCTGGATAGTAAATATTTATTGAAGTCAGATGATTACAGTCGGCACTTAAAAGAGATGTTCTACCTGATTTGGATATCAGTGTTTCTTTTCTGGAAAGACAGCACAAGGCATAAGCGGTCAAAAGTCTTGTAAATAGTCTGAAAGGCAGATAAGTAGACAGGAAACATGAAATTCAAATGCCTGCTAAATAGAAAGCCGCTCCTTGCTCCACATCTCTGCAAGAAGACCTCACCATTTAATGCCATACCTAGCAGCGTGAAGGGGAGGCTGTAGGCCCTGGGGAACTTAAGCGCATACTTCTGGGGCACTGGGCTGAGATTATTTACCTGCTTACCGATAACTCTGAATTTCAATAGTCTGATTTACTAGGAACACATCACAGATCCTCTTTGCCCAGGCTATGAGCATGCTATTGCCAGGGAATAGGCCTGGGCAGTGTCCTGGGGTCATCCTCATTTTTAAATAGTTGTGAAATTCATTGCTATTACAAATTCTGGACATGGTTCAAGAGGTAGCATGGGCCAGTGATCATCCTTGTCCTCAGATCCTCTCTGAGGAGTAAGAGAGGTTTGCTGTTCAGATGGGAACTGACTTGCACCAGCTGGCTTCAAGGTAGGAAAAGGTCCTTGTTTCATTTTACCTGGTAACAGAGAAGTTGCTCCAGGCCCACTCCTACCAGTTAGGTAAGAACAATTCCTTCTAAATTATTTGGGGTAGTTTTGCTATAATGGCAAGTTTGTCTTAGAGATCCAGAAACTGCAAAGGCAATTGGGCTTTAAAACATTGCTGGAACATGAACTCTACCAGCGATTGCATCCAGAAGCCTATCATGTTAGGTTGATTTTCAGCAGTGTTTTATGGAAATGATTGCTCTACTTTACCAGTGTTATTCAACTGAGTATTATTACTTTATGATACTTTGTTGTAAAAGGATTGCAAGGAAAGGAATAGGCAGGGAAACGATGGAATCAAATCCTCAGTCAGTTTGATCTGCAAAACTCTTATCTCAGACGTCTTTTGAGATATTCTTCTCTCTCCTTCTCTGAATAATCTGGCATAACCTATCAACACAAGACAGAGATAGAGAGAAAATGGGGATAAAACTATTCAGAAATGAAACTTTTCTTTAAGATTGCTGGAAAGAAATTGATTGCTGTTTGCCTCTACAAGCTATGATTCTAGAAAACCTTCAACCAGACACAATTCGCCCTGCATAATTAACACTGCAGCACTGTTGAAGATCTGTGGAACTGGGATCTTAATTTAGCTCAGATCTTTGGTTTTATAGCTGGGTAGGTGGATAGATACACAGGTACAAAAAAACTTACTTATAGATGTACATAGACAAAAAGATAGTCTTAGAATTATACTTAATATAGCAAAGATATATATCATGGTCACAAAAATTGCCATGCACTTTGGATGAGTTTCTGTCTCACTGCTTTCATCATAGGCTGTATCAATATCACACTTGCTGCAGCAGCACAGGCAAAAATCGCACTACGCCTGGGTCTTGAGATGAGGCTTGCAGTAGCAGTGTGGTGGCAAAGCAGCTTAAAATCTCAGCTTGAGAAGCAAATGAGAATGGTGCTACCACACTTAGATGATGCTGTGAGCAAGCCATTTAAAAGCTGATTTAGCTACATCTGTGTAGTATTGCCAAATTTTTGACCTCCGTGAACTGCATAATTTTAGAAAATAATGAATATGTTGGTCGGACCTAAGAAATAGTCACTGGAATTGGAGATATTTTAACGAAAAGAAAGAAACTAACAAAACTTGATTTTCAGGAAACAATATCTAACAACCCCTCGAAAATCAGTCAAAATAGTCAGCTTTAATCTCAGGATTCATGGAAAGTTTAGTTAATTCGTGCTTAATTAATTCACGTCAAGAGCACTGAGTGAGCTCTTTAGCAGGACTAGACTTCAAAAGCCCATGTGTTCATTCAAGTTATTCCACAGCTTCTGGAAAAAGCTTAGTTTTCCCACTCAAGTGCAAGTGAAATGAAATTCTTACATACTTTGCTACCTTCAGTAAGAATAAAGAAGTTTTTTTCTTCTATACTACAACATCTGGCCACAATTAGTTTGGGATCTCACATTTTTTGAGTAGACGTCAGCAATAATTTGTATTCCTCCCTCCTCCTCCTTTTATATGCATTTTGTGGGACATGCTTCCACAGGGAGCTAAAGCAGAATGTAAGATGGTCATTCCTGTCTGCGTCATTTCTTTCCAAAATGTATTGCTCTCAGGACAACCTGATGGCTCACGTACCAAAGTCCATTTTTTCCTCCTATGTAATTTCCAGCATTTGTCACCACCTCATACTTTCAGCTTTAAGTACTATCCAGGGAGTTGCATAACTCCTGTGCAAAATTCAGATACAAATCAATGTATAATTTAGGCATAAAAAAAAAAAGCCAAATTTTCCTCTGCTAGAACACAATCAGCTAAATCATTTCTTTTTTATTATTTTTGTTTAAATTGTTTGCTATTTGCATTGGGTCTAGGAAGACAACATTAATTTTTCATTTTTATGACCTTTTAACATTAATTCCTTGTAAGCACATAACCTGCTGTATGATTGAATACACAGAAAAAACAAACCCTCAAACAGGCTTAATATGAAAAACAGTACTAAATTTTAGACTTGAGATGGAGTTTCCTTTTTTTTTTTTTTTTTTTTTTTTTTCCTATTACTAGAAGTAATATGGATCCACAGCCATGGATCTGCATGATAGGTGGGCAACTCATGATCTTGGTCTGTGCAACAGCTAGCTAACTCCTTTGCAGAATGGAAGTGCTGTGCTTCAGCACTGGAGGACACTGTCCCTCCCCCCCCACCCGTGCACCATGTTCTCAGAACAGCCCATGAAATGTGATGCATCCTGTGCGCTGGGTGTGGTGGCGAGTGCAGTGAATCACTGAGGACAGACGAAGCACAGACTGAAGCGACTGGACTGGGCTGCTCTGATTTGGAAGGGAGGGCGTAATATAGTGGGGCTGAGGGAAACTTCTCAGTCTTTGTAGGATAAGTTAATTGCAGCTCACCTTAGCTACTTAAATTTTCATCCGTCTAAACCAAAGGTTTAGGCTGAGATGCCCTAGAAAACTCATTTGGCTTCCATCTGCCGTTGCAGAAGGATTTAAATCCCTCTACGGACCCTGAGCAGTATCTACCAGCCTTGTGTGTGTTCTCAGACACCCTCAGGCATCTAATATAGCATGGGATGCCCATTTTTAGGCAACTGGATTATGCTACTGTAATTATCTAGGCTCCTGTTTCTCTCTCCTACACAAGGAGAAAACTGGCACCTCCAAAGACTGATATATTCAGATATGAATGTCTTAGACAAGGCTGATGGATTGCCTTTCTCTGCTACAAGAAAGTCCTAGACACTTTAATCAGAAATTTAAGGTTGGATTCAGTTGCCAGATCTCAGGTTTACAGCACCATCTGAGATATCTTTCACTATCTGTAACATCTGCACAGGACTGGCAGATGTGACACAGGACCTATGAGAGTCCTACTCTCTTGAGGAGCAGCTAGAGGCCAGGCTGGATGTGTCAAGGTATCTTACAGACTTCTCGGTTTAGGAATTTATGAAAGTTATGTCTTTCAAACAGAGGGATTCTGTCGTCTAAATATAGGTGTCTAGTGCCATTTGCAAAGCTGCAGGGTATCCCATCTGGCCTCCAGCTGCCTTCTCAGAAGGGCACAGTTCTCCCACAAGTCCCACAAGTCCTGCTTAGACCAGTAAGACCAGTAAGTGTCATGAGATTCTGAATTTGATGTATGAGTTTCCAAAGCTGTCTGGCTTACTAACAGCAACATGTTCTAGTCTTGCATTGTTTGCAAACCCAAGAGTCTCAAGAGACTCTCCAGCATTAACTTCCCCCAGATATTTAGCTCTTAAACTCACAAACACGAGTAATTTCTCTGTCAGGCTTATCTTCTTTCCGTGCCACTTAACAGTATTCCATGGCAGTGACAAAACTTCACATGATGATGGGACACAATGATTTTTTCCCCCTAAGGCAACTGAGATCTTTGTCCCCTAAACCAGAGTTTTTTTGCTCCACGTAAATCAAAAGACCATGGGAGCTAGTACAGCCTTGAACATGAGTATGTATGATATAGCTTAATATAACGGCTTATAGCAGTTAGAGATGATGCATTTGGAAGAAGGGACCGTCTTTGGCACAGGCTACTGGATCATGTCAGGAGCATACAGTATACTCTGAGCCATACAGAGGTCCATAATAGTCTAAACACTTGAACTGAGATCTCCAATTCACTGCATTAGGCTCAGTGAGCTGTTGTTATAGCTGATGCCAGGGCATTGACTGATGTCTGAGCTGTGTGCTGAGATTTATATAGATTTGAGTTTTAGAACTTCAGCTTTCTGACAATGATTCTTTTTTTACTGATTTGTAAAAACTTTGCATTTTTGATCTTCTCTAATACCCACATGTCCTCTTTCGAGTCCTAAGTGGTTGTCTTTGATATTGTAGGCCATTTCATGGAGAGGATTCAGTTCATAGAATAAGATCCTTAAAATGAGGTGTGACCCTGGGAGCAAAATGTCTTACTGACCAAATTCAGGTGCCTTCTCTAAGGTAAATGAAATCACTTTCCAGTCTCAGTTGGCTATATTGCCTAAGCATTGACTATAATAGAAATCTAGACACCAAGTACATATGGAGGCACCCACACATAGATAGGTGAGGATGAGATGGCAGGCAGTTGCATACACTGAGAGCCATCTGAGATGCCCTTGAGTACCTTGCTTACAGGTGCTTCTCCAAATGGATGTGGGTCTCCTATAGGTCTTTGATCATACCTTGTAGCCCTGTGCAGATGTCTCCGATACTCCCAGGCCTTTCAAATGGCACTAGATAACTCTGTGTGGGCAGCTGAACTGAGCCTTAGGTTGGGAAGGGATATGGATCTTTCATCTAGACACTAAAAGTAAATGTCTAAATCTGCAAGTTTAACCCTCCAAAATGGTGGATATAAGGAATTAGCACACATCTGGGTTTGTGGTGCAATGTTCATCCAACCCCACAGTTGATATCTAACCCGCAATCAGCAAGACCCACAAGCACCTAGTCCACCCAGGGTGTGTTCCTTAGCTGTGCCAAAAAAAACTGAACTAAATTTGTCTCCAGTGGAAGTCATTCTTCTAGTAGTTTCTCAGGTGTCAGCAATGCAGAATAAGAACTTTGCAGAGCTATAAATCAAGTCAATTTGTATGAGGAAAGAGAAAGCAGATGGATGGAAAAGAGTCCCTTCCTTCCTTTCCCTGATCAGTTCCTCTTTCCCCACCTGCCAAACAGTGGTTTCTCTCTCTGTTTAGTAGAGTTCATATTTCCCACAGTTTATTTTCATTCACTTTGCTTTCTACTTTTCATTTGCTTCACCAACATCTCTGTAACCCTTGAAAATTGGAGTACACTAACCTTGAGTTGAAAGGGATGCAGAACATAGTAACTGTAAACATTTTTTTTTGAAAATCCAAAATTAGAGGGTTCAGCTCCATTGACAACTCTTGTGTTCCTCTGCTGAGCTGTTTCTCCCAGATGTGCAGATTTTACACCAATGACTACACACAAAGGAAATTCTCTTCTCAGAGAGCTACATGCCTCAGCAGGGGACTTATCTGTGCTGGGTACTGGGCACACATAGAGGAAAACTATATCCCTGGGGGAGATTTAATGTAAAGGACACGGACACTGAAACTCTAAGAGATGAGGATGTCTGGGTATATGAGAAATGTGAAGGAAACTAGTCTAGTTATTACAAGCTAACATATGCCTTAAGTCTTAATGGAGATGTGATGAAAATGTGTTTTGACTGGCCTGGCTAATCTTGGGCTGCAACGAACATTTCAGTTCTTTCTCATTAGGTCCTTTCAAAAATATTCAGATCACCTAAAATAAAGTAAAAAGAAAAAATGCAATTATGGAGAAAGCCCTATGTGGCTAATGTATGAGATAGGAGAAGATGTCTATGCAGTAGGATGCCATGCATGGGCACTCAGATATAGTCACAAACAGCCACAGATATGATCATGATAGATAAGCACAGGATTAGATAGATATAGATATAGATATGGGATCCATGGAAATGGCTCCCGTTGCACACCTATTCCAGTCTACTCTGTGCCCTGGTGCAGCAGGGGAGAGAATCCTTTGGTATCTGGGGTCCAGAAGGGAGAGAGAGATGCTGTGGCACTGTGCAGTCACCAGGAAAATATTTGCATGGGAGAGATGACACTTCCTTGCCCTGACTGAGGACTTTCTTATAGATCGCATATGTTCCTCTTTGCCTATATGACTCAACAGAGAAAACATGACAGGGCATGGCATCATCTCATTCATCAGAGGAGAAGAAAGATAAGGTATCCAGGGATACACACAAAAATATGTATGGAAAAGAAAGCCAGCACTGAGCAAGACCATAATTTTCCAACCCTTCTCTCGCTACTACTGCTCTACTGACTGTGGCACTCTGGATTTACGCTACTATCCAGCAGCAGCAGTCACGGCCAGGGTCTCTCTTATCTGGGCTGAGCAGGTCAACACTGCTGAAATCCTGGAAATCTTATATCTCAGGAAAATATGAGAAAGGCACCCTGCTGAAACATATTTCCACCCAACACCTGCTTCTCTCCATGCTAGACCTCAAGTTTCCTCGTAGGAGAGATCTCCTAATGAGCACTTTGCCTCCACCAGCCTGGAGCAGGTTTTGGGGTCCCACTCTGGAACTCAGCAACAGAGAAGAAGGAAGAAAAGAGCCTTAGATTAGTCAATGCTGTTGAATTTTCCAGGAGTCTGTTTTAAACTTTGGTAAAGGGTCTAATTCATTTCCTTGTTATATAACCTTGTTGACTGTTTTAACGATGACTGGTTATAATAACAAAAGATTTATGTCCTCAGACATTATACATGAGCGCTGCTTTTGATACTGCACACAAGGCTTTCCCAGCCCTCCTTCCAGTAATGTGTTTTTTTTTTTTTTTCATTTCCTCATTGAGTTACTCACACTCATACAAATACCTGTGAGCAAACAGACACTTTCCTGTGCCATAAGGGAGAAGATGCCAAGTACACTTAGCACCGGAGAGCACTCCATTTCTTTCCCTGTCAGACCTGTGTTCTGTGAAGCAGATCAGCTGACAGCCTTGATGGTGTCAATCACATAAAAATAATAATGCAAAAAATCCCCAAAGTGTCAGTGATTCATGCTTCTCTTTTTTTATTTGGTGAGAAGGTGACAAGAAAGTGAATCAAAAAACATACTCTATTCTCTTTCAGGAGAAATGATGCATTCTGAACAAAAATCACGTGTTTAGATTTGAATACTTTGCTATGTCTATTAAAAAAAAAAGTGTGCCAAAATTAAAACTGATTTGGAAATTAACTCCCACTCTCTGAACCATTTCATTAAAAAATGACAAGATAACCTAGTTTTCCTTTTCCTTTTTTTTTTTTTTAATTACTTTAATGAATAGTTTGTTGAAAGAAATATGAATTCAGGAACTCTTTTGGTGTTGCCAATACACATTTTTTTTCACTCAGAAGAACTTTTTGGCAAAAAACATCATCCTGCTGCACTGATGACTATATCTGTGACATAGAGTAATGGGTACAGAAGAACAATTACTTCTGATTTATGCAGTCATTTCAATTTAGAAAAAAGTAAAAAAAAATCAAACAATCAAACAAAAATATTCCTCCTCTGCCCAAAAAAGAAACACTCTAAGAAGAGTGAAGTCCTGAAACTGATTTCTTAAAGAAGAGGTTGAGTCATCATCACAGGTTTCTAAGAACAGGTTAGACAAACCTCTCTTGGGAATGGTATAGGTTGAGATGATTTGTGCCTCAGCACAAAGAAAACATGCCATTTCAGTCCTTTAGACCTGTTCTACAGTTCCAAGATTAGAGCTCAAGTTCTTGCTTATAGCAGGTTGAAGAGGGTTAACTTTCACAGAGACCGGCTCTGACCTTTGCACACAAAACTCTTCTATTAATGACTTTTTCTTCTCCCCCTAAAGTAGCTTCGGTGTAAAATTATCACTTTCATAAACACATTCTATTTTCTATGGAATATTTTTGCCATGTGGAAGTCTTATGAACTTGTTTTACTGAGATTTGTTTGGTAAGCAAACTGTCATTTTCTGACTTAATTTGGGGAAATCCTGACCTCAAGAAATCGATTTTTAAAAGCAGCGTGCAATTTTGTACGAAAGTCACACAGAAAAAAAAGGGAAAAACATTTACATTAAAAGTTCAGTTAAATCTGGTAACGAGGATTATGACTTCACTCTGAAATTTCTGAAATGGAAGAAACTTAAGCACTTTCCCGCAAGCGGTCACAAGGAATCAAATGAATGCTTCCCTCCTAACAAAGTGACTTTCCTCCCTTTTTATCCCAAGAAACAACAACAAAAAAAGATCTTGTTCAGCTACTGGTAATAATCAGAAAGAAGTGACAGGAAAAACAATCCATAAACCTATTTCTGTCTTCAAGTTAACAGGGCTTTTAGCACATGTTGTAGTGACTTATGGATCCAGTGATCTGTAAAAGGATTTATATAGTTAGGGATGGTAAATTATAGACATTGAGATCAATAAAACTTGCAGACGAATGGCACATGTAAGTCGGTCCTGGGAAGAAACATGGGTTAGCTGGCTATAAAACTCCATGGCTGTGGTTTCCTGAGCAGCTGAAATAATCCAACGATTTATTGCCACCCAAAGTGGAAGGTCCTTCCCTGGCCAAGTCCTCCCCTGGGCTGTCTCTCGTGTTCATTGATTGCTTTCATGGACCAATTCAGTACACTAATCCAGCAGAAAAATGTCTCCCCCACCTTTTTTGAAGGTTAATTTTGTATGGGATTAGTGAGATGTGTCGGTTCATGGGCGAGAAGAAGGTGTGTGGTGATGGTGGGGGGTGTTTCCCTTTCTCCTCCTGCAGCTGTGAGCTTTCACATGTTCACTTTTGAAACTCAGGCCTGCAGAATTGTAACAAAAGCCTGAAAGTTCAATAATAAAGGCAAGTACAACCAACTGAGAGTACCCTCCTACCTTATCCCCAAACCACACAACCCAGAAAACAGTTTATAAATTCAGCATTTTCCTCCTTTTTTCCTTCTCCTCTTGATAATTTGTAGTCCACTGAGACTGGACTCCTCATGTACAAACTCCCAGTAGATAAGGGGAAGGTGCTCCACGTCTCGTAGCCTTGGGCTGGAGTTCTTGCCCAACACCACACACCAGTTTGTGGCAGAGCTAGTACTAAGAGCATTGTTTTTGTAGGCCTATTTGAGTGCTTCATATATTCGTCCATATCACTTACATAACTTAAGACAAATAAAAATGCATTCTCCTCCTCTGTCCTTTTTTCCCCCTTCCAAACAGAAATCTCATTCCCAGATAATCTAGTTTTTCTCCAGAGGGATGACCTAAAAGACAGCCCATTTGGGGTTATTTTTCACCTCGATGTTCCGTTGGATCATGCTTCAATGGGAGCAGACCACTGCAGATTAACTTCCCTCCCTATGATGGGCAGGGTGATAGCAGGGAAGTAGCTATTAGTCAGACTCAACAAATCTTAGCAAGTGCAGGAAACAAATTTGCATCTCAAAGCATAGCATGATTTTGAACAAGTCTTTTAGAGTTCAGAAGGAAAAATTATTCTGAGAATACAGTGTGCTGGGGCAGACAAAGTTTTGCTCTTAATTGAGTGGAGAGTGTCCTATGATGCTTGCTGAACAGGCCAATGTCTGGAAGGAGACAGCCTTCTCTGTCAGTCCCCCAACGCACGAAGAAATGTTTGCTGATTTGTTGTATGGAGGTATGTTTCACATGAAATCTGACCCTCCCTGAAGTCTAACAGTTCTTCTGTACAAATTGATGGCAGCTGCACTAGGCCTACGGGAGAAAGCAACACAAAAATCCTATACCTCAGCCTTGAAGAGGTAATATTTGCACGGGATGAATGCTCCTGAGGGAAAAAAAGTTCCCAAGTGAGACAAATAAAAAGATGCTGAATGTTTGTTCCCTGCATGCAGAAAGCTTTCTCTCATGCTGTAGCAAACTAGGACGTTCCTGTGTCCATCTCATTATTTCTCTTGGCGGGCAGGTCAGATTTCCACAGGTCACTGGAAACAGAGTGTCAGAGCGAAAGGGCAGGCGGATACGTGCGTGTGCATCTGCAGCTCTCATCTCCTGAAAGCACATCCACGACCCACCGGATAGGCAGAGGAGAGAAGGAGGAATTGGGAATTTGCTCCAGCCATGGATGACTTGGGCCTGATCCATGCGAGTGGGTAAAGAGCCTGTGATTGCCTTGGAACAAAAACCAGTCTCTGTGCGGGGAATAGAGGCAATGACATAACTGTTAGATCTGAGCTTCCAGGAAGGAGGAGAAGTTGAATCTGTTATTTCTCTAAGTCAAGTTTTTCCTTCCTTTGCTTTTATTATCCCTTCTTCTTGTCCCTTCTTCTCCTACCCTATAGCCCATAAGCTATTTCTCCCTCCTGTGCTTATTCAGGCGGAGACTAATTTCTGCCTGAATAGACAAGATTTCGAAAGAGGTATGATACAATCCTACTTCTTGTCCTACTGCTGGAGGAAAGGGACAGATTCCCAACAACCAGGCTCAAATATCAGCTAAGGTCTTTTTTTAATCAAAAGCATTGTGGGCCAAACAGCACCAGGAGCAGGGACCCAGGCCTGCTTTGTCTGGGTCTGTAAAATCAGACTCTTTTCCACTTGCTCTCTCTCTGGCTCAGTCCTGGATCCCAGTCTGTGCAATGCCACAGCGTAGGTCAATTTGTGGTTCTTCTGTAAGAGAAGTGGAGCATGAGCCTATTCTAGCCTAGTCCATTGCCTGATGGTTAAGAAACAGGAAACATGGCACTGAGGTACCTAAATTAGGAGAATAGTCAACCTACATTCATATCAATGGAGACAGAAAGGATTCAACCCATCAAATATCTCATTTTGCCCCCCTCGGACATATATATTAAATAAAGAAAATCAAGGAGTAACCCTGCTGCCAGTTAAGGGTTAAGCTATGTAAAATGGACAGAGATGATCTAGTGGCTCATGGTTCCCACATGGGTGACCCTGCTGCCCTGCTTTGGTGTCCCCTCCTCACTCCTACCAGCTTTCAGTCTATTCCCCTACTGCTGACCTAGGGCCTCATCAGATCCCTCCATGAGACTCTTCAGCACAAAATTTACTCAGGGGGAAGAGAGGAAGAAGGCAAAATGGAGGAGGGGATAGGTTGGCTTTCTAGGCTTTAAGGCTATATGTTTGTGCTTCCCTTCTCCATCTCCCCACAGGGTGAGCAGAGGCCTGAAGTCAAGCTACCACTTCCTAGAGGTGTCCTATGCTATTTCAGTGTCGTCCTACAAAAGGTGTTAGGCACCTGTGGAGCCCCATTGTGTAAAATATAGGGTGCCCCTCACATGGAGGAGAGGTATAAAGCCCCTCAGTTCTCTTTAAGCCCCATCTGCGGGGGGAGGCACTAGGGGAGCAGAAAGCTCCTGCTCGTTTGTTTTCATGGAGTCCTTTGAACACCTTACGAGCTTCTCCGATCATGGCTAGGCCTTGTCCAAGAGCCTTGAGGCGCTGTGCTGCCAGAAGCTGACTAATCCACGCACAGTTTTGTGGACCCTCAGAGATTATCTGCTTTCTTTTCACACAGTTATGTCAGAAATCAGTTTTCCTTCTAGTGCTGGTGTAAGGCAAAGCAGACATACAACCTTTAGACATCTCATTCTGGTTAGAGTCCAGTGAAAACTGCCAGCTGAGCACACTCTGGTGAAAAGATCACGGAAGCGATGCCGTTGTCTCACTACTAGGAGAAAAGCGAATCTGCCTGCTGCACTGGGTCTGTAACCAGGCTGTAGTTGTAATTTAATGGGTTTATATCCAGCTCTCTTCTTTCAAGCAGCATGGCCTCCCCTGCTTCCGTCAGGGGACCCTCAAAGCCATTTCCTATCTTATGTAGTTTGCTGCAAACTGTTCTGCTGAAGGCAAAAGAAACGACCTCCAGAAACCACGTCAACAGCCAGTGTCCTCAGGAAAAGTTTGTGAATGTCCCAAAGAGCTCTGCTCTTTGCATATATGCTTCTGTACCTTGCTGGATAATTCCAGGGCTGCTTCCAAAGACATGTCTCCCTCTGGAAACAATTAGCAGTCACTCTTCCTCCAAAAAAAAAAAAAAAAAAAAAAAAAAAAAAAAGAACAGGGATTCCTTATGCTTTACCATGAAACTGAGAGAGAGAAAATATTTCCTGTCATTATAACAGCTGATCATACTACTCCAGAGCATTCAGCAAAGCAAGGCCACCACGATTTACTTTCCTCAACAGGCAATTGCTAGAGGTTTAAGCTGGACTGTACTTCCCTTCAAACGGAAACTGGTGACAACTGTGAGTCTGGCTTTTAGTGAAAATGATTATTTTTTTAAAGGGGGTAACAAATCAGTTGTTCGTTCCAGTGGAGAAAGGGAAAGGATGGGGTTAGCTTGTGAGGGGGAGGGAGAAAGAGAGAGAGATATTTTACGTAGCTCCTTGGGAAGATTGTTTTCCAAGGGACAAAAAATCTCACTCTGGAATCTACTCCTGTCTGGTGTCTGCATGCAACATACAGCATTGGAGATGCCTGAGGACAGAAATGCTTTAGCTTAGCTAGGTAGGGCTGGTAGGGATATAATCTTCTAATAATATTCTATTAAATCATATTCTATTAAATCAATAAGAGAGACAAAACCAGACAAACTTACAGGCAGGCAAACTTCAGTGTGAAGCTTCAAGCTAAGTGTATGTTGATAACAATTGCTCTGAGTGTGACTTAATTATGTTAACCAGCTGCAGAACGGATATACAAGGGGCAGGAGGATATGTTAACAAGGAAAAGGTGACAAGGTCATAAGTATCTCTGGGACGGGGAAGGAATGGTATGGATAATTATCCCTTGTGAAAACAGTGACAGTTTAGAAGGGGGTCAAGTATGAAGCAAATTGTGCTGTGTTATAAAACCATGATATAGAATCTATGATTTTTAGCATGCAGTGGAGTTTATGAATTATACCAGGCTCATTTCTGAACTTATCTATAGATCTTTTTTAAGGATTGGGACAGAGCCAGAGGAAATGCTTGATGAAAAAGGTTGTCCCCAATAAATAAAATGTTTCTGACCTTCCCAACTTTTTGCAAGAGCAGAACACTTTCCATTGCCGAATGGGCCATAGTCAGAGAATCTCTGATTTGCACTAGTTAGTGTCTCACTCCTGCCTCTAAGGTCTATGAAAACTGCTTTCTCCTCTTGGCACTGTCCTAAGAACATGTCTAAGTCACTTCAGTCATCTATGCTTGACTCACCACCAGTGGAAAAATGAGATACAAAATGATTAATCTCCTTCCTAGGAGCATCAGGATGATGTATGGAAAGGCAAAAGTATGAGTGGTTAAGGTAGAAGTGTGGCATGAAAGATGTCATGGTTCTGTTACCAACTCTGCTCCTAGTATGGCTGGGCCTGGGACATGTCCCTCTATCCTATGCCTGACTGTAGCGTAAGCTCTTCTGGGTAGCGTCTGCACTGGAAACTGTGATTGCTGTTGAGTTCCCTGAGCACCACAGCAATACTAAACCATTTTATGAAATAGTTTGACCTCTGGGGGTGGGAAAGGGCTGCAAGCAGTTGAGCAACAAAAGTGAATGAAACCTAGTCCTGCAGATGTGTTTGTAAGAGGTTGCACTCAGAACATAAGAAAACCCGGTGCAAGAGTCTGCTAATGCAGCTCTTGGCTCTTGAGAACATATCCCGCTGACGAAGCTGGGGTGGGAGAGCCTCTCTCGAGTAGTGACTAGAGCCAAACAAGGGTTAGTCTACATATTCACAGTGATCCAGACTATCCTGTTTTACTTAGCATTGGCAGTGGACTCTCACTTCTTGGGAGCCAATTTCTTTACCTTGATTGTAAAGGCAGCCTATAGCAATTAGTTCAGACTTGGAGTAGCTTTAGACATCTAAATGTGGACAAATGAAGCTAGTATGTATACAGGCTGATGAAGCAATCCTTTTGCTCTTTTTTCCACATGTATGTGTGATGCTTTCTGCCAGTGGAAGGAGGGAGTGTTTGATGTGATGCTTTGCTCACAGAAGATTCATTACTCTCCATGTCGTTCTTGCTCCCTTAAATGTCACAGTAATTATCTGTTGCATATCTGCTTCTTTTCATGATGTTGACAACTGACCACCCCGTAAGAGTGCTTGAAGTTATCCTCACACTGCGCCTGATGGACACCTTCCTGTGAGGGGGAGAGCCAGAAAGAGAAATTCAATCCCAAAACGATAATCATTTTTTCATGTGATTACTTTCAGAAGAGTGTGGCACTAGTGCATCCAGCCCTCATGGAAGAGCCAGTACCAGAGATCATATATCTGATATCACAATATGTTGGACATCTGCAGTACAGCCATGAATGGTTGGTGTGGTCACTATAGGCCCTGATTATAAAAATGGGCACTTAAAAAAGTTTATATGGAGATGACAGAAATCCTGCCCTAGACTCCATAGATGACATTAATTAGCTCTCCACTGATGATAAAAACAGCCTTGGTCAACTAGCTTGGTGCAGAGCTCTAAGCTTTCTCTATCCTACAGAGGTTTAAAATTAGGTGATGAGATCAATCTGTTATCAGAACAGGCTGGTAGCATTCTTTTCAGTTCACAGAGGAAAGAGGAAATAGAGGAGAAAACCTGAATCTTGATGATGTGTCCATGTGACAGCACCTTCTAGAGCTCCTCATACAATGATGCAATTTGCACGTTCTCTAGGATTGTCTTCTGTTCAGTTATGTTATTCTGAGGCAGAACTGTTCATTTCTGAAGTATCTTAGCTGAGCTGTCATTCTTGGAGAGAAGTTGGGTAGACATATGCAAATCAAGGTGAAACCTGTATGGAACATGCCAGGATACACAGCAACTAATTCCTATCACTTTCTCAGATTAAACTTGCTGTAGATTTGGCTGTCCTGGAAAAAAAAAAAAAAAAAAAAAAAAAAAAAAAAAAAAAAAAGATGAAAATGCAGCATTCCATATTAGCAATATATATTTCTCTAGCTAAATATAAAAATATAGTTCCCCAGAGTCATTTGCAGGTCTAGATCTTATGATCTAAGAGTCCATCAGTGCTACATTTTTCAAAGCTCTGCGCATGATGTTAGTGCTGCTGCATTGCACATCCAGTAAAAAGAACTGAGGATTTTCAAAATGTAGTTGCAGTAGCATTATTTTTCTCCTGCTATATTATAGGTGTTTCAGATGCTTAGAACGTAAGGGAGAATTTTTGCTTTCTGCTTTCAGAGGGATTCATCATGACTTGTTCCTCCACTAAATTTTGGCCCTTTTCAGCCTGTGAAGTCAGTCCTGATTCAAGCAACCGTCTCCATCTACTGCAAATATATGCTGTGTTAGGTTTGTCTAATAGTTTAGGGGCCATTGTTCTGATCACAAAGAAACCCTCATTTTGATCTTTTTACTCAGATCAAATCAAACTACTGAAATCCAAACACTCCTACAGACAATTTTGAAGAGACTGAGTCAGTAAAGGGAATGACCCAAACCTGCTTTGCTGAAGGGCAGGTGGGATAGTAGCTATGGATATGGCACCAGAAGCTGGGTGGGGAAGGGTCATTGCTCTTCTGTTTAGGTTTCAGATGAGTAGCAAAGCATGATGTCTCACAGCCTGCAAACACTAGGCTGTGACATATCTCCATTTCCTATCAAGTTGTTTGGCTGGAATTAGATTACATCGTTCTTATTCAGGGTAAGAGATGGTACAAGAAGAGGCAAGATGCGTAACTTGAAAGTATCTCACCAAGCTGTTTAGCTGGATGGTTCTGTAAAATGCATGGTGGGCCACTGGAGGTCACAGGAAAGGGGTTATGCTCTCTCAGCTGGAAAATGCAACTTCATAAGGTAGAAGGAGGAATGAACAGCAACACCCTTGTTAGCTCTAATCCCTGTGCAAAACTGATTTATATTAAGGAGAAAAAGTGTTCTTAAAAGTCGAAGCTATGTCTGTGGAAATGACAGGATTCACTAAATAATCTTAAAGAATTAATAATATCAGAATTTACAGGAACAGGCTAAGGATGCTACAGACTGCCTTTATCCTGTGTAGTACTAAGCATATACTAGGCCTTATGACAATGAACAGCTGTATGGATGTTTGTTATACAGGTGCATCATCCACATTGTAGTTGCATCCATTGTCAGGGCCCTGAGTACTTTAATAAACCTTAAAGACCAGCCTCACCTGAGGCCTCCACCCACACTCCACCCACAGGCCCAGGAACTTTATCGAAGCTCAGCTGAGCTATGTTGGAGAAATGCTGGTCTCCAGCTCAGCTACAGCTGTTGACCCAGATCCCAGCTGCTTCAGATGAGCTCCTGATTCAATGTTGTCCCTGCCTTCTTACTATAGACTTACCTGACAACTACTATACCTGATCCTATGCCTGTCCTGAAGACTGACTCCATGGCTTGACTTTTACCCTGCCTCATCACTGTACTGTTGCCTTATGATCTGGATTCTGGACTAGACCTGACCACCATCTCTGGGTCTTTCCTGCTCCCTGACTCAGGTACCATGAGGCTGGGCCTGGCCTGTGAAGATCCTGCTCTGCCAGCTGTGTTATCCTTCTTGGATCCTGTCCCATAGGGAGCAGCTCACCCTTGCAACTTCCAAACATCCAGTTCACACATAACTATGGGCAACCTTGAAGGAGAGGAGTCCACCTGCTCTGTAAGACCATCATAGCAGTCTCTGGAGCCCTATGGCAGATGCTTCCACCATCTACTTTAGGAATTCCAGTTTGCTATATCAGGAGTCTAGGTTTCCTCCGTAATTACTAGAAAGTGGATGGCTCTTGCTGAGGGCAAGTTCTGAGTATCTGAACTGAGTTACAACCTGAGGTGCTCAGAATTGGTCTCTGGAGATACCCACACATCTCCACCAACTCTGCAGAGGAATTGAGGATTATATCTGTCCTAGTAAATTAAATTTGGCAGTTGCCATCCTCTGTTACTGAAGCCACCAAGCACAGAATGGTCTGACTTTATATTAATAACAATAATAATAATAACAGGCAATTGCATCCACACAATCTTTTGAGACTGGCACATGAACCATGCTAATCAATGAATTATAAGGTGGACAATCAAGCTCCAGCGTCTGGGCCCATGTCCTATCCCTGTTCAGTTTCTTAGTAGAGGAGTAACCAAGATCTGTTACAGAAATAAAGTAGAAAGGACACGGCTCCTCTTATACTCAGTTTTTAAAGTTAACCTTTTGGATTAACTCACCTGGAAGGTCAGATATGAGAATGGAAAATGGAATATAATGTGTGTATATATAAATATATGCAGATATGTGTTTACTGAAGCATGTACATGTGTCAGGAAGGCGTGAGGAAAGAGGAGGTTTTGTGTGTTAAACCTTGGAATGCTTTCTCTCACTGCTATATTTTCTACTTTATTTAAGCACCTCAAGTATTCTGAAATATGTGATAATTTTATGTCAGGAGTGGTTTATCCAGGGATTCAACTCCAATCTCATCTGCTCATCTGTCTTTCTTCCTCCCAGGTCATTTTCAATCACAAACCTGTGTTAGCTCTTCCTCAGGATCAGAATTGTCTCAAAACTATTAATTTGACCTAGACATTAAAAACGAATGCACTGCATTTGTGGAGCTACAGCAAACAGGGCTTCACAACCACTGAAAACTACTTCACAAGCTGCGAGCGATGGAAGCAAAAGCTGTTCTCAATCAGGTGCTGGAAACCATTAACAGAAATCCACGGTAACCCTTTGACTTCAAAGGAGCTGCGTCAATTTAATCCAGAAGCAGACCTAGCCCGGGGCAAATGCAAGCCTCCTAACACCTTTCCCATGACAACTTCTCCCTCCCTCTGTGTAAATCCATGACTGATTCAGTCCATGCGTACGTTCATATACGTGTACATAAACCTAGTCCTAAACCTAAACCTAAATGCATTTCATAACCCTTTCCTGTCAATGGTGCTTGAGTTTTGGGATGTAGAAGTGGGAGCACAGAGCACGCAATGGATCCACCCTGTAGGCCTAAAGGCTTTGCTTTCTGTCTGATCTCTGCCTTTGGTAGTTACCTACATTTATGCAAAGAACTGATAAAAAGGTGTCCCTTATGACAAGAGAGGTTTTAAACCATTTCTTTATTTCTGTTTAAACTGAAGGTAGAATGATCTGCTCTTGGGCATTAGGACATTATCCAGGCAAGCTGACCTTTTTCAGGAGGAACATTTTACCAAGTGGAAAACTTTGCCGATTAATAATATTAAATTAATGGGCAGACAATCATTTTACTTTATTTTTTCGCCTTAAACCTGTCTCTGAACAGAGCTGTTATCTTTTTGAAATCAGAGGCATGATCTCTCTCTCTCTCTCTCTCTCTCTTCTTTTCTTTCCACAGCTTAGAGGAATAAAATAAGAATAATAAAAATCTCATCAAATCATCTGTTTAGTCTCATCTCCTTGGTTTTGTTGCTGGTCAGTCTGGTGAAGTACTGAGCTGGGAATGTGAGTCTGTAGTGTCAGTGTTCATTAACGTAAATACAAGGAAATGGAAAAACATTCCAAGAGCTGGATTCACACTTACACTAAGGTCCCTTTTTACTGCTTTGGCAGTGGAAAGAGACCAAGAAGTGGGTGGGCATGTCATTTAGTAGTATGTTCCCATGTTTACAGCACAAGTACTTTCTCACCTTTCAACAGCTTTACTTAAATTTGCTCAGATGGACCACTGGAGCTAGCGCTGCAAAGCTTCATTCATCAAATGGCTCCTGCTTTGGTGACTAGTCATATTTAAACATCTACCAGTAGCAAAGGAGTGACTGAACTCATATATGTTCACCACTAAACGATCTCCAGCTGAAGACCAGGACCGGGCTTCCTTTCACTTAACTTTAGATGTAACAACTTTTTCAGAATTGGCTTATCTTTCCATAATCAGTGGTGATATAGTGGACAGTCAGTGGAGACCATTATCTCCTGCTAAAATACGTGGCAAAATGGGTCAGATAGCTAGACCATGCCCTAGAAGTTTTTTTCTCCCCTTTGAGAACATGGAGATCCAAGGCTGACTGGGCCACTTTTAATCAGGTGAGATGACACCTTGTATTGGATTTCCTGGAGCTATTAGCTATTAGCTAATAACACCATGTTCACAAGCCTTGACATGACCTTAAGAGGTTCCCTGAGTCCCTGTTACATGGTTTAAAGCTCACAGGACTTTTCCCTGGAGAGCAGCAAAAGAACAGTCTGTACACAAGCAGGGAAATGCCTCAGAGGAGAGGTGGCAACTAAGAGCAAGGATGAGGGGCCAGCTCCATGGTCTACTCAGGGAAGAGAAACCTTGTGAGAAGATCCAAGAAGGAAGCCTTTCAGAGCCACAGTTGCTGCACTTGCTCTTGCTGGAAGGATGGAGAGATGAATTTCAAAGAAGAGCCAGCCCTCAGCTTAGAGCAGCTGCTGTCTCACCCTGGGGTAGTGGCACAGGCAGTCCCAAGTTTCCAGAGTACAGTCACAGGCAGTGGGGCCATGTCCGTTTTGGTGTCCCCTGCAGTCTGCTGCCCGTGTGAGTGGCTTACTTTGTACCTACAGCCAAAGATGCTACTGTCTGTGAGCACTAAGCTTCCTTCAGCTCAGCATAACAAACAAATTGTGTGGTAGACCACAGGCAAGTTGGAAAAGATGAAGGTCTGCTTTAGCCATGCTGTCATCAGTGGCCCCTGGGGAGCCTGAATCTCCTTCAGATCTGACTCTTAGACAAAGGCTGTGATTCCCAATCTTCTGCAGTCTCAAGCACTTCCATGTTTCTCCACGGCCATGAGGGACTCTTGTTATCAAGTATGAGGCTAAAAATGCCAGACAAGTCTTCCAGGGAACAGCTGGGATAGCCCTAAGGACCACCGGTGCTCTGCAGCTGGGGAACCAACACCCGTCTTCCATTACAGTATCAGATGTCCTATTTCATACGCAGCACCCAGATGCTACTACCATGTTTTAAACATATGCAGCTCTTTTCCTTACCTGTCATCATCTCCAAGTGCTTGATACCATTTTCACAAGCTACTTAGCTCAGAACAGAAGTAACTGGATAGAAATCATGCAACTGGTTTACATTGCAGAGAATTCTAAATAATCCAAAGAGCCCCTTTGGCCTTAAAATGCACAAATCCTCTTCTTCTTCTTCTTCTTTTCCTTTTTTTTTTCCTACTCTCATGACTTGCAGGAGTTCAAAGAACACACAAAGCATCTGCTAAAAGACTTTGTATTAACCTCTAGACTCCAAAGCAACTGTAAATAGACTGTATTCCAAATATAGAGAATGAGCAGCTTTTCCCTTTCAGATGTTCTGGACAGAAATCAAATTCAGAGCATAGGACGAGTAGGACCCCTAAAGGTCCAGAAGTCCAGCCTCCTGCCATCTCAAACTTCCAAAAGGATCAGCCAAAAATCCTTGCCATGCCCAGTACATCCCAGAAGCCGTGAAACAATTTCATGCAGCCTGTGATGCTTTTTGTTGCGGAGAACAGAAGACTCCTAGATTAAAAGAGAAAGGAGGAGGAGGAGAGAGAGAGAGAACAAGCAGCAGTGGTGATAGGTCCCTGCTATAGAAAGAAACTTTTTTAATGAGAAAATCTTCTCTCCCTCTGTTCCCACTGTTCAAGTGTGAACTAAAAATAAAAATAAAAAAAATAAAAATAATAATAAAAAAAAACAAACAAAAAACCTGAAAAAACCCTGCAGGAAAGCAGAATGATGTCATCATAGAGGAAACTGAGAGGAAGGGATGTATGGGTATCTCTAAGGGGCAGCTCATTGCAAAGAGCAGCAATCAATTGCAAAGAGCAACCTCACATCCTTTTTATTTTTTCTTTGTCTGCCTTCACTGCGGTCTCATCTCCTCCAAACCAGGAATTTCCTAGAGCCCTGGTGGGACAATTCAGTGACTCCAAGAGGCCTACTTTTCCATCAGAGATTTTTTGTGGGTATTTGAAGATTTATTCAGGTCTTTGTGCATTAAAATACTGTGCAATAAATGATGACACTGAATGGAAAAGCCAGTCTACTTCTTGTAGAGTTGCCAGCTGTAGCAACTGTCTCATGAGTTTTGCAATATTTATGTTTTATTTTTCTCTTTAAAGTTCCAGCTACTAGAGTCGTGTGACTATGTGAGTTTTTAAGTTTTAGATTATGAACTAAACCAAATCAAAGTATGTTTCCATCTTTTGTAATTATGGGTGAAATATCAAGCTGTAAGCATGACAGAGGACACATAAAAACAGTCTCAATGTTATTATTTCTAAAAAGAAAATATTCATAATTTATGGGCCACTCTTTTAATTTTTAGCGGTCTTTGAGCCATGTCATTTTAGTGCTAGGGATAGCAATGGCCGAGGTCTCCACAGCTCTCTCTACTTATACCCTGGAGTCACGTTCAAGATTTTGGACTGTTCAGTACCCTGGTTGCAGACTGTATGCATGCAATCTCAGATTCACACAAAATCTTGTTAAATCTGCCCAAATTCCCAGGGAAAAAAAATGAAAAGGATGTGTTTGGGAAACCTTTTCTTTTCATTGACTTAAGCCACTATTTTTAATTAAAAACTTTAGGTTCTCCCAGTCACCCATGGTATAGGAATCTGTGGCAATGCAACAGGATTCATCTCACGTCCTCATTTCAACCTGTGATGGTTTGTGCACACAAGACCCAAAGACCACTAGATTGAATTAGCTGTATTTTATAATAATGATCTTATTTCTAAATGTGTCTTATTTCTGAAAAGCTGAACCTTCGGGCCCATAGCTTATCCCCTTTCCACATAAACAAAAAGCATTAATAAAAAAGTTTTACATTTACACACATTTTTTTTCTGGAGGAAATCTGTGAGAAATGAAGCAAAAAAGGAAAGAACGAAAATTTCTTGTTCTCAGTGTTTTTCTAGAATACACTGGCTATTAGGATTATCTCCACACAGTATTTGCATAGCTGGAATCATAGGGAAATGTTGCAAAGTTACGGAGGGAGAAAGAAGCACAGAAGGTTAAAAAGAGAAAAAAATGAAAAATGAATGAAAAATCTCCTAAAAAGATCTCTGATCATAAATTAGCTAAATGAAATTATTTGCAACTTAAGAAAGCAAAAGAGTAGAAAATGTACAGATACTAAAAAGTGTGTTGAAACCCTAAAATGATGTCTTTCCATGCTGCAGTTCTGATCATCCTACTGTGTAGGTGATATTTTGTTTTAAATGCTCAAAATTCTTTTGTTTCTTTTTCTATCAGAATGAAAAGGATATTGCAACTCACATTGCCAAGAAACTCACTTTTCTTCTGCTTTTAAGCTGTTCTGTTCCCACTGGCTGGGAAATGACGAAGGGTGTAGGTTGCGGTGGGCGTTTCAGGATGGTGTTTGCATGTGGTCCTGAGCCGTTGAGTTGCAGATGAAAATGCCGTTGAGTTTGATTTCCCATTTAGTCTGATTTCCCATTTATTTTGATCTTATTGATAAGCAACTAACCAGTGTCATCTGGAAAGGAAAGAGGAAAGTGAAATTAGGCTAGAGGGGAGAGAACAGAACAAGCCTCTAACCTAAACTACAGATAGACCCAGATTTGATGCATTACGATCATGTAGAAGGAACGGCTGGGAAGATTTTCCTTAAGGGTTTCAGATAATATAATCCAGAGCAGAATTTAGTTTTTATGCCAAAAAAATATTTGCTCTGGTCTTATTAAAAAAGAATGAAAAAAAAATCAATTCTTTCCCCTAAAATACCATAAGGGCAGAACTTTATGTAGCATTTCAGAGTCAGAACCACGAGGTTTTTATTTGGAAATGCCACAAGAAGCATCGTTTTTATGTGATACTTCCAAATGAAGAACACATGCTTGTAGGAAGAGCCTGGAATGGCATTATCCTTTATAAACACTCCTGTTAAAGATCGTTAACAGTGTGTTTTAAGGAAAGATGCCTGAGAGGAGGAACAGAGGGGGAGAGAGAAGAACAGAAAACCGTCTACTGATTTACATCATATGACCTGAAACAAGTGATTTTAAGTGGTTAAATGCTTCCCAGGGATTTGGATATCTGCTTAGGTGATCATACCTTCTGCAAATTTCATAGGGCTGTAAGAGCAGAAATAAAAAGCTTTTTTAAAAAAAGTGATCTGCAGTTTGGAAGATGGGTGTGACATTTTATTGGGGAAATTTATTAAAAAAAAAGAAAAAAAAAACACTAGTGAGGGCATGTCCTCTTCCTGGTTTTGTTCTGTCACCTTTCCCAGGCCTTCTGCTGTCCTCACCCTTGCGTCTGCTCTGCTAGCAGTTGCTTTGCACGTCATACCTCGGGGGAAGCTTGCGTGAGCTGCGTTCTTCTCCACTTCCCGGCCGTGACTCTCTCGGCTGGAATGAAGAGATAAAATAAATCAGGACAGAATTTGGTGTTGTTTCTCTGCAGTTACTCAGGCAATGAACTGCACTGGTGGAGTTGTGTAAGGGTATGTGCGGCAGGCGATGACCTCTCTGTTGACAACATAAGGAAAGATTTTGATTATGTCTGTGGTAGTAAATTGAACATGGACATTCTCCAACCCTGAGGCTGGCCTGTCTGCAATGGCCTGTGTCTGTATGGCTATATTTGGGGTAGAATCTATCCTGTCGGGTAGAAATGTCCCTGTGCTTACCTTCACATCATGCCTGCCAGTCACTTGGGAGAATTCTGGTCATTCTGGGCAAAAACTATGTCAGGAACTTTGCTAGACATGTAATACTACAAGTGATCATGTGCCAATGACTGTGACCATTCCCTGGTGCTGTTTAATTTATCAGAGGAGGTCTGATACTGATCGCTGCTCTCACACGGGCTTACCTCCACTGAAGACCAAGTGCCAGCGGTTCCTCTTTAGCGGCTTTTTGTTGCTCCCTGGGTGCTAGGGCAGTCTCTGTCACCAGTGCTGCTCCAGGAAGGTGCACCAGCCTTTCAGGCAATACATGGTGCTGTGATTCGTGCTGGAAGAGTAGAACTAGAGCAGGTCACACTTGGGATTAAGGGCTGTGAAAATCTTTTCTTTGATTCCCTATTCCTTTGCCTCTTCTTTGTTGGTGGAGAGGACGTGGCCTGGTGGTATTAAAGAGAATAGACCAAGTTTCCTGTAGGCTGGGACCATATTATCATCAACAGGGTGGGGGAGGCAAGTGGGTTAACAAAAACAAGTGAGGACAAGAAACACAGAAAATGAAGAGAAGTTGGACATTCATATGGGAAAACATGCAAGAGTTAAGCTGGAATAGGCAGTCCATACAGTTCCCCTGGTCATGGAAACAACCTGAAACAAACCTCACTGTCAGGTAGAAGCAGTTCTACTGACAGAGATGCTGGGGTCACCACAAATAGCAAACAGAGTGGTGATTTTTGCAGGAAATGGTGAAAGCCAAACTGTCATTGCGAGGTTGGACTGGAGACACAGAGGAGTGATGTCAGGGAGCACAGAAATGAGCTTTGTCCCCTTGGTGGGCCTGGAGAGACCACACCTGGGATGCTGTTCTCACTTCTGGGCACTTCATTACCAGAAAGATACAGATAGGCCACAGGGAGTTTAGGGCAGAGGGAAAAAAAAATAAAACAACTTCATGATTAAGTGGCTGAAGAAAACAGCTTATGAGTCATGCACAAGGATGAATAGTTTGGCTCTGAAACCAGAGCATGGGGAGCCTAGTAACAGTCTATAAACACTCGAAGAGAGGTAACCAGAAAGCAAGGAGATAACTTAACCAGCATGGAGTGAGGGGTTGATATTTGCATGGGAAAATTACCAAAACCAAATTGCTGGAGCAAATGGCCACTCAGTGGTGGAGCAGGCTATTGATAGAAATGGTGGACATACAGCAGAATTTTAGCTGCTGTGTCGCTGTTGCTTAATAAAGTTTGGATACATGGGGAACAATTGTTTTGTGTTCTGAAGAGTGAGAGAAAACTGTTGTTTATTGGAGTCATAAAACTTGCTTGCATGAATGAATTGATGGAGTAGGGCTCTGGGAAGAACAAACAGGGAAGCAATACAGTGACTCTGTAGATAAGAGCATCCGGGCAAGGACCTGAGAGACAGTGGGGAAACCTATTAACTCACAACAGTCTGTCCCCTGTGAAACTGTTGTTTGCCAGATTGGGTGTTGCCAGGTCAAAGTGCTATAAGCAGATAAAAAGTGCCTTAACTCCCATTTTGGGGGGTTATTATGATCTCAACAGCAATGAGTTTCTGTGGAGGTCCTTCCATCATCATGTAAGTGATCATTAGACGGCTGGTGAGTGTACAAGTGCACTGGCTTTTCTAAATATTGGTATTTTTTGTCCTTAAGTGTGTTTCTTCTTGGATGCCTTTGCTCCAAGTAACTAATCTTTCACTTCTGGGAAGCCATTAGTTGTTAATCATTAGTTATTAATTAGACTATCAGAGACAACAGACAGGCAGGCTCTGAGATAAGCTGAGCTCATTTTGTCTTGTGTCAGGCAGATGAAACAATATGAGGGAAGAAAGCTGCACAGTCCATCCACTGGGGCTAGAGGACAGTCAGAGACCTAGGAGTATGGTTGCGTATGAGGGAGTCACTTGTTCAATCCTGGGAAAACCAGAAGTAATTTTCTTTCAATTTACTGAGTGACGGTAGTGTGGAAGCCCCATACAGGTATCATTTCAAGCCAGCACCAGAAGACAACTTGCAAGGAGTTAGACTGACAAAAAATATAGGCCATGTGCTGTAATCGTTGGGTGTCTGTTTTCCCTCTAGCTATACATTTACCAACTTGAATACTGAGGGCTTTGAGCTGCTTGTGCAAATTTTATTTGAGCGCTTAATATATGTTGATATCAACACGGCAGATGTGGAGATTTTCAGTTGTAATAGTAGCAACTATAAATCCCAGGGTGTCTGCAACCCCAGTGCATTATGCACTCCTCACATGTGTATGAGGCAAGAGACAGTCTTCAACATGGAGGACAACAGAACATTGATATGAGATCACCACTGCTCCTATGTGACAGATAAAGAGTTGAGCCTGAGAGCTTAAGTGACTCTGCTAAGTTAGGAAACTGGTCTGTAGCAAAACCATAAACCATCAGCCTTGGCGTGCATGTTCCCCTTTCCAAGGTATGCTGAGTCTGCATTGCTGTGAGAGGAACTTCTGCCTGGCCCAACTTTCACCCCATGCTGTGAGAAGTTGCTCTGGTAGGGCGTCTGTGCTGCAGTCATTTTGTTATGACTCTGAGATGACCCTCTCCGAAGCCTGCACCACCAGTTTTTTGACCAAACCTGCCTTCTTTGGCATCCCAGTGAGCAAGCTCTTAGAAACCCCAGATGTGTGTGGTTACCAAAGAGAAAAACGATGGAAAAAGCACACCAAAGTGTCCTCTCAAGGACCTACCAGAACAACTTTAGAGGAGTCGTTGTTTCTTTGCTGCTACACTTTCTTTGACACAGATGATGATACAGACTCAACTGTGAACATGATAAAATCTGGGAAAAAGGAGAAAGTAATGAGCTGGAAAGATTTTTAACTGCACTAACTACTGCAGCTACTCCTGCGTACTACATGCAGTTTCATGTAGTTCAAGCCAGCATCTGGCCCTGAGTGCTTTATATGCCGAGTCTTATGGCAGATGAGACCTTCAGGTCATAGGCAGAGAAATGCACTGACCTTATGACTGTTTTATGAGGTGAAAACTTCCATTATTTTTTATTCTGTTTACTGCATATTGGGATTAAAGATTTAATTCCTTGGCCCTGTGTTCATGAACCTGCTGCTTTCTAACCTCTTGGGCCTCCCAAATATCTCCTCTTCAGCAATGCATAATTGTGTTGCTTTCCAGCAAAAAAAAAAATAAATAAATATCATTATCAGAGCACATTATTATTTGAGTGACCGGTAGGTTGGAAGGTGTGCTAGAGCGTGTGGGTGGCAGGTCTGCACTATCATGGCAGAGCGTGAACACTCATCAGCAAGCGTGCGTGAACATACGGGAGGGCAGCGTATGTCTGTGCCCATATGTGTGATATCCATATGGAGCCGCAGACTGGGGAATCTAATGGCATGACTGCCAAGTAGCACTCATCACCAGTTCGGAAGACCTGATCCTCCAGCTCCTTTGCATTCGGGCAAGTCTCATTCCTCAGTTATGGGAGAAGACTGCAGGGAGGAGTCCTTTCGTGATGCCATGGGGGGAAAGCAGAAGGACAATGCAAATAATTCACCAAGGGAGACTCCAGATGGGTCACACTGGTCTGGGACAGTTTGTGCAGCAGTGAAGTCGGTGCGTTATGCTAGAACATTAAAAGAAATTATTGAAGTTGGAGCTATTTCTATAAAAATACACCAAGAACTACTAGAGCAAGGAGATGCTGCTTGGTGCTGCTCATTGACTACACAGCAAATGAAAATAATAATAAAAAAGAATAGTTCAAATTAAACAGAGTTTATTAACGATCATTATTCCAGACTATATGTGATGGAGGGGGCAGAACAGGACGAAGGTGCAAAGTCTCAGGTCAGGGCTGAAATGATGGTGAAAATGAGATTCTGTAGCAAGTTCCCTCACAAGAATTTGATGCCTGTGGAATTCATTAAAATAAATAATTTTCAAAAGTCATAAACAAAGGTGCTACCTTTGAATTTTCTGTTAGGAGAGTTCCTAGAAAAATAGATCATATTGTGAAAAAAAAATAAAACCTTTTTTTCCTTTTTCCACAATGAAACACTGGAAAGAAATTTTATCAATATTTTAGGCCTAGTAAAAAGTAAGAAAATTATTAGCTTCTTTTGATTTTTAGCTGAAAATTGATAACCACTACCTGAGTAGTTCTTCCTTTTGTTGGAGTACTTTATTGCAATTCATACTGAAGAAAAAAAAAAGAAAAATCAAAATACCCTCTCTTTCCAAGCTGTCCATCAATGCTATTAACAATTTAAAAGAGGAGACATGAAGATAGAATGAAAACTTGGCTTCCAATAAATGTTCAGAGCTTTTGGTATTACACAATTTTTCTCTCTGTCTTGGACTGAAGCAGTAGCATAGTTCTGGGCGCAAACAAGTTTAAATTTTGATGAAAAGGTTGTTCTGAAGTATGTATTGCACCGAGTGGCTGATGGTATCCAGCACTAGACTTGAGTGAGGATCTACTGATAAAAAAAGTAATATTATGTTAAATTGTGGTGTTAGATTGGAACTGAAGATTTTAGAGAAAATTATTGATTCTTTCTAAATTTCCTCAAGTTGAAGGGAAAAAATAGAAAGAAATAGATAATAGTTATTCTAGTCATTTGAGAACTAACAAACTTAGGTTGAAATGCATTTGTGTGCCAATGGGTTTCTCATATTTCAGCTGAATGCCTTCACTGAGATGCTATAGATTGTCCTGACATGCTCTCTTCTTTTTTCCACAGAAAGTTTTTGGTCGGTGTTTTTTCATCCTGCACCAGGATGAAGGTGTGTTCGAAAGCCTCAGATGCTTTTCTGAGTTGAAAAGGACTTCTGTGCCCAACAATTCCCAGTCTGAGCTCCAAAACAGTATATTCAGAGATTGCCAGTGGAGATCCTGCCTCTGCCTGCATCAAAACCAGTGCCAAAGTCCCCAGTCCGCTCACAGGGCACATCCGTGTTGGTAAATTAAACTGTGCCAGGACCTCTGTGGCCAGCTGTCACAGTTTTTAAGGTCTCTTATCCTTCAAAACTGGGTGGATGGGTCCATACTTCTCATTGGGAATGCTCCCTGGCTGGTGTTGACCTGACCCATACAGGAGTACTTTGAGGGTGTTTCTGGGCTCAAAACATGCAGGGGAACATTTTAGCAATTTCACAGTATCATAGCTAAACCCGAGTGCTTTTACCTTACCAGCAGAGATGGAGCCCGCTGGAGCTAAGAGTTGGAATGTTCTTCCAATTGTTTAAATTCAAAGTGATTTCCAAGGGTAAAATTCATCACACTTAAAGGCATTTGGCTGAAATCTGGATACTCTATGCAATCAAGCAAGTTCCTTCTGGCCCCCTCTCTGGCCATGGAGAGAGACTGACCCCTCCAAAGGATGGATCCATTCTGTCCTGAGATGCTTGTCCAGCCTGAGTGGGAAAAAAATCACTCGAACATGTCTATTGCTCTTCAGTAGCTACAGAAGAGTCTCATTTCCCAGCTTAGATTTAGCACCACCTCCTGAGACCGAAGCTGAGTGAGACTACCTACACCTTCTCTTCCACACACACTCTTAAAAACATTAGAATTACGTAGTTAAGGAGAGAAATTCATCCTTTCCTTTCCACCTTCATATTGCCCATAAAGATGCCACTAACAAAACACAACATCCATTTTTCTCTTCCAATCCCAACAGTTGCCTTGAGCAATGCATTTCTCCCCAGGTTGGAGTGCCACTCAAAATATAAAACCTTACAATGACCTTTGATGCTTTTCTAGAAATTAGATCTGCACTACTCATTTGTATTTGCTCTTTGTTAGAGTTAAGAAAGTCTCAGATAATTCTGCATTATGACAGCAAGTTTATTCTTAAAGCACTATAACTGTTAACTGTGCTTTCTAAAGTAGTGAAATTGAAGAAATGGTGATGCCACCATGCTGGCACTCAAGTTCTTTTTCATGATTCATAGTTTAGATTTTTTTATTATTATTATGTTGAAAAGAGGTAATTTGAAATGGCAAATATTGCCATCATTGGGTTATTATGGTTATGCTAGTCTAAGGATAAAAGCAGTGCAAAGTTTGTAGGAAAAAGGCTATCTGCTCCTATGCCTTTTGGCATAGTTGTAAATATTCAGGAATGCAGCTCTTTAAGTTTAGACTAGAAGAGATTTTGGATGTTTCTTAGTTTTTATTCTTAGCAAATTCTAAGTAGCAAAAGAAAAAAGAATGAATTAAGATTGAATTAAACCTTTCAAATCTCTCACTCAGACTTTCTAATTTCATTATTATTAATTTTATATTTAGTGTCGTATGTGCTTAACAGTAACATTATGTTATAATGTGTCAAATAGAGAAAATAGAAACGAAACATTTTTCTTGATTGAAACAAGATGTTTTTCTTTTACTAAACTGTTTTGTGCTGGCAATGTCAAAATATGACAATTCAACATTAATGAGATGAAATATTTCTCTGTTCTTGAATGGTATTTTCCCTAAATTAATATTGTTTGTGTATGACAGCTTGGAATTCTCATTTTCATTCCTGATTTAAAAACAGCTCCTGGGATCTGGGGTGAGGCTCATCTCACCTGACCAGGACATCTGCTATGTAGATATCTCCTTCTGGACCTACAGTCAATGGAGACCTAGGCTGTGTGCTCAACGGAGTCTAAACCTCTTAGCCCGGGTCAGCTAATCCGAGAGAAAATGCCTATAACATCTCATCTAGAAGTACCAATTTATTATTATTGTTATTATTATTACTATTATTATTGATAGTAACGGCCAAATCAGATTTAAGTGGTATGGATTACTTTAAGTAAATCTACATCAATTTCATCTCGTTTGCTATTTGACATTGTAATTTAATAATCTCTGTCTTCAAAATGGTTTCTGGAATGTAGTATGCTACTAAATTCAAACTCCCTGGCCTCTATTCACTCACCAAGTACAAGCTTTTCTCTAACTGTATGATGCTGAACCAGTTTTGAGGAACTCACTAACAAACATACGTGGCCCTAGGCCTGATACTACTTTCTGCGACAGGGATAATCTTGTTCTCCCTTCACAGTGCTTTAAGCTAACGCATTTTACCATGCAAAAGGAGTGGAGTAAAAGCATGTAGGGGGGCAATTACAGAGCAACTATTGACGTGTTGTAAGGTCATAAGTTGCCAGAATTTAACTGCATTTGATTCGGTGATCACAGCAGTTTTTTTTCTGTGTAAATGAGTCTACACTTAGTAAAAGGTGGAGGAATTATTTTCTTCCTCAACTTCCCCGTAACAAGCAGCATAACGTGGTCATCACGGGCCTGATTCGCATGCACTGAAATCTTTCTATATGCTTTTGACCTAGCCTGAAGTGGGTCCTGTATGTGATGGGAACCAGAGCTGAACCCAGCTGCCCTCAGTCACAGCACGGTACCTCACCCAAAACCTCCCTTCCTCTCCTATTGCTCGAAGAAGCATTTCGAACAACCGTTAGAAGAGTCTCTTCAGACCGCTGGAAACAATAAATAATAATAATAATAATAAAGCTCCTTGTGAAACAGGCCTCCTGGCCGAACGGAGGGAGATGGCCCAAAATGCAGGAGTTTCCTCCCCGATACAGGAGATTTGGCAGTGAGAGTGGAATTATATCTCATTCCAGACAGTGAAAATAACCAAAACCATGAGGTTTTTCATGGAACAAATGGAAACCATGTGACCCATCACAATGGAAAAAGCGTAGCCGCTCTTAGCTCCCTAAGCCCTGACACTTCTTTTTGATTTAACCACAATAATCTAAGTGGAAAATGAATAAATGTCAAGGGTTTTTTTTCAATAAATCTGTGCACAAGTGAGAATAGGAACCAGAATAAAAGCTTTTCACGACATAAAGTTCATATGTTTGGATCCCTGACAACATTTTCTTTCTATTATTTTTTATTATTATTATTAGACCTGGTTGCACCATTTATTTAAAAAAAATGTTGAAAGTCAAGGAACCTGCTAGCAGTTGCTAAGCCTGGAGTGAAAGCCCAATCTATAATGAGATGACCTGAATCAAGACACTGCTATCCATTTTTTTCTGAGTTTTTTGGATACTTGTTGTGGAGATTAATATGAGATTTGTCTGGTGTTCACTTGGGCAAGATTTCTGAGTGTTGATATTCTGGTTGAAAATTCATTTTTTTTTTCCTTTTTAATTTTTTTCCTTAAAACTTTTTCCCCCATGGAAAACGATAAAGCAAACAATCAGGCAGCTTACAACTGCCATGTGCAAGGCAATGAGATTAAGACAAATGCTTGTTTTTGCATTCCATTGTCAGAAATGAGGTTGGCCGAGCATGAAATCTCATAAACATATGCTAGCACAAGCGCTGAAGTGAGTGAAGACCATATAGCGTGCTTCTCGTTTTTGTGAAATTAATGCCACACTGCACATGCAGAGGTCGGGATAACATGCCTGCAGACTTATGCAACTAACAGTCTCGCTGTGCAAGCAGTGTCTCAATCACCCAACCTTAACAGTTTGCCTTCACGGTGCTTTAAGTTTCTACTCGGAACAGGTGAAAAAGAGAAACTTGCCATGAATTTCCACATTCTTGGATGACATTAATTTGAAGTAGTGAGGTAGTTTGCCGTTGGGTGAATACATCCATCAGGAGTCAGAATTAGATTGACTTGCCCAGCATCGCAAACCGGATGAAAATGCAAGACTTGGGTTCTTCATCTGATGCCACGAGGAAGTCCATGTGGTTACTTTGAAAATAAATTTGTCGTGTGTTTATGGATCTGACCGAATGAAAACCACAAAGAAATATTCTCACAATGATGCTCAGTGAATGTTATCTTTCAGATGACCTCTCCTTAGACAAAAAAAAAAAGAAGAAGTAAAAAAGTATTCTCTTTTTGTGTCCGAGATTATTTCTGGATCACATACACAGTAGGGGCTAAAGACAGTTTCTGACCTTGTAATTTTGGATGGGAAAGCAACTTTTCTTTGAGGTCCTGTTTCTAGAGAGGAGATACTGCTTCATGTATATTACCGGGGAAGGATAATATTTAGATAGTGTAACAAAATATGTAATTTATCACTACTAATCTTGCCTTGCTTTTGGCTTCAGACTACCAAAACTATAAAAATACTATTGTTATATAATATCTATTTTACTTCCCAAGGCGAGCTTAGTTCCTAAATTGAATTGGCTTTGCTGAGCTGTGAATAGGCCTCCAAAGACTTATATGGTCTTTCTTCTGATATAAACAAAATAACTCCTACATGCCCAAGTAGAAAGTCATATAAACTAATCTGCTGTAACAGACTCATATTCTCCTTCAGGTAGAGCAGAGACGGCTCTGAAGTTCAGTGTGCACCAGCATCTGCTCCCTGCCAACTGCTAAGCTACCTTTACTGGAAAGGATTCCCACCAGGGATAGCAAGGATGCTGAGAGAAGTGTCACAGTAGAGGGTCTCCATCACATGGTAAAATTTCATATTCTTACTGCCAGAGTCCCCCAGTGTGCAAACAGCTCAGGTGCCAGCTTTGATGAGTTTTCTACTGTCTTCCAAAGTGGATACTTGGTTCAAGAGAACCCAGTACTGACATTGGAAAGGGGAAGTTCAGGTGGTCAAGATGAAATTCATGCATAGAAATAACAGTGACAAGGAATAAGTGTGTAGGTTGTCACTCAAAGTATGATACACATAGGAACGTGCTTTGGTCATTTTTTATATGATTGGTCTATAAAATTAGTAATTGGCTAACTATAAAAATGATGAGAAAAGCATGATCAAATGCTTTGCTGCTCCTTTGTATGGTAAATCTCACCTGCCCAGCTATCAACTCATACCACTATCTCATCTTTGTTGCAGGTTAACGTAGTTATTATTTGATTTTTTTTTTTTTGAGTTGCTCAGGCCAGTCAAATTTCTTTTCTCTTACTGCATCTGTTAAATTCTTGTAACACTATCTGCTGACTGATGGATTGGGAAGTCTTTTAAATTCTGGTCTATCATTTTTCAGAAAGATTGCTAAAAACACATACAGTCCCAGTCTCCTATATTAATTCAAACAGCTTTCTTTTGCACCTGTAATTAGAAAAGAAACAGCCACATGCATGGAAATTATTTCACTAAGAGCAGCAGAGCAGCACAGTAATCTAATGGTAGGCTTTCAATTGACATGTAAGTAAATACCAGCACCCAAATATGGTGCAATTTTATGTCATTAGTCTTGGAGGAGCTGCAATGATGTAATTAAATTCAGCAAAGAGAGGTTCTGCTTTTTATGATTATCATCCAGTCTTTAAGGGAGCTTCATATGCTGGCAACAGGGACCAAGAGACGAGGTAAAAGATGAACTTAAGGAAAAAGCTTTGGGTTTGCTCTAAACATAGAGAGAAAGAAAGGTGCCGGTCATAGTGTTCATTTACTCAAACTGAAACAAACTGGGAAGACAAAGGGTCCTCAGCAAGAGAAAGAAAACATAGACAAAATATTTTCCCAATCACCTGGAGGACAATAAAACATCTGGAAAGTGTTACCAGCCAATTTGTGCTGGAACCCAGCGCAGGAATGAGTTTGGAGACCAGTCAAGGACTCTGGGAAGTGATGGAGGAGTGATGAATAAGTAAATCAAAGTGAGATAAGTGACAAGGAGAAGCATACCAAGTAGGAAGCTCATTGCCTCATTCTTCTCCCTGATGCCAATGGTGGGCTGGAACGACTGTTCCCTCACCTTTCTTAGAGAGGTCCTGAGAATATGTTCACTGCTAAAGGCCATTCTCTTCAGGAGATGTTGTTGAAGAGTATAAAAGAGATTTACAACCTTCATCAGTTTGCAGACGTTCTAACAATTTGCTGTGGAGATACAGATCCCTGGATAGCACATTTAAACTGAATGGCAGCAGGTTTGTTCTTTTCTTCTGGTTATTTGTCACTACCTCATCAGTACTCAGTAGACCTCCCAGAGACTTGCAGGAGTCTGTAGATCAGAATCTGAAAATACTCAAGATGCACACAGTAGAGATAGAGCTCAGAAACACCTCTTACATTTACATGTATGGTCTGAGATCTTAGCCAACAAAAATAAGACTGACGTAAAGCAGGAGAGCACCCTTGGCTTCATAGGGCAGGGCAGGGGTGGGGGTTGCAGTTTATGACAGCTGAGGCCCAGATTCTGGTATTTCAGTGGAATAATTCTGACTTAACTAGCAGAAGAATTCTTTTAGTTGGTTTCTGTGGAATACACCCATGCACATAAATTGAAAACAGACTAAGAGAATTTAGAGGGGGTAGTCTTTTTTGACCCTGTTATTCGTCACTGCCTGCCAGTGTGGCCTATTCTCCAGCACCATGATCAGTCTAATTTTCAGCCCAGCAGCTTGATCTTCAAGCACTTTACTGCTGAAACTAATGGTGAATTTAACAGAACAGTTGTGAATTTATCAGAATTTCAGACCGAGGAACCCAGTCCGTTGCACACAACAGCCCTCAGAAACCATGGTGGTTGGAGATGGGAAACCTGTAACATCTGGGCTGTCTGATAGATACAGTGGAAGCTCCAGCTCCTTCCTAGACTTTAAGTCGGAATTGCATATCCTAAAGGTGCATTGTGAAACATAAAGAGAAAACTAGGAGGGAAAAGCAAGAACAAGCTGGTGTTCAAGCTTTGGAAAGAGAAGAATTCAGTATTCAAATGGGAGCCAGCCTTGAAGCTGCTGGAAATACATATACCATCTTCACTGGCCTGACTCCTGCTTATACCTGCTTCAGCTTTTTGCCATATTGCCACAGACATTAATGGGAAAGACAATTCTCATCAACTTGAAAGATAAGCTAAAGGGTCACACTAGTTTGTAAGTGTTTAGTTAGTTCCACTGTGCCAAATGAAGCTTTATTCCTGCCATACTAGTCTCCATGGAATTAAGATTTCATTCTCATTGAACATTAGGAGTAATTTGCAATTGATTACAATGCAGGCCCAGTGTTTGAGTTGGAGGCGGAGGCTTAAGCAGAATTTACAGGTTTGAATTGTTTCATAAGCACCGTACGAATTGTGAGACTGGATCAGATCCACAGCCCATTTTGCCCCACACTTGTCTCCAAAGGTAGCTAACACTTAATTAAGAGGAAAGCGCAAGCCTGATTTTTTAATGAGTACGTGACACCACTTCCTCTATGGGTAGTCCATGAAAAATATTTGTTCACCATGACCCCTGTCAAAAATGTTCCTGATTTTAGGTCAGGTTGTAGCAGCTCAGACTTTTTAATACGAGAAGTCCTTAGGTGAATATTTGTTGAGTAGACCAAGGTGGCAGTTATCATACAGATAGACAAGTGTGACCTAATCCGCTCTCCATGGAAAACTCCTCCTAGCAACTAAAAGAAATTAATTCAAATTTACATTCTTAATTTGCTCCAGCAAGCTTGGAGCGGAAGCTTTCTCCTGGAGAACGTGTTGCAGTGTGGTCCCACAGGCGGAGGATTCAACAAAAGTGTTCATCCCTCCACGGTTTGTGGACACGTTCAGCGCAGCCACAGTGATGCACACGGCTTGGACGCAAAACTGATGGCATTCCCTACAGCCGTTCGCACGCCGCTGACTTGCGGAGAATTGACACAAAGTGTAAACAGCAGCCTTCATCACAGCAAAATGAGAAGCAAATGTGTTTCCCAGCGCGTCCTTCACATCAAAGAGCCAAGACTTGAAAACTACCAGACTCCAAGACAGCGTGCATTCAACTCTAACATAAAAACATAATTAGCACGTTAAACTGTTACATAAACATGTTTGCATTGTTATTTACTAAGCATCACAGGAATGCTTTGTAACAGTTAATCAACTCAAGGGGGGTGAGGAGAGGGAGGAAATGGCTTTGCAGCAAGTAATGAAAGACAACGATATCCCAAACTAGACTTGTTAGAATTGAAAAAAAAAAGCCTACTCCTCAAAAAAAAAAAAAAAAAAAAAAAAAAGCAAAACTTAACAAACTTCTAATTCTCGTGTATCTCCTCCCTACAATGGTATTTACATATTATTTGTGAAATTTTAATTGTTATTTGAAGGTAGGAGCTACCAAGCTTATGTTTTCAGGACATAAATGTGAATCTACACAGGGCCTGGGGTTTCAAGCAGAAAATATACCGTATGGAGGTCTGAAAATGTTTTTCTTATGTCAGAGCTTTCTGTTGCAAGGCTGTAATGGTCCTGCATGTAAAGACAATGGCAAATCATGGGCTATAGCAATGTGCAAGAGTATTACTGCATGTTTCTGAAAAAAAAAGAGGAAAAAAAAAAGATTATTGCTATTTTACAGAAAGAGAACTGCCCATTTAATTATGAGCAGATGACAGACAAGGCCCTTGAATAAGACATCATCCAAAGTCCACATGGGCTGGTTTCATTTAGAGAAGGAAAAAGACTAGAACTCGGCTCTTACATCAAACTTAATATAACCTTTTTAAATTGCCTACTTTAAAATAAGGTGGAGGTTCAAAGGTGACTCTCTCCACAATATTATCTGCATATTGTTGAGAACAATGGTGAGATGAGATTGATCAGAACTGTGAAGTCTCCATAAATCTCCTATCCTCTCCTAAAGATCGTGCTAGAATTTCTGTCCTCAGTGGTTGTTCCTGGACAGTGGGGACAGAGGGATGCTCCACAGATTGGAGAAGATGCCATTGGAAAATATCATTTCTCTGGATCATTTCTGGAAACCACTGTGGTGGCTCGATGTCTCCACTTTCAGTCAGGACCAGTTCTGCTCCACTGCAGCACAGCATGGAGCATTCAAAAGATCAAGGAAGTGAGGAGGTGTGAGCAAAGAAGATCACCTCTTCAGGCTACTCCCTTGGTTATTCTCTTAATAACATGAAGATGTACCTTACAGTGGCATTATAGTGCTAGGATGGCTGCTCTCTTGGTAAAGAGATCAAATACTTCAGACTGGTCTGATTGATCTCCAAAGAAATTCTGGGCTAAACCATGAGGTAAGGAAAGCTACATCCGCTACAGAGAGAGTGAAAATTGAACCCTCTATGCTGCTTACATCCTTTTGTAATGTTTCTACACTACAATAAGCCCTGGGATCTGATATCTCTGTTATTTTATGAATAAAAGTTCTGCTAATTAATTTCTTTTTTGAGGGTGCGTGAAGTGCTCAGATTCACAATCAAGTTATGAATTGTTTAACAAATTATGAAGGTGCAATTAATCTGTTTGGCTCATTCTGAAGGAGATCCTACATTTGACCAGCTGAACAGCTGTCCAGGCTCCACAGACTGTACTGACTAGATACCTACAGACTGCAATAGCAGCTCAGACACCTAGGTCACAAATAGACAGCTCTATTCAAACTCCAAAAGCTAACTGCAAGCTAAAGTTCACCAAACTGCAGATATACATTTTTTTTTCTTTTTTAATAAAGGTTCTGATATCTTTCTTGTTTTGTTTTATTATTTCTTCATCATTGTGTCTTCTAATGTAAGCTGAGACCAAAAAACAATAAGTTATGGTGCCCTGGGACTGAGCCTCATATTGCGTAAAGCAGTATTGTTCACCTGAAATTAGAAAAGTGACTTACATCATCTGTGAGATCATTGTGATGCATGTAAATATACCAAAATCAAGGCAGATTGTAGAAGTGAGACTATTCTCTTAAGACATCAAAAACACTAAGGTATGAACAGACTGGGATGTTTATGGCTACTGCTGTGACATGTATGCCTTGATGTGGGTGGCCACAGTTGCAGAAAGCAGAGATACTTTCATCCTTTAAGACTATGTGGAGTCAGTCCTCTATTCTGAATATTTATAATAATATTTCTATGAAAGACATGCAAATCAGGAGTAAACATCAGGTTCCTGTTTGACCACAGAGAGCTTTTATACGCTCTTTTCAGACCCCAGATAGCAAGGACAAGTATTCCATCCAGTCGAAAGTCTGATTGAATCAACAACTCCTTGGACTGATATGAAAGAAAAATAACACAGTATGTAATCTGCTTATTTAAGCCAAGTGAGTTCAACATACACATGCATGCAGACACACACAACATACAGAATGAAGTTATTTTAGCAATATTTGGTCCAAAATAATTTTTTATCCTCTCCTTATTGGGGGAAAAAGAAAAAGGCCAACCTTTGAGATTATCTAGTTTAAGACAGAATGAATAACGCCTAATGATAGTCTTGATAGTCTTGACAAGGTGGACTTCATCCTTATTAGTATAAAGGGGGCCACATATATCTAGCTCAGAGGAGCACATCTTCATCGAATCCCTCCCATTCTGTCCAAAAATCTTAAAAAGCTGACAGAGTCTGCAGCTGGATTCCCAGCAAGGCTTTTCAGGCTGACACCACCTGAGGATCTACCTTTTGCTATCACAGCATGACCGATGCCTGTTTCACAGAAACCCCAGTTCAGGTCTGGAAGGCTACCCGTTGTCCTAGGCTGGGCTGGGCTTGTAACTGAGGAGTCTGGCCTCCTTGTTTTCCTTGGCTCACTGCTGCTTCCCACTCTTTAGAAGAACACTATGCGGGGATTCTCCTGCTCCACCTTTGCCTTCGCCCACGGATGAGCAGGCAACTGGCTCGAAGAAACATCCTCATTCCATCCGTGTGTGCTGCTTGACTCCAGAGTGACCATTCGTCCTTCTTGCCACACATCGGATGATGATCCAAGCCCAAAGTGGTTGCAATAACACAACATCCTCCAGACACTCACATATGCACACACATGTGTGTACAGATGTCTTTAAAGTCTCCTGGGCTTGATACAAAGGGTGAGGTTGTTTTCTTCTGTGTGTTTTGTTTTGGTTTTGCTGCTACTATTTTGTTTAAACATATCTTTTCTAGGGACTCTGCTCACTGCTATTCCCAAGGGGAGGAAGAGTTGTTTTTTCTACTCCTTCCTTGGCCTTTTTTTTTTTTTTTTTCCCTAGATGATCTCCTGATATGGAATTTACACATGTTCAAAGCAGAAATAAATGATTAACATTTTTTCCCTTTTCCCTTTTTTTCCCCCTTTCTTGGAGTTGGACAAAGGCAAGGCTGTATGAACACGGCATGCTTTCCTACAGCAATCATGTGAAAACTATTACAGAGCTAACCTTAACTTGTACCATATCCCCAGTCAGCCCTAAAAAAAAAAAAAAAAAAAAAAAAAAAAAAAAAAAAAAAGAAGAAGAAGAAAGAAAAAGAAAGAAAGAAACAAGAAATATGTATGTGCCACTAGATTCTCGTATGGAATCAATCCCTCCTGCGTTGTTAAAGCAGTAAAGGAAATTTGGTGTTGAAGGAATGTGTATTTTGAAAAAAGGCCACTAGATAGCTGAGGGGGCCTAACAGCAGCAAAGAGACATATTTACTTCTGGCTAAAAGGCTGACTTTTCAGAAATGTTACCCCTATTTTATAGAGTGGTTGGTCATGTGAAGAACTCAGTTGAACTCCAAGCCTGACTATGTTAGATGCTTTAAATAAACATGCATTAAAAGGGGTCCCTGACCTGGAAACCTTGCAGCCTGAACTGAAAAGTAGTCCAAAGGAAGGAATATGCTCAGTTTCAAGGCGAGGAACTGGTGTACTCTGAAATTAAGGGTGGGACTGAGTTCAGCTCACTTCAGCTGTCTGAATGTTGTATGTCGACTTTAGCCAAATAGCTTCTCCTACAATCACTGCAGAGGAACAAACAAATCTAGAAAAGAATTAATTCTTATTTTATTAGCTACCCTTCACAGGGTAGGAGATACCCTGTCTCTCTCACTGAATTCAAAGTGGATCTAGATGGATGAAATTTAAATAGATGGAATCAGATGAGATCATCTGCATTCTTAGAGATATCTCTAAAATTACCTAGCACATCCAACAGAGACAAGATCTAATCCTGGGGTTTTTGAGCTCCTGCTCAATGCCATAGTTGTGAGAACATCTTTGCTCAGGCAGAGTTAAGATGATAGGTAAATACTCAGTATTTATGTAAATCTTTATGTTGATATTGAACAAAAATGACTTAAAAAAATTAAAAAGAATTTATGGAATTGAATTAAGAATTTTATTCTTCCTGAGTTATGAACGTTTTAATTAATTATATCTTTTCAAGAATATGTTTCTGTGAAAACTTTCAGTATTTCCCAAAAGCCATGGTGATCTCTCCCCCAACATTTAACCTCACTTGTTAATTTTTTCCTCTAGGGAATATTTATCTGATAGTTTATTGGTGGCATATCTTTAATAAAATGACTGGTTTTTTTTTTTTTTTTTTTGCTCTCAGTTATTTTTACTAACTCACTGTACTCATCATCTGAAAGAACACCCCCAAAAATTACACATGGCAATAACTGACTAGTTAAAAGGGGCATTTGTATGAGAGGATCAATAAAATTCCCATCCCTTCTGAGGGAGAAGGAAGGACTCTCAAAACATTTCAAAATTGCAAATGATGTTGCGTGCCTATGGCAAATATTTTAGGAAGAATATCCCAGATTTTTTTTTTTTTTTCTGTGACAGTCTGCAGATTCTAACAACCTAAAGAAAAGGGGGGAAAGTTACTACTTTGTTTAACTTATCCACAAGACCCAAAGAGCACTTCTTTATACAGCTGCAGTTGGGAAAGGCAACAACACCACATTCTTGCAGCGAGAGCATGATCATCCAAGCCACTGAATCTAATTCAAATACTTAATCGCTGGGACTAAAAGATACTCAGTTCCTTGAAGCACTGATGGTTTCTGAAGAAACCTCTTTTGGTCTGAATTTCCATCTGTTAGAGTAAACAATTCTTTTTCCCAGACTGTCTCTCCTGATAAGTCTGTTTCAACTGTAAGTAATTTTAGCCATGTGAAGGAAAGGAAACAAAATTTGCAAAGCTTAGAAGTCATCTGTGGACTAAAACTCAGTGATATTCCCTCTACGGTCCTTAGAGAATGATGCTCTTAGATTATTATGATCTCAAAGATCTTCATTTCCATGCTAACACCTTACTGTAATGAAGAACCAAGAAAAGTTGATAACACAGTTTATATGATAAGAATATTTCTCATAAGCAAAATGTATTTCAGATTTTCCCTGCAAGGTGTAAGAGGATATCTTCATCTATATCTATATCTTTATATGATTAATATATGAAATTCATTTAATGATTCAGAGTCAAGGTTTGACACCCTGAAGGCAGATGTATTGAGATTTTCTTGCTATGCTCTTGCCTTGCTCTCCTGCACTGCTCTATTCTCATCAACATCTGGTAGCAACATTATTCCTGGAATCCAAACTTGTAAACGGTACATTTTCTTCTTTCTAGTTCAAGCACTCTGACTTTTGACAGTAAAATTCACCCAAAATTTGTTCATATGCCTCTGAAGGGAAAACATTGCTTAATCAGCCAAATTACTTTCATCAAATCAAAATTAACTGATTTCAGAATGTTTTTCAAATATATAAATAGTTTATTCATGAGAAAAGGAAAATAAAAGGAGTTGGAGAGGTAAAGACAGAGGACAAGGATGGAATGTTGCCCTTTGGTGAAGTGAATAAGTTTTATCAAGATCTGAAGCTACAGAAGGATGAATGATGAGTCAGTTGTGATAACAGAGGTAAGGTGAACAAAACCGCTGAAGAAAGCATGAGAGCAAACTCAGCAGGAGATTATAGCTCACTGCTGCAGAACATGAAGGACTGAGCATGTTTGGATGATGTTAGGAAAGCTGAACTCAACTAGAGTTGAGATTTTCCAGGGATATCAGGGCAAGAAGGCCTTGCATTGCTATGTTGATAGTGAAAGACTGCCCAAGGAAAATATGTGCCTGCTATTGAATGTGGTGGGTGATTTCATGACAGCAGGCACAAATAAGGTGAGCAACTCAATGTTCTCTTTGCCTCATTCTTCCAGCAGGTCTCCCAGGCCTCTGTGCCTATTGGTGGGATTCAAGGAAGAGAAAAACTAGCATCAGTGGACGAAGGTCAAGTCAGGGATTACTTGAAAGAACTTGACCTATGCAAGGCCATGGATCTGATGGACTGCATCCAAGTTTACTGATAGAACTGTTGTCCTTGCAAGGACACTGTCTATCGTCTTTGAAAGATCATAGAGGTCCCCTTGGAAGGAGTACTCAGAAAAAGGCAAGTGTTGCACTCATTTTCAAAATAGACCAAAAGGATGATCTAGGGAAGTGTAGACTAGTACAAGTCTACAGGAAAAAATCATGATGTGAATCCTCTTGTAACATTTCTGGGCAGATGAAGAAGAAGAAGGGGAGTGGAAACAGTCAGCATGGACTTAACAAGGGTAAATCAGGCCTGACCAAACTTATTGCCTTCTTGTAATAAAATGACTGAAAGTGTTGACAAATGGAGAGAAGAGGGAGATATCTATATCAACTTTAGCGAGAGTTTCTGTCTCACAAGATGGAAGATGGAGCTGGACTTATCACAGTGGTGCATGACAAGAGGACAAGATGGAATGTTAATAAGTTGAAACAAGAGCTGTTCAGTCTGGATATAAGGAGAAAATTTTTTCCCATGAAGACAGTCAAACACTGCAGCAGGTCACCCAGTGAAGCTAAGCAGCCTCCATCCTTGGAGGTTTTCAAGGCTCAGATGGATAAAGCCAAAGATGTGATAATGTTCATATCAGCAAGCAATCAAAATACTGGGAAAATAATTAGTTTCAGAAACATCATATATCCAAGTTTATAAAATGAAATCTTATCAGAATATCTTCTGGGTGAGCCAATAAATATATGTATATATACGTATGTATATACTATCTCTATCTATCCATCTATCTATCTAGCAGAATCACACAGAATCACAGAATGGTTGAAGTTGGAAGGGAGCTCTGGAGATCATCTAGTCCAACCCCCCTGCTCAAGAAGAGTCACCTACAGCATGTTAGACAGGGTTGCATCCAGCTGGGTTTTGAATTTCTCCTATTATCCATATTTCTTTCTTTCTGTCTGCCTGTCTATCTATGTATCTAGCCATCCATCTTTCAACATTCACCCTTCCCCAAATCAAGCAAGCAAAGGAAAAAAAAATCTCAATTGAACAAGTGTAAAATTTATGTCTGTCAGGTCTTGATTTCTAATTCAACAAGACAGACAAAGGATTGGACAGAGAACACAGATAACTTTCCCGAGGCCATGTAGTCAAGAAATATTAGATATATTGTCCAAATGGGTTCCTCCCACACACTTCTCAAAAAAGTATGTGATAAAATGAGTTTAAAGAATTAATTGGCTGACTCTGATACATATCTAAAGAGGTGGTCCCTTTAGCTAAGGGAAGTTTATGAAAAGATTATTCTTGACTTAGGACCTCAGTAGGATGGAGTTAAAGAACTTTTCAAGGATAACATGGAAGATTTTAGTCTCTTCATTGTTTTTATTACACAAGGTTGTTTCTGATTGTTCTGTAAATACTATGCAAACAGCTGTTTCTTACTCTATTAATGGCCACTCGTGCTTTGATCCTGGACCAAACCAGAAACCACAAAGATGTGAAGAAAAACACTAAGTGTCCTGATTGAGATTTGGGACAGGGAAAAATTTTTTATTTTTAGACATACATGTTTGCATACTATTCTTTCAATGGAAGAGTTATGGGCTCTAGGCCTGAGGCCCCCAGCTTAGATAAAATAACCAGTGTGTTAAGCAGATACACAAGGGAAAAAGAGTGAGTCCTTGCTCACTGTGCATGTGATATAGACCTGCACAGCAGTATGTAATACTTCTGGCCTGCAGGATGTTAAGTCAACCCTGTTAACAGATTCAAATTCATAGAATCATAGAATCAGTAAGGTTGGAAGGGACCTCTGGGGATCATCTAGTCCAACCTCCCGGCTCAGCAGGGTCACCTACAGCATGGTAGACAGGGTTGCATCCAGGTGAGCCTTGAAGATCTCCAAAGAAGGAGACTCCACAACCTCTCTGGGCAACCTGTTCCAGTGCTCCGTCACTCTCACAGGGAAGAAATTCCCCCTCACGGTCAGGCAGAACTTCCTGTGCTTCAATTTCTGCCCACTGCCTCTTGTCCTGTCACACAGGACAACTGAAAAGAGTTTGTCCTCATCCCCTTGATGCCCTCCCTTCAGGTACTTGTACACATTGATAAGATCCCCTGTCAGTCTTCTCTTCCCCAGGCTGAAGAGGCCCAGCTCTCACAGCCTTTCCTCGTAGGGCAGGTGCTCCAGCCCTCGGATCATCTTTGTAGCCCTACGCTGGACTCTCTCCTGTAGCTCCATGTCTCTCTTACGCTGGGGAGCCCGGAACTGGACACATTAGTCGAGATGAGGCCTCCTCAGGGCTGAGTAGAGGGGCAGGATCACCTCCCTCGACCTGCTGGCAACACTCTCCCAATGCAGCCCAGGAGACCATTGGCCTTCTTGGCCACAAGGGCACATTACTGCAGACACATCATTCTCTTAGTGTTCACACACATCATAGGAAATTCAAATATAGAGGACGAATCACTTGGCTTACTGATGATCATACGACCCTCAGTAAATGATTATGTCTGTGCAGTGCATATACAAGCAACATATCTCAACAAAACACTGTAATCTAAAAGATCTTAAATATTTTACATAATATGGATCTCTTTGATTGATGAGAGTTCAGAAAGACCCATAATTTCAGTTTAGCTAGCTAGTCGGGAGATGGTCATGTCCTTCAGAAGCGGTAACTGATACTAAAGATAACGTTTACTTCCAGAATGGGTGGATCAGGAAGAGAATGTGTGAACATATTCTCAGTCTTCTGGTTTGATTGAAGTGCCCAGGACCAAGAATAGTTCACAAGGAGAACAGAATTTACTGATAGGCAATGGAGTCAAAGAGGTTATTTGCAGCATCTGAAATAGGCCTTCAGTTGGACTGTGAATCTTAATCCGGGTTGGTGCTACAGCTAGCTGTGTTTCACCCTGCATGATCTCACCATATAGGCTGTGATTTATCTTCTCAAATTCATAGCTCCTCTGCTGCCACATCGTATTGCAAACGTATCTAATTAGTTCGCTGCTGTTATTCAGCTTTCAAGATTTTCTTTTTGGCATTGCAGAAGTGTATTTTGGATGGGAGCTGAGTGACATTTTTGATGAGCAGTAAATCTGCTAAAATGCAGAGTCGGAGACGCGTGGGAGGGGACAAAATATATCTGTGAAATTCATTTCAAATTTGGCAAATTGTTTCAGCCAAGGAAAGGGGGAGACATTTCAAAGCCATTCACTTTGATACTTTCAGAAGAAAGTTTTTAGATTTTTCATAGTGCCTGGCATCTAATCCATTAAAATATGTCTAATCTAAAAGGAGTAAAAATAGTCCATGTAAGCCTCAAACAAATCCAATAATTTCTGTCCTCCTACTTGAAAACCTGTAACACTCTTGCCTTGATTCCACCAACATGATTTTTTTCTCTTTCTCTTTTTAGGTAACCTATTTAGGTTCACTTCTGATATTTTCTCTTCTATAAGAAAAAAGCAGTCCAAAATGAGTTTTATTTCATTTTGTTTTTATTTTGTTTCTCCCTTTCCCATTTGTAGGGTATTTGTCTCATGTCCCTCATGTCCCTCCTGATTCTTTGAATCATAGGAGTTGTTGTACCACGTAAAGCTGCAGTTCTTGTGCAAGTGCTTATTTTTCAATGTCAGCCACTCTTGCTTCCTCTCTTTCTTTGGCTCTGATGTGCATCTGAACCCTCTGAAAGCTGATACAGCTAATTAATACATTTGCAAACAATCCTTTCCCCCTCCTCCCCCCCACTGCCCACCAGCTGAATTAGATTTTAGCCAGTGTAGCGAGCTTAATCTGTTTGTCAAGGGGTTAGATGAGTGCTGAAGTTAGCATGAAGGAGGTTCATATGGTCCATATGCTTAGATTAGCAAAGCAATAAGAGCAATCAGGAGATTCAGAGGAATCAGAGAAAAGAATGGCAGAGAAGGTCTTTGGTAGCAGTGAGGTGTTAGACAATCTCAGTTTGTGTGTCTCCTAATGTTGAGGCAGCTGCTGGGCCAAATTCAGTTCTTTGGTCCAGTGTTGGATTAGTTTCTGGGTCACCTGCTGAGCTAGCTCAGGGGTGGCCTCCATGAATAGTCTGGAGCCAAGCAAGTACAGGTTTTAGATCAAGTGTTCCCTGCAGCTATATGGAAGATGGTCTCCAACGCTCTGCACTTGCCTACATCTACCCTGCCTCTCCTTACAGCAGTGTCGGGTGACACCTACAAGACCAATAGCACCACTCAGATCCTTCTTTTTGGTCTTCAGTGCAAAAACAGACTGGATTTGTTGGCAACATCAGTTCAGACTTTTTCTAAGAACCAAGAGAATGTGACTTATTGGGAAGGGGGAATATGCTGAGCTCCAGACCAAACCTGGGCTCAGACTATTCAAGTATAGAGTAGACACACATAGCCAGTGATACCATTTTGATAAACATATCAGTGGTTGGTCTTTGCATTTTAAAATCACATTAACAATTATCATTAAATAGAACTGTAGGTGAGTATGCAGGATTTATCATCTTAAAAATGGAATCACTACACTATATCTACTGTGTTTTTAGCCCTAGATTATGCAGTTTCAGCTCCACCCTACTGTTGTTTTTCTCTAAGAGCTGGGAAGACATGAGACTGGTGTTTTACTTTATGAGGAGGACATAAAAATGGAGAGAGAGGATAAAGGCATTTATATCTTTCTAAAATGTTTCTTAAAGTAACTTTTTCTAGGTAAAAATGTGCAGTACACCAATTCTGTGCCACTGCATGAAAACAAAAGGGTTTATTGGCATGGATTCATGCATGACTAATGGTGCCAGACTGAATTCTCCTGATAATGATAAAACCATCTGTATCACCCTGTCTTGTTATCCATACATCAGCATTTGTCAGAAGAATGAGTCATAGGCCTTAGGACCCATAGGTCAGATATACACTTCTTCCCTATTGTATGGTATCATCTTAATTGCTATTAATATCATATATGTCCCTAGTATGTGCTGACTTGTAGGCCGATCAAATTCCTGAGTCTCCTTATAGTATGATATATTAATTCAGAATCATATGGGTTAGTTTTACATTTCTTGATGATTATGGTACCCACACAGACTGCTGATAGAAAAAGATTTGTTTACAGAGCAGAGCTGGAGAATTCAAGACTTGAGACCTTAGGTCTGCAGTTTGGAAGATGATGGCTTTACTGATCTTGCAAGACTCCCATAACATACTTCTGCCTCCCACTGTCCTTGACCATCTCTCCTATATGCCAGTTGCATCTGTATCATCATCTTTTTTAGTATTATTGCAGGACCTCTTTTTGGTTCTGCATACCATGGGGTAAAGCTGAGGACTTTCCAGGTCACAGGGAGGTGGGCATAAAGGTAGCCAAAGAGAAAAGTTGTAGTGGAAGGAGTGTGACAGTTGTATATAGACAAGGCGTAGGATTTTTGGTGCTTGTAGCACTTTAGTAACTGTGTTAGGTGCCAGTAAGTACCCATGAGGTCTGTGGCACTGTGTTACCACAGGGTAAAAGCCTGCATGAGAGAAGTTACTCTAGAGTAACTGATTTGGTGTAAATCCACCTCTTGCCTTACCTCACAGCACCTCGTCAGGCGAGTCATGTTCATAGTCATGATGGACAAAGTAGAAAGTGTTGAGGAAAGACTAAACCATTTCATTCAGGGCTGTAGACTGAGACTATTATCACAGTATTAGAGCAATTTATACAACAGTGCAAAAGTTCTCAGGCCTTGTCTGTAAAAATAATAATCACACAGATCTTATTGGGATGTTCCAAGAAGTAGATTCTGGTAGATTATGGTCCCTGGTAGTGTTGAGCCTTTGAGAGCCATTGGAAGCCCTGGCACATGCAACTGAAAAGGAGACAGAGATACATAGGCTGGATGTGTTACAGAAAGGCCAGTGAGGGTCCCCCATCCCATTTCCTCCTTCCCTCATACACACACATCTCCCCATTACCTTCCTTCCCAGGTCATTTTGCTGCAGAAATTATTAGTGTTGCTTGAGCCAAACAGTGAATGAGATAATGAACTCTCCAGATATTCTCCAGAATATCCCATGTCTCGCACTGCCATTGCTTGATGTGGTAAAACGAGGAATACATGTGTGTGCATGGAAGAGCAGTGCAGAGGAGGCTGTCATGAAGGAGAGGGTAAAGGGGAGAAGGAGAAGACGTTAGGGTAGCATTCATTACCAAGAAACACATCACACACGTCAGCCACCCGCGCGCACGCTTTCCTTCTGGTCAAGTTACAAGACGGTTCCCACCTACACCTACACACACACATGTGTATTCAGCTCCAGTCCAGAGAGTACTTCAGGAGAGAAACCTTTGAGGAAAGATTTGGAAAGAAAAGGGGGGAGGGAAGCAGAGGATATAATTTTGCCCTTTGAAGAGTGCCAGCCCTGTATTCCCAAGGTCATATTACCATGTTGATGAATGAACTAGTAGAAGAGACATTTGAAAGCTCACCAGAACCCTCTCTCTGCTCCCTCCCCCCTCTCACCTCAGTGTGTTTTGCATGGAAACATAGAAATGCACAACATTAAAAGGCTGGGCCAGAGATTAGGGCAGGAGGAGACATTTCCTTTATGTGATTCTCTAAAACAGGAGGTTATTTGGCATGTTCTCTTTTTAAGAGAGACAAGCCAGGACAAGGAGCCAGGAGCCCTTGACGTCAGTCTCAGTTCTGGTATCAGGACAGGGTCACAGATTGGTACTAAAATTGCCTCGGTTTCCCCATCTGTGAAATGGAGGTGATACTCCTCCGAGTATCTCTGAAGAGACTGGGACAGATTTAGGGCCAGCATATTCTGGTCCAAGTTTTACCCGAGATAAACACATGTGTGCTCTGTGAAATACAGATGAAAGGGCCTGATGTTTCTGGGAAATGTTACTCACCAAGTGGATGTAGATCGAGTATTCACGATCCAGACTGTACATCCGATGGTGCCAGAGGGCTTAAGGCCCACTGCACATATTTCTGGACATGCAATTGCTTTGAGACAAGTAGTTCACAGCAATCCTTCCTGGACACCAGACATCTCGACTACTGTTAGGAGGTCTTAAATAACTCTCAGAGGACACTTTTGGGAAGACAGCAAGGAAAACTCAAAGCACTGTGTTCACTCACTGTTCAGCCATTGGCTGCCTTGTGTAGAAAATAAGCTAAGAATTCTTACTATTCAGAACTAGGCAACATCTAGACATCATCCTCGTATAATGGACAATGTGCATAGCTGGTCTGCTTCCCTGCCTGGCCTAGGAAAGATGTCTGTCTCCTGTAGCTCCACCTGGAGAGATTTAGCTCCAGTTCCACCTATTAATGCCTTTAGCACAAAACAGTTCATACTTCTTCTTTGTTTAGTTTGTAGGTTGGCTGACTACAGAGATAGCCCATGCTTGGGAGATAATCCAAATCTGACATGGCTTTGAAATGGCTGAGCTGAGACTTGACCTGAAGACTCTTCAGTGTTGACCTCCTGCAGGAGCTGAGACTAAAGATCCATTATCTATCAGAGCTCCATCATCAGATGGGCTGAAAAGGAGTTTTTGAAGCTAGACAGCTCTGTCAGGATGAGTTCTTTTTACTCTTACCTTGCCATCTATATGCAGTGGTGCAATATTTACTGATGCCATGAAAGAGAAATAGATCCTTGCCAGTATTAAGCAGTTTTAGCTTTAAAAATTAGGTGATGTATCCCATAAGAATTAGGTTTATAAATGTATTTGAAGTTAATTTTTTTTTCCATTAAACAAAAGTTTGATACACCTAAATCCTATGATAGTGGGAAATGAACAATGGCCGTCCTGTAAGAAGTTACTGGAAGTGGCGCAATACAAAAACTATGATGAGGGCAGAGGTAAGGTTCATTAGCTTTTGAAGGTTTCATTTAGTAGCTGCTACATAACTGAATAGATGATTTAGGCATTTGTTTTCCTGCTTTTCATAAAAGTGGCAAAGATGCAGAAACCTAGGAATGGCCTAATGGTGTCATGAAGGCTTAAGACAGAAAAGCTCTTAAAACCATTAATTGATTAAGCTGCTATAAGTCCTGAAAGCTGCAGAAGAACTTAAAGCCATGTTATATCAGAATGTATTATATATGTTTATACATCCTCTCTATATATGGTTTGAATATATGTATATAAATGTTGTATATATATATATATATTACCATACACAAGTAATTGATCTAGAAGGAAGAAGCCCTTTTTACAAGGTGCTTATCTACACTGGAGTTAATTTCACCCAGTAGATGTCTGTAAGCAGGCAAGAACACAAGCATGAAGTTGAGAACAAGCAGTAATGCCTGATGTTTCACAAGAATGAGTCCTTCACAGACCTAAGTCTAGATATGATGCTTGAGGATCCATTTTGCACTGTCAGCTCCAAATGAGCTGAAGTACCACTTGAAATAGGTACCTAGGGAGTCTTCAGCTGGGACAGAAACCCAATCCACATCAGCCCGGAGCAACAAGAACTGTTTGACTTACTTTACATATCATAACTGCCAGATCTTCCCTGATAAAAGGACTGAAGTCACAATACCTTCTTCTGAACTCTTCTTTTAAGCAAAATTGCTTTCTTTTCTCCCTACCGCCCCAACCAAACAATGCTTCCCACCTCCAAAAAAAAAAAAAAAAAAAAAGAAAGAAAGAAAGGAAAGGAAAGGGAAAGGAAAGGGAAAGGAAAGGAAAGGAAAGGAAAGGAAAGGAAAGGAAAGGAAAGGAAAGGAAAGGAAAGGAAAGGAAAGGAAAGGAAAGGAAAGGAAAGGAAAGGAAAGGAAAAAAAACCTCCAAAGGAATACCTGACTCCAGACCTACTGGGACATGTGGATGTGTGTGAAGGCAAGCAGTAAGTCACAGCTTTTTCCAGTGTCACTCCACATGGGTAACTGGGGGGGGGGGGGGGGGGGAGGGAGGGAGAATGAGGATATTTGGTGCTCTCTAGTGACTGCCCTTAGAAACCTATTTCCCAGAATCACAGAATGGTTGAGGTTGGAAGGGACCTCTGGAGAACACCCAGGCCAAATCCACTGCTCAAGCAGGGTCCCTACAGCACATCGCACAGGATCATGTCCAGGCAGGTTTTGAATATCTCCAGAGAAGGAGACTCCACAACCTTTCTGGGCAACTTGTTTCAGTGCTCTGTCACTCGCACTGTAAAGAAGTTCTTCCTGATGTTCAGGCAGAACTTCCTGTGGATCAGTTTGTGTCCGTTACCTTTTGTCCTGTCACTTGGCACTACTGAAAAGGGTCTGGATCCATCCTCTTGATGCCCTCCCTTAAGGTATTTGTAGACATTGATAAGATCCCCCCTCAGTCTTCTCCTCCCCAGGCTGAAGAGGCCCAGCTCTCGCAGCCGCTCCTCATAGGGCAGGTGCTCCAGCCCTCGGATCATCTTTGTAGCCCTGTGCTGGACTCTCTCCAGTAGCTCCATGTCTCTCTTGCGCTGGGAAGCCCGGAAATGGACACATTAGTCGAGATGAGGCCTCCTCAGGGCTGAGTAGAGGGGCAGGATCACCTCCCTCGACCTGCTGGCCGCACTCTTCCCAATGCAGCCCAGGAGACCATTGGCCTTCTTGGCCACAAGGGCACATTGCTGGCTCATGGTCCACTTGTTTTCCACTTGATTGACACACCTGTACTGCTGCTCTTTGTAAGAGTTAAGCTGTTTAGTTTGATTAGTTGCAGTTCAGTTGGTAGCCCTGAAAAATCCCGTCAGTACCTCCTGCCAACACAAGTAGAGGTGGTCAAGCAGATTCTAATGATGGTGTTTAACTGACCCTTATTTTTCCTCAGGAAAGTAGACTGGAAACCTCTCCCTGACATGCCTTCTGTGAAATTTGGAGGGGAGAGGAAGGGAAGGAGGGACTCACCTTCCATTTGGGTCAAACATTGATTTTCGTCCATACCGGCATTTACATTTCAGCAGAACCGAGCCTTTCTCTCTATCATTTTTCCTTTTTTTCTTTTTCTTTTTTTTTTTAATGTGTGTATGATTCTGACCAGATGTTAATTGCTTTATGTGTATGATTTTGGCCAGATGTTAATTGCTTTAATGTAAAGGAAGAAACAAAAATTCAGCAGTGAAGATCTGGCCTAACTGAGCCCTCTGCTCGGAAGATTTATGGGAGATGCAGGTTTCATATGTCTGAGCCTGGAAATATTCCTTCCTTTTTGGCCCCCTCCCTTTTTCCCATCACCCCCTCACCCCTGGGCTGCATATACTTGTGTGTGCATAAAAGAGCTTCTCGCACATCTGTCTTTATTATTGATAGACATGCTGGCATCTGATAGCGTTTAGATTTATTGCTGTGCGAGCCATGGGCTTTTTAAAGTGCTAATATTTTACCATCTTTCATGCTGAAAGAATGCCAACTTCTAAGAGGCCCAGTAGCCTTCAGGATAAACCTCTGGCTACTCACCTCTGCAGCCTGAGACAGCAGCTCCTTGGAGACCATCTTTCTTGCCTGAGCTGCCAAGAAATGAAATCTGGGGTCTCTCAATCTTTAAGCATCAGCAGTCTTAGGAGTGCACTGGAACTTTGCTGAGCTTGTGTACTTTTTTTTTTCTTCTCTATCTCTCTCCCTTTTTTCCCTTGTGATCCAGCTGTTTATTTTAAATATACAAGTTTAAAATGGGCTAAGCTCCCCCCTCCGCCCAGCTATTCCACCCTTCTCCTATCCGTGTCCACAATGGTAAATTACTATTGCTGGCTTAGGGGTGAGATTTCTCCCCTTACCACTTGGAAAAAAACAAAAACAAAACAAAAATAATAATAAAATTAAAAAACACACATGACTCCAGACCATACTTTCCACTAGTGCAAATCAGCATTGTGCCATTGAAATCAACATCAGTAAAAGCACTTCTTTTTTTCAGCAAAAAATATATTAATTTTGCAGCCCTGGGATCTCTATCTGAAAAACTGCTCAGGAAGCATCATCAGCTGGGTTAGTTTCTAATTTTTTCAGCAGAGTGATAACGATATTTCTTCCCTTGTCTCTCACTTTCCCCCTCCCTCCCCCCAGCACTTCCTCTGCTTTGGAAAACACTGGCAAGTGAGTGTATTTGCTCGTGAAAGCAAGAAGCCAGTTAACGCAGCCGTCAGTCTGGCAAAGAACTAGGCAAGTTTTATTCACAAACCATCACGGAGTATAAACGTGCCTATCAAAAAAAAAAAAAAAAAAAAAGAATAAAAAATCTGCCAGAACACAGAGATGGTAAGACCAACCTCTTATTTTAAGTGCATATGTAGAAATACACTGACACATATGCACATATGTATGCACGTACATACTTAATTGGGAACTGTGTTTCCTAGTTACAAACCTGCACACCTGTATCAGAAAGAAATAATAGATTAATCCATTTCTTGCCAAGCAAACCTTGCCCAGAAGTATTGTGTTTATATGCCACATCTTTGCAAAACGTGTTAATCTGCAGAATAAGCAAGTGGCAGTTATAAGGGCTCCAGATCTGCCTGGTTGGTAGGTAGAGTTGTGTGAAGCAGGGCGGTGTTGGGACCAGCAGAGTTCTGGTGTCTGGGAGGTCTGATGATGGTCTGGACCCATTCTTCATGTTCACTTCCTTGTCCCAGAAAGCTTCCACATGCAGCCAGACCTCTCTGGCCCAGCTGATCTGGAGGTAAGGCTGGAAATCTCAGATCAGGCTTACTCAGTTTCTCGGACTTCGTGCTCGTGGGGTATTAATGCAATGTGGGCACGTGTTTTTGATATTTCTGGCTTTCTGGCCAGAAATCAAGCAGATATGTCACAAACTCTCTGCAGGGCATGGGGTCTCATGGTTCCCGATCTATTCTGCTAAGGCTCTCCCTCTTGCCATGCAACAGAAAATTCAGCAGTCTGCTCTGAGAAAACAGTCACTTAGACGTTGTATCTGTCTCTATTTACGTGTGTGCGTGCAGGGGGGGTGGTCATTTTAACCAGCCACACGAATGATGGAATTGATGCTGTAATACTTCTTGCGCGCTACAGACCGTTAAGCGTTTCCCTCCTTCCATATGTCATGCCTCTTGAGATGCAACACCATCTTCACATATCTGACATTTTGGTCCAGACTCAGTCTGCAGATCTAGGAGTGCTCAGACCTAGGAAATCATTGTGTTTGTTTTGTCAGCTGGGAGCTGAGTTCCAGATTTGTGAGTTAGGAAGTTAGTAGCCTCATTTTTTTTTTTTTTTTTTAATAGTCAGTGGCTTGTAAAATTGTAAAATCAATTTGTTTAATCTGAATCGCTCTCTCAAGTGTGTGTCTCTTTCGTCACTGAGTGAACCAGTATGAGAGCTCTGATTTAAGCATTTCTGTTCAATGACTGAAGTTCAAGAGGAGAAACCTGGGCCTGAGACACATAGTTGTTCAAGGCCACCCAGGCAGACAGTTGCAGAGCGAGGCATTGACTATGTGGCTATCCCTTACCACAAACATAGAGATACTATGGGATCAGAGAAATCTATATGTGTGCATTTGAGCTTGCATGTGGCCAGTTTGCTGGGAGTACCTCTTTTTTCTGTCAGCACCTCTTTTTTCTGTCTTAGTTTCTGAAGAGACCTTACTTACCTTTTCCACTACATTCTCATTGATCTCTTTGCGGCCCTTACTAGAGATAGCAGGTCTGGCTATCACTAAAAAAGGTTAAATGTCAGTCTGTGATGTTTAGAAATATAAATTTTATGCTTTCAGTGTAAAACACTGCTCAGCTGCCTCAGAGCCTCCCTTGGAGCTGAGCCCTGGGATCATTAGGCTTCAGAATCACCTTTCTCCCGCCTCATATGTCTACTTTTGACCTTATGATTTTTGCATTCCCTTCTGCGTGGCAGGTATTCTGTATGCTGGTGTTTGAGGGTGGTCTCATGGGCAGGTGGAGGTGTGGTTTGGACCCCTCCAACTGAGGAAGGAACTGGAGCCTGGGGTCTGTGATGGGAACAGGGGGACCGTGCCTCTTTTTATTGCAGGCTTTTAGGGCTTTGAGACTACAGGACATAAGCAAAGCTTTGAGAGGGTGAAGAAGAATCTCTACCCAGATGTAACCACAAGGCCATTACACTAGACTGGCCACCATAACCATCCTTCCTGGTTACCTCATTCTCTGGAGTCCACAGTAATGAAGCTCAGATCCTGCTCGGAGGTTTCTGAGCTCTGTGGTCATCTCTGCTTTCCGCTGCATTTACACAGGGCTCAGAGTGTACGGTGCCAGAGCCTTTACTTCATAATCATTTTGCTGATAAGAAAAACAGCAAATACCCACCCTGTATAAACTGAATACAGCATTTCAGATAGATGAATGGCAGGGGCTGTGAATTAAAGTCAGACAATAAAAACGAAATTCTCAGGCTTGGAGGAGATGATAGAAAGATTTTCAGGCTGTCACAGTTTTGGCTCCGTCAGCATCCCTGAATTTTGTCATGGAATTACTCTATTGCTTTAGGCTCCAAAACAAGGCAAACAATTGTAGAGGAAAGGAAAGCTCAGATGCCTTGCTGACCCGCACTCACTTCTGCTCAGCGAATACAGGCAATTTCGAGCTTGCAGCTTCAGCTATGTGAGAGAGTGTCCCCGACTTCACTGTTTGCTCTTTCTGGGTCTCATCCAAAGCACACGGAAATGAAAAGGTCTTTTTCTGCAGACTTCAACGGCCTTTGGAACATACCTAGGGTGTCTCCTTGTTAAAAGTCATTGCATTTAAAGGGTGCTCGTGAATTTTCTCAGGGGTAAATATTATTCTTAGTGACACCAGAGGATCTTTCAGGGGTGATGTGAGAAGGTAGTGGTTTGGGAGGTAATGGATCCTTTCCCCTGGGTCCTGGGTCAGGATAAGAGTTAGAAAGGACCCCGCTGCCTGCCCCCTTCCAGCAACCAACATGTGCTGGCAAGAATGGGTGTCTCAGCTAACGTTCACTTTCTTTTCACCTTCAGCATAGGCAGTAGAGACAGTCGGTAATCCTTGGAGGCTGATCCCTTTCCTATACTTTCAACCAGTTCTTTTTCTAATTAGAGGCTGTGATATTTCTCTGAGGACTCTCGTTCCTCTCTTCTTTAATTTGCCATCCTGCATGGTATGGGCTGGATCAGAAGAGAAACCTCTACAGCCCTTGGGTCAAGTCTCGGCCTTACGAGTGGAATTTGTGTCAGCATCATTCCTTGCTCTTCACCAGCCACAGCTCTTAGTCCACCCTCTCGCTTAGACCTTCCTTCAAGTGGCCTTTACATCAACACAGAGAATAGAAGACATCCCCAAATGGCAGAATTGATGGAAAGGGAGATGGCAGGGAGAGTTTGTGATGGAAACCAATGGATTTTGTTTGCTTTTGGTTGCTAATTTGAAATGTCAAGGAGAAATCTCATTTTCATTAATGCAAAACATTACCACTTTTTTGAGCTGAATGCAAAGAAATGCTGGGAGAACCACTTGGCCACTGTTCCTGCATCCTTAGGGCTGCAAAACTCTGTTTTACCTCTGAGCTTGTTGTTTCAACAAGCTCATCCACAACTTCTTTCATCCTTTCACAGAGGCACAAGCCAACTATTGGGAAACAAAACAGCTATACTTGTATAGAAAATTCTGGAATCTGCCCTTCCATACTTTTTATCTTTATGAGTTTCAACACTTGTTTTACTCTTTATGTTTTGAAGCATAATTTGGTGGATAAGGAGCCTGGCTTTAGAATTAGGCTTGGTTAGGTCCCTGGCAAGCTTTTTTGCATGGCGCTTCTTAGGAGCCACCTAAGATGTAGAGCTTTTGTGGAGGCAAACACCTGATTTGTGGCTTTTATTATTATTATTATTAAATCTAAGAAAAGCCAAGATGATGTCTCCAGATCTCATGACACTGTGAGACTGAGCAGTAGATCTCATGAGAACAAGCTCTCAGCTGACATTTCCTGGGCTTTAGTCTTCTACTCAGCCTGGAAATTCCCTTGCTTCGTGCTATCTTGGCACTTCTGCTTCCTATCCTGGCCAGAAAGAAAAAATATTTATTTGTTATGATTACATTATAAAAGCAAAATTTTCAGGATGTCAAGCACATTTCTTTCTGAGATTGGATGACCTTTTCCATGAGAAGTTAGGTTGCTTCATCCACACTGAAATGATCGGCTGTATAGATTTTGTACAGGAAGAAGAAGATGCCGACCCTGAGCTAAAGTAGCAACCTTCAAGAAAGACCAAAATTTGAATTGAGGAGGGGCTGCAAAGCCACATACTATGTTTCTGACCTGATCACTTATTGAAAGCAGACAGGTATGTCGTGGAAATTATTCCTTGTGTGAAGTTAATTACAGAAAACAGGTATTTGAGCCACTTTAACTCAGTGGGATAATTTGGTTTTGAAAGAGCTTTGACTTTCATTTCATTTCTTTCTTGGGCTTTTGACCGACCTAGGGAAAAGAGGTTTATTGCCTTTGGGAAGGAGGACTTATCAACTAGATTTGAACTGAGTTGTAAATAGGCAAGGTGAAGTTAGTACAATGATGCCTTTTGTTGGGGAAATGATGTTATTCCATGCCCTGTGTTTTTCTAATGATGTTTGGCTGACTATATTATTTGGTAATTCCATCAAGGCCAAACAAATTTTCTGGGGCATTTGGTGCCAAAAGTTATGCAGAAACAGCTTTGCTGACAGTTTTTGTACATTTAATCAAGCTTCTGGGATTGTGTATAGTATGCAAATCAGATAAACTTATATGGTCTATGACATCCAGACCTGCAATGGCTTGCAGAGACCTAAGCTGTGCTGAAGTCACTGACAGGTACAGGTGAGATGAATCTCACCTAATTTAAGGTGTCTGAAAGGAAGATCATAAAGTCTAAGCTAGTCATTATAGACTGTATCTATAACCAGTGAGCAAAAATAGGCACCTAACAAAGACAATTCATCTGAGCTGTCCTAGACACCTATATTGGAGTGAAATGAATTATTCTGTTGAGTTTCCCAAAGATTTGAGATTTTCCCCAGACTTTAACATCTGGCTTTAAAATTAAGTGAGTTCCCTAGACATCTGAATTTTTTTATTGTTGTTGGTGGTTTTTTATTGTTTATTATTATTATTATTATTATTATTATTTGAACAGGCATCCAGTCCTTTTAATTCAGGCATCAAATAATCACCCTCTCATTGTCAGCAGGCATCTGCTTTCCCCCACTGAATTATTATCAGTCATTATTATTTTGTTCTAGGTCCCAAATTAATCCCTTGAGGGGATTATAAAAAAAAAAAAAAAAAAAAAAAGGTTTTTTTTTGCATTTCTAAATTGTTCTCGTTTCATGAGCCATCTCTTTCTCCTGTACGGATAGGATGGCAAAAGGATGGGCTCTTTCCTCTTCCACAGTAGGACCTCTTTTGCCTCTTCCATAGGGGAACACTGGATCTCATTCTAGCATGTGAGTGAATTACCAGCCTTCAGGAAACAGGTGTCTGAACATCAGTCAAAGTCCCCTCAAAAAAAGGTTAGGATTCAGCACTTTGAGGCTTGTGGGGCAAGATGTTGAGCTTTCAAGTCATCTGAAGCAGGCACCATCTACAGACCCTTGACAAGACCGAGGAACCTTCAGCCCCTCTAAAGAGTAAGTACGCTCCAAGTCTAGGATCCTGACCGTGCTCGTAAATGCAGACCTGCCACTTAATAACGCGTAACTACCAGGCTGACTCAAGTGGCATGTTTACGAGAGCAAACTCAGTGAGTACAGGAAACAATAAAGCCCTTTGCCAGCATTGTATTCTGGCTCCAACTCCGTAAATGACCGCAGTGCCTGACAACAGTAACCTGGGCTGCATTTGAATGACCCAGCACGTATTGTTCTGCAAACTGCAGATCTATCCCTCAGTTAAAAAAAACATAAAAAAACCCAGAAGCATACCTATATTTTCTTTCTGTTCCCCTCCTCCTACTGCTTCCCTCTCCCTCCCAGGCCCTCTCTCTTTCCTATATAGGCAAATTCCCACAATCGCGGAGCCAAGTCCAACAGCTGTTGTGGCTAAGGCTGCTGAAAGCCCTGTGGTTGAGGCTGGACTGTGAGTGACTGGACTTGTTCAAATTCCAGCTATGCCACAGGTTTCCTGGGCAACCTTGAACACGTCATCTAACCTGTTTTGTGAGTGTAAGAATATTTCCAGCCTCCTCAGAAAGGCTGAGAAGATGCAGCTCTGAATGAACCTGAGGAGCAGTAGGAAGATGGATGAAATTGTGTTTCCACTTGAACATCATTTGAAGGGTTTTGATACTCTGCTGTTTCTGAATAACATCGAGTAGTGTGGTGCTTTTCTACTCCTACAAATTAAACTTCTAGGCCAACATTCCCCTTCCCAAATCATACCAATTTTCAAAGTTTTAAATGAGCTCTTAAGTTTGCAATCCAGTCACAAAGAGAGCAGGTGAAAACAATCTTAAGAAGAAAATTTCACATATCAATGAGGCTATGCACCTGTTTTCAATCCTCATAGCTGATCTACTGTAGTTAAATCTATTTAATGTGGCCCTGGGGAGGCCTCATCTTGAGTACTGTGTCCAGTTCTGGGCTGCCCAGCACAAGAGAGACATGGAGCTACTGGAGAGAGTCCAGTGTAGGTCTACGAAGATGATTAGAGGGCTGGAGCACCTGCCCTATGAGGAACAGCTTGAGAGCTGGGCCTTTTCAGCCTGGGGAAGAGAAGGCTGATGGGGGATCTTACCAATGTGTACAAGTACCTGAAGAGAGGGTGTCAGGAGGAAGGGGACAAACTCTTCTCAGTGGTGCCAAGTGACAGGACAAGAGGCAATGGGCAGAAACTGAAGCACAGGAAGTTCTGCCTGACCATGAGGGGGAATTTCTTCCCTGTGAGAGTGACAGAGTCCTGGCACAGGTTGCCCCGAGAGGTTGTGGAGTCTCCTTCTTTGGAGATCTTCAAGGCCCACCTGGATGCAACCCTGTCTAACATGCTCTAGGTGACCCTGCTTGAGCAGGGAGGTTGGCCTGGGTGATCTCCAGAGCTCCCTTCCAACTTCAACCCTTCTGTGATTCTGTAATGGTCTTAGATTATTGAAAGACATGAGGCAGGGTAGGTTCAGATGTCCTCAGCCATCTCAAATGGCAGCAGGCACCTTCATCTGAGTAACAGAATTGCAACCTTAATTTCTGAAAATTGGAGGAAGACTATCTCTAGATTAGGACTATCCTAAATTTCAACAAACAGATATGCAGGAAACAAAAACTAAAAAGTACCTCCTTCTTGCTTTTCAAGCACCCTTTCAGGTGTTTTATCCCAGCCTGAAGAGGAGATTTATAGTGAGTGTGAGTTTCAGAGAAGATGCCAACTAAGTGTTTCACACTGCAGAGTTTGTTTTGTTTCTGCTGCTAGTTTTGCCAGAAAAAAAAATGTAACTACATAAAGCGACCAAAAATAATGGGAAATTGTATGAAAAGAGACCACAGATTCTCAAGAGGCAGCTTACGATTATATGGACATGACAGAATTTTAAAAAAACAACATATAGAGAATGTAAAATAAACAAGAAAAAACTATTCCTCAGATCCTACAGATTCTGAGGGGCCATAAATATAAGATAATGATATTTAGGTAAGAGAGGGAGGTAACATTTTGGCTCCCAGTACTATTAATTTTCAGGCTCAGTATTTTGTGAGTGGCACAGATTTCTGCTTGGATACCTTTACTTGTACAGAAGAAAATTCAAAGGACAGCAGAAGCACTGTATACCACATAGGTTGTTCTTAGTGTGAAAGTTGAATTTCAGTGATCTCTGCAAAAGCAACATTTTGCCCCTGTTTCTGAGGTGCTGAAAAAAAGCAAGTCTTAATTTTATTACTTCTAAAGAAGTAAAAAGTCTGCCTGTTCTTGACATTCTAGTTGAAAAAAAGATCTATTTTGAAAACTCACTGAGGAAATCCGTGGCTGCAAATATCACCTTTGCTTTAGCTACAGTGCAAGGAGTCTGGATTAGGCATTATATCTTATTTTTGGCTATATAAGGGTAAAGAGTTATCCACCACCTATGCATTTCATTGCTCTTAAGCATTCTTTGGGTATTATACTCTCCTTCACTCGTCACCAAAATATCTTAGTTCCCCTTTTTCTGCCTTGACTTTGAAACTTCCCAGTCATACAATGAACTTGCTACTCTGCCATTGCGAAATATCCTAAAATTTCCGTATTATCATGCCTTCAGTTTGAGCTGACTTTTGATTGTAAGGAAGAAATAAAGATAAACCAGTGGATAGGTAAATTTAGTATTATGAGTGGAGTGTCACCACATTCTTGGGATGCGGTGGGGATCTTTATGTCACATCTGTGGTTCTTGGAGAAAGAAGCTATGCAGATTGCCTTTCATCTCTCAAACCTTGTAACTTACCACCTAGGGATGAAGACCAAAGTCCTAACAGCCATGTCTGAGGAAGGGAGAGGAGAACAGGTGTGAAGTAACCCTGCATCTCAGCTGTAGTGCTCTGACTTTAAATCTATTTTCATTTGATGTCTGGTCTCCAGCACATTAGAAGGAACATGAAGTTATGCAGGGCTGTGGATAGGTGTATACATCAGTGCAGACAAAATGGGGAGGGAACCAGTGCTGTGGCCTAAATCCATCCATCCTTTATGGTGTGGGCACAGTAAACACATAGCAAATAGCTTTGTGAGTCCTCCAGAGAGTAGAAATGCATACAAAATTGTAAATAGAAGATCCTAGTCAGACACTGGAATAGCTAAAGTTACCTGGTCAGATGGAGATAGCTAAAACTCTATAACAAATCTTAGCAACTTAGGCTAAAATGAAACCTTTTGGGAAAAGTGGCTGTAAGAGATCTCTGTCTTCTCTATGTCCACAGGATCTGAAATCTGGGACTTGTCACATCCTCCCTCAAGTGGATAGGATGTACAGATTGCACAGAAGAATGAAATTCAGTGTTCAAAGTCTCTGAAATCAGCATCTGTTGACAGGAGTTGTGAGTGTGTTGGAGAAAAGGATAAAATTCAACAGGATCTTGACAAACTGGAGAAACCTTGAGAGGAAAAAAATGGGTACAGTTCAATGACAAATGGAATTCTACTCTATGTAAGAGATTTTCATAGCCTCTAATTTTAGAAATATGAAAATTAGATGTATAGTTTAGCAATCAGCTAGGAATCTCTGGAGATGGGATGGGTGCTTTTGAATAATAATTCATCTCAGTTATTTTAAGACGGCAGGAAATTGAAGGTTTTTCCATTATCCATTGAGACAAACTAGCTGATAGTCTTAAACTGGAAACTTTCTGATGGCTAAAATTATAATAACTAGGTGAAAATAATTAACCGTACAAATACAGTCACTGAATGAGAGATTAGGTAATAGTTCTCCAGGGAGGGGATCTGAGCAGACCATAAGTTGCTTATTTTTCATTTATTGCACGCTGTTTAAAGGGTAAGCACCATCTTGATTTACTCTGTCACAAGCAGCCAATTCCACTCAACCTTTTTAAGGACTCGTCTGGATAAATGTGTTCAGAGATACAACATTTCAGACAAGACATGGACCCACTCCTTCCTCTACCTGAAATGGACCATCGTCTGCTTGGCTGTACCTATTCTGCTAAGTAAAGCAATCTAGGTCCTGTCCTGCAGACCTGTAGGCAAGAAGCACGAAATAGCTTAATTCATACAGCTAAACTGTCTCCTTCCTGAAGGTGGTGGGTCATTCTGCCTATGGGGAGCTACTCCGGCCTTCACTGTTCTCTGAACCATGCTTGGCGTTGTCCAGGACAACACATGTTGGCATAATTACATCCAATTAAACAGTACGGCTGCTCATGTACGACCTTGAACCACTGCCCCAGTCTTCTTCGATCACTAATGTAGCCCGAAGTGCCCTAACCACCAAGATACAGGCTGTAGCAGAGTGTGAAAAGCTGAGTCAATGCTTCTGGTTTTAGCTGTTCTAGCTGGCCTGCAAGGTCAGGTCAAGCTGACATTTAAACATGGGTCACGATGGAGAAGTAGCTGTATGGAAAGGCTAACTCATCAGCACAATGTTTTTAGGTCTCCCTCAAAAGAGAAAGGTCCTAGTTCCAGGCCTTATTCCAAGGACTTTTTGCACCTCTTATGTGAATCATTCGAGTGGAACACGGCCCATTCCCATTCCTAAGTCTTAACTGGCAACACGAACATTCGTGGTCCCTTTTCCTCTGCCCAGACCAAGTGAAAAAAAAGTATTTCAGGGAGAGTTAAATGGTCTCAAGAAGAGGGGTTAGCAACTTCTGCCAGTACTGCCGCCTGTAAAGCATCTCTATTAATAGAGACTGGACGGTTGGAAATGAATCTTCTACCCACAGAGATGAAACTGCATTCACACCTTATCTTTGGTAATATATTACGAGTTGAGCTTTTTACATGATTTCCTCTTACCATTTTTGAATCAAAAGCTTTGAAAGAAGATCTGTAGTGATGGTTTCCAAGCAGAGGGAAATATCACCCAGTGACTGAATATGATACCAACACCTGGGAGATTGGATTTAAGTCAAGGAGACTAGGTTAGTTTAAGTCTGTGGATGTTATGAAAGGATCCAGGCACCTAAAAGTCAGGTATTGCAAAGCTCAATGTCACAGTGGTAAAATCCTTGGTTGGTCTGGACCAAACTGCCCTGCCCAGTGGCCCCCAAAATCTATGTAGGAAAGCATAGACTTAAATATGAAATTTCCTAATGTGTTGCCCAGATGACTGGATCAACTGAAGCCTTGGGGCAAAAAGCCCATCATAACAGAAGCTAAATGTTGGCACAGGACTTACTTAGGAAAGTCCTCATCCTGCCCCTCTACTCAGCCCTGGGGAGGCCACATCTTGAGTACTGTGTCCAGTTCCGGGCTCCCCAGAGCAAGAGAGACATGGAGCTACTGGAGAGAGTCCAGTGTAGGGCTACAAAGATGATTAGAGGGCTGGAGCACCTGCCCTATGAAGAACGGCTGCGAGAGCTGGGACTCTTCAGCCTGGAGAAGAGAAGGCTGACGGGGGATCTTATTAATGTGCACAAGTACCTGAAGGGAGGGTGTCAGGAGGAAGGGGACAAACTCTTTTCAGTTGTCCCGTGTGACAGGACAAGAGGCAGTGGGCAGAAACTGAAGCACAGGAAGTTCTGCCTGACCGTGAGGGGGAATTTCTTCCCTGTGAGAGTGACGGAGCACTGGAACAGGTTGCCCCGAGAGGTTGTGGAGTCTCCTTCTCTGGAGATCTTCAAGGCCCGCCTGGATGCAACCCTGTCTACCATGCTGTAGGTGACCCTGCTGAGCAGGGGGTTTGGCCTAGATGATCTCCAGCGGTCCCTTCCAACCTTACTGATTCTATGATTCTGTGAAAACTAAATGATATTGCTCTCTTTGCTACAAACTTCCTGAATGGCCCTTGGTAATCTTTCTTGCTCTGCTTCTGCATTTGTGAAATTATTCTCTTCCTAAAGCAGACACAGAGAGTTGTGATACAGCTCCCTAAATACCTGTCTGCCTCTGCAATGGACAGCTTTTCAGGAGGAAGCCTGAATGATAGAGTTAGGAAGACTCATTTGCAGACATCTCCATGAAGAGATGAGTCCCTCTGTGAAGTGCTAGAGATAGGGAATATTTCTAACCACACATACCTACAACACCATAGACACGGTGGTTATCACCTTGCTGGGATTCCCATGGGCTACTTTACTTTGCATAATAATGGCAAAAACAATTCAGAAGAGATATTTAATACCACCAACTTCAAACAGAGTAAGCAGAACTTTCTTTAAGAGCACTCACTGCCTGGGTACCTTGTGTAGGACACATTTGTTGTTTGCCATCCAAAAAACATCAACTTCTCCCCGTTAAACAGTTAATTCCACTTCATAATGGCAGACAAACCATTACGTAGAAGTGAAAATCCATAAGGTTTGCTTTTAATAAAAAGTCATTTACTGTCTCCAGTTGACCTTTTTAAAAACATGGCATTTCCCAGAGAAGAGGGAAGCAGGAGTTTGGAAACAAATAATACTAATAAAAAGGGTAATGCAAAATGCAGTCTCTAAGAGACTAACCCTTTAGATCAGGCTCAGTGTCTTTAGTAACCTGGCAGCTTCTAATTAAATTTCTCCCAGGAAGATAATGCAATGAAAGTGACATAATAAAGAGGCTGTTACTGTTATTATCATCGTTTTTAAAATGCTTTAAAGTAATCCTCTAAAACTGTTTACAGAGCAGTGTCAAAACGCTATGCCCCAACAAGCAATTTGCAAGACCAGAACCTTTATTTCTTCCAGCACGAATTTTGCTGGATGTATTTTAATAGCAGGACATTTGGAAAAATGTCTTTAGAGGATTAGGTGGCTGGAGCTGCTTAAATGCTCTTATACAAGCTGGGAAAGTCATTGCTTTAAGAGGCAAAATTCAATGCACAGCATGTCGTTTGGGTAAATTATTTCCATGTAAAAAGTGATAACCTGAGCTGGCATTCATGATAGTGGATTCTGTGATGTTGTCCCTCAGGGCTTTATCCAATATTAAAAGCCAAAGGGAAGAGATTTCCCACCCTTTCCCTTGGGAAACTCTTAATCGTCTGGTAGTTGTGATTTTCCGGAAATATAACCTAATCATCAACCTTATTTTTCCTTCTGTCATTTTTCATCTCTCCACACCTAGTCCAGCCCAAACAGGATTTCTTTTGTCATACATTGCTAGTACATTGCATTCGGTATTTTCCAAGTTTGAGCTCCTATTAACTCTCATAAATTCGTGAAAATACAAATGAAATTTGGTATTTTTCATAAAGTTTCAGTTCCTGGAATCTCATAGGATTTTAATTATTTTTTTTTTTTTTTGGTGAGCAAAACTTGAAAATATTAACCAATAAATCTTATAAAATAGAACAAAAATAAAAAAAAATCCAAAATGTATTATCTGACTCTAAACCAGTGTAATAATTTCTGGGATCCTGCATGAAAAGTTGTGGTAGCTTGTGTGTAGTGATCCTGTACTCTCTGCTTACTCAGAGTATGGACACATCGTGTCATGTTACATAACTGTTGCTTGTCTAGATTCTCCTGAAGAGGCCTGTATGTGGTAGGACTACATACAGAAGCTACTGCCCACAGCTGTCTTGTGTCAAAAAGATAGATCAGATGATTTAGAGACCTGTTTCAGCTTTGTTTCCCATGATTTTATTAGTCCATAAATATGAATAAACTGATAAGCTGTTGACAACCTATGTTATTCACATCTCAGACAACTGTAATGTTGAAGATCTTGATGACTCAGATCCTTCAGTGCTGAAGTCATCTGAGATGCTCTTCTTTCTCTCTCCCTTTTCATGTGTTGTCAATGTCATCAAGTGATCATTTCGAGGATGCTCCCATTTGAGCACAATTTTGTCTCTCACTCCTCTAGAAGTCCAAATCTTTTTCTGCTTCTGAAATATCTGTAAAATTGTCCTGTGCTTGTGGGCTCATTTTTGCGTAGGAAGCAGGTCTATGCAGCCAAATTCAGTGGCAGATGGAAATATGTAAGCTAGCAGCAAATCAGCTACCTCAAGTCCCAGAAGTTGTGCAGTTGGATTTACTTGAGGCTATTCAAAGCTAGCTGAGTATCCTTCCTTTTGCTGCATCCTCTGATGTAGGCATGGGAACAAAGGTCTAGGTGACTTCAAAGGGGCTTCCTCTCTATCTTTGCCAGCTCCAGTTTCAAAAAAGCCATGGTAAGGCTCTAGGTTCTCCTAACCCCATGGGTGTCTCATATGATGAAAACATCTCGGGATTTGAGGGAATGGGAGTGTGTGTGTAGGGGGGAAGTATGGGCCTACCCAGTCTTTTTCAAAAGGCACAAAATTCCCTTGCTTTCTGTCAGAGCCTGAGGAAAACCACGACATTTTATGTAACCCAGGGTTGTGCCTAGCTTAGCAACACTCATGGTCGTGCCAATACAGAAGCAGCAGTCTATGCTGCATCATCTCAAAGCATGGCCAAGACATGCTTGTAAAATAGCATATTGAAGTACAACTTTGTTTTTCTTCATTTTTTTTCCAAATGTAGGAAAAAAAAAATCTTCCTATCACAAGCAAGGGAGACCAGATTCAATCCACTTTACCAGGACTTTTAACCAAGGGTTTGGTCAAACCCATATCCCTAAATAGTCATACAGGTTTCTGCTGACATTAAGACATTAGACTTACTCTGACACCTTTCAGGAGATGGTATGCCACACTTTGGAAGTGCCTATTTCTCTTCGTTGTGTATACATGGGCCCCAGCATGACTAGTTTACAACTCAATGCTAATCTTTTATGGTACTGGCACCTTTAGTGTTTGGACATTCTCTTTACTCAGGATATGTACATGTGTGTGGCACAGCAGCAGAGAGACGTTGTGGTTAGCAAGAGTCAGCCCAGCTGAGCTCTGTGGTGGGAACCACAGCAGCATCCTGCATGCAGGAAAAAGTCTGAGGAGCGCAGTAAGTGCTGCCCAGAGATGTGAGCTATGTTCATGCCATACCTCCTTCTGGGTCACACCAAACACGGTCCTCAAACCACTTCCCATGCTCATCAGGCAGTCTCTGTTCCTGCTCCCACTTACTGTGCTTCCTTCTGCTTGTTCACATCAGGCCCAGCCCTGCAATTTTCACTTGCATCGTATTACCACCAGGTTCCTCTTGAAGACCGCTCTTCTCAGTTTTTCTTGTTTTCTCAGTGTTTCTTTTTTCTCTCTCCTCCTGTTATTCCGTGGATCTTTCTAGGCTTAGAGGACATGACATCATCTGAGGTATTTATTTTTTTGCCCTCTGAGTTGAAATTTATAAGCAGATCTCCAGAGGTAACATTGCACAGCAGTTCCAGCAGGACAGAGTGAAGAAAGTTGCTTTGCCTGAGATGTGGAATCTGCTCACGTATAAAAACTAGCCATTTCCCTCTTTGCAAAAATGACCTGGAAGAGCAAACTTCAGCTCACAGGGCTGACCTTCAAGGCTGCCAGAGGCACTGAGTAAAGGGGAGTCTCTGAATTCACATGGGGGAACATGCACCATGCGTGCCTGTACCACGCATGCCTGCACCAGGTTCTTACAAGCTGCCATCTCACAGGAGCAACATCTCCAGCTGCACTGGTCATGGGTTTAAGGCACCTCAAGTCCAGACTCACTCGCTTTCTTTCCTGTGAGCCTGCAAAAGCAATATCAAGCATGTCCCAAAACTGGCAGCCTGAAGCGTGTGTGGGTGATGAACAGGACACACAGCTCTTTCTGCTTGAGGCTCCTCTAGAGGTGTCTCTCAGGGCTAGGTAGATAGTTATTTTGTTTAAGGACAGAAGACTGCGAAACTGGCACCTCCTGCCCACTGTTATGCATCCTGCCATTAGTTACACCACTGTATTAAATGAAGTGGCAGGTTTCCTTTTTGTTTATTTTCAGATCTCTTCAGAAAACACAAGAGTTTGTGTAAGGCTCTCTGGAATTTCAGTCACAGGGATTGTTATTCAGTGATGACTCCTCTTTGACAGTCGCTTTTTGAAATCTGTCCTGCAAGTTATTTACTTTATACACCATTGACTCTTCTGATATTTCAGTGGGCTAAAATGAAAATAAAAATACCCTAGAAAATAGGGCTCAAGGGACTCTCAAAAAGCCATCTACTTTGTCTCCTGGGAAAGGGACAGCTAAGCCAGCCTGGGCTGACAATCAATAAATGTCCACAGATCTTCTCCTGACAATCTACTCCACTACTTCATTATTCTTTTTTATTAAAAAATTCCATTAGCAAAATCTTCCCTCCCCCTCCTCCCACTTTCTAAATTGACTCTCCTTGACTTAAGTGTAAGTCCAAGGTCTCCTATCCTATCCCTAATGGGCAGGGAGGTCGGTGTATTTTCTTTTTATGTTACTGTCTCCAGATTAGAAAAGTGGTATCATGTTTCCCTTCTGTTTGTTTTTCTCTGGACTTAAGAAAAAAAAAAAAAATCTGGTCACCAGAGAGGAAAGGTATCAGTCCCACAGGGGAAACACTTGCACTTTTTCTCGTACTGAGAACCTTGTTCTCAAATAATAAACAGACTATGAAGCACTAAGTCAAAGGTCTCTTTCAAAAAATCTGGAATCTTAACTGATTTTCAATGATCAGAGTTTTTCTCAATAAAATCACATTCACCAGTACTTGGGGCATTCTTACCATCTTTCTACTATTGATTGAGTTTTATAAGTTTTTTCTTTCTTTTCCTGGAATTGATATTACACTAGTTCCCCATAGGCTACTTATATTACCACTTTCTCCATTTTTAAACAGGATACAATAGTAATACCAATCTTCACAGTTTTCTAGGATTTAGCATCAGCCTGTCTACAGTGCTGCTGTTATTACACATTGACTCAAAGTGCAACAAAAAATATAAAAAGTCATCATGGTTTTCTTTGAAAATGGGAACTGAAAGTTATGTCAAAATGGTTTTGAGTGGTATTTACATTTTTTGACAGGAAAAAGAAATGGTCTTGAAAATGTTTGACCATTTTAAGCTGTATTAGAATAAACTGGTCAGAAATGTATATAAAAAAAAGGTCCTACTGAAATGAATCAGGGATCTAGAATACAGGCGTATGTTAGATTTTTGTAAGGATTTATTTCTGTGCAAGAGAAACTTGGTTTCACTGCTCCCTGTTCATTTTATTTCGAATAAATTTATTGAATATTCTGATACAAGGACTCTAAAAAATCCTTATTCATCTCACAAATCTATCATATACTTAATTCTTATATGCCTCACACCTTTTTTCTTCCTTCTGCTCTTCCCTATTTTGAGCTTGCAACTTTTAAAGTCTTCTGTATGCATTCATGTGCCTGTACTGTGCTGTCAGGAATCTTATATCCCAGCAGTATATCGTCCATGTAACATGCACCATATCTCTGCTCATCCAAATGCTTGTCTTGTTGCTGCCTTTCTATCCTTTGATCTCTGCCTGACATTTCCATGCAAATGGATTTGGCCTCCCTCTACTCGTTTTCATAAGCTGTATTAGCCCATTCAATTTACTTATCCTATTTTCTCCTTGCTCTCCTTATAGTATTAGGAATGTGCCACCATGAAAAAAAAAGAAAAAAAAAAAAAAAAAAGTCCTAAAGTATGGGGAAAGGTAAGGTTAGTGTCATAGACTCTAACTCCTCATTTTTCACATTCAAGAACTAACCCATTTGGGTGAAATTATATGATTTTGTTTTAAACAGCTGAGAGAAATAGAGATAGGCTGAATCTGTGTTCCTGATGTCTCAGCAACGGAATTCCTGGAAGTGCGGTTCATTCACCCCTTTGTCATGCTTTAGGAGAAAAATTGAAGAAAATGAAGGCTACATGGATGCTCTTTTGGTATTGACACCAAGGAGAAAAATTGAAGAAAATGAAGGCTACTTGGATGCTCTTTTGGTATTGATACCAAGATGATACATTTGCACAGGTATTGGCAAAGACTGTATTCCGGTCAATCAGATTTTTATGCTGATGCCATGATGTTTAGATCACAAAATTGGGTTGATGCTCCAACCGAACTTCCACATCTCCTTTTTTTTTTTCCTTTTTTTTTTAATGGATAGAAATACAAAGATTTATTAGTAAACTGCGACTAATATAAACCTTTAATACCTATAATTTTATAGATCTTTTTAGAATAGGGCAACAGATAAGTAAATTAGCTGTTATTGAATTTAATACTTAGCTTTGGAGATGAGCAAACTCCAGTTCTAAATTTTTTCAGAAATTTCAATCAGACTCTTGAATCCAACACATTCAATCACAATATCAAAATCTTATGGTGGGGAAAGTCACTTCTGCTAAGATTATTTACTGATATTCCCACCTACAAGAAGTAGATGGGAAAAAAAAAATTAAATAATGCCTGTGGCCCAAGACAAACTACAAAGGGTTTCCTGGGACTCACAGACCAGCAGCCAACAGATGTAGCTGGAAAATGGCACAGGTTACTGCTACTTCCAAAAGCTAAGCAAGTCTTTTTTTGCCATGATCTACGTTATCTGTGCTGAAAGAAAACTCAGGGGAGAACAAGAAAAGGATCTGACTGCTGCTACCTGCCCCTCAGCCCCATCTGAGCTCCTGACTTTCAATATATTTGGGGTAATACCCTGGCTTGTGAGCTTTCGTGTTCGAGACACACCTCTGTAGGCATACCCACGGTGAGACTGATCTCAAATGACTCAAAAAGGACTGAGGACGTTTTCCATGATTTTAGTGCCCTGTCGTATATTGGGGAATTTTGGCTCAGCCAGACCTCCGCCTTAATCATGGGTCACCTTAGGCCATACAGCATTTTCAGGCACTAAAAACTGATGAAAAGGCAGGAAGGTGAGACATAAAACCTGTTCACAAGAGCCCGGATATCAGAAATCTGCTCGTATGGAGCGAAGGAGGGGTGGAGAGGGTGCTGGTGTATCTTATCATTGCAGTCATGGGAAAAACAGGTCATTTTATGAAGATTTCCTTCAGAAGAATCCTGCAGGCCTCACAACACAGATGTTTACCTAAGAAATAACATGTCATATATCTTTATTAACCATAAAGGCTGCAGGAAGAAGGCCACAAATACCACTCTTGCATTTTGGCTGAGCCTTGTGGCTCTGCTGCCGAGTGTGGCTACTGTGCTTTGGCATGGGAACTAAAAGGTGGGGAATTCCTATGGGTGTTGCTGGCAGCTGCGAGGAGAGGGCTGAAGGAATATGTTTTTACAGGGACTCGTGAGGAACTTTAATGTGCGAGCTACTTCTCCCAGGGATGTAATGGGAATCTGTGGTAATAAAAAGCAGCCTCAGGAGGGCCATTCAGATTTTATTAGGTTTTGTGGAAAGATTAAAAACTAATCTAGAGACCATCCCACTATTTCTTTTCAATTATCCCAACCCCCTTGGGCTTCTTGGCCAGTGTTTTGGGTAGGAATGCTGCCGTGCGGGGCAGGTGATGCTTTTGCTTTTCCGTCGGCCGCACGGATTTGTTCTCCTCCCTTCTCCTTCTCCCCTTCCCCTTCTATCCTAACCACCTTTCCTCCTTCCTAACATACACACACAGCCCCTGGTTGTGCATAAGAATTGCTGAGCTAATAAAACCAAAGATCTGCCTAATTTAATATCCTAGCCTAAAAGAGGACAATAACAGACTTTAAATATGAGGAAGCACACATCAAAAATCTGCTATTTATTCTGGGAAGAAAGAGCTGCTTGAGCACGTTGAGCTGTAGTCAGCGTCTCTGTTGCTCCTGATAGACCTCTCTTTTCCTAGACCAACCCCATATATCAAAGGCTGAAAGGAAAGCCAAGACTTGTTTGCCTATCCCATTCAGCCTTGGCGAAAGCGATGCCGTGCAGAGACTCAGCCCCTTATAGCACTGGTATGTTTTCCACTTCGTTGCACGGCAGAGAGTTGCTAATCCAAACCTTTCACGTCGTGTGGGTGCACACCACTTTCCCTGGCAGCGGCCAAATGAATCCCTGTGTTGCAGGAGCCGAATGCCAACTCCTCTGCTCGTGTTGCTGGCACTAGCGCTCGCCCATGGCATAGCGTGGAACAGCTGCCACTACATCTCCACAAAACAAGGGTGTATTTTGGCTAATGCCAAGTAGGTAAGTGATGCTTAACTGTGCAGCCTTAAGAGCCATCTAAAGACACTTGCTCACTGGTTCATTCCCTAAAAAAGCAACTCTTTTTTGATAGAAGGCTACTGTTTTAATTTCCTATGGTTGGTTGGAGTTTCATCTGGTCTCATAAGTTTAGTAACTTGGTTAATCCAGGCTGGGAAACCTCCAAGAAAAATGAATGGCATGAAGGATACAGTACGGGTTACTCTAGAAATTTTAGTCCTCTGCTTGAGCTGATAGGAAAACAATATTTTAGCAAAGGGCTATTCTACTATTTTGTTGAGGCATAAAGCCAAATCCCTACATAGCAGTGCATGTAGAAGATTCATTAGACCTCTTCCTCTTGATCTATAAGTGATCTGACAGTAGGAATCGCATTCACTGTCTAACGTTTGCATTCATATTGGACAAGGGACCCTTGATGATTTGTTGGACTGGAAGCTTGGAAGGGAGAGCAGAGAAGGATTTCAATATTTGTACAGGGCCTACAGAAATAAAGTCCTCCTTATGACTAGTGGTATACAGCAAAGCCAAATGAAGAGCATGAAACAAGGCATTTTATTTGGAGGCCTGATGTAGCTTATGAGAGCCTAAACTTGTGCTCCCTAGCTTGAAACTTTTCTCAGTTCGAAGATAAAAACAGAATCCTACAAATTCCCCCTCTAAATGGCGAGTAGAATACATCTCTGGCTTTCTTTCAACAGCACTAAGAAGTAGGAAAAAAAATAGCATAAACTTTGTCTTTATTTATTTTGGCACATTGCCTATTGGGTAGTATTATTTATGTACTGCTGTACAGTGGATTTGTTTTAGCTTACGCTTCAGGTGTGGAGGAGCCGATTCTTTTCGTTGGTTACCCCAAGCAACAAGCGTGGGTCATTCCATCCACGAGTTTAAAGAAACAGACAGATGTACACGACCTCAATAAACTGGATGTCAAGAGAGCTACTTGCAACCCAGTCTTATAGCCAGAAGCTTTTCGAGGTCCCCCACTCTCATGGCCTAGTCCAGTTTGCTTTACTCCAGGAGAGACCCTTTGAATGTTAACCATATAGACGTGCCCATCTGAACTCTTTCTCCCAAGCTCCCTTTCCAATGAACAGAAAGAATGAACCATTTCTATAGGCAGCACATGTCATCCTCACTTGACTATCTAAAATATGTTAGTTCTCCTGTATCCGCTCAGTCTGTCTGTTCAGACCTCCATTCTCCGTCTGTGGCATTACAAGTACAGCTGTTCCCATCACCCTTAAACAGAAACAGGCAAGGTTACGAGCACAGGACAGTTATCCAACACAGATGCATATAGGCATTAGAGAGTATCCAGACAAGCCTCTTGCTCTAGAAAGAGACATGTCTCATATAGGTCCTGTGTCCTATTTAACAGCCTCATATGGGCTGGCCCAGGACTAGACACTAATGTTCAGGCAATTAGAGCTCCACTGACTCTAGTGAGAGTTCAGACAGCCAGTGCACATGGATATACCTACATGTTGACACCTAAATCTAGGAATCTTAGTCTGTGGACTGAATACTATCCTTAAAATCACGTGAGATGAATCCAATCTCTTCCAACATCAAATCTCATTTAACTTTAGACAAGTTTGTTGTAGTCAACCATAGCCAAAGCTATTAGCCATGGTTTTGAATTAGTGGAAGCAGTTTACTTTTGTGCAAAGAGATTTTAAGACCTCAGTTTAGTTACACACCTACAGTCACCTTGAGCCATTCAAGATACCTGAAGGCATCTGATACATCTGCACAGGTCTGCCAGATGTGACGCAACTTCTACAAGAGACTTGTATCTTGCTGGAGTCACAGCTGGAGGCAAAGTAGGATTATTTCAGGCATCTCAAATTCCATTAGACACTTACGCTTGGACAGCTGAATTAGTCCCTGGATAGCTATATTGGGGGAAGACGAACTGCTCTCTAAAGGCATGATTCACCTGCATAAACACTGGCATCTAGTACCATTTGAACCTCCCCATGAGTTTTAAGACATCTGCATGGGGCTGGCAGATGACACAGGATATATAGGACCCAGTGCTTTCTGGAGCAGACACCTAAGGCTGAAGTGGGGAGGTACCCAAAGGGCGGTCAACAGCTGTGTTTGCTCAACTGACTTCCACTCTAAATCCCTATTTCTCTCCATTGTAAAGAGAGCCTTGGGTGATCAGCTCTGGCACAGACCACTGCATTTGATCAGGTGAATCACACATGTGATTTCTCAGACTTTTGAGAGGCAAGTTCTCCCTCCACTCCCATGAAATGCAACATATCTCACAAATCCCTATTCCTCCGTCCACAAGACCATAAAGACCCTCATGTCTCCAAGAACAGACAGAAACATGCCGCAGACCACAGGCTAGTCCTTCATGAAGCTCTGGGGAGTATCTCACACACTTTCAGAAGTGTTGCTTAAAAATATCATTTCTGCATCACCTTTTATGGATGAAACAGATGCACTGATTGATATCTTCTGTGGAAAGAAGAGAATGATGATAGCTTTATTTCTTCATGGTGCACGGCTGGTGCTGGACTCCTGCCTAAACTTGCCTTATGCTAACTGAGATGCCTTCATTATTTGTCTCGCAAGGCTGTGATTGATTCAGAGCAGTCACATTAGACCATGGAGGTTTTGCTGACCACAGAAGCTCTGTCACCTTCATTCTGGAATTTTTGTTATTCTCTATATTATTCTCTGGGCTAGATTCACTCACTTTCACTTATTTGTCCTTCTTAAGGTGCATTCCCAGCTCAGGAACAAGATGAGGGGGAAGGGATGGAGTGCGGACAGGTAAAATACAGCTGACGCCCAAAGATCTGACAGATCCGTAAAAGTAAAAGAAGCCATTAACTTTGGGAGCAGGTTTTATTTTTTCCCTGTGGTTTTGGCTGCTAAGCAGAAATGGAGTTGGAGATGGAAGTTGGCTTTTAGCACTAGTATGCTTTGTAATTTGCTACCGCATGGCAGAGGGTGTTTTTTTTTTTTTTTTTTTTTTTTTTTTTTCTGTGTGGCAAATGCTACCAGTTTAAGCTTTCTGCACAGCCCTGGAAGTTTTCGTCATGCTTTGATTTATGCCTCTCTCCCCCTGCCGTGCTCTTTATAATCATTCATTTTTAGCTATGCTGCACATTCCTTTTGCTTCTAGTTATGCATTTTGGTGGCATCTGTGACATCTCAAATATGCAGAATTGATAAGACTATTATGCATGGAAAAGATTGGGTCTTTCAGTCCACTGATTTATACGTTATCATCATCATTCTTCAGTTGATCTTCAGCATTACCTGCCATAGAAACTTTTAAAAGGAACCAGAATTATGGTATCTTGTAGATCTGGGTCTTCTTTGGGTGGGTTAGCTAATATTTTTAAAAATTAATAGGACTGGGAAATGTATTTACATCAAGCACCATGCAGATTAATAGCACTCAGAAATTACTAACGAGCATTTGCAATTTGCTCTTTGAGGAACACGTTTTTGTTTCCAATTCCTGTTCTGAAGCAGTTAGAACTTAGGCACAGATACATGGGGAGCTGGATTAACCACTGGAACAAGCTCTTAGAAGAAGTGTAGATTTTCCATTTCTAAAACTGAGGAAATTTTCTTGCTTCTAAACTAAGATTACATTTCTTTTGAAAAGATATGCTTCTTATAAATATCGGTTAAAAGGCTTAAAACACAAGTAACAGTGAGATCCCACAGATTCTATTATACCAGGGAGTTTATATACATTAAAATCAATTCTTAGCTTGAAAATCTCTGAAAACATTCATAAGCTATTTTTAGTTTAAACAAGTTTATTTCTTCATATAATGAACTTTAACGCAGGATATAAATCCATATCTTTTGTAAATCTTTGAGCAGACAAATCATTGGCCCTGATATTTTGATCTTAGCATACATGTCATCTGCTAACTGTTTATTCACTCAGACAGCAAAAGCATATTTCCTGTTTGTCTCCATCAGGAACAGAAAAGTTCAGATGTCTATGAATTAGTTATTATAATCTTAGCTATATTTGTACTACTTATGTATAGGAAAAGAGAAAGACAACTCTAAAATGTGGTTTGTAACTCCAACCTTGTACTAGGATGACCTACCACATACAAGTACCTTAATATATCTGTTTCTTATAGGGAATGATAAAAAAAAATAGCTTGAACTACATGACAAGAGGTTGCTATTGTTTAGTGAAATGAATCCCACCCTTTGGTCCTAGCCCACCTAATCTTAGGAAGCATTTCAGGGTAGCAACCTGAAGACATGCCAGCTTACATAGCCAGATGTGAACCAGAATGTGATACAGCTCCTTTTTGGCTACATCTACACCTGAACTGTTAGTATTTAAGCATCACTTCCTCCAAGCTCAAGAGCTGTGCATCCCAGGGAGAAAGAAGTCCAGCAAAGGGAGCAGGGGACCTGCATGGATGAGCAAGAAGCTCCTGGCAAAACTCAGACAGAAGAATAAGTACACAGAATATGAAAAAAAAAGAGAAAGGCCACTTGGGAGGAATATAAGAATATTGTCAGAGTATGCAGGGATACGATGAGGAAGGCTAAGGCCTATTTGGAATTAAATCTGGCAAGGGATGCCAAGGACAACAAGAAGGGCTTCTTCAGAGGAAGAGTAGGGAAAGTGTGGGCCTTCTGCTGAACGGGGTGGGGGCCCTGGTGATGAAGGAGAAGGCAGAATTACTGAATGCCTTCTTTGCTTCAGTCTTTACTGCTAAGGGCAGTCCTCGGGTATTCCAGAGCCTGGAGACAAGGGAAAAAGTCTGGAGAAAGGAAGACTTTCCCTTGCTTGAAGAGGATCAAGTAAGAGATCATTTAGGCAAACCTGACATCCACAAATCCATGGGCCCTGATGGGATGCACCCACGACTGCTGAGAGAGCTGGCAGATGTCATTGCTAGGCTGTTCTTCATCAACTTTGAAAAGTTGTGGATAACTGGAGTGGTGCCTGAGGACTGGAAGAATGTCAACATCTATCCAGTCTTCAAAAAAGGCAACAAGGAGGACCCAGGGAACTACAGGCCAGTCAGCCACACCTCCATCCCTGGGAAGGAGATGGAACAGCTCATCCTAGATGCTGTCTCTAAGCACATGGAGGATAAGAAGGTGATCAGGAGTAGTCAACATGGATTCACCAAGGGGAAAGCATGCTGAATCAACCTGATAGCCTTCTCTGATGGAATGACTGGCTGGGTAGATGAGGGGAGAGTAGCAACCTTGACTTCAGCAAGGCTTTTGCCTCTGTCTCCCATAACACTTTCAAAGCCAAGCTCAGGAAGCATGGGTTAGACGAGCGGACAGTGAGGTGGATTGAGAACTGGCTGAAAGGCAGAGCTCAGAGGGTTGTTATCAGTGGTGCAGAGTCTAGTTGGAGGCCTGTGGCTAGAGATGTCTCCCAGGGGTCAGTACTGGGTCCGGTTTTGTTCAACTTCATCAATGACCTGGATGAAGGGACAGAGTACCTCCTCAGCAAGTTTGCTGATGACACAAAACTGAGAAGAGTGGTTGATATAACTAGGGCCTGTGCTGCCTTCCAGAGAGACCTAGACAGGCTGGAGAGCTGGGCAGAGGGGAATCTCCTGAAGTTCAACAAAAGCAAGTGTATGGCCTTGCACCTAGGGAGGATAACCCCATGAACCAAAACAGACTGGGGGGTGATGTGTTGGAAAGCAGCTCTGCAGAGAAGGACCTGGGAGTACTGGTAGATGACAAGTTAACCGTGAGCCAGCAATGTGCCCTCGTGGCCAAGAAGGCCAATGGTCTTCTGGGCTGCATTGGGAAGAGTGCGGCCAGCAGGTTGAGGGAGGTGATCCTGCCCCTCTACTCAGCCCTGCTGAGGCCTCGTCTCAAGTAGTGCATCCAGTTCTGGGCTCCCCAATCCAAGAGAGACATGGAGCTACTGGAGAGAGTCTAACACAGGGCTACAAAGATGATCAGAGGGCGGGAGCACCTGCCCTGTGAGGAACGGCTGTGAGAACTGGGCCTCTTCAGCCTGGGGAAGAGAAGACTGAGAGGGGATCTTATCAATGTCAATCAACAATTCCTTAAAGAAGGGTGTCAAGAGGATGAGTTCAGTCTCTTCTCAGTGGTGCCAAGTGACAGGACAAGAGGCAACGGGCACAAACTGAACGAAGTTCCATCTGAACATGAGGAAAAACTTCTTTACTCTGAGGGTAACAGAAACAGGTTGCCCAGAGAAGTTGTGATCTCCTTTTCTGGAGATATTCAAATCCAGCCTGGATGTGATCTTGTGCAACATGCTGTAGATGACCCTGCTTGAGCAATGGGTTTGGACTAGATGATCTCCAGAGGTCCCTTCTAACCTCAACCATTCTGTGGTTCTGTGATTCTATGAACTGACAGCTTAAAAAAACAGAGCATCATCTACAGGTGAGGGGCAGCCTTCAAGATACCTCCAAACCAAGGCCAGGGTATGGTCATACCTCCTATATGACTTTCTAACTGAAACCACCAGAAAAGTGGCTGTTAAAGATTTTTCCATGCTGGTCAACCAAGGTCTGAGCTATTCCAATCTGGTATCATATCTCAAGCTATGATAGTCTCTATTATTAAATATAGAGAAATCCTGTTCAGTTGGAGTTTTGTTAGCAAACAAGTCATACATCACTCAATAATGAGGTTGCAGCTGCTTCTGGTGTGGAACTAATCCTAGAATCTGAACAAAGCCCATCAGTATATGTGAGTGCACAGGAGACAGGAAGAACACCCAGAACTGTGAGTTCTTGAGTCAAACTGGAATGGCATTTGGCTTGAAAATAATGTACCTAAATTTAAACATCCAAATGTAGGACTGTAAATGTATTACAGGTGTCTAACCTATCAGCACAGTCAATCCTGTCAATGGGAGACTCAATTCAGCTGTCCACAGGTAGGCATCTAAAGCTACTTGAGACACACTGGCGTATTTAGGACATACATCTGTGGGTAGCACATAGGCAGTGGGATTTACGGGAAACCCTTTGCATCTTGGGGCAGGAGCTGGTGGGGCAATCAAGGCCATCTTAAATGACACAAGGCTCCACTGTCAGAAGAACTGCGCTGTTCCCAGCATCCAAAGATGATTCAGTTCACCCTAAAGCAGACACCTGGGATATGGTGCAAGTTCTTTCCGCCCTCTAGGGCAGCTAAGGCATCTTTCTGGACAGGCAAGTAGTCCACAAGGCTTGTGGAAGATGCATTTCTTTCTGAAATGACAAATACAAACTAAGCAACATACTCTAAAGCATGTGTATTTAGGCAATTTAATCATTAATTTCTCAGCTGGTCAGCTGACTCCACTCTGAAACACTATTTGCTGAGTCTTCATTAATTGTAATGAGAATTCAGACATACAGCTTAGCCACTGAATCATTTTTCTCACTGTTTTCCTATTTCAATCTTGGGGAATAAACTCTCATGGACTGAGAAAAGGAGACAGAGCCAGCAGACCTAAGAGCACATCTCTATCTTGGAACTTTCTGAGCTGGACCTCCAACTGGCACAGTCTGATGTCACTGTGTTGACATGCCTTGGGCCAGATGACCTCAGCCACCCATCTACAAAGTGCAAGTAGCAGGATGCAAGCTTCACCTAGTTGGCTGAGGGCAGCTGGAGCTATGCTGATTTATATCAGCTTCTGACAGCGACATTTCCAATCAGCAAAGGTGTGCAGCTGACTTTGTTGGGTACAAGTGATTGGCTTTGTATACTGGAAGAATGTGGTAGATTATGTCTCCCGCCTTCCCCTCCCAGGGTCATTGAATAGGCCGTTTCAAAACAGTTTTGGCCTTTTATTGTCTTGATTTAAGGTACAAGACTTGTGAAAGAGAATTGTTCGGGGTTGCACAGTGGAACGGATTCATCGTACTTTGCACACAGATATGCAGCACTGCCCTGAGATGGAACGATAAGGCTTGGACCACGCAGAAGAACTTGAGTTTTCTGTTTTGTTTGTATTATTACAGTAGATTCCGCTTAATAGGTCCCCTAGTAAATGTCACGCTCCCTCACCTGGCAAGATTTCCTGGGAACAGATTCATTATGAGTCATTTCATTGCCTTGAAACAATGAATAAACAGCACATCTAATCCACAGAAAGGGCATGTTAGAGGGGATGGCTTTACAGGCTAAGCATCAAATTTAAAGTATGTAGACTCTCTGGAACCATAGCATTGAATTCAAGCAGTGTCACTAGTTCTATCTACTTTTCTTTTTTCTTTTTCTTCTCTTTTCTTTCTTTTTAGGTGTAAACCAAAGAAATACTGCATACTGCAGTATGCTGCAGCATTTTGGACTGCTTCATGATACCAGGTCCTGGTTGCTCTGGATAGACACTGAAAAGCTCCAGACATATTTCATATAAGTGGGATTTTACCCTGTCGTCCTTGGACATACTTTTCTTCCTTCCTATTGTTATGGCCAGGACAGGCTGGATTTCAACACCATTTGATATGACCTTTCCATGTGTAATTTGCTGAGTGCTTTGGAATCACAAGGGATGAAGGGCTCTGTTAAAACGCAAACTTTTTATTATTAGCTCTTGTGAATAGACTGCAGGCGACAGGTGTGAATTGGTGCTTGCTTAGCTAAGACTTCCTGCTGTGCTCCCCTTGGTCGTCTCTGCCTGGCCTCCAAGCTCAGTTGCTGCTTCCACCGCTCAGGCTCACCTCCACAAATACTTTTGTGCTTCCTACAATGGCTATTTTTAAAGACGTGGCTGAAAGGGAATGCTGCCCTGAGGATTCCCCTCTAAGGATCAGGAGAGGAAAGGATCGTTTTGGAGGAAATTCTAGTTCAGGGGGTTTCAACCTGTGGCTTCCTGATGATCTTCTGGCTACCTGGGAGACATCTGTGCAATATAACTTTAGACAACGAGCCTATAGTCAATAAGCAGAGGTCCTCTTTATCTGTCATGAGAAATACCTAAAGCATCACAAATAATAATAAAAAAATATATACACTAATTGAGACTTTTCAGCAACAAAAATGAACCTAAGGGGTCAGGCCTTAGGTTCAGAATTCAGTCCTCCATCTTGTTGCAAATGTCCTTTGTGACTTTAAGCAACATTCTTCTTTTCTCTGAGCCACAATTCCTTGCTTGTTAATAACTTTTTTCCTGCTCTTAGTCTATGGGGATGAGAAGCTCTTCTGAGTCCAGGACTATTTTTATGGTGCCATTATGAATCGATTAGTTAATAATAGCTAATAAGACAGTTGTGTCACATGACGTGTGAGAAAAATTATGATTCTAGTTCTAATTCTATTTTCCTTTTTTTTCCTTTTTTTTTTTTTTTTTAATATATTATTTTTAAGTAGTTGGAAACCTCTGTTAAAATTGCATTGCTCCCTCCTGCCCTCAGCTGCTGGTGATTACAGCATGATAGCATCAGTGTCGAGTGACACAGACAGGCAGTCACTGGGAAACAATTCCCGGAACAGCCACTGCGGAGCTCCGACCTGTGAGTCCTTGCAAACTCATTCCCAGAGGTTGCCCCACCGGGAGCCAAGCGGTGAGCCAGAAAATGAAGGGTCTTGCAGGTTGATCCAGTTGGGAGAAGAGACTGGCGATGGAGATAGGTATCTTCTTTGGTGCAACTCCGCTTGTTTTAGAAGAATAGGCAAAGTGCTGATTCTGTCTGCCTAAAAGAATCACTCAACAGCAGAGAATGTCTTTGCTAGCAGCTCCAAGGCCTTTTCCACTTATTCCAAAATTCTGTCTTTCTCTCTGACTCTTGGTTTTTCTGAGGGACATATTTCTTTCCTTCCTCTAGTTCTACCCTGACTTGGTTTCTTCCTTCCATCCTTCCTTTTTCCTTCATTTATTTCTTACCTCCCTTCTCCCTTTCTTCTTGTTTTTAATTTCTCTATTTTTCTCTTTCACTTTCCTTCTTTTCTTTCTCTCTCTTTCTCTATTTCTCTTTCTAACTCTCTTTCTCACTTTCTCTCTCTCTTTCTCTTAATTTCGTTTTCTTTAATTTCATTTAGTTTTTCACCTATCTCTGTTTCTGTGTTTTTTCCGCTGCTACTGTCTGTGTTTTTTCTGCAGACATGTCTAAAAAATGGAACTCTGTAGCAGAACTAAAGTTGATGAAAATGATTAAATAGATTATAGATTATAGATATTATAGATTAAATATATCTGTCAATGTTTACTGAGAACTTACATAGCCTCCAGAATTAGGATGACTGAACACTGCTAGTAAAGAAGATAAGTGTCAGAAGGCTGGTGAGCAATCAAATCCTTTTTTTGTGGTGAGCAGTCAAATCCCTTTTTTGTGACTGAACACAAACTGAAGCTACACAGGATTGATTAAACTAGAATTTTTAGTTCTGGTAAGACAAAGTTTGGGGAATTCCTTGGATCTAGTAATAATTCATTCTCTCACCACCATTTTCAGAATCAAACTTGATGAAACTTTTCTGAAAGTTTTCCTATGACTGTTTCACACTGTCCCTAATTTTAGCCCACCACAACCCTGGAGAATTACATCCTAGGAATTTAATCCATATTTACAAAAGGACCTCTTCAGATCAGACTAATGGTACAAATAGGCTTAATTAGGAAAGTGTCCACTTTACCATGCCTTACTGTAGCCAGATTATAAGGAAGTGACCATAAGATCAGTGAGGGAAAAAGAATATTTAGCTATTTTAGGTCAAGTCACTGACAAGGAACAAAATGGGAGATAAAGAGACAGAAAGTGTATGGAACATAAGGGAGAACAGAAAATCCTCGCTTGGACATAGAGCAAGAAAGAGAAAATATACAAAAGAACTAAGGGAAGAAGAAGGAGGAGAATTACTTGAACACAGAAGTACACCACTAAACGTACAAGTTTGTTACTGTGATAAAAAACTGACAACGATGACAGAAAGAGGAAACAGAATAATAGGAGCCAAGACAACAGAACAAGTTACATTTTAATAAGAAAAATCAAATAACAAATTTAATCCTGCAGTTACACTGAGTACACAACTGTTCTGGAACAAGCCTCGAAGCCCTTTGAAATCAGTGGAGAGACTCCCATTGGCTTCAGTGGACCATGGAACAAGACCTTAACTTCTCCAAATGAGAAATGCAGGGGCAGTCGGCCGAGGTTAAACTTAAGGCCTTGAGTGCTAAGGTGTTGCTTTAAATCTGACAAACATCAATCTTGTCAAAGGTCTACTGAGTTTTAGATGAGGAGCTAGTGAGCATTTACTTCTTGATTTGAAAGATTATTAGCCACAGAGCTGCTAAGCACTCATTCTTTTTGAGGAAACGGTGAGAAAGCAGCATAGAAATTGAAATGAGTTAGCTAGAGACATAAAATTTCAGGGGCAGGCTCATAGATGATACAGGAAAAGGTCTTCTCCTGCTTGTAAGATATCCAGACATGATTTTTCACTCAAAGATACTAAATGTGCTGACTGTGGTCATCACACAATGGGAAAATAAACCGTTCTCCATGGCTCCATAAATATAAAAAAAATAGTCAAGAATGCAACCAAATGTTCCAGCCTTCAAAGATGCTCATGATAGGCTGAAATTTATAGCTGTGATTTTTTCTTCGTCTGGATTCTTAATTGCAGTATGATTTTAAGATTTTTGAGTTGATGTTTACTTTTCTGAAATTGTGAAACTGTGATGAGTAATAGCAGGAGGTCAGCACAGGTCGTGTTTTTCAGAGGCTCCAACCTAAAAACGTGTTAAGAAAAAGATGGTAATGGAGGCACTTCATGTGAGAAGAGCTGTATGGTATCACTAATTTTACATTCCTATAGAAGGCTTCACTTAAGTGAGATTTCCAACTATGGTGGAGAAATAGATAATGACAGAAACATCTTCCTTTATAGGATAGTTCTGTTTTGTTGTGAAACAATTCTGAAGTGATGGAGATCTGTCTGGAGAAATCATCAATTCTGAAACCACTAGGTGAGGTAACAAAATAAAGGTCAAATTTTGCAGTGACATAGATATAACTCTATTTTACTCAGATGAATCTTTGAGTGTTTTTCTCGGTACAATTTGAGACAGTAAATAAGAACTGATGCTGATTTCTGAAGGTTTTATCAACATGGATTTGGTTTGGTGGGAATCCGGGCAAGGAGCAAAACCCAGAATCACTCACAGATGCAAAATCGAATTAGGCTAAGAATTAATGAATCATTTGGTAAACCCCTCTGCATCCTGTCTTCCAGATGTGTCACATCTCATAGACCCAGTTTTAGAAATGCCAAAGACAAGCTTTCCTTGGAGATATTGCTTGTGTGCCTCCTTTGAAATGGCTGGGCATCTCAGACCTTGTTTAGCAACTCATCTGAAGATGTCTTTATATGCCTTTGACTCTAAAGCAAAATGCTCACTGAGCTTTCCTACACCTAAATGTCACAACTGATAAACTAGATTTTTCCAATGAAAAAGAAAGCACTACCAGAAAACAGGTGGCTCCATCTAGGCCTATACCTTGTTTTTATGATGAGTGTTGGCACCAAGGGGACAGCATTTAGTATGTGCTAAATGATATGCTACAGCTTCCTCATAGCAGGGCTCAGATGGTGGTGGAGAACACTATTCCCCATTGAGAAACAGGTACACAAGAGTAGTGGTATGAGGGCGATACAGAGAGACATGAAATGCTTGTTTACTGAAAAACTTCATCCTCTGAAGAGCTCCCGTTCAAGAGAAGACCTAGCCCCTGAATGAATTTGCTTGAGATCTCTAGAAATGAGCTGGTTGGAAGAGCTGTGAAAAAACCACTGCTCATTTATTCAGTGGAGTCTTGGGAGGTTCAGCTGCACTGCAGGGCAGGGATGAGTCAAAACGAATCCCAGATGAGAAGGGAAAGGGCTACTTCTCATTTCTTGCTCAAGGTCTAAGGGGCAGAGGCTCGATCCTGCCAGACAGCCAGCTACCTACAAGGAGGTGCTGGCTCTGAAGCTTGTGCCTGTTTTGGTAAGTGTTGATTTCATAGAATTGCTCTGAGATAACGTTTCAGGGAACTAAGTTTTGTGTGAAGTCTTGGTTGTGTTTTTCCCCTGTGTGTTTTCAGTTTAGAGGTCTACACCATCTGATGGGATAAAGCAGGAATTTATCACAGTTACTGGCTTCTCTGGTGGTTTTGGCATCTGAATTTTGAAGATTTTGCTTCGTTCCTGGCCCTATCCTTATCCCTGTGGTGCTATTTTAGAAGGGAGGATGCCTACATAGCTTTCTTTTTTTCTTTCCTCTAATTTTTGAAAATTATTCTGATTTCTAATGATATTAGAGATACTATTGTTATCAATCTTAACTTTGTTTAGGAAAAAGCCTAGCATATCGGTTAAATGGCAGGGACTAGATTCTGGCCATTGCCAACTTTGCTGGCAGTTGAGCAGACTGTTTTTGTAATCTGGTCTTTTTTATTAGTTACAGCTGAAGTCACACAATGTCTTCATGGTTCAGTCCTTCTGCCTGAGGGCTACTGTGGATGGGATCCATCTAATCTAGTTGTAGCTATCCAAAAAATAGGCATAAATATGAGTTAGTCACCAGAAGTTTGTGCTGTAGCCAGTGGAAAAATGGGTACTTCAGACTTCCTCTGGCCAATTTTAGCTACTTATTTTGGTACGCAATGAAGTGGACCCTTTTGTTGAAGACGTCTGGACATCAGTCACCAGAAGAAAAGCAGTAACAATCATTCTGATGATTGGGAGCTGTAGATAAGTGTCTCCTCATGCACAGAAAACTTCACATTTGCTATGCAGCCAGTCTAGGCACGGAAAGAAGGGTGGAAAACATCTGGAGCTATTGTAAGGGAGTTGTCTGGATGTGCAGTGCATCCACTTTGTAATCAACTGGTAAAGGGTGCATGAGTCCCTCACATGATGTGAATGTTGTTCATTAACCTGACAGGGGATTATGTGAGCTGTGCTCCTTTAGTGAGGACGTTAGGTATGAATTTAGGAATACTGATGAGGTTTTGAAAAGTGTGAAATCTTGCTCAAATTTGATTCCTGCTGAGGAGGATTCCTGTTTAATGGGGACAGGAGAAAGCAGACAATAAGGCCTTGATTTAGTTGTTCACACATAGGTGTCTAGTGCTGTGCTACACTTGGTTGCTGGAGGACATTTCAGAAGGATGCAGATCACAGAAACAGATTTTTTTCAATAGGTGTTTAAAATGACCCTTTGATGCTCAGGTGGTAGGCTTTGGATCCAGATACCTAAGTTTAAATATCTGTTGTGTAGATGTCCATAGGTGAGTTAGAGTTGATTTCTTTGTCTGACTTAATTCATCTGTGCCATTTGATGTGCTCTAGAGCTTCTTGGCTCCCTCCCATATACCTCTTTAAGAAGATATAGTCTCTTGTAGATTCTGTGTCACATCTGCCAGTGCATTGCAGATGTTGTGGATGTCTTAAGTCATCTCAACTGGCAATTGATGCTGTGGTTAGATCAGAGAGTCACATTCCTACTTCTGGCCAGCTGAGTAGCTCTTCTGATTATATTGACTGCATTGACTATTCAAAGTTGATTTTTAATGAAAGCTTGGGTGCCTACTGATAGGTAGACACCTCCATTTATGTATCTGTGAGCTGGGCGTTGAATCATACCCTGAATACCTCTGAAAAACCCATCCTGCTGCATGCTCACTAGTCATCTAGTTATGGTTTAGTGCCGACTATATTTCAAACTGAGTACTCTGTGTAGGTGGATGTATGTTCCCAACCGAAGCTCAAAATATAACTACAAGTCATGACATCACATGTAGGAAACAACTAACAGATGTCATGAATGCAACCAAACAATCTATGATACTAACATTAGACTTCCCAGAAAATTTAAGGATTCATATATTTTAGGCCATGCAGATCCTGGATTCTCTAGTCTGACCCTGTGTGTAACAAGGCTAAAAAAAAAGAAAAAAACAAAACAACAACAACAACAACAAACAAAATAAAACCCTCTACTTCACTCCAAAAATGAGTTCAATACTCTGTTTACTTACATATTTTTTTCAAGAGAAGGATACCATCTTGAGGTGAAAGCGTCACGAAACTGATGATTCAGCTCTTCTCTTAGAAGTTTATTATTGTAGCTAACAACCTTAACCAAAAAAAAAAAAAAAAAAGAAAGAAAAAAAGGAAGAAGAAGAAGAATAGGAGGAGATCATGTAGTCCAACTTCATGCTCAAAGTAGGTCCAATTAAATCAATTTGAAAGTATATTTTGTTTCTTATTTAAATTGTCTGGCTGCAACTTTGTTGTTTTTGTTTCACTTTTACTCTTGGAATTAAAGAGGTTAGTTTCTTTACATGAAAGTCATTCTATATTTTAATGAAGTTTTAGTGACTGGAAAGATGCCTATATAATGCTGTTGGAAAATCAGCAGAACTACAAGCAAAGCTGGAAAATATATAAGAGGAAATAACTATCTAGTTTGGCCAGTGTCACAAGACAAATTATTATTTTATTCAGAACAAATAGAATATTGCATCATAAATGCCTAACTCATTAATATAAGCTTTTAATCTTAGAGAATTGTGAAAAAATGTAAAAATGTCACCTACTATCAAGTCATAATAAAATATATTTTTAGTAAATAATTTTATATGTGTTCATAATCTTATGTTTATATAATATTGTTGATGTATAATACTGGTAATATTAGGAAACTGCTAGCTGGATGCTTTTGTGTGCCTCAAAGACTTAATCTGGAATTTTGACCTCTAGAAGTGGTTTTTACTTTTGTGATTTTTTTAAAGCGTTGTTTTTCAGTAGGACTACAGAATTTAAGACATTGGTATCTGGGGTCCCATAGAAGATTAATCTCTGCCTAGTAATAACAAAATTATGGCTTAAGCCTAAGGGTTTGAGCAGAAGACAGCTCTGCAGATGCTGACCCTAAGAAGGAGAGTTTGGAGCTCTGAATCAGTTGCTAAGCAGAGGTGTTTAATGATATTTCAAATTTCCTAGACTAAGGCATATACACAGGATACGTAGGAGAGCCATGATCTCCTGAACAAGCAGCAGAGACCAAGCGGGGTATCCGGTGACTTCCCAAATGTCACTACACGCTTATGTTTAGGAAACCAAACTGAGTCCTTGGTGATTTTCTTGTGGTGAGACAGGAAATTGGTGGCAAAATCAAGCTGAGACTCTCATTTCTTGAGCCTGCACCTGCCTGTCCTAGCAATAAGAATATCCTTTTCTTGAAAGGAACAAACAACTTTTGAACGGTATGATTACTCTGGGGGGGATGAAGAAAAAATGCAAGGTTCTTCATTTGCAGATGAAAACCAGAGAATAAAAAACCCAAAACCACAAATCAGCCAGCAGTTAGAAATTAATAAATGAAACTCCTAGCTGTGAAGAAGAAGAGCACGCAGATTCACAAAGGAAAAGTTTTTCACTGAGCTATGTTCTGCAGTTCCCAAAACATCATGACCTGCCAGCTTCCATTTTCTCACCAAATTAAACTTTGCAGTGTACTCCCTCAAAACTAAGGTTTTTCTTCCTCCAAGTTAAGTCAGCCATTAATGGCAAAGCAAAGGAGAAGGTTGTCCTAGCTAAAAGACGCTGTTAACATCAACCTAACAAGGGATAATAGAGACAAAGAAAGCCACAGAGGTTTTTTCAGGATATGATGCCAGAGAAAGGAAGATACAGTTTTCTGAGTCACTCAATTCCCCAAACAAGGAAATTATAAGTGGTCTATAGTCCTTGCTGTTTTGCCTAGGTAGTGGGAAGTGTATATGTATACCCATGCATATATTCTATTACTTATAGTCTGTTTATTAATGTTTTTTATTTGTCGTTTGTTAATATTTTATTTGCTACTCTGTGAAAAGCTCTACTAGTGGTCTTCCTGAGGCTGTTAGTTCTCTCCCTTCCTTCCACATCTACTTTAAGTAGATGTCCTTCTACCCATGACAAGAAGGACTCAACTCTCCTCCACGTGTGCCTGGCCTGAGCAAGATGCAGCCCACATGTACAACAGGATCAGTATGGGGTAACTACATAAATCCTGCCGTAAATCAGGATTTTCAAAATGTTGTCTCTGGATCTCTGAGGAAATAGTAGTTGTTTCTAATGTCTCCACTGGCTACTCAGAGAAGAGGTAAGAAAATGATCCGACTTCTACCGACTTCAAGTCTCATATTGAAATCCGCTGTATCACTGTCAAAAGTTTGTAGAGATCTGAAAAGTTAAATAAAAGCATAAATAAATAAACAACATTGAAAAATACCCTCATTTAACTGAGAGAGCTCCACACGCTGTGGCCTGTACAGGATATATTTCCTTGTCCACATCTTTCATTGTCACTTTTCCTTGCACCCCTCACAGACCTTAAACTACATAGCCAGATCAGATTTAAGGAGCAATATTCAGAAGGCCAAGAAGTCACCCTAAAATTCACTACTAGCCACTAGAAAAAGCACCTCACCAGGTCTGGACATCTACTTCAGGCTGGGACAACACCTTCCTGAATTCAGATGTATAGCTCATCCTGTATTTAAATTAGATGAATGTCTGTCTGAGGTACAAGATTCTCATTAGCACTGTGTCGAGTGAAGAGAGGAGGACGCTGGTCTTCACCGCTACTAGCCACAGTTGGAGCTTGGGCATGGGCAACACAGTCATCTACACACAAATGCATAGAGCTGTCTACGGTCTCAGCCTGAACTTTTTCCCTAGCAGTTAGATTATGGTTATATCCTACTCTTACTGTAAAGTCTAAAATCCAGGAAAATCGAGGAAAAATTACTGATAACGGCTGTGTGCTGTTGATCTTACCCCTCAACGTCTTTCAATGCATTGTACTGTTAGCATAGCAATCCAGGGACAAAGTTCTCTTGACTTCACCAGAAATAGGAGTTGGGTTCTCTGGCTCCAATCCAACGAAGCTTGCAAACCAGTCCTCCCCCCCCCCCTCTTTTTTTAATATCGTAACATGAGATATTCTCTGGAATATTCATAGAGATCGATTTCATCCACAGTATGTGAAATATACTTAGAATGAACTTTAATTTATTGCACCTCTATTTCAATACAATACTTTGACACCTCTACACCTCTTATATTTTTAGATGCTCTCAAATAGGTTATATATATTTAGAAAGAGATAACAAACAGAACAACAGTTGATTGTTAGCAGCCAAATTCAACACCTTTATTTTTTTTTTCCTGCAAGATCAAATGCATCAAAACTACAAATTAACCTTTAACTAGGATATTATCAATCAGAAGCTCACGGAATGTGAGGAAATTTTGAAATGAGAAAAAAAGCAAGAAAACTCATGAAAATGCTAAATAATACAATATCTCTTCCCCCTCCATTTGTTTTATCTATAAATATAATCTAAGCCGATTTATTCTACAGTGTAACACTGAATGCGCTGTAACATTTTTTTGCAAAAACAATGACTTTCTGATAACTCACATGTACTTTCTAATGAAAACACAGCATAGCATCCTTTATTAAATCTTGACTGTCATGAACAGTTGGAATGGGAGGTTTTGTATATGTGGATATGCAAATTGGGGGATTCATTAGTGAAATATATATGAAATAAGGTTTATTATGCCTTTCCACAATATACAGGTTCACACTGGTGGTCAAAATCATACCAGATGAATAATGATAGAAACGAGCAAATGTTCTGCTGGAAATCACTCCAAGATTTCACTTCCTCAGAACTAAGACTTGGTTTTGGAAAAAGTCAAGTTCAGAGAGTTTTCATTATTTTTTTCATTGGAAAATTTTGATTATTTTTGAAACATTTCACTTCCCTTGATTGAAATCTAGATTCTGAATTAAAATTGATTTTCCATGTGAAAATCGCTTGTTATTATTGTCAAAATGGAAATAAATTATATCAAAACTTTGGGGAAAAAAAAGTATTTAATCAATCGAACTCACCTTTCATCCCTCGTATTTTTGCTTTGCAAAAATATTGATATTTTAGATTTTTTAGATCAGTGCAGATAGGAAAAGTAATCCTAACCTTGTAAACTTCCTAGAGGTGGTTAGACAATTTCCACTTAGATCTGCTTGCACTGCTCATGGTGAGAAAAACAGAAAGCCTGATCCTGAGTAAAACTTGCTTATGAAGATCAGCTGCTTTTAAACATCTCCCAAACTGTTTATGTAAAGTCTTGAGGCATTTGGGGTTTTTTCTTTTGATCCATGGCTACCCAAATAAGGAGTTCATTGGCCAAGGCCTATTACCACTAATAAAGATGGGCAGTTTGTGGTGACATTGTTATGACCTTCTGGTTTAAGCTGAGATATTTTGCTCTGCATTTGGAGTACTTCAAGTACGTGCAGAAAACAAGTTCCCTCAAGCATAGTCATCATACTGGGGCAGCTCATCCTTTTGTGGTGCTCTCTCCACAGTAAGGATCGAACTGTGGTAATATTACAACAGATATTCACAAAACTGCCTTTTAAACAAAGCAGTGGTGGTTATGGGAGAATCAGGCAGCGTTTCACTTCAGTGTTAGGTGGGCGATCCTCCCTACTGGAAGTCAAGACGCTGGGCTGCATGGAGAGAGGTGAGCTTGCAAGTTGTGGATTTTGATCAGGCTCTGACTTGCGATGTCCTGGAGTTACACAACGGGCTCTAAATAACAATAATGTAGGAGTTAGATTCCAGCTCTTGTTGCTGGGGTAGGAGGAAGAATATACAGGCCAAAAGTCACTGGTATTCTTAAATGAGAGCTATATCTTATGATACATGACAGGCAGAAGAAAAGGAAAAGCTAAAGGATAAGGCAAGTGAGGGACTTGTCCTGTGTCTTAGATGAAGGGAGTAAAGCAGCTAGAGAAGGTGTTGAAGAAGGGTCTGCTTGTGCTGTCCTGATGGAGGGAAAGGAACTAGCTAGTCTTCTCAAAGGGTTTGGTTCATCTTCAGCATAGTTTTAAGTATTGATCCAAACTATCATGAGATGATATAGTATGTTTTCCCCCATAAGCAGGGTTTGGGATTCAGATAAAGGAAGTTTATCTTAAGATACAGACTAACATGTTCAATATTACTTGGGGGGGGGGGGGGGGGGAGGAAGAGGAACCAAAAAGAGGAGGAGGTCTGGCTCCCCCCCCCCCCAAAAAAAAAATATAATAATAACATTTTCAATTAACTTAGCAAAGGGTTTATTAATTGCAAAGGTTCAAACTGTTCTGCTTTCCTTCCTGAACTTATAGTCAGTGAAAAAGCCATTTTATCTGTTTAAAAACTCATCTCTGCTGAATTTCTTGGAATCCACAAGGGTATTCTGGTGCAGTGCTAGAGCTTTAGAGTTGTAGCTATTTTATTTTATGATTAGTATTGGTGTCTTTTGACCTGTTCTCATTTTTTTTTTTTTTCAGAGAGACATTACTTTCAATAGAAGAATGATACAGATCTAAACCCTTAAAGATCCCAGGTGGGAATTCAGTACATACCTCATCACTGCTCAGGGCATCTCATCTTCCTTCCTTTCACCTGTCTTAAGAAGGGCTGAAATTCTTTATGCCTCTCTACATTAGCTTTTATGTGAGGACATTTTTCCAGACTTCGTAGAAACATAGAATGGTAAGGTTGGAAGGGAACTCTGGAGATCATCTAGTCCAACCCTCAGCACAGCCCATATGGAGATTGAACCCACGACCTTAGCATTAGCAGCACCACGCTCTGACCAACTGAGCTAAACCTGCCCCTCTGCCATTCATACCGCTTGCACTGAAGAATATGCTCACATACAAACTGAGGCCAAGCTCTTGACCTCATTGAGGCGGAGAGCCTAAATTTTGTGGGCCAGGGGCCCACAAAATAAGCTAAAGCCTGGCAGTGCAGAATCCTAGCGACAGGCAGTATAGGATGGGAGCTCACAGGTAAGAGGACTCAGCTCCGAATTCGCCTTGTAAGGTGGTCATAGCTATACAATTTTCCCATACAGGAGCTCTGTCTTCAGCACAAGCCATAGAGATTGGTTGTTTTTCACCTTCATCGTTTTTTCATTTCTGCTGAGGAATTCGATTCAGCCTACTAGGTTTCTGGGGTGACCACATGAAATACTTGAAATATCCTCAGCTGCAGCTGTAAACTTTTTTCCAAGGAATATGAAATCCAGTCTCCCTACTGATTTCAATCTCTTGCAGCTGGAGTGATTTATTTTTCCTTTGTCACTAGTGGAGAAGCACATGAGATACCTTTGGGGTTCCTTCTTTCTCTGTGAACTGCCCTCCTCAGGCTAGATTATGCCTGAGGAGAGAGGATGAGGACAAAAAGAACCAGCCCACAAGGAGTCCTGGAGGATGCTACAATTCAGAAATATCTTCCTGAGATTCAGTTCCCTTCCTCGCTTCCTCTTATTTTGAGATGTATTGCAATTTCTTAGTATTTGATGAAAGTCTATGTTAGCTGTAATTCTCAATACCATGCATACTAGTTTTTCTGCACTGACTAATGAATTGCTGGGTAATTCCAAGGCTACAGCCTGTCCGTGTTGTGTTCATAGTGTAGAAATGACAGATATTTCTGTTCCCTTGTACATCAAGCTCCTGAAGTGCCTAAAAACATGCATTTCAAGAAAAAAGGCTCCTAAGGTAGGGATGGAGGAGGAGGGCATAAGTATTTTACAGCACTGAGTAGACATCCATCTCCACCTTGTAAACGATGTCTTTGTCTCAAATGAGTATGTGGATGTATAAGATTATTCAGAAACAGAGAAAGATAGAGAAATAGGGCTGCTCAATAGCAGATAGAGTTACTACACGACTGGTCAGGCTGTAAGTCCCTGCCTTCCTTCCTCCTGACCTGCACCCCTAGACACAGCTTCCAAGTTATACTCTGGCTTGGTTATACCACCTGAAATATGAATGTGATGAATTGTTTTTTCTTTCCGTTGCTGGGACTGTCCTTGCTGTAACCTCCCTAGGTACATGGAAATTTTAAATCAGTATCTAGATTCAGTGGTAATAGATATGGCAGAAGTTCCTGAAGGATTGAGCTCGAGCCTGGCTAGAGGTAGATCATGAAGCCAAGGAATTATTCATTAGAAGAGCCACATTAAGCTACAATATGTAATATTTTTATTCGCACAAGAAACTTTTAGAAAATTAATAGCAGTACAATGCTTCAGAAATATTGGATGACAGAGCTTTAAAGAACACTAATCTCTCCCCAGGAGATGTAATTTGAAACCTCATATTCTGTGATGCGAAGACCTGCATTGCCTGAGGATCTGGTATGAAACATGCAGTCTTTTAAACTGGAACTAGCAAGAGTGAAAAATGAATCAGAAAGTCACATACACTGCATTTGGCTTTGTCTGAAGCACTTATTGTGAGTTACGAGTTGATTCTTTCCCTCCCCTCCCCATGTTTGCAGAAGAAACTCAATCCCCACCACGGCAAGATATTCTGGGCTTGTTGTGTTTTCCCACATCAAGCCCCCTTCAGCCAAGTAAATATAATAATAAGAATATCAGTGTTACACGTCATGAATTCACACTTCACAGACCAATAGGTGAGGACTAAGAGCTACTGCGTCAAAGCGAAGGAGAGAGGAGGTAGGCTGCTGTTCAAGATCCTTTCAAGACATTGTCTTTTTTCAGCTGTAGCTAAACTTTTCCGTATTGATTTAACAGCTTTTCTGTCACTTTCTGGCAAGGAGACTCCTTCAAAAGAAAAAAAAAAATAAATAAAAACAGGCAAAATGTTTGCTTTGCCTCTATTGACCACCCAGGGTAAGCCTAATAAATCAAGTGATTAGATCGTTCTTGAAATATTTCCCTAAAATAGGTTTGCGTGAATGCGTGGAAAGCCAAGGATCATGTTAAACAAGTAGCAATTTGTAATAGTTTCTCCTTGTGTAGTGCAAGGATGCCAAAATGCTTTAATTAATTGAGTTTCACATTACGCTGTGTGAGCGTAGGGATTATCCTTGCTTTATAGTTGGAAGGAGATGGCTGAATGATTTGCTAAAGGCCACTTCACACACCCGTCAATGCCAAGACAGGGAGCTGAATCGAGACAAGCTGACTGCAAGAAATCAGAGGCCTTTTTCTGAAGGCAGGAAGGCTCTTGGGTATTTGCTGGTAAGTGATCCCAGATTCTGGGGTCACTTGGGTCAAGAATACCTCCTTTGGTGACAGGGTAGTTGCTGCATGGTCAGATGGCTATGTAGGATCCAGGTACACCTATGCAGTAGTGCCCTCAAGGAGGATGGCACAGTGAGAAGAGGAAAACCTCTTGGCATGGGATAAAATAAAACAAGCCACTTGAAGAGCGGCAATGCAAGCTGCCCAGTGTTAGCTCTCTCATCTGCATGTCTCCATGTTTTCCAGAAGCATGGTAAAAGGTACCTCCTATATATCCAGTGATTAAGCTCTCTGTTTTGAAATGAGAGCAGGACGAGGAATGGTACATGTGATTTTTAGCCTGGTCACGGAAAGTGCCAGCCTCATGGCTGGGGGAACGCAATGATACCCAGATATATAAAATAAAACGTTCTTCAAAATGTTGTGAAGGCTGAAGAAGTTGTATGTATAGTTAACAGAATATGTGTGTTTGTTGAGGGAACTTTTTGACCGACCTTTTTTTCTGTAGATGCTTTTTCTTTCACTGCTGTTGTGTCCTTGTGTTGTGGACTTCAACAAGTGCCTGTGGTGGTGGCTCAACATGTGCCTCCACTCCAGCCTTCTCTGAGGATGACGCACCTCCCTGTCACCTCCTTGGCCTGTATCTGTGGCAATTGTCCTTCTTGGTCTTTTCTCTGACATAATTACACTCCTCCTCGTTTCCCTTCCTCTGACCTCACTCCATGCCACCTCACTATTTAATTACCCCCCCACACCTTTTGATAGAGAGAAATGTCAAAACACCTTTTATTTTATTTTATTTTATTTTATTTTATTTCTTCATCACGGAGTCAGCTCCGGGAAGATGTCTGCTAAGAGCTGTCATTTGACTCCTTCCTCTCTTTTTTGGACTCCTAACGCTGGCCACAAGACCCAGCAGCAAAAATTTCTGTGGGCAACTTGTGTAATTCCAGACAAGTGCAACCTGTTTTTCCAGAAGTCCCCTCCCCTTCACGCCAGAACTGAGTCATTAACACTCAGCAGGCACCCAGCCATGGTAAAAAGGAATACCTGAGCCATGGAGAGGGAGAGACTTATCCAGTGAACCCCATGACAGATCCTGAGAAGACCATTTTGGGGTGTAAAATATGGCAGGACAACCCATCAGTACCCACATTACGAACACTTCAGGTCAGGAAAGTTTCATGGGGCTGATGTATTTCAAAGCCTAGCTATCACAGAAGGGTTCAAACTTTGGCAACAAGTCTGACCTGCCTTTGCCTGGCAAATCTCCCCTCACCTTCTTTAAGTCCTTGTGATACCAATTAATCCAATCATCATGTGGAAAAAAAAAAAAAACAAACAAAAAAAAAAAACAACACTTCCATCTGATTGCTGTCAATGGACAATCCTCCAAATAATAACTAGCACATATCCTATCTAGGAGGAGAAAAACTTAATTTTCAGTAAATAAGCATCTGAAAGGAGCACCCAAACACCTATTTTTGCATGTTCTGAGTCTGCTCCCCTGAACACATTTACTCCGTCATTATGCACAGTTCACCCCATTGATTTCAGCACTGTTACAAAAGAAAAATGACACAGTGGGGAATGGTTCCTAAATGTGCTCCATTTTATTTGATCATTTTAGGATGGCACTGCCACACTGTTCACAAAGCCTGAGTGACTCATGGCTGTGGTTTCTCAACAACATCGGGATGAACTTTTTGCAGACAAAAAGAGACGGTGCTGCCCTCTTCTTCCCACCTCTGTCTGCACAGTCCTACTGCCTCCGTTATTTAGGAGCTCATTGACTGAACTGTGAGTCAGAGCAAGGAACCGATCCAGGTGAAAGCTAATCCTGCCCAGAAAAAAAGGAGTGCAATTTTCAGCTAGATGGATGTCTTGGACTTATTCCTCATAGCAAATCTACATGACACGTAGTGTTAGCAGCAAAGGCACAGCTGGAATGAGGTCCCAGGAGCACGGAAAGAGAGGTAGGAATAAATTATTTGGAAGTAGCTTGGATCTCAATTGACTAAAAGTGATCAAAATGCCAAAACCTAGACATTAAGAGTGACATTTTGCTAGCTCCTGTCTCTCCTGTACAGACATGCCTGTAACTTGCACACAAGAGCCCTCCCTGCTTCTCAGCAAAACATGCCACACAGAAAGGAAATGGAATAGAAAGGACCATTTTTTGTGCCAGTCTGCAGATTGGGTAAAGTCTGATATCATTATTTTTTGCAACACTAGTTCACTGTCCTTTCTAGAGTACGACTGAAGTGAGATTCATCCAGCCAAACTTAAGCTGAGCGCGTAATTTCAAATTTTCTTTTTGCAAAACTGATAGAAAATGATACTTCTCCAGAGATATACAAAGCCAGATGTCTAAGACAGGTAAGATAAATTAGAAAGAGCCTAATGAACAGAGAGGATATCTGGGAGGACTGGTAAACATCTCACTTTTGGAAGTTATGTTCCTAGTGTGCACTCCCTTCACTTGATTCTATAGGCTGGCAGAAAGGGAGACCAAGGTTTCATCTCGCCTGACTGCAGGCATCTACATTATGGATATCTCCAGCTGAGCTAATTGCCCTGGGCCCTCTTTGTAGCTAACAAGAGAAAAAAAGTACTTCTAAAGCACAAGTCATGTGACCTTTTTTTAGTTTTCTGTTCCAGGAGTGGAGTCAGTCACATCCACGTTTTTACTGAATACCTTTCCGGTGATGATAGAAGATTTGTGAGTCTACCTCACAGATTGATGCCTGGATGTAGTCATCTGGTTCCAGTCTGCTGCTGCTGAGCTGTGACAGGTAGAATGGAGACAGAGTCCTTTTGGACTCCTTTTCCTACACATCTTGGTGCTAACTCCAAAAGGAGAGATGTCCCAGGGACTGCTCACCACAGAATCTCTGTGCCCTACAGTGGGTGGGATGTGGGATGTGTTGGGATGATTATAGACTCAGCATAGGAAGGTTTTTTAGCAACTGGAGGTGGGCAGCGGGAACATTTGAAAGACATCCTGAAAGCAACTCCGAAGTTCTTATTCCAAATAGAAAACATCTGGCAGAAAAAGTAGCACGAGCCCCATCCGAGTGCCTGAATTAGTCAGTAGCAGAGATTTGCTATCAAGTGGGGCATAGTCAGGACAACGGACATAAACGGTTTTGGATCATGCCTTGTCTGTATTTTTCATACCACTTCAGGATTATTTTGTGTCGTTGACTTGCCATTACTTTCTCCAAAACAGTATGAAATAATTCAGATAGCAAGACTTCTGCTCTTCTCCTTGAAAGAAGGTACGGGGAGAAAGTGAGGCTAACAGAGTATAGATCTCCCCTTGATGATTAGCCTGATAGATATTTTTTTTTTTTTTTACCTTATCCTTATTTTATATATGTGGTGCTTCTCTGGCTGCATTCACCCTGATACCTGAGTACTTCATTTATCCTTATAACATCTCTCTGCAGATAAGCAATAGTTATCTCATTGCTTGGGTTCCCTTTATAGTTTTGATACCTACCTTTATGATGGACCCTCTGGAGGTCTTTGCATATCGCCAATGGCTGATGAGGGACCTTAGATGAGAAATCCACACCTAAAGCACAGCTAAAGTTAAACAAGGCTCTTTTCACATTGAGTGCTTAACTCTGTCTTGCAGATCTGTTCTAGATAAACTAAGACTTTACCTTACAGAAGTTTAATGCCTATTAATTCCCTGGGGAGAGACTACCTGCTTCTCCAGCTGGCACCTCACACCAATATCGGTCAAAAATTTGGTTCCTGCTAGGATTCTCTGAATTTGGGGATGCTCAGCTGCCAACCTTGTAAACCTCCGCACACAGTGCAGTGAAGTGAGGCATTACGTGTTGATACAGCAAGAGGAAAGACTGCGGGATTTCTCTGGGGCCTCGCTCTGAGCACCAGCATCAGTGGAATAATTTATCAAAACAGGAAACTTCATCTGAGGAACAGGAGTGAGTAGGCCGTCTGGGTGTGCCAACTAAATAAGGCTTCACAGAAAGTCAGCTAGGGAGATGGCAGATGTCTATGTAACAGGAAAGAAGGAAAGAGAATTTTGTGTGTGTGTGTGAGAGGAGGAAGAGTTTAATTTTATTCCTGTGATAGATAGTGAGGCAGTCTGGTTCAAGGCTTTCTGTGTAAGGTCTGTGTATTGGAAGATTTTTCTTGGGAAGAACGTGGATGGTGAGGAAGGAGAAAGCTGCTTTGTCCTGGCCACTGCTCTCCATGTCAGGCAGAACCTTGTGAGTGGAGGAAGATTATTATTTCTTTCCTGAAAATACCTGAGCTGGCTCAGTTGGAAAAAGCTTTTGGAGAATGAGGAGCAAACAAGGAGGGAGAGAGACAGCTGGCCAGGAGCCCAGGGCATGAGGATAGGCTGGGACATTTCCTGAGGGGAGCTGGAGGCTTGCCTCTGGCAGAGAGCAGAGCCACAATGAGGCCTCAGAAGTGACGGGAGAAAAAGGGACTTTCTTGGGATTCAGAGGGGATGGAGTTCGTGCAGGAAGTGACAGGAGATGGTGGGAAAGCAAGACAGAGGCGAAAGGACCTCCCACAAGCCTCTGAAAAGCACAGCAGGGAGGACTCGTTTGCAAATCTTTTCATTTAATGTCTCACACAGATCTGAATTTCACTGTTTAATGAACTACACTGATGATGTGTATTAGAAAACAAGCAGTTGAGATGGGATCTCATGTCTTTTGACATGCTCTATTCAAAAGGAGCATAGGCTGATCTGGTCTCTAGGCTAGGCCTGACTTGGTGGTCCGCCATAGTACCCCATAATCCAGGGCATAAAGCACTTGACAAGAGGTGAGAAATATTCCCTTTGTCCCCACCTGTTTTTTCTCTGCATTTTTGCCTCTAGGACTGGATGGCAATTTTTCTATAATCTGGGTGAAGGCGAGAGGGGATCATATGAAATCTTCCAGAGTATCATCCTAACAGTGGCATTATTGGAAGAAAGTCCGGGAAAGAAGAAGGAGCAGAGACCAGGTCTGTCAATCATGCTCATTATTGTTAGTTTCTAACGTTTTTGAGAAATGTTTTATCACTTCATTGCTTAGATGGACAGATCCAGGTGATCCCTGTCTAAGGCACCTAACCAACACCTTACGTATGAAAAGAATCTGGGCACCTCTCTGGGAGCTCTTCTAGCAAAGGACATCAGGGAACATTTTTAATGAAAGCTCTCTCAAAGCACATCAGATGAGCCTTTTCCTTTGCAGTTCCTATGTACCTTGTAGCTTACTGAAGAGTCATTGACACTGATAATCCTGGTCATTTGTGATCACATCTGTGGGAGAAAAGAGTGAGAGTGACGGAGAATGACCAGAACTGAGGAATGGTGAATTGTGTGGTGTCTGTTGAAGGAATTGGTCTGTGTGTTTGGAAAGGTGCAAGCGTTCTTCTGGAAAGGATAGTGACAGAAGACTGGCCACTTTTCCACAAATTCCTCAATACTTTGAAGATCAGATTGAAAGGATTCTGGCAATCCAGTCTAGATGTGAAGATAATTACTGTACACCAATTAGAAGACCACCTCAGTAATCACTATAAGCAGAGTCTAGATATCTCTGTGGATCCAGCCCTAAGAACATTATACTCATGGCTTTCAGGACTTCTGTCCACTAGTTCATCTGCTCTCATCACATTGACTCTAGTTACGATTTTGGACCACCAGAAGAGCCACCACCTACTCCCAGTTTCTTCAGCAAGGAATCTGATGGAGGCCAGCTTTTTTTGTAGCAGGAGCAAATATTCACAACGCATACTGAAGTACAAGTTTGTCCAGCAATACTCTGCAACCATGTATGACCAGAAGAAAAATATTTGTCTACTAAAGAATAGCCTTCCCTCTCCACCACAGACATCCCTGATGGTAGATGTTCACCGCCTGTATTCCCAGCAGTCATATCTCCTCTCTGGGCTGGTCAGACCCTCCCCTTTCCACAGGTGACAACTCAAAAGAACACTGGGTTTGGCAAAAGTGATGGGACTCCTCTGTGTGGTCTTTCTAGAGTCCCTTCCCCACATAGAGGCATTCAGCTGTACTCTGGGCCTACCCTGGCCACACAAATTGGGGCAGGTCTCTCTTCTCCTTAGCCATTAAATGAATCCATAAAATGGCCTGTTGACTCTGGTTTTCAGAGCACTTTGAGTCGGGAAAAGGACCACCAACAATTTGCAGCAAATAATGTGGAGTGTACATTCGAGAAAAGGACTGTTTTGCAGCAGCATATAAGCTCTTTATGTCCTTGGGAAAAGCCAACATAAAGCATTTTTATTGCAATAATAAAACTTGAAACTTGCATGTGGTAGAAGGAGGAAGCAGAAAAAGGAGTCTGTGGTAAGTGCTCCTATGAAACTGCTACACAGGTTATAGAGGAGAGAAATATCAGAGATGAGAGACAAATGTCCCAAAAGTGACTGGTTAGGAATAACCATCTAGGTATTCTTGGGAATCTAGGAGAATCATCAAAACTCATAGCATCTTTCTTGCAGAATACACTGTCTTCTCAGACCCTTTTTTATTATTATTTTTAATCAGGGGATAAAAGTAAATATTTTGAGGAAGGAAAAATGAGATCCTAAGAGGCAAAAGTTCAATGTGTTTTGGAAAAATATTTTGTGATCCTGAAACTTCTTGTTTATTCTACCTGCTTAACCTTTTTATATTAATTTATATTGTTTCACGTTGCCTCGGGTGTCATGCACAAAATGTCTTGCCACTGTAAATGGACATCAGAACACGAACATCTAGTTTTTAGAAAGGTCGAATAATTTTGTTTTACATTTAAGGTAATTAAGGACAGCTGCTTCTTAGTACTAATGCAAACATACATTTTTTTCCTAGATAATTTTCTCTCGTTCATTTTATTCCCAAATAGTTTGACAATACGCTTTTTTTCTTCTTTCCCTCTAGCTAAGTTCCCTGAAAAAAACTAAAAAAAGCCCAACTGAGTGCTGTTCCTCAGTTTGACCTCGGGCAACGAGGATTGGACTTTTGTATAAGGAAAAGGGATGCTTAAGGTAAAGCGCTGAAAAGTCTGTTGGAGCAGTGGGGTGATTCACTACTGGAAAGTGAATTGACACAAGGGTGCAGGAGGGGTGAAATACGGATCTTATAAATGGAGTTAACTCTATTATGGAAACTCTCCCTACTGAGCCGTGACATATATTAGTTTAGCCAATGCTAGATGCTAAAACAGCTACTGGACTTGAGTGTATGTATCTGTGTGAGTCTTCCCACCTCGATGGAGAGTTTTGGGGTGGCAGGACTCACGAGCTATTTCAGCAGAGCATCACGTAGCTTGCTCTTAAGGTCCCCTTGTTAAAAATAATAAGCCGCTTTCCGTGTGGTTCTCCCACATAAGGAAACCAAATCCTTTCATTGGTCAGCTGGAAATCTGCTCAGCCACCTGAGATATATCGTGGACGAAAGTGTTTACGGTGCTTGGTGTAAGTATCGCCAATCAAATGTCAGCCGGGGGCCCCGTTAAATCCACAGGAGCTTTTCCCATCCACGCAATGTCCTTCGAATCGTGCTGGCGGCGGTAGACGTTTCAATACTTCGTTGTGTGGGAGCCTGCTTTTGTAGTTAAGGCCTTGGTGTGGGACACAGGAGAGCTCTGCTGTGCTCCTAACCTGTGCAGTCGAGTCAGAGGCTGGGCTGGGCAGACATCTGATTTTCATCATTTTGTCAGTTCACTGGTAATTCCAAAGGGTAGGGGTTTTTTTAATAATTTATTAATTATTTTGGTGACTCAGAAATTAAAAAAATATATGTCTTGTTTGATTCAGAATGATTCATCATTTTTATGTTCCAGATTTTCATTCTGCTTTCTTAAGCGAGCAAAGCTACTGTGGATACATTGCGTCTGTGTGTGTCCTCCCATCTTACAATTCAATTTCAGACTAATTTCAGAGAGGGCAAAAAAAGATTCTGAGAGCTATAGCAGATTGGCATTTTACTATTCAAAACTATTTTACTAATGAAAAAGAAAAAAACAAAACTGTGCCCTGGGACATGGAAGCATATATATGTATTTATATTCCTTTATTTTTTTGATTTATTGAGTTTTGAAAAATCAAAGTGTTCTGTGCCAGGGTTTCTCCTAACTTGATACATTTCCATTTCTTGAAACGCAAAAAGCTTTCTCCTGATGGCATTTCCAGTAATTTTAAAAAAAAATGTTTATGAAACATTTAATATGACCAAGAATGGTTTTCTGTGCGACAGAAGCAAGGAAAGCTGCTTTCCTATGGCTTCGTGTCTCCTGGATATATGAGCTCAGTGTCTCAAAAGACGTAAGCTTTGGTTCAAGCTTTTCCTGTGGCTGGGACATTTGCAATGACTCTCTCCCAAGCATGTTCTCCCGTGCTTAATATTTAAAGCTGGATGCATTCTCTGTTTTCCAGGGAGAAAGGGCATTTTCTCCTCCAGCTTAAAGTTCAGCGTGACAAAGGGGAGGCAGGAGGCTGCAAGGCTTTCGTTATCTCATCTTTGCTGTATTTCTTTTTTTCTTTTTTTCTCCTTTTTTTTCCAATGATTACAAGCGGTTTGTGCAAACAGAGAGAGACTGTTTCTCACTGTGAATCCATGTGGTGCTTAACACGATGGGCTCCTGACCTCACTTTAGTCTTATGGACGTTATACTAATATACAGAGCAGCAATCAGAGCTCATGATGCTATTGTTTTTTCTCCCTCCCCCCCTCTTTTTTTTTCTTCTTTTTTTTTTTAACGTGTCCATAAAGCAGGCTCTCTGCAAATCTAAACTTAGAAAGAAAAACATACATGCTCTGGCAAAACTGAACAAATGTAATTGTGATGGGAGGACCCCAGGGTATTAGGCCATAAACCATTTCAGAGTTCAGGAGTTTAGTTCTACAAATGTACACGTGCTTTACTATGCAATGAAAGTGAAGCAAAACTAACAAACAGGCAAGACTTCCACTTTGGCATCTGCGGCGGATACAGATCCCCCTGAACCAGCCTCCTATTTTTTACATCTGAACCTTTCTTGGTTCATGGCGTAGGACAACCTGCCTGTGACTCCTTCTGGGCTTAGGTGGACCCAGGCACCTTCCTCGGCTCCTCCGGGTCTCCTTCTGCACCTCCATCCCCCAGAGCAACTCAGGGAACGACACTCCGGTGGGAAAACTGATTTAACGATATCGGTCCAGGCTACGTCAGCATGGAAGCGATACACACTGCAATTCCCACGTGGAAGACTGTACATGAAGGTAAAGGTCTTTAAAACATTACATTTTGTTAAGTGTAATCTTTGGGGAAAGACTGGATTTACCAAAACGGCACAGTAAAGCTGGAGCAATTATCCCATTTAAAGCAGTATTTATGGAATTCATAGAGTCAAAAACATCCTCTACTTTAAAAACTTAGTGAAAATTCCCATTAAAATGTTGCTTGGAATATAAGATTCACATTTCATGTCAGCTTAAAATTACATTATATTTGATGTTTCTTAAATTCAAAAGAAAAATAGTTTACATTTCAATGAAGTAAATGTTTTTTCAAATCATCACCTCTCTGTAAAGTGAAATTTTATTTAATATATTAATGAAAAGTCAAAATAAATTGGCCCTTAAAATAAATGCAAAATGAAAATGGTCATTTCAGCTTTTCCTGGAAAAAAGTTATTCTTTTCCTCAAAAAATACATTGTCTCATGAAAAGCATTAGATTTAATTAAACTTTGTTTTCATTGTCTCACAAACAAATAAATTATCCCAGCTGGATTTAGTTTGGCTGTTTTGTGACCTATGTTGAAATACAGACTTTTATAGATGTGGTCTAACATTTTAGAGCATCTGTTCTTGTAAGGTAATAGTAGAAATGGCATATGCTACTTGCTGTACTCACACTCAAAGGAAATACTAAAAGCTGAAGAGAAAAAGCAATTTTTTTCACCTATGATCTCCTGTTCTAATTGTTTGGAGTTTTTTCATTCTCAGCATTTCAAATGGTGCAAGATATTATGCCTGGGGTATCTGAATGACTCTGCAGATCTCCACTATCATGGGAGCTTGGAGACCTCTAGGTAGGTGGATGAAGTTAGAGCTTTCTTCCCCATGAACAGGATTCCCGAGCACTCTCTCTTACTTACTACTGAATGAGTAGAAACATTTGCTATGCTTTAGAATCTGAGTACATACTTCCCATAAAATGTAACTAAGTTCTCAGCTAATATTCCTGGTTTTCTGTATCCCCCAGTTCCCCAGGTCTTAGGGACGGTCCTGCTGTCTTCTGTGCCACTAAGGAGAACCAAGCAGGACCTAAGGTCAGGAAACCTCCCCAACATTCAAACACGTATTGTATTGTCAAATACGGGTGTTTATGGGAGAACAGAGTGAGGATATACTCTTGAGAGATGTGAAACCAGGTGTATTTTGTTGGCCACATTTTCTATCATCCTCAGCTTTTTGCCAGCTCATGTGCTTCCCCCAGAGCACCTGGACCATCTCTCTCAATCTCACATTGATACTCCACACTTCACTTTCCCTTCCTTTGTGTTACTGAAGGTTTCAGGCCTGTTATTTTAACAGACTAATCTTTTATACACAGGAAGCAATGGGGTGTTTACCACCAACTTGGATGTATGCAAGATAAGCCCCTTACTCTCACCTTATATCCTTCATAGTATCCTTCAGAATGTATATTCCAGGTATCTAGTGTAAGCATTTCAACTAAGGTCAAGCTAAAGTAGACAGATTTTGGACATCTGTTATCCAAGATTTCTGGGAAAGAGGGAGTCACAGAATCACAGAATGATTGAGGTTGGCAGGGACCTCTGGAGATCATCTGGTCCAATCCCTCTTCTCAAGTAGCATCAGCTAGATGAGGCTGCCCAGAACCCTGTCCAAATGGCTTCAAATATCTCCAAGGAAGGAGATTCCAGAACCTCTCTGGGCAACCTGTTCTAGTGCTTTGTCACCTTCACAGTAAAGAAGTTTTTCCTCATTTTCAGATGGAACTTCCTGTGTTTCAGTTTGTGCCCACTGCCTCTCATCCTGTGCACCATCAAGAAGAATTTGGCCTCTTCCTCTTTCCACCATTCCTTCATACATACATACATACATGCATGCATACATACATACATATATATTCTTCAGAGATAATGGAACAGAAGGCTCTGAAACTGCAGTGTAACTAGGATTGTATGATGAAATTTGATTTTAGAGCACACAGGCCTGGAGATTTTGTGTAGCTGGTACAAGTCAGATGTTGATACAATCTTGTGAATGTGCGTTATGTTTCTTCATACGTATTTGTGTGCAGATATCCAGCCTTTCAGTTTCACTAGACGTTTCGTGACCAAAGCAGCATTCCAGCAGCAGACACCAAGCATCCTCACTGGAACCACATCCTCACCTGGTTTAACAGTGGGCAGAGGCATGCTGTTTGCCAGACAGAAGTGGTTTCAGAGATATACCTTATGAAACAATCAGCTGTTCCATAAGAGTAGCAGGCAGGATAGAAAAAAAACACCAACTCCTTTCCTGGCAGGCATCCTAAAGACATTCTTCCTCCTGCAGCCAGAGGAAGGAGGAAGAGTGAACCAAAAGCTTTACTTACTTTGGAAATGAACAGATTCCCAGGAAAAAGTCTTTGAATTGGTGTGCTGTGCCTAAATTAGGAGTAATTAAAAGCTGATGTCATCAGTGAGTTTCAGGGGTCCTCTTCCAAATGAATTTAAGGATATATTCCTAAATCTTACTGGAGAATAGCAAAGTCAGAATTCCAGTAGTTTAATTAAATTGTTTTTTCGGTTTAGATGTTGAACCAGAGAGGAAAAAAAAGTTCAGACCAACCTAAAATGCTTTTTATTTCCTCCTGAAATGAAAAACGAAAATATTTTTATATCAACACTGCAACAATTTGTCTGGCTTTTGGGAACTGCTTCCATGTAAGCGTCTTTCCTGCAGAAGCAGTACAGAGGGGCAGACCTTCCCTTTAGTAAGCTGTTGCAATGCTTACTCCAGCTGCGGGACACCCAGGATTAATCATCTGCCGAAACAGATTAGGCTCTTTCTCTTCTGAACGGTCTTAGAATATCATCATTCTTGTAACAGAAAAACGCCAAAGCACCATGTTCTAGTCCAACAAGCTTCAACCCTTTCCCACTGCGAGCCCGTTTCTGGATCATGACTCCACTTCCAGGCTCACAGCCCAAGTAGGGTCACGACCCCAACTTTGGAAACCGCTGCTGAAGTCTGTTCTGCGAGACTATGTGCTAGTCTTCTTGGAACCATTTGAGCTTGCATAATATGCTTAAATATCCTTCAAAGCAGGCAGAGAGGGACTGATTCTCCCATAGGTTAGATTTGCTTAAGGATTGCCCAAATCAAGTCAAAGCAAGGATTAGATTGAAGAGTTTCTGTCTGCCAAGGGAGTGCCCTAACAATAAACTTCAGAGTGCTAGAGGATTTTTTTTTTTTGACAGTAGTACCACAGGCTCTCTTTGCTACTGAGTCTCTATCCCTTAGTTATGAAGAAAGAGGAAGAAAGAGCTAGAGAAGGAATATAACTGTCTACCTTTCCTCCAGGCAGTACTTAGCTTGCAAGGAAAGCACTGACTAATAGTTTTTAGCTTCAGCACAGGTTCAAATAAACTATACAAGATGATAGAGCAGTGTCAACAGGAGAGACTAAACTCTCCTCATGTCAACTCAGTTTTTTCCTGGCTTTTTTCTTTCTTTTTTCTTTTTTTTTTTTTTTTTTTTTTTTGTTTGTTTGTTTGTTTGTTTTCCTTCTTTCTCTTCAGGCTGAAAGAATCCTACTTATTTTACTGTTCATGAGCATTGATTGCCATCTTAGCCCTTGCACAAGGATTATGCTTGTTTAAATAACTTCTAATGATCTAACTTGCCTTTAGACACCACTTGTTGCTATTTTTGTTTCTTACTATGTGTTGCCTCTTCCATCTAGAAGCAAGTACGCTGTGGTGAGTCTAGAAAGAGGTTCATTCTGGTACCCCAGTGCTGTACGATCTGCCCTGTTCAGCTTTGACCAAGGCTAGTTCATAAAGCTCTGCTTTGTGGTCCAGTGTCCATGGCAGTGACATCAAAGGTGTCAAGAGCAGCATGGACTTTGAGCTATGGAAACACAAGATTGTAGGACCAAAGGTCCAGCTGGGTGTAGCTGCTTTTCTTTGCATCAAAGCTGTATTGGAAAATTATATTGCTGCAGTTTAAACAGTATGTGTAATACACGTAAATTGCATCTTTCTCATGTCAAGGAAAATAAGTGTATCAGCACTGCAGTCTGGAGAAAGTAGTTGACATGCTTATCCATATGGAATAGCTGAATTAGTGAACTGTCTTCCTTGATTCCCTGTAAGTCATTGACCTGGGTTGCATGAAGGAAATTAACCTTTCAGGCATTTTTCTCAATAATTTAGGGTTCTCATAAATTGTTTCACATACAGGCCCTATGCTGGAAAGACTCTCCTACCAGATCTTAAAAAAAAAAAAAAAAGAAAGAAAGAAAAAAATCTTCTCCTTTTCTCAGCATATTTTAGTCAGGCTTGTAATACTACTGGCAAGTTTCCAAGTGTTTAATTTGGAACTTGATACCTTTCATTAAAAAAAGAAAAAGAAAAAAAAAAGTCTATTTAAAAGATCAGAAGAGTTTATGCTGGAGCTACAGTGAGCTGCTCAAGGGAGAGTTGAACTCCGGTGAACAGGCCCCTGAGGGCTGGCTGGGAAAATTGGTCTAATTCATTCTTGTTCGCCTTTTAGGTTTGGGATAAAATTGCAAGGCTGAAGTGGAGAACCTGCTGAATAGCTGTTTGCTGCAGGACATCAGCAATCCAAACCATCCCAGGATCTTTGTAGAGTGATGCTGTCTCTGTTCCCTGCGGGCCACCATATCGGGAGGGGACATGAAGGCTAAGAAACACCTACAAAAGAAGTTGAGTTGAGTTCACATAAGACTCTTCTCTTTGGGCATCCATAGGCCCTTGGCAGGACCCCCTCATTCTCTGAAGAGGTATTACTGTAGCGTAACCACCATGTAGAACCATGCCTGGCACTTGCTCAGTGTGTGGTGCTTCTTGGAAGTGAATTCCTAGCTGTGGTATTCCTCATTGTACTGGCTATCAGCCTTTCACTTTGATAATTTTATCTTTATTTATTTATATTTTTTTCCTAGTCAGACAGCTCTCTGGGGAGAAAGCTATTTCACCCCAAAGCTGAGTCCTGAATAAAGCAGAGAGCAGAGGAAGGCTGGTTTATGGGAAGGTCTCACATGATTAAGAAATGGGAACTCTGAACCAGTCAAATCCTAATTTGTGAAGCATTTCAGCACACAACCTAGCATTTGCTTTTGCTGAAAGCATCCCTGAATTTTCAGTGGGGACAGACATACTAAGACATATGAGACAATTCTAACAATATTTTGTGTTTATACCCCGCCTTCTATTCTGTGAACTGAAAGCATTTTGCAAATAACAGCTAACTGTACCGTAAAACAATTCACTGACCCTTCTAACACTGTCAATACACTTTACATAAGTAAATTCCAGTACAGTTACATACTCCAAACCACAACTTTTAGACCACTGGTTAAAGGAATACAAAGTCTCATCTTCCTGACATCACTGATGGACCAAAGCAACTGTAGATTTTTCATTACTTGGAGTTTGATAAAAAATCCAGTGATGTTAAATAAAAATAAAAATAATGATAAAGAAGGCTGAGATTCAGAAAGCAGAATATTGTATTTAACACAAGCTTGCCTTACGGTCAATGGAGATCTGGTTAGTAAAGTGCAAGCACATCTAAAATATATCAGCTGAATCCCTTCCTAAAGGTGCCAGTTTCTCTTTGTGAATACTAAAAGGAAGCCTGAGGAAACTGGTTCAGGTAAAGAAGTCTAACAAGTAGACATTTAAACTTAGGTGAGATCATATCCATTCCAGGTGACTTCTCTGAGCTTTCAGGTAGGCCCTCACTCCAGAGTACAGTAATGTCTTGACAACGCTTTGCCAAATTAAGGAATTGAACTAAGTCACCCCAGGACTTTAATTTTTATTTTAGTCCCAGGAACAGCCATTTATTCTCCTTATAGGGCCTTGTTCATTAACTTCATAGGAGATTTCCTATAGGTCTGGACCCTGCGTGGTGACATGGTTATGTGAAATTCCTGGCAATTACTAACATTACGGCACATTTTGCTCTGTCCCAGAGGGTCAAAACATCCTGTTTAGCTGTTGAACTGTTACTGCAACACCTCTGAAGGAACTTCAGGTTAGGGCAAAATGATTTCAGTACAGCCTAGGAAATACATCCTGCTCTTTCTGTTTATGCTAATCTATTCTATAGGTGGACAAGATTTGGTTCATAAAAATGTTTTCTCCCTCTGTCTTTTTGTGTTTCTTCATAATGCATCAATCTCTGTTCACTCAGCGGAAATCTATGGTCACTCATCCCCTGGATATGTGTATTATGAGATAGTTTCTGCTCTTATAGTCATACAGTGTTTTTTCCTTTTTTTAGGGACTATTTCAATACACAAAGACAAGGCCGAGATCCATCTCACTTAATTTTAGGCACCTACAATGCAGACTTCTACGGCTGAGATAGTCAATCCAAGCTCCTCTCAGAGTTCATAAGAGAAATGGTCACCTTCAATGTATTTAATGCAATGCGTGCCCAAGATACCTTTGACTAGGGGCATGTTGCAGTTGTCCACATGTACCTCCTTAGCCTGCCTTTGAGTATCTACTCTGGTTTCTAGTTCCTGTTCTAGGATCCTCAAGATCTCCTCTCCCAGCTCCATTGGGATATCTTAGAGCATCTCAAATATACATCTAGTGGGGCCTACTGCATATTAACCAGGTTTCTACTACCCATAAAGTGAACTTAAGGTGTTTAGCTCAGATACAGATATCTTCATTTATCTGAATGAATATTAGCCTAAGTGAATAAGAAAGAATGCTACAAGAAAATATGTTCAGTTTTTACAGTAATAGGAAGAAATAGATTCGATTGTTGGCACCAGGACACCCTATCTGATTGTGGTCTGGGCTATCATAATGTTCATATGCAAAGTATATAGCTAACAAGTTGCAGTGTCTAACCTGATTTCAGAATTTCTCCTCCTCCTAGTCTCAGCCCTTGCAGCATTATTTTCTTATATCACAGTGTTCATTAAGGAGCCACTTTGTGCTCTCTGGTGTTGAAGAAAATATTCACAGTGAATCATATTTCTAACATATTGCATCCATCCTCCTCCTCCAAAATGTCAATACTCTGTCCTGACTTTGAGCTTGACCCAAAATGTTCCCTTTTACCAATTGTTTTTAGTGATCATATTTCTGAAGCTGATCAGCACAGGAGCATTGATAGGAAATACTTTTCAGGCAATAAGTTTTTAGTTATTGCTAATTGTTAGCTGAGCCCTCCAATGCAGTTCTGAAACCTTAAGAATGCTGAATATACAGAAAAGAGACAAATGACATTGCTGCCGTACTTAGGAATGAAACTGAGGGTAGGACCTAGTTCAGAGATTAATATACCTAAAATTAGATGTCAAGTTTTCTGTGTCTGCATGAGAGCTAGAGGATCTAAGGTCACTGGAGATCCAGTCAATAAAATAGATACCTGCATTCAGTCAGCAGAACAGCTCTTCAAACTAAACTATTTATGACTAGGATTTGATTCAGCTGCTTTAAAACAGACATTTAGAACCATTTTAAATTATGCTGATATGGATATCCTGACTGGCTCTAGCAACTGTCTCAGAAGTCCAAACTATGTCCTGTGTCTTATTTTAGATAATTTTAGATGCCTATCTTGAAGCAACCAAATCAGGTCCTAAGTCTTCTAAGGAAAGCACCTGAGTACAGGTACCTAAAAGTAGGGGTCTCAGTTAGGGAGATGAGAATTTAATGCAAAGTAGTTGAGAGCAGTAGTAAGAATTGGAGTGCTAGGAGAACCTTTCTCATTTTTATATTCTGATCATCTCCTGCCTTCCACACAGGTGCATTTCTTCAGGCTTTTGTAGCAAAGACCACTCTTGCATTCATTGCCACAGATGAGCTATGCTTTTCCATCCTTTGCAGTACAATTCACATTCTCAACCTTCTTGTTTGAACAGAAAACCTGATCATAACAACACTTAAAAAAGCTCCCCATTGCCTGTAATTCATTCCCTTGCTACAAAGGTGAAGTCCTTGCAGACTCACATCTGGAAGCCGTGGCTTCTATGGGGTTCTTGGACTTGCAGCTAAACTACAGCTGAAATGATCCGAAGTCCTTCGAACTTCAGCCTCCAGCTGACCTTCCTGTTGTCTGCAGGGTCATGGGCTCTTTAGTGTCAACAAATTTGGTTGCTGAAATCAAGACTTGTTGGAGCTACTTTCTACCAAATTAACATTCATTCACCAAGTCTCTCAGTATCGCCCTTCCACCACCAATAAAAAAAGCTTTGGACTCTAAGACATTAAGACTTTCAAAACATGTATTTGTTTCCCGGTGCTCTCCCAAAATATGAACATAAATTTTCCCAAGGTGTAAGAAATACTTAGGGACTTTCTGAACGGCATTATTTATTTAAGATCTGTATAAAGCATCCATTGCAAAAACATCTGTGCTGCTGTACACAGATGAACAATAATTACAATAATCATAGCTTGGTTGTATGGACATCTCAGCCATTATTATACTCACAAGAACCAGGGGGGGGGGGGGGAAACAGGCCAAAATAAACTGATAAATAAAGCTGCAGAGAGTTAATGAAGCAGGGAAAGTTGACACTGTGAAGAACAGCAAAAACTGCTTGGGAAGATTTCCACTGTGTACCTAAAAGGGTCACACATTACCATAGTATCTCACAAACAAGTCTTTCATGAATTTACCTTACAACCCAGCGCAGGTCAAGGAAACTGTCATCAGGCATATCTGTAATGGAAATAATTTGCTCAGTAGGATTTTAGGAGCTATATTCAAATTACAGGCATATGGTTAAGTTGTTGTGACTATAGTGTTGCTTAAAGTGAAAAAAGCAATGCACAATTCAAACCACATGCTATTTAGGGCTGGCAATCACTATTCGCCTATATAGGCAATGCAGAGAAGAAGCCGCAGAGCCCACGAAAGGAGAGGCAGGGAGTCTCTCCTGTCACTTGAAATACTTTTCTCTTTCCAATAGCTATACTCAGTTTTGCCCAGGGATAGAGTTCATTAGACACTTCTACTTTAACTGTGCTAAAGCTACTCAGGGAACAGAAGGCAGCCTGTGGTGAGCTTGGCCAGAATTGTTTAAAATTGTATCCAGCTGCCCTAACAAATTCAAAAATGCATCAAGTGCCCTCTTTTTGACTCCAATAGGATATAGGAAATACAGTTTGTTGTGAAGGAGAGGGTAATGTAAATTAACAGAAAGTACTTTGTCTGTACTCAGCATCCCCAAGTATCCGTAGGACTCCTTATTAAAGGAAGTTCAACCTCTAACTGAGTGTTAAATCTACTGGGGATAAAAATATTAAAAATAGAGATTAAATTTACTCATCCGTCTGTATTGTTTGATTAAAATGATCTGGGAAGTATATACATCTATGTCTGTAGCTCAATCCATATCGATAGCTGTGTCTGTACCTACATATTGTGGGATGAAGATATACAAGAGCTGGGGTAATGTATAAAGAGGAGTGAGATCAAACTCTGAAGTGCAAAACTCCCCCCAGGAACTGGAGCAAGGAACCCAAGGGAAGGACAACCCCTGTGGCCATGAGAGCTTTCACACACGGTCTGGGTCTGTACTGCCAAGTGCCTTACGCAAGGACAGTGGGTCTGTCTTGATGGAAATGCTGATGATAGGAGAAAGGGGACTCGTGTAAACACAACTTAAGAAATGTGTTACTCACTAAGTCCAAGAATAGAGGCCCATTCTCCGCTCATACTGAAGGGACAGTTTGGGCTGGCTGTCCCAGCCCTCCATGAGCCAGGATAACAATGGGGACCAGTTTACCCACGGACTGGAGCAACGATGCACTCTACTCCTGCCTGCAGAACCAAAACATAGCTCAGAACCACCAAGATATCAAGAAGGGTCCAGGGCTGTCCACATGACTACATGGGGTGACCATGAACCTACAGCACCTCTGATCTGTCAGTCCCTTTTCCTGAAGAGTGGAGCTCTGAGACTCAGCACACCAGATCCACACAAGCCACTTAGAAGGCACCTTGCAGCAGCATTAAGTCTTCTGCTCTGGGAGCACACACCTCGAGAAGGAAAAAAAGACAGATGTTCATGAACTGCTGTGCAAGAAGAGAGGATGGTGAGGTCCTGGCTGGTTGTAGTATGTTAGGTTATGTGATAAAAAAACTCCTCTCCACCAAACATGAAGGAGTACATGGTAACTGAGGGAACCCCAACAACCCAGTCAGAGAAATGAGCCCCTGCTCCAGCTCCTCCTACGGCTGTTACAGGAGAGTTGTTGGCGCCATGGTTTACATACGAGACCCAGCACAACGAGTCAGTGGAAAGGCTCTCCAGAACACATCACAGACTGAGAAGGTCCCTGCCTGGGAGTATGCGACATATCTGTGGGATGCAGGACAAGAGCATTTTGGGATTGTGTAAGACTTATTATGAGATGTTTGGAGAAGGAATCAAAGGCAGGGAAAGGAAGGGATCAAGGTGGTTTGGGGAGGAATAAACATGGGAAAATAGAGGAATGAGGGGATAAAAGGAACTGATGTCTGTTCAGAAAGCTTGTCTGGCCATGCCATGTGCCTGATCAGCATGGTCTGCCCTGTTGTCTCATTATACTCCATTTATAACTATTTTTCATAGATGAAGGGCTTTCTTCTTTGAGTATTCTCTTTGCTCCTTTATCCCAATAACTTGTCTATATTTGTCTATCTATTTCTAATTTGCTCTATCTCTTCCTCTAATTTAGAAGGATTTCCTGAAGGTGTGCATTAAATGAGATCCTGTTTGCAGGTATTAGTATTTTGAAAAGGATGGTTAAACACATGGAAATGCAGGACATTTTACTTTTAGTGAAGGAGGATCTGTAAGCTTTCATTAGCAATGAGAATACGTTATGTTGTAGTTTGGATAAAGACATAGAATCATTTAGACCACAATCAACATCGTAAAAATTTGCAGACCAGAAAATTGCAATGGTCAGGATAAAGTACATAATCCCAAATTGTGCAAATCGAATCCCATAAAAAACTTGTTGTAGGAGAAATTGTCAGGATTGTCAGGATTGTCCTTTTATTCACATTTTAAAGACATCCAGGTCTTTAATTCCTGTCGATTTCAGTACTTGTGCAAATCAACACGATAGGTGAAGAGTCTCTGAAAAAATCACACAGACATCATATAAATACAAATTCTTCCCTTTTCAGACTCATGTTTAAACATTCAGGTCAGTTGATAGACTCCTGCCATTGTATTGTGGTACAATAAATGCTCACGGACCTATTTGCAATGAGAAATCTGTTTGTCCATACCTCAGAAGAAAGAAACATCAAGATTTCCTTAACATTAGATTCCTCTACCTGAGTACGAAGCTTTACGGTGCCCAAAAAGGCAAGAAAAACCTTGCAGATGCTACCATCAAACATTATTTATTTAGCTTGCTTGGTAACTTCATCATGTGTCCTTTACCCAAGACTCAACAAATTCACACAGACTTAACAAGACAATCAGGCCTACAAGATTCACTTCAGAGAGACATGTAATAACATTTTCCACAGGGACATGGGAAAGACATAATTACTTCAGTAGAACTAATACAGATTCAATAAGCAATATGTTGGCAATTACTTAACCACAGAACCTGGAGAAGTTAGCAATAAAGACACTAGCAATTATTTAATCATATTGTCTGGAGAAGCTACCAATGAGGATATCAACAATTATTTAACCACATCATCTTGAGAATACAGTTAATCAAAGCTCTTTTAAGTATATAACTGTAATTCCTAAAGATTTGGTAAGAAAAGACCGTACCAGTAATTTAATCACAGTATCTGGAACACCCGTGCAACTAGCAATTGGGTTTTGGGATATGAAGAAGCAAGCAAGATACCACTCCTGAAATTGCCCTGCAGAATGTATATATTTTAATGCAGAACCCAGCTTGAGGATAGGACTGTGTTCCCAGTGGAGATGGATTTTTTTTTTTTTTTTTTTTTTTTTTGGTTGTTGAAGGAAGATTTTGTGACTGAGGCACACGGAAGGTAATCAGATAACAAGTACTTTGGGGGCTTTTCTCACGTCATAAAGTCCCGGGTAAACCTCTGAGAATCGCTCTCTCTCTTTGTTTTCCCATCTGTGCATGGGAGATAAAGGTACGAAAGAGAAGGATACTGAGGTTGCTTTAAGAAACTGGTTGCTACCTTGAGGCTTGGAAGACTCCAGATCAAGTCCATGCTCTACAAAGGTGTTTCTGAGTTTCTATAGCCAAATCACACAAACTCTCTCTGTCTTAGTTCTACCAAAGGAAGATGAGAGTGCTGTCCTACCTCACAGACCAAGGTATTAAATGTGATGAGAGACACTAAGTGTACATAATGAAAAACAGCAAAATATCCAGCGTAGTTTCATTGGAAGACGGCAGTTGACCAGGAAAAATGATTCCCAAAAAACAGAATTAAACTTGCATCAGTGATACTTTAGATGGAATAATATCAAAAACCATCATGAAATGTAAAGGATTCCCATGAGGAACTTAATTTTTATGTCACTGGAAGGACATCTTTAGTTTACATAATCTCTATATCAGAATCAGGCCTAAATCCCTGAAGAAAAGAAGTAAATGTGAACAGATGAGCACTTATGTATCAGAGATGCTGACCTGCACTATGTGTATGTGGCATTCACTTTTGTTGTATATTACTCAAGAATTATTATTATCAGTTCAAGATTTCATTTCAGCCTAAGCAAGATATCAGACTAATGGAAGTAGACTAGAACAAATATCAAGTTGCTAAATATAAAGATTTTTGTAAGTCATATGGTTAAAGAAAAAGAGAGAGGACTCAGAATGTGGATTAAATATCTCAGGACCTGTAGAAAGTCACTGGGTAATGTAGGCAAACGGTTTAAAGTAAAAGAGATTTAAACTCAAAGGCTTACGAGCTTAAGCTAAGCATTCACTTAAAAAATAATTTTAAAATCTGAACTTACACCTATATTTGAAGGTTTTTCAAATCCCTTTACTGTAAAAGTTTCCTCTTGAAAAGTTTCAGAAGATATTTACATTTTTTAGAATAGGATTTATGTGCCACTGCCTATGACCTGGCAGCATTAGTTCTTTCAGTGACCTGTTTATCCAAAAGCTCCTGTGAAATTTATAGTAGGAGTGCAAATTATTTCATCCATAGGTCTTTATCCAGAGTGTGTCTTTATAACAGATTGAATACTGCACAAAATGCCCGTAGGGAAAGGCTATTGATGTGCTCACCCATACAACTCGCACTCCTACCCTCTGTCAGTGCTGTGCTCAGGGCAACCTGCAAAGTGAGGGTGGAGGGATTCCACCCTCCTCTGCCTGTGGGCACCTGAAACACATGCATGTAATCTTAGTGCCATAACTTTCATGCAAAAGATGATCCTTCCACTCTGCAAAATGAATAAATATGTTCAAAATGAACAGTCTAATGTCTGGTACCTCCAACAAGAAAGGCTGACCATCTTGCCAACCTTAATGACCTTGAGGTTGGGGGAACCTCCCATTAAGTAGGGTTCCAAGACCATCTTTTGTTCATTTTCTTGAAGAATTCTTCAGTTTTCATTTTATTTGGTATAGAGAGGGAAGATAAGAATGTCCCTTCATAGATGCCACATTCTACTAGACATATAGTTAATTACTGAAATATATACTGAAATATATAGGTGTGTGTAAGGCCCTTTCCAATGCATTACCTACTTTCTCCTGTTTTTACACCTCTTCTGATAATCTTACTCCAAGGCTACTTGGAGTCCTACTGACCGTCCCTGGCCAGCATTAGTAAGTGAGTAATAATAGTTTCACGCTCATAGGAAGTAGGAAGCTTGGAACCAGCCATTGTGAAAAGTCAGCAGAACTTTCACTGAACTAAAGAGGAGTCATACAAAAAGAGATAGTGTCTCCTTTGCTTGCCAAGAGATCCTTCGCCTCCGGCTCTACCACCACTTTGGCTGTTCACCAGCAAGGCAGCAGGACGAGCTCTGCAAACAGAATGACTAACCCAAAACGAGTCTAGGGATTTCTTTGTTATTGCTTGACTTTGTCCTCTGTGTCTTCTCTTCCTCTTCTCTTTCCTTTTAATCAGATCACTGTCTTCTTTGGCCCACAGCACACAAAAAAAGTGTCTTCCAAAGATGAGGGCAACACTCTGCTTCCTCTCATCTGTCTGCCACTTAGCACAGTGCTTTTCTGTCAGACACTGTTGCTCCCAGATTAAAACAATATATGACAGAATGATACCCGCTGATTATTGACACTGGTAATTATATAAGAATTAAATGGGCTGTGTGTTTTGGATGAGCTTCAAAGGCCTGTGGGATTCCCACACATGCTCAGAAAGCTGTGGGGTCCTTTTCAGCTCTCAAACACATATGGCCACTTCCAAGCCTGCTATTTCCTATTAACATGAAACTATTATTACCCACTTACTAAATGCTTCCTGTCTCTATCCAGCCAGGAAAGAGAGCGTCCAAGATAACAGCGTTAGAAACCCCAAGAAAGGGGGCTGGCAGATGGGTCTGTTTCCTAGGAAGCTGTTTGCAGTGAGATTTATCTAACTTTCCATTCCCCCTGCCTGTGGGTGTGGTTGGAAGAGTGATGTAATTTCTATCAGCACTGGCTGTTTAGCAAAGCATCTGTCATAACAAGTGTGTGAACTTCTTACACCGGCCCAAGGTACAGAACATGCCATGGGAAAAGCTCATACTAGTTAACAGGCAAGACTTAACCTTGCTATAACCCTCAGACTCTCTTTTGGCTCTTGCTTAGTTAATAATTCTGCAATGTTGGGCTAGAATGCACTTAGACCATTGCATCAATGTTGATTCTATGAATTGTCTTTCTGGTGACTTTTTGAGATGATAAGGACTATCTACATAGTTTTATATGATGCCTTGCATTTCAGTTTCTTAATGCCTCAGAGCCTTTTTGAGAAAAGGCATAAAAACTGAGAAAAATGTTATTCCCTCTTTTTATAGGCAGTAAACCAAAGTCGTCTACTTATTTAGATTCTTATGTCCCATTTAGATTCTTATGTCCCATGAAATTGGTGTGTGAGGGAAGTTAAAGGTGAAGACCTCAGTTTGATTTTTTTTTAAGGAAGGTAGCACTTTTTTTCTTTGTTTTTTTTAATAGAAACTACAAGATTTTAGCCATTTTTAATGCCTCTGTGCTTCAGAAAGGGTATTTAGATGGATGCGTATGGAAAATCTGTCCTTTAATGATTTTTCTAAGAACACAGAGAAATCATATTACAAAAACAAGTCATGAACACTATCCTCTAACTATCCCACAAAAGAACCTTGTGCCTTGAAATAGATGGAAGTACTCTCCCTCACACAAAAAGCAACAAAACCCCCCAAATTGTTCTTTTTTTATAAAGAGCTTTTGGGTACTGGGAGAGCCAAGTCAAAGTGTCATGGCATGGGTGCCGACCTCAACTTGGAGGATTACCCACTGTGGTTTTGGTTCAGACCCCTCATTATGGTTTAACTGGACTGAGTTCGGCCTTTCTGCACATGGACTTCTTGTGGTAAGGTCCCTCAGAGCACAAAGTTCTAGCTGCTCCTGAACTGCATGGCGTGGGCTGGAGATAAGCCCCAAAGCTCGAGGCCATTTTGTTATTCTGTGCTTCTATTCCCAGTCTTGTCTTCCCCCCTGTGGACTGTGAAGATTAATCTGGATTTTGTCCATATAGCTCTAAAGCATTGTGCTTACCAAACCTCCTGCTGGTCACGTTGGTGGTACAAGAGAAAATAAAATGCAGTCTGCTGATGCAGGGAGCAAGAAGGAAGATCTAAATGTTGTCACTGCAATGTCTGTGCAGAGGGTTGAAACTCAGGGCAAAACGATCTGTTTAATATCTCAGGCTCCATGCAAACATGTGGCATATTCCTGAGGTTAACCAGTGAATGCATGACATATAACCTGCTATTACTGCCTCTATTAGAGGAAAATCACGGGGTCCAGGGGATATCAGGCTTCTCTTATGTTAAAAGCAGGGTATGCATGTAGTGAGATGGTCATCTCACTTCTCTCGTCTCATCCTCCCCAGCCTCCCAGGAAAATTGGCAGTGAGATAAGGAGGAGTTTGAAACTACTTGAACTAAGGTCAGTTGAGAAGTGACCAGCACTTCCAGAGCTTGTACCCCCAGGAGAACATACCAGAACAAGGTGAGCTTACGGGAAGTAGAGTGATACTCACCCTACATAGACTTGCTGGTCTCTGGGACCTCTATCTTCACTGCCACTACTCCATGCTTCTTGCTGTCTGAGCAGATTTGAATTACCAGATAAAAATTGGTTTAGGCAGGAGGAACACTGTGCTGCTTGTTCAGCAGAGTTGTCTTTTATTTGAGTGACACTTGTCTTTGGTCTACATGACCCACACCAAAGCCTCCGTCTTCTTGGGTGGGCTTAAGTCTTAAAGGGATTCATTTCTAAAGGGGATTAGCTATGTGATGGCTGAAATCCAACAGACATTGCTTTGAAATTGTACCCAGTTGTATATATACCATACCACTCTTGCAAACAATATATATCTCCACATGCAGAATAGATCATCCAAAATAATACAATATTGCCATAAAAATTATTATAATAAAAAAGTCAAACTTCGCTATAAAAATGGTTATTGATGTTTTCTATAGGACCTCTCTCTCTCTCTATATATATATATATGTATATAAAAAGCCACAAATATCGCATTTAAAACACATGAAATGTTTTTTTTAAGGCCCACAATAACTCAAGGGGAAATCACGAATAGTAGCAATTACATCCAGGTCAGAAGAGAGTTGGCTCTTACATGGTGGTATTCTAGCAGTAAATGTTACTGCATTAAGCGCTTTTAGTTAGATGTTTTCTAGTGAACCTCATTGTTCCAGAACTCACTAATAATTTGTTAACCAGAATTTGCTACTCTCTCCCACTCTTTCTGTTCTCATTGACACAGCAAGTATCTCTGTGTACTGTTAGCACTTTTCATAGACTTTTCAAAATCTTTTGTGGAATTACAGAATCATGGAATCACTGAAGTAGCAGGGACTTTTGGAGATCTAGTCCAAACTTTGGCTCAAAGAAGGGTCAGTCAGAGCAGATTGTTCAGGGCTGTGTCCAGTTGGGTTTTTAATATCTCCAAGGACGGATGCTCCACAATTTCTATTCTAGCAAGTGATGAAATCTGAAGAAGCTCAAATAGGGGTTATGTGCAAAATTTGACTATTACTAGAATTCTTCTCAAAGATCTCCTTTATCTGGATGAAAGGAAGGTTTATACTTCCGTTATTCAGAAGCTTTGGATTTTGTTTGTTGAACATCTTTGACTAGAAAAACGCATGGAATGACTTCCAGAGTTGTGTTCCTCCACATTTTACAAAGCTCAACTTAGAGACTAACAAACAGGCTGACTTTTTTATGCAAATTCCTTTCTTAGAGTTTTCTTACCACTGATTAACAATGATGATAATTGCCTATCTGGGACAACAGACTCACTCTATTGATTACATTGCAAGTCATCTAGAGAAGCAAATAGGAATAACAAGAAAGAACCAGCACATTGTGATCCCAGTTCTTTGGGGTAAAGAACACACACTCTGCACACCACCAGTGTGGCAGTTTCTTACAAAATCTAATTCTTTATCTACTTCCGTACCGGTTTCAGTTGCTTGAATCTGGAGGTAGGCTGTATCCAGCAACCACTTTACTCAGCAAGAATAAAAACAACAGACAATTGCTGAATATGAAAGGGATGCTAGACAGAAAATTTCCCTTGGCAACATACACTGGCTAACACTCACATTCCCCTTGAACTGTCCTGATCTTCTGTTTTTAGGGACGCAAGGAGGCATCAGCTCTACTTTTCTGTTGTTTTAATTAAAACAATATCCCAAAGACTTTTACTAGGTCTCTCTTTCAGTATTGACTGAGAACAGAGAATACCACTTTCTGCACTAGTTCTTGGCTTTTTCCTAGGCAGATAGTGCCTGTGTTTGAGTTTGTGCTCTCGGGTAAGATGCAAGCCCCACCAGTATTGAGGTATCAAGATAATATCTGATTTCTACCTCAAGTATTCCTGTATAAAGGAAATGGCTGAGGAATAAATTAAAATATTTCAATGGGGTTTGGAGAAAACTCCCAATCTTAAAGTATTCTGCATGTTTATACTTGGAGACAATAACATGCTCACTTTTCAGCAATGAAATCATAATTTTCCATTAGCCATACCCATAATTACATCCTATAGAAAGAAGTCCACCCACTCCTCCTTCTTCTTAGTACAAACACTTCCTTCTACAGCTCTTGAGGCATTTTGGCTTGTTAAGCAACAAGAGGCTCGAGGAGACCTCCTGAGGCCTTGAGACTATTGCAAACATGGACATGTTATTAACTCCTTCATAAATGAATCAAGTTTAATATCTAGAATTTCCCTCACTGCTGTGAGAGGAAACCTCTTCATAAATATAAGCTCTCGGTGCTCTCTCTTGGCTTTCAGCTTCCTCCATGTTAACCTCCAGTTGTATTTCTACACATCTATTGTAACTCCTCTGAACCTGTAGTCTACTGAGCTATATAGACCAACCTAGCCCAATTTCTTTTTTGGAACCATTTGACCAACCAGGGCATATAATTTCTCTTCTTACATCCTCACCTCCCAAGTCCGTAATCTGCCTGGCCACACAGTGCTCCCAGTTGAAAGGGAGATATTTTGTCTCCTCTTTGGGTGTATAGTGAGATAAATCCCAATGAAGCTAAGTGACTTACACAAGGTCAGTCAGGAATTATGTGGCAAAACTAGCATCTGAATTTTTGTGGGGCTTTTACTGTTTGTTCATTCTTTCAGTCGAAATCCGGGAGTCTAACCACTAGCGCTGCTCTTTAAAGTGAAAGCTGAGTGGAAGAAAAGGTACAACATGAAATTTAAAAAGCTGCCAAAAGGTTGTAACCACTCAAAGTGCCTATTTCTCTCCTGTGACTGGAAAAGGAACTTACAATTAGGTGAGATGAATCCCACACTCAGAGCTTACTCGCTTTCAATTGAACACAGCTGCCAAACTCTATTATGCTCCTTTGAAAACCCCATGCACAATTTTCCCATACATAATAATAGGCTCTGAAACAGTCTTCATGGGTGATTAACAGTGCTAAAACTCCATCTTTTTGTGCTGTGACTGAATAAGAGACAGAATAAACACCGTTTGCCCCAAAACTATACTGTCACCTAACAGGTGACGATGAAGTCCCTGCACACAGGACTTGAGAGTTATGTCTGGAGAATCATTCTGGTTCTAACCCCCTTCTTGCAGAAGGTCTGAAATGTATCTGTTTATGACAAAAAACAAAGTGGAGACGGACGGTTTCTGCACCTGAAAGGTGATCTGTTTTTCAACATCTAGCAATTATTCTAATAAATGATGCTATATCTCTATATACATCATGCCACACTTTTATTCTTATAAGATATATTCTTATAACTTGGGAGCTTGGTCATCCAGGTCCCATGGAGATGTCTACGTGAAGGCATAACAAATCTCATCTCAGGTGCCACAGAGTGTCTGAAATATTCATATGTGTCTGGTAGATGTGACACATGACCTATAGGAGACCAGAATGAATCAAAACTGGAAGCTGAGGCCAAAGGGAACGTACTGAGTTAAGCAATTAATTGTATATATTTTAATCCAAAAGCAAAATCCTACACCTGGGGTGCATTTTTTTTTCTTAAAACAAGCCCATTTAAAAATCCCATTTGCTGAAGAACTGTAGTGCAGTTGTGTTGCAGGTAAGAGCACACTGTTTTTAATTAAATGGATGTATACATGTATAAAATAAGGGAGGGAGGTTTAGATGTGCATGAGTGTCTGTCGATCCTCTCAGCTTCTCTGTACTCTACTTTTCTCCCCATAGTTACATTTTGCACCTTCACGGTTTTTGCCCTCAGTGACACCCTTCTAGCCTAATGGGATCTGCCAAATGACGGTATATAAAGTTTGGGACTGAGCTGATCAGCCGGGGAGGGGGGGGGAAGTCAAAAACAGATGCCCCTCCTAAGACATCCTGAACTCCTTTTGAGCCTTTACAATTTTTAGATTATTTGTCCAAAGGTGACTGCTTATTCTCACTATGTTTTTTCTTCTCTCTTATTTTCATCTGTTTTTATACAGATGTAAAACGCAGCTCTTCTGATGAAAAAAGACTGACTATGAAAACCCACAAACCCAATTATCTGGAAATGACCCAAGCCTGTTCCAGTCCATTACAATCTATTGGGAGACGAGTGCTGGCAAGTTTCTTCTAGATATATCATCAAATTAATAGCTATCAGAGGCCTTTTCTGAAACAAGAGAGGAGGGGTTGAAAGTTATAGACCCAAGAAGGACATAAATAATACAACTATGGCAGAAAACAAACCACCATTTGTTGTTAGTTATCGTCTTTCAGCTTGAAAGTGACAAAAAACAAACAAAAGGAATTTGTTATGTACATTGAGGTTGGAGGAGTGTAGGAATCATGCAGCTCTTGAGAACATTCAAGGAAATGGGCTTTTGCCAAGTGTATGCTACTGCCATAAATCTGTATTTCTGCTTGCTGTTTGCTTATTATATTGGAGATTTTGTTGACAGAGTGGAGAAATTCAGGGAGATGAGCAACAGAAAAATTAAAAAAAAAAATTATTTTTCTTTCCTTAAAATTAATGAAGGGTGAAACCAGCCTGAAATTGAAAGGGTGGAATTCAACAAGAAGCCAACAGACTCCCACTTCCCCAGGCAAGGCACTGGGAAAGTTATTATCCAGTAAACTTGGGGTGGGGCTTTCCAAAGCGGTTTGAGAGTGAAATACTTCTCACCTAACTGTAGCCATCTAGAAGTTAAACATCTCCAAAAGCTGGTTCTCCAGGTACCTCACAGGACATTATTTAAGGAAATGTACGCAACTGAGTTGTTCTTCAGAGGTGTTTGTGTGTATGCATAGTTTAGATTAGATACATGAACTTTAGGTGATCAAAGTTAGATGAGGTGAATCTCACCATAACTGAATGAGGGGCAATGCTTCCAATGGTGCTTTTGAAAGGTACCTTCTAAAAAGTGGAGCTAGGCTTTGTGCTCCCCAGTAAAATGGTTAAGTTTGTAAACCCCATGCGTCAGCCTGTGAGTAGTCTCTTACTAATCCAGAGGAATGCCTCATGTTGTGAACAGGCCCCTTGAGCCCAGTGAGATTACCATGACTTTACAGAAGTAAGCTGTCTTCAGACTGAAACATGAGTGTTTATTTCTCAGGGCAAAATAGGTCCATATCAAAGTTCCTAAATCTATTGCTTGGCTTTCAGAAAGTGCAGAGCATGTTACAACTCTGCATCCGTGAAGAACAGATGGACTGCAACACGTTCAAAGTATCTTGGTTAAACTTCAGTGCCTACAAGTGAGTGAGGTGTCCATGTGTCCTCTGTGTCAGCAGAAATCGAGAGTGAGACCCAGGTACCCACAGTGGTCTCAATGTCTACATTTAGGCAACTGAGTTGCACCTACGGCCAGTAAAGCTGATGAATCTCAGGCAACAATTCATCTCAGTGGTCTGATGAATTACTTTCCCAGCTCCACTGACTGCATTAACTAGGAGATCATTGAGCTGCTGAAATATAGATGTTCCAAGGCATTTGAGATGCCCTATAGTATCTGGGACTTGCTCACAGGGCTGACAGATATGACATAGGGTCTTTGAAGGAGCTGCACCATTTTGGAGGATCATCTAAAGGTCATTTGAGTTTCAACCCTGCAAAGAGTTTCAAATGGCATTAGATGCCCATGTGTGGACAATTAGAGGCTTAGTTCTTCATTATCTGTAATGGGACTGAAACATTTTCATATCATGAAGATATTTGTGCTGCAGACACATAGAGTGGGATGCGGTAGCCCACACATAGGCACCTAATGCCATTTTGGATGCCCTCAGGTTTCTCAGACATCCTCACAGGCAGATATGATGAGAATTCACAGAAGATTTACACTGTTTTGCAGCAGGTTACCCTATTGCGACTAAATGACACACACACACACACACACAAAAAAAAAAAAAAAAAACACTTTGATGAGGCATATAAAACACATCCACAAGATTAGATGAGATGAATTACAACTTCAGCATCTAGGCTTTAAGCTAAATCAGCTTCTCTATGTTGTATGGATTTAAAGTAACTCTGCTTCAGCATTCTGGGCAATTTAGATACAAATTCTCAAAAGAAATAAAGATTTGGGAAGCAGGGAGGAGACTGCTGGTCCTTCCAATTATTATACAAGAAAAAAAATTAAATCAGTGATTTTTCATTTAGTCTTTAGTTAAGGAATAATAAAAGTAAAGAATTCATGAGAGACTGGGAAAGAGGTGTTGGAAATATTGGCCTATTTGCAAGGAAATATTTCCTTGCAGGGAAGCAGAAGGGAGTAAGTAAGGATAGAGGAGAATTAATCTGCTTCAAGGTATGTTTGCACTAAATGGAGCAATAAATCTAAAATTTGGCTCTTCTGACACCCTGTGCATTCAGGGCAAACCTGAATATAGCTCCACTTATGTTTATAATGTAACATTTGAATTTTACCCTGGTGTAACTGCAACTAGAATTGACTATGTTTTTTTCCCCAGGAATTTAATTCAGAAAAGGACCTCCTGAAAAGCTCTGGGCGAATTCAGATTAATTACAAGTCACACAGAACAAAGGAAAACATCCTGTAAAGGTCTGGATGAGGAAAGGAAGTACTTAACCAAGTAATACGCAGCAAAGTATGTTTTCGCTGAACGCTAGGCAGGCGTTTTCTATAGATCAACTGTTCTCTTGGTAAGGGGGGATGACTGGCAGTTGCTTTGGGAATTTGATTTAGAGAGATACCGAGATCTCAAAGAAGAAAAATTCTAAAAGCAGCTACAGACCTGAGTCTGGTCAAAAGAAGAAAGAAATGCTGATCAGCTTGGAGATGGAAGACGAAACCTTTACTAGCACTATTCCATCCCAGGAAATTCTGCATATTTAGCTGCTGATTACAAGTATATGCATCAAAGGTCATATTTCTCATCACGTCATCGTTAACTTTAGTCCCTCTAGTCGAGCCCTTCACCTGGATAGAATGGTGGTTATCTAGGTTCATCATGGCTTTGCTTTTCCAGATTAATGCTAGGGTGAGGTAGTCCACTGGTGCAGCTGGCTCGCAGATCTGTAAAACACTTTTGAAATCCTGTGGAGCAAAATGACCCATGCAAGAGTCAATATCATCTTCATTGACCGTGTAAGCAAGCAGGTATGAAACTGGGAATTTTCAGAAACTCACAAGTGAAGCCTGTCGCCCACAGCTATTCGGATGGAAAGCCAAACAATTTGTCCTGCTTTTATATAGAGGTAAAAATGACATTAGCCAACTTTGACCGATTCACACTCTCCTTTTTACATGCTTTCCTTGGCCTCTCATATACAATATTAGAAATCAGTTTCCTGTAGTGATTATTCAAGTCAAGTAAAAATGATTAGCGCTAACTGATTGATTCAAAGGTCAGTGAATCAGTAACTTTCTTACAGCACCAATATGCTACTCCAGAATAGATAGCTTTTAAAAATAATGTATATATATTTAATTTTTATTAATATGGAGAGTTTCAAGGCAAAGTTCCCAAATCACGCCCTGGTGAAATGCCAAGGTCTGGTTTCACCATGCATATGATTCTCATTAAGGAGACACACAGACGAATCAACGTCAAAGGCTCATTTAAACACAGCAGTTCTGCAATGAACTAATAACTCATGCACAACAAGGTATTTCATTTTCTAGCTCTAAACAAATTATGGATGTTAAATAAACATCTTCTTCTTGCTTAAACTAGTCAAAAGGAGAGGAAGTACCTGGCTGTTTTTAATAAAAATGTTGTGTAAAATGAAAGAGTCACAGATGGCAAGGTTTATTTTTTTGTTTTCTGAAGGATGATTTTAATTTTGATTGAAGCTTGGTTATTTCTTTTCTTGTCTGATTTCCCGAATACAACATTCCAGCAAACACAGTTTTCCCAGTTTGGATACTTAGCCAGTGCCGAGCTGAAATTCTCATCTGGAAGAGTTTTTTCAGTTATTCACATAAGATGTGATGCAGTGCCCATCAAATTCAATAGGATTCTTTTGACTGATTCCAACAGGCTTTGTATGAAGTCTCTAGGATTTGATCTAAAGCCTAATGAAATCATAGAAAGAAATCTTGACCTTAAGGGAAGCTGCTTGAGACTCCTGCATCTTGTCTTACTGGAAAAGTACTGGAGGTTTTCTGACAGACATTTCACCCAAAACAAAATTTTTATTTTAGTGGGAAAATTTGCTTAAAATTTTTCAGCTATTGAATAACATTAAAAAAGAAAAGCTTTTTTTTAGTATTTTATATGGATTTTCCTTTTTTTTTTTATTCCCTCAGGGAACAACAAAGGGGAAGAGACAAAAAAAAAACATTGGAAAAATTTCTGTTTTAATATTATTAATAATAATATATTGGTGTTAAATTTGAACAAAATAAATCACCAAATCAAAACACTGTATTTTGCAGTTCCTCATTTTATTCAATGTTCATTTTCTCAGAAAATTTTATTTGGGAACAAGTTCTCAGAAAAAGAGAAAGAAGAATATCAAGGTAATAGAGAGTAAATGAAAACGATGATTTTTACTTTAGCTATCATAAAGAAAGATTTTTATTTTGTTAAGATGGTAAGCTGAGAGTTAGCAAAGCTTCAGTGATGCTATTTCAAATCTGTACAATGTTTCCAAATTTATACTGTTTACATGGTCACTGGCTTTTATATAGTATTAATGAAAGATAATAGAGAAACAAATATTAAGGGTTTTCGTATAAAAGTGTTATTTTTTTGCCCCTAATTCCCAGGTGACTCTTTACATTCTATATGATCTTTAGCTCTTTTATTTTGCACTGGTCTAGCTGTAGCTTCACGGAAGAGGAGGTCGGAGGGGGACTGTCTCTGAGACCACTCTGCTGTTATGAAGGCTCATTCCCCTGGACAGAGACAACGTACTGCATGAACCTTTTTTACAGTGGGAGGGTGTATGTGGGATCCTTAACTTCAATAAAAAAACAAATTAAAAAAAAAAAAAAAAAGGAAGATAAACTCATAGCTCTGCTGCAAGAGGAGTAAATCAACCACCCTAAATCAAGTATAAAAAGGCTTCTCAGATGCAAAACAAAGAAATGCACAAAACAAACTTCAGTCTTGAGAGGCAAGTGAAGTTGAATGTTAAAAGAAATAAGACATATTTTTTTCAAAATTGACTTCTGCATTTAATTTCAGGTTCTGTTTCAAGTTGTTCACTAAAGCCAAGAGGTAATTAGCAAACCATTTGCAGTTTTTCTTTGAGAGAAACACAGGTGAAAACAAATAAGCAAACTGAAAGCAAAGTCACTCAGCTGAAATGTAGGGGGACTCTTTTAGGGGAAAAAGAAAAGAAGAAAATGATATAAAGATTTCCCTTAAAGAAAAAATGTTCTGTTGCTTTGCAAGAAGCCATTCTCCTGTGGAGGGGGAGAATGATGGAAACATATTGAAATAGCTCGAGCAATAAACACATATGCTTCTACTGGAGTATACATTATTATTCTTTTACAGCAGTATTTAATGGTCCCAGATGAAATGGAAGGGGCCTTGCTCTGCTGGAGCCTAGATTCTTGATACCGGGAAGAGGAATCCCACCCAGAAGCAGAGCATTAGTAGGTGAAAGAAAGACGTCACTGCAAATCAGGCCACGATTATGGCATTTGTAAGCAGAAAGAGTGAACAACAGGGTACCCAAAGGAGAAGCCCATCCTTAAAGGCTCAGCCAGGAAAAATGCACTGCCTGGATTTTGTTCCCATGGAGGCCAGTGAGATAGTCTGGAAGACGATGTGAACAAAACTGAGGCTCTCCCTCTTCCTGCTGTAGTGTGTAGTTTGTCTGAGCTTTATTCTCTCCCTTGTTATTTATGGCTTTTGGTAACCTAGTGAGAAATCAGAGTAGAGACAGGAAGGGCACTTCCCCAGCTCTCCGTTTCTGATTGTCCAGAAGTGCCACTCCCATTGGTATTAATCAGTGCAAGACCCTCAGAGCTTGGTTCTGGCTCCAAGTGAAGCCAGATTCTGCTCTGTTGCCTGGAAAACATCTGCTGGGGTGGGGAGAAGGAACAACAAACACAAGAGAGAGGAAGGAGACCCAGGACAAGGAGGACAGATGGTTGGTAAAAAGATGCAGACCTTTCAAGGTCTGATCCAAAGCTGAGGCTGAGTCACTGAGTCTCATGACTGTGGTCAAAGAGCTTTGGGTTAACTCAAGATGAATATTTTAAACTTGCTAAAGCCAGAATTTTCAACTTGTGAATTGCAAACCAGTGGTGGGCTATGAGCTACTTCTAAAGAATTTGGATAAGGGAACTAACAAATTGAATCAAAAGTCCCCAAAGGAGGCTTAAGTTTATTTAAATCTTATTGGAGAAGAGGGGCACATGCATATGAAAATCTTGAAAGTCTGTAAAACAGGAAAAGTGGATGACCATTGCAGATCATCTCACTGTCTTTTTCCTAAATCAGCCCTGTACTACTAGGAGCTTGCTTACAACCTGCCACTTCTGAAAGCTAGTAGGCAAAACTAATTATGAGGTGTGAATAGAAAAAGGAAACCTTCACAGAAAGTTGGACGCAGCTACAGGTTCTTGAGTCTTTATTTAGCCAGGAACTGCATTAACAGAATGGCAATTTTTCCCTATGTTAGGAAGCATTGAAAGAAAAACTAATAAACAGTAAAACCGTGACAGGATCACAGAATATGAACCAGTTCCATTACAGTAAAAAACAATTTATTAGACTTTCTATGGAGCTTTGGGTGCTGTAGCCTGGATATAAATGTAAACATATATGTAGAATATATATGGTCTAGTAACATGGTTTAGGAAATAATAGCTTCATCCATCCCATTATTTAGGGGTAGATTCCAAACTGAATTCAATGCCAAATTTGCCATCTGTCTGGTAGGACTGGCCCTCCACAAGAATGCTCTCAAGGCAAGCTCCAAGGTGACCACACAGGGACTTCAGGGATTTGTGTCAATCTACTGTGATACTAGAGAAGGAACCAGACAGTCTTGCTACTTGAGAGTAAATAAGGCCTTGCAGTTTCATTGTTTGTGTTGCAGGGAACTTCAAGTACCTATTTTAAGCAAATTCAGAGTCTTTTGAATTGTTGACTAGAGGCAGTCATTTCTTGCACCATCCCTCTTCCTATGCTTGTTCTCCTAAAGCATAGATTCATCATTTTAAAAAAGTCTCAGCTTTCTTTTTACTAAGTTCCAAGCTTGTGTCCTTGCATCACTTAATGGTGCAGTTCTTACACTTGAAAGCCACTCTGTAATTCTTACTAGCATGCCAAGAGGCAGAGCAAAGTCTTCTGCTGTCATCCTGCTGTTTGCACCACATCTAATGTCTTTACAAGTTTGTACCTATAGTTGCAGCAGTCTTGGAGTCAGTGGGGTCAGAAAAATTAGTTTGGGAATCAAAATTCCCTGTGCAATTAAGAGTGTCAGTGGACGACATAAAGTTACTACTAAAGAACTTCAATATAATAGATGTTTTATTTCATTTGGAGTCTCCATGCACTACTTCTCTCTGCATTTTGCCTATACCATGCCTATACAGTCAAAGTGACTTCTCCTCTTCTTCAATATTTTTTGAATTCTACAGCCAACTGCAGATAATTTTGACTTGTCTGTAGAAGAAGGCCTTAAAAACTTTAAGGTTCCTTCAAGTGTGGTGAAAAATTTAATTAGGAATGGAAAAGAGAATCTGTTAGTGCCTTACCAAAAGCAAGTGTGAATTCACCTCATATTAGACACCAAGAAATCCACAGAGATGGACGATATTACAAAATCTCTAATTTCAGGAGATATTTTAAATTTGAACTCACACATGGAGACACCAAAGAATCCAATCGAGAGACCTTGTGCTATTGGAAACATAACTTCATCTGTTTCATCACAGAGGACTTATTAATTCTTTAGCTAGCAACATTCATTCTGCTTTTTCCTTTCCTCTTCTCTCTCTACAAGTATTGTTTGGCTCTGTATGTTTGTATTTGATTGCTCTCCCCTTCCTCATTTCCAAAGTATCCTTGAATATCAGGTCTTTGAACAGCCCTTTATGAAGCAATTGACCATGTACTTTGGATTCTTCTGTTCCAGATGGATTGGAGCCAGTTTTATATTAAATCAAGTGTCTTTTAGGATTCTCCAGACTACTCTATACTGCTGGAAAGCCATTTCTTGTCAGAAGCCCAAGGAGTGTGATCATTCCACGCTTACAGTTTTCTTATATTCTTTCCCAAGGAACGATACCAGCCACAATCTGAAACAGGTTACTGTGCCGATGGACATCTGGCCTGAATCAATTCACTGAAGCCTACCTTCTTACCACACAGAATGAAAGCACCACATAGTCACTGATTCTTACATGAACAGGTCCACAAAAGTCTCTTAATTTATTTTTTCTTGTTAAAAAAACTTTTCTTGTTTTTCCTTAAAAAGGAAGATCAAATAAATGGCTTTTTAGAAGTCACTTTCAGAAAAACATTTTCACTTTTAACTAAAAACAGGTTTTGTTCTGCTCTCAACAAGAGACCGTGGTTTTAAAAAGCCAAAGTGCTTTCAAAATTGAGATTTTTGTCCTTCTTTTTTAATGAAACGAAAATATTTCCTAAAAAGAGAACCATGGCCAAATGGGACAAGTCCACAGGTCTAGCTCCATGTTCCTTGGCTGGTAGTCCATACCCATGGAAGCACCTAAGGACGAGAGAAAAGTATTGATATTCTCTACAGACATTTTCCCAGTTTCCAGCATCTATGTTGTTCAGAGATCTCTGGGTCAGGAAAAGACATCTTTGCAGTTAATAGCTATTGATTTATTCTTCTTGAGATTGGTCTGATACCCTTTTGAGCCTGTGCAAACTTTGATTCAGTGATCAGCTCTTGTTACAAAACAGCCCTTTTCCATGATAGCTGCACTTTATATTTCCTAAAAATTCAGATTTAAAAATCAATCTTTTAAGTGGTTCTCTTGTGTAAAAATGTAGTCTTGCTCCTTAGCTCACGTGATTAGAGGGGTTACTTGCTTTATCACCACTGGCTGCATCTGAGAGGCTGCAGCATAGATTCTGCCCAGGGTTATAGTATTTTTTTTTCCTTTCTGAAAAGATGTATGAAGGTAATTTACAGTGTGAGATGGCTAAATTACTCTTAGTAACTGCGCTGATACTGCATGTTGTCCACGTATAGACCTTAAGTACCACGCAAATGTAAATGAGATTTACAGTGCAAATTCACTAACTCCAGCATCACCAGGAAACTCCTTAAAATAAGCTGATTTGCTCATCTTGTATGGAAAAAGCCAGGGTGTTGGTACACATGGCAGTCATCTGCAGGGACTGAACTAGACACCTGAAAACCTCTGACAAATGCAATTCCCTCCAAAACAAAAACCAAAGCCCAAGTATAACCCCCCCCCTCAAAAATAAAACATAGAAAAACACAATCCCCCCAAAAATGTAACAAAGAACACACAAAATAAATACCTACCATCCATCTGAGCATTTCCAGACAGTGAAGCAGGAGCTCTGTTTTTCCTAGTCAAGTTGGAATGAAACACGTATCAGCAACGCCTTGGCAGTAAAGCTATTCCAAGAGATCTTTCCGAGTGATGAAAAATATCTTTAATCCTTCACGTACTTAGCTTTGGCATCATTATTAAGAGTCATAGTTTGGAGAGAATGCATTAGTTCATAATTGCATGGGGTCAAGGCTTATGTGGCTGTGCAGGGGTTGAAAAGAGAAGTGCACCCTCACAATATCAGTCTGGGGAGCTGGCTGGGTCATATCTTCCCTTCTTGCTCCATGTCTGCTAGAGGAAATTGCATTTTCCTCGTTGACCATGCTGTCCACAGGACCACCTGCTTTTGTAAGGATGGCAGAACAATCTAACCCTAGGTTCCTTTTTTTATTTTATCTTTCTTCAGGAACAGGAAAGTCAGCATAATTTGTCATTCCCTCCATTTTTCTTCCTCTTTTCATGCTTAGACCATGGCCTCACCCTTTGGCAGTATTCGTCTCTGACCTGAAAGAGACCTTAAGTTAATGAAACTTCTACTTGAGATGTGACTGAGTCTCTAAAGTTAGAGTGAATGTTACCCAAAACTTTAAGAAAAGGACTGTCAGAGAAGAGAAAACAGAGAGAGACAGGTCTCTTCTGGGAAGAGCAGACAGAGGTAGATCAGGGTAAGTGATCAAGATACACTGATTTCCACCAGCTGCCCTGCCACTGTCTGGGTTTGATGACTTTCCTGAATTTTCCTTTTTACATTTGAAATGACTTAAGAATGCAATACTGGCAGCTATCTCAGCTCTGTGTCTTAATCTTAATCTTAAAAATTATGAATTTGTTGATGGGGCAAAATAATTTTGAGAGTTAGCCTGGGCTCTTTCTCAGATATAACAGCCTGTAACTGTTCAGAAGAGCATTAAACCTTCCTGACAGCAAGGTGGTGAGGTTTGGTGAGTCTATCCACCAAGGGGAGAACATCTCACCCCTAGAGACCACTGCAATTGGACTGAAGAGTGTGTCAGAAAACAATTTGTAAAGAATCATATACAGAAGCAGAGAAGCTAGATGGGAGGCAGACCACTTCCTTCTAGCTTCTACTTCCAGCCCTCTACCTGGTGCAGTTAATCTAAGCTGAAGCAAGGAACATCATGGGACTGAAATATCTTTCCCTCAGTCTCACCATTGGCATTAGCTTTGGAAAACAGTCAGACTAGCACAGAGGGAGGTAACATACCAGCAGTCATCCCTCATGCTAATCGAGACTAAGCTTTCTTCAACCAGTCCAACTCACCATCAGTAACACAAGATAAATCTGCTTTCCCATGCTTTTTGGCTCTTCCCTCTCAGACCACAGTGGCTGGATAGACGGATGAATGACTTACTCTTTATCCCTGAAAATAAAAATAAATTTTCTATATGTGTGTATGCAAGTAATCTTCCTTTTATAACTGTGCTTGAAGGCTAACTCTGTCAGGCTTCGCGTGTTTAAGAAAATCATTTCTAGGATTGGAAGCCATCCCACTCCTATTCACCGGGGTGTAGCGGACAACTGCTCTGATCTGCGTTTCACTTTGACTGGATTATGTGTGGCATGAGTTCAGTAAGAAGAGTCACACAAGTCCAGCAGTGTGCTAGCTTGTGTGCCAGACACTGGGCCCTTGGTCACTTCATAAGGCAGTTTACCTTGTTGCGGGGCTAGTGATCTTCGTCCCCCACCGGTGGTATCTGGAGGGCATCACAGGATGTAAATGACACATCTAAAAGGACAGTAGAGAGGAGAATCCCTGTCTTTTCCTTCACAGTAGCTGTCTTATGCATTCTGATTATCCCCTTTTCTTGAAAGACCAAGGAATGAGGTCTATGTGGCACACAGCCGTGCAGTGCAGGACTAGCACGGGGGCATACGTTGGGCTCTACATTTATGGAGTCCCTGCTGCTCTGGTCCAGTCAAACATTCTCCTCCTCCAGCTTAGCCACGTTTGCAATAACTCTGGGCAAGCTCTTTCCCAAAGGCACAAAACATATCTGTTTGACAGATGCTGTGGGCAAAAGCTATATGTCGGCAGCTACTGGAGCTTAGTAAGTTGCTGCTGGGTGAAGGCAAAGTTTATGGATCCTATTCCTGTTCCAAAGCAGCCTTTGGTGGACCTCAACCTGCACAGGATCTGCTACTCCTGGCAAGAATGTGGAGGACACAGAGGAATGAATGACAGGAGATACAGAAATAACGAGGTGGCAAGACATTACAGGGATAATTTAGAAGATATCTAGATAGTGTCAAACTCCCACGCTTGGATGCCATAAGGTCTATTGCTTCACTGGGAAAAATATTGTTGAAATCAAGAGCTGTTTCCTCACATACAGGAACTCCCCATGACACTGTATATTCACCCAAAGCTTAGGTATGTGACTTGTGCTAGCTATACCTCACAAGAAGGGTGATGGTTTGTGCCTCCTGAAGACAAGTCCTTTCTACAACTCAGCAATTGCTAACACAATCCCACCTGCTTCCCCAAGTAGCACGCACAGACACAGACACAGACACCAGCCTGGGAACTCTCTTGAAGCTCCCGAACTTCCTAACCATAACTGGGGTGAAGGTTGTTACAAGACTGCTTCTATACCCCATTTTATTCTGAATCGCAGATGCCAGGAAGTTCCAGATCTGCTCCCTTCCTTCTCCACTATTGAGTCTCAACTGTAGAAGACAGCGGAGGCAAAGACGTACATGTCAGGTTTGTGGGTGTAAGGCAGCAAAAAAAGAAGAAAAACAGAAGTGAAAAGCAGCTTGAATTTTTGTTTCTTAAGACTATTAACCACGTGATTTCCATATCCCTTTTTGAGAATCCTTCAGACTTTTCTAGCTGTAAAAGGAGAGCTGCAGAGTGTCACTCTGATTTGCAGACGTCTCCATAGCACCAAAAGGTTTCCTTTCATGTTCGACCTTGCTTCTGCTTCTGTGGAGTTAGGTATTGCACGCACATGAAAATGTCCTTGATGGAGCCTAGTTGGAGCCAAGAATGCTGGACACTTAAAAACAATTTCCTGTCCTTATTTCACACCTAATCAGCCCAGGGGTGTGTGTGAACTATGTAAATGTTGTTGATGGCACTTGGCTTTTCCAGCTGCCAACAGACTGGCTGCTGCTGCTTGAGCTGAGGGAGATCCTGCATGGCTGTTAAGACAGATCCTTTATCCTTGTGGTGGCATGGGAGCTATAGGGCATCCAGGTAAATCCTTTTCACCTAAATTGACTTTCCCAGGTGATTTTCATATCTCCTTCCACAGAGATATATAGATCTTTTAAGGATACAAAACTATCTTTAAAGACTCACCATGTAAAAGTCCACCTTAGTATCTGTCTCATCAGAAGAATGAACTTTTGCTTGCTGATAGGTGGCAGCTGTGACTTGGGTCCACACAAGCTTGTTCTTTTGGGTATGATGAATAATTTAGGGAAAACAGGAGAGAGGCAGAAAATTCAGAGAAAATCCAGCTTAGCAAAGCAGAGGGGAAAAAAAAAAGCAGAGAGGAGGAAAGGATTGTCTTTTGGCAGATATTTTCATCCCTGTTTTTAATATTGAGGTTTTTTTTATTGAGACCACAGGCAGTGGGTTTAAGGCTGAGTGGCCAAGATCAGCTTCTCTGTGTGCATCTCTCCTTCCATTAGCTACTGAAGAAGGCTGAGATGACCTTTTTTCTGACTGTCTAAGTTAGGATGTCTCTGAGTCCTAGATAATATCCAAAGTTAAGCATCCTCATCAGCAACCTCATCAGTTGCCAGAAGAATAGAAGTATTGACCAAAGAGATGGTGAACTCTACTTTCAGTATGGTAACACTAAAGATAAGAGTGAGTTTGAGATCACTGGTGCTGGATTTCTTCATGGCTGGATTGGCATTGGGGCATTCCCCTGCGATATGCAGATGGAAGCAGTGCCAACAGTTAAGAGTTGATAAAGTGAGGATAGAAACAAAGCAAAACAAAGCAAAATCTAGCCAAGAAAACAAGAGTACAAGAGCTGAAACATTCTGGGCACTGGACAGTCTGGGGCTCCTAAGGTATTGATAAGGTTATGAAGGACTGCCTGAAACTTTCAGTCAAGTTCCTCTAAAAGAGATGTTTTCCGAGATGCTTCGTCTCTGACAGATGCTTTCTCTCGGATGCTTCTGAGGCTTAAAAATGAATGGAGAGGAACAAGACCATTCAGTGGGTGAATTCTTTAAAATTCTAAGATGCTTGTTTAGAAAGTATGGGTACCTAGACGTCTAGCTGCAATTTGATTATCTTCTCAGTAAGTGAAGGTAGATGAATCCCACCCACTCAACACAGAATTTTGTTTCCAGCCTTGGCTTTAATCACCTATTCCCATAAGAAGCTTTTCAAAAATGTGTGTAAAAAGTCACTTTTCTCTCTGACAGCATATTAGGATAACCAAAGCGTCAAGCACAGAGTAGAGCACAGAACAGCTTATATCTTCTGCCATGAGGGATTTTCCAAACTCTCTGGTCTCCGAATCCACTTGGTTTCCTAAATATCTTGTATCTTGAGGCAATTGGTACCTTTTTGCACCCTTCTTTACTTTTGTTGGCATATTGTGCTAGGTATCATTCTTCAAAGTTTCTGGCTTTTCTACTTGAAAGGAAATCTTTTTTTATTTTTTTTTTTCTATTTTGAGATGCCACCCTTCCTTCCTCTGTTGAGTGAGATTGTACAGGCTGATGAGTTTCTTTAGTGAAAAGCATGTTTAAATAATGTCATAGGACTGTTCCGTGTATTCTCTGCAATACCTTGCATTTGGAAATTTCACAATTGCCAGTGCACAACTCTGAAAGGCCAAAGAGCCATTTTTATCTCGCATAGGAGAACTTCAACTGTAAAAGAAAGTGCTCTGCATCTGCTGCTTCTTGCATTAACCTCGGACCTTGCAGCCTTGGCAGCAGAGCTTTGCCGCATCTGAGGTTCCCCCTCTCTTTACCTAGATGGCCCTGAGTCCGCAGCACATCTACTAATCCTGTCTCTGCTCCTTCCTCACCTCTTTCTAAATTCCCGTTGAACTCTGAGGGGCAGAAAGCCAACAGCTGGCTGCAGTCTGGAGTCCATATAGCTATAAATTCCTTGCTTGAACTAGAGCAGCCCTCAAGCTAGTTTAGTTTGGCAGAAGCAGACTGGCCATACCAAGAGGTAATACCATCTTTAAACCACTTTCACACACAAATTGCTCTGACCTGTGGAGACTGAGTTTATCAGCAGTCCCCCCAAACCTAGCTTGAAGTGTTTTCTACAGCTCTTTGATGACCAAGCAAACGAGGAGGATAGTGCTAGTTTGACACATCAGTTTTTGTTTTTATTTTTTGTATTGTCATTCCTTTATAAGCTTTCATTTTTGGCAGTCTGTAAAGTGCATTTAAACCTACTGGCAAGAGAAATGGCACAAGATCCTCCATTGCCTCAGGTGAGGCTCCAGAAATGCTCTAAGCCTGTCACCAAACATAGAGCCTGTCTACCAAGGACTTTAACGTTCACCCCCCGAAAAGAGCTCCATCCTGCAGCCTCTAACCTTCTCGATTTTCTTATAAGTCCTTCATAGATGGCCAAGACAGCCATCAACTTTCAGGGATCTGAAGGTCACTGTTTGCTTTGCTCTGAAGGGATACAAACCCAGCAAACAGTGGCAGGAAATGTCAAATCAACAGCCAGGACCTTTAAATCATTATAGAAAGCAGGTTGATGAAGCTGAAAACCTGTATTTCCAGCATTCCTTCACTGCAGCTAAAGAAGGAGAGTGAACCAAGGACTGATGAGTTCTAGGGGAGCTTTACTTCTGTGTATGCAATTATTTAAAACGAACTAATACAGCTTCTAGAAAGAGAGTGTACATTTGCTCTAGTTTTTTGCAAATGCAATCTATCCTGTTCCATCCCAAAATCTTGGGCAGTTATCTGTATACAATTCTGTATCCATTTAAGTGTGCTTACACATATAATAGATTCACAGATTATGTGATCCAGAACATCCACTATGACCAGCTTGACTGACTTTCTACTTAGCACAGGCCTTACATGTTCTTTGTAATGAGCAACGGTTTTAATTTTTGGTTCTGGAGGGTGTTCTAAGATTACAAGATTTGTTTTTATTCTAAATTAGGGTGAGAAGATTGCTTCTTCTCTCTTTAACTAAATGGAAATGCATCTGTCAAAATGTTTTCCTTAAACATTTTTTACCAAAAACGAAATATTTCAGCATTCCTTGAAATGTTTCACTTGGATTCACTGGTCTGACCGGAAGTATTTTATTTTGACATTGCTTCGATGGTAATCTGCATGCTTTTATTTTCATTTATTTTCTTTCTTTCTTTTTTTTTTTTTCATTGTAGTACATTGCATTACAGTCCTATGGGCTGCTGGTGTCATTATCACCTTTGATAGGTCCACCCTATAATTCCACAGAGGCACTGTGTAATCTCCATCCTTGGACATTTTCAAAACTCAGTTGAGTTTTGTTCTAGCATTAAATTTAGCCCTGCTCTGAAAAGGAGGTTGGATGAGAGACCGCCAAGAGGTCCCTTCCAAAATAAACTTTCCCATGATTCTACGATTAAAAGTCTGTGCAAGAGGCCTGGAGTTGCTCCTTCTGCAGATCTGGTAAGCCTAGCTTTCAGGCTTCGGGCCCCTGTTTGACCTCTGCTGAGAGCTATCACGTGCACAGATCCATCATTTGTTATGCTGACACTTTCTAGTCTTACTTGCTGCCCTTCCTGCTATATTAAATAACTTAATATTATGACAACACTTGCTGATATCACAAGATCACCTCCACAAGTTAAGTTACCAAATACACACACATACATATATGTATATGCACATATATGTTACTTGTGCATTACAGAACTATACATATTTGTACAGAAAGTGTATAAAACACCAAGAATACATTTTTACTGCTGTCTAAGGTGGATTTGACCATGGTCTCAAACACTATCTTGTCTCCTTTCCGCAATTTACACAGTGCTTGGGTTTAAAATCTGACTGATCTTGGGGGTTTTATCTGAAGAGGGTCCCATTCAGTAGCAGCTATGGTGCATTTGCATTTTGCTAAACGCAGCGTGAGATAGTGTATGTTTGAGCTAGAACCGAACTCGCAGACAGCACTGAGGAGGATTTCTCGGTGTTCCTCAGCCTACGTTTGGAGCATGGCACAGTTCGTCTTTGCTGCATGGCACAGATGTCCTCTTACAGGCTGGATTGTATGTGATCTGCACACATGCACACACACACACACACATACATACATACATAAACACACATATTTGCCCAGAATATGGCCAGTCCTACGTTACACACAGCTCAGATTAGCTTGACATAAGATAGTTTCTTCTGGCCTTAAAGTCTTTAGGACATGCATGTCAAGTATGGTTGAGCCCCACTCTCTCTCTGTCTTTCTCCTGGGTCATCTGGGTGTTGAACCAGGGTCTAGAAGAATAGTCCAGTATCTCCCCCTGCTGCCAATGCCAAGTTTGCACCAAGGACACTGGCATGAATGTGGCTAGATGTCGAGCCAGAGAAGTTTTTCTGGAGAGTTTCCCAAAGTAATTCCATCTAAGAGAACAAAAGCTCCAGCAAAGCACTATGTTTCTTATAAAACAGATGTTTTAATGCCTTGCCAGTGCCTAATAAATTCACACTGTCAAGGTTGTAAACTTAATAAATTACATTTAATACTGAAATAAATACAGAAAACCACATTGAAAATAAATGAGAAAAGTAACTGTGTCTTATATAAGAGTAAAAATGCTGCTATGAGCTTTCACTCATGCACACGTGGGCATATGTGTCTATATATACATATACAAGTGAATGTTACCAACTAGCTGAATGGTTCTGGGTTGCTAATCAAGTCAGACTCACCCGGCGGAAAAAAAAAAAAAAAAAAGAAAAAAAAAGGGAAGAAAGAGACTTTGTAATATCAGGAGAATTGAGTAGTTCTGCAAATCACTGTTCAAAAGCCAAATCTAAAGCCTTAGCATTGACTAACAGCTTCCACAGTTCATCCATTCTTTTCTGCTCCAGTGCCCTGATTTGTACTGAACAGATACATTTGGGACCAAAGCTGTTTGAGGTAATTATGACAGCACCAAAAAGGGGACATTTCGAACTAACACTCTGAGGATATCAAGACCGATTGACCAAACACTTTTATCTACCATTTCCAGAGAGCGAATCCAGCGACTGCTTGTCCGTCATCTTGCAGTGTGTATACAAGGTAAATAAAAATAGCTGATGTTATTTTGCTGATGTCTGCTGTTCTGCTGAGCTATTTAGCCCCATTTTTGACACTCATGTTATGCAGGCAGAGTATCGTAGCGGAAAAGTATATTAAAGTCTAGGACTTTTTAGACTAGATCAAGTGATAGAGATAAGCAAATAGTAAGCTTTTATCATGTTGAGTCCTTGCTATGTATGTGGGACAGTGACATGAATATATTTATGACTCTAGTCTCTGAAGACAGACTGAAACTTTCAGAAGTCTAAGAAAGTCATTTTCATTGGTTTCAAGAAGGTTTAGATAAGACCTTCCACATTTACAGCCCTAATTTGCTGCTGTTATTGATACCATGGCAAGTGTGTTCCTAGAGCTGTCATTGGGGCATAGGGGATAATTTACACCTACTTTACTCTTGTTTAAAACCTCCCCACAGCTATAAGGCCATAGAAAATCAACTTCACCCCTAGTCAAAACTGAAACACCGAAACTCAGCAACAGCTGTAAAAGGTAGTAGAAAATAGATCTTTGCCTTTGTCCTGACACTTTGTGAGTACCAGTAACTCAGCATTTTCCTATCAAGAACTTCCCCCTCTCTCTGCCTTTGGAATTTCCTCCTTTTGGCTTTCAGCCACAACTTTTCTTCTTACCTCCAGGGTGAAATATAAGGTGCATTTACTTGCTTTAGCTTTGTCTTTTTTTTTTCTTTGTTTTCCTTGGTCTGAGGAACATATGTTCTTCAATGGTGAAAATAAACATCTTCCTGCTGCACGATGGGTACTGTCCTGTGGGATATGGTCCTTGCGCTGTACTATACAACAGAGCTGGATAGCAGAGCAGAGGCACTGGCTCCTGCTCTGGGTGAGACTCTTAGTCCTTGTCAAGGACCAGCATATACTTAAATTAGGCAGATTTGCCAATTATAGACCCTTACATTGCTCTCCTGTTGCTCTGGCTCCTTCTCTTGTTTGCATCACATCTTTCACCTAGGCTTAAGCCAGGACCTGTCTTTGTGTCTATGGGCCTCGATTCATCCATGTGGTGTTACAGAAGTGTTGAGGTAAGCAGGGACCTCTGGAGATTGCCTGGTCAAACTAACTTGATTAAAGCAGTGTTAGCTACACCAGGTTGTTCAGGGTCACGTGCAATTATGCTTTGGGTATCTCCAAAGATGGAGCCTCCACAACCTCTCTGGACAACCTGTTCCACTGTTTCACCACTCTTATAGCAAAGAATTATTTTCTATGTTTAAATGGAATTTCCTGTTTTTTGATTTGTGCCCATTGTCTTTTACTCTGTCCACATACTACTGAGAAGAGTCTGACTCCTTCTTCTTTACTCCCCTCCAAGAGGCATTTATGCACGCTGATAAGATCCTCCTTGAGCCTTCCCTTCTCTAGGCTGAACAGTCCCAGCTCCCTTGGCACCTGTACAGCAGATGCTCCAGTCCCTTAATCATCTTAGTGGCCCTTCACTGGACTCGCTCCAGTATATCCATGTCTTTCTTGTACTGAGAAGCCCAGCGCTGGACACAGCACTGCAGATGAGGTCTCCCCAGTGCTAGGTAGGTGGGAAGGATCCCCTCTCCCAACCTGCCGGCAACACTCTGCCTAATGCTGTTGTTGGCCTTCTCTGTCAAAAGGGCATATTGCTGGCTCATGGTCAACTTGTTTTCTATCATGCAACATCTTAATCACCTGTGTTCAATATTATGGCTTGATGAAAACATTTTTCAAGTCTCACTCTCTTTTTGCTCTTTGGGGAACAAGAATCTACCACTGTTGCAGAGACTGTTGCTTGAATAATTTGCATGGTTTTCATGCAGGACTTTTCCCACTCCAGCTCTAGACTTGTTATGACCAGGAGGAGCTCAGGTTCTCTTATTCCCAGTTGTTTTTGAAGCTTGCATGGAGGGTTAATCTGTGGTGAGGGCACCATTTTCAGACCAGTTACTTCAAAATGCCTATTTCTCTCCACTGACTACAGAGAACATGGTAGCTTGGATTGAGGCACTTGCCAGAGATGCTTCTGTTTACCCAAACGAAGCTCTACTACAAGCTTTCGGTTGTTGGTTGTACAAGGATATTACTGTTTCATTTTTCTGTTTGAATTATCAGTTCCTTGGGGCTTCCTGCAATGAATCTCTAGTACCTTGCCTGAAACAGCTCTTACCTGTAATAACCTCTGGGAAGTGCCATAGCATGGATAGGGGATTAAACTTGCTCTTTGAGGCAAGAGAAATGCATATATAGGTGTCTTTCTGTTCAAGGAACCGGCTGCTTGTCCTCTTCACAGAACAGCTGTGTAACCATGTAAACAGTTGAGATTTTTGCTTGATTGCAGCAATATGCCCATTTGCTGTTTTTCCTATTAACCTTCCAGTGATGGAGCAGAGAGATTAGGAAATGAGCTACATGAAAGAATTCTGAATGATATTCCCTATCAGATCTGGCTGGTCTTGAGGTATGTTAGAAATGAGGCTTTGAAATGGGGAGAAGGTTATTCAACAGAGTCCTTTTAAACCTGGAATTTGCAGATCAAAATGAGTGTGTCTCTCCCTCTTTCTCTTTCCAAAGAGATTCTGAATAAAAGGGGACATGTTGACCTTAGAAATTACCTCCTTCTGTTCCTGCAGGAAAAAAGAGGCAGAAAGAGGGGGTTAGGACTGCGAAGTGCTTTGGGGTTTGAATGTGGAACGCTTCAGCCTCGTGTTGCAACACATTTGCTAAACAACACAAGCAATGAAAAATTGCATTCTTCTGCTCATAGCCCATTTATCAGCCTTCACATCTGACTATAGGACTGCGATTCACCGCTAGCTATTAACAATTAAATAGGATAACGGGTGACCTGATGACCCTCATGGTGCTGGAAGAAACCTTGTGAAGCATCTAAGACTTGGCTTAGTGCTTGGTGCTAACCACTGCAGACAACAATATCTGTACAGAAGGATCATATCAAAAATAACCGGCATTAAAGAAGGCATTAGTTCTGAGCAAACCTAATTAACAGCAGGCTCTGCCTGCTTCACTTTCCAGCTTGCCTTATGATTCTTTATTCACAATCCAGACTAGCTGACAGAAAGACCTCTAGTAACTAGATCATGCAGATATTTTGGCCTGTCTGGCAAACCAAACTGCAACCTCTGTGACAAATGCTCTGTGTTGCATAGCCAGAAGGAATCCATGGACCACAGTCTGCAGGTATGACAGAGACAAATCTGCCACTGGATGGAGCAGAGGTAAAGGATCCAACCTGAGTTAGCTACAGGTGACAGAACCAGCTTACAGGCTGTCAAGAAACTGCTGTGGAGCTAATAAAAGAGGTTGTGTTTCAAGTCTGACCAAAGGGACTGAGGAATACTTTGAAAAAAATATTCTTTGAATATAATTTAGTTTCATTAACAGAGGTGTCTCATGTCATTTTAGATATTCTGGAGTATTCCAGGTATCCCTCCACAAATGAAAGTCTCATGAATATTCTATGTCATAAACTCCTTGCGGATGTCTCAGATACCCAAAGATCTCTGAAATGACTCGAGACATCATGTTTAGGGAGCTGAATCACATGCTGAGTTCCAACAGCATCAGTATCTGTGTGTGAGCTCTGTGCACCCATTGAAGTGCCTGCACTCTGTTGCCTGATGCCATCTGAAACACCCTAAGGTATCAGAAACTCCCCCATAGGGCTCAAAGATGGAGCACAGGAACTAGAGGAGACCTGTAGATTTCTGGAGCAGCAGCTGGAGATCATGAGAAATTCCCTGGGCATCTCATCTGGCACTAGACACCTGTCTGACCTGAACTGGATTGAGATCAAGATATAAGCTCCTGTCACTGATACATAAATTCAGGTATCTTAATATGTGAGCTGAATTCCACTTTTCTTCCTTTAGAATACCTAATATAATAGGTGTTATTACTTGCAGTTTACATAGCAGGGACAGGCAGTTTTCCTTTGAAACAAGAATTTCTGGCTCAGGAGGCAGTGTATTCCAGGACTTGAAAGGAAAATTTCCTTTTTGAAGAAGTTTCAGGACAGTGCTGCTAAAATACCGAGTTGCATACGCAGATGTACACATAGACATGTTGAGTGCACTGGCAGAGACATTCCTGTATAGAATCTTGGGCTCTTCTGACCAAAAAATCAGTATTGTCACACTTGCATCCAACAAAGTACAATTCTTCCTCCAAACTATTAATAAGTCTAACTTATTTATAGTTTATCCAATGAGAGCATGAATCAATCTTGTCCAAGTTTAGTTATCTAAAAGTTGGACATCTATTCTGTACAAGTTTTCTGGTCTCTTTTTAAAGTCAGTGGAAAGGTATAGGCCTCTGCAGAAGACAAGTCACCCCACTTGTTTTATGGTCACCTCCTGAAGAACATAGTGCCTTTCCTTTGAGCAGAGAGGGAGACCATCAGTTTGGTTCTTCTACTCTGGTGTAGGAACTTGCTCTACCCGCATGCCTATAAGAGTCTAATGCCACCTGGGCTGCATCTGAGTAGCCCAGCTGGCATCTAGCTACCACTACAAAAGGATTCAGACTCAATCAATTTAGGGGTATCTCCAGTTAAGTGATATAAAGTCCACCCATATGACTGACATAGTCTAGACAACTTCTACCCTTAGAGATGGCTAGAGGATGATAAATAGCATCCTTGCAAAAAGTCCCAGCAACAGTCTGTAGCACAGATCAGATTCAACTTTGTCCAGTACTTTACAACAGTGTCATCTGTTCTCTTTATAGAAGGGGATACTATGATTAGGGACACGGGCACTGTCTCCTGTCATTAAAACTCCTGCTCATTTTCAATTTCCTGTGCTTATGCCTGAAACCTCAAGCACCAAACACAGTTTTGGTGGGTTGTGACTTTGTGGAGTCCACCATGAGGGTGATAGTCAGGTCCATCGCAGCTGGATGTTCAGACACAGAGGGCGTTTGCCAAGGTGCCAGTTTCACAGGTAAAGTCATATGAGTCATTAACACAAGCATCGAAATTAGAAATATGAAATTCTGTTGGGTCAGGCTGATGTATTCTGGTTTGACTTCAAAGCATACTAGTGCATGCTTAGTACACTGCGGAACTTTCTGAAAGTATTTTATAATATAATCCAGAAAACCAGCTGGGTGGAATTACCTCAGTTGTAAAATTAAACAAAGAAGACAGTTCCCAAAGATTTCTCCCAGAACTGCTGCAAACAGCTTAATTGTCAAAGTGAAGACATTAAGTTAGCCAAAAGATTGCTAGCACAGAGGTATAATAAGTATCTGCAGATATTTGTATACAGACGTAAGTAAACATATTCAAAGGGGTAAAGTCCATAAGCAACAGGTGAAAATGAAAAGAGAGTGAGGGAAACATTGAGATCTTTTGATCAGAAGTAATCTGTCAGCAGAGGTTGCTGCTCCAAGCCTGTTAAATTAGTAGAGCTGCTCAATATGCTTTTATATGCCACCAAAAAATTCAGATATTTCAAAGTAGCTTTCCAGATTCACAATGGAAACATTAAAATATTTTCATTATATCGTAGTTTTAATGGATTTAATTTTTTATGCTCATTTAAAAAGACTGGATTTTGAGTTGATGGAAAATGTCAGACATTGTTGTGGTTATTTCTTCTATAATCATCTGAGAGAAAGAAAATTATTCAAATGTCAGAAGAGAACACTAAATAAAGTTTTATTATGAAAATTTTCATTTAAAATTATATTTTTATTTAAAAAAAACTAGTCTAAAAAAGCTTTATCTGCATACACAAATGGACTTGAAAGAGTAACAGAAAATTCAATAGAAAATATACTTCACTTTCCCCAAAGGCCTCTGGATGACCTTCTATTTTGTGAATTAGATCTGTAGCCCAGATACTACTTTCTGACTACTAGTAGTGCTGAAAACTAGAATTACACATTGATTTTAATATTAAAATCTAGAAGACATTGCATTATTTGAGTATTTGAGAGTACTGAAGCATCACATTCAATACAAATATTCTAGCTATTATTCACTAAAAATGAAAAAAAAATATCAAGGTAAAACTTTCCATTTGGATAAAACAGATGGAAAAACAAAGAAATATAATATTAAAAACAGCTTGAGAAACAGTGAGGATTTGAAGTGTTAAATCAAATGATGAAAAATAAGTGGGAATGGGCTTGATCATGTCATTTATTTTTGCGCTCATTTGCAGTGATAAGTAACGAATAAAATTTTTTTTTATTGTAAAATTAGGCAAGATGAATCTCATTCTTTGTTACCTCAGTTCCTCATGCGAAAAAAAAGAGTCGTGAATGTTAAATAAAACAACTCTGTTCACAATAAGACTCTTGTCCCTGAAATATTGTCTTTCATGGGAGATTGGTGAGGACAGTGACTCTGTGGTTTTAAAGTGATGGTAACTTTGTATTGAATCAAGGCATTTGCAGCTTGCTTAAAATCTCTCTTACCAATGCATAGCATTCATCTGAAATTTGTACAAAATTGGATATATTTTATAAATGTTATTATTTTAGAATTTCTTGTTGCAATAGAAAAAATAGGGAAGGGGGGAGGGAAAGGAATCTTAATTATTCTTGCAAATTTCCTTATTTTTTTTCCAAATATCTGTATGTAGCAGGAAACCTGGCTAAAAAGAAAGACTGAGCTATGCAGTCCAAGACAGCTTATAAAACTCATGAAACATCTCTAATAAAAAGGATCTTTTTTGGACAGTCGAAAGTGCACAAATTCATCAAGCTCCTCTTCTTTCATGCTCTTTCTCACAAAGTTGTCTCCAGCAACCCAAGGAGTTGATGAACTTAGGCAAAGAAAATGGCTGGGAGAATCAACCCATGGCTCCCAGGCCTTCGTTACTGGCAGGAGAACCGGAATTTTTTGATTGCACCATTATTAATCAATTTAATGGCAATATGGTCATACAGTTGGTTATGAGGTCACTTTGGGTTACTAGTTGAAGCACAGAATGACCTCAGACCTTACTAAACCTCTAAGGGGATTTGGACCAACATAGTTACATATATCACATTTTGGAAAGGTCTAAATAGGGACAGGTTGGGGGGAAGGTTTGCCTTGTGCCTTGTCTATTGGTTTTGCTCTTGCTCGTATCCTAATTTGGTTAAACACCTATTGTGTAAGTGAAAAGTTTTCCCATAAATAGAAGAAACGTGACCAACGTTCCCTAGAAAACAGGGAAGGAATGGCTTGGAAATCAGACAACCAGCAGCATAAATCTTATCCCTTCAAATATCTCAGCGGGTGTAATGCTTCTTGCTGCTAGTATGAACTCAGAACTTTAATTTTAGATGTTCATTTGTATTGGGCCAGTTCACGTATAAATGCTGTGACAGAGTTCTGGCAAATTAACTGATCTCTGTGATCTACTGGATTAATTATAGTCTAAGTTTTTTACTGGTATAAACTCATTTTGGATTTCAGGGATCTCACTTTTGGGGATGTTAGTTTTCTTAGTTCATTTTAAGAAATGCTTAAAATAGTTATATGGGTTCGTTTTATTTCATCAATGTGTTAATAATAGGTAAAAAGGTAAGTATTCTTTTTTAACCACGTGAAGATCTAATCTTACAGGTTTATTTGGTTTGTTTTCAAAAGAAGGAAAAGAATTCCACTCAAATCTGTGCAACGTCTGTTTGGATCAATGTTGTGGGGTAAAGTCTTTTGTTAAAAATGTTTTATAATTGTCTACAACTTTTATAAAATGAAATTTCCTAGAAGAAGCCAGCTGGGAAGAAACAGTAAAAACTCTCTTTCCAGATTTCTAATAGATAAGGGAAGATTCTTACCTGAAATATATTGTCATAGGGCTTATTTACGCTTTTGGAAGACAGCTGACAATATGATCTGTATTAATTTTCTCTGTAATATCCACAAGGAGCCAAGATCCCAGAAAATGGCTTCTCAACCTGTTTTAATTCAAGAAATTTCTGTTCAGAGGAGAAAAGGGGGGGAAAAAGAAAAGGACTAGCTCCTTCAGTACTGATACAATGTTTTCCATTTACAACTGAATAAAACTTAAGCGAAACTTTAAAATTTCTGTATCATTTTATATTCCATCATTTATTTTACTTGTTTTCTCATAAGCGTAATGAAGTAAGCTCATGGTTTGCAATGCAAAAAAAAAAGTAAATACTATGTGTTCATACAGGTAGATCTTAGGATCCATTTCTTAACTCTCAGTGCTTCTACTAATTTTACGAACGTTGCCTGTGGGCTCGTCTAAGCCATATAGGATTGCTTTGAGAATTACGCGTTTTGTGAAATTGTGCCCGCCCCTCACCGTAACACTGGAGCATAAACACGCAAAAAATGGATGTACCTGTCAGAAAAAGCTGGCCCAGGATCCTCTTTCCAGCAGTGAGGATGCAAGAGTAGGTATAAACGGAAAAAGCAGAAGAAATGTGGAAAGTGTAGAGTTATTTTTCCCCACCACACCCTCCTAGCTTTCAGCAATCAACGTTTACAGACTTCCTCAGAAAATCGTGTTTAAGTCTCCACTAGATTTCTCCCCTGTGATGTGGCCTAACCTTGTTTCAGTGAGTTTTTACTTTTCAGAACATCTGGAAGCAACAAGCTCCTCACTTTATTCCGAGGAGTGTGAAAAAAGGGCTGCTTTCTGCTTCCTGATCACACAGGCCACTGAGAACCTCCTAGTGCTGATGTGCCAAGAAGGATTTCAGAATCCACTTGATTTATGCCCCAGTCTGTAATTCTGATCCACTTCTGTTTCCTTGGCCTAGGATCAAAGAGCTTTTCCTTAGTAATTACACTAGGTTTTTCAGGTGGCTTGAAAATTATGAACATATTACTTCTGATTTTAATAGACTTTTTTTTTTTTTTTTTTTACATGAAACAAAGTGTATGACAATTCCAGATGCTTAACCAGTGCCATAACTTTAGCAAAAAAATTGTGACCAAAACAAACATTATTAGATAAGTTTAGGAAAGCTTTTACCAATTACTGCCTAACAAATTCACAAATATCAGTTTTGTAAAATAAACCTCTGATTTGACTCTAGAGTGCTCTTTGCTTCCCAGCCCACCTTCCAAGTGAACTCACAGGGAAGTCTAACCAACATATCAGATCAAAGAAAATACCACGTGAAACCATGTATACGTCTCACGCTGAACACCATGCTCTGCTGGAGCTACCATCATGAAACTTCCCAAAAGGATGTCCCTGGGGAAATTCCCAGCCCTCTCCCAGAAAACAGCTTTCCTCTGAAATCCCAGAGGAATCAGATGGGATTTGTCTGATTAAATACAAATATCTGCCATGTAGATGTAGTTATACCTGAACCAGTCCTCTGTGTTCTCTTTATTTTCAGTAGAGGCTGAAGCAATCTAGCTGAGGCAATATGGGGTGCAACTCATCACTTTATAAAATTTGTCTCTAAAATTGTTCAGAAGAATAGTGGAATAAAAGGAACAATTTCTCTCCAGCAAGTATAAGACAGCCCAGGTTTCCTAGCCCTGCTGGTATCAACCACACTGCAGACATGACAAGTTACGTGGTTGTAGCTTGGGTTCCCACCCTGGTGACTGCTTTGGATGCAGCATTTCTATCACTTCTCTATCTCCGTTGTTTCATTTGTCTTTTAGCACAGGCATTTTCACAAAGCCTTTCTGGTTGGTTTGTGAGTGGATCTCCAGCTTAAAGCAAAGCGATCCCTTCTCCATCCCATTCTCCACGGTCTTTTTCCAGGAAAGACATGACAGAGGTATAGATAAAGACATTCACCAGGAACTGTGCAATTCCTGCTCTGCCACTAAGCCTCAATATTTAATCCAGTTCCCACCATGTCTTTTGGATGGGTAAGACTGAGAGTTAAATAGGAAGCTCAAGGAAACCGCTGAGGTCAGGCTGCAGAGGAAGCCAGCAGGTGAAGAGCAGCCTTAAATCAGCCCAAACCATCACTGCGCAAACTCGGGGGAACCAACAACTAACTCTATCTTAATGACCAGGGCCATACAAAAAAGCATCTCTCCTTATAGTCCCCTTCCACACTGGATTTGTGGCTGCTCTGTGAAGCTCCTGACAAGGCCTTTCTCCAGAAGACTTGTCAGAGCTCTTCCTTTGCACTTAGACATCATTTTGCTAGGGGAAAGGGGGTCTTTATATGTATTCCTCCTTTCTTCCCAGCAAATTTTCTGGTAAGCAGCTTTTATCCCTCAGGTGACGATCCCCAGCAAGCTCAGGTGCAAACAGCAATAGAAAACCTGCCACGTAGCTAGCGTAACTCAGTGCTGTGGCCTGGAATTTAAAGGATAAACTTCTTAATCGATACAGCTTGATGAGTTTTTCAAGGACCCATTCGGTTGGTTCAGTATGCAAAATGTGTACCTGGGATTTATCTAAAGCTTCAGGGAGAAAAAAATGTGATTCGAATCATCCTGGAGAAATACATTATAACATCATATGGTAATATTTTACATAGTAAAACCACTGTAACAAGACACAGAACTTGCTATCTGTTGGTGGCTTCTTACCAATTCTTTTTCCACATTTAAAATCAAAAGACTTAGATATACCACCACATATTAAAGTCTAGCCTCTGTGAATATTTTCTTGATTAAGTAAAGACATTTTTAGCTCAGCTCTTGGCAGAAGAAAAATCATCTGAAACTATCAATCACAGAAAGCTTAACAGGTTAGAAAAATGTTTGGACAACAGGAGAAGGCAATAATAATAAATTGCATCTGGGTTGATAACCTCCTTGCCAATATCCTCAGCCAGCTGGAACCTGAAATGGCAGCGATATGAAGCCCCATATGCACACCGTTTACTAAAACTTAGCACAAAACTGATTTACAATAAATACTGGAAATATGACTTTATGATCAATGGACTTTAGAAATTAGTATCTTAGTCATGCCTGTAAGATACACATTTGTGTATCTTTCTATTGGAAAAGCTAATGGACACCAGAGCTGTTGCTGATATGTCAAAAAGCACCACAGTAGATCATGTAAAATGGGCTTTGCTGGACATAACAGGGCATGCAATGGATAAATTTGTGTTGCCAGGTTTTAGCTGGCAAACACACCTCCTAGCACGTATTAAGCTCCAAGTGAAGCTTCTTCAGCAGGACCATGTGCTGCTGCACAAACCTGTGGTCTCTCCTTTCATCTTGCAGGAGAAAGATAAGAAAGAAGTGAACAGTGTCAGTCTCAGGATCAGCATTTGAGATCTGACAGCTCTGAGATACTTAGATATCTCTACGTGAAAAATTGCCAGTTAGGAGACTTGGGACCTGGGAGTGTTTTATAGATACAGTTTAATCAGTTGGAGTTGGATGGACGTGCCAGAACATTATCATTTAGGCCCTGAGTCAGGGACGCTCTATGGCACCAGCCAATGACACTCTGATGCCAATGGGATTGAAACAGATTGTAAACTGCTGTGCGCCTTCGTTTAGGTGCTTGGCCCACATCCTTGCAAAGTCTTTTCTTCAAGGCATGTTTATTATTTACCAAAAAACTCTCAAACCCCCGTCCAAAAAAGGAAGAAAGCTACTTAATAGTACAGGGGAATAATTTCCTGGGGCTTCTTCTCCTTTTGGTTAGCCAAAAGCACCTTCTTCTCTCCCAGGCACTTGCTCATTGACCCAACTTGCTGTTCCTTTCATCCACCAGTTCGGGCAAGGCTGGGACCAGCTGGGACCTGTTAACTGTCTTGTATCATTGTAGCTTCATACACGTGCTTCGAGTCAAGTACACCCTGATGTGTCTTCTCTGAACGGTGGCTTTGCCTCTAACATTTGATCTCGCACGCTGGACACTTTGAGTGGCTGCCCACATTGGAAGTAATAGTGGATTTTTAATGATAATTAGTAAGATACCTTTTTATGCTGGAAATAGGTCCCCACACAGTTGATATTCCTAGAGGGTAGTGTAACCTTAATTAGAAAACCTGGTGATGAACAAACAAAAATAAGTCTATAATGATTGAACTCAAATTATTCCTTTTCCTTTCTTTAGTTTTATGAAATTGCACTGTTGCACTCCACATACCTAAAGATGTAACTAGCACCAATGTACAAGCTAACAGAAATTACATCTTAAATCCATAGATCTGGTGAGAAGTTTGGTAACTACCACAAACATTCGTATTTTTTTTTATATATATACATATAGAACTATTTATCTCCAGATGTGGAAGACCATTACCGCTACATTTTAAAGCAAGTGCATTGTTTTTTCTGTAGGCAAATATAAGTGTGCAAAAATGTATTTGGCTTTTTTTTTTTCTAAAAGGCTTTAAATTTTAAAATCAGTTTACTCTTTGTACATTGCCATTACTGCCAGTAACAACTGACCTCTGAATTGAAAAATACCTGATTAATGCCTTTTCACCTTAAATTCAACTTTGTTTAATTGAAAACATGCCCCTTTTCAACTAAATCAACTCTTCAAAATGGTCTAACATACAATGAGTAATAATAATATATTATTATTATTATTATCTCTATTGTTATTTTGATTTTGTGGGGGCAATTACGTCATGTCTGTTCTCATCACGATATCTGATCAAAAATGATCCCGAGGTGACTAAGAATAATGTGGACTGTTTCTCCAACACTGATTAGGAAGCCTGGAAGAGGGTGTAGGCAAGGATTGCCTTAAGCAGGAGGTATACACTGAAAGGGAAACAGAGATAGTACTAAAATGGGCATTTTAGTCTGTAAGCTGAGTACGGCCTACTAGAACAATTCATGCAGCCTCTGACTGGGTCTCTGATACCTTCTTTTCATGTCCTCTTTAATACCTGCTCACATGTGCACAAGACCAAAAGGTTGGCATTCCCAGCTCACAGAATCACTGAGCATTTGAGGTTGGAAGGGACCTCTGGAGATCATCATAGATCATAGAATGGTAAGGTTAGAAGGGTCCTCTGGAGATCATCTAGTCCAACCCTTAGCATAGCCCATACAGGACTGAACCCTCGACCTTGGCATTACCAGTGCCACACTCTAACCACGCGAGCTAAACCTGCCCCCAATCATCTAGTCCAAGTACCCTGCTCAGGCAGGGTCACTTACAGCACATTATCCAGGATCCTCTCCAGAAAATCTTGTCTTTCAGTTTGTGCCCATTCATTCCATCACTGGGCACCAATGGAAAGTGTCTGGCCCCATCTTCCTTTCACTCTCCCGTCAGATATTTATACATGTTGATAAGGAGCCCCTCAGCCTTCTCTACTCCAAACTGAAGAGTCTCAGATCTCTCAGTCTCTCCTTGTATAAAAGATGCTCCAGCCTCTTTATTATCTTAGTAGCCCTTTGCTGGACTCACTTTAGTAGCTCCATATCTCTCTCTTGTACTGGGGAGCCCAGAACTGGACACAGCACTCCAGATGTGGCCTCACCAGGGCTGAGTAGAAGGGAAGAATCACCTTCCTGGACCTGCTGGTAATGCCCTGCCTAATGCAGCCCAGGATACTGTTGGCCTTCTTGGCTAGGGCATATTACTGGCTCATGGTCAACTTGTTGTCCACCAGGACTTCCAGGTCCTTCTCTGCAGAGATCTTTCCAGCAGGTCAGCCCCCAGCTTGTACTGGTAAATGGGGTTATTCCTCCCTAGGTGCAGGACTCTGTGCTTCCCTTTATTGAATCTCATGAGGTTCCTCTCCTCCCAGCTCTCCAGCCTGTCCAGGTCTGTCTGAATGGCAGCACAGCCCTCAGCTGTATCAGCTGCTCCTCGCAGCTTGGTATCATCAGCAAACTTGCTGAGGAGGCACTCTGTCCCCTCATCCAGGTCATTGATTAAAAAGTCGAACAAGACTGGTCCCAGTACTGACCCCTGGGGGACACCGCTAGCTACAGGCCTCCAGCTAGACTCTGCGCCACTGATGACGACTCTCTGAGCTCTGCCTTTCAGCCAGTTCTCAAATCACTTTACCAGCTGCTCATCCAGTTTGCACTTTATCAGCTTGCCTATGAGGATGTTGTGGGAGACAGTGTCAAAAGCCTTGATGTCAAGGTAGACAACATACATTGCTCTCTCCTAAGCTACCCAGCTAGTCACCCCATCATAGAAGGCTGTCAGGTTAGTTAAGCATGATTTCCACTTTGTGAATCCACAGGCTGTGGCCAGACCTGTGACAGTTTATCCACATGTGATAGAGGTGTCATTTATGCCTTGTAATATCACCAAAATAACACTTATCACGCAAATAGCAATGCCTGCACCTGAAGGGGCGTCCTTCCAGCCATGTGGAGCAAGAGGACAGAGGGCTGCTGTGTTTGTCCATAAAAAACTAGGTGGTTCATCATGGTCAAAAGGGTGTGCACCAGTGATCTAATAGCAACTGTGTTTTTCTTGGGTGAGTGGACTCTCCAGAATCATCATTGTAATTATTGTTATTATAACCTTGCAGCGCCTGTTCCATAGCTGGGTTCCAAGAAGTACAAATGTAGATCTGTGTCCTAAACAGTGTACAAGCTTGAAATAAGACAAGAGATAACCGGTGGCTCCAAGCAGATGAAAGGGCAAACATTCAAGAGCAGTGTACATCTGGGATGCATCCATTCTAACCTACATGTCCATCTGACCTGGTCACCTTTGGCTTACTTTGTAGGTCATGGAAATATAATTAATGTCACAAATGGAATTTAAGTTGCAAATACTTTATCTTAAAGGAGATGTCCAAAAGAGATCATCTGAATAACATTCAAAAGTGTCTGCATCTCTCCTTTGACTAGAAGGAGAGGCTGGAATGATGATTCGTGCCTAGATAAGTGCAATTCAGACATTTGCCTGTCTTGAATCAGCTAAATCCCACTGTACTGAAAAGCACAATAGGTATTACATCAGAAACCTAAATGTCCTCAAGTTGTTTGTATACTTCCTGAAAATGAGTTCTCTGAGGGTGGCTTTGAATAAGAAAAAATACAGAACTTTTAAGGATGTTTGCAGATAGCTCTTCCTGTATTAGGGTCAGTATGGTGGAAATGCTTTTAAAATGTAGTGAGCAAGAGATGGAAATGGATGTCACAGATTAAGAGGAAGCCAAAAGGAATCTCATGATACTAAACTAAGTATAGTACAAAGACCACACAAATACGAACATTAAAAAATTTGTTCTCAGTTTCTTTACCGATTATAAATGACAATGATCATGCATAGGCACCTAAAAAAGCTAGATCATTCAAAGCTAGCACAGGAGAATGTAAATGCTGGGAAAAAAGGATATTTAAAAAGAATCATTCAAAAAGAACAGTGTATTCTTCCACATTTCCTGCCTGAGCCAGGATTTAAAGTGAAAATATGTATTTCTTTTTGTCTGGAGAACACACAGTACTTTACAAAACTTTGGCTTGGTCTTTAGCTCCTCTAAGTCAGCATTGCTCCCCTCATAGTGAGTGCAGTGATGTTAATTGACACCAGCTGAAAATCCAGTCCTTTGGGTATAGCTCCACTGAGTTTCATTTTGCCTTCAGAGTTCAAAACAAAGCAGGTTAGAATATGCTACTGTTTTTTTTTTCCCCCACAGAAAATACTTATTGTTGATAAAAACCCACTTAGCTGCAAAACTAAAGATTTTGCTGAAACCTGGATATACACAATTGGAAAATACTATAGGAGTATTTTGTAGGACCGTAATAGCAATATTTTCTGTAACTACTCAACTCTCCAGACCAGCAAATTCATCGTAGTCCCATTCCCTGGAAAACACTGAGACTATTTGACACTGTGGCATCATGGGAGATGTAGTTTCGCTGGAAAAGCTAGCCCAGACCAAGAAGAGGTACTCAATATACAATTCCTACGAGGTCCCATAGCGCTTTGCCCTTAGGAACATTTGTGGTGCTTAGGTATTTCCTTTTACTGCAAATATTGAAGAAGTATGCTGTGGAAAAGAAGCACTTTTTAGAAGGATAAAAGAAATGATTTTTTTTTCTTGTTTTCCTTTTTTTTTTTTTTTTTTTTTTTAACCAAGAATCTTAATATTCTATCTAAAAATAGTTTGGGTGGAACTATTTCAACCAAACTCCACACTGGCATTTTGAAGAGTATACTGCAGAAAATATTGCCTAGCTGGCAGGGAGTATTCAGTTATCTTCTAAACACCTGTGATAAAAGATGTTGCAATAAAAGATGTTTTCACTTCAGTTGGCATTGTTTTATAGTTCCTCATATTGCAGCCTACATGGAAGCTGACAACTGAAGTGAGCTTTGTTTAATTCCCCCCTTCTGCCTTTCTAGAGGAACAAAAGGCAACTGCACTTTTATTAAGTTCTAGGGTAATATCTGAAAGGAGAAAACAATGTCTTCCAGGTTTATTGCTGCATGCAAACTGGGACATGGGGTATATTAATTATGTACGAATGCTACAGAATTTTTCTTCCACTCCTAGCCTTCATAATTAAGGAAAGACAATGAAAATAACTTCAGCGGCAGTGCTAATGAAAATGCACAGCAACTCTTATGTCTTCTGTTCAATCTTGCGATCAACTTCAGATGTAGCCCTGATAAAACCCATAATATTCAATGTTACTAACCATCATGATAGAGGTAAGTCCAGTGTCATGACAGTACATGATGCTTCAGCCATAGGTAACCAAGAGGTTTCTCTCCTTAGAAAGCGGTGCGTTAAGACCCGCATCCCGGTGCCTCCCCAGCAATGAATTTTGCACAGAGCAACAGAATTAAAGGACTCTACATTCAGAGGGGACCTCTCTAAGTCAGATTCAAATATACTATATTGATACTGACAGATATTTATCTGACTTCCTTATAAGGATGTCCAGTGATGGAAATTCCACATCCTTTCCCAGTCTTCAGCATTAGAAAGATCTCCTTAATATCTCAAGAGATCATCGTATTTTCAGCGCACCAATGTCTGGAAGAGCTGTGTGACATAAGTGACGAAGGAGGGCATGTTTCTTGGATGCTTTCAGTGTTTAGAGAAAAGCATTTTTACTACACCTTTTAAATATGGCCTTGCTTGCAGTCTTCTCCATATGCAATGCTTGAACATGATACCAGTCTTTTGCCTTACTGAAAAAACCTCCCACAACACCAGTAAGCACTAATTTATTTCCATGTCTTGCAGATCATCAAGTAACATGCATAAAGTTGCCCACACTTTAGCCCAGGTTACCCTCACTTCTTTTTTGTTCAGTAGTGATACAGTTCTTGATGGAAAAGAAACTAGTACAGAAAGTGGCTGATATGGATGGATTGTATCATTCCAGAACAACTCAAAAGCTTGCTGAATAGAGATGGACTCCAGCCATTAGGTTATAAAACATATCATTATTTTTTTTTTCCAGGAAATATCCCAAGACTGAACAAACTGATCAGTCAGCACTCTGCCTATGATCTGAGGAAGAATTGTTTTGTCTTTCCCAGTTTCACTTCAACATTCGCAGACAGCACAAAGAGCTGAAAAGCTTCAGGATGAGGGCTGAGGTCACGAATATCCTGTAAAACCCACTTTTGCCGCTGTAGACGCTCAGTAAGCTGATTCTTGGAGATGCTCCACACCTGCCTCTCACTGATTTCAGAGCTACGAGATCTCCAGCGGTCAGAGGTCCGGGAGCAGCGCCTCATCTGCTCCCGGCATGGTCAGGATATTGCTTCCTCTCCTATGCCAAACTGGGTTATTGTCCTCTGACCTCTTGTTTCCTGGCTTGGAGGAGAAGACGTCAGATTTTTAGGTGGGGCAGAGAGTTAGTGTTAAGCGAGGCTAATCTGCAGTATAAACCTTGCTCCATGAGTTCACAGCCTGTGTCAGGGAGTATTTAGGACTCAGTAATAGCTCCAGGATAGACTCAGACAGTGTTAGAGTGCTGCTTACCACAGTGAAACACATCCCGGCCTAAGCAGTGCCTGTCCACCACTATCGAGTGATAGGAAACAGATTTTGTGCTAGGTCTGTTGTAATCCAGAACCTTTTCCATTTTTAATCCCCTGATGACAAGTATATTTTTAGACTTCCAAAGCATGCCCATCAACACTCCTCATTATATCTTTAAGGTGTGTCTGAACAGTGGGATCGTTATTCCTTTTTCACTTGCTGCTGGGAAGGGGTTTCTCGCTGGGGCAAGGCAACTATCGGTTCTCCCTTTGCATACAGATATTCATGCACCAGCTACAGTGAGGAAAGACTGAATATAAAATGCAAAAGTCTCCAGTTCCAGGTCAGAAAAGAAATACTGTGGTTCCTTGCATCTTAAATGTGGGAAAGAGTAAGGCTCTATGCCTTGCAACAGTCAAGAGGTCAGATTCAATGACCACAAGAGACTGAAATAGGTATCTGGGGACATTTTATGCAGTTTCCTACTATATCAAGCAATTTAATCTTTCAGTTCTCTGCATCTAATAAGTTTCATGTTAAGACCAGTAAGGAAGCTTGTCCCCTCTTTTCCAGTTAGAGCACTTTTCCAAAACATTGTTGTTTTCATGTTTGCAAATCTTCTTCTCGTTTCTGACTTGAATTTTTAATAGTCTATGAATTCCTTTGTATTTTTGTACCACCATCATCTTTTAGTTTACATAGCTTCCTTCCTTCCTCCCACTACCGTATATGCTAATATTCTGCTTTCCTTATGTATAATAGGCTCTCAATTTCCGTTAGTTATTTTGTAGATTTTAAACACATTTATTGTCCTCTGAACTGAAATTTTTGAACATACATGATCAGAACTGCATATGCTATTTAAAAGAATAAGAATCTTGTACGATTTTATCCGTGCCCTGCACAAAATTGTTAAATATATCAGAGCTATTGTCTGATCCTGACTATAAGCAATTTTATCCTCTTTCTTGTTACCTCTTTCTGTGTTAGTTGCATCATGCAGCAATCTGAAGTTGACAAGTACATTCATATTTTCCTCCTCCTCTTGTATTTCCCATGACTGAGCTCCAACCTTGCTGCAGAATGATCCCATCTAACGACAGAAATATGAGGTCACCCTCTTTACTTAGTGGTTCTTATCCATCCCTAAACCAAAGCTATTTATCATGTATTGCAAAAGCTTACATATTGGTCTCTTCTTATTTAAAATGAATGCCAGCTGGATACTCTTTATACTCATGCTTTTTAGCATTTTCATAGTTCACTCATAAACTTAGTCCCTTTCAGTCCTCCCCGCATTTGTGATGACTCTGCCCCAACCTTAGAGCTTCCTTCCTTCTACAGTTGCTCCCATGGGTTAATTCTTTGTGTCTCTCTGAAAGAAAGGAATTAAGAATACAGGAAAAAATCAACTCTGCTTTGCTGAGCATATAACTCAGGCTGATGAGATCTCTGAGGAGGATCAAGGACTGAAAGAGTGGACACAAAAGCAAGGATACTTTTACCTATAGGTATTGTGGTTAGCTGAGATGATGGGAAAGAAAAGTAAAACACAGCAGTACTTCATAATAAACTGCCAAAAAGAAAACAATACTTGGCCATAGGACCTCTTATTTCTATGTTTACACTTAATTAGACTAGCGGACATACATACGTCATCAAGAAACTCAGCAAATTTTGTTACTACAATAATTACATATTTCTATCAATGGCAAAAACAAAATATGAGCAAACAAATAATAACTTAGCATCTTGTTAAACAGAACTGTTAGACCTGGAGTGATGTAATAGATATCTGATGTTAGAGCTTACAACGTTTCAAACACAAACAGTTTTTGTTTGTTTTCTATTGGGAATAATGTAGGTAGAGTCAATCTGCTGGATAGCCTAACTCAACGTCCATCTGGCAATAACAACTCCCTGAAGAAGGAACCAAGGATAACAAAAGCATAACACCATATTGTCTTTCTCTCCTCACTGGTGTCCAGTTCTATTTTGCAGTTGCCTTGTATTCTTCATGCTCCGTGCAAAGGAACCAGCAGACAAGAGATTTGGTGGAGGAAGTCCTTGTGGTGGACTTTTCAATTTCTGAGTGGTCTTTCCTGGGCTGGATTCACTTACCTTAATTTCAGACATCTGACAGTTAGATGTCTAAACCACAGCCAGTCATTCTAGGCTCCTTGTTAAAATTAATGGAGAGAAACAGGCACTTTTAGAGCATGAGTTGTTGAATTTATAGTAAATTGCCCTCATTTGTTTCCCCTCATTGACTATAAAGGGGGCTTGGGGTGACCGGCTCAGACTTATATGTCTCACTTTAACACTCTCAAACTGGATCAGATTAATCCCATCCCTTCTGTCAACAGCTGGTTATATTGTCATTACAGCAGCGTTATGAGGACTTTGCAGACTTGAGAGCCAGAAATGAAGCATGGCCCTTGTAGACTACGGATAGCAGAGATCTAGTGCTCTTAAGTCCCACCAAATGCCTTATTTCCCAAACAGAGAAAGCACGTTTCCCATTTTACCTGGAAATACTGAATCTGTCACACCAGGCAACATGGGAGGAAATAGGCAGCAGGTCACCCAAGATGGGGAGGGCTGCAGTGCAGCTGCGGATGCAAGTCCCACCAGGAAGTGAATACCCAGATTTGCAGACCTTCTCCCACTTTGCAACTCTCCATGCAAGGCCACGTAATTGCATCTGACACATGGGCACAGAAGGGAAGGGGCTGCGGTACAGACCAAGCTGCAAGAGGGTGAGAGTGGGGAATCACTTCTGTGAGCCTCCTGCTGAGTGTGTGAGACCTGACGTGTGTTCATCTTTCAAAAGCACAGCGTTTTTCTTCCCAGAAGGCTTGGTTAAATAAAGCTAATAGATTAAAAACCCCTGTATTTGGCTAGTGCTATTTCTCTGACTACAACGGAATTTTAGAAAGCGGGGAAAAAAAAGTGAATGAGAGGGGGATTTGAGAAGAGTGGCTGCTTGTTTTTACTTCTTCTGAATTATAGCTCATTTCCTTTGAAGTTCTGCTGACTTTGTACCACGCTGCGTTACAGAGAATTAATCCATCTTCTTCTTGTCTGCTGTGAGGTACTTCACTTTTCTTTTCTTTCTTCACGACCCCACCCCAAATTCACCCACCATCTCCTCTCTAACTCTCCCTGCTTGACGTGAGAATAGAAAGCAGTTTTAGGCTTTAGCCAAGAAGTGACTCTAGACTTGGCAGAGTTGAGGGACTGGTTTACAGAAAAAGAAAGAAAAAAAAAAAAAAAGAAAAAAAAAGGTGTGTTCTTTGCTTTATGGGAAACAGACCTTAGGAGAACTTTCCAGGGAAGATAGTCAGGGGACACTTTGCCATTTAAACTGACAGCTCTATAGCAAAGACACTGGAAAAAAAAAAAAGAGTGATAAAGTGCTCAGGATTTTATAGGCCTTTAGATATGAAAAACAGAAACAAAACAAAACAAACAAGCAAACAAACAAACAAAAAAAAACTCAACAAACCTCCACTGGTTAATATGACCACTGATGTGACTTAGATTTAGCTGAAGACTTTGTCAGTTATGCAAGCTCTTTTGTATGGCTGGGCTCACTTTTGAATAGCAGAAGGAAAATGTGACTGACCCTGAAATAAGACTTTATACCATCTCAGCTTTGGATGTGAGGCTGGTTGAAAAAGTTGGCAAGTTAATTAAAAGCCATTTCTGTCCAATTACCAGCAGGCAGATGCCTAACACCAGGGATGTTTCTTGAAGGTGATCTGACTTACCTCTGTGAGTCACTCAGGAAAATAATTGGATTTTTAGAACATTTACAAGAGCTGCAGATGGGTGTTATCACTATTTTTAGCTGTTGGGTGCTCTGTGAGAAAAGGAGGGGAAAGTAAGAAGGAAATTTACGGAAAAGGCTTTAAATCGTGCAAAGCCAACATCAGACTGAACAGTAGAAGAATAGAGTCAGCCAGGGACACAGCATATATTTCATGCACTCATTGCTTTCTTCTATTATTTCTTATTTGTCCAGAGGTTCCTGTTTACTGTAGCTGAATCCAAAGATCTTTCCAGATTCATAGACAGCAAGAGTGAAGGAAGGTTTTGAGCACTGATACAGTGATTACAGTAAGTAAAACAGTTGTGTCTCGTTTACTCCGCATTGCCAATGAAAAGTCTGTGTATGACACTTTGATTTAGGTGAAGGCCAAATTCTGAGGACTGCGATGGATTGAGGGATTTGGGTTGTTTCTCTAGATTTGCCATATGTTTGCTGGGTTTCTTTGACCTTTTCCTGTTTGTTCTTCCAAGTCTTCAGAGTCCTTATGTTTCCCTGCCATGAAAAATCTATTGAACAGACAGTGTGCAGGGAAGGGAAAAAAGGAAAATCAAGGAATAAAAGGTACTACTGAATTCTTTCTTCCAATAACATACTCTGTGCTGTCGGTGGGTGGTATAGTGCTGTCATAACAGTTGTTGACTCTAGTCAAGAATATCAGTGCAAAATCCTCTTCTGGACATATCTGCTTTAGCACAGCAGTAGAAAGTAAGCTTCATGTTTTATGGCAACTACATTTTCAAATTATTCACCAGTGATGCAACCTGCTGAAACTATCTGCTGAGGAATCAAGTGTGAATTTTTAGATTAAGCTGCAGGTTCTTTAACATTTACCTCCGGAAGGTTCTGGTCATGCTCCTGATGTGCTCAAGTTCGTCATAGTTTTACAGTGTGATACAGGCTGGACCAGCTCAGCATTTAAGCGAAGCCTATATCCAGGGAAAGGAAATTTGGGCAGAGAAAAAGAAATAGCTAGATGTAATTCAGCTGGATCTAGCTAATATTTTGTGTCCTTATCCATAACTATCTTCATGTTTTGAAATGTAAATGCTAATGCAGATTTCCCTTATATTGAATCTGGTCACCAGCTTTTACCTGGAGGGATGATCCCAAAGGAATTAGTTTATTTTCCAGATTCATCTCATCTAGCTTCATGCATTCAACTAAGACAGAAAACTAGTTCTTTCTCTTGACTTTTCATTGGGTACAAGATACCTGCATGCACTTGTAACGTGAGATGGTAAGCTGGATTTGAAGCTACTTCTCCAGTAGCTTGCACTGGCAGTCAGTATCAGAGAGCTCAACAGAGACAAGCAAGACATTTGGTGCTGAAGAGCATTCGTTCACTCATTTCACATGTCTTGTCTTTCTATGCATCTTTCCATAGAACTAATGTTTCCATTGTAGGAGGTGTATACTGCTGCCCTAGATGTTTTTTTTTTTTTTCAAGGAATTAGAAAGAAATTCCACAAACTTGACTCTGTTACAGCCTGATTTCCTAATCTTAAGAAAATTACCTAATTTGGCTGCCTTAGATCCTACTCTGATCAGTGCATAGGACAATTTTTTCTTCACTACTGAGACTATGAGCATGTCAGGACAGGGATGGCCTGTTGCAAGTTACATTTTTTGTATAGCACTTAGCATAATGAAATGCTAATCTTGAATGTAGGATTGCTTCAACAATAATTATAGTAGCAATATGCAAACAACTTCTTGGAAGGCTGCAATGCTAGACAGCTGGCAGCAGGCTTTTCTCCTACACTTGCCTCTTGAGATATAAAGTAGATTGAAGAGTTCAGCTGATGTCCACCTTGACTTGCTCTTGATTGATTCAGAAAACCTAAAACATGTGATAGGAAGCTAATGATCACTTTCTAGGCTCAGGGATTGCTTAAGTGTTTCTGAATGTGTTTATGATGGGAGGTTGTATGCTAGTAAGATTTATTAGGCCTGGCAGTCTGTATGCATGTTTGTTACATGATTAATACAGTTAACAGTTCTGAACCAACAACCTCCAAATATTGTCTCAGAACTTGCCAAGGAAAATCTGCAGCTCCAGCCCATCCAGAGAACAGTAGCAGCTTTTGTACTACTTTATTTCAGCATCTAATGCGTCGTCGTGCAGTGACGGAGATGGTGGTGTGGGCTAGGGGAGAAGGCTTGAAATAGTCTTAGATAAAAAGATTCCAAAGTACAGATAAAGATTTGGAAGACGTGTGTGGAGAGAGGTGGCTGAACAGAACTGAGCAGTTGGCTGAACAGAACTGAGCAGTTCCTAAGTCTGTTCTTGATTTAAGTCCCAGTGCTGCTGGTGCAAAATCTTGTGTTTCCAGGCCTGCTTTTGAGAGGGAAACCTGTCCTGTAAAGCTCAAATCAGTTGCCTAAACAGAGCCATTTGCTGCAAGTAGGCTAGAGTAGCCAAGTCTGACAGCTATGGCTCAGGGCACACAGTAGACCTGTGTCTTTCTGTAGCAGCAACTGGAAGCCAGGTGGGATGCACTTCTGCACCTCAGATGACACTAGTTGACTGTATCTGGGAAAAACAGTCGAGCTCTTTTTGCTCGATCGGTGGAGTGAAGACTGCCTACATCAGGGAAAGATTCCTTGCTCTTTGCACTCCATTGCCTCTTTTGATCAGATCTCTGTATTTGTAGGCATGTGTATTTAAGTAAGTTTGTTGATTTGTGGGCTGAATCACACCCTGAACGTATTATCTGTCTGTCGTGTTTAGAATCGCCTTATAGGAACTAGGAAAAAGAATATTATCACTTTAGGCCATTTCACACATCTCTCTCGGACAAGGATGGAATAAATTGTTCTCTGGAGATGCTTCTATCTGTTCCTTAGAGAGGGTGCCTAGACAACTATTTTCAGCTAAGTATCTAGAGTTACATTCATCTGACATGATAAAGTCATCTTTTGCTATTTCATCTATCACATCAGGCAGATATAACACTAGAGCTATAAGATAACAGGGAATGAGAGGCCCTGAGAGATATGGTAAAGTCTCTCAAATGGGACTAAAGGCCTATATTTAGGCAAATTACATGAGCTGAGCTGTAAGGTGAGACAAACTCACTTAAACCACATTTCTTTAATTTTTTCTTGAAGGATTCCGAGTGTACACACCAATGACCCCAGGCAGCTGTGCTGCACTGAGGAGCTATTCAAATTACACAGATCAGAGCAGAAGAAAAGCTGTCCACAGTTCCCCACAGCAAAAAAACACCATGTTGGTGGGTTTTTTTATAACTAACACCAGTATAGCATTTGTGAAGACTGAAACTCTTCTTGTAGAGCAGAATAAACGAAGGCCATGGAAACATCCTCACTTAACTTTCAAACATCTTCAGATTAGCAAGCTGCGTAGTCATTAGGGAGTAACAAGTATTTTCAGTATGATTTAACTGATCTTTTAATAGGAACTTTATGCCATGGACAAAATATACCCTATTGATTGGATTTCCAGCAAGCGTAAGGGTCACTCAGGATCAGAAGCTCTGATGGAGACATTTGCAATGCAGAAAACTGTATTGAGCAAGATGAACTCTCTCCACCCAGCATAGTGTTAGCTGTGCTTGTCACAGCATCTGCTATCTGCAGCTGCAGTTTAGAGTGGTTCTTGCCATGTCTCAGCTGCTTTTGTTATCCAGAATAGAATATTTTCAGGATAAGTCTACAAAACATTAGACAGGCTCAGGATGAAATCTATGGTACTATTCATTAGACTTGTTTAAAATTTTCTTTTCCTTTTTCTTTTACCACCTAGGGAAAATGCCTGGCAAAGCTCAGGCACTTTATCTCCATTTTGGCTACGGATCAGCCTTTCCTAACACTGCAAGTTATCCTATCTAAACTAGTAAAGGATCCAGTAAACTCATCAAGGTTAGGAAAAGACTTGTGCATGGATAGGAGTGATTCTTTTCTGTAGCTTCTATACCTAAGCAACAAACATTTCCAAAATTGCTCAAGGCTATACGAAACCACTGGCAATACAGCCCTAGGAAGGAAAAATAAGAAGCTACTCAATTACCTAACAGGGTTTCCAAGGACTAACAAAGTTAAGGACCATCCTGTGTTTATGAGATTGTTCTGCAGAATCTTTTTTTTCAGTGCTTCAATAGACTTGTAGTGTTCAAAACCAGAAAAGACTACTCTGATGTATTAAACTGACATGACCTCCATCACTAACTAGACCATGATATTTCACCTCATCGACTCTGAATATAATCCATAAATTTGTGGTTGAACTCTGATATATATATTTTAGAAAGATAGCTGAGTGCCATGGGATTAATCTCAGCTCCATGAAAACACCTCCCATAATCAGTTATCCTCACTGATTTTTTTTTTATCACTTTAAACTTCCTGACTTGAAACTCTAGTGTCTTCTGATGCAAACAAGTATATCCCGCAGGAGGAATAAAAGATATGGAGACATATGAAGGTATTTTCCTATCTCAGGAGCAAACATCCCCTTACGCTAGTAAATTAGTTCCTGCAGCAGGCACAATAAATATCCTTGGCATAGATTTTGCAGTTACATCACAGCTGCTAGTAGGAACCGACTTCAAGCAGTCAAGCTGAGGCTGCACCTATCGTCTGGATCACAGAGGGTTATCTGGGCCATGAGTGAACATGGAAACACAAGTCATCTTCCATCCCATACGCAGAACTGGCTCGCTGTGCAGTTCTGCAGCTCAACACAGTATGTTCCATACAGCAATCAAAACAACACCCCCACCTCCTTTTCAAGCGTAGCTCCCTGCTGACCTCCTCAAAGGGCAGCATCCCAGGGCAGAAATATTTATGGAAAGCAGATCTGCTTGTTTGCACCATGATCCTAACACACAGTTTTCTCAGACGCATTGTGTTCCCGGCTCCTTGTCTCAGTTCCAGGGCCAGAATCAGAGAAAAATCTTGACCAGCAGCTGAAGTACTGAGACAACTGCTTATTTGCACTGATCCATAATATTTCATTATGCTTATCTGGTATTTTCTATTTGTTTCTATTCGGTACCAATGTACAGATTTGTACACTGGTTGCCACAGACACCCTATATACACATTAAGGGTTTAAGTGGCATCTTTTCCAATAGATCACAAGGTACAGGTGGGCCTCATGGGCTATTTTGCTATGCAACAGTCCTTGGTTAACTTGAGTAACATTTACCAGAATTGAGTCAACTGAACGATCTATATGCTGCAGGCTTACAGAAGCAGATTTATAAAATATACTGGCTGTACATGATTTTTCCTTATCTCATTCCATGGTTCATGCCAGGCTGAGGCCAAATTAGAGCTGACACATGGGCAAAGTGGACAGCCTGCGAGCATGGGCATCAGAAAAACTGCAATAGCCTCAAAACTCTTGAAATGGGCTGAACAGCAGCAGCAAAGCTGTAAATCTTAAGACAAATACAATAGGAACGTGTAAAAGAAACAGATATTTTCCTGTTGGTTTTGGGAGAAAAAAAAATAAAGTCAAAGAAAAACCTTGGCTTTAGGCCCACGTTGGGCACAAACTTGTCCAAGGCCACACAACGAGCCAATAGCAGAGCCGTTGTTACAGCTCAGGGTCCCACTTCTCCCCACTGAGCAATGTTCCCTCTCTCTGCCCATGGCATTCGTGTAAATAATCATGTTTTAAAAGTCTCATTCTAACAAGGAAACTCAATGAGGGGTCCAAGAAGTGTTACTGCTGCTAAGCTAACCAGGAGGCAGTGATTTGGATGGGCAGACAGGACCTCAGCCACAGGCAATCCGCTGACACTGGATGGTCATCCTTGTTTCAGATTTCAGGATTATCGTCCTAATTCCTCTCCCATGATTACCTCCAACCAATCAGGATCCAGGGTTAATGGAGATCTTTTGGTGGGGGGAGGAGGGGAGAGTTTGTGTGAAATGAAATGTAAGTTTTGTAAAATGACACTGGGTTCCTATTTCTTTTGGCCACCACAACCAGCTGTGCAGGGAACAGAAAAGCCACATGAAGTAAATAATAAAGTCAGAAAAGCCCTATAGCCCTTTTTTTCTTTCCTTTTGGAAATTATTTAAGGGTATATTGGACACATCTCTAGCACGGAGCACACTACACAAAGCAAATAAAAGCAGCCTGTTCTCCAGCAGAAAAAAGCCCCCAAGAGTCACAGCCCATATCCAGCTACACTGCCAGCAGATCCCATCCTTTCTGCGTAGTCCATGGCAGGACACGCAGGGTGTCCTTGACTGGTAACAGGAGGCATCACAGACTATGTGGACATGTCAGGGACTGAGATGATGCCAAGATTTGCTCATGCCAACAGCCACATTGACAAGCCATTAGTATATTCTTTACAGTGAGGTCCTACTTTTTCTCAGCTGTAAGAAGGACCACAACCCTCTTCAGGACCTGAATCTTTGTTAGCATCAACACAAAAATAAGTATTAATGAGATCTGTAACTTTGCCAATTCATCTGTATATATGTCTGGCTATGTGAAAAAAATCAGTTGGACATTTTGGACTCTCTTTTTTCGGATTCCCTGTGGAGTGCTGGGGACATTCTGAAGTATTTGCCAGTAGGATATTGTGGTTTGGCTAAAGTAAAGTGACTCTAGAGACCGGAGTTCGAGTTTCACTCTGGGCTCAGCTATTGCCTGCCAAGCATCTCCAGTTTAGCTGAATACAAATTAATGCCTGAGGACCATGCTGGACATAGTGCCAGCCATACTATTTTCCCTGTGCATTTGACTATGGAATCTGGAAGGCCTTTGCCAGTCCATAAAAAGACTTAGCATGTGTACCCGAGTTAGAAAAAAGAGTGTTGTGTCTAGTTCTAAAAATAATGAGACCACTGGTCATTCTCACATTTGCTGGTGGTGAAGTCCTTAAACTCAGTCTATGAACATTGGGCTGAGATAACTGTGCTGTCTCCTAGAAATCAGCTAGCGGTGACCAATTCTGTGGTCCTATCAGATGAGATTGTAAGAGGAAAAGCCTGTGTTAACAACTTTTCGTGAAAGGGCTTTGAAACAGAGCTGGACCTGGTGGTCCCACTATGCCCTGGATGACTGAGATGGTGATGGAGGGAAATGAGGGAGCTTCCCCATGAGCCATGTACAGATAGGACTACTGCATTTTGTCTGTTGACAATTATTTAGCTTTTTTGCAAGGTAAAAATAAGAGTAAAATTTTGAAAAAAAATCTGTTGAGCTGCACTATGGGATGCATCTAAGAGTGCTAGGAAACCATACAACAAAGAACTGAGTTTAGAGGATGAGATTCATCCGTCCTGATGTTTGTCGTTCAGAAGCTGAGAAGACAGGCACATCCACAGGCAATTAAACTACTTCCAAGATAGATATCTCCAACAGATGAGATCTGTCCCCCATGGTCAATGTCTTATTAATTGTAGATGAGTGATTCAAACCAGACAGCTCAATTTTTGGACGACCAAAGCTGGTCGATGTCATTGTAATTATGGAGCAGACCAATCATCTTCCATTAGAAACCTCTCTGAGTATTTTCACTAATCAGAAATGATGTCTTGAGAAACAAGAGAAAGGATTTCTGGAGAAATATTTGTCAAAAATATTTAAAATACGAAGTACAACTTTGCAACTCTTTGTCGTGATTTTTATGCTCAGAATCATCTCAGATTTATACTTTGAGTGACATTGATATTGTCAGATCCTTGGCATAGTTCTTTATACAACATCTAGCACAGAAGTAGTGGAGCCCTTTAAGTACTTAGGCAATATTAAGAAATAAAGCAACATTAGTTAAAAAATAATAAAAATACATGTAATTATTAGTCTTTATGTATTTCATACATTATTGCCCATTCTGGTATCTACATTGATATCTGGTGCAACTACACGTGTTTCTGCCTGCAAATAACGCAGATGGAGCCAGAGCAATGTGCCGTCATGGTGTCTCCCACAAAACCCCTCCCAGAGTAGAGCCTTCCTGTGTCCTAAACTTCAAAAAATATATTGCTATCAGGTCAGGCTGGCCTGACAGTTTCCGTTATGTTGGCTCATAAAAGTGAGGGACGGGTTTTCATCACAGAGAAGAAAAAAATGAAAACCTGGACATGAAAGGCCTTTTCTGCCCATTTCCATCACTGCAGGGGGCTTGTATATGGATGTTGCTTTGATTTACATGCTGTCCCGAGTGTCCTCTGTGTTCTTCCCTTTTGCAGTTCCCCAAAAGTCTGATGCAAGAGTCACAGCAAGTGTTGCAGGGAGATTGGTGTTATTTTCCTTAGTTGAGAAATTCAAGAAGGGATTATCAGTTAAGAAAAATTCACCTTTTTAGTAAAATCTTGTCCACAAAGAGCATTCGAGACCTTTGCCAGCTTTCATGATAAAACTTTGCAAGGTTTCACAGTCTGAAGAGTAGGATGAACTAGTGTTGAAGATTTGGAAATATAGGGGCAAACGGCACAAATTATTTATTTGTCATCTCTCTTATAAGCAAATTGACAAGAGAGGCTACGTGAGTTTTCCTGCATTTACTAAAATATCTTTCATCTTGAAAACAAATGGTCTCATCTAAAACAATCTTGCTACTTGGAGTAACAGTCTCTTTTCCGTGCCATCCCATGGCCAGACATGGTCTGAGAAAAAGCTAATTAACACAAACCAAAACTATACTGGAATCTCCATTAAAATTAAACAACATGAGCAGCCCTTCACTGGTAGCTTCCAAAACCCTTGACCCTTCGATATCATATTTGACAGAGGAATAAATACCTGAGCAATACTAGACTTCCATCCAACTAGATTCCTATGTTTAATGAAGAAGAGCCGACTGCCTAAAATAGTGGAATCACTTTAACAATTCCACTTGCAAAAGGGTCAATATCTCCCAGCCACCCTGCCCATTTTTGCAGACAGCTGCACGTACAATTTCGCTCCTGAGGTTCAGATCCATTGACAGTGGCTTCACCGCTTCCACATATAGCTGCACTGGAGCAACACAAGTGTAAGTGAGATTGCATTGGAGAAGGGGTCCTCTGAGGTCCCTTCCAGACCTGAACTTCAGGTGTCGGCACGTGTTCAGCAATTGCTTAAACTCCCACCAAACTGACTTGGTGAGTACCACTACAAGCCCTGCGTTCACTGTCCACGGTGATGTGGTTTTGCAAATTTCCTACATGCAAGCTATAAATCTAACAGAGTACTAGAGATGACTGTTTTTCTCATCCCTCTTTCTCTTTTCCTAATCTATGGCCCTGCTAGGCCTCGTAGAAAAGAAATTTGCCTCTGATGATAGGTGTTTTCTTAACAGAAATCAATAAGAATTGGATCAAACCCATGATCTGTCTCTTTCTTTCTCTTTTTCCTTTAGCGATCATCTCACAATGTAATAAACATTACCATTGGGAAATTGCCCCTCCAATTTTTCAAACTACTTTTTCCTTTGTTTATCTTCTTTTTAGTTTATGTGCCCTTTTCATATTTACTGAGTTCATGAAAAAGGCAGCCAAAATCTCTTCATCTACCATCATGATAATTTTCTAATTGTTTCCTATGAGTTCCTTGGAGTTTTGTTGAAAATATTTCTCTTTTCCTTGACTTTTTGATTTACTTTGCCCCTTCATAAAATAGACTTTTTATCTATGTGCAGAGATGGCTGTGAAATGATCATTTTACCAAATGTAAAACTTCCAGAGGAAACAAAAATAAAATTTTACACTGTGAAGCAGTTAAATATAAATAAGCACATGTAAAATGATGCCAATAAAACTGTCTTCAAAGTCAGAAATATTGTTCTGTGGCAAATATTAATAGATACTTTTTTTTTTTGAATTGCAGATTTCCAAGTAAGCTGGTTAGTTATTTTAGTTTGTCTAACTCACTGGCAGTGAATCATTTCAGTTTCTTCTTCCAGTTAGCTGTTAGCTAAGAAACAGCTTGTGAGTGACCTATCCCATTTTCCACAGTGTTAAAACTCATCAGGAATTCACGCAATAGGCTCATCTAGAAATATTATATTTTAGTAGAAAAGTCTTCTGCACGACTGTCACTGGGAGTGTTTGCTGACTGGCTGATGACTAGAAGTGGTGAGATTCAAGAAGCTGAAAACTTGGCTTGAAAACAGTCACTTTTGAATCTTCTTTTAGCTTATATCGGAGAGAGATCAGATTCTACTTTGGAAGAACTATGCCAAATTAATCTAATCTAATTTAAATAATCTAAAAGTTAGGCATCAATTCCAAAACAGAATTTCAGGACACTCCCGTATTAACTACAGAGAGATAGACATTGCCAGCTGATGACTGATTCCATCTATCTGAGGCGACTTTCTCGGGTTGTGGGCAACTGTTCCCAGGAAGCACTCAGTCTCTTTCTTTGCTATTGGGAGAACCTGGAGGAAAAAACTCCTAACTCACTGCTACCTATATTTTGGTGGGAGGTCTGACTCCAAAGCGTGGCTTACATAGAAATCTTCCCAGCTTTAGAGCTTGCCGACATCTAGGAGTCTATGTCTAATTTGGAAATATAGTAGAGATTTACTTAAAAGTTCAAAAAACTTTACCTGGAACAAAATCTAGCTTAAGAACCTAGTTTATGCAGACCCTCATCCTGACCTGGAAAGGTAAATTTAAGCCTGGAGACCTCTCAGCAATCTGCAGTTTCAGCTGGGAACTATGCTGTAAAGAAAGTGCTGTAGGAATTATCAGCTAAATTGATTTAGTCCCCCTGAGACCTAAAATTAGTTATTTTATTTTATTTTATTTTATTTTGTTTTGTTTTGTTTATTTTTTATGTGTATTTTCTCCTGTGCTTTAAATGCACTGGTCTCTCACAGTCTATGACCTGTAAGTCTTATATTAAACTGCCTGTACGAAACAGTTACTCTTTTAATAATTACAGCACAGTTGACATCATCTTTGGGAAATGCCCTGGTAGTATTTGGGATAGTTAAATCAATCATCACCATTCTTCAGTTAACTTGCACGCTGCAACCCTAGTAGTTGGAATAAAACCAAAAGGAAGTGAGGGGAGAGCTGTACAGATGTTGTCTCATTAGTAGATGACTTGACCATCTATGTGCAAACACCGGGGACAAGAACTGAGCTCCGTCCTGCTCGCGCTAAAGCACGAGGCTGATGTTTCCTGACATCAGCTTTGTCACAGTGGGAGGTTTCTCAGAGACCATCAGTCACAAACCACCACTCTCTTTCTCCCGTAGCTAATGATGGCTTGGCTGCTAATGAGGGAAGTGCTGGAAAGCAGATGAATGTGGCCACAGGAAGGCCTGCCTTCACCAGCAACTGTAAAAGCACGCTTGGAAACTAAGTCATCTGGAGATGTTCATCCTGGAGATGTATAAATCTAGATGCACTGAATCCCATCATTGTCTTTCCTGTTCCTTATATCCTCCATAAATGTGGGCTCATACTTCCAAATGCCTTTCTGGGTAGGAATCTGACTTGTATTATGGGGGGAAAAAAAGGCAAAAATAAGTATCAATTCTAGCTGCTTCAGGGGAAAAAAAATCTGCTGCCCAGGAGAGAGACAAAAAGCTTCACTCACCAGTGTTTTCTGCCAGAGAAAGGATTATGACTCCTGTTCATCCAGAAAAATAGTAAGAATTATATTTTTCATCTGTCAAATTCGTGATGTTAGTATTTTGAAAGAGAGATTAAACAGCAAGGTGCTGTCTTCAGGGAATTCTGTGCATCTGCCTCAGAGTACTTTCCATTCATATATATGTATATATATATATATATATATATATATATACGTATATGTATATGTATATACATATCACTAAAATCCTAAGGAATCATGAAAATAAACATCATTACATTTTTGGTTGATGAGCATGCCTGTAAGAGGAAAGAAGCTGATCTTCATCCATCTCCCAGACACTAATGGTCTCGCTGGGCAAAAATAAGCCTTTCTAATTCTAATAATCCTGGACAATTTGGTTTAGGGGAAACAGCAGAATAATGATGCCTAATCACAGCGGTCCAAAATGGGAGGCTGCTTTGGCTCCTTCTTCCAGGATTGCACTGACATTGAGACAATTCCCTATTTCAGCCTGTTTCTTGGAACATGGAAACAATTGTTCACTCATCTTTTTTCTTTCCCTGTATTATGGTTGTTGCCCATATGGTTCCACTCCCTTTAATATCACCTATAGCATGTATTTATTCTACACATATGTATTTCTCCCAGCATGTAAGTCATAAAGTGAGATGCAACAGCTCAAATGTCATTAAAACAGTAAAAAAAAATTATCCTGAAGACAACTTATTTAAGCTGAAAATATTGGATTCAAATCAGCTTTGGGGAAATGATGCATCATGGTGCAAATCAAACCCAAATGTGATTTTGACTAGTCATCCGTTCCCTATATTGTGAAAACTACAATTCACTCATTTATTGATTGGGTTGTAACTTGGCTCATGCAGTTCAGTTCATGCAGAGAGTTTAAATCGTTGAATCTAGGTATGTAGAAAAGCTTTGGGGGGGGGGGGGTAAAAATAGCTAAGGGATGCCTCCCTCTGTATCATACTATGTTCTAATTCTGTAGAAATACTGTGATATCACATCTTTTCCCTCACCCATCTTTGTGGCACTTTAAAATATTCCAATGCTATCCATGATAAATTTGTTGAGGCAAATGATCCGAGAGGAAAGCTTGGGTGACTTTAAAGTGATGAATAAGAGAATGTTTAAGTTGCAAATTGCTAACTTTAAACACCTATTTATCTGGGGAAGTTCTGAAAATCTTTATTCTTGAAGTGTGTGTTGGTTTATAAAGACGGTTTGCTGTTTGAAAAGCATTAATATAAGATTGATGAATCGTAAAGCAAGGATAAGGTTCACTTTGGATAAGGTTCACTTTGTGAGAAGCAGTAAGAGACTAAGAGTCACGATGCCTAGAATAATCACGTTGAATTTCCTTCGGAGTGGAGATCTGGCCACTACAGTCAGAAGAGCCTTCAGTGTCGTTCATCTCAGGCTAAGTAGACAACTAAGGTAAGTAACATGAGTTATGCCCTGAAAATGACTATTTTCTTATTGGCTGTGAAGAGATGGAGATGTCCACACTGAAGATGTCTGTAGCTATATGTTTAATATAAGAGAACTCCAGCCTGGCTGCTAGGAAGAGAGTCAGTGATGCTGACTGTTTTATCATTAAATCATACCTTTCATTGACACGGATGCTGTGATACCTGAGAAGTCACAGTGACAAAAATCCACAGTGTGAGGTGCTGTACAGACATAAATTTGTCCTGGCACAGGGAGTCTGTTATCTCTTTCTGTTTAAAACAACTGACACTTCTCCCTCTGAAAAATAGGTAGTCTTGGTAAATTCCGTAATGTCTGTAATATTTCCTTGGTAAGGAGGTGTAGTAAACTGTGTTACAAGAAATAGTGATTTACTTTGATTAAAAAAGAACCTAACTTTGAGGAAAATTGTTTAACGTTTTTTGAATATAAAGGTTAAATAGTGAATTTCTACAACTTTAGTCTATGAGATACAGATTGTTTATTTTACAGCTTTGGTCAAAGTAAGGCTTTTTTTTTTTGCTTTTTTTTTTCTTTTCTTTCTTTCTTTCTTTCTTTTTTTTTTTTTTTTTTGCATTTACATCCATATAATGTAAACACATATATAAAGCACTGTTTTCTTTTAGATTTCTCCACAATGAATAGTTAAATTATGCCCTTGAAACTATTCTTCCAACTGTCTCTGTTACTGCAGTATCTAAGGGCTTCAAACGCCTTGACTTATGCACCCCGACAAAACACGTATTTGGAAAGGAAAAGTTACGTTTATTTTTTCACCAAGCAAGAAACTGAATAATAGCAAGCATCACAACTTCATTTTCCTGAATCCCCAAATGACATTCATCTCACCTAATTTCACACGTGCGATTCAGCTTGCAGAATCCAATTCCTGAAAGTAGGTGTCTAAATATGGGTGTCTACATGTGAACTAAGAGTCTAAACTCCTCGAGCAACCGGCGATGATATGCAGCTCAAGTTGTCTAAACATAGGTATCTAGGGCCCCTTGAAAAGTCCTTGGGTAGCACGGGCCACCTCCGGCTGGCAGATATGAACTTGACACAGCAGATCCTTCTGGAGAAGCACGGAGGGGTCAGGCATGATCATTCAAACGGTGCTAAACACTTATTTTTAGGCGTATTTAGGCCCTTTGCCTATACATTCAATAGAGCTAATAACCAGTTTAGCTTAAGCCAAAGCAGACACCTCCCCGTAGACCAGAATAGTAGTCCAGAGTCTTCACACAGTTTTTGTGTCATATTTACCAGTCTCATATTGCATGACTTATGAACTGTAGATACACACATTTAATCAGATGTCTTTCACTCTCCTAGTACGAGACCGATCATAATTCCATCTTTCTTCTCTAATGCAAATACATAAGAATGCTTTTTTTTTTTACTTCTTTGTTATGTATGTAATAAAATGACAGGCTTCTTGATGTTTTTGAACCAGGGACAGGAACCTAAATGGGAAAAAAAAATCAACAACCAAAATAAAAAAAAAATAAATAGAAAATAAAATACATATTTAAACATAGTAAAAGTGGTTTGCAAATTCATTCTTTATAGACAAGTAGGTATAGTTAAAAAAAGATAAATATTAATTTCATAAACTTCTAAACAATAATTTTTTTGGAAATTGTACATTAATTTCTTAACGATAATTTTCTGAAACAGTATAGATTTACCTAATATGAGAAAAGAAAAAGTGTTACAAAACCATTATAAGACTGATTGCATTTTCTCTTTCTGCTAATGGTAAAACATATTGAAGGTTTTCTTTTTTTTTTTTTTTTTTTTTTTTCTGTAAATTGAACTACTGACTATTTGCCTTTTTGGAAAGTAACCTCTGAAAAAAACTGTTAAGAGCTGGAGGATAAGGAGGCAGAGTCTAACGAACTGTTTTTATTGCTCTTATTTAGTTCTTAATTTAAGGCTTGGCTAGGAAATATTCACAAAGTTCTGCTTATGCCTCACCTCATACATACTTGTGTCTCCATTCAAAATTAAACAGGACTCTTTTCACAGTTGTAAAATGTTCAGTTCTCATCTGAGCTCTGGACTTCATCAGGTTTAGCTGACTCTTCTTTAAACCATAGGAAATGACCTAGCGCTATTTACCACGGAGATCTTTACGGCAGGATGTCCGAGTAGAGGTTATGGTTGGCAGCAAGGTAGAAGGGGACATGAAGCTGGGATGATATTCTGGACTTCGCAGTAATTTTCAGCATGACAGGCACCCAGGTACCAGATTTCTGAAGATCCGGTGGTAAATGCTTCCCCTATTTAGTGAGACTTCCAGGCAAGGGAAAAGTGATTCCCTCCTAGGAAGTGAGCTCAGGTGTTTGAATAAGGATTATGCTTATCCAGGACTCTACCAACCTCTCTTTTCTGTGCCCCTGAAGAGAATTAAAAATGGATAGGACGAGTCTGGGTCACTGCCATTAGAAATCAAATCAAAACTTTCCAAAAAGCAGTGATGAGCATATTCATTTTTGGGGAACGATAGCTAACTTGCAGGAATGTGAACGGTAACGACCAGGATTTCCACGATGCCTGCAAGGCACATCCTGGACTGCGCTGCCTTAGGGCATGGCACTGTGTAAACACTCAAGGAGAAGCAATCTGAGCTCTGAGAAGTTTGCAGTCTAAACATAGCGAAAAAGGGAAAAGCAGGAATCAAGACACTCTCCCAAGGTCAGAAAACAATGAAGCTGGAGTGCTAAGAAAGACTCACACGTCTGAAACCCTAACTCACTGCTCTAGCCATCAGCATAGATTGATTTCCCTTCTGGTTTGGGGTTTAGAAATTAAAAGTTGTCTTGACTATTTATCCTCCTTCTGAGCCATCCACTCACCAACCGTTTCTTACTTCCTTGAACCATTCTCTTGCTCCTTCACCATCCAACCACCTTCCCCTTCAATTCCCCTGAGAAAGGTGCCTGAAAATTAATGGAAAACCAAGACTTCATAAACTATTCTCCTGCTAGTAGATTTAATCCAGACTCTCAATGGCACCCAAACGTGTATGTTGGGGTGTAATTGTAAGTAATATACTCTGGAGAGCTCATTTATCCTGAAATGAATATGGAAGACATGCTAAGCAAGATGTTTTCTCCTTTTTTTTTTTTTCTTTCGCCTCACACCACACCACCAGGACACAAAGCTGCAGCTCTATTGGAAATAATGAAGTGAGATGTTCCATAAAGTTATTTCCAGCTGATGGACTGCATGCTACGTAAATATACAGGAGACTCCCAGAGGAAACTGTCAGGTCACTCAGGCTTGCAGCAATTTCAGTCCAGCGGTGTATAGGAGATCCATACCTCACTTCTTGTAAGAGAGGTTTTCATGCAAGAAGATGTACAGATGTTATTGTGATTTTTTGTATTTTGTACTTTTTGCTTGCTACAAGGATGTCACCTACTGTTAAGTTCAAGCAGGCGTGATTATTTTGGCCCCTGAGGACTGGGCCTTGGGGTCAGATAAGAGCGTAGGGAAGCAGGCATCAAGCAAGACACTCTTGTGAACTCCCCTAAGCTGATTTTTTCATGAGGAAGGTTAAAAGCAGAAGTGCCAGCAGAGCAAATGTGGAAAATGGGCAGATTCAGGACATTTCACATTGGACTGAGACAGTTCAGCGTTTCTGGCAGACAGTGAGGCTGGTGTTCTGATTCAACTCAAACAGAGCCATTTCTTCCTCGGGCTTCCCGCTGACAAATTCAGAGGAGCTTGGCTTTGGATGACAAACGTGTCTCAGGGAAAACAAGACCTAGTCATCCACTTTTGAACTAAACCTGAACTCAAACTGAACTTTCATTTGAACCTGGAAAAAGACTTTTTTCTTTATGCTCTCTTCTCTGCTCTGCTCCACTCCTTATTCAAAACAACAAAAAAACAAGAATGTTTTTAGGCCATACCTGAAAGTGCTGTACAAACTCATAGTATAGGGTGTTGCCTGTTCTAAGTAGACAAACTATGAGAGAAAAGAAATGTTAGCAACTGAAATGTAGGAAGGTGAAAGATAGAGAACCTGAGCAACTTATCACAGATCAAACATCTCTCAAGTGGAGGAGAAATGCAAATCCACTGTCTTGAATCTGAGATGACACATCAGACTTACTGGGACTGGAACGTTAATGCTTCTCTCTTCTTCTTTCAGCCATAAAAGTTCATGAAAACCCATGTCAGGTTCACATTTTGAGGCCCGGAAATAATCCTGCAATCTCAGCCGCAAGAACAGCAAGAATTCAGGATTTTGGATGCCTGCTCAAACCTGTCATCTGCTGCAACCATAATACCTGCATCTCAAGTGAAGTCATAAAACTTATATTTCTTTGAAGTCAGCGGCATCTCTACCACTGAACTTTGCTGAAGTAAGTTTTTCCCTATTAATTGCATAACAATCAAAATAAATAAGAATTTCTTTTCAATAACAGATCCATTTTGGAAAGCTGAGCTGCTCATAGAAATTGCCCTGGAAAACAGCTGTTATCTTGCCTAAACCAGGCAGCAGCATGAGCAATTAAGCTTCTCCTTCATTACAGAGAGTGGAAGACATCACATGAGAGAGAGACAGCCTGCTCCCTTTTTCATTCCACAGTGTGATCCCTGGAATTTCTTGACATCTTTCTAGGATGGGGCAGGTAGGATGTATGCCCCTCAGTCCTAACAGCCAGTGCTAGAAGCCAATAGCATTTACTTTGCACTAAGCCACAAATGTATCTGCAGATTCAGTCTAGCTCTGACCTTGGGTGAAAGGTGGCCTGTTAAAAACACGGCAGGGTACAGAGTCAGCCACTGATGTTCAAAGAGTGGGTGAAACTTTGGGTGAGAAAGAATTGCAGACGAAAGCGAATAAAATCTGAGAAAAAGACAAGACAAAATACATTTGCTCCTGAACCACCTGGGAGTTCTCTCCAGAAGCAGACTATGTTCTAGTCAAATATTGCTCTGGCTGCTTCTTTTGGCTGAAAAAGCCAGAGCCTGCCCTTGTCAAGTAATGTTCAGGAATTGCATCCAAAACTAAGCATTTAAAAATAGCAAAGCTGACATCTTTGTCGTGCATGACAGCTCTGTGGTTGGTGAACCAGGACTTAGGACTGACTCCCAGACTAGTCAAAGGGTCAAAGGGCTTATCTGCGTGTTGTGTTGAACACGAGGTACAGCTCTGTAAGCTAATGTTGAGAGAGCTAAATCTGGGCCTAGGGGGAAAGTTGTTGCCTTTGCATGATACTTCGACAAATTAATTAGCCTTAATTAAAAAGAAAAAAAGAAGAAGTTTTTCTTCATAAGATGCAACACTCTCCTAACTATCTATTTCACTCCACCTGGAAAAGTGCAGTGTTTCTGAGAGTCCCCTAAAACTCAAGGCGCAGACTTTGGGAAACAGGAACACTGTACAGCCTTGTCTGAAACCCTAACTTGAAGCTATGAGATATTTCTTGTAATTGGGCGGATTGCCCAATGCCTTCATTGATGCAGAATCGCATGGACATTTAGCAAAGTCAGATAAACTGAATCATATTAACACGATACCAGACAGGTTGGTTAATCTCCCTATACAAAATGTGTGTCTAGGGTCTGAATCTCATTAGAACTGATGGTGCTGTCTCATGCATCTCAAAATCTAAGGCTACAGTTTTAACCTGATGAAAAAGTTAGGTCTGGTTTTGGGGTATGGACAAGTCCCTGTGAGTCTTTCTTAGGTGAAGCTATTCTTTCTTTTGAGAGACATGACATCTGAACCATTTTTGGTGGTACCATGTCAGATCATCACCTCACATTGTCTGACGAAGCTCCATGAAAGTTAACAAAGATCCCCTGCATTTGCCCCATCTGAAGGTACGGCCCAGAGCACTTAGCTCTTCCTACTTTCAATGAAGCTATGTGTTATGCCTCATGAAAAAGGTGAACCATGGCTTCTGGCCAGAACATACCAACCTTTTAAAGTACATCATATGAAAATAAACGACTGATACCCAGATGAGTGTGTTATGTGTATAAATCTCTCCCTTTCTCTCTTTCTTTATATATAGGTATATATATATTTGTACTGTTCTCTGTCTTGGCTGGGGCCTGTTTTGGAAAGGAGACAGCAGTGAAGTTATTAAGAATCTCCACTCATGTTAAAATACCTCTTTAGTACAACAAAACATACTATTGTTGAACTGGGAAAAGATATTCCATAAATCTCCCAAAGTCAAACACCATGACGGGAATATGGAAAAATAGATCTTTATATTAACTGCTCTTTTAACAGCATTATTTGACCCTTAGTAAAAACAAACAGAGGAAAGAAAAACGTTACAAGCCCAGAAAAAAATTCTCTGACTCTTATCAAAAGCACATTTGAAGAGAGGCCTCAGAGACATCTATTGTTTAATGGGCTATGCTTGATTTATTGATGATTATGTAGCAAAAAATTAATGTAGTCATTCCAGGGCCATGAGAGGTGCAGGGATTCAATTTATTAGACCTTGGAATCAGGGAATATCTTTTTTTTTCCCCCTTATTCATTCAAAGAGCCCTGCTTGACCAGCAGTGTGAAGCAGTTTGACGGGCAGGTCCCTCAGCGCTGAGCTATACCTCACTCGTTTTCCGTAAGTAACTGGCCACACGAGAGCAGGCCTGCAGTTTTCGTTTACACAGCTGTACGCTGGAGCACAGAGTTCATTGCATTTGTTTCAGGCCTCTTTTAGCAACGGCAACGAAACCCCATCCCTCCTTGCCCTCCTGAGGCACACGGACACGTACCCCTCCCATGCAGACCCATATACACATATCTACCACCACTTCTGATCTGTGGACTTCACGGAGCCACCTCTCTTCAGATAAAGGAAAGGGACAGAGGATGGCGTGGGAGACAATGGTAGGGGTGAAGGAGCAAGGAAAAATTCAGAGAGAGTTAATGTGGTGGGTGAGAGTCACTTCTATTTACCACTGAGATGAGCTGGGCTGATCATGAGTTGCCAGTCTTCCACTGGAAGCGCTGATTTACAAACTTACGGCAGTGATTTGGTTCAGATCTTCTGGCTGTTGATTTCAATGACATCTGCATCCTTTTTTTCTCTAATTCCAGGATCCTGTTCCCTCCTCCTGAGAGTGAGGGGATGAACAACTTCTTTTTCTCTGTTAAATCTGCTTTAAATGCAAAAAGGTGAAAATAACAGTGTTTCCAGCGTGTTTGCAGCACCAAATATCTGAAATACAAATTGAAATGATGGCTGTTGGATCAATATGAAATTCTTTTGGTATTTATCAGCAACTAAAAATAAAATAAACCAAAAAGGCACTTCAGGTAGAAACAAACTACATTGCTTCTCATGCCAAACGAACTCCCTAGAGCTATAAGTCAGTGAGAGTAATCTGTGCTGATAAGTTAATAGCCATATGCATCATGGGAGATGTAGTCTGCCTTGAGAACCTGATCCATAAATAAAAGTGAGACCGGAAGGCGTATGTGAAACAAGTCACGCAAGGGACACTGGTTGCAGGGCAGGATAACATCTCTCAGCGGGAAGCATTTCACTTTTTATATATTGAAGTTTTCAGTGAAATGTCAAAATAGTCGACAGAAAACAGATAAGTTTTTGTGGAAAATATAGTTTAAGTGAAAGCTCCATTTCAAAAAAATGATTTTGACAGAAATGTTTTCTCGGGCCACTATTCAGGATAGTGTGGCTGCTCCTCCCAAATTCTTCCTTCAAAATCCCCCTTAAAAAAATGGTTTTATGGGATAACTACAAAAAAGGAGAGGGAAAAGAGGATTCTGATTAAACTGCCTCTCTACATAGACCAAGGTCTTGTAGACTTAACGACTTGGTTTCATGTCACAAAGACATGTCTGTTTTTCTTTTTTTTCCCAGGTCTCTTGTTCCAGCATGAATTGCAATTTCTTCAAGTCAGAGACGATCACTTTGCTCTTTATTTGTGCGGTCTCCAGTAAAATGAGGTTTTATTCATCATCTGGGATATCTACACACTATGGATGATACAAACAGATAATTCTGATGTTAGTACTTTTATTTTTTATCAGTAATCATGGTAGTTAGGGTTGCCATAGCCACATATCTTCTTTGTAAAGGCTGAGGGATTGGCTTTCAGAGATATGCTTCCCTTTTTGCAGGTGCGAATCAGAAAGGTATATTCTGATACGGCCCAACTTTCTTCTTAATTCCCTCTAAAAGTATGAGCTGGGTTCTTGGGGCCTAATTTGTATATCTAAAGAGAAGACATCTGAAATCCTTGTCTTAAAATTCAGGAGATGAATCTCAGCCAGAGTCCTGAGACAAATTTCAAAAATAACCTTCAGATCTCCTCTGTGGAGTTAGTTATTTTCCTGTATTGACTATTGCAGAGGCCTCATATGACCTGATGAGATGTTGACAACAGGCGAGATAAATCTCACTTCTCGCAGTATCCTGTTGTCTGGCTTTGTACATATGCCAAGACTGGGAAAACAAATCAAGCAAAATCCAGGAGCAAAATTCTGTCTGCAGCAAGAAGTTACAAAGTGAAAATGAAGCCTGAGTGCATGAAAGAGGAGACAGAAAGAGAAAATCTTCTTGCAGATGTATAGAGAGGTTTCAGACTTAGTTCGTCTCTGTTGAGATATGTTATTAGGAAAGATGAGCTTGGATTTTAAGTGTGTGTCTTCTTCTAGATAAACCATGAACCATTTCATAAGACTTCTACTTTTCATTCCATTCAAACACAAGATTAAACCAGTAAAACAAAATACCTCTGTACAAAGCCTCAAGAGCCATTTAAAAAGCACATGAGAGTCATTAAAAAAGCACACATGTCCCCCGTTGTGTGTTCTGGCTAGTGACACTTCAGTGAGACAGCTATATCTCATGATGACTCAAAAAGACTGGCAAACTGCAGGGCTCCATGGGCCTCAGAAGGGAAGGCAGTTGGACATGAACATGGTGCAGACAGTCTCAGGCTGCAATCCAGACCTAGATGTTGCCAGGCCTGGAAGAAAACATGGAGTGGCTTCCCAGCTGGAAGTCATTAATCACAGGAGTCTTCTTCTAGGGGTGGAGGACAACTCAATAAGAACATAGGAGTCTTCATGTGCATCAAAAATCACAAGAGTGTGTGTGAGAAAATACAAAGATTTAGAGCCTTCCAAAATAAAAAGTACATAGAAACGGAAAGAGCGCTCTAAGAAGTTTCATCCAAAAAGAAATATTCCCCAGGCTTCTTCTGGAAACTACCTATTTAACCTATTTTCATGTTCTGCACTGCCATCATCTCCATATGTCCAGCATCTTGAATGCATTGACTCTCCCAGCAGCATGAGATCAGGCAAGGTTATTGCCCTTGAATGCTTCCAGGCAAGGAACTGGGGAACAGAAGAAAAGATATGAATTTCTCCTATCTAGCTTTTCTTCCTTAATTTATAACATGTATCTCACCTCTGCTGTCAATGAGGAGTGAAAGGCAGCTCCACACTGCCATTCAGATCTTGGATGGGATGAATTGTCCTGTCTGGAGGTGCTCCTCTCCCTGTGTTAGCTATCAAAAGATCCTCATCTAGGTCCTGGATGCTCCTCATTTACAGCTTCAGCAAGATTCATGAAGTTCAGTGGGATGAACCTAAGAGGCCTAAAAGAACTCCCCAAATAGATTTTCAATGTTCAGGATTTAATGGCTTCTCTGAAGGGGTAGGAGAAACTTAACAGGACTAAATATTTAATCTGAGATACACATTTAGAAATGCACAGGCTTATGGCACAACATGCTTGGATGAGCTGGCAACCTAGACATTCTGGGTAGGAGAATCACATATCTGTGATCTTTCAACTAGGAAGGAAAATAAATTCTTTTAATTTTAGACATCTGACAGCTGATTGGTCCTGTAGATCATTTCCACAGGCAGGTTAATCGGGAAGGGCAGGCACCTCCAAAAGTGATCAGATCTACTCTATCATTGTACAGGCAGTTTCTTCGGATGACCCTTTCAAGGCAATAAAATCAGATATCCATTCTGGAAAACTACTTTCATAGAATTTGTAATATTTTAAAAATAAGCTCCGCTAATATACACAAACATTCCTTCATTAAAGGCATATGCCTGGAACTTGATACAGCTACAAAATGAGAATAATGAATGCTCATTTATCGATCTTGCCTCTTTACTGGCCTCCGGTGGCATCCCATCTCGCCTGTACGTAGAAGGTCTTTTACAACATGGCATTACTCTTTGTTGGGCCCCTGAACAACCCGGTCAGCAGATGACAATAATAGAACCTGGACCTCTGCCAAACACAATAATGATATTTCCTGGAGTATTCACAGAGTTTCCAGTTCTGCAGACAGGGTGTAGCATTGTAAACGTAAACATCATGGCATTTAAGTATCCAACTACAAATATTCAAAAGTGACTCATGGTCCTAGGTGCTTCCTATTTTGCTAAGGTGACCCAAAATACTTCTGATGCCTCAATTGTCATCAGATCTGAAAGACTCATTTTCTGAGAATCAAGTCATTTTATGATTTTTATAAATATATAAATGTACATATAGATAGATGAATAGATAGATATAGATGATACAAACCAAAAAATTGAGAAATCAAAGACATTTTTAAAAAAGATTGAGAGTAGTTTTACATGTAAAATGATTTAGTTCTGAAGCTATGGCTGTTTTGGACCAGATACCTTTTGGAAATAAACTGATTTACCCTTAGCTTGTACTTGTTTCGGATGTAATAAGTCAGAAGGGGTTGTTCTGCTGTCTAAAGAGAATAAATACTAACCTTTCTTTCAGTGGAGGTGCTAGTAGGGTATCTCTAACATACAGCCTGTGGCTGATATATTTTAATAACTGGTACACTTGCAATTTCTACAATTTTGTTATTTTTAAAAAATGATTGAGAGATTCAGAAGGCATTGGCGAAGGCTGAAAGATTTTCAATTTATAAGTCCTTTTTGCATAAAAAAGCAGAGTACATCTACTTTTCCTGAGGGTATCTCCCTGCTGTCCTGTTCAGTGATTGAGATCCATGCTAGCAACATCGTCTCAGATACTTGCACTAGAGCTGTGTTATGATTAAAGAAATAACACACACACACCATTCAACACGGGGAAAATATTAGCAGACCCCCTTAAATCCTGTCTTTTCATGCTCTGGTTCACAGTAGTTACATTGGTACCACTTAGAAACTGCAGACTCTTCTCAATTTTCTTTATGACAGTTTGGTTAAGAACCATGCACATGACTCCCATTTCCATATTTATTCCATTGCATAAAAAAAAGAGACCTCATACCACTCTCTGCCCTCCTAAAAATGTGTGTGTAACACAGGTCTTGGAGGAGCAATTCCCTTCCTCTGCTTATCACCACATTCAGAGCAATTTGCATGTGTTGTCAGATAGCTGAGAAATCTCTCAGAAACCTGTTCTCCCCAGTAGTGATCGAGAGCTGTGCGCTTTGTTACGGTAGGCTGTATTTGTCATACAGTACTATCTGGCGTTTAATCATACTGAGCATTGTAGAAATGGTGTTTAAAAAAAAATAGCCAAGAAAGGAAGTGAAGACATTTTCTCACATCTTTGCTTTTCAGGAGAATAAAGCAAGCTGTGTTAGGCAAGAAAAGGTGGAAGACCGATGGGAAATAGGAAGTTGGATGGAATAGAGATGGGAAAAAGCTGAGCAAGGACCTACAATTCCTTTTATTTGATTCAGAAGAACTGTATTTGTGAGCTGGAATGGCAGAGTGAAAGCAGTTTTGAAAAAGCAAAGATACCTTTGGATTTAAAGCAGCAAACTGACTTTAGACGGATAGGACGAAAGCACTCACCTAAGTTCCAGGGGATGATCCAGTTCATCTCCTTCCCAGGACTACCTAGATCTATAGGTGTCCCAGTACGTCAGCCACCTCCTTGGATTGACTTCATATACTTTTCTGGGGCAATGGACAGGTATTCCCTCCAATATACTCTGCTACTGCTGGGCTGAAGGCAAATCACTTTTTGTTTTTCTTTGCCAGTGAGCAAAGACAAGTAGAATTCTTGCCTTTGATGTCATACCTACTTTAATTGCCAAAAATCTATATTTTCACCTTCTCCTTAAGATGCCCCTGATTTTTCATGTCCAGTATTCAGAGGCCACCTTTCACACCAAAGCACAATTTTGTGACTGTTTCCTTGGGAAACACCGTCCTATTCAGCATCTCCAACCCCAATTTCACTGGATAGCGCTATTATATTGGTATTTCAAGAACAGGGATGTTAAACAGTAACAAAGTTGAAAAGACTGTAAAATCCAGAGCCAAAATCCTGATGTGGTTCGGTGTGGTTTTGCTTTTAATCAAATTTCTGAGTCTGCTGAGGCTTAAATTATACTATTATAAGAGATATATCATCCCACCCTACCTCATTTTCCCATTTCAAGTAGAAGATTCAAGACAGCAAATCTAATAAATGCTGCCTTATGTGATGTCTTGGAAAAGCCTATATCAGCTGTGGGCATATGAGAGGCAGGCTACTGGGAAGAGTAAATATCCTCCACATTAGCTAACATTTAATTTGAGAAATGATTCCATTTCTACAGATATTTAAGTTGTGACCATCTTTGCTTTTCTCTGGTCAAGCCTAGTTTGACAAAACAGGACTTCTCTAAAGATTTTTCCCATATGTTGGCATGAGATTTTTTTTTCCCATGTCTATCTGGAAAATAAATTGTTTTATTTTCACTACCTTTTGCAAAACTATAAAAAGTGAAAGCAAATAACAGTTGCCTTTGAATAAGGACACTCAGCTAAGAACTTTTAAAACAGTATTTAACTTTTGCCCTCCAATTTTTCAGCTATTTCCCTACCAAAATCAAAACCAAAACCAAAAAAAAACCCCAAACCAACCAAACAAAATCTTTTATTACTTGCCCATTTTTTCTCTTCCTAATACCTTTATGAACCTTTTTTTTTTTTTTTTTTTTTTTTTTTGTTAATAAATTTCAAGTTTGGCAGTGTAGACTGTTCAAGGATATTAAGTTTCTGCAAAAGTTGTAAAATTGTGTCCAGCCAAAGAAAACAAGGCTGCATCATATTCTCAGTCATAGTATTTGCTACTAGGGAATCCACATGGAATCAAGACCATGACCAACAACTGCTTCTATCACAACTGGTAGTTTATTTGACATTGAATAATCCAAGCGTGAGCCAAGTCGTCTGAACATAGACGTCGGCAGTTCTACTGCTCATCGTCCTCCGTTTTGAGACGTGGGATCCGTAGTGGTGGTGCATGAGATATGAGGTAGAGCAGAGGTCTCACGACGTCTCACCTACTGCTTCACCAAAGCTTGACTGCTTCCAGCAAGATGCTTCTCAGAGAGATGATGATGTTTATACACCTCTTCCATCCCCTTTCTTCCTATCCTCCCTTTGCCTTCTAAAATTTGACTCCCTTTAGAAGGAAATCTAAGGGTGCCTCTATCACTGATGTCTAACAGGCGAGCTCTCTTGGATGTCAGTTGAATTAATTTAATTCGTGCCGAAGAATATCCTGTCCTGATGTCTGGCAGCTCGGAGATACAAGGCTCCATGTCACTTGTGAGGAAAATTTTGTTCTGGGAGATTTAGAGAAACTTTCCCTTTCTTTTTTCCCCTGCCCGAGAAGTAACCACAGGGTAAATTCTGACCATACATCACGATCTGCTAAAGAATATGGTTCCCATTATCAGAGAGCACTGCTTATTATTACACTGGCTTTTCTGTTGCTTTTTTTTCTTTTTTTTTTTTCACATCACATGTTTATATATCAAGTATTTTTCACACCAGGCAGAACTGACAGTTTTTGCCCTTAGGAAATCTTCTTTCTTTCCATTTTACGTTTCTCTTTCCTTTTTTTTTTTTTAATTTCCCTTTCATTATATATGTTCTTTACAACACAGACAATTCTTTATTTCATCTGGTTCATCCAGCTTAAAAAGACTATCTAGTAGGTCACTAAGTGTCAGAGGAAAAGGATCCAGCAAAGAAATGCTATAATGGAGAAGAAAAAGGTCTGTTCACATAGCAAAACCCAGATCTATGAGGGTAGTTTCATATAGATTTCCCATCATGCATCTGGAGCTATGTCCTCATGTGGTGTGTCAGATAATTATCCTAATAATAAATTTTTAAAAATCATTCCTTAGTGAATAACTCCAGTTAAAAAATTATTTTTTATAACTTTCAGATCATCTCACTGTTCTCCCAGGGAAATGGGAACTCTATTAGCTTCCCAGTGAAAAATCACTGTGTTTTGGAGACACTGTCAGCGAGGTTTACATGGAGTCATAGGTCCCCTTATACTCTGAGCGAAACGATTGCCGGGGGTAATTTTCCAGCTGGTTGAATTAGATGTGCACATTGTGAGCGTGTCACAGAAATCACAGAAATCACAGAAATCACAGAAATCACAGAACCTGTCACACTAAAACCTGAACGGAGCCCCAACATTTCTACCCTTAGCATTTCACAACACAAATGTGCCACATGAAGGGGATGGCACCAGACAAGGCATGAGTAAGTAGCACTTTTCCAGCTATTATTTGCATTAGATTAAAGGCTAGGAACTCCACTTAAAAGCTCTGGTGCATCATACCTAGTAGATTATGAGATAGCCCCTTCCCTTGCTAATTTTAGGCCAGGAATATAGAACAGGGTATCCTGGTGATTTCACAGGTCCCATACACAAATAAGCAAATAAATAAATGGATAGATGGATGGATAGATAGATAAAGTTAATAAATAAAGTAGTAAAAAAAAGAACAAAAGAAGTGGGATGCTCAATGCAACCTCTTCATCTAAGGAAAATCCAGCCTGTAGCAGTTGGTCTTGTCTCCAGTTCTGCTGCAGGATAACATACTCACAGGGTTTTGTTTAGAGCTTCTTCGTCACTCTCTGGTAAAACTCTGGCAGCTGCATGTGTGAAGCTATATCGTCTTGTGTCTCACCTTGCAGATTCACACAGATATTTGACATCAGGTTGGTTGAATTTTGGTTGAATTGGTTGGATTTAACTAATGTCACCCAGTGCCGTGCCTTCTAGACACACTGGTGTAAACTATTTGCTGTTACATTATCTTTTCATAGCCACAAGTTGTTATCCTCTGCTAGTTTTTCCCTTTTCATCCATTATGTCCTCAAAGGGATGGAAAAATCGATAGAAATGGAGTGCTCTGCAGAAATAGATCCTCTGTTTTTTTTTTTTTTTTTTTTTTTTTTTTTTTTTTTTTTCCTGACATGAGGTACGTGCAAACCTTAGGAGCCTGAAATGAAAGTCCTGAGCTAAGGCATAGTTCCCTCTTTATTCTCATATTTGACCTAATCGTATTGTATTGGCACTCCTATCCCATTTGTCAACTAAGTTAGTAATAGAGTCAGCTGAATGCGAATAAGCACTTAAATATAAAACAATAAATGTCCTGTTTTAAGATTTATTTTATGGCAAGTGTATCTTCACGACTTAAAGAGGAGTTAAAAGACAAACTAATGCAACCAGAGAGATTTGAGAACCAGTGATGAATAACTTCATCTATACAGAGCAAAATAAACAAACTCACTCAATCCCTAAGTGCAGTATTCTTTAAAAAAAAAAAAAAAAAAAAAAAAAAAGGAGCTTTAAGTTTGTGTGGAAGATAGAGAAAAGAATATTAATTCATTCATACATATAATGTTGAAAGGAAGGAGGGGAGGAAGGAAAGAGGAATGGAAGTAAGGCAAGAGATCAGGAAGTCAGGAGAGAGAAAAAGAGAGAAAGAGGTAAGGAAGGAAGGATAGAAAGAAAGAAAAAAGACAAGGAAGGAAGGGGAAAGGAAGGAAAGAAAGAAAATGAAAAAAGAGAGAAAGGGAAAGAAAGAAACAAAGAGAAAGAAAAATGAAAAAGAAAAGAAAGAAAAAAGAAAGAAAGGGAGAGAAGGAAAGAAAAAGAAGTAGAAAGAGAAAGAATGAAAATAGAAAAAGAAAGGGAGGGAGGGAGGGAGGAAAAGAGAGAAAGAAAGGAAGAAAGAGCAAAAGAAGAAGGAGAGAGAAGCAAGCAAGCAAAAGAGAGAACGAAAAAAAGATGAGAGAAAGAAAGAAGAGAGAGAGAGAAAGAGAGAGAGAAAGGAATGTAGTTCGTAATTCATGTTCATGGATATTGAAGTCAGGAGGCAGCGCTATCCGCCTCCGGAGTGAGCTTCGTAACGGAGTGGATAACACAAAGTGGTCTAGCAAGGGCCTCGAATTAGACAAAAATGAGCACATCGCTACATGACAAAACACAGGCAAGGGAGCAAAGTACTTATTTGCCCTCTCTTACATTCATGATTTATTTGTGTGTGATTAATTCTCTGTCATGTCCACTTTGTGTATTGTATGACTGCCCTTTTGTAGGATTCCAGAGGCTTATTTCTTTGGAAAAACTGACTCTGTCTTCAGTGTCTTGCTCATGAAAATAAATCACAAAGCCAAGCACAGATATAAAATGGGAGGGGGAGGTGTTAAAGTTTACCTTGAGTTTGACAGGGAGTATGTGTGTGGGAGGGAAACAAAAATTAGTTTAAGTCATTATGAATGTGTATATATATTACTCATAAAACAATCTGATAGCCCCATCAAACCAGAGCAAATGGATTTCTACACTGCAGCTCTCAGGCGACTCTGAGTGACACTGGCTCTGGTAATGATGATAAATAAAAACTCAGATAATTCCTGTCCCTTCAGTGGTATTGGCAATGAACATGATTTCATAGTCTGGAGTTAGGGGCCAGAAGGAACCATTATAATCATATACTCTGACTTGTTCCATTACACATGCGAGGGAATTTCATGTAGTAATTCCTGCTTCGAGACTATAACTTCTTCCTGAGCTAAAGCAAATCTTATGGAGCAATTCCAGCGCTGACTTTAAAACATCCGGTCACGGAGAGTGCCGTGTACTCATTGCAGGTACAGTTTTGACAGCCTTTTCTCTACTTTTAAACTGGTGCAAAAAGTAATTATTTTTTAATTTGGACCATAATCCTAGCAACATTGTTAGCAGCTAATTCAACAAAAACAAAACGAAACAAGACTCAGGAGTCTGAAACAAGAATGAAGAAGACTTCAGGCAAATTTCAGGCATGAATATCCATACTCCATCCAACTCTCTCTCCTCACCCTGTCTCAGCATCTGGCTCTGTTTGGTGGGTACCTCCTGTTTTGACCTTAGAGTCCTCTACATTCTACTTCTGGCCATGCCCAGGACTGCCTTAGCTTAGGCAGGTAGATACTTAGGATGGGAGTCATCACAGACAACTTCAGGATTGTCGAATGTTGACCTCCAAATTTGAGATTCTCTTAGAAACATGGTGAGAAGCAGGCTTCTGTAGAAGCAGATCTGACACTTATGTTTAATATTTCACTCTCTGAACCTTCTGTTTCTCTCCCATTACTATAAAAAGATCCTGTGGTGACTGGAGCAGGTTTAGATATCTCATTTGGAGATGCCTGATGCTACATGAGATACATCTGTCATTGCTGACTCTCTAAGTTGTGATGAAACCCTAAGGGTATCCAGAACAGTGTGTGTGCTCTGAGCATAGCTTCACAGACCTTAATGAAACTAGGACCTCCATGAAGTCACAGTGAGAGCGCTGAGCTTCTGTAATGTAGTGTAATGGTTAGGAGCCCAATTCTTTCTATTGGTAGAGGAATTGCAAATCCTAGGACACACTAAAAGTAATGGCATCCTCTATCCCTTCTTTTCAGTCTAAATCACCCAGAAACAATGAGTACAAAACTCAGAGGTATTTAGCAGATTGGAAAAAAATGACCCTGTAGTCCAGTGGCTAAGAACCAAGAACTGGGAGAAATGTCCTACTTAATATCTGAAATAATTTTTTGTTTTTCCCAGAATATCCTATTCTAGTACCCTGCCTGTTTGTTTTTCAGCCTCCCACTCAGAAGTATTTGGCTGTGGTTGTTAGGAATTTCTATCACCTCTCACAAACATGTATGCAAGGCTTGCTCATGAACTGCCAAGATATACGTATACTTTCAGCGGGGAGTGATTAATCTCCATTTCTGCCGTATTGCATGTTTCACATACACTGGAAGGAAGTTCCCTGAGTGACACAAGTGCCATTGCCCCGTATCATGTGCCAGACATGCCGACAGCTGACACTGGAGCAACGTTCATGGAGGATTGAGAATGGCTCTTTCCTGCACATTGACCCAACTGAATCACCAGGGACACAGGATAAAATTGCCTGCAGCCGGAGATTCCCTGCAGTCCATCAGAGCAATAAATAACCTGAAATTACAGCACTGGGCAACGGTGCCTGGCAGATTGCTCTTGATTGACCAGTCTTGTCTGTAAAAGGGTTTTCCATCTGAAACTTTCGTATAAGGTCAACCAGATGGTGAAGTGTATAGCAGGAGATTTGAGCTTGGGCGTTCTCATTCTATGGCTTGTCGTGCCAGACTGGGTAAGATGAACAACGTGGCTTGTTAAAGACAGCTGGTCTGAAAAGAACATATATCATCAAAGAGGGCTGTGATGCCCGTTTTGCCTGCTGGTATCGACAGCCAGGAAACTGAGAGAAAAATGCAGACTCAATCATTTTTTGCTCAATGATCCTCAGCTGGCAGAATGAGATATATAGAGGTGGTCAGTAGGATAGACCACATAGATCCATTGGTCGTTTACTCCCGTCTGCCCCTACCTATTAATTTTTTTGAACTGTGAAGGTCTGTTGAAGGGCAGGTTGAAAAATTAAAGAATCTGTATAGAAAGGAGAAATAGTCACAAACAGAAGGATATGCCAAAAGCTTTCCAGTTGAGAAAGAGGTTATTGTTCACATGGCTGCCAAAAGGGATCCCGCTGCCAGTGACCGGTCCCAGTATGACAGGGACTGTATCAACACAGTGCAAGTCCTTTTCCATTGGGAGCACTGGCAAAGGCATCTGGCAGAGAAACAGAATGAGAAGTGGTTTTGGATGGCCGTGTGGAAGCAGGCTAGTTGCTGGGCCCAGAAAGCTAAGTCAGGGAGATGATACTCAGGCAGCACTGGCATCAGTTTCAATTTCCTCACAGCAATTTTAGAAAGTCTGAACCAGAAATCCACCCAGTGAGAAGACTGTGGAGGGAATCTTGAAAGTCTCTGGTCATTCAAACTGATGGTTTTGGACTTTAAACCCTTTGAAGTTTTTCTAGGACTGTTATTCTGCTCTAAGAAGCTAATTGTTACCAGCCAAGAAATGCAACCAAGACTTAACTGGAGATGTGCCTTCCTTCTTCTGACATATAGAATCTCTTAAACACCTGCAAGTGTTCTTTTTTCTGGTTTTCTCAGTTTGCATTGACAACCAAGGTACCAACTCTGCAATCCAACATCTCTTAGAGGAAAGTTTTCAGCTCCTTTCTGAAGACCTAAAGTGGAATTGAACAGAGAGCCTAGAGATTAAAGAAGGTTTGTCTTCTTGCCAATCTGCTGTGCATTACTTTACAAGAGTTTTCAGTCTGGAAGTCCTTAACCTGCTATTTAAGCTATCAACATTCAATATCAGTGATTAAATCTTGACTACACAGAGACTGGAAATGGTGCCAAAGACAAACCTAGTTAAGTTCAGCCCAATACTTCTCTGTTGGCAGGGTGAGCTACTTCAGGGTCACTAAGGAGTCAAAGCCCACAGGCGTCCCTCAGGGACCAGTCGAGGCTCAGGCTCCAAGCCTCTAGAGTCTAAAATTTTATAATCTGGTTATTTTTGCCAGAGCTGTGAACTTCTTACCATGCGGTTGGTTATAAAAATAGAGCTATTTCATTTCTTCCTTCTTCATTCTTCTCAGACTTGTAGAAAATTCCCATATTTCTAGTCCAGTTTTGCGTTTTAGCAAAAGTATTTTATCTTTTGGAGGATTGAAGGAAACTCTTGCTCTCTATAATGTCTTTCTGGAGAATGATATCCTTATCCCTGTTCCATTGCTTGTCATTTTTTTTAATCTTGATTTTCTATTTTTTTTATGTTTTTTGCTTTCTTTTTGTTTGTTTCCATTTCTGTTTCACACACACTGCCTCCATGGTTCTACAAGAAAATTAAGATGTGGCTAAAACTACTCTTGTGTTGCTACCCTGATTTATACTCTTGGATTTTATGTATACAAAAACACACAGCTGAAACTAGCTGCACACCCACAGACCAATTAGACCCTATTGCTACATGCCCTGGTGTGATAACATATCTTCACCATTCACCTTTAGAAATTCAGAAAGTTAAACCCCTGTCTGTTCCAGGAAGGATGGGCTGATTTGAGACAGTCAGTTTGCTGCTTTGTTTCACCTGTTGTCTAATACAAGTAGGAGAAGGAGGGCATGAGCAGAAAGAACAGACACATGCACACAATTACACACGCCCCACCAAGAAGCACAAGAAAAGAGCCCAGAGTGGACTTGAAGCTGAACAGAAGTAGAGTTGCATGCCCAGTAGATTAACAGAATTAATCTTCAGAGCTGTCAGGTTTCACATTTTATTTTATGATGACTATATTCATCTCACACACAAACCTTCATTACTTTGCTGTTTTGGATACAAGTCAGATGGAATGAGCAGCTTGACCTTGGTCGTAAACCCTGAAATGGAGGCAGCTGCAGGCAACCTGAAACAGAGCAGGGTTGGTTATAGACCCCAGGCTCACTCTTTCATTTTCTTACTCTTTCTCTGGCTTGATTGGTTTCCACCTGTTTAGTCTTCATGGAAACAACTTGTATACTCTCCTGTCTTACAAAGACACATCTCTCTTTATTTCTCTTTTCCCTTCCCTTCCCTTCCTTCTTTCTCTTTCCCTTTCCTTTCCTTTCCTTTCCTTTCCTTTCCTTTCCTTTCCTTTCCTTTCCTTTCCTTTCCTTTCCTTTCCTTTCCTTTCCTTTCCTTTCCTTTCCTTTTTTTATTTTTTCTTTTTTTCCCTTTTTCTTTTCTTTTCTTTTTTCCCTTTTTCTTTTCTTTTCTTTTCTTTTCTTTTCTTTTCTTTTTCTTTTCTTTTCTTTTCTTTTCTTTTCTCTTCTCTTCTCTTCTCTTCTTTTTTTTCTTTTTTTTTCTTTTTTATTTTTTCCTTTCTCTTTTCTTTTTTCTTTTGTCTTTTCTCCTTTCTCCTTTCTCTTTTTTCTTTTCTTTTCTTTTCTTTTCTTTTCTTTTCTTTTCTTTTCTTTTCTTTTCTTTTCTTTTCTTTTCTTTTCTTTTTTCTTTTGTCTTTTCTCCTTTCTCCTTTCTCTTTTTTCTTCTTTTCTTTTCTTTTCTTTTCTTTTCTTTTCTTTTCTTTTCCTTTGGCAATAGAAAAGTGATCTAATGATGTAATTTTAGGGTTCCCAACAGACAAAACACTTTTGTGGGCCAAGTGAAGTAGCCTTCCTGTACGATACTCTTGTTTTGAATGGAAGGAGTCAGTCAATGTGACACAGGCTGAAGAGCATGTTATTGGCATGATAATATTCCTTGACGATCCTCTGGACTCCTCTGTACAAATTTTATTTTTCCACTGAATAATAATACAGCAAAGGAACATCTAGGGCTCGCTCGAGTGTCTTTGTTGTCTGCAGACACTTTTGAATTGTTCTCTGAACGTCTTTGCCCAGTAGGCCCTAACGCCTATGACTGGCGTTGAGCACTGAGTTATGCCTCTCAGGAGAGCAGGTCTGAGCTTTGGCAGGGCCAGCAGACTCTTTAATTATGTCGTAGCAGACATTTGGCAGATTCTGTTCAGAAAGTTCCAGGGTTGACCTAAACTGGATGCTAAAGGATTCATCAACTCAAGGAAGGGTGTATCTTCTCTAACAGCATGAAGGTCATTGGCGGGACAGTACCTCTTACTGTAAAGGCCTGGACTGAGCTTGGGAACAAGGAGCAGAACTGCAGTCTCGCTGCTCAGTAATGTGGTTCTTCTGGTCCTTCTAAGCTAAACACAGCTGGGTCCAACCAGTAGTTAGATGGGAGATTTCCAGAGAGATCCTGATTTCTGCATAAAAGCGTAATATCTAAATCAAGGAAAGCCACTCTTTTCTCCTTCAGTCATGGTAACTCCTAAAAGCCATGCTTTGGAGATAAGAAGGTTTTTGGCATGTGTTTCTGCCTAAAATGTAGAAATGGGGAAAGGATGAAGAGGGGAAAGATCTGGACGGTGTTAAGAGTCTCTCTTCTGGGTAATTTCCAGTATAGGCAATATCAATTCCTATGGTTTCTCCAGCAGTTTCTCTTGCAAGCAAACCACTGTAGCATAAATTTCAGAAAGGGAGCTGACAGCATAAGATTATCAGGTTCAACAAGACTCTGTTTCACGGCCTGAACCGTGGAAGAAAACTGTTGCACAGTTAACAAGCTGCTGGGTCCTATTTAACAGGTGGCGGCACTTCACTGGTGCCTAGTTCATAAAGTGCTCTGAAATCCTTTGGGACAGAAGGTGCTATATATATGTAAGATATTATTGTTACACGGGTATTCTGTTTTGTTTTGTTTTTCATTTGGTCAGCCTGGATAAGTTCTCCCCGAGGCTTAGGTAGCAAAGCATTAGCCTGGAAAACTTGATGGCTTGGGGTTTTAGTCCCTTAACTGGTCTCTGTTGGCTTGTTGGCTGGTTTATGGGGAGAGTGGGGAAAGAGGGAAGCATTCTCTGCTCACAGTCACTCGCATGGAAATATAACTGAGAAGTAGATGACTAAGCTTTTTGCACCAGATAACTTGTTCCCATTTATCAGTGTTATTTTTTTATCCAATTGTTCCCTGAAGATTTTTATCTCAAGCAGATAGAAACACTTTTTTTTTTTTTTTTTTTTTTTTTTGGAAGGGGAGAGATGGTGGTGGTAAGAACTACAGATTTTGTATTTTCTTTTCTGCTTCCAGTGCTCTATCTAACAGCTTGTCAGGAGAGCAAATTAAGACCAAATTAAATCTGTCCTGTTGATCTGTGCCCAGATCAGTGTCCAGCTCACACTCTGTCATGAGATGGCTATGGAAAAAAGGAGTAACTCATCAAGCTATTCATTGCTACTGTATTTCACATGGTGCCAAACTTTACTTGGACTATAGATAAATTGGTACTGGTGCTATAGTAATAAGAATAACAATAACAATAATAAATTCATATCACAGCGTCATGGGCTGGTATCGCTGTAGGGGACTTGGAACTCTTTCAACTTGAGCTTCGGATCACCCACTCCTCCCGAGGTCAAAATGCTTGTGAGATGAAAAGCATCTTCAAAATAGTCGTGCTAGCATATGGGACTGTGTAACTGCCACTGCTCTATTTAATTAGCGATTATAGTTAACAACAATAATAACGAAACTATTAACGGCAACATCTATGTTACAGTGGAGTTCTACGCAACATGTAAACTAGTGTATAGCACAGACTGGGGCTTCTTCTCTGACCTTGAAGGTAATGGCACGATAGATCTGATAGATCTCACATTCGCAATTCTTCATCCCCGTACCAGGACTCAAGCTTATACCCCGAACCTAATGTTGTTATGTTCATATTATTTAAGAATTTTCTCCAAGACTGAGGATGGTATGACTTTGTTATTGTATGGACAGAGAATAACCTCCACGCCCAAAAGCTTATGACCTTCCCTTCCCTTGCCCACCTCCACAGATTTCAGGCATAAATCAGGTTAGATTAAAGCAGGAGTGTAAAAAAAGAACTCACCCTAAATCAGTGAAACCTCAATTCCTTTGAGGTCAGTAGCCATACACCCACTGACAGGATTAAACCCAAAGTTTGGTCTAGTTTTAAAGCATTTTACAAGCCTTCGTTGTAGTCTTTCTTACAAGCACAGGAAATATCTACAAACCAGTAAAAAATGATAGGAATATTTTAGCTGCCATCCACGTGATATTATTAGACATTGTCAGATGTGAACAAAAAAGAGAGAGAGATATTTCCCCCTTATTCTGCCAATGAAATTTAATAGGAAAAAATATCAAAATATGTTTGGAACAAAGGCTTACCCATTTAATCAAATCAAGAAGGAAAGAAAGAATGAAGAAAGAGTGAAAGAAAGAGAGAGAAAGAAAGAGAAGGAGAAAGAAAGAAGAAGTGAAAAAGAGAGAAAGACTAGACAAAATGAAAGAAAGAGAGACAAGGAAAGAGGGAACGAAAGAAAAAGAAGGAACTCTGTTTCCAATGACTGTACAATGAGTCCAGGAAATCCAACACTGATATTTCTATTCTAGTAAAAAAATTTCCTTGATTGGAAGGAATCAGAATTTTTGGAATTGGAAGTAAGTGCAAGAAGTTATTAAATAAATCAGTCTAAAGAAATAGTAGTTTGCTTTTCTTTGGGTGTCTTTATATGTGTGTATGTGCATGTGTACATGTGAGCGTTGGCATCTGTACCTGAATATAGCATGGAAGATATCGTATCTAGAACAACCCTGACTTTGCGTTTGCTTTATGCTGTTTTTACATCGTATCTCCAAAATCTTTGATACCACCAGGCTTGTTTCTAATTTACAGTGACAGAACTTCTCTCCCCTTTCAGTCTATACACCTTATTATTAATCGGTTTTTATATGTTTTTTAGTATATTTAAGTAAGTGCTATACATTTTGCTAGAGGCCATCACTGTTGTCACCTCTGTCTTTTGGAGACTTGCATTTCTTTTTGTGTGTGATTGAGGCAATTTTAAGTCACCTTCAGTAACACTTCACTCCTTAAGTAATTCTGCTAAAATTAGGAGGAGTAACTGAAGGTTCTGTTGAGCACAGACATCACAGTTTATCTCAATGTGATTAAAAAAAAAAATAGCATAGAGGCATTTTTTTAGAAATCCTTTCCATAGACTAATTAGCAATATTTAGGATTCTGGGCCACAAGAAACTATTACTCCTATGTAGGTGTCACTTTAAACTTCTCCATAATCTCACTGTCAGAGAAAGAATAAAATACAGTTATGTGTTTCCAAGGACGACTGCTGCCCGCACACTACCAAAGGGAGCAGCAGCAGCTCCCTCCCAATACTTTATCCGACTCAGAGCATGTCCAAGAAAGATCAGCTGGCAAAACTATCTCTGGCAATCCATAAAACCTGAAGAAAGAAGCTTGAGTCTTACTCTCTATGTTTAGGAAGGCTCCAGGAGTCCCAAATTTCCTTTTGGCTTCATCACTGCCCTTCTCAGAGGACGCTCAAGAAGTCCTGACCTCACTGATAATCAGTTTTGTCATCTCCAAGGGTCAAATATGAGAAAGGCTTTCCTCGCTGAGCAGAAAGATGCCCAGCATATAGCAGCATCGTGTGTTTTGGGTAGTCTCAGTGCCGTGGTTGGTGTTTGGAGGTCAGTCCCAACACATAACAAGTGCCTGGAAAGTTAAAGCCACAGTAGTTTTGATATCGTAAGTAAAAAAGAAAAAAAATGGATAGCAGGGAGAGGATGGCTGAGGCTAAGGAGTAGTAGGGATTAGAAAGGAAAAAGGGAAAGAAGGAAAAAAAAGTAAAAAAAGGAAAAAAAAAAGGAAAAAAATCTTGTGTATAAGTTGGCACCAACAGCCTGTGATGTCAGGGTGATGTCAGCTCGGCAGGTGGTCACTTTTTCCAGTCCAGCCTCAAACCAGGCAGGCCTTGTTTTTGTTTACTTTTCCTCTCCGCTCTGAAGAAGGCCAGTGAGCGAGGGCTCAGACGGGGGCCTCTGAATCGCGCAGCGCGGACCTCCCTGCCCGCGCCCCGCCAGGCCGCTCGGACCGCGAGCGCTGCCGGGGAGGGGGCTGAGCGCGCAGGGGTGAGGGACACGGTGCCCAGCAGGACCCACAGGCCACTGCCACCATGTGCCCTGCACTCCCTTTCTTTTCTTTTTCCTTTTTCTTTTTCTTTCTTTTCTTTTTCTTTTTCTTTTCCTTTTTCTTTTTCTTTTTCTTTTCTTTTTCCTTTTTCTTTTTCTTTTTTCTTTTTCTTTTTTCTTTTTCTTTTTCCTTTTTCTTTTTCTTTTTCTTTTTCTTTTTCTTTTTCTTTTTCTTTTTCTTTTCATTTCTTTTTCATTTCTTTTTCTTTATCTTTTTCTTTTTCTTTTTTCCTTCCCATTCCTCCTTCTCTTTCTTTTTTTCTTTCTCCTTTTTTTTTCTCTTTCTTTCTTTTCCTTTCTTTCTTTCTCTCTCTCTCTCTTCCTTTTTTTCTTTTCCTTCCTTCCTTCCTTATTCCTGTTTGAGGTCACCCTCATTGTACCTACAGCCCTCCCTCACTGGAAATGTTTTCAGCCAATACCTCCAATGTCTTTCCTTTCAAAATCTCTCTAGAAATTTATGAATTAAACTGAATGCCTTCTTTTCCGTTCCATGATGACTTTTGTCCTGCGTATGTTACAGCCGTCCTGCATGTCCCAAAGGCATGTATCCTGGATGTTTCCTTCCAGTCCACTCTCTGTTGCTCCACATCTTGCTCATTCTTCCCCCACACATAGAGGAGGAATCATTAAATACTTTTATTTTTTATTTTATTTATTTTTTTTTTTTTGCGCAATGCTAAAAATTATCTCAATTCTTATTACTTTCTGCCATGGCTATGCACACAGTAAGTTTACTTCTCCATGCATCCAAAAACTGACCACTGCTGCACATTGAATAGGCTTGTTGTACCTCTGGTCTGACGCTCTTCAGCAGTTCTGAGGCTCTTTCGTTTTTATCATTGTCTGCTGTGATTCCATGAACCCCGGTATCACTTTATCGAGTCCAAACACAACACAACTCTTATTATTGCCTTCAATATCATGTCATCTTTTTCCCAAATCCAATCAAAGATTTCTGCCTTTCCAACCTGATCAGAGAGAAAACTATAGGATCATGCACTATAAAGGATGTCCACAAATTCATTAATAAGTTTATTGGTGTTGTTTTCTTACATACATGATAGGATTGGCATATTTTGATATATAAATCCTATAAATGTATTGTATTGCCATGAAGGGCAAGAAATTATTAATACTAGTTGAAAGAAAAAGCAAGACTTAAATATTTGTTTTTTGCATCATGAAATTAGTCTCAGATAACTTTTAAATGTGTTGTACGAGTCTTTATACCAGAACTAGCTGTCCAGATTCTCTTCAGATTTAATGGAAAGAAATGGACATTTCTTCAGCATGATTCATTGCATCTGAGGACAGACAGGGTAAGCCAGGTAAATCATCCTCTGAGAGCACTTCTTTCTTTCAGTTGACTGTAAAGGGAATTTAGAGCAACCAGCTAAACTGTAGCTTTCTGCATTGAAGAGGTCTAAAGTGAAAATGGGATGAATCCTACCACAGATTTCTATCCTGGACCAAGAACATTTTGATGGCAGGGGATTGATTTATTTTTCATGTGCCAAAGCAAGACATGGAAGTTCTCAATGCAATTCAACTGTAAAGAGACTCATTTTAGCACCTGGCCTGCAGACAGGTTAATGCACTGATGCTCAGCGTCTTACCATTTGGATTATCTTGCACTGATTTTCACAGAATGGCAAACTGCAAACCCTTTGCTCCCTCTCCCGCGCCAGCCTCCTTCTTAAACAGACTTGCTCGCCATCCCCAGTGCTGGCATTCAGACCCACACTCAGGTGAAGGGCTATCCTGAGCGATGGTGGGTGCAAGGGGACTACCCTCATGCTGAGAGCCTTACCGAAGTCCCAAACTCTCATTTGTGTCTTTTGGATGAGAAGAGCACAAGCATACTTGTGATTCAAGAAACCTGGGCTGCAATTACCTCAGTGGCTTAGGTTGCAGACTGATGAATAGACAAATGAAATTTGAGATGTCCACCCAGATCAAACATCACCATGGTGACTGCATGCTAACTAGCACGCTGTGCATGTGAAGGGCTGATGACATTATGTGGATGGGAATAACATTAATTTCTTCTAGGGACTGCACTAAGTACTTGCAAAAAAATTTTTTTTTCTTTTTTTTTTTTCCTTTTTTTCCCCCCTTCCTCATTAATCAGATTGCTTTGGCTTGGAATCTCTCATTTTTGTATATTCAGGGTCTCCGTTTCTCAAACTACATCTATACTTAGAAATGAAATGTGCCTATTTTCTGGCACTGAAAACAACCAGTTTGGGATGGTCTGCACCTCCTGAGCCCTCTTGCTCTCCCTCGCGTAGGCTGGACACATCCACAGGATTCGTTAGGAATAGTTCCCGCCTCATGTTAACGTGCAAATCATGCCCAGGAGTTAATTTTGGAGTTTGACAGCTGACCTGGGCCAACAATGTGCTAAGGACAGTATTAGCAATTTAACAGTGGAGGTGATGGAGTTCCTTTGCCTGTGAAAGTTCCCTGGCACTATTTATTATTATAGAAGTAGAAGTCTTGAAAAGGGAACAACATGTTTCTACTTCATTGATCAGCTGGGAAAATAATTCCATAAAAAGACCATGTGGGGCTCAAAGAAGTATATGGGGCCCCCAGAAGCTGGATTTGTCTTTTAGGTTTCTTAGGTTTTTATATCCGAAAAAAGCAAACTCTCTTTCTCCCTTTCTTTTTTTTATATACAGGTCCATATCTGTAAACGCACCCTCGCTAACCGTGATCGTTAGGGTCGAGCGGGACAAAGAGAAAGCGTGCACCAAAGCTGACCCCCTCGAGCAGAGCGTGCAACTGCTGAGAGTTAATAGCTCTCCCCGTTGCTCTGGCAGCAGGCGTTAAGCCAAAACGTGGAACTTTCCCCGGTGCGAGACCTTTACGTCTTACGCGCTGGAGCTGGATGCCGGGTAATTGAAATCATACACGTACCCAAACCTTTCCCTCGGTTGAACCTCGGCTATGAATCGTGAGAAGCACTTAACAAGGCTGGATGTCACAGCTTGTGACTGTAAAAGAACATTAAAGAGGCGATTACTCAAGGAGGGGACTGTATTATAGCATTTAACAAACAGGAGCTGATGTATTCTATTTTCCTTTAGCGAATGTTATTTAAACTAGACAATGGGGAGACTTCCCCCACGCCCCAAAGGATCGGAGATGAAATTCTTTTCAGCCTTTAGCTCTCACATTCGTGTATGACTCAGATGGCTAAGATCTCCCCTCCCTGCTTTCAGCCTTCCAGACTCATGGAGCTAAGAAAGAAAATAAATTCATTTCTAAAAACGTGGTCCTGGAGGGAAACCATTCAGATGCAGTAGGGGAAGGATTTTAGTTCAGTGGCATAATCAATCTCTTCTTTCTTTTTTCTTTCCCCTTCCCTCAGATTTGTTCTTATTTTTTTTTTTCTTCATTTCTCGTGTCTCTCTCTTCTAGTTTCTCTTTCTTCTCTTGATCAGGTATTATTATTTTGGTTTTTTTTTAATTTCCCATCAATAAATTGCTTTCTACTAGATTTTCTTTTCAGCACAAGCTTCTTTTTCCAGTCTTGCAACAATTTCTGTATTACTTCAGAGACATTTTTCTGTCTTTGATTCTATCCATCTCCCTCTACTTTCTTGACCATCATGTGTTTCTATGGATTTTAAACTTTTTCTTTTTTTTTTTTCCCTCCTTCTCTGACAAGGTCATTGCCCTTAGTTATTTCACTCCTTCCTCCTACCCTTTCAAATGTTCAGTCTCTTTTTTGTTCCCTTACATCAGTGGAGGCAAATATTCAGCTCCGATATGCCATCCAAATAACCTAAGTTAGACAGCACTGGTATCAAAATAATCATTTCAAAAACATGTTTCATGACAGAAGAAAGAGATTTTTCACCAAACTTTAAAGTTTCATAATGAACATTTGCTTTCCACTGGCAAGGACAATTTTCAGTGGAAAGAAAAACTAAATTCTCTTTAGCTGGAGTCTTTTCATGTGTTTCATTTTTTAATTTAACATTAAATAACATATTTATATATTTATTTAATAAGTCTAAAAGTACTAGTTCCTTAAAAGCCATGTTTTTCTCCAGCAAATATACTAGTTTCAGCTCTATTTTAATTGTGAAGGTTTATTCAGTCGAGGACGGAATGTCTGATTCTCAGCACAGGAAGAAAAAATGTGAGAAAAAATAGACAATAGTTAATATATTCAGACAGGATGTGAAAAATCCAGAATCAAGTCATTGCAAATGAATCAAGCATTACAGGTTCATGGAGCTGGTTATTCCACATCCTCTTGGTGAGAAGATGTTGTGAACCTCCTTCTCTCTCCCTCCCTGCCTTTCACGTTTGTTCACAGCAAACTCTTTTGGCAGGTTTCAGCTCTGATTCCATTTTTTGATCAGAGAGAATTGTTATTTACTGGCCAGCCTTTGTTATTTCTGACCAAAATACTGAAAATATTTATCTTTGATAAGAAAAGCAAGGATGGATTTTACCTGTTTGTTTATAAATTAAAAAAAAATTATGAAGAAAAATGTTATGTCTGATCAGCTATAAATACAGGATTATTTTATCTTGGTTTCTTCTACCTTCTGTTTGATAACCAAGATATAATTACTATGTCTCTCTGTATTTGAGTAGGATTCAACTCACCTTCCTTCAACTCTGTAAACGTCAGATATCCATCCTTGTTTATTCACCTAAGCTCCATCTCTAGACAACAGCGATCGATAAGCACCCGCAGGAGACGATTCGTCCCATCCACGAGAGGCGTCTTCCTTGGGGTGGAATTAATCTGCCTCTGTAAGTGTCGATCTCTCTTGCTGATGGTGCAAAGGGCCTCTGCACAGGGCAAGATACTCCATCACTGCTGAGTCTGGTTCTTATGGTTTTCTTCAGGCTCATTGGTCATCTCTTTCACGACCACTATTACTGCTTTGAGAGGAAAACCATGGTTGGGCTTGAGAGTTGTGAGACGTTAATTCGTTTTCTAATCCTTTGACAGACAAACAATATTATGTCCAATGAGTGGACATATTCAGTTCTACTGGTAGAAATCTACTTTAATCCCACTTTCTCAAGATTGGTTTTACTTACTATTTCTGTCTTCTACACGTCTACCAGCCTAGAGAAAGACATACAAACCAACCGAAAAAAGAAAACCTAAGTAGATTTTTTCACTCTTACTTGTCTGATGTTGTGTTACAGGTAGCTCCAGTAAGGACTTAGGTAGAATGCAGTGAAGTAAATCCCAGTACAGCTCTTACGGTGTTATGCACATAGAGAGGTGTTATTTACTGCAGGGATTCCACATAATAACCGTGATCCAGAAGCTGTTTTATGATCTAAGTTAATGTTCGACTGAGCTACCCAGGTGGGATTTCAGTTTCAAATAATATGAGGTTGCTGACATCGGGAGACTCTTAAAATCATCCAGTTTCTTGACCAGTGGCAATTCTAGATTTTTGTATCATCTTTTTCCACCAGTATAGGCTGAAAAATTTTGGTTGTATCTGAAGTAGAAAACAGACCCCTGAGGACTTTGAACTTAGCATTATTCCTGGAGAAATCCACCCAAAGTTTCCTTTAATATTTAAGAGAGAATTGTGTTTGGACATTTTCTATAAATGGAGTTATAAGAAAGGACCAAAAGCACTTGCTGGCCTGCATGACGTAGAAGGTCAGACTAGACAACAGGCAGGTATTTCATTTTTTTTCCTGCTGTTTTGACAAACCCTGTCAAATAGAAACTGGAAGAGACAATCATTTTGTTCTTTTGACTACAAGACATACAACATTGTCCTTTTTAATCGCTCCATATCTGCATTAAAATTATATTACTCTCTCTCTTTTTTTTTTCCCCTCAATCTATATACAAGGTTTAATCCTATTCTCATTTGGGGCTCCCTTCATTGCAATACAGGGACATGAAAAAGTCAGTGCATATGAGATTTCATACGAGATATGAAATGAGATCCAAAAGACATGCCTCATTACTTGCCCTGATAGCAGATCTGCTCTGCAAAAGCCAAGCTGGAGAGTTAGTAGAAGTGGGTCTGTGAATGAATCTGTGCTGGGATGCCCAGTGAACATGAAGGAACTCCTTTTTCTTTTTCAAGAATATTTGGAACCAACCTCACCCCTAGGACAGTGCCAAATATATTTTTCAGGTTGATGCCATGAAGACTTTCCTGGAATTCTCCTTTTTTATTATTTTCATTTTTTAATCGAAGGTGAACTTTGCTTTTGACAAACAGTCTATCCAGCCAGAGCAACTGGTGAGAACAATGAGTCATAAAAAGTCTGTTATTAAAAATGTTTGCTTTGTTCACATCCTGAATTGATTTCCTCTAATGATTTCCCTCTGACGGCTGTGGTCAAAAATAATAACAGTAATAATAAAGTAAGAGAATATGCCCCTCCCTGATTTCTCTATTAGAGGCTTTGCTCTCCATGTGTTGACAGAGCAGCCCTGCAAACAGACCAATATGTGAATCCAACTAATAAAACCTAAAGAAAGATTGGAATATGTTTTTTTATTATTATTACTACAGAGCTTGCCTTAGTCTAGTAATTCACGGTCTGAGATAGTACAGGGACCATTTGTGCGGATTTGTTTTTTTTAACTCTTTTTGTGCTCAAAAGAGAATTAGTTTTATTATTTAAAAAATACTAATCAAAAATCCTTTACAGAAAATTAGATTCTCAATCAACCTATTTTTCTTTCTTACAACTAGATTTATAGAATTCTCTCTCTTTTCCTTACATATTTCTCTCTCTCTACTTGTACTTATCCAATTATTATACAATTGTACAACTATATAACTGTATAATATGTAAAACTGTTACATCATTTACATTATCACCATACCATTATGATCAAAATCATATTAATAATAATTCAAATAATTATTCATTTTTTCATTATGTGTCTAGATAATATGACCAAATAAACAGGTATAGATGGGTATAAGAGTAGTAGATACATAAAAAATACATAAATAATGTATGAAATGTAACAATTAGAAAAATGCATGGAACAAACCTGTGGTTAAATTTTATACAAATGATTAATACTTTGTTGCTCTTCATTATTTAAAAATGAATGTAGTATAACAGCTATTCAGAATAGCATGTGATATGCTGTGTCTCAAAAATTCATCTCAATCCTGCTCTGTTTTGCTGCTAAAAAGCTGCAATCGTGCCATCAAGTAGGAACAATAAATTGTTGGGGTCAAATGTATTCTTGCCATGGTAAATACTTGAAGAGTACAATTTAAAAACAAGTCACCGTGGGAAAAGTCTATAGTCCAACATATTTACTCAATAAATATGTATTTTTTCCCCAAATTCAGGAATTAATTGTGTGGGAGTCCAAGGGAAAAGTTCATCCATCAGATTTGTTGTGATGGAAAAGTTCATCTCCTTGTCTATTTTTATGTAATTAACTATTTTAATATGCATGACTAGTGAACAAAACTAGCCATAAACTTTTGATCACCTTCCAAGGGATATAAGCACACTGAGCACAAAACAGAGCTGTAGACAGTCACATTTACTTCTGGAGGGCACGTACTTTTCAGTAAAACTCACAGAACAGCTAACTATAACATTACTAAAAGGTAATGCTTTTTCCATGCAATATAAATGCACTCCATGGAATTCAGCTGCCACAAAATGAAAGTAAGACCAGGAGATCTATAAAATATCACAAAAGCCTGAACATACAGGATACTTAGGTATACAACAAAAAGTATTTTTCATAAATTTGTGGTGTTTAGGAGCTAGGATATTCTGGAAAAGAAGAAATGTTTCAGACCATCAGGACATAATCCATCCTTAAACTAGTGAAAATAAAGAACAAAAAAGCAAACTTTTACAAGGAAAAATCAGATAATTAATTCTCTATCCAGTTTCTTACATCTTCATCCAAGTAATGTTATACTGGCCATTGGTGCACATGGAGTACTTCATGAGAGGAACCACTGATGTGACCCAATATGGTATTCCCAAATTCTCCTTGTATACCCACATTGCACTGAGCCATGGTCTCTATCCTCAGACATCTCACTTGGAGCCTAAATGAGGAATCTATACTCAAAGGAGAGAAGGGAGAGAAATGGGCTACTTACATGCCAAGAATTGCCATGTGGGGGACCCTGTACAACGAGCCAAAACTCTCAGTGAAGGTCCATATCTCAGATACTTTAAGTGGGATGGCATGAATGGTCCTCTCTCCTCCACCACTACAGGCCAGTGCTTTGAGCACTGCAGGCAGGAGGGTTCCTAGCCAATGCAAAAGATACAGAAACACATTTTCAATCTGGCACTTGGATTTGTGACACAGGTTTCCTGTTCTAGGCATGGCCTGAAGCACAAGCCCATCTCCTCTCTGGAAGTACATTCTCATTCATTCATATTAAGAGAATAGGAAGTGTGAGCACTTCACATTCACTAAGCACGCTTGGAAAACAGATGAAAATATCTCTGAGGATTCAGCTGAGGCTTAATATTCTCTTTTCGGTGAAAAAGTAACACATACATAATTGTCATTATTTCCTAAAGTGCTTTTGATTGCCGACATTTCATGAGAGAGAAAGCAAGAAGAAAAGTTTGGAGACTGCTATAGGACAAGTAGATGTTTGGAACTGAGTCCGATACATAATAATGTGACAATAGATTATAACCCTGAGAAGAGAAAAAAAAAAATTTATTGATGGACTTTAAGTAAGGCCTTACAGTCCTTATAATAAATTCCTTAGAGATTTATCCTAACAAGGTTTCATATTCCTGTATGAAGAATTACACAATATCAAATAGAAATTGCAACAGAAAAAAACAAGGCTTAGCTTATCAAGGTAAGTCACAAAATCCTATGATCTTACAGTGTAAGAAATTAAGAACTGAGATTCATCTCACCTCAGCTTAGATATCTACAGAGCAGAGAGTAATAGCCAAACAATTCTCAAGACTCCTTTATTGACATCAGAGAGAAAAAAGTATGTTCATAATGCAATTTACCTGCCTTATTTTACATATCTGCATTAGAATGAGATGGAACTATGCCACAGGCTCCCAAATTTAAATTATGTAGATGTCCACTGACTCTTGAGGGAACCTGAGGTGACTTCTTCAAATGCAGAGTCCTATGTCTGCTGAGAGATTTCTACAGTAAATGACTTACTCCATTTCACTTCTTTAGTCTCTTAAGAATAAAAAAAAAATCTCACATGCATATTTACAAATCCACTGGTATATGAGGAAGGGATTTCTGAGGTGAGGAGGAGGAGGAGGAAGAAAAAAAAAAGAAAAAAAAAAGAAGTGACTGTACTGCTGGGTTTCAAGTGGATTTATTTCTGCTAGCTAAGAGGTTTTTTAAGGCAGTGAAACCTATGGCTCATTATCTGGATTAATGTTATTGCCTTCATTTTTCAATAAATATACCGTGTCAGGATTTATAGCTTCTCTGTTCTCTTCATGAAATGCAATAGGTCTACCTTCACATGCCAGGGTTTCGGGAGAGTGACAGGAGCAGCACAGGGAGGAAAATATGCTGCTCCTTTTTGTTAAGTTTTGCTCCTATGTTGGGCCAGAACTGTGACAGCTTTTGGCTAACTGCATGCTGAAGTGAATGGGAATGAAAAGGCAGACACATCATCTTAAGTAAACGACCTGTTCTGGATTTCTTTGATGCATTTATTTGGGCCTCAAGAGAGCTTTAAATGTGGTTGAAAAGAGCCTGGCCTGACTCAAGTTGTCTTCAGAAGAGCTGTAAAGAGTTCCTAGTGCCCTCTTTTGGAGGGGTATAATCTAAATCCCATCCCTTCCTCTCCATCTTCCTTTGCAAGTCTCGTAAGAGAGCTGGCACTCATTCAGTCTGAGGGTTCCTTTTCATTCCTTGCACTCTGGCTACTCCTTGACCCCATTCGTGAAGCTTGCAACATTAAATTTTGGGGTAAACACCCATATTTCCCGTATTAGTCTTCCCTCAGGCAAGCATTACTTCTTCATCTTGACCATACATTGTTGGACTGAAACTATCTGTGATGTTTTTGTGGAAGTAAGGAGTCTTCAGTGAAGTCTCATTATTTCACTAGCTGCCTAAAAAAAGCAAGAGATTAGAACAAAATCAGTGTCTGATGAGAGGTAGTTCTCACACGTGTCTCCGGTACTGTTCAGAGGATGTCTATATATGATAAAATCCTCCCTTGCTGTGGTTCCCATAAAAGCACATTTATTGTCTGCAAGTCCTCATTATTTAATAGCCTATAAAACTTACTGAGTATTACAGAACAAGGTGGTTAGCAAAATCTTTGGAGTGACATTTATTCCTGGCCAAAATATAAGGGTGATAATCTTAGGACAGATAACGCTCCTTACTTATCTAGACAACAAGCTAACAAGGAACATGGAGAAGACAGTTGCTAGTATGAGGACTTTCATACCTGCCAGCAAGCCAGTATCAAAACTTGGACTTGAAAATATGGAGCCCAGAATCAGCATCGGGAGCTGCAGAAAATTCATAACTTGAACAGATGAGGCACCGAGAGGCACACACAGAGTTTACACAGACTCGGGGGCTGTATCAGCTGACCTAGCTTGCTTGTTAGTGCATTTGGTGTAACATTCAGAGACATCTGCCAAGGATGGAAGAATTGCATCTAGATTTCAAAAAAACAGACTGAACAGTGGATTCAAATAAGGTAAGCCCCATTAGTGAGAGCTTTTAAGTCCACACAGTTATCTTTTATCCTGTCTGGAGGTATGGTCCTGGAAATCTGAGACTTATCATCCCTAAATGACGCTTCAGATGCGATGTGGTAATTACTCTTACTAGGCCCCACTGTAGACGTCGGAGAGAAATAGCCCCTCTAGAGAGCAATGCAGATCTTCACTGAGCTGAAACACACTTGAAAGCTCTTTCTAATTGAAAAAAGGCAATAATCAGTTGCCTAAACATGCAGTTCCTCATGCCACCTTCGACTGCGACATCCACATAGGGCTGGTAAATTTAATACAGACTTACACATCCAGCCCCTCTGGTCAGCAGCAGGATGCCAGGGAATGATGAATCCATCCAAAACAAGAGTTTGGACTAAGGCATTTGCCTAAGTCTGCTTTTATAGAAAGAGCTGGAGCTCTAGCTGAAGAGGTGTCCTGAAGTCATCTTTCACATAAAGAGGGTCAGATCCCTGGTTCATTATAATGCAGACTTGTTAGTCTTACTTGCCAGGTGTATCTTCGGCACGTGGGTAATGACAAGCACAAGCAGCCTGACAGGTGGTATCTGCAGCAACTGGGACATCTTTTAATTGGATCTCCTGCTTCCAGGAAATGTCAACAGAAAAAAAAAGTACTTGCCAATAGGTCCACCTCTACTAACACAGTTCATTTTAATTCCTGAGTCACTTTTTTTCCATTTTTGACACAACATTTTGAGAGGAATTTGCTCATTATTGATTAACTTTCTTGTACATGGGATCTTCTGGATCTGACTGCAGATTTGAAAAAGCAGCCACAAATTATGTCTGGGTCTGATTTTCACTTGTTCCCTCTTGCATGTGGGCGTTAAACAGGACAGAAATTGCCTCTCCCATTTCTCAGTAATTTATCTAACTCCACTGGCTTTTATTAGATTGATATTTTTTTCCTTCCATCCCACTCACTTGTAAGTGGCTGCTCCCTCAGCCCTGTAACACTGGCTCATAAAATGTATATGGAAAGAGAAAGAATTTACTGTTCAAGTCTTTGCTTTTCTGTTGGTAGATGCAATGTGTAGGTTTCTGTTTGTTTGAGTCTTTTCCCCCCTTGATAGCATGGGGAAAATAAATGAATCTATTTCATTTTTGTTTTGTTTTGAATATTTTTTTTTTATTTTCTACCTTTGGAGAAAACCTTTCTGATCTCAGTAAACATGTAGTATGGCTAAGAATGAATAACCAGGCTATACACTAAACGTTTTCCTGGGTGTTCCCTTCTGTACCAGCCAACTTTTCCCTAGTTGCAGGAAAGCAGCCAAGATAAGGAAATATTCATCATTTCTGCACTGCATTATTTCAGTGGAAACAAAAGATCACATTGTGGGCTTGTGCTTGTATGCATATGTGTATGCACCCATTGCAGGCTCTATCTTTCTGAGCCCAGGACCTGAGAACGGCTTTGAAACCTTCCAATACTTCAGACATTCACAGGAATGCAACCCAGATTCATAAAAGAGGCTGTGGCTGCAAGTTTCATGTTACTGCTCTTGGTTGGCAGGTAAAATCTCTACATTTCTGCACCCCATGTCTCCACCGTCATCTCCACGACACAGACATACTTCATCTGCACAAATGTTTGTGTGGCCACTCGTTGAACCTGACCAAGGAACTGATCCAGAAGAAAAATAATCCAGAAAAAAAAAATCTCGATTTATTTTTTTCCGTTGGATTAGTTCCTTGATTTGGTTCACTGCATGTTCATGAAAAAAGTAGTTCAGGAAGAGCTCAGGGGATGACTTGAGGGCAGGAAAGAGGAAAGGAGGAGGGGATATTTAAACTGTGATTGACATCAAAAAAGGGCCGTCAAAAACTTCACCCTGACTAAAAGTTATCTGAGTGGACCAGCTACAGGCTATACGAAATTATTGTGTAGGAGATTATCATGAAACTACAAGTGCATATCAGACAGCTTCTCACTATACCGCCTGCCTATAACTTTGTGCGCGTTTGTATCTGAAAAATCTGTGCTCTGAAAATAAAAATAAATTTCATTAGATTGAGAGTCAGAGTAGGAAAAAAAAAATCAGATACCACTTAAATCATAACAACTTTCAAAAGTGGTAGCTCCTAGATTCTGCATGGAAGCAAGAGTAACACCAGGAAAACAGAAGCTCAGTTTACCCTGCTATTTTCCAGCCACCTGACTGCAAATAGTTCTCCAGATCTGATGCATGAGGAACCACATCCACAGTGGAGAGGGGAGCATGGATCAGCCAGACCTCTTCTGGATTTGAGGAAAGTAGTGGAAAGAGTGTGGGTGAAAATTAATACCTCATCAAATTTAGAGGACAAAAAAGGTGATAAAAAAATCTTTTGTAGTTGCAGAGAGGGACAGCCAGGCTGAGCTTAAATGCAAGATGACACATCGGATATTAGCCCCATTTCATTCACTGAAAGTACAGAAAGTGGAAATGAAAACTGTTTCAAAGGCTTACTGAATAAGTAATGGAGAATTAGCAAAACTTACCGTACTGTGTTTGTTAAAAATTATTGTACATGAAAAAATAAATAGCTCAATTTTTTAACCTAGACAAGGAAGATTTTCTGCAAAATTTTCATCTCATTCCCATGAAATTCTCCTTTAAAAATGTCCCATTTGTCCAACGGCTAGCTATAATTCTTGCCTTCCCAAGGATTCCCACCCCAGGTGTCACTGATGTCTTTTCAATGGTGTCGCTTGAAGGAGCAAAGGTTGTGAGATCAGGCGATTAACAGTGAGCAAGAAGGTCTAATCCGGAAGGAAGGCTGCAGTAATGTCATTAGTTCAACCTTTAACGGCTGGGCAGGTACAGAACAGCAATCATTGAGATCTCTCCAAGGACTGGAACCATTTGCAGAAAGATTACACATATGACTTCCTTCCTTGAACATCAGTATGAAGCTCAGAAATACTCTTTAGTCTCTGGCCAAAATAGAAGACCTTTTTGCTCCTGAGATAGTAGAAAGGAAAAGGAGAGGCAGTGACCAGAAAAACTCCCATGATATGTGTCATCCAAACCTAGATAAGGTTTCTCTGACACCGGTACTATAATTACAGTAACTGGACATCTTCAGCATCCTCCAGTTAATCTCAACTTTGTTCGTGGGATGTACATAAGACACATTGTATTGTGGCTCTTATGTTGGGCAGGAAAACCTGAAAATTAAATGATTTGTTTAAAACAATGAGGAAAGCTAATATGAGGTCAGTTATGGACTTTGTTTCCTGTTTCAGGAGCTGAAGTAGTTCACTGAGGGGCCTGATTTTAGGTTTCTGCTCTTGTACAGGCTCCTTAAACTCAAGAAAATCATTTAAGCTCTTCAAATCTCTTTCTGTGAGAGAAACAGGAGTGGTTTTACCCAAGTACTTCATATGGAGAAATATGTGTGCTTAGGAGAATGAACCAATGAGTTCTGTTGCAGTCAGGGAATGGAAGCATCATGGAAAGTGAAAGCGTCAAGGAAAAAAAAAGTTTAGGAGGAATGGACATGTAATGAGGAGCTGCAAAAGAGAAAATGCAGGTATTGATCAGACTTGCTATTATGAGGGAGTTTGGGGTTTGTCACAGAAGACATGTCCACACGTGTAAAAGCAGGCCACCACTCCTAGTGGGGTCGTTATACACTAATCAACTACCAGATGCCTCCTGGTCCTACACAACAGCCTGCCTGTTACAATGTGGGACACAAGCTCCTTGCACTTCGAGCTGCTTTGCCTGTGCTCAAAATCTGCGGTCGTAGGTGTTTCAACATGCTCCAGCACTGTCTCCTTCCTACACCTAGATGGGCTATAAAGGAATTCATGATCATTTTATCCTGAAATCACCACTGTGTCATTGTTTATTCCATATACCTGCTTTAGTACACTGACACCTTTCTGTCTCCAGCATCAGAGATAAGAGAATTGCACTATGCCCATACTATAGATAATGCAATAATAATCCAGAAGTTAAGGCACAAAAGGGGTAACCTGCTTTCAGTCTGAGCTCCTGCTCTGTGCGTGCTGTGCACGTATGCGGAAGGTGCAGATTAGATCCCAGCTGTTTGTTAGAAATATAACAATGCCTCTTCCTTAGCCCAAAGTCAAGCAAACCCTTCCCCCATCTTCATACACTACATAAAAATTATTAATTTTTATCTCAATAGTTCAAGAAGATTGCAAAAAAATTCTAATGAACATTAATGGGGGTTGTTCCCTGAGAACACAGAATGCTTGTGGTGATGTAATAAGATGTTTATAGAGTAGGAACAAGCGATAGCAGCATGTGTTGAATGAAAGCTTGGAAAGGGGAATATTTAGGTCAGGGCTTGTACAGGATGCTATGAAATGAGAACAGGTGTGAATACAGCTGCTGCTGTTTGCAGGGAGATTGGATGCTGGTCTGCATCGAACAGAGACCTTTCTAATGCCAGAACTATGGAAACAGCTTCAGCCAGAGCTTACTGTAAACCAGGTCATTCTAGTGCTCAGGAACAACTTGTTCATGTCGTGAGAAGTACTGTTAATGGGTAGGCAATCTGTCATATAACAATTTACAGATTTAGCATCGTCCATTGGGTGAGTTTGATCATTCATCATTGGGGGAATCTCCAAATTTCCACTGGCTAGGATGTTCTCCTAATGCATAGCTGATCCTGTTTATATGGGTCTAATACTTTGATTTTTTTTTCCCTTTGGCACTTCAGAAAATATTGGCCCTCCCAACAGCATTTTTCTGCCCTGGCAAGCATCGTGACATTGGACCTCAAAACCAGGGGTGTGGTCTAATTTATTCAATTCTTCTCCTCTTTCCTCTGGTTGTTCCTGAACATTAATCGTATGGGGACTGGGGCAGGAGCAGTGCGTGCTCTGGAGGCTGCCCAATACAACATATCCAGCCAAGTGAAAAATAAAAAGGTCAGGTTCAAAAGTCTAAGCAAGAGAGCTGTAGGTTTTCCGATGGGTTTGACATCTTAAATGGCCAGATGGATGTTTCCTTTGTTTGTTCTGTGACCATGCAAAAGGACTATAGAAATGCAGGCAAAAACCATGATCTACTACTCTTGGCTCATCTGTAGCCAATGTATCTGGTTTTATTTATACTTTTTATTATTACTTATGCCACATCAAAAGGTAGTCTTTTCCTATGACTAGTGCCCTTGATGCTATTTAGAAATGTAAAATGTACATAACTAAAAAACCAACTTGCTTCCATTATTTCCGTAATGTAATCTTTCATCTATGGAAAATATATACATATACATGTATATAAGGAACTTCAACTCTCCACCCAAAAGTCCACCAGGGACTCCTCAAAACAGTCTACCTCTTGCTTCCTAATTTGAAGTCTAGCAAGTAAAGAGAAAGTCCCATGTATTAGCGTGAGTCATACCATGGAGTGCACCGCAGATAAAAGTGGGTGTGGTGGTTGAGGAGCGGAGGGCAGGAAACAGATGTGTCTGCGGTTTTTCTGTCTGGTCAAACTGGTCAGCTCTGGGGCCATTAATGAGGGCCTGGGATAGTTTCTTTGCTGGTGTAAATTTACACAGTTTTCCTGGAGCTCTGCTGATTTTACTCCACCTGAGCATCAGACCTCTGTCTGTTTACATAGGTCAACTGGAGTCCAACGTTCAGTGGTGGTGGAGAGGCAGAACTTTCATGGGTTCATCTGTCCCGCTTCAAAGCAAAGGACAATTTAAATCATTGCACTTGTGTTCTCTTATCTAAATCAAATCTGGTAGTTTTGTTTTTGCAAAACAAGAGAGACTTAAGAAGTGAGATGGAGAGTCCACACCTGGAGTTTCAGAGGCAGCTGCAGCTCCTTTGTAACTCTGAAAGCTGACGGCTTATTTAAATGTCAAAATAAAGAGACAGCTTCTTTCCGTGAGACATCTACATTTGAAAATGACTGGATAATTGGTTTCATCCAGGCCACAGGATCCGAGCTTGAAGGAGACTGCAGTAACTCTCAGATTCAACCTCCCTGCATCAGTAATGCAGTTGCTCTTCGGGCGAGCATTCAGGCTAGGTTTCTGCATGTTCAGTGAGTCGCCCGTCCGTGCTGAGGACACTGCGAAGCACCTCATGAAGAAAAGCAGCCCCAAGAAGCGTGATCCAAACTAAACAGAGATGGGAAAAGAGCAGCCCGCCCTACAGAACACTGCACAACTGCAGCCTTTAATTTTATAAAGAAAATGTTCCACTCCTTCACTTAAAAGGCCACATCTGGCAAACATTGTGAGAGTGTTAACAATTAGAAAAATGAAATATTTTTTACCTCAATTATAGCTGACAAAATAAATACAAGAATTCCATCGATCCTTTTAACAGACTATTGTACTATTCTTTGGAATATAGTGAATTCCCAGTCTATTCTAATCTCATCCAATTAAGCGAAAATAAACCTGACCGGTTAGCTATGAACTTTCTCCTGACCCAGGATGCAAGAAACTCTCATAAATACCTCTAGGAATCACTTTTAGCCTCCAATGATTCAACGGGAGCCCCATAAAAATTGGGGGACGTATTTTGGGCCACCTACTAGGGTGCCACGCATGAATGGACACCAGTGCTGGGACTGTGACAAGGTGCCTATATACCACATCTATTCCCCTCCGCTGACTGTGTTAGTGTTACCATACAAACCCCTCGTAGCACGGGGCAGTACGAGATCTGAATGACTTAATACACCCTTGATCTCCAATGACATCCAAGGCATCGTCGTACACGATCTGAAAAAGATTTATTTTGATTTTTCTCTTCTTCAAATAGATGTTAACTTAAGAGAAAGGTTATTCTTGCTCGTACTGCATTATTTAGACTTTTTTTTTCCCCCCAAAGGCTTTTCTCAAGGCTTCTCCAAAATTAATGAATTGTTATGACACTTTGCTAAAATGGCTGGAAACTCCAAGGTTTTCTATCACAGCAGGAAAAAAAAATCCACTAAAATTTTTACAGTCATCATATTGCCCTATACCTAATTTTTCTTTAATTCTCCTGAGTCTACAGATGCCTGTAAAACTTAGGACTACTAGCTTACTGAAATTCCTCTTGCCTCATGTCAATTAAAATAGTTTCTCGTCCTTTGCATTTCCCTAACCTTTTGCATTCACTCATTACTCTTCACCTAATACACTTTGAGGTAGGCTTTATTATTTTGTTCCCTTTTTTGTAGATTTAGACTGATTTAAAGAAAACCATTATGTTCCACTAAGCCAAACAACTTTTGCAAAATTGGAACCCTGAGCACTTCTGCTATGTAAGTTTTTTTTTTTATTTTTATTTCCACTTACTCCAGTTGTATTATACCAGGAGAAACTCTTTTGCTTTGCACAGTGATGTCAGCAGCCAAAACTCAAACTGCCTTTTCAAATGCCTATAACATGACTGGAATTCAGATCACAGACTAAGATACCTGAACTCCAGTGTCTTCATGTGAGCTGGGCATCACCTCCCATTACAGTCAATGAAGATCTGATCAATATAGTACCAATCTGCTGTGCAATTTTGCAGTTTTAAGTGCATCTGAAAACTCTGTGTCCTGGCTGCATGGGTAAATTTAAATTTATGATGCAAAATTTCAAATTTGTTTGCATAGTCTACTTTCTGAAAATAATTTACAGTATTAATTTAAAATATACTGTTTTTCCATCAACTATCTTGTTTGAATTTTTTGTCTATTAGTAAAAAAAAAAAAACCCTCTGAAATATAATGAGCCAGAATGTAATCAAAGGGTCAGATTTGAGACATGTACATTTTACAGAACTTGTGAAAGATAGAAATATTTTTATAAAAATTGTAAAAGTTTTTCCTCAAAATATCACATGGTGGGTTTTTTATGCTCTAAGGTTTTCATTAAAAATAAACATTGAAACAATGAGGAAATTCTGGTTTATTCAGAATGTCTTTCAGGAAAAAAAAATGTTGTTTTCAATCGGGAAGAACCAATATTGTAAATTTATACTAAAACATTTTGTTTTCTGTTTTTATTGTTTTATTCATGTAGAAAATTCAAGAAATAAAATTTTTAAAAGATCAGAAAGTTTCCTTTGTATATGAAAAGGAGTTTCTATACTGGAAAAGGTAAATAAAGTGAGTAAAAGTGACCACCCCTAATGCCAATTGCACTTTACTCTCCAAAATATTCCCTGAACTGTTTGTACAGTAAAAATAATCAGTATAATAATAATAATAAACTACGCCTCTATGAATTATTTCAATCACTGCATAAAAATTCTCAGGCAATCTGTTGTAGCACATGCCCAGCTAAACTTACCCACATACATTCATAATTGGTCTGCAAGTATGGTGTCATGTAATTCTTCCTCTTCTCCAGCCTTTCGTTTCTACTTGGAAGGTCTCCCAGAACATTTTAACTCTTTTCTTTGCGCCTACATCAACTCTGTGATTGTTTGCAGCTGATAAAAAGTTGGTGACCAGACATAGAATAACCTCAGAGGAAATTGAACTTGAAGAGCAAAACCTCTAATCCTGTAGCATGTTAAGGCTGCCACTGTGGTCCAGCAGGTATTCCATGCTTTGCCCGAAAGTGCATGAGATTGAAGTAGGTATACCCAGTGCAGCCACCACTGGGTACTTCTCAGCAAGTTCGTGGGCTCCCAATCTGTACGATATTCTGTAGCTCTGATATGAGCAAATTAGGTAATGTCCACAGCATAGATAGAAATGGACAGGGCCCTGTTACCTTCTTCTGCCTCATCTAGCATCTTGGAAAGCCAGTCCAGCTACCTGAGAAAGAAAGAATCACAGAATAGCTGGGTTTGGCAGGGACTTCTGGAGGTCACCTGGTCAAACCCCTCCGCTCAAGCAAGGTCAGCTAGAGCATGTTGCACCAGACCATGTCCAGATGGCTTTTGAAGATCTCCAAGGAAGGAAGCTCCACAATTCCACAGTGCTCAGTCACCCTCACAGTGAATCAGTGCTTTCTGATGTTCAGACAGAATTTCCTGCGTTTCAGTTCCTACCTGTTGCCTCTCGTCCTGCACTAGGCACCACTGAAAAGAGTCTGGCCCTGGCCTCCTTACACCCTCACCTCAAATGTTTCTATACACTGACAAGGTGCCCCTGAGCCTGCTACAAGCTGAACAGTCCCAGCTCTCCCAGCCTCTCCTCATGTGATGGAAATAAATCTCCCTTAATCACCTTTGTAGTCCTTCACTGGAATTCCCACTGTAAATCCTTGTCTTTCTTGTACTGGGAAGCCCAGAACTGGACATAGCACTCCAGGTGTGGCCTCATCACAGCTGAGCAGAGGGGCAGGATCCCCTCTCTCGACCTGCTGGCAGGTTTAATCATAAGGAAATTCTTCTTATGTTTTCTTTTGGAGGGCTAAGCAAGTTATGTTTCCTGAATGCTCATGTTATGTGACAGGCTTGCCATTCCTTAGTTTATGCTACCAACTTTTCAGCACATCTTTCCCACCAAGTGATAATGAGATAGCTAGCACAGATAACCAGAACTGTATACGGTATTTCTGATTGCACCAGTCTCTGATTAAAAAAGAAAAAAAAAAAAAAGGAAAAATAAAGAATATATTCCAGGCCTGAGAAATTTAGGAGAAATTGTGTTTTGACTTGTGTTTTTTTGTACTCAGTATTGTTTTACTGAAGAATTAGAATGATATAACAGGAAATAATGTAATATGAAATACAGAAACGTCCAGGAACCACTATACCATACTTTAGTATGTGGACAGAAAGCAGATATCAAGAAACAGATAGTTACATGCAAGAATCTATCAGTAAAACCAAATCTGTAACTAGAGGTAATACTCTTCATTAAATCAACTGATTATTAGAAGCACCTGTGTTAGCAATTATGAAGAAATTCAGTATATTCAAATTTAGAATAAAAGGGAGGATAATCTTTTATTTTTCTATTTAATGAGAATGAGACATCAAAGCTTTTCCTTTTCTGAATCATGATGAGGCTATCACAATATCTTTCATGAATAGAAAGTTATTATCTGGTTTGAGACATCTTAACGCAGTTTTCATTTTAAATGATATCTTTTCTAAAATAAAATCATTACCTTCATATTAAAGATTTTTTGGGAGGGAACGTGAAACATGAAACTTTCTATAACAATGTCAGAATGAGACATTTAGACAATTCCACTACTTTTCTATTTTTTGAAACAGAAGTCAACTAGATCTAACCGCATGACTACAATTTTAGATTAATTTTGGCCCAGTAAGTATATCAGTATTTTCCAGGACAGAATAGCCAGTTCTGCAAACCTCTATATAGATGAAATTGATTTCAGAAGCTCTAAGAAGAAACTGTCTTACTGTGGGTTTAAACAGCTCCTGGCAGAATGAGATCCTCCTTACCATCACTTTTGTTGGACACAAATGCAACATGGAAGATTTAGATTTTTGATATTACTAATCTAACCATATCTGAATCACTTTGGTGATAAAGAGAGCTAAACTGAAGTTTAGGGTGCTCTCACAAAGGATTTGGGCAGGTTTAGGATACCCTCCGGCTGCACAAGCTGAACTCTGTGGTCCTCAGACTCAAAGAACGTGGCAATAAGAATTTACTCAGGCTCACCACTTTGTGCTTACCCAGAGAAAAAATCTCCAAGAGCAAAGCACCGGTTTATGTGGACAGCAAAGTCTCCTTAAGACCACACATTGGACACAGGATAGTTCTGTTAGTTCCATTTGACTTGCTTACCACTGAGCATAAGTAGTTTGAAATGGGCTGCTACCACTGCCTTGGAGAGCGGTGTTTGCTCCAGAGCTTCACAGGCATGAAGAGTATAAGCTGCTTCTGGGCAGCATTCTTCAGGCATTACTTGGAGGACAGCTTAGCCCTGATAGTTGGCATTCTTCTGTTGTGTGTTATGTTCCAGGCAGAAAATGTGTAGTTAAAATCTGGCAGGTCCCTACTGTCACCTTTCAAGATCTTTCCACTCCCCTGGTCGCACTGAACTTTGCTACTGAACTTAAGCATTACTTCTGGCTGATGTTAAACTAATGTAGACATGAACTGGTGATGTAAATGTGAAAGGACCCGTCACAGGCATTCCCAGGGTGTATTTATCTCACTTATTTCTCATCAGAGATTGTGAGGACAATCCCTAAAACTATCTAGAATGAGATGCATTGCTTTCTTCTAGATAGTTCTAGGGAAAATGAATTTCATTATGTGTCACATTTTCCCAGATGAAACAGTCCTGGCTGTTCCCACCTCCAGCTGTTTTTGAAGTGTGTATATTCTGGAAAGCAATTCCCTCACATTCACTCAAAATGCTACCAACGGACCAAGCAGGCCATTTCTGCTATCAGTCAGTTTGTTCCATTCCCCAGGGAGCTAAGTTAAAATGGGAATGTCTATACTTCCAGCATGGAAAGCAAATTTGCCTACTGTGAAGAAAGCAAGCCTGAAAATTTAGAAACTTTATCAATGACCAGAATATTGCTGTTGGATCATTCGTGATGCCGTGTGTCTGATTAGGCGTAAGAATTGGCAAAGCCTCACCTACATTCAGCCAGCGTGTCTTTAGCTGATCCACAAAAAGTCACATAGTTGTCAACGGGCAGGTTGTGCGACATGCAACATGTGCCTTGGGGCTCCTTGTTGACTTTAGTAAAGGCATCATTGGCTGTGCAGAGCAAGCTATCAAACATAGAGAGTTGGAGGAATAAATCTTAGGATTAGACGAGGGAAGGATATGCTTTCAGTGCACTCCTCCAGTTAACGGTCTTCTCGGCGCCCTCTTGCATTGCGGCAGGAGGGGAAGGTTAGCAAAAAGTAACGAGGCTCTTCTAGTAATTCCAACAGGTGGCCAGTCACCTTAGTTATTGTTTCTTTAATGGCCCTTCCAACACCAAGGGCCTCTGGACTCCCATAAAAAGAAATCAGAAATGCTCGTCCCACTTTCTGTCTTTTCCCTGAACGTTCAAGAGAAAATAATGATAAAAATGAATAAATAAAAAGGAAAAGCGTATACTGCAACCACAACCAGAAACATACCTTTCCAATCTCCTGAGTCCTGCCTCAGGGCCATAAAAATGGCATTGCTCCGATTTATAATTCAGCTACACTACACAAAGACAGCCTGCCCAGAAATCCACAACATCTTCCATTTTCTCTATGTTTAATTTAACACAACGTTCGTGATAGAGATAGCAGCATATGTAGAAAATGACAAGCAGAACAAGAGGACGTGGGGAGTCTGCCATTAAAACATGAGTCAGTGCCTACAGTGACCACCAGAATTGCCCTTCCCAGAATCCACACTGGAAAGCCCTCAAACCCACAGTAAAATGTCTAAGGCCCTTGCTGTTATTGTTATGCTGACTCTTCACCTTGTCATATGCATCAGTACCACAGGGTTGGACGTGATAGTAGAGAATTGGACAATAAGGAAACCAAATTAAATAATTAAACATTCTTGGTTCAGAGTATATTTTCAAGCAATTTTTTTCAGCGAATAAATAGCCTGTTCCACGCAGGTACTAACTCTGGGGAAAAAAATAGGAGAAAAAAAAGATTTTTAAAAAAGTGCTAAATATGATAGTTGGTCTTCTTCACACTGCAGTTCCTCCAAAAGAAACAGAAACACTCCCCCAGAACTGAAACTCCTCCAGAACTGAATGGCTCAGAGGCCATGCAGGGATAACGGGCATTACCCTTTGTGCTTTTGACTAACCACCAGTCCACCCCACCTGGATGTTTCTCAAAGAGCTATGCAATATTTGGGTAAGAGAAAGGCTGTAGCAGCAACTAATATCAGACGCAAATGGGAAAACAGGAGAAGACAACCTCACAAACTCCAATCATATCACAGTCACTATCCCTCTTGCCAGTGTACTACGCTCCTTTTGCAGGTCACCGTGCTACCAGAATCATTCAGGAAATGAGGACTGCTCAACCCAACCAAAGCTGAGCATCTCTTCCTCCAAAGTTATTTACAGAGGAACACCCATGTGAAGGTACGGAAAGAGTTGACCTTCATGCAGTAGGAAACAGTCGCACTGACAAAACAATCCCCATCCTGTGGCAGAGTGATTAATAGGGGTTAAGGAACTTCAGAAAGTGGAAAATTTGCTCATTGGCAAATATGCACACACACAAAATGGTAACAAAGAGCACAGGGAGCTCCTTAAGGGCAGATATGTCATACCAATGGAAACATGAACTGAGGAAATACTGACTTAGCAAGTAAGCAAGAGAGTCAAGCAAAACTGAAAGAACCAAGAGCATCAACAGCAATTTCTGCCCTCAGTTGTGCCGAATGCAAATCCAGAGTCATGCCAGTGGAATCACTAGAGTTGCTCCAGTGCACAGCTGATATATGTGAGATGACAAGAAAGATTGTGCCCTGGTCTAGGGACTGAGTGTGAGGGAGATTCAAAGGGCTGGCTTCATCTTTTTTGTTTTTTTGTTTTGTATTAGACTCCATGTGTGACCTGAGGCATGTCATATGCTTTCCTTGGGTCTTGGTTCATCCTATCTGTTTAATGGGAACACCCATATTTCACTGTCTCTCTCAGGAGTCTGTAAGCCTTTGGAGACTGAAATTCCTTCTTCCCATACAAACAAGCAACTTTGGGCACAGTTAAGCCTTGACTTCAAGTAGGACCTCTGGGCTTTATTGCAAAATAGGTTGCATTCCTAGACCAAAACTGGCTAATATTTTGAGGTTCATCAAAGACTGAGGTTCATCAAAGACTGATTCTGGCTGTGGAAGTGGTAGGCTGACTGTGACCTCATGCAAAGCAGATAAAAACTAATTGTGTTAAGTCAGTCATGTCATTGCTTATTCATATCTGCATCAGTCAGTAGGATCAGTCCTTCGGTTCTTGCTTGGGGGCTGACAAGACTGTACTACTCTGTAACAATCAGATGGTGGCAATTATCCCTTTAATGTGTGTGTTCACAAGTAGAGGAAAGAAATACTCTTTTCCTTTATCCCTTTAGCCTTAAGGATTGTGTCCTTCTATGATGTTCTGTGATTCTATTCCAGCAACACCTCTGGGCACTCAGTATTTCCTGGTTATGTCTGAGGGAACTTTGACACAGCTTTCAGTGGACATTCAGGTATACTTTTTTGAATCTGAGGACCTACATGACTATCCAAAGGCATACAAAAGATTTGTTCCAAGATAGTTCTTTTCTAGATTGTTTTCCTATTCTCCTCTCTTCCTAAAAAGACTTACTTCGTTTTCATCTATCTTTTTATGGTGAGAATACTACAGTAATTTACCTATTTTAGCTTTGTGACATGCGTCACATACACGAAATAATCATGGCTTTTTCCATGAAGCCTGTTATCTGCCCTCACATTGGTCAAGAAATGTTAAAATGGGCTCTTTTTGTTCCTTGTGAGAACGATCAAAGCTCTAATTCTGTTGCTATCACTGGCAGAGCAATGATAGCAGCTCCACTCTTGGATTTCCTTGCTTTCTAAAACCATAGGTCTTGTGAGTCATGACAATACTCTGTCAAAATCCTTCTATGACCAGCCCAGAACTATACGATTTGAAATAACGAACCCTCCCCACATAAGTAAGCTGATATTTTGAGCAATCTCTGTCTTCAATTTGTGGGAAGAAAAATGTTTTTGTTCCTTCACTGATCCCCTAACATTAACAATTTGTTTGTAACTCTTAATAAAAGTCTTTAATAATGCTTTAGTGGTGAGAGTTTGTGGGTAGAAGTCTTCGGTGTAAAATATTATTTTGTGTTGGCAGTACAGTCATAAAATAGGATGGTTTTTGTATCCTCATTAAGTAGTAGGAAGAATAGTAAGGCTGGATTCTGCTTCAGATTAAATTAAAATCCCTGTGCCCGTTGAATGTAAAATCTGTGACTTTCATTTAACTTGGGTTAGCTGATTGACAATTTCACCTTTTTAACTGTTCCACAAATGTTTTTATTCCAGGACACAATCCTTTACGATTTATTTTATGCTCAGAAAAATTGTAAGTCAAGACTTTCCAATACTAAGTAAAATTTTATTATTCATACAGACCTATTAAATTATTCAAGAACTTAAGTAATTGATTTTTCATGTACTTTTATTTTCCTTTTTCCTGTCTCTCTGTTCATACAAATCTGATAATGGACTTGGAAGTGTTGCACCTGGAGCTTTTAAGGGAAGGCCCTTGAGTTTAAAAGTATGAATAACAAAAGATCTTTGTTTATGAAAATGGGAAGTGATGAGCTGTAGTGCAATCCCAACAAGTTATCCTCTGATGTCTTCAACAAAAGCAACATCAAATAAATACCTGAGACATTACCAAATATGGTTTGCTAAAATGTCAGTGTCGAAGATAAGCTACCTATTGAGGATGAACAACTGGTTATTTTTAAGTCTTTTTTGATTAACATTTAAGTGACAATCTGCCAGTCTTAAAATAGGTTCTGTAGACAGGAACCTGCAGAATATAGCAGTTTTGTAAATATATCCAATTTCAGTAGGGAAGAAGTGCATATAAATGAACATGGATTAAGAAACAGAACATAGATCTTCTAGAGACACAAGTATCTAATGCGAAGTCCCAGGCTGCTGCCTCTCACCATGCTATTGTTATCATTTGTAGGGATATAAATTTGGCATTAATAGATAAACTTTTATGTCAATCCACTGACATTATCAAAGAGAGTTGGTGGGTCTAGTCAAAGAACCACAGGCACAAATGAAAATAGGCTGAGGAGGACATAATAAGGTCATCTACTCCAGTCTCCTGCTCTGAGGAAGAAACTATTCTATTTGCACAGTTGTTGACACAGGATTGTCTAGTTTTTCTCCAAAACTCTCAGATGAAGGATGTCCCACAAACTCTCCAGGCAACTAATTACAGCATTTCACTGTCCTTATTTTACTCCTAATATGTCATTTGAATCTTCCATCCTGGAAGAAAAAGTGTGCTGTCTGTCTGTCCTGTTTCATCTTCAGTAAAAGTTCTCTGTGATAACAGTGAGATTTGCAGGCATAATCAGATCCCAAAGCAAGCAATTTGCTGCGCACTGTGCACACTGCACAACACTGTGAGAATGTTTCTGTGGCTATATTAACATATTTATATGGATTATGAAATAACTAAATGGAACAAGTATCTATATGTCTCACTATACACTTACATATTCAACAGTCTTCACATACGCAAAATCAGACCATTAACTGCCAAACTGACAAGAAGATTTTAAGGCCAGATTGGATTGTTAGGTGATTTATCTTGATTCCCTGTGAAGCACAGAAAAAATGATCTTCAGCCATTAACTCCTCTTTTAGGCCTCCTATAGCAATGTTTGACTAGATCTTCTCTGGGAAAGTCTTGATGTGAGCACTGAAAGATGAATAATCCTCATTTGATGATGATAAGTGAACTATCTGAATTCCAGTGACAGTAAAATGGATTCATCTGAATATTCATCTGAGTATATATGTTTATTTCAGGTTGCAATTCGTTTTTCCTGGAGTGAGTATCTTATACCTTTTGAGATGTTCTAGAGCATCTGAGACATCTAGGATCAGCAGATACAACACAGAAACTGCTTTTAGGCAGCCTGTGACCCTCTGGACCAGAAGGTGGAGGCTGGGAAGGATACTCAAATGCACATCAGGGTCCTGGACACTGATGTTTAAACACCTGAATCATATTAGAAGTTCCTGAACTATGTGGACTCAGCACCCAGTGGCTTCCTCCTGTCCTAGTGTGATACACACCAGGCACACAGACACACACACACATAAAACACAACGCTTACATGGCCAACTACACAGGTCAATGAGGACAGAGAGCAGTGCCTTTACCAGCGCACACGTAAACATGAGCAGTGCAGTCCTGTTCCTCCTCTCCAGCTGAGCCAGCCTTTCCACCATGGGTGTCTCCAGGAGCTGGTCCTGGACACTCAGTCTACCTAGGTGCTGGCACCTAGATCCACAGACGGTCAGATCCCCAGTCCGGGGGGTTCATGGGGTTCAGTCAGACACATATACTAACATATACATATCAGACAAGCACACTGACCACAGTTAACTTACACTCAACCTTTATCCCTTTTTTTCAACTATATTTTCCACATTTATTCCTCCTTGATCCACCTTGATCCCTCCCTTTCTCCATTTTTGGCCCTTCTTCTAAACATCCAGTAATAAGTTTTGCATCATCTCACAATCTCCTGAAAACATCCTGTAACAAGGTTTTCACTGTCCTAAAATTCTCTTTCCCCTTTGTTCCATACCAGCTCATAAACCCCTGTTGGCAATCACCCTTTTTAGTCTACATGACATTCTGGATGGAGAGTTTTATTTTTTGAGACATCTTGATGGGTCTCACACCAGGGAGAGTGGTCCAGTCTTTTTCTTTTGATGGTCTTAGGAGTAGCTAGTTCAGTGTGCTTCCTTTACACTGATTAGTTTACTGGGGTTCCCCTGCCTATCACTGCTCATCTGATTCTTGCCAAGCCTTTGATGGATACAATTAGTCTTCAGTCAAATAACCTAATGATTGAGATCCATATTTGAGGAATTCGCATCAGAATTTCTTTGTGGTCAGTTGAGAGACTGCTAATATATATATGATGCAGAACTAAAAAGAAACTGACTGGCTCATCTTGTCAAGCCCCTACTCAATCTTTTTGTGGACTTTAAGTTACACAGGATCTGTAATTTCAGGGAACTGTCAGTGCTGTTGCCTTTGGAACTAAAAATAATAATTCAGGGAGTGGACCATATAGGACAGAGAAAAACATTTCTGGGTGTCCTGACACAGCCCAATAGCAATACCACACTCTCCTCAACTGTCCTTAGAAACAGAAAAGCTGTGTTTAATTTGATTCAGGAGGTCTGTCTGGAGGAAGTTCAGATGGGATTCATCCCAGCTAATTATACTCTCTCAGCCTCTTTTGGTGAGCTTAAAAGGTCAACTAAGCCTCATAAATCAGATTGTCCTGAGAACTGTTCCCTCTATCAGTTCCAGTTTGAATTCCTCCTCCTTGAACATGTTTCAGCAGAACCACACAAATATATGGTACAGTGATGTAGCAAGATAATTCCTATGTCCCCAAAAGTTCGTATTCTATGTAGATGAATTTGCTAGTGTTTAGGAAAATATGAAGATCATTATCCCCATTTTACAGGTGAGAAGTAGAGATAAGAGGAAAATGATGTGATTTTTCAGAGCCACAGAAGAATCTGTAGTTGAGTGAGAAGTTGAATCAAGACCTCTGGAGGCTTTGGAAGAGATAGTAATTACATGTCCCTCTTCCATACGGCCAGGTTTCACTTGTAGAACAGATTTCTTTACTGAGAGTGGTATAGGTTTACAATATGAAGCTGAATTCAAGTGACCTGGGAGTTTTAGTCTGACCAGATCCTATTGCAAAAAAAGAACAAAAGAAAAAAAAGCTTCAGAGAGTGTTGTAGGTTTAACCATCATTACATCCAGTGCCTATCTCATCCCTCTACAACAATTCTAATCTGTGCTGCTGCATCTGAAGATAAGAGTCGGCAGAACCTCTGATTTTGAAGGATCATCTGAGAGATGAATTCTTTACTTTGAAAGCCTGGAAAGTCGTCCCTTGTGTGTGTCATTAAGCTGTAGGCAAAAGCAGATGGGAAAATCCAAAATACAGAGGTTAAATTATCTGTTGGTGACAGCCTAAATAAAATACAGCAATGGTTTGAGGGGAAACAAACTGATGTGCAACTGAATCTGAATGAAGAATGACTGCGGAAAAACACAGATATTCCTGCAAAAGTAAGTTTTGGAATTTCACTTCTCTGCATTGGAAATGAGCATGTGGACTCCATCCTCCATATATCCTGTAAGCAAGGATAATGATATCTACAAAGGAAAAAATATCTCTATAGTGTTCACATGCTTCCCAGTTGTCTTTACTGTTGGACTGGTGCATTTCTCTATTGCTTGGCATATGGAAGAATTGTTGTCTATGGAGTTTCTTCAGAAGATCATAGAAATTCACATTCCTCTGAAGTACCCCTTCCAATCACTAACCAACTTACACCTACTTATCCTATAAAATATGAAAAAGGGAAGAAGACTAAGTCCTACAAAGCTCGCACAGCAGTAAACCACCAACATGAATACTGAAGAGTAAAACCAACCAACAAAATGAGCAAAGTTACTGAGAATATTTGTCACCCACCAATTTCAACCAGAGGAAACATCCCTTCTGAATAGTGACCTAACTGTATATCCTTGACCTTTACATAGGTGCTACCGGATAATCTAGATGGTTTGTAATTGCTAGTTCATTTCATTGGTAATTATGTAGGATGTATGATTTCTAGGAATAGGCATTGTGGATAAGTCTTGTTTGTTTTGGCTCTGTTTCTATGGGGATAAACAGAAGTAGTGTGATTAATTTCCATTCTGTTGCCATGGTTATTAATAATAATGAGGTGATTATTACTGCACTGTAAACCTTACAGCAATTCCAACGCTGCTATAAAAGAGAGAGAGGGAGAAAGGGAGAGAGGAAAAAAAAACAATGAGAGAGCTGGACCATATCCTCAGCCTGGGCAAATCAGCACTCACACACTGACTTCACTGAGAGGCAAGGAAATAGAAGATGTATTCCTGGAGAGCCTGGACGTGTGGAGTTAAACAGAGTAATATTAATGAAATAAGTGATAGCTGAGATCCACTCGCTGGCTTCAGTGGGGCTGTGCAGATTTGCACCCGTTGAGATTAGCTCGAGATCCGGTGCGACTGTCCCACCTGGTTCACACGGCCAATGCTGCCATGAGCGAGGAAGGGGAATTCAGCTGCTGGGCCAGCTCCTGCCCATCACAGCGTATCGCACCGACTTCAAGTGGGGGGACTTTGAGCAACAGACACGAGTAGGACTCAGCATCTGCTTGATCAGGCTCTATCTTATTAGTTTCCTTCAGTAAGGGTGTGGGAGGGGACGGGGGGAATATAAGTGAATAAACAAAAATGCAATAGGTCTTCCTCCTGCGTGACTAATATACAACTCCCACATTCCTCATACCTGCTCAGCTGGCTCTATCTCGTTCCACTAAGTGATTTGTATTCCTCCTGGAGACATTGCCATGGTGTTGGAACAATAAGTAACACTCATTTAATCAGATTGTCCCCATGGGTGAGATTAAATTTTTCAAGGATTCTGCACTCCTAGCTGGGATGTTTTGCAGACTTCCTTCTTTCTGAGCCCTGTTGTAGGTGCAGAAAGCTCACATTTGGCAAATCACAGCCACTGGGCAGACTTGTTGTTGTTATTTTATGGCTAGCTGGGATTCAACATCAGTTCATTCACACAAGTCTTGGAATGACAGAAACAGGATGAGAGAGTGACTATTCGCATTCTTTCTCCCAAAAGCCACAACCTGTGCTTTGAGGCTGTTAGTTTTCCATGTTTCCTTTTCCAAACCAGGACAAATTTTTTTACATATTTGTTTCTTCCTTCTCATTTGCCTCATTTCTGTTTGCAAGCACAGAGACCACCTTTTCCATGCTATCTTTCACCCCTTATGTGTTGAGGACATCAGACTTTCGCAAAATGAAAACCAGACTCCTGCAGCTTTCCAGCTTTGCTTCCCTACTGAGGCTCCACCAAAACATAGAGGAGGACAGTAGGCCAGATGATAGCACTGGCCATAAAATGCTCACATAGAGCCAAGGTAAAAAAAATATAATAAATAAATAAATAAATAAAAACTGCTTGTGCAGTGTTTTAAGAGCAAAACAGGACAGTTAAGTTAGTTCTGTTTCAAATAGGCCTCTGAACATTTACCTGTGGTAGTCCTTTGCCAATAGGAAAAAGTACCATCTCCTTCTGAAAATATATGGCAGAGTAGATGAGAGTCACTTTTCTTCTGGAGATGAACTTCATTGTGTGAGTCCACCGCTCACACTTTAAAGAAGAAAAGCTCAGTGACTTGTTTTTTTTTTTTTCTTTCTTTTTTTTTTTTTTGATGTATTTAAGCTTTCCTCTCCCTCACAACTTTTTAATTGAGACATTAGTGCAGTCAGCAAGATATCTGTATTTTTGTTTCTTTTTGCGCTATAGATGCAACTGAAAGCTTCAGGTGGCACCAAGGTGGCCTAGTTGTACAAGCCCATCACGGTAAGCGCTGGAGAGACAAATGCTTTCCACACCTCAGTAATGTCAGTGCCCGTCGATGAAAGGCCCCCAGGCTAAGCGTATCAAGGAAACCACGGTGGGCAGAGGGTGAAGCACTAAGCCCTGTTGCCCTGACCATGGTGGTGGTTCTCTACCCATCAGACTGATGCCAGCCCGCAGTGCTCTTAAAGGTGCGTGGTAACCGTGTCTCTCATCAGCCCGTGCTGCTTGCGTTGGGGGAGAGGTAAGGACTGCACCTAGGGTTTCTTGGTTTACCTGATGCTAACAGCAGGAGCTTAGATTAGCACCCTCTTTGCCTTCCCCTCTCCTCTGGGCACCTTCAGCTGTGTTCAGAGGGTGAGGATGGAGCATGGAAAACAGTAGAGGTAGGGACCATCTAGGTCTGGTGTTAAACCACCAGGGTTTAAGCACCCCCAGCACTGCAGTCCACCAGTGCTGCTATTGACGGCACAGGACCTTGAAGATCTTCAGGGTCTCCCACAGTTACAGCTTCCTTGCACTTACATCAGACCTCTTGCTTGTCCTGTTTTACTGTGAAACTGTGTCATGGCTCATGTCCAAGCACAGATCTGACCAACTGTGTCAGGTGAAAACTTGGGATCCTAGCACAGATTTGGCTGTACCATGGCCTTTCCTGATCATTAAAACAAAGAGAATGTCAGAGATTCCTCTACCTGCCAGGCATATTAGAAATTAACCTGTTTTTTTTTTATGAGATATTGATGAAATGGGAGAGAGGCCATAATGATCTGCAGTATGAATGTCAGATCCAGCTACGTGCAGAAAAATGAGGGGCAAACCAGATGTCTGAGTCCTCCTCTGCATTTCTCAGACCCCAAAGATGCATTTTGCTCTCCTTGGGAGTGGGGTGGAGGATTCAGCACTCGTCATGATGGGCCCATAGCCTAGAAAAAGCCTAGAAGACAAATAGATTCGGAGAAGGACAAGTAGAGACATGCATTTTTAAACCATAAGGGAACACTCTGCAGTGAAATCTTCAGGAAAGGCCTAGATATTTAGAAGTGGCCGTGTAGTCCCTGCCTTCTCACAAGTTCATATCACCATTGACTGCACACCCACACACAAGCACTCATGAGCGAGCAAACACACGCTATAGGCATGCACACATACACATGCTGTCTCTTGCAATAACTGCTTTATTGTGAGTGAATGGAAATAGAAAAACTCGCAGTTTATTTCATTTGAAAAAGAAGGAGGGGAAAAAAAATCCAAACCAGACTTCCAGAGCAATGCTTTCTAAACGATGCAGCAAGATCCTTACTCCTGGTTGGGATGGGGGAGGGCAGAGGATGGGGAGAAAGAGAAAAGGGGAGGGGGAGGACAAGTTCGTGGTTAGATGGGAGCTCCCACCCATTTCCTTTCCTTGCCCTTCCCAGGCATGTCAGAGCTGGGAGCCAAGACAAATCAAACTCTCAGGAGCTTGCAGACAGACAGCACCACTTACCGAGAGCCGTAATTGCAGCCTCTGGAGAAGAGGGAAAGAGGGGATGAGGGCGGGAAAAAAAAATTAAGAAGGGGGCAGTGCCCTCTGCTGCCAAAGCACAGCTGTTGGTGCGGAGCGTTTGGAGGAGCGTCCCGGAGGAGAAGGCAGTAGGACGCAGAAGGGGCCTGCGGGAGGTGGGGAATAAACAGCCGGAGCACATGGCGAGAGAAGGAGAGCTGCGGTTCATCTCAGGTCAGCACGGTTCATCCGAGGCCTGCTCGGTTTACCGGGGAGTGAAATGGATATGATTGGGCCTGCTGCCCTCACGTAGGCATTCGCCTGGTTTCGTTCGCTTTCGTGAGCCTCCGAGGTGCTTGGAGGAGAAGTGCAAAGAGCTGCTGCTGCTAAGGAAAACCGACGGCAGAGCAGTCAAGCTCCTGCAGTAGGTACCTCTGGGGCTCGCTGCTGTTGCTATAACCGAGCCCGGCGAGGTCCAAGCAGCAAAACCAGAGAAGGGGAAGGTTCATATCCCCACTTCACCAGATGGGGACTGTGGGGCTGTGAGATGCAAGTCAGGGTTCACGTCGCCTGACTTTAGCCATCTGAGGGCTCGTCGTCCAGCTTGTTCCCTGAGAAGACATAGTCTGAATCTACCATCCACCTGAGCCCAGCTGACCTCTAGAGGAGTTTGACTCTCTCCACTGACCAGGATGTCAGATGTTCCCCATCTCCTATTCCAAGTGTCCCTTACAGGACTTGCTACCGCAGGAAAGTAGGAGATATCAGACTGCAAATTGAATAGTATGTGTTCTTTTTTTCCTCCTAAAATTCTCCCAGATCCTGCAATCCATCCTCCCCTATCTCAGTCCATATCTTCTTCCTCTATGACATGAACCCACTTCATGATGTGGGAATATTACCGGGGGCTTTCTCCTTGGTGATCACAGCACTCAGGAAGGTGCACTTCACTCCTTAGGAAGAAAAGCGACAATTTGCATCATCAGGGCAACATAATGCAGTCTGAGCAGCTGCTCACCATCATGTAGCCATCATCAGCCATAGTCTGCCAAACCAGGAGGAATTCCAGCAGGATAAACAAGGCTGACAGGCCTGATATCTACCATCCTAAATATCATAACATTTTTCTAACATGTGCCCATAATGTAAAATAATAAATGTATAAACAACAATATAAATGAATAATTTGCATAAAACCCAGAAATACAATACATATTACATATCTATACATTGTGCATACATATGCACTACATATATATATTACAAATAATATGAAAGATTGTTAATGCCATTGCCTGTTCAGTTTTAACTATAAGCACTTGAGACCTTTTTCTCACCAACTGAGGAAGCAAAACTTTTTTTTGAAGGAGTAGCTGATGCACACATGACATCCCATGAGCTTTTGCAAGCCTCAACAAGTGTCAGGAGAAATGTAACTGGCTTGTAGAAAATTGTGGGTAATTCAAGCTGGGCATTGAGGAAAAAAACTTGAGAAGGACTCAGTATTCTGGCACATATCAGGATTGGCATATGTTGATATGATGCGGGAGGATGGACTAGCTGACCCAGTAAAATTTCTCAAATTTTTTACTAGATTGACTCACCACTCAGGACATCTCTGAATTTCCCTCCTCCTTCCTTCTTTCCCAGTCAGTATTTGACATCCTCTCATAAAACATGCTTTAAATGGTGCAACTTTATGCAGTATTAGACAACAGAGGTTGTGCACCCAAAACAGAGCCACTAAAGAGGTTGGACAGGGATTGTAAGAGGGTAGAGGAGGGTCTTGCTACAGCCACAGTCTCTGAGCTGATATTAGTCTCCTTGATTATAAGATAAAATCCTAAGTGTAGTACTTATAGACCACCTCCTCCCTGTCAGGATTTCTATGCAAGCGGAATTGAGATCCCTCACCCCAAATAGCTTATGCTTTAGATGCAAAGTAGGAGAGAAGGTCAGAGGAACGGATGGGTGCTCAGGAAAGTGAGGGTGGCAGAATGAGGTATGAGGTGGGATTCCTGGTCCAAGGGTAATTCTGAAATTTCAGATGACATCTGATTTATTCCGAAATGAGGCAGGAACAAAACCACAAAGCTTCAGAAGACTGACTATCCATCAATGTCAGCTTGATGGAAAGTGAATAAGCAAGCTGGACAGCTAAAAGCAACTGTACCCAGAGCTTCTGTTCACTCCTCTGCTCTAGTAGTCCATATGCTTTGTGTGATAGGTCTCAAACAGATCGAAAAATCATAGAAAGTATAAAACCTTACCAGTGTTTCACACTTCTTTCTCACATGTGGATAAGTACAGAAGTGTACTGGGTGAATAGGCCATAGAACAGAATTCTCAAGTTTTTGTTCCTCCATTGAGGGACATCTCAAGTTCAGGATATGTATGAAGAAAAGGACTTCAACACCAAACTGTAGTAGAATATGCCTTCTCACAGGCTGTTGTGAAAAGTTGAGTGTACTCTGCTAATCTGTTGCTCCATGTATCAGTCACAATTGATCTGTGGAAAATAGATCAGTACACGAGGTCAGGAACCAGGTGAAAAAGTGCTGCACTACAAGCCTGGGAGGTGTAGCTCTCTGCAAGGTAGCTCCAGGGGCTAAAATCGGGCACTTCTGTATACCCGCATCGTTCTTTACTACTTGAGCTGCCTAGTATCCTTTAGTTACAGGACACAACATGAACACCAGTAAAGCACAGCACTGGAATCTGTTCTTACCTGGACTTTCCAAAGCTGCAGAAAAGATAGAAGAAATGAGATGTGCATCATGAGGAGAAGGAGAAGCAATATGATAGTATTTTCTAATATGGCAAACATGATAGGCTTTATTCAGAAGAACTTGGGGGCAGTTTAATATTCCTAGAACTAGTAAAGGCTCTTCATGTCTCTGGGGCAAATCCACGGACTCCAGTCATGATAGGAAGTGTCTCTTGAAAAATAAGATTTGATGGGATGACGTGCCTTATTCCAACCTCTTTTCTCCCTCCCTCCAAAACACGAACCCACCTGTGGAGTAGCTAAGGACATGAAGCCACATTACAGTTCTGTTCATTGGCCTGAGGTAACCGAATGAGCCTCTCTCCTGTTTTCCAGGCTCTGACATTAAAGTCCCAGACCACAGCTTGAATCACCAGCCAGAAAGCACTGTCACAGCCATGTTTTCTTTTCCACAATATGCATATGTTGGACAAACCTTGTTTAGTACCAGTCATGGTTGGTAAATTAGAGCACATTACCTGTTTTTTCCCAAGGCCTCTTCTCCAGAGCTCTTATCGTCACAGCAGGTTGCCCTGAACAGGTCCGACACATCGTTGGAATGGTTCTGCCATGTCTCCCCCTGAACCAGAGTCTTCTCCAGCACAGACCTAAGGTGATATAAAGCTGCTTGTTGGTCTTATTGCTTAGAAAACAATTGCTACCCCCCACTAAGGGCATACCTGAATCCCCTGAAGGGACTATCCTGTGATGCTGCTGAGTCTCTCTCTCTGGCCACTGAAACATTAGTCATGCAAGAGCATCGCACAACCCCTTTTAGGATTCTTCACCTAGTGAAAAAAAATCTGTTTAGCATCTAATTCCTGAAGTCTCATAGCATGGATTTCATACTCAGTAAAGTCGACTTCTGTGGCTGGGGTATGTTACAAGAGATAAAGAGTAACTATTTCTCTGATTTCATTTCAATTCATACTTAAAACAATCTACCCATCAGTTCAAAATATTTTTCTATTCCCTCTACACACACACCTTGTCTTTGCTTACCATGCACGAAGAAGAAATAGTAGACACTGTTTGTTTGTTTTTTGCTCAGAGGAAAACGTCCTAATGTAAGAAAAGTCTTGAATGGCTCACAGAGCGATGACCACTGGATAACTTGTCTGGAAACTCCAGCAAATGGTCCTGGCAAAACAGAGTCTTGGAAAATAACAAGGAAGGGCGCAGGATGCAACGTCATGATACATCCCACTACAAAACAGCCTCAAAAGGCTGGAAAAGGGTTGGCATATCTCTCCTGTTGAAAAGACAATAGCAGTGAGAGCTTGGCATGATCTTCTCTGAAAAAACATGGAAACTAGACATAAGAGCGAAAGTTCTGGCAGCACCATGTTTTTCCTCAGCCGCCAAGAGCTCGTGGTACTTGGAACACAACACAGCAAAATATAAAATATATATATATATATATATATTCAAAGAAGGAGAAAGTGGTATGATTTTTCCCTTGTTTCAAAAAAGAGCAAAGAACAGCTTGTTACAGCTTCTCCTGGAACTGAATCAATGGAAAGCAGTTAATGATTTTTTTTTTTTACTATTACTGCACAAATACCTGGTAGGTTGCAGGCACCCGTTATGTTTGATGCTGTAAAAACACAGATCTTTTTTAAAAAGTGGATGTCTGCAGCAAAAGCACGAAGAACAAGGTCAGTAAGCCATTATTTTTGGTGTGGGAGCACCACATTGTACCAGATCGTGCAAACACTTCTGGAACATCGAGCTGGGGGGAAGGTCAGAGTGCTCAGCTTGGCATGGGGAGAGCCAGGAGTGGGAAGGTAGCACAACCTGCCACAGCAGCACAGCACCCTGGCCTCCTTCACAGCTCGTGATTTCCCACAGCACACACTGTCAGAGGTTGACTTTCATATCAGGACAACAGGTTGGGGCTGATGCAGCAACGCCACAGCCCCACATACCAGTGGCGGAGCACAGGTCTGGTGCAGAAGACAGTAAGGGAAAGGATCAGGGACGTCTCTTACACTGAGTGTGGGAGACTGGGGAGGAGCAGTAGAACCCTTGGGAGCTATGATTTTGTTATCATTGAACAAGTTTTTGGGGCTGTTTTACTAGGATTGTGAGAGAAAGAACAAATAGTGCAATACATCCCTTTCCCTCTGGAGTAGAGCTTAGGGTTTATACTGTTCCCATGAGACATCTGGTAATAAAACAGGAGAAGCACTAGATCTAGTTCTGGATACCAGTTGTGTGCGCTGCTGTGTGCTGCTGAGTTCCGTGAAAATCAACGTTGGGGCTTTTTCTTGTGCTATTGAGCCCACAGAGGTCTCAGATGCTGGCTGCCTTTCAAAAGGAGCAAGGCACTTTCCTGCCTGGGAAGACCTGGGTCTAAGCACCCTCTGAGCACCTGATCTTCATGGACCTGCCTAGCTGTTAACACAGAGAGTATCTCAAGCCCCATCTCACCCTTTTCCCATGGTAAATGCTGGAACATCACCCTCATCTTTTTTTTTGTTCTTCGTTTGGCTCCTCAAGTTACAGCTGACCGCAGCCTGTCCCCCAGGAGACGCAAGATGGGGCTGGAAACCGGAGTAGTGGTTTCTCCACCCATCTGGGATAGGAAGGAGTCACACCAGTTGCTTTTGGCTGCTCGGTGTGCCATTTGGCTGTGGCTGTGTTTCCGTGGCTTGTTCTCACCCGCCTGTCTTAGCTCTGACACCTTTTTCTTGCCGCTTACCAACCCACCTGACTTTGTTTTTGCCTTGCGGGCTCCTTGCCCTGTTTGTACATGCAGTGTAGGCACTCTGGCTTCCCACTCTCTTGTCTTGCGCGTGGGACTGAATCATTCCTTGGCTTCTCTGGTTTCTCATCTTGGCTTCTCTTGACTATCATACTTGGCTGCTGTCTCCAAATAATCAGGCCCAGTTGCCTGAGTTCCTTCAGCCTCACTCAACCTCAGAACTGGTCAGATAGGTCAGAGCCTGAGGCAGAGTTTTTGTTTATTTTCCCTCACTGAAGATGAGAAAAATTAGGAACTTTAGATAAACTGTCTTCACCTAGGTGATCACAAGATACCACTAAGTCATCATGTGGCTGTGGTCCTTTGCAGCCAAAACACAAGAAATGCAAGCCTTATCCAAACAATGACACATAGAAGAGGAGACAGAAAGAGACAGAAATATTTTTACTACAGTAACCTCAGGATCAGGTCAGTCCGTCTTCAAAATCAGTGGAATTTTTTTTCTATTAACTTAAAGATCACTGTGTTTCTCCTAAGAACTGCAGTTGAAACAGTTTGGTGAAAAGGATTATTGACCTTCTTATACCGTGAGCCTGAGACTCACAGAGGGGTTTACACTTCTCCTTCTTTCATAATTTGGACTACATTCTGCACTGTTGCAAGCACAGAGATATGGTTGTTCTCACGTTCCTTCGTCTGTATTCTCCCAACCAGCTGCATCTGGTGCATGGGTCACAGAGCAGGCTGTATGCGGTACCGAAGCCGAGAACTCATCGTGCAATGGGACCAGGACTTAAAGAGTCATCTCTATGACTTTAATATCTTTTACTATCTATAAACTAGCTAAACACTTGGTAGGAGTCAGGTTTCATGCACTGCTTAAGATTCAGTCTGATAATTCCAGTTTGACAATGAAAGACTGATAGCTTTATTTTTTTTTCTCAGCTTAGTCTATCTTGTTCATAATTCCCTAGATTTCTTATGATAACACAAATTATAAAGCCCTTACTGAAGTCATATACACTTAAACATATGTAAAATATCTTCAGCCTCTTTGAATCTGTCGTAGAGGAAAATTGGAATGGCTTGGCATCGTATATTCTTGACACATCCATTAGTTGCTCCATTACGATCCTAACTTTTTTTTCCTTTTAAAGTTACCTTATGTGTGTGTATATATACATATATGTATATACTTGCACACATGTACACACATGTATATATAGCTATATATAGCAATATATGTCTCCTATAATGAGAATCTAAGGACAGAATCCATTTTGTCAGATTCTTCATTAAATGTTTAGACAATATGGCCTTTTCAGGCTCTGCCACAATTCAAGACCAAAACCAAAACTGAAATCTCCACAGAACACAGCTCCTCCTTTTGATTTAGATGCCTAAAAGTATGTCCGTGGGATATAGTCTTGTCCTCTCCACATCCTGTATGCCACAGAGCTTTGCTTCCAAGACTGGATATTTACATCTATTTATTTTAATTTGGCATTGATGATCCAAAATGATCTTTAATACCACTCCCAAACTCCTCCCCCCACCTTTTTTTTTTGAGGGGGGGTAGGAATAAAAGGAAAGAACCTTCTTTCTTCTCCTTTCCAATAAAATGCTTTTCTATTCCAGCTGTAAGGATCTCTAGGCTCTCTTTGGACCAATCCAATCTGAAAAGCTTGAGAGAAAGATTTAATGAGAAAAATGCTAATTACCCAGCAGTATGACCTGGGTTACAAAATGTATTAGTGACCGAGTTTTCTTGCTTCTTGCAAACTAGAACAGGCAGAGTGGGATGTCCTCACCCTTCTTCCTGCTTTGTTTAGTTCTTCCTGCATATTATTTTACAGAAAAAGTCTTCCTAAATTCTCTGCAAAATACCACCCTGTTAATAGAGGCAATGGTAAGAGATTGTCCTCATTGCTTTCGTTAGGTGTGAATAACGCAGCTCCATGATAACCTGTTTTGTTTGCCTCCTGGAAAAGAATCTATACAATACATAAATGACCTCTTATAAAAGAAGAGACAGATGATGTCACCTTGCCAAGTATCACTATCTCTGCTTTACTCAGCTGCTCACGGTTGAAACAGTGCAACAGTTTCAGTGAAATGCATTCCTTGAACCTGCAGAGATCGTGATCGCTAAAATACTGGAAATGGTCTAGCAGTTAGGCAGTATCTATTATCGCAGGGCAGGATTTTGTTAAAATGGCTGTTTGGCTGTCAGCACTTACACTAACAGTTTCGTACGACGTGCGTATAAACACACCAGCTCAGAAAAGTGCAAATTCTGTACCTCTCTCCAGTGCACGGTGCAATCATTTGCTGTAGAGTTATTCAAGCACAACTTGAGGTCCTCTTCCTTCTTTTTTACCCTCCAGCACTGTCCTGTTCCCTTGGAGAAGAATCAGCCAAGTACAGAACATGCAATAGTGCAGTAGCTAGAGACATGCACAGTAACATCAGTGATCCTTTTGGGGCTGGTCATGAGTAATCAACCACCTAAGCTGATGTCTGAAGTTAGCTGGGTCAAATCAAGGCCCAAGGCTACATGAGTGAAGCAGTGGCAAAGCTAGAAATAAACCTCTTCTGAAGTATAACCCTTTATCAGAAATCTATGTTTTCTCTTGTCACATATGTAATCTTATCTCTTTTCCCAGTGGAATATTCCTTAAAAAAATCATTGCTACAATTAGGGATATTAAAAATATGCAGTATATGTATATCTCTCATGACTCTATGTTATCTGCTAACAGTAGGAGAATGGGACACCCAGGGAATGCAGCTGAAGACGCAGTAGTCATAGACACCTTATGCTGGATAGAAATCAACCACACTCATTAGTATTTAAATTGACAGAGTGCTACCAAGGTAACGGCCCTCTTCACAATATTGTTGTCTTGACTAAACAACTTACCCAAAGCTCAGTTGAAATAATATGTTTTTTCACCTGCAGGAGTTAAATATTCAAGACGACATTCCAAGACGGATCTGGTTAAGGTCATAAAAATTTTGTGGTAACCTATATATTATTTTTATGTATATGCTTAACACAATGTATTTTATGAATGTGCTAAAGTGCAATAAATCACCTAAAGCATAGTGTAAAACACTTCAGACTCTTATCAAGGTATCAGATGGTCACATATATTCCGTACATCTATGTACTCATACAGATTCACAAGCACAGAGACCTGCCACCTCCTGAGTACAGTAGACAGATGGGAGAGTAGTGCCTGCTTGTCTTCTGCGTGGGAGGTCATGAGACTAGTCATCACGTCTGTGGTGAATTAACAGTCAAAACGAAGACAGATAATGTGGAGGGGCAACATGGCTCCAGCACTGAGTGTGTGTCTCAAGAGCTGGAGCAAAGGACAGGGTTCCACAGGAATTATTTTGGAGGGGAGAAGTCTGTTGTAGTGATTAGAGAAAGATAAATATAGTGAAATACAGAAAGATTAATGCAGAAGACTGCCGTGAGAAGGCCTAAGTAAAATTGAAAACTTCAGCTGACTCTGCTTAGGGACAGGATACAGAGTGAATGACTTCCTGACTGACCTGCCATCCCCAGTTGCTATGATTTTATGATTCTGAGACTTGAACAACATTACACAGCATGTGCGGGCTCCAGCTGTTCAGGTATGCTTTCCAACTGTAAGGACTGCTGCACAGGTCAAGAAGTTTAAGCCAGCTTGGAAAAGCATCCAAAAAGTCGCACAAAGTTATGGGACTCAAAATATTTAGCTTTGGGGATTTTCCAGAAGTTTTCATAGCCTGGGTGCTGTGCATCCTTTGCAGGTCATACGGCATGTTGGAAAAATTGGTGTGAAAGGAACTTCCCTCTTTTATTCAGGGTATCAGACTAAATGGCCAAAACGATCCTTTCTGATCTTACCATTTATGAATATGTAAGACAGTGAGACTTGCTACTGAAGACTGGGCAAACTTTCTGCAGATACAATACCTGTGATGGTCGGTGAAGATCACTTGCAGGTAAAACAAAACATTGGTGTAATACATGTGGCTAGCTAATGTTGAAATAGGAAATTCCTTCCTAGTTCCAGCATATCTTTTTAAAATTACGCCAGTGCATACTGAAAGAACAGTTTTTCTTATGCTGTTGAAGAGCATCCATGACAATTTCTTGTTAAATCTCAGAATTTCAGGTCAATAGCCAAAACAATATTTAGCCTCTTACATCCCTTTGAATGAAAAGATGACCACTGTGTTCAGCAGAGCATCAGCAGAATACTATCCATCATTTCCTAGCAAGAAAGTGTTTACAGGAAAGTGTGCAAAGACTCACTGCCAAGATTACTGAAGTGATTTGGTATAAAACATAATGGAATTGCAAGAAACTATTACGAAGTTATAAAGGGCTCTAGACCATGTTGAAATTAAATCTTCTACGTGATCATGAGGGCCATTTATAGTTCTGGTTTCAGTAGTGGCTTTTAAGCTTCAGAGGAGAGTTAGATGTGTAGACTGCAATCCCACTCCCAACAAGGAAGCACCTTATAATTTTACTTCTCTCTGTCAATATCCAGGTACTTGTCTGGGTTAAAATTGCATTTTCATCCTCTGCACTCCACTTTCATTCCAGGCTCAGTTCCTGGATTCACTCTGATGATTCTCCCTGCAGATTGCTCTACTTTATATTGTCCTCCTCCCTGTAGTGCTGCCCTGGCCACCCGGGAGATGTACTGCCACCTGGTCTTACATCACAACCTTGCTAACTGCCCATGGACCTCCTCATACGGACCTGCCTTTGTTTGATCTTATCTCTTTGTCTCATGTTAGTAAATCACCCACTGACAATGTGAGCATTTGTCTTGACATTTCTACAGCACATTCTTCTAACTGGCTCTGGACTTGGCAATAAGGACAACGGCATCAGTACAACAGCAGCTGACCCCAGAGAACTCTTCCTGAGAGAGCTGCTGGTGGTTTCAGGTGGCTAGGAACCCACAGTCCCTATTCTACTGAGTTTACAGTTTTCGCCAGGTCAACAGAGGAATGGGTAGAAGGAGAGAACATTACCTCTTTCTGGCAAAAAGTTCAAAGCTCTAGACTTGGCCTGACTTTGGTTCCTACAGAAAGAGAGCTACTCCTCATGAGCTGCAGGGCTGAGATCTCAGCTGAATGCCTGGATGCCACAGCAATGGTACCTGCTAGAACAACTTCCAAAGTCCCCAGTCTGCCACTTTCCCAAATGGCATGCTTCTCCAGGCAACTCCAACTGACAGGCTGCAGACATCAGGTGTCTTTGAAATGGCAGGCCAGCTCCAAGGGAAGCATCAGATGGGTGAGCTAGCAGGAGAACTGGAAGCTGGAAATGTCCTCACAAGTTTTACACCCTGCCAGTGTTCCTCCAAATCCAATACATTTCCACAGAGAACTTCTCTTTCACCTGGTAAGTGTTTTCCAGTGGAAAAATGCTCCGTGGGGAAACTTGTGACCAGATCTCCTCATTCCTGTAAAGAATTCCAACAACCAATTCCAACATTAGTAAAAATAATTTGGGTTCTTTGGGACTTCTGTAGGGACCAGATTATTTTATATATATGTATATTTTAAGAGGAAACTTCCACTGACTTTGGCTGACCTCAAGTTTCAGCCCTCACTCAGAGAGGCAGTGTTTGTCAGAAAGTTCTCAGTTACAGGGTTTCCTATGTGCTGGAAAGATATCCTGGGAGAAAAAGGTGGATAATTAAGGTGGAGATGGTCCTTCTAGCTTTGGGGAAGAAGTGAGAGGAAAAAAGAGAAGCTGAATGAGAGAGTGGGAGCATTAGCTACATACAAGGGTTTAGAGAGCAAAAGTTGCTCCCCTGCTTTGAGTGAAATCAGTACTACATAAAATGATCCAGAGAATAAGCACTATTCTCCTGCTTTAGGTGAAATCAGTGCCTAGGCCTGTTCCCTAGGATACTGCATCCCTAAGCATGTTCTCTCATGGACCAATTTAGCAGTAGTCTCAAGTTTTCAGTTCCTGCAAAACAAAAAATCTCATAGATTCCCAAACCCACAAGGGCCAACGGAGGGTATGGAGCCGGCAGGAGAGTGGAATATAAGAGAGTGTTTGTTGGTAGCCTGGGATAAGCCCAGATCTCAGCCCAGCCTGTCAGCTCAGAAAGCCACTTCTCTGAGCACAATGAGAAAGAGTGATTCATGGTATATTGATGGTATCACCAATCCGGTGGGGGAATCACCATGCCGGTTTGGAATCTCTCTCTCCCTGCCAGCAAAACATTCATCTACAAGCTTTCAAAGCTGAGGAGGGAAAAAAAAAAAAAGAAGAAGAAGAAGAAATACAGTACAAGGTGCTGGTGCCAGGAGCTGACGCCTGGGGCTGGGCTCGGGAAGCCGGTGGTAGGCGGTGTACATGTGTGCACAGACAATGACGCAAGGAGGCAGGAGGCTGCGTCTGGGCTCAGGAGCTGGGATACGGGCAGCACATTGGGCTGCTGAAGAAAGGGAGGAAACCCCATTCTCCCCCGCCTTGTTTTTCTTCTGCCGTTCTCACCTACCTCTCAGCATGTCAGTCTCAAGTTTTGATGAGAAAGAAACTCCTGGCAGGCTCTGGTAGGAAATTATTGACCTTCATGAGTTGTTAACAGCTCCCAGTGTATTTCCAGGCTACCCATAATAGTGTGGGGCTTGGCATGAAGGATTTGTCTCCTGCTGAGAGAGGAAGACCCACCATAGTAAGTTTTGTATAACTCCTTTGACTGATCATTAAGCCACGTTGCCTTTAAAATGAAACCTCTGGAGCTCCTTTCTGGATTGGACTAGCTGGCTTCAGACTTTTCTCTTCCTGAATCCTGCCTCAGAGACCCATGAGCGTTGCCTTTCTGTTAGGAGGAAAAAAAAAAAAAAAAAAAAAAAAAAGAGAGAAAAAGGGGAAAAAAAAGAAGAAGAAAAAGAAGTTAGTAACGAAATTCTTCTGCATTCTTCAAATACTTTTCATCTGTTAAAATCTTTGTCGTGTTCATTTAGATCAGAAGCACTTCTGGAGCAATAATGACTGGCACAAAAAACTAAAAGGTGGGATCCATCTCTTCTAAGTTGAATGATCCCACCAGCATTTTGCCTGTAAGCTAGTCACCTAGTGCTCTTCCTAGTCAATGATGCCTCCAGAGAAATATTCATTTCAAGTATGTGAGTGTGAGTCCTCTAAAGATGCCTATTTCTCTTCAATGACTCTAGAGGGAGCTTAGATGATTGACTTGACCTTAGGCAACCGTTTATCCTAAAAGAGATTCCTGTATTTGGTCAGCTGAACCACTTACTGTGCTCCATTGACTATAATCATTAGGGTCTCGATGCAGTTGCCTGTACAAAGGTAATATTTTAGTTCCTCTATGGATTTCCACCTGGCAACCAGCTGGCACACCAGGTATGCCTGGAAGTAGGTCCTGTGGTATACTTGGCAGGCCCTCGTGGGTGTTTTGGACACATACACGTCTGTATGTTTACAATTAGATCAAGCTCCTAGTTCACATGTGAACACCTACTTGTAGCCACTACAAGTGGTAATTAAACCACTTCCTTTAAATCCTACCTCTAATGATAACAGTATGCATACCCAGCAAATACACAGTCCCTTGAATTATCCATGCATGTGATTATTTGAGGTCCTGGAGAGTACTGAGAACTTTGGGAAAGCATAGGATAGCAGAGGAAAACGAGCTTACGGAAGCTAGGAGCTGGAAAACTTTGAAGTTCACCTAATCTATGTAAAGAGTACATCCCACCTATGCTCTATATGAGGCTTCCTCAGTTTGGGATTTCTCAGTAGACAGGTTTCTGTTGACTCAAAAGAAATCAGAAAGTGGTCTGCAAAAATATGGCAAAATATTCATTGAATGCAAGAACTCATTTCCATACACCCAGGCAAGCAAAGAAGTCAGAGAGAAATTAAAGTTGTAAGTGACCTTTCAAAATCAAATCTTATTTTGATTGATTTTTAAATGAAAAATATTGTTGTAGCATGGGAACAGACAGTCTAGATTTTTGCTAAAAAATGTTAAATGGTCCTCAAATGGAAAATGGAATGGGGAAAGGTTAACAGGCATCGCTGTGCAGAGAGATTTTCTGTTTCAGCATGACTCGGTTTTGGTCTGTGTGAAGGCTCGGAAAATGTAGTGCTGGATCTTGAGCACCTGCTGAACTCCAGACTCAAAAAATGCAGATGTTTGATATGATGTCTGCACATTATCAGAAATCACTGAATTGAGATCTTGGTTTGAATCCCGTGTTGCACTTTCGCTTCTTTGGTGACATCAAGACATTTTCACAGCAAAAAAAAAACAGGTCAAGGTGAGGATAATCTCCTAATCTAGCAACAGCTGAGCAGGTACAACTATATGACAGAGTGAACGCATTATAGAAAAAATAGTCAAGGTAATAATAACAGTATAGCCATATTTAATAGACCTATACTGCTTTGGGGCATGGAAGAGTACCAGCAATTCCTTAGGCTCCTCATCACTGTTTGCTGTTGTGCATCCTCAGTCTCTCCAGAGCGTAGATGTCACAGCAAATTTGGAGCCTAAGTGAGGCACTTGCAGTAGTGTAGGTCTCTCAGCTTTTCTCTAGCTCAGGATGGAGTTGTGTGAAGAATTGCAACCAGTTCTACAGAAGTTTTGAAAGGTATTTTTCTTTTAAAATGGTTGAAAACTCCATCTTTTTTATGCAGTGAACAATGGCATTTTTTTCTAGGTGATCTACTTACTAGACTGTTCTTGAGCCTGGTGGGTTCACTGCTAATTTAAACCTTATTTTGTTCTCTAACATTATTTCACCCTTCCATAAAACTGTAGCATACACAGACTGCTTATTAGAACCTGAGGTTCTAATCACTTTATCCAGACCACTAAAGACAAAGCATTATAAATTTGAGGTGTAGTGCAGACCTCAAAGTCTCTGGTAAATGTGATCTGCATAAAAAGTCACCATCCATCAGCTAAACTGAGATAGGTATTTTTTTGGTCTGTTCCTAGCTAGGCCTAACCAAGAGCCTAGAGAATTGAAGGGCCACGAGCAGCAGGAGCAACTCAACTTGTCTGCAGGTTGCTCCTTGCTTTGAGGAAAGGCCCTCTGAGGAAAAGACAAACAGGCAGTGAAGCTTTGCACCTAAGAAAAGGTTTCAGCGATCCAGAATTGGCCTGTAGGATTTATCTTAGCTACCGTCATACAAAGCTGTAGATGTGATTAGTTCGGTGGAAGAAAGACTAATAAAAATAGAGGATTAAAATGAGGTGAAATCGTCTATCCTTAAAATATATAAAAGAGTATCAAAAAGGATTTTTGATAACTCAATTAAATTATCTTAAGAAGGGAGAAAAAATATATTTATATGGTTTCCTATTTACAGTTTTAGGATTATTTGGATTTTGACTGTGCTGGAAATGCTGCAATAAGAAGGTGGAATATTTTATTTATTTTTATTTTTTTCCCCTCGTAATATCAATTATTGTAATGAATTATAATGATTAAAATATTGATTTACTACAACAGTGAAAGGTTCAAGACTTTTGTGTCATGTATGTAATTCTGTCTTCTTTTCTTCTGTGCAATCAAAAGCCGGAAAAGTCACTTTCCATGGTTGTCTGTGTTTGACATGTTTATAGTAAGTACTGCGATCCCCAAACTATTACTATCTTTAAGTCACCCATGAAAAATCAGGTTCAAGATGTTTCCAGTAGGCATTCAAAAATCAAAGTGCTCCGAGTTAAAGAATGGCTTAGGAAAATTTAGCAACCTGCTTGACAAAAACAACTCCTTAGATCTGGATCTGGAGACAACAAGACATGGAACTCTATGCCTATGTCTTTAAATTCCACTATTTAAAGCCCCATGGCTTCAGTTTCCAGTATTCTATTTCTGTTATATCTTTCTCTTCTCAGTTAAAATGTCACAAAGTGTTTGGTATATGAAAAATTTCTCAACCTGGTGCTACAGAATATGAATTTAAGCACATGTTTTAGGTCACACAAGCCTCCAGACAACCTTAAAGCTGTAATAACCTTTCATCACTTCTATTTCCTTATAGGAATATGCCTATGTGGGATATTGCAGGCACACAAGAACTCTCCAGGCTTATTCGATGAGCCAGCCAGCTGTGAAATGGTTCTGATCTCAAAATCATGTAACTGCACTTATTTTTGGTGCTGAACTTGAAATATTTTGGCCTGCTGAGCTATACCATTTGTTGACTCATATATTACTTCTAGGAGAATTGTATCTGAAAGTAGAAGGAAGGAAGGAAGGGAAGAAAGGAGGGAGGGAAAGAAAGGGAGAAAGAAAGGGGGAAAGGGAGAAAGAAAGCAAGGAAGGGAAAAGGGAGAATGGGAGAAATGGAGAAAGGGAGAAGGGAAGAAACTGAGAGAGAGAGAGAAAGAGAGAAAGAAAGAAAGAAAAGAAAGACAGAGAGAAAGAAAGAAAGAGAAAGAAAAGGAAAAAGAAATAGGAAGGAAGGGAGGGAAGGAGGGAAAGAAAGGGAAAGAGTGAAAGGGAGAAAGGAAGAGAAAGGAAGGAAGGAAGGAATAAACAAAGGAAAGGAGAATAAGAAAGAAAAGGAGAAAGAAAAGAAAAACTAAAAACAGTCTTGTCTAAGATATTTTGTCAGTTAAGGCTTATTTCTGGTCTTTTTCTGCCTTGCAAAAGTAAATTCCATTTGACATTATTGTGTTTTTCTGTATATTGGTCTTTCTGGGGTTTTTTTTTTTTTTCTCTCTCTCTCTCTCTTCTCTCAACAGTTAGAGGAGATTTTTCCCCCCTCTCATTAGCCTTTGAGAATCTAATGTGAACATAAAAACCCCTTTACAGGGTGATTAATCTGAACAATCTCACTTTTCTATTTCAGCTGGTTTACTATATGCTGCCAAGTGGAAACGGGAAGGATCAGTCCAGGGGGAAGGGCAAAGAAAGCCCTGTCCAAGGTTCTAGCCCAGCTTCCGACCAGCTACACTCTAGTGTTTCCTAGCTCAGTGCCCGATAATACATTCAAAAATCATTTCAGAAGCGTCTTCAGGGAGCACTGTGGTTTCACGACAAACATCCAAAATATAGTTAGATCCCATATTCCCTATAGGGTACCAAAGAACTGTTGAGCTACTCACATTTTGTTGTGAGTTTAACTCACATTTTGTTGTGAGTTTAGCTTAGTAAGAAGTGGTGGTGTCTTCCTACAGTGAGCTGGCCAAGAATAGGCAGAGGAGGGTGAGGAATTGAAAGCAGAACATATTAGCTCCCCATCAAGGCATCTTTGCCCCAAATGCACGTAGAACATGGAACAGAGATGCTCTGGGAAGAAGTCCCCACCTTGTATTGCCACACTTACCACACTGTGGAGTTGATTATGCCACAGTCCCCTTCTCTCTCTGAAATGAGACACACTCAACACAAAGTCCTAGACTTCTTGCTGACCCAGTTTTGAGCAGGATGGTGGACTAGAAGGCATCCTGAGGTTCCATTCAACCTGGATTATCCTATGGTCTTAAATGTGGCTGGGGAGATGGTTAATTTAAGAGAAAAGAGGGGTCATGTGACAACTTAATGTGACAATTGCAACCTACCAGCGGGGAATGGGAGAGGAGCAAGAGAAGATAGACAGGTCTCAGTTTTATGCTCTGTGTTTCAGAGTTGGTGTCTCTGGAGCTGTCTGCACCTGTGGGAGAGCTACTGGGAACAAGAGTCTGTTCTGGAGAGAATGACATCTGAGTAAAATTGTGGCTTCATTAAAGTTTTTTGCTAATGCTTAATAGATTCCAGTAGGTCCTGATTTATATATGTGTGTGTATATATACATACATATATATATATATATATATATATATATATGTGTGTGTGTGTGTGTGTGTGTATACATGTATATGTATATATATATATATATATATACACACAACAGCAGGAATGCAAGAAATCTAGGCCATTCTGCTTGCATCTAGGCATGCAGAACGGCCTAAATGTAGTCCATTCTGTGAGCACCTAGCCAAGATGGTTCCCTTGCATATTTAAAATTTGAGCATAGATATAGTCCAGCTATCATCATAGCACTTGTTCAGTGCGGCATGATTTTAGGTGGAGATTCTTGGAAATGCATAGTAGTGCTAAAGAGATATGGATGGTCATCTCTCTCGACTAACAAACCTGTAAGTATTTGACCTTTTCACCAACAAAAGACAAATAAGGGCAAAATGGACAAATACATTGCATATTTATGTCTCCAATTTATTTCAGTAAGAATGTCAAATTCTTTACTGAAATCAAGTCCTTAAAGAGAGCAGAGCAGAGGAGGATCAAAAGTGGCAGCATATGTAAAACGGTAGCAGTAGAAGTCTCCTTCATGATGCTACGCTGACTGTGGGCCTGAGAGATTCAGCTGAAGACCTGAACGCACCTCTTATGCTTACTGGTATCGAAGCAGGATACCAGGTATCGAGTCTTCCTGCTTCCTATTCACTTGCACATCTGTCCTTAGCATCTCATTTCCAGAGGTTGTTTTTCTTCTTCTGCACTATCTGCTGCTGAGATGATGGCAGTTGCAGCCTGTCCCCAAGCTGTCCCTTCTCCCCTTTGGCCAGCAGGCTCTGAGTAGCAACAAGCACCTGAATTAAGTACTCGGGTTGGTATTGGCTGTGTTCGTTTCCTCTCCTAGGATGTGGAGCAATTGATTATCTCATCACAGAGCAGAAACAGACTTGCTGCTGGATTTACACAAGAAAAGCTTTCATAGTGCCTGAAGGTACTCATGTTCAGCGGAAAGGGCCAAAGCTTTCTTAGATTTTCCCCTTTTCTTCCATGTCTTCAGGGGTGTTCTGATACACAGGCGATGGAAAGAGTGAAGCCTCAGGAAACCTTCAAACCTCCTCCCTGCAAAGTCATCCACCCAGAATCATCTCCCTGCTTCTGCAATGTGAGAGGGAGCAAATATTCACTTCACAGAGTGGCACTCTAGATTTAGGCTGATTGGAGTCTTGGGGAAACGAACAGAATTCCATGAAAGACAAGAAAGTGATTTATGTGATTAAGCACCACTGTGGAAATCTATATAATGTGACTGTAGACTGTTACTGTACCTCAGCTAAGAGCTAAGAGTCAGCATCCTTTATTTTTTCATAATTCACTTAATTTTCTTGTAGTATAAACTGAGTAGCTTTGGATTAAAGATCATAGAAATAAAATCTTTCCTTTCATGTAGCTTGTGAAAGCTGGTGCTCTTCTCCAAAGGCCTAACTGAACACTGCAATTTTATTTGCATGATTATTTGTACTAGGACAAACTCTATGTATAATGTTGCTAAATATTACATAGATGACCACATTATAGAATACTTGTTAACCCCTCCATAATCTTTGACCTCCCCCAAGAGTCATAGACCTAAACAATATGTCTTACTGTAGGGACAGCTTTAATGATTAGTTGTATCACCTAGCAGGAGTATGTTGATAACCGCCTTCAGAGGAGAACAGTGTTTTTATGCTTTGTAGATAGCATGGAAACTCAAATGGTATATGACTTCTATTCTGAAGAAGATTCCTGTGGAGAACTATAGACAAGCCAAACACTGTTTCTCAGTCCTCCAGCAGAAGAAGAGTTTAGAAATCATGTGGTATTAGATGTCTCTGATTCCCAGCATTTTCCACTCTTTTTCTGTACTTCAGGTCTTTCTGACTCAGCTATTATCAGCAGCTTAAGTACACACTTCCTCTTTGCTCCAACCTTCTGGATACTCTGGTTGAGCAGATACCTTCACTAGGATACAGAACCGCTGAAGGCAACAGGTTTTGCAGAAGCTTCTAACAACAGAATATTTCATATTAAATAGGACTGTTGACAAAAACCACACACTACAATATACAAAACTGTAGCTCTTCCTTACCTCAAGTAATTTCCCATATTAAACACACTTTAAACTTTCTTTAAAGACAAAAAAATGAAGAAATCCAGGATATTTCATCTTCCTCTGCTCTCCACACATATGACTTACTTGAAACTTGAGATCTGAGACTCATTCTTTGCAGACACATAGAGAACCTTTCTTTAATAGCCTATTTCCTCTTACATCATCTTAAAGTCAAGTTCCTCAAATGCTTAGAGACCATGACCAGGTGTGACAGCCCTTACATTTATTTCTTTTCGTCTCCCCACCACCCAGGCTTCAAAACCCTGCTTGAAATGGGATGTTCCACAAGAATTGATGCACCTTAAGGCTTCATGACCCCCTCCCAAAATTCCTGTTGATGTTTTTGTCTGATTTTTCTGTCTTACCTTCTGTAAGTGTGAGTGCAATATGAAGACAAAACACAGCACAGGAGGCAAGAGAGATTTTCAATCATCTCTGTGAAGTTCTCAATTTGTAAAAATGAAAAAGTTCTTTATATATTTATGAATTCCCATGTTCTACATAGCCTGCTAACCTGAATCTTTCTGAGATCATTCTGCAAAACGGTTAACAACTTTGTGAGGTACAGGCCAAAAATGAATTGGATTCTGCAGTTTTATTCATTTACTAGTTTGTACATCATGACAGGAAGTTCATTTGCTGAGCTGTGGAGATCTGGTAAATGAAAGACCTGCTTCTTTGCTGCCTGAGTGAAACGCTAGGGTTTTTCAAGCTTGGAATAGTGTAAACAACTCGACAGCCACCATTTCTGCTGACATTCTGGGAACTGAACAAGTGGCCTCTAGAACTAAAAGCAGAAATTGCTACAACATGAGCTAATGCTCCCCAGGTAGAACTATAATGAACGTTCTCTAGGAATCAGGCTTCAGTAAAGAGGTAAATGACACACTTACCAACAAGATACCATAAGGAAAAAGAGTGAAAGGGAATGACGACTAACAACATTTTCTTTTGCCTTGCAACATTTAAGGAACTAAAATAGTGCTGTGTTGGAGACTCAGAAATGCTTTCTCTATGTAAAGGAGATGAAGAACAGGTCCAGTGTCATAAAAGAACGAGTAATTAATCGGCTCAGAGTGTTTTATGAAAGCATTAAAGTTTTAAGTGCTTCGTATTTGTAGGGCTTGTTATTCCTGGATATTCCTTCCAAACCTGTTGAGAGACATGAAGCAAATTTCTGGAAAGCTTCCCTAGTTTTTCCTAATGTAGAGCAAACCTTGTTGTGTGTCTGCTTGGCTTCAGTAACCCAAAGATCTTGTGCTGTGGCAACATGAAAGGTGACTGGATTCCAACAACTTCTCATGTTTGTTTAAGGTTTGGGACTAACACACCCATCTGACTTGACTTAGTTTTTACTCATCTCTCCCTACATGTTACACCCACCTCTTGCATTACACTCTCTATATAGGCCAATATTGTTTTTAAAATCACCATTTAAAAAGATATAGAGTGTGTTTTATTTTTCCTTTTTTTCCCTGTGACGCTCATTAGACAGAGACTGGCATGTAACCCCAAGTCTGAACACTTTGGAGCCAGAGAGCTGTGCAAGAAAAACCCACTTACACAAGTAAGTGTATGCCCACCCAAAAAGTAAGGACTGACATCTATCTTCTGCAAAGCTGAGGTAGAAAGAACAAGTCCACCAAAGTGAATCGTAACTTCATTTGGTGGAATGGAGATACCAAAAAGCAAAGACAGCTATGAGGCTATATGTTCAAAACGAAGGAAACAGATGTGGATATCAAATGCAGAAACAAGAAAAAAGACCCTATTCCTCAGATGCAGCTAGTGCTTGAAAAAACAAGGGCTTCGATTCAATTACTGGAGCAGAAGCAAATGCCTGTGGTACTCTACTGTACCTAACCTGGCCTCCAGCTGGTCATTTCTATCCTTGCATCAAGCTGTGAACTATGGCCAATCCCTACTGCATGCTGGGGTGAAACAGCTGCACACTACTCCACCTCCCTGCATTTCCATGAAAGGGAAATGAGGACACAGGGCAGAAAGGGTGATGAGAGGACCAAGATTTCAGGTCACACCTTGGAGCGTGCCAGCTGCATGGTTTAGGCATGACCTAGATGTCCAATTTGGTAAGCCCCGGGAGGAAAACTTGTGATTTAGTCCTTGAAAGTTAATAAATATCAGTTTGGGGGTTTTCTGTGCAGCCTTCACTTATAGATTTATGCTTATACATTATGATCAAGTCTTTTATTGTATGATCATAAGCTTTTTATCCTTGCTTGCAGGATTTCAGACTTATTCACAGAGCAGGATGGATTTAGATACTGAGAGGAATCAGGGCTAGTTAGTGAGGGAGGTTACTCTTGTTAAAACCTAGCATGTCTTTTTTCTTTCTTTTTTTTTCCTTTTTTTTTTTTTTTTTTTACCGAGAAACGGGAAAGTGTACAGAATTTGAAATGGGGAAAGAAAGCAGAACACAATTCAATGGTTGCAACACCTGAAAAACTAGACTTTCTCCCCGTTTATGCCTAGAATACTGATATGTTGATAAGTAAGTAATTTTAAACTTTTCTTTTTCAAAGTTGGAGATATAGTATTTCTCACTTTTTTGCTAAAGGCGTAGTGTTTGCTTTGCAGGAACACTGAACACTCTCAGCTGTGGATGACACCAAGGAGATATATTCTTGGAACACTGCTGAAAAATGCCAAAGATTCTGAAAAATCAAGCTATAAGGCTCATACTAGTCTCATCTAAATAAAAATGCCTAAACTGGAGAGTCTGGTTGTATCAGGATCTCTCTATAGGCAAAGGAGAGACACAGACCTCCAAATTCAACCCACCTGTCTTTGGAAGTACATGTATTTCTCAGATGGCCATAGGGAAAGCCTATTAGATTCCTAATTTAGGTAGATCAGTTCAGGCCGAGCATGAATCTAATGGGTAGCTGGTCACTTTGTCTGACATGGATCAACTTAACGTTTGCAAGGTTGGTATGTAGCCTGAATAATATCCTTTTAAAGTAGCCTGCTTGCGTGGACATGTATCATACATAACCCATCAGACCAGTGCACAGAGCACTGACACATTAGCATCTATGTTTACATTGTCTCATTTTTGTTATTTAGGAAAATATTTGTGCCCCATCTCCATTGACTGTAGCATGCAGCCTACCGTCATGTCTCAGCTCTGTGATGGCAAGCCATCAGGAACTCCTTATTCAATGTTCCATATATTTCCATTCTAATTGAGCCAGAACAGCTAAGAAATCTTTCAGAATTCATACCAGTAATCACACTTGCCTGATGTGTTTATTTCCACTTACCAGTATACATAGACCCATCTCCCTGGGAGACTGTTTTACTGGTTGCTTCTCCTGTTGAGGGAATCTCTGAACAAAGGTTTATTTTTCTCTCTGATGATGATATTATCTCTTGATGGTTGTTGTGCAGAAAGGGTCTCTGTTAAAGGCATACTGATTTGGTGGAGCTGAAGGAGGATGATGATTCTCGTGCTTAAAAACGCTCCACTAAGCAAATTATTATATTCTTAAAATAGCTTGCAGGAACTCACTGTCTAATGGATTACTCAGCACTTTAAACAGAATCCTTTTCACAAAAAGGAAGCTCCAGTAAATTCAGCTGCTGCTTCTTCTTTGTAACCTTATATTAAATCAAAGTCTCTGTTGCACACGTCAGAAGTCTTGGAGATTACCTCATGCAAGGGTTCAGCCACCGCTTTGGAAGATAAAATTGCTGAAGCCATACTCTCTAATACCATCAGGCCTTTTTATATCAGTTATTTGGTATAGAAGAGCTAGCTGATATAAAGAGTTGGGTCTTGGCTGTACTGATACAAGCAAGAGTAGCTTACAAGGGATGGGAGAAGTGTGAAAATAGCAAAATGACTTTTACATCAATCACTCTCTTTTGGCATGTTATCAAGGGGCATGTCAGGAGAAATGTGAAGCACCCTAGAGCCTTGTTTGTAGCTATATCTCAGCGGACTCCCACTATTCATCACCAAATGGGAGGTGTTATAGCAGGCCCTAGCCTCATGGATGTCCTAGCACAGTTCCAGTAAGTAGATCCTTCATTATTCCCCATGTTGCCCTACTTGCAACTGGCAGTAGCAAGGAACATACAGATAGATACATGACAGAGCTAAGATCCCCGGTGTTAACATAAGGGATTCCACATATTGGCTGGACAGTTTCAGTCAAGTTATTTCAGCTCCTCTGGGTCTCCACTTTCTTCTTGCAGTAGTTGTATCTCTTTTCTTCCTGCCTTCTAGGAGAGTTTGGACAGCACTGTGTGAACAGGTATGGGGTAGCTCTGTCCCCAAATAAAATGCATTTCTCAAGTTCTTCTTGAGACATGTAGTCAGAGTTCTATCAAAGTCAGCCTAATTAAACTCAACCCCCTTTTCAATTCATTTTTTCTCTATTAAAAAATCAACTTAGATGATCCTGCTTTGACACCTCTGTAGTGATGTAAAATCATTTTTCCTCATTTAGTCATCTCAGATTTGCAATCACTGTTGATGCAGGTAATCAAAGCCTGATTCAAAACCTGATGAAATCACACTGGGTATACATATACTCATTTTTAAAGCAGTGCCAAGGACCATTCCCATGCACCTGAACACAGCTCTCTGTACTCTTAGCAGAGACCACGGTGTGATTTTAGCCCAGGCCGACTACCACTCTCCAAAGCAATTCCTGAGCATAGCTCAGGGGGTATCAAGAGCCAGGAACCATTTCCAGTCAGCAGTTTGGATGCAGCCACAAAGCCTTTGAACCAAAAACACTTCAGTGGTGTGCATTCAGGACACTTTATGCGAGTTGGTATCAGTGCCAGACCATGGTCTGAAGAATATTTAATTTACTGGTATAGATGCAGCCTGTGAGTCTTTCCATTTAGTTCAAAACTGCCCAGTGTTTCTTCAAGAACTGCTCTGCTAAGAAGTTTCTACAGTCCTAGTATTTTGAAAGGAAAGTTAAAGATACACTTTTCCTGTGTTTCTTTGTGCTAGCTTTACAGTGCCTATCATATTATCATATTAATGCAGATATTTGGCTAATAATAGTAATAATAATAAAAAGACCCTGATGATTTGCTATAAGGCTTAAGATCAGTTAAACTTGTTTGTGACACAGAGAGAAGGGCCTTTGCAGATTTCACTGAATAACAGTAATAACTGCAGATTATCTTTTGAGTTTCTGCTCCTTTTGAGGACTCTGCTAGAACTAGTCAAAAACTATTCCTGCTAAAACATTTTCCTGACAGGAAATGTGGTTTTATCTAAACTGACAGACTTTCCATAGAAAATATCACTCATGATGAAATGTTTCAATTTTCCAGTGGGACTTCTTTGACTTCTCAAACTGTTTCAGCTCAGTCAAAGATGTAAACACCCTTCTGGGGAGGGAGCTTTCTCTGCGACAGACACTGTCCTCTAGGTATTTATTCCTACAGCACCCCGACAAGTCTCTGATGAGGACTTCTCAACCACAGCACAATGTGGGCAACAAGTGCAAACAGATGATTGGATTGCTCTGCAGTGAGCACCAAGGAGGCTGAAGCTTTAAGGCCAGAATTTTCCAAGGGATATTAGAGTTAGACCCATACTTAAGTTCCGAGTTTAGGAATCTTTTGCCTGTACCTCTGAATCACAGAATCACAGAATCGGTAAGGCTGGAAGGGACCTCTGGAGATCATCTAGTCCAACCTCCCTCCTTGAGCAGGGTCACCTAGAGCATGGTAGACAGGGTTGCATCCAGGCGGGCCTTGAACAGCTCCGGAGAAGGAGACTCCACAGCCTCTCTGGGCAACCTGCTCCAGTGCTCCGTCACTCTCACAGGGAAGAAATTCCCCCTCATGGTCAGGCAGAACTTCCTGTGCTTCAATTTCTGCCCATTGCCTCTTGTCCTGTCACACGGGACAACTGAAAAGAGTTTGTCCCCGTCCCCTTGACACCCTCCCTTCAGGTACTTGTACACATTGGTAAGATCTCCTTGTCAGCCTTCTCTTCCCCAGGCTGAAGAGGCCCAGCTCTCGCAGCCGTTCCTCATAGGGCAGATGCTCCAGCCCTCGGATCATCCTCATAGCCCTACGCTGGACTCTCTCCAGTAGATCCATGTCTCTCTTCTCCTGGGGAGCCCAGAACTGGACGCAGTAGTCGAGATGAGGCCTCCCCAGGGCTGTGTAGAGGGGCAGGATCACCTCCCTCGACCTGCTGGCAACACTCTTCCTAATGCAAGCACTGCAGTGCAAGCAGTGAAGATAGGATATTACTCACTCTAAAACGGTCATCTATTTGGGCTGAATTGCCCTCTGGAGGTGCTTGAGTCCAGTGACTATAGCAGCAACATAGATGTGGAGGTCTACATCTTAAGTGTTTGAACTTAGCAGAGACGAAACCTTCTCTTTAGCTTCTTTGAGATATCTCAAGTTAAGATCACATTTTCACATAGTCAGTCCTAATGACTAAAGCTCTGGGGCTGATCACACAGGAACATCCTAAGTTCCAGCAGAGCCCTGGACAGGGATGTCCACAAACATCTTGTGTTGCTGCATTTCTTCTCATACAGTCGTGATTTAGATGGTATTTCCCAATGCCTCAGACAGAGAGTGAATATATTGCATGTTCCCCTGTGCGTTGTAAAGGTTAGGAGGCGAGGGTCGTTGCGGCACTCACTCTAGGTGTTGCTGTTTGTGTTTTTAGTTTGGAGCTGCTCCAGTTCAGTTGCAGCCATCAAGACAGTCACTGCCACAGCAGAACATATAAAGTCTCTGTCAAATACTAATGGCTTGTTTACTTCACTCTGGTTTAAAATATCGAAGTGTAGACAGGGCTTTACAGTATCCCACCCATGTTGGCATGTTCTTCCCACGGCTGTTAAATAGCTGTGCAAGAAGCCAAGTTTTCTTTAAACACCATCTATAATTACTTTGTATGAGCTCTCTGTTACCTGAAAGATCCTCTCTCATTCTTCCATTATTTTTTTTAACGCTCTCTCCTCTTTTCCTGATATACTGTGTGTGATGGATGTGGCCCAGACCAGAACAGGAAGCTTCTCCTGTGTCTCTCCAGACAGGCTTAGTGTACTCCCATTGGGCTGTAAGAGGCTGGATTCCCCCACACGGGTGCATTAATAATGCTATGAAGGAAAACCTCTATATTGCATGGACACAAAATACAAAGGAACCTTGGCAGATCAGGAGGTGGAAAGGCAGTTTTGGCATCAGTCCTGGCAAAAGCGGATCACACTGTTCTCTGTAGCTCAGCCACATACCCAGAGAGTGAAGACCTGAAATCATATCTGTGTTTGTCTGGCTAGAGCTTCAGGTATGTAGTTTTTCTGCATGGCTGAAGTTAGAGGCCTAGATAACAAGGAACTCCTTGGGACAGGCTCCACATGTTTCTTCTGCCCTTTGCAAAGGCTCTGCAAATGCTTATTGCATCAGCTCTGCCGATTTCAAAAAAGAGTTTCCTGGTTTACTGCAATCCAGTAGAAATGAGGTTAAAAAAAATTTCAGCTAGATCCTCAGCAAGTTTAGCTACACAAAGCTGTCCGTATTAGATCCTTGCGATCCCATCACTTCCCACTGTTCTCAAGAATTTCATGTTCATTAATGAATATCAAAACAGTCTTGTGTAGTAAGGTGATATCATCCTGTAAGAAGCAGAACATTTGTAAAACTGTTGCATACTTAAAGATAGGAACCTAGGATGAGCTTGTCAATGCCTCTCAGTATAAAATTTGTGGAACTCTAGGCACCTTGGGAATAACGCATGGCGGTCTTTTTTTCAAAGTCAAGATAAATTTGAGTATTGTTTAAATAACACTCATTGGCAGAATTACTTTTGTGATGTATAAGTGCTGATCCCTATGTATGAATCTATCTGCAAGCCTAAAGTTAAACCATCTGCCACCTAATGAATCCCAAACTTTTCAGACTGCTGTGAGTGCTCAGAATTTCTCTTCAACTGAGAGATGAATTGGTTCGTTATTACCAAAATTTAACTGGGAGAAATAATAGTGAGGAAGTAAAAACGAGTGACCAGCTGCTCACTGCTCACTGTGGCGTTGAAGGCTGTTGGTGGTTTATAGGGGACAAGCTAGTTTTCCCTAACTTACACTATAATTATCCACATGAAAGTTAGTTTTCAAAGCTAAAGAATGGGTTTTAATTTCAGTTTGAATTAAAATAAAATATTTTCTTTCAGTCTGAAATGACACTTCACAGCAAAGCTATTTTAAGAAACTTTTTTCTTTAAGTTGTTCTACTTGTTTAACTTTTTTTTTTCTTTTTAATAAGTAGTCCTTATAAAAGACAAATGTTTCTAATTAAATTAAAAAGTTATGTTGCATTTCAAGATGTTGAATAGAAAGAGAAAATTTCAAATTTCCCACCACAAATATTTGGTGAGAAGCTATTGCTTTTTCAGCTGAAAAGTCAAAGACTGGACCCTTATCCTCATGAAGCCATTTCATTTGAAGGCAGACAATGCTATATTAAGGGCCCACACTGTCACAGTCCAGCAATAGCATGAAGTAGCAGATAGACAGATCTGTGCCACTGCAGTAATATTAGATGACCTGCACCACAAGCTCTGGACCAGTGGTCCTGGTGGACACAGAGAGCTACTGCTTTCTTAGTTGCCTCAGTAACTCTCTACCTGGCCAAGTAAATTAATATCTCAGCTCATATCTTACTTAAACTCTTGGACAAGTCATGAAACCTTACTAAAGCAGAGCTGAATGTCTGCTTGGAAGAGCTGAGCAAGTCTAGGCATAGCGGTGACAGATTCAGAATTTCTGGGGAAGGGATTTATGTGATTTTTCTGGCCTTCAGTACTCTTGAAAACACCACCTGAGAGTGCCTCTGAACCGATGTTTTGAGAGGTCTTCTATAAAAGCTGCTGTCAGACACAGAAGGAAGGAAGCATGGAGGTATCAGGGATAAATTTTTCCTTTCTCTCTCGGTACAGAGAACGATGCATTGGAAACCAGCATGTTCCTTTGACCTGGGCAGTTGCACTGCCATGAGGCTTTCTGAAGCCCCATCAGGGCCACCCCGCTCACCTGAGCAACATGATGCCGAAAGCTCCCCCTGCCCGGAGAGCAGAGACCTTCAGGATTTATATCCCAACATAAATAAAGTCCTGTCCTCTTTGCTGGCTTACATATGTTTTTCATCACAGAAGATTCATCGAATGGCACATTTCATGGCATAGGTTCTCAATCCAAGGGAAACCACGTTTAATGTACTGTATTAAATAAAGTGCTTCTCTGACTGAGATTTCTCTTTCTTTCCAGTCCATGCCAGTTGGCATGGAACAGATACTAGAAGTCAGATGGGCAAAATCTGTTCATGTTGTAACAAAATCTTTTCTTAGGAGCTACTTCAAACTTGAAAAGCCCCCAAACGAACCATCTTCAAGGTGTGGACCATGAGGTTAATATTCCCTTTCTTGAAATAAGACCTATCAATCTCTTTTTCTCTCTTTTTTGCTCTTCTCTCAATCCCCTGCCTTTTCATTTAACTGTCATTTTTACCCTAATTCTAAAAGATTGCTACAAAAACTTTCCAGTCACAGAGGCTGATTTTGCCTTCAAAATGAGTAGAAACATTATGTCAAAAGCAAGCAAGGCCTGAATCCCAGCTTTATACCTCTATCCCTCATCACAGATCTCAGTTATAACGGGTGGAAAAACAGAGGACGAAATGTTCATGAAACTAATCACAATATTTTTCTGAATATTTTTACTTAAATATTCTCGTACTTGTAAGGAAATAATATTTATTAATGTTATTTTCTAAGAGAGATCAACTCTGCTAGTAAATATTTTCAAATTTGTTTTATTAACCAAAGTAAAGTTTCCAGATCCAACGATTAAACTAATTCATTGAGATACTCCCTGCCACAAAAGCTATCTTTGCAAATAATACTCATTTAACCGCTGCATTTTGCAGAGATTAGCATCTTGCCCACTATCACACAGGGACTGTGAGCCAGAACTGGAAACCTAAATCTAATCCAGTCTTTCTGGGACCATACCTATCCCTAGAATGATTTCTCTCCAGATGAAAACATATTTATGGGAGTAGTTTAAAGTATTGTCTGCAGTATTTCTCCCAGAATTGTGTCCAGATTTGTCATGCCAGTTCTATAAAATAGAAGAAAATAGAAAACAGAAAGCAGATATCCATGTGTTCAGCATGGTGCAACAGTCAATGTGTATTTTACTTCTTCACAGCTCATACACACACAGAAGGACACACACACGCACGCATACTTATTCCTCTCTGAGAGGGGAAAAGATGGCAAACCATGTTGGTTTTGGTACCATGAACTGCTGGTTTAGAGCTAGCGGCTAAGAAATGAGGGAAACAGTTTCTAAACTAAGCTCTGCAATTTTAAACATTTGTGATTATAAAAGGTTTAAACAGCTTTAAACACTTACTCCCAGCATTTATTATTTAAACTGGTAGCTACTTGCACTGGGATTCTTTCTTCCATGATGTTTGTACAGTACCTAGTACAAGAGGACCCTACTCTTGCTTAAGTCCTTTAGGTCCTACTGTAATGCAAATAACAAGCTATTTGAACACTGATGATTGGCTTTTTCCCTGCAGAGATGCCATGAGGAATAGCCACATGTGAAAAATCCCTTTTGCTGTGTCAACCATGGGCTTTTCCGAGTGAGAAACAGCAACAAACGGTGTCCCACAGAGCCAGGCATGATTGGTTTCTTCTATCAACATAGCCCCGTGATAACAAATAAAATAAGCACGGAGGTGTTATTGTACAAGTGCGTGGGGCCAGTGTGTGGCCATGGTCACCTCGGTAAGACTTTCCACTGAGCCTGAGGCTGGGAGCATGTGCGGCTCGCTTGAATAACGGAGTGTCGGTGGAGTGAGGTGGGGACCAGCTAATCTTGGGTGTGCCTTCAAAGGGCATGATCATCCAAAGGAGACGCTGGTGGGGAGCAGGAGCCTGCAGAAGAGGAGCAGAGAGGAAGGGATTTCCCAAGGAGACAAGACCAAACTATCAGAATGTTTCCTTCTGGCTTCAAAACTGTACATCTCTGGGGTGGGCAGAAAGCAATCTAAAGGTTATTTAAAGACGTTGAGCTGATACTGTCACACCTCCCGGGATTTGTTCAATACTTCTTCCTCTTCAACACTTTGTTTAGTAGATAAACTGTTGGTCTATGGTGCAGTGATCTAGCTGGAAAACCTTGACATTTGTTCTCATTAGACACCGTGGACTGTTCTGAGAAGAGCTGCTGGAAAAACATGAACAACTTTCTTATGGAAAAGAAAAATTAAATAGAGAAAGTCATCAGTTTTTTTTTTTTTTTTTTTTTTCCTTAAGTGTCCCATTCTGAAAACATTTTATGATGTAAAATTTAAGGTTGAGCCTGTGTTTGTTTTTCTGTCTTTTGAGTTTTATCAGTTAACATTGCTCCTTTTCAGTGAAAAATGCTGGTTTGTTTGTTTGTTTGTTTGCTTAATCTCTACTTACACCTTAGCATTGTAGAATAATTCAGGCTGAGAGAGACTTCAGAAAGCCATGTAGTCAAAACTAGCACTTCTGGTAACATGCACGTATTTTTTTATTAAAAACAGAGAAACAACAATTTTTTGTTAATTGTTTTTTCTAGATTCAAAAGTTACTTTTCATCAAAGATCTATTCAGAAAAATATTACAAAAAAGGTTATCTCAGAGTCCTAAATATCCACTTTTTCACAGAAATACTGTATAATTAGCTGAATTCATGTCTCTGACTATGTCATTTCATGGATCTTGTAATGCTGTTCATGGAGTTTTGGTCAAGTTAATGCATTATTTAAAATGCCTATATTTAGATACTAACAAGTAGGAATCTATTGTCCGGACTTTTTTTACAGTTATTGCAGAACAGGGGTAAGATTCAATTGCCTAAATATGGGCATCCAGTGCCTTCTTCAGCACACAAGTCATGCAGAGAGCCAAGGTACCCAGGTCATTTCATCATTTCAAGTGCAGAAATGTCGCAGTTTAGACAAATTAATCCCTTCCCTTCCTTTCTCCCTCCTTCCCGCTCACAAATATAGTTAGTGAAGCCTAAGAACAGTTGACCAAATGTAGGGATCTACTTTAAGTTGAACTTCATCCCAGTCTTTCAAAATTGAAACTTAGCAGTAGGTTTTTTGAATGGGGCTGAAGAAAAATCTCCATTGTTTATTTGTGACATAAAGTTTAGGTCTTATAGTCTGTATCTTAATTTTCAGTAGAAATTAGCAGTGAGCATGCATGAGCCACATGCAAAGATACATGTACTCAGCGCACACAGTCATGCACAGTAAGCATTTCCTTGGCACAGTCAGCAAAGACAGAGATTATTTCATGTGCCTTCAATTTTATGCTTCTGATTTTGTGTGAAACTGTTCAGAAATATTCCAGGAAAATTTGTTTTCCAATCAGATACTTATTGGAAAAAGTCTCCACATTAACATTTGGGTCTTGATTTATTTCAGAAAAAATAAAATAATGAATATTTGAAAAAGATTATATATGAGGTCAGAGTACTGCAATTATAATATAATAGCTGAAGGATTTATGTGGTTTCCTCGGTATTGGGACATCCAGGTTTAAATCCCCACATAAGGTCAGAATCTTGAATCTCTGTCTTTCTCCCATTCCAAATGTGTGCTCTCAGTCTCCAAATACTAGAAGTTTTTCTTTTCCCTTGATCCTTCCTGTCAGAACTCCTGTATATCACATCCAGCTAGGTTTTGAGTATCTCCAGGTTTAAAGACTCCACAACCTCCCTGAGAAACCTGTTCCAGAGCTCATTCATCCTCACAGCAGAGAGGTGCTTTCCTATATTCAAGTGGAACTTGTTTGGCCCACTGCTTCTCATCCTATCTCTGGGCAGTAAAAAAGAGTCTGGCCGCATCCTTTGTACATCCTTCCTTCAGATATTTAAGCACATTGATAAGATCCCCTCTCTGTCTTCTCTTCTCCAGGCTAAAGAGGCCCAGCTCTCACAGCCTTTCCTCATGAGAGATGCTCCAATCCTTTCATCACCCTTGTGCCCTTCTCTAGACTCACTCCAACAGGTCCATATCTCTCTTGTACTGGGGAGCCCAGACTTGAAAACAGTAGTCCAAGGCTGAGCAGAGGCTGAGTATTGGGGAAGGATCACTACCTTTGCCACTTTTTAAAATGTCTAGATTTGCTTGAACAACAAGAACAAAAAAATCCCACACTTAGAGCCCAATATAATTTTTAAGGCAGCTCCATAACTTTACTCTTTACCCCAGTTCATATGATCATGGGATGGAAAGGATCTTGTAAGGTCATTCAGAACATCTCCACGATGATGGGTCCATAGATTTCCAGCTATTCTTAGGAGACCATGTACCTAAATCCCACTTTTATCCAATGCCAATTGGATATACTACTTCCTTTGAAAATCCCAGCTGACACCCATGGGTACATACATGTAGTCTACTGTCAATCAACAACAAAACATTAGCATGAAAAAGAAATCAAGCCTTACAGGATGAAGTGTGGTTTCTTTAGTTCAGAAAGATCCCAGACTGTTACTCCTTGGTGCAACCAGGGTTTGACAGGAAATCAAGGAGAATGGACTCCACAGGAAAATTATATCTTTGTAGTCCCTGGGAGGAAAGAAGGAAAAAAATAGCATTGAGTTGTAAATCAGCAATCTTTACCTTACATGACACAGTGTCTCAGCCGCCTGAAGCACAAGGAAGCAAGGCTTGTGCTCAAGGAAACATCTTTCTCTCTTTCCTTCTCTCTCTTTCTCTCTCTCTCTTTCTCTTTTTCTTTCTTTCTTTCTGTATTTCTGTCTTTCTTTCCCTCTTTCTTGCTGTATTTCTGTCTTTTTGTGTCTTTCCTTCCCTCTTTCTCTTTTCTTCCTTCCTTCTTTTTTCCTTCCTTTCTTCTTTATTTCTCTTTCCTTCTTTCTTTCCTTCCTTCCTTCCTTCTCTTTCTTTCTTTCTATCCTTCTTTCCTTCCTTTTCTCTTGCATTCTTTCACAGGTCTTACATCATGGAGTCTGATGACCTACTTGCAGCCATTTTTTCCCAAGAGTCAACAGCAAGGTCTGTTTCAGGACTGCTCTTACTTACATGACCATCAGTCATGCAAGGAGCAAGAGGAGCACACAAGACCCTGTTCACGAGATGGAGAGTCCAATATTTGAAATAGCTAACTGCTGAGAGAGAACAGGTGTCTCTTCAGCTCTGCCACCTGGCCTGACTGCACCGGTAATTAATCACTGGACGGTGAAATTAAAGGCAATTAATGCCCTCCCAGCTCATCATTACTGTGACTGGAGATTTGTGATGCTGGACCAGATCCTGAAAAAAATAGTGTACCAGCTGTTTAGAGTGTAAACACCAAAAACAGTATGACATTTCTACAAATGTGTAAAAGCAGGAAAGAAGCAAATATCACACTGAGTTATGAGCCCGAGTGATGAACCTGTTTATTATAGCACATCCATTCTCCCTGCTGTGCTGAGCATCGGGTCAACTTCCCATAATAAACCTTTATTATCTCCAGGGTTGGAAAATTCAGTTGTTAAAATGTGCATGCTGGGCTTTCAACATAAAACTAAATAAAATAATTAAAACAATAAGAAAACCCAAACATTCAATTGATTTGACATTAAGATCATTTGTAGGGGAAGGGAAGGGAAGGGAAGGGAAGGGAAGGGAAGGGAAGGGAAGGGAAGGGAAGGGGAGGGAAGGGACTTATCAGAGTGAAGTAAAAAGAAGTTAAAAGGAACAAACAAATTCTATAGCTTGGTAATGCTATGCATGCTTTCATTATGAGATGTGAAGATTTTATGTTTGAAAAAATCTGACAATATGTAGCAAAGTCATGTTTCCTGCTCAGAAAAGTATTCAGTATCCACAGACAAATAAGAAGAATGGTACAAGAAAAGTCATTTCTGTCTCACTTAAACAGATCTGAGATTAAAACACAGAGGTACTAAAGATGTCTTTCCAACTTTTTTCATAAGAAGATGATGATTTCTTAAAAAGCAAATTACAAAAGTTAGATCTGTATCAATTAAAATTTCATTGGCAAGATCTTGGGGGGAACTAGGGCAAGTAGCTTCTGGAAAAGAACATGTAGGTAGGAAAAGCCTTTCTCTGAAATACATAGTAATTGAAAACACAGTTCCCAGGGGAGCTGTACGCTCAAATTCTTCATCTGCATTTTGAAGAACAAAGTCTTGGGTTCAAGTCATGCCCCCACTTCAATTACAAGAGAATGTTCTGAGCACTAAAAACACATCCGTATGCTCCATGGTCTCATTAATATATTTAATTACTCACACAAGCTGAAAAAGCTTCAACGGGAGCAACGAAAATATATATATATATATATATATATACATATATATATATAAAAACTGTCTTCAGTTTGGTACTTGGAGAAATAAACTAGAAGACTGCAGAACTTTATCCAGATTCATTCAGGCAGGTGACAGATTTGAACCTAAGCTCTTGTCCTTGGGAGTGTGCTGTTCTAGGATCCCTTATTTTCTTTCTTTCTCTGTCTCCTTCTCTCTGCTCATCACTTTTTTGTTTTGTCTTGTTTTCCTTTCCAAAAATAGATAATTTTTCTTTCAAGCTGTCATGAAAATGGGTTCCCAGTTTGCCAGTGCCTTTTGCCACTACGCAGTACCAGAGATCATTAATGAATGACTGGGCCTTCAAAAGATGAGATAATATTAGCATTCCTGGAGCTAAAGTTTTCTCTCCATCATTTCATTTCAGAGTTCTCTGAGATCAGCATAATATGATTTTTATAAAAGTAAATGTAAATACACTCAAAAAATTGGCTGGTAAAATGTTCTGGGAAGTAAGCTATGAATAAAAAGGAATAAAAGAAGGGTGACTATTCCATAAATAAACATCATTAAGATTACAAAGTAATCTTCACCAAAGAAGAAAGATAGAACCTGCAAACACAGATGAACTGGATAAATCATGGGGTCTTTGTTTTAAACACAAGAATCATGCAGGAAGAAGAAATAAAGTCAAGTTTCTGTGAATCAGCAAAGGGAGTATAGATGTCTAGAAAGACAAAGTCAGAAAAACAAAATCAGAAAGACCAAGAGAAAAAGGTAAAATGAAGTAAAAGCTAACATGTCAAAGCAATGTAATGTATTTCTATTTACAGTAATGAGTTTGTAGTTACAGAAGAAGTAGGTGCCAATACATACAGTGACTTTATTAGAGCTTTTAACACTATCTCAGATGACATTCTCAGAAATAAACTAGGCAAACATAGCATAGATTAAACTACTACGGGTTAGAGGTAAAATTTGCTGGAAAATCTACTGACAAGTAGGTACAAATAGAAATGTGTATTAAGTAGGTTCTGCAAAGGAACTTACTGATAATGAATAACAAATCATGATGAATAATCATCATTAAGGAATCAAGAGTGGAATGGAGAGTACATTGGTTAAGATTTGAGATAGTACTAACTGATGAAGCATCAACACACTGTTGGAAAGGCTCAGTACTCAAAATTGTCATTATAAGCTGATTATTTGTTCAGAAATGAATAGGGTCTTATTCAAGAAGGACCAGTACAAGGCAGTGTGAATAGGTGGGCTGTACAAAAGATAAAATCCTCAGAAAGTGGTTATGTGGCACTCCTGAGGAAAAGTTTCTGAGCCTCTGGGTAGATCACAAGTAAATGAGAGCCAGTGTTGTCTGTCTATGGCAGAAATGTCGAGAAACACCTCCAAACGCACGAACAGGCTAGTAAACATGGGGAAACACTGAAAGAAACTGCTCAAGAAAGGTTCAAGAGGCTGAGGAGCCTCCACCACTGGTGATCTCTGACAGTGTGTCAGACTTGGGAACGAGCTAGAAAGACCAGATCCTGCCCTGTATTCCCTTTCTCATAGTGCTTCTGTGATAGCAGTTGCAAAGATATCCTCATACAATATTGGCACTGGCCATGGTGGATGAATTTCCATGACCCCAGCTCATACACTTCTTGTGCTGAACACCAGTGCTTTCCCCAGGGGGACAGGGGATTCAAAGTAAAACATTGTGCTTTATTTTTATGTGGGATCCTATGTCTGCGTAAGGGACCAAGTAAAACACACAGCTCAAAGCTTGTATGAATTTGTAGATATGGATAGTCTGGATCTGAATTTCATGGCTCAGACCCTCTCTGACTGAGACTTTTAATGTTGTTATGAAAAATCCAACATTCCATCTGCTATATGCAAATCCCTCCTTATATTTTCCTTCTGAGACCTCCAAGTGCTCTTAAACCAGCTGAACTTCTTCCTGAAGAATGCTGTTTACGCTTTGCTCCATACAGTTTCAACCTGATATGTTTCTCAACACGGGACACTCAAGTGTGAAAGCAAACAAACTGGCAAGTTTTATTAGATTACCTTTTATTAAGAGAAGAAACCCACACACACACCAACAACAATGATTCTTTTACAACAGTGCCATTCAAACCGCCTATGTCTCCTTGACGGCCAAAGCTTGCTTCTGCTTATGTATTTTTCTCTCTGTCACTCAGCCTCCCAATGTGAGATCATTTGACCTGCTGAAGTTTATTCACTGTAGTTTGTGCTGCCACCTGAAGGTTATAACACAAGAAGTTGGTTGCCTGCAGCATTGTGAACTGTGATTTATTTGTACATAACAACCTCACTGGCTGAGTTTTCCAACCGCCCCAAATCTGCATGGGTTTATTGCAGTGGATGTTGCAAAGGAAATAAGAGGGAAAGGTGCAGAGAGGGTAACCAGCTCTTCAGGTCTCCTCACATTCCCCTTCCCATCCAGGGCAAGAAAGATTTGTGCAGAAATCAAGCCACTCATCACTTCTAACGGAAGACCAGCTGAAGAAGAGGCTGGAGCATATGAATATGAAGCAAACACAAAACAAATAGGCCAGTGGATGCTTCACTGAAACACATTTAAGGGCAGGATATATCTTATTTCAGTTTGGATAAATTATTCAGCTCTGAAAGAAATTTAACAGTGAAAAATGAAAAACAAAAACAAAAAAAAGCACCAAGCACCACTTCATGTAGAAAGGTTAAATTAAGGCCATCTATGACCCCTCAGGATGAAACATTGGAAGGCCTAAGGCAGCAGTATTTTAGAAGGGAACAGTGGTTTTGGCGTGTTTACCTGAAAAAAAAAATGATTGACATAATCATAACCAAGAATTTTATGGGAGGAGGACAAATACTTTCAGGCATAGTTGAATGCTTTAAGTGGCCTTTATTGGATGAGATGTGCAAAGGACTGTGCAGGGAACACAAATGAAGAAGCTGCTGACTACAGTAATTTACAACTGGACTCTTTAGGATGTTTTGTGCACGGTGTTACTGAGAAGAGTGAAATGAGGATCTCCCACTTAATTCATGCTTTTGTTCACCTTTGAATTCCAGCACTTGGTCTCTCCTGGTCTCTGGTGATAGCGGAGCAGCACATCTATGACACTACCTATCTGGTAGAGTCCCAGTTCTGGAGCCAGTCCAGAACCAGTTTTGTCTTTGGCCATGTGCAGATATTCCTCTCATAAGGAATATTCAAGGTTCTTATCCCCCAAAAAGGGGATAAGACCCATTAGAGAAGAATCTTCCACTCCACAGCCATGAGTGATGTGCCTAAAGACTTAATTATATGAAAAAGGCAGCAACAAGATCTGTGGGCCTTTAAGAGATTTCCTTCTACTGTTCTTCTCTAGAACTGGTTGAAACAGCCCAGAAGATCCATCAGCAACTGAAGACACTTATTTTGGTGAGAAAATTAGCAAGACTTTAATCCAAACATCAGTCACCGGAAGATGAATCTCTGTGTTTCAGTTTCCAAGCTTGCTTATATCAAGAGCCCTGAAAATGGGACAGAATCAGAATAATTTTCTTTCTCTATTCCAAGGCAAATATCAGCATGACTGAAGCCAGATCATAAAGCAGCAGGAAGGAGTAACGTGATTGTGAGAACTTCCTAACATGCGAACATTGTCATCTCCCACAACTCTTTCAATAAAGAATGTTATAGGAATAGATGATGCTAGGAAGCTTTACTGACCTCCAGTTTAGACAACATATTGTTGACGTTAAGGATGTCTGTTCCTCACCCTCATGTTTACCCATCACCATCACTAGGGAGAGAAAATAAAACAGAAAATCAGGCATGTATTTTCAAGTTTGCCTTTGCTTTTTTTAATTTGCTTTGATTTGAGCTGTCCAGCTGTGGGAAAGTCAAGGAAGCTTTCATTTCTGATAATGCAGAGCACTCACTCACCTTCAATAATCAAGTTCTGTATCTCTATTTTCCCCTAAAAAACAAATCACCTGTAGTTGTCTGTGAGAATCACAGCCAATACGTCATAGAGTGCTGGAGTCATATGTTGAAGGAAGTAGTAATTGCTACTAAAAAACAACTTTCATTGAGTATCCTTCCAAGTACTGGATCTCTTTGTGAGACTGGGACCACCATCACTGCGACAGAACATAAAACAGGGAAGGGGAGCAAGAAAAGAAAGAAAAGAGAGGAAAATACTCCCTCAGCAGAGTATGAGTTAACTATGGATGTTGTCCTGGGAACAGCTGTCCGATAGAAAGCTTTTTTATAGTCACTATTACCTTAATTGGTTCTTCTTAATTATCACTTCTTACAGTAATAATTAAAAAGGGGGAGGAGGAGAGAGTTATAGAAAGAAAAGAATAAGAAGAACAAAAAAAGAAATAATAATAATAATAAAAAAAATCCTTGTGGTGAAAAAGAAAAAAAAAATCTGGCGCTAACTCTAAGCAATTTGCACCTTGTGCCCAGATCATAACTCTCTGCCTCCACCGCTTCCACACCCCATGATTTATGTTTGACAGTCCCAAAGTGGTTTGGAAATGGCAGAGCACCGAGACTTTGTGGTAAGGCTAACTGATGTTTGAAAAAACAAAAATGAGTTAATTTATGGGAGCGTTCCTTTGGACTGGAATTCCAAACCAACACAGATCTCTTCTAGTGGAAAAGTTTTGCACGCATACACACATACACACACAAAATCTCTTTTTTTTTTCTAATTTAGTGTATCTCTTTCTCTTTATTCTCTCTATTTTTCACTCTTTTTTTCAGAAACTCTACTCAGCTGAATGAAAATCACTTTATTTTATTTTCTAAATAAAATTATTTTTATAAATATATTTCCATCTAAGAACATTATAATGTTCTTGCTTTTTTAAGTTCCCTTTATTATGTCTCTCTGCCTCCTTACTCCCATGCACCTTAGAGATTTCCTTGGATGACAAAAACATGCCATGACTTACCAAAGTCAAAAACAGTGATTCTAACTGCCCAGCCCAAAGCTTTTTAAGTTTGTGAATTTTCAGAAGATTAGAAAAAAAAATTGTTCCTTTAATCTGAAAAAGTGTCTTGGGAAAGAAAGAAATATAGAGGTTCTTCAGGTCATTAGCTATACCAGAAAATCTTGTTTATTGTTTTAGGTTAGGCAATTTAATTTGGTAATACGAATCACGAAAATAGGAGATAACATTTTAGTGGTTACTGACAGCGTATCCTGCTTATTAAAGGAGATAAACCAACTGCACAGTGTTGACTTGAGGGGATGGATTACAAGCAATGAATATTGACATAACTCTCTCGACTACGGTAGGATCAAGCAGGTTTACTCAGTTCTGTGTCTGGCCCTTGGCAATATTAGTGCCTGTGCCAGCTTTTCTCAGATGCCACCTTGTCTTGGTCACAGTAATGAATAAAAGAGTTGAAAGGTGGAGAAATAAGGTTCTGCTTAAGTATATCATCTGCAGTAGAACACTGTGTGTTGCTGCATAGCAGAAGACACAGAGGAGAGGAGGAGGCTTTACTAGAATAATAATTATAGAGCTCATGCATTTTCCAGCTTTCACTTATGCGATGGATGCTGTTTTGGTCATGACCATGGTTTCCATGGGATACTGTGAGGTTCCTACAATTTGAGATAGGTAGCTAGAAATCTTCTGATAGCTGTCATATGTTCACTGCTTCTGTGGATTTAATGCAGAAAGCAAGGGGAAGTGGAAGAAGACAAATATGGAGTTGATGTATTATACTTTGTTCTGCATAATAAACATTTATATGCCAGTTAGGAAGAATTGTCTAGGTGCTTGAATTGGCACCAGGAGGACAGAGGAGATGTGATGTTATTTGTCACTGCCACAGGGGATAGTGCTCTCCAGGCTTCTCCTTGGGATTCTGGCACAAAGGTTTGGTAAAAAAGTTACACAAACAATCCGACTGACAGTTTTTTCTTGGTCTTGCAGGTGTGGGCCAGATGTGCAAAACTCAGGTGGGCTATAAAAGGTCTCAGCTTTATCAATATCAGCCCATCCATGTTTTGTCCCTCCCACAACGATATCCACAGCCTCACATGCCTTTTTTTTCTCTTCCTTCCTTTTCTCCTCCCATGAGAACACTCCCAGCCTGCCCAGCCATCTAAATTACCAAGAGGTATATATGCACTGATTACTCAGATGAGAGATATACTTGTTGATTTGGGCAGCTGAGAGGAAAAGGTATACTAACTGGTTGCCCAGAAGACTGAACAAGGTCTTTGCAGGCTGCTTGCAACCAAAGAACCATGTATTCTGTGGGCCTGGTGGGGACAGTGAAAGAGTCTAATTACTTAAGAGCATGAATACTGCTTTCACAAGCAATTTGTTGCTTTCACCACCCTGGGAAGAGAAGACAATATTTGAATGTGTATTCAGAGCTCCAGGTGCAGGTGTCCACTCATTAGGTAAAGACCTTAAAAGCCAGTGTATCTTTGGTTCCTTTTCTCAGCTTCTGAGGACAAAGAACTGATAAGAGTTAAAGGACTAGGCCCGGATGGGATACACCCATGAGTGCTAAGGGAGCTGGCAGATGTCATTGCTAGGCTGTTCATCATCTTTGAAAAGTCGTGGATAACTGGAGAGGTGCCTGAGGACTGGAAGAAATCCAATGTCACTCCAGTCTTCAAAAATGGCAAGAAGGAGGACCCAGGAAACTACAGGCCAGTCAGCTTCACCTCCATCCCTGGAAAGGGGATGGAACAGCTCATCCTAGATGCTGTCTCTAAGCACATGGAGGATAAGAAGGTGATCAGGAGTAGTCAACATGGATTCACCAAGGGGAAAGCATGCTGAACCAACCTGATAGCCTTCTCTGATGGAATGACTGTCTGGGTAGATGAGGGGAGAGTAGTGGATGTTGTCCACCTTGACTTCAGCAAGGCTTTTGCCAATGTCTCCCATAACATCTTCAAAGCCAAGCTCAGGAAGCACGGGTTAGATGAGTGGACAGTGAGCTGGACTGAGAACTGGCTGAAAGGCAGAGCTCAGAGGGTTGTCATCAGCAGCAGTCTAGTTGGAGGCCTGTGGCTAGTGTTGTCCCCCAGGGATCAGTACTGGGACCAGTCTTGTTCAACTTTTTCATCAATGACCTGGATGAAGGGACAGAGTACCTCCTCAGCAAGTTTGCGGATGATACCAAGCTGGGAGGGGTAGCTGATACAGCTGAGGGTTCTGCTACCTTCCAGAGAGACCTGGACAGGCTGGAGAGCTGGGCAGAGAGGAATCTCCCGAAGTTCAACAAAGGCAAGTGCAGGGCCTTGCACCTAGGGAGGAATAACCTCATACACCAGTACAGTTTGACCTGTTGGAAAGCAGCTCTGGGGAGAAGGACTATTCTGCGATTCTGCGACTTGGCATGGGCTCTTTATGCAAGAAAAACAGTAAATAACTGAATGTTCCTGATATTCCTCTCTGTTCCTGATCTGTTGTGTTAATGACTTGTACTATTAAGGCACCCCATGGGGACACCTGTCCTTGCCCTTGACTACTCCCATTCCATCTCATTATGTTTAACAGCACTTAACAGAGACACCTAACCGTCTGCTGGGTAGTGCCAGTAAGATCAGCTGCTTTGTTCACCTAAGGGCCTGGTACCTTGTTTTAAGGTCCTCCACAATTGCTCCGTGATGCCAGGAGAACAAGCAAACTGCTGGTTCTGGATATCTTTGAGAGTGAAATACATCAGAGATGAAGTGAGCAGGAGCCCTTCCATGAGAACCACCCAAATGATCCTACCTTACAACTTCCCATTCATCTCAACCTCCTGTGCTGTCTATATCTGTCACCAGAGCCAGTGCTCCACCATGGCCCTTCCTCCTCCTACCCTATCAAAGAGAGGATGTTAACTGAGGCCAGAGCTGGGTGTAAAGCCTCAGAGATAGCACCACTATCACCTCTCTCTGTGGGTGAGAAGAGGCGGTATCAGCACTTCCAGAGATTACTAGCTATTCAGTGAGTGACAGTGCAGAGATAAACCTCCCTGCACTGACGTGCTGATAACACCCTGCCTTGTCTCCAAGGGAGTACCCTGATCCACGAGGTGAAACGCAGACAGTGTCGTGATCCAGGATAGTGATTGCAGTGGGCTGCAGTTATTTTTGAGCACATCTGAAATAGCTTCAAGATGGTAAGACATTTTTCTCCATTGGCAAGACTTAAGCTCTCACACTTGAATCATCTAAAGTGGGATGTAGAAATCAGTTTAGGCTTCCAGGGCTTTAATTTCCCAGACAGTAGGATGAATGAGGTCACCCTGTCCTTGAGAGAAAGGGAATTTGACCATATAAAAGTGAACTTTGCCATTCCTCTTGACCTTAGAGCCCTCTGGCCTCATTTAGTTTACAAGCAAGCATGCAGCTTTAACACCCGGTCTAGCTTTTAGGATCCCAAACGCTATACAACTAACTCTGAAAACCTTTCCCAAGACTTGCATGTATTTAGAGGTCTTTCAGTCTTCAATCTAAATTTTCTATTTCTTATTTCATTAATTCAAATAATTCCCCTATGAATCACACCAAATAGCTACTCACACTCTGCAGTGGCCTACACTCCAACTAGATTTGCAGACTATCATTTCTCTCCATTTCTTTTTATCATATTGTGTTGTATCTTTAGCTGTTTTAATGTTTCTACAAATTTTGATAGACATGGCTCATCTCAGAATTCCTTCTGCTTAGTGTATAGATTAGTCTATAAGCTGTTTAAGATCTTTATACAGGCCACAGAACTGAACTAGCTATGCAGGGTGAATAATGGTGGTCAGAAGACTTTAAGGTCAGACTCTTAGTCCATTACACTGTAGTCAGCAATGTACAAACTTGAAGACTAAGACGTAAATTTAGGTATCTCCATGTGAGTTTGGTGGTGATCTAGTCAATGCAGTCAGTGTTCCTCAGAGAGTGATCCAGCTCACCCTGCAGTAGATACCTATGCAGGGTTGAATGAGAAATTCATGTTCCATCATGCAGGATTTGGTCACTCTCAGGACTGAAACAGAATTTTATTTACCCCTTTCATCTAACAGTGATTAAATTATTTCCAAACAGCACTGTTATTTTGAAGGATACAAAGGCAAAATTCAGTTTTCAGTTAGCCTGGACAGATTTACCCCATTATTTCAGGAGATAAGATGAAGTCTCAGCTAAGGAACCAAAAATCAAGTCATGACCTTTTCACTTTTAAAAATATTTCCTTATGCCCTGAGAGATGCTGATCCAGACATCCCTTTCAACTTTTCCTAATGTCCCAGGCTAAGGTTTTCCCCATCATTAAGACCTGATGCCCTGCAGAGATCCCCCCTCTATTCAGACATTGCCAATAACTTAGATCTATGTTGCACTCAAATGGAGAACTGCAAGTTCTTGAATGCGATATGGTCGTATCTGAAACTAGCTAATTCTGAAGTAACCACTGAAATTTGCAGTTCAGAGCAAACTGGAAAACTCAAATGTTCCTAGAGAGTTGGCCTACGAAGAAGTTCCTTCTAAGGCTAATGGTATCCTACCTTTTTAGTAAATGCGGATTTCTCTATACTGCCTATTGCTACGCCACAAAGCAGTGATTCATTTAACTTTTCCATGTGATGAAGACTTGAACAGCAGAGAAAACTTCTGTTGGAGCATTTTTCATACAACCTTCACAAACCCCTACTGCTTTCCTCCCAAAATGTTTATTTTGTGGACGGCCACAGTGGTCTGTATGAATTACTGGTGGTCTGTGCTTTTTAATGTGGGGAGTTACTCTTTTATAGTACATTAGTAATGATTTTAATTTTACTATTTTAATTCAGTATTTTCCTTTTTTATCAAAAATAATGCTGTTAACTCAGAAAATGCCAATATCAGTGAAAGGATATAATTACCATGAAGCTTTCTTATTTACACTGATTTTAAAATATCACAATTTTCAGACAAAAAATATAAAGTGTTTTCTCCTCAAAATAATTTCTGAATCTATCAAGTCTTTTGCCTTACTGAAAAACTACTTTTCAGGTAATAAAAAGTGGTTTTCAGTAGCAAAGGGAAAAAAAATCATGCCAGTTTCAAGAAAAGGAAAATTAAGAAATGGACATGAGAATTCTAGCAGAAAGAATATTAGGAAAAAAAATATTAGAAAAAGGAAACTGGCTTTCAACACTGTAAGCTGGTAATAAAGTGCCAATACTGAAATTTTTCATGACATCAGCTTTTCCATTTTTGACCAGTTTTGATTTTTCATTCATGTCTTCCAAGCTTTAGATACTCAGCAACCAGATTTTAGCTGACTGGTCTTCTTTTTCAAGTAATGGATAGTGAGAGAAAGAAAGAGTTAGAAAGAAGATGATTTGAAACACCCCTACCAGGCTCCTACTCTGAATCATCCCTGTGTAAGCTCAACATTTGCATGGACAACAGGAAGTCTGGGCAGCTGAGTCAGCTAAGACAGAAACCCAAATTTTGCTGGTATGAGTATCCACTTGTTTCAAATTTTGGTCCGTATTTTCTCCAACGTTAATTACTCCTGAAAAAAAAAATAAGATTTTTTTCCCCCTGAAAGTATTAAGTGGCACTTTTCATTTATTCATTAGGATAAACTGCTAAATTTATTCTGTATATCAATACATTGATGCCAATGACGTTACTAGTGCTCATGAATTCTGGTGTAAGTGTGTGCCTCCCAGTAAATGAGGCATATATATATATATACATATATATGTGTGTGTGTGTGTATGTGTGTGTATATATATATATATATATATACATGTGTGTGTGTGTGTGTGTCTTTCTCTCGCTGCATAAATAGACACATGCAAACATATACTGTGTTTTAAAGCTCAGGGAAAGCAGAAAGGTTGGCTTCCCAAGGCATTTTCTGTGTTTTCTGGCAGTCAGCTATACCCAGGTTAACCTGATCTTTACCACATAATTTCAGTCCAGGGAATGTGATTATAAAACTTTCCCATCCATGCAGCTCTTTAACCCGTACTCATGATACTCAAGGATGGATGAATTCCATTCTCAGTGTGTATTTGTGTGATGAATTGAATGGATGGAAGGACTTCTGAACCGCCTTACAAGATTTTTACTTCTTCATTTTGCTCCCCCCGCTCCCCCAACAAGTGAATTAACAGAAGGATAACCATTGGCCAAAATAGCTGGATCCATCAGAGCTACCTGAGATTGATCTCTCAGAGCCAAATATGAACTTCACAGACCCACCACAGTCTTACATAAAAACAAAACAAAACAACAAAAAAAAAACAAAAAAAAAGAAAGAAAAAAAAACTTTAGCAACCCCCTCCTTTGTTAATGGTATTTTTGCGGTGCCTGAAACATAGCAATGTGAGTGTGTAATTCTGAAAAAATAAAATCAGTGTTCATGGAACAAAATATACAAATGGATTATTTGAACCGAGCTGTGAAATGCTCCATTTAGGCTTAAAGGTCTGAGCGAAAAACACAAAAAACAAAGACAGTCAAAGACCAGTTTCCCCCCCTTAATCTCTTTTTTAGGCAGATCTCACATGAGAAAATTGATAATGTTCTGTAGCTCACTTTGTCATTTGGATCCAACACAGACCAACAGAAGTTATTATACTGAGGTTTAGATCATGTTCTACCTAAAAAGTGCCTATCCTACCAGCAAGGCCTATCTGGGAACTAATGGCCTACAGCTCCACTGGAGCTTCGTTAAGTGTCCCCTGAAATCATTATAGGGAATCCCAGTGACTCCAGCCATCACAGAAACAGTCATGTCCTTGGATCAGCTACAAATAGTACAAAGGATGGTCGCATCCAAGACACCCAAGAATGACAGAAAAATATCTAGGCGCCCTTTCTTTTTGAATGTGAAAAGTTCATCATCTCCACGTTCACTTGCTTGACCTGAATGAAGAGCAGAAGCATAGCCTTGTGTTTTCACCCACAAATGGGACAAAAGACATCCATCCCTTTCTTAGATTTTTCCCAAATCTCCACTTTTCTGGAGACAGGATACTCCAGAAGATTGTCTTCTGGTCTGGCTCTGTACAGCTGCATTTTTTTCTTAGCTTAATTTAAGGCTTAAAAACACATAGGTAAAAGTTAAGGTTCAAAAACACATCGGAAAAACACATAAATTTCTTTTTTTCCCATCAGTATGGATTTATTTCTATTTTGCAATCTTTGCTCTGAGGTATAAACACAAGGCAGAGGCCTAGATGAGATGTGTGCCAGTCTTGCTCCCTTTATTTTGTAATCTTAGCAATGAACTCCAACCCCTCTCATTTCTATGTGGTCTTTTTTTTTTTTTTTTTTTTTTTTTTTCCCAAATATGTAGGAAACAGTACTTACCCCTAAAATAATCAGCAATTGAACTGCTACAGTTGCTGGCTATACTACTAACTTCCAAACATACAATATGAGCCTTTTATCTGGGAGTCATATATAATCTCAAAAATTTATTTCTCTGAAGTTGTTCAGCCATATTAAATATCTGACATAACTGGATGAATAGTTGCTGGTATTATCTACTTTTCAACAAAAAAAAAAAAAAGAAAAAAAAAAGAAAAAAGAAAAGAAAAGAAAAAAGAAAAGAAAACAATGCCAAAAGTGAAAGTGGTCAATTCTGGCAAACTAAGATGTCAGGCAGAATTAACAAATGAGCTGTAAGGGGGGTTACTCCATGTTGCTCCTTCAACGTTTTACTTCTGTTGAAACCACATTCTCATCAATTCAAGACCTTAAACAGCTACAATATGAATTTAAATGCATTTTTTCCTAATGATTATTAGAATTGACTAGGAACTTCACTCATTTCTTTTTTTGGTCCTAAAACCCTAAATCCTCTGAAAAATGACTCACTGCAGGAAAAGCTAGTTTTCACAGATTTTAGAAGGCAAATGCATTCCTAAAGCATTAAAATTTTTTCTAGGCAAACATTTCGATGTTTGAAATTAAAGATATCCAAAGCTGGCAGCTCTGACTCTTGTTGAAGTCCTTTAGCCACAGAAGGTCACAGAGTGTGTCTGGGGTAAGTCATGCTTCTCCTGTATTTATTCTTAGTCATCTTCTACGGGTCTCTTCTGAAACAGGGTGATGACCAAGATAAGTTTTTGGTTGGAGCTGGTGTGGTTACTGTTGTGTTCCTATTGAAATAAGTTGCTTCAAAATCATTTTGGCCAGATTTGGGGACATTTCAAAAAAAAAAAAAAAAATCACAAAAATGGCAACAAGATAGCTAAGCAATTTGTTTCTCCTCTTTAGTAATTGCCTTTCAAAAGTGTAATCAAATGTTTTAAGTGAAGTTCTTTTTCCTGCCTTTAAACTTCAGGAGAGTAAGTGTCCCCAGAGAAGCTAGTCACTCCGTGCTCTTCTTTCATAAAGCATTAAAATAAGCTCTGTGGATGAGCTCACATGATATAGGCATCTCTGAGGGCCTCCCTAGGTCCTAAGGCACAACAAAGGAAGAGTGGAGTGGCTATTTCAGATGTGCAGACCTCCACCTCACAGGTTCATCTTCATTCAGATAACTCTCAACTTAACTGCATCAAATATCTTACTTTAAGCAGGGAGAAATTACATATATAGGTCTTCCAGAAGAACCAAACCAAATCAGACCAAACCAAACTAAACCAAACAAAACAAAACCAAAGCAAACCCAGAAAAAAAAAAAACAAAAGAAATATATCTCAAATCACTGTAACATCCTGGATTTCACTTTCAAACTTAGATTAGACACATGATTTTACTTCCTGCTTTGCCTTGAGTTCTGGTTTACGGGGGTGGATTTTACTTTTCTCTATTTTTTTATAATTATTATTATTTGCATTTAGGCAATATTTAAATACATTCCTAGTAGGTAGGTGGGTAGGCAGAACGACGGACAGGGAAGGCAATGATCTGTAGAACACTTCAGGGAACCTCATTAGCATCTGATCCAGCTATCTTTGACTTCCCAGCCCAAATGACCATTCTGAAGCATCTTGATACAGCTCCAGCAATGTAAATTCGAACTTTGCTTTGCACTTGCACTGTTGATTCAGCTGCAATGGGTATCCGGTCATTTGGGCCGAGGAGTTAAAGACAGATGGCCATAACGCTGGCCAAATCACTCCCTTCTGTACTGTTGGCTACAGAAACTGGCATACTTTACCCATACTAGCCCAGTAGGCCATCTGGATTCAGGCAGACCTTTGACCCTCTTTTTGGCATGTTTAAGTATTGTAAAACTTCTCAGCTAGTTGGCAGTCATGGGAGTTTCTTTCTTTCCTTTTTTTTTTTTTTTTTAACAGATGTCCTAACGTACCACAAACTGACATTTCATTTGCTATCCAGCGTTTCTTCCCACCTATTTTGAGATCTCGCAAAATAGACATTGCTGTGGAGCTGGTTCTCCTGTGCATCTGAAAAACGCAAAGCCTGGGAGGTATAATCCAGGGTTTAATTTTGCTGCCAATTTTTCTAGGCTTATGCAGCAATCAGGCTGTAGAGAGATGGTTGTTCTTCCGTTAGGTGCTGTTTCAGGTGGGAGACACCTTATGGACCTCCACACATGAACAAAGTGACTGAGAACCCCTTGGAGCCCCTCAAGCTAGGCTCTACTGTTAGGCACTGAAAAGTGGATGCACTTGATGGTGTAAGTTAAGGTATGCCAAACAGGGAGGAAAGAGTATGTTTCAGTAGTCTACATTTTAAATTCAGAAACCTAAAATTTCAACTAAGTGCTCAAGCAATTTTGTGGATCTAGTCTGCTGTGTTTAATGCAAAGAGTGAAGATAGTGGAGCGAATTATTGAGAGAAGTAATATGAGATAAATATGAGTTCATTAAAAAAAAGGGAAGAAGAAGGAAAAGTCAGCTAAAAGTCTACATATGGTGGGAAAAACAAACAAATCAAAAAAAAACACCTTCTCTGCTCCCTGACCTGTAGATAAACACTAGCCTGTAAAATTATCTCTTAAGGAAAACAACTTATATTCTACCTTTAATAGTATTCTATAATTACACGTGGCCAAAACTGACCAGAGCAATAGCAATTATAGTATACCTCACTATTTGCATTACCAAGGACATTGGACTAATGACCAAGTAAACCTTTTTGCTCTTTTATTTATTTATTTATTTATTTCTGCCAGGCTACGCTGATATCCTTGTCCCAGGCTTGCATAAGAAAATGTTTTATTCAGTTACGAAATTAAGTACTCCAAAGCTCATGAGATGACAGCCATTAGAGCACAGCATGACTAAATGCTATTCACCTAACATAACATTATCCATCAAGAATCCAACACACGCACGCACGAATGGCCCACACCCAGTGCACCCAGCCAATACCTAATCTGTTGAAAATTAAGCTGGTAATGTGTGTTAAAACATTTGTGGGAAGTTTGGATCCTGAGATATTTTGCTACAGTCTACGAGCCTTTCAATTAATTCGTTACTCATTTTCCCCACTTGCTTATTCATTACCACGGGCTATTGTCTTGTGTTTCTGACATCACGGTCCGTCGCCTTAGGAACGGTGATGATGTCACGAGGGTAGAATTAGCACCTATTAATACGAACAGGCACATAGAAGAGATGAATAATGAGTTCAGCGCCTGAGTTAGACACAAATTACTAGGAATTTTTTTGGACAGGAAAAATACTTGAAAGGTAAATGGGGCTTATATTTAAATATTATGTTTTCATTACACTTGGACAGTGAACAAAAAGTTGATATTTGAGTAATAAAATTATAAATGCTGGGGTGAGAACAGCTGTAGGATCATGAATTTTTTTTTCCATGTAAATAAGCCAAAGATTATGACTTTATTTTGAATGCTAACATAAAATGGTGTGTCCAAGAACCCAACAAGGCAAGGGGTTCGCTAACATCCTTGTTGTTGTGGTTCCCAGAATCCGATAGGCCACGGTCTGACAAGGGAGCGAGTTACACGTAACCACATTTTCCTACATGAGATGACTTTCCACTCACACATTCCCTTTGCTTCTGGGTTGACACCTTTACCTACTGCTTTGTTAGACTGCAAACTCCATTCTTCTGGACTGGTGTAAATTAACAGACTAATCATGCACCTACCTGCTAATCAGTGTGAACAAAGCAGTTGCGGAAATATTGACCTTTATGGAAAGAAGAGAGCACACGCATTCCGGTCAGAGCCAGAAGTGTAAATGTTATCTTTCACTTGTTCCCATTCTCTTTTGTTTCCTGTGAAAGCATGAGTCAAATAAATGAGTCAAATCCCTTTGTCAAATTTACTTTTAACTGAGTAGCTTAAATGCATATCACCAGCTACAGACATCTTGCTCACTTAGAGCCAGATTTGGGCCTAGGAGGCTTTTTCCTCATGTAAAACTGATCCAAGGGAAGGAGAGAAATGAGAATGGGGAAAGGTGTTACTTGCTTCTGAGCCATGGGCCATAGTTTCTTTGAAAACAACGCTCAGACACTTCTGGTTTAGCCAAATTCCTGTTTTTAACAGGCTTCAGGTATTTTTTCCATCTCAGTTCTCTTGGTTTCTTGTTCCCTGCTTGTGCTCATCATTTAATTTTCAGAGTCCTGATTAATCTCCTCTAACTGGGGCACCTAAATGAAGTGTCTAAATGAGGAAGGGAAAAGAGATGCCTCCACAGGCTGATTCTGCCAATGTGAGCACATGGTGTTCTGACAATTAAGAAACATGAACCTTAGCCAGAATATCCAAAATGTTTTGGGTTTAATATCAGGTGCTTGATGAAATGTGATAGGCAATGTTAGGCACTTGAAGATTTGACCACCACCACTGACTCACTGTTCTGCAAAACTCTGAAACAAACTTCCCAGCAGTGCAATCACTTTTCCATTTTTCACAGTTTGTTCTCAATTTATGGTACTTCTTGGCATTTATTGTGGTATTTTGCTCCTGGTACAAAAAGATTTCATTTTTTTTTTCTGTAGCAAAATAATGAAAATGCCCAGTTTTCCATTTTGAAAGTTTTTAATACTTTATTTTTCCTTTTCTCTTTTCCTTTCTTTTTTTTTTTTTTTTTAATAATGAAAATCTAGCATTGTATTACACTGAAAAAAAGAAAAGAATAAGGAAAGAAAAATAGAAAATCCTTTCCCAATTCAGCCATAATCTGTAGTTATGATATGGCTCAAGCTTTGTTGCCACAGGAACTTCTACACCAGGACTAAGACCAATTGAGATTTTCCTGGTCCCCCACCCCAAGTGTACCACCAGAAGAGCTAGAGATTTGAAGTCAAAACAGCCTAATCTTTCCAATTCCTTTAGAAAGGCAACACCTACGCCACCAACCATTACAGGATTCACTTTCTAGATCCCCGGGAATTACCGGCAGCAGGAACACCCTGTCCTGAACACCTTCACTTGCTGAGTGTTTTTGCTGAGGTGGCAAGGCCGTCCACTCCATCTTTTGGCAGGTGATATGAAATGCCAAATCTTATGCACAGGAGAGTGAAAGCCAAGTCTCTAGGACCCTGTCAGCATGGAGGGATGTTCTCCGATAGTCAACTCCATGCCTGGCCCTGTGGACCCATGGCAGGTGGTAAGCAACATATTTTAGGTCCCCTCTCTTGACATGAGGATCAAGCAGTCCATCTGCATCTGCTACATGAGCTGATATAGCTCTCCATGGATTTGGTGTGGAGCCACGCTGGCTTCGCTGAGGGAGATAGCACTGACCCTACGTGTCCTCAGCTTGTCACTGTCAATCCTGATGTTCCCAAGGAGAAACAGCTTCCCACCACGATGAGGCTGATGGGAATCACGGCTCCTTGAATCACCTTCCCTGCTTGCCTGCAGGGGTTTACGACCATGTATGTGTTCACTGCATCTCTTTTCTCCAGCTAGAAAAAAAAAATAGAATACAAATACTAAACTCTTCTGGGTGCCAGTAGGCTGAACAGACATCATAGTGCTTCATATATTGAAAACAGAATGATTTAAAAAGTCAGCTAGCCAAATCCATGCTTGCTTGGTATTACTCCCTAATATGCCCATGCATGTGTTGGTTTATAAAAATATATACACACAACACTTCACAAATATGAACACATATGACTCTATGCAGACAAATTTTTGGTCTGTCTATACAAACGTGTACAGACATTTAAGAGAGACCCTTTGCTTTGATCACCCTATTTTTTAAATGGGGAAAGGCAGCATCGGCTTTATCTTGTTTTACAGATGAGATGAACTGACAGTCAGAGAGATTAAGGACCAAATTTGCAAAAGTATCTCAGCAGCCATGGGTGAATGAAGCCAAGGTAACTGCTTTTGATATTTTTTCTTAGCACTTCTTTGAACTCCAGATTCCTAAACCTAACTCACTCAAGGTCACTGTGGAAGATCTTGTTGCTCTCTCGGAGATGCTTTTGCCGCTAGATTAACCTTCAACAAGCTTTAGCGCAGTTGTGTAGCTGCTTTTAAGCAGGATATGTTCAAATAACAAGCAACATCAGACTGCAAAACATCCAATCTACAAAGGAGCATGTGCAACCGGGCTGATGCATCTAGCCAGCAACAACGAAGTCCGCATACACACAAGGAGCACCAAAGAAAACAGCAGCACCAAGCTGTTCCTTGCCAGGCTCTGCTGCTGCTCATGTTTTTATGGAAGGCTTCCTGCCACTGACTCCGGGAGCTCAACAGATCATCCATACAGGGTGACTCACTCCATGCTGAGGAGCCAAAGCTTCCCACCTCTGGGTCCCTCATTTATCACATCCATCTCCTCCTAGCTGTCTGCAACTGCAGAGGCGTCATCACTGCAGATCAAGTTGGGAAGCCAGCATTTCTGGGCAGAAGACAGAGATGGTGAAACGGACAATGTTTTTGCTTACATTTCCTCATGTCTACGTCTGATCTTTTATTTAACACTAGACTGGAAGGTCATAACAAATCTCTCTGGCTATAAAATCTGCTCATTTCATTGAATGCACTATGTAGAAAGTATTCATCCTTCTTTGTCTATATAAATATACAGGTATAGATAGATATATGCACATATATATAGGTAAAAGTATATATGCCTGCACACACACATATGTACTTTATGACTCTTCACCTAGATATTTATAAATCTGTAACCTCTTTTGTTCATATTTTCCCTAGAGTTAAGATACAGTTTATTAATGATAAAATACGAACTAATGCTCATAACACTCCTGTGTAGTAAGAGTGGGATCTTATTACAGTTAATGTTAGCCTACTAGAAGTAAAATAGTAAGCCTAAACTAGTTTTCTGAGTTTTCTTGTAGTGAATAGAGAGACACAGGCACATCCAGAAGGCAGTTTGGCTGATTTTGTCTTATTATTTATTGACTGGATATAGATGTCAAGCAGAAGTCAGAATTGTTAGAGAGGAAGGTGAAATGAATTGAAAATGGTCAGGGGGAAATTTGGATGTAGAGTCAGACACCTAAGATTAGGTGTCTTCAGCACTGGTGGGTTCGTATGAGTTGGGTCTGTAAGTCCCATCAGAAGCATTGAAGACCTACTTAATGCAGTCAAGCAGAACCTGAAGAGTCATACAATACCTTCAAAAAGACACCCACAACCTGATGAGCTGGATTTTCTCCTCAGATTCTAGTGACTTAACTGACAAGAGTCAAGATGCAGTAGCCCAAATGCACATATCTACAGCCACTCTAGAAGCTATGGGGTATTCAGAACATCTGATCAGGGCTCTCAGACATGACACAAGACCTCTGGGAGACCTGTGTCTTTCCAAAGAGGGGCTGAAGGACAGAGAAGTTAAATTAAGACATTTCAACACTAAACACCTAGCACTGAACCAGCCTCAAATCTCCAAGGCCTTTGACGGAAGATGAAAGTTAGATAAACAGCTCACAGAAACATGCGGCTCAGCTTAGGTACCTGAGTCTTGCAGCATCTGAAGTCACATTGGGCTCTTGTTGTACCTCTAGTTACCTCTCTAGAAGATCACAGGCCTTCTACAGCCTCTATGTCATATCTAAAAGTCTCATGTAGACATCGCAGGTGCTCAGACAGCAGCAAAACACAACATCCTTAACAGAGTATGTCTGAGCATGAGGGCAACCTTTAAGCTAAACTTAAATATTGATGTCAATAATCCATAAGCCTTAAAAAAGGATCTAATTTAAAAGTTTACTTTTCTCCAGATGGATGGAGCCAAGAACAAACCAAAAGAAAGACTTCCTGGAACAGTTCAATTTAAAGTGCCTTCTGAATGTCCCTTGCTTAAAATTATCTCATCGGAACTTTTGGAGGTTTGCCTCCAGTAAGTAGATAAGCATCACATCCATTTTACCAATAGGGAAAATGAATATGAGGAGTTTGAATGAATCTGTTGCAATTGTACAGATGTCCTATGGAGAATCATAGAATGATATAAGTTGGAAGAGATCTACAAAGGTCATCTGCTCATCACCCACTCAAGGCAGGACCAGAAAGTTCATATTTCCAACCACTAGCTTAAGGTCTATTTTAAAGCTACCCTCACATCCAAGCAGATCATCCATGCCATTTGCATTTCAGCTTGAGTAACTTGCTGCCTAGTCTTATCTTGGTTCTCCGCTGAGTGTTAAGTACAAATTCAACTTTCATTCACCTCTCAAAGACCTATTCCTAAAAGGAGATGTCTGCAACTTACTCAAACCTCTAAGGCTTCAGTATTAGAAGTCCTACAGCATCAATCCCAATTAATTTTGTTCTTTGACTTCTAGATTCCCTCCTCCTCTTCTTAAAGTCGATAAATGAAATGCAGTAGAAGGAGGAAAAATAAATCATTTGTGGAGCTATTCCTAGAGGGCCTCTTCTTCGTAATAGCAACATCCTATGTATGGCTTTGGAACGATGGCAAGTTCAGACAACATAACTACAATGTCAGGCAATTTAGGGCAACATCAGAAGAATGTAGTGAAGCTTTTGTGCCTGATCCAAATCACTGAAGGCAACTGGATTGCTTCTTTCACTACAATGGACTTTGGCTAGGTCCTCATACTGCAATTATCCTCACTATATTCAATATCTTTTTTAGTGCTTCCATACTTAAGAGTAAATGTTAAAATGTTTACATATGATTTTTTTCAATCAAATAAACAGGAACATAAATTAGTGCATATTTTTACCAGTCTGTGAGGAATGCAGCTTGTCAAGAGAAATGGTTAGCATTAGCAGAAAAAGGGAAGTAGGAGAGCAAAATAACCTGCAAGATTTAGTGCCAGTGTCGACTTAGACACTCACAGTCTACTAGGTGCATAACCCTTGGTTTGTAACACTTATTTTTTTATGTTTTTGACTGAACATTGAATTGCTAGATAATTATTGTTTGGCAATAATTATTTGTTACTATCATATGGTGAAATAAATATGGGCGTACTTGAAGGAATCATCTTCTTTACTTGCCAAATTAATTAATATTTCCATAGTTCTTTGAGATCAGCAAGGAGAAGGTTCTCTCAACATGCAAAGCAGTATGTTTGCTATTTGGAAGAACAGCAGAAACCTCTCAGTTTCTTTTCCTCACAGAACTGGGTGGAATGACAGCCCCAGCGCTCCTCAGCTACAAGATGCAAAAAATATGGAGACTCCGGTATTTCCTTTCCTAGCAGGGGAATTCCACAGTCATTATGTCTCTGGTGCAGAAGCTGAGGTCATTAGTGTGATTCAGCGGCAATGAATTTTGCAGCACAGGGCAGGGCTCTCAAAAGGTTAAGCTGATGACTGGTCAGCAGCCTATAGCGATGGGAAGACCGCACACTTTTCCGCCTGGCCCGCCTGCAGCAGGAATTCAGTGTAGGAGAACCAAGGCTGAGCAAAGGCACAATGCAATGGGCAGGCAGTAGTGGAGAGTGTGGACATTTCAACCAGAGCATGAAGTTCACCGTGGGGTCATTGCAGCTGTCAGCTGCTTCTGAGTCTTGGTCTAAAACCCACTGGCCTCGATACAAAGATTTCCATTGCTTTCCGTGTGGCTGGCTTTGAATTAGTCCCTTGGCACTAATGTTTTGAAATGATGAAAAAATTAGCAGTTGTCACCTGCAGTTTGCCCTATTTATGTAACCTGCTACGCGTTGAGATTAGCTGTACATTTCTCTTTTGCAGAGTGGTCTCTATTCTCAGCTCAGATATCTTTGTGCCTGTAACGCAAATGAAATGTAACCATAAGACATGCAAGTATCTAGTAAGTTTGTATATTCTCCAAATCTTTCATAGGAAAAAAGAAAAAAAAATCTTGACATGAGAGAGTTTCTCTTTATAAATGTTTATGAGGAAGACTATATAAAGAGAAGACTTCTCTGAAGGGCACAGATTTTGCTAGCAGTCTTGGCTCGGAATCTAAGCTAGGCTGGTTCAGATTTTCAGCCTTCAGTCTTTGCCATGAGTTGGGATGGATTATGCTGTATTAATGGTAAGATAACAGATCCACAGCGAGGAGTACTTGGGTCCCTCCCTAAAATTAATATCTAGCTGGAGGAACTCATTGCGGTAGAAAAGAAATAATCATCCAACTTGCTACAAACTGGAGCGGAATAAATATTCCCTGAATAAGGTGTCCCTCTATACACCTCATCTCTATAAAAAAGGTGTCTTTGATATCTCTGATAACATTAGCAGGAGTACCAAGTTAGACAGACATGATTCTGTCCATTGCCAATCTATCCATCATACAGGATTAGATCTATGTTGATTGGACCACAATCTTTTCCTATCCTGGGCAATCAAAGGCTTTCATGTAGACTTAAAAATCTCTGTTCTTCCACTTCTGTCTCTACTGACAATTGCTCATTTCTCTACAATGCAGGCTGACTCAGAGTTTAGTTTCCAGTTTCTAATTTAATCTAATCCATTTTAGTTACTAATTTCTAATTTCCAATTTCTAATTCCATAGGTTAAAAACATTTTCCCCATTCATAAAGAAACTTCAGAGAATAATGTTTTGTTTTGTTTTGTTTTGTTTTGTTTCATATGGAAACAATACTCAAGATGTTCTGGAGGTTTTTGGTTTTGTTTTCAGGAAACCTGAGAGGGAAAGACCAAAGGAATTGGTAATTCTCCTGAGTTGTGAGAGACTCAGGTCTAACGTGTTCTCCAGCTGCCAATGAGATCTCTGAGGCTGTCACTTATCGCAGGGTCTTCTCATGCTGATAAAAGTGTTGCCTCTGCCCTCAGACACCTTTCTGTGAAAAAATGACTATTTTCTATTGAAATATGATTTCATTGAAAGAAAAAAAAATCATTTCAAGGTATAACTGGATACCAACAAGGGAAGCAGAATCAGTGTCAGGTCTCTTATCTCTGTCAGTTACTGGACACAGCATGATCAAAGCTGCCCACAGCCAAAGGGCATCAGTAAACCACTTTATGAAGTGGGCAAACTTCCCGTGCTATGATTCTTTTTTAGAATAGCTCAAATCCCTGCCGTCAGTGGAAGAGCCAGTGGCGATCCAACATGACAACTTCATTAATCTACCTTCTTTCACGATCTGGCCCCCACGGAGTTTCTTGGTGACGCGCCTGACAGTCATCCATGGCACCTACCGCCACGCACACATGCAGAAGAACGCAGAGGCCACAGGCTTGCGAATGATGAAAGCAAAGCGCTAGTCTGACTTAAAGCTTCATGCCTGCTGAGCCTTCATGCTATGTAGCAATAATATTTACAAGGCGCGTGTACGCCGGCGGCCGGGCTGCCTCGCTCCGTTACCCGCAACGCTGACGTACATTCTGCACGGTTGGGTGCGTGACGTTACCCTATGGCTCAGGCCCTTGATTTATGGTGTCTGGTAACTTCTCTCACGTGCTGAAATTAAAATGTCTGTGAGTTTTGGACACTGAAGGAACATTGGGTTTGCTCTGACCCGGGAATGCAGAGATGGTGATCAATCTTTATTATTTTTTTTTCAATGAAAGACCCTTCTCATCTCCTCCTTCCTCTTCTCCTAATATCTCCACCCTCAGAGCTATTCAGTATTAATTCTGTGAAAACCTGAACTTTTCAAATATCACAAGTGAATTTAAATGCTCATTCAGGTGGCTCAATCAGAATCAACAAGTGGTTGTCCATAAGTGAAAATCACCAAAGTACAGAGAATATATAGAAAGCATCAGATTTACTTCATCTGGACTTTGCTGTATAAAGGGCAGAGTTGGGTAATTGTATAGGCTAGAGTCAGTGGAGAGGATCAGGGATCTTGCAAGGAAATATCATCCTGTCCTGAGCTAGATAGTTAAGAAGTGAGGGGAATGAATTCCATCTTTGCAAGGTGTTTCTTTTTTTATCATTAACTATAGAAGGAATGTTTGGCTTAGGCTATACAGTAAACTTGGTGATATCTAAGTGGAGATTTTACCATTCAAGTTCTTTTACACAGCTTAAGCCTTCTAAGGGCACACAGATGTCCTTCTGGGATAACACATACAAATGCATCCCAGCTCTTCTTCCTGAAATGGACCTTATTTAGCAAGGAAGAGGAGAGCTTCACAGAAGTATATTAAAAAAAAATCTATCCTTAAAGGTCTATTTGAAAAAGGAATAATAAATCCTCTGTGAGTTGAGGTCTCACACTGACGGATCTGTTCATCTGCAAATCTTTGGTACACAATATACAAAATCTTGTTAGTGCATGCAAAAGCATCTTCAGCTCTCATATATTGTACAAAAGATCTCAGCTCTAGCTTCAAATCATTGTCAGCTCAAGTTAAGATTGTCACACTTTATGCTTTCTCTGCTAGCTTCAGAATTTAATTTTCCTTATATCGTATCCTGTCTCTATAACTTCCTCATACAAACCCTCCCAAACATAGCAAAATCTCTGTTCACTTTCTTTGAAAGTTTTCTTATCTGCTCTGACATCAAAGAAAATATATATTTGCAAAAGAAAGTATAGCATACAGAAATTTAATTTTGGAGTGGTGAGGTAAAACTTACTGAGAAATTCTCTTAGTGGCTGGCAGCTACTGGACAAGTTTGTTAAGGATGCAGATTGATACTGCTTCACATGCTACAAGCTTCACATACACTACCTTCAGCTGACGGTGTATTTCAGCACATATATACGTTCAAAGCCTTCTCCTAGGTACCTCATAAAAAGCCACTCACACTGAATTTTGTGTGTCACCAAAGTATGATTGATGGATCTTCTCAAAAAAGTTATTCCAGAACCATTTTTTTACATACTCTATACCTTCCATGTAAAACAAACACACACATATATTTATGCAAGATACATGTTATATATACAAATACTTTATGCTATTATGCATTATGTGAATTTATATATAATCACAGACTCACAGAGTAGCTGGGGTAGGAGGGGACCTCTGGTGATCACCTGGTCCAACTTTTCTGCTCAAGCAGGGTCAGCTAGAGCACATCACCCAGTACTGTCTTGAGATGGGTTTTGAATATCTCCAGGAATGAAAACTCTGCAAACTCTCTGGGCAGCCTGCTCCAGTGTTCAGCAACCTTCACAGTAAAGATGTTTTCTGATGTTCAAGTGGAATTTCCCACATTTCAGTTTGTGCCTGTTGCCTCTTGTCCTGTTACTGGGCAACTGGGCACCACTGAGAGGAGCCTGGCCCCATCCTCTCCATACCCTCCCTTCAGGTACTTATACACATTGATAAGATCCCCCCTCATCCTTCTCCAGGCTGAACATGTATCTCCTCATGTGAGAGATGCTCCAGTCCCTTCATCAGCTTTGTGGCCCTTTGCTGGATTCACTCCAGCAGCTCCATGTTTCTATTGTTTTGGGGAGCCCAGAACTGGACACAGCACTCCAGGTGTGGCCTCACCAGGGCTATGTAGAGGGGCAGGATCACCTCCCTTGACCTGCTGGCAACACTCTGCCTAATGCAGCCCAGTATACCATTGTCCTTCTTGGCCACCAGAGCACATTGTTGGCTCATGATCAATCTATTGTCCGCTAGGACCTCAAGTCTTTCTCTACAGAGCTGCTCAACATCAGGTCAGTCCCCAGTCTCTGCTTGTACATGGGGTTATTCTTTCTCAGGTGTAAGACTTTTCATTTCCCTTCATTAAGTTTTTCTCTTCCCATTTCTCCAGCCTGTCAAGGTCCCTCTGAATAACAGCACAACCATTGCTGTATCGGCCACTCCTCCCAGTTTTGTACCATCTGTGAACTTGCTGAGTGTGCATTTGATCCTATCATCCTGGTCATTAATGAAGATGTTATACAGTACTGATCCCATCATTGTCCCCTGGTGGAGGGAGATGCCTGACCTCCAGCTGGACTTCATGCCACTGATCACAACCCTCTGAGCCCAGCAGTTCAGCCCATTTTCAGTCCACCTCACTGTCCACTTATCTAGCCTGTACTTCATCAGCTTATCTATGAGGATGTTATAGGAGATACTGTCAAAAGCCTTCTTAAGTCAAAGTAAACAATACCCACTGCTCCCTCCTCATCCACCAAGCCAGTCATCTCATCAAAGAAGGCTATCAGGTTGGTGTATCTACATTATCTACCTAAATAACATATCTTCCTAACCTATTCTAAGATAACTGGACCATTTTGTCTGGAATATCTCCCCTCACTCCCTTTCTCTCCTGCTCCTCAAAAAACTCAGAGGAAGAAATCTGCAATTGAATATGACCTGCTGCATAGCAAAAGGCCCTGTTTTGAGCATGAGACTGGACCAGAAGATCTTCATAGGTGCTTCCAACAAAATTATTCTTGTTTTGAGCATGAGAATGGACCAGAAGATCTTCATAGGTGCTTCCAACAAAATTATTCTATGGTTCCTGATTTGGCCATGAGACATTTTCTAAAACTGTGATAGCTAGATGTCCACTGTGTGTTTGCAAGGCTTTGTCTGATCCTGCAGTGGGCCAGATCACAGCTGCAACATTAAATATACAGGGGCCATTTCAGGCTTGTGGAGATCTCCCTTCTTTTCCTGTTAATCATTTTAGGAACAGCAAAGAGAAGTCCAAAGGTCAAGTCCTTAACTGGCATAAGCTGCTATGGTTTTACCGACTTCAACAGAGCTTTGCTAGCTTGCAGCAGCTGGAGATATGGCCCCTGTCAACAGGACTTTTCATAGAGACCTGGTACTTAATGCTAGTCATTCAAAGGCAGTGTGTGTGCACTTAAGATGGTTTGGTTATAGAGATGAAATATGTTGTTTTAATATACATTTTAAATGTGCTGGTAATTTCTTTACTTTTCTTTAAAAACAAGGCAGAAAAAATTAATGGTAAGTGGAAATCCATTTTGCCGTGTAATAGCAATACACTGTATATTATTACTATCCTGCTATTCCACAGGGAAAGTAAATGCCAATAAAAGGGATTATAAAGCAACATGCATTTTCAATTAGGGTCTACAGTGCTGCTCAGAGCAAGCCTTGCCAAATGTCTAGCTGATGGAACATAGCTCACAGCAAGCTCCGGACACATGCTGAGCAGAAGGCGAGAGAGGAGGGTGCCCCTCAGCTGCCTCACAGCACACCTCGCCAAGTAAGCTCTGCAAAAGCTTCTCCACCTCGAGACCAGGGACTGGGAGGAGCATGGGCTGAGGAGGCTGTGACATCCATATCTCATCTCTAAACTAAAGCAGAGAGAGGTGATTATGCTTGGATAGGGAAGGAGAGCTGGTGGGATGAGACGTTGCTTTCCTCAGACCTAAGGTGCTGGCAGGGTCCGTCCAAGTGTCATTACATCTCCTGGGGCAGTGGGCAATTAGGGGACACGTCTTCCTCAAGTCAGGCGGGAGCTATCTATAAATAAACCAATACATGTATACATGCACACTCACTGCTTCTTGAATCTTAAAGCTATGCAAACAAAATTTGCACACTCTATACACCATACTGTTAACCTGTAAACTTCAGTGAACACACATATATGCAACACACTGTAATTTATGTTTGTGTACCAAAATCCACATGTCATATAGTATGTCTGTATACGTGTATCTCCATGCCTGTCAGCCTAGACACTTTAATTGTATAACAAATTTAAGAAATCTGTAAAGTTTAAATATATACACATATACACATATATATATTACATACACACATTTATACATGTCCCCACACATGTATAATATAGCTATGCACACGCACACACATGAATACATATTTATGTGATTCCAGGCATAGAACAAACAAAACAGAAAAAAGGAGTGTGTGATAGGTAGGATGCAGGAGAATAAGCAAGACAGTACAGTGCTTACAAATAGATTGTCCATCAAAGATGTCTTTATCTGAAATTATCCGTTCTTCTTCTGATACACACACATACATACACATGCCAGTTAAGTAAATCTTCCCTACTCTTTCTCCTGTAAGGAATGGGGAACCGTCCTTAGTCGCTATCTGCAGCAGGATTTGACAGCTTACACCGAGAATGGACGTGAAGTTGCCCAGATGTGTTTGCTGAAGGAACCATTTTCCTGGCGATGACAGAAGTCTGGCAAGATGCCTGATAAAAATCTGAGGTAGATTTTTTTATTTTCTCTCTTCTAAAACAAAAAAATGGAGGAAAGAGAAACCCATATGCATCAGCCACATGTATACGACTTTTTTTTTCTTTTGGTTAGAGACACTGAGATGTTCAGAAAAGACAGGAAATCATAACATTGCCCTCCCTAAAGTCTCATACATCAATCAGATCATTCCCTTGGCTCTAGAATATTCAATCTCTCTCTCTCTCTCTCTCCCTCAATTTGCTGTATCTTGTACAGGAACCCAAGGCCATGTTTAATATGTTTGTTTTTTACACTGACAACATAGAGGTCAATGTTTAAGTTAGGTTATGTAATCAGATCAGTCCCCAGTGACTAACCACAAGCAAAATAATTCCCATTTAATTGTTTTCTTCTTCCCCCTCATCCTTCTGGAAAGCAAAGTGCTGTTATTTCTTCCTTCCCTCTGCCTTGGCATTACTTCAGTGCTGATCTCAGGTTTGTCCAAATCTAGGATCAAATTTTCAAAAACACTTGAGCAAGGCTTCCTTCATAAAGACTTTTCTTATGCTATTGCAATGCAAAAAAGGATACAGACAAATTTTCAGCAGGAATTAGATGTACTGATCTTGTTTGCATTTCTATGTAGCAAATATTTCTTGTGAGTATTGACTTTCCATAGTGAAAATCCACAGGGTTGTAGAGGGCCAGAATGTGTCTTCGTTCTCTGATTTTGTAAGAAAGAGATATGAACAAATGTAATCTCAGAGTCTAGCTCCACATTCAATTAGAATCATTTCTGAATTTGGAAATGTCAGATTGAATTAACCCCATGCACAGGTACAGGCTGGAAAATGGCAGGCTGAATATCAGCCCAGAGAAGAAGGACCTGGGGGTAATGGTGAGCACCAAGCTGAACATGAAGTAGGAGTAAATACGAGCACTACCTGTGCACTGGCATTGTAAATAAGACAAATGAGCTGTGTTAGCAAGTGTTTTCAGTGCCAGCTAAAAGAAGCAATTATTCTCCTCTACTCAAGAGAGTGACGGAGCACTGGAACAGGTTGCCCAGAGAGGTTGTGGAGTCTCCTTCTCTAGAGATCTTCAAGGCCTGCCTGGATGCAACCCTGTCTACCATGCTCTAGGTGACCCTGCTGAGTGAGGAGGTTGGACTAGATGATCTCCAGAGGTCCCTTCCAACCTTACTGATTCTGTGATTTTAAGTGCTGTTGAGGTTGCCTCTGGAATACCTCACTCCCTTTTGCATCCACGGTGCAGGATGGATTTGAAGAATTTGGAGGGATGCGTTGCACAGTTCCAAAATAGTGTAAGGCATTGAGCATATGTTCTGTGAAAAGACCCTGATGGATCTGGGCTTGGAATTGGGTGAAGAGGAGGCTAAAGTGGGAGCCAATAGCTGCTTATAAGTATTTGAGCGGCAGCTACAAAAATGGCAAAGCAGAACTCTTCTCAATAGTATTACATGATATAATAAGGGGAAGCAGTTGTGGTTTGAGAGGTTCAGGTTGGACATTAAGAAAAAATTTAATTTCATTGAAAATCCATTTCAGCACTGGAGCAGGTTATCCAGAGGAGCTGTGGTGTATATATCCTTGGAGGTTTCCAAGCCTTGGCTAAGCAAAGCCGTGACTGAACTGATCTACAGTTGGCCATAGTCCTGCTCCAGCTGGGAGTTTGGACTAGAAGGCCTCTAGCTGTCTCTTCCAATCAGCTTTTACATGATTCTTTGATTCTAATTGTAATATTTTTTTTCAGAAATTTCCCTCCCCAAAAGCACAGGCTATTTTTAATTTCCTTAAATCTTGAATTTGGTAGAAGAAAGAGGAGGGGTTGTTTCTTTCACCTAAATTCTTATAATTTCACCTACTATGGCTTATTTTTCACTAAATAACTGGAGGGCTGGCTTTCTTTATGCATGAATAGAGAAAATCCCACCAGCCATGCCCAGCTACAAGGATGTATTAGCAGAGAGAAGGCAGATCAAGTTCTATACCAAGTGGCCTCAAAGTTAGGGAACATCTCTGGGACTCTCTTGCCACTTTTGCCTACCTAATAGGGTCAAAAATTCATTCTTATAGCTGAGTCAGCTGGGGAGCAGCAGTAATGTTTCTTTTATTCAGATATAGAAAAAAAATCATAGAATAGTCTTAACAAAAAGTTGAATATTTTATTTCCAGTTATTAATTCCTCAAAACTGTCTTTGATATCTTAGCAGTTACTCCTAAGCTGAGCTCTTCATGGACAGAGAACATCTTGAGTCAACAAGGTACTTAAGCAAATAAGTTACCCAGATCCTATGATCTCCAATTTGCTGATATCACTTAAGTCAGCATTTTCTTCATAAACTTAGGTGCCTAATGTTATCTGAATACTCTATAGCATCAAAAATGCCTATATGGGCTTCCTAGGTAAGACCCAAGTTCTGTGGGCATCCCATGCCTTTCTGGAGAAGGCATCCTAAATGGCACTAGATATTTACCTTCAAGTAGCTGAATTCAGCTTTTAAAACACAAGTACATACCTACACGTAGCCTTCTGAATATGGCGCTGAATCCCACCAATACAGTTTATTGAGATGGGAGCAAAAATCAGTCTGATAATTCTTGAATAGTTTTTCTTTTTTTCTTTTTTTTTTTTTTTTTCTTATTTTCAGTCCAGATTATTCTCACTGCTGGAAACACATTTTCTTAGAGGAGTCACAGTAGGGGACTACTGCAGTTAGAAGCAATGGCCTGCCTTCTATTCAGGAACTACAGAACCATGAAAAACTGGCAGAAGGTGACCTTGGAGTTCTACCATCAATATCTGCATTAAATCTTTGTCTTGAGTTGAGTTGCTGCATGGTTTTAAGAGAGACGTTCAATAATAAGAGAAATATTGCTATTGACTGTAGAATTGTATAATGCAGAATCATGCCTGAGCAAATATCTGAAAGAAAGGAGCTCTCTACTTTCATTATTTTAGATATACTTTTCCTGAAATATTTCATTGAAGTCCACTGCTGAAAGTAGGATAGTGGACTACACTGGATAATTACTCTCATCCTGATGTTTTTAAGCACTTTGGCTAGTTGGGAAGGAATTAGGAAGGAAGGAGAATGGCCCAGTGAATGAAGGAGGAGACTGAAAAGCTAGAGAACTGAGATATACATCTGAATCTGCCCTAACTGATACAAATTAAGTGAGTCCCACGAAGTACCTAAGTCTCATCACTTTTAAAATCAAGAAAGTAGAAGGAATATTCTGTTGGTGAAGGGACTCAAGCATGTAAAGAGTCACATCTAAAATACAGCATACTGTAGCTAATGACAACTTTATGTGGATATTTGCAAGCAGTTTTTCAGGGAGTATAATACTGAAATTTTATTAATGTATATAATGCATATAACAAAAGTTTCCCCATGTTATTACTTTCTTCTTAAATGAAATTCAAATCAGAAGATGCGAGAGCCACCGAGGAGTAAAAGTCTCCATGGACAGGGTGTGCCCCCTTCAGCTGCGAGGGACATAACACCGGATTTCATCCGTTATTCCCCGCTACAGGACATGTTGCTTTATCATAATTGGTGGGAAGAGAAATATTTGTTGACTAGCTACAAATTGAACACAAAGAGGTGCATTCATCAGCTCGTTACTGTAATGTTGTAGTAGGACTGGAGAATACAGAGAAGGATTAAGCATTCTGAGTCAGAAACATAAAGCAATATGAAACACATAGAATAACAATGCAAAAAAAAAAAAAAAAAGAAAGAAAAAAGAAAGAAAGAAAGAAAAAAAGAAAGAGCCTTCAGACCATGCACACAGTAATTCAAAGCAAATGTGAGGCCATTCTTTTCAGCAAGACAACCGCAGTAGGTCACACGAGTGCTTGTGTTTTTTTTTTTGTTTTGTTTTGTGTTACTCAATTTTTTTTCAATACACAACCTTAAGCCAGGGTTCTTGGACAGTATTAGTCAGAAACATCTCCTGAATGACTGTGTTTGCCAACTGGCTGTTTTGTATTTATTTTGTAATTATTCTGATTATTTGATATGTGCTTTCTGTGCTCTTTCCCCCCTACCAGGAAAATAGAAGCATCAGCTCCCCATACGTTTCTCATATTTGCGATCAAATACGTTCATGGAAAATATGGTTTGTTGAATCGCTGTGGGTAGGACTCGTACATACTTTTCTAATGCCGGATGTTTGGAGAAAGGTTTTAAATATACACTCAAACCTCTACATTTTTTGTGAATAAACCATACCCTGGCTATGGAGATACCTGACCGGCCCTGAGCGGGCCAGCTTGGCTTTGACGAGGACTGTTAACTCCGACAGCTTTACACGCTCCACCGCCTTCTGCGAGTTGGCATTGTCGCAGCAAGAAGCAATCCTGTCTCCTCCTACCAAGGCCTGACCCACTCCCCTTTGCCAGCCCAAACATTTATGTATCTACAAGATGGAATGAGAGAACGGACTGAAACTAACTCCGAAAAAAAACAACAAAAAAAGCATTGTTAACCCAGATTGGCTCCCCAGTTTGGCCCAGGGTATTGCCACACAAGTGTTCGCACTGGATTTGGCTCACAGACTTAGAGAACGCAGAAAATTATGACCAAGAATCCTCCAGGCATACACTGTCTCCCTGTGAGGCTCATCCTGCGCTGACAGACCCACCCAGGACCATCATGGCAAGAGTGCAAGGAGACCCACTCCGCCTCTGCACTGCTGTGTTTGTGTCCAGATTGCTTGGACATTATCCATGCTATCCACATGCCACGTTACCTCTGCATTGCAGAACTGCTGCAGCTTTGTGGCACCTTTAGGATAAGACCTGCACCCAGAGCATCTGGGCTCTTCCCAGTTAGGAAGCAAAGGAAAAAAAGTCTCAAACTGGAGTATTTTTAATTATGTTCTCCTCATTTTCTTCATTTTTTACTAATCTCCTCCATTAGCGGTAGTACTGACAGTACTCTGATTTCCCTTAGTCTCACTCATGTGTCAGGGACAAGGAGTGAAATCAGTGCACAGATCGTATCTCACTCTTCTTCAGTCTTTGGCTATTAATAAACACATGGCTGAAATCAGGTTATCTTAAACCCAGAACTGGTTCTGGTATGTTGCTGGGGACCATAGTTTATTTTCGTCTAACTTTCTCTCTCTTAACCATCTTTGATGTCCACAACAAAGCTTCATAGCTCTGCCTTAGGATATTCAAAGTCCAGTTGGGATTTCCTCCTACTGGAGGCAAACTTTGATTAGGTCATATTTACATCATCGCTTCAAGTCTCAGAGTATTTTCATTTTGATTTGTTTGTGCTCAAGGCTATCCAAGAACTTTCGCCTAAACACCCTTTTTAGGTCTTTATTCTTCTTGGGACAACATGAAAACTGATTTAGAGGACACAAGTAGAAACCTGCCTTCTCCCTGCTACCAAGTGGAAGGGGGAGAGAATGTTTTCCATGTCATGCTATAGTAAACCTAGCCCACATTCAAGAATGTAAGGAATTGAATTATTTCGCTTTGAATTCCATTGCTTCAGAAAACGTAGGACAGAAAGCTTATAAAGCATGGTAATACCATGCAAAGTCCATGCTATAAATAGACTCCATCTAAAAGGCATAAAGAGGGGAAACAGAAGCAGAAAGAGAAAGAAGACAAACCAAGTGAATCCAAACATAACTTGGCCTTTTTCTATTTTGTCTCCTCCTTTTTTTTTTTTTTTTTTTTTTTCTTTTCTTTCTCTTTGTATTTCTGATTGTTGCCCAACTGGATATTTCCACTGACATTCAGCCTGTGTGCAAGTATTGCTTGGGACTCACTTCAAAGCAAATGGAGCACTATACAGAAAAAAAAGAAAAAAAAAACAGAGAGAGAGAGAAAAGACGTTAGATATGATGCCTACAGCTAGGGCTCAAGTCCACAGACTCAAATCAGCCAGTTTTCCAGCTGACAGCTCTCCTTGTTTTTCCCGCAACCTTCTTGCCTTTCTCTTTCCCTTGTTTTTGATGCTGTACAAGTCAGTTTGCTCGCTCACAGCTCAGGGCAGGATCATACGGCTACACGGTGTCTCCTGCCACCCTTCTCCTCCTCCCTGCATTTCAGACTGTCGCAGCCTCAATTGCATTGTTGCGTGAAAACCAACAAAAACACCGAGTGTTTTGGGTCTCTCCTGGCCGTGACTACGAGGATGTTTCCAAAATGAAAGGAATAAAAAAGAAAGGGGGCAAAATAAGGAAGCAAGCAGAATTTTAGTTTTTGTATCTCTCTCTCTCTCTCTCTTTTATGGAAAAGGAGAACAGTGTGGAACAGAGAGGAAGAAATCTAACGAAAATATAGTGACAATAAATAAGAAAATGTTCATAGCAGGTAACTCATAACCACGCTTTCCTGGAGCATTCCAAGCACACAAATGTATCCTTACCGCCTTCTCTAGCAAAAACCCAGTGAGAACATGAATCCATGTGTGGTAGTTCTTCCTAATGACCAGCCACCCCACAGGCAAGAGAAGGAATATTTATTTATGTTTTACTACATAAAATTTTATCTGTCCCTTGCATGTATTTTCTGCCTGGCAAAATGCCCTAGCATTTTTAACCTCTTTGAAGGAGCCAGGTCCCAAGCCAGGATACAACCACAGGACAAATAGGGATTCTTGCTAAGATAGGTGCTTAGACAGAGGTTAACAAAACATGTTGGGCACCAGAAAAACTTGATTTTTTTTTAATAAATAAAAAATATAGTAGAGGTATGAAAAGCTTCCAAAAAGACACCATAAAAATTAAATCATATATACACACATATATACATGCGTATACATGCATGTGTGTGTGTGTGTGTGTGAAATAAGACAGCACAGATGTCACTCTTGCACATCACTGCAAGAGTGGGTAAATTTCAAGCACTTGGCAGCACTTCTCTTCCAGTCAGGCAAAGAGAATCAAAAATGTTGCAAAATGAGAAAACATCACTTGGCAGATACTGTCATTACTCTGAATACTGGTGTCAGCGTATCCCTCACTCTGGGCACTCCTCTAACATGAGTGCCTAAAAACTGAGGTCCTTAGTATCCTCTTCCAGGCAATGAGAAGTTATAAGCTCATCCTGAGACCACCTACCCATCATCAGATGCCCACCTAATTTGCTACAGTTTTCCACAATGCCATCTGGAGGCATTGACCTTTTAACTATAGTAAGAAACTTGGGAGAGTAATTACCTAACAGTGCTTACAGCACTCATTCACGTGCCCACCTAGGTTTCAAAATTATCAACATCGTCCTTCTGAAACGTGTTGGGTTTCTTGGTTTGCTTTTTAACTATTTGCTATGTTTTAAGGCTCTGATTTGATCCAGAGAGGTTCACTGTAAATAAGACAGAGGAGGCTGTGAAGAGAACTCCCCACGCTAGTCTTGATGACTAGAAATAGACCCATCGTATCTTATCCTAAGCTAAACTGGAGATGTTGATTTTGCAACCCCCTTTCTAACCTCTCTGCTGCATTTGGTTCTTCATTGACTGAAGTGTGGGCTACAATGGTTGCAAAGCCCTTTTGCTGATAGAGAGCATCCCTTAATTTTTTCATCCGGGTGGATCTCCTGGGTCTTTGTTTCTTGCTTTGCAGCTCAGGGCACAGCTTCTGTTGTCCACCTAGCTCAGTGGAGCTTTGTTTTTTGGGGGTAACAGAAGTGCCTATAAGAACATAATCCCTCAGCTGGAGAGGTTACAGACTCCCCGCCTTGTGCAGGCCAGAGATCCATCATCTTACGAGTGGGTGGAGCAGGGTCATTGCCTGTCTCATGAGTCCCTACCACCCTCTTGATAAACACCCACCCAATCATGTTGCCTCCTGTGCCTCCTAGAATGAATTTTTCAAGGTGAAGTGAGGTCAGCCTGCTTGTGGACACATAGGTCCTGCTTTGGCCTGAAGCATTCCTTGTGGAAAATGGCCATTGATTCAGCAATCTCATTCTCCAACTACTGAAAGAATTTATCACAGAAAGACAATGTACTGCACTGGGGGTGTTTCTATTTAAAGTCATTCTGAGCTAAACAGAGCCAAGGGAAATCAGAAATAGAAAAGAAAAAAAAAGAAAAGAAAAGGAAAAAAAAAAAAAAAAAGGAAGGGGGTCTTGTGAGTAGATGTTGTAGCCTGTTTCCACAACACATGAAGTGTATGGCATGTGATATAAATACCATGACCTGGTACCACACTGACAATTGCACTTCTGGAACAGTGGAAAGAGCAGCTCAAATCAACGTTGTAAGTGGAGATTAGGGGACTGTGACAATTTCCCTCAGTTAACTCCTTACCCTGAACTTTTCAGCAGACCTGGTGGGTTTTAAATATATATTATGGTTCCCATGACCTGCAGATAACCCAAAAGGAGGTGTCAGCGTGTCAGGGCATGAACAGATAGGAGAGCATTTGATTTTCTAAGCAAGTACACCGTGAAGCAGATCAGGGAACCACTCTGTCATCTTAATTCCTAACGCTTCCTGAAGTAGAGAGAGGGCACTGAAAAGCAAGTCAGGGGCTGCCAGGATCATCTTGAAGACAGACACGAATAATATCAATAGCATGAAAATTATATTAATTATCAAGGACAGAGGAGAGGTGCATATACCTTATGATTTTGGTTACCACATCTCAGACCAGAAAGCCCTTAAGTGCTAGGTATACCTCCTTGTTAAGGAAAGCACTCATTTGCATATAGGTTTATGAAATTTATTTCCACCCTGTAAGAGTAATTTAAACATTTTTACCATTTCTTGAGAGTTGTGAGTTGAAGATTTGCCCTGAAGGCAGGCCTAAAACTGTTTCTACTTTACCTCAATGTTAAGAAGTTGATGGTCCTCTGGGATTTGTGTGTCTGCACATGCTATCTCACTACTTCGTGGAACACTGTCTTCAGCAACAGCAACACTGTGACCTTGGTAACTGCAGAAACCACTTCGGTTCAGATTAGTCCTTTGATATTAAAGTCCACAAGATGGTAATTGAGTGTGTATCCCAAAGTTTTCTGCTAAATGGGGATGGCAAGAGAGCTACAGAAGAGAAGAGTCTGTCCATTGTTTAGGATATTTGTACAATTTAATCTTCTGCTGAGAGCTATGGTTTCTATTTTGCCGTATAGTCTAAAAAGAAAGTACCGCCATACCCAGGGTTAGACATCCCAGTTTTCCAATAGAAAACCAGACTTCATTCTCTTTAGATCAGATCATCTCAGTAGCTTTACGCAGGGCAGACCTTTCCATTTGAAGGGGACAGCCTACTTTCCCTTTACAGTGAATTAAGGGAAACGGGGGCACTTTTGAGGAACTGATTTCACCTAACTAGTTTTACATATCTACTTTAGGATGATAAGAGCTAGACTGTAGACTCGATTGACTATAGCAATTATACCTCAGCTAACTACAAGACATGAATATGGATAACTAGTTCAGACATGGACAGCAAGCTAGACAGAGCCTATCCTTTGGCTTGATACATAAAGGATTTAGGATATGAGAGACTCTTCACTCAGAATTTTAGAGACGGGTCTCAGATCCATATTCAGGCCCTCAGATGTGTCTGTCTTCATGTTCTCTGATGTCTGAGCTTACGTTATAATCAATGGATTTCTAGAGATGGTTCCATTTCAGGCACTGTAGGGTATTCCCCCTGGTTTCCAGCTGCCACTTCAGAAGGGGCACACATCTTCTATAGCTCTTGTGCCATATTATGTGATGAACCTGTGTAAATGTGAGGAGAACAGCTCATTTGGCTGAATGTAGGTGTCAGCTTTAAGGCGAGATGAATCACTGTTTAGATTTCTCTGATCATTTTGAGTAGAGCCCAGATTCAGTTGTAAAAAGCAGGTGCCAGGTGCCACTGGGGACACCGCAGAGATAGCCAAAATATCTGCCCAAGCCTGGCATATACCACACGGGACTTGGAGGAGACCTGTACTTTGTTATCTCCAACGGTGCTAGCTATGTTCAAGTGTTTGGCCCCTTTAACTGCAAGATGCAAAGCTAGATATCCAGTGCAGAAGCAGACATTTCCTACACCTTACTGTTTAAATTAAGCTGTCTTAATCTGCAGTCTGGATTTAGTCCTTACACTGTAAAGCTATAACATTAGGCAAGATGAATCCTATAAAAACTCATATCCAGAAAGCAAAACAAAGGTGGTATTCAAGTGTCCAGAGAACTAATCTAGCAGTATTAGAGATGCCCCAATGTATTGAAGAGGTCTTCAAAAGAATGGTAGATATGACACAGGACCTGCAATAAACCAGTGTAGCCCTGGACTGGCAGATGACATGTAGGTGAGATACTTAGCATGTCTCAAAAGCCAGTGGTTAACCACCAGGGTCACCCCGCAGGAATCTACACATTTGGTAGAACTGATTTTTGTGTCTATTTAGCTTTTTTCCAAAGAGCATCAGGGAGTTTCCTTGGAAACTATGTAGAGCATAGAGGGAACTTACAGGTAAAAAGATTTGTGAAAACTGATTTTTTCAAGGTACAGCTGGACCTGACTCCCATTGACTGTAGTGAATGAGCAAGAGCTATGCATATCTGAAGACTAACACCTAAAAAGAAGGAATTTTGCTTGCATTTCCCACATGTCCTGCTTGGAGTTGGGATTGGCCACGCTCAAGCAATGCGTTTATTCCTTTGGCAAAAAATCTCCTCCACCTGCATTTGCTTTAAACTCTGCTTCATTCTGCCTTATTACCATCTTAATAAAAAATAATATTAAGGCCTTCATTTCATTCTGTAGGGTTTGGGATTATTAGACTGGCAGCCAACCAAACTCTTTGCTGTAAATTACAATGCAAAGGTTATGTGCAAATGATATCTTACTCTTTGGGTTACAAGTAAAGGGATTTTTCATAGGCATACAAAGGAAATAACTGTGTTTTTTAAATAAAAGAGGTTAGCTAATGTGCTGCCTTTTTGTGACCCAGAACTGCCCAATAGAACAAAGCTTTTTAAAATTATTTTATTTTGCTTTGTTTTCCTCTGGTTAGGAATTGGAAAATATTCTGCTATCACAGCATACATGTCAGCGTGAGTCCAGTGGTTGTGGTGACTCTTGTGCTTTTCTTGTATAGGGTCCAACATTTAGTATTTTATTTCCTGAACAGCCAGCTCCAGGAGTCATGTGATTGTGTGAGACGCTCAGACAGTTGGTTGTTTTTTTTTTTCAAAGATTATATTTCTTCCTTGCAGGAGCAAAGCAACACTTCAAAACATCATCTCCTAGAGGCTGTACAATCTAAAGTATTTTGCCCCCACAGTGATGGCTGAATCAATTCCCTCCCTGAGACAACGGTACCTAAGGAAATGAAGGTCATCTAGCTATGTTTATAAATGAATATGCCCAAAATTGCTGGATTTTTGCTGAGTGCTTAGGTGAAGGTTATTTTTGCATCGAATGTCCCAGGTTAGAAAGCTTCTTAGAAGGTTCAGTGCTTATTTTTATATACCTCGAGACTTCCAAAATGACCAGAGGAAGAGTCTGCTCCAGGCTAATGAAGCACTGGAGGTTGGGGCTTTCGGCATATTTTGTTGGACACAGAACCTAAATTCTGTTTAAATCCTGGTTCAGAAAATATGGATCTTACTAAATGTCATTGAAGTCATATTTTTTTGTGTGTGTGTGTGTGGTAAGCTGCCTTGTTTTCTATAAAGCAGCTCAGCTTTCATGTACGTGATGTTGTGGTGAAAGCACCAGTACGAAGAAGTCGGGGCTTTATGTCCATTTCTGATGCTGTTGTGCATAAGACTTCAATAAAGTTACCTGATATATTCTCCAGGCTTAGCGTTTATGGTATAGTTCTCTGCATTTCTTAGCATGGAGAGCTTCCTAGCAGACACCACGAGCCCATGGTGAAGGGCTGTGTGTAAACCTAAGTAAGGACCATCTCTTTTTTCATGCCTTTTTAATTAAAAGTAGATCAGAAAGGGCAGGACAATATAGTATCCGACCCAGGTGACGCAGGGGGGCAGTGGCAGGAGTCCGAGGGGCCCTGCACCAGCCAAACCACCTTCCTGACTTCAGCTGTGCAAATGCTTTCAGATCAGGTCCCCTCACTGGTGGCTGGTCGTATCAAACCACTCCGCTCTTTTTGTTTTGGTTTGTTTTCTTTAATATTCCATCTCGTGAGGTTTCTGACCTCTGAATTTCACGCTTCCGTTTCCAGTAAGGACGACCCTGACTTGAACAACGGGATTTTGGATCTAAGCATAACAGGGTTAGCGACACACAAATTATTGAGAGGAACTGGCCCATTTCCGTTGACTCTTGCGCTCGGTTTGGTAACACGGGGCTCTGCTCGTGGCACGAGGAGCCGTGAGCTCTCTCCGCACGGCGCTGCGAGCGCGTTGCAGGTCTCTGCGCTGACACACGGAGCGGACGAGTTGTACTTTCAGCTCTACAAACATTATTAACTCAGCCTACAGTAGGGTTTTTAGCTTTGGACTTCGCTGGCTCCATCAGAAAGGTTGCTCTGCTCCAGCATCCGGTTGCTTGAGCTCACATGCGGAAAAGTATCGAGCCTTGATTCTTCACGGCTTGTTTAAATTACCGGGGAATTATGTGACTGATTTCAACGAGGGCAAAATTAGGGCATTGAAAACAAAATCTATTAATCTCCCCCCTTCATCTCCTTAAGAAAGTTATAGTAACAGACCAAAGAGGCTATAAAAGCTTTTGAAGGAACCTCAAGCGTAAATCCACTGAAGCGTCGAAGCTGCAATTCGCCGAATGAGAAGCAGAGCAGCCCCCCTCGTCTTCCGAGCGTGGCCGTCTGCATAAGCCCTCTGAAGTGGTCGGGCTCCTCTCAGGAGCTGATTAGTGCCTTTTCGAACTTCTGTTTGCAATGAACGTAAAGTGTGTTTCCTAGGCTGCCGCTCTCTCATCATCAATTTGGGGATAAGGAAAATTAAAAGAAAAAAAGGCCGGGGAGGGGGGAAGAAAAAGCAAAAGCAAAAAAATCTTTTGATTCAATTTCCTTTTGTTAAGACTTCCTTAAATATTATCATTATTTGATGTTTATTTTACTAGGATTGGAAGGGGCAATTGTGGTCACACGTTTGACTGCTGGCATAACTCAGACCAGAGGATCCCAGCCTGCAATTACTACATCCTGCTCAAATGTCTGCAATTTATAATGAAGCAAACCTTTTCTTTTATAGTTTCTGACTCTGACGATCCTCTTGAAAAGCAGTAATCTTACCTGATTACGGCTGCTGGCATCTGTTGTGCTATCACTTAAGATCACTGGGAATACATTTACAAACAAACTGGGATTCCACTTTTTTTTTTTTTTTTTTTTTTTTTTTTTAAGCAGAACTGAACCAAATGTGCTCTATCTTGCTCTATTTCCCAAGGTCACCCAAGCCCTTGCCTAAGCAAGCCCTCTATTTACAGCACGAGAGCTGGGACTGAGACGATACAGACAGCTGAGACAGGCTGAGAAATGCCCATGCAGCAGGACGTGCTTCAGCTAATGTAAGTCGAGGGATGCTTACCTTGACCATATCAAAAAATTCAAAGCATTTCTCACATTAACTATCCGGGATCGAGTATCATTATTCCATTTGTTTGCTCGCACTTACTTGTGCAAAACTCTCACTCCAGACATAATGTCCCCAAAAATAGCAGCTTACCTAAAATGGAGTTAGGAAAGGGATTTCCTGACTGTGGACAATTTTGTGCTGTTGAAGATTAGGTTCAATTTTTGTTTAGTATTGACCATTCACTGAAAATTTGTCAGAGAAATAAAAGCTAGAGTTTTATAAGCCTGTAATTCTCTATCTAGCTACAAACCATTTATTACACATCTGTTTAAACCACTGAGAATTTAATTTTCTATGAAATAAGATAAGGAGATAAATTTCTTGAGTCTTTTCTATGCAAATTAATGCTCATATTTACTTGGAGTATTCTTGGTCTGTCTGTATTCATCTGAAAGAAATAAATGCACATGCAAATTAGCATATACAAAGTAGCACATTTCCATGGTTATATATACTGTAGTATGATAATAAGCATTTTCTTTGTGCCAGTTCCACCCACCTTTCCCTCTACTTTTACTAAGTTGGTCTGGAGCGTGTAAAAAAATCAGTGAGTTCAGTGGGATGCTAAGAAAGCTCTTTCTCTTGATATTGAGAAGGTAACCTCTTGTGTCTGGGGATAATCAGCGCTGCGGGTGGATGTCTACTTGCCAGGGTGAGATAAACCATAGCCCTCTGGAGCAACCTCACACATCAGGACAGCAGGAACAGCAGGGTGGTATTTTAGCTAGATTCACAGACCCAAATGCAGGTTTCTGTCACGAGAGTTTGTCTGTGAACCTGATGTCCGAGCTCCCGTTGTAGTCAGTAGAGATTTAGGGAAGGATTCAGTTGCTACGTTAGGCAACCCTGGGTGCGTTTTGGCTCAAATCGTAGACTCACTTGCATTGCAGACCACCTTGGGCAGTGTCTGCTTCCATCTCCTGCTCAGTTCAGGGTTAACAATGAATCCAGAGCCATTTGCTCAGGACTTTGGTCAGTCAGGTCTTCAAAATCTCCAAGAATGGAGATCTCTCCAGTTGTAAATGCAAGCTATTCCAGTGCTTAATTACCTTCACAGTGGCCCCATCACCACCCTCCCAGCCCCTTATACTGAGACACAGTCCTCCCTGTTTCAATTTACAATCATTGTCTCTAATTTCCCTGCTGAATCCTTCAGCAATGAGCCTGGCATCATCTTAGCAACCCCCTCTTAGGACTAGAAATGCAAGAAGGTTTGTGACTATGTGCATGTGCTGAACACTTTCTTGATCCACAGATCTTACTAAGGTTTCAGGCCTCTTCCCATCTTCCTCTCAATGTGTGACAAGTCCCTTCTACCCATTCTCCTCTAGTCTATACAAAGACACTTCTTGACAGGTTCAGGCTCAGGCCTTGGTCTGATGGGCACCTCGGGGAGGTGTTATGAGGGCATTCATGCTGGCAGATTCAGGACTTTGGCTGGAGACAGGCCCTGTAGGATGACTGTCACCCAGGTTGCATGCAATGGCACTCTTGAGGTCTGTTTTTCACCCACACGTGCACAAACAATCCAGGATAGCAGCATGGATGATCTTCAGATGCATCAAAGTGCCCTTCAGGGGTTAGTCTGTGTGGCTGATCAAGGAATTTGACCTTACAAATGCCCCTGGAAGTGCTGTACTGGCAGCCCTGTATTTTGTAGATGCAGCCTTAGAGCCCAAGATATATCTGGGCTGAGAGCCAACACACAGGTCAAGAGGCCTGATGTGCTTAAAGCCACTCAGACACTTACATTTCAGCTGGGAGTGAAGACACAGTCAATCGGCCATTTTGCTGAAACATTCTCGTGTCTTTACCTCATAAATCTAACCAGTAGACCTTGGCTCTCTGGAGCTCTGACTATTTTTAATATTGAACCCTAAAAGCATTCAACACTTTTGCCCAGAGCTTACAGTACCAAGTAGCTCTTTAAATCAATGGTCAACCAAGGGAATGGGGAGAGAATAGGCTATGAAAGCAACTACGTTTAATGGATTAGTTCAATGCTACAAGTTTTCTTTGTATCGCACACAGAGAGAAGATGCCAAGGAATAGCATCGGTTCACTGAGACACCAGTTTTTCCAGCTGAAAACTAGTCAACCTGAAGAACTGATGCCATGCATGAAGGTAGGTCTGTCAACACATGCAGCAGATGGTTGAGCTTTGCAGGGGTTGATGGTGATGGTAGCGAGGAGGGGAGCAGTGGCCTCAAACAGGATCACGGAAGGGAGCAAAAAGTAAATAAACGTCTGGGCATGCACTAGAACAACCAGCTTCAGTGGTCAAGGGTACAGGAGAAACAGCTGTGGGAGATCAGCAAGAAGGCAATGGCCTCAAAACCATGAGGGAAGGATGGTGTTAGAGCCGGATGGGGAAGAGTTTGTAGTATATCGCTTTGGGCTTTTATGATGACAGGGCTCTAAATAGTAAACTTTACGTTTCTCTTCAGTTAATAAGAGTGCAAAAATAGCTGTGATAAGAAGTCAAATCAACTGCTAGAGTCACTCTGAGCAACTCCAAATATCACCAGAGCAATGTCAAATTTCCACAACCAGCAATGGAGAAATCTGACCCTTACTGCAGCTGAGTTACACGGCCAGAAGTCCTGCACTCTAACAAGGCTACTCCAATTTCCTCAGACAAAGAGATGCCCTCTTTATTTTAATGGAGTTGTAAAGATTTACCCCCAATGAGAAGCTGGGTTTGCTCTGGTCTTGCTAATGTGCAGAGCAGAAGTGATTTGACTTTCTTGTTTCAGCTTGAGCTATGTCAATACACACCTGCTGGGGGGTCTTGCCCACCGTCAACCTTTCATCTTGCCCATCAACAACCTTTCATAGAGGTCCCTACCCTTTGGGATATTCACAGGTCACCTTCCACATGAAGCACATGAGTCAGCAGCCAATAATCCAATAGACACTGTGTCTCTAACCTAGAGCACCTCAGCCCAAAGCGAGGGGTAAGGCAGCAGCATATTTGGGACATTTATGAGTGAAAGCACCATGACCACAGGCATAAGAGGCCCACAACTACACCAAGCACAGCAATGATCCCTTTTTCCTTGCTGGGACTCAACAAAGCTTATCTCTCTGTCATTGCATGACCTTAGATAAGTCACCTAAAACCCCAAACGTTGCAAATATTTAATATGAAAATGAAAGCCAGGTATCCAAGATCTTGACAGATGTGGGGTCAGTATGCAGCACTAACTAAAAATCAGTTGTGATGTTACCTCACTAGCCGCTGGGTTAGGGTTTTCTGGCTGATATACACTTCTGAAATAATTGTTTCTCCTTGAGAATGTCTCCAGTGTAAGACGCATCTGTTTCTTGAGTGTGGGAAAAGTTTGTGGGGCACAATTACCTTCTTTCAGAAACCTCTCATTGTTCCTGCCTTATGTATTCATGCCTCAAAATCCTGTGCGGAAAAGCACGGGCATGGGTTTGGGTTTGTTTATTTTTTTGTTTGGTTTTGTTTTGCTGTTAGTTGTCCTGTTAGGGACAACGCTCCAGTTGCTAAGTCCCAAGCTCATGGTTATGTTGTGCGTTCCCCCGGCAGCCCCATGGCATCACTCTCACCTCACGCAGAGCAGGGAGGGGTATTGCCTCCTCGTGGGTGTCAGCGAGGTCATCAGCTGCTATGGCAAGGAATGCACAGAGGCCTAAAGTCAGCTCTTGGCAGGTGGAATAAGGTGGGTCCAAGTTGCAGCTGTTCGTGTCCAACCTGTGGATCTTTCCCAGCACTCTAGTTCCAGCGAGAAATCACAGACACTTTTCCCTGCTAGCTTTCTTTAAAGAAAAGTGAAAGTAGTAAAACCGCATTTACCTCTGGCCAAGCCTTGGATTCTTTTATATATAAATATACATACATACATACATACATATATATATATATATATATATATATATATATATAGTTTTTTATGATGATTAAATATTCAATTGCAGCAAAGAAATCCTTCTTGGATTTTTTTTTTTTTTTTTTTTTTTTGGCAACACCTGCAAAGCAGAAGACTCATAAAAACAGGTGGGTCTGTTTTTCATGTTGTGTACATGCGTGTTTTGTTTTCCAAACCAAGCTGAAAGCCTTGTTGCCTGGGCTTTGCCTTTGCCCTGATGGAGAGCGTCTGAGAAAAAGCAAGAAGATAGGAGCCCTTGTGAAGGGAAGCAGCTCAGCTGATACACCCCAAACCGCACAGCCCAGCAGTGGAAAACATTGCTGTGCAAACTGTCATCACCCAAGGCTGATAGTGAAGATGCAGACGGGAGTTTGGAGAGCATGGAAAGCAGTGGCCAAGGGGAGGGGGCGGCGAGGCCCTGAAGGTTGTACCAGGGACTGGCTGGATATTTAACTCTTGCTGGACTCACTGCAAAGGGGACAAGCCTGTTTGATCAGACTCACCGCCCCAAACCTCTCACCTCCTCATTCACCTCTTCTACCTCCTTACCACATCTCAAAGCAGGCCCCTGTGGTCACAGGGTCTGTATCCTGTGGTCTGTATCCTGTGATACCCCCTCCCATAACCTGAACCAAATCTATGATCCTATCTCACTCATCCTTTTCCCATAAGTCCCTCTTTCACCAGAGCTCAGTTATCCTCCCCAAGTTGCCTCTAAATTTATGACCTCAAATTAGGACTTTAATTCCACAGACCCTTCTCTGAGCTTGAACTGTTTGAAATTTGGAGAGCTGGTGCTGTAGGATTCCTCTTCCTACTGATTGTCCATGTTCTCCAAGTCCCCCTTCCCCCCCCCCCCGCCCCCAGTGGAGGGATGAAATTAGAAAGGTTGTAAGAGAAGTCCATGTAAATTAAAGCAGCCTCAGATGATCTAAGTTATACCACGTTTGGAGTAGCTCCTCGTATAGGTCTGGTGTAGAAAGCTGCTTAAACCTCCATGCTTCCCCCACAGCCACACAAATAAACTTCCAGGGAGGAACTGAGCGGCACATTCTCCATAGCTTTTTGCACCCTGTGCAGCTGAATGGCCAGTGGTGCTCAGCTAACCCGTACATGTGTTTCTGCATTCATGGGCTCTGCATGTGTCCACAGAGCATGTGAGTCCTTGTGGCACTATCAGAAAGTCCTGGCTCTTTAGCTCACACCACAAGGTATTAGGAAGAGAGGGTCTCACCTCACCTCACTTTATGTATCTGAAAGCTCAGCAGCTGAAGAGAGGTATCCTCAGAGAGCAGGTCATCACAGCAGAGGTATGTAGCAAAGGTCTGATTCATGAACCTAAATTTAGATGTCTGAATTTGTGAGAGGAAGCCCCACATAGGCGCACGCACACACAGAAACACAAATGTGGGTGTCCTAATCTGTTCGCTGGCTCCTGTTCTAAATGACTATGTCTATACAAGCATAAAGACAGCAATCCATCATGTCTGAGTCCATTCAGCTGGCACACGGGGACCTGAGGACGCCCATGGCACAATGTTATCTGGCGGAGGGAATTTGCTTCAGTGAGTCAGCATGTGAAGGAACTAATAGAAAGCACTAATACCCACTCATTTTCAGAAAACTGTATTTAATGTACGCGAGGGCAATACCAAAAAGAAGTTCATGAGTTTTATACCTTGAGATATTTACAAAGCACAGAAAAACAATCATTAAACCCAACCCGCCTTGGATAGCTTCTACCTTATAGTTGAAAAACTAAGATATTACTGTGTGACTTGTTGGCAGCAGTTCTCATGAAAAGTCTCAAATCCTGAACTCGAGTTACATCAACTGAGAACCAGGCATAACTCCACTGTATGCAAGAATGTGACTTTGAATTGACTCTAGATCTGGCTTGAGGACACTAGGTACATCTGCACTTCCTACTGCTTGATTAAAATTGTATTGCTAAATAGAGGCGCTCTAGGAGAGATAGAGAGAGGAAAGGATCTTCTCAATGATGTTATACTTTCTATGATTGAACACTACAATGAATTGTACTTCTGGTCTTATACACCTTTCTGATAGTAGTAATGAAAAATGTACGGAGAAGTGTCATACGGTGATTAAACACATAGAATGTTTTTTTTTTTTACAAAGAATGAAGAAATGCATTAGGAATTCAGCATGGAAAAGAAGGAATTGGTGAATGAAATGACAGAAAAATATAAAATCAAAAGTTAGATGGAGAAAATGGGCAAGTAATGATTGTGTCTTCCAATAGAAAAATTATGACATAATAAAGTACATGGGTGGTTCAAAGTAAACCACATGGAACAGTCCTCCACACAGCATGGTTAGAACTCCCTTCCGCAGGATGTCTTGTTGTGACTGATAAAATTTTAAAGGAGTCAAAAAAAAAAAAAAAGAAAAAGAAAAAGAAAAGATTCATGGATTGAGAAAATCTTTCCTCTTTAATGATATTGTATTTAATATAATTAAATATATTTAATGCATTATATTAGCATCTATAGCCTCTAGAGGACGTTAGATGTATATATAGACAGGAAAAAGCTGTTCCCATCTTATAGTATGTGGTTAAAAGGATCTGAGGCATAGAAGACATGTCAGATTGCCTTTGGAGGGCGGTTCCTGTTTCACTTCAACCCGTATTCTCCAGATATCCAGTTTCAAGCCCATTACAGACCTTCATCAAGCTCTGCAGCTCATGAAGGAGGCAGATGCCACCCACTACCCACTCTGCAGCTGCAGCCATGTCGTAGCATTGATGCTAGGCCAATAAACTGGATCCAGACCCTTTCAGGAATGAACCATTGAAAAATCAGCAAACAAGTCAAAGGGATAGGTTGGATGTCTTTGCTCTAATTGCCCTTAAAACAATTCTCAACTTCCAGGCATCCTAATGCCCTCCAAACACATAAACAGGTAGAGGAGGTACACTGCACCTTTCCACTCCAATGCAGGCTTCCCCAAACATTATCGATTTGTTTGGACAAGAACATGAGTCTTTGGTTTATCAGTAACTTATAGGCACCCAGTCATCAATTATTTCCCCAGCAACTAGGTGCCTAAATATCTTCTGCAATCAAGGTATCAGTGACCTAGGTAAATTATTCAGGATGTAAATGTCAGAACTAAGAAATGATCTGATTTTCTATTTCCTCATTGACCTATTTCACCAAAGAACTAGCCATTGGCCCACAAAACTGAGGATACTTCTGCATGTGATGAGCAAATCATTCTACAAAGTTTAAGATATGAGATATATAAAACCACTCACATACATAACTATTGGAAAGATCAGGGGTTTATTTTACTAAAAGTGATGTTCACACGCACTGGTAGCAGAGATTTTATTCTTGGAGTGACAGCAGGAGGAATTCAGAAGAAAAAACACGTATTTACTCACCGTGCTGTTTCTTGACCATTTGCAATATGGAATAAGTGTGGCCGACTGGCCACACTGACTGCTTTACTGGACGTTGTGAAGCTCTCCACTGTACTATCAATGTGATCTTGATGGATTTGGGGTGAGATAGATGGACATGGTGAAGATGCCCTTCACAGTCTTACCTACAAGCTGTGCACTCGCACACGCACACACACAGTCATACAAACATGTCAGCAAAGTCGGATAGATCGTATTTCCCCCCTTCCTCCTTTTGGGTGGTCACTAGTCTTCACTTCAACCCCATTGCCCTTAGCTCGTTTTATTAACACACAAAACTCTTGAAAATGTCATTCTTTCTCATAGCAGCACTCTCTATAATTGTTAAAAAGAAAACAAATAAATGGAAGTCGTTAGACCAGATGAAAAACTGAAGGGTTAGTCTCACAGCCATCTGAGGCTCTCTGTACAAGCAAATTCATTTGCTTCCTCATGATTGACACATATTACTGGCAACATAACCCAGCACTTGGCTGTCAACTGGAGCTTGAAATCAATTGGAAATTACGATAGCTGCTGTTACAAACTGGAAGTCCTGAGAGAGGAAATTCTGGTTTTGTTAACACAGCAATGGCAACACCGCCAATTTGAAAGGGGATTAGGGGCATGTCAAACCATTGGGGAGGACTCTGTGTTTTCAAGAGACTGAAAAGAAGGAAGAGGAAAAGGGCTAAGAGAATGACCCATGAACACAAACAAACAAAAAACAAAACCTCCCCTCCAGCAACAAAATCTCAAAGCTTCATACGTTCAGACTGTATAGGTGGCAAGTTGGTAACTGAAACCCATGCCAAGACCAGAGAACTTCCAGCCAAAACAGATGTGGGTTTATAGAGGCAAAGCAAGCCTTTAAAATGGGTCTAGGGAATTCCAGATTCAATAGTATGTCAGTATAAACCTGAAGACATGAAAATGGGATCTGAGCTTTTAAAATGAAAAAACTAATGAAGTGGCGGTTTTATGTGTCACAGTCGAAGTTTTGCTTGAAACAAACACAGTGGTCCTCTCAAAGCATTAACTCTGATTTTTTGCCTTTGGATCACAGGGATGTGGCCTGAGAAATCCCCATGTACAACAATTCGGTGTTCTGACATCACAAATTTTGTTCTCTCAAGGTATTGCTTTATGCTGTAGTTGGGCCACACAGGTTGCTCTCACTCACGAAAGCTGAGCAGTATGTGAGGGAGCAGATTCACGGATGATGTTATATGCATAAAGCCAGTGGAGCTATGCCAGGCACATACAAAGCGAGGACGGACACGCACACGTGCAGACACCCACGTTGCACATTTACACACGCACACAGCATGCACACAGCTATATACTCTTGCAATGGAAAAGCTTGGCTGGTAGAAGGTAGCTATCAGATTGTCCACTGATGTTTGCATGCTTTCACCATTGTATGTATCACAGAGACGGCAATGGCCTCAATTCGCAGCTTTTTACGCACTGTAAAACGGATGAATGTGGTATGCTTAATACCACGTGGTGGCTGCAGAATGTGCTCCACTGAGAGAAGACAACCAAAGCAAGATTGGGAGGGGAGACCCTAGCCCACTAGAAATCAAGGGCAATTTTCAATGAATTTCGGCAGTGAGTTGAGAAATGCTGGCTCCAGAGTCCTCTGGCTGCAAATGGAGTCACTGGAACAAGCCTGAGGCATCACGCAGTAATGCTAAGTAAAAGACAATTGGAGAAAATACTGTAATTTATTTTCTCATAATCCCCTTCTAAGACTGGAACAATATAAAATATTATTAATAAAACCTAAATTACATCTTCCCCAGTAGATTATAAGCCATTATCTTATCACCTCAAGAGCTGGGATATCTTGTCTAAAGATCTGCCAAAAAAGAAACAGTTAAATTTGATTAACTGATTAAATTTGTTGGGGGGGAGGGGGCAAGAACTCCTGCAAAGTCATTATTTTTCCCTTTAATGGTCCAAATGGTGTTTTGGGGGTTAAACGCACCCCAAGAGGGGCTAGTACGATGGCTACTTTGTCACTTCAAGCTGTGGCAGCCAAACTGGGGATCTCCAGCACTAAAACCAGCAGCTGCTGCAGCTGCTTTCAGAAGTGATGGGTTTGTTAATGAACACAGGAAAGCTGTACCGAGTCAGAGGAAAGGTCAGTCTAGCGCAGCATCCTTTCTCTGACAGTGGCCAGGAGCACATAAGGAGAGGTCATTGATCTTTTTCCCTTTTCTCAGCTTCTGAGGAGAGAGAACTTGTAATCTTGGTAGGTCAGTAGAGGTGGAGACCAATGTACATGCACTATAAGCTGTGTTTAGACCATTGGGAATGACTGGATTAGAGGATTCTGGGTATTTTCTGTACCACAGCTGAGAGGAGGTCCATATTTTCATACATACATATGTATATATATGTATATCAATTGTCTTTAGATTTTAAATCCTGTTGATTCAGCAAAGGGAGTCTCAAGATGATCAGCTGAGCTAATAAAGTTTCAGATTTTCCAATGAATACTTTGCTAAGGTGCCAGGAAGTTCATTCACAGATCTGCGACAGCCTCTAGGCATGACTTTGGTGGAGCTGTTCATCTCCTGTGCTCTCTCACATGGGTATCTCTAAAACTGGGCTGCACAAACTTGCTTCATCTGTCTGGGCTGCCCCAGCTCTGAATCTTGAACAGGAGGCGCTGCCCCTTACCGTCTCTCTGTAGCACCAAGCACCACAAGACCTTGGCGTTGGTTACACAGTGAAGGTCCCACTCCTGTCTCCTGTGAGCATGAGCGTGACTTTGTAGGATAGAAACAACTTAAAGCCTTTCTGCCTAAATTTACTACTCTTTGATCCTGAGAGCACTCCAGAGTTGCTTTAGTCTCCAGCATAAACTGAAGCAGCTGGAGGGCTCTTCTAAATGGTGGTGGCTAGGTTTAAAACCCATGAAGCCATTATCCCAGAGGAATAACAGGAGGATGAAATGTTCAGGGGTGCTTGGAGACTTGTGGTGCAACTGAGCATGGTGCATGTGGGAATGGGATGACAGGGAAACTCAGGTCCTGCACTACCTTGCCTGGGGTGCGCTCAGCCATTCCTGTGTATTTTGGAGCATGCATTAGGAGGTTAAAAAAAAAAAGGGAAGAAAAAAAAAGAAAAGAAATTCTACCAATCTCACAGCACACACTCCATTTCCGTGCTAAGGGCATTGCTTCCCCCATCCCCTGCTGTCCCTTTCCCTACCCCTGCTTCCACTTATAAATAGCTCTGTGCTCCTGCCTGCTTACTGCAGCGATTATGGGGGTCAGCGCTGTGTATAAACAACGCCTCCTCTCTGCAGTACTGTTTTGGAGGCCTTTGCCCTGTCCCACCATGAACTGCAGCAGGAAATTCTCCCCAGCTATCTGCAGGCTAATTAAAGGAGACCCAGTAACCTCCCGAGCGTCCCACAGCACGGCTCTGGCCTCCATCAACACGCATGACAAGGGGGCTGCAGGGGCTTCTTCAGTCAGCAAAGCTCCGCTGGGAGAGACAAGTATTGTGTAGACCCTCGCCAAGATTAGTCAATTTTAATAAATGTGTTTTTGCCATGACAAGCTAAAGCTCTGTGACTTAGGGTTCTGCACGCTTCCTGGCAGCGCTCGCTCTAGAGCTAATGATCACTCTCTGCTGTCGCTATGTGCCCTGGGCAAAGCTGCTCTGGCACTTGTGCAATGTTAATTAAAAAGAAGTGGTCTTTCGTCTTTGGTTTACATTAGATGCCCTTTGCATTGCCTTTTTCATTAAATTATGTGTTACACTGAACAAATGCATTTTATTCATTTCTTTATTTTTTTTTAATGATAACGTGGCTGGAAGATAGTGTCACTGACAGCAAGACTTCAAGAAGTTTGAGGCTTTAATCACCAGGAAACTGTAAATCAAAGGGATTTAAGGTGATAGTGATAGGCCTTCCACTCTTCCAACATGTTTAGAGCTGAAATCTGGATGAGAGGGGAGAACTGTAAGGCCGGAGATCTGCTGTCCTGTCATCTGATCCATAGGAGCCTTTACATACTGCATGTTGTAAAAGGAGAGTGGTTACCTTCTGCTAAGAGCTTTTTTTTTCTTTTTCTTCTTTTTTTTTTTCTTTTTTTTTTTTCATTTCCTGGTTAAACTTGCTCTTTTTTCTTTTTTTAAGACCCGTTGAGCTCATGAAAAATTGCAATTAGATCATAAGCATTAGAAACACATGCAGAGATGCACCTCCAGAGTCCTACTCAACTACAGGCCGTATAGAACAGCCAGCTGCAGGGCCCAGGGTTCAGCTGCCAGCAGTGCGCAATGGACCCTTGGTTTCAGCTGCCTGAGTGTCCCTGGCTGATGGGTCTAGTGCTGCTAACAGTGCAATTTTTTTCCCCCTTCCACTCTAGAATGAATCCCTACCAAAATGCAGTCTACAAAAATAAATAAATAAATAAATAAGATTTCCAGTGCTGAAAGAAAAAATCATCCTCAGTTTCTAGCTCTTAAGCTTTGTAAAAATTACTCTAGAAATGCATTTAGTGTTGAATTTTCAAATAAAAATTCCATTCTGCACCTCATACCAGCAAAATTTTAGAATTCCTTTTTAATCCTTTTTTTTTCTTTTTTTCCTCCCTCAGTAAAATGTTCTAAGGTATTTTTAATTTACTGTTTCAGTTAGGTGGGGGAAAAAAATCACTCTTCTTGCAAACAAAATCCCCCAAAGCTCAGTTTTATTCATCTGCTGTACTCTCAGTGTGTGCTAACTGCAAAAAAAAAAAAAAAAAATACCCGGGGGGAGTGACTTGGGAGAGTGCTGAGAGAGTAGGTATGTTTTCAAACCTACCAAAAGACTAGAGAAGAAGATTTTTGCTTTTGATATGCAGAAAGAGACACGAGAAAGGAGCTTGATTTTTATACAGGAATTAGAAGGCCAACGTTGTTCTGAACTTAAGCTTGTATTTTGACATTATACATTACCGCACATCTCAAAACTGCATACCTGAAAGTCAGTAGATCCAACCTGAAAATGGAAGCATGTGAGTAAATCTCTTAGAAAGACACAAATGAACCATATCTTTAAAGCCAGTGAAAGTAGAGTTTTGTATTAATCAGTCTTTATAATATAGGCTGTAGTACTCTCACTCATTCTTTGAAATTTGATCTATAGAATAAACTTTAAGGGGTGGAGTTTTAATTTATACTATTATTAGGGATGGGAGACTAATACAAACACAAAACATATATTCATAGAAGAAAAATCCATCAGTGGATTTACCCTCTAACATAGCAGGCCAAGGCCTTGAGTCACAGATCTAGTGGAGAGGATCCTATGGATCCCAGTCCAGTGGAAACTGGAACCATGACTCCATAGTCCACAGCTTGAAACTAGAGGTCTGAGGAGGAGTTACTGTGATGGGAGGAAGCAAAGGGTGTAAGCCTCCAAGGTTCTCCAAGTGTCATTACAATCCTCATATTTCTGAACCAGTAGATAGTATCTGATGCTCCCTGGTCAACATCTCTCTCCTGATCCTGTGTTTAACCCAATAAATATCATCTAGCTGATTATATTCTTGGACATCCATAACCAGCTGGTCACTGAGGTCAGTGGTCAGCTTCTCTGTGACTTTTACACTTTATCTGTTATTACATAGGCTAGCATCTTCTGCAAAGTCAGTCACTTCTCCCCCTCCCCCGCCCTTGAGATCTCCATCAGTTCTCCTCTATGAAGATTTCCATTCACTACTATCAGCTCAGGTCTGCCATGAGGGTAGGGACTTCTCATATGGCTCCTACTGACATATGGACTGGATATAAGCCAAGAGGCTGAAGTAGGTACCAGAAGCACAGTTGGAGGCATCTGACTTGCCTGTGGTTGGATGTACAAGAGGGTTTATATTTCAGGAAGCGTCATTCAGGAGTTGTCTTTCACATCATTTGCCCTTTCGTCACTGCCTATGAGGTAGCGTCTCCAGTCTTCTGGGCTGGTTCCAGCTTTGCCCAGGGTGAGCTTGAGGCCAATTGGTCCAATGCATGAGTCCACACAACTAAGGGGATATAAGCAAGGGCAAGGGGGAGAAGTGGGTGTAATATTCAGCATTAAATTATGATAAATTTCTTTTTAATAGACATAAAAGAGGGAGTCTGTTCAGGAACTGGAAAAGGGTGAGGGAAGGAAGGGGAATTAGAAAGAGAAGATTCTGAACTCAACAAATTGCATTGCAGTTGCTATCATAAACTCCAGGAAGTTGCTCTGCCAATTCATAAAACCATAAAGCAACAAACAGCCAGGCTTTGCTGCACTACAAACAATTTTGTCCCTTGCAATAGTTTATTATTATTGTTATTATTATTCCCAAACAAATCTTGGATGACAATTTTTTGTCAAATTCTCTTTTTCACTCCAAGTGTCATATATTTTCAATACGCATTTGTATGTATATTTAATTGTTTTGCAAGTTCAAGCAAGCAAGCTCAAACAAAGCAATTTCCTTTTCTAGATAAAGAAATCTGCCTGCCTGGGCAAAGTTTCACTGCGAGAAGACACAACGGGTTCACTTCATCAGTTAGATGTTAGGGCATGGAACTAATTTTACCTCCCTGATACTGTGCTGAGCTCCTAGATTTTGAAGCATTGTGGCAGTCATCTTCCATTTTTTATACTGGTGAGTTTCTTTTCTTTCCTCTTTCACTCTAAATTTTGATGATGGATTCTGGCAAAAAGATCCTTTTCAGTGAAAACTGCTATGACCAGGGATAAACCATGAGTTAATGTCCCCTACATGAACAGCACAAAATCGTTTTTAATCAGTCTACAAGGAGTTTAGTTTATAAAGTATTTGAATGGGACTTAAAGAGTCTTGGGCTAATTCTACGCTCTGCTTCTAACCTGCTAGATGCCCCTGAGCAGATACATCCCCTGTGCTTCAGTTTCCCCACCTGTAAAATGGAGATCGTTGAGTGCTGATTGCCTCAGAAAAGCTCTTTCAAATCTATAGTTGCAAAGTACTGCTGGAGAACCTTACTCCCTCTCCTTCCTTCCTTCCTTCCTTCCTTCCTTCCTTCCTTCCTTCCTTCCTTCCTTCCTTCTTTTCTTCCTTCCTTCCTTCCCTCCTTCATTCTTTTTCATGCTCAGTCTTTGTTACATGATCATTTTTATTATGGAACGGGACAGAAATCATTAATCCCAGTTTTAATGGTTGAAGGCAGCTGAGCTGAGTCTCTGCCAAACTGACCAGCACACAGGTCAAACTAGAGAGAAAAACTGCAGTAGGAGTAAATAGGATTTCCTGTTTCCACTTTCGTAAGTGTAGGTTAATATATTTAATCTTGTGCTGATGAGTCATTAGATCATGTTGGAAATGGCCAGGTACCTGCAAAATCCTTTCTTTATGTTACACAAACATTAAAAGTGAGATGAAGTAGCAGAATTTCTCTTCCTACACACTGGTGATCACAGACTTTGATCACCATTATAAATGGCCAGGATTAACCAGGGATTTTACCCTTCCACTAAGGGACGAGACTGGGAGCTGGATTCCAGGAAAATATCTCAGTGAGAGTTTCAGCGGCCCCTGTCCACCGACCTTCTCTCCACACTGGGCATTTGGATTACCAAAAAGCCCTGTACAAGTATAGCCTCGTTACCTATGACATGATGTAGGCCTTTTGTAGAAGCTTTGCTTGCATTTGTGCAAGCTGTATGCAACTCAAGAGCCACCAGTTGACAATTCCATGTATAGAATATTTCCAGTAAATAATGACTAGCAAGACTTCACATTGCTCCCAACTCTTAATGGCATAGCTGCAACAGAAAATGTAGGTCACTTCATAGACTGTTCTTAGAAAGCCGACACGTGCGTACCTAGTCAAATTCTAGAAAAGGAGGGGCAGCCCCCTATAGCACATGATTTTATTCCTAGCCTACTGGTCCGACCGTGAAGATGGAGTGTGAACGTCGTGAGAACTGAGTTCTAAATGTTTCCACTGCAGATTCAAGGAATACTAGATTCTTAGTCAATGCTTAAAAATAAAACACTCCATGCACAAACACATACATTTGATTCAGTCTATAGGGAAAGTTACTCCAGCTTTCCACGCCTTGCTGTTTTGTAATGAAGTGATCCTTTGGTCCTTAGCCAGGCTGCACCTTTTATGATGTCCGAGAATTGATTTGCTTTAAGTTCTGCATTTCCCTCGTTAAACAGTACCAAAAAGGTAAGTCAATCCCACAAGACCACACACGTTGGCATTCAGACCTTATATATAGTGTGCACAGCTAGAACGATCATATAAATTAATGTTTGCTTCCATCTAGTGGGTGGAAGGAGATATTACATTTACATGGAATATTATGCAAATTTATTTTGCAGTGAGTTATGGGTAGTATCTAGAAGATTTTTCATTCTTTAGCCATATGATTTCATTTCAGGTAGAAGTTCTTCATGAGGTGTCTATTATACAGAGTGTGATGTTTTCACTTAGTCTTTGAGCTACAACTTCATCTCTGGGTCTTTTTTTGATTCACCATGGCTGGCACTCTTGAAAGAAATCAAGATTAAGAGGGTTGGTTAACTTACTCACTTAAACAGTGTATCATAGAGGGTCACTATAGGGGATAACATGATTAAGTGCATATACTAGCTGGAGGACTGGATTTCATAATGAAGAAGTCTTATGGAAGTCTATAACATTACCAAAAGGGTGATGTAGTATAATACCTGGACCACGCAGTGGAGCAGTAAGATGTGGAGATGTGGACTCTGTTTTCTCTTTGGTTTTCTTATCAGCCTTTCCTGTGACATTGAGTACGTTTCAATAGATCAAAACGTGGGACTGGAATGGATTCTCCACATTGTCAGGAACAGTCCCTTTACTCAAGAAATAGCCAATAATCCAGAGGGGTGAACAAAACACCCACGCGATACAACTCAATAATAACTGATCACATCACCCTACACCATTCTTTGGATGAAGTAGTGGAAATCCCAAACTCAAAGCTATAAGATGCCATGTGAAGAGAGAGTGTGATCAAAGAGAGCCAATAGGATCCCACATCTTTACAAGAATACATTAAATATAGTTCTTAGGAGACCCTTGGAAATGTTCCCATAAATCATAAGAGTAAATTCTTAGGTCTAGAAAAATGCAAGAAGTGTGCTTAGACTTTGGAGGAAGTACATAAAGATTGATGAGTAGAGAGGAAGTGTAGCTGGGGAACAGAGAGTAGGTCAGAAGAAGCATCTAGATTGTCCTCTTCAGTGTACCCAAACAGTATGAATTTGATATTAAAACCATTCAGTACAGGTGCCTGACTCCAGGGTGCAAGATCTAAAATACATGTAGTTGTCTCCAAAAACCAGGGCTAGGTGGACATAAACCCAAGAAAGAAATTTAGAGTGATTAAGGTCACCATAAGTGAGACACCTGTGTTTCATCAGCTAAAATGTCCTTTCAGCTCCATTGATACTGTTGACTAGACCTGCACTAAATGTAGTGGGAGCTTAGACGCCTTGCTCATATTTGCCTCTGCCAAAATAAAGAACACAGAATACATGTGGTATTCTCAGTAACTGTGGGCATCTCATAGACTTTTATTTTTTCTTTTTTCTTTTTCTTTTTTTTTTTTTTTTTTTTTTTTTTGGAAAAACTAAATCCTTTCTGTTAAAGAACCAGAACCTTTCAAAGGGGAAATTTGCTACCGTCACCGAGACATTTGATTCTTTCAGCATCAGGCAGAGAAGGACGACAACTCGGTAGTCAATCCACCTGACAGACAGAATGCAAACAAGTTTTCTGGGTGAGTATACATTTCCAGAATAACACCTCAGAAATACAGCAATCAATTCAATGTACTAAATAGTGATTTGGGAGGCAGGTTTCCTTAATAAATATATAAAATCACAATGTAACTCACTTATTAAATTAAAAATAAATAAACAAACAAATAAACAAAAAATGTTGCAATTTCCTCATCCTTGATATATTTTCAAACATCTTCAGAGCTATTGAAATTCTCTATTTTGATTGTGCTTGTTTGTTTCTTCTCAGGAGAGGTACTTAAATAAATCACATATTTTCTACTCCAGATTTTGTGGAGAGATTCCTAACTGGTTCTCTAATGTGATGAAAAGAAAGATAAATTTATTGAAAGCTTTGAAGTCACAGCTGGATTTATCCCATGTAACTTTAACCACCAGAAATGTCCAAAGCTGTCACCTAGGTTTCCGTAATAGTCAATAAAGTGAGAGAGAGGCATCTTATTCCAGCTATTTGGACACCTCTGCCAGGACAGAATGACTCATAATCTGGAAGTATCCCTTACTGTCCACTAATTCTAGAAGAAGACTAAATATTTTGTTTGCAGTTTGGTTAGATGCCTCTTATCTCCTCAGCTTTGGAGAAGAATGTAAGGTGTGGGCATTTTGCCGTAGTCTTTTCCAGGAAGCTCTCTACTTTTTCTACCTGAACTTTGAACTTTTTGGAAAAGCGACCATCTCTCAACTAAGTAGCACAGGACTGACATCAAGCCAAGTCCTGCTCGGCAGGGCTTATTAACTTGAGCACAGCATCATGGAAACCTCAGCAACATTACTTTCGGATTTCTCCTATTTATTTGCAAAATTTGGAAACCGATGCCCTCCACTAAAGTTGGAGTTAATATTTGTAGGATCCTTTTACAGTCAATAGCTCCTCCTGACAGTGGCTTACAGAGACTAAATCCAATCTTTGCATGAATTTTGCTATAGAAGAATGTATCTTGTCATTAGCTGCAAAGAACTTACAGTAACATTATTTTCACTTGATTAAAATTAGCTTCTATGACTTCCTGTTATTACCAAAGGAGGAAAAGATTAAGAAGATAGCAAAAGACTATGAATAAGGTCAGATGTAAAAGTCATGCTGTAATTTTTCAGATTCTTGTTTTGGCTTTTGGTTGGTTTTCTTGCTGGGCAACTGGAAGAAGAAGGCTTGTGTAGGGACCCAGAACACTAATCGATCAAACTCACATAATTCATCCCTCTTTGCTAAGTAGTTACTGGAAAATCTCACCAACATTTTATTAGATTTTGATGCTTATTTTCATTACTCAGCAATACCTTTTTCCCTTTAGAAGTCAGGGGAAGAGTACTGCAACTCATGGTTGTAAAATGTTGTAGCCCTTCTGAAACCAACAGAGCAGAAGTGCTGTGAAGTTGCTCGGGATTCCTTGTCTTCTGGTCAGTGAAGCATCAAACTTCACAAGGTCTAGAAGCAGACACAGGTTTCACACTAATTGCACTGCTGCTCACAACCACACTATTTACCTTGGTCCAGAAATTATTTTCCCCTTTGTCAGACTGATTTCATCTTCCCTTGGTATGGGCCGTATTTTACGTGCTGGCATAACGATACATAACTCACCTACCAGTTTCCTGCAGCAGACACTGTTTTATTCCCATCCCTTGCCTTCAAACACAGCCTTGTTTGCTGAGGACTGAAATCCTTTAGTCCAGTAAAACCATTGGGACCGCTATGGTGTGACCCATCAGTCACCTGATGGCTGTGAGTTATTTAATGCCCCCTTCAGGACTTGAGACTAAGACCACCTACACCTACAGGTGTAAACTATTGGAGCTTCCTTGCATCACAGGGCCTTATTCTCTCATTTAGCATTTTTTGATGCTTTGATAATTGTTTTCTTGGCCCTTTTCGTGCAGAACCTTAATAAAAAGGCTGCATGTGTTTCAATCAGATGAGCCTTTTCAGAGTTCTTTTGGTTAAAAGCCGCTACTCCTCTCCCACAAATTTCTATAACTGTAGGAAAATAAATAGAGGTGTCTAGTTTTATTTCAGTCACTGTGGGGTATCCAGCCTGGCTTCCAGATGCTGCTCCAGAAAGGAGAGTGGGTCGCATGTTGGTTAGCTGAATCGTTCTCCAGGCTCCATTGCCCGTATTGACTACAGGTGGAATTCATTGCCTAAACACAGATGCCCAAGATATCCAAGACATTTACACAGACCTGACTGTAAATCATGACTAATACGAGACCCGTGTCCTAATGAGCATGTATCTGGTGGCTAGGAGGGATCTCTGAGACCATCCCAGATGTGACAAGGTGCTTCTTCACTGGTAACTGAGGCAAGTTAACCAATATATTCAATGAAGTCACATGACACATTGAATCACGTGACAAATGATGGAGAATCTGTCCCCCTGCTTTAGGTTTTTGAGGGTTTTGTTTTGTTTTGTTTTTTGTTTTCCTTTTGGCAAACTTCCCTTGAAAGATATGCAGTTTGTTTCCCATTTGATCTTGTCTGGCTTCAGCATCTACAAATGGTTTTCTTTTCCTTTCTTTTTTTCTTTTCCTTTCTTTTCCTTTCTTTTCCTTTCTTTTCTTTTCTTTTCTTTTCTTTTCTTTTCTTTTCTTTTCTTTTCTTTTCTTTTCTTTTCTTTTCTTTTCTTTTTTCTTTTCTTTTCTTTTCTTTTTTCTCTTTTTTTTTCATTTAGACTAAAGAACACATCATTACCCAAAATGTGTGTATAGGTATAATAATCAATTCAGCTGAAAATGTGCTTTCATCAGTTAAGTAGATTAGGTCCTAAGTGAATACATCATTTTTTGTAGACCTGACATATGTCTTCAAAACCTTTATAAAATCAGAGAATAAAGAACAGTAGGCAAGAATGTAGAATTTTGTTGACACAAAGGGACTCTTGCTGCATGAAGAACAGAACAGAGTGCTGAGCAAAGAGGAAAAAAAGCCCAGGAATGAATAGGATAGAATTAGTTCAGGAGCTGGAGCAGAAATAGTCCTAAAGGATAAGACAAATTAAGGAAATTAATATATTATAAGGAAAATATAAGGAAATTAATAATGGAGCAGCTAAACAAGTGAGGCATTGGTAAGAATCCTAAGATAACTTCTGCAATAGATCCAAACTTCTCCCTTGTGCAATGGTTGGAAGATAAATGATTTCAATCAGTGGCTTAGAAAACACTTAAGTTGTACTGGTATAAAGAGTCTGGCCTGATCATCCTTCAGGACAAAAACGTTGGGTGGTTAGGATCAAAGAAGAGTTTGTTTTATTGTACTCCACTAATGCTCCTTGAAAGGGTTTGCATCTGAATTAAGAGAGTATCAAGTAGTCCATTTCTGAGAGTTTTCCTAGTTCTTCATGTTTTAGAGCCTATTAAATGCCTCTTAGATGAACCTTTTAGTTCTAGAAACTGACAGGTCAGTCCTAGTTCTGTTAGCCAAGTTGAGGCTGTGAAAATAATGTGATAAAATGCTTTATGCTGAAGACACTGAAACATCCCACTGCAGAAGAGCTGAGGATGAAAGATGCTGTCTTTTTTCTAGTAGGAAATAGAGAAACTGTACTGTGGAAACAGCTTTCACTTTCCCCTGTTCCCTTCCCTCTGCTTCTGCTTCAGATGAGCTGGAGAACAAGAGAATACAGTCTGGAAGAGAGGAAAAGGAAATCATCTTACAAGGTCAGAGAGTACAATGACCAAGACAGACCCAAAAACTAAGAGGAGCTGTCTGAGGGAAGAGACTGGGGCAGGAAGGAAGGCACAAGATGGGACCGATATCTATGAGTCATGAGAGAGACAGCCTGCAAGCCAAAGAGCTACTCAGAGCAAGAGAGAGTCAGGATAGACATTCAGATATATGTAAAAGAAGAGCTCTAGTTTGGTGAAGAAGGGGGCTGTCTTGCACTGTGCATGGGCATAAGTGTGGCCTGCAGAAGGACCATCTCCACCACCAGTTCTGAGGACCTCCACCAAGGTATTGGTCTATATTACGTTGTTCTTGGGGCTTTTTGGTGCCATTACCACGCAAAATAAAAGTATATTCCACAAGCTCTCCTCTCTCAGGATTGGTGTCTCTTTCATTTTTCTGCTTGCAGTCCTAGTAAAGCACTCACTGTTAATCAACAGAAATAACTTAATAAGAATACCTAAAACACAAGCCACACAGTTAGCACACGCTCACCCTCAAAGAGCACTAATCTAAGTGTTGCTGCCCACTTTTCCTTTTGTTCATGGTATTATCTCCTTTTTCCTCTCTCTAACCTGAGCTGCAGCATTTCAGCAGAAGCCCGGGCTAGGCATCAGAGATGAAGCAATCAAAGATGTGTCTATCTTTAATTTATTTATTTATTTGAGTTAGTAATAAGAACATTAAACTCTCCAGTTTCAAACAAGTCCTTTTATATAGCAACCTGCAAGGCCCAAAGAAATAATCACTAGTGTTAAAAGAACAGATGTCAGCCATAATATATCCAGCAGTCCAGATGCAAAGAATTCTGTAACATTCTTATTTCATTTTATAAGGCCACAAAAGCCCTCTATAAAATCAACCTTTATTTTTCCATGCTGAAGCCGAATAGTACATAAATAGCTTGGGACATATCAAAAGACACAGGGAATATAGAATTTCTTTCTCTTTATAAAAAAGTACTGCTTTGTCCCATTATGGATCTTTAAATGGTCCCCAGAACAGAACTTGAGATAATGTCCTGCCATGACTCAGAGATGAATCTTTCTGGCAGAAGGTTGCTCCATGAGTGAGTCACGGGATACGGATATCTGGTGAGAGATATCCAGGCAGAAATTCCAGTGCTAACTCCAGGTGAATGATAGCCAGTTAAGTCTGATTGGGTCACACCGCCCAGATAGATACTGGAGAAGAGGAACTTGCTTGCAGGTCACCGGAACTTCTCCAGTTTTAAAGGTTGGGTGAAAGATCCTCATGAGGGATCCTCTGTTAGATAGTCATGTCTGTGTAGGAAGCTTATTTTCCTCTAGCATGGAAAAATATGAGCTATTGAGTATAAATACTCATCACAAATCAAGATAGAAAGCTAAAATTAAGACAAAACTATGTGCTAAAAATCTAGAGAAGAATATTCAACTTATGTCATAAAAATAAGATTGACCATTCTGAGCTGACCAAATTTTATGGTCCATTGTCTTGTTTTCAGCAGTGACAGGTAGCAGACTTTTAGGAAATAATATAAAGAACAAGATATATATGGTGTGATTCTTCTTCTCCCAGGGCATCTCTTCCTGTACATACCATGTTCATGTGCACATAGAACTTCTGTGAATTTATTACTGAGGGAGATTCATGAGCCACCGCCAGTTGTATCTTTGCACTTAAAGGTCCTTGATGGATTTTACTTCCACAAATGTATATAATAGCTCTTTGAATCCACAGATGCTTTTTTGCTTTTTCACATTTGCATTTTATATCAGTTTCAGCTACCTTTTAATCTCTCAGTCAGACGATATTTTCCTGCTAGTCTTTGCAATTGCTTTTAGAGTTCTTAACCTGAAGAGTTTATTCTACTGTTGGAAAAGTTCTTCATTTTGTTTTTACCTCCTTCTATAGAATATTTATTAATATACCGAACAGTACAAGCTCTAGCATAGATCTTTTTAGTGATTACTGGTAATCCCTGTCCCCTGTCAAAATGCATTCTTTATGCCTACTGTTTGTTTCCCATCTTTTACCCACACATTATTCCTTTCACTCTAAATATTTCATTTCAATGACTGCATTTTCATGCTTATTGCTTGCTGTAAAAAACAAACTGAAATTTGATTTCAGAGCAAGACCATGTATTTACCTCCTCTCCTCAGCTGTTTCAGATGTTATGGCTTACGATAAACACTGAGGTCTCTGGGGGCAGTTTTATCTGCTTTGTTTAAAGGAGGATGCTGAAGGGCTATTTCTTTGGGGGATTTTGTAGCTGCAGACTTTCAACAGCATGCACTTAATTTTCAGCGTAGCTACAAGACTCACGCATGAGCTGAGATGGATCTGGAGAGGCAGGAGTTAAGGTAGTAGCAGTGTCTCAAGTATGCTGGTCCAGCAGCCTGAGGGAATCGCAAAGGGGTTTAAGAAATCAGCTAGAGAAGAATTTTAGGGCAAGACACTATCTGTGCATTACAAATAACTAAATACTTGGATTAAGAGGGCTATAATTCTGAGACACTGTTAATGGCAGCTCTGATGGAGCCAGCGCCCTGCCGGAGATGTGTCATTTGTTTCTCGTGTGATATCTCGGCAGCTGACACGCAGCACTAGCTGCAAAGACCTCCAGCTTTCACTGCTCTGGCCTTTCCAGCGCGTTATCACGAAGTGCGTGTGAGCTCAGTAGCCGATTTCCCGAAACGCGTGGCAAGCTGCCATGCACCTGAGAGTGGAATGGCTCTGACCGCTTAATGAGAGTTTCAGTTACTAGAAGGCAGTAAAAAAAAATATCTCTAGAAGTCCCAGTAGGTGTTTTATCAGAAAAATGAAAGAGGCAGGCGAAAGAGGAGCAGGGATGGGATTGGGAGAGAAAAAGTCGTAGAAAGAAAGAGTAATAGAGGAAAATAGAAATAGAGGGGAATAGAAAAACAAAAATAAAGGCAGGGAGGGACTGAAATGTTAAAAATTCATAATCTTACATTTCGCATTTGAATCCAAGGCACTATAAAATGGATATATTAGGAATTTTTGAGATAAAAATAGATCTAAAACAGTATTTTAACCTGCCCTTTTCCTTCATGCACCACAAATGGAGTGCATGGAAAGACTGACTGATACAATATATTTATAGTTTGTACCGATTTATTTTTGACATTCTTGTAGCATTTATGAGTCCTATTTGTGCCAGACTGCCAACCATCGTACAGACACAGAGGAAAAAAAAAGGTCCTCGCTCCAAAGAAATAAGTCAAAGCGTGTCACACAACGATCATATCCATGCCCCATCAGCCTCAGTATCTGTTTCTAACACTGGCCAGCACCAGTTCCTTTAGATGATAGGAAAGAACCAGTAGGTTATGGGGTAACTCACCTCTAGGGAAACATTCTTCCTAGTTCACCAAAATTTTTGCTTGGCCTTAATCCTCAAGTCTAAGAATTTAGTGTTTTTCCAAAAGTGCAGATTTTTATTTTATTTTTAAGGTTCACTGTCATAACTCAGGATAATTTTATTGGCAAGATGAATTTTCCAGTCTCTTTTACAGTCCTGATGGGCGTCTGATCTCGAAGCTGCTCTTTGACGATGGGTTTCCAAAGGCAGTGGTGGAAGGTGAGTAAAGGTTTATTCCCTGATTGCTTTTGGTGCAGAACACCCTAAACTTCAAACACTACCATTTTGCCTTTGTGACACAGGACAGGGAGAAAAGAAAGGCCCAGATCTACTTTCTTCACTCTTCATGTGTCTCTTCTCTGCAGTACTCAAACTACCTTCAGAAGAATAGTGACAATTGGCATTTCTTTTTTTCTATGTTCTAAATAAAAAGAAAAGTCTTTGAAATGTTTGGAGACCTGATAGTGTGAATGGTAGGACTTTGCCAAGAGAACAGGTCTCCTTCGCCAAAGAGTTTTGATTATTTCAAAAGTGGTTGCATTTTCGTTTTGAATGAAGACCCCAAAATGCAGACCTTGAGGAAGAGTGGGGGGTTCAGCTACACAGAAGTCTGCCAGAGGCCGCAGAGTTATCACTCACAGGCTTTCTGGCTCTTTTCAGGACTGCTGGGAGGATTATGGGAGCCAAAGCCTCAAAGCTTTGCTGGTTTTAATGCATGAGGTCAGTGGAGGGAGAGCCCTGGGTGCTTGGACACATGGGGCTTGCAGGCACATGGGATCAGTCCTAAGGGAGTATTTTGATACGCTGCCTCTGTCTGGGTACCACAAATCCTACTTCATTTTATTTCTTTCCTTGTTACAAATTCCCCTCAATTTTCTTTGTTCCCTGTTGCAGTTCTCCAAATGTCCATGCTTTGTTCTAACATGCAAAGGGCTCTGCTGATCTCAGCCAGTTATCACCTGTCAACAAGTAGGACAGTAACAGCCGTAGATAACAGCTTCAGCTTCCTTAAATACTTGAAACAACTTGTTTCTATGAGTTCACATTTTTTGTTATATAAAACAAGCCTTCCTATATATTCTTTTCTACTTATATACATACATATATATATATATATATGCGCACACACGTACACATGTGTGTGTTGTGCACATGTGTAGCTTTCTCAAAAATCACTAGCAACATACAGAATAAGCCTCCAGCAGGCACTCTGGGAATCTTATTAATGCTGGAAAAAAAATGATTTCCCTTTGCTGAACACAGAGGATTTACATGATAGTACACTGTGAGTGAGCAATGATCTGCTATTCGCCATCACAGGTGCAACGTTTCTGTGGAGAAAAGTTATCTTAAAGCCGATAATCTTTGCAAGTGTAGGTTCTCCATGGAATGGGGATGTTTAGTAGAAAAGAATGCCTACAGTTGTGAAATTAGAGATAGGCACACCAAAAAAAAAAAAAAAAAAAAAAAAAAGGAAAAAAAAAGAAAGAAAAAGAAAGAAAGAAAAAAAGAAAAAAAATCATACAGGTGAGCTCTAGAAAAAAACTCTGGAAGTGGTCTTGGATCATTAAGTGGAAAGCCAAGCGTAGAGGCTGGTTGACTAGTTTATTTATGGCTTTGGGGACTTTCACAAGAACAGAGCATGATTAGGTGTTTCTAGCCAGGATTTGAGCTGAGTCCACTATTTGCATGCATTGCTTCAAAGCATAAGGGCTCTGATGTTTAGCATAAGTCTGAGTCCCAAACTCAGCAGAAGGCTTAAGCTTCTCTCCTTTGCGTTACTGTGTTTTCTGTGAATGAGTCAGAGGCTGAAAAGTAGAATTAATTGCAGGCACAAAAGCCAGAATCCAGATCTGCCTCCTTGAGACAAGGACTCTACTAGAGGCAGGCTGCTTCTTGCTTAGTCTCTCTTTATTTTCATGGCTTTTGTATTGCAGTCTGTGCACTGGCCCATATTCAAATGCCACCTCTGGAACAAGGTCTCTGTGGCAATCCGGAAGGCTTCATCTTTGGAGATGCAGATTTGAACCATGTCAGTAACTAGTATTTTGGTTAAAGATAGTTATCAGTGATACCACAACTTTGAATAAACATAATTGTTGCTTGTCTTTTGGGCTGAGCTCTCTGTCACTGGCATGCACCAGAAATGCACAGAGCTGGCCAGAGCTGACTTTGGTTTCAGTGAAGTGCCGCAGATGACTTTGGTTTCCTTTGTGAATCCCCTTAACCTTAGATGTTCAGGATCTCATTTCAGTAAAGATGATTGCCTATGAAGACAGGAGACAGTCAATATCCAGAGAATTTGCTAAAAACAGAATTTAAACCCATACACATTCTCAGGCACAAGACCCTCAGTAAGGGTCTTGTAAATGCCTCTCTTGAGCCACTGGGTCACAATTTCCTGGCCAAATGTGAACAGTTCTCACAAGATCTCTTCATAGTCAGCAGCCAATGCAGCCTTGGATGCAGCTTGTTTCTCCCTTACACAGAACTCATGAATTATGATTTTCAAGTGCTCATGTCTTCCTGCTGCCTCTAACAGCACCTGGACCATTTTGTCCAGGTGAACACACTACCCATGTAGATATCCACCGTTAAGTGAGTTGAATCCCATCCTCAGGTGCAGGTTGGATGCTTTAGTGGGTTTGATTTTTTTTTTCAGTGCTATCCCTTGCTACTCTGTTCATTGACTGTTACTTTTTCAAAATCCATCAGTATAAATGAAACAAAACGAACCCATCCGTCAAGCTACTTCAAGGTCAGGGGGGATCTTACACAAGGTTCTTCAAGTTAGATCCAAGACAGTAATTAATAAAAAGTGCTACCGAATGGTGTTTTCTCATGAATGAACGCACCAGATATGTTAACCTGAACTGAAGTTCCTTTCCATCAGTAACTTTTGCCTTTGATCCATGAGGAAATGTGTAATGGAAAAGGAAGGGAATGGAAAGCAAATGAAGTGAGAAGGATAAGAACCAACTTTAATAAACAACAGCAAGGATTACAGGTGAGTCTCCATTAGCAGGACTCTTGGAGCTGCCTGTGCCTAATCTGTTCTACCCATTAGCGAGGAGAAAGATTGAACAGTAGACACTACATCAGAAAATGCATTCTCTGCATGTGATTGCTTCTAAAAGCAATGAGTAAACCCTCGATGGGTGAAAACGAGGCAAAGCGTAGTGAAGTTGGTTAAATGCATCTCATTTTCATCCTCTAAGGATCAGATTCCATGCCAGGCAGTGTCTCTTTTTGTGTTTATCTTTTCCCTGAGATACAGAAAGTTTTTTCATGGTTTATTTTCAACCAGGGAGTCACCCACACTCTGCAGTGTCTTGCCAGCAGGCCTCAGGTGTGCTCCAGTGAAAGTAGGACCATAAAAAGTGGTAGTGAGTGATGTGAAGACAGCTCCAAGCCTGAAATTTACATCTCACTGGCTGCCCTGATGCATCTGTTTTCTATTTAGGCTTGCACGAGTGTGTTTTTTTAAGCTGGCATTTTAGAAAAAATAGAATATTTTGTCATTTCCCTCAATGCAGATGTACGGGAGTGAGGAGGTCTGTTGAGCCTGGAACTAGTCCTGAACTAGAAAAGGAGAGTTTTCTCCATATTAAACGGTCAGATTACAATATCCTGAACCTGTGTTTCGAGTCCTTACTCCCAGAGACCGGGCTGTGATATCCGCTGTTACTTTATAGAAAGGAAAAAAAAAATCTTTTAGCCTTTCCAATGAATGTTTTGGAAAGGCAAACCTATTGACCAGCAAAGTTTGCAGAGATCCTTAAGGAACAGCAGTTGGGGGTCTGAGTACTCCCTCTCACCAGGAAGTCGACTTTTCACAAGGCAAAGAACTGTACTGAGAAAAGGGGGAAAATAGTGTCTCTTATAGCTTGAAAGAAGAGGTGGAATAGAAGTGAATGTGTACTCTTAGTAAAAGATCAGTGAATTTGCCTTTCTTCCTTCTATCTTTTATTTCTAGAGGGTGCTTTTTAGCATTGTTTTCTCTACAGCAAGTGGCTTTTTGGAATCTTTGTCTACCACCTTCTCCTTTGGACCTTCAAAACATCAACATCTCAGGACACAAATTGGTTCTTGCCTGCACTCACTACACTGATGCTTTCCTCATAGGGACCTGTGGGCAGTGCAGTAATGAAAATTATAATAGGATAGCTATTATAATTATATTATTATATTATAATAGGATGAACTGGACTTTTTAGTTAGTTCACAGAGTCAGTTGTGATGGAAATTTTGGGTGAAGCATCCTCAGACTCATAAGCTCACGTCTCCTGAGATCTCGTTAGCTTTTCCTCTTCCTATATTAAATAAACCAAGCTCTATGCAACTTACAGACAAGAAGGTTTTCCATATGAGACCATTTATATCAAATGCAGGATTCATTCGTGCTTCACGCCGCACTACCTGCTAGGCTACCCTCGGCATTTCCGCTGCTGCTGTACTCTGCATCATACCTTCTGCCCCCCAGCAGAAGCCTCCTTACCGTATCCCTGTGTCGCTAGAGGTGAGCTGCAAGGCACTTAGCTGATATTCCACATTAGTAGTTCCTTTTGGGGGGCAGGCCTGACCAAATCACATATTTCAGTGACAGCCTGTCCTTGCCAGTGGGTTCACAGCGTGCCCTGGTTACTGTAGCCTGTCTGCTTCACGCTAACCATTTCAAATTGGATTAAATTGGAAACTAAGCAAATTTCCACTGCCCTAGACACTCTCCTGTGGAAGGGAAATGCTCTCAGGAGAAGCAGTCAGCAATAACAGTTTTGTCTACTAAAGTTTCCAGACATGCTGCTCTTGGGCCTGAGGGGATGATAACCTCCTCTAGAATCAGATTTTTTTTTTTTTTTTTTTTTTTTTTTTAGTTCTAAAAAAGCATATTTCCTAATCAGGCAACACTGAAGCAGAATGAATTTCTTGTTGACACGTATCAATAGCTTCTGCCAAATTATACATGATTTAAGGCAACTAATGCACTATGTGATGATAGCTGAAGGCAAGCATATCCCAAAAGATATATTACTTACCACCTGCCTGGAAAAGAAGCACAAATATTATTGCATACAATTTGGAGCAGCTTTATACTTCTAAAATTATGACATATGAGTTTTGGTTGAGTTGTTAAGATACTTTCCGTAAGATGCTATTCTCATTTTGTCATACTGCCTGTTAAAAACAGAGCCTAAGTTTTTATCCTAGAGGTGATCTGTCTGGAAAATAAATGAATAAATAATAAGCTAATAGCAGCAGCAACAGCAAGAATAGTATTAATAGCTTAGTGAAAAATCTTTATTTTTACATGAATTTAAACATCCTAGAAAAAGGAAATATGTCTCTTTTCTTTGCATGGCATCAGAATTTTAATTAAAAAGTGAAACAAATTTTGAAATTTGAATTTTCCAGTAAGCAAAGTCCAGTGCAACTTATGTCCTGATGACAGAAATTTTTTCAGAAAAGCGATTTGCAGTGTCAGTCAATATCTGTCAAAAAAAACCACCCCAAATATTTCAGATCTGTCTCTAAAAAAACAACAATACTCCTGATGAAAAGAAATGATTGAAATAGTGTCCATGCCCACTCTTCAGAAAGGCTGCAGTCACCATACAGCCAGCTACTAAATTAAGGCTTCCTTACATATCACCGTATATATAATTGGATGAGAGATTTTGCTCTAGATTACCCTTAGTAGAGCCAAATGACAAGTAGCAAGTCTTTCAGTTAACAGCTAATAAAACTAAAGAGACAAAGGCTTTAGCTGATCCATGTATATTTTATTTTTATAAATTAAAAAGTTAAACAAATGAAAAATTCAGAATGAGTTCAAAAAAATATCATTTTTTTCCTTTCAATTCAGGCTTTTGTTTTTAAGATGATTTTCATAACAAAATGGAAGCAAATTTCGAAATGAAACAATAGCTTTAAAAGAATGGAAACTTTCAGTCGTAAACCATTTCACGGAAGTATTTCAACAAGTTCCAAAAATGCCTATTTTTACTTGTTTATTTGGTTTGGAGAGGATTGGAAGATGCTTTAAGAAATGACAGCCAGACCTGCTAGGCAGGACATCTAGTGAAATAGAGGGAAGCTAGTCTATGTTCTCAAGAAAAAAAAAAAACATAATAACCCCATCAGGACAGGTATCCGTTGAACATGTTCTAAAAAAACTCCAGATCCCTGGGTCAGAGCTTCATTAGCAACTGACGAATAATTTGGCAGTGGAGCTGGAATTAGTGAAATATTTTGGCTTGTCTGTGATGAATATTTTTTACCTACTTCAACTCAATTAGACACAACAATCAACGGAGAAAGAAAAATCATTTCAGGGTAATAATCTACTGAGAAATGGCTGTGTGGAGATCAAATGACTTGATGAAGATCAGACAGGAAATGTTTGGAAAAGGCCAGAATTCAGCCACGGCCCATGTGAAGTCTAGATCAAAGCTAGAACTGATGGCTTCTCCTTCCTCTTTTATTGTGTTTATATGTGGACTGAAGCTATTCCCCAGAGGATAGCCATATTCATCACTGAAGAAAAAAAGGCCTTTATTTTTTTCACTCTGCCTCTTGGTATAGAGCTAAAGATCTGCTGTGAGCTGAAGGAAGGTTTGTGGATCTGGACGTGTGTCTCACTCACGAGCAGAAGACTCCACAGCATGGCCAGCAATGAGGGGATCAGTGAAGGCTGCATCCACAAGCATCACTGTGGCTACCATGTTGTCCAGAATCTTCTCCAGCAGCTTCAGCTCATGCTTGGACTTGGAGCAAGTGATGCCAGTGGAGGGTGTGGGGGTCAGGACCTACTTCTGTCAGGACAGAGTGGCATGGTGACAGTGTGCAGTGAAGCCGTGGGGCTGGAGCATGTCAAGTCAAGGACCAGGAGCAGTGGCCAGATGGGGAGGAGGGCACAGGAGGTGGGATGGGGAGACACTTCAGTCTTTCTAGCTCCACTGAATGGCTGGGAATAGAGGTGAGACATGTTTGATGCCTACGTTGATGTATGTTCTCTCATTAAAAAAGTCAAATAAGTCCCAAAATTTCAAGCTATTTACCTCTACCCCATAGTTCTCAGATGTCGTAGTGAAAAACTCAGACCTTGATGACTGCTGGAAAAAAGGAGTGAGAACTAGAAGCCACAAGAGATACAAAAAAATCTTTCTTTTCCTTCATTCTGACGCTGATTTCAACAGGCCAGGTAATATAGTTTTCACAATATCTACTCCTGAGTCCAAGAAACACCCACAAAGAAGTCTTTGGCATCACCTCACATTGGTGAAGTGTTACTTGTCTCTTTGGGTTGAGTAGATGCTGGGACGATAAAGCCATCATCAGATGTTTTGTCTGCTCCCTAATTCCTCTGACATGTAGGCTGTCCTTGAAACAAGACCAGTTGCTGGCAGGAGAACTTCCTCCTGATGGATTCTCCTCTCTCAGAGTTTCTTCTCCAAATCAGAGCTTCATCTCCTCCCCCCCCCCACCCCAAGGAGACAGAGAAGAGGAAAGAAGTGAGGAAGGCAAAGAACCTCATGATTTTGTATACAAAACAGTCAGTGACCATCAGTAACTCCCTATATGCAACTGGGAACAGAGAATGCCCTGGTTTCTTGTAAAGCACTAATTTCAGGTCATACTCAGCAGGCTAAAAATTATTCATTAGGTATCGAAAGAAAGAAAAAACAGGGATATAGAGATGAGAGGCTTACATAGGAACAGATTCAATTTAGCTTCAGGGAGCCAAGCCAGGAGACTGATGGCAAATATTGGGTATTCAGCTGTTTTGGTTGCAAATGTAGGTTATATTGGCATGGTCTTTTGAAAACAGGTGTAAGTAAGCTCAGTCCCACCTGCACACCCTATGTAGACAGGCTGTGTAGGCACTTTAGCTGTGTTGAAGGTTTTATTAGGTTTTAGCCTGAGTACAGATCCTGTGGACAGAGCTGAGTTCATGGCCAGCTGGTTTGGAACACGGGCAGAGAAACTGTGTGTTTTGACTGGGCAGACGCTCCCTGTGGGAATTCAGGATGGCTCCAAACACAGTGCTGATGAGCCATAAAAATATGTAAAACACTGAGAACCAACAAATTAGGACTCTTAAGTTCCATTACTGACCTTGCCAGTGACTCATATTATGACCTTGGCCAACTCACCTAATCTTGTTGTGCTTCCATAATTAATTAAGAACGAGTCCTTTCACAAATGTCTTATCCTGGGAAGAAGCATTAGTCTCCAGGGACCCTGTGGCTGCCAGCAAAGTCTTTGCTCATAAAAACTATGGAGCAATGGCCAATCTGGTTTTTGTGACTGCAATAGTGCTTGAGTCATGTTGGGACTACAGATGATTTACAGAATGTACCAACCCATGTCTAGGAAAGCCAACTTCCAGCAAGAATGGCTGGAGCAAATAGTTCCCGCTGTAATCGAGGGATTGGAGAGGTTCTCTTCCCAAAGAAGACATATGGAACTTGGTTTTCTCAGCCTAGTAAAACAAAATCAGAAAGGAGAAATGTTCTGGTTGAACTTCAAGGAAGGAGATGAGTTAACAAAGCCATGGGATAGTCCTTTCATGGGAACAAATCAGTTGAAAACAAGAAAGAGTCCTTTGATAAGAGGAGTAGGACAGGAAATCCTCATGCCTGTTTATATGTCCAGTCAGCTGCGGGTAGGATCACATCCAGAGGTTGTTTTGTCCTTACCTTCTCTGCAGACATAGTATAATCCATGGACTAGGATGCTTAGCTAGTGTTTAACTGTCCAATACTTTTGACATCACTGGAGTCATACCAACCTGTAAGGTATGGTGTGTAGGAAAAGAAACAAAGTCACACAATAAAGTCCTAGTTTAACTTATTTGGGTGTCACTGAAACCAGGTGAGCTACTTCAGTAGAACGTGGGAATGCCAAAGTGCTGAATGTAGCCCCTTAAAAGTTAAAAGGACCCTGGCAGACAGTAAGGCAATAAATAAGAATTCCCTCACCCTCAATGTATCTTGAACTGCAAAGTAGGGAACAGGACTCAGGACCTGAATTATGCCAACAGAGAGTTTGAACCAAAGCCCCAAATACGAGCATCCCCTTTTGATGATGACAGACCTGAAACTGAATTTAACCCAGTCTTGTAGCTGAGAGGTACAAAGTCTGCAGCTGAAGGACAAAGTTGGAAACATCTGTGTGTGTGCATGTGCATGTTTGTTCTAAGGACCTTGCTATGAGTAATATTCAGCTTGCAGCACCTGCAAGCTGAGATGCAATATATATTGAATGCTCCTTGCCCCGTGCCCTCCTCCCCTTCCTTGCATCTGCCCATGGTTTCTGGTCTTGTTTAGTCTAGACAATACAATCTCATTATATCTCCTAATTCCTGACCCCTTGCTCAAATCAAACTGGATAAGATTGCATGCCAGATAAGGCAGAAAATTCCATCAGAGCCCAATGACATGATCTTATCAAATGATGACTTTAATTCATATCTCTGCTAATTAGAGTAGCATTTTATGTGGAATCCAATGAAGGCAAATTCCATTCATTTCTCCCCTCTCAACTCATTTCCCACCTGCCTGCCATCCAGGATTTTCACTGGGGAAAAGGTTAAGGGCAAAATGAGCATATCAAATGCATGCATCCTCTTCTGAAAGAGGATGCCCTTCCTCCCTTCCTTCCTTTGCGTCTCTCTAAGTGTGATAGAACAGGCTTAAAATTGCCCCAGGTCCTTCTTGATTTCACCGTCCGTGAACCTGCATTGAAAAAAACTCATCATTTGCACTAAAGGAAACTTTTTGCTCTGTGCTGAAATGCAGCCAGCTTCAGGACAGAGCATCGCAGGTGTTGTAAATTAAGGGGGACAGTGTAGAGATGGCATTGGCAAGGCATTTTCTACTCTTCCTCCTCTGGTGAGCTAAAAAACCACAGTGTGCTATCTGGATAGACAAGTGTGGTCACTTCTATGTTCCAAGATCCAGTTCCATCTATGATTAAGAAGGAGCCTTTTCCGGTACCCCCCCTCACACTCACCTGCACTACCCACCTCACACACACCAAAGACCAAATAGGGTCATATCCAGTCCCCGAGGTTAGCTTATATTGCGGTTGAAGGTGATAAACAAGCTTGACTTTTTCTCTTTGCTCTGCTAGCTGTGAATCAGCTTTAACTGTGCAGAAGTAAACACCTGCTGGAAGGCCAGAGGTTAGGAACCAGCTGTCCTGGCAGCTGCTCAATCTGGAAGCAAAGCAGGCTGCAAAGACTCCAGTAAGCTTGAGACAGTTTGCTCCAAAAGGGTTACGAGAGATCAGAGGAGCACAAGGAGAGTTTGGAGAGATTTTGGCTTTAAATACTCCAATTCAAGAACTGTCAAGACTCGGTGTCTTCAGCAAGACAGTATGGTTTAATTGCGTGTTACTGATGACTAAGAAGGATTTGGTGTTGCAAAAAGAAAAGGTTCTTTGAGGAATTTTCATTTCTGCCTAACACTTATTAGTAATGACAGGCCTAGCCAGGGGTGTGGGGAGAGTAAACTCTTCTATTTGGACATTGTAAGGGATTTTCAAATAGGTCAATTTCTAATGTACTGCTGCATGCCCATCTTCTAAAAATCAGGGCCGTATGAGTCATCTCAGTGATTATGTCTGTGCCGATAAAAGAGTAAAGAAACAGGCTCAGATATCCATCTGGTGCTGTTTTGGTTCATGTTGACTAGACTACTCCTAGACAATGTCCAGACACAGCTCAGGGGATAGTGTGCGCTAGAAACGACGTCCAAAATGAGCAAGGCTACACCCCACAGTTCTCCAGCACTAGCCCAAAAAGCTCTGTGTCCTCGAACACTCTTTTGCCCTTGTGCTGCGCCATACAGAAAGCAACGTATTAATTGAATTTTATGCTATGAAAATGCCATTATTGGACTTCAGCAAAGCCCTCGTATTGCCCCAGAAGCTCTGAGCCAACAAAATGCTTGCAAAACAGCAAGGATCTCTTAAGTTCATAGGCAAAACATGGGAACCAAAGGAGACCAAGTGCCAAGTTCTATGTAATATGGATGTGTCCCATCTGTGCCACCTGGACTAAGGGCCAAAGAGTGCTCCCTGCCGCTGTTTGATTAGCAGAATAGACACAGCCAAGAATGCAGTGAAAAGGGGAGCCGTGGAAAATCATTAATCATCGTAGGATATTCAGGAGGTGGAAGGATGGGTGGGTAGATAGACTGACAGGCAGGTAAGTAAACAGAGCACATTATTTTCTGAGTATCATTTCACAGATTGATAACTTCTGTCCACCTACCTGTTCTAAACATAGGAAGGTGAAGAGATGTCAGGATTACTCAGCTACCTTGAAGTGGGAGCAGGGAAGAAATAGCTATGATTAATTTACGATTCCCTGGATGTTCTGTTTAATATAGAAACTCATCATTAGCATCCTGTTGGTCCATAGATTCCTTTCCTTATACACACGAAAAATGACAGTCTCTTCGCAGCGTGGGACTTAAAGATAGATATTGCAGGGAGAACCTGTGCAATGCAGCACCTCAGAAACAAACTGTTCCTTTAATCTTTCATAAGTCTGAGCAATTAAAAACAATGAAAAGCTGAATAAATAGTCACCGTGATCTCTGAAATGGCTTGGCCTGGCCTTCCTGTTAATTTGAAAACAAAAAAACTTGCAACGGGGATTACGTATGAGAGATTACGTATGTTGTGTGTGCAGATAATTTAGAGAGAAGGAGGGAGGGAATGTCAGCAAATACTGCTTTCTCTGAGCAGCTAAAAAAGATTAGAAGGGGTAGGGAAAGTGCACTGACCTCTGGATGAAAGCTTCCCTCACTCTTCACTTAAAATGCACTGAGTGCACAGATGTGCCCTCCAAGAGAAATGACTGAGTAATTCTGCTTGGTGCCAAATTCACATTCATCTTCAGGCTTTTGCATACTCTAAGGTCAAGTTATCTTTGGCTTCCTTTCCTGTCTCATCTCCTGGGCACTGTCAAGGAATGTGAGCTTTCTTCCTCTCTAACTTCACAGAATTTGCTCTCACGCAATCCTCTCCTTGTGTAAGCAGGTATGACACTGATAAGGGCCATCCAGCTTCCTTCTGGGAGTCAGAACATCTTCATCTGACTGGGGCCAGTAACACATGTGGGTATGTGTTTATGATGGGGGGGGTTCATGTGCTTACATCTGTAGAAAGATTCTTGCTAACCCTCAAAGACACCGAATCTGGAGCTGAAAGGGAGTCAGCAGAAAGACACCTTTCACTGTGATTCAGGATATGAAGTTCTTCTAGGGTTAATGGGGATGCACTTGCATCTGATTATTGAATAGATAGGTTAATATTTGTAAGACTCAGGTTCATGCCTTTTCTTTCTGGGGTTTCATTTCATCCACTATGCACACCCACAGCAGATGTCTCCACTGAAGCTAGTCACCCCAAGTGCCTCCTCTGGTCAGCGCAGAGAAATAAGCACTGCTGTGACACGAGTCTTCTGACCTGGTTTAAACAGTTGTACAGATGCAGATGAATTTTCCCGAGACCCTACACTATATTCACTACGGCCTCGTGAATGGAGGAGAGTAGAGTGACTAACACCAGAGGAGGCTGCTCCACGCCTGATATATGCATTTAGTCAGGTGAATTCCATCCTTGCTGTGTTTATTTATTTATTTATTTATTTAATGAACTTCTCAGGCATGCCTATATCTTCAAAACAAGTCCCATTAGCTCCATGGAGACAAACCTGGCATTTCCTGTTCACTACATGATTGACATGATCGTCATGTGTGAATTGGATAGACACAGGTATGCATAGCCGTGCCAGACCAGAACAAGGGAGACCAGGACCTTATCTGCAGCAGTGCTACCACATGGATGCACGTAAGGAACAGCCAAGCACAAAATATCCCTTCACTGCTTTGCCTTTCACTGACTTACCAACCCCCCATACATTTGTCCAATCTTTTCTTTTTAACTCGCTCCTACTTTTACCTTTCCTAGTCTTCCGTATTTTCATGTCACAGAGAACAGTGGGAAACTAAAGCAAAGGCAGCTCAGGCAGCTGCGTTACAGTCCAGACATTTCTGTTGCAGAAGTTCTTGGAACTTTGTTATGAGATGCTGCCAAAGAAGAAGAAACATTTTTTTTTTCTTTTGCTAGCAGTCTAAGCAAATCTTGTTGCAGTATCTAGGAAAAAACAGAAATAGCTTTGCACAAGACACTGTACAAGACACTGAGCAGAGCAACCAGAGCTGGAGAAGCAGGAGACACGAAAGCACACCACAAACTGTAGCAGAGGAGGACAGGGGGACAATAGTCTTACTCAGCACTAATTCAAGAGTTGGAAGGGCCCATAATGTTTCTTCTGTCACAGGAGAGATGGTAGAAAGTATTCAGGCAGAGCTCTTCCCTGTGGAAGTCCCCATTTGTCTGAAATTGTCACACTCCCATGTGCATCTGGCTAGAAGGAAGGAAGGAAGGAAGGAAAAAGGAAGGAAGTAGGGAAGGATAGAAGGAAAGAAGTCATAAATGAGAAGCAGAGCCTTGCTGCTTCCTTAAACTTATGCAGAAATGGGAATTCCCACCCTAACTCTCTGAGGATCTCCCCTTCTTTACTTGTCCCGAGGTTCTGGTGATGGCTTTGGATGTTAAGTTCAGTGGAAATCAGAGGGAACAGATTCACTGATGTCACACATTTACTTTGCACTGCTCTGACGTACCATCTGCAAAACTCAAGCTGATTATAAGTGCCTTTGTTTGTCTGTTTTTTATTACTCAAATACCAATGCTAGTTTCTTTTTCGTATGGATTTTTTTAAAAAAAGAAGAAAAAATACAAATAAAGTGTTAGTGGCCACAGTGATGACAAGGATTTGTTTGGATTTTGTAAGCAGTCAGAGCATGGGGAATGCTGTCTATTGCTGTATGTGAGCACTTTGTTTAACATTTTTGAAGGCTATCAGTTTAGGAAGAAAGATAATAGTTTTCAGTTTTTGAAGATTAATTTTTAAATAAGTTAAAGGAGTATGTGTTTCATACAAGGGATACTTATTGCTCAGTAGAAACAGGACTTTTTCATCTGACAGATAGATCAGAGAAAAAGAATAGCTTGTATCTGAGTTTAGTTTGTAAAATAGCCAAACATTTTACCTCCCCAACAAAAACTTAATATGTACTTTGAAATCATATTCATTAGAAATGTAATGATCTAGAAACATCATGGATCTCAAAGCAAATTCTGAGATAGAATTTACTTGATTTTTGACATGAATATAGAGTGTTTTTACATTTGTTTAAGAGCAGTCACAGGACAAGAGGCAACAGGCACAAACTGAATCACAGGAAATTCCATTTAAATATCAGAATAAACTTTTCTGTTGTGAGGGTACTCAAACACTGGCTGAACAGGTTGCCCGGAGAGGTTGTGGGTTTTCCATGCTTGGAGATATTCAAAGCCCCGTGGAACACTGTCCTGGGCAACCTGCTCTAGCTGACCCTGCTTAAGTAAGAGGTTGGACCAGATGATCTCCATGCAGATGATGCTGTAAACACCAATCATTCTGTGAAATCCCTTGCTTCCAGCATCACCTGCCAACCTCCTTCATGACTGTGCTCACAGTTGTGCTTGCAGACCAACAATATAGGATGATATTATGTCTATTGGGTCATGTGAGAGGGAAACTGAGGCAACTGAGTGGTGAAGTGATATGAGTAAGTTCTCATATGGGGTCAGTGGCAGAACTCCCTCATGTCTCCTTACCTAACCGTCCTTTCCAGGCAAGTAGGAATAGCCAGACAGAGTTTATGTGTTCTGGTCTTGGAAAAGGGCATATTCTTCTCCCTGAGGCCGAATGTGCTGCAAGTAAATTAGGATGAGAGGGTATTACATTGAAATTCAAGAGATTTCAGTAGAAGCAGAAAGGTCACAGTAGGGGAAGCAAATCAGCAGAGACTTAGCTTGGATAAGCATGTGAAGAAGGTGGAGAAAACAGGAGGGAGATAGAAATGGCAAGGGGGGTTGAAAACCGCAGGGGGATAAATAGAGAGAAGACACCTACTGAGCTAGAGGACCAGACAGAAAACCAGATGAGCTTGTTTTTTATTCCCAGCTTTACCACTGATCTTCAGCATGGCCTTGGAAGAGCTGCTGCACCTTACTTTGCTCATCTGTAATATTGGGGTAATCTTCCAGGAGCGATTCCACTCACCAGTACAGAGTGAGAGCTCAACACGATCTTCATGAAGTGAGGAGGAGACGTTGAACTTCAGTGCAAAGCTCAGATCTCCAAAATCTCACCTCTCCCAGGGTTGCAGGGACCTCAGAGCAACAGCAAGGCAGCTCCAAGGAACAGCCAGTGCCTGGGGTTGCTGCCTGCCCTGACAAAGTCAGTGGGAACTTGGACAGGGCCTGGCTTTGCCGGCAGAGCTGCCTTTTGTTGCCCGGACCAAAGAATGCAGCTGATTTCCCTTCAATTTCCCAGCATATGCTATCTGGCTCACCTGTGTCTCCTGCGGTTTGGGCTGAGGGCCTCAGGGGCTTGGGTTGGTTTCCTTCTTGCTCCCCCGTTCTCCCCTCACTTCCAATGGGAAGTCACACCAAGTTCGAAGGGAGCCCATAAAAACGCCTCCTCTCTGCAAACAAAACCCCTGACATCAAAGGGAAGCACAAAGGGGAGCCAAAATCCTACAGTCAAAAGCACTGACTCATTCCTGCCGCACCGTTCACCCTGCCAGGAGGACCACAAGCCACCGCAACCCCCGAGGTGATCCGTGCACCTCCCCTCGTGCATGCTCTTACGGGACCCTTGGCTGCTGCGGCTCAACCTGCTCCCAGATGCATCTTTTTCCATGCACCACCTCTGCTCATGTGCTGCAGAAAGAGAAGCGATCGAGGTCCAGGACTTCTTGGGTGTTTGTTTTCGTTTTGTTCTACACAGACACGCACCAACAAATGATGACCAGGGAGGCGCTTCAAAGCCACATTTTTTTTCATGACCGAAGTGAGGGACAACCTTTGACCTCCCCATAGGGGAAACAATAATTGTTGACAGGGCTGGAAAAAATGTTCTCATTGTGAACATAAACAGGCTGGAAGGAGCTTGTAGCCACTGCCAGATGTTGCCGAGAAGTGTTTAGGAGCCGAGACAACATATGAAATTTCCATCACGTTTTTATTAATCCGAAAAAAGGGTCTGGGTGGTGGCTTTTTTTTTTTTTTTTTTTTTTTCCCTTGGTCAATACCAAACTGGAAAACAGGCATCAGCAACATTCTTCTTTCTTTACCTTTTTTTCCCCCCTCCTCTCACCCTTCTCCAATTTTAATTGGAATTTAAAGTAAATTAGGGGTTGTCTAGGGAATGCAATGCTTGAAAGAATTTGCCTGTCCTTGCTCTAATGTTTTTCTTCCCCTTTCTCCAGGCTGCATGTCCCTTGTGTTTCTGAGAAGTTATTCACCCCCCTTTTTGGCTAATTAAGAGTTCTCCAATGGGATGGATGCAAAACGGAGTTCTCCTGTTACAGTGTTTGCCCTGCACCCATCTCCCTCTGGGATGTGACAACAGAGATTGAAGAAAAGCAATGGGAACTAGAGATGGGTTTTAGTTATGCTGTGTACCAGTCTCCTAGATAGGTCTCAAATTTTCAGCTCCTGCCCCATGGGAGACTTTGCGCCCATAGGATCCCACTTACGCATGTGGAAACTTGCGAACTGTAGCCACACAGAGGAGATTTTACTGGTCTTATTCTCTGAGAACCTATCCTGACTTCATAGCTTGGAAACTCTTGGATTAGAAGTGCTAATTTCTAATCTAGGCAAGGTGATATCTCATGGCGTGTAAAAGAATGATCTTTAAGACTCAGTGTCCTACGGGCCATAATACCAAGGAAGCCACGCAGTGTTGTCAACGCTACCTTTTGCTTTAAGGATCGATTCCAAACAGCAAAGAAGGGGCTCCTGGATAATATGGTGTCATCAAGAAAAAAGAACCGTGGACCATTTAACGCACTTCCATGGGAGCCAGGTTCCTAGTCCCTATTAGGACACCACTGTGCAGCTGAGCTTTCCTGGGAAACAGTGGGTTCCCAGTATCATCTAGGGAATGTACTTGCTGCTCTTCTTGCTAAACAAGGCATTTGGTTTGCTGCTAAGCTAACAACAGATTTAGTTCCTAGTTCATCCGTTCAGTCTATACGACAATGTATTGATCCAGGCAGAAGCCACTTGCTCTGAACCTGGCACGTAAGACCATACTCTGAACTGGTAATTGGTATATTGTCACGGATATCAACAAAGGCGCATTGATTTACATCAGCCAAAGTCTTTGTATTTTAATTTATTTTTGAGGAAGGGAAGGTTTATAGCTTTGGAGAATTAAGGATTGTAAAGTTTTTACCCTCTACAGAACAGTTCATGGCTTCCAGCTGCCTCAAGAGTTACCATATCTCACTGAAACAGGGACCCAGTTCCTCAGTGGGTGTCAGTCAGTAGAGCTTTGCTGTAGTTGTTGGTACCACACCAGTGTCATCTGGCAGAGAGAGATGCTAATGAGGGCACCAGCTTTAGGAGTCTTGGCAGAAATGGCCAAAAAGAAGATGAAATGTCCATTAGCTGGGGCTGGATACCATTACTGCTTCCAGGCTCCAATATAGTAAGTCTTTGTAAACCTTCTTCATTCTTTCAAGATGAAACTTTTCTCCACCAGGTCTTTTAACTAAACCTATTTCAAGGGTTCAAAATCTATTTTCATTCCATTTCCTTCACAGCCAGTGAGCTGGCCCTTCTGCATCCACAAGTGTGATGGGAGAAGTTCTTCGAGGGTTCTACTCTGGCCTTCAGCTCCAAGTCTCCATATGATCTCCAAGTGATCAGGCATCCCACAGATCTCCCACCTGGGTGTGTGCACTGATACAAGCAGCCTTTGCCAGACCTGTCCATCAAGCTGTATTGTACAGGAATGGAGACCTGGGTGTCTCTCCCCTTTCAAGGTGGATTGTGACTACTGGAGCCATTTTGGAGTCCACAGCTTGAGTTTCCCATCTTTTGCTTTCTTCAGTGAGAGTTATCAGGTAGTCTTTGTTCTGACAGAGGCCACCTGCTTCTAAAAGTGACCATACAACTAGGATTTACCATGTTCACCCTTGTGGACACTGAAGCTCAGTCCCACCCACTACATCTGCAATGTCAGTAGTAGACCCTACAGGGTATCAACATGTGCAAACAGGTGACACATGACTCGAAATCCTGCAGCAAAACTCACCAGAGTATAGTCATCCAAAAGCTGTGCAAAATCAGGCCACTACAGCTCAGATATCTTGAACATACAATCAGAGATGTAGATTTCCTTTGTTACAAATTTTGGATATGGAGCCTTACTTTATTCCCCTCTTTAATCTGACTACTTCTTCACAAGGTCTGAAACTACTGCAAAGCTGAGTCTTCCTTCCAGCAGTTGCAAATATTCATATCTACAGAGACAAGAAAGCTCTGAATTTGGCAGCTCTCAAGCGATTCTTGCTGTTTCTTGACACTTGACATCAGCTTTCCATTCAACGGTTAGAGAAGCCAGTTTGATCTTCAGTCACAACATAGCTATGGAGAAAGGAAAAAAAATGCTCTAAAATCTACGGGTTTCTCATTAGATAAAAGTTCATCCCAAATAAAGAACAGAATATGTTTCTTATTTTATCCAACTCAAACAATTCACTGTGGCATGAAAATAAGAAAACAAAGAATGGGGTTTTATTCTCACTCTTTTTTTTCATATCAGAGAGAAAAAAAAAGAGGGACAAAAGAATTTGTGTTCTTTTTTAAAGCCATTTTTAGTCCCCATTTACCTGTTCTTTTTTTAAAAAGAATTATCAGAATTAATAATGCTTTTATTTTTTTCTGACCTTATATTATAGGATTCTTTGTCTGAACAAAAGAAGTAGACATTCTCCCCTTCTCCCCCACCTGGATACTATTTCTCAAACAGTGTCAAAAGCCTTGTTGTCAAGGCAGACAACATCCACTGCTCTCCCCTCATCTACCCTGCCAGTCATGCCATTACAGAAGGCTATCAGGTTGGTTAAGCATGCTTTCCCCTTGGTGAATCCATGCTGACCATTCCTGATCACCTTCTTATCTTTCACATGCTTAGAGATGATGTGCAGGATGAGCTGTTCCATCCCCTTTCCAGGGATGGAGGTGAAGCTGACTGGCCTGTAATTTCCTGGGTCCTCCTTCTTGTCCTTTTTGAAGACTGGTGTGACATTAGCTTTCTTCCAGTTCTCAGGCACCTCTCCAGTCATCCATGACCTTTCGAAGATGATGGAGAGTGGCCTAGCAATGACATTTGCCAGCTCCCTCAGCACTTGTGGGTTCATCCCATCCAGGCCCATGGACTTTGGATGTCCAATTTATTTAAATGTTTTCTGACTCAATCGTCATCAACCAAGGAAAAGTCATCCTTTCTTCAGACTTTATCCCTGATTTCCAGGGCCTGGGATTCGTCAGGGATGGTCTTACCAGTAAAGACTGAAATAAAGGTGTCATTCAGTATACCTACCTTTTCTATATCTTTTATATTCAGAGTCCATACCCCATTCAGTAACTGGCCCACATTTTCTCTGGTCTTCCTTTTGTTTCCTGATGTATTTAAAGAAGCCCTGCTCACTGTCCTTGACATCGTTTGCCAGATTAAACTCCAGATGGTCCTTGGCCTTTCAAGTCCCATCCCTGCATACTCTGACAATGCCCCTATATTCCTCCCAAGTGGCCTGTCCCTGCTTGCAGCTTGTGTACATTTCCTGCTTATATTTGAGTTTTACCAGGAGCTCCTTCTTTATCCATGCAGGTCCCCTGCCCTCTTTGCTTGACTTCTTGCTCATTGGGATGCACTATTCTTGAGCTTAGAGGAGAGGATCCTCAAATGTATGTATCTGTGAGGGAGTGAGACTCAGAGATATACTACTGTAACATCCTTGCTGGGTAATTCCAAGAAATCTCCAACTGCAACCCTTAGGGGAATTCACCATGGTGCTTGCTGAGCAGCGTGTGGTTCATTCCATGTGCAAAACACCTGGAGCTTATCCTCTTCAGCTGGATAAGCTGATGCAACTCTATGAAGAACAGTGAAGCCCTGTTGATTTTACTTGTGATGACATTCCTTCTTATTTGGTTTGGCTGCACATTCTTTGGTTTAAGTCTGCAAAGCCCAGTACACTGAACCAGACCTCCAGGATAAATCTCATTGCAGTTCAACCAGTGATTATCAGCCTGGACCTGAAAAGGGTAACCTAAATCTACCTCCCCACTACATACGTATCCCCCTACTATGTCCCTTTATTTCTTCAACCCTCTTCTTAGCAAAATCTCCAAGACATGGCAAATTAATGAACTCCCTGGATAAATAGGCAATAAGAAAAGAGACATTTGGCTTATCCTTTATTTCTGGTGAATCTAGTATGGGTTTATGCAGTAAAGTAAATCATGATTTTATGGTTTGCCTTAGAGACAGACTCTGTGAACAGCCTAAAGAGGGGCTGCTCCAAAATCTAAAGTTTGTTGTTGACTTGCACTAGAAAACATTCCTGTTGGTGCAGTATCCAGAGAAGTCAGGATGAATGAACCAGGTCACATCAATATTGTGTACCACCGAAATGCAGCCCTTCTGAGTGATAAAATGCAGCACTCAGAGGCCTTGATTCAGAACAACACTTAAGCACCTTCTTAGCTGTGTGGATGAGAACAGTATCTGGGAATTTGTGAACCTTGCTGGTGGGTTTCCCTTGCAATCACACACGATGGTGACACAGTTTAATCCAGGGGAGGCCTATAGAATAATTGGTGTTCACAGACCCAAACATTACTGATAACACAGTCTTTTATATCCTCACATGAACATGTGGCTTAGGATAAAAGATGAATATTCAAACTGATTCCCCAGAAAGAGAATAATTTGACATACATTAAACTTCAGCATTTTCTCTGAATCAGCAGGGTCAATCAAAGAACTGAAACTAAATATGGGCTTACAGGTCTTAAGTCACCTTTCCTAACTTTAGACTTGGAATTGAAAAAAATGAGGTTATCAAAATACACTATACAAATTCCTATAGCCAGTGGAGACCTTCTTATGCTGACATTGCAATCTAGATTTCTTTTTCTCCCTCTTTTTATTATCTCTAGTAATAGAGCAATTAAATAATATGTTAGTTAAGAGTCTGAAGTTAGATGACCTTAAATCTTCTGTCCTAGCAGCTGCTCAAGGTGAAATTACTCAGGGTTTTACATATACTGCCCAACTGAGATGACACAGCAGGAGAGTTACATGGTGGTAGTCGGGTTACACTGCCATCAGATGCACATGTTGGGATGTGGGTCGAACAAGGCATTGGCACTCTTCCTTGGATCTGAAACCCAGCTGGATGGGAAATGTCCTGGCGGCTCAGTTGCTATCTGCGCTGCAGCTTCAACCTCCCTCCTCCCAGATGGCTGGAACAAGCCAGCTCTGACTCAGAGGGAAACTTGCCATTTCTTGCATCACCAGAGCAGCTTTCTCCAGCAGATAGGTGTTCCTTGGAGGTCTCCAATGAAACCGCTCACATGGGCTGACCTTGCTAAGCTTAGACCAGACAAAAAAGGGATTTTGGCGAGACATCCTGCAGCCAGCCAGGAAAGAGCTGGAGTAGGAAAGAGGGAAATCAGAGGGCAGCCCGCATATATCAGCCAGTTTCTTGCCAGTTCCCATATCTCCTGAGTATTCCCTTTGTTGGAAAAAAATTTGCAGGCATTCCTCCCTAGCTCAGGGGTGCTAGTGTGTCTGTTCCATTAAGCAAACTTCACACCCCCATAGCCTAGGATGTTTGTTTTATCACTCAATTCCCTGACTTACGTAGATTCGGAAAGTCAGCGGGGTCTCCAGACTCCTTTGGAGATTCCTTCTCTCCCGTTTAGCTCATAATGATGCTTTGCCATTTTGGAATTTGACGCAAAACACTCTAATGTCAACAGGTCTCAGTGGAACCTTTCGTTTGAGGACTTCAAAGGATTCTTCAAACAAGAATGAATTAAGCTTAATAATAATGCCAGTAATGCACATAACAGCAAGAAAAAAATTATATATATATATATATTCTATTATTTTTTCAGAGTCTCATCATGAACTGCTCAGGGTACTGTACAGACAAAACAAGAAACTAAAACCATCCAAAATGGCTTAAAACTTGAGGCTGAGATCCAGAACTGTATTTAAGGCAACTTCAGTTTCCCAGTTTACAAAAGGAAAATAGTAATAGGTACTAAGAAATTAAAATCCAAAATTTTCTAGGACCTTCTGAAAAGTTTGTTAATTATTGTAGTTTGTTGTTTGCCTCTTTTCACTGTTTTCTAAATTAGTAGCTGGAATGGGAGACTTTCAGTTTTGGCCTGGCATTTGGGCTTGACTTAGCTCCCTTGGGGATTGAAGGCAAGCCTGCTTTAACTGTGGAAAATACTCTAGGCAAAATTTCATTAGACCACTTGCTCCAGTTTTTTCTAATTTCTAATTTTTCCCTTCAGATTTTGACAAAGTCAGATTACGTAAACTTCTCAGATGAGTATCTCACCACTGTGCATGGTCATATCTTTCATTCTTATCTTAAAAGGTTTTATAATCCTGATAGCATATGTGGTAGCTTCACTGCAGAAGTCCCTGCATTTCAGGGAAAGATGAAGTGATCCCCTGTCTGTACTACTGCACTAAGCTTAAAAAAGCAACTTTCTGTCTCCTAGGGGAAAAGGTGCCCAATAAATGTAATTTACTCAAGTTCAAGTCACACAGGGCTCCTGAAATTTCTCTCTGGCATACATCATGGATGAAGTATGTGTTCCTTGGGGGATTTTAATTCTTACAGCATTGTAAAGACCAATCCAGTGAGACATGTTTTGGCCATGTGACACCTTCAGCTTCTACTTTAGCACCATAAAGCTAGCGCTGGAGCAACCAAGCCCTTGTAAAGGTGGGTTTGTGACCCATCCCTACACCAAGTCAAAATATTTGTGTAAAGGAAGTTAGAGCAGGATCCTAGCAGGAGCAAATTTTAGTTCTTTTGCTCCTTTCATGCAAGTAGGTTTCTGCTGTGTGGTTGAAAGCAGAGTACATTCATGCCTGTAAGAAGGGTGACAGGAAACTTTTTTTTGTTTGTTTTTTGTTTGTTTGTTTGTTGTTTTTGTTTCTCCTTGAGAAATATCCGTCAGGAGGCTTGTAGTATGCAAGCTGATCCAGAAATCTTCCCTGTTCTGGGACTTTAGAGTTAGAATTGTTTACTCAACAGGCATCGACATAAACATCTTCTGCAAGAAAATCAAAACTTCTGTCAGTATATGAAGGTCATATTTCTAATGGTCTTTTCTTCAGGTGCTATCAGCTAATACTCTTCATTCAACAGAACTTCCCCACATCCAGCAAGGAAGTTGGAGCAGGAGGGATGGACATATAACAGGCACCTGGACCTCACCCTCAGTGCACACACCAATGATATTTTTAAGTGAGAGCTCTTACAGCTTTAGAGAGGGAGAGGGCTCTGCTGGATGCAGCCTACATGCAACAAATACAGCATAAAAAGTCTTTTCAAGATTCAGTTTATTCTTTCCTATTTTAATTAACAACCTATGGTATTTTGCATAGATAAAATGTTCTTTGGGGAAAAAAATACGTTTTTAAATTATGTTGATAGAGCATCTAGAGCAATAGGGTTGTAGACTAGCAGGAAGTTCAGAAGCTCTATGGCCATTTGAATAGAAAGAATAACCACTGCAGGTCATAGAACAGTAGTAGTACTTTAAGAGGGAAACAAAAAAAATAAATCTCAAAAATCTGTTTTTCCCATGATCTAAATAAGTTCCCTTTTTCATATTTTGTGAAATTTGCTACAATATTATTATTACTATTTACAAAAATATCCAGAAATTCTGGAAAGTAGTGCAGGACCATCACTGCACATGCAGATGAGAAAACTGTGCTCCTGCTGACACCATTGCCTGGGCCACAGTGTCGGATTTGGGTGCAAAGTAGCTATGTGCTGGAGAAGGATGTGTATGGCTGTGTGTCATCTGTTCACCCTTTCTTAAGCACTGAAATGGCTGGATTTAAGCTGTTTAAGAAAAGAAAGAAATGAGTCTATAGCCCATTCTCCATTCCTAAGCTCTCCAATACTTTCCAGCGGCAAGTGTGATTATGTAAAAATGAGTTTAGTGAGCAGAAACAATAACTGTCACACACACAGTCTCTCTTCTTTCACTCCAAGTGAAACACATTTTCACTGTGTAACACCAAATATGCTACCCAGCAGTTTCACGTGTAAATGGCACCATAAAGGAAACGGGATTTTTGCACAGAGTTGATTAGCAGGAAATTAACAACCTGTGTTTTTTCTCATAGTTTTTCTCGTGTCTTTTAACTCAAACTTGAGGAAAATCTGTGCCATCTTCTATTTCACATCGGCTTCCCCATGAGTTTTGCAGGTCCTCAGGCACCTTTAGCAGTGATTCTCCCTGGGATGGACTTGTTGAGTTTATCGTGGCACTAGCTAACAAACCACCGCTTACAGCAGGGTCCTCAGGCACAGGCAACGCCCTCAGTCTCTTCTGCTCTTTTCTGTGGACACATCACACTGGATTTTAGCTACTGCAAGCCCTGAGTTTCCTTCTAGATGCTGACAGCACCCTTTGCATTTAAGATATGGGGAAAAGTGTGAGACTTTCTTTGGGATCTAATAGAAAAGGCATCAGGAACTGAGCTCAGATGTTTGTATCCCACCTATTTGCTATTTCCTATTTGCTAGAGAAACATGCCCTTTCATATCCTCAGAAGATTCTAGTATCAATCCACTATTACATTTTTGTTTTCAGGTAACCATCTCCCCTTCCGTATCCATCCACATCTGGCAGAAAAAGGAGACCAGATATCCAAACAAACAAACAAAAAAAAAACTAGCCTTTTTCACAAATATACATATCCTCTTTGACAGCAGCAGCTCAGTGGGTCTCAAAGCTGTTTTTGCTTTGAGCAGGGAGCAGAAAGCCGCAAGGTCAGGGTCTAGTGGTATATCTCATTCAATGCTTCTGGAGCTGCAAATGCCCTTTGGGTGGACTACAGCTCCTTCTGCTGGGCAAACAGCTTCTCTTGAAGGTCCTCACCTCCAGCTTGGCAATTTGAGATTGGTTTCTCATAAACAAACTGCCAGGCAGAAAGCTTGGTTTGGAGAGTTTTCTTCCTTCTCCCATGTAAAAAACAATCTGAATGTCACTATTATAAAGAAAGTAATAACATCAGGTATTTATCTCCAGAATATTTAGGAGAAAAGGAGAAGGTTAGTCACTTCAAAAAATGCAGCCAGGTCCAGAGAGCAACAAGGTAGCTTTTTAGCTGCTGTGCCCAACAAAATGAGGTGGGAGATGCAGAATATCATGGCCGGCTCGCATCACAAGGAAACTCTTCTTGCAGGTGCTGAAAACTCCATTCTTCTCTACCTCATACCAGAGACCTTAACTGAATCCCTTTATTAGAGGCTTTACACCTAGCACTGACATTATTATTAAACACAGCCATTATTACCAAGATGTCCTAGTGTGCTAACCCCCATGAACACATCGTTTCCACAACCAACTGCCTGAAAAAAAAAAATAATAAAAGAGAGATGAATAAAAGTAGAGCCCTGCAAACCCAGAGGGACTTGTGCCCAGCTCCCCGCAGCCCTCCTGGCTCACACTGTCGCCGTGTTACGCCGCCAGTAAGTTATGTGCTACTGACAGATTCATTGCCAGCCAGGATTAACACCGGCAAAAAGCTCAGCCGGCCTTTCAGGGTAGGAGGGTACTGAGTTTCTTTCCCATTCTCCTTGAGCAACCGCAAGGTCTCCATCTGAGCTCAAACCAGACATAATAGGAAAGACGTGTTTGGTACAGTCAGCTCCCCCATGTGACAAGCTGGCAGTGAGCTATTGATTTCAGCTGCAGGGCAGCATTAGGCAGCCCAGGAGAAGGACAAATAAAGTGGCTTTTCACCTGATGCAGCCCCTTTTCTTTCCTTTTTCTCCTTGAACAGCTGTTGATAGCATCTGAAGGTTACGAGTTGTGTTTCCAGGGGTGCTTACTGCTTTCAGCTGATGGTTGTGGACACATGGCCAGCCTAGGTCTGTGACAGGTCTTTGCCTGAGCTCTGGAGAACAAAGCTTTGCAGCTGCCAAATCTAATCTTGAAAATGAAAATGGAGGGAATGGGACAAGAGCAAATTTTTACTGATGGATCTGTTGCTTCATGACGTGACCTCTCCAGGATAACCAGGCACCGCTCTTGACACCTCCACAGTATGACTTTAGGCAGGTCATTTTGCTTCATGTTTGGAGTAAACACTTGGTGCTAGATGCTGTAGACACAGAGAAGAAAAAAAAACAAAACAAAAAAAAAAAAAAAACAATTTCCAATCCAAAAGGGCATAAGCAGACATTATCTGATTAATCATCCTGTTGGAGAGTGCACTATCCTTCCCGTTCCAACAGGAGAGAGGATAGAAAGGGATGGTTGACCCACCCTCTGTTTAGTACCTTAGTCTCCAGGGTTTAGACTAAGATATGTGACATATATTTTGTCCTCCCCCTAGCAGGTCAGAAACTTCTGTGGACAGTAGTAGGTAATGTCTTGAAAATTAACACAAGGATCTTTCAGAAGACTGCTGTCAGTAACGAGTTCCCTCAAATATTTGATGTCCTGTCCTTCTCTTGGAAAGGACTTGAGGTTTAAGAAGGCAAAAATCCATTGTGGGAGGTTATGTGCTATTTACCCAAAGCATGATGTGGAAGAACATACAATTCGCTGTTCCTAATGTACGTGAGGGAGGGAGGCACCCAGCCTAAGAGCCAAATGTCCTTGATGACTGAGGCTGGAGACAAGGCACTGAGTTGCCAGAGTAGAAGAGCTAGCAATGGATGCAGGCAGATGAATTCCAGGTTCTTCTCAAAAATTTTTCCAGTTCATTGTTAAAAATCATCTGCTCAAGCCTCTCCTACAGTTTGAGTTAACAGCCTCAAGAATTCCTGTTTGCAACTTGTTAGTCTATAAATGACACTTTTTCTGTCTAGGAAATTTAAAGTTCAGTGGACCTATCTCCTGCTGGGTGAAGTGTACTGCTGGTGAACTCGACAAAATTAACTGACCGACTAAAGATCTTTCTCCAAGCCCAAAGCCAGTTGGGGGTTTAGGACATAACAAGAGCCAAATTGGTCAGACCAAACATTCACCTAACACAATATCCTATTTCATAAAGTTTAAAATGCCAAATGAGTGCAAGAATGTGGTGAGCATATTTCTACACTTCCACCAAATGCTCTCATAGTCTATAACAATTTCTGCTTTTGGCACTTCCTAAGCTGGACATGATTTCTGTGCATATAGTACCTTAATTGGATTTTTCTTTCACGAATTTGTTTAGTTTTCCCATGAACTATGAAAACTTTCTGCATCTAAAATACCCAGTGACAGGGAGTTCCATGATTTCATGACCCATTGTATAAAGAATTACTTCCCTCTTTTGCTTGTTTTGAACTCCCCCCCTGTCTGTCAATGTCATTTCATGTCCCCTATTTCCTGTATGGGGAAAAGTGAAAAAATAAGCATCTAAATCCTTTGGTGAAAAGGATGCTAAGTAACTCTTTAGTCCTTAGTTTAAGAGTACCATGGGGTCGGATTCTTGTTTTGCCAATTAGGTTTTATGAAAAAGTAACCTTATTCTGCATAACAGGAACAGTCTCTCTTTAAATTTCTGCATTTTCCATTGAAGTATTTCCCTTCATTTTCAGTATTCCTCTTTCCAGCTTTCATCTATTTCAAAACCCTAGAAGTCAGGGTTTTGCTGATATTGCTGATATATATAGCTGATATAGCTGTGGGCATTTCATTACATATCTAAGTTGGAAGGGTAGAAAACTTCCAGAAAGGGAAGCTGGGATCTAAGATGGGCTAAGTCACTCTCTGCAATGCCTGTCTGTCTCCTTCGAGTACAAAGTAACCCAGAGCTCCTGCCTTGCTGCCTGCTTCCTGTCCTACCTGTTTACATTATTTTTAAATCCTGCCTGCATATAGATCCTGGTATCTGTCCCTGTTGAACGTACTTTTTATTTTTATTTTTTTTTTTTTTGGCAGACCATTCTCCAAGGTATCAAGGACATTTGAATTTCAATCCTGTTTTAGAAAATACTTTGCAGTCCAGAAAAAGCTTCCTGTCATCTGTAAATGTAATAAGATCCTTCTCTCTTCAACCACCCCTGTCCTGAATACTATTAGAGACAGGACAGATGCTGGCAGGTCCCAGCTTGATGCATCCTTCTGTTTTGACAGTAAAACCTTAGTAGCTACTCTCAAGTACAATTTTCTCTTGGTTCGTGTTTTCTAGTTTTATCTGGGTACTGTGCCACTCCCTTGCGTGTAAGATGTGTGAAACATGGTCTGGAGCCTTATTTCAGGTAATAACCCTTGCTTCTCTGCTGTCCTGCAGACCTCCTACTCTGGCACATTCAACATGTTTTATTCTTGACAAATCCATGCTGTCTGTGACTCATCTCTGTGTCACCTGCTGGCTGATAATGAAAGTTTCATTTGATTACTATCCCCAGAATTTTGCAAGGATTGCAACAAAAATGGCTGCATTGTTAATTCTCTGTTCCTTGCTTTTAAGGAATAGAAAAGGGAAGCACCATGTTCTTTTTTGAGTCTTTCAGTATTCACCTATCTTCCCCAGTTCTCCAAGAGAACTACTAAGAGCTCTTAGAGCTTCTCATTGTCTGCTTAAACACTGGCAAATCCTTGCATTTGTTATATGCCCAAAAAGCAACTGACGTGGAACAAGGGTTTCCAAGACTAGTGGCCATGTACAAGCTGTTTCCTACAAATGCTCTCTGACCCACATTAAAATCCCACAGTCTGCCAGGACAGTGCTGGCTGGCCTGGGCCAAAGTCATGTCAGGACTGTGCTGATGGTTTAACTGTATAAGTTTTCACATTTTTGTACCAAGGAACATTCACTATCATGGTTAAGCTTATCAGTCTTTAGTCTTTAAACATCCTTAAATGAGATCCATCATTCCCAGATGCCTGGGGGGAAAAAAACAGCCTAAGAGCTTTTTAGCACACTCTTTCCTGATTCTAGGCTGAGTTCATATCCCTTTACCATTAATATCAGTTGTCTCAGCCTCACATGACAACTGAGCAGGCTTTCCTTATGGCTCATTGCTCATCAACACCACTCCAGACTACCTGTCTTTCTGTCTTTCTGTGCTGAGCGCAGGGTAGAGTTCAGCTCCAGCTGTTCCCAGGTTATGGAGAGTTGTGTGATGTTGCGTTTTAAGTGATGTGATGAGGGATGGCCCACGATGGGCTGCAAGATGAGGCAGGAGTACAACATGGTGGCTGGAAAGGGTTACATAGCAGGATTTCCCCGGGTAGATGATCTCCAGGGATCTCTTCTCTTTGCCCTTGTTACAGTGTAGTGCTGCCACCTCTCCCCAGGTTCACTGGTAGATGTGTTGTGTACAACCAGGCAATGGGTCAAGGTCTGGGGTGGCTGGGCGCATCAGGACTTGCACCAGGCGGGAGGCTGCTCTTTATTTACATGAGATGCAGAAGCCACTAATGTGAGACCTGCATGAAGCCTGTGAGACCTGACAGCTCTGAAGTGAGCTTCTCATTTCTGCTCTCCGGTGGCTCTGGCTTAGTTGAACTTGCTTTTACGATGTTCTTTTTGGAATAACAGCTTATGAGTAACTGTTGATCTTGCTGTAGCCCTGGACACTGCTTGTTTATTTAAACTTCCCTTGGGTAAGATGACCTTCTTGAATATCAGCGGCAAAGTTGACAAGTTTATCTCTTGCCACTGATTCAGCTCTCCGTTCTTCTCACAGGCAAAATCCTGTCACGCGCTGTGGGAATCTGTTTAACACTACAGTTCGTCCTGCATATTAGTCATCTTCAGCATTCAACTGCAGTGAAAACAGGCTGGAGGAGCAAGCAGAAGATAAATGCCTTTCCGGTTGGAAGGGGCCGGCTGTGGTCTTCCTCTGCACTTCAGGACTTGCCATGCACCAGCGCCTCATCATTTATCATTTTCCTATCTGCTTTTCTCATTAGCTTGCCCTAGACTCAAAGAGAAGGGAAAAAAGAGGAACCAGAGCCTTGGTTTTGCTATTAACTGTCTTCATCATCTGCAGGAGGTCTGCGAGACTTGCGAAGTCATATAAAAGAAATGCATCCTACTGATTTATTTCTATTGCACTGTTGCGGAGTGCAAGCCAAGATTAGGCCATGGTGGTCTTAGCACTGAGCAAGTCACTGTACTCCCACACTGACTTGAATCCTTTCTCCTCTGCTTTTTCTGAGGCACCTGTGAATCAAAACAAGTAGGACAAGCAGAGATACTAGTGGCATGGAGATGCTATAGGAGTGGAAAGCATGCCTTTTAGGAAGCTCTTAGAGAGTTTCCAGATTACTTCAGAGTTGTCACTGGCCAGCTTAATCCATTACCTGAGTCTTTCCTCTGCCACAGCACATCATGCATAGATAGCTGGATGATCTTAGTCCAGGCCAACTAGCTGTCCTCATCCTCAACGTATAGTTTTCAAAAAAAAAAAAAAAAAAAAAAAAAAGAGAGAGACAAGTCATGAAGTTGGCCTGCAGATGTAGGAAATACTGTCCAGCTGTGTGCCTTGTTACTTGTGCATATTTCCTGCATGCTCCATGATGGACCTCCTTCTCCTTCATCTTTGGTAAAAGAGTTTTTATACCAATATGTCCTTGGTCACGCTGGCCTTTGTGTTAGTGGTATCATGGACAGCACTATCAGTTTGGCCACAATACTTTCTTTGCCTACAGAGATTCCTAATGTTTCAAGCTTTCAAGAGAGTGATCTCAGGATGGGGCAGAGCAACTCGAAGCCACAGAATGCAATAGCAGGAGTTCTTTTGCCAATTGCTGCATCTTTTCATAGGATATTGTTAAATTATCCTTGCCTTCCAGATGGGGAAACTGGAGAACACACGTCCATCTGCGGTTCCTCATCTGCTACTGACTAGTAACAGTGCTGAGAGTATAGACCTGCCTTCCCGAGTGCTAGCGCATTGCACCATCCTGTGGGCACACTGTTCCACAAAGAGCAATTTTCAGCCAGCCCTCTGGAGTGCTGCGGGTTTTAAGTCTCTGTTTTCATGTTTGAAGGGCTCTGAAGGTAGCGTTAGCTTCCCAAGCTGAACTGGTTCCCATGCCTTGTGGTCATTTTTTAAATCCCCAGGAATGACCTTTAATGGCAGCATTTCTAACATCTGTGTGAACAACTTCTCACTTTCCCCATGCTGGTTTTCCTGTTTGTGACTGAATTTCAAGCAGTTTTCTTTCCTCAAAGCCTACATCTCCAAAAACAACTACCTTAAGTAAACAAAGAAGAACCAAAAAACAAAGAAAAAGTCCACTACATTCAAATCATCCTTTTGGCAGACTTTCAGCACCATTACAAAATCCAAAGATGTTTTAACATTACCGTCCAAAGACTTTCTTAGAGAGCAGTACTATTTCACCGTGTGGATATTTTACCAAAAGATGACCCATGTGATAATTACAAAAATCTACATGGTGCAGACTCTCACCACAAGAGTAAATGAAGTGACCTGGGATCTTCCAGTCTTCCAGTTACTATCGATCAATTTTACAGTTAGAAACTGCAGTATTATACTTCAATTACTTTCAAGTATCAGCACTCATTGCCTCCATCCTGACAGCAAAGACATCCAGAGCTGTATCCACCATGACATGTCCATATGAGCTAATCATCTAGTGTCCCATTAGAGTCAGCATGCAGGCCAATGTGCAGACAGCAGCACCTTCTCCTGAAGCAGAAGCTTGAAGTAAAAAGAGATAATTCATGTTTTAAAAGTGTTCATTTCTTGTATTTATCTATAATGGAAGATAGGGCATCTAGTCCATGAGTAGACTACCATGCTGCAGATGCTTAACTTTGGATAAGAAATAGCCAGAGACTTAGGAAGAACTTTTTGGGAAACTAGTCAATACAGTAATGGAGCCTATGGAGAGATTCAGCCCAACAAATGGAGCTGTCTGCTGTAGGGTGAGATAAATCACCCTCTAAACCCCACTCACTGATTAGATCTCCATCCAGTATATTGGGAAGTAGACACCCAGACTACATATAGATGCTGCTATCTGTACTGGAATTAAGCTTGCATTTTAAGACAAACAAGATGGGATTCAGTTAACTAAATGTAAGGTCTAGTGACAATTGAGAAGTTCCACGGTACCTGTAGCACCCAGATGGAGCTGGCAAAGGGAACACAGGATCTACAGGAAGCTTATGCCCTTCCGGACCAGGGAATTTGAGCCAAGTGGGATACTCTAGAGTACCTCAAAGGATAATAGTTAATCTAAGTATGAATTGAATTAAGCATCTTCATCTGTTAGTCTAAGTATATTTCTGAAGTTAGGAAGATATCTCTATATATTATCCCAAGCAAGATGAAATTTCTGGTAAAGAAACATTTTATTAAGCTCCCTTCAAAAGCAAAGCTTAGTATCGAAGCTCAGAAGTCTAATAGGTTAAACTCTAATCTTGCACTTTCCAGCACAAGATCAAACCATCGTAATATTATCAACATTACCTTCTGGTGGTTCTTAGCTCATTGACACTAGAACCATAATTATATCCAATCTCCAAAATTAATTATACTGTCTATAACTATGAACTTCAGCTGCAACTGATTAGTATTCTTGTCACAGTAAGAAGCAAAATTAGAACTACTTTCTGTTAAAATAACAAAGAATCCTATCAAGAAAATTTAATTCCAACAAATATGACAAAAGGTGAATAAAGGGTATTATCAAATGATGAATTCTTAGATGTATAATGTGAGCTTTAGGATTACTAAAGGAAATATAGAGGGCAATTGATATCATCCTAAGGAAGATATCTAAAATAAGTTAGATACATCACTCTTTGAGTTTCTCTTCCTCTCCAGGGACTGCAGAGAGAGCCCAGACTGGTTCATGGGTAATTCAATCTAAGATATCTAATTCTTCAATGTTCCTGTTAACTTGCCTGGCAGATACCCTGTAACTTCATCCAAATAGTCCTGCATTTGGGCCCAGAGAGAGCTTTAAAACCAGATTATTAATAGAATGTTTTATTCACAGATTTTAGATATTATTTCTCCTCTATACACTGCACTGGGCACACAGATAATGTATCTGTAGCAGAAGTGAATGAACCTCAGAGCAAACTTGAACAGACTCTAGACACTGTTGAATGTAGATATGGAGTATCATATCCAGTCTTGCCCACAAAAAGCTAACAATCTGGTTAACATGACCTAAAAGGAATAGTGTAGAAAAAAAGAACGATGACAACAGTCTGCAATTACACCAGTTGTTCCTACGGAAAGCAGAGGAACTAGTTGCTCCCCCCCTTTTTTTTTTTTTTTTTTTTTTTTTTTGGTAAAGAAAAGAGAGGTCAGAGGCTTAGAAGGCGCCTATGGAAACTCAAGTTAAGTAGGAAGCTCTTCTTTCCAAGATGCAAGAGCAGCTTTGGACTTGATTGGCAGTGGGGAAGTGAAGAGCATTTATTATTGGCAGTTGTAGGAGACGGTTAAAAAAATCTGTCAGGAATGTTTAACCCAGCTTCAAACTGAATGGCTTCTTTAGTTTCTTCTTAGTGCTCCTTTTCTGTGATTGTTTGAAATGCCTTCCAGATTGCTGGTCTGTCTTCGTTTTAGTTTTGCTGACTCTCTTGATATTGTTTTTTTTTTCTCTCTGTTTAGAGCAGTATATTTCAAGCATATCTTTTAATTCAAAATGCATACCCACAATCTTAAAAACAGCCAAGCCATGAAAATAGTCACTTTTTTCCGCTTCACTGAAATCTCTGGCTCCTGCTAGCTCCCTCCTTAACACTGATAACATTAATTTAGCATTTTACATGCAAGTTGTGTATGGAAAAGCTTGCCATTAATAGGCTTTCCTAAAGAGGTATTTAAAATATAAGTCATTGTAGAAGGTGTCTTAAAATATTAGGTTTAGGATAGAAATATTTTAAACATATGTATATATTCAGACTGTGTCTAATGAGTATGTCACTTGAATCAAGGATTCATTCTGGATTCTCTAAGAGATATAGATGCCTGAAGCAGAGAACAGTTGCACGAGGTTCTCCTCTCTATTCAAGAAACAGCCTTTAAAGACAATCTGTAGAAGTAAAAACCTTGAAACACTGAAGAACTATAGGTCATTAACAAAATGTTTATCCTTTCAATAAATAATAATAATAAAAAAGATATTGATTCCTCAGTGTGGAAAGTACAAGAGAAAGGTGAAAATTCAAATTTTTAACCTATGGATGAAATGAACATTTCTATATCTGCTATCCCAATCCCAAATTGTAATATAGATTTCCTTTGCACTGAATGAAGCCCTCCAAATTATTAATTAAGGAAGTGCTGCTTTGGCTCATTTGACTTAGTTGTACAGAACTGAACTAAACCTCTAATCCTTAACATTTTGACTAATCTCAGTTCTTGTAATTACAACACTTTTGCTCTCCGGTGCCCACACGGACTGTGCTCCTAGCCTCCCTGGTATATATCCTGTTATAATTCCCATGAAATTATCTTGTAAAGCCAGAAGGAAGCCATTAATGTCATATAGATACAGGCCAGCCATTTTTTTTTCTTGCATTCTATTTATTTTATTTTTAAATGAATAAAATAATTCTCAGAAAACTTTCAGGAAGCCCTGATCAGGGTGGGTGTGATAGGCTCTGCTACTATTTTTTCTGTCAAAAAACATGTAAAGAAAACTCAAACATATAAAGAAAAAAACCAGAGCCGGATGAAGAGCCTGAAGGCTTCTGTAAGGACATCATGGCCCTGTTTATGGTGACTGTCAGCCTGTCTTCCTCGGGACCAAACTGCTAAGCTAACCACCGCTAAAGGCTTTGGGCAACTTTACTAGTACAGATAGAAAGGAATTGGGTCCCTGTGAGCGCAGGTGGTTGGAGGTGATGATGTTGGCATACGGGGAAGTGCGAGTAGAAGTGGGAAACAATTTGCATTTAACACAGAAGGAGGCATCTGTTTTTTGTTAATTGGGTAGCAAGGCAGTAAAGCTATAGGATGTGCTAATTTGTTGCTCTGGCATGGGTTGAGATGGGGTAGTGAGGATGTTTTGTCACTGCATAGTGAGGAAATATTCCTACATCCTCTGTGAGCCAAAGCTGTTTTGACATTAGGAATTTTGATGAAGTATTTGTAAGGTCACCATGACCCAAACGGTGATATTAATGTGGAGCTAACGTAAATACATCCAAGTTCAGTTAATGAAAACAGGTATGGTGAGATATATGTCTCTTAATTGCTGTTAATGAATAGGTAAATCTGGCAGCTTAGATATTAAAAGGATATTGTTCCTTACAAATTTCTTCTTACAATACTTTGCTCATCTGTTACTTATTTTGAGAAACCAAAAAGGTGGAAACTATGAAAAGGACGGCAAGCTCCCAGCAAGATTTTACCTCGTATAAGTCCTTCTTTCATTTTAGTAATAAAGAACACTAACTTTATTCTTAAATTTCAATAGCACCATCTTATTTTTGTAATTATTTGAATGGGACTAAATGCAAGCATTTATGCTATTTTTTTTTTTAAAAAAACAAGTATTATCATCAGTGTAGGGTAATACTCTTTTACCTCCAGGAGCACTCCTGCCCAGTCCTGAATGTTCTCTTTATAGCAAAAGGGAAAAGAAAGGGTTGTTTTAGACGGTGATTCAGCTGACATGATTTAGGTATTTATACTAGGAAGAGATGAACTGCACTTTTATTCCATCAACAATACTGACCATAATGGTTTTCTCTTTTACATGTGCAAAGAACCTGGACTGGCTAACTCATGTGTAGATATCTGCATGCACTTATAAACTATAATCATGTCATACCTTTATTTTCTCCTGAGAAACTAAATGGAATAAGCTCTTCATTAAAATCTCTCTTTGATTTAGCAACATCTTAATTGAAACTGCACACTAGATTGGAAAGGGGAAATCCAGTAATAACAGTCACCCAGTCCAAGTAAGCAATGTTACATTATACTGCATCTCCTAGGAATTCACTGGACTTTTTATGCATAGCAGCTCTAAATAGATCTAATTAGGTGAAATGATGAAGAAAAGGAAACTGCTTCCAGACTAATTTTTATTTAGTCATACCCATTACAGGGGCATTACTTTTCAAGATGATGAATTGACCACTAAAATTTTGGCTTAAACTGGAAACCAAAGAAGCTTTGTGGAAGTCATCCAGCAAATACCAAGCTTGATGGAGCCGATAGCTGAGATCTCATGATAACCACTGATCTAGGCTATATTCTCTGTTTTCCTTGCATTTCCAGCATGACCTTAAGTAATTTGGGGAAGGAGATGTATATCTAAAATGTTCCCCTTTGTCAGGGACCTGAGCATACTTACAGGCCTTAATTGCCCGAACCAGCCTTGTGTGGCACCTTCACCCTCTGCTCAGTGGTCTAGTAGCTCCGTTTAAGCTCCATGAAGCCACCATCCAGCCTGTGTTGTGGCTGCCTTCAGGTCCTGGCTTCTTCTTCCTTTATGGGCAGCCCTGCTTTGCTGCTCCCTGACATCTCCATCAGATGGTCTCCAACAGATCAGTACTGTACTCTTAGTCCAACCCTGTTGTTAAGTATGATGCATTTAGCACAAGCTGCCAACAGAGAGGATAAGAACATACAAAATGTCAGTTTCTGTGATTGTGGTGGGTACTTTCAGCTATGGGATTATACCCATTAACTCCCTCTGTTTTAGTTTCACTGTCAATAATTGTAGAAATGCAAATTTAGCCTGTTTTAATGATCAGCTTTTCAGGCCATGGACTATTTCTCACAGTGCATCCTGTAGTAATCTGACTCTCAATTGAGACCCTTTTACAAATAAAGAAGGTAGCCCTCAGTAATGAGTGGAGTCTGAGCAGGAACCAAGCGTGACTACAGATGACAAAGAAGAGCTGTAGATGTGCAGGATATCACTCTAGAGAGGAAGGAGAAGAGGTCAGATATAATTAAACGATTCTTCCTAACTGTGCTTCACATGGCTAATAAATGTCAAAGAACTATGAAGCATCATGAGACATGGAAAAGGAAAGGAACAAGATACTAAATACCAGGAAAAACAGCAAAAACAACTGACCTGGAAGGCACCAGTCAAGTTGTTTACAAAGTGTTTAAAAGAGAGATCTGTTGACACACAGTGGATACTGTGGCACTCTGCTTTTTATTTGCTTCTTCCATGACAAATGCCTCCAGCCTTTGGACACTTCCCAACAAACACGCCAGTAGAAGGGAAAGGGAGAATGCTTGATACTAAAACCAAAGGACCAAACAATTGGAGGAAATGCCTTTTAGATAGCTCCTGGGGAGCATAACTGTCTTCTTACCTAATAAAATTAATTTCCCTGGCCTATATATGTTCACTACAACTGCTCTTCTCTTGGCATTTTTCCATTCTTTGGGACGAATGGATGAATGATGCTGACACAACTGATTTCCCAAAGAAGGCTCAAGCCTACCTCCTGTCTTTCCTCAAAGAATTTCCTACGAAGTCAATGAGAATCCAAGTCTGAAGCCCATTCCAAAAGTAGGTGGCCCAGGAAGTTCCTGGCACCAAGATACTCTATAGTTATTTGCAAAGCGTGTTAGCCACGCTTTGGCTATCAGTCATGTCAGGCAACACTGGTTCCCTTCTTTGAATGGCCAGGTCCTCAGATACATCTGGGTCATCTGAAAGCAGCATTTCAGTAGAATCCTGGAAAAAGATTTGAATTCACATTACAGTTGATCATGAGCTACTCAGTGGGATTATTTATATAATCTGTTTAGCACATAAGTATATTTTCATTCATTGGCCATTAGTTTTGTGTGTCAGCTCAACCTCTGGAATATTGAATAAGAATGATTAAAATGTATGTCCTGAAACTTTCTTGAAACAGTCTAAAATGATCATTCTTATCTTATGTTAAAATAGTTTGTAGACAATAGGATCTGGGTTATTTTCCTGCTGGCCCCTTGAAATTATGAGTCACAGACTGACATCCAAGATATTCTTGGAAAGGTCAACATATTTTTCAAGAATTTAACATAACATGACTTAAATCTAGCTTTTAAAAAAACATAGAAATATTGTCTGGCTCTGTCCTTTTCATTTGGCAATGACATGATCAGACGCAGTGTAAGCATCATAAAAATAGAGGCATATATAAGGATTCATTCCGTACTAGTGTCTTGTCTGGGGAATGATTCCAGTTTTGTTCTTCTTTCTGTATTTGTGAATTTCCCTAGAAAGTCATAGTTTACATTTAGAAGTCCATTTGGTTCTGTATAAATTTCAATCACTAATCAGTTGAAATATTTGCCTAACAAATGGATTAAATCAGTGGGTTACCTTGTCCATGACGGTCATGGAAAGATTCAAAGATGAACACGAAGTGCTAATATCTTTCTCACAGCTTCTTATATTACAGAAAGTCATATTCTCCAGGAAAATGGAATGGGAAACAATTGCAACTGCATACAAGACTGGGTTGCATTTTGTCCAACTTCAAGTGGCTAAGGTGTAGGAAACTCCAACTGCACTTGACAACTCAGGCACACTATAGTCCACAGGGATAAATAGAGTATAGAACATCAAACTTATTTTAAATGTCTATTTTAGGATGAAATAAATTAATCCTCAGACTCCTCAACTATTAATTAGATCTCTATTGACTAGAGTGTCTTAGGGAGCATTTGTATGGACTCTCTGATAGCCAGTTATGGCTGAGTTCACACAGTAATCTTTTCTTCAGTGACAGAAGATACCCTAGATCCTACCTTCACCATTTTCCATGATCCTAGAGTATTCAGGATATGCTCTTACCCTTCTGACCCACTGTCCTGTCTCCCAAAGGAGAGGTGTAATTCTCTCACTTTGGGAAATACCTAACATTTGAAAGTAATTCTCCTGTGTGAAGTTAATAAATGGAGAAAAAAACAAATAAAAAAAGCAGTTAGCAGTACTCACTTCAATTCATCAATTCATTTGACTCTGTTCACACAGCATGACATTAAATTCACTTTCTTTCTGGGCTGTACTTTCTTTCTTTTTTTTTCTTTTCCTTTCTATAAGTACAACTGCTGCTAGTACCCAGGGACATAAGTATGGGTTCAAACCACAGATCTGTCCAGACCAGGATGGAGTTTCCATAAAAGGCCAATACTGTCTTTAAAAGCAGATGCCTGGGAAAGAGTGTAAGAATAGACATAGCACAAAGTGATGATTCTTCAAATATTCTCCCAGCCTCCAAAGATCTGCAGCTCAAGTATTTCCTGAAATAAAGGGACTGTCTTTGTGTTTAAAGTTTAGTGGCTGCTACCTCTACGAACTTGTCCAGTTCACCTGAATCATGTCAGCTTTCAGTGTCTAAAATATCCATTGATAGGGAGTTCACTTCTTAATTCCCTCTTCTCTGTGGGATCTAGTTGTAGATATACCAATTTCTCTGCTCAGATAGTAAACCAGTAACTTTTATTCCTCAGGGAATTTTATGAGCTTTGCCTGATGGTTGTAAGAAGAATTCGCAGAGACAGCATGCATGTTTTGAAATCCTAATTATATGAAAAATCAGTAAAAATTTGAGTGACATGCCAGCAGAGATATAGCCATCTCTATTGGAGGCATCACCCTGAGTATTCAGTGATGGCAGAATTAACACTCTAGACAGTTTAATTAACCTGTAGGACCAGATTCATCTTATCCTACAGAAAAGAAAACAGATTTGCCCTTAAACTACCTACTTCTGTCCTTTAATCATGAAATTGGTCCAAGGTGATTGGCTCAGATTAAGGTATTTTAAATTAGGTCAAATAAATTACACCATGGGTGTTTCTAGGCAACGATAATTGAGATTGCCTCACTGTCACATGGTGACAAAAAGACCCCACAAATAAACTTGATGACCAAATCATCCATAGCTCTGTAAGGAAAAAATCACGTGTGGCTAAAAGATTTGGAGTTCATGCAAAGAAAATATTTTCCTTTTAAATCTATGTCTATTTTTTTGACCTGCTGTACTGGGCATAAGCAGGTGACAAGGCTAAATATATACCTACATGGTATAAATTCAGCCAACAACTCTTGTCTTTCTACTCCTGCTGTAGATGTCTGTGTGAGACTTGTCTGTCAGATCCCATCAGCCTTTGGGCTTCAGCAGTCAGGTTGTTAGACATCAGAAAGGAACGCACAGCTTTGAGTGAAAAGGGCAGATAAACAGGGGCTGAGGAGATTTATGTATGCTAGTTCTTGGATAAACATCCTCATTTGGACTCCAGTCTATCAGTTAGACGCTGGAAACTCTGCTCTGTCTCTACATCAGGACAAAGTTTCCAGCTTGTGCTGACTCTTCCTCAAAGCAGCTGTCTTCACTGTCCTCACTCTTTTCCAGTGCAAAAACCCCATTTCATTAAAAGGGGAAGAGGATCGTGGAATAGGTAAGCTGGGCAGTCCATCAGTTTTAACACTCTCTGAGCCAGAGCAGTGGTTTATGACCAGCCTGCATGAGAGGACTTGAAATACTGGTCTGGTTTCACATATTTATCATAAAATGGTCCCCTTATGCTTCTTCACAGCCAGACTCAGTTGTCCACATCCATGTATCTCGGTCCTGTCACCTCTTCCAGGATCTATGCACCTCCATGCATGGCCATGAGCTGTCAGTGACCCAGGCTAGGTTCATGGGGTCACTAAGCAAAAATCAAGCTACAGCTGCTTTGCACCTTCCTCAGTCTTTACTCTTAGACTCTCTTTCCTATCCTATCCCGACATACTGTAGGTATATCCCATCCTAACCCATCCTTGCTCTTACCCCTCCTCACCAGTTCAGGTTTCTCTTAAAAACTGGAGAGAACAATGCTAAGGCATCTCTTTTCTATTCTTTGATTTTGGTGTTTCCTGCCATCTGTTAAAAAAATAAAAACACATCTTAAGTATGGTGTCCTACATCCTATTTAAGCAGTGGAATAAAGACGAAGGGTTAGGGCAAGAGCAGGGCCACCTCAGCAGCTTGTGTTGATTTCAGTTCAGCTGCAAATCAGGTTGCCTTTTTTTTTTTTTTTTTTTTTTTTTTTTTTTTTTTTCCTGAATATGGATGTGGGTATATAACCTAAAGCAAGTCTTGGCTTGTGGAGGGATATCTGTCCTTTTCAGGCTTGGGTTGAAATGTATGAAGGACTCTAGCTTATGGGATTTAGATAGTTTAATAGGTACTTCCTGAAGAAGTCTCCTCTTCTATAGTGTTGTATCTCTATATGAAGTCCTCTCCTGAGCATCCCTGATATGATAGAGAAGATTAATATTAGTAGGATGCAGGATGGATTTCTCTTGTCATGTTGTTTGAGTACTCTGCAGCTTATGGTGCTTTTAGCTCCTTCAGGTCATTAAATGAATTCACAGGCTCAGGAGGGGAGTAAATAACCAGGCTTACCAGTTCTTCCAACAGGCCATGGATCAGCCGGACTTCAGTGGCTCATCAAGGATGAGTAGTACCAGTAAATGAAAAGGCTCAAAGTGCATCCCCTCACCCTGAGGGCAGAAGGCATAGCAGATCCAATATCTGCACAGCTGAACTCCTGTCCTCACCCCACAAATACAGCAGTGCCATCCACAGCAGGGATCAGCTTGTCAGCCTGGGCATAGTCCTGTCCAGGAAAGGGCTAGCTGGCCCAGATGAAACCATGCCAGGGAGCCAGATTCAGATCCAGGCCCTGTTTGCTTAGTAATAGAGAGGTAGCCAGAGAGTGTGGTGGAAACAGAGGGACCTCAAGCTGTTTAAAGACATGCTGTCTCATTCCTGTTTAAAGGCATACTGTCGTTCCTACATACTCTTTCTCCCTACATATTTCCATTTATTTACGTATTTATTTAAATATATTTATTTAGGTTTAGCTCAGTTGGTTAGAGTGTGGTGCTAATAATGCCAAGATCGTGGGTTCAGTCCCTGTATGGGCCACTTGCTACCCTGCTGCGCAGGGGGGGTTGGACTAGATGATCTGCAGAGGTCCCTTCCAACCTTACCAGTTCTATGATTCTATGATTTATTAACATGTGTACACACATATATATACATACACAACTGCATTTATATAGAACATAAATGCAAATATATAACATTACGTGGGAATTGGGTACAAATACATACTACAATATATGTAATATATGTGCACAGACACACACACACATATATATATATATATACCTATGTATATACACATACACAAACTCTTAAGCTTCCTCCATTATCTAAATTTCAGCCATGAGTGTTCTTTGGAGCAATAATCCAGCCTTCCTATAGCTAGATTAATTTTTCACCTTGACAGAAAGGGAAGAAAAAGCTCCTCTTCTGTTGAAAACAAAACAAAACAAAACAACTCTACTGAAACATATGAATAAAAAAATTAAAATGAAGGAGGAATCTGGAACTGAATCTGCGTACGTGACATGGAGTGGCAGGTATCTTTGATGGACAGGAACATACACTGCCAAAGTGACCTCTCCTTGGCTTTAACACAATTCCAGCTGGGCATGATGCCTTCCTGTTGGGTTGCTGTGCTCTCGTGATGCTCACTGGGAGCAACAAATGCTCAGATACATCCTCTGCAGAAGGTGATATGGGACTTCACCCACCCCCTCTGCATTGTATCTGGCTACACACGGAGGCTTTGTGGGTTGCTGCACGCAGCAGGGGCTCCCCGGCTGGTTCCACTCCACCTACTCATGTCCTGCATGCTACAGCAGAGGATCTGCCAGGCAGTGGAGCTTTTTTCACTCTCCTTCAGCTGTGCCCTCCTCCCTTTCCTATGCCTTCCTGACCAAGGTCATGGGGAGATGATAATAGCTGTATCTCAGGAAACACCGCCACACTTTGCCTTTTCCTCCCTTCTTGGGAGCTGGGAGGTGCAGCCCTCACTGAAATGAAAAATAGGAACGCCAAGAAGCCTCCCACTTGGATTTGGATCCTGCAGAGAGCCTGGGGCAGTGCCAGGAGCTGAATCCAGCTCTTCTAAATGCCACAAGCAAGACATTGTCAGCTCTGCTGGAGGACAGGGACACGAAGGTGGGAGAGGAAGGACATGTTCAAAAATATACAAAATCTACATATTCTGTTTTCATTTTTGGTGCAACTCTTGAATGCCTGTAGTTCTGGTTTCTGCTAAAGCACTAAGTGTGTGCTGCCTCTCCACTTCTGGAAGCTGAAGACTCTCAATGCGAGGGTGCAGGATTTACAAGGGGTACAGTGAAGGTGTTTGAGCTTCATGGTGGGCTCAGATAAGCCAATGTTAACACAGCATAGGAGGCAATGACAAGAGAGTGCCATGTCTGTGAATGTGGCATCAAATGTGCAGAGACCTGTTGCTCATTGCTCCAGTAAATGTATGACACTGTAGAGGGGAGAGGCTTGAACATGAGCTTGGACTTCCCAGTCACTGTCCCACAATGATCTTGCACAATCCCAGTGGAAGCTGACTTGCTTTGCATTTTTCTTCATGCCCCAAAGCAGAAACTGGAGGGGGGTGACCATTGCCAAGGAAATTACCTCCTACTCAGAAAGTGAATGGTCTAGTGGCTAAGAAGTGAGAAGGTCTGGTTCTGCCGATAGATCTGTCACAGACATTTAGCTTTCAGTGAGCTGCATAGGAAGGGAATATTCATCTCTACGGGCAGATTTACCCTATTCACACTGACCAGAACAGCACGTACGTCGCAGAGGAATTCCTGTCTTGCTAACCATCCCTTCCTAACCATCTAGATCATAGAAACATCCAGCCCCACACTGTCCTTCCAACTCTATAACCTGGAGGTCTTAGTTGAGGTAGGAGATGACTTAGTGGCTCCCACTAAAAGTAGCCTGCCTTTCCAGAGGTCAGCAACAGAGGGAGAGATCTGAAACACGTTCACAAGAACTAAGCTACATGCCCACTTGCATGGTGCAAGCCAGAGCCCTGAGGTGCTACCTCCTTCTGTGTGAGGCAAAGAACAGACGACCTCAAAAAATGCTGAGCTGCTCCATGATGAGAGAGAGATAGAAGTCTTCTACAGGGATTCTTGTATTTCAGAAGGGAAAGTAAGGATATCTCAACACTTGCCTTGAAAAGCTGCACTTCTGACACCCTCTTTCAAGCCTTTGAGAGCGCAAAGCCCCTAGACAATGGATGTTCATCCTAGGGAATTCAGAAGTGGATCCAGAGGATTCAGCACGAGCAAGCCAGGAGAGTTTGAGTAAACAAGGTGTCAGAAAGTACCAGCTTTTTCCACCTGTTCCCACCCTTTTCTGACAGTCTGCAGCCATGTCACCTCAGGGAATGGTGTCCAGATGCATCCTCCTTCCCCAGCAATAATAAATACCTCAGGGACTGTCTCTTCTCAAGGCCTGTGAAAGCAGTTCCTCCTGTGAGTGTGTGTTTCCCTGCATGACTCATTTCCTGTTTTTCTGCTGAGCAAAGAGAGGCACCTGGTGACCAGCAAGTGCCAAAAGTTGCATCTTTGGGGTTTAGAGGAGGGTGTGGGGAGGGTTACTAGCTTCCCTGGATCATCAGACCACTTTTCTTGCCAGGACAAACACCACCTGACCTGCTGGCAAGTGGGGCAGGTGCTCTGGAGGTCCGCAACTCTTTGCAACCTGCTCATGTGCATCCTAACCTCTGCATCTCCTGGAAGCCAGAGACCCCGAGTTTCACATCAGTGTGCCAAAACTCTGGTAATTACGATTAAAGTCCCAGAACAGGAAAGAGAGAGCAGCACAACGTGAATACCCAAATCAAACATGTTAGTAGGGAGCATATGGCGGCAGATGACAAAACGGGTTTTACGCTCAGCATGTGGCACTTTGTGGATCTCTTGATGCCGCGAGAGCAGGAGGGAGTGAGGGAATTGCTTATTCCATGGTGACAGGTGTTACAGATACGTCGCTCATCATCCCTGACCCTTTGCAGGCACACCGGAGGAGGAACAATCTCTCTCTACACACACACACACAAAAAAAAAGTGTCACAATATAGTTTCCTCTCTTTTCCACCTGTTATAAAAATAACCCCAGGCAGTGCCAGTGGAATTAGCTTGGATGCCCATATGAGGAGCGAGGAGAAAGGGAGAATAAGACAGGATGGCTGTTATTAAAAGGTTGTCCCGCCATGTGACTCGGAGCAAGCATTCTCCAAGCCTTCTGAATAACGAGAGGCTGTTAGTGCCAGCTAATTAGCAGCAGGCTAATGGCTTGGTTGCTGGAGCCGTTGGCTGCAAATAAATTAAGTAAGAACAAAGGAAATGAAATCTACTGAACAGAAAAGTTGTTGGGGGTGGTAACACAGGACAATTCCAGGAATAAACTTAATAGGCTTAGTAGTATTTAGGTGTAACTAACAAGAGCAGAGGTTCACATGCTGCTTGCTAATTTATTCCATCCTCTTGACTAAAGGCAAAGAGGAAGGATTGAAAATGAAGAAATCCAAGGCAACACAGCAATGTCTTCAAATGGAAGACATTTCAGGGATCCATTATACATTTACCCCAAACAGATCTTCAGGGAAAAGTAAAATAGGAAAGGAAGCTTGCAGGCTGGGTGCAGCTCAAGAAGTACAAAGGTGTAGAATTAGCCTTTGAGCCCACCACCTTTCCCTGCATAGCCAGAGACAAGTCACCTAGCTCATGCCTTCATTACCTTCTGCTGCTGTCCTGTCTCTGCAGTGAGACCACCACCAGCCCTCCAGAGGAAAGTCTGATCATTATAACTTATCCCTTGGGGAAAGCTTTTCTCTAATCCCATTTAGTTTGAAGTTGGTATTTTCACTTAGATTTGTCTCCCCCTCCTTAGCACTTGCGTGCCTATAAACTATTGTAAAAAAAAGGATGTTCTTGTTCCTGACTTAACTCATTTTTTCCTAATCATTTCCAATCCTTTTTATTCATAATTAATCAACAAGCTTCATAAGATCTTTAGCTTTCAGAAAGCATTGTCACTGAGCCCAAGGCCCAGATTTTTTAAGCAATTTATGTTCATGACTCCCACGGGGCTGCAGGAGAGGTTGACATCTAAATACCTCAAGGAGTCTTGGCCCAAGAGCTCTATACAAGGTTTCAAATATGAACACGTGAAGTTAAATCCATGATTTTTTCCTCCCTTTTAGCCTATGTGCAGTGTGAGAGGTAAGCCCTAAAATCCTCACTTTTTCCATTTTCTGCCCCTGCTCAGGCCCAAGTCAGAGAACGGATACTGCAGAGATTGCATAGACAGCGGCAGTGCACTATGTAGGCTTCAGATCAGTAGGTTTTCTTTTCCAGATTCTCTTATTTCAGTGACCACATGTCAAATCAGAATTTTCTTGGATGATGTATATAACTGAATTTTACCCAATCCTTCTCTAGCTGCAAAATCTGGTTGCATTCTGCTCTTTGATATCACAGAAAAAAAAAGAGAGAGAGAGAGAAATTAATGTGGCAAAGTCTCTGCAAGGTGATACCTGCCTTGGACAACTGAAAATTTTCAGCCTAAGTTTCATGATCAAATGAATAATAAACCACCAAGAAAAGGTGGAAATTACAAGTTGGCTATTAGCTTACTTATATTAACAATAATGTTAATAATAACAGCAATAGTATACTGGCAGATAAAAATTCATGAAGAATTGAAAAATATTTATTTTCTCCAAAAATTAATTATGAGCAAACTCGTAATTAAGTGTAGTGGTCTAATGAGTTCACAGCCAACAGCTCAGCTATAGCACTTGTCTGTGTGCATAGTCTTCAGACTTATGATGTGCTGTGGCTTAGATAGCCCTTAATGGGAAAGAGGTGAGCTTTGACCTTGCCTTTAGGGTGGGCAAAGAGCATGCTCACACAACCATGTAACAGATGACAGGCAGACACATGTTCAGCCACATTATCTTGATTGCATGTTCGAGCTGTACCTCCTCCCCATGAAACTCGCTGCCGTAGGCATGTGGGGTTACCCTCTTGTTGTTCTGCTCTACAAAGGTGGTGAACTGAATGCATTTTTGGCAACAAGGAGTTGCTGAAGCTGAAGGGTTTCATCCCTGTTTCTCAGCTCCGTTCACATCCCAGCCGTGAGGCTCAGGGTTACATGACCACCCTAGAGATCATGCTAGTTTCTGCCATTTTCTATTTGGTGAAAACACAATGAATTCCTTCTTGCACATCATTATCAGGATCCCAGCTGCAGGATCTTCATTGGTGATATAAGTTCAAGAGTTAATAGGGACCCACAGAGACTTTCTTGCCTTGTTCATTCATGGCATTGGCTGCAAGAGAAGCCACTTTTTCACTTAAAACTAGAACTTGCAGTGTTTGAAAAACAGACAACTTGAAAAGGGTTGATAGATCAGTCTACATAGACTGAGTTTATAGGTTACTGAGAGCACCTGTTGCCCTATCTAATTCTTCTAAATTTAACCTTGTTCTTACTTTTAATTTCTATGAATTCCCTGCAGCTTCCCCTGGCCCAAGTTTGGTTCAGGTTGTATTTCAGTTTTATTTAAGCATCATATCACTTGATTATTGTAATCAATAACCAGATTATAGGCCACCTCTTGTACAGTGAGAATCTCAAGGAGCCCATGAGATCTGGGTGAATCTACTATAAATAAAAAATGGTCAGTTCCATAGGGGAAAATGGTGATGATGAATAAGAATTTTTCTCAGTTTGTCATGTTCTATGAATTGAGAGCATCCTGATTACCTTGTTTCATAGCTCTCTTTTGCTTAAATGGGACAGAGAATGGACTGGAAGTAAAGAACTCCTATTGATGGCTGATAACAACATCATCGATGTTGATAACATTTTATTCATGCTTTGATTCACCTAAACACTGACGTGGCAAATAGAAAAACCTGCCATGTAATTGCCCTGTTATTACAGATTTTGCAAAGGAATTGAGTAGGAAGAGGAGGAGATGAAGCTTGAGGATGCTAAGCAGAAGCTCTCTGAAGTTAGCTGTTACAGCTGAAGAATTCAATATCTGCAGTTGTTCATCACAGCTTTCAACCTTAGATTCCTAACTTCATAGTTCAGCTACATAAGGTGTTACCAGCACACCCTGATCTGCATCAATCCAGAATCAATAGGCTTAGTTTGAGTTATTGATTAAACTCTTTTAAGCCAATCTACTTGACTTTGCACTTCATTTGATGAGGAACACTCACATAACCCCTTAAAATAACAGTGAAGGAGGCAGATCAAACAGTTAAATGTACTGGATAGAAATTATCATCGTAACCGTTACAGCTCAGTCCATGAATCATCTAAGCTTTCAGGACATAACAGATATCTCTGCTGTCAGAGATGGTAAGAACTTCAGTCCTTAAAATAGACTCTTCTCCCTGGAGTCTTGCTTATATGTTGGGTAAAGGTACTGGTAGGAATTGGTGGGGAATTTGAGGGTTAGAGGGCCTTCTATTTATTTCATTTTTATTAGGCTGAAAGTTTAATGTATGTAAAACCAAAATCAAAATTGCTTATCAATCACTTTTAATAGTGCAAGTCAGAAACAAGCTCAGCCAAAGTCTTAAGGGAAGATAAAGGTGATGCTGGCTTACTGGTTACCTGTCCAGCTCTAAACAGTTGTAAAACTTCTTCAGGAACTTGTCATTACTCTCACAGGTAGAAGTGAAGTGGAATCTCCATTTAAGCACCTGCTGGAATTATTCTTAGAGTTACCAGGAACCCACTAGTTCCCATTGCTGTCCAATAGTCAGTGAAGATCCTCAGGGTCTCCACAGAGACAGACCACTCTGCTCAGGTATCTATATCCACGCATTTTGGTAACTCTCCTTAGCCAGCCAAGCTGGCTAAGCATTGCCCTTTCTCCTTGGTTTTTCAAAGAAAAAAAAATGTTTATTTTAAAAGGTCCCTCACTCTGTTCTGATTTGTGCTGTTTTAATTCTGGGGAGAACCCCTCTAATCAGTTTTTCTACCTATGGTTAAAGCTATTAAACACTCTGTGGCACAACTTTTCCATGGGGCAGGAGCTCAGAAGTAGGCAGTGCAAGTGAATAAACAAATGAAAAAAAAACCAAATAAATAAAAAATCTAGCGTAACAGTCCTGAAAAGCTCTCCCGAGTGAGCCTGGAGAGAGCAAGACTGAGCGATTCTCCTCTGGTACCTATGGGCAAAGCTGCTAGCCAACCATAATATCGCAATGAAAAAGATGATGTTTTCAGGGTGGGCTCTGAAGTTTAAGGACAGATTCTCCACAGGGTTTTGTACAGATAAAGGCGTATGCCATGCTATCATACAAGCTTCAGCAAGCTCTGCTACCATGGGATAGTTCCCTTACTGGGTTAAGACATGAAATTTCTTCTTTTCCTGACCTGCCAGCCAAAAAGGGACAGAGGTACCGGCGTCCAAGAAGACAGACAAAGTCAGACAACAGGTTGTTCCCCTCCGTTGCAATGAATATCCGACATTATATTTTCCTTCACCATTACTCCCAGGTGACAAAGGCTGCCCCTTTGCAAGCTGCAAAGCAGCCCCTGCTCAGGAATGTCATTACTAGAGGGGCTTTAAAATAAAGCAGGGCACACAAAAATGTGATGACTTGTCAAAAATGCAGGCTGCAAGGTGTTTAAGGCATGAATTTCCTCTTAATGAAGCCTCGCTGAGGGAACATTACATTCAGCCCGGAGTGCGAGCGATGATGTATCACAAATTTATGGTTGTCCCCTAGTGTTTCCCAGAGTGAGGAAGGGGGCATGAAAATAGCCACACAAGGAAGGGCTTGTAAAACCACTGCCATTCAAGCTGTTGCTTGGCCCCGAGCCATATCTGTCAGCATTTGGGTGCCTTGCAGTGTGAACGCTGGTTAGATGCAGATTTCCAGTGCTGATTTCCTCTTTGGGTGCAGAGACTTGGATGGGTGGAAAGGGGGACATAAGACATCATAGAGGGATAAATGTGACAGAAGGGCTGCGCTGAAAAGAGCCACGAAAAAAATATATTAAAATATGCTGTCTGTCAGAACATTATCTTCCACACTTCTGGCAGCCACGTTCATCTGTTCTACCCCAAAATAAAAGGCCTGTTATTTCCATCTCAAACAGGACAGAGGTACTGGCTTCAGCAACGGAAGAAGTCAAGTCTCCCCCTCTCTGCAGATAGGAAAAGCAGTGGCTATTTGAGTAAGAAGAGTAAGTCAGTCACTACCTGTCAGTCTGGGCTGGTGCATGCAAGTGTCCCAGGCATCCTGCAAGGTCCATCACCAAGGCTGCCAAATTCAAAGGCCCAGCCTTCTCCTTGCACTTTTTACCATCCTTCCACCTACTTCTTCTTTACTTTTACAACTCATCCTATTGCACGTGTGTGGGTTCACAGAGCAGAGGAACAGCTACAGTAACAGAGAGGAGAGGCAGAGAGATGTTTGCTATGGTAGAGCCCTGAACCCAAAGAAATTACTCTAGGAGAAGCATCTCCAAGCTGCTTTGCCACCATCATGATATGTTGTATCTTGTCTTAAGGCATAACAGGGCTGTATTTCTTTATTCCATGCATCCCTTCTGAAATATCCCTTTAGAGCAAGCGATTCAGGATGGTACAGGAAAAAGAGGCCTAAATTTTGTAGGGCTCAGGAAGCTGGCTTTCTTCCCACAGCCTCACCAGTGACTTCCAGAACTGTGTGCGGTCAGAGCTGGGACTAGCACTGATAAGGATGTGAGCAAACTTGTCTGCGCAGGTGGAGTGCAGAGATTGATTTTCTTTGGGCTGTATTTTCTAACTGGCTGAGTTTCACCACTGACGTCCCTCAGGAAGCAGCGTGTGCACATTGGACTATGTTCAGAGCCATTTGGCGTCAGCAGAGTTGCAACAGGGACAACTCCGGCCCCATAATGCTAAAAGTGGCTGTGTAACGTGTTTCTTTGACTACTAAATAACCTTTATTGCTAGGTCATTTTTCTTTAAGCGGCCAAAGCAAAAGCAGTCTTGTTGTGCATAGGGGTGTAAGACCATTAGAGGAGAAACAGGTTATGGCAAAAAAAGGGGCATTGTAGCTCCGCTTCACCTGGAGGGATACTGAGGCACAAAGAGGTGAAGCAGGTCACATGGCAGGTCATAGGGATTAGAATTCATGCCTCTTGACTCCCAGCCCAAAACCTAATTTGGAGTCATATCTGACTTGACAGTATCCTTTTAAGCCTGGAATTTTACAGGCTATAAAAGTAAAATGATCAGTTTTGACTAGAGCACCTTACTGACTTTAACAAATGAAAAAAAAAGAGGAAAAAAAGAATAGCATAAATGCATTCCGTTAATGGGTTGCCCTCAATCCAAGGACAGAAAAAGAGTGGAAAACCCCCAAACTCACAGGACGTTTTCAAACAGAAGTTGGAGTTTTATCTTTTCTCATTCTCAATCATTTGAGATCTTTTGCAGGTAATTTGAAACAGCTGACATTTTCCCTACTTGAAAGAATAAACATTTAATTTGCACTGCCGATTTGGGAGGAAGAATTCTAATCCTATTTGCTCAGCCTCAGCAGAAGCCCAGCTGAATGCCAGATCTTGTATAATTACTGCCTCAATGCTACACAAGGCGCAAGTAATTCAATTAGGAATCCCGATGGGAAGGATCGGGCAAAAACAATACAAACCCAGTATTTAGCAAATGGCTTTTAAGTCCCATCCGCTCTTCTGGGTCAGTGGTTCCAAGGTGGCAAAGGCCAGCAGTGTCTGAAGGTCTGTTGTCAGAGGTGGCTGGGACTGATGGCTTCTATAAAGACAAGTTGGTGGTCCCTTTTAGGTGGGTGCCTGTCATGCCCAAACCACCATTGCTCACTGGGAGCTACTAGCCTTCTCTCTGGCAGTCTCTGTGGAAGAGTCGAGGTTGAAACGTACCACAGAGAAGAGCTAAACTCTAGAGGTGCTCCAGATGGGGGAGGCCTACCAGCAAGAATTAGGCCAAAACTCATGATTATCTGACCTTATCATCGGATTACAACTCCTTCTTATGCCTCTATAACCCACTTTTTCAGGCTAATTTATATCAATATATTTTGTTTCTAATATTGTTATGAGACCAGTTAAGGATTTGAGGGCAGCACTACAAATTATCAGAGATTTTCGAAGAAATGGCTTAGATCAAAGATTGATGGAAACAGTTCTTCACTCTGGAGTCAAGAAAACAGAAGGAACAGAAAATAACCATCCTAAATATGTAAGACACTTCTGAAAAGAGGAAAGGCCATGGACCAGACTAGCAAAAGAATATCTCTTCCAGGGAAATGTTAGTGATTAAAATAAGTGGTGCAGGCTTTGTTCTACTCATGATAGTCACAGAATCAGCAGAATGAAGAAGAGAGTATGTTATTATGGCATAGATATCTAAAATGGATCAAATGAATCTCATCCTCAAAGTACCAGTTTATTTTCACTGACAACTCAAGGAACCCAGGGAGACAAGTGTATCTGTAGAAGTTTAAACAGTATGTGTCTACAGAGTGGGGAGATGAGTTTCACCTTTGGAAAAAACTTTCTTGTAACAACAATAATAAAGTATAAGGACATGCTGCCTAGAAGAAGGTATAGAGACCTTTTTATTACAGATTTAAATACAAGATACATAAATATTTGCCAGGAATGTCATTTCTATATTTGATCCTTCTCTTGGGCAAGTCATGAATTGTAACTTTCTGAGGTCTCTTTCGGGCCTTGGTTTTTTGAGTCCTTTCCTAGCTGAAAAGGATATGGACTCAACCAAAGAAGATTTTCCTCCAAAGTGGGCAGGAATTACAGAGTAATGAGCAGAGCTGTATCCTGACAGAGGGAAGACCAGGGCTTACTGCCACAGACTTTCTGTTAGATCCTGGGTGAGTCATCAGAGACTTGGTTCAGCTGTCCACACACAGGTATGTAGGGCCATTTGAGATGTCCTTGGAAGAGTCCTGGCTGGTCATCAGCTAACGTTCCAGAAGTTCTCCCCTTGGCCCTACATCACATCTGTCAGTGATTTGTGTATCTCAGACACCCAAGAGAAATCAAGTGGCACCGGATTCTATCCTCTGACAAGAGAACTTAGGAGAAGACTCTTAAGTCTTCTACAGACTCTTAGGAGAGATGATATTTCCAGTGAGCAGTTCAGCCCACATACTCAGTCAACCACCTGCTGAGACTGGCTCTTACTCTCCTTCGACTGTTGGCTTAGCTAAGTTTTATCTTGCCCTGGGACAAAGAGTGGTGGAGTTGTCAGCTGTGCAGGAAGCATACAGAACACAAGAATTCCCTTTCTAGCTACACGTCGCTTTTAGTTCAGAACAGTCATGGAAAGTCAAACAGGATTTATGTTTCTCAGAAGTGTGTCTGATTCCTATTGTTTTACCATTACCTGAAATTTCTCATCCACCAGGCACCCTCCTGATATCACTGTCTCCATAGCAGCAAACTGACATCACTGGGAAAGATGACGGCTGAACTCAGGTTTGAGATTTGCTGGTATTTCAGAGAGGGTATTCTTCATGTAGGTGATGGCTTTAAAAAAGCAGTCAAATAGAAGAGATGAATGAAAATCAAAGAATGTAAGTACGATGGATCCTAAGTACAGTATGACTCATAACTCAGGCTAATTAACATTCACACTGAATGGGCATACATCTCCTTGGGTGTTTTGTAAAAATAATTTCTTCCTCAATTCAGTAGGCAGTGTAAAGAAAGGGTGGAGGAAGAGAATTGAAATCAGCATTTCCTCTTTCCAGATAGCATACAGAAGTGAGCCAGATCACAGGCCCTACAGTAGAGGCGAGAGTTGGATGTGGGCCTTTAGAAACAGTTCTGTGAAATAATATCTTACTTGCAGGCTGCCTCTCTCCATGAAGGGACTTTCTCAGAAAACTACAGATTGGCATGGAGGAGCAAAAGGATTGGCAGGGCAGCAGCTGTAGGATGTGAATGAAGAAGTGATTGGTAGCAATTCCTCATTCTACAGCTGGCTCCATATATTGAGAAGATACCATCATGTTGAGAAGTTTGTCTCGAAGGAAAAGGTCACCTGCACCACTTAGAGGAGGGGTTTTGAAAATGTAATTCAGTGTCAGAGTTTGGTAGGGATGCACTGTTCAATCTAACCTTCAATACCTCTTTTTCTCTTTTTATTCCTCTAGTTGAAAAAAAAAAAAAAAAAAAAAAACCTCAAAGCTTATGAAATTGGAGTGAATGTGTGTGTGGGGGAGAGAGTAAAATAGGAATAAAGAGAAGGAAATTATTTAAAGTTGACCTAAAAATAAGCTGTTCATTTTTTTTTTCTCACTGAAATAAAAGTAGTCCCCGCAATATACTTGTTAGGCTGAAAATGAAACAAGGGATTTTATTCCATACATAAGCCATATAGAAGGTTTTCTGTTTGTTTTTGATTAGATGTAGCTCATTATAGTCTTAGAGTATTAATCAGAACCCCCAATATTTAACAGCATGATATTTAAAACATCTCAAAAATCATTTCAATTTTCTCTCTCGTTTCATGGAAGTGTACATATAAAAGATACTATATGTATATCAAGTCATATAAGGACAGCTAAGTGACCCCTCTGGATCTAGAGCAGGTAGACAGACACCATGCCACAGCTCCAAATACATCAAGAACATCCCAGCCACCCAGCAATGACCTACCACCCTGCATAAACCCAGCCTGTCTCTGAAAATACCCTGCACCCAACAGACACAAAGAGAAGTTTTAGTTTCTTCTCCTGGGCCCCATTTTGAACTCTTATTTCCATGGTACTGGTGCTTTTTCTGGTCTCATGGTGCTGTCAGGGAGAAAGTTTAATAGGAGGAGCAAGAGATGGAGGAGATTTGAAATCATCTTAGGGCCTCTTTCCCTTCAGCTCTCTTTGTAAATCTGCTCCATCACCAGGGCCTGCTTTATCCGTACGCGTTAACAACGGGCTTCACTGCTGCTGCTTGAACAATGTATTTGTTCTGCTTGCTTTGCCTGACTGAAGGCAACATTTAATAATTTGGTTTCTTTTCTAGCGTTTGAGATATTTAAATAGATTTTGTTCCTCTGGACACATTTTCCTAAAAAACACTTTTTTGGTCAACATTTCCACAATGGTATAAGACTTACATAGTAAATGACTATAGACAGAGCTGGCCTTCCAGACCCACCTGTGTTGGTGTATTGAGTTACCTGTACTGGTCAATGGTCATCCTTTCTTTAATCCCTCTCCCAGCCCAGCCAAAGATACAACTCCACTGACTTGTTTTAAGTGGTGTCTCAAACAATTCATCTTCCTGAAATGAATTATGGAGCACTCACATGAACACATTGCATGGAGAATGCAAGTCCAGTTTTTTGCTATGTTACCACAAGCCATTTTTAAAGTTTGGAAATGCTAGTTCATGGAGCATTAAAGTGTGTACATGTGGGATTTATCTCATCTAATCTTGTAAGTCATTTAGCTTGCAAGACAGGGATGTAGGTCCCTCTGAGTTGCTAAGTTCCTGGTACAGCTGAAGAAAATTCAGTCAAAAGTCAATGCAAACCTAATATAGGTGCATCTTAAAGGGTGATTTGAAGTGTTCTTCGGGGTCCAATGACTCTGCTGATTAGAGGTTCAATTCAGCCACATAAACAGAAGGGCCTAGTGCTGAAAAATAGCAATAAATTCATATGGAGCTGGCAGATACAACCAAGGCCCCACAACCCTTTGGATCAGCAGCTGGAAGCCAGATGATCTCAGATGCACACATGGATAGCTCTAGTTCGTATGGAGACACTTATCTGTATGTTCTTGATACAGGGAAGACTTAGGGGCCTAAATAGATGTCAGGTGCCATTTGACATGCCATGGAGTGTCAATGTGACCTCCAGCTACTGCTCCAAATGGCTAGGTCTCCTGTAGGTCTTGTGTCATATCTGCCAAGCCTCTGCCACAGTCTTCGATGCCTTTTGGCACCTCCAGGGTCTTAGGCAACCAGGCTTAGGCAGCTGATCTATGCCCATTTTAGATTTCTGAAAGAAAACAGATGAAATTCATGTTTAGTTGCTTGTTCAAGTCACCCAAGAAAGCAGCAAGAGAAGGAAGGAACAGAACTTAGGCTCCTTGATTTCACAGTTCTTGGCTTCAACAGCTGGCCTCTCCCAGCTCTGCTGGGTCACTTCTAAGCATGCATCCTGGGCCTGCCTGCTCCCCTCCAAGCCCAGGGCTTTTACATCCCATGCAGGGCACTTTGAACTAATTCCAGTTGCTTCAGAAAGAGACAGTGTTTCCTGTTTCTACAACCCAACCGACTCCTTAATCCTTTTATCCAGCTACAATTGTGCCAACTTGTCCTTGTGTTCCTCTTTGACCTCATCTCAGCTCTTTCATCCACGGGCTCTGTTCCCACCCCTGCACAAGGCAGGCATGTACTTTAAAATATCACTCCGTGCAGTGGAGTTGTACAGTTTATAGCAAAAGAAACTCTGCAGCAAGTGTACATAAACACACACACACACACACACACACACACACATGTATACACATGCCCCAGGTCAGCCTCTACCCATTGCTTCATTTCTTCCATTCCCCAACCAACTGTGACACTGAACAAGTCACTTAACCTCTCGGTGTCTGAGTTTACCCAGCCGTAAAATGGGGATAAAAATACTTCACCTACCTCAGGCAGGACATGTGGTTTAATTCCTTCATGTTTTCAAAGTGCTTTGAGTTCCTGAGCTAGATAAGAATTGGCTTAAATTTTCTCAAGTGACTAAAGTCTGTAGTGCCTGATTTGACATACATTAAAATGGTCTTGCTTGTGCTTGCTTGATTGCTTCACCACTAGGACTTGCCAGGGGACAGTCAGCAAAGTGTTTCTTTGTGCCTTTTTCTTTTTCTTTTTCTTCTTCTTTTTTTTTTTTTTTTTTTTTTTTTTTTTTTTTGAATAGAGACAGAGATTTTTGCCACAGAGGGTACAGATCTCTAAAAATAAAAATCATTATGTTTTAGGTATTACTCATGTGCTCTCTGGATATGTTTGTAAGATACCAGGCTCACTGAGAAACAGTTTGCTTGTCCAAGGATTAAATCCATTTTTACTGATTTGCCCAGACTTTTTTTTTGTTGTTGTTTTAATGATGAAAAATCATTTTAGAGACATCATTGATGGTAAATGGTAATGAATGGTAAATATCATTTTTTCCATTTCATACAAGTTGGGAGGGACTTTGTTGCTGAGAATTTGCTCTGTGTTGCTGTTGTCTAACTAGTGGTAGATGTTGCAGTTTAGGTGGAGGAGACTAAACAAGGTCCAATGACGAGAAGCTGAAGTTCAGCTTATTCAGACTCAGTAAAAACCCCAGATTTTTTAGAGCTTGGGGACTTAACCCCTGAAACAATTTCTCTAAGAGATGGTGAGGTTTGTATCATTAAAGCTTTGAAATCAAGGCCAAACCTCCTCCTGAAAGTGATGGCTCAACTCAAGCAGAAGTTCCTGGAGAAGCTGCATAGATCATTGAAGGAAAGTCTCTGGTCTGAATGCTTTTACTACCTTATTGGGAAGTATAATAGCTGCTACTTTGTGATAGCAACCCTTTCCCACTTCCCACCTCCTCTTGAGTCTGAAAGGGTAGTGATTGCAGTAGTTAATATGATATTTTTTATTATGGTGACCCCCTATGGTGTGTGAGGGCTAATTACACCAGCAAGCTCCCAGCTGGGGTTGAGGTGGGTTCTGAGAAGTACCTGATAAAAAGGAATCTTTTTCTTCTGGATGGAAAAAAAAAAATGATTCCCAAAAGTAGTAAGACAGGAGGTGACTGAAATCTCTACTTTTCTTCTGTTCTTCCCATTTTCCCTCAACAGCTGCTTGGAGTTCCATGTTTTTCAAAGCTATACAGATACCCTTCTCTCTCTTGTTTTTCTTTTCTTCACTTTTCTTTAGTGTGTCTGCTTGCTTCATAGCTGTTCTCCCCTCCTCTCTTTTCTCCTCCCACTTCTCCCATCCCCTTCCATTTTACTGTGTCCTAACAGCAAATCAGTCACCCGGTGCCAAAGACAACATGCATCACCCAGTGACAGCTCCTTCTGCTTCCACCCATGACCTTTAGAAGTAAAATAGCCAAATGCAAACAAGAAGAGATAAGGGCTCGTTCTGGATGCAGCATTTTTATTTGCTTCAGGTGTGATTTATAAAGCTGTCACCGAATTCTGTCGGCAGCTGCAGATGCAGGAGGAAAAGTTGTTCCTGTATCCTGCTCAGATGGAGATGGGAAGTGATTTAACTCTTTGGCTACATAGGGAGGCGTGTGAGTGGCTCTCCACTGGGTCTGCTTCTTGAAGAGACATGAGAAAAAGCTTCAAACCCAGTAGCTAGTGGATAAGGAGACCCCAGAGCAAATTCAGTTTTCATATAAGGGGATGTAGTTCGTGTGAAATCCCCAGAGCTCTGATCCTCTCCCACTAAATAGCTGCTGCATTTGAAAGCAGATGATAAAGTAGGATTTAAACACTCAGCTCCCTCTGGCTGGGATGTAGGAGCATATAAACTTTTTTCTCTTTGCTCTCAGCTAGCTAAGCTATACTGGGTAACTTATGTTGTCACTCTGTGCCTCAGTTTCCCTATGAATGACATGATGATCAAACTTTGTGCTCCCGTGTGAAGCTGTCAAGGCTTTACTGGCAGAGAGAGCTGCAGGATAGCTGGTCACCCTGTTATTTTGTCGAGGGAGGAATAAACCACTCCACGAGAGCCAAAGAAGGGCTAGGTCTAGCCAACAAAAAGCACAGTCCTGAACCTCAGCGGAGGCCCTGGAGCCTGGGGAGTATTAGGTACCTCCAAAGAAAGGTTGATACCAGGTAGAGTGCTGCATGGAGGAATCACACGACCAGCATACAGCAAAGTCCGCTAACACGGGAGAGTCCCGATAGACACAGGCTGCCCAGCAATGAGCCCTCCCCTGCCAGCCAGACTTCTGCTTTCAAAAGATAGCATGTGAGCAGGAAAGGAGGATCTTGCCCTTCTTGTATAACCTTGGCCTTCAGTGCCGTCCTACAGGAAGCAAAGTGTTTGTTCCCTTCCTTCCCCTCCAGGGCCGGGTTCTAGCTCTGGAGATGGGAGGAGGAACGATGCATTTTTTTCTCGTAGAGCTTTATGGAGATGAGGAAGCACAAGGACAGGTGTGAGCATGTGACCTAGTTTCTCCAAGTGTAGGGAATATTATCCCAGGCCAGGGTCTCATCAGGCTCTGTTAATGGGATGTGAGAAACACCCACACTCACTTAACCAGACTTTACCAGACCAGATTACCAAACCTCTGGGGTATCAACCATGCTGTAAACCAAGGCATCCTCTGAGGTAAAGCAGCACTGAAGAATCTATCAAATCTCCATTCAGTATCTCCTACGCTCACATTTCAATATATGAGAGCACTCTTTACTTACAGTCCAATGATGTGCTCTCCACCCACTCAACTTCTGCCTTTCTTGTCCTGTTTCAAGCCTTGTATTTAAAGCAGTTGTTTACACACAAAAGCATGTGATTTTAGTGCAGGGCTCTCTTTTAAGTGTTCCCACAGACTCTGTGGAGCTTAAATGAATCTCTCACTATGTTCTTCATAGGCATCATCCCTTACATATTAAACCTTCCTATACATGAAGATTTTTCCCTCTTTTCATTTTGTGTGGTGTGTAATGCTGTGCAGCCATGACACAGTTGGAGAACTCCATGCACTCCTGAAATCCACATGAAGCATTGCTGTGAGACAGGAGTGGAGGTTCCCATTCTGAAGCATGTAGACACTATATATGACAATGCAAAGGCACAGTTGCAAAGTGTACATCAAGACAGTCACCATTTCTCTCCCACAGAGCCAATGCAAGCAAGCAGCAAGTCAAGAAAGAGAAGGGTTATTAATGATCTGGAAAATCAACAGGTCACAAAAGTCTGAGAAAAAGAGTTTGTAACAGCAGTCTAGGGGATGGTTCCTCTGTTATTTTGTATACCTTGCTCATTTATACTCAGAATATTCACATTTTGGCTTAATTTCTGGTTGCTCTTACCTATGAGTTCAAACCGTACTGGTATTCCTTGTATGGGCCTGGCATGCAGAGTGAGGTAGCTGATATGCAGAAGACAGCAGGGGAACAGCAAAGTGGCTCTGCTCACCTACCTGCTTTGCCAACATCAAAATCCTCAAAAGCCAGCCTAGTGACTGCAACTGGCCCTGGATGGAGGGATTGGAGAGCGAGGGCATGGCTGGTTCTGGGAAGAGACATCTCTCAGTAGGAACAGCAAGGCTGAAACTCTGCAGATCTCCTGCTAGCTCTATCCAGCTTCCATTTTGAAACTTCCTTTTCCCATGTCCTCTCCCTTCTTCCTAGTACATCGAAGCCCAGCAGTGTGCAAGTTGATGAGAAGCCATGAACCATGTCTTGCAGACCAGAGACACCTTGATCTCCTAGGCAGAGCACATCTATCTGGGATCCATCAAGTGCCAAGCTGCCTGTCTGGCCAAGATTCATGAACCAAGCATCAGCAACCTAGAAGACAGATTCTCCCTTTCCCCTTAATCATCTGGCAGGGAGTATTTCCACTAGTTCCTCTTAATTTCTTTCCCCCTGAATTTTTTCAAGTGCAGCATGTACAGTTCCCTTGATCTATCCTAGTGATGCCAGTGGGTCTGAGCCCCATGACACCATCTCAGACTGCAGGCTTATTATTTCTGACTCCCCTACCCCCTTCTTGCTGCTCATTTGAGGTCTGAAGGGTGGCTGGTAGGTAGAAAGTGGCCTTTAGGTTGTTTTTACAGACATTATTACACTGTCAAGGCGAGGTGTAAGGCAAGGCTGTTGAAGAAAAGGATTTGACAAGTGAATTTATTTTAACAGGCAACACAATTCAGTCCATTTAAAAACAAGGCAGATTTGTAAATGCTTCGGGGAATCAGCCCTGCAAATACTGGTGTCCTTAAACTCTCTAAAGTGTAATTAAGGCAGGAGTTGATTGACTGAAGAAAAATAGAACGTCAGCAATGGAGGCAATTATAGAAAACAGCAGGTCCTTGCATTACTGTTCTGGTTTGTGTTCAGACCTGGAAACTTCCTCCAGGAGAGATCTTACGGGCCAGAGCCTAACCACTCTGAAGCCAACAGCAAAACCCCCCATTAACTTCAGCACAGCCAAGATCTAATCCTCAAAATAAATTCAAAGCCAGGGTAGGCACTGATGACACTGTTTATTTTGTGAAGGTTTCCCTTGGACAGCTCTGCTGTAAATCCTAGTGCCAGTCTATAAATCGGAGCAGCCTTAAACTGAGCTAACCCAAAATAATCCTGGCCTGACAATTGCATGAGATTCATCTTGTGCAAAGCTCACCTAGAGCAGCTGCCCAAGTCATGTTTCTCCACACACGAATTTGTATTTCATGCTCTGGTATCTTGCAGTGCCCAATCTTCTCTTGCTTTCCAGGGCACTATCCACAGCACCAGTGGAGCGTGCTCACAAAATAGACACAGACCACAGGTATCCTCACAAGTACCTTCATCTGCTTCAAGCCCTTCTCACCTCTGCCTCCTCAGAGCAAGCCCATTACTTTGCACATAACCTGTTGTCCCAACCTCTCATCCACCATTTGACCCACTGTGTGGTCTTTTAACTCAGGGAAGATGTTAACTTAGCTCATACACCATGTTCAGAATGGATCTTCCAGCTTAGACAGAGCTACCAGAGAAATAAAAGGCTTTTCCTTCATAGATCTGGTATTCTTAGGCCTGACCCCAGTGGCAGCCTCTAGCTGGCTGGCTTCAAAACTTCTCTGAAAAAAAAATAAATAAGAAGTTCTTTCCAAATTCATTAAGAGAAAAGTACCTCAAATGTGTTTATTGACAGTGGCTCTTTTCCCTTCCAGACAGGATTGGAAGGAACTTCTGTCTTTGGAACCCAACCAGCATCTTAGACACAAAGTTAGAAACACAGCTGGGACATCTCTTGAAGCTCCTTCTTTTGTTTTCTTCCTTCTGTTTCTTCTATGAAAAGCATTACACAGACCATATTGTCTTCTGCAGTTAGGTGCAGGCACATTAAATGAAAAGCACCAAGTTGTGTATTTGGAGAGGGGAGAGAACCTCAGCAGCTGTCTATGGTCTTCTGTACTGAACTGCATTGTAAATAGTTCTCAAAAGAGTACTATTACTCTTAACTCATAGATGGTGAAACTGATGGCCAGGATAGAAAATCAGTCACTGAAGATCATTCAGCATGTTCATGGCAGAGACAGAAGTCTCCTGAGAGCTAGCCAGTAGTCACAATACCTCACATTATTATTATGGAGTGTTTTTAGCAGTTATCTGTTTTTAGTTTTGGGGAAATACCCTTATAAATCCTGCTGTGATCTCAGAAGATCTTTCTTCCCATCCTTTCTTTCCTAGTTTCTACCATAGTATCCTGCAGTTGTTAGTAAGGAATGGACTTGCAGAAGTCATTGTACCATCCTCATCAGCCTCTCTGAAGGGCTTCCAGGATCAGCCAGTCTGTGAGACATGATGAGCACCACGTGATGCTGTTGGCAGATCACAGAAGCAGATGCACACATACTGACAGGAATTTCTGTTTTCTACTTCAATTAAGGGGCAGAGGAAAAAAAATAACCACAAAGAACTGCTAAACAAAATTGCTAAGAACCTTCAGCTCATCGGGGTTACTGACAGCTTCCTCAAACCATTTGTGAAAAAGACTTCTGGTAGAAAAATAAAGCATTAGGGCCAGACCTGGCAAAATCTCAGTCCCCTCTGAGGGGTGCTAAATGTCCTCAGATTCCCATGGAGACATTTGCTAACATTGCCTGCCTATTAAGGGATAAATGAGGGCATTGTCTGGGCAACTTGCCCAGTGGGGGAAAAAAAATAGTATTTTTGACAGCGTGTGTGGCTCTGACAGGAAGAACTGACCATCTAAATCCAGCTCTACAACCAGTCTTGCTGGTTTACAGTCCCAGTGAATGTGACCCTGACTGAGTTTTAGTTCTTGTGGCCAATGGCCTGCTGTGTTCTTTAAATGCCAAAATCCACCACTGAGACACCACTAATATCCTCAGAGCCCTTTCTCAGATTCTCACATGGTGGGCAGCTGCATTTCACCCAACTGCTTGAACCTAATGTTGTCCACAAACTGAAAGATACTCAGAGGTCTGGTTGCCATCAAACTAATGTGGTAGCCAAAACTGGTCTCTCAAAATAATCCAGGATGTCTTTCTCAGTGACACGATCCAGTTCTTCTGACATAGTGCACATAAACCTACATCCAGCCAACTACTTGAAGGAGGTTTGGCTGATACAAGCACCCATTCTCAAGGAGAAAAAAAGGCTCAAAGCTTTGGCATGGCCATGATCATCCATGAGATGGTCATCACCTCTCCACTGAGGATGCCAAACTCTGCCAACCTCTATGGCCTTATAATAGAGAATTATTCTACTACAAAACAAAAATTTGAAAACCTCTCCAACAATCTTGCACTCTCTGAAATGGAGATTTAAGTTTCTGCTCTAATAGGGAATTAGTTACATCATGATATAGCACCTAATTGCTAGGAGTTACAATGCCAATGAAGATTTGACCCTAGGAAGCACAGATTACAGCAAGGAGTGCTAAAAAAATGCATAATATAAAAGAATTTCCTTTCTCCCTAGTATAGATGCTTTAGGGCAACAGTTCTGCTATTTGGAAAGAGGTATAACTGGGCTAGACGAAAGGGAATTTTAAAGTGAATGTCTTTCTTCGAAAAAGCTAGGTACTTCTATGGCTTCAAAACAGTAAACAGCCCCGAGCAGAAGTTAGCTGCTGGTTTGTGCTAGATTGTGTGTACGTGATTGCCCTCTTCTGGGACATCTCAGAACAGCTCACCCCTGCCTGATGTCTAAGAATGTCAGAGGATGCAGGATCTTGATTCCAGGAGTCAGGATTGCTCTACTGTCACAGTCTAAGTCCCCTCTTCCATGTGAATTCTGAGCTGAAATCCCACCACCAAAGGTATAAAACCTCTCAGAAATGAACTCTTCGCATCAGTATCATCCTAGTCCCTCATGCTTATTTAGGACTTTTGTATCCTGAGTGGCTGACAGAAGTCACTCAGGTCAGAGGAAAAACCCATAAAACCATCAGGACCCTTCTCCTTCACATTTCCTGTGACACCAAGAGTGCAATGGATTTTCTCTCACCAAAGTCATATGTTTTCATTCTCCCATCTTAATGGTCTTGTGCTTATTCTGTAATATTAATGACAGCTGTGTGATTAGTATTATCCAGGAAGACCATACAGCATGGACCATCTGTGGAGAACATAAAGGATCGTGCCCCTGAGTAGTGATCGTTTCATTGAGACTCACACTTCAGGACACCAGAAATGGATAAGGGCATCTGCAGAAGTGCCTCAGCCACATTATCCTTAGAAAGTGCCTATTGTTTCTTTTTTTAAGGAGAGAATTCGGGGCGAACAGGTGCCTAATTAAGGTGCCACAGCTACGTTGTGCCGTAGTTAGGTTCCTAAAATGAGGTAAGGTCATTTGGAGTCTCAGGAGTCCAAACTCAGCAGTCTTCTCTTCCAGTCTTGTGCCTATTTTGGCAGCGTCTTGCCCTCGGCAGGGAGAAGGGTGGATCAGGGCCTCCCTGAACAACGCTGCCCGGTTCTAACACAACAGAATGTGGCGCGTGATGATTCCAGGTGCAGGCATGGGTTGCGCTTTCACCTGTAGCAAATAAAAATACACACGTAAAAAAAAAATCTCTTCTGTGGGACCTTGCCACCCACCTTGTGTCTATTGGGCTAAAGGTCTCTAAAACCAGGAAAACCCTTTGCTAGCTGCTTATTCCCATAATTGCAAATCATCATGGCCCCTTGCAGCTGAACACCTTCCTCCAGTCCCATTTCATGCAGCAGTGCTATACAAGCTCCGAGGGCAGCCACAAGAGAGTCCTAAGTTCTTGCAATGCCGTGCTTATATTTAACACTGCAACACTACCTTACCTCTTTTTAGGTTGTTTCCATGGCAATAAGCCTGGCAATAAAAATCAAGTGTTGGCTCCAGGATAGGGAAATAAGGGTTGGGGGAGGGAGTTTTGTGAAAAATTAGGAAATACAGACTCTTGAGTTACTCCAACCCCACCCACTGTGCTATGTCAAGTAGGACCATTCTTCCTACCTCACTACAGAGCTGCCATCAGGTGCAGAAGAGGTGCCGGTGACCCTGGTTGCTTGTAACCTATTTTAAGGATCCCATAAGATTTTCACTGTCAGTGAGAAAGGCTCATTTTGTGCTGCAGTAGAGCCCATGGGAGCAGGACTGTGAAAATACACACAACTGAAAACACATTGCACTCTTTGGGCCATTCTTTTTCATGGTTTTTCCTCTGGGCATCCCAGAATGAAGGGTCAGGCACAGCTGAGCACAAGTTTAACAGAGAAGCAGGGGGAGAGAACTCTGTTCCCAGCTAGATGCTGGGAAATGTAGGGTCTGTGTATGAGCTTCTGCTTTTGAGAATTTTACAGAAAACCTGTCAGCAGTGTAACAGCGTGTCTGGTCTTCTGAAAGGTTACAGAGCAGATCTTTGCAGAGGAAGAGTTTGTAGGGACTTGAAATCATTGATGTTACCATAATGCAATGAAATAAAATAGTTTGTAAGCTATGAGAGCTGGAGAAACATTTTTTGCAGATAGGGAGGTTGACATCTGGTAAAAATTGTTCTAACTCTGAAGTTTTGTTTCCAAAACACCATGTCCTGGTTATATTATGATCTCCCCTCCTTACCTGTTTTTTGCAGGATAAGTTTTATACTTATCATGAGACAGAGCCTTCCACTGATACTTTGAAATCCAAGACAGCAATCGTGTCTACTGAATCAGGAGTAACCCATTTTGTATTGGTCCACAAATTCTCTTAATTATCCTGTTTTTTGCCCCCTGAGATAACCTAACAGAACTTTTTGAACAGAAATGAATTTTTCATGCCTGTGACCTCTTTCTTCATGCGTACTGCATGAATGTGGTTATATTTCAAAGAGTTTATTGAAGGTCTGCAGTAGAGAAAGATCTTCCACTTGGTCTGTCTAAAGCCACTTGTCTGATCCTCATTGACTTTACACTATGATAAAACAGTCAGGATTGATCACAGATGTGATAACAGCGAAGGGATGTGAGGAAACTTGGATCAAAAGAGCTCTGGAAGATGGAACAAACTAGGAGTGAGAAGGACTTTGGTTCAGCCTTGTGTTGGAGATGAAAAAAAGGAGGGAGGGAGAAAAGCATAGAGATTATGGAAGAGGCCTTGGAGACTTATAATCATTTCTGTGTCACGGAAGAGAAGTGGCTGCATCCATATCCAAGACATGAAGCAATGGGAGATATGTGAGATATGAAAAATGGGACAGAAAATAGAGAATGCTGGTCTGACTCACCACTGCTGTTCCCCAGGCCTTGCAAAGCTGCATAATCATGAAATTTTCTCACTATCTCCCTTTCTACACCTAAATCTCTCCTGTCAGCTCAGCTCCTTGTACTCATCTCTGCTACAGCACCATAAGGGAGCAAAACTACCACATTGCTGACTAGATTTCTATTGACAATACAAGGTGCCAAGGTGACTGGATCACATTTTCACATGGATCTGGTGTCCACAAGGACTGGTCTGATCCTCATTGACTTTACACTGTGATAAAACATGGACTTCGGGTCACTGGGTTTGCACTGGAGTCAGAATACTTCTGCCCTGCGCATTACTGCCCAGAGTTTGAGGATAAGATTGTCTCACCTAATGCTGTGGCCTGAATTCCTGTGCCAGAATATGTCTGTTTTAAGGAAACAGAACTTTATGGCATTTATAATCTATGGAGTTTGGGGGCTTTCTCCACAAAATAATCCACAAAATAATAATCCACAAAAATGAATTTGCATCAATTTACTCCAGGAAAAGGTCAGGACTATTGTATCTGAAGCAAACAATATAGTGCATATCTAGCCAAGGTTTAAGATGAATGTACATAGTAAAGAAGAGTGCACAATGAGGACTACTAGCCTAGTGCTGAACTACTCTTCAGTGGTAAAGGTGCATGTCCCTTCAACATAAACTCAGGTACTGGCTTGTCTGACTAATTCTCACCCACCATGGATGGGGACTTCACACCACATGGTAGCTGGTGGGTTACAAAAGCAAGGTTCCACCAAAATTTCTTTAATTTACCACTAATATTTGCACAAGACAATACAAGTGGTGTCATTAATCCAGTCTCCATAAATTGCACACAATTTTCAGTACATTCTTAATAAAATAATGTATTCAATATAGTTGAGATGCTGTGCTGGACTTAATCAGGCAGCAGACAACATGGTTGATGAACAAGCTTATAAACAAGAGTCAAAGAAAACTCTTGAACAGAGAACATGTGTGTTTCTCAGAGGGTAAAACAGCATCAGTGTTCTCACATCAAAGATTCTTTAGAGAAAAGATACTCAAAAACATCTTTTTGTATCTTATCTGTCTCAAAATGATGAGTTCTACCTGTTTCCTAAATAATTAGTTTAATCTGCTTTTGATCAAGAATTGTTATAACTACAATATCCCAGAATAAGGAGGTTTATAGTTAAAAGTAGTTTAACCACTCCCTAAGACCAAATCTCATACTGAAGATTTGAAATATACATATATATGTGTATACATATGTATATAATGAAATCTAAGCGAGTGAGGACTACAAAAGCCCCCATTTTTTTTAAAAAAATAAGAAGTTAACGTATCCATACTTAATTAAACTGCAAATGGCTCTAGCTCATTTGCTTTAGTAACTTGGACACTTAAGAAGCTGACTATGACAAAATGACACTTTTTACTGGATGATTAAAGGAAAAAATTATGCTAAAGAATGTCTAATGCCTGGATGAGGATGTGGACATGTGTGTATGGCTGTACATGTAATTATTTACAAGAAGTATTCGGTGGAGATGTGAACATGAACACAAACTTATGACATTATTTAAAGATATGTGACCCCATTTGGCCTAAATCTTTCATTGTCAGCCACAACATCCATGCAGGTCTTCTGAAGGGGCACATACAAACTACTGAACGTCAGGTTTCTGAGACCTACCTGACAGCCAGCTCTCCCTTCAATCGCTCTCAGTTTTCATCCCAGTTTAACAAGCAACCTCCACTAGCAGAGGCCCAAACATTTGCTTTTAAAATCATCAGGTTTCCCCTGAGGGGAAAAAAGCATGACAAGTTAAATGAGTTAGGTAATACATTACCCTATATAATTTATGACACCACAGGGAGTGGAAGCACACACATCTCTTCTGCTCCTACTTGGTCACTCCTAATGGACTAAAGCTAATAAACTAGAAGAGCTTGGAGATGAGATGAAGGAGGGGAGGACACTCCCCCATCATTTTTTCATCTTGAAGGGACTTGGGGGAAAATGGTTACCAAACACCTGGAGCAGCACCTAATTAACCAGAGTGGGACTTTAGCTTGGCAGGATTAAATGCTGGCAAGCACCCCTGGTGCAGCAGGTCTGCTTTGCTCACTTCTGGGAGCAGGGAGAATGTGCTAAGCTGCACAGTCCTGCAGTAGCCTGAATTTGGGGGAGGTTTGAAACAAAACGTCCTTTGATGCAGAGGTTTGTAGATTGGCAATCCCCTTGTGGATAGCTGCAATTAAAATCGATCAGGAAGAGCAGTGGATCAAGAGTTTTGCTGGTGTAATTGGATGTAGTTCTTTTAAAATTAACTGTGATTTATACCAGCGTGGGGGCTTGCTCAAAGAAACTAGGGAAAAACAAACAAACAAACAAAAATGCAATGAATTCAAAATCTAGAATGGGAAAGGATGATTTAAATGGAAACTTTATCATGTTAACATCCAGAGAGCCTTGATGGGCAACCACTTCTTTTGATGGAACTACAGAGTGCTTTCTGTAAGACAGGATGTCCACATTAATTGATGTCAGTGGAAGATCTGTTTTACTCACTTTTTGTGGGCCTTTGAGAAGTTGGGAGGATAAGATAATACCTCTTCACTGAATGAAGAAACAAAAACTTGTAAGTGAAAGCCTAGAAGCATAGTTCAAAAATGCCCACTAACAGCGTTTTCTTGACTGTCATTATAAGGACAATGCCAAGAACAAACCAAAGGTGGGAGTATATTAGCATACTAATGATGCAACTAAACAGTACAGATTTACACTCTTGAAGAAGAGTCCTGCGTTTTCCTCCAGGAGACAGAGAATCAGATATTAGCAGGGCTGGAGGAGACCTCACAAGACCATCGGACTTCCTGCAAGGTAGAAACAGTTCTAATTATTTGTTTGTTTGTTTGTTTTCCTTAACTGTCTAAAGCATTTCTAAATACACCAAGAAAGAGACACCTTCTCTTCACCAGGTAGTCAATTCCAGTACTTCATTAATTTGCTGGTTTTGTGTGTGTGTTGGGGGAAGGGATTTGGTTTTGTTTTGGTTTTGTTGTCATCTGTTTTTTGTTGTGGGGTTTTTTATGATGTCTAAGCTCATTTTCACTTGCTGAATTTGATGTTCAGGACTTCTTCTTGGATCCAATTATGAATCTAGAAAGCAGATTGTTTGCTTCTCCTATATGAAAGATTTTACCTCCCTCAGACTTCTCTAGAATGAACAACCTTGACTCCTTCAATTTGTCCTCATCATTTTTTTCTTAACTTCTGCTCTTTCCAATTAGTCTTCTCCAGCTGGTCCTGAATTTATCCTAATATGGTTGTCTACAATGGATCAGACAAAATGCTCTTAGGTTCCGCCAGCAATATTGGCTATATCTCCATAGTCTGCAAAAGGACCTTAAACACCCAGCTAAAATGGAGACACTTAGAGCAGGGCTCAGCTACCTAAAGATAGGACATTTTAAATGCCTTAAGGTATCCTCAAGTACCTGTCTTGTGGTGCCTGCTCCAGAAGTTGTAGTTCTCCCTTACAGTCTTTAATCTATGCACAGCCTCCACAACTCAGATGATTAAGTTCCAGAAGCTCAGATTACACTAAATGTCTATATACGTGCAACCAGATGTGATGAGTCTTAAGTTCAGCATTGAAAGCTTTACCAAAGCCATGGAATATGGCATCCTGAAGAAGTGAGCTCATCTGCAGGATTCTGAGACTCAGGCAAGTGAATGAGGTTGACAAGTCTCCTGAGTCTGATTCCTGATGATAACTTAGTTTTTGTGCTTCTCTGTACCAACACACTCTGTGATGCAAGTGATTTCATGAAATTCTCTGCATTGTAGTGGAACAGTCCATAGCTGTTAACCTGTCATCTGGAGTCTGTGGTGGGACTTCATTTTTTCACAAATTTGCTAGACCTTTAAATTTCACTAACATGTGAATTGAAGTCATGAGCGGAAGACCTAGCTGAATTTCTTCAGTTAATGCAAAACAGAGGGTTTTCATTAGAGGAAAACGTGATTCCCCCAAAACTTCTCTTCTCAAACACTTTTGTCACAGTCTGAATGGATCTTTTGACGTGTTTGTGCTTGTTGCCAGATCACCCAGCGCAACAGTATTTGTGGCCTCTTTTATCCAAGTTAAACACTGGTGAGCATATTGTAAAGCCAATACTTATTTAATATCTGATCAGGCTTGTTAAATTATCCAGGGCCTGCCAAGATCAGCAATATAATTTGAGCTCCACACTCGCACACCACTACCATTTACCTGGTGCTGGGCAGAAGTTAAACACGTTGAGAGACTGCCACGGCCATTAGGACTCTGAGGTGATCATTTATCACAGCAATTGAGTAGGAATTGTATTTTCTATTTTCCATGTACCATTAGACCTGGGGTGTTTGCACTGTGTGGATCTCACTCTGAGTAAACACATTTGGAAAGCTGATTTCAACTGAGCTGAAATAGTTTCAGCCCAAGCTTCAAGCCAACACCTGACCAGCCTGTGGAACCCCAAAGGGAGCATCGTAAATTGTTTTGGAGATATTTTGATTTATTTTCCAAAAGCCACATTCTATCAACCTTGTTCACGTTGTATTAAAGTTAAATTGGAAAATAATGTTCCTATGATGTTTAGTCCATACTGAGTTGAAACCAAGACTTTATTCAGGAAAAAAAAAAAAAACAGAAAAAGAAGTAAAAGGAAAGAAAATGAGAACTGACCAAAAAGGAGGCAATAAGTTGGTAGACGACCTATTTATCCAAGTCATGAGATTCCATTCAAGTCATTCATCTGAATTAGGTGGAGGATGAACTTAGGCGAGGATGTCTTACATCCAAAATGAATGAGATCCCCCACTGGCAGGAAATGTCTGTTCTTAGAGGAAATCTCATACTCCCACAATGCTCAGAAATTCATCCAGAAAAAGATTTCCATGGTTAAGGTCCTTCATCAGGATCTTTGCAGTCCTGAGAAAATATTCCATTTCAACACATCCACCTTTTCCAGGCCAAAAAAAAAAAAAAAAAAAAAAAAAAAAAGAAAAAGAAAGAAAGAAAGAAAGAAAGAAATCAAAACATTCCTAAAAAACATTACCATACCTAACCAGACGAATTGGATTCATCTATACAGACTAGACATGTGAACTTGTTGGGGAATTTCTACTACCAAAACGTTTTAGCAGGTTAAAAAACATGTATCCATGTTTTTCCTGACTTTTTTGTTGTGATTCTATTCTGATGTTAAGAATATTTCAGTGTTTCAATACACAAAAGCATTCTACTGTGGAAAAAAGCATTTTCCTGTTACCCAGGAAAACACATCGGTTCAGAAAGGACGCACACTGCAGTGAACACATCTGAGTGAGTTGAAATTTTTGGTTTTAAGGAACTTAAGTACCATTTTGACATCTCAGCCTGGAGCTCTGCTCTGTTCTGGGAAGGGTATAGATGCTTACACGGAATATTTATGAGGTTACTGCAGCTGTGAATAAACCCTCATGTTCTCTTAATGGGATGAGACTAGGTTTGGGACCAAACACTTCCCACCCATGTAAATACCGTAATACTACCCACATCTTGTAAATCCTAGATTCCAGGAGATATCCACATCTGTTGAAATAGAAATTATACATAGATAGAGCAAGGTAACTCATGCCCACAAGATCTTCTTGTCTTTGAAGACCAAGAAGAGGAAGAGCGTCAAAATACTTGACAAGGTGACAAAGTACCCTTGGGCTAAAGCTCATGTCCCTGCTAGCCATCACTGAGGTCTATATGAATCCATTAATGTGCACAGTTCTCAGACTCACCTGTTCCCTTGCAGAATTCCCATTCTCTGAGAGATGTCATACAGCATGCCATCTCCTAAAAGCTAGCCTGGGCTGTTCCCTCCTCTCTGTTCCACTTCCGTAGGCTGGAATCACAGAGGTGCTTCCTCAACAGCCTTCTTTCAGAGGCTTATGATCAGCTGCAGGAGCCTTTATTTTCTTGTGGTCAGCCACTCTGCCCTGAAAAGTCTCCGGAAGAAGTGTTATATTTCTTCATACAGCCTTTGAGCTTCTGGATTAGCACTTTCCTGCTGGCTTGAGCACTTCCTGTACAGAAGGAATTTGTTCTGCAGCCTTTGGGGAAACCTTGGGTTAATATGAATGAGTGAAATCTGACAGCAAGAGGCTGTTCCCAGTTTCACTCATTTTAATCACCCATAGATTTTACACCCTTTCAGTCCTGACTCAGGATGAGCTGCTTTGTGATGCTCCTGCCCTGCAGTAAAAGGCAAAGAAGATTAAATAGTTTTCACTGAGGGCTTCACTGCCTGAAAGAACTTTCCAGTTGTCTCATAGAAGAGGTCAGTGGCCACAAAGCAGCTCACTCAAATTATTGCCTTAAAATTCTTACCTTCTGGGTTCATACCCTTAGCATGTCATGTTTATCAAAGGTCCTTATGGTAGCATAAATACCATTTATCCACAAGTGAGTAGAGACTGAAAAAACAACAGTTTGGGAAAGGCCCCGACTGCAATTTTGACTCTATGTTTTAGCTGAGGAAATGAAAAAAAGCAATGTAAATATTCTGAAATGTACCAACTTTTATTTTGTTTTTAACATCACTATGCTCTGACATACACTCAAGTATTCTTAGGGTTATTTGATAAAAATATTTTTAAAATTTCTTATGAAATGAAGTTGCTCAAACTTAGGTATTTTCCCTCAATTTGATCAGAAATTAGGAGAAAGAAGAGCTCCTACGTCTATGGAACAGCTTCTCTGTGGTACAAATAGAAGGGCCAAGTTAAGGAGCATGACCCTTATACCACAACTGAGATCTCAGCAGGGAACTCAAATCTTTTCGTTTTACCTGTCCAAAACTCAGACTTTGCTCCTTCCCTCTTAACCACTTCACCGAGTAGGATTTGAATCACCTGCTGGAGATGCTTTTACCTTGTCGGTATTAGCGCATGTCCCGAGCTTTCAGACCACCAGTGCAATTATATGAGTTTCAGCTCCCATTTTTCCACTTTCATCTGCCTGGAGGCAGATTTATTCTTTGTCTTACTGTGCACATGAACATTCTCTTAATAACTGTTAGATCTGAAGTTGCAAGCCAAGCAGAATTTAATGTATGGACATCTTCCTCCAAACCTCATGCTGAATTCCTTCCTGGCAAATTCCTCAGCAGGGGCGGAGAGGCTGGGATTAAATTTACTAATTAGTGGAGTCATTTATTTTATTCTCGGTTGACAACATCTCTGCCAGATTCTTAAGGGAGAAAATATTTGACCAGAAAAGAAAAATGCTTGCGTCCAGCATGTCCATGCAACTGTCCAAGACCAAGATTGCTGCAGGACTAGACAGAGACCAGGACAAGTTCACTGGTTTAACATGGTCACTGCTGCAATGAGAAATGACAGCCTCAGCTGATAGGAAATGAAGGATGACCATCCAACTGTTGGAAGATCCTGGCTGCTGTTACTAGACCTGCTCGGTTCTTCTTGCTCAGATGCTGTGGATACGCCCGTGCCGGTGGATGCTGCTGCCTCTTGGCATCATGCTCTGTTCCCTTCGCTTGCAGGGTGGCTGCGAGTGGGACTGGGTGCTCTCAGGAGCAGGCTAGGTCACTGAACAAGGGAAAAAAACAACTTAGGACTGTCATTTTTCATTTCACTGGCAGCCTTTCACACATTTTCCTCTCTCTTCCCTCCTCCTCACACTTGCTTGCTCAGGAAACGAGGAACGACAGAATTTGTGTATTAGAATTGGCTGGGAATTTTCTACTAACACATTTTTCCTAGAAAGAACCCTGATTCACCAAGCTGTAGCTATTTCCATAAAGTTCTTAAAACAAAAATTCTGTTAAAAATAGAAAAAAAAGTGTTTTGAAGTTATTGTCCCATACAGATTTGAATTTCTTTGAAGGAAATGTTTTTACTTTTGATATGAAATGGCTCGTTTCAACATTTTTTTTAATGAGAGATCTTTAAAAATATCTCAAATGACCCAACCTGAATTTTTCATAGGTTATTGGATTGCAAAAAATGTCAAGTTTTGACAGGAGGACTTTTGAAACCTGAAGTTCTCATAGGACAAAAGGAAGTTTCACAACCAGCTCTGTTTCAATATTGTGATTATTTTGATTGTGTTTGTTTGGAAGGGGAGGGAGGAGAAGGATTTTATGGAAATTTGATTGAAAAATGTATTCACTGTATCTAGCCACATCCTGCGTTCTTTGTCCCACATCAAATCCAGAGTGACTAGAATAATCTTCATGGCTTTACAGACTGTGCTGAGATAAACAATAGCAGAATGATTTGTCATGATATCCCTAGAAGAAAAACAAATTTAGATGTCACATCATATTCACTTCTAAGCGCACAAGTTTGTTGCTCTGGATCAATTGCTAGTCCAGTGCTGGCAGGCTCACCAACCCCTGCCTTTAAATTATAACAAAAAAAAAGTGGTTACAATATTAGTTTTGAAATGACTCTCTCCAGGCCAGGAAGTAGATCCTCCCAAAGTGATGGAGAGGGAGCAAGCAGGAATGCAAAGTTTATAATGAGCATGGAGCAAACTGGAAGGGACCGCAGGAAAATTTCTCCATGAGGACTGTGAGCATCCGCTCCCTGATGTCTACTTGGGGACTGCAGATGGACCAGCCTACCGTAATTCAGAAGCTGTTTCCTATTACAAATGGTCCTAGAGGTGGCCAGGACTTCATCTAGGGGTATGGTCCTCACCTCTTCATACCTCAAGGTCAGGTTACTGAGCTCTAAACCTCACCGTGCTTTTTCCAAGCAGGACATGCAACTACAAACCTATTATGCACCATGAAGGCATATGCAGATTTGTGGTGGCCCTTTTCTTTTCAGTGGGGCTTCAGTGGCTTCTAGAGGATAGTGGATAGCACAAGTTTGTAGGTGTTGGGTAGGACAGGAACTGTAGGCTACATGTCTCTTAGATTGTTTAAGATTAAAAATGAAGGACAAGGGAAACGTCATGAAAAGATCGATGCAAACAACAAACACCAGCTGAAGACCGATCTATATGTATGCAGTATATATGTACTGAAGTCTGTGTTCACATTAATGCATATGTGATTTACTGAACATTCCAAGTATATAATGGCTACAGAAATGGATTTGGTTTGCATCATTTTGCTTTTTTATTTCCCCCCTACACCCTGTAGTGGAAAAAATTCTGTTCAGTATGATTTTCTGTTCAGGAGATTCAAAATGAAATATTTCATATAGCTCAGGCTGACCTCAAATGAAATGGCAAGCAACAGCTAGGGTGCATTGGGGAAATAGGAAATTCTCCTAAAGGACAGAAATTCCCACCCCTGCTAGGTACTGTAGCAGTTCAGGGAGGTGATAGGTTCATTTTCACCTGGTCTCAAACCCATCAGCATTTTCAAGTCTAAATAAATTTATGTTATATTAAAACATTAATCCCTTGGATTTTTCATTCTTCTTTTAAAGGGCTGTAAATACTAAATTATCCAAATTCCCCATAGGTGGAAATTAAATTTTCATAGAGTTTACACTAGTGGAAGAGCTACTTTCTGTTTTAATATTTAAATTAATAAATTCTGCAAAGGCAATGTCCTACAACTTATCAAAACCCACAACAGCCCTTTACATCTCTAATGGGCCGGTTCCACCAGAGCCTTTCCTGTTGAAAGGTCACACTGCTCCAGGCTGGAATCTAAAATCAAAAACAGAAGGGAACAGACATTATAGAATAGCTAGCAGTGTGGTGGTTAGAGACACATCTGAAGTGTGGGAGATGCTTTTACGTTCTCAAACTACTAAAAACAAAGGAAGATATTGGTGTTTCCTAGTTCAACTTGATGCACTTACCATTGGACTTCTAACTGATCTGAACTTCCCTTTTTTTTATTTTCTTTCTCTTCTCTTCTCGTCTCATCTCATCTCGTCCTGTCCCATCTCATCTCGTCCCTTCCTCTTTCATGGAAGACTTTGGATGGCCTTCACCATGTGCAGGCTGGAAACATTTTTCACATCCCAGTTTTATGCAGAATAGGAAGACTGATTCCAGCACAGCTAAGAGAGCAGAACAAACCCCGTCCAGGAGGATGAACGATGCACAGGACAGTGCTCTGTCCATATTAAGACTCACGCATTGCAGAGCACAGGAATCTCAGTTCTGAATGAGTCCAATGGGTGGTTGGCACTATAAAAATGCAGAACATGTGCTTTTGGGTTGAACTATGCGTTTACTGGCTCCTGTTTTCTTTCTCCAGCAAAAAACATGGTTTAATGGCAGAGCCTTGGTGTATTTAGGAAGGAAGATGGTAAAGTATTCACTTATTAGCAATTTTCTTTGCCAAAATACATTCTTTTTTTAGGGAAGGGGGGGGTCACTCATCAATCTGAGGTCAGATTTCACTGAAATTTATAATAAAACACTTCCCCTACAAAAGCGGAGGGACTTGAACTCAATCAGCAATTACTAATGATGTTTGTTCATATTATGGTATTTATTTAGCTGCATAAAGTATACAGGAGATTGGAATTTCTCCTGGCAAGTCCTGTATATGTGTCAAGGAAAGAAATCTCTGTTCTGAATTCTGCTAGTGGAAAGTCAACAGAGACTGTGCTTGAATTATTTGCCCTCGAGCAAATATCTTCAGTGAATTAGAATTGTTCAGCTTGCACGCGACTGCGTAACCCCACGGAAAAGTTGATTTCAAGTTGTGTCTGTCTAAGACGCTTCCGTGACTCTCCTCTACACAGGGCCTCCTAAGCCTAAAGTGTATTTCCTGCCAAAAATCCCTTGGGAGCTAGGGAAAGGTCATTATCCACATCTGCCAGAAGAGAAACTGAGGTGCAAAGAATTAAGACTTATTTTTTTTTTTTAAGGGACATGAATGTTTCGCTCATATCGCTTTACTATAAATTAAGTACTTCTGTCTATTTAAAATCCTCATCATATTATTTGCCCTGTGTCAAATAAGGTATTGAGCCGCTGAGGGCTTAGTCAGTAGACCAGTGCTCCTAGATCATGTGGAGGCAAAAGGTCAAGGCCTTGATCTGGGCATGGGTGCCACGGGATTTTCAGTGATACACGGGGGCACTCCTGTGGGTGTCTAAAAATGAATATCTAACAACAATCATTCAAAAATTAGAGGCTGCTGTGAGTATGTGAATTTAAATGTCTTTCCAGCACCTGAGATGTTTTTGTTGAGGGAGGAAACTAAAAGAAAGTTTTGGTTAAATGTAAATGCATTAATCTCTCAGAAGATTCATTTCAACCCGATTTCCATTCTAGAAAGAAACAATTATGATTTTCTTGTTTCCAGGTATCATCTTTCCTGTATTTGCACAATTCTCATTGCTTCCTATTAACATTATAATTTTATGATCCTGTGCTAATTGCCTCAGAATCCAAGAGAGAAATCAGGGAGGAAGGCAGCAGATGCCGCAGCACAACCATTCCCCCCAACATCTCACACATCCCATCTCCCCAGGACATACCCTCCGCCCTATTCCAAAGGACTATGAGAAAAGACAGCGTGCAACCAGTGCCATCACCTTGCAACTGCCCAGCCAATCCTTTCAGATATTTTAAAGCCAGTTTGTGGTGCTGGAAAAGTACAACGATGATGTTTCCCAAAGCAGAATCAAAAACAAATCTCTACCTTTGCCCTGAGGCAATGCTAAGATTTCCAACACAAACGACTTGCTAGCAAGTTTTTTAAGGAGGAGAGATACACATTTACTCTTTTAGTTTCAGCCTATCTGGCATCATTAGTCCCAAAATGTGAGTGAGGCAAAGGCAATAGGTGGGGAAGTCTTCCATTGTGTTCTGGTTCACGGTTCTTCTGCAGGCCAAGGAACGTCAAACCACCAGCAGTCCTTGTATATGCTCCATGGGAAGCATACAGATGTGTGCGTACGGACACGTATTTGTTTGAATTTGAGCCTGTATAGTCTAGTTTGGAGCGGGAAAGAGAAGGGAGAGACTTTTCCCTCACCTTTTCCTTCGGCTGAATTTTAAGGTCTCTTTTCCACATCTCCACCTAAGCCCATCACCACAACAAATTTCTTGGCAAATTATGAACATATGCCATTATAGTGACTTCTGCAAAAGCAGTGACTGGCCTCAGTCAAAGTTTTAGACAGATTTCAACCCTACCCGATGGTAAGATCGCCACAGCCTGAATCGGCCCGTATCAGTGTCACTCCATCAGTGGCATAACACCTGGTTCATAGAGCAGGATGAGAGTAAAACAAAAATTGATAAGAAAACAATAAGTTATCTATTGGGAGAACATGGTGAGTTCAGCTGGGAGACTTCCTATTTGAAATCAAGCCTAAATAGAAATTGTTCTGCATTCTCGGCATGTCCTTTCCTCCACCTCTTCAAGCCTAGGCTTATTGAAGGGTTGAAAGATATAAGAGCAATCTGCAATAAGGGTGGAGAAACGGATTCAAAAAGTTGCCAAGGAAAACAGAGTGAATGTTTCTGTGGAAACCATATCCTTTGAAATATCTGAAGTGAAATCTTATGCTTTCAAATTTCATTATTCTATCTGCTCTGTGTGTGTCACTTCAGTTTATTCCTTCCCATTGAAGAATTCCCAAATGCTCTGCCATACACTTGGGAAGGTTTTGCTGAAGATAATTAGAAGTGTAAATAAAAATTTCACTGTGCTGTGAAGTAATGGTGAGGAAAGAATAGGTGTTTTGTTGTTGTTGTTTGATTACGTTTTCCTGGAAAACGCTTCCATGAGTTTCGAGAGAGCATTATTGAAAATGTTCATTGGACACAGAAATAAATGGTCTCCCATTCTTGCCATTATTTTCCTGTACTTTATACTACTGGCCCAGTGCCAGGCCTTCCCCTGAGTCATGGAACTCAGTTCTAGAGACAGATATGTCCTTGAACGTTATTATCAGAAGACTACCTTCTGGAATCTCCTAAGTCCTCTAATATCCTTGATGATCTTTCCTTGTCTTGAGCACAGCACCACATTAATGCAGCTGTACAGATTCCAGGGGAGATTGAAGGATAACTTGGACCAAGAGCAACAACTCTCCGGTTCATTTGGATGCATCCAACCGAGTCATGCTCATTGCACCAATGATACATGTAGTACAGTTGTTATCCCTAGAAACCACAGTGCAGCTCATGCTGTTCCCAATTTACCTATGGAAACATGCAAGCACTCACAGTTGCACAGATTATGGATAAATCTGTGTCCTGAATATTATTGTTGGGATGCCATGACAAATTTGTCCACTGCAGGACTGTTCTGGTGAAGCCAGTGCATTGTAAATGAAACTAATCTGACCAAACGCATATGGCTAGATTGCAGATTTTTTGCAGCTGAACTAACCTTCCTAAGCTTCCCTCGGATTCAATGGGGAGCTGGTCAATAGAATTTAGGGTATGATTCATCTGCTCCCAAAACAGATGCCTAAAATAGATCTGATGAATCACATGTAAAAGTGACTAGTGCTTCTTGTTGACTATAAATGGAGCCCAAGGTGCCTAGCTCAGCAATACACCGCTATGTTGTTGTTACCCAAAACTAGGTGGGAGGAAGAGAGCCTTGGATACTTTTCCTTAACTATCTGACCTGGGCTGCCCTTCTTCCTGACATCCTCTTTGGAAAGAATCTCACTTGCAGGAAGAGAAAAATGTCTTCCATGGAAGCCACCTCCATCACAAAGACTCAGAATACCTCATATGAGCAAGACCTATGGCAAGGATGCTCTCCAGATCCTCGGAGATTTACTTTTGGTTAGTGGAAGTAATTACGTTTGTTGAATCATGTCAGGCCCACAAAACTAAGCAGGAACATTTTGAAAGCAGATCTCTTGTTTAATAGCTGGCACAGGTCTTGACAGCTCAAGATCACTATAAAATTTTCTGAATGTGGATGATCCATGTATTTATATAACATTGCTTTTTTTAAAAAAATGTACCCCAGTGCACTTAATATATTTTGCAAACTGGCATTCAGTCTAGGAACTGGTAATTCTCATTTCCTGCGCTACTGGGTGATATTTGGATAGGGATATTAAGGAAGAGTTTGATTCACGTGAGTAGGAGCAATTCCAGTAGTGTAGCAGAACACCTGTGGGAACCGTTTCACAGTGTAAGACAGATACTGCTTTTGCACCCAGGTGTCTGCAAATGAGCAAGGTATCTCTGCTATAGGCAGTGGAGGGCTAGTCCACACAGTCAACAGAATCTAGCAAGCAACTCCACCACACACACCTTGATTCACCTGTCTAAATAAAACCATCTAGTGTTCGAGAGTGGCCAAGACACTTGCACAGATGTCATGTATGGCAGGCTGATAGATTTGTAGGCTATCCCCACTCTTGCATTGGAGAAACATGGACATCAGGAGGGATACCCTGCAACATTGCATGATACTGGACACCTCTGTATTTAAAGTAAATGAACATAGCTATATAATGGATATAGATAGCAAGGTCCCAGCTAACCACTAATTTTAAGAAGAGCTCAGAAAGATAGGGTACCTATGGATAGGTAGTTTTGGATACCACATCCTAAAAGGTGAGCTGAATTCTTCCCCTAAAATTATGTGCGGGGTTGTATGTAGCTGGACTTTAGCACCTCTGTTAGCATTCCTTGGTCTTGCAGAGAGGTTGTGCTAAACAGACTACTTTCTTCAGTGGACTGTGTTTAACAGAAATACCACAGCAATAGTGACCTGAGTATTGGGACTCAATCTCCACTGACTACCATGAGGGTTTAGATACCTAGTGCCCATAGAGAGAGTGTTCAGTTCTCTCCATTGCCTATAAAGGGAATTATGGTGAATTAACTTAGCTGTAGGCAGCTACATTATGGATTTACACTTTCTCAGCTGTAGGCATCTCAATTTGGAAGTCTTAATTTGTGAGTTAAATCCCATCCTGGATTAAGATCTTTTACTACTTTAGAAATTAAGTAAATTCTACCACACCCCTTGTAGTATTGTTTGGGATAGTGTAGGCTATAAACGCTGGCAGGAAAATTATGTGTTATATCTTCACTGTTATATGAATGTTCTGCTGTGGTTGCATGAGAGATGGCTGAACATGTGATGAGTAATAGCTGATTTTGTGATTTTCTTTTTCTTATGTATCTTTGTTGGGAAAAGGGGTTCACAGTTTCAGGAGGGGTGATTTGTGCATCTAAAGAACACTGTGGGACATCTCCTTTGCTTACCACACTGTTAAGTCTCGCAATAAATACCCATCAGTTTGCTGAGCACTTTGTAACCTTGTAGTTACTGCAAACTGTCTGAAGGCCTGGATAGATGAGCTTATGTCTGCTCCTGGCCACCTCCTGCTCCTTGCCCTCACCAATAACTAAACCCAGAAACCACAACCAAGAGAGCTAGAACAAGTGGAAGGAGAGGGATAAGGGCACAGAGGTCACAGAAGAGCGTTTCTGAGTGAGAACATTTTGTAGGGTACTTCATGCTTCCTATTACTGATGGGTTCAGATACCACTTGACCTCTTTTGCTTGCAGCCATACGGGAAAATCAGTATCTATTTGCCTGTTATCAAACTCTTTAGGCCTTATCTGGAAGGGGAAACTTTCAATATCACTACAGAATTTCTGTATATTATGCAACTCCACATCTGCCCTTCAGCAATTAAAACCGAACTGAAGCAGCAGCAACAACAACAACAACAACAAAGAGTGCTTTGTCTTTAAATTTATATGGCACAAAGCACCAGCAGCTCAAAAAATGAGAGAGTGTTTAGCTCTGTCCTGGGGCTCATGAAAAGAAGTCTGAGACAAGTCAGTCATTGGACTAGTGCTGAGAAATAAAAAGGGACTTTTTCTATCTGTGCATTCAGCAATCTCCGTTTGCACTGAGAACCTCCTGGCTTTTCCACTTTACCTAAAGTCTCCAGGTGTATTTTATAAGCCTCATAATAGGTTTGGAGCCTCAGTTCAGGAGTTTAATTTTCACGTACGATGCCATCTGCTGTCTGGACAACCCTAAGGGGAATCCTTATTAAAATAACTCTGGAGCAGTAAAGCCATATGTGTAGCTTTACTGCTCATGGAAGGAATTATAATCATTCGACCAATAAGAAGAATTGCTCCATGATGGCATGATAACATTTCTGTGTAAGTAGGGTCTTTAGTTGAAAAAAAAAAAGCTGCTCTCCAAAGTGCACAATGAAACTTTGGAGTAAAACCTTGACAGGTGAAAATTAGTGTAATGAAAATGATTTCAGTGCAGCTACAGGGTTTTATAATGCCTAGGAACCAGTTTGTGTTTACAAATAGAAGAATGGGAGGAATATAATTTCCCTGATGTCGTCCAACCTTTAGCTGTCACTTTCTGCTCTGAAGTGGGAAAACTTCCAGAACTTAGAAGACTTTAAAAACTTTCATGCAAAGAAGTGTTTTTCTTTCAGCATGAAGGAAACTCAAGCTTCCTACTAGCCTGGGAAGCCCCCAATGAAATGACAAAGCAGCAGAGGGGCATTCATTTCATTTAACTTTGGAGAGTATAACGCATACATCGTCATCCGAGCCAGTCATTCGAATTTACAGTCAATGGAGATTTATTCAATTTAGTCATTGGAGTTAAAGCCTCTATTCCTAAAGCAGATGTCTGAAGTTAAATTAATTTTATCCTAAAATGCCTTTTTCTGTCTATTTTCTGCCTAGAGACATACCAGGGACCAGCTCAACCCTCGGGGATTGCACTGTGGATGTCTACAGTAGAGGAGATTTTCTACCCGTGTTCATGCATATGCACTGAATCAATCCCATATGAATTCCAGTTTGCTTTGACTTTTATCGCAGAGAATACACTTCAGGATGCCATTCAGTCACTGGGATGAAAGAATGTGATCTGCTTACCCATAGTACGAGCATGAGGAAGGATGGTTGTAGCATTGCCATAACCATGTTAACATAAAAATACATGGGAAATAAGCATTGCAGGCGGAGATAATTTCTTTTATTACACCAAGCAGTTTCATTAGGGAAAGTGTCAAGCTGTTGGACACAAGCCCTTCTTATGACAAGTGGTGAAGGCTAAGTGTTGACTTTACCTCTATATTAGGCCCATGAAAATGCACCCGAGAACTTGTTGCTGGCTAGTTTGATAGCCGTACTTCCATCTCCTTATCACAAAAAGTCCTCAAAGTGAAGTTTACTTGATGCCGCTCCAGCGAAATGAAGAAATTGTGTTTCTAGTGAACTGTCTGAATGAGGGTGTTTGGAGGCAGGGTTGAACAGAGGCAAGGAGGGGCTGTGCAGCTTTTTGGACATCACACAAGAATGCAAAGAACATCTGCCCGCTGCTAATTGCTAAACTGAACACCTACCAAGCCACCTCCCCACTGCTAAGTACATGCTTAGAAGGTATGTCCTATGCAGAGAGGTGGAATCATACTGAGTGTTGGCTTTCTGTGGCAATGAAGTTGGGGTTTTATGACAACTTTAAACCATTTAAATCTATGCTATCCTTGAACAAGTTTATCTTTTCCTACTTCCCTTGTGAATGAAGCCAAGGAAATCAATCTATCCAAAAAGCAAATGGGGGAAAAAAATCATCAGAGAGGAGGCTTGGGCTGTAAATTTCTCCATTTAAACCAATAATGAACCTGGACTCTAAATCAGTTACTTAGGAAGGGCTAGGGTGTCTAAAATTAGTGTGCCACAATTTATTTTGAGTGTCTGGCTGTCAAAGTGAAATGCGGAGACATACACTGGGAACCTATGCAATGTCTGGGGGAAATGAGGGTCTTCAAAACTGGACCCAGAAAAAAACAGATTTGATCAGTGGGCACTTTATGACAGAGGAGAAGTCCTAAAAGATATTCGTCAGGTGCCTCAGACAAGACTGAAGGGAAAGACTTTTGACTGCTTTAGAGCTGCAAGTCTGGAGCAATCCCTGAAAGTTGGTACCCCTCTGCGAGTGGAATAAATTCAGTGTAATGGTTTATGGGGTTTTTGTTTTGGGGGATTTTTTTCCTTCAAATACGGCCACAGGCAGAATTGCAGCACCTTTTGAAAACAGCAGCATTATGGCTAGAAGGTTTTTCCCAGGAGGTGGGTGACCTGGACAGCACTTGAGAGGAACATGACAGTATTCACGTTACATTTGAGGAAGCGAAGAAAGTAGGAGAGGAAAAATAAAGACGAAGCTAAAGACCAGGCACTGTGTAGGCAGGGTCTTCTGCTCTCCTCTTGAACCTGCACCTCCAGTGAGCATCCCCCATTGAGCATTGGTTTGTGCATCTCCAGACTCATGGGACTGTGTTCCAGTTTTCTTCTTCCTTAGCAAGTTTAACATTTTTTCTCTAATTTCTTTAAGATTTTACTTCTGTAGTGGGCTAGAAAAGAAGCATTTCAGCTTTATTTGTTCCACCTGTTATCTCTGAAAGAGTAACATGATAAATGGAGCTTGAAAAGGGCCCCAGACCTGTACATGTCTCTCCACCTCTCTTGAGGTTTTCTGCTGCATCAGGCTCCTCAAATCCTCTTAGTAGCAAACCATTAGTAAGGAGGTGAAAATGTGGGTAAATCAACCTGGTTTTGTAATGTAATAATTGTGCTGTGACAATGAAAAAGATTTTCAGCCATTCATCAAGCCTTCCTGCCCCATCTAGATGTTATAGAGTGCCAACCAGGATTTCTGTCCTCAGACAAATTAAATAAAACTGAAGTTAAGAGGGCCCTAAGTGAATGAATTCATGAGATGAGATGAACTGATCAATTATCATGACTTATAGTGAAGCTCTGTATATTTAATAAACATCTTGGCTTCCAGTTTCCCAGCCTGTTCTTCCAAATATTGAAATACTTCCTCATAAAAAGAGAAGCAGAGAGATTGCTTTAATCATCTGAAGACAATAAAATGGAAAGAGAGGGGACCAGACATTATTTTCCTCTGAATTATCCTACTTGTGACTACCTGGCCAAAATTAATAAGAGGTTGGCCGCTTTCTGAAGGCTATGTGAAATGCACAGCAAGGTTTTGAGCTCTAAGGAGGTATATTCACTCCCTTGCCACAGCCACAGTCAAAGCCTGTCCCTGTCATATGACCCAGCACAGATTTTCATAGGCCACATGTGCCCAGTACAATCAAAGCAGAACAAAATGTGCGAGAGATTATGGCTGTGCAGAAAAACACTCTACCAGTCCTCTTGACTTTAATTAGGCAACACGAGATGCATTCTGGCTGCTGGCTGCTAAGTCCAGGGAATTTTACAGGCTTAACTCCCACTAAAAGCCAGGAAAATTCAGGTGGTCACAAACAGCAATAAGGATACAAGGATCATAATCAACCTACTCATGACATAGATGGGTAAGGCAGGAAGATGTTTCTTTCCTCTTTTCATGGTTGGGCAAGAAAAGTGAAGAAGTGAAACAATTTGCTATAGTCCGTGAAAAGTTCTATGACAGCATGAGGAACAAAACCTTAGGATTTTTTGTTTGCTTGCTTTGTTTTTGAATAAACAGAACATCTATTCTTAATCTGGTGCATTTACTTTTGTAGCGTGATTCCACCTAAATTCATCCTGATGAAGAATTCAGTACTAAGACGGAGTGTCTGTACCTAAATTTAATTCTGCTGCCTGACATTCCGTGGAGTTAGCTATGAAGAAGGTACCTAAATAACCTCATGGATTAAACCTCGGACTTTTTGCAAATCACTATAGCTAGCTGTATTGACTTACTGGACTAGCTGAAGTTCTGGCTTCAAATTTGCAGATTGCTGATGTTTATAATTTAGTCTTCTATGAGTAGAAGTCATCAAGACCCAATCAACACACTCTATCTTGCTTGCTATCAGAAAGCAAATGTTTCTTGGAACTGGCTTGTTTTGTTTCCTAACCAGCTGGTATATTAATCCCAGAAAATCAATATTTGCTTAAGATAAAATGTCCTCCCCAGAGAAGTCAAAGTCGGAACGCCGTTGTACCAGGCAAGCATGGGAAGCACCAGTGGGAAATGTTCTCCTTTTCCAGAGCTCAGCTCTGACAATGGGAACATGGAGGAAAGGGCAAACAGATTGAAAATAGAAGGGAAAAATGCAAAACCTGTTAGTGTGGAAACAAAACTGAGAGTGGGGTGAATTGCACATAATGGAGTGTGACAACTTTTTAGCTCTAGCATTTGCTGAAGGATTTTCAGGCTCTCCTCGGTGGAAAACAGTCTCACATGCCCAAGCACTTCCTGATGGATCCACTAGCATCCTTAGGAAGTGGTTTCAGACACTCTGTTTGTTGGTTCTTCCTGCTGTGTCGATTATGGTAGCACTGAAATGCTTCAGCCAACAGTAGTGATCTTCTGATGCCCAGCACTGGATAAACATGCAGCTGTGGTCTGAGAAGGGCTTTCAGTTAAGAAATAGTGGATCAGAATTTCCAATAAGATGTATTGAAAGATAAAGCCTTTCAAACCAGCTCAACAGTCGTGAGCAACAGGGAGTAAGAAGGAATTTTCTAGCAGGAAGCAGAAGCGTGGAACCACATTTGTACTGTTGTGTAGAGTCCTGCCCCTGCCCAGTCCCTCCACTACGAATTTGCAGCCAAACTGTCTTTATATTGCTTATCTGCTGGAGCATATTCCTGGGATATCCCATCAGAGGAAGGAAATTCTTCCAGAAATCACTTTACAGGGAACTCCTTGTTGCATACTACTTTTTAAGGTTTCCAATCAGTCCATCTGCCTTTTATGTGATTAGAGTGGTCAGCTAGCACAGCCCTAAGGATATCTCCTTTCCATATAAAAAGGAATGTGAATTATACGTGTACGCAAACACACACCACAAAGAACATAACATGCAGAAATATTTTCCTGCCTAGTCTGACACCAGTGCTTTAAGGTACAAACAAAGTTGTTTGAGTTTCAGGGTGAGTGCCTAAGCCATGAGCAATATAGAGCCAGATTGTTCACAAGGGGGGGGCTTATCTCTCAAAAACAAATGCTGTGTTGCCTAAAGTGTATCTACCCTCCTGCAGGTGTTCCCTACACCAGCATCAGCCAAGAACATAGGGAAAATACAGAGGCTGGCAAGTGAGAGGACAAACTCAAAAACATCCATTTATTGATTGTTTTTAGATTACAAGATTACAAGAAACTCCATCTGCTCAATAGGAGCATCCAGTAGCACTGCAATCCGTAGTCACCAGGTTTGTGCAACTAACGAGGGCAAATAAGAGAATAATTCAGACTTTTCAAGTGTTGTAGTCAATCCCGAGGACTACAAAAGGCAAAGGCCATAGGAATTAAAAAAAAAAAAAGTCTACGTCAAAATCTATACTAACATAAATGGCTCGATGACAAGAAGAAGTGCACATGGGAGCTCTTTTTTTGCTTTTCTTTTTCCCTGGCACACATATGTAAGGAAAATATCACAGGAGGGAGATGGGAAAAGAAAGTGCTACACATCTCTGTTTTCTGAAGTCCTCTCTGGACTACACAGAAAGCACTCTGTGGAAATTCACTTTTTTTCCATACGTCATTGTTTATGTGACGTTGTCTGACATTGCTGGACTTCAGGACCTTAAATGTGTCATGAACACATTTAGTTTTCTCGTGGTCAATCTAATGAAGCATCTGAAAAAAGATGTAGTGGCCTCACATAATGTTTTAGAATTATCATAGAATCATAGAATCAGTAAGGTTGGAAGGGACCTCTGGAGATCATCTAGTCCAACCTCCCTGCTCAGCAGGGTCACCTACAGCATGGTAGACAGGGTTGCAGCCAGGCGGGCCTTGAACAGCTCCAGAGAAGGAGACTCCACAACCTCTCTGGGCAACCTGTTCCAGTGCTCCGTCACTCTCACAGGGAAGAAATTCCCCCTCACGGTCAGGCAGAACTTCCTGTGCTTCAACTTCTGCCCATTGCCTCTTGTCCTGTCACACGGGACTGCTGAAAAGAGTTTGTCCCCATCCCCTTGACACCCTCCCTTCAGGTACTTGTACACACTGATCAGATCCCCCCTCAGTCTTCTCTTCCCCAGGCTGAAGAGGCCCAGCTCTCGCAGCCGTTCCTCACAGGGCAGGTGCTCCAGCCCTCTGATCATCTTTGTAGCCCTATGCTGGACTCTCTCCAGTAGCTCCATGTCTCTCTTGTCTTGGGGAGACCAGAACTGGACACAGTACTCAAGATGAGGCCTCCCCAGGGCTGTGTAGAGGGGCAGGATCACCTTCCTTGACCGGCTGGCAACAGTCTTCCTAATGCACCCCAGGAGACCATTGGCCTTCTTGGCCACAAGGGCACATTGCTGGCTCATGGTTAACTTGTCATCCACCAGCACTCCCAGGTCTTTCTCTGCAGAGCTGCTCTCCAGCAGGTCAGTCCCCAGCTTGTACTGGTGCCTAGGGTTATTTCTCCCTAGGTGCAGGACTTGGCACTTGCCCTTGTTGAACCTCAGGAGGTTCCTCTCTGCCCAGCTCTCCAGCCTGTCCAGGTCTCTCTGAATGACAGCACAGCCCTCAGGTGTCTCAGCCACTCCTCCCAGCTTGGTATCATCAGCAGACTTGCTAAGGAGGCACTCTGTCCCCTCATCCAGGTCACTGATGAAGAAGTTGAACAGGATGGGACCCCATACTGGAACCCTGGGGGACGCCACTAGCCACAGGCCTCCAACTGGACTCCACGCCACTGATGATGACCCTCTGAGCTCTGCCTTTCAGCCAGTTCTCAATCCAGATCACTGTCCACTCGTCTAACCCACACTTCCTGAGCTTATTTATATATGTTATGTATATAGCATAATATAGCTCCAGGCAGATTTATCTCAGCCAGCTTTGAAATATATTTTGATTTGCCATAATCAAATCAGTGGAAATCTACAAGTGCAGCGGCACTGAAAGGGGTGAAATTACTGAGTTACATGTTACACTGCAGTAAGGCTTCTTTGTTGACAAAGTTTCGGGAGGTGGAAAGTCTTTCTGCCTGAATTTCCTGGTCCCTTCCTAGAGGGAACACAGTTTTACTAGGGGTAGTGAGTTATTTATGTTAGGAAAATCTGTATCTCACTGAAAGATTCTGGAAACCTTTATATATCAATAAATTAAGGGACAGATGTGTATGTCGGGAGAAGAGAAAGCGAGACTTCAGAAATGTCTGGCTGAAAGTAAGGAACTAACATCTAGAGTCATAAGGGACTACTGAGCACCTCACCGCCATATATATTCCAGGTGCAAGGAGTACCAAGCTCTCCAAATAAAACAAAAGATGACTTCTCCACCCTGGGACTGGGCAAAGGCAGGGGAGCTAAGAGCTAAGACATCTAATTCAGTCACAGACACTGGTATGCAGAAGTATAAAAGTAAGCATCTTAACCTAGAGCTGATTTTTTCTCCAAATGTACAATTCGTTTGCCTAAAAACAGGTGTCTGAAGTCATTTTAAGCACTAAGGTGCACTCTACTGGGGCACTAGAAGAAGGAAAGAGACCTTTAACTTTTGTGTAATATCTACTAGCCTTTTGCAGATGTGTTGGCTACCTTAGGACATCTCCAATGACATTAGATGCTTAGATATGGGCAGTTGATCCAAGCCCTGTGTGAAAATATTAGCTGTGTAGCAGCATTTTTGGGAAAAACAGTTTAATACAGCCTATGTAGAGAGGTTAAGAGAGCAGACAACATGGGCAGATAGAGTTCAAATTCCCTAGCAAATCTGGAAGATCTAAAACTTAAAATATTACTAGATCCTCAGATTTGGATGGTTTGAAGGTATAAAGATTTTTCCAGCCTTTAAAAAAAGCTGGAAAATGTTCATTTCTTATGACTTGTCAGAACTTCTTCAAAAAAAGCATTCTCTTCTAGTTACCTTTGACAGCCCTACTTACAGCCCTGGTATTATTTCCACCATGGTGTCCTGGGACAGGAAGTGAAAAGAATAAAACTTCCAAATTGTCAGCAGCGATTCAGTTCCTATCTGTTCTAAATGGCTTCATTTATCGGTTACTATTATCAGTGCAATTCCAACCGAATGGTAACTTTCCCAGTTCTTCGTGCTTTCACAGTGAAACTGGATGTCTCCCTAGAAGAATAACTCTGATTTCTTCCTCTGAAAGGATTATTTATTTTGCTAAGGGAGTGACTAGGTGGACTATCACTCACCTAAAGCAGAAGGCCATAGTGAGTGTTCATCGCGGTACCTTCTGCCTTTCAATGCTATGCAATGCATAAGTTGCACATAACACTGTGGATTTCCAATTAGACACACTTACTGAGCATGTGCTGTCCAGAAAGATCCGAGTCAAAACTGCTCTGTTATTAATGCTGCACTGCAGTTACACGTGCACATACAACATGCACCACAGGTGGGATTCTGCTCACAGATTTATACACCCAAGCGTGTCCGCAAGAAAGTGTCTCTACATGCACCAGAGATGGGACGCTGTTCCCTGTATTTAGGGGCCTAACATAATTTGAAATACTTGCGATTATACAAGTCATCCACATGGGGCTTGCAGGTGCAACAGAGGATCTATAGGAAACTTCCTCCCTTTTGACAAATTCCAGGAGCCCAAGCAGAAAGGCCCAGGGTATTTTGAATGGCCCCAAACATCTGTGTCCAGGCTACTGAATTCCATACAAGACACCAAACCTCCCAGTGGACCTTAGATGGATGATGCAGATCTAGTAATTTCATTCGGTGGACCCTAGAGACAAATTCAATTGACAAAATGTAGATCTGTACAGCTCCTTAACTTTGTTAATTCATCAGTTAAAATGGTCATAGATATCCAGCCTACACCTACCTACCTGCATTTATGTATCTGAATCTGCTAACTGAATCCCACCTAAGAAGGTAAAGATTGCCACTGAGGGTCAGAGCAGAGTCAGGACCAAGGTGGTCTCTGTTTTGTTCACTGCTATAAGTGCCTAATGAAAGGCTGCAAACAAGCCTCCAAAAAGAAATTCATCTCTCTCTTCTTACTACCGCTTTCATTATAACACTGGAGCACTTCATAATCATAAATAAATATGTCCTAGACTATCCTCTGTAAAGTAAGGGAACAGCTTTCATCTCAATTCCAGGAGGTGGATGAGAGCTGTTAAGCAACTTGCCGAGGGTTATACGAGAAGTCTTTGGCAGGGGGCTCTGATCTGATCTTAACTCTGTTCACCCCCAGCCACTGACCTGCCGAGGGCTCTTGGGGCTGCAATAATTGTGGTCAGCCATGTTCTACAGCTGAAGAAGCCTCACATACATGGGTCTCTGGCTCTTCTGAGGTCTCGATGACCTTCGTAAAAGCTCCTTCCCTCATCTACCAGATGCCCTAAGAAGAACAAAACATACAGGACAGCGGGGTGAAATCAATCGATATTGAAGAGCACAGAAAGGGGGTGGAAAAATGGAAGGAGATGAAAGTCCAAAAAACGTCGGAAGAGGCGAAGGGAGCCGCAACGTGATACCCAGTGCCAGGCAGCTGGCCTGGGGCCAGGCTGTAATGAGGACCATCGCTGCCGGAGCGTCGCGCTGCGCCTCTGCTCGGCCGTGAACTTGGGTGTTCGAGCAGCAGCATGTGAAAATATTTAGTCTGCTGCAGACGGGAATGTTTGGGAAAAGAGATAGGAAGGCCTGCATTCCTCCATCCCCACAGCCCGATCCTCCCCGCATTCCCTGGCACGCCGCCAGCGCTTGGGCTCGCCGGGTTTGGGGGGATCTTTTCTCCTTTCTCCCTCTTCCACGGCTCAGTCGGAGCAAATGGCAAGTGACCGTTGTCCTGGTATCGGGCCGTTGGTTGAAAATAGGAGGGAGAGGACTCGCTGGGTGGATGTGGAAGACTTCTGGGGAGAGGATGAAAAATCTCTTTCTGCTCTAGCCCTGTTTATACCTCTTTCTTCTGTCTCTGCGCTCTGTGTTTAGACAGGCAGCTTTGCCAAACGAAGACAGTCTTCCCATCTCCCAGAGCCTAACATAACAGAGGCCTGATCTTGGCCGTGACACCTAAAATGCTGACATCCCTCTGGGAATAGAGACAATTAAAACAGAGCTTTTTGGCTTCAGAGGTGTGTTGCAAATGCTTTTCCCCAGCTCAAAAAGTAGCGCGAGACACTAAGCAACAGAAAAGTGAGCACTTTGGCCATATTCGTCCTAGAAAACAATAAAAAAAAAAGGAAAAGAAAAAAAGGATCAGTGCCAGGGAATATTACCAGGCCTTGAAATTCTGTCAGTCAGACAAGTTAATTGCTGCAACTGCCCCCAGCACGGTTTTGGCCCACAGCAGAAATTTGCAGAGCGCAGGGACCATTCCCCACAGGCAGTTCAGATGCAGCCGCCCTGTTTTGTAGACTATGGGAGTTTAATAATATAAATGTGGTCAGACCGTGCTTAGTTACCCTCAGAGCCAGAGAAATGTTTGAGCCAGAGCTTGGCTGTCTTTAGTTTACTAGTACAGATGAATCCATTATTTGTTATTCTTCAGAAGAACTCACCAGCCACAGGAATGAAGATATCCATGGAAATCAAAAGGGAAAGCCTGGCCACGGTGGAACTGGTGGGGTTTCACTGCTGATGGCTTTCAGGAACAGTGTTTTGTGAGGCTTAATGAACAAGGAGAGAGACTCCAAAGCCTGCACAGTCTGTCCACCAGGCCTTTGACTCATGATCCACCTCATCCTCCCTTCTAGCCATTTTTCATACTTTGGAAGAAATCAATTTTTGCTAGAGTAGAGCAGGAAGCCATTTCCCATTTGTTTGGAATTGCCAATTTATGCAAAAATACCTCCATTCTGATATAGAAAGAAAGCAATGAAACTTGAAAACATCCCATGCAATGAAATTTATGACCAAAGCAGGAGGTGAAAAGGGAGAGGCAATTTTGTGGCACGGTTCATTCTAATTTCAGCTGCTTTTATTTGATACATACGCCTTTTTTAAAAAAAGGAAATTAAAAGTTCTGTGGATGCATTCCATCACGGAAAGGTAAAAAGAGGGTGTTGCAGCCTACAGAAGCAATCTCTTTAGGGGAAACTCAGTGTCTGGTAAATGACCCAGAAATACTGAGGCAGAAAATGTTGTCCAAAAGTTTCAGAATAATAAACAGGTCATTTATGGATCTCAGGAGGAGACGCTTCAAAGGGGCTGTTTCTTAGAGAACAGGTATTCAATGTATCCTGAAAATGAACTCATTTTGAAGTAGCTCAGTTTGGGCCTTTCCATATCTCTAATCACTTCTGAAACTAGTCACCTGCAATTTTTCTCTCAATATTGTGGGATGACTTTCTCTTTTCTTTTCTTCCAAGAATGTTGTGGAAAATAAACTGCATAGGACTTCCAGACCTTTAGATAAGAGGCTACTCAAACCCAGGATTTGTGTTAGCAAATCTTTCACCAGGTTATGGAGAAATGAGTAATATGGCATAGATTCAGGCCTGTTTTTTTTCCCGTGTTATGTAAGTGAGGAGTCGTTGCAAGTCAGTGGATGGAGTTCACTTACCAAAGTCAGCCAAACAGGTCACACACCACCACTGGGAGATGTAGGAGTTGCTGAGGAGGTCAGAGAAGACCCAAAAGCAAGGAAGACATAATTCCTACTGGTATAACCTGCTCTGGCCTCATGATTTTGATGAGCTTTACCACATGTTTCTCAGGGCCTTGGCTCCAGGGTGCAGATTATGGTGAGCCTGATCTTCAGTGCCATGACATAAGTCAAGGAAACTCACCAGCTTGGTAGCTGAAAAGTGAAAAGGTTGAGAGTTCTCCCATCTTAACAGCCTCAGATTTAGGATATTTCAGAGGGGCAATTTCTGGACAGTGTAATATGTGGTAATTCCATCTACTCCTACTTGTCACTGACCACATCCACCAGACACAGGCTCCAAAGAGACAACCTAGTAAAAGATAGCCTTTGAATTGGGCAGGGATGGTCCTGTCTCTCATCTAATTTGATCCAGTCCAATCCCCCTGATAATCTTTTCTAAACATGAAAGCACGTTCTAAGAGGTTGGAAACCCAGACCAGTGCAGAGCCATATGAACCAGATTAATCACACCAGGATATGGGTGGGGATCAGCACAGGGAAGATTTCAGTCCATTGCATACCAAGAAGATCCCGAGACATGAAAGCTTGAACCTCAGATGATTTCTGAATTGAACTTCTGACCCATCAGACAGCTAACTAATTCTAAACACCGAAACTGCATGCAAAAATAAGTCTACATTTTTGTTTTTCAAATGCACATATACCACCACCCCCCAGACACACCCGAAACCAGGCTAAAGCCTGGTCATGTATTTTTTCTTCACTCTGAAACTCAGAGGCATAAACCTTGCAATACACTACCAGGAAGCCTGAAACTATAAAGTTAAAACCAAAGCTATTCTGAGTTAATAGGATCCATTTGTTGTATGAAAGAGGCACCGGCATATTTTTTCTTTGAATGTAAGAATTAGGTAAGTGAAATTGTCAGGCGTGCATGTATGAAATGTAATCTGGCTAACCCCAGCATTCCAGGCAGCCTGGATTTCAATAGCTAAAGTATGCATAATACGTTTTATTTAAATGCAGGCAGCCTTGTCTTAACAGCTCCCTTAGTGCACTGAGCCCCGTTCTTCAGGACGCGGAGAAGCCTGGGCTCTATCCTCAGGAGCCTGCTGTATGACTGCAAGTAAATCTTGAAAACAGAGACAGCAACACCCCTTCTCCCAGATGCTGAGGTCTCCGGATGACTAGCGCTGTAATGGAGCAAAATCTAATTGTTATTATTATCATTTATTTATTATAGCTCTGATTGACACAGTAGGATAAAAAAAAAAAATCAATCCAGAGCCTCTTCACAGAGGCCCCTAGCATATTTCCCCTAAGGCTCACAAGTCAACACTGCTAAGTAAAGAAATTTCCACTTAACACCTCATCACCCCCCCCACCACCACCACCCTTGCAAATGTTTATGTACATACTTACCTTTATTAGCAGGAGGGGAGCCCCTGGGATTCCTGGTATTGGTAAAGCAAACATGAGCATTTGCAGGGTAAAGAGCAAGCTCGGGGTTCTCCTTCGGATGATGTTTTTAGAGGTTTCTGGTGTTTTGTGCAAAGTCTTCTGACTGAGGTTCTGGCAAAAGGGTCTTTAATCTCGAAAGGGAAAGGGAGAATTAGAGGCTAGAGGTTGAATCTAGGGAACTGGGAAGAAGAAGAAGAAGAAAGACTCATCTCCTTAAATGCAGGAGCAAGTTGCTCCGGCAGGACACGTCCTCCATGTCCTTCAAGGTTGCCACACCACAAAGCGATGTCATTCTGCAAGCAACACAAGTTCCGCTGACATACAATTTAATGTATTTGTCCTAAAATGGCAGTCACTGGCCTTTGTTAAGGAAATCTGATTTAAACAAGTCAAGTGTTTTCTCAAAGTCTCCACAAGGTCTAAATCTGTCTCTACTATGAATCAAATTATATGTAATACTTTCTTTATTAAAAAAAAAAAAAGTGATACAGAGAGTCATGCATTTTATTTCATTATAAAAATACAATTTTGTCTATAGGACCAGTTCTGATGGCCTTACAAAACAGAAATTTTCCCCACCATTGCAAGTGCTCTAAGGGTGAAACGAGTTCAGAAGTGTCCATTCCTGGGGCTGTGTCAGAAACACGGATGTCTGCACCAACTTCCTTTACTCAGAGGTGAGGATCCCATTAGACGAAGGGAAGGGACTGAGTGACAAGGGATGGAAGGTGAAATTCCATCAGAAGTTTTGAGCTGTTACTGAACACTGGCACTTCTGGATACTCAGATGAGATCCTTTCCTTTCCTCTCCCTTATTTTCGGCTGTTTAAGCTCTCAAACATGTCATCAGTGCTGCTCTTGGAAATGCAGATGTCTGCTGCATGAAATTAGAGAAGGGAAAACATTTTCCAGGAGAGGAAGAGTTTAGAGGTTTACATGCACATCAGGGTGTCCTGCTAAATTTAAACACTAAATTTGGAATGAGCCAGTAGGGAGTTTGTTGACTCTGGCTGGTACCTGGCTTGATCATTAGCCATAATTTTTGTTTGTCTGTGGCCAGCTGTCTCACTTAACCATCTGGCTTTTCCACAAAGACATCCATCCATCTCTTTATTTCCTTCTGTGACAGCATGTCCTACTTTGTGGATATGTTGCCAACAATAGGCTGAGGAGCAGGCCTGAACATTTCAAGATAAACCAAGCTCATCGTTGTACAAGCCAAGAAGTCACAAGCCTGTTAGCTGCTATAATGACAGAGCACTTAGGGGTCCCATGAACCGCAGGGTCAAACCAAGGGATCTGAATCAAATCCTTGCTGAGCAGTCAGCTACGGTACAATCCGGTGAGCAGAAAAAGTCCATTTGGCCCATTGCTTTTACTGAGCTAATGGGTGGGTTAATTAAAAGCTGCATCTAGGGACCTCAGTTATAGTCAAGGACCAGTGTAAAAGCACTAGTTCTTCAAGTATGGCTTATTTCTCTTAATTAATGCAAAAAGCATATCCACAGTTCAATGAAAAGACTCCTAGAGATAGTTTCATCTCAGCAGATGCAGATGTCTACAGTACCAGAAGATTTTATTCAAAAGCTGGGGAGAATTCGCTTTTATGGAAGTTTTCAGTGGATTGTTTTATTTTATTTTCATTTATCATGTTTGTTTGTTTCTCCTGCTACTAGCCTCTGTAAGAGCAGTTGGTTCCCTGTGGCAAGCATAAGAGAATATATTTAACACTCACTTCACTATTATCACCCAGCGCTCTTGCTGGTGAGGACAAGGCAATTTGCACATTGAACTCTCATTAATGCAATAGCTGTTGCACTCAGAAACACCTCCCTCCCCTTCTCCTCCCCCCTTCTCCCCCCCTCCCCCCCAAAAAAAATACACACACTGACATACACACTCTGACAGGAGCAGGGAGTTCTCTGTTTGGCTGTAGAAAGCAAATAAAAATCCATCGTTCCTTGATCGCTTCATTCCCATTCTCAGTTCTGTTCACTCTTAGATAGGTGAAATAAAATACATTAGTTATACATGAATTCTCCTGCTGATCCTGTGTATATACCTCTTCTCAGGATAGCTATTGCCCTGCTTGAAGAAGCCTATAAATCCCTTTTGAAATCAAATATATTCACTGTGCATCCTGCAGTAGAGCTGTGCTAAGGCTACCCAAGCCATGAGACACCTAGACTGACATCACTGTTAATTTATATCCATCTTGGCCTGTGGACATCACCAAGACATGTTAATCTGCACTAAGTGGATGTAGTGTGTTCTTATTTGGGGTGAACATCCAACCACCAATTTTAAAAACATGAAGATTTTGCCCCAATAAAGGGTGCAGAAAACTCCCATAAGAGTTCCACAGTATCAGCATCCCTCTACAGAAGTAGCAGGACATTTTGGTCCTTCTGATCCCGAGATCTTTTGATAAGAGGCTGGGAGAGCTGCTAGTGCCTCGTGCTCTCCCTGGAAGCAAGACGGCGGCTGTGGCTGTTGCTTTGGCCTGGCTGTTGGTCTGGCCGTCTGCTCAGTATCCCTCTGACTGCAGATCTCCTACCTACAGCAGCCTTCACCAGGCTGCAGAAGAAAACAATGATCAAGGGTGTCACTCTTTCCAGATGTACGTCCTGCCCAAGACACGTCTCCACAAAGTTTCCTTTTAAGTAGCTCATTTGAATACGAGGGCAAAGCAAGGATAACTCTGCAAGGATATTATTCTTGGGCAAATATTTGCAAAATTATACTCTACTGTTTGTGGCTTTACACAGCTGGAAATCTTACATTGCCTCACCAGCGCTGCAGTGTGTTTTGAATGGAGGGGGAAGGGAGTGACTGAGCATTCAGCCATTTCAGCCTCCCTCCTTCCCTCCTCCGAGAGGGAGCTCTTTGCTTCCTTCCTTCCTCCCTCCCTTCCTTCTCTCTGCTTCCTTCTCTCTGCCTCCCTCTTTCCTTCCCTCTCTTTCCTTGCTTCTTTCCTTGTTTCTCTTTTCTTGCTTCCTTCTTTCCTTCCTTCCTTCCTTCTCTTTCCATCCTTCCTTTTCCTTCCTTTTTTCTTTATTTTATTTCTCTCTTTCTCTCTCTGTTTCCAGAATGGGCCTGTGAGAGGGCAGAGGTGAATTTATAAAGCAGTTTATTCCCCCTCCCAATGCTCCATCCTTTTGGTTTGTCAGAATCCGCCTGACTGTCCTTCGGCCTATCCTAAAACATAACATTTTGCCCAGTCTTATCCATTTTTTTTTCTTTTCCTTCTATATTTATCTGTCACTCTTCCCCAAACACATAAGCATGTGAATGAACAGTGCAAGGTGATTTTGGAATAAATGCTTCCCATTTTTCCTGTCTTTAAACAGCTCCTTACACAATTGGAGTCTGCTCTGTGTTACCGTAAAAATAATGTTAGTAACAGCAGTACAGACAAGTCTGAGGTTCCTAAACAGGGATGTGTAAGTGAAACCTGTTTGCATTTAGGACAATCGTGACAGCTTGCCACCCGCCAGCATCCCTTGGAGCCAAAGCCACTATAAAAGTCCAGCTTTCTGCTTTTATATTATTTTCTCATATTTTAGCCTTTCCACAATGTTTAAACCTCAGTAGTACAGGCATTAATTAGCTTTTCCTTCTTTCCCCAGTGATCCCAAACTTTTAGCCAGAGCTGGACCTTGCGAAAGTTTTACATGTGACAGCTCATCAATGCTTGTCCCAGATGGCGTGTCGCTGTTACTGAAAACTCTCTTTAATTTCATTTGCAAGCAGGCAAATCCTTAAACGTTATCGTACTGTTGCCCTTATCATGTTAGTTACGACATAGCTTAACATGCTGAGGTCTCATTCCAGGCGGTATTTCCAGGAGGAAGTATTCGTGCCTCTCTCTAAGCCTTCTGTAAATTATAGATGACCCTGCTTCATTCCTTGGGGGTCATACTTGGTTGAATGCTGAAAAGTTGAACACACCAGCATTTAGCACTCTGCCCAACGACCGACCACTGGCCTTTTTGTGAGTAAATGCAAATCTCTTTAGGGTTTTAGATAAAAATCTACTGAGCATCTATGGATTCTTACTGAGTTTCGCTTTGAGATTTGGGATCCGCTTTGGCTGTGGGAGCTGTCAGTCACTCACATTACTCAGTAAATAATATTTTATGCTCTAGGATATCAGTGAGGGATGAAGTAGGAGGAAGGAAGAGGGGAAGGACAACTTTTCTCCTGCTTGTCTCTTAGGTACTTTATAATATTGTGGAGCTGGCTTTATAATATCAACAACCATGTTCTGTCTCCAAATAATGGAGAATGGTACGCTGCCTGCGTTAAGTATGCACCTATTTTTATATGGATTTGTCCTCCCTCTGGACATCTCTTCATAATGAATATGGAGGGGATAAAGGCCTCACTTTAGGGTAGACTGTGCCCTTCAGCACATGACATTTAAACAACTGAGGTTCCCAGCAGAACCAGTGTGGCTCATTTCCACCGTATCCATATGTTTCTGCCTCAGTAAAAGTCATCTCCAGCCCACAGTCGGGTTACCTAAGACTTGCAAAATAATTAAATGCATCCAAGATCATTTTCTGGTGGTAAGAGCAGCTGATGTGGAACAAGAAGCGCAAGGAGCCACTCTCCCTGCTGGAGGCAATCAGCATGGTCCCATAGATATCTGTGAAATGATGCTGGATTACATCACCTGGCTTAGACTGGTTAAGTTCCCCATACAGGTTTGATTTATTTTGCCTTTACTGGAGAGAAGGTGTTTAAGGGATGTGATGGTTTCAGGCACCTCTGCACTTCTTGAGCTGGAAGGCTACCCCCTCGTCTGATCTTCAGTATCATTAGAGTCTCTTACTGTGCTTTTCAAGATACTGTGGGTGAAGGTGGTATCCATGTGGCAAATAAAAGCCTCCTGACACCTGATCTTGGGGATGGAGTGGAAGCAGAGGGCTGTCAGCAGAAACCATCTTGTTCAAAGGGTGAGCTTGAAGCCATGAGGTCAGCTGATGTGCCAGAACCATAAGGTGGCATTTAATGGAGTGAATACTTCATTCACTCTCTGCCTTTCTCCTATCAGGTCTAATGCGACGTCTGCTCTGCAGATGGGAAAACACATTCCTTTGTGCATACTGATTCGATACGCTCTGTCACGCCAACATCAGTGTGGGTGCCTGAAGCTGTGGCTGAGGGATGCAACCCTCATCTGATTCCCTGATAACCCCTGCCGCTAACGCTCTCAAGGGGCTATGGGCTGAACACTCAGTTCTCTGTGGTGTTAGAAGCCAGAAAGATTCTTGCATCTGGTTTTCACGCAATCCTGCCATAATGAGACAAGAATGCAAACAGCTTTGGGGGCTTTTCCTTCCAATTAATCCTGATCTCCAGTTTTGTGTCTTTGATCCTGGACCCCAGTTCTTCACTTCAATGCTTTCTCAGGAATGGATGACGTTCATTTTCTAATTCTTTCACAGAGAAATAGTCTTTATGGTGTCCAGACTGGTCTTAAGCAGCTGCATGCTACCCTTTGATCACTTCTGAAGGAGGAAGCCAGATTCACAGCATTTGATCTCCTATTACTACAATATAAGCTTGGGTTATCTACACTCGTGTTCGTTCTCTTAAGATAACTCTAGTCAAATGAGATTAACCCCATTGTGAAACGGCACATCTGGACACAACACTAGGGCCTTTGGAGGCCCTTCCCATAGTTCTCTGTGCTGCAAAAAGCTGACTCAGCCTGGGAATTGTACCCCAGTGAATCATGTGGAAAAATGCATATGTTTGCAAGGCATGTGGGTTAAAAGGAGAGAGGTTTTGGCAAACCTTTTGGAAAGATCCTCATGCATTTTCTCTACTTGCAATGTATTAAATTTCATCTGCATTTCAGCAAAGATGCTCTAAATGAGCATGCTTAGGTCATCAAAGTCCTTTTAAAAGCATCTATATCTATCAGTGAAGTGATGGAAGAACTAAATTTTATTAAATAGAGTTCAAATTAGAGTTTAAATTTACTCTCATGATAAAGAGGAGTTCCCAGTGGGAAAACATGAATCAAAAGAACTCTGCATCCCCTGTTTAGGAGGACAGGAGGTGACTCTTGAGGAGCCATGATGGAGTGGGAGGAAGCATTTATAGCTCCTTTCCAGAGATCTGTTCATCTGTTCAGTAACACCCTATATGCGTTTTGCTATCTGCTGGAAAACGTCTTCAGTATTCCCATAAAAATAGCCTTCAGAAACACCAGCAAAGAGCTCCACTCTTCCCATTCTCCAAATATTTTCAGCTGAGGGCATTTCATGAACTTCATCTAATTTGTCTGTTTAGTAGTTCACAATGGATTGTTCTTTGGAGGACTTGTCCGGTTTCACCTTCAACCCATGTAAGTCTTTTGCATCCATAACATACTTCAACAGGAAGATCTATGGAGTTATTACTTATTGCATGAAGAACGATCCCCTCTTCATTTCAACGTGTCTTCTACTAGCCTCATTTTCTGGCTTCTAGCTTTTGGATTGAAAGAAATGGTGAACAGCCAAATCCCTGCTCAACCTCTTTCTGCCAGTCTCCATCACGTTCCTTTTAAGACTTCTTTTCTCCAGGCTGAAAAGTCCAGACCTTCTTATTTGTTTCTCATATGGGAGTCTTCAATACCTTTGGTTATCTTTGGTGTCTCTAAACATTTTTCCAGGTCTTTTGGTCAGAGTTTCTGAGCAAAAAAAAGATCACAAACAAACCCCATAGCAGGTCAAGCTAAAGTCTGAGAAAGAGATGGTCATTCTTGCAATGCCATCATCAGCATTAACTGGGATCTGTCCGTAGTATTAACAGCTACATAAGAAGGAACTGTCCAAAGGGTTGGACTAGATGATCTCCAGAGGTCCCTTCCAACCTTACCATTCTGTGATTCTATGAAAGCACCCAGATGGTTAGAATGGAAACTGTAAATGTTGGAATATTTCTCTGGCTACTAACTAAAAAGCTTGTCCACACAGCATTGCTGGCAGGCACCAGAAACAGGAATTCTGCTGTACCACTGATCATATGTTGTGAGCTACTGTTCTAGATGTTATTGCATCAAAATCAGTAGCCAGTCTACAGTCTTGGCCTCCTGCTCATCCAGTCCAGAGGACCTCCTGAGGTACTCTGCAACTCATATCCCCACTCTTTGAAAGGGAAGTAGAGTGTGAGGGAAAAGAACGTGCACTTTTTCTCAGTCTGCAATTAGGACAGGACAGGTCTCAAACCTGGAAATCAGGATTGCAGGAGGCACTGTGGAAGACAGCTGAAGAAGTTTTGGTTTCTTCACTAGGTGAGAAATAAGAGCTGATGCCTTATGCAAGGGAATGATCCTGCTACTGGAAGGATCTCCAACTCCAAGTTTGGGTAAAGGCAACTACCTCTTGGTGCTCCACCCTTCAAAGTCTGCTGACAGTGGTTTTCAATATTGTTGACAAGATCTTGCCAGTTAAAATTAGGAATGTGTTCATCTTATGTATCCTAAAGGAAGAAGAAACATGACACTGCAGGGGCTCTGAGGCAGATTTAATCTCACTACATTTAAACACCCAAGCCTAAGCTGGTCACCCACAGCTTTTTCTCTAGTCAGTGTAGAGAAATAAACAATCCACCTGAGCTAATGAAGACATTGTCCCTAAGATGACTGGAATCACTTCCTCTGACTTTCAGGTGTCTTTGGGCAGATGAATCCTACTTAGGTCCCTACCCATCAGTCCATCCAGACTCTTCAGTAGCTGCTGGTAGCCTGGTTTGAAATTCCTGCCGTCCCTGGAAGACAGACTCTTTATCTTCTCCAGCTTTATGTCACTGGGTGTGCCTTTGCTGTCCCCCATCCATGGCCTTGGCTGCTAGAAGGAAAACAGGCTGGGAAACCCCACCTTTCAGCATATGTCAGCCTGCACGGCAGGTTGGGAGGTGATTCATGTCGACTGACCTCATGTAGTCATGGGCAAGTGTCAGACTTATTGAAATGGCCATATGAAATCCAGCCATGAGCTAAAATACTCATTAGCATAACCATAAATTAAGTGGGCTCCTAGATTTCCAAGAGAAAGCTCAGAGTTACTGGGAATTCAAAGTCATTTTGGAAACCAACAGCTTTTCTCCATTTCTTCTTGGGAGAAACTCCTTCCTGTCAGCACAGCAGACTTTCCTGTTTTCCTAGACATCATCTGAAAGGCACCCCCCAAACCTTCAAAGAGACACTACTTGCCTGTGCTATATTTCACTGTAGTTTCTGCCAGGAAATAGTTATGGAGGGATGGTGATAGCATTGTGCTTACTCAGTCCTCACCCTGTTTAATTGGAAAACATTTGTATTTTATAGGAAACAAGAAAAAAGATCCGTATTACCTAACAGCTAGTATAAATGAATAATTTATGATGGGGACATGTGTCCCCATTTACCATGACAATTGAATAGTTCCCAGCTATCCCAGTAAAATGCTTGCTGTGTTCCAGTACAATATCTCTCTTATGAGCTGTAATTTTGACCCTTTTTGGCCACATCTGCCAGTATAAGAATTATGCAAATGGGTTTCTAGTCTGCAAGAAAGGAAGGAAACAATGTACCACTCAAGTTGAAGACATTCAGGAGACTTAGTCCTATTCTCCCAGTCTCATGGACAATTGCCATTACTTCCCTTTGCTACAGTTTTCCCATATGACACTAATCCTGGTGTCTTTCAGAAAGGCCTCCACAGCCAAAAGCTAGTCTCTTCTTTCATCTCAACCAGGTGGTCAAAACAGAAGATAATATACTTTTGCCTCTCTTATTTCTATCCATCCTAGCTACAACATCATGGCTGTGATTCCTCTTGATGAAAAGTGTTTGATAAGGTCTACATGACATGGAGTGAGGAAAACCAGAGCAAACGCTGGAGACCTGCTTTACAAATTTATGTTTGTCAGTGGTTTGACTCCATGCAGTTCAGAAGAGCAAATCTATCTGTGCTAAGGAAAGCTGACAGTGAAATGGATCACAAGAAAACTGGGACTGAAAAAACGTAATTTAGAACTGTGACCTATTAAAAGTAGTATATTGAATAGTTGTAATTCCCAGTCAAAGAATGTCTTTTCATAAAAAATCCAGCTGGCTTACAGAGGAAACCAGTGTTGCAAGTAGTAAAATACATAAACAAGATAATTTCTGTCATGGCAGCATTGTAGGATTATCAGTGGAGTTAATGAAGCTCAATTTCATAGACTCACGTTCTCTACCCTGCCCCCTTCTCAAAACAGTGTCCAACTTCTTTCCTGGTGTCCAGCATATCCCCACCACACTGCAGTACCCACCTCCTCCCAGTTCACCCCATCTTTGGCTGTGTTGCTCTGACTGGTTGGATCCATGGACCGTGTGCTTCGACTGCCCATCTTTCATCTCAGGAAGGATGAGAAACTGAGATTTTTGTTCCTTTCTCCTCTAATCAGTCAACAACGTCCGTAAGTCTCAGAGGTGCTTAACTTGGAGAACTTTACCCCTCTCTCTGGTATAGGCAGTGAGTTCAACCAGCAATAAGGAGAGGCAGACAGACAGATGGAAAATCAACATGATGTTATCAACCTTGTTTCCTGGAGAATCCAGGTTAAAATCTAATGGAGGAAAGGGGAAGAAGGCACGAGGCCAGTAATTTAGAAAGCATTAAATAGAGAAATATGATGAGAGAAGCTACATTCCACAGCTGTCAGGACCCTGGGAATTTGTTTTGAATATTTTTAGAAAAGACAGACATTGTAATAAAAATAAATGCCCGTTTCCAGACATAGATGACCATGCTTTGAGGAATGATGGTGGTGCATTCAATACATACTTGTGTTCTGCTGTTAGAAAGTCATAGGAAGCTGGATTCATATCACAAGAAATAACTTTCCAACCCACCTGTAATAAAAAATTGTGCTCAATATTATCTGCTCGGGCCATGCATTTTCAAGTCAGTAGGCCCAGATAACTCCCCAGAGAGCTCGCTGGCTGCAGCACCAGCTCTTTGGCAGTTTCCTACGCAAAGTAAGCAGTTCCCCAGACATGTGCAACTGATTTCAGGGGTCATAAATAGACTTTGGCCTTCCTGCCGGCGTTGCCTAGGCCTGAACCCTGGAGAGCCAGACTGGCTGGGCTCGTGCCAAGGGAGATGCGAGGATGAGCAGTGCACTAATTCGTCTAATTATTTCAGGAGGGCTTCGTGAAGAGATAGTACAAGATCCAACCAATAAGGAAATCATAAAGGAGATTATCATTAGCACCTCTCAGATAAGCCCATAGTGTGTTTTGATTGGATGACCAGGCTGGCTGATAAAAGTAAACGTGCAGATTATTTTCTGTAGATAGATGCCTTTCTGGAAGAAAGAGATAAGTAAAACCTAAGTTGTGGAGTCCGATGCAGAGACCACTGGGTGAAATTACAAGAATTGTACTTTTTTCATAGTAAATTAAGCAAGATGATCTGGAGGTACTTCCTTTTTTTAAAATCTAGGATTGAAATAATTAGACTTTGGGTTAATGCCTCTCATCAGATATGATATAATTGTATCATAATCAAATGCTAGCTTCAACATATCTGTGTTTACTGCTGTGTTATTTTGAACATGATTAATTCAATACCTGTTCTTTTTTTTTTTACTTTTCCCTGTAATTCTCCACTGAAATAAATATTGAAAGCCATCACTGAAAGCCTTCTCCAGTGTCTATTTATGTTGAAAATATTTCTCCTTAGGATGTTGAGGGATGTGTGTATTTAATCCTATCTGAAAGTCAAATGAGTCCTTGACTAGTCTGTTGGTCTAATTTAATTCACTTTGTTTATTAAATAGGAGCCAGATGGCAAATGGTCTTTGGCCCACTTAGTAATGTAAATAAATATATATATATATATATATATCATCACTGATCTCCATAGCATTGCAAAAAAAAAAAAATGTGGATAGACTTTCATTTGAAAATGGTAATTCTGTAACATTACAGACCACATCAGAATCACTGCACTGAAAGGCTTCTTTTCTAATAGCGTGTGTAAGTGCTATTATTAGGATTTTATTAGGATTTGCAACTACTTCATCAGATTTAATTCTGCCTGGTGGTTTTTACAAGCTCAGACATTGACAACTCCCTCCAAGTGACAGTTTCATCTTTGCAGCAATGCCATGAGCACCACGATCCTGGATATTTTGCATGGGTATCATCAACCATCACCCGCACATATGTTTTATTGCTTGGCATCATAACGGCTGAGCCTGGGCCTTAGCTTTTCAAAGAGGAACAAGAGCTTCTTAGCAACATCTGCACTATTAAATTAACTACTGGAATTCAATTGTATATATGGTCCCTGGCATGTTTTTTGGCCAAGGACCACCAGCACAAGTCAAAGCACATTCCCCATTACTGGATATGGACAGTATGGTATGGACAAGCCCAAGTCATTTTGTCAAGTAAGAAGGTGCAAAGCTTGCGTGTCCCTGTTTGCATCAGGACCTGTGACAACAAGCTTGCTGCAGTGTGGCCACTGCCTTTTTGGGGAGGTCAGTAAGTTTATTAGCGTGAATTCACGCAACCCCATGCTAGTCCTCCTGCAAGTCAATGAAAGCCTATGTATATTTAATTTGTAATGCAGACACACCCTTTATGAACTTCGGTCAAAAAAGGGAGATTCTCCACATCCCACCTAATTGCAGCCGTGCCTGCATTTCTCAATCCCATGCCTGGCAGGTGCTTCAGGTGTCCAGAAAGCGCTGCAGGATACACAGGCTAGTCGTACCCTCATCTGCTAAGTGCAAACACACGCACTCGCACACAGAGCAGCAGTAACAGAAACCGTAACAATGCCTCTTTTATAGGCCAGCACTAAACCATTCCACAGAATGGGGAAAACTTGTGTTCAAATTCCCTTCTTTGCTTATTCAGGGCATAAGCCAGGGTCCCCATCTCCCAGAGGGCCGTCTTGGGTTTCCTAAGAGACCTTGCTCATTACTGGCTAGCAAAACCGTTCCTAGCAGGCAGAATAATTAACTGCTCATTAAGGCAGGGGCTAGAACCACATGAACTCTTTAGCTGCTGGAATATAAAAGCCATCACAAGTTTTTCCTCCTTTGCCTATTATTTTGTGATCATCCTTTATAGGTGCCTAATCTGACAGGCAAAAACTCGCCTGCTTTTTCCAGCCTCCTTAAATTCGAGTAATAAAAGCCATTACCTCTCTGCAAATCTGCTGTTGGAACTCAGACTGGAGCAGGTGCTCAAAAGGGTTATTGGATACCAGGGCTGAGGAGTCTGGCTGGTTTGGGGAGACTGAGAACGTCGGATTTGCTCAGGGCAGCTAAGCCAAGGATGAAAGGTGATAAAACTGCTGACGATTAACGATTCAGGGGAAATAAGCACAGCCAGGGCGAGGGAGGACACCTTTAATCTAAACCTACAACTGTCTTAATAGATAAGTTCCCATAGTCCAGTCTATCCTGTATATAACAGCTCCTCTGATAAAGCGTTTTCCATTTAAAATACTTGGATATACTTTAAACACCACAAAGAAACCGATCTCTGAGTTCAAACCAGTGATCAGAGCCCTTGATGTCTCATTTCTCTGTCCTCTGTAATTCATCATCTGCTCTGCCTTGTCTTTCCACCCATGAAAAGGGAGATTCGTCCTTAAAGCAGGCCCTTTATCAGCTGAGCTAGCCAAAATATTACCTCCACCAGCCCAGCTTAGCATAAGACTATCACACAGGTTTCTTTTGGCATAGTTTCCATTTCTTGCATACATTTTTTTTTCCAAGTCAAATCTGAAACTGATTATTCAGCATTAGCACTCACGCAGGAGCTGAGCTTTGAGGAGGTGGAAAAGGTCTGGAAATCTTAAAGAAATGGTCACGGCTCACCTGAATATCAAATGTACAATGCAAAGAAGTGTTAAAGCTATGCAATGCTTTGGGGAAGCAAAAGGTGGGAATACAACAGCCTTCACCTGGTGGGACACAAATACCTTAGGATAAAAGGGCTGTGCTCACAGCTCCGTGGTGTGTTAACCTCTTCCATATAAACTGGGGAGCTATGTATGTCCACTGAAAATGGTTTGGAAATCCAGCACTGAAAATAAAATTGCTTTACCTTTACATTTTTCCAAGCAAAGTAAGCCATCTCAGATAAGTTCTGCCCACAGGAAAGGCATTTTCTCTTTGTCATAAAAATATTCAGGCACAGACAAAAGTTGCTAATTTCAATGATCTTTTCCAACTTTCCAGTAGGAAAATTCAAAATAAAATGCCTCAGTGGTACTTTTGATCTTTTTCTTTGTTTTTATTTTTCTTTTTCGTTTATTAAAAGCATCAGTTTTATTGCTGTTCCCAAGCAGAACTTTGTTGCAAAGTTCTGTTCCCTGAAATGAATGAATAAAGGAATCACAATCAGACTGCTGGAAATCAAAAGCTGCCAAAATGTCCCACATCTGGCACAATTAGGCTTTTATTTGTTAACCACTGGTAATTTCCTTAAGACCCAGATAGACATGATGGGGCTGACTGATGCCAGCCAAAACCAGCAAAATCGATTGTTGTTCAGTAAATTACTGTTCTAGGCCAGCGAATTTCAAAATTTTTATGAGAACTGTGGGGGGAAAAAAACATTGAGAAAACATTGCCCACTTCTGTTGTTGCGTGGAATGACCCCTCTTTTTACTGACTGTATTTGTTCATAATGGTGTATAGAAATTAAAAACAGAATCCAGATATATTTGAATACCCTGGCTTCCTCCTCTCCTTTGGCTTTCATCTTCACCTCCATTCAGAGCTTCAGTATAGGCATAACTACTGCGTCACAAGCTGCAGTCTGAGGAATCTTCCCACAAATACGTCATTTTTGCTCTTACGGAAAGCGCGTGATCTACCCTTGCTGGTCTGCACACTCGCAAGGAGAATTCAAGTTGCTTAACACAGCTGGTCAACTCAAGTGCACGAGTTACAATTTCTCTTTTCAGCTAGTTTTCTTCCTAAAGCTATGGGGTGCTGGGCAGCAGTGTTATCAGCCCGATGGTATCTATCATGGATCTCCCACTGCTGACTTCATTGGTGCTGTATCCATTTGCATCGCTAGAATTTAGCCCCGTGGGTATCGGTGAAACTATGCCAGTTTGCCCCTCTGAGGGTGTAGTCCATGGCTGTAAAGGGTTGCAAATTCTTGTGGATCTTGCAGAATGAAAGCACTAGGTAATGCGTGAAGCAATTTTGGAGATTAATCAGAAGTGAAGAGGGGAGATAACATAGACACCTACCCAATCCCTGGTCATGAGTGGCAATTGTTAACTATTTTTTGTTTGGATTTTCAAATCCAAAAAAAAAGAAAAGAAAAAGTGCCCCGGAATAATGCAAGGAACAAAACTGTACAGTTTGAGGAGTACTGCCAGGAATTCCTTCTTTCAGAATCCAGTTGTGAATGTAAACGACTGGCAGCAAACTCATTTCTAGCAATAACAGCTATGTCATGTTTCCTGGAACATAGGCAGTGTGGAGTATCATAGGGAAAGGAAAATAAACACCAGTTCACTTTCTGAATCATCAGTCATAAATTCTCACTGAGAAAGAAAAAAAGAATTAAAAAAAGAAAGAAAGAAAGAAACACAACCCAAAGGAAGTGAATACAGAACCAGAACAGTTTTCCGACCCCCCTCAATCAGTTCATGAAGTGGAGCTAACATCTCCCTTTTCATTTTGGGGACAAACCCATAGTACTGAATAAAGAGAATAAAACAAAGACAAACCACATCCTCCTTCACTTTCTGAAGTGGGACATGTTGTAAAACCAGTCACTCAGTCTGTTTTCTCTGGTTTTTAAACTTAAGTCTCGTCACTTTATAGAATTTCTCTCTTTTTTTTCCCCCCCATTTTTTTTTTTTTTTTTTTTTTGGTAGTTGCTTTCCTTCCAGAAGGGATGGCAAATCAGTACAACAGCATGGTGCTCTCTCTGGCTGCCAGGTGGGCAAAATCTCACTTCACACCTCTAGTAAAGCATTAGAGATTGATCCTGAGCTGGCAAAAATAAGTGGAACGATGCTGATCAGCCCTATCAGAGCATCTAAATGCACAAGCGCCAGGTCGCATCTCCCACGGCCTGTAGCACCAGGGGTACCATGTAGATATCTGACCCCCAGGCTGTGTAGATATCTTGTACCAATAGATTTGGGGTTTAGACCTCAATCTCACACCGCTTCAGTTGTGTAAGATGCCCATGGAGCGGTCGTTCTGATGGACACGTGCAGGACTGCCAGGGGTGCTGGCTCCCTGAAACAGACACTTTGCACCAAAATGAAGTAGCGTGCATACCCTTCTGACACTCCAGTTTTGCATTGGTTTCATTCTGCTGAAGTCAGAGGAAGACAGGCAGTGCAAACCTGCAAAATTACACGGTGAGATAGACCACCAAAGTCCTCAGTTGCACCCTGATTTATGCTAATGAAGAGAAAAGGTACCAGACTGCGGCATTTCTCAGGGAGGAATAACTAGGAATGTAAGTGCAACCTAAGGCTTGGCGTCTCTATCCAGGACCTGCAGAATCAAACCCCGGGAACCTGGTGCGGAGCTGACAAGATACGTCTGCGCCGAAGGAGGGGACCTCCGCTCAGCTCCGGACATCGGATGCCTTCTGAAGCTGTTCCAACGTACTGAATGAGCCGCAGAAGCTGATCAGTATCTCATTCTTCACTCAGCCCGGTCAGATGGCTCTCCAGAGAGAGGGCAACAGATCTTTATCTGTGCACTTCAGAGGAGCAGATTGTTAGCCCTTGCCATGAGCAACAATAGCACCTTTGAGGACATCAGTGACCAACGGCACCTACACATTCCTTCCAGCACACTTGCCTTCATTATATCCCGCTAATCACCCCTCTGCCTGTCAGCAGGGAAATGTTATCACCCTTCAGCAAGGCATCAAACCAGAGCGGCAGAGGGATTGCTAACGCCGACCCACCGTTGGCGCTAACATGAAAGGAGAAAGAGAGAAAGTCCGTTTCAGGCCGCGTCACGTTGCCGCAAAAGGACGGATGCCAGAAATTTTGGCTTTGTGAAACAACAGGACCAAGGCTGCCCCCACAGCTAAGACTAGAGAAAATTCTCCTTTAGGGTGGGCTTGAGGAAGATCGGATGTTTTGCCTCTTTCCCTCCTGCCTCTCGATGTTTCTCCAGCATTTCAGTCCTTTCTTTTCACCTTGTTACTCACTTTTGCTAATATTGCATCTTAGCAAAAGCACAGACATGTTCTTCCTGGAGTTTTTGTCAGCGTGGCCAGGGGATGCCTTGTCAAAATGTCCCATCAAAAAGGATCCTGAACAGGAAATCTGGCTATTGGAAGTAGAATTTATTTCTTGTGAAATGTGTCTACTTCCTGTGGAAAAGAAACACCATTATTTTAAAATATGCATTTTAACCTAAAAAGAGATACATAAAGGAAATATTTTGGTTATCATGTACTGCCACAGTGCCTCATGGACTTTATTCTGCCTTGTACTTCTGCTTCCTAACTGGCAAAGAGGGACATTCAGAAATGAGTCTCTCCAAGAGAGTGGTTGGGGCAAAGGACCTACTTTGCTTTGAGAAGAGGCAAAGTACCCTATGGAGCAAGGTGGTTTGACATGCATTAAGCTCGTGGGACACTTCAGTTCCTAGTATTTGTTCTATATTGGCCCCTAAGTAAATTTATTGAATCACAGTCCACGTTTTATCACACATTAAGTAAATCTGCATAAGCCTGTGATTTTTCAGCATGAAACTTCTGAACCTTGATGATATGTTCAATGACAATACTGATGGCTGCTGTTTTTCTATTCCTGCTCTGAGTGGGAGGTTGGACTAGAGACCTCCAGAGATCATTTCCAAACAGCACATCTATATTTCTGTGGCTGTGCTAACCAGTGTTTATCAGCTGCAAAGGAAGCCTGGGATGACTCAATGGAGACGCCAACACTAGCAGAGATAAATCCCCATTCCATATGTGCAAGAATTTAAAATCACTAATTTATTGTCCAATCACTCAGCGTTTTATGAGCCTTACCAACCATGCTATGATTACTTCAACACAAAATTGATTTAAAATATTTTTTACAATTGCTACTTGTTCTTGTTCTCCTTTTTAGCTTACATCATTAGTAGGACAAACTACCACGTGAGGATTCCTTTCTCTTTCTCTATCAACTATAGAAGAAGGTTAAATATCTAGGTCCTTCAAGACACACACCTTTTAGGGCCTGAAGCTAGGCAAAATGAATCCTATATAAGTATTTTCAAGAAACTAACAGACTTTGGTCTAGTTTACACCTAGGTTTAATGGAGATGAAAATCCAGAATTTATATCTAATATTCTAGTTCATTTTTCCATGCTAGCTGGAGGTGAAACTCTGAAACTCAGACAGCAGTGAGTTAGTCTGTCTGCTGTCTGGATTCAACACCATAGTAAAATGCTGAGAAAAACTTCATTTTAAATTAAGGTTAGAAATCAGTGTAAGCTAGGGACCACTTTGCAAAGACTGCTTGCATGAGGCCATCCTGATTTGGGGGTAAGACATTTTAACAGTACGGACACAGCCTATCTTAGCCTAGCCGGTCTCAGTGCCAGAATATAGTTGTGCAAATGTTCAATTGGCATAGGTGCAATCTATGATACAGGAGACCCTTCCTAGGCCTAAGTCATTATTATGAAGTAACATTAATTAAAAGTTTACCATCCAACTAGTATATCTAACAGACACTTAATTTATTTCTCTTATTTCACTTTTTTTTTTTTTTCATGGAAAACCGTAAGGTGTGTTCAATCCTCTCCTTGTTGGATTGTCTGCAGTGGAACAATCTAACATTTGAAGGCAATGAGACTGTACATTAAGAAACGATCTGTAAGCAAAGCAGGGTCAGCTCATGATTCACCCAGACAGACTCAATCTCCTCAGTTCTCACACTTCAGTGTTACAGAACAAGAGCCCCACTGTTTAGCATCCCCCCTAATTCTTTGGCTTCTCACTATTTATACTTTTCAGGATTTATTCCAAGGGTGGAGGTGGTGGTGTTGGGAGATGAAATTGCTCTGTTTTTCATGTGCAGAAGTTTTCAATGGGTAATTTACTACTGTATAATTAAGCTTCAGATTTTGTTTTTACTTGGAAATGTTTTAAAAGGAAGCCAACTATCTGGTCAGATTTGTGATGCGCAGCTGATGAGAAACAGAAACCCAAAATGCTGATCAGAAATCCAGAACTGGTTCAGCAGAAACAGATCTCAGATTCTCTGGAAGGAGGTGAGCAAAGCTTAGTATTTCCAGTAAGGTCCCAGTATTGTCCCAGTGGATGTACATAACAATTTAGAGACTGCTCTTGTTTTGAACAACACTAGCAAGATGATTGCTTCATCCAGACAGGGAGGGTGTCTCTCTCTCTCTGTTAGTCCCTCCTTGCTCATGCAGAAGTGAAATCTAAGAGGGTGAGATTCATGATATGACTATCTACAGTGTGGCTGAACCAGTCACTCCAGGCTCCCTTTGCAAGCACAGGAGAGAGGTAAGGACCTGCAGGCAGCAAGTCCATTGCCCTGGTCTAGACTTTGCTTAAGAAAATCATGGCCCAGACACCACTGCCTGAATCACCACAATCTGCAGAGGGAGCCAGTGAGATTAGTTCAGATGAACATACCTGCATTTATCTTATGATTCTCATGTAGGAGATGAACTTCATCTCCCCCACTTCTGCTGTTCTGAGGTTTAAATTCTTTCTGTAGTCACTGGGAAAAGAGAGGTACTCTAGAGCTTGGTTCACCTCACCCCTTGAGCAGTAATTGAGACTGATGAGAGCACTACTGTCCAGGAGGTGTCTATTACTCCGTATTAACCCTAAGGAAGGGCTGGACAACTACCTAGAGAAAAATTATTTTATTTGGCTAGGTGAGATGTATGCTAAATAGTAGGATGACGCTGCTGATTCAGCTAGATACTTCAGCTCATGACATTTTCCACCATGTAACACAGAAATCCTGCAAGTGCATTATTCAGACCAGTAACTTCTATCCCAACCATTTGGCTACTTTTCCCTCCCTACAGATCCTAGTACTTGATTTGTAGGTCTACTGTAAAGCCAGCAAACTAGAAGATGTAGTTCTGCGCTGTGTCCCAAGCAAATGACTAGAGAAAATGTAACAGACAAGGAGCTTTCTCATTTCCAGAGCTTTGTGGAGCTCTCTCTTCTTTCAGTTTCAGTCCTAAATGACTGCTATTTAAACTCCTCCTGTTATATATTAGATGCTGAAACCAGATATTATCATGGATAACTTTTTGGTAATCTAATACAATCACCTCAGCAGAAGTTAATCTCCCATGCAGTGTCTTTCCCAAAGCAAATGTGAGTTCAGGTATTATAATCCCCAGTTGCTCGGTATGAATCTGTAGCCTAGTTTACAGAGAATCTTACTTCTAGCACGAACCACTCCTTGTCTGCCAGAAGGAACATTCCCTTGAGAGTGTTCCATTTTCATTTCATACCGAATTATCCACAGCTCTGTGAAAACTGTGCATTTATAATTACATGACTTTGTGAAGGCCAGGAGAAAAAAAATCTCTAAGAAGCACAGACCAACACAAAAGGTGAGTTCTCAAGGAGCAGTAAATATTATATCAGTAAGTTCCTAAACACATATTGTTGGAAATATGAACAGGGAAGAAGATCCCTGTATTCAAACATTTCCTAACTATTTATTATTCTCAAAGGCAAATTACTGAGCTATTTGGGCCTTTCTTCTTCTGTATTTGTCTCTGGAGTGTCTGTAGAGGTCAGAGGTTTTGGTTAGCTGGGGCTAGGAACCCTTCCTAACACCAAGTCTTCCAACATTTGTGGAAGGCTACTTCTTGGGAGTGCCCATCTGAGACTGAACTAAGGTGAGAGTCTCACTGTGTGAGTTACTGTAGAGACATAAAATAACTGACTTGTTCACCCAGAGAGAGGTTCTATCTGAAAAGACAAATAGCATAAAAGTGTGGCAAATAGGCCTGGCCAGGGTCAAATAACACTGCAGTGCTAGAGGGAAATGAGAACCCAAGATTATCCATGCCTCAGTTGGACATATCACTGAATGGGTTGAAAAAGTCATTTCACCATAATACGTCCCAGCAGCACAGTGGCCTATCTGCTCCCTTGTTTTTCCAAATATGGCAAAGATCCTGGCCTTCCCCTCCAGCAACTTGGGTCCTTGCTAGGTACAAAAATAGCAAAGCAGGCCAGACATCTAGTCAGCAAGACGCTCGTGTTCCCCACCATGAAGCACGGGGCAGCCATTTGTCAGGAGTCATCACAGTGAGGATCTTCTTTCAGGGGGTATGTCAGCATGATGGTTTCAAGGGACTCTCCGAGGCCACATCTCTTTCCTTGGTATCTGGGGCTTGTTGATCCTGGCACACCACCTGGGAACAGGCAGGAGGCCAGCCTAACAGATTGGCATGCACGCAGGCAGGGAAGGAAGCTGAGCATCTGGCTTTAAACACCAGGGCTCAGATTTCTCTCAGAGGGTGTTGACAGGAAAATGCATGCGGGGCTCTGCTGCTCCAAGGACTGCTGAGGGAGTAGGATGTCTCTGAGGGATCTGTTGAGACAATTTCACTTCTAAGGTCTTTCCTTCCTGCCTCCTGTTCATCAAAGTGCTGTAAAAAAAATTAAAAAAAAAAAAAAAAAAAAAAAAAAAAAAAAAAAAAAACACCTGAAAGAGAGTTCACCTCTTGAGATCCAGCAGACTTGACAATGACAGGAAGTTACCTCTGAGAGCTCTAGAGGAGTTTGGAGGTGCCAAAGGAACGCTATCATCAGCCTCAGCAAGCGTAATCCTGGGTAGTCCGTCAGACTGGGTCTCTTTGTCAGTGGACAGCACTCCACGTGGCATACATGCCATATGGCAACTTCATTTCAGCCATAAGGCTGAGAACTGGGCACTAACGAAGATCCCAACTGCTGCATCCTCTTTAAGTCTAGAGCAGGGCAGGGAAAAAAAAGAAAAAACAAAAAGAACAACAGAAAAAAAACCCTAGAAATAATCAGTTAACACAGCTGAGGTAACTTCTTCAACAAATCCTTTATTTCCCAGGCACCTTGGACTGAGTGTGCATATCACCACTAAAAAAGAGAAATGGTAATATCTCCTGTGACACGTTAAGAACCGATGAACAGAGAGGCTGTAGGTCCTGTCTAATGGCCCTTTCCTTCTGGAGGAACTGTAGTGCCATTTTCTCTAATGGTTTATCAGGACAACTGCTCTGTGACGAGAATGGGTCCGGGGAGAGAGCAAGTTAAAAAAAATAATAATAAAATATTTGTCTTACACTGAGTTATTAACATTTTGGAAGGAAAGAGAAATAGGTTTACTTTTGAATGAGTGCTTTTGCATAAAATTCCAGCTCTAATTGATTTAGTTTTTGGTTGATAAATAAGTTTTTGTTTTCTTTTTTTTTCTTTAGCCAGAATATTTCATTCTACAGGTAGAAACATTTTGCATTCATAGTTGTCAAAAAATAAATATAAATTTAAAATTGTGGTGAAATTTTTCAAGGAGTGGAAAAATAATTTTTTTCTGTTATACTGAATTGATGTGGACAGCCACTTTCTCAGCTCCATAAAAAAAAATTTCATAAAAGGAGAGAATATTTTCCTAAGTATTTTTTCTCCTTAATCTTAGACCAGTGCTTTAACTACAAAGATCATCTTTCCCTTAGGGAATGAGCATGATAGGAAAGGCAAATATCATCAATAAAACTCCTCAGAATAATGTTGGCACAGCAAGAGGGGCTGTGGACATTTTGTGGGTTTCAGAAGTGAGTCTGGATGGTCTTTGTGGTTTATGCGCATACGTAAACCAGTGGGAGTCCACAGAGCGGGCTTTTTGTTCCGGCTCTCTCAGACATTTGTGGTGTAACTTTGGACAAGTTCCCATCCCCAAGCTGTTCCTCAGTTTCTCCATCCTTTGAGGGTTGCATTATGTCCTTTTCTCATGCAGCCAGGAAGTTCCACAGGTTCCTGGGGGTGGAGGGAACGGACAGGCTCAGACAGACATAGGCGCCACAAGGGCCTGCATCCCCACTATTTGATAAATTCTTGCAGAAAATTCTAATGATCTGGGTGGGGTTTTTTGTCTTCACTCTGATCTGTTTTGGCATCATGACAGCAGACAAGAGCTGAATAACTTTTTGAAACAAAGACAGTGGACCCAAACTACCCTTCAAAATGTCCAAGCAACTCCCACTGAGTTCAGAAGTCATTCTTCTTACCACTATTACCTACCAAGCTTCATACATTGCATTTCTATGCTCTGTCTGCAAGACGCTGTCCAAAGGAGACCTCAAGCCAGCTAAGGAAGGAGAAGCATCAGGACATTAAGCAACTTGTTCAAGGTCATATAAGGACCAGGAATTAATCCCGCCTTCATCTAAGGCACCTCTAAGGCTGAAACAGACATCCCTGCGGCCATATGCACATATGCACTCAGGAGTAGAAACATGCCATGCGTTGTTTAGATATAAGACAGATTGTCCTCCAGACAGCCTTCTCTCTAGGTTTCCATGAAGCATCAGCAGATTTCAGGAGATGCGAATGCTGCAGGAGTTGAGGGTGGGTGGGCAGAGAAGAAACCTGCTTAATATGCTAAGGCGAGGGAAATGGCATGTAAATCAGAGCTGTCATCTCTTTCCTGACCCACACTGCAGCACATACTTCTGTCCGAAAGTATGTTTATACTGGAAAACAGATATATGTCCAGACTGCAAATACATAAGTGAAAGAATAGAAAAGGGAGCCAACTCTTCTTCAGTTCAGATTGTAGTATCTGAATTATCTTAGATTTTATACCTGGGATACACATATATATATTTATCTATTTATATATGTGCATATATACTTTTACATATACATTTATATGTATATATAAACAGCTAGACATTTGTACAGTCACAGTGGTAGAGATACCAGAGATAGTTACAGGTCAGTAAGGATGGTCACTCCAAGAGACAGACTTGAGGAGATGGTTGTGGCACTGCCAGTCAGTCCAGCTTCAGTCCCATACTTCTAGCGTTGAGAGCATTAGGGGCACCACCTGGATGTCCCTCAGGAGCTTCAACCTCAGCAGAGTCAACTTGCATCCCGCAAATTGCATTGCCAGTATCTCATCTTTGGCTTTGCCACTTCAAGCCAAGCTCTTTCAAAGCCATTAAGGTATCTGTACACTACACGTCACTCCACTTCTGGTGTCTGGCTCCAGGCAGAGTCACTCCAGTGGGTCTGCTGTGCAACAGTGTGTTTGTGCTCTGGGTTTTGAGACAAATTGTTAGCCCAGGAGAAGTGCCAGATATAAGCTGGTTGTGGACATAGCTGAAGTCAGTGGAGACTATCTGCTATGTTCAGGTGGGGCCTGATACTGAATTTGCAAGCTATGGTCCTATACACCTGACCTCTGTGTTTGATAACAGAATGAGATACTAAATACAGGTCACAGGTCATGCCACTGAACAGCATTTGGTCTCGGGGCGGGGTGGGGGGGTGAACTGGTTTAAACAAACTTTAAGCTTCTTCTCCCAAGGATAAATGCCAGAATATGAATGGATGGTCAGAGCTAATTGTCACCACTCTGGTTCTTTCAGGGTGCCTGCTCCTGAAAATTGGAACAACCCTGGCATGGTGAGGTTTGTGTTGGTGTTTCGTTGCACCACACCTTAAACTCATAGAATCATAGAATCAGTAAGGTTGGAAGGGACCTCTGGAGATCATCTAGTCCAATCTCCCCACTCAGCAGGGTCACCTAGAGCATGTTGGACAGGGTTGCATCCTTGAGCTTCGTTCACCTTGGTCAAGCTACGTAACAGGGAATGGCACCTTCCAACAAGACTTCTTTGGAAACAGGGCTTCATAAAGAAGTATGCCACCAGCAAAATGCTTGCTCCCTCCCTGTTTTGTGGTTCCCACACACCTGGCACTGCCAGTTGTCTCCCTAAAAAAACTAAAAAAACCAGAGAAAGACAGGCCTGCTGGTGAGGGAACACAAGCAAAAAGTCAGCTTTGTGTCTGCCCTGTTCAATACATGAGCTTCAGCAGGTCTGCCTTGGCACCCACTGGTTTGTTGCTATCTTTCCCTGCTTCAATCAGCACATCACCACTACTGGACCCTCCCTGGCCACACAAAAATTTGGTGATTCTCAAAGAGGGATCGTCAGGCAAGGAAAATGGGTGGAGCAGTGAGGAGAACTCCCATTTTCCACGAGAGTGGGATCTGCATGTTGGAAAGCTCCAGAGGCTGTGGACAGCCACAGTCAGGGATAAAGAGCTGCAGTCTGGAGGGAGTTACTTCAGGAGTGAACTCACACACCGTAAAGCAGCAAGTGCTTAAGGCCAGACCCCATAAATTCACCAAATTAGATGCTGGTGACATTATAGACCCATTTTGTTAGTTTTTCCAGCTGAGCTGCAGACCACAGAAAATGATTTATACTCAGAGGGTTGGGATGGTTGGAGGAAGGATGAGGAGGGTAGGGGGAAGGGGATAAGGGGGAGTGACCAACAGAATTTTAATTTCTAGTCAATGCCTTCCTTGAAGAAGGAGGAAAAGAAAAGAGAAACTTGTTCCTGGTGCTAGGAAGATGAATAAGACAAAGTAGAGCAGTGGGAAGGAGAGAGCAGAGACTTTGCTCCTCAGGGAGCACCTGGAGAGGAGTGAGGCACCAGCTACCCAGCCATGGTGACAGGGGCAGAGGGTAAGCTGTGTCAGAGACAACATAAAGAGAAGAGGCTAATGTGGACACAAAGTTCATCCTGACAACCAGCCCTGGTATAGGGACTTGCAGGATTACTACAGAAAACAGGTTTACCTCTGATGCAGATGTGGCAGAAGATGACCTTGAGAAGAGACTCAAAATGCATCTTCCTCTTGAAAACTAGGCACTGGTGTCTACAAGACTGACATGGAGAGTGAAGCTGGAGGGGAAACAAATCATTCTGGCTTTAACTTGACTAGAAAAAACAAACTGCAATGGAGAGTAATCGTTTGTCTGAGTAAAACTTCAGAAATCTTCCTGGATGAACACAGATGTCTCTCAATATCACCTGGGTTTTGCTGCATAGCAAGGACTTATCTTAAGATTATCCACAACAAAGACTAAAATGAGTCGGTCCATGCATGTTACCGCTCATATGGTCAGAGACAGATGTTCTACAAAAAGAGATGAGATGATAAGTCCTTCAGGACCTGCAACATGATACACTCATTCCTGAAACAGTCACCTGCAGAGGGAGAGAGCGTTACACAGCAGCAAGAACCATCGAGCTGTGAGTCAGAAGTGGTTGGGATTCTTGCTGACTGCTGCTCAGCAGGTCATTTAAGCAAGTGACTAAAACCTGGCACGTTTTCTCCATCAAATTTAAAAATTAAGGATGACCACAAATTTTCCCTTCAAACAAGTCTATGGCAGAAATTTGTGGGTTTTTAGTTAAATAAGCTCCTACATTTTGCAGAAAGTATCTTTTCCTGGAGGGGAAAGCAATTTTTGTGTGAATTCAAAACCAAGAAATGTTTAATTTTTGACCAAAACAGGTTAAATCTTTATTTTCAGCTGAAAAAAATATAACATATTTTTTGCTGTTACACGACTGAAAGTATGTTTAACTCAAAATACTCTGTTTAAGTTCAGTGGAAACTAGCCTGCTTCAGTGTATACGGAGATAACAGAAAAAAACTGGGTTAGATTTTTCTTCCCCTATCTGTTATATTTCTGTCAATGAGTATATTCAGGATGAGGAGTCACAAAACAGTCTCAAGAGAACACATTTCCATGGAAATAGCAGCCTGGTTTCGATATTGAGCTGTTTCAGCTTTTCATAGAATCATCATAGAATCATAGAATCAGTAAGGTTGGAAGGGACCTCTGGAGATCATCTAGGCCAACCTCCCTGCTCAGCAGGGTCACCTACAACATGGTAGACAGGGTTGCAGCCAGGTGGGCTTTGAGTATCTCCAGAGAAGGAGACTCCACAACCTCTCTGGGCAACCTGTCCCAGTGCTCCGTCACTCTCACAGGGAAGAAATTCCCCCTCACGCTCAGGCGGAACCTCGTGTGCTTCAATTTCTGCCCATTGCCTCTTGTCCTGTCACATGGGACAACTGGAAAGAGTTTGTCCTCGTCCCCTTGACACCCTCCCTTCAGGTATTTGTACACATTGATAAGATCCCCCCTCAGTCTTCTCTTCCCCAGGCTGAAGAGGCCCAGCTCTCGCAGCCGTTCCTCACAGGGCAGGTGCTCCAGCCCTCTGAGCATCTTTGTAGCCCTACACTGGACTCTCTCCAGTAGCTCCACGTCTCTCTTGTCTTGGGGAGTCCAGAATTGGACACAGGACTCAAGATGAGGCCTCAGCAGGGCTGAGTAGAGGGGCAGGATCACCTCCCCCGACCTGTTGGCAACATTCTTCCTAATGCACCCCAGGAGACCATTGGCCTTCCTGACCACAAGGGCACATTGCTGGCTCATGGTTAACTTGTCATCCACCAGTACTCCCAGGTCTTTCTCTGCAGAGCTGCTCTCCAGAAGGTCAGCCCCCAGCTTGTCCTGGTGCCTAGGGTTATTTCTCCCTAGGTGCAGGACCCTGCACTTGCCCTTGTTGAACCTCAGGAGGTTCCTCTCTGCCCAGCTCTCCAGCCTGTCCAGGTCTCTCTGAATGGCAGCACAGCCCTCAGGTGTCTCAGCCACTCCTCCCAGCTTGGTATCATCAGCAGACTTGCTGAGGAGGCACTCTGTCCCCGCATCCAGGTCATTGATGAAAAGGTTGAACAGGATGGGACCCCGTACTGAGCCCTGGGGGACTCCATTAGCCACAGGCCTCCAACTGGACTCCACGCCACTGATGACGACCCTCTGAGCTCTGCCTTTCAGCCAGTTCTCAATCTTCCTCACTGTCCACTCGTCTAACTCACACTTCCTGAGCTTATCTAGGAGGATGCTATGGGTGACAGTGTCAAAAGCCTTGCTGAAGTCAAGGTACACAACGTCCACTGCTCTCCCCTCATCTCCCCAGCCAGTCATTCCATCAGAGAAGGCTGTCAGATTAGTTAAGCAGGATTTCCCCTTGGTGAATCCATGATGGCTACTCCTCATCACCTTCTTTTCCTCCATACATCTGGAGATGACATCCAGAATGAGTTGTTCCATCCCCTTTCCAGGTACGGAGGTGAGGCTGACTGGCCTATAGTTTCCTGGGTCCTCCTTCTTGCCCTTTCTGAAGACTGGAGTGACACTGGCTTTCTTCCAGTCCTCAGGCACCTCTCCAGTTCTCCAGGACCTTTCAAAGATGATGGAGAGCAACCTGGCAACAACATCCGCCAGCTCCCTCAGTACCCATGGGTGCATTCCTTCTGGGCCCATGAATTTGTTGATGTCAAGCTTGCCCAGAAGGTCTATAATCCTTTCCTCCTCAACCAAAGGAAAGTCTTCCCTTCTCCAGACCTTTTCCCTCACATCCAGGTTGCAGGATTCCCGAGGGCTGCCCTTAGCAGTGAAGGCTGGAGCAAAGAAGGCGTTCAGTAATTCTGCCTTCTCCGCATCCCTTGTCACCAGGGCCCCCGTCCCGTTCAGTAGCGGGCCCACATTTTCCCTAGTCCTCCTCTTGCTGCTGATGCATTTGAAGAAGCCCTTCCTGTTGTCCTTGACATCCCTTGCCAGACTCAATTCCAGCTGGGCCTTAGCCTTCCTCGCAGCATCTCTACACACTCTGGCTGCATTCCTATAATTCTCCCAAGTAGCCTGTCCCCTCTTCCACATTTTGTGTACTTCCTTCTTCTGTCTGAATTTGGCCAGGAGCTCCTTGCTCACCCATGCAGGTCTCCTGCCCCTTTTGCGGCACTTCTTACTCACAGAGATGCACCGCTCCTGAGCTTGGAGGAAATGATGTTTGAATACTAGCCAGCTCTCCTGGACCCCCCTTCCTTCTAGGGCCTTAACCCATGAGATTCCTCCAATTAGGTCTCTGAAGAGCCCAAAGTCCACTCTCCTGGAGTGCAGGGTTGCAGTCCTGCTTGTTGCCTTACTTCTTTCCTGCATGATCCTGAACTCCACCATCTCGTGGTCACTGCAGCTAAGGCTGCCCTCAACCTTCACGTCTCTAACCAGTCCCTCTCTGTTGGTGAGGGCAAGGCCCAGCAGGACATCCTTCCTCGTAGGCTTCTCCACCATTTGTGACAAGAAGTTATCATCAATGCATTGCAGGAGCCTCCTGGGCTGTTTGTGCCTTGCTGTGTAGTCCCTCCAGCAGATGTCAGGGTGGTTGAAGTCCCCCATGAGAAGCAGGGCCTGTGATCATGACGCTACCTCCAGCTGTCTATAGAAGGCCTCATCAACTTTCTCTTCCTGGTCAGGTGGCCTGTAGTAGACACCCACAACAGTGTCCCCCATGTTGGCCTGCCCTTTGGTCTTTACCCATAAGCTCTCAGCTGCCTCCTCCTCCTCCCCGCCTAGGCAGAGCTCGATGCATTCCAGTTGCTCTCTGACATAAAGAGCAACTCCATCACCTCGCCTTCCTGGCCTGTCTCTCCTAAAAAGCACATAGCCATCCACGGCAGCGTTGCAGTGATGTGAGCTATCCCACCATGTCTCCGTGATTGCAACGAGATCATGGCCCTGCGATCGCACACAGATCTCCAGCTCCTCCTGTTTGTTCCCCATGCTGCGTGCATTGGTGTACAGGCATTTTGGAGAGGTGGTCATGCCTGCAGGTTTCCCAGGGAGGGTGTACAGGGATCGCCCACAGCCGTGTCCTGAACACACATCCCCAGCTGCATGCACCCGTTGGAGGCCCCCCAACCCAACTTGTTGTCTACTCTGTCTGTATGACACCTCCCCTCCCCCCTCCTACCTAGTTTAAAGCCCTCTTTACTAGGCTGGCCAACTTGTTGGCAAAGGCAAATGTGCCCTGCTTGGAGAGGTGAATCCCATCTCTCCTCACTACTTTTATTTGTATACCATGTCATCTGGTTAAATGAAAAAAAAAGCAAAATAACTACAATATTCTGAAAGGTTCTTGACTGAATCAGATATAACTGGGTAACAGGAGTCCACTTCCCATGTGTGCTGCTCCCTGTGGCATGTTAAGGATACTGTAGTACTACCCTCATGACCAGCTCATGATGCCACATGTAGATGCACCATGGTCCAAGCAACCACAGGAGTCGCTTCCTTACTCCACTAGCACTATACAGGCTCCCAAACCAATTGCATTCAACCAGCCCACCCTGCCCAGTGCTCTCTGCATGGCCTGCTTGCTCTGAATAACTCTTTCCCAGATGCTCTGCTTCTTTCCCTAGGAAGTGGGGACACTAGAACAGATCCACTAGCACCCTGTGGTTCCTCCACACTCCAAAAAGGAAGACAAAGTAAATGAGCTCTTGGTTTCATCTTTCCTGCTGCTCACACTGCAAGGCCTTATGTTCCTGATCAGTCCCATGAGTCACCTCCCCTTTGGTCTTCAAAAATGTATTATTCCATCTGCTTCTGTTTTTCATCAAATTCATTCAATTCCTGATCTGTCTGAAGGATACACACAAATTAAGCATGAGAAGATACATACCTTCATAATAAAACCACTTTTCTGCTGCCTCAACTTCTGTTTATGCATCTAGACCGAAATCCCACCTAAAGTTAGACACCAACAATAACTCAATGCAGCTCATCATCCCAAAACAGGTAACTTACACAGGCCAAGTGAATCACTCCCTAAACGTTCTTCTCATCTGGAAGCCTAGTGTGAATAATTCAGTTGCAGACATTTAAAGGGAGGAGAGATAAACCCTGTCCCGTATGAGTCTCAGACCATAAGAACTGCTGCTGTTATCAATAGCTTGAATTTACCCAGACTTCCCAGAAACTGCTTGACATAGTCAGCACAAGCTGCCATAGCACCTCCATCTTTTGATGGATTTCTCTGGAAATGTGGGTCTGTGGGTAAATAGATCTTGACCACATACCCACAAAATTCTGTGGTCTCTGCTACTGAGAATGGGCAATAAAGCCTCCATAGGTTGCACTGACAGAGAGCTTTTGTGAGAGGAAGCTATAAGCAACACAGGCCAGTCCTCTGGAGGGTTCAAGTAGGAATCAAGTAGGCTAAAGCAAGGTATTACAGTTAGAATAACAGCAAATATGTTTGACTCACTCTATCCCCTGAGCCTGCCTATATGGTATGCTGCTATAATGGTTTCCAAGCCATAAAGCTAATATCCGAACAGATCTTCAGTGATTGCTATTGATTTGATTGGCCCTATGAGCAATGAGGAGTGCTGTTCAGACATGGAGAACTGTAAGTTTTTACACCACAAACATGAGGCACATCCTTTTCCATCACATCCTTTCCCTCTGCATCTGCACAGGGCAGTTTCTCTGCCCTTTCGCAGCTGGTCAAAGGGAGATGAAAGCAGAGTCTAAGTGCCCTGTTGCAGTTCTGGGGGTCCAAAAGGCATATGGGGTTTGTGTTTTCCCATATCCCTCAGGTGCCTCCCAGGAAAAACAAAAGTTGTCGCCAAAATGGAGAAAGTTGATGAAAAAAGGAATTCTTATGCTATTTTGGGAGATGAGGAGAAACTGAAAGATGAAGTCATGTGCCAAGGAGCACACAAAGCCTCACAGAGAAAGCTAAGACTTGAGCACAGAGCTCTGGAGTGACAGACCTCTAATTCATGCCATCCTTTCTCAGCACAAAAAAAGATGCTTTCCCTTTCCCATTTTTTCAGTCTTGTAGTCCAAGTTAGCTCCATTTCCCAGCTGGGCCTGAAACCCACATCCTTGTTATCTGGCTTTGCTCAGCACAGATAATCACAATCTCAACCACTACTTAATTTACTGGAAAATGTCCAGAAGAACATTGGAAGCAGTATGGACTAGCTGGGTAAATCACAACCGCTTCCCAAGCTAGCTGTTAAAATCTCCCCCAACCAACCTATCCTCCCTGTCATGGTACTTTCATTACTTGCAACGTTTAAACATCTTTGCTTTATTTTTATATAAAGGATTCCTGCCTACTTTCCAATCTCTCTTCTCTACCCACATCTGTCACCAAATGGGGTCCTCTGACCAGATATAGATTTCTACAGTGCGGATGTCACCATCTGGGCTAGTCAACTCACGTTCTTAAATAGAAAGAAATAAACATTTTGGGTGCATTTCAGCTCATTCAGAAGTGGACATCTAAAACCAAGTCAAATGAATTGCAACCTGCAAGTGCTAATTTCTTTCCACTGACTATAAAGGGCCTCTGGAGTAACCAGCTCACATGGAGACCCTACACAATAGACATGTAAAATGTGATGATATCTCTCTCGTTAAAGCCTCCCGACCCAATTTCTACTCCGAGTAGATGGTCCTGCTCACAGTCTGAAGTATCCACTGCTGAGTTTGTGGTTTCTGTCAGAACAGTACCTCGCCATTCAAATTAGGACAGGGTACCATATGTTTAAAGCAAATGTTAATTTTGCAAGCAGACCCATTTCATAGGGAAATGACCAAAGCATGAGTCAAGCAACTCTTTTCCCCATAAGCATGTTTATGGAAGAGACAGGCAATGTATCTAATTCAGATGGAAAAACATCACTGAAAAAGCAAGCCCAAACTGAAACATGAACATTTTAGTCAAAAGATAAAGTTTATGTTCCCACTGTAGGATGGAATGAACTTTGTCTAGTCTATGGTCTCAAATACCATCTACGTTGAAGGAAAAAGGTTACCAGCTCAGATGCAGATGTCTGTATTTAATCAGATAAATATCGTGGTGAAAGCCTGATCTTCACATTTACACATAGGTAAGATATACTTAACACAGTCATATGATATACACAGAGTAATCCAGGGAGCCTGCAATTGCCTACTAAGTTTTGAAAACCTAGATTTGGGCCTTTCTGGCAATAAAGAAACATACTTGAATAACAAGAGAAAAATAATAGCTAAAAACAATATTTAAAACATTTTCCTTTTTTGATTGTCATTTTGACATGTGAAGAAAAGAGAACAGCATTAAAATGAAATAAAATAGTTTCCCTTCCTTTTTTTTGTAAATATCTTAATGGAACATTTTGACCTGATTTGAAGGATTTTGACGGGCTCGTGTTGTGACGTGCGGGCTCCGCGAGCGGGTGTCAGGTTGCCCAGCAATGCCAACCCATACAAGGAAGCAGGCTGGATCCTGCATTCAAAATGGCTTTGGGTACAGAAAAGGGCCATATTCTCCAACGAGTCAGGAGTCAAGGGAAGATATGGAGAAAAAGGGGAAAGCCTGAGACTTTACGAGGTTAAATATTTAGTACCAGAGTTTAAGGACCAAAATACCTTTTAGAATATAGGTCTTAATCATTATTTACCTAGTGATTTACAGCTCAGTTCACCGTGCAGCAAGGAAGTCTGTTCTAGTTATGACCTACTAAACTAACTCTGTGCATCTCTTCCTTCCTCATGCTCTTTTTATTCCTCATCTTTCTTTCAGTGGACCTTCTTTGTATACTCCCTTCCCCGCAGAAAGTTAAAGTTTCCCTCACGTGGGTTTCACTCCATCCTTACAGCCCTTAGAGTCACCAGAATCGCTAGTGTTGAAATGGTCATCATCAGCATGACCTCCAGGACTTTGAAGCTAACCTTTGGATAAGACACCAATGGAAAAGAGGTGGCACGATCTTTAAGAGGGAAGCTTCAGGGTCTCTGGGGATTTAGGCAGTCATCACAACATCAGTTTTTGGGAAGTTTTTTACAGCAGCCACAAGAGTTAAAAAAAGGACCTTTTTCGTGGCTGTGCTTGCCAAGGGTTAGACCATGCTAAATGGTCTGTAAAAATATAAACTCAGAAGGACGAATCTGGTCTGCAGGACTTGTGACAGCTGCCTGTGAGCTCATGGGAGGACTAGAAATCCATTAGTGGCACAAGCTAAAGGTGTTACCTGATGCAGGTGAAAGAGACCTGTGTTTTTACAGCTGAAGAAGCAGGGTTCTAGGTCCTGTTTCCTCAGAGTCTGTGCAGAATTCAAACCTAGTGATTGTGACTGTTCGTTATGTTTTCTTAAGACCGAACCTTGCTGTCAGAATAACTCTCAGCCAGATCTGTGCCAGAGTATTAAAAGAGGGGAAAGGATTTTCACTGTGGGTATATATGTGTGTGCATGTGAGAGAAAATTTTGCTGAAAGAAAAGGTGAATCCAGAGCGAAGAGAGCATTTGGTCCTCGTATCTTCCCTGGCTCGTTCCAAGGTTGTTCTAATTCCCACATCCTGGAAACATTAGGCCAATTGTTTTTTATCGCTTTAACCAGGTGAGTTCACACTTGCCATGAGCTCGCTTTCACCTGGGGCTGCAGTCGGGCTCCAGACAGGCCCTTCCTGTTCCCTGTTGTTATCCACCCAAACATTGTTCTGTGCTGGTGCCTTCCCTTGCAAGAGGTGAGGAATCCACCGCAAATCCTTGGGAAAGACTGACCTCTTCTGGGAAGCCGAAATGCAGCTGCCACGGCCGGCCCAGGGAACCTGAAACCAGCCATTGTACCCTGGAATTTCCCCCAGGCATTTTGGGCAGCAAATTCTTGGCATTGGCTGCTAAACATTTAAAATGATCTTCTAGGGACACGTTCCCAAAGATGCTGTCTGTGTGCTGATTGTGTAAGCCCCAAAGGGTTGTGGGCTTACACTGACCAATTTCATATTCTCCTTGACGTCCCTCATGCTTACTTTTAAGTTCAGTAAGTTTTTTTTTTTCCCCACTGTATTCATCTCTGCACCATACTCCAGCTTTTCTTTTCTGTTCCTTCACCTCATACTTCAGCCCTCTTCTTGGTGCTCACCCTTGGTGATAATCGTGAAGCCATGGGTGTTTTCATTAGAATTCTTTCTAACTTCATTAGAATGATCCGTCTGCACTAGTTCCATCTACATTGTCCAGAGCTATGCAGAGGTATGCACATGAGCCCTTGAAACAGTCTAGCTACATTAGAAGGTGCCCTGTTAGCCAAGTTCTTTAGCTTGGACTTCTGCTTCACTGTGTGGTACAATGCACATGGGCCCCTTCCAAATGAAGACATCTGCTTTAGCCTCAGAGATGCTCATCCTGCCAGGGACACCTGGATGAAGCTGCCCAGCTGGAAATCCAGGGAGCTGGTGCCCCATGACACTTTATCTTGCTCCCCAAACATACCAGTTAGCAGGCCAGCCCAAACTGCAATGTGACTGGGTGATGTTTCAATTTTTGTGTGCATGTCGGCCTTGAGAGCACTAATAACTATTAATTGGCCTCATTGGTCATATCTAGGACACCCATGCCCAGATCACTGAGCTCCGTACAAGCCTCTGTCCCCGGCCATGATCCCTGCCTGAGCTGCAGATGAGCCCATGCTTACCTCAGAGTAGTCATCTCTTTGTGGACTTCTCTGGTGATTGCTGGGCTGCATGGTGGCCAGACCTCACGGCAGCCCCTCAGCCAAGTGCCACGGGGAGTGGACGAAGGCCTTGTCCCCAGTTGCCCCATAACTCCAGGCTGACCTGCAAACCCTGCAGGAGAATATGGCCAGCCATGGAGGTAAGTCCCAACTTTGTAGGCATCTAACACTTCTTGCCGGTTGGTGGAGGGTAGATGTGCAGACGCAACTGGTCAGAGCAGTTAAGGTCTATGGATACATTCACGGCTTTGACACATGTATTGTACAAGGGATAAAAAGCTGAGTAGGGTTTGCTAGGAAAGATGCAGTCCCTTAGCAGATATGACTGTATAGACCTGGCCACCAGAACATCTGAAAACGAAAGTGACCACTAAGTTTGTAGAACTATCTGATTTTTTGCACTCAGACAGCCCAGTATCATGAAGAATTAAATTACCATAATTGACACAGTGCTATGTAAATGTTGTAGCTTCAACAATTCATTACATTTCAACCACTTTAAAAGCCCAGCTTTGACGTGTCTGCTCTGTTTTGCCATCCCTCTTACAGAGAAGCTATAGAGGGACATCAGAGTCCTGGTTCTGGTGTGCACTCCCTTTCCTACTGTGAGCAGCACCTCCTTGCAGAGGGGATTTTGGAAATTCTGTGACCTGCTAAGACTTGCCCCAGGTGTCTCATAGACACAGATTGCCTCAAACTTGAGGTTTAATAAAACCTTTAATCCATTCATATTAGTGATGAACTGCCTGTTTTTTTCTAGGCAGGTAAAAGACTAGTCTTTGAATCCTATTACACCCCTGTCTTCAGTGCTCTCCATGGTCTACTTTCACAGTGTGTGGAAAAGATTTGCCTTGCATCAGAGTTTTAATTTCCCTATGTTTTTTTATTCTTGCTGACTGTGTTGCCAAAGAGCCTCTGCAGGAGATCAAGGTGCTAGTGGTGTGTATGCAAACACATACAGGCAAAAAGACAGTCCTGTCCACAGAAGCTTAGTCATTAAGCCAGCTGTCCCCTTCGTCTCTCAAGTCCACTGCAAACACTGTAAGCTTCCACTGATTTTGTTTTGTTGCATTTTTGTTTCTTGCCTTGTGAGGAATTAATCACCTCCTGAAACACAAAGTCAGGAGGAGAAGACTTTGCAGTTGATCTAAAGCAAACACATGAATAGTGAACTACCCAGTATGAGCTGGATGATCCATGCCATCAGAGAGCTCAGTGAAGGCCAGTAGCTGATGATAAAGACCCACAGAAGGTATAAAAGGGGATGGGACATAATAAGTGACCAGCAATATTTGCCTGTGTGGAGAACAAACATCCAGGCAAAGAGACTCTTTCCAGGCAAGGGCTATTGATATTAAAACCACAGAACTTAATTAAAAATGAAGGTAATTAAAGCCAGATGCAAGAAAGCTTTTCTTTTTTTTTTCCACATACCAAGTTGTAGACTCATTGCATGACTCACGAGGAGAGAGCAGTAAGTCAAGGTGACTGGGAACATTCAAGGAGCGATTATCTGGGATCGTTAGTGGGCGGCAGCTATAAACTGGGAACAGGTCCTGATGAGGTGCATGGCCTTTAGCTCCTCTGGTATGTAATGAGAGCTGTAAATCTCCCCATTACAGGCAATGGCGATGCCGGTGTGCTCACACAGCAGCCGAACTTCGATCTTCGCACGACATCAAGAGAAGAGGAGGGGATCCTTGCTCCAGGACCTGAGCAACAGGCAGATTTCAGTCTCCTGCATCAGTGGGCGAAACTACCAGTTTTCTTGTGGGAATTATATGCAGTAATGTGAAAGCTGAAAAGGGGCCTTGGGAGTAAAATTTGGCCTAAATAGCTTTGGTATGAATCTTGAGGAACTGCGCTAGATTCTGGGGATTTACACCTTTCAGAGCAGAATCTGGAGTTTAATATCTAAAATCCCTAAGCTTGTCCACAGCTATTTTCTTTCCTGTCTGCGTATGCATGAGTGCTCCAGACAGGAGGGAAGACAGGATGTTCATGTGGTACCACAGTACCAATATGGTCCCTGAGCAAAGCAAAATGCAAGGGATTGTGCGCAATTAAAGTGTGAAATCCAGTGCTGGGATGACCTTTACTTGCAGTTAGTCGCCTGACTGATTCTGACTCTGATTCGTGATATGATCTTGAGCAATACTCCGTGCTGCAGTATCCCTCATTGGGATTATTGGGGTTATACATACTGATCTGCGAGGCTGTGGTTTGTGAAAATTAGGTCAAAATTCATCTTACCTAATGCTAACAGCTAAATGAGTTGTCTAACCTAGGCCCACAGCCTTACCGAATTCTCATCATGGTCAAAGCAGAGAGACAGCCAGTTTAAGGTCTTAATTACAGGAGCCAAGAGACAGCAGTCCTAAATTAAACATCTCAGGGAAGAAATGTTACGAAGTAAGATATCAGGGGTTATAGCTATGCTGAGGCAGGTATTGTCCAAAGACTTCACAGACCAACTCCCCCAGCTATCCAGACTGAAAGATACATTTTGGTTATTGAATTGTATAGGCCTTCACATTTCCTTTAAGAAGAATCAGGACACATGAGGGAGAATGGTCTGCCATTGGGTTTCATACTAACCCGTGGCCAGGATGTGGCCAGGGTGACTATCTGGGCACTAAGCCTCTTAGGAGTCCCTGTTGCACTGGTAGAGGCATAGTCAGGGTCAGAGTCTTCTGGATTTCCTGAGGACTTGGCAGGAGAGGTGCTATAAAAAGGTAAAGCTGTGAGGAAGCTGGATTTACTCTTCATTATAAACCCCTCAACATTTATTTCATACATCTCATAACAACACGTAAGGTCTACCAGAGAAAAGAGTGTAGACAGCACTTGTCTGAAAGCTTGGGAGCTGGCCAGTTAAGTCATCGAGTTTCTTTTTGCTCATGGAAGTCAAAGCAGGTCCTGAAATCTGTGATACACACGTGAATGTCTTGGATACTCTGGGACAATTGAAATGGTACTAGGCACTTCAGCTTAGGTAATGGTCAAGACCCTAGACATCGATCTCAAAGTGCAGATATCTACATGGAGACACCTTCATTTAGATGTCTTAACTGAGGGCTGAATTTTACCATGGCAAATTCACCCAGGGTTAAGATCATTTACCCGGAGTGTTTGAGGCATCTACATGGGGCTGGCACATGGACTTACAGGAAACCTGTGTGGTCGCAAAGCAGCAGGTGGAGGATAGATGTGGTCCCTTAGGGCACCTGAAATGGGACTGGGAACCAACATGTAGCGTGAAGAATCAAGCTGGGAGTGATCCACTCTAAGTCAGTAGTCTGAAGATAAGAGAGCTTATCAGGAATGGAGGAAAGGAAAATTGTGTTCAGAAGGACAGTCCTGATCTAAGCTTCTTAAGCAGGACTTTGACCACAGCTACTCACCACTTCTCCTCCGTCAGATTGCCTTTCCCTGCTATCTGCTATTTTCCCTGCTATTTTAGGTGCTTGTACAGTCATTTCCTAGCTCATTTCAGTCTAAATGAAATGAATTATTTTATACAGCCAGTCTTGGCTCATTTATTCAGGAACAGTCAAAGGTGTGCACACATGAGCAGTGCCATCCACAGGGTCAGAAACAGGAATCTCTGCTTGCTTCCAGCCACTGAGAATTTTCACAGTTAAGATCTACAACGGATCTGAAGTCCCAAAGCAGCTCAGACATTTCCCAGATTTCCTGGACAACTATTCCTGCAGAGGCCTGGTATAATAGTTTCTGCTTCTGGCAGCAAGAGTACTTATGTACTGCAAACCAATTGCCTACAAATCATTGGCTTCAAATGGACCACATCTCTGAAAGGAATTTCCACAGCTTTTCTGGGCACTGATCACACATTTATTAGCCATCTGCAAACCCAGACTGATTATGAGATCACCACCTCGCTGGGCTATCTCGTATTGCAACCTTTTAATTTTCAGCCTCAGTTTTTCCCACTTTTGGAGTTGTACACATTCCCCAGTGACTAACTCCATTAGTGATAAATCAGGAGGTTCGGTCTTGTGACTCGTATCCCACTGAGTTCCTTCCCTGTTCCAAGGCTAGCCAGATTTAAACCAATATCAATGCTTATCTGCCTTTTCACAGATCTATTATGTTTCAGTAGCGTTCGTCTCCTCGATATTGACTTCTACACTTAAGTCTAAAAAAGACATTGAGATTAACCCTCATTCCTCCAAATTTTTGCGTGGAACTTCTCCGTCTAACCTTTTCAGTTTAAATAGATCCCTCTTGGCAAGCTTTACGTTTATTATAAAGGGGAAAAAGTCTTCTCTTGGTGGCTAGTTTTCTATATTAATGCAGACTAATGGAACTGCTTTTGTTTGTTTTCATTATTTTAAATTTCCTTCATTCTACAGACTAAATATATCATTTTTTCTTGGTTCTTCTTAGGTAGGTCACGTTGGTATTGTTTTTCTTTCTGTAAAGCTTGAAGCTCTTTTTGTCTTTGGTGTAAAATCTGTAGTTTTCAGTCCTCTTCTGAGGACTTCCAGTTTTGGATGCTTTTAAGTTCCATGAGTTACATTATTTCCTCCTTGAAGAACAAGTCGCAGTTTCCCTTTGTGGATACCTGAACCCACTGCCAGTGCCATCGTTGGCATCTTTTGTGAGAAATTACCCAATATTTATGATGAGAGAAATGAGCATCAGGTATTGCAAGGATGAGTTGTGTTAATTTGCAGTGACTGTAGCTAAGGCCCCATTTCTCAGAACATGGCAGCAGAAGGTTCTTTTCTCAAAGTCCAAAAACTCTTTCTAGATAGCAAAAAAGGTTCTCTCATTCAGCTTTTTTTTTATTATTATTATTGCTGTATTATGAGTGTGGGTTTTCTTCTTTGTCTGGCTGGTATTCCTGAGGACACACCTGCATTTCTAATTAGCCCCAAACAAACCCTACCTCTCCCAAAGCTAAACTTCTAGTTTAATGGGCAGCCTGAGTTTGAGGCTCTGATAAATTAACATGCTTTTCTCTGTAAAGAAACCTTTTTTTTTTTTTTTTTTTTTTTGCATTTATTGCATTTATCCCAAAAGATTGGTATCTGTCCCTAAAAACATTTTGCCCAAATACATCATGACAATGCCTGGCTTGACACTATATTGAGAAACAAAATGCAGCTATTAGACGACAGATCTGAGGTCTGGCGGGTCCATGCTGCTAAAAGCTGCCCTCCGGCTCCGCCATTCCTCTTCCTTATCTTAATGACAAGAAATACTCTACATCACATGGCTGCAAAGCTGTGACAGAAGTTTTGTGTGTCATGCAATTACGTCGTTGTCCCCCTTGCAGCTTAAAAAGTCACAGAATTGTCTTTAAAATCGTAACGTTTTCATCAGCAAAAATTTAAGACTTTGGACTCTTCTTGAGTCTTTCATGGCAATTACAAATGCTAGAAATACACTTGTTACCAGTGTAATCCGAGCCTTTCTCCAAATCACCAGACTCCAAGAGCTGATATTCTCTCAAAAATAAATAAATAAATAAATAATGAGAGAGAGAGAGAGAGAGAGAGAGCGCAAAAACCATAACATATTACAAAACATTTTTTTAAGAGTGAGCAATTATGTCTATTGCTTGCTTGCTTTGTTGTCTCTGATCTTCTTTGAAGACTGAATGTTTGAAGTGCTTAAACATATGCTTATCTTGGAACACATGGTACCACTGATTTCTATGGGAATGCCGATGGGCTCACAGTTACGCGCATGCTTAGAAATGCTTTGTTGGAACAAGGATCAAGGAAAAACCTTGAGTATAAATTCTGCTGTCTGAAAAAGAGTGTGGAGCTGTGGACTCCATGCCACCCACATGTCCAGTGAAACTGAGACTTTTATTAGCATTTTCCGCTTCCTTTTCTCTTTTTCCCCTGCCAATTTTCAAGAAAATTGTCTCTCTGCTTTTGTCCTACTTTTGCTTATTTATTTTTATTTTTATTTTTTTCACAGGGCTATACTTCAGGAGCTCTGATAGATTGAGCCCTGACTTCAGAAGATCATTTTACTCATCTGAAGACCAAATAATTTTCCTGAATTAGCTTTATTATAAGGATACTATGTTCAGTTTAAGAAAATTTTGAGATTGTCCTAGCAATGATCTTTACAAAGATAACAAAATTTAAAGTTAACAAATACCCTTTGCTTGGAAGCCAGAAAAAGGGTCAGACATTTTGTAGTCCAACTCCACACATAATAGTCAGTTCCTGTTAAATGTTGTGATCCTGATCCAGAACTTACATCCTTTGTGGCTGGGTCCTGAAAAATGTTTAGGCAAGTGCTTAAAATATCCCAGTGACATCAACAGAATTTAAACACTTCTTCCAAAAGGTCTCTGCATGAGGATGAGCACATGCTTAAGAACAGGCTTCAGATGCCCTGCCAGATCCAGGTCCTCAGGCCCATTGGGATGGCTAACAGACAAGCACACAAATTAATGCTTTACTATATCAAGAGTTCCCAGCGAAGGCTGAACTCAGCATCCTTCCTACTTTTTCCTTCTCAGGATGCTGGGGCAAAAAAAAAAAAAAAATCCTAGAAATAATGGGTCCCCTGTCAACTGGCTGCAGAGCGTTTTGGATTAGGTCCAGTCCCTGGTGACAATTGCTTTTCCACCAGGAGATGAAGTAGCTAAGTTGAGATCACTGAAGACAACCACCCAGATGTCTTTGGTGTTCAAGGTCTCAGGAGCTTTTGTCATTATTCAGCCCGTCTTGGGGATCAACTGACCTTGGATGCCTATTGAAAGTGCAAAGCAGGAGTTTGACAGCAGGCCAACCACGGTCTTTTCAGCAGTGTTGTCTTTCCACTATACAAAGGTTTGTCTGGCCTGCAGATTTTTTCTTCTTTAATTGAAAGCGATGGAAAGGTCTTTTGTGCTGTTGATTATAAATTTAATAGCACTATATACTGCTTGGCAAAAAGGCTGTTTTCTTTCATTCTGCACAGTTAAAAGGACTGAGCTGACGTTTCAGATATAGCATGCTTCTATAATTTAGGAAGATATGCAACTAGACTGGACATAATTGGGAATTCTAAGGTCCAGGGAAAATTCAAAGTGTAAATGTACTCATAAAAATTGGGTATTATTATCTACATGGCCTGAGAGTCACTGTTCAGCCACAAAGCTAAAGAAAGAAATGAAGTGCAGGTGATGAGCAGATTAAACTCTCCACTGGCTGGCCGCATGTGAGGTTCTATCAGATTATATGTCAAACATCAGAGATTTAAAGTGTAGTTAGATTTTTGCCCTTTCTCTGATGAGGCACTGGTCTGGCTGTGGGGAAGCTTGAGGAAGGAGCCACTTGTGTGTCTCACACTCACTGCACAAAATTTGATGGGTCTGAAGAGTTGCAGAAGCAACGCCCGGTTTTCTCCCCCTTCAGCCACAAGGCTGGATGGTTGCACCAATTTTAGTAAATTGATTGGGCCAAGGAATGTTCCCAGGCATTCAACTCTGCCTACATATCAGAAAACTATTAGAACAATCCCTGGCACAGTTTAGTCTTGGTCAGATATCTCTTTCCCAAACCACTTTTGGATATCCTTTGGGAATTTGAACAGCCCGAGACCAATCCCAAAAGGCAGGTGGGATTTGACTACTCATTTTGAGAGGTCATAAAGTTTAATCGTGCCAATGCAGATCACTCCATCCCATGGCCTCAGGGCCAGAGAACAGTCTTTGGCCTGTTTAAAGCCTGTCTGGGACTGTCATGGCAGAATTCCTCCCTCCAGGGAATTTCAGGCTTGTGAAGAGCAAAGAAAGGGAAAAATTTTTGAAAAACAATGGATCTGATCACTTTGTAATATCTAGAATTTATTAAAAGGATATGTGCCTGTCCTGCTAGTCTGCTGAAAGTTGCCTGCTAAAAGTGGTGGGAAGAGAGACTAGAGGGACTGTGATTCTCTGTGAAGCAGACACATTGGAAGGGGCCACTGGGCTGAAGAAAGCATCTCCTTCCCAGTCGGCCTCAGACCAGCATATTTCTGGCAAACATTTCTGTTCTCTACAGGTCATTAAGTTAAACAAGGTCTGAAAACCTCACTAAACTGGATTAAGATATATTTTGGGATAGTGAAAGACCAAAAGAATGGAACAGCATCCTCATGAGGAATAATTAGAGAGAGTAGGATTATTCATGATAGAGGACTATAAAATTATGCAGGGCAAAGACAAGTCAACATGGATTGACTGTTCCCAGTCTCCTCCAGTGCAAGAACAAGGCAGAGTCAAATGATATTAGGATGTGGCATGTTCAATATTTAAACAAACCATGTAATTCTTTTCTATAAGAATCTGTAGTTGTTTAAATCTGGCATAGTTGAAAAAACAGACGGAAGAAATATTTATCTTAAGCAAAGATACTATGTCTGGTCATGAATTACTGGGGGCAGACTCAATATTCAGTCAAAGAGCACCTCATTCTTGCTCTGTTGTTTTATTCCTCCCTAGGAATCGGCTGATGTCCTGGACTAGATGGCTCTTTTGCCTGGCCCTATGTGGCCATTCCTATGGTAAGACATGGATTTGGTGATGAGGATCTATTCCAGCAATGCCGATCTGGAAAGTGAAAATCCAGTCACTGGCTCTACCTCTCACTTCTTTCCACCCCACCAGATGCAAAGCTTCTCACGTAGCCGTTCTCAGTGCTCCTTTCTCCTGCATTTGCCACATCAGTATCTGTCTAATTAGTGACCCCTATATGCCAGAAGCAGCTGATTGGTGCAATCTTTAATTATGTCAGCAATCTGCCCATGGGGTCCTGGGATAGAAGAGAGGCTTTGTAACCGCATCTGCTGCTGATACACCATCTAGCAAGACTCTCCCTCAGAAGGGCCCTCCTTAAGGGAACGTTCCTTATTGCAGTTCAGCATGACACTTCTACAAGTCCCAGCTCTGCTCTTGCCCTCATCCCATAGCACCATGAGGGCCTTTCTTTCCCAGGTGACCCAGTGTACAAGATGAATTTTTGCTGATGTGCATCAGGGATGTGACTTGGTATGATGCTGGCATGGAGGTGAAGGGTCTGGTAATGGACCAAAGCAGAAGTTCTCAGACTTCTTGGAGTCCTCTGAGCTCCCCTAAGAACTCTGCTGAGTTCCTAATCATTTGAGATCCTCAAATTCTCCATCTGAAGACAGGGTAGATTGCATCTTACCTTCCTTGAAAAACACAGGAGGATATCCCTCAGCACAGATAAATTGTTAACTGCCTAATTGGGACTTTCTAAGTTTGCTGTCGTCCCAGGCTGGACGATGTCCATCTTGGCAGCCTTAAGGAGAAAGGCTCCCTACCCCATTAATTCTCCATTGAGCCATCCAGCCTTCCATGTAAGGCTGTTTTATTTGGAAAACGTGACAGCTTGTGGCAAACAATATTTACAGTTTAACTTTTTGTTGTTGTTGTTCCGGCTGATGTGAAAATCCTTAGCTTTACAATGCAGGTTTAATGAACTCTCTTAAAAAAGGTAAATATAGCAACTCCCTTTTGGAATTTCTTCCTTTTCTTTTTTAATTGATCATTTCTTAGAGGCAAAACTTTTCATGCAATAGCAAAGGATCAGCAGTAATTACATTAAATATGTGTGTGGGGAAGGAACTGCTGATTTTCTTTTCTTTCTTTTTTAGGGGACTATAAACCAGAAATGAAACAAAACTTACTTTATATATGTAGACAAGTGTGTGTGTGTATGTTTATATATTTCTCTTATACTTGCCAGGTTTGTGCTTTTTTCTTCTTTCAAAGCACTACAAGCAATAACACCATGGATGATAGAACCCTTTCTGTTTATTCTTGTTTTCTTTCCAATAATGAATAAGCTCGAAGGGCATTATTTTAACTAGGCTCTTGTAATCCTTTAACAGGGTTTGTTGAAAATAAGACCCAGCACTGCCAGACACCATGCAGCAAAAAGCTGCTTAGTGCCAAACTCCTTGGCACTGGAGAAGCTTGGCTCATTTTTCTCCGTGTTCTCTGTTTGAATAGGCCTCTGCTGGGTCCCAAAGAGGGTCAGAGTTCAGGCAACACCTGAAACCTGGCCCCTGACCTCAAAGAGGGACCAGAATAACACTGTGTCTCCCTTGGTTTAATGCACTGCCTCCAGGATGGGCTGAGACGTGCAGGGTTGGCAGCTCCCAGTGTTTTAGTGAGAATCAGTAAGGTTTGTATTATTGTGTGAAATAGGATGATGTGGCAATCCTAGCTTCTGCTGAAAAAAGAAGAGATGTTTCAGTCTTGATAGTCATAGAGAAACACACAAAAGCATGAATTCAAAAAGGTCTGACACCAGAAAGCAACTCAAAAAAACTCTTTTTTTTTTTTTTTTTTTTATTAAAGAGATCTTACGTTTGTTGGTGGAGGGGGCTAAGGCAATTTCATTATTGTTTTGTGGGAGGACAGGAGGGTGGGTCATGGTTTGTGAACCCTCAGTCCTAAACTCAGGATCTGCAGCTCAGCAGATCCCTGTTCAGTCCTTTGCTCTGCAACCTTGGGCAGATCATTTCACCGCAGTGCTTCAGCTTCCCGTTTCTCCCAAAGCGCGTTACGCTCCCTCCACAGCTCAAGCCAGCCAGCACTGTCTCAACACTGCTGGGGCATGTTAGCCTGGGCCTGGAATCATTCCCAACAGGCCACGTGGATGTGGCCATCCTGTCTGGGAAGAAGATAGATTGGGCATATAGATGGGAACCGTGAGGTGCCATAGACCTCAGAGCCTGAAAATGGTCCCTGACCAACTTTATTGACTAGTATAACAGCAGTCCATGCTTTATGAAGTAAAGAGATTCTCCTTTTTCAGATAGATTGAAAAGAAATTGAGGTGTTTATAACCCAGTAGACAACGTCCTCAATGACAGTCCCCAAGACACTAGAGAGCAGCACAAATGGATGGAGTAAGCATTTGAAAAGGATATTAGGGAATGGGACATAGGGTATGGGATGAAATGGGCAGGGTGGACTGCATCTTTTGATGGTACTCCACTTAAATTAGATGAATGAATGAGACTGTCTTTTTACTGAACTTTCCCATCACAGAGGTGCCTGGAAGTAAACTGCTGTGTCTCACTGCTTCAGCCATTCTCTTTCCCTTCACCGGTCCTCCACCCTTCCCAGCACTCTTATTCTTCTCTCAGAGCTTCCTGCTCTTCGCTACCTCAGACCAACCTCAACCGACCTTGTTATAGGGCTTCTCTTTATGCCGGCCGCCTTAGCCAACAACAGCCCAGGTCTTGCTCATCTTCTGGCAGACTTCATTCTGCAGGCCTAATGTTGCCCAAACCCTGCTTCTTACCCTCGTTACTCAAAACTATATGTCTATTGCTCTTCTGCTTTTTTGTGTAAATGTAAATTGAAAACAAAGTGCATTGTATTAGGAGACCTTTCTTGGCAGATGGGTGTAGAAGAGGAGGGAAACACTACTCCTGAAGTAGGGATAAGGAGATAGAGAGTCCTTTAGATAGGGAGTACTTTTCTTCTTCTTTTAACAAGCCAGTATAATACAGTATGGTGATGATTTGTCAGGTAATTGAGAATCTTCCCCTGAGAATAGTCCATCAGATTTCAGATGAGGAGATCTCAAGAGTAGAATAAGGTCATTGAAAACCCAGATAGCCAGGAGCACAGGGAAATGGGAACAGCTGTGCTTCAAGACCCCGTTCCCACCTGGCATCAGTTAGAGCAGCCCTACATGCACCATTAAAAAAGCGCTTTGCGCTTTTCCTGGCTCCGTTAAAGAGGCAGAGTGAGCACAAAACCAAACGCCGGTACCTTGCTGCTGAGAGGTGTCTAGCCCCCCGAACGACACCTAAGCAGCAGCCGTATCGACTTTCCACGCTGTGCACACAGCGCCTGCAGCTCTGCTCACCTGCTGCCCGGCGCAGCCGGCGCTGGCTCAGCGACAGCTCGCCGTCCAAAGGGAAGGAGTTCAAAGGGGAAGCACTTGCCTGTGGAGCGGCAAGGTCAATCTGCTGAGCAGGACAGAGCAAATAACTGTCCAGGTGAGGATATGGCACTTCAGCTCAGCCCGTCTGTGTGCGAAGGGAAGCCCTCCAGCACAGGGATGCTGCTGGCTTTTGGTCATCCGTCACTGCAGCTCGGAGGAGAGGCAGGGGGGTGAAAATGCCCTTTGGCTGGGAAGGGAGGAGGGAATTGGAGTAAAGCATGCAGAAAAGCACATAGCATGTCAGCTTATCAAATGACCCTGAAAAAACAGATGAATGTTTCTCTTCCAGGGGTGTTGGACTTTTCTGCAACTGCGTGTGCTTTTGCTGGGGGGAATATTTCCCACTGTAGCTGCGCTCAGCTCGGTCATAACCCCTCCTGGCCAGCTCCTTGCTGGCTGGGGCACAAAGCTGCAGGTCCTCTAGCCTGTGCTCCCTACTCCACCCCATAAGCTGCCCCAACAGTTCCCAGGATTTCCATTTCCATTCTACGTATCTACTCCTTACTGGATGATGCCTCTGATCTCCAGTGCTTGGCCTCAGTCATCTTCCAGGATGCTCAAGAGATTCCTCCTTGTCACACCCAATGTGAACTCTCTGCTTTGTACATGGATAGCAAATGCCCAGGCTATTCAGCACAGCTCAACCTAAATTTCTCCTAGGGCTGCTGAGATTTCAGTAAGGAAGGACAGAGATTTTATCAACAAAACAATGAAGTATCACTGCAGTGGAAACACTGGGAAGGAAGAACGGCAGGAAGGAAGAACAAGCTATCTTTAAATCTCACTATCATTTCTTTTGGAGTGTTCTTCAATTTTCACCAAGTAGAAGATTTACCCAGAACATAAAGGTTGCTAACAAAATCAAAGTCACATCAATTTAACAATGACCATCTCAGCTGAGACTTTCTGGAATTTGATAGAAGAGACCAAATTAAATGGAAGTAATTTAAACAACGGTTAAGAGCATCCACGCTAAGACCTTACACTGGATTATTATTTTTTTTTTTTCTCAATTGGAGCAAACTCTCCAGTGTGGACTTGTGCTTTCAGACACTTCTGATGGTAGCTAATCTGCTTCCTGTCATTATGAGGGTTCATTACCTCCAAGATTTTGAATTTCAGCAAAAAGTCAAAACCTGCCCTTACCTTGCCACTGCCCTTGACATGGCCCTGTGTACTGTCCTAGCTGGGGACTGAGACCTCCTGGATGGCTGAAGCAAAAGGAAAAGCATCTCCAAGAACCGGACAAAGTCCTCCATCAATCACATCACACAAGCATAATAAGGGCTGTTGAAAATGCTTTTGCGAAACTGAGATAAACACCCTCTGTTGCTTCCTTTTTGCTTGTGAATTCAGCACAGTGCTTGTATTTTCCATTCACGCCTGGAGAGCCCAGTGGGAAAAATGACAACCTGGAGGAGCTACCTGCATGCACTTAGGAAAAACAAACAGGGCCTGGAGATAAGAGAAAGTGGGAGACCAGAGAGATAAGAAAAAGAAACAAACACCCCCCTCCTCTTTTCTCCCTCTCCATTTCCTCTGGGAGCTGCAGAGTTCACAAGAATCCAGCATTTCAAGAGCAGGGTGGTGGGTGAGGGTTTCTGGATGAACCTGTCAGCAAAGCAAGGATTTCCATGTCTCCTAAAGACACCAGCCATTGCGTGCCTGAATGCGCATGTTCTAATTCAATGTAAAGCTGAAGAGTCCTGGATCTGTAGGACTTTTGTGTCAAGAGACCCCACGGGAATTTTGAGTATCTAGGACAGACTGGTCCCTGATCCAGCTGACAAACACTAAGGCACGGAAAGCAAACCTGGTGAAAGGGGCCTTGCTGCTGAGCTGAAGGACAGGGATGCAAAGGGTGAGTGGACGTCCCTAGAAATGGATGGGCACGTGCTACAGCTGTTGCAAAGGCAGGGTTTGTAGCAGTCACAGCTCGCACAGCTGGGGCTGATGGGCCAAGAGGCTGTCCCCAGCAGCAGGCTGTGTCATCCTTACTGCCCTTGCCTACTCAAAATCTCAGTCTGCCTTATTTCCCCTCTGACGACAGCGCTGTCCTCACGCTGCGTTAAACAGCTGCTTCATTCTGCCCTGGTGTGAAGAGGAACATTCTGCAAAGGTTTTAAAGGTGTTTCTGAAAAGAAATACCCAGCATCTCCTATACTACATTTAAAAATCATACCACTCTTCAAGAAACACTCTAAGGAAAAGAGGCCTGTTAGACCAGTGCAGAGAAAGACTCAGTCTCCACCTGCTATGTGAAACAGGGTCAGGAAGGCTAGGATCCAGGTCAGTGAATAAGATACATTTAGGTGCCTATAAAGTAGGTATTTCTGTGGGTGCTGGGAGTCTAAGCTCCCAGTTTAGACAAGGAAAATCAGTAAAGCCCCCACAATGACTCAGTTTGCTCTGGGAAAGACATCCATGGTGGGATGCAGTTAGGAAAGCATAAATATGATCTGAGATGCCATTGGAGATGCTCTCGGATGCCTTAGCTGGCCTCCAGCTCCAGTTTCAGAAGAACACAGAGAAGTGCTCACTCTTCTGCCCTGGCAGGGGATCCAGTGAAATCAGTCTCTAGGACAGATGTGGACTGGGAGATGGACCATACTGACTGAAATGCTGCTTCAGCCTAATGTCAACGCCCTGTGCACAGTTGATATGGCTCTTACACAGCCAGGACTTCAGAAACTCCCAGTGATGATAAGAGCTGGCAGGGAGATTACCTGGGCTCTTCTATGCCTCCTTAAATATTCCGTCTGGTTGACTCCAAGCCAGAGTGACGAGGTGGATTGGCTCGCCCATCATCCAAATCTCCTTTCCCGCCTCTGTTTGAAAATCTTGACCTTTGAGACCAGAAAGTGCAATGACAGCAAAATTGGCAAGTCCAGCTGTCTACAGAAGGGAGTGAACTTGGCATCTTTACATGTCTGGAAATTGAGCTGTTTATACAGGGGGAGGGCAAGGGAGAGCTGCCATGTATAAAGTCTAAAATCAATCGTTTACGTTAACATAGCGTGCTACAGAATAATGAGGGTCCTATTAAGAAAGGTGACATAAATAAAACCATGTTAGCTGCTTCACTGCAGAACAAAGTGTTTCCCCCTAGGACAGAGCTTTCAGTCACAGGAATTACCAAAAGGCATTCTCACTTCTGTAAAAGTGTGATTTACTCAAGTTACTAAATATATACTGGGATAAATCTACCAGAATTAGACAAGAACAAAAGGAAGGATGGTCTTATGGTGAAAGTGCTGGAGTGGGAACATAGATTGTGGTGAATTTTGCTCCACTACAGATTTTCTGCTAGATATCAGACTAGTCATACTACTTACATTACATCATTCTAGATCATGCACAAAAATAATCCCTCCTTCCATACTTGCAAAATGGGTTTACTAATCCTACCTTCTTTATGGAGGCTGCTTGTTTTGTGGGGCAAAGATTAACTTAACAAGCCAAATATCCCCACGCTGTTGGGTGCTGGCTGAGGAGATCATTTTAATTCTGGAGATTCTATTTTAGTTTTCAGAAAACTAAAACAAACACACAAAAAAAATGGTCTTAGTGCAATATCTCTCTGACGTGAATGAGCTGATGCATCTACTTACTGATAGTAAGGCCATGATGCAAAAGTTGTAGAAGACTGTGAAGAGCTCTAAAGACCACAGAAAAGTTGCTCAGCCAACCTGGTATATATTGTCTGAACAGAGGTGTTTAGTGCCTAGTTCACATCTCCAGGAATATTCCTCCTGATCTCCACTGCCTCCAGAGAGGAGCGCGGCTCTCCCGTATAGCCCATATAGATGTCTCAGATACGGTGCTGATTTATGTACTTTCTGACAGCACTGTATGTCTGCATTTGGAGACCTGAACTGAGCCTTGGACTTCACTCACCATTTGGGGGCTCAGTTCAGCTGACCGCACATAAATACCTAGTGTTCCTGCGATACGCTGGGGTTTCTGACACCCTGACACAAGGCAGTAAGATGAGAGACAGGACTTACAGAGGGAAGAGCAGCTGCAGACCTGAGCTCCTGAAATGGCACTAGATGCCTATGCAGTAGCAGCTGAATCAAACCTGGGGTGTCTACCCCTTACCAAGCAAAAGAGAAGTCAACATCTAGGGAGTTAAAATATTTGCCCCCTTGGCTGTGGAAGACTCCTTTGCCTGACCAAAATTCCAGCTATTTTGCTACCAAGAATGCATCTTATCTACTAAGCGTGGGTTCTCCCCTGTAAGAGCTATTATACTTTATGCAATATTTAAATATCCACAGGGACAGAGAAAGAAAGTTCAACTCCACCAACAGCTGAGGAGTTGAAGCGCATCCTGGGGTAAACCCACTGCAGTGCCAGCCTCTGCCTTCAGTAGGCCCTGTGCTACCCTTCGAAAGATGGACAAGTTAACATCAGCCTGCAGCTCCCTGGCGGTGCTGCTGCCTCCCAGTGCAGTGTCCTGATGATCTGACGTACAGATAAGGTTGTTTGGGCATTGCTTTTGTAAATGCAATGTAAGCCTCTTCCTGTCTCTCTCTCTTCAGTCAAAACACTTCATTTAGGAAATGCCCAAATAATTTCTTTTTCAACACTTCTTCAGTTTTTTCTTTCTTCTTTTTTTCACTTCACATCAAAATTATCTGCTGGATTTGACCCAAGTTGATGTCTTGACATGTTCTGAGTTGGACAAAACTGTATTTTGGGAAAGGGATGGGTCAGAAAGAGAGCAAATACTCTCAGTGAACCCATCTAAGACAACTTTCTGTGCATATAGCAGTGCGCCCTCAGCTCAGAGCCTGTGGGAAATATATTACTCACAGTGAGCAAATGTTACTTGTGGCCACACTAAGGCATCGTGCAATGACCCAAAACAACAGCAATGCTACGATAGCACTCACAGCATATTACTTGCTTAGCATGATAACCCATGGGAGACTCACGGAGGCATCCAGTGTTTGACTGGTGCTTTCATGTTTTGCTCCACCACGGCCACAGTGGAGAAGGCAGTGGGAGAAAATGTAATCGTTCATGGGGGTTTTGTCTGAATCAGCACCTTTGGTATGTACCAAAGCACTGGGAACAGACGTGCTTCGGCGTTGTGCTGGTGCTGCTTGCTCCAGTGAATTTTCTCAAGCATGTCTCCTCCGTGTTCGTCTCTCCTGCCTTCCACCTCTGCCCTCGCCGCGGAGACGTAAACGCAACTTTACTGCACCCAGCACAGTGCACAGGCAGAGCAGGGTGTTAATAACAAACAGGCACTGTGGAATTAATGTTCCCCTCTGCAGATGTATCCCGTGAAGCTGGCACGGCTGCTGCAGTCTGGAGGAAAGCTGACTAGTGAAGAGCACTCCCCCCACCCCCCCCCCCATCCCGCTAATAGGACCCCAAGCCACAATTGAGCAATTATGTTCTTTAAGATGAAATTCTGAGTCATGCAAAGGACTCTTAAAAAATGAGATCTTCCCCCCCACACCCTGAGTTCTGCCAAAAATCCCATGGTGACCTTCTCTATTGTTTCCTGCTCACGGTTAAGTGGAATGACAGCTCAGGGTCAAGAACAGAAAACAGTAAGATTTGAATCTGTGTAGAATATTGATCCTTCAGAAAATGGTTTGTTTCAAAACTCAAGGTCAATGAAATGGAATTTCCTTGCCAAACATGAAACCATGACTGATCTCTATGATCAGTACGGCAGTGGGTGCCCCAAGAAAAAAAAATTGGATTCTTTCATTTTTCCTTGGTAGCCATAACAGATATGGAGATACAAGCCAAGACTTTAAGCAGTGCTAGGCTCTGTATTGTATTTTGCCATAAACTTTGAATCTATGGCTTTAAAATAATTTCCAGCCCTGATGCTCACCCTTAGGGAACTGGGAACAGCCAGCACAGGTGAGAATAGAAATCCACCTACACCAGTCTCCTGCCTCCTGCAGTGGCTAGTACTAGATACTTCAGAGAGAAGAGCAAAATGTGTGTATGTGGAACTAATCAAAACTATAAAGACCATAGAGAAGTATTTTTATTTGCCCAATAAATTAGCTTTACACTCAGAAGCATAAGAGCTCCCCGTCCTACTCATTTTTATGCTGTTTGAGAAGCCATGGTTGACACAAATGAAGAATCTGTTCCAAAATTCAAGTGTGTGACTGGCCTTGACCAAACTCAGTGACAACGAGCGCCACAAGTTAGGAACATACTCCAGCAATTCCCCCATCTGCTCTAGTGCAGAGGAAACCAGTGGTACAGGGTGTTTGCAAAGGGATCATCCTGAAAAATCCAAGCCTATCATTGCCACTATTCACTGCTGCTCAAAACAAAGTAACACACAACAAAACTATTCACTGAGACATCAGTATAGTCAGACCACACACTAATAATAATCAAAAAATGTGTCATTTTCCCTAAAAGCATCTCCTAGATATCCCATTCTTTGAAAGAAAGTACAGTCACAGCAGCTTGATACTAAGTTTTCCAAGGAGAGCAAGAATTAGGCCCTCAGAATTAGGTTTCAGCTAACCAAGGAATTATATACATCACCATATTCTATCTTGATTTCAGTTCATGCGGTGGCAAGGGAGGGATGCAAAGTAATGTACTAGCTTTAACTGGGGCAGAATATGGAGGACAGCCATCATGAATTAATTACAGAGGCATCGTGAGTAAATTATGCTAAAAGGAGACTAAAATTATGAGACAAAGTGGGAAGAGGATGTTGGGGCAGCCTGCAAGGAACTTTGTTGGAATAGAACTGGTTGACCTTCAGCATGCACCAAGTTAGGACAGTGACTCCTCTAAATGACCTTCTACTCATTTTACCTAGCATTCAGCACATGAAGCATGGTGCCACCCGCCAGGCTTCTACCAAGACAGCATGATGAGCAAGAGAACAAAGCAGTTTTAAAAAATACACACACACACACACACATATATATATATATATATATCGTTAAGAACATCAACCTATAACACTAAAAAAGATACAATTTCCAGATATTAGTCACAAAGTGCCACAGGCTGGAGATCAAACCTGAAGATCAAGAGATATATTGAAAAAAAGAGGCCTAGGAACAAGGCTGGGCTGAAGCAGCTGATATCTTTAGCAAACAGAGCTGAAAGACAAGAATAAAAAGGAAGAATTTCATATGTACTTTGAAGCAGAACAACTCTCTTTGTTTGCCTGGGGTCATAACAGGGGCTGTGCAACAAAACAACATCATGAAAAAATGAGAGGAGATGGCCCAGCCCACTGTCAGTAGCAGATATTCTGAGTTTGGCTGATGTCCGTGTCCACAATATCACACCTGGGGCAAGGCAAGCTATTTAAAGAGCACATTTTTGGGCTGCAGAAGAAACACCTGCAATCTCATCCTCACTCTCCCTTGGTAGAATGCTGAACAGCCCATCTCACGTTTATTGCTATATGATACAGGAGTCTTGCGTAGGGCTTGATGACCTAGAGAACAATTATTCTCCTTCATGTAAAGGACAGATCACTACAACAGCATGAATTAATGACAGACAGAAGCCAAGTGGTTAAATAATTCTCAAGTTGGCATGTAAATTGTTATATAAAAAGAAACAAGGCTGAGTCTACTAGTAAGAGCCAGGATCCAACCAACAAAGGCAGGATGATATGCACCGTGGTGCGTTGAGATACACTGTAGGAGACTACAAGAGACCCATGAGAGTACTGGTAGTCAAATGGAAGGTAGCAAAGTGAAGCAGTAAGTGCTACCCTCTAAAGAAGTAAAGCCAAAAACAGAACTAAAATGAGTGAGAAGAAGTCTCATGTGGGAGAGTCAGAAGAAATTTATATGGGTCAGGAAAACCCTGAGGTTTTACCAACCAGAATGATAGAGCAGAAATACAGCCTGCCCCAGTGGAGGTGATCCAAGCAGAAAGCAGAAGACTAGTCTGAAGCTCAGCCCACTTGAAATCCTACAATGCTAAACAGACCATAGGACACTGCAGGGAAATACCAAAGCCCTTTGATAGAATATGCATCTATGCTCTCTAGAGCTGGAAAAGACCTGAGTGTTAAATAAGAATGGTGAAAATGGCACCATAGCAACTACTCAAGATTTTTGAGGATTGGTTTCAGGAGCTCAATTAACTGGAGAGTTTGCACAAAATGACTGCATGGGATGTGTTTGGAACACATGAAGAAATCCCTTCCAGTCTATGATCCTAAAGAATCTGGACCTTTTGGAAGTGGATCTGAAGCTTAGTGGTGTTTATGGGGTTGTCTTCTTGTAGTATTGTATCAGACTGTTCTTCAAAATGACTTCTGCTCTAGGAAGTTTCTAGTAGTTAGATATCCATACAGGGAAGCTGATAGCTGTTAGTGCTAGGGTTCCAGTGGGTTAGATTTGGGAAGAAATCTACAGAGTTATATAGGACCAATAAAATTCTTACGCACAGTAAATGACTGCTTTGCAGCTTTTAACATCTTCCACAGTCTACCCAAGGTTCTCCTACTTTCCTTGTGTTTATTTTTTCCGAGGCTGCCAGATCAGCATAAAAAGTGTAAAAAGAAGCGAGAAAGAGAAAGAAGGTGAAGGAATATTAACAGAAGGAAAAATCTGTCTTCCCTCCTACCTTCCTTCCTTCCTTCTTTCCTTTCCTCCTTTCCTCTTTCCCTTCTTCCCTCCTTCTCTTCACATAAGGATACCTTTAATACGGTGCTGCCATGAAATCATTACCCTGGGTGTAAACTACTTGCCTGCAGACCCAACTCTGCCTGCTTACCACATCATAAAACTGAGAGTTCATCCTGAAAGGAGATTGCCTGCCACTTCCTAAAACACACAGGCAGTTGTGCATGGGTCATGCACAACTATACTTTCCTTCAGAGAAGGAGAAAGAAACCATACAGTTGGAGCATCCCCTCAGCAAGGGCATGCATGATGCAAGCAAGTTTCTTCAGCTTTTATGCTTTTTGCTTGCAACACTGTGCACCGTGTGCTGGCAATGCGGTATTATATTGGTTGGAGTCCTTGAGGTTGGAGGTTCCCAAGGCATCAGAGTTAAATCCAAGGTCATGCTGACTTACAGCAATTTCCAAACACGATGGATTCATTGGTTAGCAAGGGCTAGCGGCCCTTGATCCCTCTAATCCAGGAGCCTGTGAATTACTGGAAAATATACAGAGACACAAGATCCTTCTAGCTGGGCTCTGACACAGATAACTGTTGAACATGCCTCTTTGCATGGCATTCACCCTCCAGTATTTTGTCAATGAACTGTGGAAAAACTGCTCAGTCCTGCTGAGTCTCCCAAGAGTTGGATGGTCCTTAATTAGAATAAGGGAGAGGCACTCCTTAAGTATGGTGCTGTCCACACGTGGAAAATAGATCTCTTATTAAATAGCTTACAGTCATGTTTAGCATGAACATAGGTGTTGAAATATTACTCTTTACTTTTCCTGATTCTTTTCCCTTCAAAATTCCCCTTCTTGTACTTATGGTGGGAATTCCTAGAAGATCAGATTATACCAGTGCTGCAGTGGGAAGGTTGTGACACGTGGCTTTTTGTCTACACTGCCACCTGTTTGCCCCAGGACTGAAAGCATGCATAGCTTTCACTCAAAGCATCATAATGAGAGATGGCACAGAGAATGAGTTGTCATTCTGACCAAATCTTTCACATGAACAAGACTTCCAGACCATGGCAATGCCCTGGCCTTACAAATCCTTTCCCAGTGAAGGACTATGAGGTTTAGGTTGAAGTCTATGCATGGCAGTGTGCTCACATGGATGGTGGATAAGTGTGAATTAGGGAAGGGACTCAGATCCACATTCAGCTGTCTGCAGATAGACTCTCTGGCCCACTTCATCTGGCTGGGCTAGTCATCTAGGATCCTTCTTGACTCAAAGAGAGAGGGAAATTCTTAAGATAATTCATCATCTCATTGCAGAGTCTAAATGTAAGGTTAAACTGCAAAATAGCTTTAGTGTCCTGGCTTACTCCCAGGTTCTGGTCCTGATTGTCCAAAGTGCACGGGTACTAGTTCATCCCCAAACACTCTCAAGGAAAGAACAAGTTTGCTGCTTTTGAGATGAAACCTGAGAGCTTACTGGGAATATTTTGCTGCAAGGATCCCTCTTCATAAGCAGTTTGGACAAGACTTGGTCAGGTTTGCCTTCCTTTGGCTAACACAGTCATCCAGCACTGTCCCAGCAGGTCTCATTTCCTCAAGTACCTTCAACTGATCTAGTACAAAAGTGTTAAGGCTTGCAGCACTCGCCCTTGGTGCTCTTGTCTAAAAAGAACGCTCCTAGGGGCTGTCATGCAACATCCTCATCCTGGTAAACAGATCTGAGCTTTTGGGCTCATAGGCGAGTGATAGGAAGGTGTTAGAATTAGCAGTGCTTGACTGGTCTGGTTTGTGTCCTCACCACACTGGTGGTAGCTACCAGCTTGGCTGAAGGCACAAGCTATACTTTTCTACACTGCTCTCAGGATGGGTCAGCTCCCCTCTGCTGAGGGAAGTATTCAGTGCAAGGAGGAGTGGGGTGTATGTGGGCAATGAAGTGAAAGGCTTGGGAGAACTCTGCAAAGAGAAAAATGGTCACAACAAACCTGACATGATTTCCTGGGTCTAAGCCACTGCCTGCCTTCTTGCACCTTGGTCCAAAGTAATTTAATCCCTCAGTCCTCGATCCATGAAGGTGCTGAACAGAACTGGTGAAAGCCACGTTGGTGGCTTTCAGGTTTTTTGTTTCAATTCCTTGTTACAAAGTGAGGAAGATGGTAATACTCCCTGTGCTTGTGATGCCTACTCAGGCTGCACTTGATCTCAGACAGGGACTGTCTCTCATCATACAGATCCAGGACATGGAAACCAGTGACAGAGAAGAACTGAAACACTTTCTTCTCCTGATAACTTACAAGGCATATAAGACTGAGGATTAGGAAATAGGTGTTCTAGTACATATGCATATTCCGATACTATTGTTTTTATTGCTCCACTATGTCACTGCCATCTATAAATTGTCAATACATTGGACTGAGATACTAATTCCATTATGGAAATTTAGAAATGGAGATGAAATGCTGAGTCCACTGAAGCCAAAGCTCATTCCTTGAGTGACTCATACAGTTGACTTGCGCCTCACGTTCTCCCACAGCTATACCTGTCTCCTCTATCTGCAGCACTGCTGCCTCTCTCCTGCTCTGTGCCAGCTCTTCTAGCTCAGCATGGTCTCTGGTGAGCCACATCTGTCTGACAAAGCAAATGGAAGAGGGTTTGTCCATCAGGAAGAAAGCTCTGCTAGAGGACAAATTCCCTCCAGCCTACCGCCAAAACCTCTCCCTTGCTATGTGGGCTGATGGACTTCCGCTTTGGCTTCTATGCCAGGGCAATTCCCACTACATCCCTGGATGTATCACTGGACAATAAATGGCAGAGCACTGATCCATCTCACCCAGCTTCAGACACCTCCAGGTGAGATGGCTAGCCTCATTTAACAGTGCATGCCATTCCAGACTGGCCCTCCCTGGGGACAAATCATGCTCTATATCTCAGACACCTCTCTTAAGAGAAGACAAATTACCCTCTGCTATTGCCCAGTCTCTCTTCATTGGCAGTAGGTGTTTAGCTTTGCAAAAGGCCAACATAGGGCAGGTGAATCCCATACCAGGTTGACATATCTGCCTTGACATGTGTAGAAATGACACAAGAGAAGCCCAGATTTCCCGCATCTGGCTGATTTTGAAGGGTTCATCACTGGGCAAAGGACAGTTCAGTTCTCCAGTTGGACTAACATAGAAGTAAGGCCTAGAGCTACTGGCCTCCTCAGGGGACAGTCCAATTCAGACCCTAGCACAGTTGCACTGATTTGCCCTGTGGAATGACTTGTTTTCCACCACTGCTCATAGAGGGAGCCTAGGAAGCCCTGAATTCAGGAGACACGTATATCTCTTCTCACCTGGCCTCTATACCGTCTCTCCAAAGCCTTTAAAACAAACCTGCTCCACTGCGAAGTGAAGAAGCACTTCTCCAAGTGAGTCAGGCTTGTAGAGTGCCACCCAAAAGGAAAGAAAAGGAATAAAGTCTAGGTCTGGGAGCCACAGCCTGTTGAAACCTAGAGAGTAAAAGTCATATAGCCCCACCCAGCTCCAGCCATTATCCTATATCCTTAGGGCTGCATGTTTTTCCACATACTAATCAATTTGTTATTTGCCAGTTCCAAGTATAGCAAATTCACAGCGTGAAAAAAAATCTCATTTTGAGTTGATTTTGGCTTCTTTCTTGCAGCTGGACTTGCTTGGAACAAGGTCTTTGTACTTTATTACAGCAAATGTCCACAGGTTATTATTTCAGAGAGCCATTAGGGAAAGGAGTCCAAGTAGAGGGGGTCAGTGGGCAGAAGGGGGCCGGGAGAGAACGCACAAAGCTTCTGAAATGCATCATTTTTCACCTTGCTGTAAAACAAATGATGGAAAGAACCTGAGTTAATAAACGCCCATCAAGAAAAGGGTGGGTTTTTTTCCTCTCTCTTTGGCTGTGACTGCTGGGGAGGGGGGTTTCACCCCTTTTTAAACACATGTAAATCATAGAAAGAAATATATTTTTTCCCCTCTTATAAAGAAATGTTTTGGGCCAACTTACTCTAAAAAAGAAAAAAAAAAAAAAAGATAGGACTGGGGAAAGTTGTGTGTATGTACAGACAGATCAGAGCTAGCTAGCTAGGACTAAAAGTTTGGACCCGGATTTTCACATCTCCCCTCGTGCAAGGCTTGGGGAGCTGCCCATAGAGAGGCAAAAGGCAGGTCGTGTGACTGGGGAGAAGATACAGCGACAAAATGTGACTTTGAGCAGGTTCCTCAATAGACAAGACAAAATGTCATTTGTTTGCTTTGTCCTACAGAAGGCGAAGTGAGGCTTAGGACATGGATGGACCTTGTTTTTAATAATACAGCGCATTTGAGATGGAGCTGACAACCTAATTCATATTTACAATTTAATTTCTACTTTTCGCCTTCGCAATCAGTATAACTTTTCATCAGTTCATCTTTCATTCTCTCTGAAGGTGCTAATTCATTGGGGAAGAGGGAAAAAATGTCACAGGACATTCACATCAGGTAACACTTCTTAGAAACCATCAAGCTCTTGACTGTTATTGACTGGAGTCTTGACACGTGCACTATTATAGGTCTCAATGATTTTCATTTGAAAATGCAATCTAGAATTCTTAGTCTTTCAATCATTTCAGTTATTTTAACCAATATCCTGATCAATCAGACACCTTTTCTATCTCTTTGCAAGACCATTTTTCTCTGAGTACAAAGTGTCTCCACCCAGTCAGTTACCCGTCTTCATCTGTTTTTCTTCACTGCAGCAATGGGGGTCAAGAAAGTGGCACATTTCGACCACCCTTTCTAGACGACTTTGAAATGCTGTAATGCACAGACATAGTGATATTAAACACATCTTTGCTAAAACACAAAATGTAAGTTTGGCCAGCTATGCTTGTATTAGACAGAAAGTGGGACTGATCTTCGAAGTCAGAAATAACTACCTGAGCCTCCCTATAGTCCATGGACTATAGTCCATGGACTTCAGAGTCAGAAGTCTAACTTTACGTGTCTAAAATTAGGTGAGGAGGATACCATACTGCTTAGTCATGTTCAGGTCATTACTTTTTATAGGATGGATATTATAGATGAATTTCACTCAGAAATGGGACACTGCCTCCATTGTTCACTCAGCTCACCATCCATAAATCAAATGGAGGTTGGAGGTGATATAATCAATCATTTTATTTGGACAAAAATATTTGAGATTATAAAGCATGTGGCTTTGGGGGATGACTATTATTTACATTTAGGAGGGTCAAAAATGTATAGAGACTTTTTTCCAATAGAAAATACTTTCTGAGGCTAAAGAATTGTTTTTGTGAAAGTCTATTTTCAGCTAAATGTTATTTGTTGATTTTTTTCACTTTTTAAAAGGCAAAAAATGTGAAAAGCATATTCCCCTCAACACATTGCCTTTTATCTTTTATTCAGGAAGGAAATAATAAAGGAGAGCTAACATTGGTCTTCTGCCACTATAATAAATGAGCAGTTTCTTGGGAAGACAAATATTTTAGAATTTTCTGTTAAAAATAAAAAACTAATAATTTAAAATATATATATATATTTTCTCTCAACATTTTGTCATCAAAAATATCACTCTTGATCTACTCAGTTCTACATTAATTTCAATCAATCAGCCAGAAAACTTGAGCAAACTTGTCTAACTTAACCTATCCTGATGGATAAAGTTGTCAGGTCATGTAAGATTATATACATTCTTAAACAGGAAGAATTATTAGCAGAAATGAAAACCAGCTCCACACAGAGACTGGAAAGTATGCGTCTTTCCTGGATCCAGCGTTACCTTGTTTGTGAGCGAGCGTGACCTGCTGGAGCTCTGCCCCACGCACAGCAATACGGAGGGTGGGATTCGTACGATGAGTTGTGGGCTTCATCTCGTCCAGTAGCAACCGTATAAACAAGGTCAGATGAATCACGCCTTAAAAGTTATTATTTCTCCCTACCGACTGTAAAGGGAGCCCCCAAGTGATGATTTCCATAATGTTAACTGGGTTGAATGGGAGACTAGAGGTTGAGTGCCATATGGTTGCATGCAACGTACTGAGAACAGATGGATCAGAGAGCTTTACAGAGGTAATAATGCTATATGATCCCAATGCCGTGATGAAGTAATATTATCCCCAGTTTGCACATGAGGAAATTGAAGCCTAAAGATGTGTAGAGTCCAGTCCAATTTCTGCTGAGGCCAAATTATTTGTCTGTCATTACCTATGATGAGGAAAATCCAGGAATATAACACAGGACTTTTAAGCCCTGTCCTGATAACGGGAATCCCAGCCATACACTGCAGTGTTATACATAGGAGGTGGAGGTTGCATGGCTGCGCAGCCTGGTGCAGCACAGTAAATCAGCTTAACATATCCTTCAAACTCTTGTTTTGCTGTAGCTCTGGGTTGACTTTTGCTTGTCTCACATCTTGAATTGCCCTGGCTCAAAAAAATTTGGATGAGCCTGTGGGTCTGGCTTAATTTTTTAAGGAGATCCTAGAAAACAAAGCAGTGAAAGGCTCGAAAGAGCTTCTGTTAGGTGTCACTTCACTGGTTGTTCTGGGAGTACTTTGGTTTGTACCTTTGCTTGTTTCTCTGTGGTACGTACTCCAAAGACATGGACAGCTGACCACCTTATGGATGGTAGATCCGATGCTTTCCAGAAGTGTTGCAATTGAATACGTGAATATGTGACCACAAACAGTGTTGTGTGAATACGCCCAGTTGAGTGCATTGCATGTGTCCTCAGGTAACAGTCTCCTAGTCCCAAGGATCTCCAGAAAGGATAGTATTTTGCTACAGCTGACAGTGCCAGAACAATTCATTCAGCTGTTCCTGTTCACCTGTTTTTTCAGACACGATCTGGGAATAGGACTGGTGACACTGGGCTGGTGGCTGCTCTTAGATACCATCTTTCCTATGGACTTAAGAAGCCGTCTCCTGCCCTGATCTAAGTGAATCCCAAACCCATTGAGATGGAGGGGCTGTGGTAGCAGCAGGAGAGATAGAAGCTGAACAAGAATGCTCCCACTCCCAAAACAATTCATCCAGAGGACAGCCTGATACTAAGCTGCCCCCAAGAAAGAAGGTGTCAGAAGGTGGGAAACATGCTGGATGAATTGTTTTAGGTGGCCCCAGATGTGCCTAGGTGTTATGGGCTCAGCATCATCTTGCAGAGCACAGACAATCCTCTCAGGGAGTATCTGTGCAAGATGCTGCATACTTAGGTAAGGCTTCTGCCCCCGAGAGCTGACAGATATCAAAAGCAGGGCCACAGTGCTAAACTGCAGATCGCTCACACATGTTGAGCTGTGCAGTGGACTTTCCCGTCGCTGCAGCACCTAATACAACACAGGTAAATTCACTGAGGCCATGGGTTGGCGCAGGGCAATTGGCTTCCACACTCCCTGCACTGAGTCTAAACTACCACAGCCCCATGGAACAAAGCATCAAATTAGTGTAAATGAATTGCCCTGCCTCGAAAAAAAATTTGGATGAGTTAACTGTTCACTGACTCATTTAATGTGTTGCGTGGCCTTTTGTGGTCGGTGAAGAAGTGGCACAAAGGCCAGGAGGTAGGACAAGCTCTGCGCAGCAAGTCCCAGCCGATCCCACGTTAACATGATGCATGGAGTGACTCCATCTAGGAAACCCCTAATCTGGTTCAGCCCATGCAGTTTTGGGTGATCTGGCCATGGGGGATCCAGTGTAACACAGGAACCACAAGCCTTAGCTTCTTGGCCTGACTTTGCTGCCCAAGCTGAGCTCTGCACTGTCAAATATATCTTGTTGCATCACTGCTTGAGCTAGCTGATAAAATTTCCAATCCTTGTGCAACGTAAACACACTGTGTCTATGAGTGTGGGTTGATGTTACACTGAATCTGGTGCAAACTGCAGGTTGCTGTGGACAGCAGTGGTTCTCCTCCTTCTGCAACTATGTGGTTTTGACACTCTCATAGTAATTGTGCAGCCACGTGGTAAATTGGAGTAACTGGCTGATCGGACGGAAAAGTAAGGAAGTTCAGCTCACAGATCCCATTCACCTTCTGGTTATGTGATTAGTAGATCCAGCACAAGGGTGAGGGAGGGAACATGTGGCTACGGATGCAGGGAGGATGGAGCAGGCCATTCCCTTCATCAGCAGCCTACAGTCACACCAAATTAGGTGTGACATGAAACCTCCAATTTCACAATGGTTCAAATGGGCTAAGTCCACATTGAGGATGCTTCTCCCCTTCTTTCTTAATTCTAGTAACTTCCTTGTGCCAGCGTGAACTCTCTGGTGGCTGTATGATGCACTGTATCAGACTCTAGGTGTGGATGAAAGCTACTCATTCTTCTGGCTTAGGCTGCAGCCAGGTCAGTTCCCTCATCTGCTCCCCTCGCAACTGAGGGGGTGTTAACAGGCAGGTGCACACAGCTGGGAGCTGCACAAGGAGGGAAAGACCACCTAATTTACAGGCAGCACAGACTGGATTCAATTAATCTGCTTACAAAACTGTGCCCCAAAACACAAGGCAGCTTGGACACAGAGATGAGCAGATTTGGGTAAGAGCAGGCCAGCACAGCACGGTTTGGCAGAGCACAACAATTGCTTAAGTATAGCCAAAGCATCTTGTGGCTTTAGGTGGGTCAAAGAAGAGGTTTAAAGGGATCAACTGGAGGAGAAAGTTGGATTTGTGGCAGAGCTCTTGCTGTGGGTAGTGGCAATGTGCAGCAGGGACTGCTTGGGATGGCTTCCGATGGCATGGAGGCAGTGAGTAATGTATCTGCTGGGAGGAGAAGACAAGGATGGAGGACACAGAAAAAGGAACAGACAGGACTGAGTCCTTCCATAACTGCTGTGTGATGTGGAGCATGCTTTGTTTTTTGCCCTTTAGGTCTGTTCATAGAATCATAGAATCAGTAAGGGTGGAAGGGACCTCTGGAGATCATCTAGTCCAACCTCCCTCCTCGAGCAGGGTCACCTAGAGCATGGTAGACAGGGTTGCAGCCAGGCAGGCCTTGAAGATCTCCAGAGAAGGAGACTCCACAACCTCTCTGGGCAACCTGTTCCAGTGCTCCATCACTCTCACAGGGAAGAAATTCCCCCTCACGCTCAGGCGGAACTTCCTGTGCTTCAACTTCTGCCCATTGCCTCTTGTCCTGTCACACGGGACAACTGAAAAGAGTTTGTCCCCATCCCCTTGACACCCTCCCTTCAGGTACTTATCCACATTGATAAGATCCCCCCTCAGTCTTCTCTTCCTCAGGCTGAAGAGGCCCAGCTCTCGCAGCCGTTCCTCATAGGGCAGGTGCTCCAGCCCTCTGATCATCTTTGTGGCCCTTTGGGCCCTGTTGGCCCATTCCAGACCTGCCTTCTTTCTTTATTCCTCCTCACCTCTATTATGTACGTCCTCTGAAGGGTGATTGGAGAATGGGACCTCTCGGTGCCATCTGCCTGGATGGTACCACCTTCTAATCAGCCTTTCTCCAACACTGCCACTGTCCTTGCTGACCCAGACTATCTTGGGGGTGACCTCGCCTTGATTTAAGCTGAATGTTGTTAGATTATGTTTTGCTTTTTTCTTCTTTTTCTGGTCACTCAGACAAAAATAATGATATTCTCATCTACAGGGAGAATCACTGAATGGTAAAGTTGGAAGGGACCTCTGGAGATCACCTAGTCCAACCCTCAGCATAGCCCGTAGAGGGATTGAACCCGTGACCGTGGCATTAGTAGCACCACGTGCTAACGAACTGAGCTAAACCTGCCCTCTCTCTGTTTAGCTCCAACACTATTATGGGATTTTCAATGGATTCCATATTGCGTCCTCAGTTATAACATTAAACCAGCCAGCTCTAAACCTCAGGATGATTGAAACACTCTGGTTCAGCTGCATGTTCCAGCTCACATCAAGCCAAGTTGCTTTAAATACATCAAAATTCACGGGATGCATAAAGAACGCAGGTCAAACCCAGTCACAGATCTGTGGCTGAGAGGAGTGGTGTTCAGACTATGCCACTGTGGGAGATCGTATCCCTTCTTGCTCTGTAAATTTAAAATAAAATAAATTGATGTGAGAGGACAGAACTTGCTACATGCTACCGAACCGGAGTTAGTCCAGGTTACCTGGAAGAACCTGGACAAGCGAGTCTTTGCCTTTCTCTCCTGGCTGGAGCACAAAGGGGCTGTGGTCTTCAAGCTGACATACTTGGAAAAAACCTCAGAATCAGCAATATCTGGAAGAATGGACTAAATGGGTCTGCAAGGCTGCAGGTGTCCATGAAGCAGCAGAATCAGGAGCTCCTGGCAGATGCATTGCTTTCCATTCCTAGTCTCATAAAAAGCATGACCATGAGAAATGCAGTCTAGTGCAGACTGGAACCTATATATCTAAGGATTATGAAACTAGGGATCACAAACAAGGATTATGAGAGCACAGGACACATTTTCTGTAAAATATTATTGAAAAATATCAATTTTCCTTAAAAGAAAGCCCTTCTTAATCAGTATTGTGAAAATGCTTCTTAAAACACTGAAAGAAACACAGAGCTGCCTTTCATCACTGTTGAACATGTCAGCTTTGGATGACTGACTAGAAACCTCTGAAAAGAATACTAAAATCTAACTGCCATCCAATTTTTGGAAAACTGCTGTGGATTTTTTTGGAAACTCTTGTATAATAAATATTCTGAGAACACAGTTGTGCATTGTAATTTCAGATCACATCTTTGACTCTCAAGAGAAAAGAAACAAAAATCAGACAATACGAACAGTTGTGTTTTATTATGCTGAAATAACCAGTTTGTTTTTGTGTCCTGTCAAGCTCTCTGTCACTCTTTCCGAGACTTGCTCTATTACAGTGTTTATTCTGATCAAGCTGAGTGTATACAGTCGTTTGCAGCTTTGCTGGATTCATTCAAGGCATCAGCAGTGGAGTTTTTGGCCAATGTAAACAATAGTAATGGAGAGCTTCAACTTATTTGATGTGGTTTTAATATTTCAGTAAACCTGTAGATTTTTATTTTTTAATAAGAGCAAGAAATTTAAAAGTGAGTGTAAATGTATATTATGCTTGCAATAATAGTTAGGAATTAGTCTGAGCATATTACATCAGCCTGAAATATTAATTTTTCAGAATTCTGAGCTGCCTTGTAACTTTGAGGCCAAGTCTTTGAAATGCTGAGTGCACTGAACTTCGATTAGATCTGGTTCCCTTGAGGAACGCCTGCAGCATCTACCTTTCTCATGGAGATGCTGAGCTCCTCCACTTCAGTTCAAAGCTGTAATTTTCTGAAAATATTCTGTAGTATTTAGATGCTCTGGGTCTGAGTATCTCACCTAAGGTCTAAGTTTAGGCAGGCATTCTCTATTCGGTGGAGAGAGACAGCCATGACCAAGGGTAATTCTTCCCTCTGCAGGACAGACTGAAATGCCCCCGGGGAGCTGCTCGTCTCTGTCCATTGACTGCAGAATAACCCTAAGATAAGCACAGTCCTCAAATGGGTGCTCAATTAAGTGTCTGCAGTGAGGTTGGAGGAACGCAGGTCCTACGGCCCAGCCATGCATTTGCAGTGTCCAAGATCATCTCCCATTTGTGCAGAACCAGCCCAAAGGGACCCTTCAGGATTGCCTGACGCCTTTGCTGTATCGCAGAAGACCTCAACGCTTTTTTTTTTTTTTTTTTTTTTTTTTTTACTGAGCACAAATTAATACCTCTGGGGATAGAGGTCTCAGAAGGTGATGCTAAAGTGCCATCAGCCATGCACTTCACCTTTTGCACTTTTTCACCTCTGACTCTATATTCCTTTTTTTCCTTGGCCTCTAATCTCCCCCATCCTGCCCAGCTGCAGCCCATGGAGGGATGGAAGAGAGCTGGTATGGAAATTATTTTCTCATGTACCTGGAGACTAGCATAATTTCATATTAGAAGCTAAAATTAAAATCCTATTACAATAAAAGTAACTGGAATCCCGGGGGGGCAACATACCAAACATTAGCTGAAAACACCTTCCTGAGCATGCAAAGGAAATCATAAGGGAGAATGGCATCTGTTATTAACATCTGAGTGCAAATTCTTTCCACCTGTCACGGGCAGAAAGTCAAAAACCCTTCATTTTCTGCAGAGCGCTTGAGCTGCCCGTCTAGAGGACACTGTAAATTTCATTAAGCGGCTTTCCGCGGCGGCCTGCGCGCATGTTGTTTCAGGCCCTCCCATCAGCCAGTGCTGAGGAGGCACCTGGGGATGCCAGCTCAGCTGACGAGCTTGGGTTTCCCAGCTAGCGCAGAGGATGGTGGAGTGCTTTCATTTCCTGAGAAGAAACCGCAACGGTTCGTATTTGTATAGATCTCACCTAAGAAAAACACTTATCAGGGCAGTTGCAGCCACTATAGTGAGGGAAAAACTAGACGCAAAGAGAGATTAGCATGGTCTTTAGTCAGCACCAGCAAGCTAAGTCCAAAAAAGCAATAATAAACCATAATATTGTGAGATCCTATTATGTCCCATCTCAACCATGAGCCTTAACACCATCTCCAAAGGAGGTCAAGCCATCAGCTCCATGTGATATGCAGGGAAACTGAGGCACAGAATGAAGGCAGGGTATTCCCAGAGTTGTCCAGGAGCCTAGAGCAGAGCTGGAAATAAACAGATCTTGTATCTCCGAGGTCCTCCAGAAGCCCTTCCGAAGGGAAAATTAAAAAAGCCTGGCAAATAGAAGTTTCTCAGCTTTCCACCGCGTGTGATCCTACGGGATGAATCTTGCAAGCTGGGACCTGTGGAGCTGTCCTGTGTCCTCCAACAGTTTCTTTCATGCACCATGTCATGCTTGCTGAAAACTATCTGTTTTCTATTTAATTCACAAAATGCAGATATACAGCACCCAATAGGGCCCCGATTTCAGGCTGGGAGCTCAAGCTCCCAAGCCACATGAAGAATAGCCTGCTTCTGCTGGATGGGGCAGGAGAGGGAGGCTTCAGGAATGACACCAGAAATTGGCCTGGAAATCAGTGGTAAAAAATGGCTTTGATGGCGCCTTTGGTTCTAAGGTTGTGATCTCAAATTCAGCGACATCGCTGCTTACACCAGTTTAAGCAACACGCCCGCCCGGCTGCTGGTTCCCGTCCCTTGCATGCCTGTCTGCGCTGTGCTGGCGTGCGTGTTTATGTGACTGCATGGTATGCCAGAAGGGGATTAGGGCTGCCTTAAAAAAAGCAAACCACCAAAATAAATAGGCAAATAAAAATCGTTCCTTTTTTTAGCTGGTCCGGTAGCTTCTCTCTGTCTGCCGTGTCCTTGCAGTAAAATTGCGCGGCTGACATTAGGCAACCAAAACATCTTGGGATCCTTTCCTAGGAAGGCCTTCGCGCTCCCCGCTCCAAGGGCTGGTTGGATTTGAATTCTTGAATTCTAGCCACGGTACCAAAATTACGGTGTCTATATCCACAACAGAGTGCTACGCCCAGAGCCTTCAGCTCTAGTCAGCCCCCAGCGCCTGCTGACAGCAGGAGGGTCAGGGCGAAGAGCTCGTGGCTGTGCTGCCTCTGGGACTCATGCTAGCACCTCTACGCGGTTTGGGGCCAGATGCCGGAGAAACAGCGATTTCTCACCCCAGGCTGCATTACAGTCATACAGGTGCATCTGGAGAGACTCCAGCCTTGCTTTTTCCTGGTGTGAAGGACCTACCTGATACTGACTCTCCACAGGAGGGGTGGGAGAGGTCTATGGCAAAATCTAGGCTCTGAGTATTTAGGACTGTCCTTCCCTTATCACTTTTAAGTCTATTTTATCAAGATGGAATCTAGAGAAGCCACTGAACATGGTGACTATTTCATTGGGGTAGAAGCAAAGATACATTTTCAGCTTGGCCATGACACTGCTGTATGCTGTTACACAACTTATTGTAGCACCTCGTGCCTCAGTTCCCCCATTTCAAATTAATCAAATTATATTTACCTCCTCTGAAAAGAAATACAATGTGACATTTATGGAATGTGCTGTATAAAAACCATGCATTGTTATTAAATCTCACCCTTAGTCAGCAAAACACTTAAACATGTGCTTAAGATTTAGTATATGCTTAAATCTCATTGGGGCTGAAATGCCTGATTAAGTGCTGTGCTGAAGAGAGAGGGATTGCTGAACAGTGGTAACACGGTCCTAGGCCATCCACTACACTTAATTCTTTTACATTAACAAAGCGCAATCTGGAACAAAGCTGCATTTCACTGCTGAGATGTTCCACAGGGGAAACTTTGCACTGCAATGCCCACCTGCAGCGAAGTCTTGAAATCACTGCTCTTACCCTCAGCAGAGAGCTTATCATTAAGGGCAGGGCAGCTGGAACTCCTGCTGCTCTGTAAAGCCAGGGGTGAACCCAAAAAGCAAGCATCAAGACAGCTTCAGCAGCAGCTCACTGAAATGTCAGGCAGAAAGTCCTCTAAGCTTTAAAGCAACAAGAAACATCAGCCAAGAAGTGATTTTCTCTCTTGGGTCTACACTCTAGCACTCACTTGAACTCAAGAGTGGTTGTATCGGGTCAGACCAAATATCCATTTGACCTGTTATTCCTTATCCGTCTGTGGTTGCTTTGGGAACGCTGTAAGAAGAGGACAAGCCTGGAGTGGTCCTCTGCATGCTTTCCCAGTGATTGGTGGCTCATGGTCATCCCTTTGGTAGCTACCACACTGCCAGCTTCAGGAGGAACATTAGCATAACATAACTTCTGGCAAGTCAGTGTGGCATCTTCTCCTTCCATTAATCACAGAAAACACGTAGGACTGTAAGCTTCCTACCTTAGAACTGGTCTGAGAATTACAAAAGTGCCAAAATGATCTTAATTTAAGAACAGACAAATACCCAAACTTGACTTTTTACTCCTGAAAAATTAATAATGTTGTTCTGAAGTCAACGGCTCCTCTGCAGCCTGAAAAAATGGAGTAACAAATCAGATTCTCACTTAGTCACCAAAACTTGGGAGCTGCAGTTTGAAGGGAAACATCAAACATCATGGTATTTGTGCTAAAATCAACAAATTTGAGAATATAGCGATTCATACAATTTGCAAAACTTTACCACTAGACAGCTGTGGATTAAAATGTTTTTTAAAATCTCTGCTCTTCCTAATGATTATTTCTAGAATGGTTTGTATTGGCAATCTATCCGTTCTAGGCTTTTATTCAAACAACATACTGCTTTAATTTGTATTTTGTAGGAATGCATGAAAGAAATATATCTGCGTTCTTATACAGGGATGTGAGTCCCACTGAACAAAGTATCTGAGAACGCCATGGTCTTCCAGGCGTTCTCTGGGAACCTCTCTGGGAAAGAGAGCAACCCAGGCTCCAGCTCCTGTGTGAAAGACTGTTTATATATTGCACATTATCAACATCACATATAGAGTCCTTGGGATGCAGAAGGAATTCCCTTGTTCCTGGGAAGCACTCCCAGCCCAGGGATTTTCAGTTCTTGACATACAAGTGGAAAAGGCTTGAGAAATACATCCATTCACACATTCCAGTTGAGACTGCGAAGGTCGACGTCTCAGCCTGCGTTGCACGGAGGATGTACAGTTTGTTCTTTCTTGACCGAAACATTTCATTGTAGATGTCAACATGGATACGATCCATTTCCACAAATAAAAAAAAAAAAAAAAAGAAGAAGAAAGAAAAATTTAAAAAGAAAAAAGACAAAGAGAAAAGCAGGGAACTAAAACTGAATTGACATGAAATGCAACAGAATGGACAGCTTTCATCAGTCTGCCTAAATATCCAAGAATGCCTCCTCTCCATCCCATTTTGCATTATCCAATCCCCAAAAAAGAAATCAGATGCTCCCCAACGAAGTCAGCAGGGTTCCTGAGGTGTCCTGAATACCCTTCCTGCCCTGGACCAGAAAAGAGGTCTCTCCTGATGCAAAAGGGAGAGTCTGCTACCAAAGTATGTAATGAACAGGACTTTTCTCTGCAAATATCCTTGCTGACATTGGAAGGCAATTAAGTAGAGAGATCAGAATCTGGCCCTTGATGAAGAGACAGTTCAGATCCTTTGTGAACGAAGAACAGCTATGAGCTTCAAATAAACCCAGGCATAGAGCCTGGCCATCCACACCTTTGGAAATGCTGAGGTAGCCAGGAGTCTGCAGTGGGAAACGATTCCATCTTCAGAAGAAACCTTTCCCATCAATCAGCACTCAGCAGGGGCTCAGGCCAGCCATTCAGATCTTCTCTCCTCCTCTCCCTTCAGTTCGTGGTTTTCCACTTGACTTGTGGCCGTAAAGGTCATTCCTGGTTTTTCGCAAGTACGAATTTGTTTCCTTTTTCTTTTTCCCCTTCCTTCCCAGGTGTTGGCTCCAGATGATGCACTCTGTGGTCGGAACTGCACACTCGGTCTTGCACAGAACTGGAGGCCGTTTAAATGAAAGGTTCACGGGACTGGCTCAGAAATGCACTGACTTGGAAAAAGCCTGAGCAGGCTTCCAACCAGCTCATTTCCCACCCATCGTTAAAGAGTGCAAACTCACATACCATGCTCATAAAACATCCGCTAGAAGGAACTCCGACACAGAGTCCAGGTAACAATTTTGGAACTTGCAAAGCTGACCTACTTGTGTTTCCATAGTCTCTCCAGTTGTATCCAGCCTTCTGGGACCATCGCGATTTCAAATCTGCAAAACAGAGCACCTCTTCCCTCGTCAGCGAGTCAGATGGGATGCATAGAGCACAGCAGTCAAGACGTTCGAGGAAGCAACGAAGGAAGGTCATGGAAGCATGGAAGGTCACGTCCTGTTTTGGAGTAGAAGCAGGAGGCTGAATTGTCAAAGGGCAAAGATGAATTAACGTGGGGCCTCGTCCAGAACAAGTGTTCCTTTCACTGACTGAGGAGAGATTATAAAATATCTTTCTAACCCAGCAATAAATAACCTGAGCCAAGTTGTGGATTTCATATTCCCAAGTAAGTTGCTTTTAAAAGCAATTGCATGAGAGTGGGAAGGGGGAAGCACAGGAGCTTCCAGTGCTGCATTTTTACCTGACTCCCCAGGATTGAGACGGGGCAGGTAGCTGAAGTCTTGCTGCTCTAGCGTTTTCCAGCACATGGGAACACCATGATGCAGAGCTTGCCACTACTCTCCAATTAACAGGTTTGATTTACACACACACGTACGTGGGGACTCATTCCACAGAGCTGCAAGCACTCATCGGAGGTTCCCAAGCTGCTTGCAACAACCCCAAGGCTGTTGCTCCTTGCACCTACTGACAGTACAAGACCCCTAAGGGAGAGATGGCTGTAGAGGTTTGCAGAAGGCTGAGCGTACTCCCTACAGCTAGCTGGGATGGGATGAAGAATGGGGGATGAACATCACCCAGGGGATTCTGTGAGACGCAGGCATGGAGGTTGTGGGCAGCAATCTGGAAAGCAGCTGAGTTTGACACGGAAGAACGGCCTCTTGGTGCCAGTTTCTCTCCATGAGTCCCCCCAGTGATTACACAGGGAACGCAAGATGACAACACATTCATTTTGTTCCTAAGTTCCTAAGACCAAATGGGGGGAATCTGGGCTATATACCAGCCTTAAGAGACAGTTGAGCAGGATCCTCTCCTCCATGAATCTCAGTGCAATGGGAACATCTAGTGTCCATGGGGAAATAATTCTGCCTCTATAAAACAACTCTTGAGAGCCTGCTGCAATAAACTCTCTCATCTCTCCCACAGCTGCCTCTGCACAAAACCCAGCATAATCACTGAACGTCTTCCGAAGAGCCAAAGCACAAGGAGCAGCAAGGAGTACGAAGAGGAGTGCTAGCATGATGCCTTGATCACATGCAGTAACACAGAAGTTTCACTGCTGCTCTTCAGCACTCAATTCACGAGGTATCCTTCCATACACAAGCTGTCCTTCCACATCTGGCTTTACACCGAGTAGAGCAATGAATTTTTGCATGACAATTTGGGGGAGTCCTGAGTATACATAGTGACCACTCTTTAGGGTCATTCATTTTTATTCTCTTGCCATCCGGGAAATGCCAAGCAATTACATAAAACTTTGCAAAAGTCACGATGAAAAATAACACTTCTTTTATTATTGGTGCAAGGCAGTAAAAGACAAGAGAAGGAACTTGTGGCTAAGGCGCTACACTGAGAATTGGGCAGCTGGGGTTCAAGGCCTGCTTCCACCAACAATTTATTAATAGCTCAGCTAAGATTATTGTTATTCATACCATAGTGATGATCAAGGCCCCACTGGACTAAATGCTTACAAATAAAATGAGGATTTCATGTCCCAAAGGTTTACTATTAAGTAAATGAAAGACAGGCAAAGGATGAATCGTAACACTCAGCTGACTGGTGGAGAACTGAAGCAGAGAAAATTTCAGTGACACATGGAAGATCACACAGGAAACTTCCAGTCAAGCTGTGACTGAACCTAAGTTTCTCTTAATTATCAACCTTATACCCAGAAATTCTCTCCTCTCCTAGGCACAAGCAGTTTTGCTCTTCATCAGAGTCTCAATAAACACAAACGTCTTAAGTCTTCATCAAGATACATAAATGTGAAATGCAGAAATGGACAATGAATGCAGCTGACCCGCCGGGCGCTCGCGACATAGCCACCCTCAAAAAGCTTCTTGGCTTGCTTTGGCAGCAAGCTGCAAGATCCGGATTCTGCAAGATTCTTTCATTTCATGAGGAAGAAGAGAGGATTGCAGACAGAAAAATGTAGCATAAAAGCCAGGATCTGATTGTCATTTATATTCACAATTATAATTGTGCACACTTCTACTACAGTGCAGCAGTTTGCAGGCGAAGGCTAGAATTTATTAACTGCATCAGGATGAAAACTTGACGTGTACGGGAAAAAATTCTCACCACAATATCACTTTCAGCAGTTCTGAAAGCATACAGATACACGGATTATAAACATAAGCTCATGAAAAGCTAACGTTCAGACAGCCTGCTGATTAGCAAGCAGTAAGAGACCGCTTACATTTAAAGTCAGTCTGGTGAGGCTGAGGAACAGAATGAAAACTGTTCTCCTTGTGGTCTACGGGATAGCATACGGGTTTGCCAGTCAGGAGGAAAATGTTTCAATTCTTGTTGGCACTGATATTCAGCAGGACCACAGAAGAGAGAGCTGAAAATGTCAGCTTAGCCATGACTGTCCACGATTTGGGAACTTCACGTGAAACCTGGCTGTCAGAGCTGCCCGTCCTCTGAAACCACAAGCATTCAGAAAGATGAGCAAGCAGTCTGATAAGTTCATCACTACTTGAAGGTGCTCTGATATCTGGATTCTGCCTTTCTAGAAAACATGTTTTCCAGTTCAGAATTGTTTTAGTTAAAAGCCTGGAAAACAGTCCTACTGGAAACTAAGGTAGGTGACCATGATGGTTCTTTCTGGTTTTCAAAATCAGGTAATCTATTTAGGCAAACACGAATTGTGAAGCCTACCACAGTAAACACCAAATTATTATTTCTTTCTTACCACCTCTGTACAATGTTCGCAATGACATTCACAAACCTTTATGAATGCCCTGAGATGCATTAAAACTGATACGCTCTCCAGTATTTGCAGTGTGGCATACCCAGAAAGCCCAGTCAAAAACTCAGCCCTGTGTAAAAACCTATGATTAATATCATCTACATGATACATCAGAGGCAAGATGCAAGCCTGCACTGTGGTTTGCTTATTGCTTCAAAGTTACAAGGAACAGATTGCAGGCAACCCAACAGATTCATTTCTTAAGGAGAATTCAAGACCTGAAAACTGTTTCACTGAATACAGATTCCTTTTGCAGCCTTCGGCATTCAGCAGCTTGGCAACATTGCAAGCGCTGAATGGAGATGCTGTAATGGAAGGGAGCCCTTGGCATGGCTCTGTACCTGCAATTACCTTCTTCTCTCTCTATTTGTGACTTCATGGCTGTAAACAACGTTCACCACCATAAAAACCGTCCCATTAAAAACATGTGCAGTATGGAACAAATCAGAATATTTCCAAACAGGTATTTCCTTCTCAAGCCAAAAGGATTAAAGTGGTCCTCACAGAGGCCATGTGCTGAAGCTCACAGAAATGCATACTCATCTAATCTAGAAGCAAAATGCTAAACAGTGTGTGTTTGACTAGCCTAAGATAAATACTATCAACAAAGAAATGACTCTTGAGCATCACTGAATGTTAAAAGATGGGCCTAAAACTTCCTACACCTCTGAGAGCTCCATTCAGTTGGGGTTCTCAGCCTCCCTGTATGCTGTTCCTTAAAGAGTCTCTGTTGATCAGTCTGGTGACTCACTTTCCACCACTGTGAAACGGGGGACAGGGTTTCGATCACAAGGAGGTGGTGATCAGTTCAACATTCATTCACTGTATCCAGATGTGCTGTTTTTGCTTCTGTAAATACTAAAGGAACTTCTTGTTTGTGTCCATGCTAGGGTGGGCACTTTGAACACGAGATAGGGCTTGAGATTACCAGCTTCTGCACTAGCTTGTGATAGGATTCTGAGGAGATGAGAAAAAGCTATTCCCATGTTGTAGATGAGCAGTTCAAACACAACGTGGAAAGATCCACGTTTTCCGCTAATACCAATCACCACAACCCAAAGGGAGCATTAACTCCAACGACCTACATCAAGCCCTAAGCAACACATGTGGTTGACAGTCTGTAGTGCTGCCAGAAACGAAACGTAGACAGACAGACAAGCATCTTTTGGAAACTAAACAGCTTAAGGCTTAACTAAGCATCAGGAACCTCAGTGCATCAGGCCAGTGCAGTCAAGAGACACCGCCTGCTATAAAGGCAATAGCTGGCAAGGTGGCACTGTGACCACCATCACTCTTGGCTGTCTTCAGCCCCTGCTTCCCTCAGCTTGAATGATCCGGGCCCCAGTTAAGCTTTTAGGGATAACCAAGAGTTCAGAATCAGCCCTAAACTCAGGTTTCTGAGGTTGGTGTTGAACTACTTCAACGGTTCTACTGCCAAACTATAAAAGGATTAAAATTCAACTGGTTTAAAATTAAACTACTCAACAAAAGCCAGATTGGACTTTTAAACCATCAAGCAAGCGTTGTTCCACTTAAAACAGGAGGCAGCGTGAATCCGGGGTGTTTGTTTTGCCTTCAGTGCCCTGGCACCCAAACAGCTGGCTCCATGCACTGCATATCACCTTGATGAGGCAACACATTTTCCAGAGAAAGGCCAGGCTCGCCGGTCTAGAATGAGCGGGCACATGCTGTGCTACTGTCCCCGGACGAAGCCGACGGACGTGATCACGGCTGCAAGACAGCAGCTTCTCGCTGCGCCTACGGAGGGGAGGCTCACGCAACGCCGGCGCACTCGGCAAGCACAGTTTACTCTGCAAACCCCAGCTGCTGAACTTATGACTAGGGCAGTTACAGAATTATTTTTCCCTCTACCAGGCTGAGGTTTGACATTGCTCACACACGCAGAAGCGAGGGCTACTGCTGCCATGGTTTGCCGTATTAAAAGTTGCATCATGGGGAGAATGCTTTCAAGCCGTTTCTCTCTTAAATGACTTCTACCGGAGGCAGACTTGCACATTTGCAAGCAGCTTTGCTCCATTTCCTTCCGTGAGGAGCAAATCAGTGTTTTCAAAGCACTAGCTTTTCAAAGCACAGCTATTACGAGGCTTTAGTTCAATTAATTAATAGCCTCAAAAAGCTCCTTACACCACTCATCTGAGGATTGCAAAGTGCCCTGTTTATTACCAGTGCTTCAATGATTCCCCAGAAGACGATCAAACTCCCATGTAGAAATATATTTAAGCTCTGGCCCTTTCAGGCTCACTCATTACTGCCATGAACACAGGCAGGATTATGAAATGACCAAACGGCGCAGCACAGTGTAGCTCTGCTCTGCCTGAGAGGAAAGGCCTTCTCCAGTAAACCTATTTACGTTTCAGATTAGAGACTCTATTGTGAGAGTTGTTGTTATATATCCTAACGATGGAGGCCCCTACTTTTCACATGAGATAAAGGACATAAAAAGAGCTCCTAAATTTTGCATATAAAAGCTATAATTTATCCTAAAAGAATGTTTCTAAATTTCATGTAGATAACAGTCGCTAGAAGTGAGAGCAAGATTTTCGTTTTCTTTCATATGTTATTTGTTGCATCTTCGCTCATGAAGCTCAAGTCTCGATGGGTGATGTTGTTTGAAGATAACAGCGCTTCAGCTTCCTTTCCACAAGAAAGGAACTTAGCAGGTTCTAAGTACTTCTGGCAACAAGAGAAAAAGATTTTTTATTTTACCTTGTTAAAAGAAGTTTTGATCAGAGAAAAAGATTTTACACTTCCGTATCAAGATGCTGTGCAAATCATAAAACGTCCAAACATTTCAGCAGCTCTTAGTCCACTATCGAGGAGTTCAAGCAGCTGCTGTGCAACACAGGCTCCAGGGCAGAGTACCAAACACTGTGCACGCTGTGCTGCCACTGACCCCCGGCCTTCTGTATAGTCAAGATGACGCTGGCTGATATCCACCTTGACACTAATCTACAAGAAAATTAGAAAAAAAAATCAAGAGAGAAAAAACACTATTTCAAGATATTTAATACGACTGAACGTATTCCGAGCATATGAAATTCAGCTAGGCAGCAAATGCACAGCTCTAGAAAGGTTCACTTCTTACAAACAATGTTACAACTTTGTTTAAGCAGGGACCTGTTAGACCAATATATAACACAAAGTACAGAATCAAATGCAACAGCTAGTGGTAAAACTCACAATAACAAAAGTTATGGCACAAAGAAAGTTAAACTAAGCTAAGTGCAACTAGTATTTTTGGCAATCCTGGTTTAGACTAATTCAAGTTAGAGATCTGTTCTCAGTCAACATCAGGTTCAGTTAACATATACCTTGTGCAAAGTGTATTTTTTAGATTAAATAATTAGTTATGTAAACATTATCTTCTCACAGTAAAACGACAGTGATTTGGGTATCAGAAACAAACAAGAAATAGAACCCCAGACAGTATTTTATTTCACAGTACATATTGTGTATGTATATATAACCATCACATTCAGCAACTAGATATAGTGCATGCCAGTAACAACTTGGACTGTGAACGAAGGACTTGCAGTGCAGAAGTACAATTTACTCCAATACTAACAGACTAATATGAAGTAATACAAAGCAAGGTAGAATAAGGTCTTGAAAACAACATACTCTGTCATTTACTATAGCTTTCTTTAAAAGGTAGGCTGTTTTACTCTGAAAACGGGGAAAAAAAGAAATCATATCAACCAGCAGTGGAACAAACAGTTCTAAGCTTTACTCATTAAAAATATTGCACCAAGAGTGTCATGGGTTATATTCTGAAAGCAATACAAGAATTTTGTAGATTAAGATATCTGAAAAAAGAATTAAGCGATTACAACAGCTACTTTGAACTAAAGTAGCTGGTAAACTGTAGAAGTCAGTGAAATGTGAGATGACCAGCAAGTCTGTCTTTCAAGTTCTCTGCTACAGGCAATATATGAATAATCTGGAATCTTTTCTATAGAGTAACCAGTGAGTTAGCAGGAGAAAAGATCTCTACTGTTTGTAGCCCAGAGGGAGCTCACCGTAAACTCAATGAAATCTATTGAAATAATTGATAGCCATTCCCTTTTCTTTTACAAACACAGGTCTACAAGAAGTCCTGACGTACTTCATCCCCAGTTAGTGCAAATAAATAACAATTGCAAGACAGATGGATTGTACTACAACTACCAAATGATATACAGATGTCTACAGCTCCAGCTATAGCCTGGAGTCAACCTAAGCATCTGGAGTTGACACACAAAAATGCTCCTTGTAATGTCCACAGCTAAATGGCTGGATATAAACAACTGGGAGTTCAGTGGAAAGTGAAGGACAGGGAAGCAAAGGGAGCAGGATCCTTCCATCAACAATCAAAAGCAATGTGGCAGCCCAGCTCCAAAAACGTATTTAGGCAACAAAATAACTAGACACTGTGTTCAAAACACTCCGAGGACACTGCAATAATCTGTCAGACTAGCATCAAAAAATATAAAACCGTTGTGTGCAAGTGAGGAATATATGCAGTGAGCTCCAAGAGATGTACTGAACAAGTGTGCTGGTGAAGAAAATGACTTCCTCTGCTCCAGAATTAATTCTTTCACTAATTGTGTGGTCTAAAACAGGGCAGGAGACAAAAACCTGTAGAATCAGCATCAAGAATCAGCAACCTCTTTTTGGAAAAGAGAAGCTTATATTTAACTTTGGCACTTACTTTAATAAGTGACTTCAGCAAGCAAAACACTTGCCCAATCGCAACACAACTAAATCTGCTCATCAAGTAGATGTCTCAGCCAATACATGTACATTAACTATCCATCTCTTCTTGTTTTCCCTGGACATGGCAAAATAAAGCCTTGGCCACTAACCCTTTGTAACTCTTATAAAATTCCTGGGTACATTAAAAGCATGACTGAAACCTATTAAAACTATTTGTTCAATGATCACAGGGTTTTATCACCATCATTTGCTCGCTTCAGCATTAACTTACAAATAAAAGTCCCAATGACTTGCAGTTAGACATCTGGGCCTTAGTACAGGTATTAGCTATTTTCATGAAAGACCTTGAGAGAGACTTAATAGGCCGTAATGATCTAAAGTAGTCTCATATACAGTTTATTTCTCTCTCACTTCTTTGTTGAAATAAAAACATGCTTTTCAAAAGCATTAACATAAAACAACAGCATAAAATTTGATTCAGATGAAACCGCACCACTTTGTATTTACAATTATCCACAGTAAGAAATTCTCTATCATTGTTTCACCATGATTAAAAAGCTTAGCCTTTTTAACCCTAAAACCGTCTTCAAAAAGTTACCCAAGTCTGGAAACATTTTTGCAACTCCCCTCTCAGAAACCCCGTATCAGCGGCATCGTATCCCAGACAATATTGCAAACAGCTCCCCTAGAATCAAAGTGTCTATAAATCAACAGTCTTTAAAAACACAGTTCCCCAATCCGCCTCTTTTTCATGTCACCATCCCAAGCGGCCGCTATGTTAGTTTCTTTATTCTGCGGTTCTGCTTGTCAATATTCAGCGTTGCTCGGTCTACAGAGGTGGTGATGGAATCGAGAGCTTCATCCTGTCTCTCCAGTTCTGCCTCTGTCTCTAAGGCAAGGCCCTTTAGTTTCTTTAGGATCTGTCAGAAGAAAAGATTGAGAGCTTTCAGTGAATGATCAGCCTGTTCTTCGAGAAGTGTTACAGACACGTGGCAATTAGTTAACTCTTTGTTTTGAATGGCCACAACATTTGTTGAACTCGTGCCCTGAATCGTGCTGGCAACAACCGAGGAAAAAAAAAAAAAAAAAAAAAAAAAAGATGTAATTTTTGTGCTGATAAACCGAAGCAAGATGTGCGACAATGAACTGGACTAAAGCACAGAAGAATCAAGTCTGAAATGACAGGGAAAAATAATCAGAAGTAAAAATCAATGTAAATTCAACTTTTCTTGGCTCTGTTACCTCCTTGCTAGGTCTGCATGTCACAGAAGTGGTTTGTCCTGTGGTACTACACATCCCGAGAGCTACTGTGGGTAGTAAACATCACTGACTGCATCCATCTGGAGCAGAAGGGAAGAAGCAAGACTTAGGCAACTAAGCAAAAGCATTTTCAAGGGACTAGAGGGCTGGTGCGGTATGAATAGACACCAAGGTGGCCAAAGAGACTCAAGCTGAGATGAGAAACAACATACAGACTAGCTACAGCTCTGTGTCAGATTGTTAGCATTATATTACTAATCAGCCATTTTACACAGCATTTGCAAATTAGTTTTCATATATGCAACTGTAAGCAAACATCCAGAGTTACTCTATGATTGCTATATGACACTCTGTCTGAAAAACTCTATAATCAGTAGTCCAAATAGGGCAGAAACCTGCACAGAGAGAGTGAGAAAGCTTGGTTGTCAAATTCCTAAGGCCAAGAGTCATCCATAACCATCACCCACACTGATCTTTATGCTTTTCAATTTCTACTTTTCATCAGTTCACACAGATTCCAAGAACAGAGATCCAAACAACACAATAGAAATTCATCTTAATTCCCTACCCTGTAATCTGTAATGCTGGCTCTTTTTCAGCAGTAGATTAAGGCATGAATTATATCATTTGCCTTTTCTTCCCCCTTGTGGCTACTCTATTGATAAAGTTTGTTAGTGTGACGTGAAACCACCTGCCCAGCATGGTTGACTTGACAAGACCTACATCATATCATGTGGATTTGCGATATGTGGCTTCTCAATTCCTTCGTATTAGAAAGGGGAGTCCTCTCCTTCCTTAGACATTCATGGAAGGATCCACGATGATAGCACACTGCTTGATTCATAGCAGGAGCTTTTCCACATCTGCAGCTGAATTCCATAGCAATTCAATCGTTTGTAGTTACCCAAGTCACTGGTTTGAGAAAAGCAGTGAGCACTGTTATATCTAACTGGAAGAGCAGGGGAATTTTATGCAGACAAAATGTATCAACTCAAGCTGGATGGTAGCCACAGCAGTGAGATTTATCATATAAAATATCTCCAAGCTCCTTCCATAAATCACAGGCAGCTAGAAACACGGCTATGTGAATGACCATTTTTGCAATCGAGCTGCCAAAGCAAAAACATACAACAAACCATGAATCAAGCCTAATCTACCTTTTTTTGTTCTTACCAAATCTACAAGCTGAGAAAATTCTGTTTCTATCCCAAACGAAACACTTTGGGTTCCTGTAGTCTAACAAGGAAAGTGAAGCTGAATTCCCCAAACTGGAGGTGGTAGACATGTTCAGGATATGCACTAAAAAGGCAAATGATGCAATCAAATTTGTTGAGTGTGACTCAAGACAGGCATATGAAATAAGGTCTTGACTCTCTCAAGGGAGTGCCTTGACTACTCAGATACAGGAAGTTCAGAGGTGTCTCTCAGTCCTTCCTTTGAGCTTCCTCCACTTATATAATTCTATATCTATATGGACATATATATATATAAAAGATAATGTAGTCCTTGTTATGTAGAATGACTTCTACCAAGCAACTCAATGTAGATTTGCATTATTAAAAAATGCAGTATAATTAAGATTGGAAGACATGGCCAGAGGACATCTGGTCCACTCTCCCCAATTATGATCAGGTCCAGCTTCAGAGTTCAGCTGAAAGAAAAGATCATTACGTTTCAGTCTCTGCTCCAGTAGACTCTTAATTCTTGATACCAATTTAACAGAAGGGAGAGCTCATTGCTTCAGCATATCCTAAAGGATGGCAGTGAGAGGTATGTGCTGCAGGGAGAGAGTTCTGGGTTCAGGCTCACCTCTGCAACCTACTGCATGGAAGGACGAACACATGGGAAATCTGGGCTCTGTTTGAGAGATTAAACTGCTATGTTTTCAGCCAAAATAGAACCATCATCAGTAGCTTATTTTTCTGGAAGTTTGGAGATATTTTCCTCATATTCTCCCCTCCTCCCTCAATGAAAGCCATTTATGTGTGTATATACATACATACAAAAAAACACATTCACGCATATTTACATATGGGTTGATACAGAAGTCTGATTTTATTTACTTTCTCAGGATGTACCAAGCACTCCTGGTACTGGGGAAAAGTCTACTCATTGGTCTTGTCGGGAAAAAACACCCAAGCAGTTTCAGAGGCTTAACTACAGCTTTTTTTAAATTAATTTATTTATTTTAGTATTATTAAATCTTTAAGTTTCACACAAGCAAATACAAAGCGTTAATTGTGAGCACCTCAGCTCTCTCTCCAGATTCTGCCTTCAAAACAAAAACAAGAAAAATTCAGGGCACGATCGTCACATGTGTCTGTTAAGATTACTCGTCTGCTGCTTGCTATTGGCCATGGCATGCGGCCACCCTATGAGCAAATCTGGTATTTAGCACTTGGAATGAACAGTTCATCAACAAAACACTTTTTCTCTGACCTAACAGTTGTGCTTTCCTGAGATGAGGGCATGATAAAAGGGTAAATAAACACTGAAGAGACTGTGAATACAGTGAAGGACTGAAAAAGAATCACCAAGAATGGAAGAGACATCAAGGAAACATCACAAAGGTATTCACTGAGATGTGTGTGTTTTCTCAAATGCTACAGAATTGGCTTCTTTTTGTACCATCTCTGCCATACACATAGCATACACATTCTGCAGACACAGTAAATAATCAGGGCAACAGTTCTTATGCAGAAGAGGTTTAGCAGAGGGGATATTAGAAAGCACTGGTTTGGCAAAATAAATTCAAAACCAGTGAAGAGAACTCCTACTCCCGCTCATCGACCACAGCCCTTAAGCTCATATTATCATATCCCCTCCCACACCCAGTGACATTATGTCAGCCATAGCAAGGCAGTAGGCAGAAGCTCAGCCAGAGACCACAGGAACTCCGCAGGCTTCTTCCTCCTCTCCATCTCTGCAGCACAGCTAAGGAGCACAGCTCGCACTGCCACCAACTCTGCTTTTAACATGAACGTCCTTCTTGAAGTCCTGGTGAGGTCTTTGACTTAGGCACTCAATTGCAATTCCAGACTGCTCAGTGCTTCCAGCTCTAATGGAAGGAATTTAATATCATTCAGCAAATGCTGCTGCAAAACATCTACTGTTATCACTATAAGCAGATCTTTTTGAGGAGAAGGGAAGAGAAATCAACCAGAAAGAAAGCTAAGCAAAGGAAAGTAAGGTTATCTGTCGATCACAAATTTTCCTTATCTCTCCAATTTACAAAGTTCTACTGGTCTCTTCCACATCACAAGCAATGGGAGGGTTAGAAAAGAGCTCTTCTGCATTCAGTATGATTGTTTTGGTTTTTTTTTTAAACACAAGCTTGCATTAAAGATAATCAAGGAACAAACAATCATAAACAATTTTCAAGAGAGTAAACAGCTCAAGAAAGTGTTTTAGTCAGCACCTGCAGCCATCATTTCCTGCTCATTCTCAAAGCAGGAGAACTGAAATGGTGCAGAACATCTCCAAGAGAGGCTGCAACAGCAAAGACAAGCCCTTGGTACAGACTGAGACCCTGCATATACTGCTCATTTGTTAAGATATGTTTGAAAGGTCTACAAAGGGACAAAGCAGCAGACTATATCTCAACAAGGAGAACCCTGCATCTCAGATCACAACTTACTTCTTAAGGTCACACAGCTGAAAACAAGATTCAGGGCTCTTCCTTCTCTGCCCTGCTTTCAATTTACGCGTTTAACCTGCTTCCCAATTACAAAATGACTGAACACGGATAACTGATAAAACCTTGACATACCTTAGATGTCCATTAAAAGGCTTACTCAGATGTAGTTTCAAGCTGCTTCTAAAACCAAGGGAGTGTTCTGCAAGACCCTAAGCGTTTACCAGCTGAAAGGCTTTGGTGTTTGCCATGATGCTGCCTATGAACCCCATTAGAAAACATCCAACCTACACACTTTTCAAATTTGCTTTCCCTGGTAGGCACCTGACCCAAGGTGTTGCAAAGCACGTTTGCATCTTCAATAGCCCTTCATGACCAACAACTCTTCACACAGTGTTTAGCTCTTCTGGGTCTGGATGCAAATCGGAATTATAGTGTTGAAAAGTTGACATTTGAGAGAGACACAATTAGTCTTTCTGAATACATAACAGCTGTACAAAGTGTATGCACCCTTGAATAACAGACTGGTGACATTTGTACAAAATGATTGAGAAATGCTCTCCCTTAAAATCCTCCAAAAGGTCAACACTGCCTCAGTAACTGCTTATTTTTGCTGTTTGAGGTTTTTTTTGTTTGTTTGTTTGTTTGTTTTTAAACAACACTAGCATTTAGCACTGGTTTGGTGCGCTACTCAGTGGAGAGAACTTCAGCAGTTGGATTTCTGCACAGGTTAAATCCTCATTTACCCAGCTGCCTTGGGGTTACTTTTAATAAATATATTTTTCCTGCAAGTTTTCATTTTTAGTCACTCTTAAGTCACTGCTATGAGCTTGTGACTCTGAAATGCACTCAGCTATGAAAAGTTGCTGCATTCTAATTCCCAACTATTAAATAAAAGAAGGGGCCTGCAAAACTACAGTCTAGACAGAGGCAATAGGGTTAGCAAAAACTTCTCATGATGGCTCACTAAGCTACAAATGGAATATTAAAGAGAGAATCAGATGCTAGAAAAAAAAAAGATAGGAACATACTTCAAGAGTAATCTCTAATTTCTCACCACATTTTCTGATGTGGCTGCAATCATCACCAGTAAATCTATTTTAATTGAAAAACAAGTAAAAACCACATTTCTTTGCTTTTCCAGTTAGCTAACTATTTCAAATCAACCACATAGTATGGATAGAGAAGGTTTCTTCACTAAAAAGACTCTAAACATCAGCTAAAAGAAAAAGTCTTTAAAGAACCAGCTAGGGGAACAATACCAGCCAGAATTACTTTAAATAAGTAAGTTTTTCCTAGCAGAGTCTCTAACCACTTCTCCTTCTCTATCTATTCATGTGCTAGATTTCACAATTAATTCTCTTTGTGTGTTTATAAAACATTTTGCTCAGGTTTGTGAATATTTCTGAAAATGAACTGCTACTCCTTACTAAAAGGAATAAGACAGGATAGAGAAAACATAAGAAAGCCTGAAGGAATCAGTCTAATTGTTAAGACTTTTTAATCTTCAGAGGAAACAGCTTCAACCTGAGGGTTTTCCCTGGGTTATAACCCTCTAGTTTAATATATTTGGCCTGCCGATAACTCTCAACTTGTTCAGAACAGCTAAAAACAAACAGGAGCAAACAGGAGGTTATTAATGTATTTTAATCACAGGCTTGACTGTTCGGGTTTTTGTTTTTGTTATTGTCTATTTTAAAAAAATATGCACATCTACACTCAGGGAATATTTTTTTAGGGACAGCAGACTATGTTTCTGATGAACGAAGAGTATGAGCGTTACTAAGGAAGAGGGAGTGCAATGACCAGCGCATACAACCACAGACACGGTTATCTCAACTCTACCTGCTTCAGCTCTTTTGTTTCTGACTCGGAGATATTTTCTTGTCTCTGCAGCTGAACTTGCTCGTTGTCCATCCCTTCTTCGCTTCCCACTGGAGAGCCGGGCTGCACCACGCCTCCCAGGAGTCCTGTGGCTGCAAGAGAAATTCCCATGGTCAAAGACTGCCATCTCCTGTCCTAATGGAGAGGACTAGCAGTAATAGCAAACAGCGATCTGTGTTTTGTGCAGTAGCAGTTTCGGAGGGGACAAGCACACTTGGAGAAGCTAGACCCAACTTTGCCTTGGCCTTTCCCAACCTGTAGTCTTCTAAAAAGACTTGCTATTAAAGGCAGCACCTGGAGAATGGGTTTATTTTGTGTTCTGGGCATTCATCTGAGCAGAGGAAAAAGCAGCAGTAACGTATGCCCAATTAGATAAAGAGGAGTCTTCATCTGCTGCTTCTTCTTGGCTTAATGTCTTAAATTAAAGAATTTAAAAGTGGTGGATCGGGGCAGAGTCTAAGAGCCAAGTAAGCAAACCTCAGCAACAGAAGGGCAATCCTGACGCTAGCAGCTGCCCCCAGCAAAGCAGCAGGGATGCAATTCCTGGTGGAACATGCCACCTGTCCTTTATTTAAAGCACCAGCTCTTAGTGCACTATCTGATACTACCCAGTAGGGTGGCAGGGATATCGCAGCAAGGAAAGGCTGTTGTATCTGATGCAGATGGGTGCTAAACACCCGAGATGAACATCTCGGCTTCTAGAGGTGCTCCAACCATCTCCATAGCACTCTCCCACTTAAAGAGGCACCGAGAAGGAAGGAAGCTAACGCTCTCGCTGCCACCTGTGAGTCCAACCTTGCACAAAACAGGGACAGCAGCTGTCGGAGACATTAGGACAGAAAGCAAGTCGGAGGCGAGAGCTCACTGCGAGGCCGAAGAGCTGGTGCCCAGCTGGCTGGCTGGCTGATGACATAGCGCTGAGCTGTTTTGGAGAGCATTACTGCTCCACAGAAAGGGAGACAAAAGCTAAAACAGAAGTATCAAACCCTAAATCCTTCTCAAGTAATTACTGCAAAATCATAATCTCTGGAATTATTTGGTTATCAGTCTGAGAGTTACTGGACTAAAGATTTAAGACAGACAAATCATTCACTGTACTACTGTTAGCCTGCTCAAATGCTTCTTGTATTTGGAGAGGCTAGGAATCAAGCACAAAAAAACTCACTGCTTATGGCAAATAACTGTTGTGATCTCCTGGAGAGGACAAATTGAGGAAGGGAATAGCAGACCTTCCTACTGCAGCAAACAGCCAGACAAGATTCTTTGTGTTTCTTATCAGTTGAATGTCCCCATATGCTAATTATTCCATTAAAAACAAGAAGTCTATGCATTTCACTCCATTCATCTTACTGAAGATGAGAACAGGAGGGAGAGACAGCAAAGGCATGCCAAAAGAACAGGATAGGGAAGGAGATCAGGCATTTCTCTTTGGTTTTCTAATAAAAAGGATAGACAACTGAATACAAATGCAGAAATATTTAGAACCGATTGAAGAACAAATTTTGCTTAGATTTGTTACACCGAGTTGGATCGTTGCACCACCAGCACGTGAGGACAAGAAACTACCAAGTTTCCGAGCAAAGTACTGGAAACTCGAAATAACGAGAACACTTGGTTACAGTGGTCGGCAGTAAACATTCAGGAACTTTGAAAGGGATAAAAAGCCATGAATGCCAGTTCCCAGCTGCAGGATTAAGACAGCACTGCTTTCGGATTGTTATACCACAAACACACTGTGGGATTTCTTGCACCTTACTCAAGCATTACTGAACACACTGGTTGGGAAAAGCACTGGCTTGAGCCAGCACACGAGAACCTCTGTTACAAAACAGACCTTGCTGCACTCTGCCCTTTGCATGCAAAGCCCCTTCTGGCTTACTCCAAAAGAATACAGTGAAAAAAAACAATGTAAAGCAATTTAAAATGGTTATGGATAATCTAGAGTATACAAAACACTTCAGACATGCTTTTTTCTCTAAATGAAATCAAGCCAAAACTCTTAAGTAGTGCAGTTTGGTTGCAATTATTTACGCAAACGTGCAATACACACGACTTCACCGCAGTACTTTGAAAAATAGGTAGGATGCAGGTGACACTACGAGAGCTAAAATGCCCCTTGCTCAGAACTGCACAACGAAGAGCAGTAAACACTATGAGCCAGATCACGGAGAAAAACGTTCCTCCACTGCAAGGATATTTCTCCTATATGTCTTTTAACCAACGTTCACTATTTGAAAATATACACACAGATTTCATGTGTGTTATGCATGCCTGTCTCTGTGTATAGACAGATTTTTCTTCCCCTTCTTTAAGGTGGGGGGGGGGGGAGAGAGGGAGGGAAAAAAACCCACTATTTCCACCACGTGAGCAGCCATGGAAAAACCCCACAAGGCTAAAACATGGTCCGTCACTGCCATCTTGCGACTGAAGCCGGAGAGCGACAGGCTCCGAGAAAGGAACAAACAAGGGTTTTGGTGGAGCTGGAGAAGTCATGATTTCCATAACCTCTAGTTCTCTTCACTGACATTTCCAAATTAAACAGTCCAAATGCAGGTGGGGGTAGGAGAGCAATATCCTTGACTCACTGACTCAGATGCAAACAGAGCAGAGCAGTGGGAAATTAAGCACAGTAGGGCTGTATAACCAATTATTTTATGTAACCAACCTTAAGACCATCAGGAACTAAACACCAATTTGCTGGAATAACTCAGTGCTTAAGAAACCAGCAGGTTGTTTTTCCTCTAAGCTGTTGTGCTGACATTTTAGTGCCAGATGCCCAAGACTTACTTCCTTAAAAATTAATAAGCTTTTCCAAGCTGTGGCCCTTGATGGCTCGTCAACAAGAGAGTATCATCCTTCCTGCTGAAGTCCAGTTTTAGCTTGGTGCACAGAAATAGTTTCATCTATTGTTTTACTCTATCATTTTTCTCCTCATTTTTAATACATTGGCAATCAATCCATTCATAGATTTGTTCTTCTGTCACTGCCCATTAAGAAAAAGAGAGCTTCCAGTCGTGTTTTTATAGAATTAAATTCTTAAAGACAAAGACTGACCAGCTCTCCAAGTGAATCTAGGCTTGGATTACAAAGAAAACTTCATACAGAACCTTAGAAAAAGCAATAGTAGTACGGAATTTTATTATTGTTGTGTAGGTTTTCAGTTCCTGCTATGTTTTCTTAAAACAACTGAACTACACATTCATCTCATCAGAGATCTAAAATCTCAGAAAACCAAACTCAGTTGCTTCTTTAATCCAAAAAACAAGAACTTCTCAACTAAATTCAAGTTTTTGGAAATGAAAATTAGCATAATGTTTATCCCACATATAACTTAAAAGCTTGTTGAATTGGAAGTTTGTTATAAACTTTTCTGCAATTAACTGGAAAATGGGTTTAATACAGAGATGCTTCCAGCTACAAACTGCCAAAAGTAAAACAGCAATAATACAGGACTCCGAAGCATGCAGTCAGGAAAGTAGAGTGGATTTACCCTTTTCACAGGTGGTCATAATATTGGTGACATTGGGGGGGAGGGGAAAGGATATTGGAGTTAAAATGAAGCAGCTGAGAGTGTAACACTAAAGAGGCCATGTTCCAACAGTCAGGCCCCTAGAGATACCTCAAGATTCAGCATCTACGCTCACATATTTTGCTGAAGTATCCCTGAGAAAGTAAATCCAAATATATTCAAACAGGACCACACACTTCTGTCACCTCTACCCTCATATTCTGCCTCTTGCCAAGAAGGCTTAAAGTCAACCATCAGGTTTTTTTCCCTCCCATTTTATCATCAACATAGTCTCAGTGCTAGGGCAGGGAGGAAAGTCCTTGCCCTGTAAACATCATTCAATATTCTGAGTTTGAAAACCACTTGGAAGCTTTCAGAGCTAGTGTTTTTACTTAGTGAAGGATCACTCACTGTCTGCCACATACCTGCTCGCCAAATAGAGGTGCCCAAATCTACCTGTGGAGACTTCCTCGCACCAACAAATCCCAGGGCATCTTCTAAAAACTGTATCTTCTTGCTAAACTGCATCTCCAAGACCGGAATTGCTTCTGGCATCTTTGCTGACAGCAGCCGGTAAGATGTGTCAGGCTTACCAATAAATCTCTGTCGAACACTGATTTCATATGGCGTATGAACTCTGATATCATCGACATCTTTTGATTCAAAGCGGTGAATGACCTGAGAATTGCAGTCACTGATTTCCAGGCCAGAAGCGAGGAGCGTGAGTTTTCCTGGCTTGACATTTGAGTCTGTTCTGTGGGTGATAATAACTGGAATTCTAATTATGATTCCTTCCTGGTTCTTTGAATCGGAAACTGTGGCAGTTTCCTTTGGCTTGGCTTCCAATGGCGCTTTCCAGAGCTTGCTGCTAAACGGCCACCAAGAAGGAGATTCAAGTTCAGTCAACAACCTAGAGAAGAAAAGAGAGTGTTAGAAGAACGAAAGGCAGTTGGTGGGTCATGCTACCCCACCAATTCAAAGCAAATTACCACAGATGCAAAGATTTCTTATTATTGAATCCAGCACTCTTATTTCACATTTAATCATATTCACAAATTACCAGGATTCATCCATTAAAAAAACAAACAAACAAACAAACAAAAAACCCCAGCTTTCCTGCATGCATCTGCTGTTACATTGGAAAGCAGTCCCAGAACCATATTGTTCTCATGTGAGAAATCCAGCTTCCAACTAGATCTACTCAGGCCAATTTACATCCATCTGTTGAGCTAACACTGCCTTTTAACTCGGTGTTTCCACACTTGGCACTCAGTCCTTCTGCATTTTTCTATTCCTCTCTGCCTCAGCCCCATAGGTTGTTGCCACCCTTTGCTTTGTCCCACTCCTAAATTTCTGTTGCTAGTTACAACAACGCAGGTGCAAAGCTCAGGCAGAAATGCCAAACAGAGATTGCCCATACTAAGTTCAACCTCACCTTCAATATTGGCATAGCTCCCTATGGAGACAGGCAAATCAGTGCCATAGCTTAAAGATAACTGGATTCGCTTTAGGAGGAATTAAAGCAACTTCCCCAAGACAGACAGTACTACCACATTACAGCCAGAACACAGAGGGTCAAGCTCCTTATCTCTAACCATGAAGATGAACAGCAAGCACCTAAGTTCATCAGCTGCAGGCAAGAATGACACAACATGCGTGCATACAACTAAAAGGAAGGAATAATGAGACATGGGACATGATAATGCTGTTGCATTTTTTATCAGCACAACCCATTCTTTCTTCTGGAGTCTTCCCCTGAGGATGAATGAACATCATGGATCTCTTTGGATCTAAGCTTCACAGGCAGTCTTTCCACTGAAAAAATAGGAATGAGGGGAAAGACAGTAATTTTAGTTTAATTTTCCAAACAGCTGTGCTGCTCATCTGTGAGCACCTCTCTCTCTAGGTCTAGACGGGTCAGAGGTAAAGACATACTCGCATCTAGGAGGCTTCTGTATAGCAGGATGACTCAGCCTCAGGGCCTGCTACATCTCCCTTCACAATTAACTGCATATCCCCCTCTCCAACTACGCAACCCATTTTCCCACCAGGAACTGGGCAAGCAGCCACCTCGCCTCTCACTCACAAAAGCTTCTGGTGCCCATCTCTAGCTGCAGACAGGTGTAGGAAAGGCATTCAGCTTTCTGGGATGCATCTGCTGCTCAAATAACCCTACCCAGGCACCTCTGGAAAACAGAGCAAGCTGACTGGAAGCATCCTACAAACCAAACAGGCTTGCAGGCCACCAGGACCAAGGTTTCTCAGTCTGTCCATCAATTACCGGGCAGAAAAGGAATGCTGTCCCTGAAGGCACGAACGGGTTCTCAATTAACTGGTGGGAGGGAAGAGGTTCTGTTTAAACCAAACCAAAAGAACAGCTCCAAAGAAGGTTAAGCCAAACGAGAATTGTCTCTTCCTAGCCACAGGTACCCTACAGGCTATTTAGCAACTAGGCATGTTCCACTGACATACGAATTGCAGAGGACACTCCAACTAAAGTCAGATAACACATAAAGATATGCTTAATAAAGCACTTTCATTTCATAATGCTCCAAAGGACTATTAATGACATAAATCTCAGAGATAAAAGCCTTATCAGACTGAAATACAAAGCATTACTACTTTCTTGGTATTTTGGGGAGTAAGTTGATTTAATTTGCTTTCAAGTTTGCTCTAGAAAAGTACTGCCCAATAAAACACACGCCATAGCAATGCTACTCCCAAGATACTTTTTGCAGTAATTTATTTTCTGTGAGAGAATCAGAGCAGTTCCACAGAAGACTTTGCAATTTTTAAATCCTGTTTAATTTGGCTGCAAACACAGTCTAATCTGAAAAAAGGGAAGCTTTAAGTGAACACACTTTGGCTCCTTGCTATCAAAGTTCTGCACCAGCTTCAAAATAGATCTGCTTAAGGAAATTAATCTGCTAGGAAAAGCAGAAAAAGTAATACTGTAAAAAAGTCATATTCAGTAAACCACTGAATTCATGAATAACAGAGGGAGGCAGAAGGAAAGTCTACTCCCGACTACAGTATGAACATCAAATATTTATGTAGATAGCATGTGAGATGAGTAATGGGTCTGGAGCTCTCAGCTGCCCTCTGAAAATACTGTGACACTCCTTAAAAAAAGTTAACAAAGCTCTACAATAACAGATTTTGAAATGATACAGTATCACAGATTTAGGTTCAACTGAAGTTCAACACAGAGAATAACTGGGGAAAAAAAAAAAAAAAAAAACACAGAAGGAGCACAAAACAAGGCCCTGTTAGGACACACTATATCTTCCAAATTAAAAGTCACTCTAATGTGCCTACTGTAACTAAATAGACACATCTGACCTGATCTCATTTCTACAGAACATAAAACATGTTTTCCATCCTCCTCTTAGTGTACGACTGAGTTACAACAAGGTACTTTAAGGCAATGACATCTTATGAGGACTTACTAAATTCTTCATGCAAAATAGGTTTGTTTCATTGCATTTCCTACAGGAAAAGCATGTGCATTTGCTCTTTTTATTGCTTTATCCCCTTGCCCATCTTCTCCCCTCCTTCTCAAGGGACTGGCATTCTGGTCATGCGACACTGGATTCATCGGAAAACTTTTTCTGTTATGCAGACTTAAGTAAGGGTCTAGCCAGCTTCTCTTGGCTTCTGCGGAGAAGTCAGCACAAGTACATTAACAAACTATACAATCGCTCCTTAAAATGAAAATTTGCAAACAAAGTACCTTGCTCCCTGATATGAATATTTTAAAACGGAACCAGTGAACCTGGATTTACACTTATTTTTGGTCTATGAACAACAGCTAGCATGAGGGATTCAGCTCTGCTTACCTCCATGCAATTCCACTGAAGCCAGCTGCATGTACCCAGGCATATGCAAGTGCAAAATCTCGTGCACAGCACATTCAGCAGAATTAATAATCCAAAATAGCCCACAAACACAGACAAGATAAAGTTAACCAAAATTTTAAATACAAAAGGTCCATAAAGTGGCCATCCCAATTCTTTTTAAAAAGGACACCATTAAAACACTGATGTTGCTCACACAACCGTCAACTAACACAAATATAACTAAAACTTTCTTCTGTACGTTACCTGCAACCCATGCAAAAATGGTCCTGCAGCATATTATCCATGTAGTTATTTCTCACCAAGATTTTATAGAAAGCAAAAGCCAAAGACATTGAAGTGAATAAGTTTATCTGTGTTGAATTAACTAACATGTAGTAATCAAAAAAGCTTTGATCATTATCCTCCATCTTTTCTGCATTATTTAGGGAAGTGAAGAAAGATGTCATTGGTTTAAGAGAAGAAATCTGAAAAGATACAGCTTTACAGAAAAACATACATACAGATACAAACTATATTAGAAAATAAGTGTTAGAACTCCCCAAAAAGCACAGTGCAAATCAAATACAGGCTAATGGCTTCTGGACTCTGTTTTAGTCTGGGAGCAAGCTGGCTAAACTCTAAGATACTGTAGATAAAACAGAATCTCAGCAAACATTTGCTGAATGTCTTCGTTTGTTTTTCCATCTTTAAATCACAGTATATAACTCTTCAGAATCTTGAAGACAAATAATACCTCCCAATGCATCTTAACCCATAACAAAACTCTCTTCCAAAAACAATGAGCAGGTATTTATTTTCCTATTCATTGTTTATTGCTACAGAGCTTTAAAAGCTATTGCTGAAGCTTTCAGTTATCTTGGCTTTTCATTAAAGGGCATAAAGAATATTGCCAGAATCACTGCGAAATCAACACTTTCTTAGACATGATACCCATCTAAAAACAGATGTTTCTTCCAAGAGAAACTAGTCTGAACTTTATCGTGTTTGTTTCTTCATGCAGCTGTCTGAAGTTCCACAAAGAACCTCATAGCTACATATCTTCAAACATTACAATACTACTCTTAACCTTACTGTCTATTTTGGACTGCTGTTGAATCCAACTTGCAGCACACAAAATAGCATAGAAAATTTCACTTTAAATGTTAATCACCAAATAGCAAAGTCAAAGTGTTCTGAGACACAAACCCTTTACTGTTCACACTGAGTCCTGCAACAACTAAAGACATGCAACATCTCAAACATGCTCCATATCTCTTATTAAACGCAGCACTTAGTGGCTAATTTTTTGGAATTACTTGGCTTAAATGCCTCACTGAGACTACCACAAATGTGGTGGGGAAGACACACAAGCCCATATCACCAGCCTGTAGACAGGGCTCAGCAGTTTGTTCAGCATTGCACAAGATGGTCCATTTTTTCCTTACACCTATGAACTAATTCCTCAGAGATCTAAAGGCAGAGAGTATTTCATATAAGGCTAGAATCAGTGCAATTTTAAAACACAAATAAGGGACCACTGTTTCTACAGCCATTTCTCTGACTACCTCTGTATCACAGACCCAGTCCTCACTGCTGCTCCTAGCTGGGCAGTTAAGTTCTTTTGAAGGAAAGGGGAAATACAGAGCCCTCACCTACATATACTCTGTGGGCAAAGAGCAGCTGAAAGAGTTATTTTTACACATTGAGAAGTTGTCTCCTACTAACTCTAGGAAACTGTCTCCAAGTCACCATCCCACCTGCCATATTAACCATATTCTTTCAAAAAGACCAGAATAGCAGAACTGAAGTGTAAAACTGGCTGCTCCATTACTGGCAAAATTAACCAAACACAATGACCAATATTTCTCCTCTGTGTATATTCTAGGACATCTAATAAGAACCAGAGCTCCATAGCCTGTCTTTCAGTGGGGGCATTTACAGAAGAAAGAAATGCTTTTTCCTGTAACTAGCTGCCTATTTTCTCAAAGATTACCAGTATTTAATATTTTGGAGATATCTACCATTCTGCCAATTATGGCTAAATTCCACAAAGGGCTTCCAAAGTTATCTGAAGGACAGAGGACAGGCATAAAGACACAAGTACAATTTCCTGAGGGAGAAAGAGACAGAACGGAGGACAGAAACAGAGAAACAAAGTCTTATAACAACCACCAGACCTACAGAAGACCATCACGTGCTTGAGCTTTCACTGAAAGTCAACACAGTTTAGGTCTAAAGAGCTATGTGGATTTGTCCCGCAAGTTCTAGACACGTACAGTACAATCCTGCAACTACTACTTAGCTCAGAGGATGCTACTGTACCTGTCTGCTACATCCATATCACCTTCGATTTTGTTGAGTCCTCTCATGATGTTATCAAACTGCTCGCCCTGATAATGCAGCACTTTTGCCGTGTCCTCCAACCGTTTCTGCGAACCTGCCAATAAGCCAGTCAGTTCCTTTCCTTTTGTTGACTGCAGAGCCCCAGCTTCTGCTCCTGCCACTTGGTTTGACAGTAACCGCTCCCTCCAGAAATGCTCAAGGATGTTGAACACCACATTTCTGTTCGGTTGGAGAGAACTGAACCAGTGCTTGGTATTCTTCTCTAAAATGGTGAGGGAACTAAAGATTAAATTTGAAGATTCTTTCTTGATCTCACTGATACTAGAAAGGTGGAAGCTGACCAAAAGTTCACCAGTTTTGTCAGCTGTAAATTTGATAGCAACAGGAGTCAGTGAGAGTCTGCCGGAGAGCCATTGCTTGCTGGTGTCCAAGTAGTAAGAACAGGGCCAGCTATGGATACGTATCTCTTCGTTCATCAGCTCGCCGTGCAGATGCTCTTCTGCAAGAGCAACACTCTCAAAGCCAGAGGGAGAAACTAGAATGAGAGAGGGAAAAATATGCAAAAAGTGATCCTTATCAACTCCTCATAAATAATTAATCAGTTCACAGCTGACTTCCTAGATTCTCACTACATCCTTTCAGGTGTGCACACAATACAGGTATGGAAATAGTTGCAGGCGAATTATGAAATTTTGTAACCATCCCCAGCCATCTGAATATTTATTTCAGAAAGACTTACCCTTTCAAAATAGGACTGTTAGAAATATTGCCCGCTCCATAACAGCACTGCCTCCCTTATGATCGTCTCAAGTTTCAGCACGACTTAAAAACACACATTCACAAATTACTGTTGGATTAACACTGGACATTTAATATCTGCTGTGCTCTGAGTGCTTTGGGCAGGGGAGACACTTTATAATTAGATAAATATATAAACATATACATATGAACATTTAGATTAAAGTGGAGTGGAAATTACAGAACAAAATTTTACTAGTTTTCTTGAGTTTTTCACATACACTTTTTACTTGAAAATGATCATGTAATAAGTTTCCCACGTCCCACATTCTCTCCCCACCCTTCAAAATTCTCTCCCCAACTTTATCATACTCATCATTAGATGTAAACTTCCCATACACCAATAGGTACTGAAGAAAAAACTCAAAGTGCCAAAATACAAGCTCTTCAATACATATCCACAAGAATCACAATTCATGACCACTCCTTTCCCTTCCAGTCTGAGTTATCAACACTCAGATATGTTACAAATACACATCATTATGTCTAGCCAACATATTCAGCATGGGTGAAATCAAAACCTCCCACTGATCAGAACTCACAATTATTGAGGAAAAGAAATATCCAGTTTATAAATGGAATAATATTCTTCAGAAACCACAGTTATCTCAGGCCCTCACTCTGGGTCTCAGTAAAAACTTACAAACAACCCTTAAGTTACAAAACCTCAAGTAGATACTGAAACTTTTGGTTTCAATGACCATATGGTCATTGGTGTGATAAAATGGTGTGATAAAATCTTTCTACAACCTGTTTGAAAAAAAAAAAAAAGATACTATTCAGAAAGCTCATATATTCTCCCATCCTTTTCCTTCAACTACGTCAATTGGTCTCAGAGATTTTACCTCTCCCTACACACTTTTGTGCTTAGACATACAGGGCCACAACACTAGCACTGACACTATTTTCTTCCCCAAAGCCTCAAGGTCCTTTAAACTATGACTCCATGTGACCACCACGAAAGATGGTAATGAACAAGGGAGGTTCAATGTCAAATGTCAAGAGGGATGTTTTGTTGGGAGAGGTTGTTTGAATCATAGCCAGCTGCTCAACCACGTACAAGATTTCCAAGACAAGGGAAGCAAGTAAAGCTCATGCCTCACAGCAGCTTTTCCTTCTTTCCCTAAGCTCATTCTGGCTGAGATTAAGAAGTCCCTGCCTCAAAGCACATTTATGTATACAGCTGGGCATCTTCAAAAAAGGTGTGTTTTGTCTGTACAGCATGTACATCTTGACGTAGAAAGGAAACAGGAGAGACAGGTAATTACCTGAGGAGAAAACTCACTGAGTTGCATGCAGTGTTTGGGACAAATGTCCAGGAACCCATTAGCTGCAGAAGTAATGCAACAGAACAGCAAGAAGAACAGGAAATACAACATAGTAAAGACTGTGCAATATGGATCCATCTCAAAAAAAAAAAAAAAAAAAAAAAGTAATTGAATCAACAGGTGTGAAGGAGGGCCCACTGAACACAAGAAGTTTGGCAGGCAGAACAATGCTGTCAAAACAAAACTCATAGTTGGTAGTTTTTCATCTGTGAAATATTTGATGTTGCTCAGTCACTATCAAAGATGTTGAGAAAGAGTTTGGGAAGGAGTGAAAATAATTTAGCTCTGCTACTGAGAAAAATCTTCTTGGCCCAAATGAAAGCCAAGATGAAAAAGACATCATAGTGGTATTGAAAGACGTGCTGCAGGCAGAGCAACGGAGCAAATCTGGTAGCACCACAGGCAGCAGAAGAATGGAGAGAGGCTTAAAAGATACAATAGAACAAATACTGTTCAGCTCAGTATGAAGCAATACAACATTAAGAGCAACAGTGATTTCATTGCACCTCTCTGACAGCCCACGCTTTGCTGGAAGCCAGTGCTGTCATTTGATGACCCAGCATTAATCCTGTAAGACTTACTCACTGCTACCTGGAATTCCATCAAGAAAACATGGAGCTGTCACGTGCTTCAGACCAGACTTGCTTCCTTCAAAACAATCTCAAATTTGGAACTGTAATTTCAGTGAAATGTAGCTAGGGCTCTGTCTCTTCCCCTACTCCCCAGGATGCTTCTTGTATCCAAGGGTCAGGTTGTTTCCTGTAACATTTCCTTCATAATCCTAGAGTTTTCAGCATGAACGTTAAAGATCAATTACATGCCAAAACTTCCTTGTGAATAGCCATTAAGTAATGGTAATTCAATTACTCACGTATTATTTTTCAAAGCCTTTTATGTGTCAGAGCACAATTTACAGACTAATGTTATAACATTATCTCAAGCTATTCTACTACTTATACAGCACAACAAATGAAAAGTTAAGACCTTCAGCACAAAACCCCAGTCCAGACACAGACAATTTATACTGACACCAATTACACCTTTGACTTCAGTATGATCTGCTCACCTTAATGAAATGTCTAGGAATCCTAAAGCACAGCAAAGAAAAAAAAAAAAAAAAAAAAAAAAAAAGCTAATAGTGCTTTTTCAAGTAGCAGTGGTGCAAATAACCTAAAGCACACTCTGAAGATCTCTTAGTGCTTTCTGACCGCTGCATCGTTAATGAACACTCAAATTCACACATTTGCATGCACTCCTTAAATAGACCTTGCTAACACAGGGCCTAGTTCCAACGACTCATTTTAATCACACATATTTAAAACTTCATCATTACTGAAATAAGGACTACTCACGCTACGTCATATTCTGGAAAGAGAGACCTCTCACCATACCATGGGCCACCAGAGCGAGGGGAAAGCCCAGAAAAAAATCAATTTAAAAAAGTAGCTATAGTCAACAAAACAATGACAAGTTCTAGCAAATATAATTTCTAATAGCTTTATCAATTATTTGCTGCATAGTTTGGAGAAACAGATAAAAGTGCTTGCCTAAATTCCTTCATCTAAAAAAAAGAAACACAATTTCCTCTAATATCCTGAGGTTAGATCAGACAGATCTGATGTCATTTTTGTTTTCCCAGTTTGGGTTTTGTAGGTAGCCAATGATTGTAACATCTGTTTAAAGGTTACTTTCTTTTGCTACACTGAAGAAAAAAAGTTGTTCACATAAAAACATAAACAGAAAAAAATACTTTTTAAACAATCAGTCAGATGTGACTGTAAAGGAAGAAATATTAGTAGTGGAATTCCAAAACTGCAATTAGCAGAACAGGGACTTTTGCAAGATACTTCAAGTGCAAAAAAGCTTCTAATATGGATACACAGTTACGTGCTTATAATAGTACACCTTATGTTACCATCACTGACAACTACATCAGTTTAAGCAACAACAAAAGTCATATTGTTATTAAAATCAAGACCAGTGATAGTTAAAAATAAATCTTAGTGCTACAGCTTCGTTAATCAAGAGTTACAAATTATAATTTTAGATTAGGTTTAACTGCTTAAAGCTGTGTAGAGTTCAGGTCAACTGTAATCCCTTCAGTTTTGTAAAATATTTTTATAAATCAGAGATATTACACTCCTTCACCAACATTATATACTCAAACATTTGAGACTGACAGCAAGTCTGTTTTTAAAGCAGTATATACGCTGACACACCACGTTCAGCTTCTCCCTCAGAAATATTACTAACGACGGTATGACAGCCATCAGACACTAAGCCAAAGAAAACATCTTGTGTTGTACCCTCGGACTCCTTATATCCTAAATATATTGTAAGGGCAAAATAATTTCACTGAAAGAGCCCCCACCAAACCCATAAAAATCCACCAGTGTATCAGATTCAGTAAAGCAGTAGTGTCCCAGCCCATATAAAATAGCTAACAAGCTTTTTGTTTGTCCTGTGCGACTTTGGTACTTCCAGCAGTCTCCAAAAGTCTCAACAAGCCATAGCCCCAAGGATTTACAAATAACAATGAAATAGAGGCATCAAAAGATTATACGTCACACACAAGACCACAAGGGAAAGCTGGCTTTCCAACACCCACTGCTGGGACAGGCACAGCAGAACATAATGCCATTTGAAAAACAACTCCTAGTCCTTTCTAACAGCAATATCAACCTCCAGCAAGGCACAGCTGTACTAGGGAGGGAAGGAGAAATTTTAAACAAACAAGTGACTCAACTTTTGTTAGGGCTTTAAAATATTAAGGCTATCTTTAAGGCTTTAAAGTACTAATGCCTGGTGCAGTCTCACAACTGAACCATACAAACATCTTTCTAAACCATATGGCAATTTCCTTACCTCTGCCCACAGACACCACGTTCTCAGGGAGCCTTTCAGAGGCTGTTATCCTTATAGGACTATCCATGTGCAATGTGCAGGGAGAAGTTTCTATATTGCTTTCTCTTCAAAGTGCTAAAGAGAGGGTAAAAAACTGCAGCTAAAGCAAAAAAAAAAGAAAATACCACTATGCCTGTTGGCAAAAAAAGTGTATATAAAAAAATAGAGAAGGTATGTTAAATCACGGACACAAGAACAAGTCTTCTCACTCCAGTAGACTAAAAGAAGCAGGCACTTGACCTCTGTATATATATGTATGCTTGCCTTGGGTCATAGGACTTTTGACTCACCTGAGAGCTCAGCCTGACAGTCAGCTTCTTTCTGTGCCTGAGGCCAGAATTTCCAAGCAAAGATCTATTTCATAATTAAAGCAATTCATTGTTCCAGCACATATATTCCAATATAATGATGCTTTAATTGCTATTAAATCTGCACAACTCTTTCCTTTCTCAGAGATGAAATGTGAACATTGAAGATGTAAACGCACATAAGGAGACGCAAGAATGATTCCACTCAATGATAAAAATAGCCAGCAATGCTATAGAACATAGCTATTGTTTAAGAGCATTCAGCAATATACTATAATTTAACACAAGACTTCAAGTAGCCTGATTAAAATAAGTGAGAAACCTGACCAAAATAAAAAAATAAAAATTAAAAAGAAAAACATCACACAACCTTCTGAAGCTAGCTGAAAAATGTCATTAAGTATGAACTTTAAATGTGACACTCGTACATTACTGCTTAAAATTTTCTGAAGTACTAAACTGTGACTATAGCTTCTCAGCTGCTAAAAACCACTCTTACCCTATTACTTTTGTAACTCTATTCTCCTTGAGTCAATCTCAAAGAAACTTTGTTTTCTCGTCTACTGGCAGTGCTTTGCCTTTTACAAAGAAGGACCCTTGCTTACGCTTCTCTCATATTAGCCAGCACAGAACCTACACCAAAAACACCTCGTTATACTTGACCTGTGCAAAGAAAGGCAAAGTTAGCAGTAACACCAACTTCATCACTGACACAAACAGTAAATTAATTGCTAAACACCAAATAGCTCAGGTACTGTTCTTCAAAATCAAAGTAATATTTTTTTCCTTGTATTTTCTAAACTTTGATAACCATATTTCAGAAACCCTGAACTACAGACTTTCTGACACTTACACCGTTGTATTAGGATAAGGAATTATTACCTGAAATTCAGGATCTCTCCCTTGCTCCACCAATAATACTATTTTGACCCCCACCACTTGTACTTCAGCATTATATCAGTCTCCATTCTAATCCTCCTAAAACACAGCTAAAATTGCTTGACACAACAAGACATGAAGCATTCATGGTTTTGTAAAACACTGACAAAGCCTCACCTGGAAAAACACATACCATTCCAGTACCTGCACACAGGAGAAAAAACAGAGGTCAACAAATGGATGTGAATAAGGGCTTCTGGGACAATCCAGAAACAGAAAGCATAGCTAAAAGAAACACAGCTTATTTAGCTTAGCAAAACAGAAGATCAGAGGTAGAGAGGAGGACAACTGCTAGCTGAAAAACACAATGCAGAAAGGAAAAGTGGAAATGAAAGCAAAGGAAACGAAGCAATGCAATCAAAAGGACTAGAGAGGCAGAGAAAAAAAGGCTTTAAATTACTTATAATCATAGTTTAGAATAGATTTATAAACTTCAGAGGATTACAGTCCTTAAACAGGTTTCCCAGGTGTGCAGTGAAAAAGGATGGAAGATCTAAATAATTTCACCATGAATTCATTCAAATTTGCTACAGAAGTATGTTTTTGCCTAACATGTTTGTCTACAGACCTGCTGGCATAGATATTCTCTCCCAATCTGGGCTACTGAACACAGATACATCATCAACGTCCTGCTGTAATCTGCGAATCACCTCTTTTTTGAGCAAAAGCTTGCCTTTTTGACACGTCAGACTGAACGTCGCACCATAGACAGTTTCACACAGCAGCATATAGCAAGAACCTTGGAGTAGAAGCAAAACGATCTGGATTATATTTCCGGCTGCGTCACTACATTATATAAATTCTTTAGCTAATACATAGCTCTGTGTCTGCTTCTATAAAAAGAAGATGACTCATCTTCTCTTGCAAAGTGCTTTGAGATCATTTAATGAAACTAAGTATTACTAAGTGCCTCAGGTGTGAGAAGATGCTCCTACATACACTGCTAAGGTACACTGTCAACCCGCATGCAGAAAATGATCTCTTTGCAATGCATCTACCTCAGAGTTTCCAGAATTCAGTCATAGATTCATCTGTCACTGTTAATTATCTGCTTAACAACCCACATTTGCTTTCGATACATGTTTGTGATGTTTTGGTATTTATTTTTTGCTCTTCTTCATGCCTGAACTTTCTTTACAGTCAGTATCTTTGACTTTACTCTGAAACACTACCATCTGGCAAATAATCAGCCTAACATCTCTGTGAGCTCAATCACCCCCATAATAGATATGTTTATAAAGCCTGATAAATGACTTCCTCTTCCTTTTTAAGCAAAGGTCTAACAAGATGCCCCAACAAGCTTCTAATGTCATGATTCTCCCAGACACTCTATAAGACACAAAGTATTCAAAGGCGACACTCCAAGACGAGCAGCAAGAGAGGATTCACAGTATTTCTTTACTATGACACAAGGAAAGATTCAACTCCCTCAATAACAAAATACCAACAGATCCACAAACACACAAAAAAATAAAAAACATAAAAAAAAATAGAGCAAGAAAACCTTTAATCATACAGACTCCCAGTATCAGCGAATGGCTCCAGACTGAGGGAGTTCTCTCACCTGTCCCTCCCAAGTTGGATTAAAAGTACCCCAGACAGATCAGCACAAAGCAGGAGGACATCAACAACTAATTTTTAGAGGGCTTTTTGTTTGTTCGTTTTAAATAGGACTGCCCCCATTCCCACCCCTTAACCTATACCTGCTCCTGCAGCATTCAAGCTAAACCTCATCAGTCTTACGATTTCATCTAACCAGCCCAAAACATGGACACATCTACACTCTCCAAACTTTGCTCCTCTCTTCCCCTAGAGTGTTCCCACTCCATCTCAAGGATGGACCCTCATCTGCCCTCCCACTCTCTCCAAGTCTCACTGCTCCTTTCCTTGTAGCTGCTCATCCCAAGCTGGACCTCCCTCCTACCACAAAGAGCTTTCCATCCTTTTCTATTCTCTCCCTGTAGAGAAAAGACAGTCTTCTTCCTTCCCATGCCAAGGACTACCCAGTCACCTCCCTGCACCCAGAGCTTTCCCTAGTATTTCTCCACACCAGATGACATCCTGCCTGCCCCCTTGTCCCACCCTACCTCCTTCTCCAGGACTAGGTTAGCTCTCCAAAATCCTCCTCACTCCACCGCTTCTATGCCGGACCTCACCCTGGCCCCCATTTCCCTCCTCTTCAGCCCATCCCCAGAATTAGGCCAAACCTCCCTTCCACAACACTACCCAGATTACCCCCCCCCCCCAAATCTGCACATCTTTCTCAAGCCTAGGCCAGATCCCTCCCAATTTCCTCCCCCCACTTCCTCCACCCGCCCCTCCCCCATGCCTAGGCCTGTCACCCCCAACCCACGCCCCTCCCCCACGCCCGACACCCCCCATCTCCGCCCCTCCCCCACGCCTAGGCCTGACACCCCCCCACCCCCGACCCTCCCCCACGCCCAGGCCCGACACCACCCACCCACGACCCTCCCCCACGCCCAGGCCCGACACCCCCCATCTCCGCCCCTCCCCCACGCCTAGGCCTGACACCCCCCCGCCCCCGACCCTCCCCCACCCCCAGGCCCGACACCACCCACCCACGACCCTCCCCCACGCCCAGGCCCGACACCCCCCCACACCCACGCCCCTCCCCCACGCCCAGGCCCGACACCCCCCACCCCTTCCCCATCCCCACCCGCGCCCTACCCGCAGACCGGACTCTGCCCATCTCCACAGCCGGCTCTCGGCCATCCTCCCACACCTCCAGCCCAGGAGCCTCCCCTCCCCTCGGCCCCCCAGCCCTCGGCCCGACCCCTCGGCCCGGCCGCCCGCACCCACCTGCCTCCACAGCGGGGGAAGGGCGGATGGGGGGGGGGGGGAGGCGGCGCCGGACCCTCCGCCCGCACCGGCGCCCTGCGCCTGCGCGCGCCGCGCGCCGCTATTGGCCGCGCCCCCCGCGGCCGGTCCGTCCCCTTGTCGCCCCGCCGCGCGCGCTGCCCGCCGCGCGCCCGCGTTCCGCCGCCGCGGGAGCCTGTGGCCTCCGCCGCCCGTTTCGGGCTCCGGCCCCGCCGAGGGCCTGGCAGCGGGTGAGTATCCGCCTCTGCGCTGCCCTTTCCCCTCCCGCGGGTGGCAACCGGCGGGGCGAGCCGAGGGACGCGCTGTGTGCGTCGCCTATTGGCGTCCGGGTGCCCGCGGGCCTGGAGCGGGGTGGAGCGGGCGGTCCCGCATGGCGGCGGCTCCCTTCGCTCCCGGGGCCCTTTCGGCGTCTCCCCAGGCCGCGCAGGCTACGGCCTCGCCTCCCCGGGCGCCTCCTCCCTCCCTCCCTCCCTCCCGCCTCTGTGCTCATCCCCCGCCGCCCCCGCGCTTCGCTCTCACTCGCTATCATTTACTAATTTTACCTTTTTACTGTTATTTACTAATTTTACCCCTTTACTCATTGTTATTTTCTAATTTTACCTTTTATTTACTAGTTCTACATATATATATGCACATATATGTATGTGTGTGTGTATGATATATATGTGTATATATGCACATGTGTATATATACACATATACATCTGTGTGTATATACATAGACACATAAGCACGTGTATGTGTGTATATACATAAACATATTTAATATACACACACACACATATATAAATACACACACACAGAGATTTCCTCCCCTAACAAAGGGGTGAGCCCCAGCGTTGTCTCTGGGGTGAAGCGATTTCACAGAGGGGCAAATATTTTAGGGGGTTTCCTTCTCTTTCTCCCTGCCACCCCAGTACTTAATTCATTTTTCAGTTCGGTAATTAAACAGGGACATTCCCCTGAAATTAACGTGTCTGCTGTTTTAGGAAGGGATCAGCCCTCGCTGGGAGAACACGGCCGCCCGAAGAGGGCGAGTTGGCATCCTGGCCGGCCACGGGGTGACTTTGTTCGTCAGGCTCCTAATTAGCCCCACGCGGTAGGATGCTCCTGCACAACCTTTCGTTTTGCCATTGGACTTTTATATTTTTCTGTGAGTTTTCACAGGTGTAGAGAATCAAGTCACATTTTAAAGCTCTTTTTTATTATTATTACTTGTTATATCTGGTCAACGCTGTCTTGGCCAAGCCAGGAAAGGCATCCAGCCTGAATGGACAGGGCAACATTTGCCTGTTCCACCGCCTTTTTTCGTGACTACAGCAGTTCGTCTCACACAGCATTCTGCCTCCCAACAGGACACGTGGACTTTATTGAAAAGGTAGAATCATTCACTTACTCAGACTTTTTCCGGGATTATTTGATTCCCAACCATCCCTGTATTTTCTCAGCTAAATTCACAGAAGGCTGGGGCAGCAGGAGAAATTGGGTTACTTGGGATGGGAAGCCTAACTTCGATTATCTGTTGCACAAATTTGGTAAGTCATGACTTTATTAATACCAAATTGAAACATGTACGCTGAATGCCAGTGAGCTTTTTTCTTATTTAGGAATTGAAGCACTAGTGAAAAACAAGTAATTTTTCCGGACCTTTTTCTAAGTTAATGCATTCATTTTCTATATTATACTTTTTGTTTCACTCAGATTCTAATCTTGAGTTTATTCCATTAATGAAATAAAACTGTGATGTCATCTAAACATACCAATTTATGTGCCTGCTTAATTTAAACCAGAAGCAATCCTGTGGGCCTAAAATATTGAATGAGCAAAGAGGAAAATATTGTGTCATTACAGTGAAATATCTCAGAGTATGTCTTCAGGCTGTGAAACATTTTTGTAAATGTTTTGTAAAACATCAATTGTTCTGATCCCACGTGAACTCAGAAAGTTTATCTTTCAGGAGAGGCTATAGTACCTGTTGCCAACTGTGATGTCAAGGAGTATAATTCTAATCCAAAGGAGCAGATCCCTTTCAAGGAATACATAAATTACTGGAAAGAGTACATTAAAAATGACTATCATTCATCTCGAGGGTGCCTTTATCTGAAGGACTGGCACCTGAGCAGGTAAGAGAGAGCTCTGGAATCCTCTGCGGGCTGCTAACAGTGGAGAGCTGCTGCGGAGCCGTAGTACTCATCTTTTAATGCCTGGGCCAGTGCTATTTGTTAGCACCTTCCCAAGGAATTATCATTCTTGCACTGCATCACTCTCAGGGTTTCACACATAGCAAGATTTTTAAATGGGTTGCTGCTTATTGAAGAGGGTGACGTTCCTGAGCGCTTACATTTCCACGTATGATGTTTTAAATGACTATATGGTATCCTTGTGGGAACTATATGGTTGTACCTTTGGCTTTTGCTTTGGCTGTTACAATGAAAACCCTAGATCTTAGGAAGAAAGGGGACATTCACAGTTGTGTTTAGTTCAGTGAGCATTCTGTCCTTTTTCTGTGTGAGTTATAATCCTATAGCAGTTTTCTTTTCAGTTATTCTCAGTTTTTCATATTCTCTTAGCTTTCTACAGATTTTCCTTCTATTCTTCCAACCTGCTGCAAGTTAGTTGGATGTACTCTCCATTCCCCATGTCTGTCTAGGTTTTTTATCTCTTTTCATTCACTTTTCTTCTGTAAATATGTCCTGCTCCTAATTCAACTTTCTTGTGATCAGCCCTTGTTGTGGAACCCTTGTTTTCACTTGTAAGCATGTCACTAACTTACAATAGAGGAAATTAGTCAGTCACCACCTCTCTCTGTCTGCTTTTTCCAGATATCTGTTGTGTGGCTTGCCACAAAGAGTGGCCTCGATAGGAATGGGGCCACATATACTGTGGGAGGAGGTCAGATATTTTTAAAAGTCCTACAGCCTGTCTTCCCTCCTAATGATCACACCTCCAGTCTGCCATCCAGTTGTACAATAAGTCTTGCAGACACTTCCTCTAAAGAGAATGTGTTCATCAGGGACTGTCTTTGCTATTGTTAAATGCATTATCCCAAATAGTTCTTAACTTTCACAGCTTTGCTAGAAGAGAGAAAAGCACCGTTATGTGCATTTTTGCGTGTTTAGACGGAAGAACTTGGAGCTGTGAGTGACACAAAGAACATGGTAGCATACCATGAGTGGTATGCTAAAGACTTGATTGGTCTCTGTTTCTGGGCTTGGGGAAACAATGTAGAAGGAGAAAACAGTGCATTTTTCTGAGACCCCTTTCCAACACATTTATCTTTTTAAGAGCTTTCCCAGAACAAGATGTTTACACAACCCCTGTGTATTTCACGTCTGACTGGCTGAATGAATACTGGGATGCTATAGGTGTGGATGATTACCGGTTTGTCTACATGGGACCTAAAGGTTCATGGTAAGGCAGCTTGGTTTCTGTCCTCCTTACATACTCTTTTTTTTCAAGAGGATCTAGAGGATTATCACATTGTATTTCAGGATAGCATCAGGCTGCAGGGACAGTGTAGCCATGCTGCGTGGTGCTGTACCTGAACCTAGTAGCAAGCCTTGCTTCTTTAGTGGTTCATTTGGTTCTGGATATGAGCTGTCTTTCTGCAATCAGCTAAAGTGTTTTTTGCTGCTTACTGGCACAGAGCATTTCTGTCCTTGAACTGTGGCATGGCATATGCACACAGAATCTACAAAAAAGTATCAGCTAGCCCTACGTTTAGAACAGTGAAGCCTTGGGCGGGAGCAGGCATCAGCCTCTTCTGATCCACAGAGATAACAGAAGCCTGGGAGGGACACTGATGAGTTAGTCAAGTATTTTGCAGGTGGAAAATGGAATCTGACATGCGTGATAAAGCAGCATTTACAGTATTCTAGTCAATTCACATCATAGCATCTCCTACTATTGAAGTATCTAGGGGACAGATTCCAAAGTAACTGATGGAGAAGTATAGAGGATGTAAAACACTGCAAAACTGGGTAGAGTGGCCTTTTAATACTTACAACAGTAAAAATTAAGACCAATCTTTGGATTCAGATTTGTCTGCATAGTGAAAGTTGATTTCTGTGTGTATATTTGAAATTCATGTCTGCCGAAAAACTTCGGGCTTATCTTAGGGGTTTTAGGCACTGTCTTTACTTAAACCTTTGATTTGGCCCACAGGACTCCATTCCATGCCGATGTCTTCCGTTCCTATAGCTGGTCAGCCAATATATGTGGGAGAAAGAAATGGTTGCTCTACCCCCCAGGACAGGAGGAATACCTAAAAGATCGCTATGGCAGCTTGCCCTTCGATGTGACTGCACCTGGTCTTCAGGACAGCAGTGTTTACCCTCGCTACACCCAAAGCCAACCCCCTGTTGAAATATTACAGGAAGCAGGGGAAATCGTCTTCATCCCCAGTGGATGGCATCATCAGGTTTACAATCTGGTAAGATAACTGATGCTAATCTTTTCGTAACACAGAGATAATCAGGCAGCTGACTTGAATCAGATCAAACCGATACTGCTGCAGCATATTGTGGACGCCAAAAGTCTGACTGAGTTGAGGAGAAGTAGACACAAATTCTTGCAGGAAGGGTCATCTTTGGCTACTCAACATGATGACCAAGAAAAAAATCTCGAACTCAGAAGCTCCCCAGATCATTGACCATTAGAAGCTAATGTAGAATTAGTGTACACTAATTAGTGTACACTAGAACTAGTGTACAATTGGAAGGAGCTCTCTGCACACTCTTCTTATTTTTCCTATGAGATGCTGCTGGTCACCAAGACACAGAATGTTGGATAAGATAAAATTATGCTGGATTGTTAATCTTTGTTTCTAACTATACATTGTAATTGACTGATGAAAATGCTAACAAAACAATTGGTTTTCATGGTTACAATCTTGTTCCTTTCTTCCACTGTCTCTTCTCATTGTTACCCCTGCCTTCAACAGAAAAATGTGCTCAGAGAAAGGAACTAGAGACGCTTGCTATTTTACAGAGTGAAACAAGATTTGATTGTTCAGGGACATTAGAAAGAGCCAGCCTTTCAGCATAATAGTGATGCTGGTCCCCAAAGAAACATTTTACTTGCTGGAGAATGTGATTTTACTTGCAGCACCAGTAAACTTACAGTTGTTCTCTCACGCTTTTCTAAGTAGAGCTTAATAACTGTTTATAAACTCCCTTTCTTCAGGAGGATACCATTTCTATTAACCACAACTGGGTGAATGGCTGCAATGTGGCTATAATGTGGTGCTTCCTGCAGGATGAATTAGCAGCTGTCCAGCGGGAAATCAATGAATGGAAGGATCCTATGGATGACTGGCACCTACAATGCCAGGTATAACAGGCAGGCACGCAGGAAGCCAGCATCGTATTATTTGGAGGGGCATGCATTTAAGGGATGCAATGAACCTTATTCGAGCTGTAAGACATTCAAGTCCTTAACTTCATACCTAGAATTAGTGCACACTTCTGAATAAACTAGGGAATAGTGACAATTTCATTTCTCAGGAAATGTATTGCTTTAGTAAGATAGTGGAAGGCTTGTGTCAGTGTATATTTGCTATGCCAAGGCGGTTAGGATGTTGTCTGAAAAACTAATGCTTCAGCTGGTGTTCCTCAATCATTAAGCACTGGCATAAAGATTAATCTCTTATGTAGAATCCACCTTCCCCTACATAAAAGACAAATGCTTCTTGTAAACAGCAGAACTTGTGAGATCTCCCCCTCCAGACAGGAGGAGGAGTTTGAATTCCATTCACTATGAAACCCTGAATCTGCAACAAGCAAAATTAAGGTGAAAGTGGCAACAGGCTCTGTTGCAAGTTGCTGGTTTTAGAAGGCATAACTAAATGGAGCAGTGTTGTATCTTGTATCTCTGAGCTCTTAACTATGAAGCACATGTAAAGTTTATTTCTGGAGGCTGTTACTGCTGCTAGACTGATACCCTCCAAAAATAGCTTCAAAACCGCAGCCGTTTAGCAGTAATAAAGCCTGTGTTGCTTTTGGGGCTAATTAAATTTCAAATAAGACAAAGAATTTTTGTGCTGTTAGTCATCAAGGAATTACAAAAGAGATAATTAAAGATAATTAAACATAGTTATTTATGATTCCAAATAGTTACTAGCTTAATAAAAATGTTCCTGTAATTCTTACTGTAAATAAAAAGGAATTGCTTCCTTTTCAAAGCTGTTTTTTTTTCCCCTCCTCAGTTGATCATGAAGTCTTGCACAGGTATAGACTATAAGGAATTCTACAACTTCCTCAAAGTTATTGCGGAGAACAGGATTTCTGTCTTGGAAAATGGCCTCGATGACGAAGCTTTAGCAAAGAACACTCCAAAAGCTGCCATTTCTACCCTGGGCATGCTCCATGCAGTGTTTGATTTAAAGAGGACTGTGAAGGTGCTAACATCATTGAGTGCTAATGAGGATTTCAAGAAACTCGACCTGACGTCACTTTCTCCACCTCCGGAGGCATTGCTCCACCACTTGAAAGCAGCAATAGATACAGCACTACTCTAACTTCCTATTTATTCAGTTCTTTGTAAAATGAACCTTTTACAAAATTAGTGTTTATAGAAGAGTGACTCCTCCCTGTTTAATAGCTGTTGCAATTTAAGTACAAGGAGCCTTAATACAGTGTGGGGAAGGATTACATTCATAAGAAGACTGAATGCTTTGTAAACTGCCAACACTTGAGTATCTAGAATAATGGTGTAGGGGGAAAAAAAGAAAGAAAATGGAAAAACCCAAATAATGTTGGTATTGTAGAGGCTGATAAATTGATTCCTGCTGGTGAGTATGTATTCAGTGAAGGCAAATGAAAATTCTCTGTGGAACAAGCTTTGGTCTGGCAGGGCTCAGCACCAAAATTACAGTGGTCTGCACCATCCTTCCCTCTGTTTCTAAAAGAGGTGTGCAAACACCTAACTTGTACTGCAGACTCCAGCAGTTAATCTCTGCTGTCTCTTCTCACAGCCTCATTGCTTTAAAAGCTGTCCTGCTTCTCAGAGTACCTCAGCTTTTTTTTTTTTTTTTTTTTTTTTTTTTTTTTTTTTTTTTTTTTTTTTTTTTTCCATGTGACAGGATGCTAGTTATTTAGCTCTCCTGAAGGCTGAGCTGGCTCAACAGCTGTAGCTTAGATATGCAGGAGCTCTCTGTCTTAGTCTACTGAATAGTGACAGCCCTCTACAGCTGAAGGTCTCTGCTAGCCTCAGCCTTCATCCTACTTCAGACCCAGCAGGATTAGATTTACCATACCAGGAAGGCAGAGCCCTGATAGCAAAGCTACCACTAATAATTTTCTCACATAATTCACCCAAGCTCAAAAGGAGAAGTGTGAATGTACTCTCTCATTGCTATAACGTGGTTCAAGGCACAGTTTTCTTATCAAGCAAAAACTTGATTAATCAGAGAAGCTAGCAAATAGCCTCATACTATCTCCTTTTAAAAAAAAAAGCCCCCCCCCCCCCCAAAAAAAAAACAAAAACAAAAAAAACCCATGCTTTTAACACACCAAATAGCACTACTGCATGGTTACAAAGCACAGTTTACAACCTGAAAGCTACCCTTTGGTACCTTGGGCTAAAGCCCAAGCATTTCCCATGAAGTATCCCTCTTGTGGTTTCTGGTTGGCAAGAAAGCCCAAAGCACAAATGGCCACATACTGTTAACATAGTTGCCCTTTAGGGCTCACTTGAATTATTGATCCAAAACTTCCTCACCTCAACCACAGGTGACCAGTATAAGCAACCTTGTGTAGAAAGTGCAATACTAGAAGTCATTAGTAGGCTGAAAAATTGCCTTTTTCTTTTTTAAGATAGTCCTTTGGAATTTGTATAGTGCATGCACTTTGCATGTCATATTTTGTAGTAGGTGTTCTGCATTGTGAATAGGAAATGGTACCTGAAATTAAAATTAATATCCAGGGTATGGAAAAATGGAGTGTGGAGAAAACATTTTTAACAGCTCTAACTACATCTCAGTGATTCAACCTTCTGGCAAGGTGTTTCTTTGGACTGGAAAATTGCCAGTTTTAAGCAACTCTGAAATTAAATGTTCACAGCTGTCACTTATGGCTGTTTACCTTCTCAAAGTCAGGCAGCTGGAGTTTTTTTTTTTTTTTTTTTTTTTTTTTTCTCTGTGAATAGGATGAGATTTCGTAGAGGTTTTACTAGGAACAACAGTTAAAACGGACAATCAGGGTACTGGTAGGAAAACACTTTTTTTGGTCTTGTGTTCCCCAGTCTCACTGCATGCTGTGCAACTGGTGCTTGCACCAACCACTCTGCAAAAGTGTCTTCAGCTCTGATGATGTGACAGCCCTCTTTCACAAGGCCTCAAGTCATGGTATGATCAGTGGGGGGGAAAACTGCATGAAATGAGCTTAAAATTTAAGCTGGTTCTCTTCATGGATTCTGTAGAGAACAAAAGTGTGAGATCTGGCTTTAGGTTCTCTTGTGGTTACATTAGGAAACTAATTCAGCGTTCATCCATGACTGATCAAGGCATCAGGGGAGCCACAGATGTCCTAAAGACAAAGGGTGGAAGTGAAATTCTCCAAACAGTCAGAAGACATCAAGAAGATTGAAATGAAGACAATATGCAAGCCTGGAATCTCTCTTAAAAATTAAACAGCTTTATTTAAATAAAAAGTTACTATAAAACATACATTAGGAATACTCTGATACCAATATATTAACTATTGTAACCAGTGTACTATTTATTAAAGTATAATACTTGTGATAAACAGGAGGAAACAGTCCGTAGAGTTTTTGGAGTGTTTTTTGTTTGTTTTCCTGAAGTTACAAACCTGGAGAATTTGATGTCAAACCATTTAAAAAAAAAAAAAAAAAAAAAAAAAAAAGGTTAAAACCTAGTTCAAAAGAGCTTTTGCTCTAATAAGCAATTCATTCTTTACTATTTCCATCAGAGAACTGCAGGCTACCAAATATCCCTTGGCCTTTTATAAAGGCATTATAAAAAACAGCCTAATTCTAATCTGATTTGTACCCCTCCTGGTGGCAGTGGGTGGTCTGTCGGCACACAGCTGTGCACCTAGGAGAAGCGGCGTTTTTGCAGGAGGCCGGGTGTTTTGATGCGTTCGATGCTCGCCAGGAGTTGAGATCTGTCACCCCAGACGAGCGTTGCCTCCTTTGTACAGGGCGCGCGTGAAGCCCCCGCGGAACAGCAAAGCAGCACCAGCGTGTTCAAGGTGCAAGTGTGACATCCCTGAGATTAAACAGGATTCTGCAGAGTATAAATATACATTTTACAAGTATCATAAAAATAAAGTTAGTCAACAGCAGCTTTACAGTGCAATAGAGAGGTACTGAGTTTGGCATAGTTAAGAAGAACGGAAAAATATTCTTCTTAGTGATACAGGAGAAGCCTCCACACTCCACAAAAACGGTGGTTTATGGGCACTGAGAGGACTTCTCATGTCCCTGCCACATTTCTACCATCCAGGAATGGAGTTCCACCAAAGCAATTCTTCTGGGTTCATTTTACCGTGTTCTATAAAATAACCTCTTCCTTATGTCAGTTCACCAGTGCAAAATCAAAACAGCAACTGCGAGACCAGTTAACTGGTGATTTTAGAGGAAGGAGGCAGACTGCTGTTTGCGGGGAAAGTGAGATAAACGTACAAGGCAAAAGAAACCTTGCCTGCTTTCCACAGAGATTTCCAAACGCAAGCTGAGCTTGCGTATCAGAGGCTGTCAGCCAACAGCATCTGTCCGCCTGTGCTTTACAGCCGTAGCTAGTCCGAAAGAAAACCCAGCAAAACTTTGCTCTGCCTTTAGGTCAATAAAATAAAAGCAGCGCCGAGTTTCACCACGGGAAGAATTTCTAAGGGGAAGCTGAAGGAGAAGTCCCAGCACGCTCCCAATAAAACAGAAACCCTCGTCTGAAAAATAGCCACTCTTCCCTTCCAAAAGGCAGCCAGAACAGCGGCGACTCGACTGCTTCTTCATCCACCGGCGGTCGGCAAAGCGCGCGGCAGGGACGACCCGGTGGGGTCCCGGCTCAGGGGCTGTGAGTCCCACGGCAGTTCTCTCGCTGATGGAGTCGCATCCTCTGAATGTGCTCGTAGCACGACTGGGCGAGAAACAGAACCACCCATTAAGGACAAGGGGGTTGCGCCAAATTTTGGCCGCTCGCACGTCTAGTGAATCTCCAGTGTCCCCATGGCACAGAAGATTCGATCTGCATGTCATAAATTAATGATAAGCATAGTCTGTAGACTAGAAGGAAAATAATCTTCTGTGTTAGACACGTAAACACCCTTCTAATATTAAATGAGAGTAGAGAGCATCAGTGTCTCCACGCTACTTCTGCTGCGTCAGTAAAATACTACCATATCCTTGTGATTTCTGAGAGGACTTTAGGTTATGAATTTCTGTTCTTCTTGGCTAGCTCCTTTGCAGGAAACCCGGTCCCATTTGGAAGTTCTCACAGACCTGACAATTTTGACCGCAAAAATACTTATTTTGCGCGTTAGATGGTTTCCAGATTCAAACTGACGTTGGAATTGGATAGATCTCACTGCCTTTGAACTTCCCTCTGGTGTATTACTGGCAGTTTCTTTTCTCCAATAATAAAAATCCCACAATATCTTTGGACAAAGGACGTTTTTTCTCCCCTTCTACTATTTAATAAAGTCCTACTGCAGCCTGCAACTGTCACCGTCAAAAGCTTTTCTTTACCTCCAGTGCTGTTAGCAGAAAATCGTACAGTCCTCCTTGATTGGTGGGGTCCATCAAGTCTCTGATCAGATGGATTTCAGCTCCCAGGTGCTGTATTCTAGGAAAAATAAGCAGTCACAACCCTTTTCACGATTCTCTGGGCACCTGCATTTGTGGCAGTACATTGGAAATCAGATTATGGAGAGAGGGACGCATGGATCTGGAAGTTCATGACCATGATCTGCCAGAGGCTGAGTCTTTGAGGTATCCTCCATGACCGGACCTCAGAGACATGCATAAATTTTCATAAGAAAATTAAAAATACTCCATTTCACATGCTAAGTATCTCTTATGCCCTTCCTCTGTCATCTACAATCGATAATAATCCCTACAGATATCCATCCAACAGGAGTGCAACATACAAAAATACTGCTGGATTTTCAAACTTGGCCCCAGGTTTAACCACTTCACCCTTTTTGAGGGCACTAAGCACATTCAGAAAGTCAGTCGAGGACTTAAACTCCAACTTGACAGAAAAAAGACTCAGTTTCATTTCATTGAATGTAAGCAGGTTCCCGCAAGTTCCAGAGAAAGCCGCACAAACGCAGCCGCTCTTTGCAGAAATGTATTACGTTTACACCCACTCCTACACAGGAAAAGTCTAACTACCAGGCGTTCAGCGTTCAAGGCCTTCCCAAGTCTCCAAACTGGATGACAATTTGTGAACGCAAAATAAAACAGTTTTCTCAAGAGGTTACAACGGCAGCAAGAGACTTGAGTGACTTCCCTTAAATCAGAAAGCAGTAAGAAGTCGCATCCCGTTCTCTTCACGCACAAGCCAGGGCACAAACCAGTCCAACAGCCTCTTGCAAACCCCTTGGCACAAAGAAACAAGCAAGTCCAGCCCAGCCGTTAAAGGCAAACACTTCTACTGAAATGCTTTTCAACTCTCTCCTTGGACGACACTGTTGAGGAAGAGCGCGTTGAAATGCAGCCCTCGGTGTCTCATTAAAGCCGTTCTGCCTAGAAACGTGGCTGGCTTTTCTCTGAGCGAGCTCGCGCGCAGCACCGGGAAATGAAACGCTTCCACTTACTTGGCTCGTGATACGACGTACATCAACAGCGGCAGCAGGTCATCCATGGGGAGCTTGTAGTCCTTCTCCACCACTCGAGACACAGTGTTCTCTATCTCCTCATACGTCTTCTGGAGAATCATCAGCTTCTCCCGGGGATCCATTGTGGTGCTGTCAGTGTGAAAACAGCCATGTAAAAGATGCTTCCACTGCACAGCGACAGAGACAAAGCAGCAGCACCAAGAAACCTCAAAGCAGGCCTTCACGCTAAAAAAAAAGGGCTTGTCAATCACCTCTCATGCCTGCACCAAAGGGGTCAACAAGGTGGTCACATGATTTGCTCGCCTTAGTGTCAAGCGTTTTATTTTAGACAGGATTAAAATGAGTTTCAGACCCTAAGATAAAATTTAAAGGGCATGAGATGAACCACTTTTGGCAGTTCTAGCAGGAAATTGCTCTTGCAAGGGAATAATACGTGTGTCACATCTATAAGGTTGGTTCTTCTGCCCATAAATTCCTGCCAGGGTACACATCTCCCACGCTGCTTTCCCCATAGGACAAGTCACACCGGCTTTCATCTGGAGAGCTCTTCCAGACAGCATACACAGAGACCAGAAGTTCCCATCTGCAGGGTCCCACAACACTTCCCTGTTCTTCTTCTCCTTTCCATTCACTACTGTAGCATTATCCTCTATGCAGGCCCTCAAGCCAATAAAACAGGCAAAATTTGTTAAATGGTGCTCTGCTTTGCTTCACTGTCATCTTGGTGTTCCACATCGGTTGGATAACCCTCATACTGCTCCATCCACATGTCCAGAGCAACAGGCTCTATCATGACTTGACAGTCACAATTGGGCCAAATTTGTTATGTACACTCCCATGAGTAAACTCCATTTCATTAAAGTGAGCTTTTTGCAGGAATAGCTCAGTAAAATTAAGTTTAAATATTTTCAGGGGAGGATTGCATTTAAATACACTAAACATAGTCTGGACTTCTCTAGAGCAAAATACTTTCTCTTCGAAAGTTATTTTTTTAAAAAATAATATCACAAACGACATTTCTTTAAATGTCTTTAGAAGTTTAAGCTTTCAGCATAAGCCAGATTTGCTTTTGTAAAAAGGTGTAAAGTTCTGGTATTTCTCAGAATATGTAAAATCCCTGTCAGCTCTGATTGCTGATAAGTGGTTATGGAAGGTGACTTACATCAGCTTCTGCAAGCACTCAGTAGCAGACAGGAAACACTTGTCCTTGATAAGGGAGCGCCTCTGAAAGGGAGACAGGATAATATATTTCAGGAACATCAGTAACATCTCCCGCTTAGCATTTCTGAGTCCATTGCACCCATCTGCAGCTGTTGTTGCCCCTCTAGTTATTTAGGTGAAGCTCCATCACTAGCTAGTACCAACATGTAGCCCTACTCTGCCTCACTAATGTGCCAAAACTAGCTCTTAGGGCTCTTTCTTACCTGGTTGTTTGTCAGGGTGAGATCTTTCAGAGGCCACAGATGTCTAAAAGGAGATTAGAGAAGATTTAGAAGGCAGTTAAGTCTTAACTCCACTCCAAGTTAGTCTTGACTGCTTTTTAGTCTAATTCAAGGTGACATGAAAAGCCTTGTAGGTGCTCAAGGCTGAGTTCTCTCCTGTTGTTACATGGCTACGGGAAAAATTAAGAGTTCAAATTCGTTGACTTGAGCATAGGATTCACATCACTCACAAATGCTCCTGTAATCAGTGGGGAGTTTAGATGCAATTCATCTCTCTGAGTATCTAGATTCCAAGTCTCCTGCTACACCCTGCCTAAGCTCTTAAGCTAAAGATTATGCTATGTTAGAAAGCACCATATGCCTCTTGAGTTCAAGTCATAAACCTTCACATATCACTTCCAGAGACGGACCTCACTGCAGGAAGGGGTGAAGGAATGTCTGTCTCCAAAGCCTTTCCCCTATTTTGAGGCTGAGCACCCATAACTCTTGCAGCAGGTATCATTTGGTGAACATTAATAATCTTTATCTGATTATTCCTAAGCTGGAACAAACCAGTGTTTTGTGAATTAGACAAGATGATTTTTGTTGAAGGAAAAAGAAAGCCAGCATACAAAATAGCAGCTTTCCATAAGTCAGTGTTGTCCTTCCAGACACAGTATCGCAGGCATGCTACGACAAGCCTTTTTGCTGCAGCCTACAAAAAACCTTAGCTCTACAGCTGACATAGCATGTGCCCAGGAACCAAGACGTTATAACATCCCTTTCTCCCATGCTATCAGAGCTTTCCCTGGCTGTTAGCTCCCCATCACAGGATATGCATCCAAGGATGAAAAAGGTGACTTACTTCTGCACATCCAAAAACTCTAGCAGCTTGATGTCAGGAAACAGACTTAGGTCCACGATCCCTTGGCAGTAGAGGTCATCTTCTCTTTCATGATAGAGCATGTAGAGCATGAAGAGCTCAGGGTAGAAGCACGGCAAGATCAGAGGCAGGACGATACTGCAGGCCTTCTGGTCACTACAGCAGAGAAAAAGGAAGCAGAATTCTACAGTGAGATCTTTAACCTTCATATTACCGAAAGCGGTAGCTACGCAGGACACATCCAAACCCCATAAGCCAAGTCTTCCACAGTTATCCCTTTCTGCACTGTGGTCCCTATTTCCAGGCCTGCCTACATCTCACTGTTGATATGGAAGTCCCCATCCCAGCATTGACTAAGTTCCTAGAGCTAAAGCAAAGCATGTAGTAGCACTGGGACCGTTGTCTCACACACAGCCATGCTATTCCACGTTTGGTGGTGTGGGTTATCTTGCAAGGCTCTGCCCCACACAACTCGGACTCTCCACACCTTTTATTCTTCTACAGAACATGATCAGAAAAAAAGTTGCTCTCTTTCTTCCAGCAAAGAACCATGAAAAGCATACTGACAGCTACGCACTCTTAGAGAAAATTGTGGGCACTAAACCCAAGTCACATAGGACAGCTCCTGACAAATATGACCAGTTCACTACTGAATGTATTTTAGAAGCACCCCATAGGCCCTAGCAGCTTAAAATTAAACAGCTAGCGGTGATACCTACTTTGTCTCTCCATCTACACTCTTTGCAGGCAGTTGGCCTTTCTGTTCCAGCGCAAGACAGAGCAAACCCCTAGAAGATAAGCAGAATCAAGGTTTAGTTCTCTTATTTATTTATTATTAATGGTCATTTGGCATTCACAGATGAGGAGCTTAGCTGCCTCAGCAACAAGTGGGATATCAGCACAGCTCTTTGGAGTCCTTGTAGCGCTGCTTAGGTCTCTTCAGAAATTTGAAATAATATTTTGTATTGGAGGCATCTTGCTTTCTTCTACATCGAAGCCCCGGATTAATAGAGTCTTATCCACTGTCTCTAGCTCCAAGAGTCATACCCTGTTTAATGATGTTTTATGATGTTTCACTATACGAAGGAATTCTCTGTCACCAGCAGGAGCTTCCAGAAGATGCATTAGTGTTTTGAAGAGTGACTAGCTTCTAAAGGGGGGAAGTGGTCACTCTGGAAAACCGCAGTTTCATTGAACACCAGTCCCTGGTACCTCCATGCAAAGGACATGAGGTTTCAGGATCTACCACACCAGCCAATTCTCTAATCGATCTGGGCACATTAGAGAACATACAGAATTGTCCTATTTAAAAAAAGTCTCTGCTCTAAAAAGCTAGCTAGGAGGCATCTTGACATTTCCAAGCCAAAGCTGTTTAGTCTTAAAATAGAGGGGAGAGTTGCCTCTTTTGGTGCAGAAGTAGCAGCTTAGAAAACGTAGTGCTAGAGCAGAGTAAAGTGCCTTTCCCTCCCCACAACTCACCTGAAAGATCTGGAGGTGTGAAGCAGGCTTTCAAATGTACACTTACAGCATATGCCTTTCGCTGGCTTTGGAGAGAGCCTGGGCTACACCTACAGACTGGCAGCACAGTGCAAAGGCCTCCTTCCCTCACCCACATTCACACTCCAAATGAGCTTAGTTAGTGAAAATACATCTTTATTTAGCACAGTTCTGCAGCAAGTCTCCCAAGAAATATGATGTGAAATAAAACAGCCCTGACACCTTAAAAAATTATCCTAACAGTCTACTTCACAAGCCCTCTAGACTCATATCTCTTGCAAGTGCTGAATATGCTTGACTTACTGGTAAAACTCCCATATTTTCTTTGCATAGTACTTGATTTCCTCCTGTGCCATCGTCAGCAAGTGTCTACTGGCCCCAATCCCAGAATATGTTGCCTGAAAAGCTATCATCAAGGCCTTCAGCAGCTTTCCCAGCGGGTGCAGAGAAGACTTCAGCGCCTGCACAACAGAGGAGGAAAACGAAGCTTTGCAAGTCAGCCCCTGCCATTAACAGAGAACATCCAAAGGCAATCCAGCCATCAGCAAAGGAGGACAAGCCTAGAGGTAATCAGCTATAATCTCGATCTATTTTTGATGCCAGAACCCATCCTCCTCCTATTATTGGGCAGAAACGCGCTCAGTAGAAACTGCTATATTACATAAAATTTGCTGCGATACCCGAGAGAGAGCAAAGGGTGCTCTGGGGAATGGCTGGTTGAGTGAAAAACAGCCACTAAAACTGCATGGAAGTTTGTTAATCATTTCCAGCAGCTGTTTATTCCCTAGCACAGAAAAAACCAAGATTGAAGCTTTATCATCATTTCGTAGATACAAAATGAGTCTCCAAAAAGCCTGCAAGATAATCTCCCTTCTTCGCATGCACGGATGTTCACACATAAATGAGAGAAGACAAGACTCAAAGCCATTGGCTGCTTTGTATATGCTATTAGCAAGTAACAGCAAACAAGAGAACCTACATCCATGTCTGGTGGACAGATGTGGATGTTTGGGATGTTTAAACCTTACCTTGTGTAAATAACATTGCAGTGACTCCAGTTCCTGGTGCTGAATTAGCTCTTCAAGAATATCTTCCATCTTCCAGGACACATCCTCAGTCCCCCTAAAAAGATGAAAGATGAGGAAGGAGTTATCCCTTTGTATCTCAGATCTTTCTTTCTACTTTCCACTGTACGTAATTGCTCTATCACTTCCATCTAGATGGAGTTCCAAAAAAGTCTTTCTTGTCACAACTAGATTGGGTTAGCTCTGTTCTCCTGAAAAGCCCCACGTTTTTAAATAGAAAGGCCTCAGCTATCCACAATAGCTGTCATTACCTAAATTCATCACATTTTGCTCCCTTAAAACCAGCCTAAGTTGCTTTATGAGCATACTCATCTGATCTATTTTAGATATTTACTTCAGGGGAGATAAATTGGGCCTTCATCCACCGATGGCATCAGCAAACAAACAAAAGGAGCCGGTAACACCTGGCTCACATTCAGATGCCTGCATTTAATAAGGTGAATCCCACCCAGATTTTCACATGTAAGAACTAGCCTCAACAGCCCAAACTTAAATTCAGGCTTAAAACTCATCCTCCTCCAAGAAAGTGATGCTGTCTCATGGACAGGAATACCTGGAGAATGAAGGAGTTCCCGACTCAAACGCAAGGCAGACTCAAATGTGTACCACTATCCTCTGTATACAAATGAGCTCCTCTCTCCAAACGAGGGTGGGCAATAATCACCTTTGGCAGAAGAGGTACTCCTGAGATTTCCGCAGCTCCTTGCTCGACTGTATGTGGAACCCCGTGAAAGACTCCTCCGTTTCCTCCTTACAGCCAGAATGGATGAACTCCAGGAACTGGTCATAGATTCCTTTCCATCTCTTCTCTACAGGAAACTCCTCAAGGCCCAGCTGACTGCACAACATGACAAGATATTAGGCTTTTCTACCTCCCGTCTTCATTTTCTCTGACTTCACCTTCAGATATGGAAAGTTCTCCAGAATCAGATACCAACACAAGAACTATGGGAACAGAGAAATTTTAGCAGCACCTAACTGGTAGGTCAGCAGAAGTCAGCTCAAGCCTATTATCCTTGCAAGAAGCTACTTTGAACCAAGAGAATCTAATTCTTTGTGCATGAACATCAACAATTTGAAGCTTTGCAGATGAACTGATCACAGGCTTTTTTGCTCCCCTTACAGATGTTTCTAAAGAGCGAGCCTATTTATCCCAACCAAAAGCCTATAGAAGAGACTGACTGCAAGAAGAAAAATGGACAGCCACCACCAGAAGCTACTGCTGTCTGAAAGGCACAGGAAACACGACTTCTTTCTGCAATGTAGAAACTCTGCTGGATTGGAAATGTTTTGAGGAGGAAAGATGAAATTGAACCGGGCTGCACAAAAGGAATCTCAGAGGACAGGCAGCTGTTCTGCTTCTGCCTTGTTTCATGGGCTTACCAGAGAGGCGACATTCCCCAGTGCTAAGATGGGAAGCCACTCAGGAGAGGAACTCCTGCCTTGGAACACAGAGCCACCCACACTCTTGCTGGACCACATCAATGCAGCACAGACAAGCCACAAGGCCCCTCTCCCTCCCAAGAGGGCTCCCTCGTTTGGGTGACCCTGGCTGAACCCAGACCTCCAGCCTGGAGACTAGAGCATCCCTTTGCAGGATTCAGTCCTGAGGATAAGTCTATAAAATGATAAGACTAAATGATAAACTCTGCTCTCCTTTCCTCTTCTCCTGGTAAATACTAGTATTTTAGATGAGCTCCTTCAGGCGAGGACTGCTTTGATCCCTGTAGGGGCTGATCCAAGTCTCCTCTAGGTACTGTCAAAACGCAAGCCAAAACCCAAGTAGTCAGGCGCTGTTGCTCACGCTTTGGCTATCCTGTCATCCAGCTGCTCATTTGACGTGTTCAGGATGCCTTGAGTCTGAAGACCTTGGCCCGATTTGCTAGTAAAGGTTCCCTCCAGAATGAAGCCGTTGGCAAATGACAGCTTTCCCTGAAACAGAAATAAATGGTTATTTTGCCAAGATCTCGTTAACGAGAGGAAACAAGCTGGACGGAGATCTCAAACCCTTCACAGAGCCAACTCCTGAAACAGCAACTAAGAACAATTTCCAGCACCAAGCTGTGTTTTCAGCATCCAAAGCAATGGTGTCGTTCAGAAAGGAATCACTGGAGCCAACAGGTCAAAATCCTGGCTACTAAACGGCACATATAGGGTTCTGGAGGTGAACAGCTGTACACAGAGTACCCAGAAATATAGATGAGGACTCTTACATTATGCTTTTCAACAAGTATTCAAAATCCTTTGTTATAAAAAACTCTGGCTTATATTTGCAGGTAGATATTTCTAACTTGGGGTGAACATATGAAACTTCAAATTTCTCCTATGTTTTTCCTCTGCTGGTTAAAACCACACGCAAGTTTGGCCTCACAGGTAGAGGGAAACATTTGATATTCACCATAAAAGCTTTCAAGCGCTTGCTGCTACCAAGAATAACCCTAAATTCTCTGGGGCAAACATTGGAGAAGACATACGGTAGCTTGATTCAAACTTAAAAGGTTTTAATTAAATTACTTCCCAAGCCAAACAATACTGCAACTAGGCTGCCTTGGAACATGAGCCTGAAATCCATATTGCTAATAGCAGGAGGCACTATTGCTTTAGATACAGAACAGATTTTTCTAGACTAACCACTTAAACTAAACATTAATTTTGGAGGATGTTTTATCTAAACACTTCAGTCAGTCTCTGCAAAACCTACCCTGAATCTTACAGCTGAAAATTACAAAAAATTCTTCTTCCCATGACAAGTCACTAAATGACAGTGCTCATTTGCATTATTTGCAATTCTTACCATCATCGAGTATCTATTTTAATATCAGCTCAGTTTGATTTAACCACATGCTTCCTGTCAGACTTGCCATAGATTTCTGTAACAAGCTGGAGGACTAGTTTTCCCCTGCAACAGGGCACTTTATAAACGCTTTGACCAAATATTTCTCTTGAAGATAACTGCAAAACGTTCAACATGCCACAGCAACGGCCAGATTGCAGAATTAAGCCTTCAAGATAACTCAGCTACGTTAACATCCCAGCTACGTTAGCATAGCACTGGTACTGCAGTTCCATTTACTTTGTGCACTATTCCCCATGCTCTCAACCACTACAAAGGCTGCAACATTTGTTTTACAAAATCCTAAACCATAACTTGCAAAGCACTGCCAAAAATATCAAAAAAAAAAAAAAAAAGAAAGAAAGGAAAAACACAAACCAAAACCCTTAAATATAAAGGAAAACAATGCCCAAAGCCCTCAGTTCAGCTGCAGCCTTCCTTCTGTGAATGTGATAGATAACGGGGGGGGGGGGGAGGGGGGGGAAGGAATTTTTTTTCCGGGGGATCATGGGAAAGTGGAGCAGGAGTACATTAACTTTGAAGAAGAATCCCTCAAGCTTCTGGAAAACTAGCAGTAATACAGAAAGGCTGAGATGAAAGAAATACTCACCTTTCCAACAAATGTTAGATCTTCCATGAAGTTTCCTTCATAGACAGAGTCATCTTCCAGGAGCAGAATCCCAGAACCCTATGTTTGAAAGCACAGGTAGTAAATACATGACATGGACTTCCTACCTACCCTGTCTCATCTAGAAACAACCATTAGGGCTATTTATGAGGTGCAGGTTCTGAAAATCCCTTTGCAAGCCGAACATATCGTCAGCAATGCTCAAGAGAAAAGCAAAGAGGTGCTCCAGAGATAACCAATTAGGCACCACCGCATGGAGAAGTGGTACTGGCTAACTGAGTAGTTTTAAAGAAGAGCATTATTATATTTATTTCCCTAGAACAAGGAACTAAATGCAGGTTCCTGCTCAAACCAAGAATTACCATACAAATTAAACTAGTGGTCTTCACAGTCCTATGACCTTTTGGTATCTGTAACCAATTGTGTAGCCTTCTCTGAAAGATGATTAAGAAAAAAAATGAAGCCAGCTGCCACACAGAATTAGCTTTGCCTCTTTTCGCACAGTCAATATAGCTTTAATGAGCTGCACAGAAACACTCAAAATGACTCGTTCCATTACTTCCCAACTCCCACAGCTGCTTACAGTAGCCTGTGTTTCAGACAAGCATCGAGATGATGAACAGACACAGGATACTTTATACCAACAGGGAAGATTCTTCTTCTTAGAGCTTGGCCTGAGGTTCAGATGTAACTATACCAGTCAGAAAATGTGGTCACTTTTAGAGTTGTAACACATTTTCCGCTGGAATAGTTTTCTTGATGGAAAGTGCCCTTTCTGGCAAAAATAAAAGGTTTCCAAGGGAAGTATCTTGGCCTTACCAATTTTCCACTAGGAAAGCTAAAGCAACTGCTCCCCACCTGGAAGCCTTGCAAAGTTAAAGGAGCCTTTGGCAGCTGGCAAGCCAAAAAGGGAGCTTTATTTTGGTCCTCCACAGATGGAATTTTTATGGAAAGCCCTTCTGACAAAGTTTCCGTTCTAAACATTTTATCCTAATTTTGTGTGTGGGGAGGGGGGTTGTTTGTTTTTTTAAGTGCGCATTTTTCATGAGAATAAATCTTTTTATTCCTCAGCCAGCTCTAACCATGCCAATCCCTTCTGCTTTCCACACCAACATATCAACTTTCAATGAGGTGGAGAGCAGACTGGACATGGGTAAATCCACCTTGGCAAGGTAAAGACTTAATCTCCAAGGCAGATGTAGCACTATATATAGCTGCATAGCATCTCATGTGAGTTCCATTCCATAACTGTGACCTGATGACCAAACCACATCGAACTTTAAGGTGTCTCAGCATAAGCGAGGAGAGGTGTCAGTCTCATATCCAGTTTCTAACTGCACAGAAACCTCGAGGTGGTAAGAAGCATATGATTTAATCTAGGCCTTGTTCCTCAAAAATGTTCTTGTGATAAAATATCAATGCCTAAATCCTACTTTCTACTTTTCAACCTAATCTTGCCCTTGATGGGGAATTCCATGTCCCACTGATACAGAGAGTCCACTGAAAATGAGTACTTACCACCATTTTACCAGCATGAAATGTCCTCTGATAGCAGATCCCTGACTGGGTTACTACAATGCCTTGTCCATGTTTGTGATCATCATGCCACATCCCTATGTACCTCTCCCCTCTGGAATGCAACAGAAAAGGAATTAAGTTTTTGCCCTGTTTCACTACATCTCAATCGATTTTACGCATCACCTTCTGAGGCTAGCTTTAATCAATATAATGCTCCAGTCAACACTTACTGCACAAACCCAATTCAGATAATGCTTCCACAGGATTTCAAGCCCTACAACAGAACCTGAACATTTCCTCCCTGTAACACTCCAATCCTCCCCACCAAAACTTGAGGCTTTCCACTCCAAATAGAGGGACAAAACTATCCGTACCCCCTTTACCTATCTTTGTCATCCCAGACTCCATATCCATTCTTCTTGTCATTTTCCCACTGTCCTGTGTATTTAAATGGATGATCAGCCGAGCGGTTCTCCAGTATCCCAAACCCTTGACGTAGGTCATCTTTGAAGTAGCCTTTGTAGACCATCTCATTTCCATACCTGCAGAGAGACACAGATGTAATTTAAGATGATGCCTATTGGACAGCTATTACTGGAGTGAGAAGCCAGGAAGCTGATTAGATTGGGTTCATCTGCCTGTTAAATATTACAAGTATTTGACTTGGTAGGTCTGGAACCTGTAGTCATTCACTAAGAGGAACGTGCACCACTCAAGCTGGCCACTCCACACAACTTTCAACATTATCTGAGGACATATCACTTAGAAGCCTGAAGAGCCCCATAATTAAAGCTTGCAATTACCCTGGGAGAGGTAATTCAGTCCTTGTCCTCTTGCCATTCAGGTTTCAATGACCATTGTTTTATTGCAAGTGGAAGCAGATCAGATCAAGCAGAAAGCTAGATCTGCCTTCACCTTTTTACACCCTACAGCCACCCCTTCTCCTGGAATCATCCACCCGAGAAGAACTCCTCAGAGCTCTGTCCATTACTGGCCCTAGACCTCTTGAATAGAGAAAGAGCTTATGATAAAGCTGTTATTGATAATTATAGATCTGTTCTTGCATTTGAGACTAGAGACACTAGCACAAATGCAATATACTTCAGCTCCTCTTACCTCCTCTGTTCATATTCTTATGGCTCCTGACACTACCGGTATTCATGAAATATAAACACATTATATAGCACTAACAGTCACAGTAGCTATACTTTGAACAACACAAACATTTTACAATTTACAAAGATCATTTGAAGGGCGTCCCTTTAGTCCTTCTCGGCTGTTAACCAAGCTCTCTTGGCTTACACTGTCATGAGATTAAGTACCCTGTACCCCAATAGCTACATGGGGCATTGGTTATAAGCAATTAATATATACCAAGCATTGCTCATTAGGCTCAGCATTCCCTACAGATTTATGTATGTATCCTGTACTTTGAGCTTGATTCACAACTACGGAGCACAACATGCATCTTGTATGAAGGCCTTTCCCCGTGATAAGGAACTGATGTAAGGAACTGGGTTGTGTGCTTTCCTTTGCTACAGTTGGCACAGCAAAAGCGCAGTACTGATGGGCAGATGAGTCGCTGCATTTGCCAACACATTTGACTCCAAGCCATGTGTGGCCTAATCAAAGAGGAGATGCAGTCGTGTTTGCTTTTACATAAACAAAGTGAGTTGCTCTGTCCAGCCAACCCCGTAGGCTGCAGATGAAACTGGTTTATGCCTACAACCTACTTAACAGGCCTCAGCTGAAGTTTCTGGCCTTCTAAATGGACGAGGTGAAGGCTAGGACATCACAACAATCCCATAATATAGTTCTTTGCAGACTGGGCTCCCTCCAAATTCCCTGATAGTGCTTTGAGACAAGTATGCAAATGACTATTCCCAGGAGCATTTTGATGAGTAAATAAGAAAATCTTGAACTGCATGTCTTAAGTTCTAGGTTTAAGCTCAGAATTTGAGTGAGCAAGAAAGCCAAATCCAAGCAAACTATGAGAAGCAGTCCACTCCAACAGCTCAGGATGAAGTATGACTCCTATACTAAGAAGCTCATCTACCACTAAGAAGCTCATCTACCATTGGAGAAGCTACTCTGTACAAGATTTAGCTCAGATAGTACAGCCAGTCAGGGTGGAGAGAGAGCTGCATCCTCCACTAAGTCTGTCCAGCCTGAATGCTGGACAACTCACTCTGCTCTATAACTACAAGCACGAATATGAAACGACATCCTCACCAATAGGTCATAGAGGTTGCTGCGTTAGGCAGCTACAATGGTTACAAAAAACAAAAGCAAAGCATTAGCTTCTGGAGCCTGGACCACCCTGTGCTTTATACCATAACTGAGCCTTCTTCAGTGAGGTGGGACTATTTTATCCTTTAAGCATGTGAAATCTCCCTTCCCCTAGCATCTGTCTTTGTGCTTTACTTACTCACAGATTCCATAGCCTCTCATCTTGCCCTTGTACCAGTGGCACTTGTAGCAGTCGTATCGGTCTTCAGATCGACGTGGGACAAGGCATATTCCAAACCTACAGGGTCCATACAGTAGATGTCAGCACAGAAGTCAGCATAGCAGAAAGGCAACTTGGTTTTATCTGATGAAGTGAAAAAAACTAAGGACCTTCCACACTCCCAAGCAGATTTCTGTACCTGAGGTCAGCTTTACCTCTGAGGTTATTCCCAGGTGTCTACTGACTCGCTCCAAGGAAGAGCTTGTTCTAGCTCGTCTGCTTGCGAGTTGCAGTCACAGTTCATTACTCTTTTCTACAGAGCTATTCGCGGTGATTTGTTTTTCCCCTTCCTTTCCTCTTCCCTAGTTTTGGGGCTGAATTAGACTACCAAAGTAATTGCTCATTTAAAAGTTTTAAAACTTGTCTAGAAATTACTTTTTCAACCTATTTCATATGAATAAATTAACCTAGATTTAGAGATTAGAGCTAAGATTCATCTAACAAATGGAGATGTCTTCATCTGAAATGATCATCTGAACCTGCTCCCTTTACTGCAGTCACTAGCAATTCAGTTACTCTAGTCCTTACTTAGCCTAAAGCAAGTGTCTAAAATAGGTCTGTAATTGGACTGTAACAGTGAATTTTTCGCACCACTGACTGTAAATGGAACAAACTAGCTGAGCTAGAAGCAGCCACATTTAAGTGAGATGAATTCCACACCAGGAAAGCCACCATCCTACAAAATACCAGCATGATTTCCTCTAGTAGGAACCATTCACTGTTGTACTTTGAAAGCAAGAAATACCCTGTTTTTTAAGGCTTACCCATGCTCCAATCCTTTTTTGAAATCTCCAACATGGTTCCGTCCATCACGCCACTTCAGTGTCCCCCTGCAATTCGAGGCAAGCATCACACAAGGAAGATCATCAGCAAAATTTCTAATTTCAACATCAGGAGACACACAAAAAGGCACAACCCAGGGACTGCTAATGTCAAAACATTTCCTGAGGGAACAGAGGTAGAGAAGATCTCCAGGCACCACTGGGACCTTGTATTGCATGGTAAGGATTTAATACAGTCAGGTTTTCATGCCCTGGAATGAGGTGGTAGAATCTTCTTCCAAATCTACAAATCAAAAACATTTTGCAGTGTTTCTGGATCATTCATTTAAAACAATGAATGCGACTGCTTTGTAATTACAGTACAGTATGCGATTAAGCCAGCCAAAATTTCATCAGTACAGAGCCCCACAGAAAACTTAATGACAACACGGCCTAAAGCTTTCTTACCCCAGACTTTCTGAAAACAGAAGAGAAAACCACTAGCCTAAAGAGTTCATGTCTTTCTCTGTTGTGTGTGGGTTGTAGACATGATTATGCAAGGTAATGATGCAACGATGAGACTGGAGTGGTCAACACTGGTCAAACCAGATGGTCAAACTATCGTATGGCAATACCTACCATCTCCTACTCCACCTGCACCCACTCGCTGTTTCAACTCTTGCATCAGCACAGATGCAGGCGGCTCCCTAGATGTTCCCCATCCAAAGACAACGCTAAACAGTGTAGAACCAAAACTGTGACACATCAGCATGACTTTCACCAAGGCTGCTGCTTTAAACACCCACATAAGACAGTTAAGAGGCCAAAAGATTGAGGTTTTGTTATTAAGATACAGGGAAGCGGTCAGATCCATTTAAGCGGACATACGCATCTCAGTTTGCTTTGCAATTACAGACGCAAAGTGGAGGAGAGCAAGCCAGAGAGAATGCCTGCTCCAGCCATGGGGATGGCTTAAGCTACTTGTCACTAAGACTGATCTACTTCTTCTACTTCAAGGCATCAGGCATAGTAGGACAGAAGGGTAAAGACTGGAGAATCAGTTGTTGAAGAGCCACAATTCACACCACCGTTGAAGGGAAGAGTAGAGTGAAATACATGGAGCTTTCTGCTCATGTGCTCACCCATGCCAGCTTCTTCCTCAGAGGTGGACAAGTCATCAAGGCCAACTTTGTTGGCCTATAATTATGTATTAGTAGCAAGTAACATACAAGAGCAATTTCAGCAGTGGGAAGGACAGCCTAGTAATGAAGCAATTAAAAGTTCAGCAATTAAATGTACTTGAAGTCACTGAGTTCTGCCACAAATCCCCTGGGATACCTCAGCCAAGTCACTGAATCTAAGTTTGTCATCTGAAGCAGCAAAGATATTTCCTCATCCCAGAAATCCTCCAAACCTAAGACAGGAGGAGACAAAGAGCAGGGAGAGGTGCTGTGTCTGCAGAGTTGCCACCACCCCAGTGGTTTCTGATCTCTGCTGGAAGCACAGATGGTTGGGAAGGTGGGTGTAATGACTGTCCAGAAGCAGCTCTAACCCAAACACCAATTCTATGCTATTGTGAAGTAAGGCACAAGCTCTTCCACGGAAGATTCAATATTAAGCTTTTACTTCTGGATACTCTGAATGTTTTAAGAAGGCTCTTTCAAACCAAGTCTCTACTTTTTTTTTTTTTTTCTTCAGTTATAACTGTAAACAAACTGCACAAAACCCAGGAAGTCTAAAACTCCCAAACCAGCCTGTGCTGCTGTCTGCGGAAGTTACTCATATTTCAGGTCTCCACACAAAAGTAGACACTACGATCTAATTCTGTGTCAAAGGGATCTTAGTTGGGGCTATTTAACCCTAAATTACAAGCCATTCCCTTTTGACAGGATTCATTCTTAAACTTCTGTTGGATTTAGTGAATAGTTCTAATGCTCCCCTAAAACTACATTTGAGTAATTTTTGTTTATAGGGTTTTATTATTTACAGTTCTTCTTTTGATAAAAGTTTAATGTTAAAAAAAATCTCTCTTTGCTTACTAGCAAGGGAAAAGTTTTCTCCTGTTCTATCAAAAAATTTTTGTTTTTTGTTTTGCCAGCCTGATGATAAGATTTTGCCCCTCAGGATAAGATCCTCTTATTAAACATTATCTCAATTCTAATTACAGGTACAACCAAATGCAATGCCTTCAATGTGATCATTACCGCATTATTAGGGACAACCTCTAAAATTTACCCTATAACCCAGTATTGCTACCAAGACACATACGATACAATAACAGATCACATGCCGGGACTCGTACTTTGACCAAGCCCTAAAAAAAAGCAAACGTGGCCCAATTGCCCCCTGAATTTGTCCTCCATACCAGACTTGCTCCCAGTGGAAACAAGTGAGGCAGGAACTAGACAGGCTGGCACAACCAGGGCAGTCGCCAGCCCACAGTCTGCGGTCCAAGTCCTCAACCAAGGATGGAGCACCCAACACTCAGATACTCTTGAAACTAGTCTTAAGTCTGCATATCCTGGATGGCTCTAGACAGTGCTGTACCGAAACAGCCATTTTTGCATGTCCCCACTCATGAAGGGGGGCAAAAAACGCTCCTTACTTGCCATGTGGCTTTCCCCAGAGCCATTCGCCCTCGTAGGTCGCGCTCTTGAACTTGCCCTCCAGCCTGAAGACGTAGGTGAAGAACCGGCAGGTCGGAGGCTCGGTGCCTTCCCCAGTCTTGCCCCACAGAGGGAAATCGCGTTTCCCGTTCAGAGCCTGGCGGATGGCTTGGTTCAGTTTCCACTGCCAAACAGCCTGGGGGCAGAGGAGCAGGAGGAGCGATGGGGTAACAAGTGAAGAAAACAAGACTGGCCCCAAGAGGAGACATCCCAAAAGAAGCAACAAGAGGTTGAGTTCTCCCCTACTCTGTGCTGTTCAACTAGCCATGCTGGTGCCTATCTACAGCTCCAGTTGCAGGTATTAGCTTGGATCCTGCAAACAGGATACTGGGAAAAAAAAAAAAAAAAAAACCACTAACACATCCAAGTCAGCTGAGTCTGACTCCCACAATCACTAACTGCCCTTGACACAGGACCATGCTGGTTTGGCTGCACAGTTCCTGGTTGTGAAGCTCACTGGGCCTCTGCACTACTCACTAGTTCCCAGAGTAGACAACTTCCAGGACCCCAATACCACTCACAGACTCTCTAAGCCACCTCTGGTCTATCACAGAGGAAAAGGTCTAAATTTGAGCAGAGCCACTAATCTGTCCTCTGATTAGAAAGCTAAAATCCTAATGCTTAAATGGGATTTCAGCTTCCACTTACTAGCCAATGTTTCTTCACCAAAAACAAGGCTGCCAACATGGAGCTGCTCCTCTTTGCCATTCTCCTATTTCAATGCTTAGTTACATGGTATTGCAGGAGAAACAGAAAAGCTGGCCCATAACTAACCTTCATCTGAGGATCTTTGGCAGACAGAGAGAATGTTTCTTCTGGTGTAATAATGCGGAGGCCATACCTGTGAAGCAAAGAACATTAGAAGACTATGCAAAAAAAGTTTCATGGTCAAGCAGCAGGTCCTGCTCTTCTCACATCTCTTCAGAAGAAACCAATGATACTTTCACAGACTTTTTTTTTTTTTCCTTCTGAAGTGCACAGCTAATCAATTCAACTTTGTTCCCTAGGTCTGCAGCCAAAAGCATTTTATTGATTGATTTCAAGACACAGTAAACACAAGCAATGCAAGTCTGAGCAACTGTGATCATATCTGAGAGGCAATGATTACCCATATCCCAGAACCAACTCCCTCCACGAACAGAAAGGAGATGAGGCAAGGTTTTGAATCATTCTCTCAGTTCCACAGTCAAGCCAAACCCTTTTCCTCCAAGTGGAAGTATTTCACTTACACTCCAGGAGTCAACTTCTCCCTGTAGTTTTTGTCTACCCACACGAGCTTCAGATCAAAACTCTGAAAGCTGTTCCCCTGGAGAATCAGAAAGAGAGAAGACATTCTTGTTATTGACGTAAATACACCACTTTGCCCTCTCCCTGTCAATCCACTGAAGAGCAGAGCAAGATTGGCAGCAGTATAAATTCCCCCTTCTATGGTCCACACGTCTGTCTCGCACTATGATGACATAGCTCAGACGCTGAAGGAATGCAGGAGAGGGAAGCAAGTTCTCAGTTTATTACTTTTATGTGGTGGTCCATAAAACCACGGCTACTAGTAGCAGACTTTCTGTTTCAATACACACTTTTAGATGGCACTTATCTCTACAACAGTTTCTCCTTTATTACGTGGCAACCCACCAGAATCATTCCTGGCACTCAGAAAGCTCTAATTTTGCTTATGATCTGACTCAGATCTGGACTCCAGACACCATGCAGTGGCCCACAAGTACAACATTTAAGGAATCACTCTTTTAAGAAACTAAAATGTACAGAATATTAGGTAAAGATTACATTCAAGAATACATCTCCCTTCCCTGTCTAAATACCAGGTGCCTGCAGTACAGGGCTGCTGTCTGCAAGGATGTAGTCAAACAAGCTCAGGTACTAGCAAGCACCAGGGCGCTCAGCATGAGCTTACTACTGACGAGCTGCCCAGTCTTGGGGAACAGGGTAAGAACGTTCAAATTCTCAGCTCTACAGCCGTTTTTGGCAGTCCCCTTTCTGCAGCTAAAGCTATCCAGCTCCGTATCAGTCCAGTTATGTCTCCACAAGCTTTAATAACAGTCATAGCAGCACATGAGGCACAGTGGGCGGGAACCGTTGACTGAACAGAGATGACTACAATGCAGATATCTCCATGTGAGCTGGTTATTCTCGGTTCCTGCTCTAGTCAATGGGGTTGAGGGCATGATTCAACTCATCCTAAATGTAGGCTTCTAAAACAGATCAGAGGAACCACACCCAGAAAGTGCCTTTTTCTCTCCTCTAAAAGGCAGCCTGGGGTGACTAACTCCTAGCAAGAACACTTGAGTATTAAGGAGCTGTCAATCAGAGTAAGCCAAGTTGGACTTAGTTGATACATGCTGTAGAACCGCTCTGAACATATATTACTTATCTAGCTGTCCACAGCTATAGACACTCCCTGTCTTTTCCACACCCAGGCCTCAAATTCCTGAAATAGCCCCAAGAACACCTGCATCAACTCCAGTGCCCATGCCACCAGCACAGTCAACCATGAAACATTAGATTTAGTCTTATGCATGAGTGTTTACAGCGTAAGATTTTTTAACCCGTCAAGACTCTTTGAACGCAGCAGCACAGAAGCCAACAGATTCTTATCCAGGTGTGGGCATGGACTATTAGAAATGTGCCTGTGGTGGTTGGATCCTATGCATTCACTGTAGAAAAAGTTACGTGGGTGTTCCCCTTTTCCTGCTTCACTGGGCTTTCTTCTCTTATTCTCTAGTGAAAACCACAGGTGCAAGGATCTGAGACAGCGTTTTGCAAACAGCCAAGCCCTGCTGCAGTTTCAGTGTTAAACAATTCTTAACATTAGTGTCATTCATTTCTGCTGTCCTTCCAAACACCCTGAAAGGTTCAAGACTCACCTGAATTAGTACAAGGACATCATCAAAGAGCAAAATTCGGTCTGATCGATTCGTACTGGTAGATATGGGAAGATTTCTGCTGTCTTCCAGCAGCCTCCTTTCAGGAACGCAGAGCATGTCCTGCAGAGGGAACCACAGAGGTAGCAATGGTGGTCAAATATCTCTTGCATTCCCAAAGAGAAACATCAGCATCTGGGAGAGGACATGCAACTCAAGGCACTAGTTTCACAGAGCCTGGGTGACTTGTAACACAGAGCATGGTGACAGCAGGCTCAATTTCTAAAGCACCTAGTGACCAGAAGGTCTGTCCAAGGTTTCCAAACTGCTCTGCTCCAACTGTCAGCTTCCCAACCAAGCCCTGAATGCTTAATCCTTATTAGATTTCCCCTCCTTGAGTAAGGGGAAGTGCAAGACCACCAAAGGAGCTCCCCACAAAGCCACTGCCTCTGACTCACTGTGAATTTGTAGCCCAGAGATTTCCATAAGGCCTTGGTAAAACAAGCTTCATCCAGGACTTGGCTGGTGAAGGACTCTAGCTTCCCATATTCCTTGATAGCACTGATAACCAGGTCCTTTTCAGGGCCCTAATAAAGGAAAGAAGAACTTTAGAAATGCTTCAGGCATGGCTATGCAGGACTTCCACTCTCTGGGCCACAGTTGCAGAAAGCCTCTGCAGCTCCAAATGCTCAGAGAGGGAAGGAGCTGCCAATACAACTGCCCTAGCTACAAGTGGCTGCATAAATCTCAATTTTCTTTTAGTCTAGGAGTATTTTCAATCCACAGGTGTGCACCAAGCTTTGGAGCACTTGCAAGAGGGCAGCTCTTTCATTCATCACCACAAAGCCCCACAGCTCTGCATGAGATGTTAACTTGAGCCAGGCAAGCAACATCATATAAAGTCTCCTACCTCTTCAAGAGCCTCATTCATCTTGGTAAGGAGCAGTTTACATTGCTCAGTGTGATCCCGGATAGGCTTGTGAAATATAGTGTACAAGGCCAGTGACATGGAGGTCTCAGAGGTGAAGTCTGTAAGGAATTGTTTCAGCACTGTCTTATGATGCTTCCAGGCTTCACTGCAAGATTGCAAATCAAGACAAAGATTCACTCACTAGTCTTTCTGCATATTGCTACACCTCTGCATTCCAAACATGACAGGCTACCTCACTCCCAGACCTAGTATAGAAAGACCTCAAAGAGCAGGACACAATATTGTGCAAATATATTTGCACAACAAATACACAGAAATAAGGCAATGAGGCAAACAAGCTTCATTCATGTTGCCTCTGGCCCAGCACCCTTTCCAAATAGGAATCACACCCACAGATGCACAAAATATTAGCATGACTTCCACAACTGTTTGCACACCAAAAGTGACTCAGATAAAGTGACTGCAAACCTACTCGTGTCCAGCTCTCATCCCTTCGGTTGGTATTTCCATGAGACTCTGACCACATCTGGGACAAACAGTGGAAATTTCTTGAACAGAAAAGCTATTTCCATACAACTTTTGGCCTATTCAGAGGGACTGAAACATCATGATTTGAATCGGTGTATCAAAGCCTAAGTGGATGATGTTAAGTAAGCTTGGAGAAAAACTGGTAAGGAGTAGCAATAAGGAGCAGATATATTCCTCCTTTAGAAGGAGAGTTGACAGCACAGCTTTGGTATTCCTCCGAGCAAGCCTACAGAAAGGGAAGGAACTGTTGATACATCAGCGCTCAGCTGAAAATGGCTAAGCAAATCCCAGCTTGCCTCCAGTCCCAGACTATTTTCATTTCAGAGGTATGTACCCAGCTGTGGAGTGCTTGCAAGAGGGTGGCTCAGGTATGCTCCATGTTTAAGAGCTGCAGGCTCTGCTCTGCAGCAAGTATAGTACTGCCCCATCCATAGCCATCCTGAGCTCAGTTACTCTACAGAAAAGCCTGCAGATAAGCTTAATCTGACCAAACACAGATCTTGGGAACTTCGCTCTGAGCTGGGCGCTCCAGGATCCCCTTATAGAGAAATCAGCAATTTTACAGCACAATTTTAGGCATCTACAGTAGAATAGGGTGAGTCATGACCCAGAGGTGCCTATCATTGACTATAAAGCGAGGCACCAGGACAAACTCAGGTAGAAGTGCCAGATGCATTCCCCCCCCCCATCGCCAAGCCTAAACAGTAACCAGCTAACAAACGTTTGCATGGATGTACACTGGCCATAGCTTCAGCATCCCTCTCTTAGTGTCCACAAGAAGTCAAGTCTACTTCTCTAAAGAGCAAGCCTGGAAGACTTCACTTTGAGGTTGATGACCCTTTGGGAAACCAAACAGAGCTACATGATCAATAAGTAGTCATGACCCTGCACTACAGGAACACTTCCAGGACAAGATTAGCTCTGCCACGCATGCACCCCAGTGCCCCACTCTCCATGCTTGCCCATTTTTTGCTCAATTGGTATATACAGGCTGTGACGCACGTTCCATACAATATGCTTATGACTGCAAGGGGAGAGATGAAAGTTTCCATTTTCAGCTTTTCCACATGGTTCCTCCTGCCAGATTCTCACAGAATCCTCTCTAGGGTCTCAACTTTCCTCACTCCTTACCTGAACCTCTCAAACTTACTGAATTCCTCCCCCTAAAATCTCCAAGTTGTGCACAACAGCAAAGAGAGGGAAAGAGAACTGCAGGGGAATCTTTCAACACCTGGTCCGGGGATCTCAGCAGAATGGAGGAGAAGCTGGTTCAGCGGAGTGGCAGCTGGCTAAGATGACTGCAAGGGCAGTGCTCATTGCTGCTCTCTCCTGGTAAGTGTCTTAACCCATGTTTTCCCTGCAGATCATTCCATTCTGCCAGGTCCAGACTCCCAGATCAGCTTGACGCTTGCTCCCTTTGGAATCACTTTCCTGCCTACAGCTATGCTCATATCAGCTACTAAATAAGCATTTTTCAGCCCACTGACCTTTTGCTCTTTATGGTATGTTCGAAGCCGTGGACTACAACATAGTTTGCAAAAGTGACGAAATATCTGTTAGGAAAGAACAAGCACAAACAGAGTTAGAGATGCAAATTAACTGCAAGGTTTAAGCATTACTGGGAGCAAGTTCTTCTGAAAACATAGTTTAATCTTTGCAAGGAGAGTAAAAACAGAGGTAGCTATTGAATCCTCTCACTTTGACTCACTCCACTTTTGTTCCCCCTGCCAGCTCCCTGGTTTAACTGCTTTGTTGACTGTTCGCACTAGTTTTGTTACAGGAAGTCTAAGTCTTCCTGGCGTTCAGCATAAGCAGAAGTAATCTTGCGAAACCACCCTGGAAAGCAAATCTACAAAGGCTGAGCTTCAGCCTCAGATGCACCAATTTTTCCGCTGCTTGAAACAGAAGTATCAAGGCTCTATTACTGCTGATAAATTCTAGTCAACGTACTCCATGTCAATGTATTTCGTCTCACACTAGAGGGAGATCGAGCCATGTTTTGTCAGCAAATATCATGCCTTTTTCCAGTAGTGATTTCACATAAGTCATGTATTCTGTCCAAATTAATTATCATTTATTACATCTAGCAAGCTCATCTATTTATTGCTGATTTTCAGAACCCTGAAGAGGGTCTTTGCTTGCTCCGATCACTCCAATAAGCATGAGACATAGTAGGATCAGGACTGTAGAGTGAGTCAGCAGAAGTGGGTAGGAACCAGCTCTTCATTTTTCACAAGACACCAGAAAAAACAAGTTCTCATTCAAAACAAGGGGAAAAGAGATCTCCTTCAGATAAGCTCCTCTTTCGTGTCTGTTGGAATCTCAGCACAAGTTTCCAACTCTTGTTTGCCTTTTTTAAAGCAAATGATTTTCAATTCATTGAATCAATTTCCAGACAAACAATACATGCTGCTCCAAATCCCACTCACAAAATGGCAAAGTTTCTTGCTCAACGCTTTCTGAAGTGATATTGTCCATATAAAAATCAAATAAACAAAAATATTCCTTCCTTCCTCCTCCGTGCACATGCACACCTGTAAAAAGCAAAACCAAGACTAGGCGAGCAGCAAGCTCCAGGAGCCAGAGCACCCTGTCTGCTCACCTCCCATTCCTCTGCACACCACTCAGATGGTTCAGATGGCCATGACATAGCCATCACTTACTATCACACCGTTTGCCAAAATCAAATAAGCATAGTAAAAACAGGTTTAGAATCCATGTCTGCTGACATCTTCCTCTCTTCATCTCTTCAAGTCCTATAAGCCTCCTTGTACATGCCTTTCTGCTCCTGATCATTGCCCAGGCTTTGTTCTCATAACTCCCCCAGACACAAATTATTACCTTTTCCTCCTCCTGCTTTAAGATGCCTAATAATAATAATAATAAAAAACTAATACTTGTAAGGAAAAAAATCCTGCCTTCCAAAGCACAGTTACAGATGAAAAAAGACCACCTATTAGATGGCCTACACAGATCCTATAGTCTGTAACATTTAGTCCATACACTGAATGCAACCAAAGACCTCCTTGCTTAATGAATGAATGCTAATGAATAGCACCAAACAAATTAAATGCATCAGTTTTGCACCAGCCTATCAGAGTTGGTAGAAACAGCTGATAAGTTGGGTCCCTTATCTTCACCTGAAATGCTTCCATACTTACTGAATGTGGAGGCTTAGAAACAGGTCCCCTTTCCAGACAGTGTAAAAGTCTTGGATGCAGAATGAGTCAGAAGTGCTGCATTTTTGTTTGAGTATCCGATAATTTTCTTCTGTGAAGTTCCAGAGAGCTTGAAATCGATCATTTAGTAGCAGTAAGAGTTTAAAGTTGTCCTTTCCTCTCTGGTCATGAGGCTCTTTGAGGAAGAGATTGGGGGAGAGGGGGAGGAGGGAAGGGAGAAAGGCCATCAGAAAGCTTTGAACGCCAAGGAATCTTGTGGAAGACTCTGTCCAGATCAGCCCAATTTGTCAAGGTGAAATACATATACTCTTACAGGAAAATAATTCCTAGGAGGAAGGACGTGATGATTATTTGGGGTTGGGTCTCTAATTACTTTTATGGGCTACCCGTGCTAAGCCCTTCTCCTTTCCATTCTTGTAGGACATGTGGTCATGGTAGCCTGTGAGACTAAGCCCCAGCTCGGGCACGAGCACTTGAAGAAAATTTGGAGAGGTTTTGCCCCTGGCCCAAATAGTTGTTCCCAACCTTCATGAAGGCTAAAAGGCAGTGACATCAGTAGGAATTACCCTAGGGGTCTAAATCCAGTCACATTACTTTTGGCCAGAATTGCTCACGAATATTTACACAGATTTTGGTGTAAATTTTTGGTCGTTTCAGTGGAGCTGCTCTGATTTACTACCATCTCGGAAGCTGCACTCACAAGCTTCAAGAGCAGGATGACAGAACGGGCACAGTTTAGGGGTCACACACGCAAGAAGCATTTCTGATTTCCACACACCATAGTGGAACAAGCCTGACAGCAGACATATGTGAAGGGATTGAATGTTCAACAAGGCCAGATCAACTGAAGAGAGAAATTTTGTCTCTTCAGATATTCCCCAATATATGCTTCTGCTTACAACGGTCAGAATCTAGATTAAACTCTAAAAACAATCTAGATTAAACTCTAAAAACAACAAGAACCACAGTCCTAGGCTTGCAGGAAAGGTCACACATGGCCGCAAGACCTTACTGTCTTAAGTGAAACAATTTACATATCACTCCTGTGAATGAATCAGCCTCCACTGCGTCCTCAGCCAGTCCTCAGTTTTCAACTATAATTCTCTTCATAGGTGCACCAGAAAGGTGACTCAAGGTAAAGAGTTGGATACAAAAACGTAATCTTCTCTGACCTACCTGCCTGGAGCAAAGGCTTGAGGATGAAGGCATCTATCCGTGCCAGGCATGCTGAGAAGGTTTCTTCTGCTTGGAGCAGAGAGGCGGCTGCTTCAGCTGTGCACATGTCCTAGACACAACAAGAAAGCCACATGTAAACTCACTTCACGAACATCCACCCACCAGCAGCTTCCAAGCTCATTGCGAACATCTATGCTTTCCTGTTCTGGACAACACAGGCAGAGAACTGCATTTGCTGCCCCCCAAAAATAATTGAAATTTTTGCGAGAAGAAAGGGAAACCCAGTAGCCCAACACGAGCTGATGTCACAGAAGTCCACTGAAGCTGCAGGCTAGTCTTCCTGATTCTCCAACTGAAGATCTTCTCCTGCGGACCATGATACTTTTCAATGCGACCGGAAAGGCCCTAACTTGATAACTGCTTTAATCCTGCTTAGTGCCACATCCATACTTCCAGAAGAAAATCACTGAAGTACACGGCAGCAACAGACGAAGCAGAGTGTCTATTCCCATTTCGCTCACCAGTTTTCGGCCTAGGTGCTGCAGTCTGCACCTTTTGGCATTAAAAGCTGTCATACGGAGCCGCAGAGCCATGCCCAAGCACCCACACCTCCAAAGGGGCAGAGGTCTGGTGTTACTCCTTTCTGAGCAGGACTGTGCACTGCTGGTTATATGTCACAACTGCTGGGTCAACAGACAGAGTTTACTTAAAATGGAAGTAGGCAGTATTTAAAAAAAAAAAAAAAAGGCAACAAATCTATGTGAACAAACTCCTGTAGCTTCCTCCTCCTGCCTCCCAGCCCTACCTCCCAAAAGAAACGTATCGGGGAAGTGAACACATCCAGTTAATCACGTGTCACAAGAGACTAATATGGAAAAAGCCCAGGTGGTGAAAACACTATGGGCGGAGTTGGCTGATATTACATGAAGGGAAAAAAAGAAACTATAACCTCGAGATTCTTTCAACTTAGCGAAGCACAAGAGCAAACTCCAGGGACGGCAAATGGTCTCTCCACATTCATTCTCAGGCCGGTTGTAGCTCATTCTCAAAAGCTATGTTTACAATAGTAATTCATCAAATATATGGCACGATGCTGCAAAAGTTTACAACATTAAATTGGTACAACAGATTTTGGCACAGTTTCAGTGTGGGTGCTCTTCCAACAGTTCTCAGGCATGATCCAGGGACCACAAGAAACAGGTAATCTGCACGTAGCCATGCTGTTTTGGGATGCGAGAAGCAAACAGCTGTATGAACATAGGTTATGCCATAACCATCTGGCCGTGGGACCAGGTCTCATTTATTTACTATAGAGACAGAGATAGCATATTCGCACTGTCCCTAGGAAGGGCTGTTGTCAGAGTAGCTCCTAGTGGCCTACTCTGAGGATTCTTCACTCCACCCTGATCTGACAAACCACAGGTGAGATTCATTCTCCCTATGCTGAGATGTCTGGAAGTTAGACATCTAAGCCTAAACTTGTTCTATCTTTCAAGGGAAGAAATGCTTTGGGCATCTCGCCATGGGCTATGGAAAGGACATCTGAGTGACTAGCTTAGGTGGGAATGCCTGACTTTTAAGCTTCTCAGGGGGTTGGATTCCTCACTGAATTAAGGTTTGAGCTCCCTAAACCCACCAAACCCTGCTCACGTGTTCCCTTTTCAGGTCATCATGGAGCTTGGGCTGAGATGGTGTCTTAAAACGTGCATGTGGATGGTCAGCTTCCCTGGTTACACATGGATGTTCATATCCAAACACAACTGACTGCATAGATGTGATGAGATTTTTCTCCTTAGTATCCACAGCCTCTTAAATTTCATCTGTGTGCAAAGTAGGAAGCATTAAATAGTTCCATATTTCACAGTATGCAAGTTTTCATACATCAAGCCCTGAGGCAAGTCAGTCCTAGTCTGTAGGACTATTCTTTGCGGGAATGCTGGTGATTTGCCCCAGAGGAATCTCTACGCATGCAAATAGGTCAAAAAGCTGGAATCTGAATTCCTCCTGTCCCCTCCCAGAGAGGGCAACTGAGCCAGGAAAAAAGCAAAACAAAGCAGCAGCCAGCCAGTTTCCATCCCAGCAGAACACCAAGAGGACAGGACAGATCTAAAAGTTTGTTTTCTATTGCCACTTAATCCTATGCCATGTAGATACAAAGATAAAAGTTATAGGGTGGTTTTTTTTCTTTCCTCCTCTCACAGGAGCTAGAGAGCACTTAAGCTTGTTACAAACCTCTAAGCATGAGTAGCTTGGTTAATCAGAGAGTGAAATCAGCCTGGATAGGCAACAGCATTTCATTTTCAAATGCTTCAATAAAGCAGCAAGTAGTCAGTTCTGTTGTATTAGGATCACTGATTACAAGCTGATGGGCTCTTTTTTTTTTTTAACCTATTTTGCCTATTTGAGGCAAAGAAAGGAATAAAACTCCACCATTTCTGATCCCCTCAGCTAGGGGAGAGGCTTGTTCTCCACCTACTCTTCTTTAGTCCTGCAAGAAAAGATTTTATTCTGTGCAGAACAAAAGGAATGGATGCCAAACTCCAACACTCCTCTTATCAACAACCCAGAAACCTCACCATCCATTACATACAGATGGCTTAATGAAAGCTGAATGATTCAAACCACAGATGCAGATGTACACAGCTCTGCTTTATGCAGCCATGGTAGTTCACAAGCCCTTTCTGAACATGAGCTGGTTCCACACGAAGCCACCTGCAAGCCTCTTTTTTTGAGGGTCTGTTACTCCTGCAGACCCGAGATCAGGCTTTACCAGGACTACCTGAAGGCATTCCCCTGATGCTATACTTGGGTTGAGAAACCTCTGCAACAGCCACAACAGAAAGTGCAATGTATAGACACCCAAGCTGACTCTGAAGGAACCAGAAGTACTTGGAAAGCCTTTTCCGTTACCTGAAGCGTGCCAACCTCTTCTGTCACCTGCCACAGAGTTAACATCATGGGTTTAAGCGCTCACGCTCCTGCCCTTCACTGGAAACTCGTGGTCTACTTTCAGTCTGAACGTGATGGTAACAGACCATTTGCTGAATGAGCAAGTGGCACCAGTCAGCTTTCGAAACAGCGGTTCCGGCATCACAAAAAGACCTAAGTTGCCACATCGCTCAATGATGTACGGGCGAATTTCAGCCGCCACTTCCAACCTTTCCCCACCAGTCATGTGTGGGGTGAGGGGGGGAAGAGCATTTGCACACTTATTTGAACCCAATCAGGCAAAGAGGGTTTGAAGTTAGTTACCCAGTGAACAAAACCAGTGTTGACTCAGCCATAGAGTATAAAGGACCACCTGAGGGCATGTGAGGTCACATTGTGCATCTGCATTACATAAAAAAAAAAAACAAATGCAAACTGCAGAGTTGTTGGGCAATGGGAGCACTCGACAGAAACCTGTGGCTGTCACATGCTGCCTCCCTCCCGCTTGGACCCAGCTTTCACATGCCTCAGTGGTTTTGTACTTCTGTGTTTGTTCACTGAAAGGCAAGGGAAGTTTGATTAGACCCATTCATGTCTGTTTTCAGTGTTTTGGTCTGCACATCGTGCACGGCTCTGCTGCTGCTTGGGAACCAAAACGCTTCTCAGATGATGCAGTCCTGACAGCCAGCATTGAAAAAGATGCTGCTCCAAGGAAGTGTTCACCAGCTGCATAAAGCACGACAGCTTCTCTTGCTAATAGGTGCGGCTGTCTCGATTCTGGTCACGTGCAAAATCCGAAAATCTCCTACGGCTTTTGAGGATAGAGTCTTCCACTGGTAAAGCAAGACAGCCACCAGCCTGCTTCAAGGTCTCATGAGGAAGGATGACCTCTCCAGGAGAACGTTTTCCAAACTGGGAGACATATTTGTTCCCTCTCCCTAAAGAAAGGTACAGGAGGACATAAGCTGATGAAGAGCAAGAAAATCCCTAGCAGCACAGGTCTGTAATTAGGGAGAGGACACAAATGATAGCATTCATGTAGAAACAGGACAAATGAGTTTGAGAAACATCTGTAAGAGCTGCTAGATCTTGGCAGCTCATCACATTCTTGGCTTTTCTGCTAAGCATGCCAACGAAGGCAGAAACAAGGGTGATGCAGCAGCTAACACCAAGACAAGTAGTGGCTGAAAGATAGACAGGAGATACCTGTCTGGAATAGATGGGTGCAGCCTGAGTCATCTGAATGGAGTTCTCAGCAGGGCTATCCAAAACTGCTATATGCACATTTTAGCAAGATGGCTCTTGAGGAGCCACAACAGGGTATTATACCCATTTTGAGAAAATTAGGAGAAGAGTGGTGGGAACAGATAAGAAACCAAGCAAAGAGACGTTTTGGTGCTTTGTTGAGCTTCTCTGTCAGAGTTACGGAGACCATCAAGCTACTTGGAGTCTGTAGCTCTGAGACAGCTATTCCACCAGGAAAATAGCTGGAAAATCCCTAGACATTAGATGTGACTCAAAGTTTCTCACAGAAACACACATCCAGTCAAATAATCCTATCATCTTCTCTACAGTACGGAACAAAGTGGATCTTCAAATGGGGACTATTCATTTTCCATCTTCCTCTTGTGAATTCCCCTGTGTTGAACTTGCATTTAGCAATCAATGCAAACAAAAACTTCTGAGCTAGCAATCCAATTTCAGTGCCAGATTTACATGTGTTCAGGTGTGCCCAGGGCATTTTAACACTAAATCCTGTGAGATGTAAATGTCATGACCATGTTTGTGCCCAGTTCTGCTCTTAAACTTTTCTCTTCTTCTACATCAGCTGTCCTAAAGAGCATTGCTCCTTCATTGCTATGTACAGTTCAGCCTTGCCAATCTCATCTGTCTTTGCAGCTCATGATTTTTTTTCCCTGTTGCTGTTGCCTCAGAAATGAGACAGGTCTGTCACTCCATCACTTCCAGTCCTCAAACAAGCCAAGTGTTCACTCCCCTGCCTTTTGAGACACCATCAGTTTATTGCTGCCACTCAGCTGAAGATGAACCTTTCTGCTATTGCCCATGTCTCACACGAATACCTCCTCTCTACAGAGGCAGGGATAAAGTTGCTTTAATTTAAGTTCAGGAACAATATGAGTTTTAAATTGAAGTCTATAGGGTACCAAAGGCATTTCTCCATTAGAGTAATCCCCAAAGACTTTCTCCAATATTGCGTTTCACTCTCTGGCTTTCTTTCGTAGGGGTAATGGCATTGCTTCTACCTAGAACAACCAAACCCTTCTGGGGATGCACTATAGAGCACGAGCACTTGAACTGTAAATGTCCCTCCACTTTGCAGCAGGATGTGACCCGAAGCATTTGAAAGCAAAAAGTGCTTTTTGTCTAAAAATGCTTTGTTACCAGACTGACCTCCAGGTACCCAGAAGGACAGAGAAGTTCTCCCCTGTTCACTGGAACAAGCCAGAAAGCAGCTGAGCTGTAGACCACACTGGTATAAAGCGTGGGTACGTCCAGCAGCACTATGAAAAGCAATCGTTTGGGTAGGGCCTTATCATAGAGGTCTTAAAGCTCCTGTTACACTAATCTAGGTGAGCAACACCTGGGTTAACTCTGCAGGGAAAACATATGATTACCAGTGCAGTTCCCCTTTGCACGAGCTTTATGCCTTTCCCTAAGCAGTGCATAGCTCGAAAGGAAGCACTTTACAGGGCAGAATAACATCCAGCTCTGCGCAAAGTCTGCCAGTAGAGTTTCACCCTCAAAACTTAGTCAAACCTAGCTAATCCAGATCAACATTTTATGCAACATCCAAATGACGTTTCTGAGCTGAATCTAGGGACCTTAAACTGAACATAGTCCTGCCTATCTGTTTCCTCCCCTCTGTCAGCTCAACATTTGTGCCATCATGATTAACCTGACCAAAGAGTTGCCTAGAAAAAAAATGAAAAAAAAAGTTCGTGGCGAAGATGGGAAGGGGGAATGGATTAAGGGCTGGTCTTAGGGGCAGTGGCAGCAAGGGTGGAAAGAAAGGGAAAAGTTTGTTTGAACTTGGACCCTAGCATCTAGTTTTCTTTAACAGATTAGTTTTTAACGTGGATCAGTTCCCCAGCTCGATTTAACATACAACCACACAAACGTGCCCACTAGCCAGATGGGACCTCCTCTTTCCTTTGCAGCGCCAGCTCAAAGTCCATCAACTCAGGGCAAACTCACGTGGCCCACGCCGAGACGTTGCTTCTCCTTCAATCCAAACCTTTGTTCCTCTTCTGGCCGGGGCAAGTTTCTAGCCCGGCTAATTGCAATTCCAAACTACATTCATCCTCATGTGTCATGCTCCAGCTGAGTCTGCATTATGACCGGCACAAAGACCATTTTGTTGTGTGGAAAAACAATTCCAAGCTTTGTTTAACCAAGACCAACACAGCGAAGCGAGTGCTCCCATTCAGACTCTGCTCTTGTCAAACCTCAGATTCGTCATGACTCAGGGTGAATGAGCGTTCGGCTTACTGGAGTCACCTCAAAAGCAGCCAGAAACATCCAACGTGCGACTTTAGAGGTATTGGGAATAAACAGGGCAGAAAGACAATAAAATCCTGAGACAGCTCTTATCAGCAAAAAGGAGGAAGGGAACAACTGAGGTAACAAAGTTATTTGGACAAGGCTTTAGTGTGGGATAGAGGGAGCCTGCAGATGCCAGCAAAAATTTGTCTGCGAAGGGACCAGATGGTCTGCCATCAGGGGAAATTGCTGAGCAGGAAGCAATAAAAGCAGGCAGACACAGTCCATGGCACAGCTGAAAAACAGAGTTAATAGACCCATCAAGCCTCTCGCACTAGACGTACGACTCTCAGACTTTTGGTCCACGTTCTCACGTATCTAGCACCACGCAGCAGACACAGGGAGCACGGCACAACCACCTCTGCCCTCGAGCGATGGAGGAAGCGTGGGACAAACACAGGAAGCCCTGCCTTGCACACTACGTCCAACTAAACCGTGGAACTCGCCGCCACAGGAGTCTGTCCTTGCTACGAGTATGTTACACCCACACTCAAAAGCAGCTGGACAAATTCATGGAGGGGGGAAAAAAATTAAAAGCTAATAAAAAGATATCAATTCCAGCTCAGAAAGAAGTCCCTGAGGAGGAAAGAAGTGCACGTGAAGGAAGCGCTACTACAACACTTCCCCGTTTTTGTATCCTTCTCCGAGTATCCAATTACCAGAAGTGAGATGGCCTGGCTTGATACCACTGATTTTATGCATCAGGCATTAAAAAAAAAAAACCCACTATGTTGCTCATCTCGCAATGACCCCAAGCACTGAAAGAAGAAACAATGTCAGCTTGTCAGAATATCGATCACATTTGAAGCTCAACAGATTTATGACAGTAGCATGTAGCCAGGAGCATAAGAAGGGTCAAACAATACTTCCTACAGAAAGCATCAAGATTTTGTAATTGATTTTCAGCCCAAATAGAACTTTTTTTTTAATTTCTTTTTGTCCTCATTCATCTTCAACACATAAAATAGGAAAAAACAGGGAGCTATGAATGGGGAAGGGGAAACATATTTTTCCTGATTTTGCAAAATCAAGAAACACAAGATTTTTATATAAAACTTTTCTCCCCCAGACCCAAACTGGGAGCTCACGTGCCTTCCTTAGGAAGTTCATTCCCAAGCCCAAAGACAGTGGTGAATCTCTTGTTGACTTGAAAAGGACAGAATCCATCTGCTCTTGCAGAGTATCTAAGGCTGAACTATACACCCTAGACTCCCTTTGAACAGAGAGAAAGAGACACGGGAGAAGATCAATTCAACTCAGTCTAAATGAGATGAGTGGGCCTCTGTATTCACTTGGTCTCTGTCCACTAATTACAAGCGCTAAACAGTTAGATCAAATAAGATCTTTTACTTACTGACAGCTAAGGCTAGAGAAGATCACTCTCATTGCAATTAAGACTATCATTAAAACTTTGCAAATAACATTGCAAGTACAGAAAGGCAAGATGGTGGTTCGATCCCTCATGGCCCTGCACCTCCCACTATCAAAAATACCTGCGAGCAGCGTATGCTTGCAGAAACAGAACAGCTCTGAGTCAGCAAAATACATGCACCACAAAACGACCTGAAGTTAGAGGATAAAACTCTCACAGATAAATAAGAGTAATGTGAAACAACTACAGGTTGGCTGGATGTAGCAAAGGAAAAGAAGTAATGAGAAAAGACAACTTATGCGTTCTTCATTGGAGTGGAGAAGTTATGAGAGGCTCAGAGGACCACAGCTAGGTTTCCTGCTACTCCTGTGTCATAGCTGTGGTAGCAGGTGTGGGAGCAGGAGGGAAGCTAAGTGTCTGTCTTCAAGAGACCTCTCGTCTTCTTTGATCTTTGCTCACAACATATGTACTCTGTCTTCCAGAGCAAATGGGACTTCAGCATGGCCTTGAAAAGTAAAAAATAAAGGAAGTGCTATACATCAGGGTTTTAGAATATGTATTACCATCTACTTCAAAGCAGCTTTGAGTCAGACCCTAAGCATCACAGCCTGAATTACAGCCTAGAAACCCATACAAAGACAAAAACAGTATTAGACAGTGGAAGAGCTGAGAGTACAGTTGCTTGTACTCTCACGGATGAGATGGAGTTCAGTGTATGGTAACACCATCCTCTGCTCCATTCTCTTCACTTAGGACCTCCAGAATTTGGGTAGGACCAGAGAGGTCCTTTCACTTCCTTTGTGCTGAGAGACAGAGGACTGCCATAAAACAACCAGGACAGCAGTTACTTTCCCAGATGGCTGTCTTCATCCAATGTTCACATGTGAGCCTCCAGATCCATCCTCTGGCTGTCCTGCCTTTCTGTACCACTTCCTGTCTCTTCTCCAACCTCACAGACATTAACTTAGGCTAGAGATAGTGCCCCAAAGCTAATGAGGTGTTACTGTGAAATGCCACTTACAAAACTTCCCAGATCTGCCTTCCTAAGTGAACCTTGTGGTACTTAAGCACTTCAGTCTTTAGTGTGGCATCCTCAATACCTGTCAGAAATAGAGCGGGGCTACAGTCCATTCTGTAGAACAGGAATGGAGATTAAAGACTTACCTGGGATAGTGTCATCACTGCATGCAGACTCCCTCTGTTTTCTGTTCGGGTCCCCTGAACTCCCTAGTGCCTTTCAATATTGACACCAGCACAGTAACGCTAACCCATCCCCATCTGCCAGCTGAAGAACTGCAGAATTTCTCCTCTAGTGCACAAGGTTTTACAAGACTCATTGCAGTAGGAAGCTTCCAGGGCTTAATCAAAGCCTTCAAGTACTCTTGGAGGACAAATTACAAGTCAGAGAAGCCAGAGCAAACCTGTAAAGAGTCATCAGGCCTTTCTAACCTCTGATCATCATTCCAAGACGCCACAGTTTGCTGAAGTGCTTAGAGTGCCAAAACCTAGGTCTTTTGAGGACCTGAAGCTCTGACAAAAAATGTTTTACAAGAAAATTCCTGTTTGTTGAGCCCAAAGTACTTTGCATGAACCTTCCTCAACTCAACAAGAATGTAAACAATACCCTGCCAGGTCAGGCCAGTGATCCAGCTCATCTGACAGCAGCAATAAGAGATGTTATTCAGAAAAAGAACATAAAGTTGGCCACTTTCTGAGGTCTATTCCACTACTGCATAAGGGATGTCAAAGGCTACAAACCTGGATACTTCTACTGTTTGTCTATGGACCTATCATCCTTGAATTTATTTTACCCCTTTTGAACTTATTTATACTGTTTATCTCCAAAACGCATCACTAAATTGAATGCACGGTTCTGACAGACAAGATGCAAGGTAACCAGGCAGAATTATATGCCAAAACAGATCCTCAAAAAATCTCATATTGTAGCTCACTGTGAATAAAGTCATTGCAACAGCAGTAAGGAAACTACCAAGTTCAGGAAGCAGCTGCAAGGTCCAGGAAGCTTCCAGGTCATAGGAAATTTCCACAGACAAAGAGAGGCAGCTTCGGTTCTCGTCCAAATTAAACTAAGTTTAAAAACAACGATTGTTCCCGTGAACAACAGCTCCTCCTCTTCTGTCAGGTTCTAATCGCATAGTTGTTTGTTGATTTTTAAAGGTCTTAAGCATGTTACCATTCCCCTGTAATTGTGCCTTTGACCCAGACTTTTCACAAAACATTGCAGCCACCTGCCCGCTCTTGACCACATCCCTCCCTTGCAGAAACCAGGAAGAGCTTATCAGCCTTTCTTATCCTGACTAATTAGTTGGTATTGGTTTCTTCGCTCTGCCAGGGAAGCTATGCAACCCCTGTGCAAACGCGTGATGTCCAACTCGCCTTCCTCAGGCTCGTATTGCCGGGTGAGGTGCCTGCTTGCCCCACGCAGGCTCAGATCCCCTCCTCCACCCAGGAGGGCCTCCCAGCGCACGCGGGCTCTGCTGGCTGCAGGGGGGCTACCTGCACCAGCATCCTCTCGTGGGAAACACGAGGTGAGACAGTAGAGGGTTTCATAGCTCAGATAAGCCTGAACCACGCTGGAAATTAGAGGCTTTAAGGACAACATACCTTCCTTACGCCGAGCCAGCGTGCTGCGTAGATCAAGCGTGGGGGGTGAAGAACGCCAGTGCATTCCACACTTCTCGCCACCTGCACGGCTAAAATTTCTTCCCGGTAGGAAACGCTCCCGAACTTCGCTCTGCCTCAGGAGTTTTGCTCGTCACGCATTACCTTCAGCAGTCCCGCCAGCCTGCTGAGGGTGATCTTATGCCCTTCCTCCGGTACGCGTGCCACTAGAAAACTGAGCCTGCCTTGAGAGTTTTGGGAGAAACAACCAGCTGAACAACACCGGCAGCAAAACCCAGAAGGAACCAGTGTGTAGAGCAACATACCTTACATAAGGGGGGCAATTAAAATTCCTCCGCGGTAACTGCCGGAGCAGCAGTTCCTCCGAGCTTCCGAGTTCTGAAATACTCGGTGCTTCCAGAGCCGCCGCTCACCCCACCCACCTCTCCCTCCCACATCCCGTCGCCTCCTTTGCTGAAACACAGATCTGGGCCTGTTCATTAGATGAGACACCCACAGTGCCCAAGGAGACAGTTACGAAACTCCTGTAAATAGGGTTTCTAAAGCAATTGCTTATTGTTTGCTTTTCTAAATAGATGTTTTGCGATTGATGCAAGCCACGGGCTATTGCAGCAGGTGTAGCATGGAAACATAAAAAGATATAAATTGAGAAGGAAAATAACAGAATGTGTTTGCTTTGCTGAGTGGCAGTTCTCAGCTCTAATCCAGGCAATGTCTCATTTACCAACAGAGCATTTCCACAGCAGTTTGCCAGATGCAGTTCCTGGACGTTTCCTCTGTTCTGCCAGTTGCCCTCCTTGCGCGACTTCTAAGCTTGCTAAAAATCACAGGAGCCAGACTGAAACCCTGGGAAATGGGACATTTCCTGCTATTCAGAGCCTGCTGCAAACAGTGTGTGACAGACTGCATGCAATGTGTGCAAAGCCTGTGCTCTGCTCCAACATAAAAGCTGCTGCACCTCAGCCAGCAGTCACAATCCTCACCCTGCTTTAAACAAAAACAAACAAAACAAAACAAAAAAAAGGCAAAGAAATCCAAAAGCTGAAGTCCTTTCTAGTACTGCAGTTCAGGCCTCATCCCACCTCCTAAAGCCGGAGCACAAAAGCCCTGGATTTTTCCAATCAGTCCACAGTTTGCAAATTCCCACAAGTGTTTTGTCAAAGCTGGAGCAGCCACCACATACACACACTTCTCCACATCAAAAAAAAGTAAACATGCTCATCAACAAAAGCCCCACGCCATCGTCTTCTGCTTCAGAGCACGCTGGAGATCGCTAACAAAGCCCTATTCTTTCCCAGATGCTCTGACATGTTACAACTCAGCAGCTCTCCTCCTCCCCAGCTCTATGATTTTCAAGGACTTTTACAAGCCACTAAAACTCACTGTGGCCTGAAAGGATCAGGACAAGTTGGTTTATCGTAGAAAGGATGTCCAGGATGTAGCAGAAGACAGAGGTGGTGTCTGAGTCGCCTTTTGTTCGGAGAGGTTTTCTATTGTGTCGACTTCCTTCCTGCTTTGCTGGACTCCCAGGGTCTTTTCAGAGCGGGATGTGCCCATAAATCACTCTCTACCTCAATGCAATGGCCTTCGCTACGCAGGCAGGCAGAAAGGCAATCCACGCATGCAGCAAGGAACAACCCAAGGGAAGATACAAGCAAGAGAAGGGAAAGGCTGAGCAAGGTCCCTGCGTGCTCATGGCTGGCCTCCTATCTGCTCCCCAAACCTGTGAGAAGGCAGAGGGCTAGCGATGAGGGCTTAGGCACAGTTAGAGACCTTTTTCTTCCAGCTGAAATCTAACATAAAACCCAGTTTCCCATGTCCTAAGCAAGTGCTTCAGCCACCAGGGACTAGATGGCAGGCAGACATCTCACCATTTTAGATAGAATGAGCTTTCTGTTCTTTCCAAGTCTGGCTTGATCCCAGGAGGGCTTTCCCCTACCCGTACAGGGTCTGGAGGACAATTTCTCCCTTGCAGAGCTTATGTTAGTGATAACATCTGTAGGTTTGGGGATCTCCGGCTCCCCTAGAGCATTGTGTGAAAGGCCCAGGTGCTCCGCGCTGGAGGAGATGGTCACTGGAGAGCCCACCTGACAGGTCAGACCTATTGAGCGTATTTGGGCTTGGGATTTATGCTCAGCTTTGTGACTTGTTTCTGCACAGTTCTGGTCAAGGTGCTTAATGTTTGTATCTCAAATTCATGCTTTTTTTTTCCCCCACGTTACTCTAACTCCATTTTTTAAAGCAGTGGTGAAACTGTATTGACAGATTTTTGTAACAGTTTGGTTTCAAAATTTGGTTTAATTGTGTTTCCTCATGAGAATTCTGATTCCCATCAGAATTCAAGTGGTTTTCTCAAAACACTCAGCATTTGCACCAATGCTTTCTCAGCCTGAGGGTTCCAGGCTGGCTCTCAGCCTTAACCCTGGTTGGCAAGAGCATAAGCCCCAAGCACTGACAACTGTCTCCTTGCAATTCATCGCTGAGACATCCATCGTGGACGTGGACAAGGAAAGTCATCATCTGTGCAGTGCAGTTCTTGGCACTCTCCCACTCATTTACAGCTCTTCCTCTTCTCCCCAGCCCTAGTCACCCTCACTCCTAGGAGCTTCGGCAGCAGATTGGACAGCCAGGATCCTTCTGTATCTTCCTCTGAAATGTTTCATATCCCTCCTCCCACACCTTTCTCCCTACACATGGCTCTCAGCAGAGAGAAGGCCTCCAGCTTCCAGACCAGGGTGTTTTGCACACTCATCTAATCTGCCCCCCTCTCCGTGGACATCTCCAATCATTGCACAGCCATTATTGGATCACCACAAGTTTTCATCCTGCAGGATGAATAGAAATCAACCTTGGTTTACCTTAAAGCAGTTTGGTGCTACTTGAACAACAACCGAGCCATCCTAGAGCTTGGAAAACTCAAGGCCCCCATTGTGGCTGGGGGAGGGATTCAAAGCACTCTGTGATCATCTCCACATCCAGCCTTTAGGACCAGATGAGGCTTGGGCTAGGTATGGAGAGTGAAGCACACTGTGGTCCATCACCTAGGTAGTATACACAGTTAGTGTTTGATAAAGATATAGATCAATACCAGGTAAGTGCAGACAAGTGCTCTGCTGACCAGTACATTTCTACAGTAGACAGGACACTGATGAGAACACAGATGTTTCAAGAGCACCTAAACCTGTGTATGAAACATGTTTCCCACTGCAAATGCAATAGTGCTAATGCTTCCCTATCCTCCCAGGGATCAGAGTCAGAGGGAACAAAGACCTATTTTGCAAAGAGACATCCTCAAAAAAAGTTTTAGCTCTTTAGTCAGCCTGAAATATATATATATATATATATATATATATATATTTATTTATAAACGTAGACACACACACACACATATATATTATACGTATATTTTGGCATAAGAGACTTTCAATTGTAAAAAGTAAAATAAATCAGAAATACATTAATAACTGGCACTTTTCTCTTTTCAAGAAAGGAGGCTGAGTTTTATCAGAACTAAGCCTGTTCTAACAGATTTTTATTCAATTAAGTCAGTGGTTTCCCACAGAAGTTTTTAGAAATCTTCCCCATCAGCTCTAGGTCTTCCTCTCATTGTCTAACCAGATCTTTATTACTTTTATTTATTACTAAAACAGTCTCTAGCTATCTGCAGCCACCAATCTTAAATACAGAAGACCTGATACCAGTTCTAGCCTGGAGCTTAGTACTACCACCAGCACTCACCCGCCTGCAGCCAGCGACGCTGCTCAAGGCATAGTCCTCTGGCCTTTATATGTTTTTCTCCCCACTCAACCTCAGTTTAAAGTCTCTATTTGCTAAAGTTTGCAAGTGGCACTCTGGAGAGCATGGTTTAAAGCCAGGCTTAACACAGTCATTAAGATGCGCTCAAGGGATCAAGAAAGTTTTGGTACTATCTCTAAGAGGTTTGCCCTTAAATAGATGGCACAGCAAGCTGGCATGCAACCAACTGTGGTAGTTAAAAGCATTCATCTGTTTAGAAATATAAAACAGGCTTGAAAAAGAAACCTCTAAGAAAAAGAGCTCACCTTGCTCTTCCCACTTAGGGTTCTTAGCTATGAAAACAGGATCCACCGCAAATCTTGCCTCAGTTTACATCTGTCGAGGAAATGGCTCCATTTCTCCAGATACAGCTTTCCTGAGAGAAGTGGCTGTTTCCATCGAGGAGTTCACTACCAAAGGTGATTTATAGACCAAGTTGCTCTCCTGAAACCAGGTCCTGGGTATCACCAAGGAAATGCCAACCCCGTTTTACAAGAACCGCCTATTCTAGGAACGGCCATTGATGACTCAGTTCGAAGATCTTTCGCTATGTCAGCTCCAATACAGGGTTACTGAAGCATGCTCCGGCGTAGCGGCAAATAGGCTGCGGCCTCCCATTCCCAGGGACTTTCACTCAGTGATAGCTCAGCTCCTGCCTACTCCTAGGCAGAGGTGTTTGCAGGTGTGAAATACTATTTTTACAACAAAAGATAGTTCCTCCCAGCATAAATCCCAATATTGCATGGCTTTCCCTTCCCTCCAAAAAAAACTTAAAAAAAAACCAAGCAAACAAAAAAAAAGACAGTAGCTCTGTTCACCTCTCCAGACATCCTTAGTCTCAGATAAACATCAACGTCAAGTAACTGATCAGAGTTTTTACTCTAACTCATGTGCCTAGCAAGATCAGAAATATGGTATTTGTACACATTATTGGGAAACTGCATGGAAACAGGTGCTAAGCATATAATTATTTATATCTCATGTAAAATAAGTTTCACAACCTTCTGGATAATCAAAACTCCTCCACATTCTTTTTACTGAGGCAACACAAGCTTTTCCATTAAAGCGTGATAGACACTTGCACAGCAGGAGTAGTTAGAAAAGAAGGTACAAGGAAACAAAGGGAACACACAATGTTTCCCTATATCTGAGCAATCATTCAATAGCAAACCACTGTTGAAATACTTGCAGAGATTCTCCAGGTTTATGTCAGGAAGCACAAAAAGCTTCGGATAACGTACACTGCAAGGAACCATCTGTCTGCATCTGTATTCCGATGGGGCTGGTGATTAGACAAGACCAGGGACAGATTGTACACCAGACTGGCCAGGAGCAGAAGCAACACAGGAAAGGTTGGGACCATAAGGAGAGAAGGCAGGGAAAAATTAGCACAGTGCACTCCACATTGACACCTTTCCTTACTCCAGTTAGCTTAATGCCGCCTCAGGCTTGTCTGCATAAGAGACTGATTCTTCCCACAACCTCCAGAGTTAGTGTTTGCTATACTGAGATATCAGTTGCAACCAAACGTCACGGTACTTATCCCAAACAGGCTCTCAGCCTGAAGAATCAAGAGAGAATCACTGGGAGCTGACAGAGTCTAGAAATTTCAACCTTGGTCTAGCAGCCAGATAAACATCTGGGGAAATAGAATTTAGTTTATGTGGCCTTTGGTAAGCCCACTCAACCTCTATTGACTATTAGGGAGCAGTTGGTCCCAGTACCGTCTCTGATGACACGTCCATGCAGCGTCTAGTGTATGACAAACCCAGTTCTCAGCACCAGCATTGCCTAAGGTCCACCAGCAGCAGGGACTCACAACCACTTCTTGAACCAGAAGTGCAAGGTCATCCAAAAGGGATGGACAGACCCTTTTGGGGTATCAAAACTACCAGAGAGATGGTAGCTTTGGTAATTGAAACTTGTTGGCAAACAGCCTGCACCAGTTAGCACCAGGTTCTCTTTAGAGTAGGAAGGAGCCAGAAAGGGACAAACAGTAGCACATCAAGCCAAGCCATTATCATAATGGACTAAATATCTGATCCAAGAACCAAAAGATGCCCAAGAGCTGCACATCTCCCTGTGCCTGTTAGTCAAGCTGTACCAGTTTCTAGCCCATCAGACAAACTCCAGCTGTAATGAGGTGGTGCTGAAACCGCATCACGAGCTGCACCAACTGGTCCCACACTCATCCTGTCCCACATAGAACAGAAGATGAAGCTGCCAAGGCAGGATAACTAGATGGCCGTGATGGTAGGGTTGGTCTTCAGTTGTCCCCTCCATGTGACCTGTGCTACTCATATCTATACCCTGAAAGCAGAGAGGCTGATCAGGATGCCCAGCCGTCTGGCCATAGCTGCCCTCCAAAGGTCAGGATGCTGCCTTACTCTAAGGACTTTAGAAGACCCAGATGGTTTACAGACACTTTGGGAAGACACCAGGCTCCTCTGCAATTGCATGAAGCCCTGCATCATACCCCAAAACACCAGTGCAAGCGCACTTGGAGAACTGTATGTATCACATGGGGCAACATGACTAATGTGCCTACTGCCTGATGAAGCGATTCTAATTCATACTCCACAGAACAAAATGGATCAGAAATATCAACCTTTACAGCAGCTACCTTCTACAATGCCAGCTGGCCGTGTCAGGAGAGGCACAGGGACTCTGTTTGAAGGTTAGTCTCTCTGTAACAACAGAAACAATGAAAACTTCTTTAAATAAACCTATGACACCAACTTAGTTATAAGAATGAAACATGACTCACTATTCAAAACTATTCACCACTCTGTGGTAGCTCCTCTAACCACAGGCCTTGCTAAAGAGGAAAACACACACCAGCCTCTGACAGTTAGCCCCAGTTCCATAGGAGCTGTTATACGTGCAGAAAGCCAAAAAGCAAACAACAATAAAAAAATAGACAAAAAGCCTCGCTTTCCTATGGCAGCACCAAACTCATTTTTCAGCTCAAAACAGCTTCTTCCTTTATTGAAAGGTATTTTAATCTGTGTGAGCTTTTCAGTAGTTGGTTACGTGCACGGATAACTTTCCAGGAAGCTGTATAATACTTTGAAAGCATTATACTACTCTTTCATTATAACAGAATGATTACAAACCTTCAGGCTCTGAAAATGATGTGCAATTTGTCTGAGTAGTAGCAGAGAAGTGGCACCAGCGAGATAAGCAAGAACTTAATTGCATGAGCCTTTTTTGGCTGCAGGGTGTCCCAGCTGGGGAAGAGTACGGAGGTCCCCAATGTTTGGTTGTGGAGGAGACAGTGACTTTTCCCAGGTCTCTCTGAAACACTCTGAACGAGGTGGCACAACCCCAGGTGCAACACTGGGACCTTCTCCCCACCCCGTGGCAATCGATGCCAGATGCTTCCAGTTGGCAGATCAGAGGAACGCAATAGCCAGATGCATCTGGCACATGGGGACAGGAAAGAGGAGCAAGGGTGCAGAGCTGCAGATACGTGAAATCCTTGCTGTAGGACAGCAAAAATCCATTAGACTTTCTTTCCTAATGTATGAGAGTTTGTTGGTTTGTAGCCAAGAGCAGTTCCCCACCTGTCACCCAGTGGGGTTTTATAGCTGTCTCACGAGAAAGCTGCCTTTTGTTTAGGGAAGGGTGGGAAAAGGCTTTCCTTACCTGCAAACATGGGCAGCGTAAGAGAGGATTATGAGGATCTAGCCATCACAGGAGCAACTCAGAAGAGTGCAGCAAGTCTTGGTCCAATCTCCTCTCCCCCCAACACACACAAATACCCCTCTTGGTTCCCAAATCCCCCCTTGAGACATCAGGATAGATCAGACCATCCGTAACCCACCTTTGCAGCAAGAGCAGTATGACTCTGTCCCCGGAGGTACCTCCACCTGCTATATAACCTGCTGTTAAAATGGAAGCCAAGGGGGGAAGAGTCACCCAAGAGGAAGGGCCCTTCCTTCTGTTGCCACCCAAGACTGCTGGCCCTCTCCTTGAGTGATGTCCCCAAGGCACCACGCCATCTAGGTCTGACATACCCCATCAGCAGCTGAATGGGAATAGCGACTTCCCACCTTTCCAGGCTGGAAACCACCCACAACCGCAGGACACCTCACTGCACAACGAGTCAAACCAGCCAAAGACAGGGTGCCAAAGAAACAGGGGCACCCTTGTCCAACAGCACGGTCGTGTAGCACAACATCATATCCCCCTCCCACAGTGCATGCCCTATCAGCACCTGGAAGGACTTCTCCAGCACTTTGGCTCCATGTAGCTAGGAAACGAGCAGCGTTCAAAGCCTGTCTGACACACCTGGGTTTTCTTCCCCTCACTGTCTTGTCTTAAATGTGCCTATATCCTCTCCTAGCCCTATGAAATACCCTTTTTGGGTGGGGACAGTGGCACACGCTGAACATCATCCCAGTCCCAGAGAAATAATTCAGTGATCTTCATTACTGCACAGAGTGACATCTTTTGCAGTAGGACTACCATCAACTCCATCTCCCACAGGACCGCTTCGACAGAGGTTCAGCAACATCTCACACAAGACAAATGCCACCTGCATGGAAGCAAAAGCCTGCCTTACCGTGGGTCGAGCTGTCAGCCTGGATATGCAGCCATGTGAGTGGAAAGATGAGCTGGTAACAAAAACCGCCTGCTCTAACTTTTCAGCTGCTTTATTTACTCACTTTGTAGTGGGGGGGGGGGGGGGGAAGAATCAAGGAAGTAATGTTCCTCTCCCAAGGTGCACTGCAAAACATTCTTGGTAGACATGGAAACCCCTGGCAAGCTGCCACCACTGGCAGGTCTCCACATCAATGTTTCAGCAGGCAGCTGGACTCTTGAATGGCTTTTAGGGAATTTAAAGGGAAACAGCAGCCAGAGATGGGCGATGCATCTCCAGCTCTCTGTATACAGAGCTTTAGGGGTGTTTCTAAAAGGACACGGCTGCGGCAGACACGTTGTTGTTTCTCTTCAGCTCTGTGGAGAAACGTGTCACGCATCTACGGTTTTCTCCTCTAGGAAAAGAGCAAGGAGAGACATGAAAAATCTGGAATTCAAAGCCTGGAGGTATGGAGGTTACCGGGGCTGATAAATAGAGATGAGGATCCCAGATTCCAGCAGACCTTTCAACTTCGCTAACCCCCTTTTCCCTGCTTATTCATAAATAGGCGTTCTACAGAGGGAAGATCATTTTTCTCTAAACACCGTAACCCAGCCCAGCGCTGTGGTTTCAGGGTGCCTCAGAGCACTCAAAGGGAAGCAGTGCTCGCCCTGCAGAGCGGTTGACCTAACAGGGCTGTGATTTGCACAAAGAAATTACCCATCGCCCTCATCTCTCAGGTTTCTTTCAACACTGCCCAAGAACAATTTTATGACGTGTAAGTGTGCATGAACATGCACCAGATGTACAACTTCGCTCCACAAAATGTTCTCACAAAACACGTCTGCATTACAAATCTCTGTTAAGAAACCCCAAGTATTTTAGCAAAGATGGGTATCAGCAAAGTCCACACGAAGCAAGCTGGCTCCCTTCCCTGCTCTTCTGCCCGCCATGCATTTCCAGACCTTGCGGTCCATGTGACTCTTGCGGCCAGTGGCACAGAACGAGGATGCCCGGGTGCAGGTGGCAAGATGGAGCAGGCAGGAGCCACGTCTCCATCCCCTTCCAGTAGTTTAACGCCTTATTTATTTATTTATTTATATTTTTTTTGGTTGCAATTCTGAACAAACTCAAGCACTTCAGAAACGCAACATTCTCCAAAGTGACGTTATTGCCCTCTGCATAGCAGCAACGCCAGTGCCCCAGTGATTGGCGAAATGACATATTTAGCAAGATCAACATTTCATTTATTTCCCAAGAGCCTCCAAAAGATACAAGCTAAAAATAGGAAGCTGACAACAAGTTTAGCAGCATCTGTGGTTTTGCTGAGACACTGGTGGTCATTTGCTGCTCTGTGATTACATGAGAGCGTTTGCAATCTGGGCTATGATAAGTCTCATCCAGCAAAGGGTCACTGCTGGTGGAACCGTACATGGGAAAAGTCACTTATTTCCCTTCTCTCTGCAAGCCCAGTTCCTCGCTGTTGCTAAATTCACAAGTTTTGCAACACTTCTTTTTCTTTTTCCCCTCCCCTCTACAAAATACCCAGCTCCAGGGGCCAGATTACCAAATTGGAAGTAGACAGTGACATACAAGGAGTTTGTTTGTCCTCCTTGTCATGAAAGAAAATTTCAGAATCTCAATACAGAAGGTCAATATGAAACCTCATCATTTAAAAACCTAACAGATGATTCTGGTCTGTCCTACTTCAGGTATTTTCAAGGAAAGAAGCTGAAACAAGGTTACTAAGTGGTGCGGTAAAGTCCAGAGGCTGCAAAAAAATATACATTTTTCCCTCCTAAAAGCTAAAGGAGGTACTCTGTTTCAGTGACTCAGAAAAAGAAGTCTAGAGATTGGAAAAAAAAATGGTCACTGCAGGTTTGTTTGTTCTATTTTTACATGGCTCTTGGCACAGATATTTTCCAGCAGTGTTTCGATGCCATGGTTTTGATGCCTGGTTTGTCAGTACCCGGATGGGAGGCGTCTCCCTCCCAGCTGCTGGAGAGTTGCAGTCTAACTTCCTCCAATGTGTTAAAAACAAAACCAAGCAAAAAAGAGGGGGAAAAAAAGGCAGCAGCGTTGAACTCCCAGACCATAGACAAGACACTGAGAACAAGCTCCATGCTGGAAATACCACCCTAGAGGTTTAGGGAGAACATACTACGTTTGACCCAGGGCACAGAGGTGCATTTCCATAGACTCCTCCGTACCAGACCAACGCTTAGACAACTTACTCCAGAAGAAAGCAGTCCTACAAGCAGCAGAATTAACAGAGCCCAGTTTCACATGGATTTATGCCCTGTGGTTGGATGCTCTGGTGTCTAGCAAGGAGCAGACACGAACCAGCAATTCCCGTGTCTCCGCTCTACCCTGTGCAGGTTCTCTGGTGTCTAACATGAACTGCTCTCACACCTCTTACTCATTGCTTTCTCACTCTTCACCCTTCAGTGAGGACAACCACCAATTTAACCTTTTACCCAACAGCACGCTTTTTAAATAAGGAGCACAGAAATTCAATATCTTTGAAACTTTTATCTCTTGGCCAATTTCAGCTAAATTAAACTGAAACAATTTACAAGTCCGGGGGAAGAGGGTGGTAGGACAGGAGAACCTATCAAGCCCAGAAGCCCCGTTTAAGTCACGCTGAAAAACTTTAAGACCTGCTCAGCGTACCACCTCTCGGGCTCTCCGAACACCCAAACCGGACCTCGGCAGGGCGCAGGAGGACCAAAGCTCACAACTTCTGCGGCAGACGCACGACTTCCCTGCGGCCACACTGCCACCGTCTGTCGCCTCGCGCGGAGGCCTCGCGACGCAGCGCACGCCGCTCCCTCCCCGCGGTGCCCGGCTCCGATTTTCCGAGCGCGCGCTTGCCCTCTGTCCAACGCGGAGGAACACAGCCGCCAGCAGTCGTCGGGAAGATCTGCAGAGTGTGCAAACGCAACGCGGAATTGCACAGCTGCTTCTCCTCGGGTGGAAGCCGCGCGTTGGCGTGGTGCCACCTTCCTCCGATCTTCAGAATCTAATCAGCAGGGCAGACCTTAAAGCTGGCCTGCTTATTTGAGCTCATAAAACATTAATTTGCTATGGAGCTATTTTTCCTTAAACTATATCGAGTTATTTTGAAATACAGGGAAATGTTAGCAGAAGTGACTAGAAAAGCTCAGCTTCCTTCCAGATCTCATTCTTTGTTCTCTTACCTAAAATCCCAGGCTTTTCCTAGTAAAGGATGCTACAAAAAGCTATTTTTAGTAGGAGAAAATATAGTTATCTCAGTTATTACAAAGTCTGAAAAGCTGTGTCCTCTGCAAGGCCTTCTACAGCTGAATCGTGACATTTAAAAAGCAAATAAGCTTAGGATCTTTGATTTCTTTCTTCCAACTTCTTGGCCAAGAGGTGTAGAAAACATTAAAGCTTTATACTGTCATAGCCAGGAAGACTGGAGAGATATTTTAAACAGTTTTCTTGATTCTTGTTGGCTTACTGTGGGCTGGATTCAGAACTGAATCTTTGATAACAAATATCCCAATACTATAAAAGGAAGAAAAAAAAAAAAAAGAAAAAACACCCACAAGAACAGTTAAGTTAGCAGCTCTGACTTATCCATGCGAGCGTTTGACCAGAACACTAGCCTGTTAGTGCCTGCTGCTTGAATTCGGTCAGCCCCTTTCCCCTCTACTTCCCCCTCTTTCCCCAGCAAATCTGACAGTAAAGCACATCAGAACTGTATGCGTCTGGTAAAACCTTTTGTAACAGGATATCCTGTACTAGGAAAAGCTTCGCAGCCCCAGCATGACTTTCTTTTTTTTTTTTTATTGGAAACAGAAAGCCACAGCTGAGAAGCTCATAGCCACGTGCTCAGGGCGTTCATCTGGGTTTGGTCTTCTGCATCCTAATGTTATCAATATTTTGCTAAATCTAGCAGAGCAGGCCTCCTCCTGATCCTGTAGTAGAAGGCTTCATTTGCTTTTTGGATGGAGAACAGTCCCACGGGCAGTCCCACGATCCCTCACACCCACTTGAGGCTTGCTTTCTCTAACCATCACATCCTGACAATTTTCTTCACCAGGTAGCTCCAGGTAGCTCCGTGGGCCACAAGCGGCTTGAAACAGCCCAGAGGACGCCCCATAGTTTTAGCAGCTGCAGCCTCCACCTCCCTTGTGGATGCTCTTCCCGTTTACCTTTAGCTCTATCCAGAGCTCAAGACTGCACGAAACTGCAGACTGTAGCAACACATCCACAAGATCCTTCAGGGATGAAAGATGCTTATAAATTCCCCAGGCATCAAGTACTCATCTCCAGTAACACCGGCCTCTGCGAGCGTAGGGTAGCTGCAGTGCTGACGATGCAGCTGCTTACAGCCCTTTTTCATTAGGGGAGAGACTTCTCTCAACAGGCCAGGAAAAAAAAAAATAAGAGCAAGAGAGCTGGAATCAGTCAGGCAGCTGTAAAAAACAGAGTCATAATAAGCTTTCCTCTCTGGGGAGCAGCGAGAGCTCTGAGCACAAGTTTGCTCCCTGCGCTCCCCCTCCGCAAAGCCCGACCCGAGGAGCAGCAGAGCACTCAGTAAGCGACACCAGTTTAATTAATTAATGACTCTCCAGCGTCAGCTCTGCGACTGCCAGGCTAGAAAGAAAGGCAGTAAAGAAGGGACGGGACAGCAGGCGACTGCTTCTGGTAAATGCTGAACGCTGCCGACAGCGAGCTCTGTTATTCGTAACCTCTCCAGCTTGGGCTACAGCGCGGAGCAAGCCGGAGATACACCAGGGAAGGAAGATGGCGTGGGATCCACCCTTGCAGCATCCCCTCCCCTGGATGAGGTGTTCCTCCCTCTTCTTGTCTTGCTCAAGAGCTGCCATGGGACAGTTAATCGAGGTAAGGAGCATCCTGCCTTGCAGATTTAGCGTTGAGGGTGCTTGGGAATCATGTTTTTTCCATGCACGGTACCCAGGGAGGACAGGTATGGCAGACAGCAGAGAATTTAAGGTGGCTCCAAGGAGTTAGAGGCTTCTTTGGGCAACACTTGTTGCTTTCTGCCACGCCTAATGTAAGGAGGAAAAAGCTTTTAAAATACCAATAGCTGCTGCTGAAGATGGTAAGCAATTAAGGGCTTCTTTAATCCCCAAAGAGGGCTTAATTCCTGAAGAGGCCAAAGTCACAGCATCTCCTAGCATAGTACTGCAAGTCCAACAAGTGTCTGACATTGGAAAATCGGGAAAGAAGAATGGGAACAGGTATGTGCAGGTGGTCCTGCACCTGGATGTACCCTTCCAAATTAAACATTCACACTGCATTTTTTTTTCTTCCTCTGCCTTCCTTCATTCCATCTCATTCAGCCAAAACTTTGACTTTTGAGGTGAGGTTCCTCACACACAGCTCAATTTCACTGCTTACCCCGCAAAACATCTACATATTCTGGCCCTGGCTCCTTTTGGCAAGGCCAGGCTGGACAGGGAGAGAAGAACATACTTAAACCAGCTTCACGGCTCAGGGTCTGAACCCCAGTGCACAGGTACCATGGTGCTGAGGAGCAGCATATTCTTACGGCAGAGCTTGTTTTGCTCAGTCCTCTTAGACTTATGAATCTGATGTGCCACAGCTTTGAGCATAGTAAAAAACCACTTCTCCTCATGTCAGCACAGCTCAAAAATTCAGTTATCCCTCTGTGTCTACTTATAAAGGAAGCCCTGAGAGACCGGCCCCGAGACAGCATAGGCATCTATAACTTACTCATCTTAGATGAATCCATCCAAGTTCGCCCGGTACATGTGCTGCAGAGCACGAGAAGGCGAGTCTGGCTTTGTTAGCAGTTAAGGCAGGTTGGGGACCTCGCACACAGGCCACGCTGGTGCTGCAGCAGCTCATGGGTCCAAGCACATGGTGAGATGCGGGAGGTGGCAGCTGGACTTCTGCATTGCCTCTGTGGCTAAAGAAACCAGGGGACAAAAGAGGTTCCCTGGGCAGGATCTGGGCTGCAAACTGACCTGTCTGCAGCAAGGCATCAGCCGCAGAAGTACACTGCGGGGAAATGAAGCCAGGTTATAGCATTCACCCAACAGAGGCTCTTATCAGGCCTGGTCTGATCTCTGGAGCTTTTGGTGTGCACATTTTAGCAGTTCACCACCAACATATGAGTGGCAACAACAGTCATGTTGGGATCACACACCCACCCATGAACCAAGTTCTACCACCACTGTTTAGGTTATTGAATTAAATGTTTTCAAGTGGGGCTATCAAGACACCCTCTCTGCCTACACAAGACCAGCTTCCCTGCTATAACCTCTACCAGCAAGACAAATCTATGAGCTCCCTTACAAAAGCACAGACCGCCGTAGAGATTTTTCCAAGCCATTCATCCTACAAGAGCTCTCAAGGTTACAAGTGAGGCAGAACTTTTTCTTACAGAGCACATTTGACAAAATACGCTTCGCTGAAGCCAGAATGGTTTGCAGATGCAGCATCAGCCCCGACAGGCAGACTTTTACTTTCTTGCAGTTTCTAAACACTGAGACATCCCCTGAATAAGCAGCCTGACATTTTCAATTTGAAGATGGATGTTCCCTGTCATTATATTTCACAGACACACACTTTGCAGGTTTTGTCTTCATGCCAAAGCAGAAGAACTTAAATATCAAAAATAGGAAAATCATTATAGAACACATGTAATTTTCTATTTGACTTTACTTACACCAGACTTTCTTGAAAACTTGTCTACATCTCGTAGCATTTAGGAAGGAGCAAATTTCATCTGAAAATACATGCTGCACAACAGGTTAACAAGCAGGTATCCAAAAATTAGATTAGATGAACAGTCAGTTTCTGTATTTCTAAAGGCAAATGAATTTCAGTCTATTCTGAAGCTCTGCAAGGACTTTTTGCTTTAAATAATCACACAATGTAGTTATCCTGAATAATTACGTTTATGCTAAGCCAGCCTATCAAAACAAACACAGAGAAAGTCAAATAGACATCAGAACATTTCAGCGAACTTGGAGGACAAGACTAAATAATGTAGATCACATCTTTGGCTTTTTTGTTTCTTGCACAGGACTGCTCAGATGATGCATGCAGCTCCCATAAAGTTACGATCTTTTAATACAATGCACATAACACTGACCCATTCCTTAGTTTCTCACTGTTTCCCCACCACCCCTCCAAGAGTCCCAACTAGGACAAGCTCTGTATTTAAAGAACAAGGCAGCTTACACGGGGAAGGAAGGACGAGACGATAGAACATTTCATAGTGCTGCTGCTTTTACCCATCGGACCTTCATCAAGCCTTAAGCAGGCTCTGGAAACAGAGTTAGCCCAAGTTAGGTAGGAAGGAGCATCAGCATTTCCTGTACCCCTGGAACAGAAGTTTCTTCTCATAGAGGCTAACATAAATCTCATAACTTCTTAGGTAACTGCCATTACTGTCATTTAGGCCATGACAGAAAACCAGCACCACATTTTTTTGACTATTTTGTCGATGCTTAAGGCATATTCTACTCAACAGCATAACAAGAAAACCATCAAAGCTGTGTTTTGGGAAAGCACAGAGACTCTGTGCTAACTTGAGCCACTTTATTGATACTAAAGCCTGATAAAGCAGCTAGAATGGCCCACATTTCCCTATTATCCTTATGTCCTTATTGACCCAATTATCTTCTCATTCCTATCCCAAGGCTTTTCTTAGTCCTTATTTCTCTTACCTGAATTTTCTCCTCTGTTAAAAACCTATCTCCCTACAGCCACTTGAAATGGAAAAATCAGGCTACAAATAAATGAGAAACAAAGATTTTATATATATACATATATATATGTATATGAAGTCTGAAAACTGGACTTTAGCACTCTCCCACCATTTTATAGCAGGGTCCCACCTCCTTTGGGTGGAGTTCAGGCCCAGAGTTGTTATAGGGGAGGCTGGCATCAGATTTAATACATTCTGCATGGAGAAAGGATTCAGGGTGCACCTCCATCAGCTCTTAAAAGGCTTAGATTGAGTGGGAAGTGGGAGGGTAGGGTGAGAAGATATGTCAGGTGTTTGGTATTTGGTTTAATCAATTAGCCCCTTACTGATTTGAATTCTTTTGCTGTCATCCTTCATCAAGTTTTTTCCCTCCGGACTGAAGTTAAGAGCTCCTTAGTCAGGAGGTAAAACTCTGTCCTAGTGACATAACAGAAACATTTTGGAAGCTTTATCAGACCAGAAAAGATTGTATTCCTCTTGTTATCAACACAGTGAGAAAAGTAAAGAGGTCTCTGTTCTCCTCTTATTCTAGTTTGGACTCTCAGCAAAAGCTGCAGCATAGGCTTGAGAATAGGGGAGGAAAACCCTGACCCTTTCTGCTTGTTATGAAAAGCTTCAGTGAAATAAAACAAGACTGGTCCAGATAGAGTTAGGTCAGAAGATAATTTGCCTCACTGCAAGATAAATTGAAGACTATTAAAAAAAAAAAAAAAAGAAAAAGAAGGTGATAATTAAGTGTTCTCAGGTGTTTTTCAAGTGCTTCCACCTTCGAGTCACCATATAGATGCATGACATAATGTCCTCCAGATCAAACATAAGTGGAGTTCAGTTCACACTGCACTTAGCTGGGTATTGTTTGGCTCAGGGGGCAGCAAACCTCATTTGTAGCCTCCAAGTGAACGTGACAGATGTGACGTTGTTTGCAGTAATCTAAAAATATTGAGGTGTGATTACAGTTCAAATGAAGGCAGGCAAAATTACCGAGTAGTTCTAGTGGACTCCTGAGGTTGATTTCCCTATGTGAGTGCATAGATTTAACTCAACAGCTGATAATAAAAAGAGCAAATAGGAAAATAATATCTCAAGAGACAGACATACCCAAGAAACACACACGATGTTTTGAGAGGTAAGTATTAGTTTTTAAAAGGGCATATTTAAGGAAGATATAGATATTGTGGGCCAGGCTGGATTTAAAGAAAATGATAGAAAATTGCAGAGCCTTTTTCTGGAAAACTCCACATCACAGCCTAAGGAGACAAGCTCAGAGAAAGGGAGAGAGAAGATGCTATAGAGTGTGCAGAGTTGCTAGACCCAAAGAAACAAGAATCTTGGGAAAAAAAATGGGCGTGTTCTCTGCACACTTCACTCATTTGCAGAATAAGCACATCTATACATAAACATATTGCCTCCTTGAATAAATAACTGTTTTAAATTATGGTTAAATTATGATTAGTGTCATCTTTAAGCACATCACCGCATTATAGGAGGGCCTTTGCCTGCTAACTCAATATCAGTTATTAGCACTGCTGTATTTTGGACCTCGTAACCGGACTTTTGCAGGGTTCCTCCACCACCACGGAGAATTGTTGGCATCACGAGACAGTTTTTCCCTGCGTGGAGGTCATCGTCAGACTGCGCATCTCCTTCCTGCTATTTGGAAGGAGAGGAAGGGAGGAAGCATGCATGCTTGCCTATTTAAAGCTCAGCCCCCCAGAACCATCTGTAGGCTTCAGATATGTGTAATCAAATGCAATTAGGAATAAACATTGTTAGTTTTTTTTTCCAAAGCTCAGCAATGCTGCTGGCAGAGCAGCAATACCAGTCAAGACTAATTAAAGGGGGTATTTAAAGAGACCTTGAGAAGTGATTCCTTTTACAATTTTTCTTTGCTATTGCTTAATGAAGTGAATAAAACTTCTGCCTCCAGCAGCTATCTCCTTTTCCACTGGGGCTGATACTTCTTCATCACACACACACACGTCATCATTGACGGTCTCTCTGACAGGAATGAATCAGAAACAGAGCTTTTCTTTTTTTTTTTTTTTTTTTTTGGTTAAAAGATCCAGTGTCAAGCTGTTCTGACCTAAAAACGCAACTTGTCTGGAAGTGATTTAGTGTTTTGGGGTTTAGTTAATGTTTTACAGTGCTGAGTGTCCAATGCCAGTTTAGGTTCTACCCTTTAAGGAGCAGATTTTGCCTCCTCCCTGCCCTTGCTGGGCACTTGGAGGAGCAGTAAAGGAAACACCTGTGGGCAATGCAGAGATGATTCGTTGGATGCATGAGGCAGCTCTGAGGCATGCTGGGAACATGCCCAAGTCTCTGCTGCACCTGGGGACACATCATCTAGTAGGGTTTGGGGACCAGGACTTTGGCATAGTCCAATCTGGAGCACAGGCAGATCTTGGATCTTTCTATTTCTAGCCAGGGAAGCTTTCCTTGTTGGGTGATGAAGCAGAGGAGAGGCCAGGTCCAGCCTTATCTCTCTCTTTAGATCTTCCTCCCCTTCCAAAAAATAAATAAATAAATAAAAAAACTCCAAATCAACCCTACAGGGCTCAAGACACAGCAAGCTGCAAGACATCTGTGGTCTATTGGTCTATCTTTGGTATTGGTCATTTGTATTGACTACAAGTAGGATTCAATTGTCTAAACTTAGTATTCTGCCCATTTTCCAGCCACCACTCCAGAGTGCAGATCTTCTGCAAGTGTAATGTGAAGTATTTACCAAGGCCTAAGTCAACATCTCCATTAAGTTTAGACTACTTTCTGATATAACATGGTTATACTTTCTTTCAGCCCAGAGCCTCCTAGGAGGCATAGCAAACATTGTAACTTTTTATTTATTCCTTTTTGCCTTTTTTCCCCATCTCTGCTCCTGAAGGCTCAACTTTTCTATATTTCTGTAGACAATACCCAGCCACTTTTTGATAGCAGTACTGTAGAGGCTAGCCTTAGGTGTATATGCACAATTTTCTTTGATATCTTCTCATCTGCTTTCCTCCAGAAACATCTCCCCCTTAAACTATTGTTTTTATGCATTGTTAATGCTGCTTCATGCCTGCATTTTCTCCATTCCAACAACCTCCTAAACACGACTCCCCTAAAACGTGACATCTTTCACAGGAGTATTCTTTATTGCCTCCAGTCTTCTGAAGTCTTTTATTTAATGCAGCTGCTTTCAGCCTATAAAGCAACACTGTCACTCTTTGGGGTTGGCATCTTTTTGTCTTAATATTAAATGCCATCTCTTCATCCATCTATCCATCTTCAGTTTGGACCACACTCATGGCCAAAGGTACCGCACCTTTCAAATTCATCCTTGATTGAACTGTGAGTACCAGCTTCATTTATGACCGTGTAAGAATTGCCTTATCCTACAGTTCCATTTCTGCTGAGTTTCACCTTTTTACACCTTTTCCTTTGTCTCCAGTTCAAATCACCCTGTTTTCTTGACATTTATTGCCAAGCACAAATCAACAGCTCTGATTTCCTAAAGCTACTAAGAGTTGCTTTCATTAAGATGTTTTTGCCATCATACGCATCATCCCCAAAAGCTAGGGAGATTAAGTGTGGGAAATTCAGAGCATTTTTCAACTCATTTAGGAGCTCAGACATCTTGTCTAGTCAGCACATGCAGTAATGCAGACTTTGCCCTCTGCTACTTAGTCACAGTGCATGCACACAGACACTTGCAACAGGTCTGCTTGCACAGTGATTTACTGAGCCATGGTAGCTTGACCATGATATGGTAATTTCATACATGTTTTGACCCTAGCGTCCTCAATGCCCAGTTGATAAAAAGTTAGTGGTTAAACCAAAGTATCTACATGAATGCTCAGGACACTGCAGCAGTCTTCGTTGACAGCTCGTGGCTTTTTCACTTGCACTTTTTTCTTAAATATGCAACATTTTGAACTAAAGAATTACAGAAAGTGGCAAAGAGAGCTTTTGTGAAACCAGTGAAAGTGACAGATCTTCAACCCTGTTTTTGTTTCTTTTTTCCAACTCAAGTTCAACCTGGTTTGATGCAGCTCTGAGTAGAAGTATCCATAAACCAGCAGCAAGTGTTCCCATTATTAACTTTCCTGATACTGACAGTAAGCATGTGTAGGAACCTACAGCCTACCCCAGTTCAGAGACCTAGGCTCTCCTTTGGAGGCACACAGTTGCCTGTAGCTGGGCACCTGGTGTGTCAGTTCATCTCTTACCTTCATATACATATTTGCATCTTTTTTCCCCCCTCCCACAACTGTGATGCAGCTCTTTTTTTTAAAATAAATAAATAAATAAATAAAAATAAACAAACAAACAAAAAAGAACAGTTCAACAGTTTTCATCCTTGCTATGTTTTAGTTTTTGATTACTTAAGCAGAAGAACATTTAAACATCTAAATGTCTACTGCGTGTTGCATCTCTGTGCTGTTTCCTACACAAGTGGTGCAGCAGATAGTTGGCAGCTCTGGAATCCTGTTTCCCAAAGAGCTGTTAATCCATGCTATGATCTTGAGAAGAATCTTTTAATTGCTCCATCTCAGCTACTGTACCCTGAACTGGAAATATTACTTTTATTTAACAAGGGTGCTGCATTAAATGATTTGAGATTCCCAGAGAAAAGAGACTATCTGGAAGGGAAAGCAGCAAGGATATCCAGTTCTACAGCTCCATGTTCAGTACTGTTAAGGCAAATTCTGACTCTAGCTTGGTGCTTCCAATTACAATTATTCTGCTCTTATTACAATAGAACCAGCCTTATGCAAGGGTGTCACATGAAGAGGTGAACACGTATCGCTTGACATTCTTGCTGGAGATTGGCTCTGGAGGCAACATGTGGGACTCAAGCCTGTATATGATGTGGAAAAACTGGGGCCTTCACCAGTTAAAAGGAGAAGGTGGATTCTTACAGCCTTACCTTCGGATCTATTATCAACTAACTCTTTGTATTTCTTTTATACTGTGTTCTTGGAAGACCCTGTGCTTAATGCTGACTGATAACATACTCTAAACTTTACCAACATGCTGAATGCCCTGAGCCTCTGGTGCATGAGATGCTCTGTGTCTGGTCACGAGACAGGGAGCCAGGCTATATGAGGGGTTGTTCTCCACAGCTGCAGACAAGGAATATGCCTGCAAGTACGGCTGTCTCCAGAGCTGAGCCTCATGAGAAAACACAGTCTTTGGCCTCTCTCTTGCCTCAGGACTCCTCATAACAGATGTAGTCACTCGCATTGACTGCCCAGCCATAGCCAAGAAAGCGTGGAGGGTCATGTTGCCATGTGCAGCACAGCCCTGCAAAAGCCTTGACAAAGCAGAGGGAAGGACCATTAGCAACAGGCAAGGCTTGCCCAGAGGTGGATGAAGAGTGAGTCAGGAGCTTATGGGTAAGGATTAAAGGGCAGGCTAACATGGTGGACACTTGTGGGCATCTACTACTGGCTACCCAATCAGGAAGAGGAAGTTGATGAGGCCTTCTACAGACAGCTGGAGGTAGCCTTATGATCACAGGCCCTGGTTCTCATGAGGGACTTAATCATCCTGGTATCTGCTGAAAAGACAGCACAGCTAGGCACAAGGAGCCCAGAACATTCCTGCAGAGCACTGATGATAACTTTTTGAAACAGGTGGTGGAGAAGTGTGCTGCTGGATCTTGTGCTAACAAAGAGCTGGTTGGAGGTGTGAAGGCTGGGGGCAGCCTTAGCAGCAGTGACCATGAGATGATGAAGTTCAGGATCCTGTATGGAAGAAGCAGGGAAATAAGTAGGATTGCAACCCTGGACTTCAGGAGAGCAGACTTTGGCCTCTTCAAGGACCTACTTGGAGGAATCCCATGGATTAGGGCACTGTAAGGAAGGGGCGTCCAAGAGAGCTGGTTAATATTCAAGCATCACTTCCTCCAAGCTCAAGAGCAGTCCATCTCCGTGAGTAAAGTCAAGCAAGGGGGGCAGAAGCCCTACATGGATGAGCAAGAAGCTCCAGGCAAAACTCAAACAGAAGGAGCAAATACACAGAATGTGGAAAAAAACAGGCCACTTGCAAGGAATGTAAGAATGTTATGAGAGTATGCAGGGATGCGACAAGGAAGGCTAATGCCCATTTGGAATTAAATCTGGCAGAGGATGTCAAGGACAACAAGAAGGGCTTCTTCAAATGCATCAGTAGCAGAGGAAGACTAGGGAGAACGTGGGCCTGCTGATGAAAAGGGTGGGGGCCCTGGTGACAAGGGATACAGAGAAGGCAGAATTACTGAATGCCTTCTTTGCTTCAGTCTTCACTGATAAGGGCAGCCCTCAAGAATCCCAGAGTCTGGAGACAAGGGAGAAAGTCTGGAGGAAGAAGATTCTCCTTTGGTTGAGGAGGACTGGGTCAGAGATCTTTTAGGCAAACTTGACACTCACAAATCCATGGGCCCAGATGGGATGCACCCATGGGTACTGATAGAGCTGGCAGATGTTGTTGCCAGGCCACTGTCCATCTTTGAAAAATCATAGAGGACAGGAAAGGTGCCTGAGGACTGGAAGAAAGCCAACATCCATCTAGTCCTCGAAAGGGCAAAAAGTAGGACCCAGGGAACTACAGGCCAGTCAGCCTCACCCCCATCCCTGGGAAGGTGATGGAACAGCTCATCCTGGATGTCATCTCTAAGCATGTGAAGGAAAAGGTGATCAGGAGCAGTCAGCATGGATTCACCAAGGGGAAAATCCTGCTTTACCAATCTGATAGCCTTCTCTGATGTAATGACTGGCTGGGTAGAGGAGGGCAGAGCAGTGAATGTTGTCTGCCTGGACTGCTGCAAGGCTTTTGACAGTTTCTCCCATAACAGCCTCACAGGTAAGCTTAGGAAGTGCAGGCTAGATGAGTAGACAGCAAGGTGGCTTGAGAACTGGCTGAAAGGCAGAGCTCAGAGGGTCATCACTGGAGTCTAGCTGGAGGCCTGTGGCTAGTGGAGTCCCCCAGGACTCAGTACTGGGTCACATCCTGTTCAACTTCTTCATCAACGACCTGGATGAGGGGACAGAGTGCCTCCCCAGCAAGTCTGCTGATGATACCAAGCTGGGAGGAGTGGCTGACACACCAGAGGGCTGTGCTGCCATTCAGAGAGACCTGGACAGGCTGGAGAGTTGGGCAGAGAGGAACCTCCTGAGGTTCAACAAGGGCAAGTGCAGAGTTCTGCACTCAGGGAGGAATAGCCCCATGCTCCGGTGCATGCTCAGGCTGACCTTTTGGAAAGCAGCTCTGCAGAGAAGAACTTGGGAATACTGGTAGACAACAAGTTGACCATGAGCCAGCAACATGCCATTGTGGCCAGGAAGGCCAATGGTCTCCTGGGCTGCAGTGGAAAGACTGTTGCCAGCAGGTCAAGGGAGGTGATCCTGCCCCTCTACTCAGCCCTGGTGAGGCCTCATCTCGAGTACTGTGTCCAGTTCTGGGCTCCCCAGTACAAGAGAGACATGGAGCTACTTGAGAGAGTCCAGTGTAGGGCTACAAGGATGATCCGAGGGCTGGAGCACCTGCCCTAGGAGGAACGGCTGCGAGAGCTGGGCCTCTTCAGCCTGGGGAAGAACAGGCTGAGGGGGGATCTTATCAATGTGTACAAGTACCTGAAGGGAGGGTGTCAAGGGGACGGGGCCAAACTTTTCAGTTGTCCTACATGACAGGATATGAGGCAATGGGCACAAACACAGGAAGTTGTGTTTACATGAGGAAGAACTTCTTTCCTGTGGGGGTGACAGAGCACTGAAACAGAATGCTCAGGGAGGTTATGGAGTCTCCTCCTCTGGCAATATTCAAAATCCCCTTGAATACAATCCTGTGCAACATGCTCCAGGTGACCTTGCGTGAGAAGAGAGGTTGGACTAGATGATCTCCAGAGGTCCCTGCCAACCTCAACCATTCTGTGACTGACAACAGGAAGTACCAATGTGAAAAATGTACTGCCAATGTAGGGAAGGTGACCTGCCATTCTGCAGGCCCAAAGATCATTTGGGGACTTGCTCCAAGAACTGTAGCTATTGCTCTAGACAGTCAATCTTAAACCCATTCCCTCCAGGCATCTACAGAGCTAACCCTTCCTCTTTACTCCCACCTAGTGCGACCCTAGGGACTGAATGAGGCCATGACCCACCAGTCATATCCACCATATCCTCTCCCCTTTCTTATGTGTACTTAAAACTTATCCAGATGCACAGGATTTCTGCAGAAATCTCTCAGGAAGGGGAACTGTGGGGTATTTTCTTTATACATGACTCCCTTTCCAAGCTGCCTAGAGACAAACATGGAAGGAGAGACCCTTTGGGGAAGCTCGGTTTTGCCAGAAAGGAAAGCCACACTGAGAACTTCAAAAGGAAGTGACTCCTGTGATTCATACTAAGACTATGCCAGAGGCTGACTCCAGGATCAGTAGTAAGCGAGCAGCTCATGGTAACACTGGAAAGCCATTCTTCCATTTCTGTTCTTTATTGCTGGCTGTTTTATAACCAATATAAAGAAATACTACAATTTAAAAAGAAGGTCCTTTAGTGATGAGTATTACAGATTCCTACCTCTTTGGTTATCCCAGAGTCATCTACAAAAATCACACCACTCTGAATAGACTTTCTCCTTCGTTCAACTTTTTTGAGCATGCGATGCCACAGGTCCAGTCCCTGCACTATCAAACAAGGGCAGCTGGAACAAATGGAAATGGAGTTGTGCCAAGTAAACCAAGTAAACTAAGACAGTTTAGAAGAGACAAGCTCAGGCAGCAATCCTATCCACCACAAATGGAGCATAATTAGGATCCCACTGGGAACCAAAGCACTCCAGACTCGGTAGGAAACATCCTTCATTAAGGAGGGACTAAAATACAGTTTGTATTGCACAAACATGCAAGTAATTGGAGAACAGCTCCAGCTCCAATTCACTTTGATATCCATTACAGCCATGTTTTAGCTTCATTTTCATGAGCTGAGAAGGAAAGGACACTGCAGGGAATTAGATGTGCACGCTTAGGACACTTTCTAGAAGCGAAGAGTTTTTAGCTTCTATCAAAAGGCTGTTGTCAATACAAATCAGGCCTTACATTCAAATACGAACCAGTGAACGTGCTTTGCCATCAACAGTTCCAAAAGGTTATTAGCATGTTTTAATTCTACGATTTACTGCAACGCAACATATCACAACTTCATTGGCAGTGAGGAGTTGTTACCTCCGGTGTCCTAAGCCATTGTCCGAGAGAACAAATGTTTCTTGTTGGTGTGTGTCCCTTATCATATCTCCACTGCTCTAGGACAACAGCATTGGCCTGGACAGCTCATCTGACTAGCATGGTTGAAGTTGTGTCCAGATTTGTATCAGGACACATGATCACCTTTGCTGTCACCATACCACAGATTTATTTTGTGAGCATTAAATAGCTTTAAGCACGTCTCTGCAGGAAATTCATAACTTGTCTCCTGGATTTTACAGCAAGATTTCTTTCTCACTATGCATTAACCCAAGGTATTTCTCAGGCAGCTTCCCCCAACCACTGTAACATCTGAAAATGTCATTACCTGTAACATTTATCCTCTCAACATGGCTATGAAATCTTGTTAATCCTATTTCAGAAGTACGGAGCTGAAGCATAGAAAAATGAAATGTAGGTACCTCACTGTCTAACGCTAAACTATCTTGGAGTCCACCATAGCCCTGTCCAGTTTCCACCTAAATGGTCACTTTGGAGAGGTTTCTTTAACAGAAAATATGCATCTCTAAAGGTATTTGCCCCAGACTCTCCTTATAGATGTTGAAGATCTATTCAGTACAGTCAGAGGAGCCAAGGATGCAATTCCTCTCATCTCAAGCATCTAACATAGGTCAGACAGATTGCACTGTAAACGTACCTATTTCCTCTCAGTGACTCTAAAGTGAACCTGGAGTGATGAGTCTGGACAGAGAAATCAATGCTATAGATGTCGAAAGCCTAGAGAGAGCAGGATGATGGGCTGGAGACTTTGAGACACTTCTAGCTCTATTTTAATCAGACTGTCTTATATATTGAAGGCCAGATGTTCCTCTAAAGGGAGGTTCCACTGACACCTGACTTCCAGGATAAAATGCAGACAGAGCTAGAACTTCCATGGTGTAAAGAATGGTCACAGTCATCTACACTATCGTTGAGTCTCTGCCTCCTCTACAATGTCCCGCAAGGCATCTGTGTGATCTTTATGGCAGCTAGGTGGCAATCTAAGCCCGAAACAATCCTGAAGGCTGAAGAGACAGATACAGCTATGGGTTGCAGGGCTCTTCCTCTGTACTAGCCAGATTGTCAGTAAGTCACAAAGAAAGCTGACAGCAGCTTCACAAAATAAGGCTATCATGGTTATTCTCCTGTTTTTCCACACATTTTCTCACTAGAACTATTTGAGGAACTTCTGGAAACCAGAAGACTTTTCATGTTGCATAAAATAAAAAAAGACTTAGCTAAGTAGTGTAAGACATGTACCAAACAGGACATCCTCACATCTATTCAACCATTAAAACAATATAAGTCAGAGAATTGAATTCAAAGACCCCCTTGTTAGCCCAAATAACACTTTAGGACAATCAGGCTTGATATGACATCGAGAAGAGGATTTAAGAGTATATTTCTTTTGTCAGACTTGTCATCAGTGACCCAAAATATAGAAATAAGTCAGATTAAAAAGAACATTACTGCTTATGAGTAGAGAAAAACCTGGAGAATTTATATTTCTTTTCCAAATTCCCTTTTAATTCATTTTAAGAAATTTTTCTTTTTGAATGAAGAACACAGAGAAATTGACTGTCCCCAAAACCAAATTTAAATTTGAAAGAAAATTTCAAATTTCAGCTAAGAGGAAGAAAGTCAACTTAGTTGTAAAAATGAAGACATTTTTAAGTAAATAAAAGCAGCTAAGATCATATCCTTTACTTAAATTCTTTGCCGGATCATAACATGAATATGTGGAAACTACAAAAGGATCCCGTGGGCTACAGAATCACAGAATGGTTGAGGCTGGAAGGGACCTCTGGAGATCACCCAGTCCAACACCCTTCCACGTCACAAGAAATGAAGTGGCACCACCTTGCCATTCGGAAGATCCTCGGTTTATTATTGCCCAGGTAAAAGCTAAGAGAAGCCAAGGCCTCCCTCTCGACCCACAGCACAGCTTGGTCTCTACACATGCGATGTGCCTCAGGTAACCTCAGGGCTCTCAGCACATGCGGGTTAGCTAACCTCTTCTCTGCAAAGACCATTATGCTGAAGGGAGGAGCAGATTGCCTGAGGGCTGTATGTCTAAAAACACAGCCCCTTGTTCACTGTTATTTGTGCACAAAAGAAGTGCTGGCATCCTATGGTCTAAGCTTTAATCTTGACTCCTCAGCACTATCTGTGTATCTCCCTAGATAACATACTCATTCCTGAATCACATCAGTCTCTCCTACTGTAGGACAAGAGCTGTAGCTGTAGGACTCAAAGGCCTACAGGACTGGAGCCTATAGTCCAGAGTGACCGCTTTCTGAACCCTTTTCTCTTGTATTTCATGAAATCTGACATCTGCATTCTATGAGGCTAACTTTACAGGGAGAGTCCTCTGGCGACATGCTTGGATCCCCAATGCTTAAATGTAACTGAAGTAACCGATTATCCTTTGTCATTTTGATAGCTACAGAATATTTTGCATGGGAATTGCTGCCTGTACATACTGCAGCCCTTCAAGAATTCATCAGCCCTTCAGTACCTAGGGGGTTATGGGATCAGGGTCCCATAATAGGCATTAAATCAAGTGCCCTTCCCCAACTTATAAGTGAGCCACAGTATCTGTTCTTATATCAAATCCACACAGCATTTTCCTACAAAATAGCTCAAGGCAGAAATAGGGAAGCAGTAACGTTCCTCTGTAACCCATGGGGAAGCTGAGGCACTGGATGCTCATCCAACAGGAGTCAAACAGAACAAGGTATAGATATGATGTCCTGACTGTCTCTCTCATCTCCTGGGGATGAGGCTACTGCTATGAAGTCATCTGCCTAGTGCCATTTAAGATGTCCTTGAGTGTCTGACATCTGTACAGTGTTTGGCACATATGACAGGACCACTGAAAGACTGGCCAGGTCTGCTAGACTGGCAGCCAGAAGATGCTCCACATCACCTCAAATGACACTAGATGCCTCCATTTAAGAGACCAAATGTTATCCCTACTCACAGCTTAAACACCAAGGAGCTTTGAAGCAGCACTGCAGAAATGCTTGCTACTCAAGTTACAAAGTCCTCCTTGCTTCTTGTGAGAAAAGAAGTTCAGGCAACATCTGTTGTATCTTCAGAGTACTGACATTCAGAGAGCTTGGACACAAGCCCACGCTGAGGCACGTGCCTGGAGGAGCTCCAGGGCAGGACAACTGGAGGTTCACATCTTTCCTTATCACAGGCCAAGAGACAGCCCTGCCTGCAATGCTGATGAGACGGGCTTGGCCAGGACTCTGCCTGCTAGGACAAGTTCTCTGCCACTGTATCCCCTATAGCAGTGGCAACAGGGCCAGTGTGGGGCAGACAAGCCACTCGGCTCCTTCCTACTGCTTCCGAGAAGCAAGCAGTGGCATAGCTGTAGGCCCGTCTCATCACCACAGACTTGTCCAGCCATCCGGGCTCTGTTTGCTTTGGTGTGGGGAGGAAGCAGTGAAGTGGGGTGATGACAGCAAGAGTAGAGTCTTAAAAATCAGTTCTAGAAATGTTTGCAAAATATGAAGCACTTGTATAGAAAAAACTGAAAGACTTCTGGAGCCTGCGTCTTTAGAAAAAGTTGGAATTTTAAGAAATAAAAGCAAAAAGATTTGTTTTATAATCATGAACATTGGCAACACTTCAGACATATTTACAAGTTTTGATAATTCAAAGTATGAGCTCTTTGTTGAAAGCCCTGTTCCCTGAAGACTCCAAATTGTTGGAGGTTCCAAGAACTGGGCTTGTAGTTGCTGTACTACTGTGTCACTTTACAATAGCACTTCAAATTCTTGAACCGCATTTGTCCTTCTCTCTCCTTCCCAGGCCACCACAGAACCCCCAAAAAAGAAGCCAGACCCTGTGACTTCAGAGACAGTGGTGATCTGGGGGCTGCGTCTCTGGCAGGTGATTGGAATCTTTGCCATCTTTGTCCTGGCAGTCAGTAAGTCACAATTCTCTGCCTTGCACCAACTAAGCACCTCCCTGAGTGGGTCAGGAACCCTGTCCTAAGGAGGACTGCAGACTACATGGCCAGGGCTGGGGCTCTTTGGTCTCTGAAATCACAGGGCTACACAAAGGGGTTGCTGCAGGCAGGATGGGATCTTTGAAGGAGCTGTAGGTTGGCCACCGTGGCTTCATCTGGTAACACATAGATCAGTGGGTCCTAGCTAGTGGCATCTCAGAGCAGATGAGAGGCTGTAGGGCTATCTGCAGCTAGAACTGCTTTGCTAGATGCAATACAGCATGCAGCCCCAGATGCATGTGACACCATGGTTCTGCCTCGTCACACAGCTTGGCATGAGCCTCACCCTCTCACACAGCCCTGTAGGCTATGTGTGATCTCTTGTGGTGCTGTCCCACGGGCCAAAGCAAGGCAGACCTCTTGAGGTTTCAGCTTGGACCAGGTCTGGCATTCTCACCCCTATTCTAGGTGTTTTGTGACCTAAATCTTTTTTGGATCCAGGCACTAGGAAGCCACTGGCTCAGATCTGGTGACTGCAGTGGAATGGGATCAGGCACTCTCCCAGCAGGCTTTGAGGATCTGTCCAGGAATAACTGGTTCCCCACCACAAAATCTTCATCCAGGTCGCTCTGGGAACAGTATTTAAGCCAGCTTCACAGCTCAATGCACTTTCCCAATATCAAGCTAGTGAAAGCAGTGTCACACAGAAAACTGTCAAGACCTTATGAGAAGAGACCTTATGAAGAAGATGATTTCCTGCTTTCTCCTTGAGCCAGCTATATTGTCATACTAAAAAACTACATCAGTTTGATACAAGCTTCACTAGATAAGTCCATTCCTCTATCCCCATCTTGTTACTCTCCAGTCATCTGCAAAGAGTTTAATAAGTACATTGCTTCCAGCATCTTTCCAGGAACTGAAGTTAGTCACTTGCCAGTAACTCCCTTGATTAGACTCTTTTTCTGTTGTGGACAGATGAGCACGGGGATAGAACCTGTCTCCAGGCCCTGAAGGCAATTACTATCAGCTCAGAGATTGCCACAAATCCCTACCCATTGTAGGAGGGCTTTCACCCTGCCTTATGGCTTTAGACACACCTGAATCTCCTTAGCTTTTTTTTTTTTAAAAAAAAAAAAAAACAAAACAAAAAAAAAAAAACAAAAAAACCTTTGCTCTTCTGCTTGTTGAAGTTCCTTCCGTACATAGAACAAGGAACCATTTTAACATGACTAAAAGAAAGGAGGCCTTGAATGGCTTAGCTTTCTGCATCACTTTTTCCTACTCTTATTCATCATTTAGTCACGAATCTCTTCTTTCCTGTTGTCTTGGACAGTTTGGATAACTGTAATCCCGCTCATACCTGAGCGCTCCCATTTTTCACTGCTCTGCTCCAGCTAATCCTTTCCCCCCCCCCCCCCATCCTTTGTTTGCATTTTCCCATTATTCCTTCTCCATTTCTCTACTCAGAAGACTCCTGCTGAGGCTCTGGTGGTCTCTTATTCTGGTCCTCAGACTTCCTTTTCCCAAGTACAGAGTAATATTGTCCCCTACTAGATTTCTGCTCTTATATTTTTTTCACCTTTTAGAGGTACCCTCCTGAGCAGCTCAGTTTCCCCCCGTGTCTTCTCCTTCACTCTGCCCTTCTCTTTTACTCTCTCCTTTCTGTGCTTTGAGCAGTTAGTTTTGTCAGTCGACAGCCACTTTTCATTTTTAAAGACATTTCCTGATGAGAGTCAGAGAAAAAAAATAGGATAAGCTCCCCCTGAGAAAAAATGTTTCCTTCCATACTAGAAAATTGAAGTTGTCCAGCACTGTTTCCTGGTGTGGAATCTAGCAGACATGAAATAGCCACATCCATAATCTTTAAAGCCTCTTACTCTCCGAAAGAGGGTGGCTGCATGCAAACTGCAGGTGGGGAATGATCCCGGGCCATGCCAGCCACGACCTACAGGCAGCCGTTGTTTGGGAGAGCACGAGTTTGCTGGACACACTCCACAACCCTAGTGCAGACAACTGATTTCTAAGGTTCCTTGCCACTTTTTAAATTACTGCTAGAACTGCAGCTGATGCAGCATCTAGATGTAGTCCTACCTTAACACAGCCTGTTAAGTTCTTTGAGTGTTTTTTCTGCTGACATAGGTGGAAAAAAAAAAAGCGTCACCTGTTGTTACCAGAGTCTCCATTTTGCTTACTGTAAATGATATCTGTCAGTCTGTCCCCAACATCTTTCCTGTTATGTTCCCATGTTCTTTTTAAACCAGAAACATTCACCTTTTCAAAGCCAGTACAAGCCTTTTCCTCAGTTTTCTTTTCTCTTCATAGAATCATAACATCAGCAAGGTTGGAAGGGACCTCTGGAGATCATCTAGTCCAACCTCCCTGCTCAGCAGGGTCACCTAGAGCATGTTAGCCAGGGTTGCATCCAGGCAGGCCTTGAATGTCTCCAGAGAAGGAGACTCCACAACCTCTCTGGGCAACCTGTTCATTGCCTATTCTGGGCAGAAAACACCCCCTACACCCAACAAAGCCACCAGGATAAGTACTCTTAAGGGTTTTTAAAACTGTTCTCAATCAGCAAAGCATATGTTAATACATCACATGCCAGGACACCCTTAGCAAACAATTACAAAAAGCCCTCTGTAAAGCAAAACAAATATGGCCAAATATTTAACCCTATGGACTGCCGAGAATGCAGGGAGCAGAGGTCAAAAATCAACACTGGCAGTTGTGAAGGGATGTATTTGGTTGGTTGTCTTTGGTTTGGAGACATCATACTGTAAACAGCTTTTTCACCCCCTAAGTAAATCTGATTATCTTGTCATTGGTTAGAAACTGGCTTTGGTATTCCCAAATTATTTAGGATTATCACAAGCAAGAGAAGTCTGCCATGCTGGCAAACGAACACATCAGATTTCACACCAAGATGTTCCATTTGAAGGAAAGAAGCTAAGTTTTCTTAAGTTACCTGAAAATATCGCAATAGCAAGAAGCAAACACAACAGTTTATCATTCTGGTGACAGACTAGTAACAAAACTTATTATAGAAAGCAGAATAAAAAGAAACTTACAGAAATTTAATTACATTACCCATGTAATCAAAATAATGAAAGTAGCAAATAATGAGAAGATACATTATTTTGAGGATCTAAATTCAGCCAGACTAACAAATGGGATATGTACCATTCCACTGTAAAATAACATCTGCTTCAAGTCCCCACTGACAAACACAGGTGGTTTAGGTTATATATTACCGGGTGGTATTTTCTAAGGAAATTGCAGGTTTTCAGCTTACTAAGTCTCAGCTCTCAGAGTGATAAATAGATTCAGCATGTGGCAACAGGAAAAAGAGCCAGTTTAGGGCTCTGCTGCTCTGATACAGTCTTTTTGTTTGAAGAAACTGTTTCCTTCAGCAAACAAAGTGGTTTTGAAAGCATCAGCTTAAGCTATATAGTCAGCCAGCTTTATGAAACCAACATGCTATACAAGGAAACAATCATTACTCCAAATTACCCATATCAGCAATCCAAGTCAAAATATGATAGGTTTGAACACAACAATATGTGTTTAGCTGGATTTTACAGTCAGTTCTCACCCATTTCTTGCCTTTTGCTTCAGCCACATTTCCCTCCTCCTCTGCTTTGCGTTCCCCAAAGCATTGGTGGTTCCCCAGCTTTTACCAGCAAAGTTTCACCTCCCAGCAGCAGGCACAGGTTTCCCTCGAGCAAGGACAATGTTTGGGTTTTCCAAGGTGACCGCAGCTGCAGAAAAGCTTTAATATGGTTGCTCTCTCTGATCCCAGGAGTACCATCACCCTCCCAGCCAAAGCAGGAGCTGGTACAACTAGAGGCAAGCCCATCCTTCCCAGGGGCTTAGGCCTGATCCCATTGGTTTACAATCTCACCTCGTTATCAGGACTGAGAGGTCTTCAAGGTGTGTCTGCTTTGTCATCTGAATTCAGATGAGAAGTATGCATTTGAAGCCAATGTTACTGTCTTCCTCACTCTGATTTGCAACAAAGAGGTCCTGGGACACTCAAACTGGATTCCTTTTGGATGAAATGAAAGTAGAAGATCTGTTCCAGAAAGATATGGTCCCACTATGCACCAGCTGGCATGTTATAATTACTAACAGCACCCACACCCACAGGGCTGGGCTAGAGCTACTCTAATGAAGTGCACTAAACAAGGATGGCAGGTTCCCTGTGCTTTCGCCTCACAAACCTGCTCCTGCTGGGAAGCAGGATTTGCAAATGTAGATGTGATTTAGGTGTAGTTTCAAACTGCTCTTAGCAACTTCCACAAGATGGCGTCATCACATAACAAATGGTGGGAAAATGACCAAATTCCAAACTATTACATTTCCTTATTTAATGAAGAAGGGGGGAAAAAAAAACATGAAGACTTATATTGTCAATACCTGTCATTGAAATGAATGATAAGTCTCTGGAGGTCTTCTAGTCCATAGAACTTGGTTCTGGGACACTTTGCTGGTTTTGGGACATTTCATAGAATCATAGAATCAGTAAGGTTGGGAGGGACCTCTGGAGATCATCTAGGCCAACCTCCCTGCTCAGCAGGGTCACTTAGAGCATGGTAGACAGGGTTGCATCCAGGCGGACCTTGAATATCTCCAGAGAAGGAGACTCCACAACCTCTCTGGGCAACCTGTTCCAGTGCTCTGTCACTCTCACAGGGAAGAAATTCCCCCTCACGATCAGGGGGAACTTCCTGTGCTTCAATTTCTGCCCTTTGCCTCAGGAACAACTGGAAAGAGTTTGTCCCCATCCCCTTGACACCCTCCCTTCACAGGATGCTTCATGACTCTCAACCACTAGAGACCAGAAGAAGAGCTGAAATGTTTGCATAGCTGTTAGTAGAAAGCTTTGCTGCTTCTCCTAGAGCAGCTGATGGCCAACTTTCTCAGATGCCCTATGAAGGCATCTCTCAGCCTCCTGTCCGACAGCCCAATCCTCTCCATCTTTTTCTTTTGCTTCTGCTCTGTGGCAGGATACAAGTCATGCGACATGTAAAACTTCAGACTTGTAGCAGCCCATTGGAAGAAATGTGGTTTCACAGAACACACAAAGCATATTCAGCTGGTGCTGGAGGTATAACTCTCATGGGCATGCTGCTCAATCATTACGTGATTCTTACTCATCTACTAAATAATCAGAAATGCTTTTTTTTTTTTTTTTTTTTTTTTTTTTTTTTTGCTCCAGTCAGAGAAGGCCACATTAGAGCTCATTTACAAAGCAAGCAGGTCCTTTATGTGGAAAACTTGGAAAGAAAGGAAGGAAGAAAAACAAGTTTTTCAGCATCTAGCAAGTCAAGTCACTGCTGCTCTTCTGTCCACAAGATTTTTTTATACAGTCTTTTTTTTTTTCCTTTGGTTAAAGGAAAGTTTTCCTTTTAGACAACTTAATCAGGTAGAGCAAGGCAGGCCTAATGCCTGGCAAGCATCATGACGGCGCCCTTAAATCTTTGTCAGGTTGCCTTTCAGCATTTAGCATAGTTCAGCCACACTGGATTGCTTAGTCGAGTACCGGCTGATAAGACAAGAGACCCCTCCCGGATGCAGGGGCATCTAGCAGTGACAGCTGTGGCCTCTGACTCTCTTCCTAGGGGAGGCTACGATAACACAACAGCAGACAACCAAGATGAGATTAGTTGTCATGAGGATTTGATTCGCTCAGGAGAACTGCTGTCTTCTTGCTACGCCTGGCTTTTTCTTTTTTCTTTTTCTTTTTGGTGGAAGCTATGAATGGGGAACTGAGGCCCAACAGTGTCACTTTGAGGGGATAGGACAGAGTCCCTGAATCTTACATAGCCTCTTTCATCCTCAGAGCTCAAGGGTTTTGCACCAAAAGTTTTATCCTTTGAAAACTGCAGTGCTGTGATGGAGGAGAAGGTGGCCCAGATCAGTCATTGGAAGAGTTGGCACCTGGGACTACGACTTGCACAGTGTGCTCTTTACTGACTCCCCAGAGCTATCACAACCACCATCAACATTTTTAAGCAGGTCTGTGGGCTGTTTATTTGCCCTGCTGGATGTTACTTTGATTTCAAGGTCCAAATGCTTCTGGTTTCCATGTTTCCTTCACTCCTAGGTCTGGTGTTGGCAGAAGCACAGAGAAGTAGTCAGTGCTGCACATGTCTCCCAAATCTGGGAGCATCTCTTTTTGATCAGTGCACCACTGATTTCTGCAGAGATGATCCAACAAACAAGTCAGAACTCAGGGTAAAAGACCTCAATTTCCCTGCTGGTACATTCCTTTGAAATGAAAGTCATGAGTAGAAGGGAGAGGTCATGAAGTGGATGATGGAAGTAGGGACAGTGCTATGAAGAGGAAGCAGTGCCCTTCAGCTCCTGCTCAGACTACACTTTCACCAGTATCATGTTAGCCAGATAAAGACCTTCAACCAGCTTGGCTTTGAATTCTTATACACTTGAAGAGACAGTGTGAGGGAGAAGGTAGGATAGACTGAGGGACTTCCGGCAGGAACCTCCTCCAGGAGGTGGGGTAGCAGCAGAGCTGTTATCACATCCTAGGGCAGCTCTCCAAGCACAGATTCAAGCCTTGTGCCCTACTCAAGCTGAAGTCTGAGCTAACTTCGAAAGGTACCTGATTATCATGCCAAGGAACTGCTGAGCTAAGTTTGGGATCTGCATTTGACCACCTTGTCTCCATGAGTGAGGGACCTTTAATTCATTAGTATTATTCAGTTCTGGTGTTTTAGTGGCATCACTGTCACCAGAACAGCTCTGGGACCATGGAAACAGGTTTGCTTACAAGGGCACATAGTTCTCAGCAGGCCTAGTGCTGCTGGGCACTAGGGTTTACCTGGACAAGGAGTGACGGGACAGTGGGCTAAAGGAGAAGTTGATTGCAGAAGTAGTAGGCCCAGTTCTGATCTCTTTTTCACTACCAATGTGTCGTTCTGCAAGAGTTACTAGAGGTGCTTTCCCATTCTCACCCATGCCAGTCAATTAGCAACACAGAGCCCCAACCAAGAGCCGCGGTACTTCTCTTCTGATATATAGCCTCAGACATGAAAGCTTGAAGAACCAGATCTGCCATCAGGAGCAATGCTTAGGACTGCCAGATGCAAGACTTTTGCATGTCTCTCTGTGTAAACTAGGACTCCTTCCCCTGAACCTGCGAAAGGTTCAAGAGGAATATAAAATAGTGTGAGAGCACAAGTGAGGCTCACGTTGAACAAACAGGTTCCTAGGAATCAAGTATTATTTAACAGGCACCAGCAAAGCTATTGAACTGCATTCTGTTAATTGCATTCACTTTGTTTAATCTGAAGTGTTAGAGGTTTTATCTACCTACTTGATGATGGTGATGAAGTGCAAGTACTAAGCAGAAGATTCACATCATTAAATAACCATTACTTTCTGGATGGCAAAACTAGACAGATGTTTCCACTAACGTGCAGAATTTCCGGTGAAATGCAGATGATGGAGACTGGCTCAGGCGTGCTTTACACGGTGATTCAGAGAGGGGCTTTAGCTATATATCTTCAAATGCTGCATCACTAGCAGCAAAGAGAACATCTTGTCTACCATATGAGAAACACTTAGGAGCGCACAGAATAGTATGATCGCAAGGGGAGGAGGTACTGTCTTCTACCACAGGAAACATCCCTTGTCTAAATGGGCATGCGTAACTCCTGAGACAAGGGGTGGTTCTTATCATGAGGCAAACTTAAGCCCTGTTTTGTCCTGGGTCCAAGGTGACAAACAGAATCTTGTAGCCACATGCAATAAATGTTCTTAGGACCCTTTTTATTAACATTTAAATGTCTTTCAGAGTTGTTGTGCATTTGTGCACCTGCACAATAGCCCAAGTCCCCAACCTTGTACCCAGCAGAATATGCACCTCAAACTGAGCGCAAAAAGGAATGTTTAGGAGAAAAGTTGCAAGGTGCTTTACAAAGCAATGGCCATTTTTTTGTATTCTGATGAACAACAAGAAAATAGTCTTATCTTATTGATTATCTTGATAATAAATAGCCTGTGCTGTTCTTGTTTTATACAATAATGTTATCTTCAGCTTCCATTGTTATGCAGGTCAACACACACACTCACGTGTAAACACACTCACTATGAAATCTGCTGCTGTGACCTCCGCAGCTAAAAAGCATTGGAGATGCCACTGGCTGACAGTAACTTCTCTTGAATGCAGCAGCTTTCCAGTTACATGGAGAGGGCTGTGGCTGGAGTTTGCAAGGGGAAGGACAGGCATATTGAACTATAGCAGGGGCAGATACCTTCAGAGCAGCTCCTTCATACGGATGTCCCCACCAGCTGGAAGCCTGGCATGTTACTCATTCTCTCTGCTGCTGAGTAACCATATGTTCTCAAGGCAATGGGAATTGCAGATCTGTGCACATGCAGACTGTGGAGTCGTAGACTGGGATTGTGAGGAAGGGTCGCATTGCTGTATTGCAGTACGTGAGGTGAACGATAACAGGCTTGAGAGCTGCATGGGACAATGAATGTCTTGCAGGGAATGGCTGTATAGATCTGAAAGTGAAGTCAGATTTGCAGCCTTCCTGGTCAAACCCTATTCACCACTTGATAACTATTGAAGTTCTGATTTATTATAGCACTTGCTATCATTTCAATAGACTCTCATAAATTTTATTCTCCTTTGCCTTTCATGTGCAATTTCATGCTTGATCTCACCTGGGCATTATCTCTATCTGATGTGGAGAACCAGCGCAAGGCCACCATCTCATGCAAAATCCAATTAACATCAACCAAAAGAACATAAAGATTTTGCTAATTCTCGAGACAGGGGTAAATAGCTCTGCTCCTCAGGTGATGAAAATTAAGGTGGGTAGTGGGCATACGTTCTTTGGAATTAATTATGAGTTAGGAACTGTGTGTAAATATAGGACTACACAAAGTAGCATGTGTGAGAGAGAGTAAAGAGACAGGTCTGAACAGGATCTAAGTCTGGTTCTGATCTATCCTAGTCACCAGAGGAGCTACAGGTGTAGGGATCCTGGGTTTTGTTCCAAGCTCTAGTTTGTCAGAAAAGACAGGCTCGGCTTGTTGACTATGTTTTAATTAAATGCCTGACAACAGGAATTTTTGCTTGTTAGACAAAACGATGATTCTTAGATCTTGCCTCACATGGCTGCAGTATTGGCTCCTCCTTGTGACAGCTCTTCTTGCATGGACACAACAGAGAAGCTTTGTGGCCTGGGATGGTTAAATGCCATTCCTGCAAGAAGGTTAGAGAGAGCTCTCCACTTAACTTCTGAAGCTATTCTACCAGGCATAAAAGAAAGAGAGAAATAGACAGAAAGCTTAATATACCAAAAGCTTTGTTAATTAAGGGCTTTTGATAATTAGTAGTTCAGATCACCAGCAACAGTGTCTAATACTGACGTTGTCAGTAGAGTGCCTCTCAACCATCTAAGACACCTTCAGGTTAGGTATCTCTAATGAGCAGCGGAATGAACAATTGGGAAAATTAATCTGGTTTAGATGTTTACTTCAGGTTGAGCTGAACTGTGCCCTCAAGCACACTGACTGCCCTGACTGGATCTATACAGATGGGACAGGGATCCCCCAGTGACTGCACATTTCTTTTTGTCCTGCACAAAGTTTCTTAGCTCAGAAATCTAACTTCCCAAAAACCAAGACTTCCCAGGGTAACAATGGTTTTGATGAGAGGCCCAGCCATAACCCATGTTTTCACCAGTGAGCTCAAAATAAATAAAAAGAGGTTGCTGTTAAAGCTGTCCTCCTTGTCAGTAGACAGGAGGATGGGAAGAGGGATGGAAGGAGTTAGAGAGGAAGAGTAAGCTGAGTCTACTGACTCAAGATGCAGTGAATACAGGTGGAAGGAAGGAATATGGAGTAAAGAAACAGCGCATGAAAGATATCTTCAGAGTACAGTGGACAAACAGTTAAAGAAACCTATTCAGGGTGATGCTGCAATAAAAAGCTATTTGGGTGTATTACTGGGGTAAGTGAGACAGAGGAAGGTCTTTTCACCTCTCTCTGCTGTCCTGGTGAGTTGCTCGTGCGTATGTATTAAATGCTGAAAAATTGAGGGCTTGTACAAAAAAAGCCAAGAAAACCCTCACCTCTGATCAATGCCTGGAGGCACTGAGGGTCTTCCCACAGGCGTCTCACTGAGCGCAGTCTGTTTAGCTTATCAGGAAGAAGATCAAAAGGCCACTTGATTGCAGGGTTGAAGGATTTTGGAAAAGAAAAAAGGTACTACATGTCTCTTCATTCTAATGGGTAGATGCAAAAGCAGAGGCTGGAAATCAAAATCAGGTCAATTCAAATGGGAATTTGAGAAATAAATGTGGCAGGGAGGATGTTTAAACATTGCCACATTCTCTGCTGTTTCCCAGAGTGATGCAGGATTCAATCCAACACAAGTTATTTCACTGAGGCCCTAATTAAACACAATAACTTGTGATGTACAGAGAAGTTAGATGATACGATCTAACGGTGTGGACAGGCATTCTTTCCCAGACCCCAGGAAAATATCACCTATAGCAGTGTAGTTAAGCTTGATGGCTGAGAAAATATTAGAGCAGCTTTGGCCCCTTACTGCAGTCCTTTCAGAATATTTTCAGGCATTTTGCAAAGATGCCCATATTTAAAAACATGTTTTGCTAGGATCATATTGTAACTGCAATCTAAAAGTCTTTGTTCTTTGGTTCTTACTTTTCTTGCTAGGAAATTAGCACATAATCAGAGCAGTGGATTTTCCTTGAAAGAGCAGTATGTAACAGACACAGTGGAAAAAGACACAGGGCTGAGGAGGATCTTGAGAGGGTGTCTAATCCAACTCTGAACTGGACTTTAAAAAAAATGGTGTTTTCACCATCTTTACTCTCTTTTCTCTAAGAAGGTGGTTCCAGAGTCTCCTTTGCTGTCCTCTGAACCTCAGACTAGGTTATCACATTGAAGCATTACGTACTCTTTAGGGGAAAAGCCTTGCTTTACTGGACTGAGGGTTCGGGGACCCTCTGAGACACGTGGAGCTTGGCAGGAGCTTTGGTTGTTGTGGTGGCATCTTTAACTGAGATGATTCAGGTGCCCATAGCAGCACGGTCACAGCAGCTGAGCACTCTGGATGGACCAGTCCAATGAGCAGCCCTGCAAGCCCTGATGAGTTTTATTTAAGAATTTAATCGTTCTTACTGAACTTTGCACTATCGTGACTAATCTATTACTGACACCACTGTGAGTTGTTTGGACTGCCCAAAATATGCCAGCTCTTTCCTTAAAAACAACTTCCTACTCATACAGCAAGCAACTCTCCAGGCTTCTCAGACGACGTTTACCAGTAAGTGCTGCAGTTAACTTGCCACTGAATACATCTGCATTAATTGCTTTTATTATTAACAATGGAATGGCTGCCTAATTAACTCAGAGGAGCACAGGCTACTTTGGTACATGTTAATTAAATGCTTCATTGGCAGACTGTGGGGTTTTTTTCAGCTTCAAAGGAAGCAAACTTACTGTGTATTGCAGCCAATTTCCATTCAGTCTATGGAACTGTTTGATTCTCAGTCTGCTGAATTAGACCAAACAGTCCCTGGAGAAGATATTTCATTTGTATCTTTCCTAGTTCCTAAGAGAGCCAAGACTTTCTGGTTTTTAAATTTACTCTCCAGGAAAACCAGAAGCTGTTGTGTTATAGTTGATGAGCTAAAATGGCTTTCTTGAGAACAGAATAGAGACCATGAACAGGGTAACTTGGCCACATGTATATTTGGTTTAAGCCATTGCAGCTACTCACAGTCTTATGTGTATGCTCTTAGCTCTCTCCAGTTAAAAACCAAAATATTTTAGTTTAAGCTAGCTGGAGTGCACATACGTACAGTCATTTTTTAGTCTTAGTCATCTAATTGGTTTTGGTAACAATTATGCATTTAATATTTGTTCTGAATCTATACTTCAGATGACGTTTTCAAATTACAGTTTTTATGGTGCCATTTCTCAGGTCCTCAACCACTTATGGTATTGCGTATGAATAATAGCAAGAAATAAAAATAACAAAAACGTGTTAAAAATCCAGAAAAGAAGAAGTTTCCAAGTTCCTCATTACTGCACAGGTCAGAATATTTTAGTCTTTGCTGAAGGAAGATAAAAGTACCAATTATAATATTTCCTTTGTCATCACTGATGGCAAAAAGTTGACTGCTTTCAAATCCCATTTCATAAAGGGGTTCACAAAGTATTTGTTTCCGGTTGAAAAACTATATTTCAAATGATCAGCCTGGCAGAAGCAATGAAAAACGATTTACCAAGTTGTCACTTTGAAACTTCGGTGTGGAAAGAGAACACCGTGTGCAGGATTAGGCCTGACTTCTAATTTAAAATATAAATGTTCCTTCAGAATAAATGGCTGAATTCAACCTTGCAAGTCAAGGAACTGAAAAGGAAAAAAAAAGTGAGAAAGTGATTTTTAGAAGCTAAACAGCAAAGCGATCCACAGCATGTTAATAAAAAAAGAAAGACTTGGATTTTAGTTGTGCATTTAATGGAAGATATTTGTTATCATAGTGTCACAAGGCCATATATTCTTAATGCAGAAGAGGTGAGAAAAAAAGGAGAGAAATGCAAATGATCCCACTACATATTCTATACCAGGAAGTTTCTTCTTCTGCCTTATGTAGTTTGATGAGCAGAGAAACCAAGAATAATGTCACCACTTCCATTCTTGATAATACATGTCTTTATAGCCCTTCCACGGTGCTAATGGGGCAGTGATACATCTTAGGGAGATTGCTTTAAACTCCCTGCAGCGTCAGACAAACATTAAGTAGCAGTTTACTTAGGCTGCATTTTAAAAGCCTTCTCAGCAATTAAAATTAAACTTGAAATCCTGGAAAGGAAAAGGAGAGCCACAGCATGAGAGAATGAGACTAAATATTGTTTGATAACAGCAAGATTAAAGCATTCACCTGGAGAATAAGAGATCTGGAAATTTAATATAAAATAAATATTGAAGACTTGAAGTCAGGTCATCTTTCTGCCAAAAGAGGGGCATAACAGCTAATTCTAAAGTAATATCCAAGCAAACTGATCCCACAAATACTTCATCATGTGGAGCCAGAATCAAAAATGAGCAATTCATCACCACTTGACTGAGTTGTAGCTATTATTCCTGCACGATTGTATCTCAAACAAAAACTTTTGGTTTAAGTTGCTTGCATTATATATATAATCTGCATAGATGTTTTAACTACCTTGTTTAATTTCATAACTACTAGCATGAGAACATGGGTCCATTAGTTAACGTGGCTCAGCTGAAAAATGGTAATATCCTAAACTTGTGGAAGGGTTTTAATTTGATGTTTAACTCTCAGAGAAGACAGTATGGTCCAACTCTAGATCTCTTCTTGCATGGGAATGGATATTTTTAAACAACAATCCTCACGTGAAGGCTAAGGGTGGTCCTTTGGATCCATAGTCTGCATTCCTGAAAAAATGGCAGGATCGTTTCTCCAGAGGAGGAAATGAATTGCATTAACCCTGTCGGGGGCAGCAAGGGCAGGCTGCTCCCTACGGAAAGGGGAGCCAGGAGCTGAGTGTGGTGGCAAGGCCAGCAGAGGCCATGTCCTCTACAAGGGCAAAGACAGGCAGAACAGATCCAGTGACCACAGCCAGGTTCAGCCGAGAACCCCAGACGAGTGCACGGTGGTGAGGCAGGACTGAGGTAAAGCCAGGTAATCAGGTTGGAAAGTCGGGGTCAAGCTCGGGTGTAAAGATAGAAACTGGGGTCAGATGCGTCCCAGGGATGGCCAGACAAGTCCATAGTGATGAGGAAGGTCTGAGGCCAAGCCATGAAATCAGATCTGTGTGTCAGGGTGTGCATGAACCGAACGCACGGCCAGGCATGGGCACAGCTGCAACACCATCTCAGGGTGGCTCAGGTGTGAGAACATCAGCTTAGAAGTCGCTCCCTATGAAGGAGGGAGCCTCCACTGAAGCTTCTTCTAGCTCTTTGAAGGCCACAAGCTATGTTATCTCTAATACGGCCTTGAGCTCAAACAGCCGAAGCCCCGATAAGGGTGGTAACAGTGAAGATGTGCTCAGAGCCCTTAACAAACAATTTCCCAGGTTGTCTTCAAAATGAAAAAAATTCTACTCTTCCAGTGGAAGATAATGTTAAGATTGGCAGTAACAAAGACCAGGGAAGCTTTGTGGGTTATGCTGCTTTGCTCTCTGGTTCACTTGAGGGATAAATTATCAGTAGAACAAGCATCATAACATCTCACTGCTCTGAAGCAGAGCACAGCGTAAATGCTGCTAAGACAGAGCCAAACATCTTCTAAAAGGCAGCAAACATTTCGTTCTTGACTTCCAATAGAGGAGATTCATCTAGTCTAACTAAGGGAACAATCTACATGCCTAAATATAGATCTCTAGGGGCCCTTGGGCAGTCCCACAACATGTTGTCCGGCCTCTGGCTCTTGCTACAGGGGGTCATGGCTCTCCCACAGTCCTGTGCCAGGCTGGTCATTTTTGGTACTCTTTGTAGTTAATGGGGAGAAACACAGCCGCAGGGAATGATTTATCTGACTTATCTTAAATATCTGTCTTAAGGTGAGATTAATCACTCTGTAGAGATGCCTCGCTCTCTCCATCAGTGGTAAAGGGAGCCAGGAGAAACTGGCTGAGACTCTAATCTCTAACTTTTAGACTCAGAGAACCATGCAGATGAATTCCACACTGTCTCCTGCGTGTGAGATGGACTGAAAAGCAAAGGAATCCAGCAGCCGGCAGCTCCCCACTAGCAGTGAAACCAGTTTCAGTGGGCTAAAGCTCCCGCACTAAAATCTCATTCACTTGCCTGTTCTTTTACTAGGTAATAACATGCGGTCTAATACTTAGCTCTCTTCGTGGATCAAGCCATGCACTAAACATAGCTTCCAGTAGGATTGGAAATAAGACTGATACTCTGTTATTTTCACATAATCCTCTTGCTCCAGGGGCCAATTATGAATCATTTCACGTCCAAAGACAACATAAGTCTGCAGTATCACAGCGCACCATTGCATCTCTTAGAAAGTTAAACAGAGAACCCAGTTTATGAGCATCACGTAGCAACTGCCATTTTTGTCTTTAGTAATAGAAAACAAATACAGGTACGGGAGATACAACAGCCCCTAATTTCTCCTCCACGGCATTTTTTTATATATATGCATTAGCAGGCATTTTTTCCTTGACTTTCAAGGACATTGATTAACCTCATTTTGCTTGAAAGCCGACAGCTTCATCATTTATCAATCCACAGGAAAGGCGGTGCTAATTCTCCTAATTTTTCTCCCTTATAAGTAGAGGGTTTCCCTGCTTAGCTGAGTTCAAGACTGCTTTTAGGAAAACAATAGAACTTGATTTAAAAATGGTTAGAGATAAAACACACACCTCATTCCCCAGATAAGGTGTTTCTCTGTTTATTTTCTTCATTAAAAATGTATGCTTATTTCTATTCCGACCTTAGCTTGATTCCCAGTCCAGCTGCTGGATTTATCTTTTTCTTCTTCTCTTTCTCTTTTCCTTTTCCTTTTCCTTTTCCTTTTTCTTTTTCTTTTTCTTTTTCTTTTCCTTTTCCTTTTTCTTTTTCTTTTCCTTTTCCTTTTTCTTTTTCTCTTTCTTTTTCTCTTTCTCTTTTTCTTTTCCTTTTTCTCTTTTTCTTTTTCTTTTCCTTTTTCTTTTTCTTTCTTTTTCTTTCTCTTTTTCTTTTTCTTTCTCTTTTTCTTTTCCTTTTTCTTTTTCTTTTCCTTTTCCTTTTTCTTTCTCTTTTTCTTTTTCTTTCTCTTATTCTTTTCCTTTTCCTTTTCCTTTTTCTTTCTCTTTTCCTTTTCCTTTTCCTTTTCCTTTTCCTTTTCCTTTTCCTTTTCCTTTTCCTTTTCCTTTTCCTTTTCCTTTTTCTCTTTCTCTTTCTTTTTCTTTCTCTTTTTCTTTTTCTTTTCCTTTTTCTCTTTTTCTTTTTCTTTTCCTTTTTCTTTTTCTTTCTTTTTCTTTCTCTTTTTCTTTTTCTTTTTCTTTCTCTTTTTCTTTTTCTTTCTCTTTTTCTTTTTCTTTCTCTTTTTCTTTTCCTTTTTCTTTCTCTTTTCCTTTTCCTTTTCCTTTTCCTTTTCCTTTTCCTTTTCCTTTTCCTTTTCCTTTTCCTTTTCCTTTTCCTTTTTCTCTCTCTTTCTCCTTCTTTTTCTCTTTCTCTTTCTCTTTCTTTTTCTTTCTCTTTTTCTTTTTCTTTTTCTTTCTCTTTCTCCTTCTTTCTCTTTCTCTTTTTCTTTCTCTTTTTCTTTTTCTTTTTCTTTCTCTTTCTCCTTCTTTCTCTTTCTCTTTCTCTTTCTCTTTCTCTTTCTCTTTCTCTTTCTTTCTCTTTCTTTCTCTTCTTTCTCTTTCTCTTTCTCTTTCTCTTTCTCTTTTTCTTTTTTCTTTTTTCTTTTTTCTTTTTTCTTTTTTCTTTTTCTTTTTTTTCTCTTCTCCTAGACTGAAGAGAGTTCTGCTATTTTTTTGCCATGTAGCAGGTTTGTGGGTGAGTGCACAGTGAAATACTGCTGCATTGAAGAGCAGGGCAGAGCCAGCCATGTACTTCCCAGACGTGGCAGGTTACCCATCTGCCATCCACCACTATTGTACTGCCAATAGTGCTGTATAGGCATCTCACTTTCCTTTTGTGAGACAAGTAAAAGCTCCATTACCCCCAGCTTGTTGCTGACGATCACAGATGAGCAAGAATAAAAGCATCTTGATTGCTTCCCCAATTACAAATTGTTACAATTTCATCCTATTTTAGGCAATTCACTTCAGCTTCAGATGTCTTGTCCTGTTGTGGCTTTTAGGTTGCCCTATGTGTGATTCCACTACAGTGCCTCTGCAGCAAACTGCTTAAGGAGAGAGATGTTTTTGACAGCAAAACTCAGCAAAGGAATAGAGGAGCTGCTATTCTTTGTTTGGTAACACTACACCAATTTTGATTAAAACACTAAGAAAAGTTCTGCTTTCCTTCTCTTTGGGGAGACAGGGTATGAAGGGGTCATGCAGAGCTTGCTCCTGGTTAACATGAGCCTCCTTTTCCTAGGAGAGGCTGGACAGATGCAAAACAAGCTGGTTTAGGGAAGAAAATTTAAAAGAAGTACTTTCATACCCTTTCCCCCACCTTGTAAAATAGGATGATACTTCACAAATCTGCAAGGTGGTCATGAAAATAAAACTAATGATTGTGTTGTATTTTGGTGCAGTAATGGTCTATATAGTTTAACTGAACATTTCACACTGTATTTGGTGGAGAGCACATACCCAGTCCATCCAGCTGAAAAACAATGTTTCTTTATCTTTGGGTAACTCAGTTGCTTCAAGCTGTGTGACCATATCCCTCAGCCACGTGTTTCCACTAAGGTAAATGGCTCCCACTTGAGGAAAATTCAATGAAATTTCCTTTCTTCCTGCTAAAGTCTATTCACTATGATTGGGCCAGCTTGTGCTAAACAGAGCTCTGCTGATCTAAATTGAATGCCCTTGTTTTTCTCTCTGCTTTCCCAGTTATCACCCTGTGCTGTATCTTCAAGTGCCGGATTCCCCGGACAAAGAAAGAGATAGAAGCGCGATACGCTCAACGGCAAGCGGCCAAGACATACGCAGACAAACTGGAGACTGTGCCACCGCTCAACGAGCTGACGGAGATTCCTGGAGGTACATCTCATGTTCACATCTATGTATAAAACCCATCCACTCTTTTTGGGGTTCCTTTATGTACGCATAAATGCAAGAGCTAGGTTGTCCCTTAGTATAAATCAGAGTGGTTCCCTTGACACAGTCATGAGGATATTGCCATGGGACAGATTCTGTAAATGTCTCCAATTTGCATGCGCTATTCCGAACCTGCAAAATTTGTGACATCAGGCATAGTCATCTAGATAAAAAAAAAAAAAAAAAAAAAAAAAAATAGTTCCTCCATTGGCACAAATCAGCATCACTCCTTTGAAGCTCATGTTTAAAATTTCCTGAGAATCTGATTCATGTGAACCACCAGTTCCTGGGGGGATGTCAGTAGGAAGAAAAAGAGTTGTTAAAGTTTCGTTTTACTTATAAATGGCTTGGCCAAAGGGACGACCGAGAGTATTTCTGTGACTGGTCCCCTCTCCTCTCACTCATCTTTCCTGATTCTGTACCCTAGGCTCTACTGAAAGTCTCCCAACTCTCTCTGGTCATGTCCAGTCCAGACCTCTCAACTCTCTGCCTGTGGTGAAAGAAGAAGATGAAATGGCCCTGCAAGGAAATTAGGGGGACTGCCTTCCTGTCTGTCTGTCTCTTTGGCTTCTCTTTTCTGTGGCTTCCAATGAGATCCATCACGCCTTGGACTCACTGCTTCTCAGTTCCCTTTCTCTGTTTCACCTCTGTTTTTTCAATTCCTTTTTACCAGGATCTCTCTCTCTGTCTTTTTTTTTTCCCCTGTTTTCTTTGGCTCTGAAAGTCCTGTGGTCTGTAGTTTCATAGAAACTTGGATTTTCACTAACTCAGCGACACTATAGTTATGAAACTGGAGAAACATAATTGGTAAAATTTAGGCCTACATCAGCAAAATAAAGAAATATGTGCTTAACGGTAGGCACTTACACACAGCTCAATATTTTGGAGGTGTTTGACCACCTAACTATACCTATACTATAAACTGAAGATGGCCAGATCAATTTCAGAAACTGAACCCAATTTGCAAGAAAAAGACTTTTCCCATACTGTTAAATTGTGTTAACCTACAAAGCAGAGTGTAGGTACCCAAATGGCCTACTGGGAATCATCCCTGACTCATGCTACTCTTAAATTATACTTAGGAGAATAACACTTGGCCTAGTCCAATACCATCTCACAGTTTAGTAGTGTAGATAATCTTGTACTCATACTGGAATAGTACCATTTAGTAGCTAGTAACTATTTAAATTACTAACACACAGAGAGTCTTTGAAGAGATAGATAGGTCATAAAATCTGAAGCCTTTCATATGGGCTTTTGATAACACACTTAACTAGCTTATAATAGTAACTTGCATATACCTATTGCAATTAGCGGAGCTGTTACAAGTTCCTTTACCCTAGTCTGATCCTCTGGATAAGTTCAAGGTTAAGTTCGTGTTAATGTGCTTTGCTGAGTTCAGACCTTAAAGATTTGTGAAACACTGGGGCAAGTCTCATTTCCAATTCTGCCATGGAAGTCAGTGGTTGAAATTAAACTTTAAAGTCAAAGTCAAAAGGCATCCAAAGGTCTCGTTAATACACTCTTACTTGTATGAGCAATTGCACATGGAAATGTTTAGTATTGCATCCTTTAATTTCCTGCCCAAAAGACATATCAGACTGTAAGGACCAGCTATCAGTGGAGCCCAGGGAGCGTGAAGATCCAGCTCATGCCTGTAGATAGTAGAAAGCCAAATTAACCCATTTACTGCTGCATCCTCTTCTGCCTAGCCATTTATATCTAGAAAGCCCATAAAATGAGGATGAAAATATCCCAAGGATGCAGAAAAGGTAAGTGGCAAGGATGATGGCAGTTTTGCCCCAGAAAGCTGTTTTGAAGCCCTGTAAGCAGCTTCCACATCCCACAAACATACCTACAGGCTCCACCTCAAAACTGGTTATTTTGATGTGGATTTAATTGGACAATGGTAAAATATTGCATCGTAGACTCATGAACACATTATCCTGGCAAAACAGTTCTTCAGAAGTCAGCTGCACCATAAACACTACCTAAGCTCCCACTCCATGAAATGCATGGGTTGAGTAGCTGACTCTTTGACCTTGTGAGAGACCTTAAATTATGGGTCAGCCATGCTGCGGGGAAGGACTCTGGCAGATAACAGGTTGCTGAGTGGCTGCTGATGTGAATGAATGGCTCATGAATATGTGCTCTGAAGCTACCTAGTTCTTTGCAAAAGAGAAGTAAATCTCAGAACAAGAGTCTACCTAAGCTACCCTGAAGGAACCGATACCTGAAGTGGGATTTATCTATCCACAAGCACACTATACACGTAGATGGAGATATCAGCATAAGAACTAGTTCTCTAGACTGCTTTTATGCACAGTGAAAAGAAAAAGGTTCTCAAGGATGTGGCTCCTTTCATGGTAAGGGTGCTAACCTATAATAGGTAAATTGTGCCTTAAAACTGCCTGCTCGTCTCTAGTAACTCCTAACCCCTAAACATCAGATGCAAAAGCTTTGTGTGATCAAACACACCAGGCTGGCCTCCTTCTGAGGTCAGTCTGAGTTGTGTCCTCAGAAGAGTTTCACTTTGTCTATCAGGCGTTTGCAACAGAAAGTATACAAACTTCTGGGTTTCTTCTACGCCTGCACAGTGTGTAATGCTTTGCTATGTCACTCCACTGGCATTTGGCAGCCCACCTTGATTTACATATTAATGCAATATAAGGTATGTATCTGCTGACTGTTTGTATATTTATACTGTGACAAACACTGGAGTCGCAGTCAAGGCCAGAGAGATGACATGAACAATTTCAGCTACTGAATGGCTATTAAATGCTTTAAGGATTTCTGAGTCAAATGCTATTAATGATGAATACGTTATAATGGTTATATACTTTCATTTCTTGGCATTTTTTGACTTTCTCCCATATTTACTGTGACACAACTTTCTAATTGCCAAATGGCTCTCCATGTGCTTTTTTTGAGTGTCATATACAGCCACCCCTTTTTCTGAACACAAATAAAATGTATTTTAGGGTTAAGTGCATAAAATATTGTGAATAATTATCTCCTTCAAGCATTTCTAACTCTCACTTTGAGTGAGAAACCCAAACAGGACTTGGCCCTTGCTCTGAGTGGAAAAGTGCCATTTAAGTCTATGGCCTGGGAGACCTTTATGTATTCCAGATTCAGACAGCCTTAGCTGACTTTTCTGGGAGTTCACATGGTTCCTACTGCTTTTATTCAGGAGGTATACATTTTTTTTCTCTTCATCTCATATAAGATGTCAGGATTTCACCTGCAGTTGCAAGGAAGAGTTGGCATTTTTCCCTTTTCATTCAAATGTTCAAATGTATTTCCAGTTTCCAAGTCCAAAGGATGATATTTTATATTAGTGTGTAGGCTGTGGGAATATTTTAGGCAAAAGTAAGAAATTCAGATTTAATTCTCCCCTGTAATGTACTGATGCAATCTGAAAGTGACACTACAGCAATCTATAGTGGTGGGAGACATGGGGCTGCTAAAGCGAATTAAATAGTAGAGGTTTCAAGTGAGGGCTGAGACATCTCACCGAAGGATCACACCTTACCAAATTACCACCTGAGTCAGGTAACTGTCGTGTTTCCTTAGCCTGGACAAACATAAAGTAATTTGATTTAGCCCAGATGTCAGCTGAAGAAAACTAAACGGTGACCCACCATCCTCCATTTGCTGAGATCACTCACAGGTCGTTGCTACGTCTTGGTTGAGATTAACTACTAAGTTGTAGTATCGTGGTTATCTATTCACCTATCTGACTTCTATAATGGGGATTTTCAGTGAAGGAGGTCATGGGAAACTTGACACATTTGCACATGTTTTTGCACAACTTTATATCATACTGGTCTTGAGCAAAAAAAACCCCTTCTATAAGAAATGTATGAAATCTGATCTGTATTGGAGTGTCATGTTGCAGCTTGAATTGTGACTTCAGTGCATCTAGCTTTGAGCTCAGAAATACTTTTGATAAAATTATCCACTTTTATTTAAAAAAAAAAGGGGGGGGAGGGGGAGGGGAAGATAAGGAATATTTTGCTCTTACTAAATCCTTATTCAGAATAATAAAACCTGCAGAGTCAGGGCATGATACTTTTAAGGTGATTCCTCTCACCAGGAAGGCCAAATAAAGACATTATAAGCATCCTATATTTATTATGGTTTGTGTGTTAAAACACAACAAAACAGAACCAAATCTGCACAAGGTTAATTGCTATAGGCCCATGGTATGCTGATGCCATCAATTACAGTAGCAGGATCCAGGTCTGGACCAGGACATAAGCAGAGCCTATACTGCAGCCTTGTGCAGTGCAACTCCTCTTCGGCTTGTCTGTGAGCAAAGATTCCCAGCAAAATCCTGACTGTCCACTCTTATCTGGAGGAAACACACTCTCCTATACAGAAAATGAAAAACAAACAAACAATCAAAAAAGAACAAACAAGTAGGTTGTATTGAATTACATGAGATGTTTCTGTTCCTTCTCCTGGGAGACAGTTCCACACTGAAGATCATTTGGGGGAAATGCTTGTGGACTATGCTCATAATCTTCATGAACCAGTTCCTTCCAATAGAGGCAGTTTCCCCCACAGAGACACAACTTAGCTCTTGAAATTACTCTTTCTACTTTATCTCTTTAGTCTATCTTCTCAAAAAAAAATATATGAAAAGCTGCTGGTCAGTGAGCAAAAGTGCTATTTGGACAAAGTCCTAGTAAAAGTGTTTTTTATCTGTCCAAGATATGCATGCAGGGAGCGGGAGTTTTGTCCCCTCCATGGCTAATATCACCCTAAGTTAACAACTTTCCTGTTTTGTTTTTCTATCTCACATACAGCTCAGGTGACAGAAGAAAAAAAAGAAGAAGTTCCCACTGTATCTGGAAAAGTGGACAAGGCGCAGGGCAAGAAAGATGGCTCCAAAGACTCCAAGAAGAAGGAAAGTGAAAAGGACCAAAAAGAAGGATCCAAGAAAGAAGAGAAGGATGGGGCCAAGAAGAAAGAAGGAGAAAAGGGTGCTGGTGACAAGAAACAAGGTGGTGGAAAGAAAGGTGAAAAAGAAGCTGAAGGAGCAAAGTCAGGAGGAAGCACTAAAACTAATGGCAAAGCTGGTGGGAATGCCAAAACCCCAGCAAAGAAGAAGTGACCCTGCTAAAAGGCAGTGCTGACGGTCTTCACCTAGCTTGAGGTGGGACAGGGCACTGTCAAATTGCTGTGGGAAAAGCACAGGGAGCAGATAGGACATTTTCCCTCCATATATTCAGGCTGCTGAGTGCCACTGGATGTACGGGTTTATTATCTTTTAAAGACCATATCACTGATTTGTTTTTATTTTTATCCCTCCACCAAAGGAAAGTCTGGCTATATAGTAGCTTGTAAATAAAATACAGTGTACATTATAACAACAACTGGAAGAAAACTGAAGCCTCGAGTGGGAACCAGGACTTTTGATAAGTATCGTATTGCGTGGAGACAAAGACTTAAACTAATGAGAGGACATGGTTCATTTAAAATATGTTCTTCTTAAGGACCTCATGGCTTTTGGTAAACACTAATTAGCACTCATCTCCTCCTAAACAAGACTTGCACATGGATAATTTTAGACATTAAGTAATTTCTGGATGCTAACACCCAGTGAATGAAGAACCCAAAGCATTTCTAAGTCATAGATCATGTGGTTTCTGAGGGATGGCTTGGACACACGAGAGGCAACTTTCCATTTTTCTTTTCTTCCTCTTTTGCTAAACTGCTGAAGTAAAACCCTTCCTTAGACAAAGAGCTGTGTATCTTATCCACCTTTGTCTTTTCTAGTGAAAGACATACAAATCAGGCTGTAGGAGGAGGCACACAGAACAAAAAACTAGATCGCATCTGTGCTGCTACAGGCAGTAACTATCTTCACTTCATCATCACTTCAGTGAAGCCCACAGAAGACCAGAGCCCATGAGGAGGAAGGGAATGTAAAGATGCTCAGCCCCTTCCAACAGAAACTCAGTGTCTCAGGGGAGCCAGGCTGAGTGCTTGCATGCCTTCTCACCCGCTCTTCCAGAGCAGTCTTGAACCACACTTTCAGTGTGCCTCCTGTTTGTCTCACTTCTTGGAGAATTCTTGAGAGCAGTTTTAACACGAGCAGCCTTTCTACTAATGTGTTGTGTAAATACCTCAGCAGTTTATGCCTGGAGCTCAACAGACATCGGGTGTTTAGACTGGCAATTGCAAAACAAGCAAGCTAAATAGAAATAATTGGCAAGCTATCATAATGACTAAAGCTCTATCATCTCCATCGGATTTACTGTCTCCGAGCACGTGCACCGGTGCAGCTTCGTCTGCACCATGAGGTCAAGAGGGAGTTATCTCAAGGACAGGCTATGAGGCTTACCCTGTGAACCTGATTTATGTTAACCTAACTGTTTTCTATCCCTGTGGTTTCCACACATGCAGTGAATTGATCTATCACTGCAAAGAAAGATCTCATTCAGCCCACCTTGCCTTTTTCCTCTCTCTTCTCCTACTTATGCCATCCTGGCTGAAAATGAGCCTAGGAAAACACAAAGTTTGCTGCTTTGTTAATGAGTCAGTTCATGGACGGTCCAAAAAGCACCAGAGCTGGTGAAATGACTTGTGGAGGAAGGATGGGAGAGATGTTCACAACCCACAGAAACATTTACCAGTTCACTGCCTTCAAGGAGATTTGTCATGCTAGAGGAGTTTGGAGAAGTCAGGGATGCTGCAAGGTGAGAAATTCTGCCTCTATGTGCAGACAAGTGATTTGAGCATTAAATCGCTATCAACTACAGTGATACCCAAGATCCATGTGAGTATGTTTGTTATAAACACTCAAAATACCTGGATCACAATCCCACACTAATTTTTCAGTAGATGAAAATGGATTAGATGAGTGGGGATTACAACTTTCAGACAGGAATATAAGACCTGTTTTCAGGTACAGAGGCTTATAGCTCCTGCAATGGCTCTTTGTATTCCTCAGACTGGGAGAAGGCAGAGCAACAGAAGCAGCATGCTCCCATCTCACCTTCTTTGCAACACACAAACCCTGGAAAACAAAGAACTTTTAACTTCACAAGAACAAGAGACACTGAGTAACTTGAGTGGAGTCACATCATAGTGTCAGAACCAGGACTTCAGCCCAAATGGCTTGAACTACAGATCTTAAGAGCATCCCTCTCTAAGCAACGCTCCCTGACTGCCTCCATCACCGTGTGCATCATCTGACACCTGCACTCAAATCCTTACTGTCCACCACCCTAGTCTGTACACTTTAGGTTCTTGCTCTCAAATGTTGTTTTCACTTCATTTGATAAAAAGGGAACTCTGCCACGGAGGAACACCCACAGAAGAGTGATGTAAGAGCCTTAGAGCAAACTGGATGAGGTGTTGGTGCACATATACAATGTGCTTGATCAAAGCCCATTGTTTCCTATATAAAAAAGCAAACTGAGTCAGTCGTTATATTTCAGTTGCACACTTTCTTCTGTTCACTCCCTGTTTAATTTATGCCCATTGCAGAGCATCAAAAAGAAAAGAAATGGAAAAAAATTGCATTCAGACCAGGCCATATTCTTCGGCTGTGTGCACAGACGCTGCGCCCCTAGAAGTGCAGAAGCTTGCACAAGCTCAGTCTGACACACCACATATTTTGAGGGTTTGATTGGGTGCTTATGTCTTGTAAAGTCCACTTCACGGGTGAAACTTCTGTAGAGTGGGATCCAGCTGCGATGTGGCCAGGAAGGACTGCTTCCAGGTCCTGTGACTGGAATCATAGTGCATGATGTGATGCTGTTATCCTTCTGTTAACGTTACTTATGATCTGACCTCAGAATATGGATGCTGACTCTTCTCAGTCTGTACCTATTTGGTAAGATGGAAGAGGGCCAGACATGCACATGATCTGAAAGCTCCACTGACTAAAATCTGTCCCTTCACTTCTTCATTAAGCTTATTATTATAGAGTAAGATAGGTTTTTCCTGAACCCTCTTCCTCAAAGACTCTCTGCCAAAATAAAATAAAATGAAATAAAATAAATGTCGCATATGGGCCTGCTGGAGTCTTTGCAATAAATTTGAACCAATTTATGCCAAGATCAGACACAAAATACATTCAAAGTCTTACATACTGTGTCACACTAATTTGCATTCTTAGCCTTCGAAACAAATGTGTTAATTTTGAAATAAATATTTCTCCGTTGATAAGGACCAAACCTGAGGCACCTGGGAATATAAATGAACTTGTCTCTTACTCGTTGGGGTTATTGAAGTGTGGGTGGAATGATGGGAATGCATTACTGGGGGTTACAGACTTTTGGGAAAACAACTAACAAAACTTATTGTAATGCTTCTCACTGATGTGGGCGTGGAGAGAACTAAATTTATAGACATGGCTCTAAAACTGTTGTGCTGTTTTCCCTCTATTTCCACAGTATTACAGAGATCAGATGGCACTGAAAACCAGATCCTATTGGGTGTAAAATAGTATTACTGTAGTGTTGTACACACACCAACAGCAGCTCAGGAGCTGCTCCTTACACCCACCAGATGGAGAAATTGCATTGGAAAAAAGCTATATCTGCAGCTGAAGCTTTGCAAAGTGAATCAATGACACAGTTGGAGATGTACTGAATTCTCTGCAAAAGTAAGTGGAACAACAAATCCCAGATGTCAAAAGCAGGATTTAGGATGCAAAACTTAGGCATCAAGGTAGTAATGATACATCTTCTCTTTCATTAGATTGACTTGGCGGTGCATGTGTGGAATGGATAACTAGAGGAAACAAATTCAGATACTACAGAGTCAGGATGAAGAATGACTGTCAGGATCTCCTGACTGATATATTCCATAGTTTTCCACTAGAGGGGACCCTGTTCTTCCTCTGCAGTAAAACTGAAGCCAGTTTTAAAGGAACCTGCTGGAAGGTTTTGTCTTATTCATGGTGTTGAATGAAACCTGTCTTTGGTTATATCTATTCTTCTTCAGTCTCTGTTGGTATTGGTTGGCCATTTGAGCCATCACCCTTCTCCTATACTGTGTTTCCACTGGTTAATAGGGTTAAGACTGCAGTTGGCAGTAGTTTAATATCCCAAGGGCAGCACTGATGCAAGAGCTGTCAGGAAAATAGTCAATGGCTTTGGTGGATAAAGCTTAAATTGGCTGAGTTAGGTGTCCCAAGAGGTTGCTGTGAGGATCATGAATCTGGACGAGCAGGCTGATAGGAGGGGCTGGAGACATTGAGTTTCCTTTAGTTTTATTTTTGGTTCCTTTGAAGCCCATGGACAAGCTGCAGGCATGTTTATTCCCCTCTCTTTTCCTCAATGGTTTGCTTTCAATATTAATAAAAAGCAGTGAAAAAATGATGATAAGTTGTGCACTGCTCTGCCAGGCGATACTATACACATCTGTTGCTAGGAAATGTTATGGTACTTTTTCACCGCTAAATTCCAGCTTTCTTTGAAGGATGAAACTCTCTGGAGTAGTTACAGCAGCACCAGAGGCTCTTGAGCAAAAAGATGGCTTTTTTGTTCTTTGTATGCTTTCCTACACAGAGGAGCTCTGGACAAGAACTGGGATCTAATATTCACAGTGTTTTGTCTCTATCCCCAAAAAATAAACTCACTGTGTCCATCTTCTTTTTGACACGTAGCAAGGAAAGCAATTGGATCATCTGTGTTGCCTTGATCAATTAATTAGACCCTAGGAGAACAAATGAGACTTACTCTAGGAATGGGAGAAAAGGAGATTCTGAGCAGAGGACATCTGGAATCCCAAACCTGAGGTAGACCATGACAAAGTAGAGATGTTCAAATCAGGGATTTGGCCTCCTTACACTGGCCAAAAAAAAAAAAAAAAAAAAAAAAAAAAAAAAAACACCTAAATTTTTCAGGGGTCAGAGATGGAGCTCTTTACCATTGCAGGTCATTTTGATGTTACTGACTTAGTTGATTGGTTTCAAAGAGGTTATGCTTTGTATGCTTAAAAGCTCTTTTTTAAAGAGTTGAAAAATTCTCCTTTCTCTCTTCTTTTTTCCCCCCTCCTTTTCCTAGGGCTCCCTTGAGCATTTTCCAGTAAATGCAACAACAAGCTAATCATGTCCACTTGGATTATACCACTGAAAGCAGTAAGGTGTATCAGAGAGGCATCAGACAACATCTGTGAGATAACACTGACTCTCTACTGTTTCTAGTTTCGTATGACATTTCACACGGTACTGCTCACATTTTTGCACACGGAACTGAGAAACTCTTATGATCCTAATCCTTTCTGGCTACGTAAAATGCATCTTTTTAATTCGTTGAGTCTCTAATGCACTGAGTGCCTTAGTCTGGACTCCTGCGGACAGAGAAGTGTCATGCAGGGTAACTGCTGACAAAAGGCGATCTGCTTCATGTCACAAGCAAAATCTGGGATAGTGGATGGGACCTGAGCACTCATCTTGTGAAACAGTGTTTTGTGCACATTTCCTTCTTAAAATATTCCAGGGATCTGATCGAAAATAATAGTGATGAAGCCTCTGTGAATTCCCTGTCTTCTCTTTCTATAAAACTGACTGTCAAAACAAACTTATTTCCAGGGAGGCCATAATATACAACAGAAATTCTCCTGTCTCAGACACAATAGAAGTGCACATTCACTTTTAAAATTTCTTGTTGAGAAACTGAAGAGGTGATACCGTGTCCTGGAGGAACTCTTTGCTTTAAGAAGAGAGTGAGGGGGAAAACAAAAGAAGACAAAGAAATTTTTGTAATTTGCCTTTCCTTGGGCAAATTGTACTTACTGCTCTCTGGAGTCTGATTTTGGGGAAGAGAAAGTCTCCTTTTAACTGGAGATGGGGAGAGGCCTCTAGAAAAGCATCATTCTGTGGCTAGTCTGTTCTTACTGTCTTCCTTGGGTGTTTATTTTGCTCTCATCCTATGCAGGAGGCTGGGCTGTGAGGACCCTTGATCAGTCTCACACTGGACAGATGCCGGCTTTGGATGATCTTTGGATAGTTAGATGTTCTTATGGTCCTCATAGTGTGTCCTGCTTGCTGACTGTGTTTCATGACCATTCAGAGCCATCATTTCCAACCACTTTGGTTGCTGGTCCTGGCTCGATTTCTCAAGAATGGAGGTTCTTTGTGGTGGTCTTAAGCTGATGCTATTTCTATCATTCAAAGACCTCTCACTAGCCCCTTGCACTTGGAAAGCCTGTCTGTGGCTGACCCAAAAAGATGTGTACAGCTTGTTCCTCTTATTATGAGGGATGATTTTGAAACAAAACCTCTAAAAGCAGAAAGCCAGCCGTGTATTTTGCAGCAAGGGTCTATCTCTTGCTCTTTATTCCTATTACAAAGCTTTCTCCATAGCCAGTGCATTCAGAATACCAGTTTAATGAGTTTATTTTACAGGCCTTCAAATATTCCCTGGCTCCATGCTATCACAGAGTGGTATATCTTACTGATGCCAATGGGGATTAAGATTTTTTAAAAATTCATTTTAAACATCCCTGGGGACTTTATTAAGACTTCCTGTAGGAGGACAGGGAGTCTAACACAGAAGGATTTTCACTAGAACAGGGCTTGACTTTATAAACGAAACACACTCACACTCTTCTCCCACCCCGTCCCCATCCCTTTTGCCCCCTCCTCAGCCCATAAAACAGACCCTGGGATCAATGCCCCATGTGTATAGAAATAGAGGCTAATCATTTAACTTCTGTGGCTTTCTGTCTGATGAGTCACCAAGCTGGGAGAAGCACAGAACCACTGTGTAGGATGCAGGTCTCATCCTGGCTGGAATGTGCCGTCTGGGCAGGTCTTTGGGGGCAGCAGATACATGGATAGGGAGTAGCATTTACTGAGGGTCACTTGTGTTGTGCATTTCTGGTTATTAATGAAAATGTTTAACATACATTTCCCCTTTTCATTTCTTTTCTTGGTCAGAGCTATGGAGAGCTGCTCTAAGCTGACCCACTGGGTGGTAGTGTTTGGCTGAGGAGCGATACCAGTGAGATGTTATCCATAGCAATGCCATCAGGAAACCTCTGTCCTGGAGAACACGTGCCATCAGCCAGCCTGAGGAATACCACCTCTTGATCCCCAGAGAGTGCCTTCCAGGATTCCTGTGTGCTTCGTGGGACCATCTTTGCCCTGTGCACAAAATGGACAAGGCTTTGAATGCCCCAGACTTTCTCTTTTTTTTTCCCCTCAAAGATTGCTCTCTCAGATATGTTTGGAAATATAGCACAGATCTGTGGCTCTTTGTTCCTACTTTGCAGATACAAGGTTGAGGGAAAGAGTCCAAAAGGATTATCTTTTGGTGCTGTCTGTGCAAGTGCTATCCAGGGATTTTTGTGAAAAACACCAAGAGCCTTTCAGCCTTGTCATCCGTATCAGACCTGGATACGCCTGATTGTCTCACATCTCTAGGTGTACACTCTGATGTCCCGCTGAAGTCTTCACTGAGATGCATCAGTAGCATAATAGAAGAGGCTTCAGGCTGCATCAGCTGCAGACTTCAACGGGCGGGAGAGTGATGAAAAAGCCAGCATGAGTACCACAGCGACAGAGGTGAGCTGACCTCTTTACTGGAACAGTTATTATCAGCCCATGTTGGGTTCTTTTAACAGCAGGGTGTGAGGAATGAGCTGAATGGGGAGACTGTGAATGCAGAAGCCCAAAGGGAGAAGCGTGATGTTGGAGTACAACCTGAAAACCAGCTTACTTCCAGAGCAGGTTCCCTGAATCAACAGGACATGGAGCAGAATTTGCTTTAGGCAAAAACTACTGTCTGAGGCCCTATAATTCTGGGGACCTTCAAAGACCCAAGTGTCCCTCCATAACAAGCTGTTATTGTGTAAAACAGCAGCTTGTGGTGTCTGTGCTTTTTGGACTGTGGGCCTGGAAATGCTGGTGGGGAGCTGCCCATAGTGGATTTGGCAAGGAGAGGCATAGGGCTTTGGTTTCATGGGACTGGGGAGATGGTGAATGGTTGAGGAGCACGAGACTGCTCCTGGTTTTCTGAGGTAGAGTGTGAGATGAGATTGGGTGGCAGAGCTCAGGGGTCCCGGTTTGGTCAGGTTTAGGTGTGATGTGACAGAGGAGGGGAAATAAGCAGGCTTTTGGATTTGTCTAAACAGTTACATTTGCTCTTTGTTCATGCTGTTGAGGATCCCACCTCTGAATCTTGCTTGGTATCTTTATCTATGCCCAAGTTGTGTGGCTACTTTACGAGGTGAATATAGTGGAGAAGGTGAGACAGAAGCTGTCTGGGAGTCAGATAAAGCAGAACCTCGTGCAGAGTCAGACAGCAGAAGGGAAAGAACAAGAAATTCAGAACTAGAGATTGAGCTACAGCTTAATCTCCAAAAACAACAGTATGCACTAGACCAGACTAGACCAGATTAGACCAGAAGTTAAGTGATTCAAGGAAGAAGATAGTAAACAGCCTGAAATACCTGCAGAAAAGGTCTCAGGCAGAAAAAGAAAAATGCAGATATGTGGTAATGGTAGAAGTAGAGATGCACATGTCCAGCAATTTGTCTCTCAGTCCAACTACATGGCCTTAACATAACAAGGCACAGTTTAATTTAGGGTAGACACTTGTAAACTCCAGCCGCAAATCCTGTTATCATGGCACTCAGGAGAAACTCTTGTGCTGGTAAATCAATGAGACTTGTTCCCTGGCCCAGCAACCATCTGTCCTATCAGGGCTCACATCTATACAGCTGAAATGTGAAACAATCTGGTTGCAACCAAATTGCCAATTTGGAAAGACTCCTGGCTTGCAATAACTCCTGAACAATGCCCGGGGAGTGTTTTAGAAAATGTTATTTGACCTTGACAAAAACCATGCTACATGCTGGACTAACAATTTAACAATATAGATGGTATTAGAGTAATGCTTGGCCCATGTCTTGGTCTTACTGAGCTCCTGGTGTGGACACAGTGAATGCTGACAGTCCCAGTGACTGTTGATGGAATTTGTAGATGATAGAAGGCTCTACATAGTGGAGGGGAAGGGAATGTTGTCTCTTCTTTTGTTGGTTTGTGAAGTACAGTGTTCCCTGGGTCTTTGGGACAAAGCCTTTGCTTTTAGTACAGCACCTTGAACAGCCACATCATCTCCCACAGAACTGTATGACATGAGTCTTGCTGCCTCAGCTCTGTTAAGGTTCCCCACTGCCTGTCAGAAACATGGTCATGCTGGAAAAATCTGCCAAGCATAAGCCAGCTGTCCTGCTCTCCTTTCTTCTTTTCCTTCAGAGATATATCCTGTGCCTAATTCCCAATTTTCACTTAGTGTTGTGTCCAAGAACTAGCCTACATCCAAAGCCCAATGAGATCCACACAACAGCTAACTTCTGATACCCTTAAGATTTATTCTGATAGTCCAGCGATGGCATCCTGAGTCCTGACCTTCCAAGCAAGTATGTCACAGAGTCACCCCATAAAACAGAACCTGGACATAAGGAGGGAGATTCAGTATCATTTAAAATTTCCATCTAGATCTTTTTCTGAGCAGTTGGAGAAAAAGTAACACTTTCTTAACAGCAATACATTATACTTTGAGGGCACATGGGAAGTTGTTTCAGTAAAATGATTTATTGGAGTCTGACTGCAAAGAAAACTATTAGGAAATGCTGAGACCTCAATTCTCTTTCTTCATGCAGAGCTCAGCAGAGGATCCAGCCTCATGCACATGCACAATCTTACAGCAAAGCCGGATAATTTCAGGATGTTCAGCTAGGATGTGGAAAGGTGGCCTGCATGTTGGCTTATCAGCATTCGAGGATATGGGTGCAATGAACAAGAAAGACCTGTAGAAAGAGGGTGTTGAGGAAATGCTCTGCCGGGATATTTACCATGTCACCAAGATGAAACAGGACCATGGCCTTGGTGTTGCCAGGACCATGTGTTCCTGAGGCTTGATTTTACCCTAGCATTTGGGACGTAGTCAGAATGGTGCAGAGGGTGGGCCACATTTCACTGCTCTTGTTTGCTGGAGGTATAAAACAGCAGGGCAAATTATAACCTGTTTCCAAGGAAACTGAATGTGGACTGCATAGTTCAGACAAAAAGAGGTAAATTTGCGAGGAAGCATAACCAGGAGACTGTAAACAGAGGACCTTGGATTGCTGACACTTCTTAGTTAATATCCATCTACTTAATTTGGATTTTATATACTTTTCAGGGTGAATATAGTTAAATGGGGCTGCCCAGCAAAAGAAAGATAGTAATGCAGGATTTTCCAGGAACATATGTTTTTACATAATTCTGGCAAATTTGAAACCTAGATGCTAATTAAAGATGAAACATTAGCTCAAGGACTGAATAGAAGCCAAGGCTGAATATAGTGGAACCATGCTGGAATAAAAGCAGATTTAACACAAGGTTACTGTTATTTGAGAAAACTTACCTGATCAAATGATGCTGGTGCATAAGAGTTCCTGAATTCACCAAAGGCAACAAGTTCAACCTGGAGAAACTAGACAGGGCTTTCAACAGATGAATTTCAGATTTTCTTCAAGAGGCCACTGTCCCCTACTCCCTGCAAAAGTTTTTTTTTTTTTTTTTTTTTTTTTTTTTTTTTTTTGTGATCTCAGAGTCCAATGCAAAGCTTTGACATGTAACTGATGCCCTATATTTCCCACGGAGCAAGTTTTTTTTTTTTTTTTTTTTTTTTTTTTTAGTTAAAATGCTTGCAAGCCTTAAACTGATTTGAGGGGCACATTCCTCATGGAAAGTCTTCAAGAGGGGAGCAATTTCCTGACTGCTGGTGAAGGGGTAAGTACCTGACTCAAACCTTTCAGACAGCAATCATTCTCCTTTGCAGACATGATAAATTCACCCCAGCACAAGAACTGTCAAGAATAAAGGACATACTACTTATATAAGCACTGACCTTCTGTCGTCTGGGATTTTAACTCATAAAATAAACTGTAAATTTACAATAATATTCAAGTCTAATGATTTATACATTTAGTGACTTAGATATTGAATGTGAAAGTCTGAAAAAAATAATGCTTGAAAATTACTCTTTTTCTGTTCACCTCAGACTGACAAATCCATTCTATGGGAGTTCTAAGGGCCTTTTACATTACGCACATGAAAGAAAGCCACTTAGCCTGTATAATTTGAAAAAAATACCCATTAGTGGAAACAAGACCTCCAAAACATTGTTCTAGCAAAGCAGTCATATCACATCTGATTCAATAATATAGTTTAATTCTTTCAACAACTTCTTTGCTAGTTTGCCAAATCAGGTTGTCCCACTGGCCAAGAAAATTTCAAAAAGCTGCCAAACCTTTTCAGACAAGTTCCCCAAACTGCATATTTTATCCTGTTATGTACTGGAAAGAGACAAACAGAAAGATGAGTCCATTTGATTCTATGTTTTGAGCATATAAGCAACAGTTCAGTCTTTGAGGACTTTCAGAGAAGGATTTAGAGAAGCATTTCAGAGATGTAGGGAGCTAATAGCTAAGAGGGATTAAAGAAAATCTGGAGAAAATTAAACTCCTATTTTATTTGGTTCTTTTACTTTAGCTTGACTTAAACACAGTTTTGCAAACAAATTTCAACATTCACACATTTTTGAATAGGAAAGGAGTGGCTGAATGCAAATCCTTTCTTACAAAAGAGTGGAAAATAATTGGCAAGGGTTTAATGAATCCTCAAACTCGGAAAAGAAAACATTACTATGAATATCTGGGAAACCTGATATGTCATATACTCCATTTGGAGCCAATGATGAAGGTCAAAATGGTCCAGCCAAAGGTGAGGAGGTGAGGAGAAGTATCAGAGGTGTGGAAATAATAGCCTGCGATAGCCTACCAAGGAGAATAAAACCTTTTTTTTTTGTGGTTGATGTTAACACTAGAAAAGAAAAGGCCAAGGGAAAGCATAGGAATAGTTTTCAAAAACCTAAAATATCACTAAACAGAGCAAAGTAATCTCTGTGAGGTAATGGTGAGAGTAATGAAGTATTGAAACCCCCTTCACTTTAGAATTTTAAGAACAAGTTAGAAGAAATCATGGATGATTTAGGTGGAGCTAATTCAATATTGAAGCTGAGGAGTGGTTTGGGACACACAATGTGTGCCCTGTTCTACCTACAAGTCATGAGATTCACTTAGATAACCTTAGAAAGTATTTATCTGATTGCACCCTCATTTCCTGGGACTTCCTGCTTTCAGGGTTCTCCAGAATCTCTTACTTCATATTTCCAGGTCTTGTTCTTCCAACATAAGGAACATCAATGTATAGAAAAAAACTCAATTAGTTTAAAGGGTGACTCGAAATATATTCAGTCTTCTTGTGTGTGAGACAAATAACACCTTGTTTATGCAAATTTTCTCTCTTTACAAGGGGATTTTACAAGATCTGAACTATTGCTAGAACAAGGTAGTACAGTGGTTAGAGAGCTAGTTCAAATCTTGGGACCATACTTCACCGCATACTTCATATTTGGCCCTAAATAGTTCATTTATCCTCTCTGTGTGGTGGCCACCCGCTCTGCAGAAGGGGAAGGAAGAACCCTTCCATATTTTTTGAGGGTGTTTGTGAGGAACAGTGCATTACCACTCAGTAATGGTCACCCTACAAGTTACCAAGAGAACTGCTGCCCACGAAGTTCTGTTGGCAACCAAAGAAACCCTTTGAAATCTAGTTAAAGCTAAAGTTGCAGTAGCATTAATTCTGGCAGCTGGGGATTTGTTTGCACAGTGATTTCAGACAGCTTCCAGGCCAGCTTGAGTTCTGGGGAAAATTCAGAGTGTAGACAAGATCTCATTGTCCCTCCTTTTCTAAAAATATCTCATATTCTCCGACTTCCCAGAAGTCAGTTTTCTTTTATAGTCATAAATACTCTGTTCTTGCTGAATCATTTCCCAGCCCCCTTCATCATCACCTGTTAGAGGCTGGTTTAGGATGCCCAGTGTTGCAAATCTAAGAGTTCAAAATCATGAGTCAGAACAAAAAACCCTACCAGCCTGGCGTATAACCAGGAAGTACCTTCAAAAGCATGAGTGTATATGGACCAGTACACTACATGTACCTACATTTTTACATCTTCTGTGGTTTGGACTTCCCCTTACAAGAGTAAGAGTCATCTTTACTCTAACTGGCTTTTCCTAGGATGTCCCCTAGGAAAACTGAAAGAGTTTTCAGTCCTCTGGATGCTCCCAGGTAGGTTACTTTGGAACTGCTGCTCCCTCCATGTTTGTCCTTCACCAAACCGAGAAGATCCCTCACTTTTCTCCCTCAGCCATGATCAATCTTCAAGAGTGGTGTTATCCTTCAAGTAGGTTCAGAAGGATAGAGGATATAGCGTGCTTCAAAGAAGGCTGCTGGTATGGTCATATCAGCAGCAAATGAGCTCAGGAATTTGTTTCTATAGAGTCCTGAAGCATTCTACTTTTTTTGAGAGATGTATTTGGCAAAATAAGAAAAAGTAAAACTAATCAAATGCCCAAGAAATGAAACATAACATTATATCTGAAACTTACCTGAAACTTAGGGAAAAAACAAACAAACAGAAATTATCCCTCCTTCCAAGGTGATAATATCAAGATTTTCTTTACATCAAGACTGATGTTAAGAATATCAAGGAACTTCCACAATGCTGGAATTCTATCATCCACACTGCCAATTTTTATCCAATATTTTCCTTTTCCCATGCCAATTAGCACTCTTTCAGAAAATACAGGGGCACTTATTTTGGGGTTTGCACAGGCCAAATACTGCTGTACATAAAGTATCAAGTACATGAAGATACTATGTTTTAGGTGAGTAAAAGAGCAGTTGTATGGATGTAGGCTGTGCTTTGACCTCAGGATCACCCAAAGACCCTGACCTGTTTTATTTATGAATACAGATGCAGCCTTTAAGCTACTTTCAGAGCAAGGTTTGTATCAAGGAAGGGAGAACATCGAAGTCTCCTGGCTTGGCTCACCCTTCACCTTGCTTTTCCTTTGCAAGTGTAGATAGAACCCATGGAGACATCAATCATTTCTTTGGGCAGCGTCAGTTCCATTATAAGTGGTCACTTACAGGTTCAGCATAATTTAGTGGTTCCCATTTTCGCTCTTTCTTAATATATGTAGAAGATTTTATTTTATTACTGTCAGATTTTTGTCCCTCCAAATGAATCATTGATATCAGGCACCGGTACAATGCTGTGAAAAATGTTTCACAAACGTCAGAGACATTATAGATGTCAGACACTAAATTCACTGTCTTGGAAACAGATGTTCTTTAGTCAGACACAGAACAGAGACAGGGAAAAGGAGAGGTTTTTTGCATAACCTTGAATTTAAAGACAAGCATAAAGCGGCAGTACTCAGTAGAGTTGAGCAGACACTGAATAAATCTCTCCAGAACTTTTAGAGAGAGATTTCTTATTAAAACAGCACTGAAGGAAGTTGCCAGCTGAATCAGGTAAATTTGAAAGACACCCTTCATGTGTATGCTTGGTGAAGGTGTGTGATTCAAGGATAAAATGCCAACAAAAAATAAAAATGATGAAATACAGTGTCACTTGTTAGATAATTTAGCCTCTGGTGGAGACTGGCACCAAAATGATTTAAAGCTGCTCTCAATTCTTGTCTATCTGTACTGATTTCTATTTACACCTCTCATATCTGCTTTTTATTCTTTTTAATCTCCTGTATTTTTCAGATGGATTTTTTTGGTTGTTGTCATTGTTTTTTTGTTTTTTGGGTTTTTTTTTGGGGGGGGGGTAGCAGTATTTTATAAAAGGCATCTTGGAATTTCTCACTTGAAAGGACACACATGGGTTTTCCAGATGTGGGGTTTCAGCCCAAGTCACACTAAGGAGGGAGGTTAATGGAAAATGGGTAGCGAGAAAGGTCAGAGAAGAGAGCTAAGAGAGGTGCTGCACCACGAGGCACATATGGGTCTCTCATGAAATCTAGCTCATACCTGCCAGTCTCACAAGGACATCTCAAACACCTCAGGGCACCTCACGCAGTTCCAGATGACTGAGTGTAGGAACCTGAAATACCCTTGCAGTCTATTCCCCTTGGCATCCCAGCCCATACTGAAGCACCCAAGCTCAGGTCAGACCCAAGAGGCTTTATGGATGAATCCACAAGCATCAGCACCTGAGATAGGGATCTATCTACATGACAGATGGAGAATCAGGTGGGCTGTAAGAACCCTTTTTAGATTCCCTTTTTAGATTAGCCATAGCTGGAAGGACATACGTAGAAATTGCTTCTTAGCAGATCCTCATATCTAATTCCTTTTGTGGCTCTACCATACAGCACGAGGATACTGGTCCTGCTCTGAGAGCTGGTATTCATTTTCTGAGTGTCAGAGAGCAAATCTCTGTCTTACTTTTCTTCCCAACAGATACAAAAATGGAACTAGTTGTTCCCTGCATTAAGGAAATACCTACCAAAGAGGTCAAGCACAAGTAAACATGGAAGAAAAAATGTAGAGCTTGAACAGGAAGAATGAAGATTTACATCTGGACATGTAGAACAAGGAAAAAAATCAAAGGAAGATCTAGGGCTAAATAGCAGTCATCACTGAATGTCATTTCAGCACTCACACTGTGGATGGACTGAGATTAAAGGACACAAAGAAATTTAAGTAACCAAGGCAGGAGATGGTCAGGGATGAAGACTGTGAAAGTTATGCATTTAAATATGAAAGAAAGTAAAAGTTGCCATAACGGATCCAAACAGTGATCCATTTCTCCCAGGATCCTATCTTTGACAATGGTATAAGTAAATACTTTGGGGAAGAACAAATCACATCAAATCTATGTAACACCTCCCTTTTTTAATCCCCTAACTTCCAATTGTTTTCAGCTCAGGGACTTTCTGAAGCTGTTTCTCTCCTGATTTTCCAGTCTTACCTGGAACTCATGAGGATTCAGCATCCATGGTGCCTTTTGACACAGAGTTGTACAGATTAACTACTCATTATGTCAAGAACTGCTTTCTTTTGCTTCTTTTTAAACTGTTTCCTATGGTCTTCCTTTCTTGTCCTCTCCTTCTTGTAATGGGGAAATTAATGAAAACAGACCCTTTTGCAAGATGCTTAGGGTTTTTGTGTCCTTTCAGTTCTTTTCTTGCCAGACTGAAGAGCCACTCATTCATCTTAGTCCTATTTTGTCACAAATCACAATTGTAAACTCCCGTTCATGCTGCAAACAGCCGTGCCAGCTGCGCTCATTATTCCCCTAGATGTTTGCTACCACGCTGCCAGCCAGAGATTACCACCTTTGTATCCTGCCAGGATATAAGTAAAATCTGTAACAAGTAAAATCACTTGAAATAGTTTAAATATTTAAGGCAGTGATTTAAGGCAGCGTGGCTGAAGGGTACAATCACTTCAAATTTAAGGCTTCACAAGTAGGATAGAAATACTGCAGCCATGGGCTCTGCCAGCTCAAATGTGCTTAAACAATTTGGGCAACTTAAGTTTATACCTGCAGGCTTCATGGTGGATTTGATGTCACCTGGCCTACCATGGAGATATGAATTTGGCATATGATCATACAGCTAAAAGAGTCCGTGTACTCCTGCCTAATTTAAAAGCAATGTGATTATGAGTCCCTGCATGATCTGCTTCAATTTCATACTGCTGAGTGATCTGACAGCACACAGACAGAGTTTTAATAACTGTAAAACCATGTCTCAAGCTAACTTGGTTGCTTTTGCCCCAGACAACGGGGAAGCAATCACACTCATGATATCCATGATGAGGAGCTATTAGAAACGGTGCATAGGTACAGCCCCAGTAGCATCTGGCTACCCGCAGCCATGCTAAAACCAGTGCGGAGGTAGAAGGGCGACTCCCTCCCAGTTTATTACAGAGCACCTAGAGATTTTGGAGTGAACTTTTAGGCCTGCTGAAGGCTCAAGCACTAGATCCTGACCCTGTATAAGTCAGCTGAACCATACTGAAGCAGTTTTGCTTTGGCTTCCGTAGAACAGGCTACCAACCTCTCAAGGGATGGCAATGTACTGAAACTTGCGTTTATCTATTTGTATTTATACTGGAGAAGCCTGCCTGTATTCCATAGACATTTTAACAGCTGATTTTGAGAGCTATGTCTTAACTCACTCAGCAGTACTTTTTTCATAACATTTACCATTTCATCTCCTAGAGATGCTTCCAGTCACTGAGGCCAATAAAATCTATCCAGTTACCAAAGTGGAGAAACTGTATCATTGTAAGTGAAAACGTATTTCACTTGGGGAACAAGAAGGCAATTTGACATAAGTAATGTGGAACCTAGGAGCAAGAGAGGAAAGATCCTGCTGAGTAAATAATCTAACTAGGTAAGGAGAAAAGTGCTCTGTGGAATACTGTGTGGAATACAGTCCTCTGTTAAGATGTAAATAGTACCTTTTTAGGAGAACTTCATCTTGTTTAGGGATAATCTTAAGAATAGTCTTGACTAAATTTAAAACAATATGATGGACCCCTCTGAAAAAAAAATGGCTGTAAAGGTGGGACTGCTGGAACCAATGGCCAAATATCCAAAAATTTCAAACAAGTCAGCCAAGAGAGGAAACACCTATTGCTAAAGAGTAGTGATGTGAATGAGGAAGGGAAGCTGAGGAAAGGAAAGCCTTTATCATCAAGGTGTCTTGCTCCTGCAGTTCCTGCTGGTCAATGGCATGAGGTGGCAAAGAAGCCTCCTGGAAGGAGTTGTCTCCCTCTAGAAGCCTGACCACCTGTTTAGGGAAAATGGGAGTTTCCCTGCACTAGAAAGGGTTTAACAAAGGGGATTAACAGACTTTCCTGTGTTCTTCTCTGGCCCTGCTTTGCTATGGAAAGGAAGCAATCTCAAAGAACCCTGAACTTGTGAGTACTTCATAAGCTTTACACACCACAAAAAGAATGACAGTATTTGCTTGGAGCTAGGGAGGGAGGGAGGACTTTTAATTCAAGCCTTTGATGACAGATATAGACTTGATTCCTTTGGAAAAAAAATGCCTTTTTATTTAAGTAAAACACCAGGTTTTTGTATCCAACCTTTAAACATTAAGTGACCCAGCTGTATGCTTTAATGTCACCATTGTCCTGCAACCTTAACGAAAGGAGAACAGCCATGAATATCATCGATCTCTGTGTGCAGATACATTTCCACATCCTTCATTCCACATCCAACAGCCCTTCACAGGCCAGGACAAAACAACTTTCACTTAAATGTGTAGCCATTCATCAGAAAATCAACTCGATAGAAATGGTGAATTTCTAAATTCTCTCCCACTCTCTAGTTTCACTCAATGGCTTCCAGATTGTAACCAAAATGAAAGATGTCCCCTCCACACCCCATAATTACCAGGAACACCAATTCAGTTTTGGATGAAAACCTTTTGTGTGTGCCTCTTAAGTCCTCCCCAAAAGACCTGCCATTGGAGTATGGCCAACCATTTTGCTGATGATGCATGAGTTGGAACTGAATCTAGATGATTTTTCCATTAATGGCTTTGGCTCTGCAGAACCAACAGGAGTAAAATATTAGTTTTGCTTGCTAAAGAATCCACTATGACTCAAAGACACAGTGAAACAGATCTTTGGGGAAAGGGGCTTATGTTCCTAGAGAATCATTTTCCTAACTATAACCATACCAGTTCTCAAAGCTGTATACAAAAAAGTCTTATGTATCTTATTACAAATAGTCAAGAGTCCAAAGGTTCAATCCTCCAGAAGGCCTTGAAAAACTTCGAGTGAGCAATTGAGTATTCTGTCAACAAGATGTGCTTTTTTTCCTTACATAAAATGTTGTTCTTGACTAAAAAACAGATTAAAAGAAAAACAAAAACAATTGGATTTGAGGCATTTAATGAGTTCTTGATTTCATTAAAGGAGTGGTAGGACTGAAGCTTTTTTCTCTTCACTGAAAGGCAAAGTGCATGCTAACCAACAAGATTACATTTGTTCAAATGAAGACAAAGTGAGACTGAGAGTTTGGAGATCTTGAGGTAACCTAGAATGAATGAGTACTTTTTAGCTACTGTTATGTAACATTACACAAAATCATTGCTATGTTTGGCAGTATTTAGCAGAGAGGCTACTACCACCTCCTTTGGTGTATTTGTGCCAGATTTTAAGAGGAGTTAGCAGATCAGAATAAGGCTGAGGTTCTGTATGAACATTATATGCACTAAGGAGAACATTCATATCACCTAGGTCCTCTATGATATCTTCATAGTCAGGGTAGGGAGAAAAAAGATATTCCAGAGGATGCAGTGCTGTACAGAAGCTTGGAAGAGGAACTATTGGTGGGCTCCATGAAAGCAGAAAGAAGTATTTAAGTAATAAAATATCCAAAGAATCCAATCTGGAAGAGATGTAGAACAATTGGTAGATTAACCATGTGCTTCATGCTAATCAGTTAGGTCTGTACCTACAATATCAAAATCTTGCTGCTTCATTGCCTCCTATTCCCACTCCAGCTGAAAGTATTATGAGAAGGATCTCCCTCATGCTACTGCTTCAGTTCCTTTTCGATCTGGGACACGAGGAACGATATCCTAATGAAATAGCTAAGGCAACATAACAGGGCTCTTTCAATACACGGACAACTCTTCAGGAGTGAGTGCCAATGGCTGCTGACATTTATTCAGGAGAATCTGCCAAAAGTTAGGGTCAGATTGACTGGTCCTAACTCACATCTCACAAAAGCAATGAATTCATCCGGGTACCGAGCACTAAAAAGTATTCCATGTCTTTTTTATGAAACAAATTAAAGTTGAAGGAACTATTGGCTATTGGCTAGATTTCAAGAGGTATAAGACATGTGAGTAAGAGGCTGAGTCCACAGATTCAGAGGTCCTTCTCCTTTTCCTTGGCCTTCCACTCCATCAGGCATCAGAAGCTCTTTGGTAACTGCTGATGAGCAGATACCCTGGTGAGGAAGCTTAGTCCTCTTTCCTGCTAGAATAGGGCAACTTGAATTTCCTCACACTGCTGCATTTTAAGAACAATATTCATGGAAGAGTTGATCCAGGGTAACACTCTGAGGCTGCAAGATCCACTTTGGCCAGAGGTGACAAAATAGGATAGTCACATGTTTTAAGATATTAGTTTTTTTTCTTCAAATTCAATTTATTTTATTTTCAATTTATTAAATTCAGTTTATATCCATTATCTTGCCTGTGATAATGTAGCTATCATATTTACCCAGGGATAAGTGTGGTAAATTCTTCATCATTTGAAAGCTGGGGAGGGTTTGGAGAAGGGGAGGGTGTCATTGTCAAAGTGATGAGACAGCAAAGAACAGAGTTTGGGGCCTGATAGAAATTACGAAGCATGGTGGTCTTCATGAGTTCAAATAAAATTCTCAGTTTTACTTTCTGGCTTTAAAAATCATAAATTATCTCTTTAAAACTGTATCCTATTACCATTCCACTGATAGCTGGAACTCTTCCTTTCCTGCTCTCGCCTGGCAGCTGCTTAAACAGTTTAAATGCTTTTATGAGCCAAGTCAATATTTGGCAAGTCCACTTTTATTTAGGAGATTAAAAAGAAAAATCTTCTTTTCTCTGTTCATTCCTTTCCTCTTCTTAAATCCTTGGTGCGATGAGAATGTTAATGTTTTCTGATGCCCTTTGGAACCAAATTTGCTACAGCTTGACAAGTGACATGCTTCTGACACTGTGTATGCAATTCATTGTGGTTAGTAGCAGCCATCTAAAAGCTCTGGGCTAGTCACTCAAGGTTTCTTCCAGAATCAGACCCAGAAGACTGATCCCTCCCATTCTCAGGTAGGTGTCCAAAAAATGTAAAATAAATCACTCATTTTCAACCAGAACAGTGCCACCTCGGTGCTTGTGAAATGCCAACTTCATTTGTACTGGTACAATCCACTGAGGGAGTGAATCTTGGCTTATATCAAACTTCTGTCCTTCACTTCAGAGGGTTATTTTAAAACACACAGTTTCTCCATTAAGATTTGCAGCATGGTCCTTCAGGTAGATCAGCACTACTAACGGGAAGCATGGGGCAGTAGGTAAGGTCTTAGGCTGTCTCTTCCACCCGGAAAAGTTATTGTGTGAGTTCCCCTTATGGATATGTCTGGACAAAGATGGCAAAGGTGAAATTGCATTGCCTGCTGAGATCAGTTAAGCCAACCAATACTGATGACAACAGGTGATCCGAGGCACAGATTCACAGAATCAAAGAATAATTGAGGTTGGAAGAAACTTTTGGACCTCTAGTCCAACCCCCGCACTCAAGCAGGTTCGCTTGGAGCACGTTGCCCAAGATGGTTTTTGAACATTTCTAAGGAAGGAGGCTCCACATCATCTCTGGGCATCCTGTTCCAGTGCTCTGTTATTCTCACAATAAAGAAGATTTTCTTCATGTTCAGATGGAATTTCCTGTGTTTCAGTTTGCGCCCATTGCCTCTCATCCTATCACTGACCCCAACCTCTTTACAATCTCCCTTCAGATAGTTGTATACATGGATAAGATCTCCCCTTCAATCATCTCTTCTCCAGGCTGAATAGGTCCAGCTCTCTCAGCCTTTCCTCATACGAGAGATGCTCCAGTCCTTTCATCATCTTAATAGCCCTTCACTAGACTCACTCCAGTAGCTCCATGTCTCTGTTACACTGAGAATCCCAGAACTCTCTTTTACTGGAGAGCCCAGAACTGGACACAGTACTCCAGGCATAGCCTCACCATGGCTGAGTGGAGAGGCAGGATCAGCTCCCTCGACCTGCTGGCAATGCTCTGCCTAATGTAGCTCAGGACACCACTGGCCTTCTTTGCCACAAGGACACATTGCTGACTAACAGTCAGCTTGTTGTCCACCAGCACTCCCAGGTCCTTCTCTGTAGAGCTGCTTTCCAGCAGGTCAGACCCCCAGTCTGGACTGGCATCTGGGTTCTCCTCTAAAAGGAAGAATATGGCACAGGCCACAGCTTACAGTCTGCTCTTGACCACACAGACTGGGAGCCCCTCCAGCCACCAGCTGCTTCTTTGCTGTCATTCTCCTTATTCACTGACTTGCCCTGGGGCTGCTATGCTCACAAACAGCCCTTCTGGGCTGCTACGTTAATGTCTGTTCTACTCCCATCTGTTTTCCCTCTGAGAACATATTCAGAGAGAATCTACCTTCTCAGAGATGTTTTGTAGCCTCTGTTTCCCACTGACTTCAATGAGTCTTGATCATTCCCAGGACATATGAAAAAATCAGTTTGTTTAGTCTATAGAAACCAGATTTGTAGGAAAGGCTCTCTCTGTGTGAGGAACCACGAAGTCCAGGCTTTATCCAGCCAGGAAAAGCTCAAATCCACACCGTTTCTTATCAGACTGGAGCAAAAATATTCTAACTGAGAGGAGCGTCTGTCCTTCCTGTTGAAACTTCTTGTAAAATTTTCAGTAGATAAGGTAGAAGAAGAAACTAGAAAGGGTTTGTAGCTCAGGAGAGAGAATTCCCAGATGGGTGATCCTTACTGGAAAAGTAAAAGAGTTTTTTGATCTAATGGTTGTCTAAAGTAAAACATAGACATAGTTCAAGGATCAGTTTGTGCTTTTACCTTTGGCAGTTATGAGCTGTATATCCAGTGCAAAACATACTCCAGAAACCATTATACATAATTATCACTGTGTGCATACCAGCAGCGAATGTTGATCAGACCAAAGAGTTCAATTCGTGAAACACCATTTAAATTGCTGAGAAGTTCCTTACAGGTGCAGCCTTGCCTTTGTGAACTCATCAGAAACGATTCTATTAATGCACAGAATAAGAGATGCTTGAAATGCATCTAGTTAGATACCTCTGTTTAATCTGCATTAGCTGTCAGCTGTAGTGCAAAGTGGATTCATTTAAAAAGTGATTAAATCATAAAATATAAGAACTAGCCAGGATGCACAACACAAAGGAAAAATAGTTTCTCTGCATTTTTGTTTGCCTAAAGAATCAATAACAGCATGCATCTAATAAAAAAAAGAGAGCAAGATTTAAGGAGTATATGATTTCAAAGCACGAGAAGGTGTACTAGCAACTGAGTAAGTGAGCAGTTAAAATGTCTACTAGAATCAAGTCATCTAAAGAGCAGACAGATAGAGTGGCAGCTATAGGTCGCATTCTAGACTCGGGAGATCTGCATGTCCCCAATGGCATAGACAGTTTAATTCAGTTGCTTAAATATCAGAGGCTTGGTCCAGGAGCCAGTGCTCATCTGGGATCATCCAGGATATTTCAGTTCGAATTGGATTTCTACATATGAGCAATCACACCTTTCCCAAACGTTCATTAACTCTAAGGGCAGATTAGTCACTCAACACACATGTAATCACCTAAATTAGACATTCTAATCTACATGTTGGTTCCCATCCTTAATTTCTATGTGCCAGGGTATGTTGACACATAATTATATGTGATCAAGTTATAAGTTTTTAAGAAATTTTTGGAAACAGTAATGTTGTCTTCCAGAGCTGCCAGAGAGAAACTTCCAGGTAAAGACGAGTTATAACTTAACAAAACTATATGACTTCAGTAACACAAGAATTGGTATTTGATCACCTACTATTCTGAGGAACATGTACTCACTTCCCAATCTGTAGCAGGAAATATTTTTTTCCCTCCAAAACTTTGTCTATTATATCATAGACCCTCCTAGTGCTTGAAAAAGAGTTCTTGTAACCCAAAAATAAAAATGAGATGTAACAGTTCCTTGAAATCCGGAAAAGCTGAAGAGCAAATTAAATTTGGTCCTAGTCATTTGGAATATAGTGATGAGACATTTCCTTCACAATGAAAAAACGCCTCTTACTTATTTAAAGACCATTGCTGAGGAATCAGCTAAAATTACAGGTAAAATCATACCAATTTTAGAAGCAGCTTCCTAATCATTAGAACAGAAGAGCAAACTTCAAGAACTCCTAGCAAAACTTTCCATTGACATAAAGTTCTTTTTCTGAAAAATCTCGGCATTTATCCTTGCTTCAATGGCTAATCATGGGGAATAAAATGGTAGGGTGGCTTTCCAAAGCTTAGCAGTAATGGCAGGTAGCAGTACAAATTCAGGGGCTGGGCATAAATGTGGATGAGAAGCAGCATTCAGCAGTATAGACATAATTATCTAAAGAGAAGAACGTTGCCATCAGTACAGTTAAAAAAAAATAGCAACCTTCAGGGAAAAGAATGGTGCTTACTGCATTAGGAGTTATAAATGTATAAATAAATTGTGCATAAGCCTATTTTTATACATCCTAAATTTTGGCTGGAAACTGCCAGTTGCACTGGTAAATCACAAACACGTGTACATAGATATTTCAAGAGCTTTTTTTTTTTTTTTTTCCAAAGAGGATTGTAGATGCGGTATTTAAAAAAATAATCAAAACCACAGACTCATGGGAACTTGCAACCACAAATATAAACTAACACAGATTGGGAATCATCTCAGCCGTAGGTATTATGTCTCAGCCAGTCATCTCATCTGAAGGATGTAGAATACATGGAGGAATCACTTGCTGGGACTGGTTCTCCCTAATGAAAAATGATGAAAGGAAATAAGAATTTGCTGATGGCATGATTTTGTAAGAATGGTGAAATAACATGTTTAAATACAGAAAACTGATGCTCTCTTGGCGAAAAAGAAAGAAAAATAAAACCCCAACCTTCCTCTCTTCTTGAGCACCACCTTCTTTGGACCAGTTCAGCATAACTGATTATTCTCATTAAGTATTCCTCTGATTTTTTAGCTTGGTTCTTTATTTTTAAATAAATCATTAAGCAATGGGAACTATAAAGTACAGATTAGTTTTCTCTGTTTTGAATTCCTCCGTTCTCTCAGTTATTTGAAAGAGTTCAGAACTGTACTGTAGTTTTACAGGAAAAACAAGGAGTTTGCTTGGGGGGGGGGATGTCTGTTTGGGAGGGTCTGATTTGTTGTTTTTTTTTCCTTCCTGGTATGATAGAACCAGTTGACTATATTTTCTTAACTGGAGTAGTGCCCAGTTAACTGTATGATTTACAGAACAGTACGCATGGAAAAAGAAAAAAACAATCGTGACAGACAAGGATTTTTTTCCCTCCCCCGTATTTATTATTAGTCCTTAAAGCCATTTTTGTCTGCAGCGGTCCACAGCGCAGAGCAAAGCAGGAGGTTCATCGCACAGAGCCATCAGAGGCACGCCAAAGGAAGGTGCAATTTCTGTTTTCACCGAGAACACAGATTTCCTCCTGGGACACCTTTCAGCAGGGATAGTTCCCTCTGGCAGATGCTTGTGCAGATGTTGCTATCCTGCTTCTGGCTTATGTAGAGCCAGAGCGAGCATCTTTGCATTCGCTCAAAGCAAAGAGGCATCCAAAAGGCTGATTCTCCGGAGGCACAGCTGATTGCGGAAGCTTTATTCGTGATTCATTACAATTCAAGAAGCCGTAATGCTTGGCACCGCTGTGGATTTGTCTGTATCTCCAAGTGCACGGCCAAGGGTGAGCAACGGTAAACAAAGTTTGTCTTCCAGCTTGGGCAATTGATGGTTTCAGCTCCACTTGGCGGGCCTGGAATACCAAACAAGTGAGTTTATTCCTTGTTTATTTACTCCTGCACAAGTTCTGCCTGCCAAAAAAAGAACAAAAATGCCTTTATCATTTGTAAAGGCAAAGCCTGGCTGGTCACTTCGTGTCAGATGGAGCAGGAGGCTAAAACAAGAAGGACAGAAGATGATTAGGGCCTGATTCATAAGGGAGAATATGTGCTTATTTAAGTGGTTTTTAGCTCAGGAATGAATCACAATAAGGCAACGACTCATGTCTCTCAGAAGGATTCTGGAGGTAGTGTTCAGATTGACTCATATCTACCACTGCTAGGTGTGGAAAATGGGAAAATTGGAAAACGGGAAAACGAGAATGGGAAAAATGGGAAAAATAAGAAAGGGAAAAATGGCCGGTTCTGGTTCTCCAGCTGACCTTAAATCAGAGACTAGTACCCAAAAATTCTCTTTAATCTTTTTTCTCTCAGGTTTTATATTTTGCCTTTTGAGTAAATCTCCTTGAGGCTCCAGGTTTGGAATTGATAGTCCTGCACTAAGTCATATCAACTTACAAATGTCTTGTTGGTAATAGAGATTTTAATGTTTTGAAAGATCTTCTTTCAGGTACTACGTCTATAAGAGATCGCAGATTTCATGCTTGACTTCTTGTTATGCTCACACAAGCTATTTTGATGCTTTGTTTCTTTTCCTGGTTTTAAGGTGGTTAGGAATCACCTGCAATCACAATGATGAAAGCAATGCAAAGTGAAATCTGGAGGGAAAAAGGAAGGACACAGAAATTGCTAACCATATACAAATGGGTAATGCTATAGTGAGATAGCAAAGCTGCCTGTGCATCGTAGTTATGAAGGAAATATTTGCAGTTGTCACAAAAAAAGGCTAGAGTATTGCAATGCCGTTAGCATCAGGCATGTGCTGTCGGTATATTTATCACAAGAAAACATGGAAAAGACTCTTCAAAACTCTCTGAAAGTGAGAGGAACGTTTTCCTCTGACTTTAATGGGATTTGGGTCAGTTTCAGAATACTTGTTAAAAACCCAGTTTATACAATTTTAAAACTAAATACAAGGTCTATAAAGAAAAAAAAATGACCTTTCAGATGCTTGCAGACAAATATGATAATAATCTGGCATTTAGTCAACCCTGTTAATAAGCTCCCTTGTGCGGTGCTTAGTTGGCTTTGCTAAGGGCTGGTGCAGACTTTCTATCCTGCCGGCAGTGTTCCCACTAACCATTTCCAGCTTTGAATGCAGCATCCGTCCATACAGCAAAGGCTGTTCAGAAAAAGAGAGGGCTGGAAGGGACCTCAGAAGTCATCCAATCTATTTCTCCCCACTTTAGGTAGGATCAGTTACACCCAATAGCTGCTTTTCTATAACAACCCTAAAATGTCAGAGTTTTCTCACTATCTCTCAGAGCTCTGAGCTGAATAGGAATCAGATTTTCCAATATTTCTACAAACAATGGAATTATGGGTTGCTGATTTTTAGAACTTCCTCTAAGGTTTGAAATCAAACTATAGCAGTTATCAAAAGGCAGGTAAGACAGGCAGACAGACAACCTGTTAGCCAAAACTTTCTTATTTGTATAGTAAGTAGGACAAGGTCATAATGAAATCCAGCCAAGCCTAATGTTTGGGTTTTTTAGGGACATGGGAGATGGATTTCATTGCTTAATATTACTGTATAAAACCTTACCTTGTGGGGCACACAAACCTGAAACCAATATTGAAATCAGAACAAGGTAACATCATTCATTCTCCTCCTTTTTGGTGCTGCTGATGACCTCAGTCATAGTATGTGGGAGGTAGCAGGAAAAATTGTTCCCCTAAGGATAGTAGTCCATTCAGTGAATGAATATTCCCAATCAGCATTTAGATGTGAGAACTGAGAAAGAGAAAGAATACTCAAATACTTGAGAAACCTCTTCAAGAGACCCTTCTAGATGTGGATTTGGTTGAAGGAAAATTAGTCTGGCTGTGTATAACTTACCAACATTTTCTTTCTGCAGCACCATGGTCTGCGGCACAGAGCACCCGGTGCAGGAAGGCCCTAATCCTCAGCAGCCAGCTGGCTCCTGTGACAAGGAATCTGGCAAATCTGGCATAAATACACTATGTGCTTGACGGAGGTCATCAGGATTCACCTCCTAAAATGAACAGCAAGGCACATATAATCTTTAGCTTCAGTTGACAAAATGAATCTTTCAAGTACCACTAGTCTTTTCTGAATGATACTTTGGGGCTTCCACATCTCCAGCCTTGGAGAATGATCTGTCTTTTCAATAAACATGCAAGTCTTGGAGCTGTTCCCTGGCCACTTTGGGTTCATGGTAATAAGTGAAGAAGCATTTCTCCGATCGAAAATGGAAGAGGAGATTGAAAGGAGAAAAGGGAGCTGTCTCAGCCTCTTATTTCAGCCCCAAGGGAGGAAGAACAGATTCCTCACAGCTCTGTATGTTGTAGAACCAGGACTTTCCTTATAGTCCTTGTTCTTGGATCTGTGTGATGTCCTATTAATATAATAATTGACTTCTCCTCCTGATAGCAGAAGAAATGGGACCTCGGAGGACTGCAACATCAGAAGCCAGAAATCAAATTGTTTTCCTGGATCCTAACATCTTTCGGAAGGAGAAGCATGAGCAATGGGTGGATGTTCAGGAGTGGGAACACTGGGAAAAAATATCAAGAGCTCTGCTCACAACTACAGGACATCTCTTTATGCTTTCTCAGAGATACTCACACAGATACGGTAACTAGGGCACATCAGACTGCAGCAGGACACAGTCTCTTCTGTCAGCATTGGCAGGACTGGAGCACTCAGACAGCATGGAGTACTGGTGGCGGATGGGCTCTCGAGAGTGGTGAGGGTTGGGAACAGAGCACCTGAGCTAACAAGATCTTGCAGGACAGCAGGCTGAAATCTTTAGAAAACCTTCAGAAGACTATTGATCAGCCCATTCCAAACAAGTGAAGACGTTTGCCTGCATTTTTCCTGCAGCATTTTCCTTATTCTATTTCCCTCTCCATTTCCCTACACATCATTCTTTTCTTGTGCTTTTCAAGGTGAAGGTCAGGTGTTCATCATTCTTGTAGAAAAAGTAGAATCAATGGCTCTGAATCCATGAACACTGAATACACATAGTATTCTTGAAACCCTGGCACTGCTAGTGTGATGACTTCACCAACTCGTTCTGCTAAACAGGGGTGTCTCAGGTGCAGAGCAACATCCAGGCTGCTTCAACTTTCTATTGTGTGATGCTAAGCATTTTGAAAACCTGGCAAACCATTGCTCTTTTGTATTTTGCTCTGTTTTTTGATGTATTTTATCCTGGCTAGTAGGAAAAGATGATTCCCTGGAGAAAAAAGTCTCTGTGGTTTTCTTAAATATAGGAAGAAAAGATGTGTTCTGAAAGGAAATAAACTTCATAGAGGCATTACAGCAGTTTTTAAGTCAAAGAGACTTTCTCCTTTCTTTTCTTTTTTAATTTTCTTTTTTTTTAATTTTTTTTCTTTTTTTTTCTTTTTTTTTCAGTAAGTTTTTGCTCCATCCTGTCTGTGTAGCAGAAAGAATCTGTGATTCTGAGAAGGCTACACTTCTTTACTCAGGATAATACAATCTCTAAGCATACTCCTCAAATAAATTATTTTGGTGCTTACTAACCTTTTTATTTCTTGGCTTCCAATACCTAGGTCAGCGTGACTCAACCTCCAGCAAGCCCCATCTTCCATACAATCAAGGTTCAGCTAAACACCTTCAGAGAATGGATTTGATATTGAATCTTCCTGATTTCCATTTTCAGCTGGCTAGCTAGGTCTCCCAAAGACCAGAGTAGCAGGCACTGTGCTTTTTTTGTTTTTGTTTTTGTTTTTGTTTTGTCTATCCAGAACCAATTTCATCCACTTTAGTTCTTTCCTTGTAAAAGCAGACCTACTGACCCTGGACTGAGCTAATTAGGTGATTGGTAGTCCATTTTGGCAGCCCATTTAAATTATTGTTGACTGAAGTGGCTGAAGAGAGATGGTCTGCTTCCCAGGAGAATACCTTCCCTTTACTATCTTTATGTTATTCAAAGGTAAACACTGAGTCACTGAATACAGCAAAGGTCAAAAACACTGACAGGCAAGATATCTGAGAGCTGTTTACATCCACAAGTCAATTAGCCTCTGCAGTAGCATTTGATAGACACTATCAAGAAAATAGTGCCTCCGGAGAAAATGATCTTCTCCTCCTTATGTCCCTTAAAACCACTTGGGAAATATGCTATTTCTGAGAGTGTCGTGTATGTATTATGTGGTAAGGGAACTATAAAATCTGTACTTTTGCCTACAGGCATGCTATATTGATTCCTCAGTATATCATTTATTTATTTCAAGCCAGCTAAGTCAAGTCCTGCTTAATGAGTTGGATGGGTTGCTTCCAAAAGACCATTAACAGGTCGTATTTCTTCTAGGCTGAATTTTTACTCAAGTCTGGACCAGAAAGAAGCATTAAAAAGCATTTGTTCTGAGTCAACTTTGCAAAAGTTCTTCTTCCTGGCTATTCAGAGCTGCTTGCTCATTAGAGGTTCAAAAGCACCTACAGCTAATGCTGGGATATCTGCAGTGTTTCTGCAGTGCACAGCAAGGCCTAAAATTAGGGAATCAAGAATTGAAGTGGCCAAGTTTAGAGGTACAGAGTCATTAATTTTAACAGGATGTGTGGGAGAGGCCAAAGGCATCTCCAAAATGTCAAGATCTGACTAAGGGACTCTACCCTAGCAATCCTATGGGCTGCAGGCATAGGAGAGACCCCAGAAGCTGAAGCCATAACAACCTGCAGACACTTTCCGTCACACATGAAGTGCAGGGGCAATCAGTCTTCTAATTACCAATGCTAAAAGCAAATATTGGTCTCAAGGTTATCGAGGGGTCACACACTGTGCCACAGCTGCCTACCTCTAAGTTTCTGCCATCTTTGTGTGAACTACTCTCCCCTGGCTGTTGTCAGAGCCAGGAATGTGGGCTCAGGGGACCAGAGGACTGACATTTGGTCTAACGCTTGTTCATTTCTTAAACTCTAGGTAAATATCAGTAAATACTCTCTGCACTGCGAGCATTTACACTACAGTCTCCATGCTGGATGACGACTGTAGGAAAAATGTTGCCTCCTCCCCATGGAAGAGCTGCTAGGTTGCAGGGAGATGCCACCAGAGAGGCTGCTGTCCCATGGGTGTCTGCTCCATTGCAAAGGGCAGCTGGTGGCATCTCTGTTGGCTTTATTGCTTGAAGCAGAGGAAAGCCTGGGTACAGCCCATACATATGAATTCAGGGAACAGGATGGACGCAGTCAGCAGTGGCAGCTCTCAGGTGTGCTCATCTGAGATACACCTCCACGTGGGGAGGCCGCAAAAAACCTCCCTGTTCCCAGCAGCCTGAGAGTGTGGTGAGACCAAGGGCAGAAACCAAGTGTACCACATTTGCTAGGCTGCCTCATTTTGCTTCCTGTTTTGAGCAACTAGTACTAACAGGATCACAAAAATATTTTATAGTAAAAAGAAATTCAGTTGCTCAATTCACTGCACCCTCTTTATGTCAGTCTTCTGTTTTCTCTCTCAGATTTGGACCTGGTTTTGCTTGAACGTGCTGCATGATCCCTACATAAAAGTAACATTTTTCCATATAATGTTCAATTATTTAATATTGTGCTGCAATTTAAATTTTATCTTTAACCACAAAGTTGTTAGGGCCCACTCTTCCATCCAGTGCCTATGAAGTACTAAGAAGTACCTAAGCCCTGAGAATAAGGGACATTAGCTACAGTTACAGCTGGGAGCATAATTTGGCACTGGCCAGGATGTTTATTAAACAAAGCAAATAAAATGAGGTAACTGATAGTATAAGGTACATTTACACTTTAGAACATTTGCCACCAATTGATGAATCTCATCCTTTACCAGGTAGGTCACTAGCTTCCAGAAGCTCTGATTGAGCAATATGACTCAGGTCACTAAGTATTTTAGCACTTTCACACAAAAATAGCAGCCCTGACAGCAGGTGGCAGACAGTCCTCCAAGATGCATTAACCGGCCCATAAATCTGAGTTGCTGGGACACACGTTGTTACCTGTTGACCTCCTGTCTCCTTTTCCCACAGTGGGCGGATGTAGAAAATACTCACACTTAAAGGTCGGTTTGTGCTGTAGCACTGGACACCGCTGTGTGGGTGTTGATGGAGTGCCTCAGCCTTTTCCCATTGCATAAGATGGAGAGCACTGCCGGGGCATGGTGAAGGTGGGAGGTGTTCCTCACCAAGGACAACTGGGACTTCTGTCCATTTGCGTCTTCATGACATGATGACCTGGGAGCAGTTCCAGACTTGTGGGGAGTGTTTTTGGTGGCAGATGGATATAACCCTAGTGATTGTGTGGGAACAAGAGGATACTGGGAACATAAGTGACAAAGAGCCCCAAGTGGCTCAACAGACCGAGCCGAGAGGTCAAGAGGAGTGATTTATCCTTACGCTGGCCAACACATCACAGACATTTCTCCACTCTTACTGTGTGGTAGCAGCTCCTGGGTTTTGTGTGCTGAACCAGACACCTACATGGACCTCTCACACTCAATATTTCTTTCCCCTCTCCTACTTCTCTCCCTTTTCCTTCTCTCCATAGCTTGTGTCTCTTCCACAAGCTCGTGTCTTCTTCCTACTGATCAGTACTTCCTTGGCAGGCCTCTCTTCTCCCCTCATAAGTATACTTTTCCTTTTTTATTTCTTATTTATTTTTTTATTTTCTGTCCTAAAGGAAATGGAAACTACATCCGGCCTAGCCTACCACAGTAGTGAAACATCCAAGTCTCTAGTTATAGTGATGGGTAACTCAGGCACAGATGCAGATGCAAGCACTTGCCCAAAGATATACAGGAAGATTGTGGCAAGTCAGAAATTGACCTCAGGTTGTTTAAAAAATGGCTTAGCACTTTTGCCCTGGACATCTCCTTTTTGGTTAAAAAACAAAAAACAAAACAAAAAAAAAACAAAAAAAAGAACACACACTATTAAAAATTTAGCACTAAGCTTTTGCTTGTGTTTTTTTGCGGCCCCTTAGTTAAGCAGGCAAGTGTTAAGAAGTTAAGACCTCAGTACTCAAACTCAGTACAGTGTCAGGCCTCCAAGACTTTAGCCTGCTCTTGTCATTGTAGAGCAGGTCCAAGTTTCTCAGGCAGGAGTTTTCCAATGGAAAATGTTGCCTGCGCAATACTGTAATGTTCTGCAGAAATGGGATTACTTCTTCAAGACTGTCAGTGGAAACCAGGCAAGCAGGTTAGTCAGCTGGTCTCAATCCAGCCTATCTTCCCAGGAGTTATGGCATCACAGTCACCTACGTAACATCCAATCTGAATTCCAGCTGCCAACTTTCCAGCTCTCCAAGCAGAAAAGATGGTATGAAACTATTGCCTTGTTTCAGCCACAGACCCAAGCTTGATGCTGCAGAAGCTGCCAGGTACCTCTGCTCCTTGCTTATTTCCTAAGCTGCCAATCTCCATAAATAGCTATCATGGCTTTCTTGGCTTCTTCAGTGCCAAGATGCCTTTGCTGTCCTCTAAGCAATTGTGTGAAGCCAAGAATGGAAGTTCAGAGACTGAGGTTTCTCCAAAATTTACCAGCTTTGGAGGAGAATATGAAGAAATTTTGTGAACACAAGAAACTCTGCCCACTTAGAGATATGTCTTTTCTGGGGGTGAGGGGGGAGGAGACAAATTCAAGTTTTCTTTTTGATTAGGAAAAAGAAGTATTTTAATTCTATTCTCTTTCCCCAAAGGTTGAAACGTTTTCCAATATTTTCTAAAAAATAGAAATTTCTATGACATTCACTGGTATACTTTTTTCTACAGGGTCTCTACTAGACTAGATTTAAGTGCAAGACCTGTCCCTGATCATCCATCAAACCAGCCATTATGTTGCTAGACAGCTTTAATGCTGACAAACCATCATTTTATGAAATATATTCCTTCAGATAGGTAGAAAAATGCTATTTCTTTTTTTTTTTTTCCCATAGCTGACTTGCAGGTTTCACAAACCAGCTTTTTCTTCTGATTCGATCCCAACTGGCTTGACAAAATTACTGGAGCCTTTCCTGAAGTTTCTTGTGCCTGAGGAAATTGAAGCAGCTTTAAACAAAAGGAGCTTGTTTCAGTGATGACCAGGTTGCTCATTTTGCCATATAGTTTAGGTCTCTAGCTGGAGATATGATAAATCTACAAGCTGTGCAGCTAAGATGTCCAGAGATGAGGACCAGAAAGGAGGCCAAAGACCAGGAAACCAGAAAATGTACAACAGAGTAAGAATGGAAACGAGGAGGACTGGAGCACATCAGAATAAGGTCCATAACAGGCTGAGAAGTAGTTTTAAATTCATTTATTGTTTTTGTCTTGCCTTGTGTTGATACCATCCTGGTGTCATCTATGCCTAGGGACTCCTTTTGTGGGATGCTATCTCCTAGTAACCTCCAAAACTACAAGGAATTGCATATGGCTGATTCTGGTGAGTCATGGGAACTATCCAAGGGTAAGTTACTAGCACCACCTGGATAACATAATTACTTTGCCAAAATGGATTGGTTCTCTTTGGCCTTTTTGCATCTTGATTGCTTTCATACAAGGAGGATGGAATTAAGGAGAAAATACTGAAGATGCAGCATCAGTTTATGAATGAACACCTCTGAAGATATCTGTGTCATGGATCTGAATAATTAAATTGACTTTTATATAAACAGCTATAGTGGAAACAGACGAAAAATAGACAAGGAAGGTCCTAACTACAGTCAAAAACTAAGAGAAGTGCAGAATGTTAGGTTTTTCTTTTTCCTGGCATTACTCTTTCTTCCACCAGTATGAATTTCAATCGGTTCTTCTGAAAATTGAGCATGGTCTCCTTCTATGATCATTCTTGATATCCTAAATTTAGCAGAAAAATAAGAATTGCTGCAGCAAAATTACATATAATTTTCCTTCCAACTGTACCCTATCATTAGACAGATATACCGTGGATGGATTATTATCAAGCCCATAATCACAGTTCACTCAAAGGGTCTGAGGCCTACAGAGTACCTATGTTATTCTCCAGGGCCCCTAAATGCAGGATAAATTTAGAGCTACTCTCTAAGCCATGGTGTTCTGAGTGAAATAATACAAAGGCTGTACAAATATCTACAGATATCAGAACATCTTGTTAGAGACGATGAGTCTCATTGTTTCTCTCCAAGATGGAGTCATTTTATAAATGATCCAGGTAAGAGAATGTTTGCATGGCTAATCTTTAAAACGGTACGTGTTGGATTCTTGTTGTTTTCATGGTTTCTGGATATCTTGTAAAAATATCTCCAAGGACATAGAATAACATTTTTCCAAAAAATAATGTGTTCTTTTTTTCACGGAAGGTAGGGTAGCATTTGTGTGCTGTAACTTAAGAGTCCAAGGTCACATCTATACTAACAAACTAAACAAGAAGTGGACATAGGCTTAGAAAGTGGCCAAGGATTAACCACACTGTTTAACTGGTGGCACAGTCCAAGGACAGTTTTGATCTGGGAAAATGGGTATATTTGCAGATCCCCAAGCACCATTCAGGGAACAGGATTAGCTTGGAGCTGTTCCAACAGCATCTCACTGGGGGAAGAAGCAAGTTTAGCCACATGGATGAGAAACATACCGACTCCTTTGCCCTTAGAGTCTAAAAAGGGTCCCTGGTGCTCACTTATCATACTAGATGTAGTCTAAGAGGTGGTCACTTAAACTGTTCAATGGAGAAAAAATATATAACACCAGGAGGCAGAAGTGCCTATTTCCAGAACATGTCACAGAAGAACCCTGCTCAGAGTGAAGAAAACTCAAAACACTTGAGTTTATATGCAATGAGAACCCCAACAGTAACTACCTAGGAGTGCAATGACCACCCATATTGCTCAAATTCCTGGTAGCACCCAACAATTTCCACTCTGTCCGAAGTTATATCAAAGGATTTCACGAATGCCACTCCTCATTCAGTGTAAAGAACCAACATGAGGAATCAGGAGGCACAGAGGAGGTGCAGCAGTAAAGGTTGTTTGTACAGCAGTATCATCTGCCCTTAAACCCTGCATCATCTGAAAGAAGAATCACCTAGGTGAGCACTAGCTGGAACGGATCAAAAACATACCAGAGACCAAAGTTAAGAATTTAAAAATATAGATGATCAAGGCTGTGGAAAATGCTCTGGTGCAATTTAATTTATCCTCTCTAGGATCCATGACTTATGAAATAGCAACAAGTATATTGCTTCTAATGCCACTTTGGACACAATGGGGTATCTAAGCTTTGTGTCCTTCTGTGCTGCCAAATGATAGGATCCATGTGCTGCCAGAGAGGATCCATGAGATCAACTCAGACAGCACTAGCCACGAGCACGGCCATCTCAGCAGAACTCTGTTTCTCCACTGAGCGCAGTGGAGTCTGGACACCCAACACCCAGAAGCACTTACATTACAGGACTTCCACTTGGATTCCTTAATCTGTGAGCTGACTCTGCCTGCTGTCAGGATCAACTCAGTACACGATAAGACATAAGATGCAAGACTAAAATCTATAAACGTTTTCCCTAAGTTCATATCAAATTTCTTAGAGTCGGTGAGTTCATGTTCACGCCACTCAGTTTTATTGTGCTTTAAGTGTGTCCACCTGGCTGGTGGAATAGTTTCTTCACACAGATTTGGCTTGGATGACCTGGATACTAGATTAAGAAAGGCTTCTGTTAAGTGTCTGAGTCATTGCTAGGTAGTTTTGAACGCTGCTTCAATATTCTGTGAAGGCCAGAACTCAGGCATTGTCACATTTCCATGTTAAAGTGCACATCTGAAGATATTTTTCTGGATGCCAACATATAGCTGGGCATGAATAGCCTTCAGGTTGCTTGGCAAAAAAAAATCTTTAGGGTGTAAAAATATCTTTTTTTTTTTCTGAGTATGTCCCAGGGAGCCCTTTCCAATCTCAAGCATCTACCATGAGAGTCACGCCTTCCACATTCTACATCACCATGTAAAGCTTCTTCCTTGCTCTACTTACATCAGTTGTACCTAATTTGGAATCATGTGGCCAACCATATCTGCCATGGGGAACCAACAAACACAAGACACCCTGAGAAATTACAGACGCTAACTGCAGCTTTAAACCATAGCGCCTCTCCATCATATGACCCACTATGCATCCACACTCATTCATCATGCATCCTAAAAAGCAATGACTTTTGCTGTACCCAGAAGAGGTTTACTATTCCACAGGTCTCACCTTTCTCTTCTGTTGTTTTCCATCAAAACAGGCTTTGGTCAATCTTCCCAGAAGAGGCATAGGAGAGGAAACGGGGACTGAATGAGGGCAGAGATCAGGAAAATGGAAGGGATTTGACTGAGTAATAATATTCTGTGGTTGCTTTTTCATTTCCAGGCTCCAAAGGAGATGATAAGAAAGATGGACTCACACTTCAGTGAATACACAAGCCTTCAGAACTAGGAAAAAAAGGTGATTTCAGAAACAGGAATGTTTTATAATCCTCCATTAGGGGGCATCTCTTGCCTTCACATAGAGCATCTAGTATGGGCTCCTGGAAGGCTGGACCATCAACCTCATCCTGCTCATCTGCTCCTCACCCAGCCTGCTTCTGACAAATGCTCAGGAATTATGAAGTTTGTTCCATCTCACTTAACCTCTGAATATTTACAAATGTCGTGGGCAGTGTTTGTTTGTGGAAGACAGCCGGTTGTGGTGGGACTTTTTTTTTCCTCCTGTTCTTTTCATGGCCTGTTATCAAAACCACAACAGAGATCAAATTTAGAATGATCTCATCAAGACCGTGCAATATCTCAGAAATCTCTTTCCAAGTAAAGAAAGGTGTGTATTTATCCTCGTCCCCCAAAGGCAGGCTGCAGGACTCAAGATGAGCAAACGGTTGCTTCTGTGGTGATTGCTTTATTTTTTTTTCTTCATTTTTTTCACAAAGAAATGCTTATATCTCAAAATGGAAATCTTCTATTGCACCTCTCCAGTCTCTTCTCAAGTGAAAGGTGAAATTTCTGATCAAAATTGGAGTGAATAAGTGTTGCTACAATAGCAGGTGATGAAAGAGCAACTTCTCCTTAGAGACTGAGGCTAACCTGTAAGATTACTTGACATGTTCTCTTTACATATTTGGCAGCATACCTCAAGCAAACTGACCCCTTTCTTACCTTTATAAACTGTACTGTTCGATTAAACACTTACCCATACGGTAAATTTCCTGCTGACTGCAGCTAAGGAGAATTGTAGTTAGGAGGAAGAAGTGAAGAAGGGTGACAAGAATCAACAGAAGTATGAAACTGTTTTTGCATAAGGAATGTTCAAACATTTGCAACCTTTTTATACTAGGGAAGAAATGAGAGAGGGGGTATGATAGAAGACAGAGTGGTACACAGAAGGTGAATAGAATATTGTTGTTTTATATCTCTTTCAATACTAGAATTAGAAATATCTGAAACATCATAAAATAGCAGGTAGAAAGTACAAAATAAAATAAGAATGGACCCTAACAGATGAAGTACAGTGAATATAGATACAGATCTTTAAGATATTCGTACCTCTAGCTTTTTGGCACAGCCTACTGCCTGAGATTACCTTCTCAAAGAGCACTTGGATGAGGGAACATGCCACCCTCTTCCTCATGCAAAATCCCAATAACTTATCTTAAATCACTAATACAGGTACGTTTCTGCAAAGAGGTAGGGCACCTTAAATATTGTAGCCTGGTTCCCTAGTGATCCCTCACTAAGGTCCTTTCTTTCAGATCTCCACATGATCTCCCAGAAAGCAGTGCAAGACAGCTGATTTTCATACTTATTCCATCTTGTCCCATAAGAGAGCAGGGCAGTCGCATTGCACACTCCGTAGCGTGTGATTCCTGTAGAAAGTACTGTTCCTTTCTCAATTCAAAGGAACCAAAGGAATCCAAAGGAAATCCAAAGTTCTTAATGCCAAGCGTCATTTGGGAAGCAACTGTCATTTCCTGCTGTATTATCATGGATTAAATTCTAGCTCCATGATGACATTGTTCATTGTCATTACAATATCATGACCATGCAATTAAGACTTTCAAAATAAACCATAAATTAAAAAAGCTGAAATAAAAATGGACTGACTCAACTAGGCTACCCTTATGAAGAAACAGTGTGGAGATGGGACACCACTGCACAAAGCAAAGAACATGCACAGAGCTCACGCTGAGAGCAGATAGATAATTACCATTAATTTAAGATTACCTAAGTGACTTATAGGAAATAATACAAGGTAGTCAGTTTAGGCTCACTCTGTAGTCAGTGGAGATATGATGAGTACACATCTAGGGTGCAGCTGAGCTCATCCCAAAGCAGATATTTAAAACAGATTAAATTAATTATTCTGTACCTGTATATGTAAAAGGATCGTAGGATGGCTGAAGTTAGGTGAGATGGAAGTCACTACAGTCAGCTGAAAGGGAACCATATAGTGTAATTGGTCAATGAAACTCTAAAGTCCATGGAAAGATGCTGCTTTTCAAGTGTGATTCTCACTACTTTTCTCACACATCTCTCACTTGGAAGACTCAGTTGCCATTTGGAGGAGTCACTGTCCCTGTATTGACTTAAGAGGGAACGTAGAAAATGGTCTCAGACTAGAAATTTGGTTCTAAAATCCCAGAGCTAATGGTAGTTAAAATTAATTTCAATTTGAAAAACTATTTATTGCAATGGACATGGGCCCAGATTTGAGCAAGTTCTAGGAAAAAATTAATTGTTTAGTGAAGGATGATATGTATTCTGATAAAAATCTAAAAAAAAGGTGAAAAGTGTTTGTTTCCTTTGATCAAAAGGCATAAGGATAGTAATAATTTTATATGAGTCTTGATTAGAGTATATGAGATTGTATTGGCTAGATATTTGCATATTTGTAAAAACAATATATCCTGATGGAGTGGTTGTAAGTCCATTCCCTCATGCAGAAATCTAGATCTGTCCCACAGCTTGGCCCCTTCTTTATTTTATTTTATTTTATTTTATTTCTGGAAGTACAGATTGTAGTCCAGAAGGTTGGGCATGAGAAAGATTTATTTTTACTAGAGAAGTTTTCACCATGACCTGGAGAACTAGAATTGTTGTATGGGAGGGACTGTGCCCTCATCACTTTTCCTTATGTCTGTCTAATTGGTCTTAATCTAAGAAGAGAAGGAAATAGGGAAATCCCAAAGGAGGAATAAAAAGGAAACAAAGACCACAAATTTGCAGACTAGTTGGAAGGGGGACTCAGGAAGTCTGGGATGAGCATATCACAGCCAGTCCTCTAACTTTTAGATACCTAAACTAGGTAAAATTAGCAGCAACCTGTGATTCCAAGAAGAAAAGACTAGCATGCCAAGCTGGTCAGGTGTGGGCAGGGAGATACTCCTTCCTAAAAAGCAATTTTATTCAAATGCTGCTATTGAGCAAGACTGTAGGAAAACTCTGTGGTGAGAGAACATGAGACCAAAGGCCAGTGACCCACAGAGAAGGATGAAAGAGGAAGCGTTGTGATCAGTGCTGTTCAGTTCACTGGGCTTTCTCGGAGATTTGTTAGAGCTCATCATGCCTGCTCTGCCACTGTATGCAAGAGTGGCCTCTCTTAGAAAATCAACTACTGCACTGTCTGTGACTTTTGGCTGGTAAACACCTGATTCCTCTTTTAGTTGTCCCGATACAAGACATAATCTAGGGGAACAGGCTGAAAGAATTTATGTTTTCTTAGTCTGGAGAGGAAAGGCTGGCAGAAATATTAAAAAAAAAGAGGGGGGGTGTTCAATTATCTCAGAAATAGTTACAGATTGGAAGAACGTTCTTTGTGTCCATTGTGACTAGGATATGAAGCCTTGGGCATAAATTACAGAACAAAAATTGTTTATGTTAGTGATTAGGCAAAATTTTATAGCTGAAAGGGTAATGATAGAATAAGATTGATTATTTGGAGCAATAGTCTCCTCCACTGGGCATCTTCAAAGATAGGATAGATAGACATCAGCCAAGGATGGCCTATAGCATTGATCCTACCTAAGAACAGACAAGCACTACATGACTTTTCAAAATCTTCTGTGATTCCCTAAGGTATTTTTTCAGTGTGGTTCTCATAACTGCAATTCATTACCTACTATATTAGCTTGATCGTTTCAACAATATTGATCAACTGAGTCATTCTTAATTGTGGCCTTAACAAAATCATTGCCTTCTTCCAGCTTTTACAGGTTCACTGAAATGGCAGTGGATTAGCTCCACAATACACTTCCTTAAGCATATTTTCCCCTCTACCTATTCTGAAAAGAAGAGTAGAGATCACTAGTTAACTGTAACAAAGTCGAAGACTGTTGGAATACAGGGAATTCAAAATGAACTACTAGCAAAGCTGCTTTGATCCTTCTAAATCAATATTCAAGTACTGCAGACTATTAATAAGTTTGCCGTATCTAGTTAAACGCTTCACACTCACTAGGCAACTTCTTCTGAGCCTACAGGTAGACAGCAACAGAACATGAAGGCAAGAAAAAGCATAGATCTGTCCATCAAATATAGCTTGTTCCCAGGCAAGGAAAGTGGCAATAGTGAAAGAAGATGAAAAATTAGCCACGGTGTGGATATTGTATACTCTGTCTCTGCGAATGATACAATAGAAAGCGCTTATTGCCACAGAAAATTGTACAATCATCTATGACGATACAAAAGTTTGAATTCTGCACATTCCACTTCTATTCTATTTACTTGACTGTTAACCCCAACTATTAAGGAGCGTTCTGCCAAAAGGGAAATTCATCGTTGGAGTTAGGTTGATCTTATGACCTTGGATTCCCTCTTCCTCTTTTGGGCAGAGAGCAAGGAATAAGAAAGTTTTCTTTGGACTGCTTTACTGCAGTTCGTTAAAAAGCTTATGTTAAAGTCTGTAGCATTCACATTCAGCATACGTAAGATAATCTGTCCTCAATTGAGATCTAGCTATAAGCCAGCACAGTACACGTAAATCCTGAATCAAGAAGCTTAATAGTCCTTCTAAAATTCATAATATCGTTAAGTATGATTATGCTGAATATTCTTGCTATCCATCTAAATATCCACTTTGGGATTTGCTGTATTTTTGGCCTCTTTTCAGAGCAGAATCTTAGAATCTTTGAACAAAGAAAATCTCCAGAGGGCTAGTTAGCCCCTTCTTCCTTCTGACATCATTTCTTACAGATGTTTGTCTAACTTGCCTATTCCACATCCACAACCAAGCAATTATTTCCAGTTCCTCAGTTTTCACTCCATTAGGGAGGTTTGCTTAGAATCTAATTTTAATCTCTTTATTGTGAATTAAGAACATGACTGTGTTTTATTCTGTTCTCTGAGAGTTTGGTAGAACAGATTATTCCTTTCTTCTCCAAAAACTCTGTTATGTATTTGAAGACTAGTATATTCCCTTTCTCGAGCTCTTTCTCAGTCCAAGCAAGCTCAAAATGCTTACCTCATCCCATTTATCTACTGCTTGTCATTCAGAGCCAGGACTAGCAAGTTAACCCTTCCTATAACAGAGGAGATCTGCCTTGACATCAGAATTGTCACACATCATCAAGCAGACATACTCAAAATAGTTTTTACACACCTAGATCAGGCCCTGTTATTGACATAACTGTGGAAGCATGAAAAACCCTTTTGAACAGAAAGAAAGGTGTTCCACAGACTCATGAGGATGTTGTTGGCAGTCTTTGGGGTAGCTGCTCTGAAGCTACTTCAGGCAGGTTTCTGTGAGCTCCAAGCACAGCAAAATGGTTGAAATGACATAGCAATGGGTGACTAGCTGTTGTCCATAGAGAGGAGATAAGATTCAGTTGCCTAACCACAGGTACTTAATGCCATTTGAGATGTTATAAAGAATTGAGATATTTGTATGGAACGGGCAGGTGTGACAGAGGACTCTTCATCAGCAGAGGCTGGAAGTCAGGTAAATTACCTCTTCCAGAGCTGTGAAGATGAGTTAGCTGATACTTTGAATGACACCCAGAGCCAGTGTTTGGACAAGTGAATTTCACTCAAGGTGTTGACAGTTTGATAGTTTGATTCATGACATCTGAAAGAACGTAAATAGGGCATCTAATAGGACATCTAAAATATGACAAGTGAATTTTGCCTCTTAAATAGCACAAATCACAGAATCACAGAATGCTTGAGGTTGGAAGGGACCTCTGGAAATCATGTAGTCCAACCCCTCCTGCTCAAGCATCTGGCACAGGATTTCATCCAGGTGGGTTTTGAATGTCTCTACAGGAGACACCACAACCTCTCCGGACAACCTGTGCCTGTGCTCTGTCACTCTCACAGTAAAGAAGTTTTTCCTCAAAGAGGCCTAGGCAATAGCTCAGATGTAAATATCTGTAAGTGAATTCTACTCAGCCGTTTCTACAAGACTGGTGTATGGTAGACAGATATCCACGCCATCCTACTATAAACTAATTCAAGTTACAGAAGCCAGTTAGGTCATGTAACTTGAAGCAATGCACAGACAAACTTACCCAAATTTTTCAATTGCTAAAGGAGCCAAATTAGCTTATTCACAGTTCTGTGCTGCCACCACTGGGCTGCTGATTGGAACCCACCTCAGATCCTATCTATCTTTCTCCAAGATACTTAGTCTGCCATCAAGTAAAATCATGAGATTTGTGTATTTTAGGAGGGATATAAAATACGTAGGAGAACTCTTGGTTTGAAGTCCATGCAAATTAAAGATGTCGTAGCAGTTCTACTGTTTCACTTATATTGACATAGCCTTTCCTTTCTACCATGTCCTCCCTTGGTGCAGCAGTGCCAGATAACAAGGTCATGGGAGCAATTCAGTAGCTATTTCAGTCCTTCTTAGAAAGTCATGGGTTCTGTTGCAGTTCAGACAAAGTTAATTAGTGATGCTGCTTTCCTGGTTTATTCCACTTGGCCGGCCATAAAATGCTCTGATCCTAGAGGCAATATTTGTTTCCTCTTGCTCTGCAAACTAATTAAAGAAAACAGATTCATTGTACGTCTACCCAGCTACCTGGATTTATTAACCCCTTTTATGCCTTTTTTTAGGGGAAGAAGGAGAGAGAACTTCAATGTTTACTAGCCCATTGGAACTGTTGAAATCAGTTAAACATCTAGACCCAATGTAATAGCAACACATAAATAGAGAAGGTGGTAAAATAGGGAGAGCCTGAACCACCTGACCTCAAGCACATGTGCTCCTCGGCCATCCTATCTTATATGACTAATAATTATCAGACATCATTAAATTGTTTTGTACATGGAACCAGTGCTTGCAAAACCACCATGTATTGCGTGTCCTGGTGGATGTAAGATATATTGTATGACATAGCAGGCAGCAATGCTAGATTTGCTAACTGGCATCCTTTAAGCTGAGTGCCTCTCTTTTTGCTGTCCTTTCCCTCAGGTACCTCATCTGATAGTCAGCTGCATCTGCAATATGGAGGCCCAAACCCAGATCTGAGCTGTAGCAGAAGACTGAAAATAACTCTTACACTAAGTGTTAGAAACATCTCATACTGCAGCAAAAAGCAAAGACACCTAATTGCATCAAGTGGAGCTCACTGGGAGCCAATGGTGTGATTTTCCTTCTCAGCTAAGGACATCCAGTTGGGAATAGTGTTATCAGTTATCAGTTGGATTAGCTGGGGGTGGGGGAAGAAATTTGTGACACACCCTAGCTATTATATTATCCTGAAATGGTTTGTTCAGAGAGTCCAAGGATTTGAGCTTTGGAGACCAGGTCAACCATTGTCATTCTCCATGCTCCACTTGGGACATACTGGGGAATCCTCAATAATACTCAATATAGGGAAGTCAATATAAGTGAAACAGAGTTTATACCTGAAAAGAAAAGTAGGAGATTCAATTTCATGGTACCATGGGAAAAGTGAGAGAGATGACCTCTCCCAAGGCCACATTGAATTTCAGCTTGGCTTTAGGACACGAGAACAACAATAAACAATCTTAGTGGAGTTGTGTCCTGTGAAGTCAAAAAATGTAATTAGTCACAGCTAGTCTCTAATAATTTCATGCCAGAGGGCTTTGGGAGCTTTTATATAGCAATTAAAAAGAGCTTAGCCTAAATTAGCACTGGTTGAAAGATAGGTTTTTTCAAGGGAAAAAAAAAATACTATGTGAGTTCATGGCTGTGGAGGCTAAGAGCTTTTCAAATGGGAAGGGTAAATGTGTTGATTTCTGCCTGAACTGCCTCAAGCAATTGATAATTATATTCACTACAGTCCATCTGACATGGCCCAGTGCTAGCAATTGTCTTGTTTTGCGGTTCTTGTCTGCACTGCCCTGCTTGCTGACCAAGAACATGAACCAAACTCAGCCAGGGAGAAAAGGGACAAAATTGTGCTGGTTCACTGGCTCAGGCAATGGAGGCATTGACCTGAATCTTAGGGGTATTGTCCCTGCTTGCATGACATTTATATCTTTTGTATTAAACAGTTCCTGCAAATCTCGTCCTTGTTAAAACTTTTAACCAGTTGACCTCATCTTGAGCATAAGGTCAGGAAGCAGAATCTACTGAGAAAATACTACCGGCAAGTTCATACTGCTGTTTCTAGCTGATACATCGGGACTTTTTAAAAGGTAGTGTTGGAGAAGGTTACTTTTTCTGGTACTTCAAAAGTTAGTCCCAGGAAAAAGGAATGAGGTACGGATCTGTGGGTGTGTATGTATGACCAGGAGGTAAACAAACTGCACAAAGTTATACAGAAAACAGTTTTAATCTCAGGTAACTTTAACTGTTGACAATGTAGACATTGTCAGTGAGTGCATTATTCCAGGATTTTGTTACAATCAATAGTGAGAAATAGACATTTTGGGATATCTTGCCTCTGCTCTGTTTTAGATGTCTGCTTTTGGAGGACAAGAATCGCACCCTCTATTCAGTCAGTCTTCACCAAATGTTCTCAAGGACTCTAGAGCTTGATCTGTCTGCTTTTTGCCTCAAGCACCTGACAACTTATTCAGCTTTCCCTCAGATGGAGGGATCCACTGGAAGCAGACTATCTGGTTGTGTTCAGTCAACGTAGTGGCTCTTCAGAAAAGCAAAAAACTGTAGAGATATTGCAAAAACATGACTTGAATAACCAGTTGTTCCACAAATACCCTGGTGTAAATTTTCTTGAGTAAATATAGGCATTTGCAGTGGAAACATGCATGTGTGCACTAGCCAAACCAGCAGGGATCAAGCTACTTTTCTTTCCTGCAGCTTTGAGCAGTATTTCCAAAGAATTTCAAAAAGGCAGCTTTGGCTAACTAGTAGTTACTGCTAGTTAACAGTAAAACAGCTACCGTCACAGGTGGCATCCATACTACTTTTTTATTACCTCATTAGTCATGTAGAGATGAGACCTATGAAAATAAATGGGGCATATTCAAGGATAGAGGGACCTGAAGAAGCACAGGTCAAGGAACCGAGCACTTGATTTCCTCCCCAGAAGCTCTGACACTGAACATTTCTACAACACTGCTTCCACCCTGATTCACACCCCACAGGATACACAAATAGGTGGGAAATTCTTGAATGTGGGTCACTGTGCTATTCATTTACATGCAAACATGGCAAAGAAATATGCCAACTACCTCCTTAGCTGTTTGGAAAGCAGCTACAACATCCTTGGAAGAGGGGATATGCCCAGCAAGAACCCTGCTCTTCTGGTCAAGCATCTGATTTCCTCATCAGTAATTGCTCCTCACAGCGGTAAAATATCATCTGCCAGGTACTAGACAGTATCTTGTTTCTATGACAAAAAAAGGCTGCAGGATCACAGCCTTCAAGGTGTTCTGCACTTAGCAAGAGCTGGAACACTCCCTGAATTACAGTGTGAAGATCTTAGTTCTGTCATTGACAAGGACCTCAGCTCCTAACAACCTCCACAGAGATTGTCCACTCACAGGCACAAGACTTTACTTTTGTAAAAGGCTCCTGGCTCTTGCTTGAGGTCAGAAATGTACCCCAAATTCCTTTCTCTTCTTAGACTTCAAACACTGTGAACACAACATTGTACCAAGGTCATCTGCCACTCTCACCACAGAAGAGTCTAAGCATATTGGGTGAGAATCATCACACCTAACTTCACTACCGACAGTGTAAGCACCTGTCAGTCACCTGAGGCTCCCTATACGGTCAGTGGAAAGCTATAGGCACTTTTAAAGAGCAGTTCATCTGCCATTTTAGATGCCCAGATGGGATGAATTGCTGCCTTGAGTACCCCTGGACAATAAAAGGAGGGCAGACAAAGATGTCTACTTTGTGTGTATACCTAGATGAATACTTCTCATTGCAGTTTCTCTTAACATAGTTCTAGTCTCAGTTCCATTATTTTATCTGCCTCCACTGCCTTCCCCTGCCTCCTTCTCTCCCCTTGATTTTCGTCATTAACTTTGAGCTTTAGCACTCCTCAGCTCCAGCTTATCTGGGCAGCAGCCAGTGGTCATGGAGAAGGTAAAAAAAAAAAAAAAAAAAGCCTTTCTTCCCATTTCTCCCAGTGCCTTTGTGATCACAAAGGAGCAAAACGGAGAGAAAGCCATTTGTAGCCATGCTGAACACCTAGAAGAGTAGCTAGAATGAATGAAAGAAGGAAGATTTGATATATTTGTTTGGTATCTGGTCTATAGTACTCAGTAGGTCTCCTAACGGCTCACCTCAAGGCTGCAAACATACCTTGTGAGGATGAATCCCACAAATGGATGACCACAAAAGTGTTTTTTGGGGATAAGGCATGCTCAGTAGAAAAAAAAGAGTTACACAATAGTTGCAAATCTCTCTTGCTCATTTGCAAAGGGTGATTTTTTCAGAGGCTTATATTTTTGCCAAATCAGTGCGAATTTTATTTTAGAAAGAAAAATGACTCCAAATTCCAATTTTCCCATTTTGATGGTTTTTAACTTGGACAAAGAAAAATATTTTCCCTAACCTTATTTGTGGAAACTGCTGGACCATGTTCACCTTTTCTGTTTAAATAAAGAGACTAAACCCCTACACAGAATCTTTCTGCCCAGACAAGTCGATGTCAGCAAAAGCATTAAGAAACTGAAATAAGTTGTTTGTATGAAAAATCATGCAGCTTTATCTATGCTGGGCAGGCTTTCATATGCAAGCTAACATTTATGAAAGAAGAGGGCTGGTTGCCAAGGCAACCATACATCCATGCTCCTAGCTACCTCTGTGCACCTCCTCTTTCCGCTGATGGCAGCCTTCTGTTTTCGTTCATCCAGCCAACAGCAGCTTCCCGCACTTCCAGTGACTCAACCCTTCCCTGTCCCAATTTGTCACCTAGCACAAGCCAACAAAAAGAAAGGCTTCCCTGAACCTGCCCAGGCAGTGCGGATTTGCAGTAGTTACCTTTTTTTTTTTTTTTTTTTTAATTCAGGATTGTCATCAGGAACTTGTACCTTATTCTGTGGTTTCTTTGATGGTCTGCAATAATCTGAGTGACAACAAATGCCACTACTCTTTACCAGACTTCAAAAGAGTCTTCATTCTTACACTGTAAAGTTCTACATGAGAGGCCATGTCAGGGAGACTGTGTCTAGATGCCAGTCATATGAAAGAAGAAGAGACACATCAGGTCATTAATGGATCTTTCCAAACTTTTGTTTGTGGCAGAAGAATCAATCTGGAGGAGAGATCCATAGGCTGTGTCCTCTGAGCACAGGGTCTTCCTAGGCTGACTTAATGTTCCTTTACACTACTGCTCTGTGACGTCTTCCTCACCACATCACTCTTTCTCTGAGGAAGATGCACTTAACAGAGGACCACTCAGGTTGATCAGTTGCTTCAGGAACATGTTGTCACTGAGGATTATCAACTTTGACCTGCACACGTGTGGAAAAGCAAGATGAAGTTGCAACCGGCTGGCTCATTCGTGTGCTCAGTGCACACAGTCACGGTATGCAGCGAGTGAATCTTGACCACTGGGGCTGCTAATAAGGTAACAACACGAGGATAAATTTCAGGATGCTACAGATAGGGGCATCTATGCAAAAGGGCAGTAATGTGTATGGACATGGCTCACCATGACTGTGGCACTAGTGACAAGATGACATCAGTAAAACTGAATGACAATTCAAACAAAAAACAGTTTAGCAGAGCTGCTAAAGAAGGGAGAATCTACCAGGCCAACCATATCGCAAATAATAAAGAAGAGTATAAAATTTAAAAAAGCCAAAGCCAGTTGGGAAGTTGTAAACCAGGCTTGGCTGTTCATATGAAAAGTCCTGGAAGTTATAAAAGGGAAAATTTGAGAGGAGAATAGGTAAAAAAAAGGCTGGTGAAGCAAATCTGGTGAAGCAAATCAGGCGAACGGGTCTGCTTAGAGGTCTTTGCAGAGCAGCTCTGTGCCTGATCAGCACAGCTTGGAGCAGGACAGTCAACCAGTGTTGCCACTGTACACCTACCTGACTTATTTCTGTGGTCAGGAGATACCTGGTATGTTTTAACTGCCATCAGTAAGAGACTGCTGAGAGCTCTCTTCTAGCATTGGTGTGGAAACATCTGATATGTTCCACCTAACATTACCTCTTCCTTCCCTTGAACAGCTTGAAGACTTAGGAGGGCTGTTTTGCCACCCAAAGGGCGAGAGAGCAAACTTCAACATGTTTATGCATATTTAAAGAAAAATGGAGACCCAACAATTTGTAAGAGTGCATTGTGCTTGTATCAGCCCCATAGTCATTCGCAAGGAGTACTTGCAGGGATGGTGGGTATCAGTGTGGGCATGGTATTCTGGTCCCTATGGGCTGAACATCCCACTTGGTGCCCACTCTGCAAAGCTACTACGTGTCCTGTTAGATAAGCCTACCTCTTTATATCGAGATGTGGCAGTTCTCAGAGCTAGAAACAACTAAAACAGTTACTACCAAATGCTACAGCCCTGGAAAATATTTTCTCTAGTGTAGATGAGGCCTAAGATTTCAGAGATGAAAGAGAAGCTAAAGGAAAGTGTCCTCTTACATCTACTCTTGCTGAAGACAGGGCTTTTAAAAAGCTCCTGTAATAGCGAGTATCATTAATTATATTTCTGGGAACATCTGTTCAGCTGAATTTCTTGGCTTTTTAAAGTCATTTTGTTTTTAGTCTTCTATCTGATGCTAACGGCTGCTCAGATACCCACTAAGATACCTAAGACGGACTTATGAATCTCCTGCAGCATATAGGTTCAAGAGAGAAGCTTGTCTGCTGCAGAGTCTGTGAAGACACTGTTATATTGGAAATAGATTTTAGGAATAAGTCATTGGTACCTTTTCCTAATGATATAGACAGTTTCCATAATTTTTGAGCTGAAGGTCTCAACTGCTCATCTCTGTCCTGAATGCAGATGCCAGAGTAGTCTGGCTGAAAACAGTCACTGTGCCACCCAGCTTCAGCTACAGGCCAGGACTTCGTTGTAAGGTGCAGCATGCAATACTGAAAAATGGTTCCTGCCCAAAGATCTCACAATATATAACATGAGAAAGACAGCTGATAAGTACAAATTAGAATTAAAAGGAAGCAGCGCAACAGGCTGTCGGCTCAGTGAAGCCCTAATCTATTCTCAGTCAAGAAGATAAAACACTCATAGCTTGATAAAAATGTTTTTTGGGGGTTTGATAAATCAGACTCTGAATTTACTGCATATTCTTCTAATCTTTATTCTTGATAGAAAAAATCCCAGCTCCAAAGATCTCTATCAGCTTCATCATGTACTGTAACGTTTCAACTTTTATCATTCTCCAAGTATTGCATGTACAGTCCCTGTGCACATCAGTATTTCCGCTACAGAAACACCTTGGTTCCAGTGTGCTAGACAGTATCCTGTAAGCATTCCACCTTTAATCAGGATATAAGTGTTAGGAATGCAATCACTATAGACTCCTCTCTAACCTATGAAGAAAGATAGGTGGCCTCTGAAGATAGTTGAACCTCTCAGAGATCTCACTTACTCCTTGGATATCTTTCTCCAGTAACAGGAAAGAGAGTCTTAACTGTGTAGAGTCCCAATTTAGGCATCTCAATGTAGTGCCTACAGCCAGAAGGATGGCTTTGGGTTTTTATGTATAAACAGCAAGAGAAAGTGCTGCTGTGGAGACGATTGCATTCTAAATAGGCAAGGCAAGAAAAAAGTTGAATTTAATAGAAAAGGTAGTGTTTATATTGTGCAGAACCAGACCCAGTGGCCACTCATGTCAGCTTCTCTTGGCTTTAAGCTATTTGGATCACTGCTGTGTTTTCATCACAGAAGTGAAGAGAGGCCCAAAGAGGTTAAACCACTTGCCTACATTCATGCGGGGAGACTGTGGACAAACTTTAGAATGAGAGTAGATCTCCTGGGGCCTTGTGTAATGGCTTAACCACGAGATCCTCATTCCTTCCATGCTGTGACTACTCGCTTTCCAGCTGTCTTGCACACTTAGGGTTGAGGAGGGTTGAATACGGTTGGATAACATACGGCACAAGCTGAATCTCTGCCAAATATTTAGCCCAAATTTGTAATGTCCTCTTTTGAAGATTTAAATGAAGTGGAGCTAAAATTTCTTATCTTTTTAAAGTCACTTTGGTTTTAGTCTTCTGTCTGATGCTGATATTCCTGGTTTGGACTGGATAATAGGGTGGAAATTATGACACTTTTCAGGCTATTCTTGTAGGATATCCAACCAGATTAAAACAGAAGCTCCTATCTTCCCTTATATCCTCTATCTATCTATCTATCCAATCTATGTATCTGTCTTTGATAAATATGTCCATCACTTTCATCTCTGACCATATTCCAAATACATGTCTTTTCCAGCTATGCCAGAAAGAATATGTGAAATGATCAAATGGTTCTTGAATGAAAAATTTAATGGGTTTTACAAACTCATTAGTTTTGTGGCACTCCATGACCCTACAACTCCAATCTGATGCCTTTAGAGATTTTTGAAAGAACAATATAAAGACATTGAGTCTGTGATTCCACCTTAAGCATCTAATGAAGCTTCCTCTGAAAATACAAAAATCAAATGTCTAGTCTGAAGTAATTTCCCCTTATATCCTTTTGTAGTCAATGAACTAGCAACTGGCATAGCAGATGTTACCTATCTTATCCCAGTTTAAGTATCAATAGGTCTGGTGAATCTCAGCCTACATGATATCCAGGAACTCTGCCTATATAGGCATATTTACTTAACAGTAGGAGATGGAGTTTAAAAGCTTTCTTCTAGATTATTATAGCCAAAGATAGCAAGCTGTTCCTCATTGCAGTTATGCAAAAAAAATCTTTCTTTTAGCCTCTACTACCTTGTATGATTTAAGAACATCCTGAAGAAAGGAAGCAAGCACTGCTTTTATTCCTCCTCCTCAAAAGGAAGAGTGAGCTGAGAGGGAATCACCAGAGCTCATTGCTTCCATATTTCCCTGTGACACTCCATCCAGTGGAATTCAGGAATTTTACTTAGTTTGCCTGTAACCTCAGCTAGTTTGTGAGTATGGTGCATGATGAGTATGTCTGAGATTTCATGGTCATTCAACCCCATGCACCAGTACAAGCTGGAGAATGACTGGCTGGTGAACAGCTTTGTAGAGAAAGATCCGGGAGTCCTAGTGCACACCAAGTTGACCATGAACCAGCAACGTGCCCTAGCAACAAAGTTCAGCAGTATCCTGGGCTGCATTAAGAAGAACATTGCCAGTAGTTCAAGGAAGGTGATCCTTCCCCTCTACTCAGCCTTGGTAAGGCTGCATCTGGAGTGCTGTGGACACAGCATTACTGGGGTTCCCAGTACAGAAAAACATAGATTTAGTGGAGCAAGTGCAGTGAAAAGTCATGAAGATGATTAGGGAACTGGAGTGTCTTTCACACAAGGAGAGTCTGAGAGAGCTAGGACTGCTTAACCTGGAGCAGAGAAGGCTCAGGGGGTCTTATCAATGATGTGCATAAATACCTCACGAAAGGGAGTAAGCGAGTAAAACTTAAAGTTGGAACAAGACTCTTCTCAACGGTGCCCACTTGAACGAACTGAAATACAGGACCTTCTGCTTATACATAAGAAAAAGAGGCTTTTAATGACAGGGCAGTCAAACACTGAAACAGTTTGACCAGGAGGGCTGTGGAGTCTCCAGCCCTGTAGCTTTTCAAAACCTGACTGGACACAGTCCTAGGCAACCTGCTCTAGCTAACCCTGTGTGAGGAAAGATGTTGGACCATACTATCTTCAGAGGTCTCTTCCAATCTCAAAAACTATGTGATTTTGTGATTTTGTCTAGTGAATGTGTAGTATCTTTTGCTTGGGAAATTTGAGATCAACACATGGCAGCCTGTCAGTTGACTGGAACATTGCAGATGGTCTAGTAGCTGCCTTTCTTCTGAATGATGCCCCATGGGCCAAAGGGGCTGTGCTTAGGAGGTAGAAAGCTAGGACTGTATCTGTGGCAAGTCAAAATGGGGAATTTGCTAGGGCAGCTGAGGCAACTTTCCCCAAATGCAGCTGTTATCATCTCCCCTGTGTCCATTCCTCATAATTTTCCATCCAGATATGGCCTTTTCTCGTTGCAGGAATGTTCCAGCTTTGATGTCTTGGCAAGGCAAAAGACATTTTGCCCCATGTTTTCAGACAACTCTGGGTACACACTAAATGAAAGAACATTTAGGTGGAAAGCAGTGTCACCGTAGCACCTCCACCCCCTGTTTGGAGTTTCAAGGTGATGTCTTGGCCTAGCAGTGGAGTGTGGAGGTGAGTCCAATGGAGAATAAAGAAGACCTTGAAAAAAAAGACAGTGGTGTGATTATGCTTCAGCCAAATGCAGTTTTAATTTCCTTAAAGTAGATGTCCTAATTTGCAAACTACTGTTCTGTGATAGAGCTCCTATGTCCCATATGTAGTTAAAATATAAACAAGCCTCTTGGGATGAGGTGGGAGCTTGTTAAAAGTAGCAAACCACATATGCCCCTTGTCTTGCATTCATAGTTTGGATTGAACTTTGGTTTTGGTTTGTACTAAATCTCTTTGCCTTTCCAAAAAAAGAGGCTCCCACACTGTCTGAGCTTAGTTTTCTTATTTTTATACATACGTATTTTTTCTATAACGGGAAGGAACGTTGCTGTGTGTTTGGGTGGTCAAATATAGCTTGTGCACCCTGGAAGCAACTAAGGGTTGTTATTTTTTCATCTATCTTTCATAATAGATGAAATCTCCCAAGAACTCCTCCAGTGCTGAATTCACAGGCTGTCTGGAATTTAATTGTAGGGTCAAAATGGAACATTCTTCCTGGAAAAAGAGATGATGAGGTGGAGTAGTAAAGATGGTTAACCAGAAAAGCAAACAAAATCAACCATGGACATTTATTAGCATTTAAAATAGAGTCTTGCAGAGTAGTATGCGTGTGTGAGCGTGTGTGTGTGAGTGTATGTGTTAGGGAGGAGGGGCTTCTTATAACTGAGTATTTGAGGGAGGGAATAACAGCCATTCAGGTTGTGCAAACAAGGCCAAGATGTACCCTGTAATTTCCGTAATGAGAGAATTTGGAACAGGAGACTTGAGATCTGAGGTGAACTCGATGTGACAGTCTGCCAGGGAAATAGAGAGGCCACACGAAGCATGTCTTACCACGGCTGAGGCAGCCTGCATCTAGCGGAAAGAAATTTGGATTATATTGTGTGGGAAAGATTTCTCTACTTCTCTTTCCCCGCAAACGTTGACAACAATACTGCGATACCGTTAACAATTGTAATGAATAGATAGATCCTTGTATCCACTTATCTTCCTATTTAAACATTTTGGCAAAAGAATGAAAACTAAAACGTGTATATTCGCATGCAGAGAAACACATACACGATGCACACACACACACACACAGAGGAATTACATTTTTTGTATAAAACAAAATAATTTAAGCAAAAAATATTTTTTTAATTGAAAAATATCAATGTTGGGAAGTTTCAGCAGAACGAGTGCTTTTTTAGCATTTTTATTTTTTTGGCCAACGTACCTGTTTTCAGAATCAGAACTCAATGCCGTTTGGGCTTCTGCTGTGCAAGAGGTGAAGTGATAGGGATCATGAAGCTCTACCACAGCCTCAATCCAGTCTATATCTTTTATGAAGCTAATAAGAAGCAGCTCATCTACCTTTGCACAGGGCTATAGATGAAAGACTAACTTGAAGTCCTGAAAAGCAGAGGGGCAGGCACAAAACGGAGGTGGCAGCAGGAGATGCAGCAAGATGAAGTGGCAGCTCATCCATTTATCTGGGTGTCCAGGCAGCCAAGGGGAATGGCACTTTTTACATGTTTATTTAGGAGGGATTTCAAGAACGTTCATCTCTTTCCTACTGCCACAAAAAATCAGGTGTATTGCCCCTCTCTCCCAGATATAGTTATTGTAGATAAAGTCCTGAAACTGAACTATGTCTTATGAAGAGAGACCCACACCCACAATTTTTGAGCATGGAGAACTAGCATGACTGATGGTCGTGACTTGGGGTAGCTCTGTTTTAGCCCTGCTGGTATTACAGTAAAAGAAATTTAATTTGGAAAAAGTTGAAGCTCAGTTTTACTAAAAACTATCTAAGACTCAGCTCCAAAAATGGATTTTCCCCAAATCACTCATCCCCTTGAAAATGTCCTTATTTTAACTAGCTGAAATCTCTATAGAAGGCAGGCCTGACCTTCCTTAAAGCATTGCAAATCTTCCATGGTTCTTTCAAAGACAGATTTATGCCACACATTTCAACGTAGTTGAAATGGGCAGGAAAAGGCATAGGCAGGAAGCTTTCTGCCTGTCTCTGTTGCTTTTTATTATTAATATGCTGCTTTGCTCATTTGTCAGATCCACAGAATCAAAGCACGAAGAACTAGTCTCTGCAAACTGTGCCACAGAGAAAAGTAAATATTTTATTTTTGGTTTTCCGGCATTACTTTATTGCAAGCCAGAATTAACAGTTGTCCAGCAAGACTGATGCCTCATTGCGCTTGTCTAAACTTGTTAATGAGAACGCTGCTTTTAAAAGTTCGTCTAAGAAAATACCAACATTGCCTCACTTCCTCCCTTAGTCCACCCCGTTTTCTCCAATTCCTTCAATCTTTTCTTTCCATCTCTTTCTATTCTGTCTGTTCCTATCACACTCTATATATTTGTCAAAAAGTCATTGATTGCCAGTTGTAATCCACGAAGTGATAAATCCAGGAGCCTTAGAAGATTTGCTGAATAGTGCATGCTCCTTGGCACATTTCTACAAGATATGAATGCATGGTAGTGTGCCTGGAAATTAGAAGGTGGAAAGTGGACCATTGGTTGACAAAGCCTAGTCTAATCTTTTTATTCACCTGCCTACTGCTGGACGTCTTCCACTGAGGAGCTGCTATCAGGTCCCAAGTGGATTTCATAAAAATTACAATTATTCTCCCTTGCAAAAGAACCTCTCTTAGAGGTGCTGTTGCTTCTCTTTTCAAGTGCACATCTACACAGGCATTTTCACATTGTGCAGTTTCATTTAATTTGCTCCCCTTTACATCTCTTTTGGCATGGGCAGTTCCTAGACCTCCCTTTGGTTGACTATCATTTTGGAGCGTTGTTGGTTGCCTACATTCCTTACCTCTTCTGGCCCCCTTCCACTAATCCTCTGTCCTCATGGATATTCTTGGCGCTTCCCACTTGAGTAAGATCTGTGAATTTCGTTCATGCTTGCATTCATTTCTCTGCCAGATCATGAATGAGGATGTTAACTAACACTGATCCGTGTGGATATCCCACTAAACTACTTTCCCACAATGCCATGTGATATTAGGCATGATTCATTACCCTCTGTTCTTCGTTTCCAGTATTTCAGTTAATGATTAGGCTGTGCAGCTGCTCACAAACAGGCTGATTTTAATTAATGTGGCAAGAAAGATTTCATGAGACGTTGTCTCACATGCTTTGGCACAGTCGAGATGCTTTATATTTACTGTAATCACTTTAATCTTGTTATTCTATTAAAACGAAACGAAAGATTGATTCCACCTGTAGCTGTACTACCCATTTATATGAATGCAAAGTCAGTGAAATGCAAAACTAAATCAGGACAGTAACTTTTTTTTTTCACTCACATGCTGCAAGTGTAAATGCAAAATATAGGAACTTCAGATTTTTATTAACATAACAGCTCAAGATTGTCTTAGCAGCTAGAGCAGTGGTCTCTCTGCCCCTGCACCCGTAGTTTCTGCACACCCACGTGCAGAATAAACACACACACACGCACCGTTTCCATAAGCAAAGACTGAACCGGGGCCCAGTGTGAGCGGAAAGAGGGATCTGCACCTGCCTGGGATAACTGGTCAAGTAAAGCCCTTTTTAAACTCACCCCCAGCAAATACATGATGGTTTTCAAAACAGCATTAAATTCCGTTCAAACCTATTTTTGGAAGGTAAAAGGAATGAAGATAAAACATCAGTAAAAAGATAGCAGAGATAAAGAGTTGCACAGGATAGAGAGAATATGAACAGTTTCTTATGGGCTGGGATGATAAGATTTCTTATTTTTCACAAGGAAATGATTTCTTACTTGTGTGTTTGCACTTCTGCCTCTTCTAGCTATCTGCTCACCATGTCAGTACCTGAATAGGGGTTGGTACCTGCCTGCCTTTTTGAAATTATGCATTACTATTTTCTATTCTTGAGTGATAAAAGCAAAATCTCAGTAGACATCTTGAAATTTCTATTTTTTTTAAAAAAAAGAAAAGGTTATTGAAAAAGCCTTTGCTATTTAATTATTTATTTATCTGAACATCTAAGATCCATGGAACTACCATGAGTCTACAAAGCTTTCGCTGTAGGAAGCAAAGACAGCATTTACCCTTAAAATGCAATGCTCTTCAGCAAAGAAATACCAGGAAAAGTAACATCTCAATCATCCTCCTTCCTCATATGTCACTGCTGTTTCCTCCAAACCAGACAGTGATGGGATGCTCAGCTGGATGCTGTCCTCCATCCTTCACTCATCACTTCTCTTGCCAGCTAAATTTCAAGGGAGCAGTCTTTAAGAGTAGAGATCAAGTAAGATGTAGGAAGCTTGAATAAATGCTTGATTTTCAGATCCCAGGCCAGAGGAAAAGATGCCTGTTAACTTACGAATGAACCAGATTTGTGCTGGAAGCCATTTAAAAGGAATGTGTTCTTGGTTTCTTGCTTCACGCTGGTCAAAGGAAAGAAAGTCACCTATTGATGTCAAGTTGCATTGAGGCCCCCGCTGTTACACTAACCCTATGTTAATCCAGGCCCTCAGCATGACCCATTCACAAGTTTCTTGAGAGCAAAAGGTCTGCTGAATCTTCCAAACTACTTTCCTGGAGATCTGAGAGTGTATTTAGATTCAAGTGACATTTGTATTTGGATTCAGATTACATTCATAGCTGTATTTCTTCTTCTTGTTTTTTTCTTTTCCTGTTTTACATTTTCAGTAAAGCCTTATTTTTGAAAGGAAAGCTATACTCCACAGCAGCTAAGAAGAAGATTTACAAGCCAGATGGTGGTACTTAAAATAAACAGCAAGGAGTGATGCAAGATATCTTTTTCTCTCTTTCAGCATGAAAACATCACCATCCCTTCCTACTACTACCTTCACCACAAGAAGAGTGACTACTCCATACTCACCAAATCCTTCTGCATTAATTGAGCATCCTTTCCTAGCAATGCTACAGACTTTGAGAGATGTACCTTCCATAATTAGAAAGCAAGAGGATGCGTTCACAGGGATAATAATGGTAATGTTTTGGAAACTATTTTCCCCCGAAAAATAATTTGCTGGGTTTCATTAAAAAAGAACCAGAAAATGCAAAAACAAACTGTTTTTTTTTTGTTGTTGTTGTTTAATCTCTGGCTTTTGGCAGCTGAGAGCTTTCAATTTGTAGCCAGTGGATTTTTGGCAACTGAAACCCAACAACATTAGTGGCTTTGAACAAAATTAAACAAAAAATAAACCAACAAGCCCATCAAGAAAACTTTTTCTCAGAATATACATTTCTCTCTTCAAAAATACTTTAGGATAAAAAGATTTTTTTTTTCAACCACAAAAGTTTTAGTTAAAAAAATGGAAAAACTTCATATCTGGCTACCATACTTTGCTTTCATAAGAGCATGAGGGCGCATCTGGGACTGGAACACTCTGCCTGAGACCAGAGCTTAACACTATATTTTGTTGCACATTGCAAAATCATTTTTGTGGCTCATCATGAGGGCAACTGAGTGAAATTATAGATTTTGTGTAACTCAGTAAGTCTAACTAGATGGTCTAATGATCCCTTTTGGCACTGACATCTATGAACTGATAAAACTTTCTGAATATTTGCAATTATACTAAGCGGGCTAAACTTCCTTCTATGTTGTGGTCCCCTAGTGTGTCATTCATCTGACAAAAAGCAGATGTTTAAAATTGAGCTGAAGAATCCCACTTTACTGTCACTCAGAAAACTTGATAAAAATAAAGAATTAAAAATCTGTGCACATTCATTGCAGTTTCTTCAGAGCATGGTAGTTCCATATCTTCATCGTTGGGGACCTAGATATTGTAAAAGGCCATCAGTGCAATCTGGGTCTGTGCATTTTGAGTGGCTGGTCTTCAGCAAGGAAATATTTTTTCAAAAGAGCTGAAACTGAGTCTGATCATGAGAGAACTCACAGTGTGATACTCAAATATCTTTTTTTCCCCCAAAATTATGACAGAGAATATAGGAAGAGTCCACATCCATGTTCTGTTTTGCAGTATTAATGCAGTTTGGTAGTGAATCCCACAGTCACTTCATTTATTGCACATTGGTGCATTTAGTAGAAAGGCCCAGATTGTGCAAACTGGACTCCTTTGAGAAGAATTTAAAGGGTGGCTCTACGCAAGTACCCAGCATATGCTCCCCAACACCATAATGGAGACAACAGATCTGGTCAATGTTTTTCAGTCTTAAAAAGAGAAAGCTGAGAAGAGATCTGGTTGCTCTCTTCAACAACTTAATGGGAGGATAGAGAGAAGCTATACACAGACTCTTCTGGGAAGTGCATAGTGTTAGGACTGAAGGTTACAGACACCAGCTGAAAGAAGGCAAATTCCGATCAGATATTAGGAAAATAAAATCTCTATAAGGTCAATTAGGTATCAGAATGAGGACCCAGAGAAGATAGGGAATCTCTGTGTTTGGAGATATTCAAAACTTGATGGGACGAAACCCTGTGACCTGATTTAAGTTGATTCTGCTCTGAGTGGGGAGTTAGACCTGACAACTTCCAGAGGTCTCCTCCAACCTAAAATATTCTCACAGTGGAACAGGAATGATGAGATGTGGCCCGTTAGCAGTAGCAAAATTCCTTGCACAGAGGCTTACTGTCACCCAGCATCAGTGTGTGGATGGTTTCTTGAAGCTCTTGTCACCTCTGAATGCCAGTGCAGTCAAAGAATAACTTTACTGAACTCCTCGCATCTATCAGGCTGAATACTCAGCAAGGAAATCTTTCAATGGAAATGAAAGAAGAAGCAAAACATAAACAGAAGCTCTGGATAGACATTTCTACCTGAGATATAGAAGACAAAATAAGTTTCCCTGTGAAGCTCTCATTCAATCTGAGCACTTGAGGTCAGGCTTTTATAAGTGCATGATTAAACCTATTAAATATAAAGGACTGTTAAATCATATCCTTAAGTATTAGTCAATACTATTTGTCTTATCATTTCACCTGTACAGTGAATCACTGAGGAATAACACCTTGGGCACTCAGAATGACAAGGCTTTTTATCTACAGAAACCAGAAATGACTGATGATCTGAGATTTTTCAACGCATTATGTTAATATCAGTGAGGTTTCTCATAGTCTGCTTTATTATTCCATTCATAGGAATATTTTATTTGGAGAGTAATATTAATTAATCTTAGATTTAGGAGTCTTGTCCTAAAACTCTATCTCATTTTTTCTTGTCTTAATTCTACTCATTACTTATTTATATCATCTTTATAAAATGTTCTTACAAATTAGACCTATATAAATAATGATTTACAACTTGACTTGGATCATGAGCCCAAGTAATAACAGGGAGAAGTGTTTTGTTTCAGCCCAAAATAGTTTTAGGCAGAGAGTTTGGCAAAATAAAAACAAAAGTCCAGAAAGTTGCTTGGCACCAAGTCGATAGTATTTGTTAAACCAGTACACACAGACACACTGTGATAGCCTTTCTGTTTTTTAAAATAAAAGATGAAAAAAAATCTATTTGAAAAAGTCAAAAAGTGTCATTTAAAAAATGTCATAAACTAATGCTTCACTAATTTCTGAAGTGAAATGAAATATTTCATATTAAAATCACAAGAAAACATCTTGATAGCATTTTGTGTGTATGCTTTTTGTAGGGTGGGGGCTATATTGAGAGGGGACTGAATTGTTCCAGTCCAGCCGAAATGCTTTTCTCTCCCCAAGCCAATTTACTACAGGTTAAAATAAGCAATCTAGTGATACCTAAATTGCTTCTATCCATCTCTTTGCCTTTTCTTAGTAACCATTATCTTTTGGCTATTGTAGCTTCTGCCTTACTGTTTTGATGCCTTCAGGCTGAAATTTCTAACATTGACTAAAAAAGTAAAACATGTAATTACCGATAACTTTCAAAGGGAGCTGGCACTCACCTCTGCCAGGCCTTTCTGAACCCCAGCCTTAAACTACATTTTTAGACACTTTCCCTCCCTATTCCATCAAATTTGTGACTTTCTATGGTCTACAACATCCAATTTACTGACAAGGTCCAATCTTTCTGCCTCACTGTCATAATTTTGCCTATAATTGCCAAACACAGGCTATGCAAAGAAATAAAACTCAATCTTTTCCCTTTCACTCAGCCAGGAGCCTCATAAAGATTCCCTCATTAGCAAGCCCGGAGCTGCCAGCGATACTCTTTAATAGCTCCCTTTCCCTGAGATGCCTTATGGCTACAAATGAAAGCTGTTCGCTGCTCAAAATCAGCCCGCTAAATAACTCACACAAATGAAATACCTCTAATTTGCCTGACCGCTCCCCAGCTGCGAAGGGACCACAAGTGCGGCAGTGCCATCTCTTTGATCACTGCACCCCGGACCTTAATTAGCTGTACGTTTAAATGTAAACAAACTGCAATGATGAGCACATCCATTACCCCCAAAGCACCAGCACTGCTCGCATTTCATTTATAAAGGAAGGAGAGGATGCATCTGCTTCAGGCTATTCTCTTGGTGAGATGTTCCCATAAGGTTCAATCAAGTCATTCAAGGACCTCAAGAGACTGGTAAACTATAATGCTCTAGAATGACATGACCGAGTGAATATTTGGAAAGCAATTACCATGTGAACACATTATGCTGTAGCTAGGAAAACACTGTAGCTTCTTCTCCGTAAGGCAAAGTTATATGTTGTTGTAAAACCACCAAAGTCCATGCACCTTTGGGGATCTTCTGCAGAGAAATTTCCTGAGAAAATTTTGTGGTCTTTAGCCAAAAAATTGATTCCTTGAATTGCAGAGGAATGCAATGAACAAAGTAGTTCCTACCTGCAGACATTCCAGCCTTCACCTCAAGAGAAAAATGAAAGTCAGTCTCTCAGGGAACAGAACATTTTGGGTCAAAGGAATGAGTTGAAAGGCTGATGGAGGGATGTAGATGAAGGCAGGCCCAAGGTTCCTCCCATCCTTTTGGGGGACGTGGGGGCGGACAATAACTCAGAGAAGCTCATCATCCATGAAACGCAGTCAAAAGCTATTTTTCTGCTATATGGGTGTGCTATGGGGATAAAAGTTTGTGCAGACAATGGATATTTTGATTGTAAGAACTACATCAGTGTTAGAGGAAAGAAACTTTCAAAGCTGACAGGTCCATGAAGAGACACTAAAGAGCAAAGTCTCTGGTACCCTAAGCCCTTATGTGCAAATGTGGGTGTATGCAAGGCACGGCTTGGTCTTTCCCTTAAAGGAAGAGGGGAACACCCAGCCACGGAAATAACCTAGCCAAAGCGGAGGAGGAAAAGCTCCAGCCAAATTTTGTGTATCTGCAGGTATGCTGTGCATGCTGACATGCTTGTTACAAATGCATGATAATATGCTTCCATGGGTGTTGTGCATGGATTTAAAGTACTTAGAATGGTGCTTACTATTTATCCATTTCAACATTTAATATTACCTACACAGAGGGGAAAGACATCTTTATAAACTGATTCTCTTTCTTGTTTTGAGGCTGTGTGTTGTATATCGCCAATATACAATAGTTAGAGATACATAAGATCAAATAGTTGATATAGAATACAGTTGAGATTTGAATATAGATCTCCAGAAATCAAGGTGGTTCCATGATCTCAATACCTTCTATGCATATGAATTCTTTCTTTCTTTATTTGTACACACTAGTAGATAGTAGAGCTATTACAAAAAATATCTACTCTTAAAGGTAGCCAAAAACATAGGGATGGAGAGGACTTCGATCCACCCGCTGAATTCCTTTGCAATTCTGGCCAAGCTTCTCTTATGGTTGCCAGTTTCTTGTCTATTTTGTTTATTTAGAGTGTAAATTCTACATCAGAGACTAGGTTTCTGTGGCAATTTTGATGGTATCTTTGCAAAAGGTAGGTGATCTCAAATGCGTATTTAGGAAAGTAGGAAGGATCTAAGGACTCAAGAAAGAAACCAGAACATAAGCTCCCAGGGTTTGATTAACTTTTAGGGAGTTCAAAGGTCAACTTAATGAAACGAAGGACTAAGTATTTAAGCTCTTAATCAACATTTTTTAAATGAAAATAAGCCAAAGTATTTTGCAGGGAACTTTTTATCATAGTGCTTATAAGCTGAAAAAAAGAGAAGTGACTCAATGAGGAAAAAACATGAATGAAATCCAGGGTTTTCAAGCCTTTAGGGAAGTAGGGAAAGTTTTACTTTCATAGACTACCCTGCTTTTTTTCTTTTCTTTTCTTTTCTTTTTTAAGATCGCTCCCACCCTATTTCCTCCTCACACACTGAACAGTTCAGCTGGATGATGAACTTCAGGCCAAAGTGAGTAGTCAACTGTTTGCCCTGTAGCTGGCCTGACTGGAAATCTTGGCTCTTAGCACCTTCTCTGGAAGGCAAAAAGACTCCTTTCTGGAAACCACATTCTGAACTATTTGTAGATAGATTATAGCACTAAGGAGGCTATCTTGCCATGACATATTCATCAAATAGCTCAAAGTTTTTTACTGCTCAGCTAATTTTTCAAACAGCAATAAAAAAAAAAACCTGTATTGTACATGCCACCTCAATTTACTCCTTTTTCTCAGCCTTGCACCTCGTTAAATTTTGATTCATACCCGAAGCAATCACAGAACATGGGACTGCTCCAGTGAGCCTTAGAGAACACCAAGATGTCCTTTAACAGTGTCTTTGTTTTCTACAGGGATTAGTTTCAGAGCTCTGGACACATGGGTTTCTATTTTAATTTTTAGAGAATGCTTGGGACAATACCTCAGTAACAGTATCAAGGGAGATATTACTGTATGGCTATATCTTAATTTAATTAAAAGCTCTACCTCAATAAAACATTTCCAGATGGAGAGAACTTCTGGACAAAAGGTTTTGCATTTGGTGGGGGCTGTTTGTTTTTCTTTGGATGGAAATTTTATTACAAACAATAAAATTATTTAGAACAAAAAAGGCAAGATAAAATCTTTGTTGCTAATGTCTTACTTCTAGATGCACGATGCAAGAAAAGCCTTAGAGATATGATTGTAATTTGATGGCTGGAGCATTCATTTGGTGTGTAGGAAACCTACATGTATATAAATCCTCACTCTACCCATTCTGTCCTCCCAAAAAAATAATACATTTTCAGTAGAAGAGACTGAAAGAAAACCTGATAGTTTCCTAAGACTGATGAAAGCAACTTAGCAAAAATTAGACCTAGCTGGGAGGTTTCTCTTTCTTCTTGAAGCATATGGACTATTTCTAAGAGGCCATAAAAGTCAATCATGTAGTCAATAAAGTTATACTCACTATGTCAGAGATTACAACTCCATTGCAAAACATGCTGGGGTCTATAATTAAGCAAAAGCGTATACACTGCAAAATTATGAAACCCTCTGTCTGAGTACTCCAGTCACCACAGCATCTGGGGAGGTCTCAGCGTTTTGTTCTGCGTTCTGCTTTCTTTCCATCAAAATACTCACATGGATTTTGTTTCATCACACTTTACAGCAAGGAATTATTTTTCAAATGTCAAAGCTTTTTGCAGGATTGGAGTGAAAAACCATTTCCTGCCCAATTCTAAAAATACAAAATGTAAAGCAAGCATTCTGCCACCTCAAAATAAAATATAATAATGTATTTTACCCTAGTCAGTAGAAACTCAGTTAAAAACATCTCACTGACTTGCAAGCTGAACAACACTGAATCAGAATGATCCACTAAGCCCATCTTACCCAGAAATCACAACTATTGCAAGCATTTGCCAAGGCCTAGGTAGGTGGGATACCCCTCTGCCATCAGAAGAACAATTATTGGCATCACCAAAGACAGTATAGTTGAATGACATAAGTCAATTGTAGTCATGGAAAATAAGAGGGGCAAACAGGGGACAACCACTGAGCAAAAACATTCAGATTAGCACCATACCTCCAAAGCATGAACAACATTTTTTAATCTTTATACGACAACAGATGTTTGGCTTTCATAAAAGTTGAGTGTCCCACTTTTCTCCAAAAGAGGAGTCATGAGGAAATGAAGGACTTCCCTTGAATGGCATAGGTGAGTACATTTCCACGGAATCATTAAGTCTTTCCTTTCTCCAGAAGACATCTAAAGGTCTTCTAATAGCAGGAAGTATTCAGGGAAAAAAAAGAGTCTCATTTGAAAGGTGGCTAAACTGACAACAGCTTTTTAATCTGAGAAGGGGACACCTGAAATAGCAGAGATCAGAAAGATCATAAGTTGTACTGTCAAGCTGGATAGGGAACATGCTCATTTCTTCTAAAATAAATAAACAGATCAAATGGGGTGAGTTGCCATCATATCAGTGAAATGTATCGAAGAGCGTGTTTAAAAACAACTTTAATTGCAGAAGTTATTTTTTCCTATAAAGTCTGGATGGTGGATGTTACTAGCAAAGGTAATGTGGAGTTAAAATAAAATGGTCCTAAAGGGGGATTGGACAGTCTGGTGGGAGAAATAGTTTTTGGTGGCTGTTAAATGGACACAATTTTCATCTGTGGAAGTCTCCAAGCCCTCAATTGCTGGAAGCATATGGCCATGGGAAGTCACTCTGTCTTTGCAGTGTCTGTATCTACAGAGGCTCCCTGCACAACTATTCCTGGCCACCAACAGAGAAAATGAAGATCTAGAAGAGAATCTTGGGGAAGAAAAGACAGGTTGTTTCTATATGACAACTTGTGCTGCAGTTCAAATAATGAAGATCTGTGTTGGAGGTGAAAGGGTCCATCCTTGATAACGAAAGGTGAAACTGCTCAAGCACAGATCACAGAGATCTTACCATTTGGTTACAAAACACAAAATGAAGGCTAACTGCACCCTATTTAATTTTAGCAAAAAGACCTAGACCATTTGCAGAAAAGCATATGGGAAAAGTTTAAATTTTTTTCAGGTAACTTTCCTTTCTTACGGCGGCCTCTGCAAAACTTTGTTGTGGTCAGCAAATGGAAATACCACTAGAGGCACAGTTCCTGTATTACTTTTGCCTCTACCAGAAGCAAGAAAACCCCCAAACCTAGTGAGAAAATAAACCTAGTTCCTATGAGATGTTCTTACTTGGTCCCACATGCGTTTTGTATCAGTTTGTTCTCTTGGTACCCAGGCACAAATCAAGTTATTTAGATGGAGTTCCTAGGAAGCTGCTCAGAAAACGGCCTCAGATGACACTTTCAGCAATCTTCATCAATCTCTCACTGTTCTGAAACTCACAAACCTGTGAACTTTTCCTGTCTCCTTCAAGAACAAAGTCAGGCTCCAGAGGACAAGTTCTTCACATAAAGCTCAATCCAGAGGTCCACCAAGTTCTCAGGGACTCTTTCTATTAACTTCATTCTGTGCTGGGTCATGGCCAGAAGAGTTTACAGGTCAGCTAGCTGAAACGCATCCTGAGCAGGAAAGCACTAGTTTAAAATGTAATTACACTGATGGTATTTGGATCTACCTTTATTTTTTCTTCTTTATTTTTAATTTTATTATTTTCAACTGCTTTTAATTAAATGCTCAAATCCTTCCGGTAGCCTTAGAATCTTCCACCTCCCCTCCAAACACACACAAATTAAAGAATGCTTCCCCTGTATTTAGTTCAATAAAAAACAGGAATACAAACTAGAGGTTTTTAGTCTCTCTCTCTTTTTTTTTAAGCTGAGACATTCCTCATTTTATTATATTCCCACATTTTTTAACTACTGCATAAAGGGCCCCCATCTGCAGATGCATTTGAAAAGCATGGGTCACAAATTCTGGCTAGGAGTCCAGCTTGTAAAATGCTCCCTGACCTTTTAGACAGAGCAGTACAGTCTAGTTATTTATACAGATCTTTTTTCCCCTTCTCCCTTAGAAAAAAAGAGAAAAAACGTTTTGGTGCAAAATGTGTTTTGCTGACAATGCTGCAGCAAGTAGATCTGGCATTTTCTTCACAGTGCTGTTCTTTTGAAATCAGAAGTATTCTTCTAATTTACACCACCTGTGGATCCATCCTTAAGTAACTCTCCCAAAGCATGTGGAATTCATTTAAGTGGGTACAGGTGTTTTGTTTGGTTTGGCAAGGGTTTTTTTTATTTTTATTTTTTAATGTATGTGTTAGACAATCTTCAGGACTTTCCAAATGTGCTCAAAGCACATCAGGTTGGAAAGCATCTAGATGTTTTTTATGACTTTCCCCTGATCCTGGCTTGTCTGCATACAAAGCCAATCTTGCTGCAAAGCTAGAGCAGTGTAAAGGCTACTTTTTTTTATATATATAGCCAAGAAACACTTAGTCTGTGCCACATACCCTGAGAAAGAGAAGTGAGGGGAACTGCTCAAGGTTGAGGTGGACATGTTTCTCCAGGTTCCTACCAGTCTTTTGTAGGATGGAGCAGGGTAAGGGTGAAAGAAAGCTCCAGGATGACCCAAGGATAACCGGCTTTGCTGGCCTATTTCCCCCTTCAACCAGGGATTTTTGTTCTCTGTACCACACAACATAACCTACCTAGCACCAGACTTTTATTTCTTAAAGTATCAATGAAGCTTGGGAGTTGCCAGTTGGCCATCAGTACTCTGATTTATTGAAGGGTCTGTGGCCCTGCTTGGGAACATGCAATTGCACGGTTCAACGGGACAATCAGCCCAAAGTCACACTTTCTTTTCCCTGACTGTGGGCAGCTGTATCTATCAGGGCACCTGTTTTCTTCAGTAGACTTCTGATGAAGGATCTTGATCTATCAGCTTGGAGGAAGTTTGGGGTATTTGAGTATTGGTACAAGATGGTTTTGTGGAGGGAAGGGCCAGGACTGGTAGATTATTTGTTGGAAAATGAAGTGGCTGCGGGTTCAAGTCTAGAGGGCTATACCACAGCTCACTTCATTGGATGTTCAGGAACAAAAAAGCAGCAGGTTTATGGCTGCGGCCAAGCAGCTTGTAATTTATTTCCATCAACTTGGAAGCAGCCAAGTTAGTGAAGATGTAGACGTCTGCATTGCAGACATGTAAAGTAGGGTGAGGTGAATCCCACTCAAAGTGATTTTTCAGAGCCACATGATATGTCTGAGAAGAAACTGAGAAGAGGCATGCAGATCTCCCTCATACCAGCATTATTGCTAAAGCATTTGCCCATCTTCCTTACTGCACAAGCAGAAAGTAAATTATGTACAGAGAACACATTTTTGGAAAGCCCAGAAGGGAAAACTTCGCACGTACAGGGGGTGAGAGGTGCCAACGTTTAAGTCCAAGAACAGATCAGGTTCAGCTATATGATGACCCTCACTGAGCCAAGCAACAAGGTGACCTGACCTACCCTGATAGTCAGTTTTACATGGAGATCCTCTAAGAACTAGAAACACACTTTGTGGTCACTGTTCACCTATGCCAGAGAAAAAGCCTTCAGCTGGCAATGTTTTCTGTCTACGAATGGCCTGAAATGGAACCAAAGGCAAATTTTTTCAAATTTTTTTCAGATTTTTTTTTATTCTTGTGAGCCGTGTGGTCTCCCATTGGTTCCAGTATGTTAAAAAACAAAAATTGTCTTCTGGTATAAAATTACCAGAGAATGACAAAGGAATTAACGATTGCAATATTTAATAATAGACTTGATACGCAGATGTCACTTTGGGGTTTTTTTTGTTTGGTTGGCTGATTTTTGTTTTAAGAAGGTGTCAACGTCGTATTTACTTGATAATAAATACACTATGAGAGGCCCAGGTTTCCATCACAGAAAGGCAGGCGCAGGTCTGCCATACTAAAATTCTATGGTCTTCATGTGAGTTTTCATGACAGTAGTAAATGATGGAGAGACCTTGCAGTTTTGGTTCTGTCCCCAGTTCTCTTCAGAGCTGTACACACCAGAAAGGATAGAACCTAGATTCTGGTGGATCCGTGGCTCATCGTTGACCAAAGTCAATGTCTAATAAGGTGTGAACATATGGCTCAGTTTTCCTCACATCTCTGTGCCATCTGAAACTAACCAATGGGTTCAACGAGGAGAGGGAGAGGAAAGACACAGAACACAGATTTATAAAGAGGGCTGGTATTCATAGACCTCTGTCTGATTTCTCCAGGAAGCCATCAAGAAATGCATTGAGAAAATGCCTGTAGACACCCAGGGGACCCAGTTCCATACTGAGATATTTGAACCAAAAAACAGAGATCCAAGGATTAATCCCCTTCCCTGATGTAACCACTTAACATTTTTTAGGTACTCTGAGGGGGTTTCACACCTACAGCTCACACCTCGCCCTACCCTTGCTGAAGGTTGGCCTCTGACCTGGCACACATGAATTTTCCTGGGTCTAGAAGGAGAGCAAGGAAGGAGGAGCAGGGCTGTATCCCAGAGATTAGGGCACTCAGTAGGAATACTTTGGTTCCTAGACTCTACTCTCTTGCCTGCTTCTGCATTTTACATACAAATTTTGTTGAATAATAAAATAATCATCTGGTGAGCAGGGACATGCATAAGGGATAATTAGTCTGTGTTCTTTCTTCTGGCTTTTCTAGCTCTTTTTTTTTTGGCATGCTCCCAGTCAGATTATTTGGAAGTGATTATGTCCAAATACTGCTTAATCTATGACACACTTATTATCATCCAAGTACTCTACTAAGCCTGCACAATGAATAGAGTGGCACTAATAGAGCGTTTGGGGGTTTTTTTGTTTGTTTTTTGTTTGTTTTTTTGCTTTGCTTAATACAAAAATAATTACAATCCTGTTAAAATCTCATGCAACAGGTTCTGTGTTTGCATCAGCCAAATGTTTAACACTAAATCACCAATTAAGGAAGAAAGCATGCAGACACAAATTTTAATGAATAGCCCAAATCGTGGCTATTTGTGTCCCTACTCTCTTTTTGTTTTGTTTTGTTTTAATGTAATGAATTCATTTGGGGGCTGTAATTGAATCATTCCTCCTCACTCCTCCCTTTTCATTACAAAAAAGGGTGATTCAAAAATTCCCGTTTTACTTCTGCTAATAGGAGTCTAATTGCCTTTCCTTCAAACTTTCTTTTCTTTAGTGCTCTTATTGAAAAAGAAATAAACGCAACACGTGGAAGAACACAGTTAGTTAGTTAGTTAGTTAATTACAGATTCTGGTCCTGGATACAGAGCCATGAAAATAAGAGCAAGAAATGACCTACCATAATTCCTCTGTTTACGCTATAGATATTTTAGTTCATGAAAAAATAATGATGACATCAATGAAACCACAGGAAAACTCTCCAGCCAGGATCAGAGCCCAATGCGCTGGGTTGCTTTACAGATAAAATATTAGAAAGAACCCTCACTCCAAAAAGCTAAATGATTTGGCTGGACAATATCCATTGGAAGAAAGAGAACTAAGGTCATCTCTGGATGCAGGAATGCAGACAGATTTGGGATCCCAAAACTTGGAGCCCCAAACAGCCCCGAAAGAACTACAGAACGGCCATGTATGGCAGAAATATCAAAACGTTGCACACCTTTCATGTATATGGCAATGATGGCAGATCCCACACAAGCATAACCTTCTCTTGAGCAGAAACCAGACTCAATATTCAACCTCTGATTTATATCAGTGGGTCTCCAGGTTTTTTAACCAAAAGAGGAAAACTCCTAGCTCCTAAGCCTGTCTGTGTGCTATCTTGTAATGTTTTATTTAGCTCGCTTTGGGAACCACCATTTTATTATGGAGGGTATCTTAGGCTTCTGACTTAAGGAGTGACATAAAACTTGCAGAAGAAGATATCTACATAGAGGAGGCTACACGTAGGTGTCTACATGTGAGCTAGTTTAATATCATGACCAGTGGAAAGTTGCAGTCAGTAGTTTAAGAAGTGATTTACTGACCGACGTGGTGAACAAGATTGACTTTCCCAAAAATAGAAGTTCAGTAGTATTTGAAACACCTCAGGATATGTTAGATACCCACATAGTGCTTTCAGATGTGATATAGGAGTGAAGGGAGACCCATGCCTTCCTTCAGTGCCAGCTAGAAGGCAAGTGAGGTTCCCTAGGGCATCTCAGACGGACACTAGGTGCTTTGATATGGGCAGCTGAATATCACTAAAGGTGTCTTCTTCACGAAATCTGCACCGCTGTTGCATTATGTTGACTGGCTCTGCATTTATTGCAATGGAAGCTGAGACACCTAGTGCATGCGTAGACACCAAATCTTAAGTCTTTATGCATGACTCTGGGTATCCATACCCCAGAGTATCATTATCACCACTTAGATGTGGTATCATGGCATGTATGTATGGCATGTGTCACTAGCATCACAGAAACTTTCTCTCTGACTGAACTTACATATCTATTTTCTCTTTTGGTAAACTAGGACATTCACAAGTCTGGTAGGAAAGAAAAGAAAAGAAAAGAGAGAGTGTGAGAGAAGTAGTTAGGAAAAACAAACATGGAGTAAGGAGAAGAGCTCACAAAAAGTAAAAAGAAATGCCCACAGTGAACAGGTTCCTGTGGAACTCACAGGCACAATATAGTTTAATGTCAAATTAAACTGTAGGTTGCTACTGTCATATGATGCAGAAGACAACTGAGTGGATAGAGAAAAGATATCTGGAGTTAAAATAGTAAATTAAATACAAGCTTAGAAGACAAAGAAAATCTTCATTCTTTAAGATATATAAGCCATTCTCTATCAAAGCGTTGGTAGTAGGAAATTGCTTTTCTCCAAAATGTGCTATTCACTGAAATTGCAGGATGCACTCAAATTAACATTTCTTTAGCCCTGTCCTCTAAAGTGGCTGCTATCAGCCATTTTCAAAAGAGGTTAATAGATGACAAGGCTGTTCCTCTGGCCCTGTGTTATTCCTAAACTACTAATTTTGGAGTCCTACATAAAACTCTTCATTAATAAACATAATTAAAGTTTCAGACCAAAGTCAATTGCAGTGAAGTCCTATGTTACCAGTCCGCTCGGAGAGAGATTGATCTCTCAGCGCTGTTTTCCCACTAGGCTGACTGAAGCATATGCTTAACAAACCAAACCATTACCCAGACACTTTCCTCAAGTAATCTTTCTTTCTTTTTTTTTTCTTTTTTCCTCTAAAGAGGAGCTGAAGTGTATAATTACTCATCAACTTCCCTGCCTCAAAGCAAACTTGAAGATTGTTGCACTCATGATAGCCTGAAATTAGTGGCTGAGAAGAAGGTAATTAGAATCACGCTGCTGAAAGAAATGAAGAACAGATTGTGTGTTCAGGAAAGCATTTGGTAGATATAGCTACAAATTAAGATGTCTGAGGAAACAGTGAGTCATTCTGTTGACTTTCATGGAAGGCTCAACTTCAGTATCATCATGGCAGGTTTACATCAATGTTAGAGCACTGGCAGCAGCTCAGTGCTCATGAAGGTGCATGTTCCCAGAGACCTGGTGCAGCACAGCACGGGGAGCGGGATGCAAAGGTGGAGCTGTGAAACGAAGCATCATCCCTTTACTCCTGCCCTTCCAGGAGTCCCTGCTTCTTAACAAGTGTATGCAGTGGTGCACCTTCGTAGCTCCCTTAGAGTAGTTAATCCCCTGAGTCCTGGTAACTAGAGTTTGCAGTTTGGAAGAGAACTTGGGACCAGATGCTTAGATGCAAAGTAGGCAAAATTTCCTTATGTAGAAGGAATATGTTCCCTATGGAAGGGTGATGGGATCATGAAACTGCTGGATATGCCTGGAGGCCTCTATTCTAAATCCTTAATGAGCAGCCTAGGAACAGAAACATGAATGTGGCAGGCTAGCACACAACCTAACTCCAGGCATCCATGCACCATGACTCAAGAGGATGTTCTGGCTGAGAGAGGAGTTTCATGCTCCACTAGGCCTCCAGAAACCCTGGATCTTCCTTCTCTTAGCATCACATAAAAGCTGGTCTTCCGCTGCGGCAGAGGAAGGAGGCCGTCCAAACAGAAAAGATCACTGGGACCTCTACTACAGTGTGTTTATCTGACGCCAATCTTACCCCCATTTTTGCACTCCAGCCTTGTCTTGGAGTGTTCCCATGTAAGCAGAAACCATCTTTCACAGGTGTCACTTCTGTAGTCAGACTGAAAATCTTAGTCTGAATGAATCAAAAATGGGGACAGCAACAATTGGTCTTTGCTTAGTTTTGTTCCTAGCGAATGGTTCTAGATGTGGAATGTAGGCTGGAGAAAAACATGCCACTGACACTACTCCATGAAGTACAAAATGCAATACTTTCCAAGTAATTAATACATCTTCCACTTAAGGCCTCAGGCAGCTAATTCTATAACACAAGGCACTGTAGTAGCTCATATTGAAGAGATAACGTAGCAACAGTAAATGCTCACAGAAGTAACATATCTGAGGAAATCATAATAAAGAGTAATTTCTAGGTATTTCTTAATTAGGCTTGCAGCTAAGCCAAGACACTTCCATCCTCTTAACAAATTTACAAAGCTGGTTTAAGCTTAACACCCAAATGTCAACTTCCAAATATTTGTTTTTCAGTTGCAGCCAGGACCATAACTTCAGCTGGCGTAAATCACTCTCGCTGACTTATTGGAGCTCTCCTCATTTGTGCCAGGTGAGATTCTAGCTCTATGTTTGGGAAAGCAGTGTTACTTGGCCTGGGAAGGAATGTTTTGTTGGGAATGAAAGAGGAATGAGAGAAAGCATCTGTATCGGCATTGATCATATCCTGCTTCAGGACACGATGGGGTAGTGCCAGCGCAGCATCGTTGTCCAGCTTTTGGGAGCAGAGCACCCTAACCTTGACCTAAAAGCTGGCATGTTTCTTAGTAGAGACAGAGCATATGAAGGCCCTTCAGTGTCTGTCTTAAGCTATGGGACTTCAGCTCCTCTGAGCTGAGAAAAGTCAGAAGATAAAACGCTGAACTAGTCTCTCGCTTCTCAGCAGTCCATCCTTGGAGAAAATGAAAAGCCAGGCTACAAGACCCCCATCCCTATGGCATCCAAGCACTTCATAGATATGGACAGATTTGCCCTTGCCAAGCCGTAATGGTGTAAGTTATTCTTATTAAAGGCAGATAACTACAACAGCAGGGAAAAAAAAAGGTGATGTGTTTAAGACTGCACTGGAAATCTACTGCTGAGCCTGGGAATTGAACAGCAGCACTTGAAGTCACATCTACTGGGATATAACTTCAGCTTCCTTAGGACATGACTTGTGCATGAAGTAACACATAGCCTTCCAATTATACGGTGAAACACACTGTGCCTCCTAACCTCTTGAACTTGACTCAAAATTAAAGTAGCTTCATTTTTCCAAGCTCTCCAGTCTTTTTTGCTTCTGATTTGCAATACAACAGATACAAAGCAGTGTCGAGGGTGAGAGGAACAGAAGTGTAAGTTCAAATATTGGTTGAAGATTTGCCAGTGAGTCTACTCACAGCAAGAATTCTTTTTTGCCCGTATTAAGGCAACTCAGAAGATTCCACACAGCAGTGAAGAGTTCATAACATTTTAAATGCCATTAAAAGGACAGACACATTTAAAAATAATAGAACAAAGCCCATAGACATTACCACAGAACAAAATATTGTATTATAAGGGTAATAGATAAGATGCCTTCCTTCTGGGAGGTCTTTTTAATCTTGAATATCTATGATTGCATGCTGTTCTTGGCAGGCCTTCTATAAGGGTGCTAGTGCTGTCTCCAAGTATATGCGTAAGCTTTTGTTTATCAGGAATGCAAATGTTTCCTTGTATAGAGCCTGTTATCTTGGCACGGCATGCCACAGGGTACGTCTGTTGGCATGAGCGGGACTTTTCTCCCTTGTCAAATTCTCAAAGATAAACAAAAAGTTGGGCTTCTTTGTTTCCTAGCACGGAATCAATTACTGTGCTGACGGAATCCATCTCACCTCATGAGTTTGGGATGCAGTTGTCAGAGCTGGAGGTCTTAATGGGTGCCTGCTTAGTTATAGTTATAGCTGTGCCATTAATAAGCTAATGCTCTTAGCATTTTTAAGGTTTATGTATTATTTTTCACGTCAGCTGATAAATATTGCTCATGCTGTTTTGATTCCTAAAGTCATTTTTTTTTCTCATCTAAGTTAAAGCCCACATCTCTAAAGTGGAGTGCTGACAGATAAAGGCTCCTCAGTTTACAAATCAGCTTGGTCACCAACTCTCCTCCAAGGCAACAACAGTCCAGCTGACCTTCTATTTTCTGTGCTCACATCATCCTGCTGGCTGGTTCAGCCATCAGGGGAAAAACTGCCAGCCACAGCCACGAGCTTGCTGAGTCAATTGCCAAATGCTTGGTCTGCCAGCTAGAAGCTGCTTTGCCAAGCTCCAGTTGTGATGAGTACCCTGACACCCTTCCAAGCTGGAAATAGGTGCAGTAGGAGCCGTAGACCTCTTCATATTTATTCAGTGGGGGAGGAAAGTAGGAGAGGAGGAAACGAAGGTTTTTTACGCAGACATTGTTACAAGTCACAGGAGAACCTCAGAAGGACGGGAAGGAGAGTTTGACTCAGACGGAAAAAAAGAGAATCCAGATGCTTATCCAGAAGTCTTTGATCTGTCAGCATGGAAAGTCTAAGTCAGGATTTCAGGCTCTTTCTTGAAATTTTTGGTGCTTTTTTTAGTCCCGTTTGAGAGCAATCAATCCATCTTAGAGTACTTCTGTTTCTCAACAAAACTCATAAGCAAGGAGGGCAAGGAGACTAAAATGTCTGAACGTTCATTCATATTCTAGGTGTCTTTTGAGGTTTCTAATCATTTTCTAGCTGATTAACCCTTAATTGTTTCATGAAAGTTTGTTCACAATAAGCTTTCTAGGCTGAACTTATCCAGAATAAGCCTTCTGAAAACATTCTGCTACTATTGAAAAAGAAATTAATTAATGACTGGAACAAATGGATGAAGGGAGAAAGAGAAAATGCCATTACTTACAATCTGTTAGAGAACAAATGGTTATGATTATTCCATGAAGGAAGAAAGACCTTTTCATTTACCCGTGATCAAAATTCATCTTCCCTTGGAAAGCGTGATGACAGTTAATTAAATGGCAAGAGTAATTACTTTAGAGGAAAAAAAATCCCATGCTGACAGGAAAAAAAGACAGATAGATATAAGGAAGGAAGAGCAGATCAGACAATACTGTGTCTGAAGGACTTGGGGAAAACAGTCTATTACTGTTTCAGCTGTTTAGAAGGTAAGGTAGATAGTTATCCACTTGTTACAGAAATGAAGCATTGATTCCTCTGATATCTTCATCGAAGATGATCACTAAAGCACCAAACAGTGATGGATCCAGCCTGTGAAGACAGAGGGATGTAGGATGCAATCTATCTTAACCTGAAATTCAGTAGCTCAGATAAATTGATCTAAAATTGCCATCTTTATCAAATAAGAAGGGAGCCTGGGATGACCATTCAGACATAGACAGTTACAGTACAATCACCTAAATTCAGGTGAAACCCTTTTGTAGATATTGGAGGTTGAAAAGATTATCAAGATCATCAGTTCTGCACTAGACATTCCCCACACGGAGTATAGGAAGTGGGAGAGAGGTGCGTGACAGTTTCATGTGACCTGATAGGAGGGCTGAACCAGTCAGCCTTCATGAGGTGGCCAAGACACTCACAGCTTTCACTGTAAATCCGTATTACCCACACATATGGTCTGGCCCATGTTTTTTCCTCAAACTGCCCTGGACCTAGAGGCAATAAAACTAAAACTGAAAGCAAAGTTTCAGTTAACCTGATAGAAACATTATGTCACCTACCAAAAATCAGAGAATGTCTCAAGAAGTAGTGGCCAGTGATGCAATCAGGATTGACCTTTCCCCTTCCATTACTGTCGGACATATGTTTCGTGTCCAGCAGTGGACATAAACATGGGGATGAACATGTAAGGAGCAAAGCTATCTGTCTATGCGACTACAACCCCTTCCACAATGAGGAGAGAGCTCCTCAAGCTCTCCAAGCCATGGAGACAGGAAGGATGGAATGCGTGGGCAGGACAGGCAAATGGCAGGTTTCTTCTGGTGGCCATCTTCTTTCTAGCTTTTGGCTCTGTGTTACTCTTGATCTCAGTGAAATCAAGTCCTGAAGCACTTGCTGCTATTCACATCACAAGACCCACAGCAAAACTCCAGTTGAGTTCATGCTCTATCTGAGAGGCCCTTCACATTCATATAGTAGCTGAAAAGAAGTCTCTCTCCATAAGAAAGGGCTGATCAAAGAGATCATACCTAATTTTATTCAAAAAGTTGTATACAAACTAGAAACTGCCTTTTCTTATTGCAAAAAAGTATCCTCCCCATTCCATTACACTTCTTCTTAGTGTAACTGGGACTACAAGAAGAGAAATGTGTGAATTCATTTAAAGCTGGGCTATATGCCATTTTCTGTGTTCTGAAAATTGTAATAAAAGATTCCTTCTCATTCATCAAATAAAGTAATAATATCTAGGCTTTATCTGGCAATATTTATTCTTTATCAAAATTAAATAAACATATATGCTCCAAAAAAGCACTAAATTTAAGAAAAAGTACTAAAAATTTGGGGGGGGGGGAATCGAATATAATCCAAATAGAACCAGAGGAAGTTACAAACTTCAATGAAGAGTTTTAATTTAACTGGCAACAGTAGCAAGCACAAACGTCCGTAAGACTGTGCTTGTTTTCTTGGATATGTTTCTATGGTATTAAGTCAAATTGTCATTAACTGCCAATTGGCGGCTGAAGTTATTTCCAGAAGTTCAAGCTTCTCACTGGCTTTACTGTAACTCTAAAGTGTGAGGAGTTTGCCCAACGAGTCTCATCAGAGGAAGGCAAAGTGGACTGGTTCTTAAATTGCTGCACTTATAAGGTCTTTAGAGGAAAATTATGTATGAGGAGGTGATGGAGTGAGTTGAAAAATTAGCCCAGCGAGAGTGTGTTGATGACATCCAGGATTGGGATTAGCAACGGGGCCCTGTTGTAATTTGGAAACACTGTAGTTCAAGTAGCAGAGAAATTAAGGAAGTCTGGTTTGCAGTGGCTCTTTCCTGTGCTGATCCTCTGATGCCTAGTGAAGAGTAAAGTTATTCTTCCTTATACAAGCAGAGTTATTAATAAGGTTTCTCTCCTCTGTCTGGTTGGGTATTGATGCAAAGTCTCTGAGGAATCTGTATCCTTGAGACTGTATCCATGAAATTCAGCTGATAATACCCATTGATAAAAAAAAAAATGTTGAGAGGAAGGATGTGGAGGCAAGATAAAGAAAAACACAAAAAGGCAGACAGGCACTACCAGACAGCATGACTGGGTGCATTTGGTGCACTGGAAGCCAGGAAAAAAAATAAATTAGTGTATCACAGGTAGTGGGAGTGTTCATCCACTTCTTTGTGCGAACACGATGAGACAGCTAAATGGAATACAGAGTATTCTGCACAGAGACACTATTGCAGGTGATAAATAAAACACACAAGTGTTATCAACCTTAAAAAAAAAATTGCCTTGTGTGCTGGATCAAAAATTGTCATCGGATATGCTGTCAGTTGTCCCACCACAAAGAGCATATGTCATTTGCCTAGGACATTAGACAGTATATTTCAGGTCTTATTTACCTCCAAAAACAGCACCATGAGTAATGGGACATTATAGCGAGAAGTCAGAGGGTAAAGTGCCAAGAAAATTCAGAATTTCCCTCTTTGTAACCGTAGGGAGTTCTTCTCCCTCCAAAGCATGTGGTTACGACTGTGATGGCTGCTGTTTGTTCCTGTTTTAGGGGAGTCCATCTACCTTGTTCTGTCTTGGCTCCTGCAACTCACTTTGGCCACCAAGCACATGGCAGAAACCTCCTGAGACATCAGGACACTCAGCAGACAGAGCAGGGCTGAGCCTGACAGGCAAAATGCAAGGTGATGCTGGCCAGCAAACCAGCATGAAAGGCCAAGCAGCCAGCACACAGCTCACTGCTTCAAGAAAAGTGAGGATTTTCAACCACAGTGGGCTCGGGTCAACTCTGGCTTACACATTAGGTACAAATACCTAAAAATTACACCTGATATTAACAGAAGAGTGAAGGAAATAAGAAGTATTCTGTATGCTAACAGTCTTCTGTCATCTTATTAAAAAAAATACAACAAAAAAAAAAAAAACACCCATGAAACTGCAATGTGGGCTGTCGGGCTTTGAATCTCAGTTTGCTCAGTTCTCTGATAAACTACGGTTTGTTTACTCATGGGGCTATGAGATAAGGAGAACTGGATAATTTATTAAAAGCTTTGGGCCAAAGTTTCCTGACTGATCTCTCTTTTCCAAGCATTTTGAAAGCCAGCCCTGGCTTCAAGCAGGTGAATTTTCTAACCAAAATGAAAGTTTTTTTAAAAAAAATAGTAGTGAAAACCCAGTGCAGTTTCCACATACTGCTTTTATAATTGATAGTAGCCTGAAAAAGTTACCAGAATAAATCTTCTCCTTTCTGCTGGTTGACCAGGGCATAAAGAGATATTGAATGAACCAGGTAAATTTGCCCATGACAGTTCTGCTGGTGTCCCAGACATCTGTCCAGATCTCCACTGTCCTCCAGCTCCTGTTCCAAAAGACTTCAGGTCTGTTTTAGGTCCTCTGCTATATCTGAAAGACCCATACAGATGTTTCAAATGCTTAAAATATCTCAATGGCTCTAGCTGCCTAAGTTTGGGTAGCTGAATCCCACCCCAGTAGACAAACAACTCCCCTGCACACAATTTTACACTCTAGGTCACTTATTATTGTTAACATGTTCTTCTTTTATTCTTAAAATCCTGTGAAACACAAGTTTACTTGTTAAGGGAGGCATTTCCTCAAGAAAATGAAAAAGCATATCATTTTTCTCTACAAGAGAAAAAAAAAGAGGAGAAAATTCCATTGATTTATATTTTGTATCAGGACAAAAGAAAACTTCACTAAGCAGCTGATCAAGAATTGCAACAGGGCCTAGAGAAGTTTTGGAAACTCCATTTTGGGGGATACTTAAAACTGGACAAGGCCATGAGCAACCTGATATAACTGGACACACTTTGAGCAGAAGGTTGGAGTGGAGAGTGACAGAAGTACCATTCAACAGCACTCCGGGTGTGGTCTCACCAGGGCAGGATCACCTCCCTCGACCTGCTGGCAATGCTCTGCCTAATGCAGCCCAGGATACCATTGGCCTTCTTGGCTAAAAGGGCACATTGCTGACTCATGGTCAGCCTGTTGTCCACCAGGATTCCCAGGTCCTTCTCTGTAGAGCTGCTTTCCAGCAGGTCAGACCCCAGCCTGTACTGGTGCATGGGGTTATTCCTCCCCAGCTGCAGGGCATCCTAGTGAGTAATCCTAGCAATGGGATAGTTTGATATCAATTAGCATGATAGGAACCATATGTAGAGAGATTCCTATATGCTATATATCACAAACACCACAGCTTCCAAGTTCAAGGAAGCAATAGGGTGACTCAGGCTGCTCAACATTAACGGCTTTCAGGTCCTGGATCATCACTATGGAGTAAGTCATAGCAGAGCTTATATTTGGCTTGCAGGCTGAATATAAGGCAGAGTTACAGAAAGCCCAGAAGGTGCCTTCATGCTTGTTATAACAACAAACCTGGTTCCATTTTGCATTTTATAAAAGACACAGATGTCATGAAATTAATGGCTATTGCATGTTTCTGGTGTTGGACTCCACTTTGGTTCCACAGCACTGAGGATAGCAGTAGGCAACAGGAAGGGGCAGAGTCAACCTGTGTCCTTGCTAAAATCATTCATAGAATAAGCATATGGTAACTCAGAAAGACTTTTCCTCTGTGGCAATATGAGAGAGGTGGGGCTGGTTCCCAGTGTGGGCTAATAATCCCACAAGTAATTTGAGGATGTGAATACAGGGATGACTTGATGGAAGAACATTTCACCCCCATCGATAACGATGGCAGAAAAGCAATTTCAGGCTGGTGGTTTCACAGGGAAGATGATAAACTAGAGGTGGACAAAAGTTATACTGTCAGTGCCAGAGCAAGACTCGCAGCTTCCTCAGAGCAGGATGTTACAGAGATTCATTAAAATCAAGATCTGACCCACTTGTACCAGCTGAGCCTGAGACCCACAGCATTGAAACAGAAACCTCTGTCACTCCAAGGATTCATTCCATTCAATAACAGCAGGAGCAGGCTGGTATTTTTGTGCAAAAAACACACATTTTGAAAGCCTAATATATTTGCTTATGCCAGCAGGAAGAGGCTGCTGGGCTGGTCTACCAATCCTATTTAGGGGTACAAATCCCTTTCACTTATGGGACAATTGTAAGCAAAACAATTTCAAATACTTCCAATGATATTTTTTCCACAGCCAATCTAAAACGGAAAAAGACTCACTAAGCGATTGGATCAAATTCCTCACTCTGCAAAGGAAAAACAAGATGACATCCAAACCTCTTAAGTCTTTTCACACATGGAAGGCCAGGCAGCCAAAATTCTCCTTCATCATTTCCACATCCAGCTTTCTACACACTGAGCGCTATAGAACAGCACTTTTTACATAACAAATATCCCTTCATCAGAAAAAATACAAAAAAAAAAAAAAAAAAAGCAGAAAATCACATACATCTGCCTGTATTTTTAAGGATTTTAGGTTCTGTTAGGGTTTTTTTTTTAGCTTACTGTATTTTTTTTTTATTTTCTATGAATAGGGCAAGTAGGATTGCCTCCTGTCACCCAGTCACCAGGCCTTACTCTCATTCTTTGAGGTCAGTGGTAAACTTCTCATTACCTGTTCAGAGAGCAAAATTCCACTCTAATTTTCAATTATGTCATTTGTCTTGGCCAGTAGATTTCAGAGTTCAGCATATACCAGTATTATTCCAGATAATTCCATGTTTGCATTTTAGTCATTCAAAGCCAACTAATTCTGCCGCCTATAAACTGACATTTTTGCAGCATTTTTCATTTCAAATGATTAGTAAACATTGAGTATGATAAGGGGAGGATTAGACCTGAAGTCAAATGTATTCATTTGTTTTCATTATAACAGAATGATTTCTATGGCATTGCCTCTGGTTTTGACCCATGACTTAGCATGACCAGAAATTGCTAATGTGTCATTAGCAATAGGTGACGGAGTGAGCACACAAGGCTCTGAGCCAAAGCATCTGACTGCACAGAGGATGGATCTTGTCTGAATCATCAGGGATCCTAGAGAGGTTTATAAAACTTGACAGTCTTGAATCTCCACACAACGCAAAATACTCAAACATCACTAGCAGAAGAGGAGGAACAATTTGGATCAGTATGAACAGTCTCACACTGAAGTATGAGACTAAGGCTTACTTACAGCATGGATAATGTCCAATTCCCCACCTTATCAACCACATACAGTACTTAATACAATATTTAAACATGTTTATACAAGTCTCTAGGAAGATACATGTGCACATATATCACCAGCAACCAGTTTCCAAATTAATGACATTTTAAAGGTAAAAACATGTTTGCAACATTGTCCAGGGCTTTCAAATGCAAGGAACTTCTGGAAAATATGTCAGTGCTAGTAAACTGGGATTTCTTGGATTTTCTCTCTCTTCTTTTTTTCAGTATAAAATTCAATCACCTTTTTGTGTTCTTTCCCTGAACCTAAGTCTCTGCTCCTTTCTAAACCCAAGCAGCCTGGTAAGCTTTGAAAAACTCTGGGGTCCAGCTTAGGTTCACAATAGCCCATCTGGAAATTTTTATATTCTGTTTTTCTTCTAAGAAATCAGCCCAATAGGCATAAAGTAGGGATTTGGCAGGACTGGATGAGATTTAAAGGATACCAGCTAGCAGGTGTCAGGAAGTTTCTGCTGCTTCTTCCATATTGTGCTGCTCTATTTTATTGTTATTTGACTTATTTTTGTCATTTTGGCAGCTCCCATGAGTCCTGGACATGTTCCGCTAAGCCGAAAAACCCAGATGCTCCCTGGAACAGAAATAGCCCTAACTAACTCCCATTGGGGCTGGAGATGTGACATCTCCTTGGGGTGGCCTGTAAAGGCCAGGCAAAACACTTTCGGGCAGCTATTGGCACTAGACATTGATATTTAAGCAAATAAATCCTGTTTTTGATGACATCCCATCCATAACTACTGCCATCTGCCATCTGGATGGGAAATCTTTTTGAAAATCCTTTTCCCAACACACTCTTAACCAGTTTGTTTGCATATAGTGATGGGAGAACAGAGGCCTATGTCCTCTGAAGTGGCAGCTGGACCTCATGCAGATCTCCTAAAACATTTCAGATAGCTCAGGGTGCCTTTGTTTAGGCAAACTGATCGTGCCAACCTTGTCTGAGACATTTATGCAAAAGGGCTCTTTTCCTTTGGATGAAGTTTACCACCCTGTTCACTTACGCTGAGTGGTATGTTTATGCCTATTAATGTGTGCAAATCTAGAAAATAAATAATGCAGCGTTATGCTGAAAATCAACTGTAACGGCTGATGTATTTCAGCGGAGCACTGTTTTCTGTCAAGTTGAACAGATTCCGGCCTCTGACTCCTAACAATAAGCACTTTTCACCAACTTACTTCATTAGATAGGGAACAAGGATCAAAGACAAAAGAAGTTGCAGCTTAAAAAAAGGAAAAATTGTGGCTTCCTTTTTCTTACTTTTTGTTTGAGCCATCACATTTTCTGTCACTGGGTTTCCCACGTGAGGATTTACGATGGAATGAATACCCGAAGAGCACCAGCACCAAGTGAGAGCGAGGTCATAGGAAGGAAGTGAATCAGAACTTGCAATCAAGGACAGTGCCCAACCTTGAGCCACCTCCTTCTGGAAGCACCTGACAGTTCAAAAGACTTCTTTATAAACCATAGCGGCTTTTCTGAAAGTAGTCCGATTTTTGTGAAAAGAGTGACTTCAAAACCTGAGGAGGTCTCTTACCTTCCAGGGGAAGAGTAGAACAATGAAAATGTTCAAAATCATCCCAGAGAGGAGGAAAAATCCATCTACATCTATCATGACAGGTATCTACCTCAGCTTTCAAGTGCCCAAGTTCTGTTGTTCATAATCAATACAGAAAGACACTATTGCTCTCAATGGGAGAAGGGAACATTTTCTCAAATATTTTGAAATACCAGATTTATGTCTATCACTGTTCTTCCAGTTTGTCCAAAGAACTGTCATTGTAAGTCAAAAGTGAAAAAGATCCCTGAAAATCAAAAACCTAGAAGAGCCTGGCCCTTTTTAAAAACCAAAGTGCTAAGGATGATCTGTCCATGCAAACCTAAATAGCAGCATTCCCTTCTCTCACCCCTTGATTATATTTCTCCAACGTGTATTTTTGTAGTGAGCCATTCAAAATTTGCAGTTTCATCATTTATGATGAAATTCAAAACCCTGTCTTCTGGACTAAAGTGTTTGTAACTCAGTTTGAGTACAATGAAATGAACAGAATCAAATGAACATCTGGGTTTCTAATCAGAATCACAGAATCACAGAATCAGTAAGGTTGGGAGGGACCTCTGGAGATCATCTAGGCCAACCTCCCTGCTCAGCAGGGTCACCTAGAGCATGGTAGACAGGGTTGCATCCAGGCGGACCTTGAAGATCTCCAGAGAAGGAGACTCCACAACCTCTCTGGGCAACCTGTCCCAGTGCTCCGTCACTCTCACAGGGAAGAAATTCCCCCTCACGCTCAGGCAGAACTTCCTGTGCTTCAATTTCTGCCCATTGCCTCTTGTCCTCTCACACGGGACAACTGAAAAGAGTTTGTCCCTGTCCCCTTGACACCCTCCCTTCAGGAACTTGTACATATTGATAAGATCCCCCCTCGGTCTTCTCTTCCCCAGGCTGAAGAGGCCCAGCTCTTGCAGCCGTTCCTCACAGGGCAGGTGCTCCAGCCCTCTGATCATCTTCATAGCCCTACACTGGACTCTGTCCAGTAGCTCCATGTCTCTCTTGTAGTGGGGAGCCCAGAACTGGACACAGGACTCGAGATGAGGCCTCCCCAGGGCTGAGTAGAGGGGCAGGATCACCTCCCTCGACCTGCTGGCAACACTCTGCCTAATACAGCCCAGGAGACCATTGGCTTTCGTGGCCACAAGGGCACATTGCTGGCTCATGGTCAATTTGTGATCCACCAGCAGTTCCAGGTCCTTCTCTGCAGAGCTTCTCTCCAGCAGGTCAGCCCCCAGCTTGCACTGGTGCCTAGGGTTATTTCTCCCTGAGTGCAGGACCCTGCACTTGCCCTTGTTGAACCTCAGGAGGTTCCCCCCCGCCCAACTCTCCAGCCTGTCCAGGTCTCTGAATGGCAGCACAGCCCTCAGGTGTATCAGCCACTCCTCCCAGCTTGGTGTCATCAGCAAACTTGCTGGGGAGGCACTCTGTCCCCTCATCCAGGTCGTTGATGAAGAAGTTGAACAGGATGGGACCCAGTACTGAGCCCTGGGGGACGCCACTAGACACAGGTCTCCAACTAGACTCCACGCCACCGATGACGACCCTCTGAGCCTTTCAGCCAGTTCTCAATCCACCTCACTGTCCACTCGTCTAACTCACACTTCCTGAGCTTCTCTAGGAGGATGTTACAAGAGACAGTGTCAAAGGCCTTGCTGAAGTCAAGGTACACAACGTCCACTGCTCTGCCCTTGTCTACCCAGCCAGTCATTCCATTGCAGAAGGCTATCAGACTGATTAAGCAGGATTTCCCCTTGGTGAATCCATGCTGACTACTCCTGATAACCTTTTTCTCCTCCATATGCCTGGAGATGACATCCAGGATGAGCTGTTCCATCACCTTTCCATGGATGGAGGTGAGGCTGAATTAGTATCACCTTCATTTAGGAGACCGCATTCTTTCTTGGATTGGAACTTAATTTTTAAGTGTAATTGTTGCAGAGAATTGCCTGGCAATATGTCTTTCCTAAAGCTCAAAATCTAGAAGCCCAAATAAAAGCAAATAATAACAATAAAAGCACTAAACCCTACCCATTTTTATTTTATTTTATTTTTACAGCCAAATTCCTGCTCTCCCAAAGGTGATAGACCATACTGTTATGAGAATTTAAGATAATAAGTCTCTGTTATAAAGCAGGACACTTATATGCTGCAGTAATATTACCATTAACAATAATAACTTTGAAAGCCACAAGTAATGGAAATGACTGCATGACATTTTAAAAAACTCCAAGGTAAACAGATTTTGTTCTTGAATTTATTAGCCTTCTCAACTTAAACTATGCAGAGCTGTACTTGAGCTTGATGACTACAATAGTAAAACCAAGACGAACTGGGTTCCAAAGCAGAAGGGAAATTGAAAAATGTAGCTTTCACCTGTGCTTTGACCTGTGCTTTGGGCAACTGTAAGTGTTGTAAAGGGCCAATACTCTGAAAAAGTAGATCTTAGACACCTCACTTCACCCCTCTCTCCTCCCAGGTCATGGGAAGTTCTGGACAATGTTCGTGCAGGTTGTAGAACCATGAACCAGACAAGATTTAATAACACACCCTCCTCTAAGGGCAGTTTTGTGAAAATCAGCCAGTCAGTTTTAATGAGGTGCTTCAAATATTTAGAGTCTCAGGCTCCCTTTACAGCAGTGGAGAGAAACACGCACAGAGCGATTAACATAGTCTGTTCTTGTGTACATTTGCATGAGGTGGAGCAAGGGGGTGGATCAGCTGAGGAAGATGCACCTCTCTCCTCCCATCTGCCCTTAGCACCCACCCACACTTCTGGCCACACATTCATGCCTTCTACTTCATGCCAGCTTTGCATTGATCAAATTCCTCTGTGAGTCAGGTTAACCCACTGAAACATCAGAAAATTACCTGGAAGTGGAGAAGGAGGAAATTATTCTACCATTTCAGTGAGTTAAATCAACTCGATAAAGAGTTTAACCAGTCTACAAGGATGGAGAGGACTACCTGACTGGCAGTGGGAGAGAGAAAGGAGGAGCTAAGCAGAAGTACATAACTGAGTCAGTGGTTTTATGACATTGGCAGACAGTATTTCTGCAAGCTACTTCTGCAAGAAGCAGTCTTTATTAGGGAGAAACAAAGGTAGGATGCTCTGGAAGGGATGGTGAGCCCGGAGCCGAATGAGATAGCAAGGCAAGCATGGGGTGGCAAGCTTGACCAGTAAGCAGGTCACCTGCAAAAATGGATCTTTCAGTTAAAGATGAAACTGTAACAATGAAAGTTTTTTTTTTTTTTTTCCTCTGATATTTCCTGATTTGCAAATGCTTGATGTTACGGTCACCTTAACATGGTAATATGGTCACAAGTTAAGAACTTTGTACTAAGATCAAAGTTTTGCTTCTTAGTGTTCTTTTATCTTTAATTAGAGGTGATTTTTAAACTTTTTCTTCTTGTCACCTAGCAAAGTGTACTATTTCTACGACCTAAAGTGGTATGACTCTAGCAGTTCATATTAAATCCTTAGAAATGATTTTTAGGGGGGAAAAAGTTATAATATCAAATGGCAGTGACAGAAGAGTCAAGGAGAAAGTGATTTGGAATTCAACCAAAAAATTGAAACTATCACCCGTTCTTTCTAAAAAGTGCTGGGCAATCATTAAAAAGCATGAATAAGCAATGACAGAAAGGAATAATTTGTGTGTCATCAGAAAAGCAGCCGGACTGTGGAGCTGTTTTGTACGTGTGTCTTCAGGTTCTGAACGTAACGGTGTGCAGAACAAGGCCCGTTCCCCAGAAGCTGGTGTGATATGCACCCCCAGTCCTAAGCAAGGACGTGTCCTGGTGTTGGCAGAGCGGCGGGATGCAGTAAGGTCACTGGAATGCCAGCCCCACCTGTTGGACTGACTGTCAATCAGAGTTGCCAAAGCCTTACCAGAAGGGTGACTAATCCATGCTGGAAACATCAGATAATTTTCCAGGCTGTGTTGTTTTGTAGTGGCAGAATGACAGCTCTCCAGGAAGGGCACAAGAGATATTGGTATTGTATATGTTTACGTATTGCTTATGTATATGTATATGTTAGGGCAGGATGGGGAGAATTGTGTCTTCACTTCTTCTATAAAAGTTCTGGGTAAAGGAAGTTCTCTCTTTTTTTTTTTTTTCTCTCCCCTTAGAGACCTTAATAAGAGCATGCCAAGGTTGTCACATCAATTTAAAGTTGGCTCTGACTTTTTCCCACAGATTTAGGGCAAAGTGACCTCCTACCTCTTTTTTGCCGTTCCCTCTGAAACACCAGGGTGTTGTGCCAGATCAGACAATGAAGAGGTACACAGGACAAACCAAAAATCATGATAGAGAAGGAGCCTTAGGGTGAGGCTCCCAGTGGAAAACATGTCATATAGGTGGCCACTGCAAGCTGAAGACCAAGGTGAGGAGGAGAAAAGAAAATGGGCAGTGTTTCTCACTCAGTTTATGAGGCTCAGGAAGTATACGCTCCATCAAGTCCACACTGCTAGCAAAGAGACCAGCTTGCCAGCACCGGTTGCACAATAAGGCTGTCAGTGATCTTCCGTTGAGGTATAATGGAGAACATCATGTCTGGTGGCTTGTTAGCTTCACTATGGTTTGTTAACATCACTCAGGCTGAAACGCATGCAGCCATGAAGTACTGTGGCTACACTGTGCTCAGACCTCCTCTGCCTCTGTTTAGGAAGATGCATTTTGCAGGAAGTTCATGGAGCCTGGATTTCTTGTCTTCCCTTCCCATTCTGTTCTCCTGGGCACTGAAATTCTGTGGTCTAACCGAGATACCGAGGGCGTGCAGGTGTAACCGGATGGCCTTTGTTAAACTACTCGGAGAAAATGAGCAGGTATCTGCAGGCTTAAATTCAGGAAGGGGAATTGCGGATTCAAAAGCCATTACATTGGAATGAGGCCAGCAAGGAACTTACAGTTATATTCTCCTTCTCTGCTTTGCAGCTTTAGTAAAATTATTTTCCCATGCTGTCTCAGTTTTCCCTATTTGCTCTAATAACGAACCTACTTCCTTCGAAGAGCTAGAGAGGAACAGCTTAATCTAAGAGCAGAACCTCCATGAACTCTTAGAAGTGTATTTTCAAAATGACTCTGAGCTGGATGATATGATGAAAATGTAGGCAATGAACAGAGCAATTTGGATCTCAGAGGTGCCTATTCCCAGTTCTACCTCTGAGGAAAACTTATAGTGCGACTCCAGTGAAACTCTGAGACTCCTTGTACCTTTGCACCCTATCTGATAACCCCTCTGTGTCTTAAAGTATGGAGGAAGACATAGAGAAAATTATGCAAAACTCGGGGATGCTGAAAGAAAGGGTAGCTCCGATACGGAGTTACATACAGAAAGTATGTGATAAATACACTGAAAATAAGAAAACCCTCTCAGCTGGATTAAACTGGCACAGGCCAGTTGAAGTACTACCAGTTCAGCTTTTTACAAGGAAATCAGTTAAACAACATTAATATTTTAACAACCTGATAAATGACAGTGTCATGAGCTGCCAGAGAGGGTATGCTCTTCCCTTGGTATTTCCTGTAGTTTTGTGCATATGAGCATCTCCGCAGTTGGTCTGTCATTGTAGCGTGTGCTCAGAGAAAGTCGTCACACATAGACCACTAATAACCTAGGGGGAAGTCAAACTAGACAGGGATAACGATCAATGCGCATTCTTCCAAATGAAACCCATCTTTCATTGCTTATTTTAGAGTCTCATTCCTACTCTCATCTCTCATAAGCTGCGGACACTCCAGAAAATCTTGGATTTATAGTTTTGCCCCATCTTAGACATTCCAAAATGCTGCTTCCCACAGATCATTCTGATACACCATGGTTTATTTACTCAGTGCTGTCTTCAGACATTCTTTGCCTGCCAACAACTCTTTTGCCACTACTGTGTACCAGGTTACCACACGCCAACTAAGCCTTTGAAACAGGCTGTGCATGTCTTCTGTGCACAAATTCTGTGATCTTCATCTGTGGTGAGCATAAGAAAGCCCATTAGTTTACATGCTCTTAAATTGCAAGTGGTGAAGATTCAGAGAACACATCAGCTACTTAGAATCATAGAATCATCATAAAATCACCAAGGTTGGAAGGGACCTCTGGAGATCATCTAGTCCAACCCCCCCTACTTGCTACACACAAGATAATGTATAACTCACTTTGTGGAAGTTTCGTAATCGTATATAACCATGTGAACATGCATCCTCGCTTATTTGTAAAGAATTTCTTAGAGAAGAAATAAAAAATAAGAAAGTCTGTGATTTCAGCTTGGATATATGGAAGCATCATTTGGTGAAGCGAGGAGGGAAACACTGAGCTGACAAAGGTGCTTATATACTTCAGTAAATAAAGACTTCTTTATAAGTCTGGAGATGTGAGTTCTAGTTATTGCTCCATCAATCATAGTTTATATAGTTTGAGTGAGTCTCTTAATCCCTTACCCTGGATGGCTTCCACCCGTAAAATAAGGATAATAACATTCATTCATTCATTGTTGTGCAACACTGGAAGCCCTTTTGAGCTGAAGTAATTGGGCCTTCGTCTCGGGGAGACCACGTACACAGCCGTCTGCTCCTAACCTAAAAAGGAAGATATAGTGGTTCTGTCTCTACTACCAAATAAAACAGGGCCAGGAAATAGGCACAGCCATAATTACGTGACTGTGTGAAGGTCCCTTGATAAAGAGGTAGCCAAGCCAGGGACAGTTCTCAAAGGACAGTTTGGACACGGCCATTTTTTTTGGGGGGGCGGGGGGGAGGAGGGGAAGGAGTTTGTGTGTGTGTTTGAAATGTCAGTGTGACTGCATATCACTCTATTTTACTGGTTTGTCCTATGGGTCATCCATCCTGCCTCTCCATTGCCTCGGGGAAGGGCCTGACTTAATAGCAGAGTCCCAGAGCCTCCTGCCTCTGCAGCTGTGCTGATAACAACACAGATCTCCTTTTCTGCTGAAACAACTTGCAGAGGTACACAGGCGTGGAGGAGAACTTGGCCCGTTGTGTCATTACCCAGTCCCTTGCCCAAATCTGCCAGGATCTTCCTTCTCCCTGCACCTCCTGCATTAACACCTCTGCCATGCTGTAAGACATCACTCTGCTCCTGCCATGTCCTGAGCTATGAGGTACCAAGCAGGTTGTCTTATACTTTGAATCACTCCTTGGCAAGGCACAAGTCTTCCTTCCCTGTCTCCCTGCTGGCATCTCTCACCCCCCTCCTCTGGAAAGAAGAGGGCCTCCTGACATCAGGGGATGTGTTGTACATGCACAGAGGTGTTGCAAGATATTTGGGAGCCACAGGATCTTTCCCGCTTCCTTGGGGCTCCTTCATCATGGACAGCTCCTCAAGGCACATCCCATTCCCTCCTGCTCCTCTTCTCCCATCTCCCTGATGAATCTGTGCTCCCTCTTTCCAGGCACCAGAATCCACGACAGCAGCAGCAGCAACTGGCAGTGCAGAAAGTTATTTTCCCTCACCCAGTCCCTCTCTTCCTCCCTTCGTCCCCTCCTTTGCTGCAACTTCTGTTACACTCCTAGACTTTTAGTTTCCAGCAAGAACAAACTTTTCATCCATTTAGTCTGAGCGGATATGGAGTCAATTCTAAAGGGTTCTCCAGTTTCTATTTATAAATCAGCCAGGGTATTATTATTATTGTTTCTGGGGTTGAAAAAGCAGAAGAAAGTATGCCCTATTTGTGTAGATTTGCTGTCCTGGAACATTTTGGGTGTCGTTTGCAAATCCGCTCACAACCAGCAAACCAAGCCTCCTGTGGCTTCAGCAGAAAGAAGAGGCAAAGCTCAATTAAAAGTCGACTCATGATAGATTTTCTGTTGCCATTGGCTAGCAGTCTTGGCCGGGAGAGCCAGCCAGTTGGGGTGCCAAGAGGAAATCTGACCCAGATGACAGTCTGACTTCCAGTACCTAGAAAAAAAGGGCCAGCCAGCTCCGTGTGTGTGTGTGTGTGAGCGTGCGCGTGTGTTTTTTTTCTTTAAGAACTTTTATAAGCTTCAAGAGGGGAACTCGAGCCTTAATACGCTCTCAGTTTCGTGCACAGGAACAAAACAGAGCTCTATCTCCGACCTCTGGCAGGAGTCAAGGAGAACCGCTCCAGACACCCTGTCGCAACCAGGATCCCCTTGTTCACCTTCCCAGCCTCCTTTTTTTTTTTTAATTATTTTTTTTTAATTTTGCACATGAAGTGACCTGAGAAGAACTCGCCTGGTGATGCTGTTTCCCCCGCTCCTGGAGCTCGTGGCAGACTGATGGTGGCTCGAGTTAGACGAGGACGCTGCCTCTGGCGAGCGCTCCCAGCCGCGCCGCGTTCCCGAGCGCGCAGCTGTAGGTGGATGCAGCATCCCAGTAGCCGCCGGGCCGTAAGTTATTTCCAAATGACGTCCACTTTCAAAGCTGCTTCCAGCCTCAGGCTACAGGGCCCAAGCCCCAGAATATATATACAGCCAAGTTTGGAGCCTGAATAACATCATTCCCTGTGAAAACAGAAGTTTATTGAATATGGAGTGATTTGTTGGCAGTAAAGAGTTTGACTTGAAGTATTTCATTATTATTTTATTGAGAAGTGCATGGCTCCCTTTCAGAACCAGGATTCCCTCAAGCCAGAAGCAGTGTATAGGTATAGACAAAATTCCTACAGAACTGTAGTTTTTATGTATATATGTATATAAAACTAGCATATAGAACTATAGTTCCTGCAGAACCTGTAAGTAGATCTATTTTCTATATTGATAGGAACTCACTCACTGGAGACTAATCCTGGAAACGCTGAAATGGATAGCGAGGGTTCAAACCTTTCTAACTAAGTGATCTCTGGGCAGAAATGCAAGTCCTGCAAGATCAAAATGTCCTGAAGAAGAAAGTAAATGTACCAATCGATGTTTACTGGATAAATCACATTGGAATATTTTATTTTGCTGATATTCTATGAGGCATTTGGTTTCCAGTCCTTTCAGTAACATTGTCCTGTTAACAAACTGCTTTATGGGAGTTGTAGTTCAACATCCTGTTCGTTCTCATGGAATGTATTGCCTGAATGACATTGCTCATCACGTGCTTAATATAATAAATACGTGCGTTCTTTTGGCAAAGTTTTATTTGGTGCATGACAAAAGCTGTATTCTGACCACAAAACCTTTCTCCTACAAGGAGGAAAGATTAAAACCACCTCGGAGACTATAGCTCCAATACATCATGTCAGGGAAACACAGCGTAATGATGAAAAAGCCCCAAACAAAGATTCATTTCAACAAGTCATACTAGAACATTCCAATTTTAGGAAAGCTGAAATGTTTCTCTTCAGCTGAGCTGTTGAGACAAAACCGTCTTACAATTTTCATTGAATTTGCTCATTTCTGTTCCACAGACAATGGCAAAAGTTCCATTTCTTGTGCTAATAAGGTCTCAAAGCAAACAGTGGGTGGGAATTTCCAAATCTCAATTTGAGAATTCACTAAATGAGAATAATGCTTTCATGGGAAATGATTCATGTACTTAAATGGCTCCATCAATGGGGATCCACACCCTTCCCACCAAACAATGGAAGACCATGGGAAGAAATGCCCTTGTGCCATTTTTGTCGTCTGCTTCCAAATAAAGGACACTGTCTCCCTGTGAAAAGAGCATGGCCATAAAACACCCTCCTAAATGATCTTGAACTATGCTGTTAAAGCTGGGACTTAAGTCAGATTTTTTTTTTCCCTAGTAATGTCTGTAGTCCAAACATACTTATTTTTTCTTATAATTTGTTTTTAAGCATAAGGGAAGTAGAAAGGGAATGCTGAAACTAAAAAGGAAAACAAATTCCTTTTTACTATCTTATGCTTTTAGTGTTTCTAACAGGATCTATATCATGCATCCACTTATTTACGAGCTGGAGTCCCTACTACTGTATAGAGTTTTAGACAGAGGCAAATCTCCAATAAGCAAATCAATCAAGAGCTCAGGAGGTGCAGAAAAATGTACATCATTTTTTAAATGTTCTTCCACTTTGAAATATGTTGCAATTACATTTGTGATAAAAGATAACACAGAATAAATATGTCTTGAAAAATGTCAAGTTTCCTTTTTGAAGAGCTGAGAGTTTATCTGAGAGATGAATGAGAGCGGGTTCGTCTGTGTATATTTTGAAAGGGAAGTTAAAACATAATCCTATGCAGGGATATTTATCCAGTGTAATAAGAAATGGCTTGGCAAAGGACAGACTCTGCCTTGCTAAAAATCATTTATAGTCCATTTCAGAGAGATTAGGCTGTGGACGTTGTCTAATTGCCATAAACTAATTTCCTTGTTCCATTAAGTACTGGGGCTGTATGACAAGGCAGTCTAATCATTTCCTAGAAATATGATAGAGCCTGATAAATTAACTTGGCCTCACAAATCAAACAGCAGGTGCAGCACAGCTTGCAAGCTTTATTTACATCTGTTGTTCTCTGACCCAGCTGATAAATCCATCCTGAAGCGTCTCTGGATTCGCGTAGTACGGTGCAGATATGAGGCCACCTTCGCTCCAGACTTTCTTTACAAATGACAGATCCCCATTTCATGAGCAATGGGTGGAAGAGCAGCATCCAAAATGCAGCTGGATCTGCCACATGAGACTCTCAACTTCTCTTAATTCGCAGGGGAATGAGTGTGCAACAGATGTTCACAGGTGATTATTATTTG